>NC_138772.1:338343169-340990669 GCF_965119305.1 Pelophylax lessonae | reverse complement strand
GGAACATATAAAAACAATGTTTATTTTGCAAACACTTGTCAGGTGGTGTTTCCTTGCTAGACTGCTTTTACATCCAGTTATATTTTCAATACACAATAGGTTAACCTAAGCCAAACCTGTCACAGGCTTATGCAATTAAAAGTAATCATGTGCGGAAAAAATACATAACCAAAGGTTACCTCAATGAAAACTGCACATTAATATAACCAGTGGATCCTGAGATACAATATAGGCAGCTGGCCTTAAAAGCAAAATCCGCAAAGAAATAATGTGTCTTCACATTGGAAGTACCCAATGATCTTGCCTTTGGTTGCGTGGTATAGATCGCATAATGCACATGGAGGACTACTGCAGTGAAACCAATATTCTTTCAAACCCAGTATGTGGAACCTTTGGAAATAATTTAGGACAACTTAACTGATTTAACAATCCCTAGACTTATGCCTTGTACACACGATCAGATAATTGTACGAAAAAAATCGATTTCGAATTGATCACACGATAATCTGATCGTTAGTACACAGCTTTCCACAGCCGATCACGACATTTCGTCCAACAAAATCCGAAGGGACGAACACGAAAACCTTTGTCGTACGATAGCCTAGTGAATGATAAGCGTTTAATCAGTATAGTATGCGTCCGCTAAAAATCGATAGACAAAGACCACGCATGATCAGAAACACGAAAATAACCCAGGAAAAAGCCTGGCTGCCATTGTTTTTATTTTGCACTATCCGATACGTAGCTACACAACCAGGAAGCTTTTCCAGAAACGTACAAAAAAAATCATACGTTTAGAATGTATTGTTGAATTTGATAAGAAAATTTGATTCGCAACAAAATGCGAACGATAAGTGGTCCGATTATCTGATCGTGTGTACGATGCATTAGGGTATGTTCACACTTTGCGCATTACAGGAAAGTGTGCAAAATCATGTGCTTTAAGGGCACATGGAACTCCATGGAAATATAATTATTTGTCAATAGAAGATTGGTCCTTAACCACTTGCCGACCGCCGCACGACTATCTACGTCGGCGGTCAGCCCCTCACAGGCAAACTAACGTAGGGCTACGTTGCTTGCTTGTGAGGGTCTAGGGAGCGATGTCCGCCGGTCACTCGGCGATCGGCGGGGGAGAGGGAGAATGTCAGGCAGCTTGTGTAAACAAACTGCCTGTCATTCTCCTCGCTGCAAAGACACTGATAAAACGGATCTGGTATGTAGATCCGTTGATCAGTGTCCTTACAGCTAGAGCCACAGCCAATCACAGTAGAAACCACGCCCCTAGGGACACACACAGCCCCTCCCTTCCAAATAAAGTTAACCCCTTCACTACCAGTGTATTTTTACAGTAACAGTGCATATGTATAGCACTGATTACTGTAGAAATGTCACTGGTAACCCCAAAAGTGTCAAAAATGTCAGTCAAGGGTCCGATCTGTCCGCCGCAATGTCGCAGTACCGCAAAAAAAATCGCAGATCGCCGCCATTACGCGTTAAAAAAAAAAACAACAAAAATGACAAAAATCTTTCCCTTTGTTAGTAAACGCGATAACTTTTGCGCAAACCAATCAAAATACGCTTTTTGCGATTTTTTTTACCAAACATAGGTAGCATAAAATAAATTGGCCGAAAATTTTTAAAAATTTTGATTTTTACATTTTTTTTTGGGGGAATTTCATATAAAAAAATGTGAAAAATATTGCTATTTTTGCAAAATTGACGCTCTTTTTTTGTTTATAGCGCGTGATCAAAAAATCGCACAGGTGATCAAATACCACCAAAAGAAAGCTCTGTTTGTGGGAAAAAAAGGACGTCAAATTCGTTTAGGTACAGCGTCGCACGACCGCGCAATTGTGCGTTAAATTCACGCAGTGCCGAATCGCAAAATACCCCCTGGTCGGAATGGGGGTAAAATCTTCCGGGGCTTAAGTGGTTAAAGTGGAACTATAGGCAAAACTTTTTTTTTTTTTCATTTTGGATAGAGTAAGGGAGGGTTATCTCCCCTGTTTTTTTTTCACTATCTGTGTCCCATTACAGAGATTTCCATTCACTTCCTGTCCCATAGCCAAACAGGAAGTGAGAAGACATCCCTGCAAATCAATGGAATTCCTTGGGGACCCCCAGGTCACCAGAACTAGTGTCCCCATCGGAAGATTTTCCGTCTATTACTTTTTTCGGGACAACCCAAAGGTGGGATTTTCTTTTACTTTCACTTTAAATGATAATGATAAACAGAACAAATACAGAGGGTGAATCTTCCTAATGGAGGCACAGAAAGCAATACAATCTGACAGGTGTTCTAATCCCTCTCCACTCTGACAAAAACTGAAAAAAAGTTTTGCCTTTAGTTATACTTTAACCGCTTACTACCCGCCCGCCGTCAAATGACGGCGGAGCGGTGTACCTATTATCCTGGGGCGCCGTCATATGACGGTGCACCAGAACAGCCTCTCTTGCGTGCCCCCGGGGCGCGCGGAGCGGCGATCATGACCGCACCGTGTTGCTAGGACACGGCGCAATCCCGATCTCGGTAAAGAGTCAATGACATGACTCTACCCATGTGATCGGCTGTGTCCAATCACAGCCGGTCACATGTAAATGAGGAAGTGCCATTATTCGGCTCTCCTCGGCTCACACACTGACAGTATGAGCCGAGGAGAGCCGATCAGTAGCTCCTCCTCATAGGGAACACAGAGAAATGTAATCAGGGCACTGATCACCAGTGCCCTGATTACACAAGAGGGAAATAAACTGCTATAACTGCCCACCATCAGTGCCCACAGTGCCCGCCATCAGTGCCCACAATCAGTGCCCATAGTGCTGCCAGTCAGTGCCTGCTCATCTAGGCACTGATGAGCACTGACTGGCAGCACTATGGGCACTGAGTGTGGGCACTGATGGTGCTGCTCATCAGTGCCGCCCATCAGTGCTCGTCAGTGCCACCCGTCAGTGTCCACCAGTGCCACCCATCAGTGTCCATCAGTGCCGCCTCTCAGTGCCGCCCGTCAGTGCCGCCTCTCAGTGCCCATCAGTGCCACCTCTCAGTGCCCATCAGTGCCACCTCTCAGTGCCCATCAGTGCCACCTATCAGTGCCACCTATCAGTGCTCATCAGTGCGGCATATTAGTACCTCCTCATTAGTGCCACCTCATCAGTGCCCATAAGTGCCACCTCATCAGTACCCATAAGTGCCACCTCATCAGTGCAGCCTATCGGTGCCCATCAGTGCTGCCTCATCAGTGCACATCAGTGAAGGAGAAAAATGTATTTATCTTAGATAAAATGTTATTTTTTACTCACAGAAAATAAGAAAAACTTCAAAATTTTCTGACTTTTTTCATTTTTTTTGTAAGAAATAAAAAACCCAGAGGTGATTAAATACCACCAAAAGAAAGCTCTATTTGTGTGAAAAAAATTATAAAAATTTCATATGGGTACAGTGTAGCATGACTGCGCAATTGTCATTCAAAGTGTGAGAGCGCTGAAAGCTGAAAATTGGCCTGGGCAGGAAGGGGGTGAAAGTGCACTGTAGGCAAGTGGTTAAGCAAATATATTTGCGATACGGGAACACTGCCAATATACAGCCTGTTTCCGCATCGCATCCGCAGAACAGGCAGTTCACACTGCCATATGCAATACGCAGGGGGTGTCATTTCAAAGTTAACGACACCGTCAGATCAGATCGCATATTGCAGTGCGATCTGACAGTTCGCACATGAATCGGATCGCACTAGTGTGAACCACCATGCGATCCGATTCTGCTGCGGACCAAAAAAAGGGTCCTGTGCGAGTGTACTGCGATTGTGGTGCGAATTCAGCCATACAAATTGTATGGCTGAATTTGCACCGCACAGACATCGCATGTGATTTTAGGAGCAGTCCGCTCCTAAAATTCACATAAGTGTGAACCGAGCACTAAAGTGGAATTCCAGTCACATTCTAACTAAGCCTAAACCTACTCCCACCCCCATCCTAAGACTATCCTATCTATCCTGTAAAAGAAAAGATCTGTATGCTTTCCTATTCTAAAGCCGCTCTGGTTCGGTCACATGATCGGATCCCATCGCCGGCTTCAATGTAGAGAGGCAGCAACAACTGCTGCAAAGCCTGGGTGATGTTACCCATAGGATTACTATGGGACATCCCTTGTGGGCTGTTCCTCCTCACAGTGAAGCCGGTGCTGGGACCCGATCATGTGATCAGACCGGAGTGGCTTAAGATAGGTAAGTATATATTTTACAGAGTAGATAGAATGGGGGTGGGAGAAGGTTTAGGCTTAGTCAGAATTTGACAGGAATTCCACTTTAAAGGGTAACTCCACTTTCCTGGGGGGAAAAAAACAGCAAATTAAGAAAAAGTAATATAGCGTATACAATTGTGACACAATTCATATTGTAATTGAATGTTATTAAAATTACCTTTCCTTTTCAATCTGCAGCCGCTGTAATTTTCTGAAAATGCAATGCAATATGACTACCTGGAGCTGTTCTGTACACAGAATGTGTACTGATCACACCCCAAAAACATAATTTCCTGCTTGTGTGATTGGCTCACCAATTTTCCCAGAAGTCTGCCTAAGATACAAATCAGATTTCAGGCATCCCCTGCAACAAAAATATCATTTTTGGTAAGATAACCCCAATAGGAAAACGTCTAAAGGGATGCAGGACCAGCAGATTTCCTCATTAGTGCTCTGAAGCTGCACAGCTGATAGATAATTATGAAACCACTCCCATTAGACCCATTTAGCACAGGGGAACAGAGGAACAAACAGTGATTATTTTGCATAATAACAAAAGGTGGGAATCTGCAACAAAGGTTGTTATAATATTTGCAATGTACATAGATCACCCAGAGGGGAATGTTTTTTTCTGAACAAAAGTGGAGTTATGTGTTGAGTAAACTTTTGAAACATGGGGGAATCAATGTACTATATCCTTCCCCCTTTAAACCCCCCACCTAAATTGAACTGTATTATCTAGGTAAGGCTTCATTAGACAAGCATTTACACACATGCGTACAGGGCCCGTTTGTTGTGCCTGCATCTGCCCTGTTGCTTATAGAGGTGCATGCAGGCGCAGCGGCTGCACAGACACAGCTGGACACAGTCGCATGTGGAACCGTGCACCCACTTCTGCAAGCATGCAGTTGTGTCTGTGCATCCCCTGCATCTGCTTCCACCTCTACAGGTTGCCTGAAAACAGTTTGGGGTGAATACGTGGGTAATAACAAATGCAGCCTGCATGCAGAACGGGTGTCAATGCCAGTCTGAATAAAGCTTAAAGATTGGATTGAATTAATTATTTTTCAAATATGTAAAACATTTTTCTGGCAAATAAAAATGTAATGAAAAAAAAAAAAAATCAAATCTCAGCTTTTTCTATAAAAGCCAGGCTTGGCCTCTCCTTTTCCTGCCCCCTAGGTCTTTCTATTTGTTTTTGAGACCACCAATCACATAAATGATCCAATAAGAAAGATTATGTGGTGGGAATTAGTCAAGTTCACGTCTTACAGGATCATTTTGGCACTTGGTTTCCACTACAAAAATAAACTCTGCTCATGTATTTTATCTCTATGTTCTTTATCTGAACTTAGTTTGTGATAGGTTTACATTATCTCCAGGTGCAATTATGTTCCAGAACTTCTGATATAAGTCTGTGATTGTGGGAATTACCTATGCAGTGTCTTCCAAAGGTCAGATTGCAATAAACCTTTGCTCAGACTTCCACCTACATCACTAAAAAATGATTCACAGATTAAGTTGTGTAAAATATGTAGTTTTCTTGTTTCAGAATATGACAATTTGAAGGTAATGTAGACCAGTGCTCCCCAACCTTTTTATCGGCGCGGACCAGTCAACGTTTGATCATTTTTCTGTGGCCCGCTGAGGGGGGGGGGGGTTGACGTCAATGCAGAGTGCCCACAGCATGCCCCCAATCAGTGCACAGTGCCCACAGCATGCCCCCGGTCAATGCACAGTGCCCACAGCATGCCCCCAGTCAATGCACAGTGCCTACAGCATGCCCCCAATCAATGCACAGTGCCCACAGCATGCCCCCAATCAATGCACAGTGCCCACAGCATGCCCCCAATCAATGCACAGCGGCAACAGCATGCCCCCAATCAATGCACAGTGCCCACAGCATGCCCCCAATCAATGCACAGCGGCAACAGCATGCCCCCAATCAATGCACAGTGGCCACAGGATGCCCCCAATCAATACACAGTGCCCACAGCATGCCACCAATCAATGCACAGTGCCCACAGCATGCCCCCAATCAATGCACAGTGCCCACAGCATGCCCCCAATCAATGCACAGTGCCCACAGCATGCCCCCATTCAATGCAAAGAGACCATTGTTCCCCACTCTCAATGCAGAGATGCCAGCATTCCGATCCGCGAGACCAGTGCACTTACCTCACGGCAGCTTCTCTTCAGTCCCCGGGGGTCCTCGAGTCCTCAGTCCTCCCGCCTCCTCCTCCTCGGCCATTGGCATGAGTTTTGCCTTTCGGCCAATCAGGAAGCGGGAGGACCCGCTCCCTGATTGGCCAGGAGAAGGATCTGTGTGACAATAGCGAATTTTCATTCGCTTTTGTTTCACAATGGGCGGGCTCGGGCGCAGAGTGGTTTTCCCCCCCGGCCGCCACAGTAAAATAGTTTAAAGTTCCTCGGGCGGCCCGGTACCGTTTGATCCACGGACCGGTACCGATCCGCGGCCCGGGGGTTGGGGAACACTGATGTAGACTGTTCTAGACAACATTCTGAAGAATTAAACATTTCTTATACCCAGTTGTGAGTGTAACCATAGCTTGGGTCATCATGAGTCATTCTATTAATGGCCCACCCCTGACCATTCCACAGCATATAAATATGATCCTTCATAAAAAGTAGAGCAAAGAATTAGTCGTAGAATGTGTACTTTTTGTGAATATTAACTTGACTTGTGCAGCTTATGAACTTTACCGTAAAACCCTCAGCATTGTTTAGTTTAACACACTGGGCATGTTTCTATTCATGCACACAGTGTAGGGAGACACAACTCTAGTCCCTGCATGCAAGGATGGCTCCATAGGACACTGCAAAAGAAAGGAGCCACCCTGAAACAGGTAACTTGGGGCAGTGATCATAGAACCAGCTCAAACAGGAACATAGGCAAGGAATATGCATTAAGATAAAAATACCTTCTGTGTGCAGCAGCCCCCCTGATACTTACTTGAGCCCCATCTCGATCCAGCGATGTCCACGAGTGCCTCGGCTGCCCGGGACTCTTCCTCCTGATTGGCTGATACACAGCAGCGGCACCAATGGCTCTCACTGCTGTTTGTCAAAGTCAGCTAGCCAATGAGGGGAGAGATGGGGTGGAGCCCAACCGGGGCTCCATGTCCGAATGGACACACGGAGCTGCTGCTCAGTTTGGGTACTCCCATAGCAAGCTGCTTGCTGTTGGGGCACTCAACAGGAGGGAGGGGCCAGAAGCACCAAAGAGGGACCCGAGAAGAGGAGGATCGGGGCTGTCCTGTGCAAAACCACTACAAAACCACTACACACAGTAGGTAAGTATGACATGTTTGTTATTTTTATAGAAGAAGAAAAGAGATTTTACAATCACTTTAAATTAGCTATATATATATATATATATATATATATATATATATATATCCCAAGTGCATCAAAACAAATTGCATTGAATTTGTTCAGTTTCCGGTAGTTTAGTATTGTTTAGAAATTGGCCACATCTCTGAAGAGATGCTATAGTTCTCCAAACGGCAAGGAGCATGAGCTTTTCTAATTGCAGAGTTATCGGTCTGACTCAGCAAGGTGGGGGGGGGGTTAACCTTCACTGCTTCCACAGAGATTAGGGATCCTTCCTTACAGCATGACGGTAAAGGACAGGCTTTTCTGTAAAGGTTGTGACTGATTTTTTAAGAAAATAAAACTGTAAAGCAATCCCATAGATGAGTCTTTTTTTTTTTTTTTTTTCATTCAATCGGTGAAAAAAAAATGACTTAATTCCTTCAACCTATTAATGTATGGATAGGGGAATCAAGTCTTTCAAAATTCATATATGGGCTGCTTTACAGTTTTGGTTTCCTAAGAAATCAGCCACAGCCTTAACAGAAAAGCCTGTCCTGCACGCTGAGTCATTGTATTCCGACAGTGGGGAGACTTCCCCTGTATCAAAATACACTGATCAGTGCTACCAGCAATAGCCAGTGGCACTGATCAAGTGGGGAAAATCTGACAGGCTGGTTGTACAGAAGTCAATCAGTACAGTAGTACAACCAGTCTGCACATACATAGGGTCAAATTTGGCCAGTCCCTGCTAAACTGGCCAAATTTCGATCCTTGCGTGGCCAGCCTAAGACTTATGACCATAGAATTTATTTATCTGATATTAATTGAAATATTATTTCTTCCCACTCATAACCTGTAGGGTGAGAAACGCTAGCTAAATGAAAATGCCTAATATAGGCCCTGAAAATGTAATCTTTAGCTCCATAGACTACTTACAATCATAAACACTCTAAAGAAAAGAAAAAGTGTACAAGAATTAAGAAAGTGAGCCAATGGAGAAGTTTTTGGAACAAATTACACTAGTATGACAACCTTTTGTTTCCCCAAATATGGCCTGATCCAATTCTAGCCCATATCTTAGTGCATAAATAGAGGAAAATATTTGGGACTTTAGATGAGGTGGAAACCAGAACTCTGGGAAACATAAGCAATAGAAAAATTTTATTGCTATACTCCAGCAATTAACAAAGTACAACATGTGAAATATCAATTCATGTATAAACAACACAATCAAAACACTTGGGTCAGTCTGATATATGTGCAGGTATATAAATCATATGTATATATCAAGAGTATATGGACTAATGGCACTCCCTATAGACCACACAGCCCATAATTATTCCATTGTTTCCGTACTATAGATAATCTGAAGGGTACAACATGGCAATGAATGCTGAATCATCAACTTGCTGCAGCCGTGATGGACCTAATTTGTATTGTGTATATAAAAATACACAAAAATACAATAAATGTTCAAAAGGTAAGTAAACGTTAAAAAATTATTGAGTAGCAATGGAGTCCTGTATGGTTGAAAAATTGATGACATCCTTGTAGCTCTCAGGAGCAGATGCCAAAAACTAAGGTGACTGTCACTGACAATGTGCGGTCCTGGGGACGCAGGGCATCGTATGTGCCTCCCCCCTCGTATGGTTATGAATAAGCAATCATAGTGTCGTGAAACGCGTCAACCTATGCACCCGTCTTATGATGTGTCAGTCCTGTATGAATTTTGTGCTGATGAATAAAACTTCAATGCTTCTATCAACATCGGAGTGCGGTCACCATTTTTGTGCTTGAAGTGCCTCCCCTGGGAGCTGTGGTGGTAATCCCCATTGGCCTTCAATGTCTGCATCAAGTGATAATGCAGTATACAATATGTCGTGTGTCCCGTATCCTAACCCTTTGTTTTTCCCAAATATGGCCTGATCCAATTTTAGCCCATATATTAGTGGCATTGCCTCCTTTATATGCAGAGGGGTGGTGCTTAGAGCTTAAAATACCCAGGACACACTGATTGGCTCAAACAGTGGTGTGGTCAGCTTCAGTGTGGTATTATGGGTGTGATAAAAGAGTGATCTCTCCTATCCTACTTTTCCATTTTTGTACTTATTGTCCTAAAATATGACTACTGATGCCGATACCAGCCTAGTTAGGACTGATTCATCCAACAACCTACCATATCACCCAGAAGCAGTTTTTCTTGCAGTAGCAGTTTATCGCACAGCTTTGATGTTATATAACACAGTAACTGTATGTCACACAAAAAAAGCATATTATATGACACAGCAATAAATTACTCAACAATATATTATATTAAAAAGCAATCATTTATCACCCAGCAACATTGCAAAATATTATATTGCACAGAAATTATGTAATACTGTACATCACCGAGTAGCAGCCTAATGCAGCAACAGTATAGCCTAATAAAGTAGAAGGTTTTATCATGTAACATTAACACCCAGTACACAAACACCCAAGAAAAAATCTTTAACCACTTGCCGACCGCCGCACGACTATCTACGTCGGCGGTCAGCCCCTCACAGGCAAACTAACGTAGGGCTACGTTGCTTGCTTGTGAGGGTCTAGGGAGCGAGCGCGCGCCGCCGGAGGCGCGCTCCCGCGTGGTCACGGACCCCCCCGCGCGTGTGACCAGCGGACCCGATGTCCGCCGGCCACTCGGCGATCGGCGGGGGAGAGGGAGAAAGTCAGGCAGCTTGTGTAAACAAGCCACCTGTAATTCTCCTCGCTGTAAAGACACTGATCACATGCATCTACTATGTAGATCCGTTAATCAGTGTCCTTACAGCTCAAGCCACAGCCAATCACAGTAGAAAGCACGCCCCTAGGGACACACACAGCCCCTCCCTCCCAAATAAAGTTAACCCCTTCACTACCAGTGTATTTTTACAGTAACAGTGCATATATATATAGCACTGATTACTGTAGAAATGTCACTGGTAACCCCAAAAGTGTCAAAAATGTCAGTCAAGGGTCCGATCTGTCCGCCGCAATGTCGCAGTACCGCAAAAAAAATCGCAGATCGCCGCCATTACGCGTTAAAAAAAAAACAACAAAAATGACAAAAATCTTTCCCTTTGTTAGTAAACGCGATAACTTTTGCACAAACCAATCAAAATACGCTTTTTGCGATTTTTTTTACCAAACATAGGTAGCATAAAACAAATTGGCCGAAAATGTTAAAAAATTTTGATTTTTACATTTTTTGGGGGGGAATTTCATATAAAAAAATGTGAAAAATATTGCTATTTTTGCAAAATTGACGCTCTTTTTTTGTTTATAGTGCATGATCAAAAAATCGCACAGGTGATCAAATACCACCAAAAGAAAGCTCTGTTTGTGGGAAAAAAAGGACGCCAAATTCGTTTAGGTATAGCGTCGCACGACCGCGCAATTGTCCGTTAAAGTCACGCAGTGCCGAATCGCAAAATACCCCCTGGTCGGAATGGGGGTAAAATCTTCCGGGGCTTAAGTGGTTAAAGCCATAACTCATGAGAAAATGAAAAAGGAGGTGTAAATCTTGTTATTCACCTAAATACCTTGTCTAAATACCTTGTGAATATCTTGTTATTCACCTCTGCAGACACTGAGTTGATTTACTAAAACTGGAGAGTGCAAAATCTGGTGCAGCTGTGCATGGTAGCCAACCTGCTTCTAACAGCTTGTTCAATTAAGCTTTGACAAAACAAAAAAACCTGGAAGCACCAGATTTTGCACTCTTCTGTTTTAGTAATTCAACCCCTGTGGTGACCAACAAATCATAATATATTCAGCAGTGCCACGCAATAAACAGTTGTATTCAAAATTATTCAACCCCCCCCCAATGCTGTAAAGGGTTTTAGGGAATTTAGCGTACATTTGTAATTGTATTCAGAATGAAATCCTATAAGGACTTCATAAAGAACCATATGCAACTAAAATGACATCAATTGGTTTTGTAATACAGTAGTAAATGTTTATTTTGTGAATTCTTCATTGACACAATTATTCAACCCCTTAAAGACTACCACTCTGAAGAACAGAGGTTCATTGTAGTGTTTTCAATCAGGTATTGAAAACACCTGTGGATGTCAGGGAGCAGCAATAAAGCCTAATAAGCACCAAGTAGGCAGCTTTAAAATGACTGTGATACTCAGCTCCTTCTAGACATTTACTGGTGTGGTTACAAACATGGTGAAGTCAAGACAATGGTCCAGGAAGACAAGAGAAGAGGTGATTACTCTTCACAGGAAGGGCAATGGCTATAAGAAGATTGCAAAGATGTTAAACATACCAAGAGACACCATAGGAAGCATCATTCGCAAATTCAAGGCAAAGGGCACTGTTGAAACACTACCTGGTCGTGGCAGAAAGAAGATGCTGACTTCGACTGCTGTGCGCTACCTGAAGCGTAGAGTGGAGAAAAGTCCCCGTGTGACTGCTGAGGAACTGAGAAAAGATTTGTCAGATGTGGGTACTGAAGTTTCTGCTCAGACAATACGGCGCACACTGCGTAATGAAGACCTCCATGCCAGAACTCCCAGGCGCACCCCCTTGCTGTCTCCAAAGAATAAGAAGAGTCGACTGCAGTATGCCAAAAGTCATGTGGATAAACCACAGAAGTTTTGGGATAGTGTTCTGTGGACTGATGAAACAAAATTAGAACTGTTTGGGCCCATGGATCAACGCTATGTTTAGAGGAGGAAGAACAAGGCCTATGAAGAAAAGAACACCTTGCCTACTGTGAAGCATGGCGGGGGGGTCAATCATGCTTTGGGGCTGTTTTGCTTCTGCAGGTACAGGGAAGCTTCAGCGTGTGCAAGGTACCATGAATTCTCTTCAGTACCAGGAGATATTGGATGACAATGTGATGCAGTCCGTCACAAACCTGAGGCTTGGGAGACGTTGGACCTTTCATCAGGACAATGATCCCAAGCATACCTCCAAGTCCACTAGAGCATGGTTGCAGATTAAAGGCTGGAACATTTTGGAGTGGCCATCACAGTCACCAGACTTAAATCCGATTAAGAACCTCTGGTGGGACTTAAAGAAAGCAGTTGCAGTGCACAAGCCTAAGAATGTGACTGAACTGGAGGCTTTTGCCATGACGAATTGGCGAAGATGCCCGTAGATCGCTGCAAGACACTTGTGTCAAGCTATGCTTCATGTTTAAAAGCTGTTATAACTGTAAAAGGATGTTGTACTAAGTACTAAGATTGAATGTCACTTGGGGGTTGAATAAAACTGATAATGATGTGAGCACAGAAAAGACATTTGTGGTTTTTTCATTATAAATGTTATGTTATATTTGGCTGACCTACACGTGCCTCTTTGATTTAATTGTAAGCAGGATGACTGAATGATCAAAATCAATGTCAAACTGGTCAAAACAATCAATTTCAGTGGGGGTTGAATCATTTTGAATAGAACTGTAGTTATAAAAACAATAAAATATTTTGGAAAAGGAAGAAGAAAACTGTTCAGCACTATTTGCATCCAAGATGATCATGACAACCAAAAACCATACATATGCTGACTCCAGGCCCAAAAAGAGGCACCGAGTCTGCTGGTATCCAAACAAATCAATTCAACTAACCACAGACATAAATTGCAATCTCTATAAGCCTAATCAAATATGAGATATCCAGACGCTGACTCTCACAATGCATTCAATACTCACTTGTAAATGTCCACAATGAAGTCTCTTAATCACACAGCTTCTATGGAACAAAGACATGCATACAGTTTGTGGGATCTCTGCCTCTGCCTGTGTAAGAACTCTGAAGGCTTGGTTTTTCTAAAGTATGATGTGAAACGAGGTGAAATTAAAATGTGTCACTGGATTCGTTTTATCTTGGGCTCCAGGCTGTATTCAATCCATGAGTCACCCATTTAATGGGGTCATGCATAGGGGTCTCTGTACATCGACATGTAAAGCATTTCTGAATGATTTGGAACAATCTTGAACAAAGTGTTAAAATTTTGAATTGGATCAAATGTAGTGGTATTTTCTGAATATTACATAAGATAGTGGCAGATAATACCAAAATAATATTTCCGAGTGCAGGGAGTGTGCATACATATTGCAGCAAATGGACGAAACGTATCTGAGACAAGTTGTATTGCAGCTGGTGTCTTTGCCTATAGAAACTAATCAGTTAGAGGTGCACCTTTCATTCATCTGCCTCTCCTCCATTTATAGACAGCTTTTCATTGATAGTGATAGTATAGCTTCCATGAGTGGAGCCGGGAAGCGGAAAGGACGAGACCTGTCGGCACTGTTGACTGTTGTCGACTTGTTTTAACCCCTGCAGCACAGAAAACCCAGGCTGCAGGGGTGGGATATGAGAGAGTATTGAACATTTCAACAAACAGAGCAGCCAACAGCACAAGGGACACTTCTTGTTCAATATAAGTACCATCCCTTGTGCAGATTAAAAAAAAAATACTAACATTAAAGTGATTGTAAACAATCTCCTTGTAAAACAACACATTCAGTTTAAAATAGAAATGAAAGGCAAAACATTTTTGTATAGATATAAAAAAAATATTATAAATACCTTTTTTTTATAAGTGATCACATTCCCTTTGCTCTCAGCTGCATAAGAGGGGAAGGAGAAGCAGCAGAACACTGAGCTTGCCAGTGAATAGCTGTGCAGTGGGGGCGTGTCAGGACAAGTCTGATCATTGGAGGAGAGCACACGGAGTTCCAAGCATAGCTAGAGAACTGACCACCGTGTGTTTTGCTTAGTGTGGTCAGTTTTTAATAGGAAAGCAGAGGTACTGACAGGAACACCAGGGATTTCACATAAAGGAAGCAATACAAAGAGAACAGGATACTTTCTCATACAAGTGCATGGTACAGCAGGCACATATCAGGAATATGAAGTATTGGTGTAACAAACGCTTTAAGCTTTAGATAAAATCTTTTAGGAGAGGAAAAGAAGGCTGCAATTGCTGACCACCTTTTTGTGAAATAAATCTTTTGAAGCTCAAATTGCCTGCTATGTACAAAAATGAAGTACAGAACTATGTTTAGTCAACCCGTAGGTCGCCTGGATCTTGGCGCCCCAGACAGCCAACTGCTCTTTTTTTATAATTTGCCACAAATAACCCCTAAGGTGTTTACAAATGAGAATCTATGTAAGCCCACTTCTTTGCTTGTCATGATATAGCATGTTTAACCCGGGAACACACTCTGCTCCTCTCATGCTATAGGATCTTTCTGCTTACTGCATTACGTAAGCTTTGTAGATCAGCATAATTTACTGTAGACATAGGGTCAGATATAAATTATTTTAGTGTATCTGTGAATTGTGCTGCACTCCCATTCCATGAAAAGTATAGGCATACCTCCCAACTTTCTGAGATAGGAATCATTTTATTCTGCTTTATTTCCATACAAATCCGGTTTCAAATAGATAAATTGTTTAACCATATGCCGACAAGTCACCGCAATTAAATGGTAGCAGGTCGTCAGGTTCCCGCAAATTGCCGTAACCTGTATGGCAGTCCGCGGGAGCGACCCTGGGGGTGCGCACGCGCCTACTGGCCTGCGGGGGAGCCGATCCACAGGGTCAGCGGCCACGCTTGCCGACAGGCACCTTCTTCGCTCCCCTTGAAGAGAGAACGGTGGTCTGATGTAAACACAGCAGACCGTTGTTCTCTCAGGAATCAATACAGGGCACCTGTGTTCCTCCTATTTAGGAACACATGTCTCTGTATTGATTTCACAAGCCCCCCCCCCCACAGTTAGAAAACACCCCCTAGGCTCACACTTAACCCTTTGATCGCCCCTGGGTTAACCCCTTCTTTACCAGTGTCAACATTACAGAAGGAATTGCATATTTTTAGCACTGATTACTGTAGTAATGTCACTGGTCCCCCCCCCCCCCCCCAAAAGTGTCAAAAATGTCAGTTAGGGGTCCAATCTGTCCACCGCAATGTCGCAGTCCCACTAAAAATTGCTAATCGCCGACATTACTAGTAAAAAAAATAAAAATAAATAAAAATGACAAATCTTTCCCCTAGATTGTAGACGCGATAACTTTTGCGCAAACCAATCAAAATACGCTTATTGGGATTTTGTTTTACCAAAAATATGTAGCAGAATACAAATTGGCCTAAAATTATGAAAAAAATAGATTTTTGCATTTTTTTTTATTGGGAATGTTATATAGCAGAAAGTGAAAAATATTGTTTTTTTTTTTTTTTCAAAATTGTCGCTCTTTTTTTTGTTTATAGCGCAAAAAATTAAAATCACAGAGGTGATTAAATACCACCAAAAGAAAGCTCTATTTATGGGGGAACAAAGGAGGATTATTTGGGTACAGCGTTGAACGATCGCGCAATTGTCCATTAAAATAACGCAGTGCTGAATCGCAAAAAATGGCCTGGTCATTAACCACATCCATACCGGCGCATAGTAATATGACGCCGGCAGGATGGCTTTACCGTTCCGGGCGGACGTCATATGACGTCCGCCCGCTCTAGCTGCTACTGCGCGCCCCCGGGGGCGCGCATCGCAGCGATCAGGGATGAGGCTCGTCCCTCGGACATAGCCCATCCCTGATCAAGGTAAACAGCCAATAGAAATTGGCTGTTTACCATGTGATCGGCTGTGTCAATCACAGCCGATCACATGAGCGGCTCCAGCACGAGCCGCTCATTCTCTCTGCAATGCGCGCCCCCGGGGGCGCGCAGAGCAGCGATTGGGGACGAGGCTCGTCCCTCGGACAGAGTCGATCCCCGATCTAGTTAAAGAGCCAATGAAATTGGCTCTTTACCACGTGACCGGCTGTGTCCAATCACAGCCGATCACAAATGTCAACAGAGAACACGGTAACTAGCTGTCACCGTGTTCTCCTCCTCACACACTGATCCTGTGTGAGGAAGAGAGTGTGGTAATAGCTAGTTACCAAATACAGTGCACCCCAAACACACTGATTGCCCCCCCCCCAATAAAGAGCACCTGTCACTAGCCCATCAAAGTACCCGAGTACCTGTCACCAGCCCATCAGGTACTCTGATGACAGGTACTCGGGTACTCTGATGGGCTGATGACAGGTACTCGGGTACTCTGATGACGGGTACTCTGATGACAGGTACTCGGGTACTCTGATGACAGGTACTCGGGTACTCTGATAACAGGTACTCGGGTACTCTGATGACGGGTACTCTGATGACAGGTACTCGGGTACTCTGATGACGGGTACTCGGGTACTCTGATGACAGGTACTCGGGTACTCTGATGACGGGTACTCGGGTACTCTGATGACGGGTACGCAGGTACTCTGATGACGGGTACTCGGGGACTCTGATGACGGGTACTCGGGTACTCTGATGACAGGTACTCGGGTACTCTGATGACGGATACTCGGGTACTCTGATGACAGGTACTCGGGTACTCTGATGACAGGTACTCGGGTACTCTGATGACAGGTACTCGGGTACTTTGAGTACCTGTCAACGGAGTACCCGTCATCAGAGTACCTGAGTACCTGTCACCTACCCATCAGAGTACCCGAGTACCTGTCACCTACCCATCAGAGTACCCGAGTACCTTCCACCTGCTCATCAGAGTACCTGACGCCTGAAGTACCCGAGTACTTGCCGCCTGCTCATCAGTACCCATCACTACTTATCAGTACCTATCACGTATCAGTACTGATCATCAGTACCCATCAGTACAGTATCACCTATCAGTATCAGTACTACTCATCAGTACCTATCACCTGCCTGTCACCTGCCCATCAGAGTACCCGAGTACCTGCCACCTGCTCATCAGTACCAGAGTACCTGTCACCTGCCTGTCACCTGCCCAACAAAGTACCCGAGTACCTGTCACCCTTTATACAGCCACCATGTCCAGGTCCAAAAAGGTTTATATACGTCCTCCGTTTAAACCTAAATACCGGTGTTATGGAAGCAGATAGCTGCCATAACCCTGGTATTTTTTTAAACGGTGGACGGTTGGCTTTCCGATAAGGGTGGTCCCAGCGGCGGATTCGCTGTGGGATCACCCTTCCGGGATGGCGGAAGAGGTGCCCCCCCCCTCCGGCCGCGTCCGGTCCTTTTCCCCCGCTTACCGGACCCGCCGACAGCGGGGAAAACGATCCGGTCTCGGATCCTCACAGACAGGGTAAGCTTGCCCTCACTTGACTCTATGGTCTTGGAGGACCGGAGCTATGGAAAATGTTATTGCCTAGCAACCGGTTTAAAGGTCCTTTTTTTTTTTTTTCTATCTTTTAGTGTACTTGTGAGATCTGAGGACTTTTTGACCCCAGATCTCACAAAAAAGAGGTCCTGTCGTGCCTTTTTCTATTACAAGTAATGATCAATTTTTTTTTTTTTTGTTAAACGGTGTAAAAATAAAAAATAATAAATAAAATAAATAGTAAAAAAAAAAAAATTAAAGCGCCCTGTCCCCGTTAGCTAGCGCGCAGAACCGACGCATACGGAAACCCCGCCCACATATGTAAACGGTGTTCAAACCACACATGTGAGGTATCGCCGCGATCGTTAGAGCAAGGGGAATAATTTGAGCCCTAGACCTCCTCTGTAACTCAAAGATGGCAACCTGTAGAAATTTTTAAATTGTCGCCTATGGGGATTTTTAAGTACCAAAGTTTGTCGCCATTCCGTGAGCGTGCGCAATTTTGAAACATGACATGTTGGGTATCTATTTACTCGGCGTAACATTATCTTTCACATTATGGAAAAAAATTGGGCTAACTTTACTGGTTTCTTATTTTTTAATTAAAATAAGTGAATTTTTTCCAAAAAAATTGCGTTTGGAAGACCGCTGCGCAAATACGGTGTGATAAAAAATATTGCAATAATCTCCATTTTAATCTCTAGGGTCTCTGCTAAAAAAAAATATATAATGTTTGGGGGTTCTAAGCAGTTTTCTAGCAAAACAACTGATTTTAGCTTGTAAACACCAAATGTCAAAAATAGGCCTAGGCAAGTGGCTAGGATGCATGATGATGCTCCTTGGATGTTGGGCCCCTCTATATGGCTAGGCTGTGAAAAAGTCTCACACATGTGGTATTGCCATACTCAGGAGGAGTGGCAGAATGTATTTTGGGGTGTCATTTTTGCTGTGTACATGCTATGTGTTATGAATATCCTATAAATTGACAACTTTGTGTAAAAAAAAAAAGTTTTTATTTTTTTCCCACATTTTCCAAAAACTTGTGGAAAAAAATGACATGTTCAAAGGACCCATAATGCCTCATAGAATATACGTTGGAGTGTTTGCTTTCCAAAATGGGGTCATTTTGTGGACTTTTCCATTGTATTGGTGCTCTAGGGCCTTGAAAAGTGTGATAGGTAGTAAGAAAGTTTTATGTGTATTTATGCTCCTAAAATGCCTTATGGTGCTACTTGGACGTAGAGTCTCTTTTTGTGGCCAGGCTGTGTAACAGTCTCACACGTGTGGTATCACCATACTCAGAAGGAGTAGCAGAATGAATTTTGGGGTGTCATTTTTGCTGTGTACATGCTATGTGTTAGAAATAGCTTATAAATTGACAACGTTTTAGGAAAAAAAAGAAAAAAAAATGTTTTCTTAATTTTCCCAAGAATTGTGGGAAAAAATTATAACTTCAAAAAACTCACCATGCCTCTCACTAAATACCTTGGACTGTCTACTTTACAAAAAGGGGTCATTTTGGGGGTATTTGTACTGTCCTGACATTTCAGGGCCTCAAGAAAGGAGATAGGCCATCAGTACATCTGGTGTGATCAATTTTCAGTAATTGGTACCATAGCTTCTAGACTCAATAACTTTCACACAGACTAAATAATATACACTAATTTGGGTTAATTTTACCAGAGATATGTAGCAGTATAATTTTTGGCCTAAATGTATGAAGAAAAATTAATTTTTTGCAAAATTGTATAATAGAAACTAAAAAAAAGTGTTTTTTATTCAAAATTTTTGCTCTTTTTTTGCTTATATCACGAAGAAAAAAAAACCCCAGTTGTAATCAAATACCACCAAAAGAAAGCTCTATTTGTGTGAAAAAAATTATAAAAATTTTGTTTGGTTACAGTGTAGCATGACTGAGCAATTGTCATTCAAATTGTGAGAGTGCTGAAAGCTGAAAATTGGTCTGGGAAGGAAGGGGGTCTAACTGCTCTGTATGGAAGTGGTTAAGGGGGAAATCTTCTGGTCCAGAAGTAGTTAATGTGTATCATCTTGATGTATAATGATGTATAATATCTAATGTATATAAAGTTAATTTATTTCAGTAATTCAATTAAAAAAAGTAATATATTTTATAAAGATGCATTACACACAGAGTGATATATTTCAAGAATTTCTTTCTTTTAATTTTGATGGTTATGGCTTACAGCTAGTGAAAACCTAAAATTCAGTATCTGGATTTTCTTAATACAGAAATGTTGGCTTACTGAAAAAGATGCCCATGTACAGTATGGTACACACTCAATACTTGGTCGGGGCTCCTTTTGCATGAATTACTGCATCAATGTGGCGTGGCATGGAGGCGATCAGCCTGTGGCACTGCGGAGGTGTTATAGAAGCCCAGGTTGCTTTGATAGCGGCCTTCAGCTCGTCTGCATTGTTGGGTCTGGTGTCTCTCATCTTCCTCTTGACAATACCCCACAGATTCTCTATGGGGTTTAGGTCAGGCGAGTTTGTTCTCCAATCAATCACAGTGATACCATGATCAATAAATCAGGTATTAGCACTTTTGGCAGTGTGGGAAGGTGCCAAGTCCTGCTGGAAAATGAAATCAGCATCTCCATAAAGCTGGTCAGTCAGCAGAGGGAAGATTGAAGTGCTCTAGAATTTCCTGGTAGAGCTGCGCTGACTTTGGACTTGATAAAACACAGTGGACCAACACCAGCAGATGACATGGCTACCCAAATCATCACGGACTGTTTAAAATTTTGCATTTTATTTGGAAATCAAGGTCCCAGACTTTTGAGCAAGAGTGAAGAGGCACAGAATCCAAGTGGCATAAGGTCCAGTGTGAAGTTTCCACAGTCAGTGAGGACTTCTTTCACGCTGTCATTATGGGGTAGTGTTTGGAGAATTTTGAGGAAAATAATGAATTGAATCCATTTTGGAATAAGGCTGTAGCATAAAATGTGTAAAAAGTGAAGCGCTGTGAATACTTTCCGGATGCACTGTAACATCGAAATTGTGACGTACATTCCCAGTTAGGCGGTCAGCAAGTGGTTTTAAAGTGTCTCTACACAAAACCTTTTTGTATTCATTTTCAGTAGAAATCGAGAAGAGTTCAACATATTGACATATGTGTCGTTAGTTATTTGATGTTTTATTAGTATTAGAGTTTTATGATACTTCACTGTAAACAATGTTGTTAAGAAAAGCTGGGGCTGCAACAGAGTCACAATGCTGTCCTTATCCAGCTCAACTCTCTCCATTACACCCTTCCTATGGACCAGGGCAGTTTTTCAGTTACTGATATGGGACCATTTATTCCCCAATACCTTTCTCAATACTTAACCACTTCTGGACCGATTTTTGTTATACCTTCACCCTAAAGTATACGTCTTGTTGCCCTGATATCCCCCCCCCCCCCATTCCTTTCTTACGGTTGGACATGTTTTTTTTTTTTTTCAACTGGTGACATTTACATGTGCTGATAAGCAGCACTTCCTCCTTTAGCACTTAGGGTTTTTTCCCCAAATCCCCCCTTACATTTGCACAGATGTGCCACAGGGCCTCGGGCCCCGACAGAGCCCTGCAATACATTAGTGCACTCATGCACACCCCTGTGCATGTGTTGGAAATCACCCGTGCACGTGCAGCTGTGCCAAGGGCTTTGCCAGAGCCCAAAGGCCAGGTACATCTGTGCATGCCCTAAATGGTGGCGCTGAGGAAGGGGGGCAGAGATGAAACAGAGTGGCACTAAAGGTATGCTCTAATATAGACATTACTCGTATAATCTTAGCTAATAGCTTCAATGTCTTTCTTACTAGAGATGTCCCGAACTGTTCGCCGGCGAACTTCGCATGTTCGCGTTCGCCTCCGTGGGTGAACATATGCGATGTTTGGTCCGCCTCCTATACATCATCATTGAGGCAAACTTTGACCCTGAACCTCACAGTCAGCAGACACATTCCAACCAATCAGTATACCTCCCTCCCACACCCTCCCACCTCCTATAAATAAGCAAGGGCAGCATCCATCTTAGATCATTTCTGAAGCAGTGTGTAGTGAGAGCAGGGAGAGTGCTGCTGCTGCTGTTAATAGCTAGGGACAGTTGTTAGTCAGTGTTCTTGGTACACTCCTGCTGTAAGGACAGCACCCCAAAAAGCCCTTCTTAGGGCTGGTATTTGAGTTTTTTTTTTTTTTTTTGGATATATATATATATATATATATATATATATATATATATATATATATATATATTGTCCCCAAAAAGCCCTTTTTAGGGCTGGTATTTGTGTAATTTTTTTTGATATATATATATATATATATATATATATATATATATATATATATATTGTCCCCAAAAGCCCTTTTTAGGGCTGGTATTTGAGTATTTTTTTCTATATATTTATCAGGCATTTTTGGAGGCAGGCATGACTTTTTTTGGGATTAGTGTCGGGGGGGTCTAAAAAGTGTACCTGTGAAGTTTCAGCTCTGTAGCATGCCCAGAACCAGAACAAAAAGATCATATAGGTGTAAAGGGAGGGTTCCCACCATCCCTGCTCTACGGAAAAATTATCTTTTTTTCTGGTTCTGGACATGCTACAGAGCTGAAACTTCACACGTACACTTTTTAGACCCCCCAGACACTAAATCTCACAAAATAAAGTTCTTAAAAATTGTCATTTTTGATAGAGAGCCAATTATTGGAAAAATTAAAAAAAAAAAAAAAAAAAAAAATTCTTTGGATTTATTGTCTGGGGGGTCTAAAAAGTGTATCTGTGAAGTTTCAGCTCTGTAGCATGTCCAGAACCAGAAAACAAATTAGAATTAGGGTTAGGGTTAGGGTCAGGGCTAAGGTTAGGGATATTTTTAGTGCTTAGGGTTAGAGGGTTAGGGTTAGAGGGGTAGGGGTAGGGTTACAAACTCTAACCCTAAGTATCTCACCGTAACCCTAACCCTATCCCCTAACACTAAACCTAACCCTAACCCTCTAACCATAACCCTCTAACCTTAACCCTAACCCTCTAAACCTAGCCATAAAAATAACCCTAACCCTAAACCTAACCCTAGCCCTAATCCTAACCCTCTAACCTTAAACTTAACCCCCTAACCCTAGCCCTAACCCTAAATCCAAAGAAATTTATTTTTTTTATTTTTCCAATAATTGGCTCTCTATCAAAAATGACAATTTTTAAGAACTTTTTTTGTGTGATTTGGTGTCTGGGGGGTCTAAAAAGTGTACCTGTGAAGTTTCAGCTCTGTAGCATGTCCAGAACCAGAAAAAAAATTTGAATTAGGGTTAGGGCTAGGGTTAGGGTTATTTTTAGTGCTTAGGGTTAGACGGTTAGGGTTAGAGGCGTAGGGGTAGGGTTACTAACTCTAACCCCAAGTATCTCACCATAACCCTAACCCTATCCCCTAACACTAAACCTAACCCTTAAAGCCCAGTTCCTGTCCCATTTTGGTCGGTTGTGGTCTGTTTGCGGATGTTTGCGGTGCGTTAAACGGGGAGTTTGGTCTGTCACTGTGAAGTGGGCGTAACCCTTACACTACCTGATCGATACAACATCATACCTGATCGTATACACACACTGGATGTTTTAAAGCACGTTATTCCAAACAATTTAGGAATGTTAGGTGATTTATGCCCTTTATGGATTAAAACCCGACTCTGCCTAATTTTCCATGGGATTTTTGCCATGGATCCCCCTCCGGCATGCCACAGTCCAGGCGTTAGTCCCCTTGAAACAACTTTTCCATCACTATTGTGGCCAGAAAGAGTCCCTGTGGGTTTTAAAATTCGCCTGCCTATTGAAGTCTATGGCGGTTCGCAATGTTCGCCGGCTCGCGAACATGTGCCGATGTTCGCGTTCGCGAACATTAAATTTTATGTTCGCGACATCACTATTTCTTACCCAATTGATTAGGAAAGACAAAGTGGGATTTGTCCCTAAGCGAGAGGCAGGAGGGGGCTTTCACAGCATATTGTGTCATATAGATCCTTCATGCTCGCAAGAGATATTACTTTCACTATACAAAGTTTTTGACACAATATCCTAGTCCTATCTTGAAGCTACACATTGTCACTTGGGCTTTTGGCCTTCAATTTGTCACATGGATTACTGCTCTGAACTGCATCCCCTAAGCCAAATGAAAATACAATGGATTTGAATCCCCCTTGTTTCCCATCCAGAGAGGGACCCAACAGGATTGTTCGCTCTCGCCTATACTATTCATTTTAGCTTTTAAAGCCTTAACAGAACTGATACACATACATACCGATAGAAAATAAATTAAGACAGCCTGGGTAAGCACAAGCTCACGTTATTTGTGGAAAAAAATATTGATGTCTCTAACTACTCCACATATCTCCCTCCAAATCTTGGAGGAAGATATAAATCAGTCCTTAAAAAAAATCTCCACCCTTTTGGGTCTGCATGTTAACCCAACTAAATCAAAATTATGTCTGCATTTTACTACCCCCGATGTTCGCTACCATACAAAGCTTTTGAATTTAAGTGGTCAAGTACCTTGTCTTATTTATGTATAACTTTATCCCCCTCTCCCTTTTCTCAAGCTTAGTTTCCACCTCTATTTAGACAATTGAACTCCCTTCTTGGAATCAGGTAACAATCCCTATATCGTGGTTCGGTAAGATTCACGGAACCTATCTGTCCCAATTGGTATAGTATATGCCTTCAGGGTTCTCCCAGTTCTTATCCCTACCCACATACTTTCAGATTAAACAATGTCAACTCTTCAAAGTCCTGAGTTAATAAAGAAATTATACTTACACCAAAGTCTGTGGGAGGCCCAGCAGTACCCATTATTCAGCAATTCTACTATGTTGGCCATACATTATACAATTTTCTTTTTCGATTTCCTTTAGATTTACCTTCAACTATGTAGTGCAAGGGTCTGCTTGACTGTATACAAATTGAAGGTGTTTAGGTTTGACCTCATATTCTATGCAGCAAACGTTACTTTCTTATTTAATCAATGATCATCCCCTCTGGGTGACGCTTGACACAATCAACTGCCATCCAGTTTACTTAGTTTCTCTACCCTAGTTTTTCCTGTTATACCGTTCGAAGCTTTTAAACCCCATTGTAACTCTCACTTTGCTCTTGAGACCTCATATTCCCATACCTCTCTTTGCTTAGACATCTTCGCTGTCCCCTTTTTCCACCAAGGTCCTGTCCAGTTCCAATGGTGGCATGATCATAGCATTTTTTTAAAATTTACTCCGTAATTTTCCTGATGGGAGTCATGACCTTCCAGCATCTTTAGACTTTCCATGATATTCCACTAAACCTAATTTAGGCACTTTATACTTTCCCTTCTCCGCCTTCATTCTGCTTTTGTTTTTACTCTCTTTGAAAGTAAATGCTAATCCAACCCACACACCCTGGAACTAATCTCCTTAAACTATGTGTCGTCTAAACAAACTATTACTAGAGCATACCAAACTCAGTGGGAAACTGAATTTAACATTTCCTTTAAAAGTATCTAACAAGCCATTGCCAAAAGCTCTTGAAATTTGCCAATTCTTGCAAATCCCCTATAAAATACTGTATAGATGGTATTACACTCTGGCCCTCCTGGATCATTTTAAATAGACATGCCCCCCCAACCACCCACTTTCATCTGTGGCTGTTACCATGAAGGTAGAACTCACATTTAATGGACTTGTTCAATAGTGAGCAGACACTAGATATAGGTCTATAAACTCATTTGCATACTGCTCCACACAATTTTCTAGAAAAATCCCTACAAAGCTTTCCTCAATAACCCTATTCCTGACCTAGAGGTGCATGGAACGGGCCTTGATCCACCAAATTTTCACAGCCACCAGACCCACAAAAGTTAGGGCCTACCCACCCTAAAGCCTTGTACACGTATACTGAAAGTTAGCTGCTTCAGCAGAAGCTGGCCGCCTTTCAGTCTATGTTCTTCTGTTTAACAAAAAGTTAAAGTAAAGTAACGCAGTGCTGAATCCCAAAATATGGCCTGGTCAGGAAGGGGGTAAAATCTTCCGGTCTTAAAGTGGTTAAAAATACATTGAGAATTTTTATTGTCAAAGACATGTAGCTAAATACATTTTGGGCTAAATATATGACAAAAATTTAATATATTGGATATTTTTAAACCGTCAAAGTAGAAAATGACAATTTTTTGCAACATTTTCGCTAATTTTTTATTAATATAGCAAAATATAAAAAGCGCAGAGGTGATCAAATACCACCAAAAGAAAGCTCTGTTTGTGGGGAAAAAAAGGACGTAAATTTTGTTTGGGTATAGCATTGCATGACCGCGCAATTGTCAGTTAAAGTCACGCAGTGCCAAGTTGAAAAAAGTGGCCTGGTCATTAAGCAGGAAAATCCTCCGGTCTTAAAGTGGTTAAGTAACGACAAAGGTATTTATGCAAATCTGAGCTCCCCTGTGATTTGACAACATCCTGCAGCCTTAACTTGGCTAAAATAACATCACCATAGCAACTAAAAGATCACATAGTGTATGTTTAAGCTTTTAGTCTAATTTAAGAATGTACTTTCATGCCTTTTTATAAAAGTGCAAATAGGTAAGAGGAATGTCCACTGTCAATTACAGATGAAACAACAATAATTTTGGCACAAGTAAGGGTTCAATGTGTGACCCCAACAGTTTCTTTAAAGGCCATGCTCATTGGCAATAGCAAAAGCAAGTTGTCAAAGTCCATACATATAGAATGCTCACTGTAGTGGCAGCTGGTGTAGGAGTGAGAAGCAACTCTGGAAAGGACAAGGAGAAAGACACAAGGGTCTTCTAAGTTTAGCATGCAGGAAGGCAGCCCCCAACCACAGGAACAGTGCCTACACCGCCACCGAGGACCCCTAGGACTGTGAAGTTGATGACCACCTATATAGCGTTATATGCCTGATACACACTTGCCTTTGTAAGAATTTTACTTGTACTCGATTAAAATTTCCTGCATGCTGCACTTAGAAGGCGCTTGCGTCTTTCTTCTTGGCTGATTACAGATGAGACTTGGGCAGTGTCAAATCACCAGTATACCACCTGTGTACCCTAACCAGAGTTGGCTGTAGACATTGGCACATTTCCCATGCATGGAAATACTATATGAATTGGTAGAAGCACAATTATGTCATGTACTGCCCCCCTTTGATGCCCAACTCCCAGCGCAGTAATATTTAATATTTTGTATAACTCCTGTATAAGTAATGACCGTTACCTAAATAGCACAGTGTATGTTCCACCTAGCTGCTGTCAGAATGTAGAGGGAGCCGTACTTTAGACTTTCAGACAGATTTGTATAAAGTACTCGAAACCCATGCTTGAGTAAAAGTACAAGTGCTTGATCAAAAAGTGACTTGAGTAGAAGTGGAAGTGCTCTATCAAAAAGTGACTTGAGTAGAAGTACTAAAGTATTCAACATTTTTTGTACTTAAGTATTGCAAGTAGTTATTTTTTTTAATTTTGCTACTCAAGTACTGAAAGTAAAAGTACCAGTAGTTTTGAAAAAGAAATTGCTACTCAAGTACTGAAAGTAAAAGTACAAGTACTGTATTATGTAGCTATTAAAGAAAGAAGTCAAAAGTTTGAACATCATATTGTTTTTTATTATTTCAAATGCAGCTTTTATTTATACATACAGTAGCATTTATTTTCATTTGCGCTGATAATACACACGTTTTGAGCTTCATGAAACCTGCCATCTACTGTTCTGGCATTGGTAATTTTTATAATTGTAACGAGTAACTATGCAGCACAAAAAAAAAAATATCGGAGTAGAAGTATTGAAATCATTGAAAAAATGTGGTGAAGTAAAAGTGGAAGTAGGAGAAAAAAATTCTACTCTAGGAAAGTACAGATACCGCCTTTCGGTACTTAAGTACAGTAGTGAAGTAGTTCTACTTAGTTACTATACATCTCTGCTTTCAGAGACATCAGTACGGTGGAGTCGAACACAGACACTAGTTTGGATGTTGTGCTTTCGCTACCCCTCCCTCTGCCTTGCCATTCATAAAGAACAGGCACCGAATCATCACAGGCTGCACTTGTAGATGGCACAGCAGAGGGAAGGGGCAAACACAACATCAGAACTGGTGTCTGTCAGCCACTGTTCTAACGTGGCTCCCACTGTAAATGCCAGCAACAGATATGTGGAGCTTACACACAGATAAAATGTATTGCCAATTAAAAGGGAGTTCTAGAATGAATATCAAGTTTTAAAAAAATGTTCTTTTGAAAAATTGTGTGCACTCTTACTATAGGACTGCATAGAATGCACAGCACAATTTCTGCTGTTTAGTTGTGTGGCTAAACCAACAATGGTAAAACAAGTGTGTACTGTAAAGCATGCTGGTTATACTCACTGTGGAACCTAAGGCATTAATCCTCTGCATTATATAAAAAGGCTGTTTGATCCGGTCTTCTTTAATCCTCCCCTTCTTCTACAGTCCCCAAATCATCTCCTGATAGGACAGAGCCTTGGGGGGCAAGCTGCACATGCTCAGTTAAGTATTGCTAGAGTTTTTTTTTTTTCTTGAGAGCATATGATCAACACAGGGCCAATCAGCACTGTCCAGACAGAGGGTCATTGGTCCTGCAGCCTCTTAGGAAAATCAGAGAATGAAAACTCCTCCTACAAGCTTTAACCAGTGCTCTGCTGGACACTGGTTAAACTGCTCTAACCAACTTAGCAGTTTATATTTACTAAAACAATTGCATTTCCATGTTCTGTGCACTGTGGGAGACCAGATTTTGTGAATGTAGGGTCCTGGGTTTAATAACACTTTAACCACATTTTTTTTATAGAGATTTGTGTTATTGAACAAATCAAAATAACAGCTCTGTAAGAAGTTTATGGAAACAGATTACACATAAGTATACTCTCAGTACCTAATGCAGGTCTTTAACCAATGCTTTGGATAGCATGTTAACAGTTTGAGTTCAAGTCAAACTCCTGAAATATTGATCTGGTTAAGTAGCGGAGGGGGTTGTTAATCAGTTTCAGCTGCTTTGGTTTTAATGACATTAACAGGTGCACTAGATGGGCAACAATGAGACAACCCCCAAAACAGGAATGGTTTTACAGGTGGAGGCCACTGACATTTTTCCCCTACTCATTTTTCTGACTGTTTTTCACTAGTTTTGCATTTGGCTAGGGTCAGTGTCGCTACTGATAGCATGAGGCAATACCTGGACCCTATAGAGGTTGCACAGGCAGTTCAACCCCTCCAGGATAGCACATCAATACATACCATTGCCAAAAGGTTTGCTGTGTCACCCAGCACAGTCTCAAGAGCATGGATGAGATTCCAGGAGACGGCCAGTTACTCTAGGAGAGCTGGACAGGGCCATAGAAGGTCCTTAACCCATCAGCAGGACCCGTATCTGCTCTCTTTGTGCAAGGAGGAACAGGATGAGCACTGCCAGAGCCCTAGAGAATGACCTTCAACAGGCCACTGGTGTAAATGTCTCTGACCAAACAATCAGAAACAAACTTCATGAGGATGGCCTGACATCCTCTAGTGGGACCTGTGCCTGGCACCGTGGAGCTTGATTGACATTTGCCAATGAACACCTGAATTGGCAAGTCCACCACTGGTGCCCTGTGCTTTTCACAGACGAGAGCAGGTTCACCCTGAGTACATGTGACAGACATGAAAGAGTCTGTAGAGGCCGTGGAGAATGTTATGCTGGCTGTAACATCATTCAGCAAGATCGGTCTGGTGGTGGCTCAGTGATGGTCTGGGGGGGCATATCCATGGAGGGATGCACAGACCGATAACAGGCTAGACAATGCTACCCTGACTGTCATGAATCGGGATGAAATCCTTAGACCAGTGGTCAAACACTACGCTGGTGCAGTGGGTCCTGGGTTCCTCCTGGTGCACGACAATGGCCGGCCTTATGTGGCAAGAGTATGCAGCCAGTTCCAGGAGGATGAAAGAATTGATAACATTGAATGCCCCCCCCCCCCCATGCTCACCTGACCTAAATCCAATAGAGTACCTCTGGGACATTGTTTGGTCCATCGGATGCCGCCAGCTTACACCTCAGTCTGTTTAGGAGCTCAGTGATTCCCTGGTCCAGATCTGAGAGGAAATACTCCAGGAGACCATCCGTTGTCTCATTAGGAGCATGCCCCGATGTTGTCAGGCATGCATACAAGCATGTGGGGGCCATAAAAACGAATGAGTACCATTTTGAGTTGCTGCAATTAAATTTTACCAAAATGGACAAGCCTGCTGCATAATTTTTTTCACTTAAATTTGGAGGTTGATAATTTTCCATTTCCATCAAACCATGTGGCATCCTTTTGTTCCTAACACATTGCCCAGTCCCTATTAGTATAGATATCCAGCACAATATTTTATTTTTTTCTGAATTGAGATCTGATGTATTTTCAAAGTGTTCGTTTAATTTTTTAATTAATATCAGGGACTCCTTCGTTTCCCAGCTCAGCAGGATCGGATTATTCAGAGACTGCGGAGTCTTGTCCCATTTTGCCAGAATCTCCCTTTGCAGGGACCTCGTATAAAATGGTGAAAACGGAACCGCCTGGAAGGTAGACACCATCAGGCCCAGGACCCGCATGCAAGTCCAGAGGGATGACCATCTGCTGGAAAGCAGGAGACGAATTGCAGCCTGCAATTTCTGGAGTTTGTCCAAAGGAAGGAGCACTCTGGCCAAGGCCGAGTCCAGAGTCAGATCCAGATAGTCCAGCTTTGTGGACGGAACCAGAGCAGAACTCTGAACATTCAGAACCCAGCCAAACTCCTTCAGAGTTCTTATGGTGATTTTTTAGGTTGTCCACCAGAGCAGTAGGAGACTCCGCTCACAGAAGGTGGTCGTCCAAGTAGCGCAATCCCCCATTGGCATAACAAAGCTAGCACTGGGGCTAACACGTTTGTGAAGACCCGAGGAGCAGAGAGGCGAGACCAAGGGGTAATGCCACAAACTGATAATGCTCCTCTCCCATGGCAAAGCGCAGGAAGCGCTGGTGACTGGCACATATTGGAATGTGAAGGAAAGCATCCTCGTCGTCGATAGAGGCAAGAAAATCCCCCTGACGCAGGGATGCCACCACCGTGCAAATGGACTCCATTCTGAACTTCTGCACACGCACAAAGCAATTCAGCGCACCTTGCCTTCCTTCCTGGGAAATGTAAACAGGTTTGAGTAAAAACCCTGAAAACGTTCCAAAGTCGGAACTGGGAAAATCACCCCTTGAAGCAACAGGTCTAGCACTGCCCGAAAACAGACCCTGTAAGCACTCCAGGGACAGGCGCCAGTTAGAAGGAAAGAACCTTGCCGGGACAAATGCAAAACTCGATCTTGTAGCTGGACTGAATGACTTTGTGGACCCACTTGTTTTGTACCAGGAAAGTCCATGGGTCCGGGAACCAGCAAAGACATCCCCCCACCCTCGATACAGGCGAGGGCACACCTTCATGCTGAAGGAGCCTTGTCTGTGGGTCTGGAGAAGCCCGCTCTTGACTTGCCAGACCAGGGTAGTTTGGATCCTCCAGAGGAGGCCCTGAAAGGCTGCGAGCCCTTGTCAGTCGACCCTGAGAGACAAAAAAAAAAAAACAAACTGCTGAGCCAAGAAGGAGGGCCCACGTCTACAACAAGGTTCCTTGCCCTTAGTAGCCTGCGGAAGAAAGATGCTCTTTCCCCCTGGGAGGACCTTAATGACACCCAGGGTAGCTCCAAACAGGCAATCTCCTTGAAAGGGAAGATCAGTCAAGGCCTTTTTAGAAGTCTGGTCCGCAGACCAGCATTTGAGCTAAAAGACACGTTGATGACCGCCTGTTGGACAACAGGAGCCGAATTGCATCCTGCAACTACTAGAGTTTTTACCCCGCAAGAACCACCTGGGCTAGGGCCAAATCCAGGGTCAGGCCCAGGTAGTCCACATTGGTGGATGGAACCAGAGTAGATTTCTGGAAATTCAGTTTCCATCCAAACTCTTGCAAGGTTCGTACAGTAATGTCCAGTTTGTCTGTCAAGGCAGTCGGAGACTCGCAGAAGGAGATCATCTAGGTACCCCAGTACCGCAATCCTCCGCTGCCACAGCAACACCGGTGCCAAAACTTTTGTGAGGCTAGACCAAAGGGTAACACCACAAACGAATGCTCCTCACCCACGGCAAAGCAAAGAAAAATGCTGATCCCCGACATACATTGGAATATGAAAGTAAGTGTCCTTGATAATCAATAGAGGCCAGAAGATCCCCATGATGAAGGGAATGCCACCACCGTGCGAATGGATTTCATCTAGAATTTTTGTAACGCACAAAGCAGTTCAAGGCCTTGAGGTCCAGGATTGGGTGAATTTTGCATTCCTTCCTTGGAACAGTAAATAGGTTTGAATAAAACCCCTGAAAGCATTCTGATTTCGGAACCAGTACAATGACCCCTTGTAAGAGGAAACCTTGCACCGCCCCGAGGAGGCCTCGTAGGCGATCTGGGGACAAACGCAGGCTGGAAGGAAAGAACCTTGCCGGAGGTGAAGACCGAAACTCGATCTTGTAACCAAACCTAATCAGCTCGTGGACCTACCTGTCTTGAATCAAGGAGGTTCACGGAGCCAGAAAGCAAAGACATCCCCCACCCCAAAACAGGTGAGGCTGCCCCTTCAGGCAGAAGAGGACTTGATTTCGGGTCTTAAGAGAGCAGCTCTCGGCTTACCAGACCAGGGCCTCTTGGAAGCTTCGGAGGGGGTTCGAACAGATTTTTATCCCTTGTCCTGAGAAACTAAAAGGCCACTTGTGAGCTGAGAAGAAAGGCCCACGTTTGTGACAAAACTCCTTGCTCCTGGTAGCCTGCGGGTGAAGTGTACTCTTCCCCCCCTGTAAGACTCTTAAATGATCTCATCCATGGAAGCACTGAATAGGCGATCTCCTACAAAAGGTGAGATCCGACAGGACCTTCTTGGAAGCTTGGTCTGCAGACCAGTACTTGAGCTATATCATGCACGAAGGATAACCGCTGTTACAGATACCCTGCAGACTAAGGGAGCCGCATCCAGAGAGGCATCACAGATGAATTGCACCCCTGAACCAAATGGTCCACCAGCTCCGTGAGGTTAGGGGGAATCTGTTACCCATCCAAATCCTAGCACAAAAGTTTTGCCCAATTTGTTAAGGTCTGGGAAACCAAAGTTATGGTAAAACACCCGTCTAAGGATGGAAGCAGCCATGGTAAAAAGATGTCGGACCAGATATTCAGCTCGGTCAAAAGGGTCTTTAAAAGATGGAGAGTCCTCCAGTGGGAGAAGAGTGGCTTTATTTAACCTGGAAACCTGAGAATCCACCACAGGTGGTACTGTCAGCTTTTTCAACAGGGACTCTTCAAAGGAATATATCCAAGCGAAACGCTTAGGCACCCAGACAGTGCGTTTAGGGAAACCCCACTGACTCCTGACAATTTTGTCAAAATAGGTGGGAAAGGGGAATACCTTTGTCGCCTCAGAGTCTGCAGGTATCAAAATATACCGGCGTCTGACGCAGCAGCAGTTGCGTCCTCCAGATTTAAATAACAATATTAAATCAGTGCATCCACTAACGCCTTTTCATGCAAGTGGAAGAGGAATCATCCTCACTATCAGCACTTAGGGTGCGTGGATGCAGACCCAGTAGGGATAAACACGTCCGCATCGAACAGATCAACCCTTAAAATCTGAGGATACAGTTGAAGGCGCGGTGGGGGGCTGCTATTTGCAGGACCATATCTACCTTGGACACTAATGACTCAAAGACCCCCGTCATAGCATACAGAGCGGACTGGGCCCCCGTAACCTCTGAGTCAGGTGGTGAAACATGCTCCAGGGACTCCATGGTTAACCCGGGGACCACACTAACAAAAATGGAAAAGGCACTGCTAAACGATCCCCAACTGCTGTACAAGCGGCACCACAAGTCCCAGTGCACCAAGTTGCTGCTGTAGCAGAAAGAGGGAGAGATGTTTGTACCCACAGGGACTCACCACCACCGACTCAGGTACAGAACAGAGCGCCAACCTGCACGCCGTGTGGCGATCAGAGAGAAGGAGGAAATCCAGGAACACTAGAGGTCTACTGCTGAATCACCGCTCCATAAACATGGCTGCCACTTTATATCAATAGGTAAACTGCAAGAAAATGGCCACTGACATATACAGCAGCCATCCACGGAAAAATGGCAGGCCAGCGCGTCTCGCAGGACCCCCAGAAACGTATGGGCAGTAAGGAGGGGCCCTGGTAGGAGCCCCCACCAGGACCATCCCCCCAAAAATCCACGTGTTTCGCAGCCGGCGGTGCACCTCCCCAGACCGCTCGACACTCCCAGACAGACATTACACCTATTATATCAAGGTAAGCCACGCTAAGCAGTTAATATGTGCTCTAACACTGCCCTCAAATTTTCCACTCGCCTGCTCGCATTTTGCGAGTGGAAAATTATGTAGGGCGAGCTCCGGGAGCGAGAGGAGATGAAAGCCGGCCAGCCGTCAGAGCGCGGATCATCCCACTGTAACAGCTTTAATTGTAATTGCTGGGCGCACACAGTCCCGCCTCCAAGCCCGGCTTCTTTGATGGACAGAACACCTGGCCAAACAGGACGTGTGATGTCTATCAAAGAAGGCGGACTAGGAGGCCGGACTGTGTGTGTCACCGAGCGCCCGGCAATTACAAGTGGTTACGTTGGATGATCCATGCTCTGACAGCCGAAAGCAAGGGGAAACAGATATTGGCACAACACCGGCCAGCAGTGGCATACCAATGTGGGTTATCTTCATGCTACACCGGTACTCGCGCCGATTATCTCTTCTCCGTCTTTGCTGCGCTGCTCCCGGGGGCTGGAAGAAGGTGAGTGCCCGAGGATTGAGCAGCCGCTGCCTCCCTGTGTGACTGCATAGAAGGAGCAGTGGGGCGGCTGCATATAGAGGAATTGATCTTTGCATATTCCTCCTGCAGCAGCTGGGCTGGATGCCCGATTCTCCTCTCTGCAGGCATTTAGCGCTTGCAAGAGGAATATGCAAAGATCAATTCCTCTATATGCAGCCGCTCCATCAAATTTTTTTTTTTTTTTTGCTGGCTCCCCTAGTGCTGTACAGCCCCCCCCCCCTCTCCAGCCCCCTAGTGCTCTTCAGCCCCCCCCCCCCCCCTATTCAGCCCTCCCAGTGCTCTTCAGCCCCCCCTCCAGCCATTAAATACTTATTTTTGTAACTTCTGCATTAATGCAAAAACGTTTAACAGTTTAATTTTATGAGATCATTTATGAGGGCGTGTTTAGGGGCGGAATTAGGGATGGGGCAGGGTAGGAGTTGGGTGGGGCAACTGGTGGCGAGTAACCCTTAAGGCCTGGCTAGTAGCTCAGGACTTTACATTTTGAGCCCTGCTATAAACACACAAAATATTATATATGGTGAAAATACCAAGTTAAATACTTGAAATATACAGTGAATAATACAGTGAATAAAAATAATAATAATAACTTGAATGTGACATACACCCAACCCGGAAGTGTGTAAAGCAAGTTGTGTGCAGAGTTAATTAAAGTTCAAGAGTCCCTATAAGGACCCAAAAAAATCAACAGTGACAAATAATGTCTAAAAAAGGTCAAAAATGATCTTGACCACAAAAACTGCTGGAAAACTCCTGGGGATCAATCCAGTAGTCCGTGTGAGATTCCAAAGTGTTAGATCACTCCTATTGCAAGGAACAGCCACTAGATACGCAGACTGCTTACCAGATTGAGGTATATCAAGTGCCTGATTCAAAAGGTGTATGCTCCCAGAATCCTCAATAGGATAGACCTCTGGATAAATTCCAACCTCAGACGACAGGAAAAGCTCAACAAACATGGACCACGTGCATGTAAAAAATGATACAAGATCCCATAGCGTAACACTGTATAGTTGTTATGGGTGCATATATCACAAATGTACACCCAATGGTGAAATTTACACCTTAAGTGCAATCCACTTAATAAGGAATAAAAGTGCTGAAGTGAAAGATAGTGACCTCCACCAATATTACAAGCTGCTTACCAGACATACAAATGAGTATAGCCAAAAGGAAGTTGCAAATAACTAAGTATGTGCCAAACTCCAGTCAGAGAAGTGACCAACACCCACATGCACAAGCTGCTTACCAAAAAAAAAAGTTGTCCTTTGCTGCCCGCTTTGAGTAGTTACTTGTATCATTACAGGGAAGTGAAATGACATACAAGTAGAGGTTTACTGTGACTTGTAGTTCTACAATAAGAGAAGAAGAAGTTAAAGTATTTTGTGCTGGGATTTCTAGTCCTATGAAGATCTAAGAAATCCAAGTAGAAATTTGTTAGGACTTTTAGTTCCATGAACATGGAGATGCAAGTAGAGTGTGTGCTGGGATGCATAGTTCTACAGAGGCAGGGTGGGGTCAGTTGGGACTTCACTTTACATAGACATAAAAAAAAATGATAGATAAAGAAAACCTAGTGCATGGAACCCTACAGCATAACCCTATAGAGCCTGGGGACACTATGCTGAGCATTGTAGTTCCTCAAGCTACCATTGCAGTTTGCAAATATGCAAGATTCAGAGCGCTCTTCCTGATCGCTCAAGGAAGAGCGCTCTGACCTGCAACAAGCAAAGGACAAAGTAACTGTTCTTGGCAGTGATTTACGCATGCTTGCTCTATCTCAGCGAGTTTCCAGGATGTCAACCCTGGGAAGTGTCAAACCACCATTTCTCTTCAGAAACGTTCACATCTTTCCTTGTACAACTTCTGTAACATTATTGCACTAGGATTATTTTATAACATTGAATCGTTTTTTTGAATTTGCTGTATGTTTTTAGCCGTTTGTTTTAGCTAGTGAAGTATCTTGCATTAAGTACAGGGAGATAAGGCAATGGGGCATGGAAGGTGTAAGCCAATAGTAGCAGGGGGAGGGTATATGGAGGTTTGCTCATGAGAAAGAACAGGTGGGAAAACAGATGTCCTATTATCGGCATTTCCCAAACCAGGTAAAACCGGGATCTCAAACTACGTGCTGTTATACAGTATATATTTTAGTTCAGTTTGTTTCAACCACTTCTGTTTTCAGTCTACACTCCTTATGGCTGCAGTAGGTGCATTTATATTAAGATGCCAATGGGAAGAATGGAAATCCCTCCCTGCAGGCTCAGGATTAGATGTTCAGAACATCAGGTTACCAGTGATCATAGGGTTTAGTAGAAGCAATGCCACAAAGAAAAACAAAGCCCCCAGCAAGCAGGCTACCCTGCTTGTATACAAGGAATCATGCAACATTTTCAGGATTTTCTAAAATTTATCTTTTCAAGCAGAAAAACAAAAGTCAGGCAGTGTAGTTTTTTTTCAGAAATTCTTTATTTTAACAAATATAAAAAGACAAAATATTGTCTACCACACTATACAGGAAATTACCCCAGTGCTGAATGTGGAAGCAAAATCCATTTTTCCTCGATCAAGTGAAAAAATAAATACCTCTTGGAAACTGAGGCTGTACATCAATGTGCCATAAAAAAAGTAGAGCAATCTTCTAATTATTTTTGACAAAATGTCTGTGCAAAGAAACAAATGCATAAGGAACAAATTACTGCTACATTAAGGCAATAAGAAAGGTATAAAGAACATCTTTCAATAAAGTGACATTATTTTTTCCAGCTTTTTTCCCCTATTAAGCTGGGTATTGCACCATAATGGCCATCTAGAGTTTACTATACTGGTGCTAAATGCTTCCATGATTTTGCAGTGGCAAGAGTCTGGCTCATTATAACTTTCTAGTTTTACAAAAGGAAGACTGCAAAGCACACATAATGAACTTCTAGATAACCATAATGCCCAAAATATAAAGAACAGGATGTTAGACAGGATACAAGACAATAAAACAAAAGCATTAAGAACACAAAAAACACACATGTTTTCAGAACACTAGTGTATAGAACTTTAAAAATCTGTACATATTTAAAATGGGCAGGAGGACAAATACTGAATGACCCTATTGTTTCAACAAAGTGGCATTCTAAAAGTAAAGCGAAGGTTTACCCTGCAGATTTTTAAAGCCAGCACCCGCTTTCCTATATATCCTATTGTTTGACCTATTCTACATTTGCTGTATAGTGGCAAAAAAAAAAAAAAAAAAAAAATGTAGGAAAAAAAAAAAAAAAAAAAAAAAAAAAAAAAAGTACCTAAAGCTATTCATTTATTAAATAAAATCTAACACTCAAAGGCATTGTTTTACTTAATGTATAGGAGTATATTTTAATACTGGTTAAGTGTCCATTCACACTACTGCGACTTGTCAGCCTGACAAGTCGCAGTCCGTCACGGTCCATGCAGTGCTACAGGACCCGTTCTAATAGGAGCGACACAAGTCGCTCCGACTTAGAAAAAGGGTCCTGTACTACTTCGGGGCGACCTCGGAGCGACTTGCATAGACATTCATTATATGAAGTCCGTGCAAGTCGCGCCAAAGTCGCGGTGCACGCGACTTCACAGGTCGCCCCCGAAGTCAGAGCGACCTAGTGTGAACCGAGAGTGAGTATTATTCAGAAAAAACAAAAAAAACAAAAAAAAAAACAAACACACACAAATAAAAACGGTTGCTGAAAGCTTTTAAAATCTAAAATAAAATGCAAATAAAAGAATTCTAGCATAAAAAGAACCATTAATTGGGTGACAAGAGTTCAAGGCGAATTATGGGTGTTGGATCTCAAAGTCTAAATTTCGAATTTGGCATTTTCACTTTCATTATAGCTCAGAAATCAAAATTGGCATAACAAAAAAGGGAAAGTATTCAATGACTTGATGGGAGTTTATGGAAACTGGAAAAATACCTCCCAAACCTTATTTTTACAAATTAGCCCTTAAAGCGTACATGTCGCATTAACACGGAATGAGCCATTTTTTAGCCTCAGTTAGTAAGGGACAAAGATAATCAAATCTCTAGGGATGCAGACCAAAAAAAAAATGGCTCTCCGATTTTCAAAATGACAAGTATACAAGAAAAAAATAAATAAAATAAAACCCAACAATTTAAAACACTATTCTAAAATCTTGAATTTGGAGTATACTCTGAACGGTTCTGTGCTTTTTTTCAGCTTAAAAAAACAAAAACAAAACAAAATGGAGTAAAAGAACAGAAAATGACAATATACAATAGCAATATGAACTAGAAAAAGAAACACATCTCCATCAGTCTTCCTGCAGAAAGATGCGTTTTATCTTCAATATCTTTAGTTGTAGCAAATTCGATGGTTGTAGCACTTTGTAGTGAAGTCCATTTGTAATGTACATAGATACAGTTCTTTTTATAAAGTGTCCTAGGCGTCTCCTCTCAAATGACAGTCAGATTTAATAAGCTTGTGTGTGTTGGTAAATAGACATGCTGAACATGATCCACTGAAGCTCTGCATACTGGACACGACTGTGGAGAGAATGAAGAATTTTGTTAGTAGAATGCACGTGGCCTACTCCTGTTTTTAAACAACTTTACTGAAGCCTATGCTTAAGGGCAAACACCTTTTACAGAACATGTTCAAGTGCCTGCACAAGAATTTTTATCCTCTCTCATTTGTTATGAATATTTTTTTATATCCATCCATCCACTGCTCGAAAAAAATTTATGGAACACTTTGAAAACACATCAGATCTCAATGGGGAAAAAATATGCTGGATATCTATACTGATATGGACTGGGCAATGTGTTAGGAATGAAAGGGTGCCACATTGTTTGATGGTGTCCTGGGGTATTTCCTCCCAGATCTGGACCAAGGCATCACTGAGCTCCCGAAAAGACTGAGGCACAACCTACGGGCTCAGATGGACTTAAACACAATGTCCCAGAGGTGTTCTATTGGATTTAGGTCAAGTGAGTGTGAGGCCATTTAATGGTATCCATTCCTTCATCCTCCAGGAGCCGACTGCATAATCAGGCCACATGAGGCCGGGCAATGTCGTGCACCAAGAGGAACCCAGGACACACAGCACCAGTGTAGAGTGACAATGGGTCCAAGGATTTCATCCCGATACCTAATGGCAGTCAGGGTGCCATTGTCTAACCTGTAGAGGTCTGTGTGTCCCTCCATGGATATCCCCAGCCCAGCTATGGCCTCCCCAGACCATCACTGGCCCACCACACAAACCGGTCATGCTAAACGATGTTACAGGCAGTATAACGTTCTCCACAGCTTCTCCAGACCCTTTCACGTCTGCCACATGTGCTCAGGGTGAACCTGCTGTTATCTGTAAAAAGCATAGGGTGCCAGTGGTGGACCTGCCAATTCATAAGGCCTCCCTTATGAAGTCGGTTTCTGATTGTTTAGTCAGACATTCACACCAGTGGCCTGCTGCAGGTCTTTTCATAGGGCTCTGGCAGTGCTCATCACAAAGGAGCAGATAACAGCCTGCTGATGGGTTAAGGACCTTCTACGGCCCTCTCCAGCTCTCAGAGTAACTGCCTGTCTCCTGGAATCTCCTTCATGCTCTTTAGACTGTGCTGGGTGATGCAGCAAATCTTCTGGCAGTAGCACATATTGATGTGCTATCCTGGAGGAGGCGGACTGCCTGTGCAACCTCTATAGGGTCCAGGTATCGCCTCATGCTACCAGTAGTGACACTGGCCCTAGCCAAATGCAAAACAGGCAGAAAATATTAGTAGGGTAAAAAATGTCATTGGCCGCCATCTGTAAAACCATTCCGGTTTTGGAGGTCATCTCATTGTTGCCCATCTAGTGCACCTGTAATTTCATTTACACCAAAGCAGCTGAAGCTGATTAACAATCCCCTATACTACTTAACTGACCAGATCAAAATCCCAGGAGTTACATTGACTTGATGCTACACTCTAGTTCTATACATCAGAGCTCGACAAACCCCAGGTAGCATCGGCGACTAGAATTAGCGGCCTGGCGCCTAGGCTACACCACGGCCCCTGCTGGCAGGTGCACGGTCTAAAATGCCGCACCGCTTATTGAGGTCGTGGCTTTGCGACCTGCTGTAGGCAGACGCTTTCATCGGGGAACTGACGCCTCTTGTGGTGGCCGGGGCTACAACAAGCAGTCACTGGCAGCGCTGAGATGGCAACAATTTTTTTACTTATTCTTCCATTAAAATGTTATTTATTATTCTCTCCCTGTCATGCCACACAGCCAAAAGGTCCCTTTCACATGGGCTGCCTGATCAGGTCCACATGTCAGTTTTTCAGGTGGACCCGATTGGACCCTCCAGTCTCCTCTATGGAGTGGCAGATGTCCCTTGACAACCGCCGCCGTCCGATCAGCCAAAAACAGACGGATGGTGGTCCTACTTTCAATCCGTCCGACGGATCGAATCAGATTGAAATGAACAGGCAGTCCATTTCCATCCGACTGCCCCATAAAGAGCGGGCCTGTGTCCATGTTCGCTCTGCATAGCGGAGCAGACAGGACTGGTCATCCACCGGCTCAGCGGGGATTAGCAGAGAAATCTCCACTGAGCAAGTGGATTCCGCTTAGCGGAGGTTCAAGTGTGAAATGGGCCTAAGGTGGCATGAGTTACTGGATCTCCAATTGCCTCCAACTTGATGCACTGTCCTTCCCTAGTGAGCCGCTGCCCATCATACCATCAAGCCAAGTACACACAGGCCAAATCCCGGGCAATATCAGCCGGTTCAATAAAAACTGGCCGCAATTTGGCTCATGTGTATGGCAGCCGGTCCGACAGAAGTCGGACATTCAGCATGCGCAAAAAAAAAAAAAAAAAAAAAAAAAAAAAAAAAAAACACTGGCTCCTAGATCTCAAGCAAATTTGTCAAGCCCGGATATTGATAAACACACACAGCACACACACAACTCCTATTTCTGCAATAAATTCACTGGGAAATAAATTGCAAATCAAGCTTAAAAGCATTTGTTTGGCCCAAAGTGCCGCAACATGATACACAGGGAGTGTTTTGTATTATGGAGGTGCTGACAGACATTTCAAAGCTAGATTTGACAAACTTATTTTAAAATCTGGTGTCATTAAGTGAATAATATTCAGTTCTAGGACTGACCACAATTATAGCAATTTTTTTTAAAAACATCTTTTACAAAAAATTGTCCACGGCAAGTTTACACCCATGGTTTCAAACTACCAAACAATTTGTGTAAAAAAGAAAATCCTCTTTGAAACGCCTGAATTTATGGACACTTGTTAGGAGTTTTAAGGCCGGCTGTACAATAGTGCCAAAGTCACCCATAAGCCTCAAAGAGCGCTATGTGTACAACGCCTGAGGGTTAATAAATTACCTGTACATGCAGTGTACTGTGCAGAAACTTAACACAGCATGAGCTGAATCTGTACCATGTACTGTATATGAGGCAGGACATAGAAATTACAACACATTGTAGGAAATGTCAGCACCTTGGTGGAGCAATTGTTGGAAAGTGCTTATTTAACTAGGCTCTTAGCAGGCCCTTGAGAAGCAGAACTAAATACCACTAATCTACAGTGGGTACGAAAAGTATTCAGACCCCCTTAAATTTTTCACTCTTTGTTATATTGCAGCCATTTGCTAAAATCATTTAAGTTCTTTCTTCTTCCTCATGAATGTACACACAGCTCCCCATATTGACGAAAAACACAGAATTGTTGAGATTTAATAAAAAAGAAAAACTGAAATATCACATGGTCAAGTATTCAGACCCTTTGCTGTGACACTCGTATATTTAACTCCGGTGCTTTCCATTTCTTCTGATCATCCTTGAGATGGTTCTACACCTTCATTTGAGTCCAGCTGTGTTTGATTATACTGATTGGACTTGATTAGGAAAGCCACACACCTGTCTATATAAGACCTTCCAGATCACAATGCATGTCAGAGCAAATGAGAATCATGAGGTCAAAGGAACTGCCTAAAGAGCTCAGAGACAGAATTGTGGCAAGGCACAGATCTGGCCAAGGTTACAAAAAGATTTCTGCTGCACTTAAGGTTCCTAAGAGCACAGTAGCCTCCATAATCCTCAAATGGAAGACGTTTGGGACGACTAGAACCCTTCCTAGAGCTGGCTGTCTGGCCAAACTGAGCTATCGGGGGAGAAGAGCCTTGGTGAGAGAGGTAAAGAAGAACCCAAAGATCACTGTGGCTGAGCTCCAGAGATGCAGTCAGGAGATGGGAGAAAGTTGTAGAAAGTCAACCATCACTGCAGCCCTCCACCAGTCGGGGCTTTATGGCAGAGTGGCCCGACGGAAGCCTCTCCTCAGTGTAAGACACATGAAAGCCCGCATGGAGTTTGCTAAAAAACACCTGAAGGACTCCAAGATGGTGAGAAAAAAAGATTCTCTGGTCCGATGAGACCAAAATAGAACTTTGTGGCCTTAATTCTAAGCGGTATGTGTGGAGAAAACCAGGCACTGCTTATCACCTGTCCAATACAGTCCCAACAGTGAAGCATGATGGTGGCAGCATCATGCTGTGGGGGTGTTTTTCAGCTGCAGGGACAGGACGACGGAAACGGCTGTCCGAAAAGACCTCCAGCAGGCCACTGGTGTGAATGTCTGACTAAACAATCAGAAACCGACTTCATAAGGGAGGCCTTATGAATTGGCAGGTCCACCACTGGCGCCCTCGGTTGCAATCGAGGGAAAGATGAATGCGGCCAAGTACAGGGATATCCGGGACAAAAACCTTCTCCAGAGTGCTCAGGACCTCAGACTGGGCCGAAGGTTTACCTTCCAACAAGACAATGACCCTAAGCACACAGTTAAAATAACGAAGGAGTGGCTTCACAACAACTCTGTGACTGTTCTTGAATGGCCCAGCCAGAACCCTGACTTAAACCCAATTGAGCATCTCTGGAGAGACCTAAAAATGGCTGTCCACCAACGTTTACCATCCAACCTGACAGAACTGGAGAGGATCTGCAAGGAGGAATGGCAGAGGATCCCCAAATCCAGGTGTGAAAGACTTGTTGCATCTTTCCCAAAAAGACTCCTGGCTGTATTAGATCAAAAGGGGGCTTCTACTAAATACTGAGCAAAGGGTCTGAATACTTAGGACCATGTGATATTTCAGTTTTTCTTTTTTTAATAAATCTGCAACAATTCTGTGTTTTTCTGTCATTATGGGGTGCTATGCGTACATTCATGAGGAAGAAGAATGAACCTAAATGATTTTGGCAAATGGCTGCAATATAACAGAGTGAAAAATTTAAGAGGGTCTGAATACTTTTCGTACCCACTGTAATTTATGCACAGCTATAATTTAGTTGTATGGGCTGTGCAGCTAAAAAATTGCTTACCTCCAATCATAGATTTCCACAACTCTTTTGTATCTGGCTGTAACCCATGTCACCTGCAAACAAATCATTGATTTCCCAACACATTTAGGCCACTTTGACATGGGCTGTCCGATCAGGTCAGCCCATCTGTTTTTTTTTTTTTTATTCTCCTCTATGGACAGTCAAATGTAAAACTGCTTTGTGTCTGTTTACATCCAGCTACCTCCAATCTGGAAGAAGAAAAGAGAAGCATCTGGCAAGATTGGATTGGAGGGAAGTGGGGTGTAAACTGACAACCGGTCCGTTTCCATTATCTTCCCATAGAGCAGAGCAAGCTGCAAAAGCAGAGCGGTCACAGACCGGTCATCCAGCAGCTCTGCTCAGCAGGGGGTCAACTGGAAGATCCCTTGCTCAGCAAAACCGGATCTGGGCTGTGTGAAAGGGGCCTTAGAGTGGATTCACATTGGCATGTTGAGCGTTGATCACAGCACAGGTGCAGTGCAATCACACTTAGCAGGTTAGCTGTGCTTTACTATAGACTTCTATGAATCATGGTTTTGGTACGCTTTCAGAAAACAAACCCTGTCGGACGTAATAAAGTCTATGGCAAAGCACAGCTAACCCACACCAAAAATACAGCTACACTGTGCTGTAGCCAAAGCCCAGTGGCTCAGTGTGAAGCCGCCCTAAAGGAGTGCATTAGCCACGCCACAAGCTGAAACACCATCATTGTGGCTTTTAAAGTAAGAACTTGGTAGAGAAACTAGAAGTGCATTACTGGGCAACAGAAAGGACTCTAAAAGTTTAAGGCTACATTTGCACTATTGCGACTCCAAAGTCGTGCGATTTTGCGTGTGACGGAGTGCAGCTTTGATCCAACTTTACACTCTCTGGATCAAAGTCTCATCAAAGTAGTGAAGGCACCTTTTCAAAGTCGCAACGATTGAACGGGTGACATTAGTATCAATGAGCTGTGACTTTATGTGTCTAAAGTCGCATGACAAGTCACACTAGTGGAAACATAGCCTTAAGTAATTGTAAAGTCCTTTGTTAAAATAAAAAAAAAAAAAAAAAGAAGGAGTTAGCAACCAAAGGAATCTATTGAAATGTTCATGAACAGCACTTCTTACCTGCAATTGATTGGCACATCCCTCACAGCAAACCATATGCCCACATGGGCAAAAGGCAGAATTGATTTCTTCCTCACAACAGACCATGCACAGCATGGCCTCCTTCAATTTCCTCAGTTTTTCCTGCAGGGCTTTTGTTTGCTGACAGCTGAGGCTCTCACAGCTATTGCAGTTCAGAGAACTTTCAGATGACTTGAGAGGAGAACTCGGCTCACTATGGTCACTCCTTTGCACCAGGTCCATAATGCCAGCATTGTACAAGGCTCTCCTTGCGTGGTCATAGACCTCCTTTGATGTCCTTTTGATGTCAAATACATACTTTTTTCCAACGTTGATATTGTCATGCAGGAAAAGAGATGCCAAGTGTCCCTTAAGATCTCTGCTGTACTGCATCATAACAGCGCTTGTAACTGTGTCACATCTTGAATAAAGAGGAGAAAATCATTGAAATGAACCCAGTACAGTTACTGTAGGCTGAAAACTTCACGTTCTACTAGTAGATTATTGCAGGCCTCAACATGTGTAATTGCATAATCAACCATTCATCCTGTCAGTTTAGAGTATTTAAAACTTTTAATGATTCACATCCAACAGGATACTTAACCCTTTTCTTTGCCAGAGTCGTTAATTTTGTATTTTTTGAACACTTTTGCATTAGAAAAATTTACCTGAAGATTGCATAAAAACCCCAAAACATTGCATATTTTCTAAAAGCATTTATCCTAGAGAAAAAAAATGGTGATCATCCCAATTTTTTTTTTTTAGGTTACACAATATTAGCGCAATGTTTTAGGAACATTTTTGTAAAATATACCACTAAAATTAGCTTTAGGGCACACAAAACACACAAAAAAAAATAAAAAATTCCTTACCCAATTCTTTAATTAAAATATAAAGGAGGAGGTGGAGTAAATCGATACCCAACATGTCAAATCTTAAAACTGCGCGCGCCCATAAAACAACGAAAAACGTCACTATTTTCAATAGCCAATGCTTTAAAAGTCGCTACGGGTCATCAGTTCAGTTACCCATTAGCTCTGGTGCTAGAATTAGGTCTCCCACTCTGGTGTGCAGGACGATATGCAACACAAATGTTTTGGTGCATAGATCCCCCTTACACACACACACGTACGTTCATGCGTGTGTATGTGGGGGTGAGGGGACGGATTTGAAGTGCTTGGGTGCAACTATTGTGTTTTACACTAAACATTTTTGTCATCACGCGAGACAAACACCCCTAATATCTCACCTGACCTCCAATCATGAATTGAATGTAGTGCATACTGAACTGCATTAGGTTCTTCCCCAGCCATACAGGCTGGGATAATTGCCATACACACAACCCCACCACCCCAGATTTGGCTCCTGGCTGTAAAAGGGTAAAAGCTGAAAAAAAAAAAAAATGGAGGGGAGTGGTGGGGGCAAGGATTGCAGACCAGGTCTAAGAAGCAAGGAGAGTACCAACATATGAATTGTAGACCTGAAGCATTTCCTATGCCATCAACAGCATGCAATGTCCAAGACCAGGCACTTTATCCCAGAACTGAACATCATCTATATTACTGATCAAACTTGTTAAAGAACCAGGTATTTGATACTCCAAGGGATCCAATGACATTAGGAACATATAACATGTAAATCAAGAGTCACTTAAAATTCACTAAAATAGTCCTTAATTTTCCTTTTTCATGGCACACACACCTGTAAAACGCATGGGTTTCCGTTATCGCTCTGTAGAGACCGCTAGCGGCCCTTGTGCTGATCACTTTAAAAAGAAGAACCAAACTGTTCCCAGACTCCTTTGTTATCGTCAAGTATACATTCTTCCCCGACTGAGTTGCCATTTGGATCACTGGATATGTAATCCTATAAAAAAAAAGGGAGGAAAATAAATACATTTGAAAAAAAATAAAATAAAAATTTCTATAATAGGAATATTACTCACTAGACTATACATCAACAACACAAACATTAATCTTAATGCTGCATCTAGCAGAAAGTGCAAATATTTTCTTAGGTTTCTAGTATTCATGTTTGCCATCACCGTAGGATATTTACAATCCCACTATTATTCCATTGCATAAGTCCCCGTTCACACTAAGGCGACCTGTGAGGCGACCTGGTCGCCTCACAGGTCGCCTTCCATAGGGAAGCTGCGGACCCATTCTAATAGGAGCGACACAAGTCGCTCCGACTTAGAAAAAGGGTCTGGAGCTTCTTTGGGGCGACCGCCATAGACTTCAATGTTATGAAGTCCGTGGCGGCCGCTCCGAGGTCGCGGCGCGCTGCTCGCACCGCGACCTCGGAGGTCGCCTCCCCAAGTCGGATTGCCCCTATGTGAACGGGGCCTAAAAAGCTTTGTTACTACAGGGAAAGCCACAAACTATGATAGCAGTATTAGGCATAGTAGATACCCCTTACTCTAAGCCCTGGTTCACGCCAAATACAGCTTTGAATCCATGCTACTTCAGCCTCATTTCAAAGCAGTCAGTCAGTGCAATTTCAAGTGTGGCTTGCCGACATCTGTGAAACTATGTGCACAGATGTCAAAGCAATTCGCACATGGAAGCAACAAAAATAGTGCAGGAACCTTTTCAAAGTTTGTGCAAGTTGGAGCTGCACCAATTTGAACAGTTCCATAGCCAGAAACAGGGTGTGACTTGTCATGCGACTGATTAGTCAAATCGCATGACAAGTTGCACCGTTGTGAATGGGGGCTTAAAAGGACATTTAAGTATTGACGCCACACTACACCTGCATTTTACAATTCATTTATAAAACGCAGGCTGTGGTGTTGTGCATGCACATCTCTGGAGAACACTGATAGGGAAGAAAAACACTCCACACACACATCCACAATATTAGACTTTATAATTCACATTTTTTGTTGGTGCTAAATAAAATAAAGTTTCAACTGTAGATTTATAACAAATACACTAGAATTACTACTACAGGGAAACATCTAGTCAAATACAAATACATAGAAGCTGAATCCCAAGAGGCTTCCTGTGGTATGGGTTTCCTTCCGATTGGGTCTAGACCCCCTTGTAACAAGCAAGAAGCCTGCATTACATGCTAAGCATATAATAGATTACCAAATGCATTTTGTAATTAACTGTCCTTTACAGTTTAATGACATCTTGTGTGTTGCAGTTAGACATATTAATGGAGGGATTGCAGTGAATTATAATAATATCTACCTGTTAATCAAGCTGAAGTCTTCTTTGCAAATGGATACACCCTCAGGGCCAATTCCAATAATGAGCTTTTGTCCCTCAGCATCTCGCGCGGAATGCCACTCCACCCCATAGTTTTTCAGTGAGGACACAATCTGAAGAACCTGGTATTCTCCGGATGCTTGGCTTAGTCCTTCCAAACCTTTATGCTTCTCAATAATACTGTAAGGTGAGGGGGGGGGGGAGAAAAAACATTTGCATGACACAAATATATACAATCCACTTAAAACACATATTTAAAACCTGTACTAGCCTAGGACTATTGTTAATGTTTTATTGAACATTCCCTGCTAATCTCTTCTTATGAATTCTCAAAGATCTTATTATTCGGTATAAAAAGATGGTCCACTGCTTGCACATATTGCTACAGCATAATCTCATTTCAAGAGATTGCATTAAGCTACAAGTAAGCAAGGCAGATAGAAGGATATTCATGCTTTACCTTTATTTGACTTTAAATATGAAAAAAGCATCTAGTAATATAAAACTAGTTCAAATTTAAAAGAGAAACTACAGTGTATTTTGATGAACATCTGTTTGGTTATTGCAGTGTGTAGCTACAAGTCATTTTTTTTACGTAACTTTCATTAGCTTCACCTTCAATTTTTTTTTAAGTCAGTAGCAGTGGATTTGCAGCTACAATGGCTAAGCATTTACACCTAATTTAAACAGTTAAGCAACTAAAAAACATTAAAGCCTGGTTCACACTGTCATGTGACTTGCGTTCAAGGTCACATGACAAGTCGCACCCCATTAACTACAATGGAACCGATCTGATCGGTGTGACTCGAGTTGCAACTTAGAAAGAAAAAAAAAAAAAAAAAAAAAAAAAAAAGTTTTCCCTTTTTTAGGTTAACATTTCAGATAGAGTGGAGAGGGATTAAATCCCTGTCAGTTTTTTTTCATAGCGGTCTGCGTCCCAGTTAGGCCCCTTTCACACACAGTCCGTTCAGTTACGTCAAAATGTATCAGTTTTTCATCTTTTTTTTTTTTTTTTAACCACTACCAATGCAAAAACGGATGAAAAAAAAAAAAAAAAAAAAAAAAAAAAAAAAAAAACACGGACCGTTTGTCCGTTTACATCCGTTTTTCATCCGATCCGGTTCTTTGACGGATGAAAAATAGGGCATTCATCCGTTGCAAACAACTGACATTGACGGAAGTGGATATTAACGGATGATCATCCGTTGTCATCCATTTTTACATAGAGATGCATTGACGTCCATTTTTCATCCATCAACGGATGGATGACAAACGGACCGTATGTGTGAAAGGGGCCTTAAGGAGATACAGCCCATTTGACCTGTTTACCATTATCATAAAAAGTGAAAGTAAAAGAAAATCTCACATTTTGGGTTGTCTCCAGAAAAGTAAGACGGAAACTCTTACAATAGAAACACTAGTGCTGCCAAATTGGGTTTACATATTTTATCAAACAACTGTTGAGATGAGATTAGTTGTACAGGAAGTGCATCGTTTTCTATGGGTCAGTCATCTCAGACTATATAGAGAAAGAGAAAAAAAAAAAAAAAAAAAAAAGAGAAAGAGAAAAAAAAAGAGAAAAAGAAAAAAAAAAAAAAAAAAAGAGAAGAGAAAAAAAGAGAAGAGAAAAAAGAAAGAGAAAAAAGAAAAAAAAGAAAAGAAAAAAGAAAAGAAAAAAGAAAGAAAAAAAGAAAAAAAAAAGAAGAAAAAAAGAATTGGAAATGAATACAGGATCGACTGTTCCTATTCTAGAAGTGAGGGGACCCAGTGTGTCTGCTGAGGATTATGGCTGAAAGAATTCCAACAAGCTGAACACACGCTCACAAACACTTCACCATTCATACATATCAGACTGGCCTGTAGCAGCACACAGCTGTTTAGGTCCATCATAACCAGTAATAGTAAGCGGTGCTGGACTAGACTGCCATTTACTTGGAGTTAAAAAATTATATTCTAATACAGACAAAGTTTATTTTACATGTTCAAAAGCAAGTACCTCCAAATATAGATATAAGCCACGTGGAAAAATAGGAAACCTTTTAGAAAAAGAACATTACGTGCAGCAAGTAGACATCTTTCAGCTCACCACACCTAAGTTTACACTGGATAGTTGTACAGGATAATTGTTTTCCTAAATGAACAGGCTCTGCACGGTAAACCTTAAAGCACATGGAAGTTAATTGGTACTAGGACAGAACAGAAGTTCTATGTTTAGAATGTTTACATACTTTACCTTCTAGACTACACTTCAGGGCAAAATTCAAATTAGCCTTAGGCAGGCCATACACTCTTCCTGCTGAACAGACCAAGATTCAAACCATTAATGGGCAGGCTGAATGTTCCAAGCTGATCGATTAACTTGGGTACAACCAGCCTACAAACACCAAAAGTATTGGGACCCCTGCCTTTAAAACGCACATGAATTTTAATGGCATCCCTGCTTAGTTTGTAGGGTTCAATATGGAGTTGGCCGACCCTTTGCAGCTATAATAGCTTTAGCTCTTCTGAGAAAGTTGCCCACAAGGTTTTAGAGTGTGTCTATGGGAATGTTTGACCATTCTCTAAGAAGTGCATTTGTGAGGTCAGGCACTGATGTGGACCAGAGGGCCTGGCTCGCAGTCTCTGTTCCAATTCATTCCAAAGGTGTTCTATCAGGTTGGAGGTCAAGACTCTGTGCAGGACAGTCAAGTTCCTCCATTCCAAACTCACTCATCCATGTTTTTATAGACCTTGCATTGTGCTCTGGTCCAAATTAATTGGTGGATGGAGGGGAGGGGGATTATGCTGTGGGATTGCTTTTCAGGGGTTGGGCTTGGCCCCTTAGCTCCAGTGAAGGGAACTCTTAAGGCATCAGCATACCAAGACATTTTGGACAATTTCATGCTCCCAAATTTGAGGGAAGAGTTTGGGGATTTGCCCTTCCTGTTCCAACATGACTGAGCACCAGTGCACAAAGCAAGGTCCATAAAGACATTGATGAGCGAGTTTGGGGTGGAGGAATCTGACTGGCCTACACGGAGTCCTCACCTCAACCCGATAGTGAATCTTTGGGATGAATTAGAGGAGATTAGTGCCTGATCTCACGAACTTGCTTCTGGAAGAATGGTCAAACATTCCCATTGAAACACTCCTAAACCTTGTGGACAGGTTTCTCAGAAGAGTTGAAACTGTTATAGTTGCAAAGGGTGGGCCAACTCAATATTAAACCCTATGGACTCCAACTGGGATGCCCTTAAAGATCATGTGCGTGTAGAGGTAAGCATCCCAATACTTTTGGTAATATATAGTGTACATACAAATACTGACTGTATCAAGCTGATCAATCAACTTGGGCTATATCTACACACAGTATCTCACAAAAGTGAGCACACCCCCTCACATATTTGTAGATATGTTCTCTTTTCATGTGACAACGCTGAAGAATTGACACTTTGCTACCATGTAAAAGTCATGAGTGTACAGTTTGAGTAAACTTGCTGTCCCCTCAAAATAACCACACAGTCAATGTCTAAATTCCCGTGTTGACACTGTGTGTTGATGGGGGAATCTTGCAATTTCTTTCTTGCAGGAAAGAAATTCGCACCATCTATGGGCTGCCTTAGAAATTTACAGCCATTCCTTTTTTATTAGAATAGCAAATCAAAAGCCCAAACAAGCAAGTAGTTAAAGAGTAGAGAAGACAGAAAAAAGTGCAGACAAATTATGCCACAATATAGGAACTCCAAGCTCGAATGCCTTAAGACTTACCTGTCTAAAGTGGCAGTTTCAAGCTCCATGGAGCACAAACTCTGGTAGCAGTATTGGGCAGTGTTCTGATTATAATCGCCATATTCCAGCTGCGCCAGGAGCACACTCAGTTCTACCGCCTGCTCTGGAGAACACTGGAGACGGCCCGCCAAGAGGTCATCTTTAATGTGCAAGAAAAACATATGCCTAAAAAGGAGAGGGGAGTAGAAAAACATTTAACAAGGGCAAGCCAAATATACATACATACAAATTTATTTTTTTAAACACAAAATTATCACACTTCTGTAATGCTCCAAGGATGCCCCAAACAAGTGGATGGACTCACATTACTGAACTATGTTGTCACACTTATTGATTTTTGGCATAATTTATACAATTTTTTGATAAATGTTAGGCATTTACACAGATTCATTTTGAAGGAGGAGAAGTTAAGGTTTGGGAACATGTTCCACCCATTTTTAGAATGGAACCCACTCCTGCAGCAGCTTGGCGATCGAAGCTCTCGCTGTGACAGGAGTATGGAGAGAAGTAGAAGCTAGTTTGCACTCCTGTGAGCCATAGGAAGAGAAGTACAGCCAGTTTGTTCAGCACTTCTGTGACCAGTTTTTAGCAGACAGCAGGCTGAAGCCCACTGACACAGCAGGCTGAAGCCCACTGACACAACAGAGCTGGTCTAGGCTGGGAGAAAGATCGAGACCATGTGGTTAGGATCCACCCAGATGCCTGGACCTGCACCGGGCTCAGCCGCTCCCAACCCCAGTGAGAATGGAGGGGCAGAGCAGAGAGATGGTGACTGACAGTTACCATCTATCTGCTCACAAAGCACTGAGAACTTGGTGGTCTTTGAGGTCTCAGTTCCGAGTCTTAAAGCCGGCGGGGAACAGTAGCAGCATTGGACTGATGCGGCATTCACCAAAGTAGGATTTCTCAAAAAAATACACTACCAAACTTTAAGAGACTCCAGTTTCTGAGATGAAACACCAGCAATGCTCATGGTAGCACTAGACTGCCCAAACTACCCTTAAAGGAATTGTAAAGACAGAAGGTTTTTTTATCTTCATACATTAAGATAAAAATCCCTGTGTGCAGCAACCCCCCAACACTTACCTGAGATCCCTCTGTCCAGCGAGGTCCACGAGTGCATCAGCTGTCCAAGATCCTCCGTTCTGATTGGCTGAGACACAGCAGCGACACCACTGATCTGGGTCGGGGCTCTGAATGGACACAGGGAGCTGTGACTCGGCTCAGGTGCCCCCACAGCAAGTTGCTTGCTCTAGGGGGCACTGAACAGGAGGGAGGGGCCAGGAGTGCAGAAGAGGGACCTGAGGAGGATCCAGGCTGCTCTGTGCAAATCCACTACAACAGAGCAGGTAAGTATAACATGTTATTTTTGTAGGACCAAAAACAAGACTTTACAAATTTAAATAATAATAAGAATACTAATAATACCAATTATTAATAAGATAACCCTTGTCACATTTGCTAAATATGGAATTGTAAAAGATATTAAGAAAACATTCATGAACAAGGAGGACCACTTTATATATTACTGAGAAAAGTCACTCGCATGTCTCCAAAACAAATCTTTCTTCAGATTGTGCTACAGGTTGCAACATGGGTCTCAGTTTCAATGACTTGTAAAAGGGATTCATCACTACATACAAAATGTGTTCACACACGTCTCATATGAAACACTGGAATTTCTGCCTTCCCGAAAGCATAGAATATGTGGCTGAGGCTCTGATCACACATCAAATTGTCTTTCTAGAAAAATCAGCAGTTCAAGGAGACAGCCTCAGAATTGCTAACCAGCAAGCAGGTTTGTTTGATGGAACTTTTTTTTTTTTTGCCGTAATGTCTGCATGGCTTAGAAGTGTCTCAGGAGAAAAAGCACATTTAGCTCTCAGCAGGATGTAACTGATAAAATTTCACTGCTTTGTTAACACAAGCACTAGCTTTTTCAATCCTTCCAAAAAAAAAAAAAAAAAAACAGTATATTAATTTTTAAAAAATGCAAGGGTTTGCCTGGTTGAAATTCAGCCAGTCTGGTGGAAAAATAAAATAAAAAAATAAGGGGAATTAAAAAAAACACCTGGCCACCAATCTAGCTCAGTAGCTGCCTTTGGATGACTCTTCGCTGTCAGAATACACTGATCAGCTGAATGTCATATTTCCAATGACTAGAACCAACTCTCTATATTTCAACTGCTTTTTATATCCATTAACCTGAAGTTTAAACTCCAGAAATTCAGCCAGTAGGAAACCTTTGATTTGGGTATAAAATTTACTAGGTCATTTGTTCCTTTTACAATTTTTAAACAAGGATATCTAGAACAACTTCAAACTAAAAAAAAGTTCTTGCAAGAAAACAAATTTAAATTTAGATTTTCAGATTGGTGCCCAAGAATTCCAACGTTACAGAATCATAATCCTTTGGATATATAAATGTGTACCAAAAAGGAAAACGGGTTTGAAAAACGATCTGCACAGGGTAATAAAGAGCAATCTCAACTACCTGAACAAGCTCAGTGACTATCCATTTAGACATTTGCAAATCCTACTTTAAGAGCCGGTTCACACTGGTGTGATGGAAGACATTGCATGCAATTCGCACCACATTGCTATACAAATCACATGCAATGTCTTTGCGATGCGAACGCAGCCATACAGATTGAATGGCTGAATTTGCATCGCATTTGGACCAAAATCGTGCAGGATCCTTTTTTGGTCCGCACCAGAATCAGATTGCATGGGTCTTCACACCCATGCAATCCGTTTCCTGTCTGAATAGACAGTTCGCACTGCGATATGTGAACTAATCTGGGGGTGTCATCAACTTTGTATTGACACTCCCAGCAGTTCGCATACGACAGTGCGAACTGCCTACAAGTCAGGAACCCGCAGTGGATTTGCAGGGTTCCTGCATCGCACCAGTGTGATCCGACCCTTAATTGGCTTGAATATGGAAAATACAAACAAAGGAAATGCTGTCCATAGAGGATAGAGGAGCAGCAGCCACAATAGAGGGAGGAGAGAAGCTCTGTGCACCTGGTGCTCTCCAATTACAATCTTATTGAATGCACTGTAGTAACCTTTCCCCTACATTACAGAGGGAAGGTCACACTCCCTGAACAGCCTCTTACAGTATATCAACCCCGCAGCCAGCTACAGATTAAATAGTAACCAAGAAGAGATGGCAGCGCTTCAATAAAGATATTTTACGGGCTCCGGCTTTAAAAATGGAAAAAAAAAAAAAAAAACACTAGTTCAATAAACCTCACAGGTCTATTACCAGTGGGCCTATTTTCAGAAAGAACTATACTAAGCCTATGGACGTTTTTAAACATTTACACATGCATGCAATGGTTTTAAAATGCCATAATCCACACTGTCTGCGTTTTAGGTGCATTCCGTTTTTCGGTGTTTAGAGAAAATAAAAATCTTTGTATCCAGGGGCAGACTGGATAGTTTGAAGGCTTTCAAATGCAAGTACTGTAAAACAACGCAGAAGAACTTAGATCTAGGAAGCATACAGTTTGTTTCTAATTAACGTTTCCTACGTTTAAATACAACCCCAAAAAAGTCGAGACGCAATGATTTGCAAATTTCAAACCCATCATTTTATTCAGAAAAGAAAATGGAAAACATATCAAACTGATAATACCATACCACTTTAAGAAAAAAAAGTTATTTTGAAATCGATGGCAGCAACAAGTCTCAAAAAAAGTTTGGACAGAGCAACAAAAAGTTAGAAAAGTAAGTGTTACCCACATGGAAGAGCTGGAAGAAAGTTTTGCAACTAAATAGGTTAGTAACATAATTGGGTATAAAAAGAGAATCTTGGAGAGCCAGAGAGTGTCTGGTGAGAGAGTGTAATGGTGGGCAGAGGTTCACCAGTCTGAGAAGCTGCATCTAAAAAAAAAAAACAAACAATTTCAGACTAATGTTCCTCATTGGCATGATTCTTTGGACATTGTTGCATGGGCTCAGGAATACTTCCAAAAATCACTGTCTACAGTTCACCATGCCATGTAAAAAAATGCAAGTTAAAGCTCTATCATGCAAATATGGGGTGTGTTCCCGCTGAGAGCCTCTAATGAGTGTGCCACATCCCGGTAGGTATAGGAAGAACAAAAATTCCCCTGGGGGTGGGACTTTTGGGCACCAATTTATGAAAAATAACAGATGGATAAGAATAAATTTTAATAGATAAATACATCCAAAAAGACAATTACATAAATATAAATGTATGCGTTAAAAGCAAAGAAGTGCAAGCGCAGATATATGTGCGGTAAAAACCAGAATAAACTCAACCAGAGGGCCAGATGATCCGACGCGTTTCGGGGCTCTTATGACCCCTTTGTCAGGGATAAAGCTGGTGTCCTATATGGTTGGTTTGCACATGAGCACAGAGCTTGCGAATTAAAAACAGGAAGAGAGCTACGATGCAGGTACCGCCGTATGTTTTATTGGTAGGCTTTTCTTTAGCTATGTAAAGCTTTCATAAGATGGAGAGAGCATAGAATCTCCTAGTTCAGGGCAGCTGGAGTCCAATTGTAGCTTGGCTTAGCTGGAGGGATCAAGCAAAAGCCTATCCACAGTTAGAACTTTGTAGAGGATCAGAGATCTGCATGGACAGCCTTCTCCCAGCAGTGTGCTTTTAACGCATACATTTATATAATTGTCTATTTGGATGTATTTATCTATTAAAATTTATTCTTAAATATCCATCATCTGTTATTTTTCATAAATTGGTGCCCAAAAAGTCCCACCCCCAGGGGAATTTTTGTTCTTCCTCTATCATGCAAATAAGTCATATCGGAACACGATCCAGAAACGTCGGCATGCTCTCTGGGCCAAAGCTCATTTAAAGTCAGTCTCTTGCAAAGTGTAAACAGTTCTGTGATCAGACCAATTGAAATTTGAATTTTGGCAACCATGGGTGCCGCATCCTCCGGACTAGAGGTGAGGGACCATTGGGTTTGTTATCAGTGCTCAGTTCAAAAGCCTGCATCTCTGAGGGCGGGGGGGGGGGGGGGGGTGCATTAAGGCGTATGGAATGGGCAGCTTGCACACCTGGAAAAAGCACCATCAATGCTGAAAGATATATCCAGGTTTTAGGCTAGGTTCTCACTAGTGCGATCATACACATCGCATGTGATTTGCACCACATTGCTGTGCACATGCAATGTTTGCCAGCCATACATACTGTATGGCTGAAATCGCATTTGCACCAAAATGGTGAGGGACCCTTTTTTGGTCCGCACCTGTATCATTAGACAGTTCACACTACGAACTGCAAACCAATCAGGGTGGTGTCAAACTTTCTATTGACAGCCGCAGTGGTTCACAGAGGGCAGTGTGAACTGCCTGTAAAACATGCGATTAAGAAACTCACAGGAATTGCGCTGGTTCTCGCATTGCATATGTGTGAACTCAGCCTTAGAGCAGAATATGCTCAGGCATAAAAACGGGGCAACATTCCTCTCCCAAAATTCCAGCAGCTGGTCTCCTCAGTTTCCAGATTTTGTGTTAAAAAAAGAGGGTGATGCTATACCGTGGTAAACATAGCCCTGTCCTAACCTAGGAGATGTGTTGCTGTCATCAATTTCAAAATTACCTGATTTTTCACATTTCTCACTTTGAACATGTGACGCATTTTCTTATGTCTAATGTGAATAAAATATGGGTTTATGAGATTTGTAAATCATTGCATTCTGTTTTTATATAGATTTTACACTTTTCATACAACCGCATTTCCAAAAAAGTCAGAACGGCCAGTTCATACTGCTGCGATGCGGGAAAGGCGGCAAATCCAATCCGGGTTCCCGAATTGCACCTGAAATCGCTGGTAGTTCACACAGCCCTCTGCAAACCACTGAGGGTAACAATACAAAGTTAATGACATTCCCAGATTGGTTCGCAGATCGCAGTGCAAACTATGAATTTGGACAGGAATCCGATAGTATGGGTGTGAAAGGCCATGCGATCTGATTCTGGTGCAGACAAAAACAAAAAGATAAAATAAAAGAAGGTCCTACATAAGTATGGCCCGAATGCAATGCAAATTCAGACAGTTTGCATGGCTGAATTCGCATTGCGCAGACATCACATGCGATCTTCACAGCAATGGGGTGCAAATCATATGCTATGTGTGGCATCACACCAGTGTGAACCGCCTCTAAGGCTTCTTTCACAAGAGTCTTGTGCATTGGTTTACAAAGTGAAAGAACAGCCCGATGTAAAGGTTCAGTAAGGGGGAGGTGAACCACACCCTTCTCTAGGTTTTAATCATACATAAAAAGGGGGAAGCCTGCCAAGCTGGGTCTTTTAGATTGTGGTCTTCTATGACATGATGACATGAAACCACAATGTTCCCCACAGCCAAAGACTATTTGACATTTGCTTTAAAGAGGAAGTAAACTCTTCCCTCTCCTTTTTTTTTTTTTTTCCCTGCAAAAAGCAAAGTAAACGTGCTAGTGACACTTACCTGCAAACGAAGTCCGCGCTGGCAGCCGCATCCATCTTCACCAGTCTTCCTTCCGGGTCTGCGGACTCCGCTGGTCACAGCACAGGGTTCTGAAGAAACAGCATGGGCGGCCGTTTCTTCAGAGCGCAGCACATCATGCATGCAATGTAAATACCTCCTAAAAGGTGCAAGTTTAGGAGATATTTACAGTAACTATAGGGAAGACTTATTATAGGCTTACCCATAGGTAAAAGTTATAAAAGTGGGTTTATAACCACTTTAGGAGCAGTTGGCCGATTTAGCATGAACCGACTGAATTTCGACCCGTCTATGGGCAGGCTGGTTGTTGGGTTTTTATATATATATATATATATATATATATATATATATATATATATATATATATATATATATATATATATATATATATATATATATATATATATATATACACACATACATACACACACAGTAAAACCTTGGTTTGAGAGTAACTTGGTTTAAGAGCGCTTTGCAAGACAAGCAAAATTTTCAAATAAATTTTGACTTGGTTTACAAGCGATGTCTTGATATACAAGTAGCTTCAAGTCACAGCTGAGTATAAAAAGAGAAGAGAGGCGCCTCTAAGTGTAGCAATATGGTTACATTTAATGAAGGTACAGTAATCCCCCGCTACATCGCGGTTCAGTTTTTGCGGTCCCGGTAATTCGCGTTTTTTTTTGTAATGTTATTTTACTATATAAATCATTAAAAATGAAAGATTTTTGTGTTTTTCATAGCTCTTGCTCTGTCTCTAAGTATCTTGTATGTGTTTAAATGAGTTTCTATTGTTTTAAAAGTGTGTTTAAAGACCTTAAAATGCTTCTACACGTACAGTGACAGTAAAAAAATCATGCCTACAATGCATTTTAATAGGGTTTTTCTATTTCGCGGAATTTCACTTTTCGCGGCTGGGTCCGGAACGTAACCCCCGCAATGGAGGGGGGTTTACTGTACAACATTTAGCAACTCACATGGTTGATGATTGGAACAGGCACATCTAAGTATGCAGGCATCCAGGCTAAAGCTGTCCACATAGACCATCCTCTGCACCGCCATCTACGTCATCCCTTCCATGCTGCCCCTCGCTTTCAGATCGATTTACTCCAGGGTGGTCTTCCCGGTCAGGATTACAGACTGGCAGCCGGCGGTGCAGAAGATAGTCCATGTGGACAGCTTTACCCCGGATGCCTGCATACTTAGATGTGCCTGTTTTATTAATCAACCATGTGAGTTGCTAAATGTTGTACCTTCATTAAATGGAACCATATTGCTACACTTAGAGGCGCCTTTCTTCTCTTTGATACTCTGTAGCTCCTACTGGATTTTGCTTCTTATCCCATTGTGGAAGTGGCTATTTGTGGATGGACATTTTATGGTTATATAACCTATCGCAATGCTATAATCTTTTTATATGGACTATAAACTGAAGGACTTATGAATAAATGGTTGTGGAACGAATCATCTGAGTTTCCATTATTTCTTATGGGGAAATTTGCTTTGATATAAGAGTGCTTTGGATTACAAGCATGCTTCCGGAACGAATTATGCTCGCAATCCAAGGTTTTACTATATATATATATATATATATATATATATATATATATACACACACACACACACACACACACAAATAAAATCCCACAGCAGCATTAATATATACATTTACACACAAAGACTATACAGGTAAACCGTGTATATAAACATCTTATTCGATTTGCATACATAAAAAATGTTAAACAGATACTTAGAACAGTTTCTCTTCATTTTTTTGAAGTTTTGCTCTCGTAAGGCAAACTTGCATTAGTGGAAGAGGTTGGTGTGGCTGTCTCTGCATAGAAACAAGAACTGCTGGCCAAGCAGGCAGGGTGTCCTATTACAGCAAAGCAATCTATATTCTACATCTCCAACAAGTTCTTCCAGGAGGTTACTCTGAGTCAATGACCCATAGTTACACCATGTCATCATATACTGAAGTCATATGACTTCCTCTAAAGGCTTGCAAGAAGCAAACTGAAAAATATTTAGCTAGGCGACTTTATGCTGAACTGCGCAGAAAAAAAAGGGAACAGAAGTAACAAAAAAAAATAAAAAATAACACACCACACATGCAACTAAAGCAAAAAGGTTAGAAAGTAAGGCTTCATTCACACCAAACTACTTTTGGGCAACACGTCCCACGATTGTTTGCGCAATTTGTCGTGCGACAATCACGGCAAAATTGTGTTGCATTTAGAATGGCATTGCAAAAACGTCCAGCGTTTTCCCACGATTCAGAATTTTCAGGCAGAATCTAAGCAAAATATAATATTATACACACACACACACGTTTGTTTTTTTTTTCATGATTATTTAGCCTGTAAAGCATTGCACCCTCAAATCAGCAGACCGCGGCTGCAATCTCCTGCAAACTCTCAGTATAGCGGTCTGGCCGTACCCCATACGAGCAGCATTGCTGAATGACCAATTACTGAACGACAAAAAGCGCCCATCGGTGGCCTGGTAAACTGAGAACTACAAGACGCCAGTCGCAATGGCCAACAGCAGTTGTAGTTCTGCCTTTTACAGTATGCCGTTTTTTTTTTGTTTTTTCTTTTTTCAATGTCACAGGCGTAACATTTTAAGAAAGGTGAACTTTTCCCAGCCAAAATATCAACTCTCTGCAACAGTAGTAGGGAGGGATAGGACCAAGCTTGACTCTTTCCTCAACAGGAAGTGTAGTATGTTCAGTGAGCAGAGACATTTGGAACTATTGCAGGGTTTACCTTAAATGTCGGGTCACACTTACGCGATGCGGGAAGGCTGCGAATTCGCAGCCTGTTCCCGCATCGCAAATGCACCCCTGGCAGTTCACACTGCCATATGCGATACGCTGGGGGTGTCAATGAAATGTTAACGACACCCCCAGTTTGATCGCATATCGCAGTGCGATCTTTACAGTTCGCACAGGATCGGATCGCACAAGTGTGAACCACTGTGCGATCCGATCCTGATGCGGCTGAAAAAAAGGGTCATGTGCGACTTTGGTGCGGGTGCAGTGGGAATTTAGCCATACAAACTGTATGGCTGAATTCGCACAGCACAGCCGATCGCATGCAATGAAGGAGCAGTGTGCTCCGATATTACATGCGATCGCCGCAGCCGCAAGAGTGTGAACCGGCTCTTAACTGTACATTAAAGTGTTTGTAAACACCTTGTAAAACAACCCATTTGTTTTAAAATAGAAATGAAAGGCAAAAAACATTTCCTGAATAGATATAAAAAATACATTTATTTCCCCATAAGTGATCACATTCCCTCTGTTCTTAGCTGCATAAGAGCTGGGGGGGGGGGGGGGGAAGGAGAAGCAGCAGCACACTGAGCTTCCCAGTGAATGACTGTGCAGCACATCAGGACAAGTCTGATCAGAGGAGAGCACACGGAGTTCCCAGTACAGCTAGAGAACTGACCACGATGTGCTCTTCTGCTTAGTGTGGTCAGTGTTTAATAGGAAAGCAGGGAGGAACTAGCCAGAACAGCAGGGATATCACACAAAGAAAGCAATACAAACAGGACGCTTTCTCATACAAGTAAATGGTACAGCAGGCACATATCAGGAATATGAAGTGAAGAAAGAGGGCAACCATAATCACCAATAGAAAAGCAGGACAGGATGAAGCAAAGTCAATATCTGCAGGCAACTTTAGCTGCTTATTTCCCTGGATTTGCAGTTTTTAGCATAGGTTCATTCTAGTGCTACTACAAAATTATGTGTTTTTCAGGGTGTTTGAGTAGTGCAATTTTCTATGTTTTTATGCTTTTGTAGAAAGACAGCACTCACACAGGAGGAGTCTCACCGACAGCACTCACACAGGAGGAGAAGAAGTCTCGCCGACAGCACTCACACAGGAGGAGGAGTCTCGCCGACAGCACTCACACAGGAGGAGGAGTCTCGCCGACAGCACTCACACAGGAGGAGGAGTCTCGCCGACAGCACTCACACAGGAGGAGGAGTCTCACCGACAGCACTCACACAGGAGGAGGAGTCTCACCGACAGCACTCACACAGGAGGAGGAGTCTCACCGACAGCACTCACACAGGAGGAGGAGTCTCACCGACAGCACTCACACAGGAGGAGGAGTCTCACCGACAGCACTCACACAGGAGGAGGAGTCTCACCGACAGCACTCACACAGGAGGAGTCTCACCGACAGCACTCACACAGGAGGAGGAGTCTCACCGACAGCACTCACACAGGAGAAGAAGAAGTCTCGCTGATAGCACTCACACAGGAGAAGTCTCACTGGTGCGAATGAGGCCTTAGTGAAGATAAAGAACTTCCGCTCCCCCCATATGCTCAACTTGACTTGCTCAGATTTGTGACATTTACCTTAAATCACAAATGCTATAAAATAAAAAGATTTTTTGTAAGGTGTACAGAATAACCAAAGACACAAAGAGCTCAAGAAGTCTTGATCGCTCATAAAGGTACGAAAATTCATCTTTGCATCATGTATATAGCAACAACTTCTACGTTTTTATAGGGCCCTAATGAAAACTTCATCTCCTGCTTTCCTTTGCAATGAAATATAAAAATCAGCTTCCAGCAGTAATAAATAATTCAAGATTCAAAACCAGAATACATACATGTATTATATACATGCTGAAAAGAATGCGTTGGAGACAAAGCGACAGACAGGCAGGCAGTCTTTTCTCTCTCAAACCAAGTTAGGCATTCTGGACAGAAAAGTTTCAGGCATGTGCATGTAACATACTTCCTGAAAAAACAGACTTATCTGGCACCCAGCACTGGAAAATAGCTCAGCGGTTCATAAGGGAGGGAGTTTCCTGCTCTGCTGTACTTGTGGTTGTGAATGACCTATAATAACACAGTCTGGTATACGAGGTTACTACAGGGCAGACTTTATGCTCCGCTATACCTAGTATGAAGTTAATGAAATCTAAATGTTTTCTGCTTTACTGTAACCAGTCTGGAATATTTTTTGAAACAATTTGATGTAAAATGTACCAATGTTAAAAGTACATTTCATTGTTCGTCCTAATGAACATTTCCAAGAACTTTGACAGATATTTGGTGCGGCAAAGAGCTTTGTAAATTCTACTCTTTGGTTCTATAAACGCGTGATGAGATACAATAAATGATCCATTATTCTACAACATTTTACAGCACACAAAACAGAAGGCATACATACATGGTCACGTTTTTATGTCTTATCACTTGCACAAATTACTTAGTGGCTCACTTAACCAGCCACAATTTACATACAGTGTATATATGTGCACCGGAAAAAAAAATTCTGGTGCTGAAACCAAAAAGATTCAAGACGCAGTTGGTTAATAAAACTGGATGGTTAATATTAAAATAGAAAAAAAATAAAAAACACCCCAAAACCCCACTATTATAAATGTTTTATATTTGACTTTTTAATATCATGAATTTATTGTTGGCCATTATTGGCACCTTGAGTTAAAAAATCCTGCTTGCTGCATTTTTGGTTAGCACCTCCCCAATGAAATACATTGAAAATGCAGCAAGGTGGCTTAAAAAAAAAATAAATAAATAAAATAAAATGCACTGGTGTGTTTTTGATGCTTTTTTTTTTGGTCACATGAGCCATGAAAAACACACCACAAGCACAGTAAAATCACAAGCGTTTTTTGGCACAACGCTGAAATTCCCATTTTCGACCGATATTTGGCGGCCGAAATTTCGATACATACAAGCCTTTACGTCTCTAATCACAGTGGTATTTACCTGGTCTGCTCCTGGAGAAGGAGATGGGGCTCAACAAAGAACTTGACCCTTAACTTCATTCTAAATGGAGCCAAGCCGTCCATCTGCTGGGATATTCGATTTCGCAGATTCAGCCATAAATTCTCTCCTTTGTTACCACTGAACTGTAAGCCAAAGTAATCCACTTCAATAATGCCCAGCCGCTTGCATACCTACAATTAAAGAAAGGAAAAGTTATAAAGAGACACTCCGTTTTCCACTTTCTAAAACATTACATCCTGAAAGAAAGCAAACATCCGTAAAATGGAGTACAGCTCATACCTCCACATTTTGTAAATACACAGGGTATGTGCTGAGCATTACACTAGGTTCACATCTATGCAATTGGTGTGGCTTGGTTACCTATGGAAAAACGCAGGAAAAAGATCCCTGCACCTTTTTTCTTCCTTCAAAAATCACACGATGCTTGTGAGCGCTTCTTGCACCAGAAACTGAGCTGCAGGAAACGGTACATTTACCAGTAACCGAAATGAGAAATACTGTAAATCAGGCATGTCCAACCTGCGGCCCGGGGGCCGCATGCGGCCCAGAGCCCCAGGCAGCCCAGAGCCCCAGGCAATGCGGCCCACTGCCCCCTGACAATTTTTTTTTTTTTTTGATGGGGAAGAAGGAATTCAGGTTGGGTCATGGCCACAGTGGCTTCCAACTAACTGTAGGCAGAGGCTGCCTTGGAAAGGATCATCCTCTAGTTGTGATAAATTAGTGCGGGGGGGGGGGGGGCTTTAGCACGGGAAGGGCACGGTGGCGTTTTATTACTTATATACCTTAACTATAGTATATATTTTATATGCGGCCCGAGAAAATTTCTCTACACTCAATGTGGCCCAGAGAAGCCAAAAGGTTGGACACCCATGGTAAATGAACACACTACACTTTTTAGCAGAGCTTGGCGAAATCTTTTACATAATGGTAAATCATACATGGATCAAAATCTGGCCATTTCAGCAGCTTGTATGGGCACCCTGGATGTACAGAAGTAGATCTGCCAATCAACTTCTGTACAAATCGGCCTGTCAACAATTATGTTACTGTATATTTAAACTGTGCAACCAATATCTTTAGCCAACTGACAACTAGTAATGCATTTGAAATGGATTTACAGCTTTCAGAGAATCAGATGAACAGAATATTGTACAAGTGAAGACTCACATCAATCAGTAAGGCTTTCCGATCAGTTCCCCCTGTCAGTTTTTCAGGCGGACGTGATCGGATGCTCCATGCATCCTTATGGAGCAGCGGATGTCAGGGATGACATGTCTGTTGACACCCGCTGCTCTCCAATCCGATCCGTAATATCCAGAGACATATGGAAACCCTTTTTTTATTGACCTGGGAGGATCGGATAAAAAAAAAAAAAAAAAAAGGACAGGCGGTCCGTTATCATCCCGATCTCCCATAGAGGAGAGCGGGGATCTGACAGCTCTGTCTCTGCACAGTGAGTGGAGAAGGACCTGTCATCCACCTGCTCAGCAGGTTGATCCCCGCTGAGCAAAATGGAGTCCACCGGGCAGAAAGCCCATGTGAAAAAACCCTTAAGCTTTACAATTAGTAATTTCAGCTTTAAACACACATCCACGCCCAGGAAAGCATTGCCCATATACACACGCCATTCATAAAGGAAAAAGCACAATGGTTTTTTTCCCAACTACGTCAGATTGCAAACAACAAAATGAATTACCAAGCTCTAACATGCAAAAGACTTTCAAGGTATGAGGACCACCATGTGATTACATACTGTATAAAAGAGTCATTGCACGAAAAAGGAACCTACTTTAATGCAATCGCAGTGAAAAAAACATTTCTTAGCCTTAAAAATGGACAAGCTGGCACATGTTCAACCTATCGCACATAAGTGCAAATATGTCCTCAAACAAACAAATCATTGCAGCACTGTGTTAACACGAACAGTATGAATTACGAGACTATCCTAGGCCAACAACCTTGTTTAAAAGGAATGTTGATAACAGATTCAAAATGTGACCAGTATTGTTTGCCTTAAGATACAGGGTTTATTGTGCAACCATAGACGATAGAGACACTTTACCCATTACTTAAAAAAAAATAAAAAATAAAATGTGCAACCTGGAAGCAATGCCACCAAACCCCAACTACCGTAAATGTAAGATGAGTGATTGATGTAGGGAGATGGGGGAAGCTGTGCCTGCTGGAAGAACACAGGGATTATTGGTAGCGGCAATAAACAACCACGTGGAAAATTTGGCAGACTGGTTGTACCAAAATTGATCCATTGATCAACTTGGTTACATTCAGCCTGCCCATACTTGGTTTGAATCTCGACTGGTTCCTGCTGAACCAGCCGAGATGATTCAAACAGTCTATGGTAGGCTAAAGGGACATTTTTCCACATTGACCTCAGGAGATCAATTGGTTTTGGCAAGGCTGGCATGAGACCAGAATTTTTGTTTTAACTTGTTAGGAAGGATTGAGCAAGGGTTTAAAGGGTGCCATAAATAACTTCCAAATTGAAAGTTGCAACCTATCAGATCACTGCTTCAACAAAAGTGGATTTTAAAAAAAGGGTAAGTCCACACACAACTGCATTTTAAAGCGCACACCTCCCCCAAAAGGGGATACAGTTTTAATGGATAAACACTTTTAGGCTAAAATTACAGACTGGCTTTGTATAGGATTTGGAAGCACCAGCAGGAGGACCTATCCAACAGCCTTATTCTGTTGAATTATTCGTTTTAGAAAAAAGCAGGTAGACACTGTAAGACTCCTAATAGTTAGGTTGGCATGCCTGGCAACTTGATTGTCAAGGTCTTTGGAGATGGGTTGACCCCTTTTTAAAGCCCCTGAGCCAGTGCTTATTCTTCAATAAAGAATCCTTAACTTATCCATGTTAGACTACATTCAGCTACTCTAGTAAAGACTGATCGACAGTGTTAAAGCGATGAATAGCAAGACACAGAATTCAGTGTGTTCCAATACATGAATTTCTGTTACAACAACAACTCAGCCAGCTGCTTGATGCTAAACATTGTAACATTCTTTCGAAGTCATCTCTAGCAAAAAGTAAGCCTACATTGGATGGGGGCGCCGAAATGATACAGTCAGCCATGTACCTACAGGAGATGGAAGTGCATGCTAAAAGCTGCTGCATTTCAAACGGGACAGAAATGGCACTTTTCCACTGCAAGTACAGGCTCGGCTCTACTCGGCCCTGCTTGGCCCGGTTTGCTTTTCCACTGCTGGTACCGCATGGTATGGTGTTGGAACGGTTCGGTACGGTACGGTATGGTTTGCTTTTCCACTAAAGTAGTACTAACGTTAAGTGGGTGGGATAACAACGATTCTCTGACCAACCAGTGGCTAGTAGTGACTGCATGCAAAGGATTGTGGGATATGGTACCTCTAGGAACCACAATCGAGGTGGTACTGTTTTTTGAGAGCCGTACCGTTCGGTTCCATGCAGTGGAAAAGCGCCGCCGTACCGTACCAAACCGTTCCTACACCGTACCATGCGGTACCAGCAGTGGAAAAGCACAAAAGCGAGCCGAGCCGTTCGGTTCCATGCAGTGGAAAAGCGCCAAAAGGCTTTAGCGCTATCCCCTCCAAATCCATGTCCACCTAACAGGTTTCACCCATCATTGGCTTAAGCCTCTGCAATTAAGCCCATGGAGGGTTAAAGACGTTAGAGGGGCATAGTGTGGGGAAGGGACAAAGCTGAAGCCTGTCTGTCACATTTGAAGTTGTGCGAGCTTCCACCTCTCCATTTTATCCTGTCGATCAGGCAAGATGAGCTCTTGGGGAGATGCACCCAGTAGGGAGTGAATGACAGGATTCAAATGTCTGGAGCTTGGAGCAGTGCTTTGTGTTTGGTTTGGTTTCAGTTAGCCATGCACTTGTAACCGTCAGGATGACAGAACATTCAATACATGTAATTAGCAGTAGACGCCCCATATGTATGCCTACGTGTTATAGCACTGATGAAGTAGAAGTTGAATTAGCTCAGAAGGAGCTACCTTAAAGTGATTTTTCCATCAAAGTAGTATATCCATGGTTAAAATTAGTTGTGCACCGAAATATCGGCAACCAAAAGTTTCGGCGAAAATGGGTCATATATGCCAAAAATGAATAGCCACCGCAGCAGCAGCAGCTTTCACTTTAACTTATATGGTGCATGACCGGCCGCGGCCCTTGCCCTTTGCTAGAATCGCCAGCCACCTAGCGTCTAGCAACCAGTGACGTCACAGTCCCGAGAGGAAAATGAGGCAGAGAAGATGACTCAGCATGCAGACCTGAGGAGGATCTTCCTCGTCCTCCTCCGCGCCCATTACTGACTCACTGGCTCCACCCACCTCTCTCCCATCTTCTACTGTATGGTCTCTGCGGATAGGAAGGACAGGAGCAGACCAGAGTCAACCCGCTATCTGTGGGGAGCACTGAGTGACAACATATGGGTTATGATGTGCATCATTGTTTCCCTATACTTAGCTACCCCCTGGCGCTATACCTGTATAATACAGCTATGGGACAGGTATATAGTGCCAGTAGCATCTATATACAGGCTGTATACAGTGAGGGAAAAAAGTAATTGTTGGTTTTCGGCCAAGGGCATCCTGAATTTTCGGTTTCTGTTTCGGCCCAGAATTTTCATTTCGGTGCATCCCTAGTTAAAATATAGTATATGGCCCCTGTTCTGGTCCTAGGCTGCTACCTCTTGGATAGCAACAAAGGAAATGCTCACCAAGTGGTCAATTTTGGATGTGTACAGAGGAGCACCTGGTACAAAAGTTCATCTCACTTGAAGGACTTCAAATATTTATTGGTTAAGAGCATCATATACAGCCAAGCATTGCGGGAGATGCTTTTGTACCAGGCACTCCTCAATGCACATAAGATAGCTTGTTAGAGTATAGATTCTTTAGACGGATACCATCATCTTGCCCATTTGGGACAAAAGCAACAGTTTTCTAGTAAAGGGTCCCATTTAGTTAGAGGCACCTCTCTAGTGCTCTCTGGCTGATCCCACCTCTGTCACAGCTGGTAACAATACTAGATGCCTCTGTGTATAGTGGAGCGCATTCATGACATGAACCAGAAGTGATGTCACTGTGCCACTTGGCATCCAGCACAAGACTAATCTAGGGACGCTGGCTGTAAAGTCAATATAACTGATCAGGGATGGCGGTGGTGGGGCCTTTACAAAACATTTCAAATATTCCTAGTACAATACCAGGAATAGCTTTAGAAACGTCCCCCTGCAATCTCTGTAAAAACACAACAAGCTGAACAATCCCACTACCCCAAGATCACCACCACGGGTTCACTTTATCCTGCCAACACCATGAATCAGTCTGCTGTCCTCAACAACCCTTATAGACACAATGACACCAGGAGCCCTATTTTCTGATTGGACAGCCATGTTTTCTAGTGTCTACATACTATGAACAGATGGATAGCTTCAATGTTACAAGTATGACCAGAAAAATGAGAGATGATGAAAACTCCTCCCTATTAATTATTACCAATATGAGAAAAAAAGAAGAAAAAAAAAAAAAAAGGGCGTCTTCTGCTATTAAAGAATGTTACCCCAACATTTCATCTTCCTGATATGTGCCTATAGTATCATTGTACTTCTAATAAAAAAGTATCCTGTTGCATTTGTATTGCTTCTTTTGTGCAAATACCAGGTGATCCCGCCAGTCCCCCTATTTCAAACTGACCACACTAGACACAGAAGCACATCCATCCCAGTGTGGTCAGTTTTCTGGTTGTCCTCCAATAATCAAGACTTGTGCTGACACGGCCCTGTGCCCAGCCATTCACTAGGAAGATCAGTGTACTACTTCTTCTCCACCTTACATCGCTAAGCCACTTATGCAGGCAAGAAGAGATGTAAATACCTATTAAAAAAAGATAAATCGATCTATGTCCCATCTATATCTAGACATGCAAATGTCTTTCCTTTCTATTTTAAACTGAATGGGTTGTTTTACAAGCTAAAAGGTTCACATACTTATATACCCTTATTATATATCAACAATGGATACAGCAAGGATGTGTGGAAACAAAGCTGAACTCCAGTAACCTTGTGAAAGAGCTCCATCAAGATTCTTTGCAATGTCAAATAGTCAGCAGAGAAGTGCAATAAGAGCCGAATAAAGCTGAAAACATATGAATCACTGAGGAAAGAGAATATATGGCTGCCCAGAAAAAGTGAGATCACTGCATGCCAACAGTTTGGAGAGAGATTAAAGTTCACTTGTTTATGTATTTAGAACAAAAAAGGCACACCAACTGAACAATAAAGCGGTTCTAAAAGCTCCATTATTTTTACCTTCATGCATAGTGAAAAATCTGTGTGCAGCAGCCCCCCAAAATACTTACCTGAGCCCCATCTCAATCCAGTGATGTGCACAAGAGTCTCAGCTCTCCAGGAACTCTCACTCCTCATTGGCTCCTGCTGCTGTCAAAGCCAGTAAGCCAATCAGGGAATGGAGGGGCTTGTGTAAATGGACACGAAGAGCTGTGGCTCGGGAGCGAGCCTGCTCTGGGGGGCACTTGGCAGGAGGGAGGGGCCAGGAGCGCTGGCAGGGTCCCAAAAAGAGGAGAATCGGGGTTGCTCTTTGCAGAACCATTCCACATAGCAGGTAAGTAGGACGTTTCTTTTAATTTACAAAAAAATACTTTAATATCGCTTTAATGGTCTCATTTTTCTCTATATGGTTAAAAACAGAAAATGTGCTTTCATGACTAAAGAGGAAACATGGCTTTAGGTATCCACTATTAAAATAGAAGATTGATCAATGGCAACATGAATTTACTGCAACATTTTCCTAACTGGTCCAACCTGTGAGACTGGGCAATACACACTGCTAATGTAACAACGTAGCAAGGATAAGAAGCATATAGCTTCAATGTCACATCTGTCAATATAAAGTTTCTTTCTTTTATGGGTTATTAGAATAACTCTTTATATGGTATTCCAAAAAGGGCACCTGTGTTAGAATTATACAATAACAGTATGGGGACTTGAGTGCTTTTTCTTCAAATTTTGCAAGAAGCAAGTCAAGTAGTACGGTAAGTGCTAAGTAGTGGGAGGCCCCATCATGTTTACTTTGCCATCCGTGACCCCACTGGTAAGATTCATCCTTTCAGTCCTAACGGTGATTGTCAAGGGAAGTGAAAATCTAACTCTTGAGTTGTCTTCAGGACACCGGATTAACCTTCCCATGGATACACTGCCACTGACGACAACTAAGAGGTGATTTCTCCTCACTTGGATATATTTACTCACTTCCTGTGGTGTCTACTGGACAGGATGAACCAGGAAATTCCCCCAATGGGACACAGATGGCCCAAACACCACACACGGGGTTCACACTTTCACAGTCCCTGAAAAGCAATCTGCAGTGGATAACTTTTTAGAATGCAGCTACTGTCAGCCATTTATAGGGAGATCGTACTTTTTTTTTTTTTAATATTATTATTTTCAATGGGACTGATGTGCTGCAACCATGAGTCAAGCATTCGGCTTCCAGCTGCAATATGGTCCCACTGACTTGTATAGTCAAGTTTAACAGCTGGTGCTTACCTCTCAACACGACATGCTGTATTTAAAGTGTTATTAAACCCAGGACCCTGCATTCACTATATCTGGTCTCCCACAGAACACACTTTAACTTGCCACAATACAAAGCAACGCCACACCAACAGCCCCCTCTGTCTGTATGGTAGGCATTAGGTGGGCAGGAAATCTGCAGCTTAACTGCCTATATTTAGAAGACAAAGTTATTTATAATATATATATATCACACACACACACACACACTTAGAGAGCGATAGATAGAGATTTTTTTATATATATATATATATATATATATATATATATATATATATATATATAAATAAAATCTCTCACTCTTTAAGGGTTTAACCCTTCAAAAAAACAAAGCAAAAAAAATGGACATCTGTTTTTTCCTGCAAAAAAACATTTTTTCAGAAACCAAGGGAAGAACAAACATTACATGAAGAAGCATATTTGCATAGGAGAAAACATTTCATCTCATCTGTTTGCAATGAGCTGAAAGATGGCCTAGAAAAATTGCTGCATTTTGCGACAGGCTTCACTAAAATCTTATTATGGTGAAAAAGAAACTTTTGTAAAACCCCGCTTTGTCTAATTAAACATTAGGATAAAATACATGCATTCTAGTCTTAAGTGTTATTTAAACCTGTATGAAAAGATGGAATTAATGAAAGTTTAGGATCATTTTTTGTGGTTTTTAGCATATCTCACAGGCTTTCTGTGCCCACTTTTAGGCCCGATTCACACATATGCATTTTTAATGCTTTTTGCATTTTACAGATTTAGACTACAGAACGTGTTCCATAGGAAACCATGTTAAATGGACTGTAGCGAATTTCCGAAAAAAGCAGTAAAAATACATGGGTGTGAATCAGGCCTTAGATCAAGGGGTCTTCAAACTTTGGCTCTCCAGTTGTTCAGGAACTACAATTCCCATCATGCCTAGTCATGTCTGTGAATATCAGAGTTTTCCAATGCCTCATGGGATGTGTAGTTCTGCAACAGCTGGAGGGCCATAGTTTGAGGATCCCTGCGAGCTGGATACACACTATACAACTTTTTTTGTTAGATTTCCTTTTGATTTACCTTCAGCTATGTAGTGCAATGGCCTACCTGACTGCATAGACATTGAAAGTGTTCAGATTTGACCTCATATTATATGGTTTTGGTAAATCTAAAGGAAAAAAATCTAAAGACAATTGTATAGTGTGTATGGCCCATTAGATTATGTGCCTATGGCTGTTCTGTAGCTGTGAGTTGTATGCCTCATACACATGATCAGATAATCGTACGACTTACCGTTCACATTCTGTTGCATGATAATAGTATCAAATTCAACAATGCGTACTAAACCTATGATTTTTTTGTACAGTTCTGGAAAAGCTTCCTGGTTGCGTAGCTACGTATCAGATAGTGCAAAATAAAAACAATGGCAGCCAGGTGTTTTCCAGGTTGAGTGTTTCTGATCACGCTAGGTCTTTGGCTATCAATTTTTGGCGGATGCATAGTGTACTGATTACATGTTTGTCGTTCGCTAGGCTATCATACAACAAAGTTTTCGCGTTTGTCCCTTTGGATTTTGTTGGAGGAAATGTCGTGATCGGCTGTTGAAAGCTGTGTACTAATGATCAGATTATTGTACGAAAAAAATTGCTTTCGAATTGATCGCACGATAATCTGATCGCGTGTATGAGGCATAGGTGATTAAAGGAAGCTTATTGAGCTTTATAGTGGGAATACGCGTCCTAGGTTGACAATGCTACTCTTACATAGACTGACATACAAGTAAAAGTGGTGATCTGGGGAAGCGTTCTCCCACTTTTACCCTGTGCAATTTTACTACAGGAAAAAAACACTTAGGGCAGGTTGCCACATATTTTAATGGACAGATACATTTTGAATGTTTGTACAATGTTTGCACACGATATAAAATACATTGGTGAAGACCCCGAGATGGAAGGCTGATGATAGAAAACAAAAAGAATGAGACCCACTCAGAACACTCTAGAGTCTAGACATTCCTGACAAATTGTATATACACACACTGTAATTGGTTGTTAGACTGCTGTTCCAAAGCAAGGTTCCTTTCACCAAAATGAATGAGTAGTCAGATGGAGTAACTAGTACAGGTAAGAGATACCAGCCAGGAACGGTGGAAGCAAAAGATGCAAAAATAAAAGTAATGATGAATTACTCAACATTCAAATACTGACAACAAAAACCAGCCCAGTCATCAACAAAGTAACATGTCAATGTATGCAACGTGTAAGTACAAACCAAAGCTGTCCTCAGCACTGGGACCCCAGGACTAATCTGGTGGGTCTAATCTCCCACCCTGCCTGGCTGACATGTAAACATCATATTATGTAAACTAAACAAACATTAAAGGGGGGGGGGGGAAGGAGAAGAGGGAGGGGGGGTCATTCCTGGAAGATACATAAAATTATACAATCTGTACAAACACACCAGTTTTTTTTTTGGGAGGGGGGGGGGGGGGTTTAGGTCATTCCTGGCAGATATAAACATCACATGATTTTTACAGGTGTACAGACATGGGGGGGGGTCATTCCTATTTTTTTTCTGGGGCGGGGGGGGGGGGGTCAGGTCATTCCTGGCAGATATAAACATCACATGATTTTTACAGGTGTACAGACATGGGGGGGGGGGGTCATTCCTATTTTTTTTTCTGGGGGGGGGGGGTCAGGTCATTCCTGGCAGATATAAACATCACATGATTTTTACTGGCGTACAGACATATCATTGGGGGGGGGGGGGGGGGGTCAGGTCATTCCTGGCAGATGTATAAACTATTACATGATGTATACAGACATCAGCCCTGAGAGGGTCACTCCTGGCAGACAGGTAAACACTGTAATGTACATGTGTCCAGATATATAAACAATACATGATTTATACAGGTGTACAGACACTAGCCCTACGGGGTAAGGGGGTTACTACTCCTCAGACACATATACATTACATTTTGTATAGATGCGTGCAGACATATGGGGGGGGGGGGGGGTCACACCCAGTAGATCTTTAAACATTATAAGATGTATAGAGGTGTACAGACACATCAGCCTGAGGCAGGTGGGATGGATGCAGCTCTGGCAGATATGTAAACAATACATGGTGTATACAGGTGTACAGACACATCAACCCCAGGGGGCTACTTCTGGTAGACAGGTAAAAATGACATGGTGTGTACAGAGATTTGGGATTGGTGGGGGGGGGGGGGGGGGCACTCCTGGCAGACATGTATATGGCAGGGGGGGGGGGGGGGGTCGATGCTGGTACATCTTTAGACACTATAAGATGTATAAGATGGGGGGGGAGCCTCTTAAGCAGTATTGGGGGGGAGCCTCTCAAGCAGTATTGGGGGGGGGGGAGCCTCAAGCAGTATTGGGGGGGGAGCCTCAAGCAGTATTGGGGGGGGAGCCTCAAGCAGTATTGGGGGGGGAGCCTCAAGCAGTATTGGGGGGGGAGCCTCAAGCAGTATTGGGGGGGGAGCCTCAAGCAGTATTGGGGGGGAGCCTCAAGCAGTATTGGGGGGGGGAGCCTCAAGCAGTATTGGGAGGGGGGAGCCTCAAGCAGTATTGGGAGGGGGGAGCCTCAAGCAGTATTGGGAGGGGGGAGCCTCAAGCAGTATTGGGAGGGGGGAGCCTCAAGCAGTATTGGGAGGGGGGAGCCTCAAGCAGTATTGGGAGGGGGGGGAGCCTCAAGCAGTACTGGGGAGGGGGAGAGATGGGGTCTTTCTAGAAGTATTGGGGGGAGACTCTCAGGCAGTATTGGGGGGGGGGCTCTCAAGCAGTACTGGGGGGGGGCTCTCAAGCAGTACTGGGGGGGGGGAGATGGGGTATTTCTAGAAGTATTGGGGGGTGCCTCTCAGGCAGTATTGGAGGGGGAGCCTCTCAAGCAGTACTGGGGGGGGGGATGGGGTATTTCTAGAAGTATTGGGGGGGAGCCTCTCAGGCAGTATTTGGGGGGGGGAGCCTCTCAGGCAGTATTTGGGGGGGGGGAGCCTCTCAGGCAGTATTTGGGGGGGGGAGCCTCTCAGGCAGTATTTGGGGGGGGGAGCCTCTCAGGCAGTATTTGGGGGGGGGAGCCTCTCAGGCAGTATTTGGGGGGGGGGAGCCTCTCAGGCAGTATTTGGGGGGGGGAGCCTCTCAGGCAGTATTTGGGGGGGGGGAGCCTCTCAGGCAGTATTTGGGGGGGGGGAGCCTCTCAGGCAGTATTTGGGGGGGGGGAGCCTCTCAGGCAGTATTTGGGGGGGGGGAGCCTCTCAGGCAGTATTTGGGGGGGGGGGAGCCTCTCAGGCAGTATTTGGGGGGGGGGAGCCTCTCAGGCAGTATTTGGGGGGGGGGAGCCTCTCAGGCAGTATTTGGGGGGGGGGGAGCCTCTCAGGCAGTATTTGGGGGGGGGAGCCTCTCAGGCAGTATTTGGGGGGGGGAGCCTCTCAGGCAGTATTTGGGGGGGGAGCCTCTCAGGCAGTATTTGGGGGGGGGGAGCCTCTCAGGCAGTATTTGGGGGGGGAGCCTCTCAGGCAGTATTTGGGGGGGGGAGCCTCTCAGGCAGTATTTGGGGGGGGGGAGCCTCTCAGGCAGTATTTGGGGGGGGGAGCCTCTCAGGCAGTATTTGGGGGGGGGGAGCCTCTCAGGCAGTATTTGGGGGGGGGGGAGCCTCTCAGGCAGTATTTGGGGGGGGAGCCTCTCAGGCAGTATTTGGGGGGGGAGCCTCTCAGGCAGTATTTGGGGGGCTCTCAGACAGTCTATGGGGGGGAGCCTCTCAGGCAGTATTAGGGGGGGCTCTCAGGCAGTATTAGGGGGGGCTCTCAGGCAGTATTAGGGGGGGCTCTCAGGCAGTATTAGGGGGGGCTCTCAGGCAGTATTAGGGGGGGCTCTCAGGCAGTATTAGGGGGGGAGCCTCTCAGGCAGTATTTGGGGGGGGGAGCCTCTCAGGCAGTATTTGGGGGGCTCTCAGACAGTCTATGGGGGGGAGCCTCTCAGGCAGTATTAGGGGGGGCTCTCAGGCAGTATTAGGGGGGCTCTCAGGCAGTATTAGGGGGGGCTCTCAGGCAGTATTTGGGGGGGGAGCCTCTCAGGCAGTATTTTGGGGGGGCTCTCAGGCAGTATTTGGGGGGGAGCCTCTCAGGCAGTATTTGGGGGGAGCCTCTCAGGCAGTATTTGGGGGGGAGCCTCTCAGGCAGTATTTGGGGGGGGGGAGCCTCTCAGGCAGTATTTGGGGGGGAGCCTCTCAGGCAGTATTTGGGGGAGATGGGGTCTCTCTAGAAGTACTGGGGGGGGTAGCCTCTCTAGCAGTAGGGGGGGGGGAGAGGTGAAGGTGTTAGTGAAGTATGGGGGTCCTGTACTCTGAGTCCTCCATTATTCAGGGGGGTGTAAAGTAAAGAGCCGGGTCCAGCACCCAGTGAAGGTCCTCACCTGGGTCAGACAGTCCCTCTCCATTCGCCTTGGTAAACCTCCACCTCCATGACCACCGCATCCGGCCTCGTCACATAGCACAGCATGGTAGCAGCAGGGAAGTCTCTTCCTCCAGTGTAGTCTCGGTCAGTCCGGTGATTACTGAGCCCACTAATAGAAGGCGCTGGATCCTGGAGCGCCCTGGTCACTGGCCGTGGCCCCCCTATAGACAGAAGCATGTAGAGAGAGCTCAGGAAGGCGCCTGAGAGCAGCCACCTCCGCACAGGGAATGGTGGGGGCCAATCACACAGTCCCCCTTCTCACTGCACATGATCCCTCCCACCAGCCGAATACACTCCCTCTCCCGCTCATTGGTTCGCTGACAGCTGGGCATGCGAAAGTGTGTCCCTGTGGTCCCGCCCCCAGCAGACGCCAGCCGTCTGCTCACCTTCCAGCGGTATTTCCAGCCGAGCCGGTGCGGTGTGAGGACGTCCCGTGTACCGGACTGCATTCCCCCCAGCTCACTGAGATAGGGAGAGCCACCGGCTTCTCTAGCGTTGTTGGGCTGTTTGCAAAGTTTATCAAAGTTTGGATGGGGTAGTGATGACGTCACCTGTCAGGTTTTTATTGCTAAAGCCTAGTACACACCATCAGAAAATCAGATGAAAAAAGCGATCGTATGATAATCTGATCGTCTGTACGCAGCTTTCCAGCGCCGATCATTATCCGAAGGAACAAACGTGAACATTTTTGCATGTGATGACAGATCTTGATTTAATCAGTTCAGTCTTTGTCTGAAAATATGATCCATCACTTCCAAATGTTTATTCTATCCTATGAGATTTTCCATATGAGACTGGCATGCAAAGAAAAGCAGACGATCGTCCGATAATCTCATTGTGTGTATGAGGCTTCACACTCGGAGGTCATTGTTTACTCATGTTTATATACAGGTTGTTTCTGGTTAAAGTGAAAATACACAGAAATGTTCTGTTAAAATCCTGCCCATACTATACGTCTGTGAAATATATATTTTTTACTTATTACCATTTTATGTAATGTTTTTTAAAATAAATATATTTTTTTATTTAGAATCCCCATTGAGGGGCTTTGGTAAGATATCAGGGGTCTAAACAGACCGCTGGTGTTCCACCTTTGAGACAGAGAAATAATAACCACTTTACCTCCGGAAGGTTTTACCCCCTTCCTGACCAGAACATTTTTTGCTATTTGACACTTTAACCACTTAAGCCCCGGAAGATTTTACCCCCTTCCTGACCAGGGTTTTTTTTGCAATTTTTTTTACTGCAGGACTTTAACGGACAATTGCGCGGTCGTGCGACGCTGTACCTAAACGAATTTGACGTCCTTTTTTTTTCGAAATGTTTAGTCTATACTTATATTGCAAAAAATAAAAATCACAGTGGTGATCAAATACCACAAAAAAAGAAAGCTCTGTTTGTGGGGAAAAGGACAGACATTTTGTTTGGGTACAGCGTTGCATGACCGCGCAATTACTAGTTAACCACTTGCCGACCGCCGCAAGTACATATACTGCGGCGGTCAGCACCGGCCAGGCAAAGTGACGTACCGGTACGTCACTAGCCTGTCACTGGCATGTGAGCCAATAGCGGGTGAGCGCGCGCCCGCTGAGGCACGCGCCCGCCCCGGCTCGTTCCCTAACAAGTCAGTGCGTGTGACCGGCGGACCCGATGTCCGCCGGTCACTCGCGATCGTTCGCCGGGAAGGGAGAAAGGCATGTGGCTAATGTAAACAAGCCGCCTGTCATTCTCCCCTGTGTAAAAATGGAGATCAGACGGTTCTACTATGTAGGACCGTTGATCTCTGTTTTTACACTAGTAGACATGTCCCATCACAGTTAGAAACACGCCCCTGGGACACACTTAACCCCTCCCTCTCCAATACAGTTAACCCCTTCCCTGCCAGTGTAATTTTTACAGTAACAGTGCATATTTATAGCACTGATTACTGCAGTAATGTCACTGGTAACCCCGAAAGTGTCAAAAATGTCAGTCAAGGGTCCGATCTGTCTGCCGCAATGTGGCAGTCCCGCAAAAAAAATCGCAGATCGCCGCCATTACGCATTAAAAAAAACACCAAAAAAGACAAAAATCTTTCCCTTTGTTAGTAAACGCGATAACTTTTGCGCAAACCAATCAAAATACGCTTTTTGCGATTTTTGTTTTACCAAACATATGTAGCATAAAACAAATTGGCCGAAAATGTTAAAAAATTTAGATTTTTACATTTTTTTTGGGAATTTCATATAAAAAAATGTGAAAAATATTGTTATTTTTGCAAAATTGACGCTCTTTTTTTGTTTATAGCGCATGATCGAAAAATCGCACAGGTGATCAAATACCACCAAAAGAAAGCTCTGTTTGTGGGAAAAAAATATTTTTTCTGCTTTTTGTTTAAAAAAATATCCAATAAACAATAAACTCAAATATTGTCATACATTTAGACCAAAATCTTTTCAGCTACATGTCTTTTGTATTAAAAAAAAAAAAACAATAAGTGTATATTAAATGGTTTGCACAAATAGTGTCTACAAACTATGGGATATATACTGGAATTTACGCAGCTTTCACTTTCTGACTGCCTATCTCATTTTCTGAGGCGCTAAAATGGCAGGGCAGTACAACCCCCCCCCCCCCACACACACACACACACCCCCAAATTACACCTTTTTGTAAAGTAGACAACCCAAGGAATTTGCTGAGAGGTATGTTGAGCCCATTGAATATTTTAGTTATTGAAAAATTTAAAAAATATATATTTTTACACAAAGTTGTCACTTAAATGATATATTGCGCGCATATGCCATGGGCGAATGTGGAATTACACCCCGAAATACATTCTGCTGCTCTCCTGAGTACGGGGATTCCACATGTGTAATACTTTTTGGGAGCCTAGCCGTGTACGGGACCCCGAAAACCAATCACCACCTTCAGGTTTTAAAAGGGCATAAATTTCTCATTTTACTTCCTCACTACCTGTCACAGTTTGAGAGGCCCTGAAATGTCAAGATAGCACAACCCCCCATCCCCCCAAATGACCCCTTTTATGGAAAGTAGACACCCCAAGCTATTTGCTGAGAAGCATGGTGAGTCTATGGAATATTTTATATTTTGCCACAAGTTTCTGTAAAATGCCACAAAAAAAAAAAGTGTTTTTTTTTTTTTACACAAAGTTGTCACTTAAATGATATATTGCTCACACATGCCATGGCTATATGTGAAATGACACCCCAAATACATTCTGCTGCTTCTCCTGAGTATGGGAACACTCCATGTGTGAGACTTTTTTGGGAGCTTAGCCACGTAAAGGACCCTGAAAAACACACCTTTAGGCTTTTAAAGGGAATACAGTAAATGGCTCATATTACTGCCTCACTACCTATCACAGTTTTGGAGGCCCTGAAATTCCAAGATAGCACAACCCCCCCCCCCCCCCCAAATGGCCCTTTTTTGGAAAATATGCACCCGAGAAATTTGATAAGAGGCATGTTGAGTATTTTGCAGATCAAATTTTGTCACAAGGTTTTGGCAACGGAAAAAAGAAAAAAAAAATGTCATTTTCTTTCTTTATTTTCATAAAAATATTAGCAACAAATGAGATCTGCAAAATACCCCCCATGCCTCCTTGCAAATACCTTGGGGTGTCTACTTTCCGAAAAGGGGTCATTTGGGGGGTTTTGTGCTATCTTGACATTCTCAGGGCCTCCGAAACTGTGATAGGTAGTGAGGAAGTGAAAAGAGCAATGAGCAAAAAGTCTCACGCATGTGGTATCCCTGTACTTAGGAGAAGCAGCAGAATGTATTTTGGAGTGTAATTCCACATATATTCAGGGTATGTATGAGCAATATATCATTTAGGTGACAACTTTGTGTAAAAAAGAAACTTGTGGTAAAAAATCAAATATTCCATGGACTCAACATGACTCTGAGAAAATAACTTGGGGTATCTACTTTCCAAAAAGGGGTAATTTGGGTTTTTTTTAACTGTCCTGGCATTTTATGCTCAATATTAGAAGCCTTTGCCACGCATCACCCACTCTTCCAACCACTTGAAGACCAAGCCTTTTCAAACACTTTTTTTTTTGCTAGAAAATTACTTTGAACCCCAAAACATTATATTTTTTAAGCAGAGGCCCTACAGAATAAAATGTTGGGTGTTGCATTTTTTTCTTTTTTTGTCACACAATATTTGCTCAGCAATTTTCCAAACGCATTTTTTTTTGGGGGAAAAAATAAAGTTTTTTTAATTTTATTGCTCAAAAACACAATATATTGCCCAATTGTTTGGTAAATTATAAAATATGATCTTACACTAAAGTAGAAGAGTAAATAGATATCAAACATAAAAAATATATTTTGCAGCACTGTAAGTGTTACAAAATTAAATGTGAAATTGTATGAAAATAAAATCTCTATTAAAGACTTTAAAATACACAAAAGTAATGAAGTGTCCTAAATCACAAAAAAGTGTGCTTTGTAACAAATCCAAGTGAAAAAAGGATTAAAGTGCAAAATTTCCAAGTGCAAAATTATTTTCAGGTGTCACCCATGATGTCTTGCCTTCACCATATAGCTGAAATGTAAACTCACCAGAACGAATTGCTCTCTAAATTATAGGACAGCAATAACGCCTTCAGCTACTGGTGTGTTTCCTCTCTGGTTATCACTGTCGAACGGTCAGGTATAATGGATCTCCCAATCATAAAGCATTTGTTACCCCCCAAAAAAAAAAAAAAATGTTATACAGCACAGTGCTTGTGCTGTGTAATTTGGCCCCCTGTAACACCTAAAAAAACCTGGCTGATCCTGCCAGTTTCTACTCTCCCCCCAGTATATTGACCATGGTGTATCATGGCTGCTGAGCCTTGACACCATGGTCAGAGTACGTGTCTCTGTCATCTGCAGCCCTGCTCTGTCCTCTATCTCCCCCCCCCCACTCCCCTCCCTGCCTGTCAGCTCTCACTGGCACCTCTCTGCTCCCCTCCCAGCTGCTAAAAAAACTGTGTTGTGTTTACTTCATTCCCTCTGTTAGATAACAATCTGTATCCTAGTGCCTGTGCTTCATTAAAAAAAGCCGATTTCTACCTGTTTTCTCAGCGCCACATGGCCGTCACGTGACTCCCGGCTCTTTCCTCCCCAGGTAATATCAGAAGAAGGTTTCGGCTCAGCCCGCTGGAGATGACTGACAGGAGAGAGGAGAGCACCGATAGGCGCTGTAAAAACAGATAGAAATCAGCTTTTTTTTAAAATAAAGCACAGGCACTAGGATACAGTTTGTAATCGAACAGAGGGGATGGTGTAAACATAACATAGTTGCTTAACAACCACTTTAAAGCAGAGTTCCGGGCACAGATGTCATTTTTTGATGAACATACCCCCGGGACAGTCAGGGCTAGCACATTCCACAATGGCTAGCCTCTGATCTGTCCCGGTTCACACTTACCTTTTAGAAGAAATACTTACTTAGAAAATTTCTTCCACAGCGTTTCCATCTCTCTTGTGGGCAGCTGAAGCCGGCGCGGTCCTCTTCTGCGTCTTCTTCCGCGTCTTCTTCTCCCAGAATGCGCCGCACCGGCCCCTCTCGTCACTTCCGGCGCGGCGCATTGATTCCTGGGAGCGATGACGTTTAGCTCCCAGGAATCATCGCAGCGCAGGAAGTGATGGGGTGAGCCGCGGCTCCGAGGGAGGAAGCAGTCAGAGGTGAGTATTTACGATCTTCAATAAAAAGGTGAGTAAACAAAAAAAATAAAAATAACTATCCAATTCCTTTTCAGGTCAGGTCTACCTAGCGGAGGGGCACAAAAAAAAAAAAATTGTTTTTGTGCCCAGAACTCCGCTTTAAGATGAGACCGTCAGGGAACTCTCAATCAGACAGGCAGGATAAATCATCGAACACAAGAAAAAAATGCTCATAGTGTAGTATTTGTTGTACCAAAGATAATAAAACAACAAATGTAAACAAAATTAAAAATCCTTAACTCACATCAACAGATCGCCAGACTATATGCAGAGAACTGGCAGTTTGATTTGAAGTAAAAGTTCATAAAGTGCATAGGGAGCATACAGTGAAAAAAACACGTAAGGTGCTGCCACACTAAAAACTTACAATGGCGGCTGGACCTCAGGCATATATCCAAGCTCAACGGCCGTTTCGCGCAACGCACATCATCAGGCCACCAGGATCTATATAGCTTATATATAGATAAATGCTCAATCCACTGACGCACCATGTGTGGCTTCCCGCAATCGGAATTCATGAATACATGAGAAACACAGAAAAAAGGATAATAGTGTAATACCAATATAATAAAAATAATCAGCGCCAGCCCTAAATAAATAATACAAGAAAATAAAAGTATTGTGAACAAGGCTGCAAACAATCAGTGCCAAACACAAAACACCTGTGATAACTAAATAAATAATATTGCTGCGCCAAGTAAATAAATAAATCAATCCATATACAAAAATAATTACATCTTATCTCAATCAATCTAAATCAATCCATAAACTGTGAGAGTACATTCACACCTGAGCGTAGCGTTTTTCGCGCGTTTTTTACCGCGATTTTACCGCGATTTTTGCGGCGTTTTTTACCGCGATTTTACCGCGATTTTTACCGCGATTTTTGTGCAGGCGTTTTTAGATTGAATAGAGATCAATGGAAAACGCCTGTAATCTGCCCAAAAAGAAGCTCATGTACTTTTTTGAGCGTTGGGCGTTTTGTATACAGCTTCAAAACGCTCAGATGTGAACAGGGGCCATTCAAATGAATAGGATTTGTCTTGTTGGGCGTTTTGAGAGCTGATCCTAGAGCAGAAAAACGCCCCAAAAACGCCCCAAAACGCCTAGATGTGAACGGAGCCTGATGCCAGGTGATAAAATCAAAACTTAAACCGTGATGATAATAATGATGATAATAGTCCCAATTCACAGTGAAAAAAGTGACACAGCATTAACTGAAACAGTCTTCATCCGTGAACGGGTTTAAGGGTGCTGCATGCTTCACTCCAAGTGCTCCTGGTGACTAGTGTAAGATTAGCAGCTCATCTTAGAGACAGACTCCTGAGAGTCAAAATACACTCTGGGATAATCACAGTCGCCTGGTACGCCTTCCTATCACCGCCTCCAGATAATCTCTCCAGGTATATAAGACATCCGGTGTAGAAATAAAAAGAAATCTAGTGCTCTCTGCTTTGTAAGGCTATTATTTATTACGAAAAAGATGAAAATGCACTTACAATTTAATGCACTTGAAGCAGTGCGGACTTTCTAAGCATCAAAGAAACTGCCTGTAACCTCCGGGAATCAACGTGATGACGGGGGAGGAGCCTGCACGAAGCATAAGGGGCGATCCTCCCACTGTTCACCCCAGCCCCCATGCTTCAGCATATATGTTCTTTTTTTAACTGCGGTGGATAAATCTCCTCCTACAGCACTGCGATCACTGATTTATGTATTCTGAAAGCAAACCCTGTTGCTCTCAGAATAAACATATCAGTGCTGCAGCTGAATGGTGTTCCTGCAAAGCAAACAACGATTAACAATAAAACACAGTAACAACAAAGCATTAACTTATTAAAACAACATCCTTTTTTTTATTGCAATGTGTGCCAAAAAAGAGTAATATATATAAGCTGTAGTATAGGGGCGAACCACCGTCTGACCACCCCAGGTCCCTCATGCTTGGGCGTAAACGCTCTTTTTTTAACTGTGGTGGAGAAATCTCCTCCTACAGCACTGCAGTCACTGACGTATGTATTCAGAAAGCATACCCTGCTGCTGTCAGAATAAACAGATTAGTGCTGCAGCTGAATGACATTTTTTTGTTTAACCACTTTACCACCGGAGGATTTTGCTGTCTTCCGTCCAGGCCACTTTTTGCGATTCGGCGCTGTGCGACTTCAACTGACAATTGCGCGGTCGTGCGACGCCGTACCCAAACAAAATTTACGTCCTTTTTTCCCCACAAACAGAGCTTTTTTTTGGTGGTATTTGATCACCTGTGCGATTTTTACTTTTTGCGCTATAAACAAAAAAAGAGCGTTTATTTTGAAAAAATAACACTATTTTTAACATTTTTTTATATGAAATTCCCCCCAAAAAAGATGTAAAAACCAATTTTTTAAAAAATTTTTGGCCAATTTGTTTTCTGCTACCTATGTTTGGTAAAAAAAATCGCAATAAGCGTATTTTGATTGGTTTGCGCAAAAGTTATTGCGTTTACTAACAAAGGGAAAGATTTCTGTCATTTTTGGTGTTTTTTTTTTAACGCGTAATGGCGGCGATCTGCGATTTTTTTTGTGGGACTGCGACATTGCGGCGGACAGATCGGACCCTTGACTGACATTTTTGACACTTTTGGGGGTACCAGTGACATTACTGCAGTAATCAGTGCTATAAATATGCACTGTTACTGTAAAAATGACACTGGCAGGGAAGGGGTTAATTTTATTGGAGAGGGAGGGGTTAATGTATGCCTGGTGCTTACTGACGTGTAGGGGGGGAGGTGACTGAGTGAGTCATGGACAGATCGGATGTCCAGCTATGCTGAACAGTCCGATCTGTCACTCCCTGTCACTATGGAGATCCGTCCGCTTGTGTTTACACAGGCGGGCGGATCTCCACACTAGATCCCCGGCGATCGGGGCAGAGCAGCGGCGATCGCCGCTGCTCCTCCCCTGGCCCGACTCCCGCTGTGAATGAAAACAGCGGGAGCGAGCCGTTAATACTACGTCGTCAGACGATAACGAACCACTCTGCCGCAGTAGTATTACCGCGAGCAGACGTAAAGTGGTTAATAAATTTTTATTTAATTTTCATGAAAAAATAAGTTTACACACATAATGAATGAAAAAAAAGGGGGGGGGGGGAAGATATATATTTAAAAAAAAAACATGATTCTATTAGGTTCAGTACAAACAGCATACCAATATTATTTCAATAAATTCCATGTATCATTAATACTGTTCCAAATTTAAATTTCTTAAACAAGAAACAAAAAAAAAAAAAATTTTGTGTGTAAAATGCTGGCCATAGGTGGTGGATCCAAAGTAACCTGTACTTTCAGATTCAAACAAAATCCATTCATTCCTAAAGGCCTGTTAATCAAAAAAAAAAAAATAAAAAAAAACAAGAGGTTATACTCAGTGGTGCTTACTTCAAATTTTACCAACTACTCCATCGTTAATCCATCATTTCATGTAGTCACAATTTCCCTATAAGCTAATGTGGTTTTAAATGAATACCATTTACTCCATATTGCTGTATGTCTCTCCAAATTTCTTCTAGAAATATACAAAAGTTCTTCCAAAGAACATATATCATCTACTCTCTTCATCCATTGCTTCAATGTTGGGGCCTCTGTTTCCCCCCACATATCTGGAAATAAAGCCTTTGCTGCATTTAAAAGATGTGGGACAATTGATCTCCTATATATATATATATATATATATATATATATATTGTGGCAGGGCACATGGATCCGTGGTCGACGGAAGATACGTGTCACCGAGGTTCCTGGCCTCCGTGAGATAAGAGCCGGTAATTCTGTGTCAGCAGCAGCTAGTGCTGTTTGACATTTTTCTATTTTAGTGTGGCTGCAAAGCCGAATCCGGGCCGGCTCTTATTGGGAGCAGTTAAGGTATGGGTGGGTGGCTGCTCCCCACGCTCCAGGCCAGGTCTTGCCTGGGGTTTATAAGGCAGACAGCCTAACAGGTGATTGAGATTTGTCTCCAGGCACCAGAAGGCTGGGGAAGTGAGTGTTGAGTCTGGAAAGCTTACAAGCAGATGAACTGACCCATTGCTGTGTGTGAACAGCACCAAAGAAACACAGGTGAATGGACTTGTTGCTGTGTTTAAACCTGCCTTTAAGACTGTCAGTTTTCCTTTTTGTTGGGTGTGAGTTAACACCAAGAAAGACTGTTACTTTTGTGTTCCTGAAGTGTAAATAAAACACTCCTGATTTACTTTGAAGAACCATCTGTTTTGCCTCTATACTGCACCCGCAAATCCTACCTACCAGAGCAAATCCCCACATTTGGTGCTCGGATGCGGGCATGCGCAGTGAGGCTGGCGTAAAACGCCAAAATATTTTTGTTCTGCTGAATGTGACTGTACATGTCGTATATTAAGCCTGCTAAGCTGCAGCCACAGGAAAAGATGGAGGAATTGATAAGGCAGCTTACCCAGGCCAGTTTAGGACAACAGCAGGCCATAGAGCTACAGCGGGAGACTAACCTGCAACAGCAGAAAAGACATGAGGAGGCTATGCGTGCACAGCAGGAGACTAATCAACGGCTGCTGCAACATGTGTTGGCGTTGGAAAAGTCTGGGGTGTCTCGGGGAGTGCATGATGCCCGGAAAGCGGTCCGTGCAGCAATACCCAAGATGGCTCCCACAGATGACGTCGAGACGTACCTCGCCATATTTGAAAAAGTGGCGGTCTGGGAGAAGCTACCCCGTGACCAGTGGGCTGAGGTGGTCGCTCCGTTCCTGGCCTCCGGACCCCAGCAGGTGTTTTTCGATTTGACAGATGACCAAGCTGCCGACTACCCGACCGTAAAAGGTGAGATCCTGGCGAGACTGGGCGTAAATGTCTTAGTCCGCGCTCAGCGAGTGCATCAGTGGGGCTACAAAGCGGCCGAACCGGCCAGGCCACAATATTACGATTTACTGCACAGATTGCAAAAATGGCTGCAGCCTGATCTGTTAAAGCCCACTGATATGCTGGACCGCTTATTGGCTGACATGTTTTGGAGGGCCTTGCCTTATCCCCTCCAGCACTGGATCGGCCAGGCTTCTCCTGACAATGCTCTGGATATGGTTGACCTGGTGGAGCGCTATGAGGCCACCAAGAACTTGCAGGGATGTACAGGGGGGAGGGGGCCAGTCAAACCCCGGAAATCTCCGCCACAGACCCAACGCTTGGTGGCAATAAGACACACTCAAGACGTACTCCCTGTACTCCTGGCCCCAATAGTCTGCTGGCGGTGTCAGGAGCCAGGTCACGTGAGGGCTGATTGTCCCCAACAGGACGAGCCTATGGAGACTAACTATGGACACCGCCACTCGTTGTATGCACGAAAGCTATGCGCCACAGGCACTGGTGAGGTGATAGACAGTAACCATCTGTGTCAGGTGGAAGTGGGAGACACTTTGGCGGTGGCTCTGCTGGACTCAGGAAGTCTGGTGTCCCTGGTGAGAACGGCGTTAATACGGCCTGCTGAATATACCGGCCGCAGAGTCGGGGTCGTATGTATTCATGGAGACTTAAAGGACTATCCCACAGCGCTGGTAACTTTGTCTACAGCGGCCAGCAAATGGACCCATGAGGTGGCTGTCGCTACCAAGTTGCCACGTGAACTAATAATCGGAAGGGACTTTCCAGGTTTTCCGGCACTGTGGCCTATGGTTAAAGGGTCTGACAAGCCTGAGACAGGGACAACCCTAGCAGAATGGCCTGGTTCCAGTGTGAGGCCAGAGCCCTGGGAGCCTGAGTCCGAAGGGCCCTCGGTAGGGGTGACCACAGCTTCTGTGATAGAGGGGGACACCACCCCACTAAATGTAATGGTGGGAGACGTGGAGGACTTGCCATCCGGCCCTGAGTTTGCAGACCTCAATGTCTCCGGGGAAAATTTTGGGACCGCACAACACCGGGATACGTCCCTAAGCAGGGCCTGGGAAAATGTTGTAATCATTAATGGTAAACCAAAAAACCCTGGGGCTGAATTGATGTTTCCACGTTTTATTGTTCAACAGGAAATGTTATATCGAGTGAATCAAATCCGGGGTGAACTGGTTGAACAGTTGGTGGTGCCCACAGCGTACCGCAAGCTTGTTATGGAGCTTGCCCACCAACATGTTCTTGGGGGACACTTGGGGTGGCAGAAAACACAGGACCGCATACTACAGAGGTTTTATTGGCCCGGTGTGTTCAGAGAAGTGGAAGAGTATTGTAAGTCATGTCCGGTCTGTCAGATAACTAGCCCCCAGCCCCATTTCCGTAGTCCCCTGATACCTCTCCCGATAATTGAGGTCCCATTTGAACGAATCGCTATGGATCTAATCGGCCCTGTTCCAAAATCTGCCAGGGGTCACCAACATATTCTAGTCATCCTTGACTACGCCACTCGCTACCCGGAGGCGATACCCCTGCGACATACATCCGCCAAACTTATAGCTAAGGAGTTAATGGAAATGTTTTCCCGGGTGGGACTGCCTAAAGAGCTCCTGACTGACCAAGGGACACCGTTTATGTCCAAGGTTATGAGAGAACTCTGTAAGCTGCTCCACATAAAACAATTACGTACATCCGTCTACCATCCCCAGACAGATGGCCTGGTCGAAAGATTTAACCAAACATTAAAAAACATGTTAAAAAGAGTAGTTTCCAGGGATGGTAAGGACTGGGACCTGCTTCTACCCTATCTGATGTTTGCAGTGCGAGAAGTACCTCAGGCTTCCACGGGGTTCTCGCCCTTCGAACTGTTATATGGTAGGCATCCTCGCGGGTTGTTGGATATAGCCAAAGAGGCCTGGGAACAACAACCCACCCCCTACAAAAGTGTTGTTGCTGCAACGATTTTCGTAAGCTAAACGAGGTCTCCAAGTTTGACGCGTACCCTATGCCCCGAGTAGACGAGCTGATTGAGAAATTAGGCCAAGCCCGATATTTTTCAGTGCTAGACCTCACCAAAGGGTACTGGCAAGTACCCTTAACGGAGTCTGCCAAGGAAAAAACGGCTATTGTTACTCCTCAGGGCCTATATCATTATAAGGTGTTACCCTTTGGCCTGCATGGCGCCCCTGCCACCTTCCAAAGACTAATGGACATAGTGTTGCGACCTCATCGTCAGTACGCCTCGGCTTACCTGGACGATGTCGTCATCCACAGCCGGGATTGGGAAAGTCATCTGCCCAAAGTGCAGGCGGTAGTGGATGCCCTTAGGAAGGCCGGGCTGACCGCTAATCCAAAAAAGTGTTCAATAGGATTAGAAGAGACTAAATACCTGGGGTATGTGGTTGGGCGAGGAGTCATCAAACCCCAAGTAAACAAAATAGAAGCCATACGTAGTTGGCCCCGACCAGTCACCACTAAGCAGGTCAGATCATTCCTGGGAATGCTGGGATATTATATGAGGTTCATTCCCCATTTTGCCACCTTAGCTGCTCCACTGACAGGGCTACTGAAAGGACGAAAGTCCGTCATGATTCACTGGAATGATAAGGCGGAAGAGGCCTTTTCCGCTTTGAAGTCGGCACTATGTGGGTCCCCAGTCTTGGTCACCCCAGACTTCAAGAAGGGATTTATAGTACAGACCGATGCCTCGGAAGTAGGTCTAGGGGCTGTACTATCACAGGAGGTCAATGGGGAGGAGCATCCTGTCGTGTACCTCAGCCGGAAGCTCACCCCAGCAGAGACCCGATACAGTATAGTGGAGAGAGAGTGCCTGGCTATCAAATGGGCACTCGAGTCTCTTCGCTATTATCTGTTGGGGAGGAAATTTCGTCTGGTGACCGACCATTCCCCTCTCCAATGGATGAGCCAGGCCAAAGAGAGAAATGCTCGGGTCACCAGATGGTTCCTGTCCCTTCAGAACTTCAAGTTCTCAGTGGAACACAGGGCAGGCCGCCTACAGGGAAATGCAGATGCCCTGTCTCGCGCACACTGTATGACATGTGTTCACCCCCTGAGGGTTGAACAAAGGGGGGAGGTATGTGGCAGGGCACATGGATCCGTGGTCGACGGAAGATACGTGTCACCGAGGTTCCTGGCCTCGGTGAGATAAGAGCCGGTAATTCTGTGTCAGCAGCAGCTAGTGCTGTTTGACATTTTTCTATTTTAGTGTGGCTGCAAAGCCGAATCCGGGCCGGCTCTTATTGGGAGCAGTTAAGGTATGGGTGGGTGGCTGCTCCCCATGCTCCAGGCCAGGTCTTGCCTGGGGTTTATAAGGCAGACAGCCTAACAGGTGATTGAGATTTGTCTCCAGGCACCAGAAGGCTGGGGAAGTGAGTGTTGAGGCTGGAAAGCTTACAAGCAGATGAACTGACCCATTGCTGTGTGTGAACAGCACCAAAGAAACACAGGTGAATGGACTTGTTGCTGTGCTTAAACCTGCCTTTAAGACTGTCAGTTTTCCTTTTTGTTGGGTGTGAGTTAACACCAAGAAAGACTGTTACTTTTGTGTTCCTGAAGTGTAAATAAAACACTCCTGATTTACTTTGAAGAACCATCTGTTTTGCCTCTATACTGCACCGGCAAATCCTACCTACCAGAGCAAATCCCCACCACAATATATATATATATATATATATATATATATATATATATATATATATGGTGAATCCCTGGTACAATGAAATAATATTGTCCACGGGCCCATCTGTAATACACAGTTAGTTATTTTATCGAAATATTCGACCACTTGTAACCAAAATGAATGGATCTTCGGGCTATCCCACCAAATGTGGGCGTGGGAAGCCGATTTCCCACATTTCCTCCAACATAGCGGTGACTTAGAGGGAAACATTTTTTGTAATTTATCTGGCGTATAGTACCATCTAGCTAGTAATTTATAATTTGTTTCTATCATTATTGATGAGATTGAGGTTGTACAAGCTAATGAAAGAATTTTATCTATCTGTGTATCCGTCAATGAATATTGTAGCTCCAATTGCCATTTGTCAAGATAATCTGGATATAACGGTGACCGAATCCCTATTAAAGCTTTAATAAATGAAGATATTCCATGGGAGGGGGATATTGTATTTTGTAATATTACCTCAAATGGATTTAAATCTTCCAAACCTCTTAAGGGTTGGGGTAGGGCTCGTATAAATCCCCCAAGCTGATTGTATCTCCATTTATCGAAATACTTAATTGGTTGTTTTTTAAGATCTCCGCGAGTGGTTTAAGGGAACCTGCGTAAGTACCTGATGGAGCAGCAAAGGTCCCTCCGGGGACCAACGATCAAATCCCTGATTAATCATACCCGGAGGGAAAAAAATTATGTTTGAATAGCTAGCGGCATCAATGGGGAGTTATATGGCCAATTAAACCTTTTATGTAGCATATCCCATATAACCAATGTAGAAATAGTCAATGGTGAAGCGTAAGGGGAAATTCCTCTAAAAGCTCTCGGAAGCCAAGGGATAACTGCTAAATCCACCTTTCCCATCTGTGTCTCCACCTGTACCCATAATTTTGTATTTTCCGCGTATTTCCAATCTTTAATCCGGTTCAGGATTTTAGCATGGTAATACGTTTTTATGTCAGGATAGGCAAGGCCTCCCTTATGCGGGAATCGAGACAGAAATAGTTTTGAAATTCTTGAATGTTTCCTTCCCTAAACATATTGACATAAACTATTGGAACTCCTAATGGTATCATTTGAAATAGGAAGATTTGTGGTTAGATGTTCATTTTTATAATATTAATTCTTCCTACCCAAGAGTGGGCAAGCAATGCCCACTTATTAAGGTTAGCTTTAATTTCATTTAATAAAGGAATATAGTTAAATTGGAATAAAGACGATAAGCGGGGTGTTAAATAAATTCCCAAATATTTAAATTTAAGAGGCTGCCATGTAAATGGAAATAGAGGTTTCAAAAGATTTGCTTCTTTTATTGGAATATTAATATTTAATATTTCTGATTTTGTCAAATTTATTTTAAAGTTAGAAAGGTTTTGAAAAGTTTGAAAGGATTCTAAAAGGTGCGGGAGCGATATACATGGGTTTTAAATTTAAAAAAAATATATCATCTGCATATGCAGCATATTTATGAACTACTGTACCCATCATTACTCCTTTAATATTACAGTCATTCCTAACCATAGACAGAAAGGGTTCCAAAGCAATTGCAAATAATAGAGGTGACTGATAACGGGCAACCTTGCCTTGTCCCATTAAACAAAGAGAAAGGATCACTCAACAGGCCATTTATTCTCACCCTAGCCATAGGGCACGAATATAGGGCCAAAATCCAGTCATACATTTTATGCCCAACTCCAAAGTGTCGCAATGTCGCCATAAGGTAGTCCCAGTCCACCCTATCGAACGCTTTTTCAGCATCAGTAGATAAAAATAGGGTGGGCTGGGACATCCTGCGAACATAATGCATAATAGATATAGCACGCAAGGAATTATCTCTAGCTTCTCTTCCGGGAACAAATCCCGTTTGGTCCAATGAGACCCATTTAGGAAGTAAATCCATCAGTCTGGTAGCCAAAACTTTTGAATACAATTTAACTTCCACGTTTATTAAGGAAATGGGACGATAACGTTCACAACATGTAGGATCCTTATCTGGCTTAGGGATAACTGTAATATTGATTTAAATAGGTCCCATGTCAGAAAAAAAAATTTCCATACAGAAAGAAAAAAAGTCCCATGAGTGTGATGAATCTTGACGGTGAACACAATATATCTTTAAAATGAAAGAAGATATCCCATCACCAGATAAAACCAAATGAATTGGGTGCTCACCAGATCAAATGGGTCTACATTACCATATAGCAAGCAGACCAAATGGGCTTTTAAAGATGATCCAGATTCCTCCTAAGATATGACCATGGATGTCATTTCAGGCTCATTAAGTGGTTTGTAGAGGGATGTAGATCTCTCATAGCCAGGTTACATAAAAGTCAGAAAGAAGAGTGCACATAGCGTAATATTGCTAAAAACACCTTTTAATAAAAAAAGACTTGCACTTACAATGTTCGCATGGTAACAGGCAATAAAACATGTAGATAGAAGTTCTTATGGTGAGCTCGTCCGCATAGCCATCATCAGAGGATATTGCCAATTTTCCCAAGGGAAGTTTAATTTTTGTGATAAAACCTGCTGATTTTCTATCTTTTAGTGATCTTGCCAGTTGTTTCCCTGGTTTATTGCCCCACTCACACATTTTTTATGTTATTAAATATGACTTCATTTTTACTTCCAAGTCTAAAATCCCCTTAAGTTCCTCCGTTTTCTCTGTTAAGGCCTACATATTCGACTTATGCATCAATATTTTATGCGCTTTTTCCAATTCTGACACTTGTCGCAGTGTATCCTTAAGCAATTGTCCTCGCGCCCCAAGTTCCAACAATCTGCCCCTCATAGTGGCTTTATGGGCCTCCCATAATAAAGATGGTGGAATGTCCGCAGAGCTATTATCTAGAAAATATTCCCGCATCCTTTAAGATAATACATTAACATCTATTGGATTTGTAAGAAGATACTCATTAAGCTTCCAATTATTGGAACACGGCGAATGTGCTGTTACACAGTTAATATTCTCATTATTGTAGATGCAATTTACATAGTATATTCTGTGATTTATTTACCATGTATTTTTCTATGGGTAGGTATTTGCTGCCACCTTCTGGCCTTTTTTGGTAATGCTCTTGTTCCTCCTGTGAGCATGATACATCATTTCCTTGTATGTAAACTCCACCCCCTGCTCTTGCTGTATTTCCTGTGTCATGGCTGCTTGCATTTGCCTCATGTAACAGGGACTCTTGTATTCCACATGCTAAGCTAAGGAAAGCATCATCTTTTGAACGCATAATACTGAAATCCATTCATTCTGCTGTATTCCTGTTGTGTGATGTTCAGAATAAACCAGCTTTTGGATGAAACCAGTATTGGTGAGTTCAGCTATCTGAGGAGGATTGTCCGCAGTGACCGTATCTGCTTATACAGGCCAGGCACAGAGGTCTCACAAGGGTTAGATCACTATCACAACAATCCGAGTCAGAATAGCGAGAGAGAGGGCAGGGCCAAACTAGCAGTCACCGGTGCGTGGTCAGAGATGGAGGCTATGCCTATAGAGGCCGAACAGAGACATGGGAGGCTGAAATGGTCAATAAATATATCATCCAAACGGGAATAAATGTCATGTACCTTAGAATAGTAAGAATAGTCCCTACTTTTAGGATGAAATAAACGCCGTGTATCCATTAACTGTAATTCATTTAACTTTTTTTTTATCATTGAAATACGCCTAAAAGAAATATGGGATCAGGACCGAGAAGTGTCCATTAAAGGATCTAGTGTCATATTAATATCCCCTGCTAATATAATCATGCCCTCTGCAAACTCAGATATTTTAACATTTGTGACAATAAAGCTGGTTGATTATAATTTGCACATAGACATTAATCAAGGTATACAGTACGTTATCAACATATCCTTTCAAATACAAAAAACGACCACAGTCATCCACTAACATTTTGGTAAGACGAAATGATACATGTCTATTAAACCCAATGGCCACTCCTTTAGCTCTATTAATATCTGATAAGCTATAAAACCATTGAGGGTATAGAGGTGAAAAAAGTTTTACTGTAGTCAGTGGTGTACCAACGGGGGGGGCGGGGGGGCGGCCCGCCCCGGGTGCCACGCACTAGGGGGTGTCAGCTGGTGTTCTGCCCGGCGTGTTCTGTCAGATCCTATCGCAGTGTGAAGGCAGCTGCAGTGGCAGCTCCTTCAGTCCGCGCTGCTGGCAGGGGGGGGGGGGCCTCGGCGGGAGTAAGGGGCGGGGCCTCAGTGGGAAGAAGGGGCGGGGCCTCGGTGGGAAGAAGGGGGCGGAACCTCGGCGGAAAGAAGGGATGGAACCTCGGCTGGGAGAAGGTGAGTGCCCAAGTGTAAAGTGGATAGGGAGGTAATTGGCGCTGCCAGATGTAATTACACAGTAAGTAAAGGGAAAAAAATTAGGGTGTGGTATGTCATAAATATAATGAACCAATATTTAAAAAGCTTGCATTGTAAGGGGGTTCTATTGGGGAGGGGGGGATGTATTGTAAGGGGGTTCTATTGGGGGGGGATGTATTGTAAAGGGGTTCTATGGGGGGGCTTTGTATTGTAAAGGGGTTCTATTGGGCGGGTTTGTATTGTAAAGGGGTTCTATTGGGGTATTGTATTGTAAAGGGGTTCTATTGGGGGGGTCCAGAGGTACGGGGGCTGTGTAATGTAAAGGGGTCCAGAGGTACGGGGGCTGTGTAATGTAAAGGGGTCCAGGAATACGGGGGCTGTGTAATGTAAAGGGGTACGGGGGCTGTGTAATGTAAAGGGGTACAGGGGCTGTGTATTATGAAGGAGTACAGGGGTACGGAGGCTGCGTAATGTAAAGGGGTCCAGGGGTACGGAGGCTGTGTAATGTGAAGGGGTCCAGGGGTACGGAGGCTGTGTAATGTAAAGGGGTCCAAGGGCTGTGTAATGTGAAGGGGTCCAGGGGTCCGGGGGCTGTGTAATGTAAAGGGGTCCGGGGGCTGTGTAATGTGAAGGGGTCCAGGGGTACGGGGGCTGTGTAATGTAAAGGGGTCTGGGGGCTGTGTAATGTAAAGGGGGCCTTCCTACATTTTGCTGCAGTGCGTGGAGGCGCTACACGTGACACGTCAATGAGCGGTTTGTCGCCTACACGCCTGGGGGGGGGGGTACCAGATATAGGATCCGCCCCGGGTGCCAAATGCTCTAGGTACGCCCCTGACTGTAGTTGTATGAGAAAAATGGGTTTCTTGCAAGAACACAATAGAACTTGATGTTTTTTTTTTTAGTTCTCTCATTAGTTTATGCCATTTGGCTGCAAGATTTAACCCTCTCACATTATATGTGGTTACTACTACATTATATGTGGTTACTAGCTACTAGTATGACACTGAATGACATATGTGCAAAGCAAACAATGGTTACCAATAAAACATAGTAACAAGGGTATGAACATTAAATTAATAAAACAACAACTATTTTTGACTTTATTTATTTATTTTCTACTTTTTGATTTTTTTATGTATTTTTTTTAAACTTTTTTTGTAAATTTTCTGTAACTGTAAAAAAATGATAAACTTTTCAGAATAGGGTCTCTCAAAATGTGATAGCCAGTTTCCTGACTATCTAACATCTTTGAGACCCTGTGTGAATGTGTACCCTAGACTGTGCCATGCTGTGCCCTATTCTAGTGCTCCACTAGTGTGCGGTAGCAATAGAAACAGTCCTTGAGGCAGAGACCAGGTTGGCCAGGATAGGAAGGACAAACATAACGGGTGTCATGCCTATATCCGCGTCTTCAACGGACACAGTATCTTTTTTGGGGTGCTTTATTTGGGTAGGAGTACCAGGGAGGACATCTGGAAAATGCCTCTCATGAAGCCAGCTCACTGCATCTGGATTGGGAAATTGGGCCACAGGACCTTCTGGATACAAATGGGCTGTGATTATCTCTTCCTGAAATTTTAGGAAGGATCCACTTCTTTCTGATGCTTTGTATAATAGATAAGCGTTGAACGCGGGCAATTAGAATAAATATGCAGACACTTTTTTTACCAGCATCTGGCTACATGGGAAATTAGATATGGCGCCATCATTTGGTCGTTAAGGTCGAACCCCCCCTCCCCCCCATTAACCAATTTCCAACCGGCCGTTGTAAAAGTACGGCGGCAAAGTGGTTGTGTAGTTCTGAGACGCCGTTCCTGAACGGCATCTCAGAATCGCGCTCCCGCGCACCCCCTGGGGTGCGCACACGGGAGTGTCCATGCTCGCCGGGTCCCGGGGACCTGACGCATCACGGATCGTGGTAAAGGGCCAATGAGAGCGGTCCTTTACCATGTGATCGCTCCGTCCAATGACGGAGCGATCACGTCACAACAAACCGACGCATGTCCGGTTCATTTCTCTCCTCTCCTCGGACGCTGTACACAGCAATCGGTACAGCGTGCGAGGAGAGGAGAGAAACTGCAGCTGCATGCCTCCTCTGCCTCAACTGTGCCCCATCAGTGCCTCATTCGTGCCCTATCAGTGCCTCAGCCGTGCCCCATCCAAGCATCATCCGTGCCTCATCCATGCATTATCTGTGCCTCATCCGTGTCACATCCGTGCCCACCCATGCCACCTCAGTGCTCATCAATGCCACATCCATGCCCACCCATGCCACCTCAGTGCTCATCCGTGCCACATCCGTGCTCATCCATGCCTCATCCCTGCTCATCCATGCCTCATCCGTGCCTCATCTGTGCGACATCTGTGCCTGCCCATGCTGTCTCAGTGCTCATCCATGCCACATCCATGCTCATCCATCCCACATCTGTGCCCGCTCATGCCACCTCAGTGCTCATCCATGCCACATCCATGCTCATCCATGCCACATCCATGCTCATCCATCCCACGTCTGTGCTCATCCATGCCACGTCAGTGCTCATTCATGCCACGTCAGTGCCACCTCAGTGCTCATCCGTGCCACGTCAGTGGTCATCCGTGCCACATCAATGCCACATCAGTGCTCATCCATGCCATGTCAGTGCTCATCCATGCCACATCAGTGCACATCCATGCCACATCAGTGCACATCCGTGCCACATCAAAGCCACATCAGTGCTCATCTGTGCCACATCCATGCCACGTCAGTGCTCATCCGTGCCACATCCATGCCACTTCAGTGCTCATCCGTGTCACGTCAGTGCTCATCCATGCCATGTCAGTGCTCATCCATGCCACATCAGTGCTCATCCGTGCCACATCAATGCCACGCCAGTGCTCATCCGTGCCACATCCATGCCACGTCAGTGCCACATCCGTGCCACATCAATGCCACGTCAGTGCTCATCCATGCCACATCGATGCCACGTCAGTGCTCATCCGTGCCACACCCATGCCACTTCAGTGCTCATCCGTGCCACATCAGTGCTCATCCATGCCACGTCAGTGCTCATCCGTGCCACATCAATGCCACGTCAGTGCTCATCCGTGCCACATCCATGCCACGTCAGTGCTCATCCGTGCCACATCCATGCCACGTCAGTGCTCATCCGTGCCACATCAGTGCTCATCTGTGCCACATCAATGCCACATCCATGCCATGTCACTGCTCATCGGTGTCACATCCATGCCACGTCAGGGTGCTCATCTGTGCCTCATCCATGCCACGTCAGTACTCATCCGTGCCACATCAATGCCACGTCAGGGCTAATCCATGCCACATCAGTGCCACATCCATCCCACGTCAGTGCTCATCAGTGCCACATCCATGCCACGTCAGTGCTCATCCGTGCCACATCAGTGCTCATCAGTGCCACATCCATGCCACGTCAGTGCTCATCAGTGCCGCATCCATGCCACATCAGTGCTCATCAATGCCACATCCATTCCACATCAGTGCTCATCAGTGCCACATCCATGCCACGTCAGTGCTCATCTGGGCCACATCCATGCCACATCAGTGCCACTACAATGCTTATCAGTGCCCTACAGTGTCTCACAAAATTGTAATGGGAAGTCAGGAAATGACGGTGCTCCCTGCATGTTGGGCCTCTGTATGTGGTCAGGCTGTGAAAAAGTCTCACACGTGGTATCGCCATACTCAGGAGGGGCAAAATGTATTTTGGGGTGTCATTTTTGCTATGTACATTGCTATGTGTTAGAAATATCTAATAAATGGACAACTTTGTGTAAAAAAAAATGCGTTTTGGTTTTCTTTCCACATTTTCCAAAAACTTGTGGAAAAAATGACGTGTTCAAAAGACTCATTATGCCTCCTAGATCATGTGTTGGGGTGTTTTCTTTCCAAAATGGGGTCATTTTGTGGGTAATTCCATTGTCCAGGTGCTCCAGGACTTTCAAAAGTGTGATAGGTCGTCAGAAAATTATATGTGTAATTTTTGCTTCTAGAACACCTGACTGTGCTCCTTGGATGTTGGGCCTCTGTATGTGGTCAGGCTGTGGAAAAGTGTCACACATGTGGTATCGCCATACTCAGGAGGAGTAGCAGAATGTATTTTGGGGTGTAGTTGCAAGTATGCCTATACAGTGTGTAAGAAATAACTTCGTAATATGACCATTTTGTGAAAAATAATTTTAAAAAAATCTTCATTTTGCAAAGAATTGTGGGAAAAAATTACAACTTCAAAAAACTCACCATGCCTATTACGAAATACCTTGGAATGTCTACTTTCCAAAAAGGGGTCATTTGGGGGGTATTTGTACTGTCCTGAATTGTTAGGGTCTCAAGAAATGAAATAGGCCGTCGGTACTTTAGGTGTGATCAATTCTCAATGATTGGCACCTTAGCTTGTAGACTCTGTAACTTTCAAAGACCAAAAAATGTATACTTATTTGGGTTATTTTTACTAAAGATATGTAGCAGTATAAATTTTAGTCAAAATTTATGAAGAAAAATGACTAAATTTGCAAAATTTAAAACCAAAACGAAGAAAAATGCATTTTTTTTTACAAAATTTTCGGTCTTTTTTCATTTATAGCGCAAAAAATAAAAAACCCAATTATGATTAAATACCACCAAAAGAAAGTTCTGTTTGTGTAAAAAAAAGGATGAAAATTTCATATGGGGACAGTGTTGCATAACTGAGTAATTGTCATTCAAAATGTGAGAGCACTGAAAGCTGAAAATTGGTCTGGTTAGGAAGGGGGTTTAAGTGCCCAGTGGGTAAGTGGTTAAGGTTGTAGTCGAGGACACAGAGGGGCTTCTTAACACCAGTTGCCATTGCAATGTGGACTGTCGTATCTGCCTGAATGGGAGACAGGATGAAAATATCCCGTTTGTCCTTCCACTTCACTGCAAGCAATTCTCTATTTCTCAAGCAGGCTCTCTCCCCTGGTCTAAGTTGGGTATTTACAATCCATTGTGTGAAGCCCCGGCAAATAGGTTGCATGGTGCAACATGTGCCAATTCCAAATTCATAAAGGTGTCTAAAAAGTGGCATGCTTGTATGTGTACCCCTTTCCGAATAAGGGTGACACCAAGTCCCAAACAATCTTCCCACTGCTCACTATGTAGTCTCAGTAGTTGTGGGGCTCCACGTGATTATCTTTTCAGAATATCTGGCATGCTTGCTGGGGAGAAACTGAAAGCAAGCCGGCCAGAGAAACTAATGAGGGACACATCTACCCAGACAATTTGTTGGGAGATATACTGTACAAGTCTGCAAATTTTTGGTTAAAATTATTTACGAGGGGCCAAACAGAGTTCATTGTCATTGAAATGCATAAATCGCATAATATTTTTGTATCTATGCCGGCCATGGCAGCAGACAACACGGCATATGAGGATTTGGGTCTGTGGAACAATATGACCGCGACTCATTCTTTTTAGTGCCCACTAAGGGTTAGGCCCAAAAAGTCCTAAATTTGGAAACTGAGATACGTTTCCATTCGAATTGTCTGGCAAGGTTTACATTTGGATTTGTGCCGAATAAATTGCTTCGGTCCACAATCGATCCGTACAGATCTTCCATGAAAAACAGCTCAAAAGAAACCATGGGGCGTTAAATTTGCTGTTTCCACCTGAATTCCGGGTTGGCCGGTGAATGGGGGAAGTACGGGCGCTGCAGAATCTGTGAGCTGCCAATCAGGACTTGCAAGCACATCAGGAAAGGCACTATGGGATCTACGGGCCTGTGTTCAAATTCTTGGTGGCTGTGGGACATTACTTGTGCTAGCCACCACACCAGCTTGAACTTCACTCATGGGGTTTGCCACGTCACCAAGTGTTACGGCAGTGCTGGTTTGTCTATGACCAGGATGTACTAGGCCGCTGGTGCTTGCATATTCACCAAAAGGTAGAGCATTACTAATACTGGCACTCTGCCGCATACGAGAACCATGCGATTTTAGCACCACAGCAACCTGGGCACAGGGTCGAGTACGCCTGACCTTAGCAGGGACCACTACTCCATCGTCTGAGCTATCTGTCAGGGTGCTGCTGCTCTCTACAGGTTTGTATACTAAACCTGATTCTGACAGTGAGGACTCCTCATCGCTCTCATTTGTCATGCGGCTGCAGGAAGAACATGAAGGGGATTGGTTGCTCTTTATGCTGCCCCTCCTATCAAGGTACACAGGGGATCCACATGAGCCCCCTGAAGGATGGGTTTGAGTAGCAATTGCGACCCCTGTCCTTATACCCCTGGCATTAGACTTTCCTCCTCCAACAGTCCAGTCCCTTGCTGATAATGGCATCTTCCCTCCAGATGCTGGTCTTCGGACATCTCCAGCACTAGATGGCGTAACTTTTACATATGGGCAGGAGTCAGTTATCCTGGCACATAGGGACCTCACTGGTGTTGTAAGCTGATCTGTGCATGCGCAGCTGTGAGCAGGAAATGTATTTGATCACAGAAGAGATGTTGCATGAGTCTTTGGCAATAATAGTCTGCCTATTCACAGTCTGATGGTAAATGACTTAAGTTCTGCCTAAGGGCTCATGTACACTGGGAGTCAAAAGTGCCACTTTCTCTTTCGTTCATTGATGGACACAGCTCCTGATCTCCTTAATCATTGGTTTATACTGCACCCTACAGGAGTAGGACACTAGGCAGAAAAAAAGACTGACTACGCCTATGGGCAGTCCCAGGGGGTATACTACCCCTCTCTGCTATAGGTACTGCCTAGTCAGGAGTAAGGACCTAGTTACTAGCTGGGATCTCTGGTCCTGGCAATTTTTTCCTTTTAGATAGATATTTTCTATTTTCCCCCTGCGAGATCTACAATCAACTGCCAGACTGGGCGATGGGCTATATAATCTAGATCCAGTGGTCACCCCAGTTTGGCCAGCGAGCGCGTGCAGACTTAATGCACTAGGTTGGCCCAGACAGGGCTGGCCTGCGAGTTAAATGCTTAGCGAGGTTGCATACAACCGGATTTTGACCTGCGTCGCAGCGTTCCTCCTGGCCGACAGCCCCCCATTTAGATGGAGAGGAGGTTCTGTCTGGAATGGTGCCCGCCTGGTTCCTGGTATGGTAAGTAGTTGACCCCCTTCTCCCCCTGGAGGGTCTTGGGGTGGATGTGGGCCCCTCCCTGGGACAGTCAGACCCTCCTTCCCTATAGGCATCCCCCTCATCTGTGCCTGGTGGTCCCTGTTGACCATCTAGCCCCCCATCTGCCCCCCCTACCCTTTAACCTGTGCTTGGTTTATGGGGTGGTCTGGCCTACCTCCTGGGGCTGGGGCAGGGTACTGTACTGGCGAAGGGGGCAGGGGGGATGCGCCACCGGCGACCGGCTGTAGGGGGGGGCTGTACCCATTGAGAGCTCCTGCCATGGCCCCCTTTCTGAGGCCTAGGGATCTCTCCTGGGAGCCTTGTAGTGCTATGCAGGGCCTCCATTTTCTTGTAGCCTGTGTGCTGTAATGCACAGTGGTCATGTTTGTGTAGTCCGGCGTCCATTTTGTGGTAGTCTAGCATTGGAAATAGTGGTGACCATGATAGTGGAGCCTTTCTGGGCGGCGATTTCGGCTGTGGGAGCCTTCCTTAACCCCTGGTGCTGACTCCCGGGTCATGGAGTGCAGATTATCCTGGTGCTGCCAGTACTTGTTCTGTGGGCTGGTGAGTCTGGTGGGGTCCAGCCACCTGGTCGTCGGTGCACACTTTTTCTGGATGTGTTAGCATCTGCGATTGCTTCTTTTGGCCGCAAGGTTTTGCTGGCTGCTGTTTAGAGGACCTGGGTGTAATGTTTTTTTAGGTGGGCTCCAGTTGTTTTTGATTGAGCTCCTGTTAGTTGGTTGGCTATGGTTTAGCCTAGGGGAATGTTTATCTTGCTGTTCTCACCCCTCATGTTTGACACTGCTTTGGGATGTCCCAATGGTTAAGACTATCAGGAGCTGTGTCCGCTAATGAACGAAAGAGAAAATGGGATTTTTTACCGTAAAATTAATTTCTCTGATGTTCATTGTACACAGCACCCACCCCTCTGTGGAGTTGTATTTCTTCTGAAACTGTTTGTGCAACAGTGGGGAACCCTGACTTCAGCAACTTCTATGGGGTAGTGCTACATTTATATTAGGAGCTCAAACACAGCTGTATTCCCTCTGTGTACAATGAAAGCATACAATTGTGCGATCAGTGTTTCTGCATAATGTACAGTATATGCTGGCAGTGATCTAGAGGCAGCAGCACCTAGATTAGACTAGAATTAGATTAGATTAGAAGCACTTTAAGGGTCATTAGGCCTTATGCACACAGGTGTCATTAAAACACACCAGATCTAGCTGCCAAAGGCGAGCAGAAACATACAGTACAGCTAAAAAGGGCTCGTTTACACCAGATGCAGTTGAACTTGTATTTAAACGCAGTACAATCTATGTATATGCAAGAAAAAGGAATTTATTTCAATGTGCCTCGTTTACACCACTGCAATGCTTTCACACGCATTTAAAAAAAAAAAAAAAATAGTACAGCATGATGCATTTTATTTTTCCATGAAGGTTTTGTTGCAAATAATTAGTCATACAAAAAAAAAATAAAAAAAATCCAAATCATGAGGACAGAAGAGTACAGTCGAAACATGAATCATTATGTTGTATTCTTTTTTGTATATACCGTATTTATTGGCGTATAACACACACCTTAATTTTAAGAGGGACGTTTCAGGAAAAAAAACTTTAATTTTAAATAAAGAACTTTGAAGTAAAATAGGGGTCAGTACCCATCAATGCAGCCTCACCAGTGCCCATCAATGCTGCTTGATCAGTGCCCATCAATGCTGCTTCACCATTGCCCATCAATGCAGTCTGATCAGTGCCCATCAGTGAAGCCTCATCATTGCCCATCAATGCAGTCCGATCAGTGCCCATCTGCAGCCTCACCATTGCCCATCAATGCAGCCTGATCAGTGCCCATCTGCAGCCTCACCATTGCCCAACAATGCAGCCATCAGTGCCCATCTTCAGCCTCACTATTGCCCATCATTGCAGCCGGATCAGTGCCCATCTGCAGCCTCACTATTGTCCATCGCTGCAGCCTGATCAGAGTCATTCAGCAGTCTTACCATTGCATGGAGATTAGAGCCGCCAGATTACACAGAGAAGGGATTGCCCGCTTACTCAGATGCTGCTGTTATACAAAGTTCCGCCTCCCCCAGCTCCTATAATAGACATCACATGTCTCGGCAGTGGACCAGTCTACTGTCTATTATTTATCGACTGATATCGTTTTGTTAACGCCGATACCGATATTTTGGTCATCGGATATTGGTATCGGCCGATTTTGGCCAATATTTTCAGACATTAAGAAAAATTTTTTTTTTTTTTTTAATGTCTACAGGTACTCTTGTTGAGGGGTCTAGCCTCTAGTCCTCTGCACTTAAAAGCATTCAAAACTCCAAGTTTTGAAGCCAGAATGCTGTAAGTTTTTTTTTAATTCGGCGCCGCCAGTACCCGGAAGTGATGTCATGTCAATTTCCAGGTACTCAGCGGTGCCGAATTCAAAGAAATGGAGACCCAGTCAGATGCTGGCAGTGAAGATATGATTCCCGGGTCTCTCGGTGGGACAGGAGACCCAGGGTGCCGCGGAAGGCAGTAGGAGGGGGGGGCATCCCCTCCCGCTCCTTGGAATGACAGCCAAGCGGCTTCTCAGCCACATCGGTTGTCATTACAAGACAGCCGACCATCGGCTATGGACACCGGTACCGGCGTGATGCCTCTAGCTGCAGGCATCACTCCAGTACAGCACTTTCCCGAATTATCGAGGAAAGTGCATATCGGCCCCCGATATATCGGTGTTGCCGATAATCGGTCGATCACTACTGTCTATCATAGGAGCCGGTCCAAGAGGTGGGACTTCGTATAACAGTGTCCCCCGAGTAAGCGGGAGATCCCTTCCCCTCCGAGGCAGCCCAATATTGGCGTATAACACGCACACATTATTTGCACTCTGTTTTCAGGGGGGAAAAGTGTGTGTTATATGCCAATAAATACGGTAATTGTATCAGAATGCACCACAAACAAATGTAAATGCAACTCAGTAAATAATATCATAAATACCTAAAAAACACACTGCAAATGCACATAAATGAACAGGAGGAACTGCACATTGAAGGCAGGAAGGGTGGGGAAGAAGACATTTATACAGTGTATGGTTAGAAAGTGGTGATGGGAAAGGAAAATTGGGGTAGTTTTTAGTGAGCAAAAGAAAGGACAGAAGCTGAAACTGGCATATGGCTCCTTAATAGCTATAAACATGTAGAGGTGATTTTTACATTTTTTGGCAGGACGATGTATTACATCCACAAGAACACATACAGTAAACATCAATGGGAAAAGTCACAGCTTTGTTGGCGGGGGTGTAGTACACACAGGGAAAAATGGTTCATACATGATGAGAGTGTCCAAAAATACAAGAATTTTTTTAAGGGATTTGCTCATAAAATGCATGATATAAATGATACTGGTTTGCCCAAATACCTATGGACATATTTGTTTCATAATACTGTGATCTCAATAATAAAAAAAATCATGGAACCCACCGATTTATTAAATGCACCTAAAGGGCTTATTTCAACATTTTTGAGAATGCAGGAGACCCTGCATAAAAAATGTTTTCATTTTCTTCCTGTATTTTTCAAAAAATATGTGGCAATAAAATAAAGTTTTCAAAAGACTCACTATGCCTCTTAAAAAATATCTTTGGATGTTTACTCTCCAAAATGTGGTCAGTTTGTAGGTATTTCTGCCTAGAATGCCTGAAGGTTCTTCTTTAGATTTTGGGATGGCTAAGCCGTAAAAAGGTCTTGCACATGAGATATCATCATACTCAGGAGGGTAGCAGAATGTGTATGCTTATGATGTGTGTAGAATTATCTTATTAACTGACAACTCTGTGTTAAAAAAAAAAAAATAGATTAGCACTTTCTTTCCTGCATTTTCAAAAACCTGTGGTGAAAAATGTAATTTTCAAAAGACTTACTATGCCTTTCGGAAAATACCATGGAGTCTTTGCTTTCCAAAATGGGGTCATTTTGTGGGTGTTTTCACTTTCCTGGTGCTCCAGGGCCTCCAAAAATATGTTAGGCAGTCAGGAAATGAGATGTGTAAATTATGTGTGATTTAGGCTCCTTGAAAATCCAAAGGGGCTCCTTGGATTTTGGGTCCCTCTATGTGGTTAGGCTGTGAAGTCTCACACATGTAGTATCCCCACACTTGTGAGGCACAGCAGAATGTTGTGGGGTGTAATTCTAAGTATGGCCTTGCTGCGTGTGAGAATGAACTTGTTACTTTGTTTAAAAAAAAACCAAAGAAACACATTTGATTTTATTCCTTAATTCTCCAAAAAGATTTCACCAAAAAATTACAACTTCAAAAAACTCATTAGACAAGGGCTCCTATGATAGACGTCACCAGTGTTCTGTCTATCATAGGTAGGAGCCGGCCCAGGAGGCGGGACTTTGTATGACAGCCTCTCCGCGGGGTAAACAGAAGAACTTGGCTTTTTGTAATCATGCGGCGCTGCCAGTGTAAGACACAGCCACTCCGATCCTCTCCATTCTGACCCCGCTGATGACAGAAGGAAGAAAACCGCTTCGGGGGTCCCGATTTAAGTGTGTGTGGGTCCGGACGTGGCCCTGAGTCTGCCTATTGAGGACCCTGGAACTAGATGGACTGGTGTCTTTTTTCGACCCTATATGTGACTATATATAAACAGGTGCCCTAATATCATATGACATAAAAAAAATGCAACTACCACCATCATTCTCTGTTTTTTTTTGCTTTCAGAAAATATCTATTGTTTGAGGGTTTAAAGCGGAGTTTCAGTCCCCCAAGTCAACTTTTTTTTTTTAATACTCCGCTGTAATTTGGTCCATTTTATCGGCAGTATCTATTGGGTAGTCCTTTTAATCTATATTTAAATAAAGTAAAACTACCTGGATCTCAAAAGCTGGCAGGGTCCATGTCCACTGCGGGCATCTGAAGCCCTCTTGTATCTATTTCTGGGATTGGGTGCAGCTGGCTACCCAGCATGCATCTCCTGATCTCGCGCAAGCGCAGTAATGTCACTCCTTCCTTCTGACACATTGCCATAGCAATGGTCTGGAAATAACACAAGATTTCATCACTAGGCTATTCGCAAGGACTCCTGGGATACATGACGCTGCTATCCCAGTACCCTGGTGACGTAATCGCCTAGACGGCAGCAGCCGGAAGAGCTGCCGAAAAAAGGTAAAAAAAAAAGGTATTTGCTTGCAAAAAAAAGTTGCCATTTGTAAAAGCTTTCGCAATGCTTTTACCATACATTGCAATAATAATAAAATGGGTGGAACTCCACTTTAACTAATCTTTAGACCTAAAATGTGCATTTTAACATGTGTAAAAAACGAAAAATAAAATGATCCTGGTAAGCAAGAGGTTATTTTGTCAGTTATGTCAGAAAGATTGTAAGAGGTTAATCAGTTGCTGTAAAAGTAAAGGAGATCTCCATATGTATATCTTACAGGGCAATAAAATCTTCCCTTGTGTGTATGTTTTATCTAATTATGGAGCACATTTTTGTTGTGTTGGAGGATTGTGGGTTGGAACTGCATCCACTGTTGTGATTAGGTCTGGACTGCTAGGAACAGCCCCAAGTTGTGGATTTCTTCTTAGGAATTTTCGTCTGTGAAAAATTCCATGGATAGCACTGATAACTATACAAATAGGGTCTGTGTTCATGGGCTTTGGGTTTGCGTAGATGAGCAACTGAAGCATTCTTTCAGGTGCATTTCGCTTTGCATTTGACATCAGTTTAAGATGATTTTGAGATCATTCACAGATTATTGACAGGTAACCTTGACATGCAGTTGGCAAAGGTTAAACTCCAAGGAATAAGCTAATACACACTGAATATACAGAAATGTTTAGGCTACATTCACTCTGGCCTGCATTATAAAACTTGGCATTTTACCATGTGGGCTAAAGATGCTGCTGGTTCCCACAATGACACCACAATCTCCACCTCATCCAATCAGAGAACACTTTGCATTCATTGAGAAGATGCAAAGTGTTCTTTGAACAATGCCTAAGTTCTTTGAATGATGCCTGTGTTCACTAGGCAGCAGGGCAGCCTCTTGAGAAGAGACCTGGAAGCTAGCTGCAATCACTATAGTAACAGTGCCTACTACAATGCTTTTCAGTTTCTACAGGGATTGGCCACGTGCAGCACATACATACCTACAGTGGTCCACGCTGCACCAATGGACAGCAACTATGTCAAAATTTCCATACCTAAAATTCAGCTTTAAGATTGCTATATGCATGGCTGTGCATGTTCCATTTATCTCTTTTCATCAACTAATGTACTCTGGGCTTTTATTTTTTCACTAAATGAAAAATCAGTATTTAATATAATAAACAGGATTTAATTGGAATTATATAGTCAAGTATTTCCTGAGAACTACAAGTGCAGCATAATCTGCCATTCATTACAACAACAGGACCAACCAGCAAGGCCTGATGCTGATAGTGGTGAATTTTAATAATGAACTTGAAGAATGAGAAGGCATTCCTAAAAGTTCTGACATTGCCCTGTATTATAACACATGCCTCTGATCCCTGTAATAATACTCTTTAACTATCTACATGCTAGTCAAGCTCTGAGTGGGAAGTTATCCCTCTATTTTACATGTATGGGGGATATTAAATTAAACTGGAAAAAATTCAAGCTTCTTACCAAAGTGAAAAAACTTTCCTAAAGAGATCAACCAGGTTTTAGCTTTTATTCACTATGAAAATGAAACAAGGAATCTAATTAGTCACTTTTGTGAAGAGTTTTTTTTTATTCTGTTTTTACATTAGGCTCCACCAGACCTGGAAATTATTCTAGAAGTGAAAGTTTTAAAAACATGGTTCCCTTTGTTAGACATATGCCAGAAAGAAAGTGCAAGCATGATACTTTACTACTCAAAAGCCTTTATTGTATGAGTAGGCCATACTGAGGTTCACCTATACCATCAGATCAAGTCAGACACATTTTTAGTGCTGTTTAGGTATCAACCTTATACAAAAAAATATATATATATTGATATTTGTCTGTATATATATATATATATATATATATATATATATATATATATATATACTGTATATTTGTCAGTTGTTACAATAATTATTCCTAGCTATTGAGCTATTGGAAATCCAAGAAGGTGCCGTCTCCTCCTGAGGAAACAGAAGCGGTTAAAAATTGGGTTAGGATTGGAAGTAGGATTCAAGTAAATCATATGAATTCTTAAAGTGAATAAACCAGATTATACTTAGATTTTAATAGAACATCTAAATTAGTAAAATGTTGCATGGTTGAAGTTGGTTACCATAGTGTTCTGAAAGAAGGAAGGGTTTTAGATTACAGTTTAATGTGAAGTAATATCATTTCAGAATAAGATATTATTATTACTTACCGTATATTATTTATTTATTTAACTACTGGCTTTTTCAGATACAAATTTAGCCTAAGCCTCAGTAAAATATTCATACTTTAAATAGGGAACATTAAAAAAAAAAAGGAAAGTGTTTCTAAAGTCAGAGTTGGTTGTAAAGTTGAGTAATTTGTATGTCTGTATTGGTGTTAGGAAAGTACCTAAAATATATACTGTATATTTGTCAGTATTTCTATATATAAATATAATTTATATATATATATATATATTATTATTATTATATATATATAATATAAATAATATATATATATATATATATATATATATATATTTTTTTTTATTATATATAAATATAATTTATATATATATATAAATATATACACTGTGTATATATATATATATATCATTTTGCAAACCTGCAAGCAGAAACGAGGTGCACCTGGTTATCGTCATGTGTTTAAGCTCAGTGTATGGTTCATTAGACTGCAAACCCTGGAGTTTGCACATTGAACTACCTCGGTGGAAAACTTGCTTTCAGCTGCAACTACAGAAAACTAGCGTGACAAACATATGGTCTAATGGAAATTATTTTATCTTTACAGGAGCTTACATATTGTGTTGAACTCAGCATGATTTAGAAAATGTCCAGAAAATTTAAAAGTAGTCGAATAGAAAACGGGCAATTACAAGGTATATTCCTTAACCTATGCTAAAAGATAAAAAGTGTGTATAGCACCTTATGTACAGTGGGACACCTTTATCCTTAAGGTTCACACTTAGGAGATTCTAAATCATGCTAAAATTGCGGCAAAACACGCAATGTGCGTTTGGGTACAATTCACCCTTAATGGCACCCCAAACGTTTTACCACATTTGTAAAAATTTGGTAAAATTACCAAATTTTACCACAATTGTCAGGACAAAACGCGCAAGGCTCAGGGCCAAAATTTGGTCCCCGAGCTTCTTTGCCGCAACAAACACACATAGGGCAGCCCATTCAAATAAATGAGCTACCCTATGAGCAACACTCTGAATTGCCTGAAATTCCCCCACACAAAATCACACACAAAAGTGGAAACGCGTGTTCCCGCTACGCAAAGTGGGAAGGGGCCTAAACTGACGTTTCTATGGTAAAATCATTACAGAACTGTGATAAATCACAATGCATAGAGCCATATGTCTTTCTTCACATTAGCCAGTTTTGTTAAAAAAAAGCTAAAAAGCAGAAGAGTCCAGCATGTAATTCCAGACCATTAACCGGTTGCCGACCGCCGCACGACTATATACTGCGGCGGTCAGCCCCGGCCAGGCAGAGTGACGTATCGGTACGTCACTCGCCTGTCACTGACTTGCGAGCCTATAGCGAGCGGGCGCGCGCCCGCCGAGGCGCGCGCCCGCCGCGGCTCGTTCACAGGCAAGTCATCTCGATGTCCGCCGGCCACACTACGATCGCTCCTGTGAAGGGAGAAAGACAGAGCAGCTTGTGTAAACAAGCTGCCTGTCAGTTCTCCCTGTGTAAAAGTAAAGATCTGACCGTTCTACTATGTAGAACGGTTGATCTTTGCTTTTACACCAATAGCAATGTCCCTACACAGTAGAAAGCACGCCCCTAGGACACACTTAACCCCTCCCTTCCCAATAAAGTTAACCCCTTCCCTGCCAGTGTCATTTTTGCAGTAACAGTGCATATGTATAGCACTGATTACTGCAGTAATGTCACTGGTAACCCCAAAAGTGTCAAAAATGTCAGTCAAGGGTCCGATCTGTCCGCCGCAATGTCGCAGTACCGAAAAAAAAATCGCAGATCGCCGCCATTACGCGTTAAAAAAAAAAACACCAAAAATGACAAAAATCTTTCTCTTTGTTAGTAAACGCGATAACTTTTGCGCAAACCAATCAAAATACGCTTTTTGCGATTTTTTTTACCAAACATAGGTAGCATAAAACAAATTGGCCGAAAAATGTTAAAAAATTTTGATTTTTACTTTTTTTTTTGGGGAATTTCATATAAAAAAATGTGAAAAATATTTTTATTTTTGCAAAATTTACGCTCTTTTTTTGTTTATAGCGCGTGATCAAAAAATCGCACAGGTGATCAAATACCACCAAAAGAAAGCTCTGTTTGTGGGAAAAAAAGGACGTCAAATTCGTTTAGGTACAGCGTCGCACGACCGCGCAATTGTCCGTTAAAGTCACGCAGTAAAAAATCGCAAAAAAACCCCTGGTCCTTTAGCAGCCAAATCCTCCGGGGCTTAAGTGGTTAAAATCAATAACAGGCCTTATATATTATGTATAGGTTGGGAAAACTGAGGTGATGGGCAGTGGATCTAGTCTTTTTTTTTTTTTCAGCGAAGTAGAAAAAAAACACAGGTAATTGGTATAGTTGAACTTCTACATTTCTGTCTGTGCATACATTAAAACGTGCAAAGAATTTGAAACAGTATGTCTGAAGCAACAGGATAGAAATAGAGCAACAGAGAGGGATTTTTTCCTTGCTATCTGTCAAATAACAATGTACCTTTTCCATAGCGTTATTTCATGCTTTCCTTTACAGTCATTTTTCCTGTATCAATAATACAAAGGCATCTATTTTATGTATGTATTCTGTTGTATACGGACAAAACACGGTGCAAGTTACTGATCAATGATTTCTATGTGAATGGTTTCAACTATCACCGTGAATGCAAACTAAATGATGTAGCATAATTCAATTTACTATAAACAAGTCATAAAATAATATCCATAGCATAAAGTGCCTCCACCACCAATGTGCTGTGATGAATGATACTATCTTCAGATCCACCAGGTCCTACTGAGGAAGCCCAGTGTGTGGGCATAATGCGTATAGAGGTGGAGCCACGCTGGTTACCTTGGAGTGAAGTCATCTAAGGGGCAGTCGAGTCTTTGTGGTGTGGAGCAAGTGGCTTGATGTACCCTGAAGCCTGTATCATACCACTTTGTGTGCTTATTAAAATTGATTGTGTTTTTATTTGGGTGTCATATTATATAATAAAGCTTTTATATACAGAGAGCACTATTAGTCCCATTCTATTTTTACATGTGATCGGTATTTGAGTGTGATGTCAACTAAAGAGCAGAAGGAACATTCTGTGGAACAGTGGATAACATAGCCCAAGGGAGGGCAAAAATATGTCTTTGATTTATTGGGGTCAATGCTGTGAGGGGAGCGCTTATTAACCACATGTGGTGGATGCATGCCCAGCCAGAATGGCATCTGGTGGATTTGAAGATAGTATTATTCATCATAGCACATTGGTGGTGGATGCACTTTATGCTATGGAATTTATTTTATGATTTGTTTGTAGTAGATTTAATTGCGCTACTTCATTTATTTTGGATATACTGTGCCTTGCGAAAGTATTCGGCCACCTTTTGCCACATTTCAGGCTTCAAACATAAAGATATAAAACTGTAATTTTTTGTGAAGAATCAACAAGTGGGACACAATCATGAAGTGGAACGAAATTTATTGGATATTTCAAACTTTGTTAACAAATAAAAAACTGAAAAATTGGGCTTGCAAAATTATTCAGCCCCTTTACTCTCAGTGCAGCAAACTCTCTCCAGAAGTTCAGTGAGGATCTCTGAATGATCCAATGTTGACCTAAATGACTAATGATGATAAATAGAATCCACCTGTGTGTAATCAAGTCTCTGCATAAATGCACCTGCACTGTGATAGTCTCAGAGGACAGTTTAAAGCGCAGAGAGCATCATGAAGAACAAGGAACACACCAGGCAGGTTCGAGATACTGTTGTGGAGAAATTTAAAGCCAGATTTGGATACAAAAAAATTTCCCAAGCTTTAAACATCCCAAGGAGCACTGTGCACGCGATAATATTGAAATGGAAGGAGTATCAGACCACTGCAAATCTACGAAGACCTGGCCATCCCTCTAAACTTTCAGCTCATACAAGGAGAAGACTGATCAGAGATGCAGCCAAGAGGCCCATGATCACTCTGGATGATCTACAGGTGAGGTGGGAGACTCTGTCCATAGGACAACAATCAGTCGTATACTGCACAAATCTGGCCTTTATGGAAGAGTGGCAAGAAGAAAGGCATTTCTTAAAGATATCCATAAAAAGTGTAGTTTAAAGTTTGCCACAAGCCACCTGGGAGACACACCAAACATGTGGAAGAAGGTGCTCTGGTCAGATGAAACCAAAATCAAACTTTTTGGCAACAATGCAAAACGTTATATTTGGCATAAAAGCAACACAGCTCATCACCCTGAACACACCATCCCCACTGTCAAACATGGTGGTGGCAGCATCATGGTTTGGGCCTGCTTTTCTTCAGCAGGGATAGGGAAGATGGTTAAAATTGATGGGAAGATGGATAGAGCCAAATACATGACCATTCTGGAAGAAAACCTGATGGAGTCTGCAAAAGACCTGAGACTGGGACGGAGATTTGTCTTCCAACAAGACAATGATCCAAAACATAAAGCAAAATCTACAATGGAATGGTTCACAAATAAACATATCCAGGTGTTAGAATGGCCAAGTCAAAGTCCAGACCTGAATCCAATCGAGAATCTGTGGAAAGAACTGAAAACTGCTGTTCACAAACGCTCTCCATCCAACCTCACTGAGCTCGAGCTGTTTTGCAAGGAGGAATGGGCAAAAATTTCAGTCTCTCGATGTGCAAAACTGATAGAGACATACCCCAAGTGACTTACAGCTTAAGGGGGCTGAATAATTTTGCACGCCAAATTTTTCAGTTTTTTATTTGTTAAAAAAGTTTGAAATATCCAATAAATTTCGTTCCACTTCATGATTGTGTCCCACTTGTTGTTGATTCTTCACAAAAAATTACAGTTTTATATCTTTATGTTTGAAGCCTGAAATGTGGCAAAAGGTCGAAAAGTTCAAGGCGGCACTGTATTTATTGGGGTGTAGTGAAAGCACTTATGAATGTTTAGCAGCAATGTAGGATATACTGTATGGTACACTTTATTTATAGAATAAGCACAATGTCATTAGTCACTTATTGCGCTGATTGTTTTTTGTTTTTGTTTTTATTTTGGTCATTCATCCCTGGAAATGGTTTGGAGTACGAAAAAAGACTCACACTTTGTTCCCCAAATTTTGGATTCAACAAAAGCACTGGTTAATTTTCATGAACTGGGCTTGCTTGTCTTACCATATTACTGTCATGTGATAACTATACATGCATATATCAGGCCTTCTCTGATCTCCTTCAGAAAATGCTAGCTGCTTGGTTCTGAAAGTGATCTTCTGACTTTAGTACATTGGGTCAATGACGTTGAACAAGCACCTGTCAAGTGAAGTCAAAACTCCTGATCTGCAAACTTGTTTCAGGTTGGTGTCTCAAAACTGTTGCAATCCTTGAATCAGCATGACAGCCAAGTAACTAGCATTTGTAGTGGTCAGCAAGGGCAGTCTTTACATTACAAGGTGAAGGTAGAAATATGGAAGAGACCATTGCCAAATTGGTTTTGAAGGTGAATGTCCCAGGACTGTAAAGGTTTTGAATGTTTTGGAGCTTAGAGTTCTAAAAACTCAATGGCAGCTCCCAAATATACAGTATATATTACCATAGTTCCCCTTTATAGTTAGCCACTTTCAAGGACTCATTTAGCAAAAGAATGGTAAGGAGTGTCTAAAATCTTCCAAAGAAGTTAGAATTTCTGTGCACCACTGCTCTTCTAGGTCAATCAGCAGATCATGTTTCAGGCTAAAGCTTTGATAAGCTATGGTGGGTATTGAAGTTCTGAAGCTTCATTTTATATCTAGAATGTAAGACATGCAGGCAATGAAGTTGGAACACAGTTGTGCCAAAGTAAATATGTAATATGAGACAATCTACTTCTGTGTATGTTCATCTTAGGATCAGGGAAGAATTCTCATCAACATTTTTGTATATAGTTGTAGCACCCTCCTAGGTAGATGTTAGGTATTAGATGGGTTAGCTTTAGTTTTGTTTTGATAAGTAAATTTAGTTGACAAACTGTAGGCAGTGTGGGCAAAAACATATTTTGGCTCACTGCAATCAGTGCAGCCACAATCTGCTAGTGAGGTCTAATCTGAGTGCTCTGCTGCTGCCAGTCTACATAAGCTTCCTCTGTATCCAGGAGACTGGAGATGTTTCTGGATAGTAGGTGCAAAGCTACGCAGTTGGTGGCAGGAATATGGATGCAGCCCATGCCTACCCAGAGAGGCAGGCTCTGAAGGCAGGCTAGGTGACTGTATTTATTCTTAGAGCCCACAGAGCTCTGAGTCTTTTCCCAGAGCAGAGGAGTCCAATCTTGGGAAGGCACGCTGCTCTCCCCAGGCACAAGCTGCCTTGTTGAAGCCTCAGGTGAGTAACCTGTGGGGAGAAATGCAGAGGCCCGGGTGTTTTGAAGAAGCTGACTGAGGGGAGATATCTGCCACAGCTCTGTCTGGTATCACTAGATGGCATCGCTTGGAAGATTGGAAAGGAAGCATCCATCTGTCCTAGGGCCTTGTGAGTACAGACATTGCTGGATCTTGGGGACCTTGTGGTCTAGCTCCCCTCTGGTGCTTAGTTATAGTCAGCTGTGGGTCTGTTCAAATGGGACACTGGCTGCTGGTTCTAAAGAGCTCTAGTCACATATTGTCCACTAAGTAAAGTAACTTTGCTCTACTAGACCTTCTACTAATTTAAAGCGGAGTTCTGGCCAAAATGTATGTTTCACAATAAAATACCCCTAAACTACTCATGCCTCGTGCAGTGTAATAAAGTTATGCTGTAACTTGTATATGTGCAGCATGTTTTTCTTACTTTGAGTAGTTCTTCCACACAGCAGCTATCTCTAGTGTGGGCATCTGAAGCCGCTGTGTCCCTCTTCCTGTATTCCGTGCATGCTGGCTACCCAGCATGCACCTGGCAATCTTGCGCATGTGCGGTGCATTGCAATCGGCCCGATAACTTGTGGGTCAGGTTTCCAAAGCGAGGATGTTGCTATGGAAACCTCTCCCTCTCCCCTCCAGGAACCAGAAAGTAAAGAAGCACTTTTTAAAAAATGGCCCTGAGCGCCGCCTTTCATCACATCATTTCCAGGTTGGAAATACCATGATGCTACGAGCCGGCAATGCCCATTGCCTCCTAGGATTGATGACACACATCTTCCAGGAGCCAATGCAAAGTCGGAAATTACGTACTACCCCTGGACTGCTAACGTAGTTTCATGTGACAACACTGAAGAAATGACACTTTGCTACAATGTAAAGTAGTGAGTATACAGCAGTGTAAATTTGCTGTCCCCTCAAAATAACTCAACACACAGCCATTAATGTCTAAACCGCTGGCAACAAAAGTGAATACAGCCCTAGGCAAAAAAGTCCAAATTTGGCCCAATTAGCCATTTTTTCTCCCCGGTGTCATATGACTCGTTAGTGTTACAAGCTCTTAGGTGTGAATAGGGAGCAGGTGTGTTAAATTTGGTGTTGTCGCTCTCACTCTCTAGTACTGGTCACTGGAAGTTCAACTTGGCACCTCATGGCAAAGAACTCTCTGAAAAAAAGAATTGTTCCTCTACATAAAGATGACCTAGGCCAGTGGTCCTCAACCCTGGCCTACAGGGCCCACTAACAGGCCAGATTTGCAAGATAACTGAAATACATCCCAGGTGATATTACTTGCTGCTCAGTGATTGCAGTACTCTAGTCTGCATCTCCCCAAGGTAATACTTAAAATCTGGCCTGTTAGTGGGCCCTGAGGACCGGAGTTGAGGACCACTGACCTAGGCTATAAGAAGATTGCCAAGACCCTGAAACCGAGCTGCAGCTTGGTGGCCAAGACCAAACAGCAGTTTAACAGGCACTTAGGAGTGTACTCACTTTTGTTGCCAACAGTTTAGACATTAATGGCTGTGTTTTGAGTTATTTTGAGGGGACAGCAAATTTACACTATTATACAAACTGTACTCTCACTACTTTACATTGTAGCAAAGTGTCATTAACTCAGCGTTGTCACATAAAAAATATATAATAAAATATTTTAAAAAATATGGGGGGTGTACTCACTTTTGTGAGATACTGTGTGTATATATATATATATATATCTTTATATATATATATATATATATATAAATTATTTTTTGCTGTTTTGGGGGGGGGGGGGAGTTTGTTTTGTTTTTTAGAAAAAAACACAATTAACGAGCAACTTTTTTTTTTTCTGAAGAACAGGTCCAGGACAGTTAAGAGGAACTTCAACAACCCTCAGGAGCTTTTTAAAGAAAAAAAAAAAACGAGAAACCAAACTCGTGATTTAATCTTTACCAATGAAGAAATTTCACCAAAACCTACTGAAAACTCTCAATTTCGGTCATCCGTAGTACAATACTATGTAACATATACACACATAATTCAGGACCTGAACTATGGCAGAGCAGAACGATGCCAGAACAACTTATGCACCACCTTGTGGCCATAAGATGTACATTTGACATTTTCATATAACAACTCAGGCAGCATTTCTAATATACAGGGGCACTCTAATAAAGAGGCAAGAAAAGCCAGATTTTTTTCAAGCCATATGGTCATAAGTTAAATACTGTGTTGCTCCTAATTTACAACAGTCTGAGCCGGTTCACACATATGCAATGACAGACATTGCATGTGATTCGCAGCACACTGCTCTGCAAATCACATGCAATGTCTATACAATGCGAACAGATTGTATGGCTGAATTTGCATCGCATTCGAATCAAAGTCGCACAAAACCCTTTTTTGGGTCCGCACCAGAATCGGATCACATGGGTGTTCACACCTATGCGATCCAATTCATGTCCGAACTGACAGTTTGCACTGCGATATGCGAACTGATCTGGGGGTGTCGTTAACTTTGTATTGACACCCCCCAGTGATTCGCATATGGCAGTGTGAACTGCCTGCGAGTTGAGTGGGATTTGGGAACCCACAGTGGATTCGCAGGGTTCCCGCATCGCATATGTGTGAACCAGGACTAAATTTAAGTTGATAGCGACTAATGGTATACATTTAGGAAACACTGATACAAATTTACAATTACATAAAAACAAGTCCTGTTTCTCTATTGTATCTTGCATCATTAAATGTAATCCACTTGTGTAGGGCCTTTTCACACAGATGGACAGATCGGGTCCATCTGTTAGATTTTCAGGTGGAATCGATCGGACCCTCCAGTCTCCTCTATGGAGTGGCGGGTGTCAACAGACATGTGTCCGTTTCCCATCCATCAGACATGCATCCTGTTAACATCAGTTCCGTTTGTTACCTGTCACATGGATATGGATGTAACATGTAACATGTTACAAAAGGTGAATTTATCCTTTAGGAACCTATTGCTAGCGGTAGTCGTCAAATGGTACCTTCAGTTAAATGATGGGTATTATTAAGGCAAAGTGGTCAATAAATTTAGGAAATACACTTTAATGCATTGTAGTGTTTGCAATGTTTGCTACATTGGCCCCAATTATTTAAAAATAATGCACAAGAGTAAAGTAAAATTGCCATGAAGCTTACAGGCATGCTTGTGTTGGGGGTTTGTATGGGACAACAGATGTTTATGCACCCAGCAAATCCTATCTCTTAGTTAAACTGCTATGTTCAGTACAAATGTTCTAGTTCTCGTTTTCTTTGTGCACCAAACATATTTTTTTTTGCTTGGTTTGCAGATAAGGTGACCCAAGTAATGTAGCTAGTAATTTGATTTGTTTAACCGGGCCTGTATTGGAATGTTAAATCAACCAACCAACCTAGTTTTAAACTAAGAGGAAGCCATTTGATGAGTTGTGCAATACAGTATTGCTATTAGAGAGACCAATTTTGCCTCCCCAAAAAATGTTAAATTCAGTATACCTAATGACAAAGGATTCGCCAGATCGATAGACCCAACTAGACTTGTTCTGTGATGTTACATAGTTACATAGTTAGTGAGGTTGAAAAAAAGACATCAGTCCATCCAGTTCAACCTATGATGTGTGTGTGTTTGCTGTTAACTGTACATTGTATACCCCTGTATGTTGTGGTTGTGGTCTTTAAGGTGCCATCTAATAGTCTTTTGAAGCTATCGATGCTTCCTGCTGATACGACTGTTTGCGGAAGAGAATTCCACATCCTTACCGCTTTCACAGTGAAGACCCCCCTGCGTATTTTAAAGTTAAACAGCCTTTCCTCTAGTTTTAGTGAGTGGCCACGTGTCTTATTGTATTTCCTTTCTCTGAATAGGTTTTTCCTTATGCTAGGGTTTCCAGTACAATATTTGTACATTGATATCATATCCCCCCTCAATCGTCTCTTCTCCAGAGAGAATAAGTTCAGTGCTTGTAGTCTTTCCTCATAGCTGATGTCCTCCATTCCCCTAATTATTTTTGTTGCCCTTCTCTGGACTTTCTCCAGTTCCAGCACATCCTTCCTGAGGACCGGTGCCCAGAACTGGATAGCAAACTCCAGATGTGGCCGGACCAGAGTCTTGTAGAGTAGGAGAATAATCTCTTTATTTCTGGAGTGAATCCCCTTTTTTATACATCCCAGTATTCTGTTGGCTTTGCTTGCAGCGGCTTGGCATTGCATGCCACTGCCAAGCCTGTTGTCTACCAGTACCCCCAGGTCCTTTTCCATCCTAGACTCACCCAGAGGTTCCCCCCCCCCCCCCTAGTGAATAGCTTGCTTTCTGGTTTCTGGCACCCAAGTGCATTACTTTACAATTTTCAACATTAAACCTCATCTGCCATGTAGTTGCCCACCCAATTATTTTGTTCAGATCCGCTTGTAAGGTTTCCACATCCTGCCCAGAAGATATTGGCCTGCTTAGTTTGGTATCATCCACAAATACTGAGATTTTACTCGATATCCCCTCCTCTAGATCATTTATGAATAAATTAAACAGGATTGGCCCCAGGACAGAACCCTGGGGGACCCCGCTTTCCACACCCGCACAATCTGAGTACTCCCCATTAATCACCACCCTCTGGACTCTCCCCTGGAGCCAGTTCTCTATCCAGGTACTCACCTTATGGTCCATACCTACCTTCCTTAGTTTGTACAGTAAGCGTTTGTGGAGAACGGTGTCAAAGGCCTTTGCGAAGTCCAGGTACACCACATCCACAGGCTTACCTTTATCTAGGTGGCAGCTCACTTCATCATAGAAGGTTAATAGATTGGTTTGGCAAGAACGATTTTTCACGAATCCATGCTGATTACTACTAATAATACCGTTTTCATTACTAAAGTCTTGTATGTGGTCCCTTAACATCCCCTCCAAAATCTTGCAGACTACTGATGGTAGGCTGACCGGCCTATAGTTACCTGGGATATATCTCGGCCCCTTTTTAAATATTGGTACCACGTTGGCTTTTTTCCAATCAGCTGGCACCATACCCGTCTGTAAACTATCCTTAAAGATCAAGAATAATGGTCTGGCAATGACCTGGCTGAGCTCTTTAAGAACCCTCGGGTGCAAGCCATCTGGTCCCGGTGATTTATTTATGTTAAGTTTCTCTAGTTTAGTTCTAAGTCTATCTTCTGTTAGCCATGGCGGTATTTCCTGAGGTGTGTTGTTTAGTTTGGCCTTACAAGCTGGGTTAGTGTAGCCCCCCAATTCTTTTGTGAAGACCGAAGAGAAGAAATTATTTAACACTACCGCCTTTTCTCTGTCCTCTGTGGCCAAAACTCCCTTATCGTATTTTATGGGGCCAATGTGTTCTGGCCTCGCTTTCTTACTGTTTATATTTATATACTTAAAGAATTTCTTGGGGTTCTTTTTACTCTCTTCCGCTATATGGCTCTCGTGTTCTATTTTAGCCGCCCTGATTTCATCTTTACATTTCTTATTACACTCTTTGTAATGCTTAAAAGCTGCCAATGACCCCTCAGTCTTGTATTTTTTGAAGGCCTTTCCTTTAGCATTAATATGCATTTTTATGTTGGAGTTTAGCCACCCAGGGTTTAGTTTTGCTCTTTTAAATTTATTTCCCTTTGGAATGCACTGGTCAATCCCTTTGTTAAGTATGCTTTTGAAGCACTCCCATTTTTCCTCCGTGTTCTTTGTTCCCAGGGTTCTATCCCATTTGATATTTTCTAGCAGAGAGCGCAGTTTTGGGAAATTGGCTCTTTTGAAATTCAGTGTCCTTATATTGCCCTTGTGTTTACTATTACTATAATTAATACTGAAACTAATTGACCTATGGTCACTGTTTTCTAAGTTGTCCCGTATTTCTATATCCGTGAGCAGGTCTGTATTGTTGGTAATCAGTAGGTCAAGTACATTCACTGCATATCCAAGTGGCTTTAGTCCAATTAGTGTTGGAAGCATGCCCAAGCATTTAAAGCCATGGGGGTAACTTAACAGGTAACCTTTATATAGGGCTTTTTTTCAGTGGGAACGCAGTTCTGGCACCACCAACACTGAATGTATATAATGGCAAGGGGTGCTGGGGTGTGCTGGAGAGTCTACTCATGCTGGCTGCTGGGGGATCTATTGTTGCTAGGGGGGTATATTGTTGATGGGAGAGATCTACTGTTGATGGAAGGGTCTGTTGTTATCGGCTGCTGGGGACTCCTATAATACTAACTACTGGTGTTGCTGGGGGGGGGGTATTTTGTTGCTTAGGTGGATCTGCTAGGGAGATCTATTATTGCTGATGGGGTCTATTGTTGCTGGGAAGATCTATTATTGCTAATGGGGTCTATTTTTGTTGATGGAATTTATTGTTGCTGATGGGGTCTATGTTGCTGGAGAGATCTATTATTTCTGTTGGGGTCTATTGTTGCTGGGTAGATATATTATTGCTGATGGGATCTTTTGTTGCTGGGGAGATCTATTATTGCTAATGGGGGTCTATTGTTGTTGATGGAATCTATTGTTGCTGATGGGGTCTATGTTGCTGGGGAGTTCTATTATTTCTGTCGGGGTCTATTGTTGCTGGGGAGGTCTATTATTGCTGATGGGGTCTATTGTTGCTGGCTACAGGGGATCTGTTTTACTGCCTTTCATTACCAAATTTTAAAAAATATACTTGTGTATTCTTACTTCAGTATTCTCTAAAAGGGGCAGTCTTGGGAGGTGGGTAGGGGGTGGAACCAAGGGACGGTGCTCGGAGGTGGGTAGGGGGATGACTCTGAAGGGGGGAGTTCCTGCACCTATTCTCTGAGGAAACAAAGCCCCACCTTTATACAGTCTAAAGAAGCCACTTGAATGTGCAGAGAAATGCCTTCAGCATTACAGAACAAGTCCAGTTGAATGTGACTATGGCTCATTTTACCGTGACCTGGATAAATGAAACCTTCACAATCCGTAGGATCTTATAAAGCTGGCTCAGCAAGTCAGAAAGGAAAGCTTTTTGCATATTGTTTACAGACTGTGAGCACTATGAATTAACTGGGGGCACATACATATGCATGTATGCATGCAAATATCATCCTGGAAAGGATGCCTTTTGGGAAACCTGCATGCCTACTAATTGAGTTGTTAATTTTACATTCATTTCAGCTGTCAGCTTCTGCAAAATGCTCATTGTCTGACAAAATACTTGTGTACTGTTACAGACACCCTAGAGATTCTGGAGAATTTCCATGGCAAAAAATGAATCATTCTCACAAGTGCTCTTCTCTAAATGTATAAAGGCTTTGCTAGACACTTGTATATTTCAATAAAGGTGATATTAACCACTTCAGCCCCGGAAGATTTTACCCCCTTTCTGACCAGGCCCTCTTTTGCGATTCAGCACTGCGTTAATTTAACGGACAATTGCACGGTCGTGCAACGCTGTACCCAAACGAAATTTACGTCCTTTTTTCCCACAAATAGAGCTTTCTTTTGGTGGTATTTGATCACCTGTGTGATTTTTTCTTTTTTTTTTTTTGCACTATAAACAAAAAAAAGAGCGACAATTTTGAAAAAAAAAAAAACAATATTTTTCACATTCTGTTATAGGACATTCCTCCCCAAAAAAAATTAAAATCAAATTTTTTTAACATTTTAGGCCAATTTGTTTTCTGCTACATACTTTTGGTAAAAAAAAAAAAAAATCGCAATAAGCGTATTTTGATTGGTTTGCGCAAAATTTATCGCGTCTACTAACTACGGGAAAGATTTATGTCATTTTTATTGTTTTTTTTTTTTTTTACTAGTAATGGCAGTGATCTGCATTTTTTTGCGGGACTGCGACATTGTGGTGGACAGATCGGACCCCTAACTGACATTTTTGACACTTTTGGGGGGACCAGTGACATTACTACAGTAATCAGTGCTAAAAATATGCACTGTTACTGTAATAATGCCATTGGCAGGGAAGGGGTTAACCCTGTGGGTGATCAAGGGGTTAAATGTGAGCTTAGGGGAGTGATTCTAACTGTGGGGGGCGTGGCTTCTGAAATTACCATAGTTACATGTGATGCTATATAGAAGGATCACCTGGGCTCTATGATCATCCCAGGGAAAAGGACGGTTGGCTTGGTTTACAACAGCCGACTGTCCTTCTCTCTCAACGAGGAACGATCGCGGGTGTCAGGCGGCAATCAGAGCCGCCTGCCCGCTGTATCGGCTTCCCCCCTGACGAGCAGGGGCAGGAGCTCGGCGCTGGTGGTGCGCACACACCCCCTAGACTCCTGAGAGCGAGCGCCATACATGTACGGCGATTTGCCTGGGAGCAGCTGCCTGCCGCCGTACATCTGCGACGGGCTGTCGTAAAACGGTTAAGAAGTGAACCATGTTTTACCCAACAAATTACTTTAAAAAGTTTAAATATAAAGGAAAGTTGTAGCAATACTCATTTTCTTTTGTCTTTTAAAATGTTTAATTTATTCTGTTTATTTATTTATCTATTTATTTATCTTATTATTTATTTATAATTTATTAATTTAATCTAATAATTTATTAATATTAAAGCAGAAAAATAGGCAAAACCTTTTTACCATTTTGGATAGAGCAAGGGAGGGTTATAACCCCTATCAGATTTGTTTTTGCCATCTGTGTCCCATTGCAGAGATTTCCCTTCACTTCCTGTCATAAAACCAAACAGGAAGTGAGGGTAAATCTTTGCAAATTAAGGGAATTCCTTGGGGACTCCCAGGTCACCAGAACTACTTTTCTGGGGATAACCCAAAATTCAGGATTTTCTTTTACTTGGGAATGTAGACTGCCATGTCAATAAATATTGATAAAATACTTAAACCTATAAATAAAAACAGACCACTCAATAATTAACAGACCACTCATAGATGGATAAAAAATTGACCGCGGCACATTTATTGGTTTCTTAAATTATTGCAAACAACTTTAATAATTCATCAAATAAATAATCATAAATATTAATAAATATAAATAAATAAATAAATACTCCAATATTAATAAATTCAAATCCAGAAAAACCACGTCACTCAGCCGTAGGACTCGAGTGATGACCAGTCAAAATATATCTTTAAATCTTCAAATAAGTCCCCCAACAGCCGGTTGCTGAAAGCTACCGGCCAGCCCAACAGCCGCGGACAATTCTATCATAGTCTGTAGGTCTAGATTAAAAATATCTAGACCAACATCTGATAGATGTATCCCATCCTGTCTGTAGAGACCAGGGAGCCCTCCCTCCAATTCAACATGACGGAAAGAGAACCCCCCGATGAGTGGTAAAATTTTTTCCAAAGATCTGTTCAATTTACGTTTGATCTTCTCTAAAGGCTTACCCTCCTTGGAAGACGTCCAGATAAAACGTGAGATTATTTCTGAAAAAATTAACTGAGTCCCTGGAAGAATATCACTCAATTTTTTCAGATCATATTTAATATTAAGCAATAAATCTAATGTCTTGCGCCTACCCACATCATTTCCACCCAGATGAACAATTAAAACTGAAGGAATTGGCCAACTATTTAATAAACGCAAGCAGGGCAGCCATCAGAAATTTTGGGGCCCCTTACACAGCTTTAGGCCTGGGCCCCTCCGGGCCTGACAACCAATATTCCCCAGGGCTCACCCTCTGGCCGTCCCACCGTGTCCTTCAGTGCACACACTTATTTTAACACTCTTACAACTTAATATATGAAAATGATACCAATCCAGCAAGATACAGCCCAAATATTCAACAAAGAGACATCCCAATCCAGCAAAGAGATGGCCTCAAATATTCAGCAAAGAAAAAGCTCAATCCAGCAAAGAGACATCCCTTCGGCTGAATCGGCTTACTCTTTGGCCGCCCTGTTTGAGCAATTGCTAGTTACTACAACAACAACATCTCAATCTCGTTGGTTGGGGCCTGGCCAGCTGGGCCCCTCAAAATCTCCGGGCCCCCTACATGTGTATGGGCTGTCCCCCCCTGATGGCAGCCCTGAATGCAAGATGTGATGAATTAGGTTCTCCCATTGAAGCCCTCTAATGCCTCTCCATAACACCTGGACTTCATCAATATTAAATGATAAATTAGAAGTGTACACTCTGCGTTCTGCCCGCTTCCGAGCCCAGTATACATAAGAATGTCCAATTATCCAGATGTATGATCTGCAAACTGAATCAGAGAGATAAGTTAGGGCGAATGTAAAGCTTAAATCTGTCAGACTCCCATCTACCCAATTTTCTAATGATTTCCACATCCAGGCCCAATTTAGCAGCTTCCGTGGCAGCTCCTATACGGAAAGAATGGTGGGAAAATTTAAAGGCAGCTAAACCTAGAAAAGAGATACATCTCTTGAAGACTGAAGAAAATTGGAATTTAGTAAGAGCAGAACCATCCGAATGAATTAAAAAATTGACAGTAAGTGGAGGCCTGACAGCTAGAAATCTGTTTATGGACAAGAAAGGACAGATAACGGAGTCGCCACAAGCATTTAAAGTGAGCCAATGACCCTTACCTAATTGGTCCGTTTTAGACCTTCTGATAAATACAAAAACTTTATTATTAGAAACCACAACTTCGTTATATTTCAAACCAGAATAATTATGCTTATTAGGGGGCAATAATTCTGAAATACGAAGCGCTGCAAAAAAACTTAACACAAAAGCTGCATTAAATAACAATGCTTCGTAATCCGAATAGCAAATAACCTTTGTGGCTGAGCATAACCTGGACAGAACATCTGGCGAAATGGGTCTGTGATCGTCAGGAATAAAGGTAAATTTTTTGAAACCTTTTAGAGCCTGTTTGACCAAAAAATAACTATTGCATGCAGGTAAATTATGCAGTTTGAAGAAAAATGATACGCCCGCTAGTGTTTTGTTAATGTGACTATAAGAAAATTTCTTATGCATGAGCACGCATAAGAAAGCTGATATTGACTGCTCGCATGGCGAGTATGGTAAAAAACCAGCGCTTGAACTGAAATTCAGCCACCCTTGCCATGCGGCCATGTAATCTGCCCATGTTTTGGGAGCCAAGGAATTCTGTACAGTTGATGACAGCAACTTTAAATCAATTCCCAGAGATGACCCGGACACAGGCAACCAATCACGTCGGCCTCTGGCAACAAATTCCTGAACCGGTCCATCTGGAAGCGAGACAATGCGTCAGAAATATTGTTTTGCTTCCCAGGGACAAAATTCGCCTTAACCCAGATGTTCAATCTCAGACACAGAAGTACCAGGTGACGAAGTAATTTAATGGCAAAAAGAGATTTAGATGACAGACAGTTTACTGCATATATCACCCCTTTATTGTCAGTATGAATAATTATCCTTTTATTAGAGAATTGTTCTCCCCAAAGCTCCAATGCCACAACTACAGGAAAGAGTTCCAAAAGAACGACGTTCTTCGTTGCTTCTTTTGCAACCCAATTTCCAGGCCATGCCCCGCAACACCAATGCGTTTTAAAAATGGCTGCAAAACCTAAGGACCCTGCTGCATCCGTGTATAAATGCAAATCTGAAGCCAATGAAAAATCTTCCTGAAAGAAAGACCTTCCATTATAATCTTCCAGAAAAACGGACCAGACCAACAAATCATCTTTCAGATCTGTAGTTAACCGTATATGAGAGTATGGCGATTTAAAACCAGACATTGCCATCGCCAATCTCCTGTAAAATATCCGGCCTATCGGCATAATTCTAGTTGCGAAGGCCAGCAGCCATAAAAATGACTGTAACTCTTTCGAAAGGATCTTTTTTCTTCGCAAAAAGAAAGCAATGGAAGATTGCAATTTTACTATCTTGGCCATAGGAAGCCTACATTGAAAAAGTTCAGAGTCAATGGTGACTCCTAAAAAATCAATCACTCTGGTGGGACTTACCGTTTTTTCCTCAGCCAACGGTATACCAAAATATGAAGCAATAGCAGAAAATAAAAGCAAAAGCTTGGAGCAGACTGGAAGGTCTGCAGGACCAACAAAGAGGAAATCGTCCAAATAATGGACGATTCCCTCAAAGCCAGCCTCTTTGCTAACCAACTGTACAGCGTCGTCCAGCGTGGCATACTGAACTGATGCCAAAGACAGATCAATATCAGCGTTCAAGGAACTGCCTGTTGGAAAAGACAGGTGGTGGATAAGTCTAAAAGTGTTGGGTTCCTTTTTTTGGTACCAAGCCCAATGGGGAAATTCTAAAATTTTTAAAGGGCGGAGTCACGAAAGCAATCCTACCGGCTGAAATTTCTTTAATAATTTTTTCCCTTACCACCTCAGGGTACTGAAGAACAGACTTTAAATTGTTTACTACAGCAACCATTACCTGTGAAAACCGGTAACTCAAAACCAAAAGAAAAACCTTTAATTAGTGTTTGCGCTCTCTCCTGGTCTGGATACAGAGCTAGCCAATGGAACATGTTTACCAGTTTCACCGGCGTGTGTGCTTTTAGAAAAATCCCTTCCTGTGTGTGTACTTGTGGATCTTTTAAAACATTTTGCCACCGGGTGTGGCCCGGCGCAAAAAGAGCATTCGTGCCGATATCTACACGAGTTGAGCCATTTACACTGCGACTCGTTGTATGCAAAGCACACTCCTTTTTTATACACCGGATTGGGGCTGGACGAACTAACCTGCGATTTAGGAAAAGTAGATCTGGATGGAGCAATTAAATTGAGCCATAAGCCCACATCTTTCATGCCCCATTTTAAGTTAGGATACACAGAAATTTTTTGGCGGAAAGATTCGTCGTAGTGAAACCAACCTAATCCGCCAAAACTCCTGTAGGCCTCCAGAATATGTTTAATATGTTGGAACAGGCCTGAACATTTATCAGGGTATTTCTCTCCCATCACTGAAGAATATATACAGAACGCCTGCAACCAGTTGAAAAATGACCTGGTTACAGGGCGTCTTCTATCCGTGTCATCTACTTTCTTATCATCCTTATTCAAAAATTCTTTGCTATTAGGGAGTAAAGAAAGCAAATCAAGGTATTCACCTTTCCAGATCTTCTCTTTAACCGAATTGGAAAGGTGAAACCCAAGAGGGGACATTTCACAAGGTAAGACTTCTTTGTAGCAAGACTCAGGGACAGAAGCAACATGAGAAGGCTGCAACTGGTTCACATTTAAATTAGAAGCAGTATTACTAGATCTATTATCTGACCATACTGACATGTGGGAAGCGTTGCTATGACTAAGCGACTCAGATATGTTATATAACGATTGTAAAATTTGCTCTAACATGTTACCTGTAGCCAACTCACCTGGCTGCTTCCCTATAGCTGCTGCCTGTGGGTACTGCCTGTCCCTATTCAATGCCTCTGTTACCGGACTTCTCACCCTGTGATCTTGTCCTGCAGATATACCTGGGATCAGCCTGGAAGGCCTGAACCCCTGCTCTTCCACCGGCGATGGGGGCGTGGCCCGAAAGTCCCCGTCTGTAGGAGGAAAGAAAGCACACCTACCCGAGGGGGAGGGGCGCAGAGGCCTCCCCCTCCCCTCACTGCCCCGAATGGGCGACGGGGAGAACTCCTGCCGGCGTTTCCGGATCCTTCCTCCGACCTTTCTTGACCCCGGCGCTTCACGGCCCCGACTGGGCCCCGCTCCACTTGCTTCTTCTTCCTCCGGGAAACGAAGGTCCGCCTCCGGCCGAAACGAAGTTCCGGACTCCGCCTCCATCCTTGATCTGCCCCGCTCCGTTGGAAGGCTCAGACGAGGCTTCCGCTGTGTTCTTCTGGGTGTAGGCCGCGCGCCGGCGGCCCCCCTTGACACCCGGCCGGCGACGTCTTGACTCGGCGGCTGGTCCCCAAGGAGCGACTGAACCTCCGGCGGCGGCAGGAACTCCGGCGACGGCTGGAACTCTGGCGGCGGCTGGACCCCCGACATCGACTTGCCTCTTGTCGGAAGATGAAGCTCCGATGATGGCTGCGACTCCGGCGGCGTCTGGACCCTTGCCGGCGGCTTGACTCTCGGCGGTGGCTGGACCTCCGGCGGTGGCGACTGCGGCGGGAACTCCGGCGCTGAACGGGACTCCGGCGCCAATTCCTCTTCTTCCGCTCCGGACATCTGGAGGCACTTCTTCAGCCACTCTTCTCCGCCTTCGGAAGCCGCTCTTTCCAGGAGTCTTCGCACGAGGGTCTTCATCTCCTACCGCGGCTGGCGAGCTCTGTATTATAGCTCAGAGTATTATAGCTCCGAGCTCGCCAAGCCGCTCAGACACTGAGGAGACTGAAGCCGCGCAGCCCTTTATATAGGCCTATGCCTATGACGTAGCCGCACGTGACTCACGTGTTTCACGCATGACTTTCCCGCCTTACTTGAATCAAATTAGCCAATCCAAGCGCTTCCCGCCTAAAAACCCCGTTCAAAAAGCCGATATGCAAAAACAATAGCGGCGATTACGCTGAAAATAAACTAATTGAATTACCTAAACAAAAAAATGATTGCAGCCACACTCCCATGCGGTTTAGGCATATTATTATGCCCAACTGACATTCACTTTTAATGATATGAGTAAACAGGACAAACAAAAAGGTGAATCTCTTTAACCACTTGCCTACCAGCGGTCGCAGTTATACGGCGGCAGGTCGGCAGGTTCCCCGTGCCCCCCAACAGTGGGGAAGCTGAAGCACAGGGCCAGCAGCAGCCGCGATTGCTGATGGGCACTTGCGATCGCTCCCCATGAAGAGAGAACGGATTGCTGTGTTATGCTATACAGTCATAGTTGCAACAACCATTGGCAAATGTCATACTGTGATTAGTAATTCTGCCACTAGGAGGTAGTATGCCTATTTAACCTTTTCATGACCAAGGTATAAACAAACTTTAAGTGTCGGTTCACATTTGAGCGATGCAGGAACACTGCGAATATGCAGCGTGATCCCGCATCGCATCCGCACCTCTGGCAGTTCACACTGCCATATGCGATACGCAGGAGGTGTCAATTAAAAGGTAATGACACCCCCAGTTGCGATCGCATATCGCAGTGCGATCTGCAAGTTCGCACAGAATCGGATCGCACTAGCGCGAGTTTAGTGTGGATGCGGTGCGAATTCAGCCATACAAAGTGTATGGCTGAAATTTGCACCGCACAGAGATTGCATGTAATCCGGAGCGCACTGCTCCTAAATTACATGCAATCTCCGCGATTGCATTAATGTGAACCGGGGCTAATACTCAATTTTGCAGCCTTGACACATGTTAGAAAAACTGTATATATCATTGCAACCTGCGTTTAGAGTTCCTAAATGGATTATAGCTTTTTTTTTTTTCAGGACAGATTACACTTTCATTTGGTGGTTATTGTTAATAGATATCTCCTGATTTTTTTTTATTATTAAAGGAAAACTGACCCGAACTAATAAAAAAAATAATTGTAAAAAATTTAGATTTTTTTTTATGCCACAAAATAAATTCTCCTACTCCAGACAATCGTTGCAATACCACATATTTATGTGTTATTTGTTCTTTGTGGTCATAATATGGCCAAGAAACAGTAATATGCATTTTGGTGTTTTTTTTTTTCTTTACTTACATAAATACACTGACACTAGTCTCCATTCACACTGGTACGACTTGTCAGGCGCAGACTTGTATAAAGTACTCGAAATTTCTACTTGAGTAAAAGTACAAGTGCTCGATCAAAAAATTACTTGAGTAGAAGTGGAAGTGCTCGCAGAAAAAGTTACTTAAGTAGAAGTACTAAAGTATTCAACATTTTTTTTACTTAAGTATTGCAAGTAGTTTTTTCAAAAAATTTGCTACTTAAGTACTAAAAGTAAAAAGTACCAGTAGTTTTGAAAAAAAATTCCTACTCAAGTACTGAAAGTAGAAGTACAAGTACTGTGTTATGTAGTTATTAAAGAAATAAGTCAAAAGTTTGAACATCATATTGTTTTTATTATTTCAAATGATTTATTCAAATGATTAACCTGTGTTTGTTAGTAGTTTCTTGATGCACTTTAAGCGCTGTAGCACCATTTATTTGTTTGTTTCATATTTTCTTTTTATTGGAAAGATTTGGTATAGCAGCTTTTATTATACACAGCCTTTATTTTCGTATGCGCTGATTTACAAATGACATTATACACATTTTTTTGAGCTTTATGCAACCTGCCATCTACTGTTCTGGCAGTGGTAATTTTTTTAAAAGTAACGAGTAACTATGCAGCACAAAAAAAAAATACTTGAGTAGAAGTATCGAAATCATCGAAAAAATGTAGTGAAGTAAAAGTAGAAGTAGGAGGAAAAAATTCTACTCTAGGAAAGTACAGATACCGCATTTCGGTACTTAAGTACAGTACTTAAGTAGTTCTACTTCGTTACTATACATCTCTGGTCAGGCGACTTGGTCAGCCTGACAAGTCACGCGTCACATAGTGTAGTACAGGAACGGTTCTAATAGGAGCGACACAAGTCGCTCCGACTTAGAAAAAGGGTCCTGTACTACTTCGGGGCGACCTGGAGCGACTTGCATAGACATTCGTTTTATAAAGTCTGTGCAAGTCGTGCCGAAGTCGAGGTGCACGCGACTTCACAGGTCGCCCCCTAAGTCGGATCGCCGTAGTGTGAACCGAGTCTAATGCTGGCCAGAAGCTAGTGGAAAATCTGTCATTTGGTCCGTTTGTTTGTTTTTCGTCCAGTTAATGGGCACAAATAGAAAATCAGTTTTAACTTTTCAGAGCTGAAAAATCAAAGGAACGGTTTGGAAAATGCTGCCGAAGGAACGATAAATTGAAAGGTTAATGTGTTTCTCACCCGAAATGTTTGAACTAGGCATATGTGACAAAATGAACATAAAACTGATTCATTTATGTCTATTGAACGATTTATCGATCAAAATTCGGTCATTACATGATGGCGCAATCGTCTGCTCTCACGTCCGAGTGTTCGTTTTCCAAAAATAAGTTCAAACGATTTTTCGTACAGTGTATGGCCAGCATAACACTCATTTTGACACTAAATAAATACCTTTCTATTCCTACCTAAAACTTCTGAAACCACACTGGCACTAACTAAACCTAACATGACACTAGCTGACACTATTACTGCCACTAACTGACACTTATAATGAAACTACCACTGATGCTCACTTAAAGAGGAGCTCCAGCTACCTGTCAAAAAAGTAAAAGTCAGCAGCTACAAAAGCTGTAGCTGCTGACTTTTAAAAAAAACAGCCACCCATCTGTTCCACGGTCATCCCAGCCATCTTCATTCTCTGTCCTCCCTCGGCTGGGTGCCCACTGCGCATGCGCACGTCACGTTGCGGATTGTGAATGCAGACTTCTGGGACCTGTTAGTGTCCCAGAAAACTACAGGGGGAGGGACAAAGTAGAAAACTTCTGTTGCCGAGCGCCACGGCGCTTGGAACAGAAATGGGAAGCAGGTACCTGTCAAAATTGGGTACCTGTCCCCCCCCCCCCACCCACGCTCCTCAAAAGTGCCAATTGTGCAAGAGGAGGCGCGGACAAGTCCTTAAAGCAGAACTTCCCATTTTGGTTGGAGTTCCCCTTTAACTAGATCAAGCCCTGATCTATATACTTTATAAAAAAGAATAGAGGTATATATACAGGGACGTAGATAATGGGGGGGGGGGGCAACTATATCCACAGATCAAGCAGAGATGAGAAAAGAACATTCTATACTCTGAATACACGTAACACCGTAACTGTGCACTCTCTCCCATTGATGCGTGAAACCTTTCTATTTTGTTCTGTTTTGTATGTTTTGCTTTACTTTAAGAAAATAAACAACTTTCCTGAAAGTCAATTTTCAGCTTTAAACGCTGTCACGCCTTGAATGAAAATTGCGCAGTCATGCAACACTGTGCCCAAACAAAATTGTTATCATTTTTTTCGCACAAATAGAGCTTTTTTGGTGGTATGTAAACAACACTGGGTTTTTTATTTTTTGCTAAACAAACAAAAAAAGACCTCAAATTTTGAAAAAAAAATGTTCATAGTTTGTTAGAAAATTTAGCAAACAGGTCATTTTTTTCCTTCACTGATGTGTGCTGATGAGGCTGCACTGATGGGCACTGATGAGGTGGCACTGATGAGGTGGCACTGATGGGCACTGAAAGGTGGCACTGATAGCCAGCATTGATAGGCAACACTGATAGGTGGCACTAATGGGCACTAATTAGCAGCACTGATGGGTACTGATAGACACTGGTACATGGCACTGATAGGTAACACTGATGATGAGGCACTGATGGGCACTGATAGGTGGTACTGATGGGAATGATGGGAACTTATAAGCAGCACTGATTGGCAGCACTGGTGGGCACTGATTAACCACTTCTGGACCGGAAGGATTTGCCCCCTTAATGACCAGGCCACATTTTGCGATTCCGCACTGCGTTATTTTAATGGACAATTGCGCAGTCGTGCAACGCTGTTCCTATTTAAAATTGATGTCCTTTTTTTCCCACAAATAGAGCTTTCTTTTGGTAGTATGTGATCACCTGTGCGATTTTTATTTTTTGCGCTATAAACAAAAAAAGAGCGACAATTCTGATAAAGTAAAAACAACATTTTTCACATTCTGCTAAATAACATTCCCAAAAACAAATAAATTAAAATTTTTTTTTTTTTTTTTACCTTTTAGGCCAATTTGTTTTCTGCTACATATTTCTGGTAAAAAAAATCACAATAAGCCTATTTTGATTGGTTTGCGCAAATATTATCGCGTCTGCTAACTACAGGAAAGATTTCTGTCATTTTTATTGTTTTTTTTTTTTTTATTACTAGTAATGGCGGCGATCTGCAATTTTTTGCGGGATTGCGACATTGTGGCGGACAGATCGGACCCCTGACTGACATTTTTGACACGTTTGGCGGGAGACCAGTGATATTACTACAGTAATCAGTGCTAAAAATATGCACTGTTACTGTAATAATGACATTGGCAGGGAAGGGGTTAACATTATGGATGATCAAGGGGTTAAAAGTGAGCCTAGGAGAGTTATTCTAACTGTGGGGGGGGGGGGGGGCGTGGCTTCTGAAATTACCATAGAGACCTGCGATCCTATATAGAAGGATCACATGGGCTCTATGATCATTCCAGGGAAAAGAACGGTCAGCTGTGTTTACAACAGCTGCCTGTCCTTCTCTCTCAGCGGGGAACAATCGCGGGTGTCAGGCGGCAATCGGAGCCGCCTGCCCCGTGCGTCAGCTTCCCCGATGACGAGCGGGGGGCAGTGGCGCGCGCTCGCCCCCTAGCTCCCTCCGCGACTGTCGTATACCTACGGCGGTTTGAGCAGGAGTGGCTGCCTGCTGCAGTATAACTGCGGCGGGCGGTCGTAAATTGGTTAACAGCACTGGTGGACACTGTTGGACTGATGTCCCTTTAACAGAAGTCGGTTATCAACTTTCTTCTTCTTTCCTCACACTGTCAGCATGAGGAAGAAAAGCTGATACTTGGAGCCCACGGAAAGCACTAGGAGCATCCGTCAACGGAGGTGCCCGGTCGGGGTGCTGGTTGATCCGTTACAGTGGATGCCCAATCAGGAGAAACGTCGTCAGAGAGGAGGCGCCGCGTCATCACAACTAGACCTAGGCAGTGGTCAGCACTGCAGGCGGACCCCGCCATACAGCTCCACCTTGAGGGAACTCGCTATAATTGTCTTCATAACTATAAGTGCAATCACTTGTATTCAATAAAATCTTACTGTTGATAATGCACTATGGCGGTCCCCTATGTTGTGTCCCCTATCATTGAGGTTAACCAGACACAGAAGTCACAGTAGCCTATCAGAGTCCAGGCACTTTTTGGCAGGATCGCTTACCATCAGGTTTCTGTTTGGGTCGGTTCCTCTTGGACACAAGCAACTACAGCAACCATCCTAGAGCCCAGCAATTCCCGGCAGGATCACTCATCAATATTACTCCAAGCTTCTTGTATGGCTTTTGTCCGGTAAGAGTCTAGGGAGCACGAGTGTGGTAGAGTGCCTTCTGAGTTTTTTTTGGGAATCCCTCCACCTGGTTGCATGACCCCTGGAGTGGTCACATCCGTATATGCCCTTAAAATTCAACTTTTGGTAAGAGGCTAAGCTGGTGGTGGGACCTTGCACCTTCCAATCACAGTTCACATCTTCCTGAGTTTGAAGTTTATATCACCACATTTGCACCTTTATTTATGGACTTTTAATATGGACGTTTATTGCACATTGGTGTTTCACCAGTCACATTTCAGACTATTTTGTTAGCACGATTTGTATTGTTTCTTTATTTATTCCATAATAGTATATTTTTTACACTATTGTTGTATTTCCATATACACATTTGGGTAGCGCACCTGATTTTTTACACATTCCACATCATTCACTCTAAGGTAGCGGCACACCCTAATCCGAATCAGCGCACTTTCCTATCTAACACCGTTACAGCTGATAACTGGCTTGTGTTTACATCCTGTTATCAGCTGACATTGGCTAACAGCTGATCACGTGGTGGTAACATGAAAAGGGCCGCTGTGATTGGCCCTTTACCCTGATCTGTGATCAGCCGAGCATCACGGGAGGACATGCTTGTACACCCTCCCGGCATTGTAAGCCCAAGCTGTAGCCGCCTTATATCTATAGCGCGGGCGGGAATCGATTATATTCCCCTTCATCAAAAAGGTACTATACATTGGTAAATATTTTGGTACAGGTATTTAACAAAAAAAAAAAAACTTTTTTTTTTTTAGATTGTGATTAGTACACTGTTCAGCCTTTTCCTTATTTGACAATGAAAAAGTGGAATCACATTGCAATCCATTTTTGCATTGTGTTTAAAGACGAGTAGCTTTTTTTGCATCCTTTTTTGTAACAACAAAGGACGCACTCAGTCTTTTACATGGCAGAGTGTGCTGGATGTGCCAGCCTTTTGCCACACTTGTGACATATTTACAATAGCTTGTCAAGTGCTGCGTATGTATAATTTAAGATACCTTGACATTAGACAATGGGAGGCTAGCGATACCACCAGAAATATTTCTACATAAATGAATAGGAAAATGTCAGTATAAAAATATTCCTTCAACAGAAAATGATGCCATTTCATGTTGGAATACAGTGCTGAATTCATCTTGCCTTTTATGAATATAAAAACACAGGGCAAACTCAGGCAAAGCATGAGCGGCATGACAAAGAGGGTAATGTGTAATCATTTAATTCATATATAAAGTCCATCTTTGTTTAGAGTGAAGCAGAGATTTGTGGCTTGAAATAGAGCACTGTTTCCTAAAAGAATCATGAAAAGACGGTGAAGAGGGCAACCAGATAATGAGGTTTCATATACGTTATAAGAGACTAAAGAATGAAACAATCCTGTATACATAGCAGGGTTCTGGAGTTCTTGGTACTCACTTCTTGACAGCTGGAAACGGAATAAAGAGGAGATAGTGATCTGTGTCTAAATTTTCAACAAAATATAGACTAGGAGGTTTTCCCACATAGATTAGACCATGGGTGTCCAACCTTTTGGCTTCTCTGGGCCACATTGAGTGTAGAGAAATTTTCTCGGGCCGCATATAAAATATATACTATAGCTAATGTATTTAAGTAATAAAACGCCGCCGCGCCCTTCCATCGCCGTCGTGACCCCCCCCCCCCCCCCCCGTGCACTAATTTAACACAACTAGAGGATGATCAAATGAAATGGAAACAGTATACGGAGGTTTACTTCTTCTGAGAGATATTAAAGGAACACTCTAACCACCATGACCACTTCAGTAATTTGAGTCAGAAACACTACACATGCTGGGATATTTACAGTTATGTGCTGGGGGCTAGTTACACCCCTAGCACATATGACTTAGGCAGCCGGAAAATGTCATGTCCTTCTTCATACATGTATGAAGAAGGACATGACATATTATGACAAAACACAACTAGTTATTAAAAAACATATTGCAACAATTTACACACGCTAATGCACATACCTTTTCTACTTATTTTGCAGACTGCTGGCGGGTACTGCTGGTGAAGTTACTGCTGGCGGTTACCGCTGGTCATGCGGGTACTGCTGGAGGAAGCAGCGGCTGCAGTAGAGAGCAGAGCCGCTGCTTCCTGTATGGCTCCTGTCACAGGCGGAGTGCACTTCATATCACTCCGCCTGTGACAGAGTCAGAACTATACAGGAAGCAGCGGCTCTGTCACTGACTGCAGACATCCTAAGTCTCCCGTGGCAGCTGGGAGATCACACGGCACTTGCAGCCTAGTACCGTCCCATTGTAATGTTCTGGTACCTCTGGTACCCTTGTTCCATATTTCTCTCTTACTAAATTGCGTCCCATCTTGTTATCCAAGAGACGCATACACCTTTAAGATCGGATGACATCATTGCTGAGCGCCGCTATGAGCGGCTATTTCAATCGCCGGCTTTCTCTCACTCATTGCTCGTTCAAACCACATGTTCACCGTACCTTCTCCTGTGAAGTCGGAGCTGCTGACATTTCTCTTTGCTGAACTGAAGCCGGAACCTCGCTGCTGATCCGTATCTCGCTACGGGATCACCTCTCTCTAAAGGACACTGTTACTACTAACCTATCTAAGTGATAAGTACCCCACAGGGGATTCCTTATTAACCAATCTCCTACTGTCATCTACTGCAATTACCAGGACTATCTGTATCTATCTATTCCCTATCATCTGCATAGACAGTTAGCTCTTGGGACTACCTTCAACTATCCTTGCACTAGGTTACTCTGTCTAAGTATACTCCATCTGTGTCCTCTTACCATCTGCACTATACTTGACATTAGAACCTATCTGCTTTACCATCACCTGCAACTCTCCTAATACTACTCTTAGTGCTCACCATACAATAGCCTGTCTCTCATTTATACATTCTCATATATTCTATCCCTCCATTAAACATCTGATTGAGTATATGTATATTGCATAACAGGCTGTGCACTGTGATGAAGTCCTGAGAGTTGGATATGTTTGTTCAACAGAATCTCTACAAGGCTACTGAGTGTAATAATTCTGCAGCTGTAAATCCATCCACTAACAAAAACGCATGAACGTTACACCCATCCTATGCAGCCTAAACAGTGCCCATCCAATGCAGCCTCACCAGTGTGTGCCCATCCAATGCAGCTTCACCAGTGTGTGCCCATCCAATGCAGCCTGATCAGTGTCCATCCAATGTAGCCTCACCAGTGCATGCTCATCCAATGCAGCCTCACCAGTGAGTGCCCATCCAATGCAGTCTGCAATGAAGAGAAAGGAGAGCCGCTGGATTACACAGAGCATGGATCAGTCCTGCCTCCTGGACTGGCTCCTATGATAGACGTCACCAATGTGCTGTCTTTCATAGGAGCCAGTCCAGGAGGCGGGGCTTCGTATGACAGCGGCTGCCGGGTAAGCAGGAGATATCCACTCTGTTTGTGATCCGGCAGCGCTCGCCCCCCTCCGAGGCAGCCTCTGCCTACAGTTAGTTGGAAGTCGCTGTGGCCGTGCCCCTGACTCGACTTCCTTCCTCCCCAGCAAAAAAAATAAAAAATAATTGTCAGGGGGCAGTGGGCCGCATTGCCTAAGGTTCTGGGCTGCATGTGGCCCTCGGGCCGCAGGTTGGACATGCCTGCATTAGACAGTAAATGGCCATTCATGCACAATCCAACAGAATGAGCATTCTGGGGAATTATCTTTGTACAAGCATGCTAGTTTTCATGGGCCTAACTTGCAGATTTTTGTACCTATTCGGGAGGTATGGAAAAGCCCTCAAGCCATTTTGATTGACAACCCTAAAAATCAACTGGGAAAATCCTTCTGACATTATCATGCCCAACCAGGAAAGATTGGGGAGGGCCTACAGATGCACAAACCTTATCTAATCTTTTTTATCAAGGGCCAAATCAGATGAACTTTCTTTTATGCCTGCAGCCTACTTAAAGCCCCTCTGGGATACATACAGTCAGGTCTATAAATATTGGGACATCGACACAATTCTAATCTTTTTGGCTCTATACACCACCACAATGGATTTGAAATGAAACAAACAAGATTTGTTTTAAAACTGCAGACTTTCAGCTTTAATTTGAGGGTATTTACATCCAAATCAGATGAACGGTGTAGGAATTACAACAGTTTGTATATGTGCCTCCCACTTTTTAAGCGACCAAAAGTAATGGGACAGATTAACAATCATAAATCAAACTGTTGATGTCCCAATATTTATGGACCTGACTGTACCTTCCCTCCCCCTACCTAAGTGCCCTTTCCTACTTACTATAAGCCATAGTCACATAAATAATGCCACAGGCAAAAGTAATTTTTCCTTTTCTGTTTACTTCCTGCTTGGGTCCTTCTTTGGATGTCCACATCTGTGCCTACATGATGTCAACACTTCCTATTGGATGTCCGGTGGAGGATTCCTCTCAGGATCCAGAAGACAACTGAAGTTATATCAAGGGGATGATATAGGTCAGTGTTTTTGGGCTCTGCTAGATTCACTAAAACACTGCTAAACATGCTGTTCTCTGCACACCAGAATCTGGTCAGGAGGCAAAGGCCAGCAATACACAGCAAGAACTGGCCGAGATTTGAACCATTAATGGGCAGACTGAATGTACCAAGTTGATCAACTTGGGTACAATCAGCCTGCCAGATTCACTTCTGATTATCGCAACTGGCTGTTACAGCCGCTAGCGATAATCAATGTCTTCTCTAGGCGGGGACAGCTTCCCCTACCCACTCCTGACCCCCTGCCCAAAAAAAAAGAAAATAGCCTGGCAAGAGGGATTCCCCCTTTCAGCGTTGTCTGTGCTGATGGAGGAATCATGCACATTTTATTCCTGCAACTTGTGGCTGCAGGGAAGAAATTTGCAGCCTTAGATGAGTAAATCTGGCTTCACAATGTGGAAGGGAGGGGTGGGAAAACTAGTTTCAGCCCAGAGTGGGGCTTTAAAGTGATTTTGTGCCCAGACCATGCATACTAAAGTATTTACATATTCAGAACAAACCGTAAAATCACTTTCCAACAAGTGTTCATTCCCTTCTGTAGCTATAGGGATTGTGAAGAAAATTCTTATCAAAGTTTACAATAAAGGCACGGAAATGTTCATGTTTTTCTATTAATCCTTTTGCACATGGGTGACTATGCCCTTTTAACAGTGCTCAGCTGTACTCATGTATACACTGTTGCCATCGTAAACATGAGTATAGTATAAGGTGACCAGATTTTTAAAATTAAATTCGGGGACATATTTTATTTTATTTTTTATTGGCAAATGGTAAACTATTTTATAAGCATATTTTCCTCAAATGATATATGCAGTGTATGTGGTATGTGTTTATGGAATGATTGTATGATATATACATTATTTCTCACATTTCGTCTATGAAATTAAAAAAGATACTTCTTAGAGTGCAGAGTTCAGGAGTGCGCTACTTATAGAGTGCAGAGTTCAGGACTGTGTTACATAAAGAATGCAGGGCTAAGGAGTGCGCTACAAAAAGAATGCAGGGCTAAGTGGTGCTCAGGAGCGTGCTACGTAAAGAAAGCAGGGCTCAGGAGTGCACTACATAAAGAATGCAGGGCTCAGGAGTGCACTACATAAAGAATGCAGGGCTCAGGAGTGCGCTACATAAAGAATGTAGGGCTCAGCAGTGCGTTACATAAAGAATGCAGGGCTCAGCTGTGCCCATCTATCCAGCCTGACCAGTGCCCAGCAATGCAGCCTCACCAGTGCCCAGCAAAGCAGCCTCACCAGTGTCCATCCAATGCAGCCTGACCAGTGCCCATCCAATTTATCCTGACCAGTGCCCATCTATGCAGCCTGACCAGTGCCCAGCAATGCAGCCTGACCAGTGCCCATCCTAAGCAGCCTGACCTGTGCCCATCCAATACAGCCTGACCAGTGCCCATCCAATGCAGCCTGACCAGTTCCCATCCAATGCAGCCTGACCAGTGCCCATACAATGCAGCCTGACCAGTGCCCAGCAATGCAGCCTAACCATTGCCCATCCAATGCAACCTGACCAGTGCCCCTTCAATGCAGTCTGACCAGTTCCCATCCAATGCAGCCTGATAAGTGCTTAGCAATGCAACCTCACCAGTGCCCATATATGCAGCCTGGTCAATGCCCATCTGTGCAACCTGACCAGTGTCCAGCAATGCAGCCTAACCAGTGCCTAGCAATGCAGCCTGATCAGTGCCCAGCAATGCAGCCTGATCAGTGCCCAGCAATGCAGCCTCATCATTGCCAATCCAATGCAGCCTGACCAGATCCCATCCAATGCAGCCTGACCAGTGCCCAGCAATGCAGCCTGACCAGTGCCCATCATCCAATGCAGTCTGACCAGTGCCCAGCAAGGCAACCTGACCAGTGCCCATCCAATGCATCCTGACCAGTGTCCAGCAATGCAGCCTGACCAGTGCCTAGCAAAGCAGCCTGCCCAGTGCCCAGCAAAGCAGCCTGACCAGTGCCCATCAAATGCAGCCTTAACAGTGCCCATCCAATGCAGCCTGACCAGTGTCCAGCAATACAGCCTGACCAATGCCCAGCAATGCAGCCTGGGATGGAGCCCAGCAATGCAGCATGGGATCAGAGAGAAAAAGGGAGCCGGCTGGATTATCAGATAGGCCGGCGTTGCCTGCTGTCTCAGCTTTATTTTAAATTGCGGGGTACCTGCCGTTACACAAGTCCCGCCTCCTGGATCAGCTCCTACCTATGATAGACAGCACATGTCCCAGCATTGGACAAGTGTGCTGTCCATTGAAGGAGCCAAACCAGGAGGCTGGACTTTGTGTGACAGAGGGGGGCCGGCGATTTAAATTAAGCCCCGTACACACGTAGCGATTGTCGGCCATAAATATTCGGCCGCCGAACGATCGGCCAATTGTCAGCTTGTTAGTATGATGCTTCCGACAACTGACAGCGAATTTTCGAACGGCCGAACAGAATCTGGCGTGCAGACTTTAAAATTTTTGTTGGCCGTCACCAGAACGGCCGATTGTTCGCCAGTCAGTACAGAATTCGGCCGACAAACAGCAGATTAGCAAGACTGGGCATGCTCAGAAAAGAAAAAACACACGGAAAGTTAACCATCACATGACATCACTTCTGCAGTCGGCTGTTGTTGGCCGACAAAATTCGTGTGCAGTCTTTAGCACTTTTCAGCCGACAGGACAGCACCGGACAAAAGACGGCCGACATTCGGCACGTGTGTACGGGGCTTTAAAGCTGACACAGTGGGCGACGTCAGCCTCCTGACATCCCCCCATGTGTGGCACCCAGGAAGGACTGCCCCGTTTGTATGCCACTGGCTTCGGCGCCCCCCCCCCCCCCCCTCTGCCTCAGCACCCGCCCAGGATCAGCCTACCTAATAGAAATACTATGTTCCTCATTACACTTGATAAATGAGACTGAAAGCATTCATTTTTCATCAATTTAAAACAAAAATTACTGATGATTGTATATAGTGTAGTTCTGGATAGTTTATCATGACAATATAGAGTTATTAATGCTCCATGCAATATCTAGTTATCAAGGTCTCTAAGCAAATCTAGCTTTTCCCTTGACTCGTGTAATCACATCCCCATGAGATGGCCTCTATTTTCAGTGTAGCGTGTCTCAGTACTATTAATTGATAATTATATGCCCTATGTCAAAGTGATAATTGGATCAGTTTCTTTAAAAGTGTAAATTTTGTCCAGCATTACTAGAGTCATTAGTGAAGAACTATCATTATCCAAGAATTGGAACAATCTGTTTTTTATCATTTGTCTTTCATTTCTGGAAAGCTGCTACTTCAGGAAACTTGTTTTAAAAATGAGAACAGCAGAAATAGAGATGGCTATTCTATTCAGAGCATATACAATTAGAACAGGAAGGAAAATAAAAAGTAATAGAAATATTGATCTGTAGATCTACTATCATGCAACCCATTCCTTAAATTGAACGAAGAGGGCAGTGTGCAGAATAAGAATGGCAAACCGTAAACTAGCTAAATGTCATCCAATTGATTTGGTACACACTTATGTCTGTATGTCTTTACAAAGACTCTTTTCAAATCAACTACTGTATATCCAGGGGCTTCTTTCCCTTGGCACTGTGTGCTCCGTATTGCAATCATTCATATTGTACATAACAAACAAACAAAGAGCTGGGGGGGCACACCCTGAACATGCATTTCTAAAGCTGGTGCAGCTATGAACCAAGCAACATGCATATTTACAGGGAATAGCGCACACATTCAAAAGAAATGGCTATCAAATATAAAGGCAATCAATAAATAAAAATGGGGATTTAGTCCCACCATTTGGCCAAGCCATATCGTGCTCAAGCCCACCACTACGTCAAAGTACCCCATTGTCAGCGGGTCCTACACTATCCATATTGTACATGCTTTCAGATACAATGCCAGGACCAGCACCAATAATTTCTTAAAGGGTATCTCCACTTTCGTGGCAAAAAAATAGCAAACAAAGAAAAAATAATATAGCGCATATAATTGTGACATGAGTCCTATTGTAATTTAATGTTTTTTTAAAAAATACCTTTGCTTTTTAATCTGCAGCACTGTAATTTTCTGAAAATGCAATGCAATATGGCAACCTGGAGCTGTTCTGTACACAGAAAGTGTACTGACCACACCCCAGAAACATAATTTCCTGCTTGTGTGAATGGCTCACTGATTTTCCCAGATCTCTGCACTAAGATACAGATCAGATATCAGACATCCCCTGCAACAAAAATGTCCTTTTTGGTGAGATACTCCCAATAGAAACATGTAAAGGGATGCAGGCCTGGCAGTTTTCCTCATTAGAGCCCTGCAGGTGCAGCAGCTGATTGATAATTATAAAACCATTCCCATTAGACTCACTTAGCACAGAGGAACAAACAGTGATTTCTTCAGAATAATAAAAGGTAGGAATCTTCAACAAAGTTCGTTATAATCCCATCAATGTACAAAGATCACCCACAGGGGAATGTTTTTTTTTTCTCAACAAAAGTGGAGTTACGCTTTAACTGCTATGTGGAATCAAAGCCATTTCTAATTAGGGGCAGAATGCTTAGGTCTACTATATTTGTACACATTTTAATTTCACCTTTTATGTTGGCCTTTTCGGTCCAATATTTAGGTTTTTCTTCTATTTCCCTCTCAATATGCTGTGTCCCAGTTTGAAACCTCTGCTCTTCTGGGGCACAACTTCAGAGTTCACAGCGTGTAGTGACTTTAACACCTCTGTGACTATTCCTCAGATTGCCTGCTCTCCTCTGTTGCCATACTTTACATACTCTCTCTCCCACACATCCTTTTAGGGACAATGGGCAGCTCCTGGCTCTCCCGGTCAGGTTCATATGCTTTATCTATGACATGGTGCCAGGCTATCCCTTAGTATATGCTACCTTAAAGTGGTTGTAAACCTTATTCATGAAATCTGACCTGAGCACATATATCTGTAGTGTTTACTTATCTCTTTCCAAAGCCCTTAGTCCCATGTCTTTCTGCTTCTTCGTTCTTCTGTTATCAGCATTATAACTTCTGACAAGTTCTCCACATAGGAGATAAAAGCAGATGAAAATTTGTGTCATGGAGGGTGCTTAGGGATAGATAAGCAGAGAACTTGTCTATTCAGAGTACAACTCTGAAAGTTTCTTTGTTTCTCTGTCTTTCTGCTGCTTCGTTCCTCTGTTATTAGCATTATAACTTCTGACAAGTTCTCCGACACAGGACATAAAAGCAGCTGAAAATGTGTGTCGGGGAGGGAGCTTAGGGATAGCTAAGCAGAGAACTTGTCTATTCAGAGTACAACTCTGAAAGTTTCTTTGTTTTTCTGTCTTTCTGCTGCTTCGTTCCTCTGTTATCAGCATGATAACTTCTGACAAGTTCTCAGACACAGGAGATAAAAGCAGCTGAAAATTTGTGTCGGGGAGGGTGCTTAGGGATAGATAAGCAGAGAGCTTGTCTATTCTGAGTACAGCTCTGCAAGTTTCTTTGTTCTTCTGCCTATGTGCCTTTCCTCCAATCAGCTCACACACAGTGTATGCCCAGACTCCACACCCACTGCTGAATGAGGAAATGAGATTTGTAACTTGATGTGCACTTTCTAAACAGTGTTTTGTAGGAGGATTTAATTTATCTTTGTGTATAATCTGAGGCTTTTTAATTAACTGGGTATATGTGAGGGTTTACATCCACTTAAAATAGCCAAAGAAGGCTAGTAATTCTGGTACATGTCTGTTCCCCACTATCACTTCCAATAGCATATACACTACTTCTTTAGAAATGCAACTTTGGAGTTCTAAAGAGGACAGTGACTGGCTTCCCTCCTTCCATTTCTCGTGCCAGCCAAAATTTAAGGGCCTGTTCACACATACAGTGCATCCGGAAAGTATTCACAGCGCTTCACTTTTTCCACATTTTGTTACGTTACAGCCTTATTCCAAATTGATTAAATTCATTATTTTCCTCAAAATTCTACAAATAATACTCCATAAAGACAACATGAAAGAAGTTTGTTTGAAATCTTTGCAAATTTATTTAAAATCAAAAACAAAAAAAATCCCGTGTATATAAGTATTCACAGCCTTTGCTCAATACTTTGTTGAAGCACCTTTGGCACCAATTACAGCCTCAACTCTTTTTGAGTATGATGCTACAAGCTGGGCACACCTATTTTTGGGCAGTTTCTCCCATTAATCTTTACAGGACCTCTCAAGCTCCATCAGGTTGGATGGGGAGCCTCGGTGCACAGCCATTTTCAGATCTCTCCAGAGATGTTCAATCAGGTTCAAGTCTGGGCTCTGGCTGGGCCACTCAAGGACATTCACAGAGTTGTCCCATAGCCACTCTTTTGTTATGTTGGCTTTGTGCTTAGGTTGGTTGTCCTGTTTGACGATGAACCTTCGTCCCAGTCTGAGGTCAAGAGCACTCTGGAGCAGGTTTTCATCAAGGATGTCTCTGTACATTGCTGCATTGATCTTTTCTTTGATCCTGACTAGTCTCCCAGTTCCTGCTGCTGAAAAACATCCCCACGGCATTATGCTGCCACCACCATGCTTCACTGTAGGGATGGTATTGGCCAGGTGATGAGCAGTGTCTGGTTTCCTCCAGACATGCAGCTTGCCATTCATGTAATTTTTTTTGTTTTTTTATTTTTAATAAATTTGCAAACCTTTCAAACAAGCAAACTCCTTTCATGTTGTCATTATGGGGTATTGTTTGTAGAATTTTGCAGAAAATAATAAATGTAATCCATTTTGGAATAAGGCGGCAACATAATAAAATGTGGAAAAAGTGAATCGCTGTGAATACTTCCCGGATGTACTGTAAACATGCATTAAATTGCATAAATATGCTCATAAATGTATGTGCTTTGCCTTCTATTGACATGGGTAGACGTGCATTTTTATGAGCAATGACAGACATTTTATTGTCGTGTGTTGACATGTCTGATTGGCTAACTGACTTTGATTGACAGCAGCAGGAGCCAATGGTGCCCCTGCTGTGTCTCAGCCAATCAGGAGGGAGAGTCCCCGGATGGCCGAGGGACTAGTGGATATCACTGGATAGAGATGGGGCTCAGGTAAGTATTAGGGGGTGCTGGGGCAGCTGCCACACACAGAAGGCTTTTTATCTTAATGCATAGAATGCATTACGACAAACCTGCCTTTTCAACTCCTTAAGGAGAAGGAGTAAGCAAGAAAAAAACATTTTTGTTTTGGAGAAGCATTGGCAAATGGGATGTCTAGTTTAACAGCCCTAATCATTATGATTGCTAAATGGAGGAGGAGGGGGAGGCAGGTGAGGAGGCTGGGGAAAACTAAATAGTGCTATTGAGTGGATTTATTGCTCACACAATGGGAGAGTCACACGCACTTTTATGACCTTATACCAGGATTTATGATGTCACTCATCTATTTCTTTAAACCCTGCCATTTAAAAGCCTCACTAGCTAGCTTTCCATTTCTCATTCTCTACTTCCCCTCTAAGATGGCTGCTCTATGGGTTCAAAAAGGGACAAAATAATAAAAAGCTTTTTTTTTTTTTTTTTTTTTACTCAATAGACCTGCATTGCATTTTATTCAGGTGCATTCACATGCACTTACATGTGTTGTGGTAAAATGCATACATGTAGCATTTTAATGCAATGCACCACACTGCACATGACACCAGCTTTGTGGTGTGAAGAGGAAATATAGAAAACAGAATCGCTTGTCACTGTACTGCAGCGCAACACACTGCACTGCTGTACAGTGACAAGAATGAAGTGCCACTTCTGTGCACTTCAAATAAAGTTGAGAGAAAAAACAATTAAACTGTGTGATGCGTGGAAATGTCTTGTATAGGACCCCCTAGCCCTGACTCACTGCAGCTGGAATGGACTGCTGACACACACTAAATCTCTGCTGTTTAGTGTGCAGCAGGTGTCTAGGGCCATGTCAACAGGCCCTAAGGCCCTTAGCCTAGGTTCACACTGAAGGGGGGTTCGAACCCGCACGATTTCAAACCAGCATTTCAGTCCGACTATGGGGATTTGAACTGCACAGATGTCTATGGATATTGTCCCTCCCCCCCTCCCCCGAAGTCGCCAAAAGTAGTGCGGAAACGACTTTTGGGAATTAGGTTCGGTGCCGCAAAGCCGGTGTCGCACAAATTCGGACGTTGCGTTGCCATTGCATGTCAAATCGGCCCAATGTGAAGGTGAGATAAGGCTAGGTTCACATCTAAGCGTTTCCTGCATGCCATATTTAGGCGGGCACAGCAGCCCATTTATTTTTTATTTTTTTTATTACAAATGTTTTATTTGGAAGATCATATTACAAACAGGATAGTATAATCGTAAAAATTGACAATAAACAAGACATGTCAAGTAAAAGGAGACATTACATAGAATGGAAATGAATATGAAAACTCGTTACATTTAGCTTGTTAATAGTATGTACCATTATGGGAAAAACAATGAAGTGAATTGGGTAGTAGACAAAAACGTAGAGCTAACGCAGTAGGGAGCCACAGCATCAGGAAGAGCATTGATCAAGTTTATTATAAAAAAAGAAACAACTGTGGGTTAAAATAAGGGGGTATCCCAGTTATCCCATTTTTTGTTAAAGATACAATGTATGGGGAATACGTTCAGAGAGTTTGATCATCTCCATCCTGGCTAATACCTGTGACCAAGAGATGGAGGAGGAATGCCAGTTTGATGTGGCTACCCAATGAATGGATACAAAAAGAGTGTGTATCAATCTTTCACAAGGAATGGGGATGTCAGGTATTGGAGTGAAGAAGAGACACATTTGCATCGTCAGGGTAATGGGGCAACCTGCTATTCGGTAGGTTTGGTGGCTGCAGGTTGCCAAATTGACTAAAGATGCTTACAGCTCCAAAAAATATAGATAAAGGAGCCAGAGTCCGGCAGCCATGAAAACAAGGGAGAAAATAACAGGTAACTAGTATGGAGCTTAGTTGGTGTCATGTACCAACTGCTGTGTAATTTGATTGCAGTTTTACCAATTGAAATAGATTGTGTGTTCTTGAGCACATTATTGAGTATCTCTTCCCATTCAAGAGGTGTAAAAGTGAAACCAGATTATGCTTCCCATTGGGTCATCAGTTTAGTTTTCTCAGTGAGAACCTTTCTAAAGGTAGCTACAGTGGGGAAAATAATTATTTGATCCACTGCAGATTTTGTAAGTTTGCCCACATACAGAGAAATGAAGGGTCTATCATTTTTTATCATAGGTGTATTTTAAATGAGAGAGACATTATATCAACCAAAAAAATCTGAAACAAAAACCACATAAAACAAATGCTATAAATAAAGTTGCAATTTAGTGAGTAAAATAAGAATTTGATCCCCAAGCAAAACTTGACTTAGTACTTTGGTTGAAGAAACCCTGGTTGGCAAGCACAAAGTTTCTTGTAGTTGGTGATCAGGTTTGCTCACATCTCAGGAATGACTTTGGTCCACTCTCTTTACAGATCTTCTTTAAATCCTTAAGGTTTCTTGGCTGTCTCGTGGCAACTCAAAGTTTCAGCTCCCTCCATATATTTTCTATAGGATTAAGGTCTGGAGAGTGACTAGACCACTCCATAACCTTAATGTTCTTCTTCTTGAGCATAGGCGTGCGCACGGGGTGTGCCGGGTGTGCCTGGGCACACCCTAATCACCCTGTGTCTGTTAGTGTAGGGCCGGCTGCCTCCCGAGATCTCCACCTTTGGCACTGAGGGTAGTGAGATACTCAGTGGAGAGGCGGCTGTGCTGTTGGCTCCAGCAGACAGTGAGGCTTGCCATGTGTGTGACACTGTCAGGTAATGTTACTGCTTGCAGGGAGAAAGACAAGCTGTCAAAACTCAGCGGTGATATCGGGGATGGGCGGGACCGAACAGCTATCAAACACCAGCAAATGGGATGGGGTCTGGGCGGCTGCTTCATTTATGTGGCTCCGCCCCTTTCTTAAGCAGCCCAATCATTGGCTGGTGTTTGACAGCTGCTTGATCCCGCCCACCCCCGACATCACCGCTAAGTTTTGACAGCTGGTCTTTCTCCCTGCAAGCAGCTACATGACAGTGACTGTGTCACACACACAGTGGGGTACCAATAGGGGGGCGCACTGGGGGGTATCAGCCAGCGTCCTCTGAGAGATCCTGCATGGCAGTGTGAAGGCAGCTGCAGTGGCAGCTCCTTCAATCCGTGCTGCAAGCGGGGGGCGGAGACGCGGTGGGATGAAGGGGGCGGGGCTGAGGTGGGAAGAAAGGGGCGGAGCCTCGGCGGGAAAGAGGGGGCGGAGCCTCGACGGGAAGAAGGGGGCGGGGCCTCGGCAGGAAGAAGGTGAGTGCCCATTGCCCAAGTGTGTTTGCTCTGTGTTGGATAGGAGGAGGATGGGGAAGCTGCATATAGAGGAATTCATCCTTCCCTATCCTTCCTGCAGCTGCTGAATAACTGATTGTCCTCCTCTCCCTCCTGCAGGAAGAATGGTGAAAGATCAATTCCTCTATATGCAGCTGCCCCATCCCCCTCCTATACAACTTCCTTTGCTGGCCCCCCAGTGCTCTCTTAACCCCCCCTCCAGTGTTCTTATCCCCCCTCAGTGCTCTTAACCCCCCCAGTACACTAGACCCCCTGTTCTTTAGCCCCCCCCATGCTCTTCAGCTCCCCACAGTGCTTTTTATCTCCCTCCCCCCTATGCTCCCTGTCCCCCCCCAGTGCTCTCCACCCCCCTGGTTTTCCCTGCCCACCCCCCAAGTGCTCCCTGCCCCCCCAGTGCTCTCCACCCCCCTGGTTTTCCCTGCCCGCCCCCCAAGTGCTCCCTTTCCCCCCCCTAGTGCTCTCCACCCCCCTGGTTTTCCCTGTCCGCCCCCCAAGTGCTCCCTGTCCCCCCCAGTGCTCTCCACCCCCCTGGTTTTCCCTGCCCGCCCCCCCAAGTGCTCCCTGTCCCCCCAGTGCTCTCCACCCCCCTGGTTTTCCCTGCTCGCCCCCCCAGTGCTCTCCACCCCCTGCACCTTCCAACCCCCTACAATGCTTTGCAAACCCCCTCTTAATTCTCTCCTGTCCCCCCCACCCACCGTGCCCTTCACCTCCTCCAGTGCTCTCTACTTCTCCTGTGCTCTCCGGCCCCCCTAGTGCTCTTCTATCTTCTATCATGTCCTCAGTCTCTGAGCATCTTCTGTATCACGTCCGTAGTCTCTGACCATCTCCTGTATCATGTCTGCAGTCTCTGACCATCTCCTGTATCACGTCTGCAGTCTCTGACCATCTATTGTATCACGTCTGCAGTCTCTGACCATCTATTGTATCACGTCTGCAGTCTCTGACCATCTATTGTATCATGTCTGCAGTCTCTGACCATCTCCTGTATCATGTCTGCAGTCTCTGACCATCTATTGTATCATGTCTGCAGTCTCTGACCATCTCCTGTATCATGTCTGCAGTCTCTGACCATCTCCTGTATCACGTCTGCAGTCTCTGACCATCTACTGTATCATGTCTGCAGTCTCTGACCATCTCTTGTATCATGTCTGCAGTCTCTGAACATCTCCTGTATCATGTCTGCAGTCTCTGACCGTCTCATGCCAAGGTTCGCCATCCCTGCTCTATATATATATATATATACACGCATGTGTGTTTGAGCTTTGGGGTGCACACCCTAATGCAATAGGCTGCGCACGCCTATGTTCTTGAGCAACTCCTTTGTTGCCTTGGCAGTATGTTTTGGGTCATTGTCATGCTGGAAGATGCATCCACGACCCATCTTCAGTGTTCTGGCTGAGGGAAGAAGGTTCTCATCCAAGATTTTACAATACATGGCCCCGTCCATTGGCCTCTCAATGCAGAAAAGTCAGTCTGTACCTTTAGCAGAGAAACAGCCCCAAAGAATCATGTTTTCCACCTCCATGCTTCACTTTAGGGATAGTGTTTTAAGGGTCATAGTCAGCATTTTTTTTCTTCCTGTCTCTATCATTTAAAAGACACCTATGATAAAAAATTATAGACTCTTCATCACTTTGTAAATGGGAAAACTTGCAAAATCTGCAGGGGGATCAAATAACTATTTTCCCCACTGTATAAATGCGTGATATTTTATGTTGATCACTAGATAGGGATTCACAAATACAGTAAGTTCAAATTTGGTGAATTGCATTCCCTACACCTTTTTAAAACCAAACCTGCAGGGAAACCACATGGTGCTTTTACGCCATGCGGTGTCATGCATCCGAAAACGCTCTGCATTTTCCGATGCGAGGGGGTTCCATTAGGAATTGACATTCCCACGCATCTTCTAAAGAGGGTAGTGAACTACAAAATGCAACTAGAACATGTGCTCACCTAGTAATATCTTTCATTCACATTCCATTCTCCCATTCGCAGTCCTCAATTCACTCTTTTTTTAAAAAAAAAAAAGAGTCACTGAGTCCAATTTTTGTATTCCGAATACAGATTTTGGTGGTGTATACTGAAAAATATAATCTCTGTTCCAATTGGTATTCCTAGCACAACTTTTAAGTCTTATCTTTTTATTTCTAAATTCAGCTAGATGTTTCTACAAGATTCCCTTGAATGTTTTGCTGTAGTAATTTCAATAATTTAATGCCGTAGAGTATTCAGTACAGCTATAAATGTTCCTTAACTGGTTTATCAGGCACTTTGGTAAAAGTAGATAATTTTGTGCGCTAACACTAGCACTGCAGCATGAAACCATCTCCTGGTGTGATTTTCACACAAGTGCAGCGGTATCATGATTACATTTGCATATCTGACTAATATTCTTGATTTGTGTATTTTGATGAATTTAATACCGTGATACAAACCATGAAAAAATGGAAAATGGTGGCACAGATACTCCACCAATAAACAGCAACTCCAGGCTACATATAGATGCTAATTTACTAAAGGAATAGATACCGTAATCTTCAATTTGCAAACTGAATATTGTCTAAAGAAAGTGCTTTGTCAGTAAAATTAGTAAATAAGGTAATGCCATGTTTATTTTGAACACTCAATCATGTGCAGTGGTCATTTTTAAAAAAAGCTTTTCTTGTGGTTTAATTTGAAGCCACCACTGCTTCGCCTTATTTACTAGAGCCAGTGAACAAAGAGGGCAAAGTAAAAGTTCACTTTAATGCTAATCTTTTTGCCAGGGTTGTTAGTAAGGAATCATTGCACAATATCAATTTAGAATCCTGAAATATCTACTGGAGTGTACCGAATGCAAAATTGTCTCCTTACTCTTTAAATTGTGAATGTTTAGTGCTATATCATACTCTCTAGGATGCTTCAACATTACTCCTTGGTTGGTGAGAGAAACAAGTTTGGCTTAAAGGAGTTGTAAAGGCAGGAAGGTTTTTTTATCTTAATGCATTCTATGCATTAAGATAAAAAGCCTTCTGTGTGCAGCATTCTCCCCATCAACCTTAATATTTACCTGTGCCCCCTCTCTGTCCAGCGATGTCCATGAGTCCCTCGACTGCTTGTGGCTCTCCCTCCTGATTGCCTGAGATACAGCAGCGGTGCCATTGGCTCCCACGTCTGTCAATCAAATTCAGTGAGCCAATCAGGAGAGAGAGGGGGCTGGGCCAAACGGTAGTTCCGTATCTGAATGGACACATGGAGCTGCAGCTTGGCTCGGGTGCCCCCATTGGAAGCTGCCAGGAGCAGCAATGAAGGACCTGAGAAGAGAAGGATCCAGGCTGCTCTGTGCAAAACCACTGCACAGAGGAGGTAAGTATAAAATGTTTGTCATTTAAAAAAAATAAAAATGAAAAAAACATTTTTTTTATCATTTGACACAGTAAAGTTGGCTATCTTTACTTTGGTGGGGGTAGATTTTTTAAGTCCAATGGTTCAGTTCATTGGAAAATGAGATCACATTGCATACAAATGAATCACATAGAAAAATACAATATTCTACATCTCAGCAATAATATAGCAAAAGGCTATCAAACAAGGGTAAGTAGTCCTTGGGATGTATTAGTCTGGGTATCATTTTTAATGCTATTGTATGTGCTGTTGATTATCTATTCCTATTGATACTATAAATGTAAAAGACTGTAAGGCCAGCCATAGGCGATTTGAATTTCGGCCGGTTTGGCAGAAATCGGCCAAGATTTAAACCATGTATGGGCAGGCTTAATGTACCCAAGTTGAGCGATCAATCAACTTGGGTACAAAGAGCCTGCCAGATTTTACATTATGCATGATTAATGCTATCGGCTTGCCCCCTGCCGGGAGAACACAATAGCTCTGCAGGGGGGATCCCCCCATCTACACTGACTGTGGTTGCAGGAAAGAAAATCACCTCATCCATGACCAGCTTAAGCATAAAACTTTTTACTGAACATATTGTTCCTTTTGAAACATATTTAATGTGTGAATCTGTGCAGATGATGTTATTGCTGTCAGATGGCAATAATGTGAAGTAAATAGTATAGAAAGACCAATTTCTGCCAAAGAACATGGTCATCAATTCTCTTCTTTAGATTCTCCATTATTTCTTAACTTAATCTAAAAAATGCTTGTCTCAGGTAGGGGAGGAAAACCCAGAGAAGAAGCCAACATAGTGTAAAATCAAAAAAGGACTACTCCTCCAGACGTCAGGATTGACGAAACCCATCAGCAGGGTTTTGCTTCACTTTTGGGCAGAAAGGATGAAGACATATTGATAAGTGTAATAGACCTGCTTTATGAAAAGAAGTAATTACCATCTGTTGAGTTTGTTTAGCCACATTGGAAAGAAGGAAGGTTAAGGATCAAATACTGTCTGGGAGGTGTGTGATGTTTGAAGCAGAATATTTGGATCATAGGCAAAAGTGTTTTTGGGATTATTCACACTTTTTTTATTATGGACTATATTTACTGAATAATTGCACTTTACAAAATGGACTGAAAATATATATATGGCACTTGTTGCACTTTCTATAATATCCTAATAGAATAATTTTATTTTTAGTTTTTTATATACTGTACATTATCAATTATATATATTTTTTTGTTTTGCACTTACATAGGGGTAACTGCTATACATATTTTATTTGTTTTTGATGTAACGTTATGCAAATTATAGTTACAGCAGATTTTTGTTGTAGAAATAGAGAACAAGGAAAAAAAAAAAAGGAGAGTCAAACCATACCAAATTCCACCCCAAACTAAAATCAAACATTTGGGTAAAGTTTAAATTTAAAATTGATTTTATACAATTCACAGTTTTCTTCTTCATCTAACAATCTTCTGAAAGCTAAATATATTAAAGATTACACTGTACGGGTATTTACAAAATGTCATGGACCACTGTGATCAGACAATTTCTTTGTTACATGTAAAAAGGAACACATGCTCTGATAGAAACCTGAACTGAAATAAATATATTCCCTTCTCTGCAAGAAACAAAGGCTACCTTGGGAATAGAAGACCTTACATTGAAGATGGAATTTATGTCAGCTGTAATTTCTGCTCTGACATTATTTTTTATTTCTTACAGTTCTAACCAAGGTATAATAGGTATTTATTTGATTAAAAAAAGTGGAAAATTATAGTCTCAGGTCATTATAGGTTTGTTACTGCAGAATTATTTTATATCTGAAAACACATATTACAAATCTTAGAGTGAATCACATTGATTTTTAGTTATTGTATGTAATATAGGAAGATGTTAACCATTTGAGCTGGTTTTAAAACATATGTATCCCTGTATCCTAAGTGTATTGCATACAGTGGATGTAGAAAATATTCACCCCTCTTTAAAATAATCACATTTTGTTGCTTTGCAGCCTTAAATGAAGACAGACACAGTTTTTGTTTTATCCAGCTGTATTTACTCAGTGCAAGTGAAAGATATAACACCAAAAAGTCAGAAAAAAAAATGCAAAAACAGTCAGTGTCAGTATGTTGTTTAACCACGTTTTGCTTTAATTACAACCTTTAGTTTTTTGGGATATATCTCTACTAATTTGTGGATCTGGATTTTGCAATATTTCCCCACTCTTTTTTGCAGGACTGCTCAAGTTCAGTTAAATTTGATTGTGACCGTTTGTGGGCTGCAGTCTTCAAGTCATTGCCATGCTAGCCATGAAAGGACATTCACCTTTTTGTCCTTCAACTACTGTGTGGTAATTTTTGCTGTGTGCTTGGGATCATTGTCGTGTTGGAAGGTAAACCTTCTTCCCATTGACAACTTTCTGGCAGAGGGCAGCAGATTTTCCTCAAGAATTTGACAGTATTTTGCTCCATCCATTTTTCTTCTATCCTGACAAGTGCTCCAATCCCTTCTGCAGAGAAGCATCCCCGTAACAGATATTACCACCTCCAGGCTTTACTGTAGGAATGGTGTTATTTGGATGGTGAGCTGTGTTTGTATTTCTGCCAGACATATCTTTTGGTGTTGAGGCCAAATAATTCAATTTTAGTCTCATCTGACCATACCACCTTTTTCCATGTGGCCTCAGAATCTTCAAGGTGCGTTTTGGCACAGCTCAGTCATGACTGCATATGCTACCCTCCCATACAAGCCACATTTGTGGAGAAATTGTGCACACAACGACCACTCTTTAACATAGATTCCTGCAACTGCTTCAGAGTTGCTGTAGGCCTCTTGGTAGATCCTCTGACCAGTTTCCTCCTGGTTCTTTCATCCAGTTTGGAGTGACGTCCTGATCAAGGGAAGGTTCTGTGTTGTACCAAATACCTTCCACTTCCTAATAATATACTTCACTGTGCTTCTATGCATTGAGAAAGCCTTTGCATTTTTTGTTGTTGTTTCCAAGAATTTTATTGGGTTTTACAAGAAAATAAAACAATACAGGGTTACATAAGTAATTACTTACATAGCTTCCAAAAATGAATAACAACAGTTTGTAGAACAGGTAACAGAAGTTAGCTTAAATCTTGTCCCTAACATTGTCATATGAGAGGAAGGGGTACGATGTCGCAAGAAGAATGGGTAGTACTTGGAGTGTCAGAGGGGTTGACTCGTAGCTGGGTCTGTTATTGACTCTATATATTTATATATATATATATCTGTTTGGTTATGCCAGGTTTCAGAGGTATAATATTGTCACCATAAACCAGTATAGGGTTTGATTTCAGATAACTGTGTGTAATTCAGAGGCTATGTAGCTTTGTAGATAATTTGGGTTGTGTTTTTTTGGGGGGGGGGGGCTGCTATGGGGTGGAGAAGAGGGGATATGGGGTGGTGGTGAAGGGGGAAAGAAGATGCAAGTTTGTGCAAAATTTTACGGTTTCGTATATGGGAGCGAATGGGAAGGTCAGGATGTCGCATTATTTCTGTTTCCATGTTTGGTGACTGTTAATTTCTAGTTGTCGTTTGGGGTGTTTTGGTATTTAGAGTGTTTTGGAAGTGAATCCAGCACACCCATATATGGGTACATTTAGAAGGGTTGTCGATCCTGACACTGATCATCTCTTTCATTTCTGCAGTTTTAGGTGTATGGGTAAGGATTTTATCCCAATCATCATCTGTGAGATTAATGTTCAACTGGTTTTCCCAGTTTTGACACATTTTGCTTGCTTTCTGGGTATTTTTAGCAAACAAAAGGGCGTAAAGTAAGGAGATCAGATGTCATTATGGCGTTGATCTGGAGCATATAGCTTCAAAAGGCTTGTGTGGATGGCACCATCTAGGGGGAGTTCTTGGATGATTGAAAAAATGTCTAAGCTGGACATAAGTCCAGAAGGATAAGGTAGAGTTTCCGGTTTTACCTAGTAGTGCCGCGTAAGAGAGGAACTCACCAATCAGTCTGCTTAACAAATCTATCCATTAGGATGCATGTGCTTCCATTGTGGAGACTCTCATAAATTTACAGATGTTAAGACTGCAGGTAATACAGGGTGCAGTGAAGTGGCCTTGCAGCTTGCGGATGCGTTTGTAAATGTGTGCTAACTAAACCCCTGTTTTTAACGCATATTGTTAGACAGGTTAATTTGGTTGTTAAGCAGCCTGGTTGGTGAGTTGATCTGGGAATTTTTCTGCTTTTGTTTTGCATGTGCAGCCCTTCCATGTGCTCCTTGCTGTGAAAGCCAGTTAGAGATGGGGGCAGGGGTCATTTTGTCTGTCGTATGTTCTCAATAGTTTAATTATACTTATTAAAACATATTATTGTTTTTATAGCAACATTAAAAAAAAAAAAAAACAGAAGCTATGGAAAAGAAGATTTACATTTTGGGCTTACTCAGTAAAGAAGGGAAAAGTGCAATAATGATGTGCAATAACTACCAGCGCCCAATAGGATTAATTGTAGTCAGAGCAGTGAAAGAGACATTCTGATTGGCTTTTAAGTGTTACTGTTATGGACACACTGCCAATAGCTTTCCTGAATTAGCCAATGTGTGTCTATACTATTGAACTACAATAACATTGGGTAAATAAAAACAGCCATAGTTTCTCAAATCTCAGGGACAGTAAAAAAATATGTAACAAACAAACATTTCACTGTTGACTGTGGGATTGCATATATTATAGTAAAAACCATAGCATTGTAAATTTTTCCTTTAAGCTAAGTTCACACTGTTGCGAGTATTCTGTATTTAAAACTGTGTCGTGCAGTATCTGTGTAAAACTACAATCAAAAAAATTTTAAACTTTTATATAATTCTGCAACTAGATAGCACCATCCCAATGCAATCACATAAACAATTTTTTACAGAGTTCTCAATAAATAATTTCTAAATAAAGTGTCTATTATTTCCTCATTGTGCTCTTTTTTAATTCACATGAAACAAAGAACAAATCCACAAATAATAAATATAAATAAAATTTGTATACTGTCCACCCACAATCTTCTGACAGTGCCATGCTTCTTTAGATGTTATTCTGATATTCCGAAATCCACGTCACCTTACACAGAGGGAGATTTACTAAAACTGGTGCCCTCAGAATCTGGTGCAGCTGTGCATGGTAGCCAATCCGCTTCTAACTTTAAGTTGTTCCATTAAATTTTGCCAATAAAACCTGGAAACAAAGGAAAGAGATACACTGCTCAAGGTAATGGGAAGCTTGATGACCAACAGCGGTGCTCGCCCCGGCTCGCCTCCATGGACAGTCAATAATGAAAAGAAATGGCTGCACTCAGATGTGGTCAAAATCCAGATTTATTGGACATCCCAAAGTGGCAAAAAAGTGGCAAGGTAGACGCGTTTCACACACTAATATGTGTGCTTAATCATTACAATAAAACCTGGAAGCTGATTGGTTTCTATTCAGAGCTGCACCACATTTTGCACGCTTCAGTTTTAGTAAATAACCCCCACAGTGCAATCCCAACACCTTCACTCTGATGCTTTCACTTGACCTAACAAGATTAGGCCACACATGCTTTCCCTTTTAGGTGGGGTAATTACTGCCAGGATTGGTCTTCCCTCTATGGATTCCTGGTAATTCTAAATCCATCTCCATCCAGGATAAGCAGGCAAATGTAAATCAGAAGCTAATGAACAGTTGGAGAAGCTGAAAACCACTGCAATAACCGCTATGTTCTGGGTCTTCTTAGGTTCAATCCCAATTGCTTCCCCCCTCCGTACTCCTCAGCTCATGCATTACTACCCAACCAATGCAGACACGCCTCCTTACAACTCATTATGAGGATATAACTGGTGGGGATCAGTGGAACACTTACTGGGCAAGTGCCATCAGCGAGATCCAAAAGTCCAACAAGAATAAAGCACTATTCCAGCTCAGCCCACACAGTAGCCATTTCAAGAAGCCCTACATATAGGTGCTGGCCCGGCTCGCAACCAAGGAAACTTCATACACTATGCTTTGCTGCAATATCCAAGCAAATTTAAATAATCACCCAGTTTTAGGCTTATTTTTCTAGGTTCTTGTTTAATCAATGTAACATAAAAACTTTATCAATGTAAAACAAATCATCTGTAGTCAGCTTGCAAGTGGATATAAGGAAATATGACATGTAAACAGATAAGTAATCACATTAGACTGGCTGATACATGTTTCAACTGTATAACAAACTACCAAAAAAATGACAAACCTACTGTATATGTGTATGTAAGACAGCAAGCACCCTTTGCAGTGATATGCATCAAATCTCAAAAACCACCTTATCACGTATAATGAACAAGCAAAACTTAACACAATTGCTTTAAAGCTGAACTCCAGGAATGACCTTTTTAACTTGGTTACATCTAAATCTTTATATATCTCACATCCAGGGGTCCGTTGGGGAGGCAGAAATTTACTGTAGTAGCCTGTGCTACATACAATCAGTGCTTTTCTAGGTGCTGATAAAGCAACTTGCCTTCTTTATATTAAATACAGAGGGTCGCTTTCACCTGTGTGATTCAGACAATGTCTTGTATTTGTCTCAATGGATACAAGCCATCTTCTGATTGCACAAGGTGGAGATTGTGATGTTGTCTGCACCCCCTCCCTGCTCAGTTGCTCAGTCATACCTGGAAAAGACCAGTGCTGATTGTATGTAGAGAATGGTTCACAAAAGAAATGGCACATCTACTAATGCCCAACGGAATCACACATTGTGAGCATTAGGCGTTTGCCAATGCAAATGCCCACGCTGCCTCGAACAAATGCGATCCTGGCGCCCAGTGGCCTATTTAAAGCCAGCAGTCTAAACCACAAGTTTATGTGTTCTGCCTCTTCTGTTATTGGATTCCCTGTTACTGACTTGGCTAGTCCTTGACCTGTCTTGTCTTCAGTCCTGGCTCCTGACCCTTGACTTGTTCTACCCACTCTGCTTCTGCCTGCTTACCATTGTTTGACCCCGGCTTGTTCCCGATTTCACTCCCTGCCACTGCTTCTAGCTGATATCATATATTTGACTACCAGCTTGACTCCTGACCTGGCTCCCGGCTATCCCCACTATCAAGCATTACCTGGCGCATCTGAGGGAATCCTGCCCCGCAGCGCATCCTGCTCATCTGGTTGTCATCCGGTGTACATCCCTTCTGCACCTCAGCCTATCGCAGTTGGCAACCCCTGCTTTTTTGGGCCTAGCATTCCCTGTTACCATCTTCAGGGGTGCTCTGCACTCAACCGCAAGGGAAGCCTTCTCAGCACTCCAGCCTCTGACCAGGTATGTGAACTAAACTTTATTTCTGCATCCCTGGTGGCCTTCAAGATGTAAGATATGAAAAGTCAGATATAATCAAGCAGAACCAATGTAGGCTTTTAAAAAAAAAAAAGACCATTTCTGAGGTACAGCTCTAAAGTTTTTGATGGCAATACCCAGTATTTGATAGGGGTGTTGAAAGTGATCGGCACATCGCGATGCAGCCTTTTACGATTCTGCATCGATGCTGAACCCAGTTAAATCGCGATTGCTTGTGATGTCCTCCCGGCTCCTTCCGCCCCCTTCACAGATGTGTCATTGCTGGAATTACATGCATCGGTGGCCTGGCTGCGTCCGACGCTGTTCCCCCCTCATTGGACGATGTAGCCCAAGGAGGCGGGTGCTGCAGTGCCTCAGTGTTCCACCCCCACCACGCTCTCCCCTTACCTCTGGATTTGTAGCTCTGTCACCTCCCTGATGGGCGGGTGCAGCGCCGCTCGGCGCTGACACGCACATCACTGCAGCTATCATCACATCCCTGGAGGGGAGGGGTAGTAGGAGTGCACCGAAGATGAGAGACTAGCCTGTCCTGCTTAATGTAAGTGAGGGGTGAGTGCATAGAAGTGGCACATGCCCCACCTCTGCTGTACCCCCAGTCTGTGTGTACTGTGTACCTATCACATTGGGGCTTTTTTTCTGTCTAGTTGTTCCTGAGATTTCCCTATAAACTTTCCCATCTGGAAACATCTACTTATCTGAAAGTAGTATACTTGCAGATGGAATGCCTTCCTTTTTTCTTTTTTATTCAGTGATGTTGACCTGCATTCTATCTAAGTTGCTGCCAAAAGACTCACTAATGATTTGTTAAAGTGATGCTAAAGGGTATTATTTTTTTTTTCTGTAAAAAAAAAAAAAAAAAATACCCTACTTACCTGCGGACCATCTCCTGTATCATGTCTGCAGTCTCTGACCATCTCTTGTATCATGTCTGCAGTCTCTGACCATCTCTTTTATCCTATCTGCAGTCTCTGACTGTCTACTGTATCATGTCTGCTGTCCCTGACCATCTCCTGTATCATGTCTGCAGTCTCTGACCATCTCCTGTATCATGTCTGCAATCTCTGACTATCTCTTTTATCATGTCTTCAGTCTTTGACCATCTCTTGTATCATGTCTGCAGTTTCTGACGATCTTTTGTATCATGTCTGCAGTATCTGACCATCCCTTGTATCATGTCTGCATTCTCTGACCCTCTCTTGAAGTGTGTCTGCAGTCTCTGACTATATCCTCTGGTATTTTTGGGGGAGCCTGGAGCTCCTCTTTAAGTTGTCTGCTGTGTTTAGACTTTGCTACATGCAGGGAGTGTTTTTTTTTTTTTTGACTGCTTGAATTTTTTTGAAAAAAACCATGGGCATTAATTGTGATGCATTGCGGAATCAAATCGAATAGTTGATATGATAATCATAATCATATCCAATTGTGAGGCCAGTGAAGATGCGCACCTCTAGTATTTGATCCCTGACATGTAGTAACCTCTTAACCAGTTACCTCTGACCACAGCAGCAAGCTTGGCATACCACAGGGCCCTAAAACATTGGCTGTATGACATGTACAATTGATGTATATAAGCTGCTGGCTACTTTGAAGACACTCTGTATTTCATGCACACCCATGTATGGCTATCCCCACAGTGGTTTTGTAGCTAAATATAAAAATATATGTAAATATATTTTTGAATTACTGATATAATTGTATTTCTGTCTTTGCCATTTAAATTAGGATTCTCCTTTAAGTCAGATGTGGCCTAAACAAAGGAGTGTAAGGCTCACATATGTGCAGGGCAGACTGGCAACTTTCGGCCCAGGGGGAAAGTTCAAACCAGAGGCCCATGGTGCAGCAACTCGGCCCCCCTCCTACTCTCCTTCTTCCCGTCCTCTTCTTGACCCCCATTTCAAGCTGAAGCCCTGCCCAAAATACTCTCTACTTACCGGCTGAATCCGGGTTCCTGACCTGGCCAGCAGGGGGCGGTTGGGGGGAGATGGGACAGCTCGGTTGGGGCTGGCTGGGGGAAAAGAGTCTCCAGTGGGGCATGGAACTGGTCTCTGCTCAGACACAGTTTGCATCATCCATGCTTGAGGGGGGGATCTGCACTCTGTCCTTGTCTGAAACCTGCACTCAGTAGGCATGTGGCAGGGACTTTTTTTCTTTTCTTCACCAGGAATCCTTTAGACATGTCTGTGGCAGAAGCAGTGCAGCCTTTTTTACAGGGCATCAGAGCAGCCCAGGGGGCAATTTCCCCCGTGCCCCCTGGCCCAGTCCTCCCCTGCATACAAGCAAATTGGATGCGGGTTTCTCTGCATCCAATTCGCATTACAGGAGATTGTGACCAGCTTTTAATGGAGCCTGTTCACACAGGTCCGGGTTGGTCGCGGAGTGGATTGCAAAAGGGTCCTGTGCGTGTTTGGGTCCAGTTCAGAATTCAGGCAAAAATTCAAAACCAGAATCACACCTGAACAGGTGAACAGACACGCACCAGACCCCAGGCACGAACCCGTGGCCGCACATATGTGAGCCCGGCCTAAAAGCTACAATCATATTAAACAAGCAGCTGAAGGTTCGGGTGCATTGATGGGAGAAGAGGAAAGGCAGCTGAATGGGATTGTACACACACCACAACCACAGTGCAGCAAAAATGTTCCACCTTGTCGCTTTCAGCAGCACCGCCACCAAATGCGCTCATATACGTGAATAGGGTAGCGCCGCAGCTGTGAGCCAAGCGCTACTGTGCCCATTCAAAAAGCCCATTCAGCTGTCAGAAAAAAGAAAACAAAACAGACATCTAGAAGGCAGAAGTATCACTTACCGAATGTCTTTCAGCTGCATCCATGCTGCTCTCGAAAAAGTGATGAATCCATTGCAAAGCACTTTTCAGAGAGCAACAGAGTTATACACAAGCCCAGTGGCGTCGGCAGGGGGGGGCTGACCTGGGCTATAGCCCTGAGTGTGCTCCCCAAAAGCCCCGGGTCTCCTGTTGCTTTTTTAAAATGATTAGCCACGAGTCCCAAAGCCTGGGTTTGGCCGAGAACTCGGGGCTACATACCTCAGCAGTGTAAGATTTATAAAGCACATCCAATGATTGGTGGGCAATCCGGGGCAGCTGCAAGGAGAGTGAATGCAGCTGTCAAGTTTCAGCATTGATGTCGGGTGTGGGCGGGGCCGGTATGCCACGCCCACCTTCCTCCCCAGACAGCTTCTGTTTCTCTATGCATGGAACAATGGGGCGGAGCCCCGCATACCGGTCCCGCCCACACCCGAAATCAATGCTACTTGACAGCGGCAATCACTCTCCTTCCTTGCGGCTGCCCCAGATCGCCCACCAATCACCGGATGCAGTGGTGTAAAGGGCAGGCAGTGGCAGCTCCTTCAGTCCGGGGACTAGCGGGGGCGGAGCCGCGGCGGGAAGGGGCGGGGCCTCGGCGGGAAGAAGGGGGCGGAGCCTCGGTGGGAAGAAGGGGCGGAGCCTCGGCGGGAAGAAGGTGAGTGCCCATTGCCCAAGTGTGTGTGCTGGGTAGTAGAGGGATGGGGAAGCTGCATATAGAGGAATTCATCTTTCCCTATTCTTTCTGCAGCTGCTGAATAACTGATTCTCCTCCTCTCCCTCCTGCAGGAAGAATAGGGAAAGATCAATTCCTCTATATGCAGCTGCCCCATCCCCCTCCTATACAACTTCTTTTGCTGGCTCACCAGTGCTCTTAACCCCCCCCCTCCAGTGTTCTAATTCCCCCCTCAGTGCTCTTATCCCCCCCCCCTCGGTGCTCTTATCCCCCTCCCCCTCAGTGCACTTATCCCCGCCTCAGTGCTCTTATCCCCCCTCAGTGCTCTCATCCCCCCCTCGGTGCTCTTATTTCCCCCCCCCACCCTCAGTGCACTTATCCCCCCCTCAGTGCTCTTATCCCCGCCTCAGTGCTCTTATCCCCCCTCAGTGCTCTCATCCCCCCCTCAGTGCTCTTATTTCCCCCCCCCACCCTCAGTGCACTTATCCCCCCCTCAGTGCTCTTATCCCCCCCTCAGTGCTCTTATCCCCCCCTCAGTGCTCTTATCCCCCCCTCAGTGCTCTTATCCCCCCCCCTCAGTGCTCTTATCCCCCCCCCTCAGTGCTCTTATCCCCCCCCTCAGTGCTCTTATCCCCCCCTCAGTGCTCTTATCCCCCCCTTAGTGCTCTTATCCCCCCCTCAGTGCTCTTATCCCCCCCCCCTTGGTGCTCTTATCCCCCCCTCAGTGCTCTTATCCCCCCCCTCAGTGCTCTTAACCCCCCACCCAGTGCACTGGACTGCCCCCTGTTCTTTAGCCCTCCCCCGGTGCTCTTCAGCTCCCCACTGTGCTTTTCATCTCCCTCCCCCCTATGCTCCCTGTCCCCCCCCCAGTGCTCTCCGCCCCCCTGGTTTTCCCTGCTTGCCCCCCAAGTGCTCCCTGTCCCCCCCAGTGCTCTCCACCCCCTGTGCCTTCCAACCCCCCTGCAATGCTTTCCAAACCCCCTCTTAATACTCTCCAGTCCCCCACCCCCACCCCACCGTGCCCTTCAGCTCCTCCAGTGCTCTCTGCTTCGCCTGTGCTCTCCGGCCCCCCTAGTGCTCTTCTATCTTCTATCATGTCCTCAGTCTCTGAGCATCTCCTGTATCAGGTCTGCAGTCTCTGACCATCTACTGTATCATGTCCTCAGTCTCTGACCGTCTCCTGTACTATGTCTGCAGTCTCTGAGCATCTCCTGTACTATGTCTGCAGTCTCTGACCGTCTCCTGAACCATGTCTGCAGTCTCTGACCATCTTCTGTAACGTCCTCAGTCTCTGGCCATCTTCTGTTTAATGTCTGCAGTCTGTGACCATCTCCTGTATCATGTCCTCAGTCTCTGACCATCTCCTGTATCATGTCCTCAGTCTCTGACCCTCTCCTGTTTAATGTCTGCAGTCTCTGGCCATCGATTGTATCATGTCTGCAGTCTCTGACCATCTCTTGTATCGTTACCTCAGTCTCTGACCATCTCTTGTATCATGTCTGCAGTCTCTGACCACCTCTTGTACCATGTCTATAGTCTCAGACCATCTCCTGTATCATGTCTGCAGTCTTTGGCCATCTCCTTTAGCAAGTCTCCAATCTCATACTCAAACTTAAACACATTGCTAATAGTATTAGCTATCTATTTATGCTGAAGGTAGGACTGTGCAGGGGAGGGAGGCAGAGAGTGCAAAAGGGGGAACTGTGATTAGAGAGATGGGGAGGGGGCAGACTGCAAGGGGCACTGTGATGGGGGGCTGTGAAATGTGTGCAATAAATATTCTTGAAAACATTACAAATTTTTGTGGGTGTTTTTACATTTTAAAGTTGGGGGGTGCCAGATATAGGATCCGCCCCGGGTGCCAAATGCTCTAGGTACGCCACTGACTGGATGTGCTGTAATACATTTTCTTTCTAAAAAACCCCAGTGAGTCGGCGCACAATAGAAGAGATCTCAGAAGAAACTCAGACCGAGTCAACCAATCGCAGCGAGACCTCCCAAACTAAAATAAGAAAGAGGTCTCACCATAAATATGTACCAATGTTTAAGAATGACCAAATAAATAATCTATAAGCAGCTAAAAAGTCAACTGATTGAAGCAAACAACATATAAAATCCAACTCTTGTAGGCTGATCCGATTCCTTAAAAAAATTCTTAAAAAATCCTTAAAAAAATTCCTATATCCGCCTAGGATATATGAAGATAGGAAAATATATCCAACTTGTAGACAACTCCCAATCTATATTAAAAGACGTGTATGATGCGAATCCTAAAATTGATCCAATTCCTTAACACTAATCATAAATAAGTAATCTAAATATCTGTTCCCAGTGGAATTATGGCTTCTTTTCCTAAAACAATATGAGATGAAAACAGGCTAAATAGTCGCAACAGCCGACTGGATCGCAATACTAGTTCGTAATTCACAAATATAGCCAATATTCTCACAAATGAATCAGTGATGATGCATGTGTACCCAAAGATCGTAAAGCTGTTGCAACTATTTAGCCTGTTTTCATCTCATATTGTTTTAGGAAAAGAAGCCATAATTCCACTGGGAACAGATATTTAGATTACTTATTTATGATTAGTGTTAAGGAATTGGATCAATTTTAGGATTCGCATCATACACGTCTTTTAATATAGATTGGGAGTTGTCTACAAGTTGGATATATTTTCCTATCTTCATATATCCTAGGCGGATATAGGAATTTTTTTAAGGATTTTTTAAGAATTTTTTTAAGGAATCGGATCAGCCTACAAGAGTTGGATTTTATATGTTGTTTGCTTCAATCAGTTGACTTTTTAGCTGCTTATAGATTATTTATTTGGTCATTCTTAATCATTGGTACATATTTATGGTGAGACCCCTTTCTTATTTTAGTTTGGGAGGTCTCACTGCGTTTGTTTGACTCGGTCTAAGTTTCTTCTGAGATCTCTTCTATTGTTCTCTAGTGAGAAATACTAGAGTTGGCTGCATGTAGAATCGGATTGAATCCGAATCTCAGAGTTATATATTTGTCACCAGCTGCAAAAAAACACATTAGAGGAATCCTCCTACTCGGATACACACGTGACAGCGCATATATCACCCTATACTTTTTTAATACAATTACTTTAAAGCAGTCCTAAACACTAAGATATACTCTGAATGTCTTTCAAACATTATTATTGCTTCTGAAAGCATTAAAATCTCTTATTGGGCATCTGCAGGTTTCTTTGGCTCTAGAGCTGGTAGAGCAGGGGTGGTGTCAGTTTGTAGGCAGAGCTATTGATTGGCTGCGAAAAGATATCCAATTATTGGCTGCAGCAGCACACAGATCCCACCCTCCTGCACCAGATTGTTGAGCTGCCCAAAGAAAGTATTACAGTTGTCTTCATCAATCTGGGTTAGACAGCATCAGAGGGAATTTAAAATAGATTTAGTGCATATTAGGGCTCTGGTAAACTTTAAACTACACTCCAAAGCTCATTGAGCACAGTCACATTTCCCATGCAAACATGTATGTGCAAGTACTGGATGTTGAGTAAGTGAACATGAAGGGAGATTGAACATTAAAATCTCTGGCAGTTTGCCTTTACTAATCACTAGTGGCCCAAAGTCTGACACCTGACGATCATACTTATGGTATATGAGATTGTTGGACATCCCTTTTAAAAACTATGGGCAAGAAAGTAGACTTTCACCCTCTGAATGCACTTGGCATCGTTATTTTTTTTCTCTGGTTTGTTCTCCTTTTTTCATTTTTTTTGTACACCCTGTCTTGCGCCTGCCATTCTTGTCTAGGTGAGAATGACATCTCTAAGACTTTGAAATGTGTTCACCACATATACCGGGATGCTTCGCTTTCCATTCACAGGCCTGTGGAAGAGGTGCTACAAATCACAGCAGGACAATGCTTGCTGGATCTGTTGGGTTGGGCAGGTGAGTGTTCCCACGTATAACATGTAAGAGGAGGGGGAAAAAAATGATGGGACAATGGTTAAGTTCCTCTTTAATATTGAGTTGGTCTCACCTTTGCATCTGTAAACAGCTTCCACTTTTCTGGGAAGGCTTTCCACAAGATTTTGTATTGAGCTTGTGAGAACTTGTGCATTTTTGAGGTCAGGTACTGATGTTGGACAAGAAGACCTGGCTGTTTACATTTACGCCAAAGGAGTTTAATAGGATTGAGTTTAGGCTGCATTAATTTATGTTCCATCTGATGCAGGCAGTACTCCTCTCCATACCACCCCATGTCTGACCCCCTGTACTCCTCTCCATAACACCCCATGTCTGACCCCCTGTATTCCTCTTCATACCACCCCATGACTGAACCCCTGTACTTCTCTCTTTTCTCCATACCACCCCATGACTGACCTCCTGTACTCCTCTCCTCTCCATACCACCCCATGTCTGACCCCCTGTACTCCTCTCCATACCCCCCCATGTCTGACCCCCTGAACTCCTCTCCATACCACCCCATGTCTGACCCCCTGTACTCCTCTCCATACCACCCCATGTCTGACCCCCTGTACTCCTCTCCATACCACCCCATGTCTGACTCCCTGTACTCCTCTCCTCTCCATACCACCCCATGACTGAGCTCCTGTACTCCTCTCCATACCACCACATGACTGACCCCCTTTACTTCTCTCTTCTCCATACCACCCAATTTCTCACCCCCTGTACTCCTCTCCATACCACCCCTTGACTGACCCTTGACTGAGGGGGCCATTGGGTGGAGCTTGGGCGGTACTTACTTTTAAATATGGGAGGAGCTTGGGCGGGGCTTACTTTAAAATGTGGGAGGGGGTTATCAAATTTATCTTCGGGCTGAAGCCCCTGGTCTTTTTCCCACCTAGCAACGCCCCTGCACAAGCCCAATGGAAAAAGCAAGGGTCACCTCCTCTTTCTTTGTTCAAGAGCAAGAAGGGCTTCATATTAAAGGCCTGAACTGTCTAAAAAGTGCCATGAAGCTTTCTACTGACAAAGCTCCTGGTTAAGTAAAAGTATCTGTGAACACATTCTAAATTGTTGTAAAGCAAATTATATGTTCGTCCTATAACTGTATAAGCTGTTCGCAAAAATATAATTGTAGTTCCTTTTTTGTAATCCAGCACTCACATGAAAAGCCTTCTCTATGTTGCAGGGCTGGGACAAGGGGTGGGCTGGAGGGGAGGTTGCCCTGGGTACAATGATTTACTGGGTGTAGGATCCTCTAAGCTTGCACATCATAAATGGGGGAGGGGGACGCAGTTTGGCATCTTTGCCCTGGGCACTGGATGACCTTGTCCCGGCACTGCTATGTTGTATCCTCAGATTACGCAGGGGACCTCACTCAGCCTCAAATTACTTTGCCTGTCTGTATTTGTCTTCTGCTGTCTATGCGGTTACCGGCTACAACTGCATAAGGCAGGCTGTGATTGGCTTAGGTTTCCCCATTGTCACAGCCTTCTTGCAGTGGCAGATGCAAACTGACCACACCAACATGGATGAGATTTTGTGCTTTGCATAGTCAGTTTGGAAAGCTAATGCAGAGACACTGTCATGATCACCAGGTCTATGTATCCAACAAAAATAATGAAACACAAAAGACTATTATTTGTAACAAAAATATACCTTAATAAACACCTATATGCTTTAATAATTTTAGGGGTAACATACACCTTAAGTTATCTTCCATCAAGTGGGTAGATGGACGCATTGCTTTGTTAGATCTTAAAATAGTATTATTGTATTTGGGGTTGTTAAAAAAAATATATATACTGTATATATGGTGGTTATTAAAAAACAAATTTACATACTCAAAGCTATGCCATGGCATCCGTCTAATGCTGAAGCTATCCACTGCCAGCTCTGAGCGTAAGAATACATGTAAGAACACATCATGACTGCTGATCACTTAGTTCTTCTTCTCCTTAGAGCTGAGCGTGATGACCACTTTGCCCCTCTAGCACTTACCAGGCTGGAGAGGTGCGAGCGACTTGACTTTGGCTTTCAGAGATGAAGCCAGCTGTCAATCAGGCAGCTAGGTGGATTCCAACAATATGGTTGGGATCCTTCCAGATCCTACAGCGGCTCTGTGACGGCAGCTGGCAGCGGGCGGAATTGTCGGCTGATTCTGGGTCATAGGAGACCACAAGTAAGTGCACTCCTGTGAGCCACAAGAGAAGTATGACCAATAAAGCTTTTTAAATCCAAAATAAAAATTATAAAATTGTTCTCCAGCTTACCAATTCTTACATATTTGTTTTTATTTATTTTTTTTTTTCTTTATTTTTACCTGTTGATTTTGCCCAAAAATATTTGATGCCATTAATAGAGCAAGTTGTCTAGCAGAAATGGCAGTAAGAGGGCTGAGACAAACCATTTAACACAGGGGTGCTTACAATGGTCAGTTTTTAATCATTTAACTTAAAGTGTAGTTCCACCCTAATTTTATACTTACCTCCATCTTCTCGCTCCGGGTCACCTGAAAAAGAAATGGATAATCGCATTTTTTTTTTTTTTTTACTTACCTCGTAGCGAAGAAAATATACTTACCTTACTTCCTTCTTCCTCCTTCCTTGGCCGCGGCCCGTCGTCACTTCCTGGCTCTGCAATGATTCATGGGAGCTGAACGTCATCGCTCCCAGGAATCATTGCGCCTGCACCGGCCCCGACGTCAGTTCCGGGGCGCGTGCGTCATTCCCTTCTAAACAGCTTCTGGGCATGCCCAGAAGGTGTGGAGGGATGACGTGCGTGACCCGGAAGTGACGTCGGGGCCGGCGCAGGGCATCGTGGGACCGAAGAAGGCGGAAGAGGACGCCGAAGAGGATCTTGCTGGCTTCAAGCTGCCCACATCTGAGATGGCAGCGCTGGACAAGACGTTTTCAAGGTAAGTATTTGTCCTAACAGGTAAGTGCAACCCGGGACAGATCAGAGGCTAGCCATTGTGGAATGCACTAGCCCTGACTGTTCCGGGGGTATTTTAAAAAAAAAAAAAAATTCCAGGGTGGAACTCCGCTTTAAGGAATAAGTCCAGTCAAAATCTAATGCTTAACCTGCTCTTTGCCACAAAACTATTCTTTCTAACCCTAAAGCAAAAATCACTGTACTTACCTTTTTTACACCCGATCCGGTCCGGTCCCACGCTGATCTGTCAGCGGCAGCTTCAGCGTGGAGGCGGGTGCAGGAGAGGCATTCGACAACGGAAGCCCCATAGAAGGTCTATGGGTGACGTCACTTCCCATTCATTTCACAGCCGTTTTCGGTCCTCTCCTACAGGGTTAGATAGAATAGTCTTAGATTGTGGCAAAGAGCAGGTTTAGCGTTAATTCGTTTTTGACTGGACTTATCCTTAAAATCTATTTTTTGCATACACCCTTAGACTGTGTTTAGAATAGAACTGTCATATATACAAGTACAGTGGCACACAGCAATTCATGTCAATTACAGGCTGTATGCTGCACCAGGGCTGCCTGGGCAGAAGAAACACAGCTGCAATTATGCTGAATGGGCTCAGCCAGCCTGTGTGGATAAACCCTAAAGATATAGTTTTTTTTAACCCTTTAAACTTTGTTTCTGACTAATTCCTTAAAAATAGCTGGACAGTTGAATATACAAAAACAAAAAAAAAAACAGAATTCCAATGAGCCAACGTATCTCAGCATGAGACCACACTTATTTACGACTTTTAAATTCCTGAGCTGTAGAAAGTCACTAATACCCCTAATATGTCAGCAAAACATTCATGGTCTCTTATTTAAAAGTGACGCTTGAAAAAAATAAAATGTGATAACTCAGCTTGCCTGTAACCTTCTCATACATGGAAGTTTCATGCTTGTCATTGTATTCTTCAAAAAGGTAATGCACTGTGACAAACTATCTTCTTGCATCCTGCTTATAATTTACCATTGTATGTGTATACTGGTAAATTCAAAAAATATTGTTCACTGGGAAAGAGATATCTCTGTTTTCTGCTGTCTACTATGATTATGCAAGATGGGCTGTTTTTTGTTCTTGTCGACAGGCTAGACAGGTGTGAGATGGTGGTTATTTGCTTAGCAAGATAATTGGTAACAGGAAAAAGTGTGCCATCATATGAAAATCCTTTTTTTTTTTACTAACACAGCAGAAGCAGATTATGGAGTGAATCACCTGGGTTCCCATCTCAATACTCATGCCAATGGTGGCAGCACATAATAGTTGGATCATCTCCTCTAAACCATAGCTAAGAAACAAAGCAGGCCCAATCTCAGCAAGATTTTAAAATAAGTTAAGAAATGTCTCTGTCCGGTAATTATTATTATTATGTGAGAAAAATATATTAAAACCCGGGCAAAATAAATACGTGTAAATGCTACCTGCAGCAGCTGTACACTTAGATAAGGCTAAGAAAAATATATTGCAATATTAAAACAGCGCTAACAGGTAGATAAAATATAACTATAAAGTGCACTATAATCCTCTAAAATGTTGGTATAAAAGCGCATCAGTGCTGAAAAAATTATATGCTCATAAATTCATACAGATATATACTAGTAATGTGCCACATATATGATTAGAGTCCAAACATATATACAATAAATATAAAGTGACAACATGTGCAAAGAAATATTCTTTATATAAGGTGCAGTCCAAAAAAGGTGAATAGTCCACTTATAATTAAAGTGCTGAATATCGTGCTCCACACAAAAAAGTGCCCAGTGCTTCCAAAAAGCCCTCTTGGGGATCCACTCACCAGACTTTGGAAAATCAAGAGCCTTAAGTATAACAAGCAGACACCTCCTGATCAACCTCCAGCCTCAGGAATATGGTGCTATACAGCCTTGGTGTCCCCCAGGATGACAATGGGAATAAGCCTCCAAGGAATGTTTCCAAGATACCTTTGCACACAGGGTCTCAGGCAAAAGAGAGGAAGGAGCCGAGAATAGTGAAGCCCGCAGGATAATTTTATTGTAAAAAAGCATAAAATATTACTCACAAACAAACGAGTTTACTAAGCATTGTAGAAATCAGTAGTCACAGTCATCCGATGCACTTCCGGGTACGCTGCCGGCGTGCGTTCCACCGTGGTTTGCGGAAGTGACGTATTATGTATTTTATGTATTTTATATAATTTTAGGAGATATTATTTTAGAGATATTTATCCCAACTAACCTCTTGTTTAAAATCATATTTTATCCCATGTATGACATAACACATAGCAGGAAGGAATTTTATATGGTCTGTTTCTCTTCAATCGATCATTTTCCTTGTTTAAAATATTTTAAATAAATGTTTGTAATTGGGGAAGTGAGGTTGTGGACTACTAATAGCGATTGAAAACTCTGCCACATAATATTTTAATATTTATTGCTGATTAGCACCGTATTATTACCCTTCCGGTTTGCTATGGGGACACCCAGCGCCTTTACACACACTAGCAAGTTATCTGAATACTATTGCTATCCACCCCCGCTCCCAATTGGTTCAAGCGCACGTCAGTTTATTATAAATAGGTTCCGTCGCTACAGGAAGTGATGTCCTTGATGACGCCCGTGATAGGCGGGCGAAACGCGTTGACGTAATTTCCTGTTAGCTTTGTCACACCACGTCACTTCCGCAAACCACGGTGGAACGCACGCCGGCAGCGTACCCGGAAGTGCATCGGATGACTGTGACTACTGATTTCTACAATGCTTAGTAAACTCGTTTGTTTGTGAGTAATATTTTATGCTTTTTTACAATAAAATTATCCTGCGGGCTTCACTATTCTCGGCTCCTTCCTCTCTTTTGCCTGAGACCCTGTGTGCAAAGGTATCTTGGAAACATTCCTTGGAGGCTTATTCCCATTGTCATCCTGGGGGACACCAAGGCTGTATAGCACCATATTCCTGAGGCTGGAGTTTGATCAGGAGGTGTCTGCTTGTTATACTTAAGGCTCTTGATTTTCCAAAGTCTGGTGAGTGGATCCCCAAGAGGGCTTGTTGGAAGCACTGGGCACTTTTTTGTGTGGAGCACGATATTCAGCACTTTAATTATAAGTGGACTATTCACCTTTTTTGGACTGCACCTTATATAAAGAATATTTCTTTGCACATCTTGTCACTTTATATTTATTGTATATATGTTTGGATTCTAATCATATATGTGGCACATTACTAGTATATATCTGTATGAATTTATGAGCATATCATTTTTTCAGCTCTGATGCACTTTTATACCAACATTTTAGAGGATTATAGTGCACTTTATATTTATATTTTATCTACCTGGTAGCGCTGTTTTAATATTGCAATCTATTATTATTATTATAATACAGGATTTATATAGCGTCAACAGTTTGCACAGTGCTTAACAATGTAAGGGCAGACAGTACAGTTACAATACAATTCAATACAGGGTTGAGAACTTCTGACCATTAAAGGTGCTCGTTATCATACCCTAGTCATTTCAAATGGAACAATATTCACAATCAATGCTGGAAAAATGTAGCATTCCTTGTAATTATTAGGCTATCTATGATCTAATTTTTTGAGGAAATTCAATCAAATTACAAGCCAACATTCAACAACAGGAATGAAAATCCTAATAACATAAGTTGAACCTATTTTGGGACAAGTATTTGTCCATGCATTAAGTAAAGTCAAGCCATTCAATTTTAATGGGCTGCCAATGCAATCCAGCGCACAGAAAACCACACCTGACACTATTTTGTGTGAAGCCCTTCAAATTGAAGGCCTTACTGACCCTTGTAGCTGCATGTAGGCAGGTGCAGGCTACTTTCTCCACTGCAGTAAAAATTGAAGCAGAGAGAGGCGCCTCTAAGTGCAGGTATCCAATTTAATGAAATAAAACGAAAATAGGAACTTACATCAAGGTAAGGGTGGACAAGCACATCTAAGGCATTGGTGAGAAGTCTGATCCCAGAGAGTCCTTAGTCCTGCAGAGCGGTGTCTGGGGTGTCTTTAGCTTCTAGTGGTCTCCGTGGGAAGCTGGATGTCACGGTGATGAAAATCCGACCAGAACGAGGCTTGGGACGCTGCAGGCGCGGGATCGGGACATCACCAATATGCAACCGGTTTCAGAGCTTGCGTGCTGCGAATGGCACGGCAGCCGCGCTCCTTTTTCAAGCTAAGATGTGGCTGTCTAAGAGGGGCTTAAATGTCCAACTAAGGGGTGGGGCTGGGCTCATATATGCTGATGAGTGAAAGAGTCAATTAGCAAGTCAATTGGACAGCAGGAGTCGTAATGAGAGCATAAAATATCAGGGCAAGTAATGTGTCAAGATAAAAATAACATTCTGATGTGAAAATAAATAAATGAAACAAAGTAAACAGAAGGGGGAAATAAAAAGGGAGTACTATCTTAGGCAATGTATACAATATGGATAAATATACATGTAATGAGAACAAAAAAAAATAAAAAAAAAATATATATATATATATATATATATATATATATATATATATGCATACATTTAATCCATACATATTCAGAAGAAAGGTCATTTGATCAACATATAAAGTTGTATAGGATCAGCATAAATATAAAATGCAAACACATAAAATATATAAAATATAAAATAAAAAAATAAAAAAATATGGAGTGAGAAACCTTGTCTAGACCATGGTATTCAAACAAATCTGTGGGCAATGGACTATCTACGTGTTATAGTCCTGCAAGGAGAGTATGTTACATATGTATAGTATGTGTGGTTACATTACCCTGTAAAATATATATAGAGTGAGGGGAGGAGAGGGGGAGGGGAAAAGGAGAGTTGGGGAAAAGAAGGGAAAGGAAAGCAGGGCGGGGGGGGGGGTAAAGAGGAACAGACAAATGTGGGGGGAGGAGGGGGAAAAAACAAGAGGGGGGGAGGAAAGAAAGAGAGGGAAGGGAAGGAGCGGCAGTGATACTCACTGATCAAAGGACCTTCCACCCCCATGATGATGGTAGTGAAGAGGCACATGTGGTCCTATGGAATGAAAGAAATATGTGTTACTATAGAGTTCCAGTATGAGAAATTGTATAGTTGAAAAGGATATGGTCAAGAGATGAAAGGGGTTTTTTGTTACAGAATAGTCGCAATCTCAATACCCTCGTTCAGTCCCCCTGGTGAGAGGGTATCAAGGAAATAAATCCAAAATGTCTCCCTAGCACATCATTTTTTGTATCGTTTTGCCTCTGGTAGGGTTCTGGGTATTTGTTCAAGGACCCACACCTGTAATCCACTGGTACTTTTTTGATGGAACTCCGTAAAGTGGAGTGAAACACTGTGTTTGTCCTTTCCTGATTCTATGAATCGTCTGTGTTCTCCAAAACGTTGCCTGATGGCTCAGATGGTACGGCCTACGTATATTAGGCCGCAGGGGCAGGAGAGTCCATAGATCACAAAATCAGAGCAACAGTTATAGAAGTGATCTATATTGAAAATTCTGTTATTGACATGAAAGGTTTTTTGTCCATGATGAATGAAAGACATCTTACAGAGGGCTTTTCTACATTGAAATATACCAATAAGGGGTAACATTGCCTTAGATAGTACTCCCTTTTCATTGCCTTAGATAGTATACATTGCCTTAGATAGTACTCCCTTTTCATTTCCCCCTTCTGTTTACTTTATTTCATTTATTTATTTTCACATCAGAATGTTATTTTTATCTTGACACATTACTTGCCCTGATATTTTATGCTCTCATTACGACTCCTGCTGTCCAATTGACTTGCTAATTGACTCTTTCACTCATCAGCATATATGAGCCCAGCCCCGCCCCTTAGTTGGACATTTAAGCCCCTCTTAGACAGCCACATCTTAGCTTGAAAAAGGAGCGCGGCTGCCGTTCCATTCGCAGCACGCAAGCTCTGAAACCGGTCGCATATTGATGATGTCACGATCCCGCGCCTGCAGTGTCCCAAGCCTCATTCTGGTCGGATTTCCAACACCGTGACATCCAGCTTCCCACAGAGACCACTAGAAGCTAAAGACGCCCCAGACACCGCTCTGCAGGACTAAGGACTCTCTGGGATCAGACTTCTCACCAACGCCTTAGATGTGCTTGTCCACCCTTACCTTGATGTAAGTTCCTATTTTCGTTTTATTTCATTAAATTGGATACCTGCACTTAGAGGCGCCTCTCTCTGCTTCAATTTTTACTACAGCTCCGGATACCTGGTTTCAGTTTTTCCCCTGGATGGCAGCCCTAAACACATGGATGTCCTAGCCAATACCCAGCATATTGGATTTTAAAGAACCCCCTCCCCTTTTCCTAGGTACCCCCTTTTCCCCCATGCCCTCCCCCTTGTACTGTCGGCTTCAGCGCCTATGTCCTTGTTATACTTTCTCCACTTCAGGTGGAGCTCTACTGTAGCGGCATAGCAGGGGGAGAGGAAGTCAAGAGGAACATGGCTCCTCTATTGTTTCCAAGATCACTAGGGCAGCTATCCAATTTGATGCTGCCGTCCCATGTGACTTTAGCAGCCAACTTAGGTCAGGCAGAGCCTATTTAAGGCCTTGACTCCCAGGCTTGGCATGCATTTGCATGTGGGTAGTGAAGGGACCAGTTGCCTGTTTGTCAAGGACAATAAAAGCAGCAGGGAAAAATTCCAAACGAGAAGGGAAAGCTTAGGGCTCACAATCTCCCTAGACATCTTCCTGTTTGGGTACTATGGGCAGGCCACATTCTGCACCTCAGGAACGATGCTGTCAGTTCAGCTGATACCTGCTCTACTACACGCTAATGGCATTCCTGAGTGTTCCTGATTAGACCTTCTCCCATTGGATTTGTTGTGAACGGTTTTTGATTTTATTTTGCCTATAATACAAGTTCTTCCAATTGCACTTGGACTGTGTGTGAATTATTGCTCCCGCATACCCTGTGGAGCAATTTATCTTCAAAGTTTACAGAAGAAGAACTGAAGATATTCTAGGCATTCTCTTAGCAGCAAGGGGAAGCTCATGCACACTGGGTGTTATCAAAATGCCAGTAAAAAACTGTAGCTGTAGAAGGAGTTATTCATCTTTTTTGCAGTAGCGTTTTTTAGCTTTTTCAGCTGTAGCATTTTTTAGCATTTTTTTTTTTTTAGCAAAACTATATTCCCACAAAAGCTTATGGCTCAAAAACATTGATAAACATAGAACAGCCACGTTTTTCAGAGTTTTTGGGCGTTTTTCAGCTTTTATCAGAGTTATAGCGTTTTTACGGCTGAAAAACTCCTCTCAAAATCCACTAGTTCTGGGGTTTTTTCCACTCAGAAAGCGACCCTGACAAAAACTGCTAATAGCAGACTGTGTGCGCATGAACACATAGGATACCATACTGGGGAGTTTACTGGCTGCAGAAAAAAACGTCTGACGCCAAAAACAGCACCTGTAAAAATGTCCAGTGTGCATGAGACCTAATATTCACAGGGGGTGGTAGGTAGCTAGGACTGATAGGGGGGAAAGTCAGGAAAGAAGGGTTTGTGGCAAAAAAAAAAGTAATTGCAGAAGGCAGCACCTAGTCTTATGCTGGATACACACTATACAACTTTTGTTAGTAGATTTCCTTTAGATTTACCTTCAACTATGTAGTGCAAGGGCCTGCCTGATTGCATACAAATTGAAAGTGTTTAGGTCTGACCTCATATTATATGGTTTTGGTAAGTCTAAATGAAAAAAAAACTAAAGAAAATTGTATAGTATGTATCCAGCTTTAATCTTTCAATGATAAGTGTTTAAAATGACTGACAGGTTTGTTATAAATTACCAAGAGACATGATATGAATGTTGGCCAGTCTGCATGATTTTAGCAATTCTCATATTTAGACTGTGCTGTATGAAAGTAGTTCTATTACTTTAAATTACAAGTATTCACTATTTTTGTCACGTATCAGACTCTCTTGTACCTGGGAAACATCTATACTTTAAATATTAGACAGGCCTCTTTCACCTCGTTTTTCTTTCACTGTACATTCTAGATTGTTCCAGTTCCAAGCCACCCTAGCACTAAGCTGTGTACCATTTTTTTTTGGTCTAGGATATGATTATCACATAATCCCATAGTGAATGAAGCATATTTTCTATTATGTAATTTATGTGGCATGTTCAAAATGATGTGAAAATGCCCTTAACTGGAAATTATGATTTTTGGAGCTTGGGAAGTTGAGGTTCCCACCCCTTAATGTGTAAACAATTATGTTTAAAACATTTGCAGATATAATAGAATGATCAGCCATTCAGAAATGCCCATGCCTGACAATAACATACACGTCCACATACAGTAATATGAATTTGTGAGGCAATGCATTTATCCAGTTCATAGGGGATATTTTACATAAATAACAGTCTGTTCATTTAGCAAAGTAAATATTTGCTGAGCTTAGTAAATAAGATGAAGCTGTGTTCACTTTAGTCACATGATAGCAAAAATATTATTTCTTTAATGTCTCATGCACATGGTTGGGTATTCAAAGTGAACACAGCAGCTTCAACTTTTTTACATTCATTCACTTTGATAAGTGAATAGACTCTATTTCTTTAGTATAGTGAACCTATGAACAATTGAGTATTAACCATGATCATACATTTAACTAAGGCCGGCCGTACATGGAGCAAATTTCTTTCCTGCAACCATGGGTTTCAGGAGTGAAATTAGCTTGATTCCCCCTTTAACATAGAGAGTGTTGATGAAGAAATCCCTTCTTCTGCCAGGCCATTGTCTTTGCCTGGGGGTGGGGGGTGAAGACAGTGAATATCACTAGCGGCTCCAGCAGCTGCTAGCGATAACTACAGGTAAAACCCGGCTTGCTGATTGTACCCAAGTTGATTGATCAACTTGGTACATTCAGCCTGCCCATACATGGTTCGAATCTGGGGCAGTTCCTGCTCTGTCGAGATTCGAACCATGTATGGCCTGCCTTAGTGTAGCTCAAAAACTCTCAGCATCCTAAATCCCATGTATTGGGTTTGTTTATGTGTGTACAACCACCATGTTAATGACAAAACTGTCATTAACACCATGTTAATGACAAAACTGGATATCTATGGCAGTGTTTCTCAACTCCAGTCCTCAGGGCACACTAACAGACCAGATTTTAAGTATTACCTTGGGGAGATTCAGACTATAATACTGCAATCACTGAGCAGCAAATAAAATCACCTGTGATGTATTTCAGTTTTCTTGCAAACCTAGCCTGTTAGTGTGCCCTGAGAACCGGTGTTGAGAAACACTGATCTATGGCACCCTGTGATGCTGAGACAATCTCGGTTCTCTCCTGGAACGTGAGAGAAGCCTCAATTCCAAATTCAAGAGAGCACTGTTCTTTCAATACGTCAAAACGTATAACCCCCACATACTTATCTTACAGGCTACGCACTTGATGGGCAGTAAGTTGATGAAAAAGACTGTGGGTTCAAAAGGCATTTCATGCTTCATAATACACCTATGCTAGGGGTGTATCTATACTTGTGAACAAATCATTGGCTTGTGTAATTTAAGATTTTTTAAGCAGTTCACACAGACCCACAAGGGAAATACGTAATATTAGTGGTACAATTATGGCATAAGCGCTATGTTTTTGTTGGTATTTACATTCCTCCACCCTTTCAACCAGCTTTGTTGACTTGATTCTGGAGAGGATCGCCAATTTACTTCTAATGGGTGACTTTATTAATATTCTCTCCCCAGACCTAGATAGACCCAATCCCACAAAGTCACCCACTGGTAATTTACCTAGATGGGCCATATCAGCGGATCTGATGGAGGTCAGGAGATGGAAACACCCCACTACCAGGTCATACTCATGTTTCTCCACCTTATATAAGACCTCCTCTAGAATTGACCTGGCATTTGCTAACCCCACTATGCTAGCTGACATTGTGTCTGTGGACTACATACCCAGTGGACTATCGGACTATCGGACTATCGGACCATAGACCTTTGGCCTTGACTCTGCGATCCCATTCGGTAAGTAGTGGCTCCATGTGGCGTCTTGACGTTTACTGGATCTCCCACCCCGACATAGCTGATCAATCTCATATGTGAAACCAGAGCGCTAAAAACCTCCAACACAGGGGATGGGTATGATGAGTCAATTAAAAAAGCAAGGAGAAGGGGGAGGGGGGGGGAGGGGGAGGGAAAAGGACAAAAGCAAAACACTAAATAAAGCTGATGGAATAAATTTACTGTATTGTATGGGATCGACGTGTAGTCAGAAAGGAGTAGTCCATAAACACTGAGCCGCTCTTCCACAGACCAAGAGGAGATTCTGTTAGAGCAAAAAAACAAAAAGGAGAAGCGCTCTAAGTGTAGACAGTTTAATAATACATAAGAAGCAATGTGTGTAGTAACTCACAAGACATAAGTGAAAGTCAGGCTGTGTAACATCATCAGATCTTTAAAGCATCCTCTGGGGGGAGGGAGGTGGTGATGTCCAATCCAAAGCGCCGTCCGTGGCTGAGTAGATGTTTAATGGGAGGAAATAAAGCCGGCAGCCTCCCGCCTCAGTGTACGATGAGCGGTCAGATGGAAGTGACCGACGGCTGCAAGGTTCCGTGGATGGATGGACGCTCTCCCGTCACCAGGGGTGATGAGTTCAAACAGCAAAGGAACGGCAGGCACGACGCGTTTCTGAGCATGCGCGGGGTCGATGTACCCGGTGAGCACCTGAGGAAAGAGCGCGCCGGGTACATCGACCCCGCGCATGCTCAGAAACGCGTCGTGCCTGCCGTTCCTTTGCTGTTTGAACTCATCACCCCTGGTGACGGGAGAGCGTCCATCCATCCACGGAACCTTGCAGCCGTCGGTCACTTCCATCTGACCGCTCATCGTACACTGAGGCGGGAGGCTGCCGGCTTTATTTCCTCCCATTAAACATCTACTCAGCCACGGACGGCGCTTTGGATTGGACATCACCACCTCCCTCCCCCCAGAGGATGCTTTAAAGATCTGATGATGTTACACAGCCTGACTTTCACTTATGTCTTGTGAGTTACTACACACATTGCTTCTTATGTATTATTAAACTGTCTACACTTAGAGCGCTTCTCCTTTTTGTTTTTTTAGCTGATCAATCTCTGCCTGCCTTGAAAGAAAATTTGAACGTACAGTATCTCACAAAAGTGAGTACACCCCTCACATTTTTGTAAATATTTTATTACATCTTTTCATGTAACAACACTGAAGAAATTACACTTTGCTACAATGTAAAGTAGTGAGTGTACAGCTTGTATAACAGTGTAAATTTGCTGTCCCCTCAAAATAACTCAGCACACAGCCACTAATGTCTACAGCTGGCAACAAAAGTGAGTACACCCCTAAGGGAAATTGTCCAAATTGGGACCAAAGTGTCAATATTTTATGTGGTCACCATTATTTTCCAGCACTGTCTTAACCCTTTTGGGCTTGGAGTTCACCAGAGCTTCACAGGTTGCCTCTGGTGTCCTCTTCCATTCCTCCATGACGACATCACGGAGCTGGTGGATGTTAGAGATCTTGAGCTTCTCCACCTTCCATTTGAGGATGCCCCACAGATGCTCAAAAGGTTTAGGTCTGGAGACATGCTTCGCCTGTCCATCACCTTTACCCTAAGCTTCTTTAGCAAGGCAGTGGTTGCCTTGAAGGTGTTTTTGGGGTCGTTATCATGTTGAAATACTGACTTGTGGCCCAGTCTCCGAAGGGAGGGGATCATACTCTGCTTCAGTATGTCACAGTACATGTTGGCATTCATGATTCCCACAATTAACTGTAGCTCCCCAGTGCCGGCAGAACTTATGCAGCCCCAGAATATGACACTCCCACCACCATGCTTGACTGTAGGCAAGACACACTTGTCGTCGCACTCCTCACCTGGTTGCCACCACACACATTTGACACCATCTGAACAAAGTATGTTTATCTTGGTCTCATCAGATCACAGGACATGGTTCCAGTAATCCATGTCCTTAGTCTGCTTGTCTTCAGCAAACAGCTGGCTTTCTTGTGCATCATCTTTAGAAGAGGCTTCCTTCTCAGCCATGCAGACCAATTTGATGCAGTGTGTGATGTATGGTTTGAGCACTGCCAGGCTGACCCCCCACCCCTTCAACCTCTGCAGCAATGCTGGCAGCACTCATATGTCTATTTCCCAAAGACAACCTCTGGATATAATGCTGAGCACGTGCACTCAACTTCTTTGGTCGACCATGGTGAGGTCTGTTCTGTGTGGAACCTGTCCTGTTAAATCACTGTATGGTCTTGGCCACCGTGCTGCAGCTCAGTTTCAGGGTCTTGGCAATCTTCTGATAGCCTGGGCCATCTTTATGTAGACCAACTATTTTTTTTTTTTCAGATTTTCAGATCTTCAGAGAGTTCTTTGCCATGAGGTGCTATGTTGAACTTCCAGTGACCAGTATGAGAGAGTGAGAGCGAAAACACCAAATTTAACACACCTGCTCCCCATTCACACCCGTTCTGAGACCTTGTAACAATAACGAGTCACATGACAACGGGAAGGGAAAATGGCTAATTGTGCCCAATTTGGACATTTTCACTTAGGGATGTACTTTGTTGCCAGCGGTTTAGACATTAATGGCTGTGTGTTGAGTTATTTTTAGGGGACAGCAAATTTACACTGTTATAAAAGCTGGACACTCAATACTTTACATTGTAGCAAAAGTGTCATGTCTTCAGTGTTGTCACATGAAAAGAAACAATAAAATATTTACAAAAAGGAGGGGTGTACTGACTTCTGTGAGATACTGTATCTGTAGGGTCTACTTATCTCTCGCCAAAGCCCTAAGTCCTGTGACTTTCAACTGCTCCATTCCTCTGTTATCAGCATAATAACTTTTGACAAGTTCTCCAACACAGGAGATAAAAGCAGCTGAAAATTTGTGTCGGGATGGGTGCATAGAGATAGATTATGAGAGAACTGGTCTATTCACAGCACAGCTCTGCATGTTTCTTTCTTCCTCTGCCTATGTGGAAAGGTGGGGTTTGCCTTTCCTCCAATCAGCTGTCACACAGTGTATGCCTAGACCCCACACACAGTGCTGGAACAGGAAGAAAAAGTTCTAACTTGATTTTCACTTTCTAAACAGTGTAGAAAGCTGAAGACAGCAGATATACAAATAAAACTTATGAAGGGAGATTTGTTTCATTTTGGTGTTTATTCTGAGGCTGTTCACTTCACTGAGTATATGTGAGGGTTTACATCCACTTTAAATGATATTGTGTGCCAATCAGTGGCTCTTTGATTTGCAGATGAATGTAACAGTGTAAATACAATGTGACAATTATGTTGTTACATTGTACATTGTATTTCCAAATCAAGCTGTCCAGAAGCTGCATTCTACACAGCAGTGACTGCAACATCAAGGGAGTAGAGGGATATGATGTATGATGCACACCCTGTGTGTTAAAAGTTTTCAGTGTGTAAGTTGCACACCCAAAGTATGCAAGTACTTGTTATTACTTGCAAGTACTTAATATTATCAGTGATTAAACTGTTCTGTTGGTACTTTCCCAGCCAGGATAAATAACATCCTGTCCTTAAGGAATATATTAGATCAATATACTGTAGTGCTATTCTTAGCTTCCTGTAGCTTTAACCTCTCATTAAAGGAGATATTGTATTCAGACACTTAACTCAGTTAACAAGTTTTGCTTCAATACAAATAGGAATTATGCATAATGAAGATACATGAGAACAGAGGAATGTTCCATTAGAGAAAGTATGCCGAACAGATTTGTTACTATTTCAACTGACAGTGTAGCATAACGCCTCCTTTTTTTTTATAGTTTTTTACCAGCAATGCTAACAAATGTATGCTTGTCATGTATGGCTGTTTGGTACTTTTCATACCAAGGACACTAAAACAAACACATTTTTTAGGCCTAATACCTTGCCACATATCAGCTGACTGCACAAACACACAGTTTAATGCATACACATTTACCCACTTCAATACTGGGCACTTCTACCCCCTTCCTGCCCAGGCCAATTTTCAGCTTACAGTGCTGTCGCATTTTGAATGACAATTGCACAGTCATGCAACACTGTACCCAAACAAAATTTTTATAATTTCGTTCACACAACTCTCATTTTTATTTTTTTTGGTGGTATTTATCGACCACTGGGTTTTTTGATTTTTTTTGCCAAATAAACGAAAACAAAAAAATCCATCATTCCTGAAGTACTGATGGCCTGATTCTTGAGGCCCTAAAATGTCAGGACAGTACAAATATCCCCCAAATTACAATTTTTGGAAAGTAAACAGTCCAAGATATTTAGTAGGAGGCATGGCGAGTTGTTTTGAAGCTGTAATTTTTTTTGTTATCATTTTTTGGAAAATAAAGAAATTAAAAAAAAAGAATTCACTTTTTTTTTTTTACATACTGTCACCAGTGCAGTACAGCATCATCATATAACTGGTGTCATGGTTATTAGGGAAACTGATGGGTGACAGTACAAAATTCTTTTGACCAGAGCAATATAATGTTACAATAGTACTACTCTAGGAAAGCGATCAAGATTTTATTTTACACATTATGAGTTCTTATAGCAGTGAATTTCATTGCTATAAGCAAGCATTTTACTGAATGAAACAAATTCATTCAATTTGTTTTGTTGTGATTAGCTGCGATTGGCCAGAGCTAATCACATAGTGCAGATGAGCTGTGATTGGACCTGTCTCTACCATGTGAACACCTTGATCAATCACACCTAGCAACACAATTGTACACAATGGATGACATGAAAGGAAGCCATTCATTGTTTACAGGTCATGTGACCTGCTGTCATTGGTCACAGCAGTCACATGGTACCTGTAGCGAGCCGATACACCAATCAGTCATCTGATGGAAACAGCTGGTAACAGATCGCGGCACAGCCATGTGCGAGGCGTGATCCAGGAGGACATCATATGACATCCACCCAGATTGACGAAAGGCTCGCCCAGCCATTATTTTGTTATAGGCTGGGCGGGAACTGGTTAAAGCATTATTAAAGGCAATTTAATAAAATAAAAAACATGTTATACTTACCTGTTCTGTTATACTTACCTGTTCTATTGCACAAAGCAGCCCTGAACCTCCTCTTCTGGGGTCCCCTACCAGTGCTCCTCCTCTTCTGTGTTTGCCCCCATATAAAGTACTTGCTATGGGGGCAGACTGTGCGTACATGTGGGCTTGAGACCCTTTTTTGGAAAGTAGACAGTCCAAGGTAAGAGCCATAGTGAGTTTTTTTGAAGTTGTAATTTTTTCCCACAATTTTTGGGAAAATGAAAAAATGTTTTATTTTTTTTTTACACAAAATTGTCTTAAATAAAAAGTTGTTTCTCACACATGGCATAGGCATACTTGCAATTACACCCCAAAACATATTTTGCTACTTGTCCTGAGTATGTCAAGACTTTTTCACACCCTGACCACATATAGAGGCCCAACATCCAAGTAGCACCTGCAGGCATTCTAGGGACATACGTTACGCATCTAATTTCCTGACTACCTATCACATTTTTGGAGACCCTAGAGCACCAGGACAGTGGAATTACCTACAAAATGACCCCATTTTGGAAAGCAAACACCCCAACATACATTCTATGAGGCACTATGAGCCTTTTAAACAATTTTTTGGACATGGTCGCTGTATGACGGGTAGCACTGATGGACTTCACGACAGGTAAATTGGGCTGCATGACAGGTACACTGATGGGCTGCATGACAGGTAGTGATGGGCTGTATGACAGGTAGTGATGGGCTGTATGACAGGTAGTGATGGGCTGCACATCAAGTACTGCTGGGCTGCATGACAGGTACTGCTGGGCTACAGGACAGATACTAATGGGCTTCAGGTCAGGTATTGCTGGGCTGCACGACAGGTTCTGCGGGGCTGCATGACAGGTACTCTGATGGGCTGCAGACAGGGAATCTGATAGGCTGGAGACAGGTACTCTGATGGGCTTGAGACAGGTTCTCTGATGGGCTTGAGACAGGTTCTCTGATGGGCTGAGATCCAGCTTGTATCAATGTAAGTATGCATATCCCATGCCTTTGGCACTGCTGTGAAAGCAAAGAATCACTGTAGTAGTCAAAGCTACTACAGGGATCACTTCTGTCTCTCAGGTCTGAGAGGCTGCCCTGCTGCATAGTAACCATAGGGGATGTTTCTCAATAATGGTAAGGTGTTTTCTGATTGGGCGAAGTAGAGAGGTGGAGGTTACGTCACATCACCACCTCATTCCAAAGAATGCTTTGCATCCACTGAAAAACATTTAAGATGTTCTGTGAATGGTGCCTGTGTTGAGTGGCACAGGAACTGGAAGACAGTTGCAATCACTGTAGTAGCAGTGACTACTACAGCGATTCTCTGCTTCCACAGCGATCCCACAGTTATGGCATCCAAGATGGACCAATGTAACTATGAAACAAATCTGTACCTGGAGTTCAGCCTAAATATACTGACATCCAGCATTTTATTCAGAGAATCACTGAATTCCTCACTTTCTTTCTGACATCAGCTTTAAACTGGAAACTATAACTTACAGGTGACATCTCAATATGAATTTAGCTTTATACTGGAAATGGGTTCAGCCTACGCAGTCTGTGCTTTTTATTTTGTACTGTTGCTTAACAGAATGCCTGCCAGCGGTGTTGATAATTTAACCACATACAAGTGATTTGCGTTGCTTGGTTAGTCATCTTTCTATTTTTAGCAAGACAACTGTTATGTAAACCAGCATTGAAACAATAGGAAACCTTTTTAATGTTCTTAATAGAACACCATATGTTTTGTTTTTTTTAACACAGATCAATCTAGTTACAATACAATCATTTATAAATGAGGAAGATTAACCCCTTAAAAAGTAACAATATATTTTGCAAAAAAAAAAAGCCATCTTTCAGACATGGACTGGCCTGCTAAAATACCGCCATTTCTTGCTGCCTCTGCAATGCCCCTGAAGTGTGAAGTATCCTGCCTGTAATGGTTACAATGTCCAGTGATGCTGATCCCAATACAGGCGGTCCCCAGGTTACAAACATCTGACTTACAAATGGAGGGAGCCAACAGAAAGTGAGTGGAAATCTACCCCTAGGAAGGGAAATTCACGCCTGTATGAGTTATCATGGGAAAAAGGTGTCTCCACTAAAGCTTTATCACCAATCCTTTTTTCTACAACAACTCAAAATTTTCAAAATCCACTTGTCATAGGGACAGAAAGTGGACGACATCTTCTGAAGAGGGGCACAGACAGCTAAACAAATGTTGCTGAAAGATGGCCCTACCCTATGCTTTCCAAAAAAACATAAAAATTATTTTTTTTGGCTGGAGCTACACTTAAAAAATGTACCTGTTCTGACTTAAAAACAAATTCAACTTAAGAACAAACCTACAGTACCTTTCTTATTTGTAACCCGGGGACCACCGGTACTAGCTCTACGCTGTGTCCAAAACTTAGGCCAAGTGGGTGAGGACTGCTTCAAGTTTGCCATCATTTTCAAGAGCTTGCTCAGCCTGGGCAACTGACCCGCCACCAGTGTTGCCAACCTACCAGATTTAAGTTTACTGACACAACACTAAAATTTACTGGCACAGCCAAGTTTTTACTGGCATTTCCAAAAGTTACAAAAGCACAGTTTAAAGTGCAAATTTCAGTGTTTAGGTAACACACAAGTACAATATGCAATTAGCAATATGATTTAAGGTAAATATTAAGGCAAAAAACAGATTTCCAATGTTATTTTCGATATAGTAAGCAAGTAGTTTAGGGACAGAACTCAGGAGGGCAAGAAATTAGAATGGTCAGGCACAAACACATGAAATTGACTCTCACAATCACACTGACAGCAGTGTGCAGCAGCACATATGATGATGATGATGACACCTCACTGACATGTCCCTTCCTGAAACCCAGTGACAGTCTCTCTCCATGCCAGGTGGACCCTTCAGTTCACTCCCGGCTTGCCTTGTTTCTGTCCTGCAGACCCGCACATAAGGCTCCGGCCGCTCCATGCGGCTCCCTTGCACCATGACATCACATGGCGCTCAGGCACCACCTCTGCCAGACCTGCCCCCCCATCGGTGCCAGCCGAACACACTGTAGCAGAAACTGCCCTGGAGCTGAGCGTAACAGCCATATTTTTTTTACTGGCAACCTTTTCCTGTCACTGCCATTTACTGGTAGGAGAAAAGTGCCCATTTTTTACTGACTGCAGTTTGGCAACACCGCTTGCTGCCAGTATTGGGCAATGGAGGCTATAAACACTGTATAGTACAATGGAGTCATTGTAGGGGCAGTATGCAATGGACATAGTGTTAGCTAGTCTGCCTAATGCTTATTTACTTTGTTTTGTCCTCCATAAAGTTAGAAATTCAGTCAGTGAGAATATTCCAAAAGCCAACCACCATAGACATAAACGGTGGGGTCAGTTTACCTGGCTAATTGTATAAAGAGGTATTACTTGGTATTTATTTACTTACTCATTATTACTATTATCACTATTACCTATTTATTTACTCATTTCACTAAGGAAAATATCACTTCTTCAGATTATTACAATATATCAGTCAATATAAATTCAGTCACTCTAATACTGCAGAGATTACCACTCTACTAATGATGGCACCTTGCACTGAGTCTCCAATACTGCAGAGATTACCACTCTACTAATGATGGCACCTTGCACTGAGTCTCAAATACTGTAGAGATTACCACTCTACTAATGATGGCACCTTGCACTGAGTCTCCAATACTGTAGAGATTACCACTCTACTAATGATGGCATCTTGCACTGAGTCTCCAATACTGCAGAGATTACCACTCTACTAATGATGGCACATTGAACTGAGTCTCCAATACTGCAGAGATTACCACTCTACTAATGATGACACCTTGCACTGTGTCTCCAATACTGTAGAGATTACCACTCTACTAATGATGGCACCTTGCACTGAGTCTCCAATACTGCAGAGATTACCAATCTACTAATGATGGCACCTTGCACTGAGTCTCAAATACTGTAGAGATTACCACTCTACTTATGATGGCACCTTGCACTGACTCTTCAATACTGTAGAGATTACCACTCTACTAATGATGGCATCTTGCACTGAGTCTCCAATACTGCAGAGATTACCACTCTACTAATGATGGCACCTTGCACTGAGTCTCAAATAATGTAGAGATTACCACTCTACTAATGATGGCACCTTGCACTGAGTCTCCAATACTGTAGAGATTACCACTCTACTAATGATGGCATCTTGCACTAAGTCTCCAATACTGTAGAGATTACCACTCTACTAATGATGGCATCTTGCACTGAGTCTCCAATACTGTAGAGATTACCACTCTACTAATGAGGCATCTTGCACTGAGTCTCCAATACTGCAGAGATTACCACTCTACTAATGATGGCACATTGCACCGAGTCTCCAATACTGCAGAGATTATCACTCTACTAATGATGGCACCTTGCACTGTGTCTCCAATACTGCAGAGATTACCACTCTACCAATGATGGCACATTGCACTGAGTCTCCCATACTGTAGAGATTACCACTCTACTAATGATGGCACCTTGCACTGAGTCTCAAATACTGTAGAGATTACCATTCTACTTATGATGGCACCTTGCACTGAGTCTTCAATACTGTAGAGATTACCACTCTACTAATGATGGCATCTTGCACTGAGTCTCCAATACTGCAGAGATTACCACTCTTCTAATGATGGCATCTTGCACTGAGTCTCCAATACTGCAGAGATTACCACTCTACTAATGATGGCACATTGCACTGAGTCTCCAATACTGCAGAGATTACCACTCTACTAATGATGGCACCTTGCGCTGAGTCTCCGATACTGCACAGATTACCACTCTACTAATGATGGCACCTTGCACTGAGTCTCCAATACTGCAGAGATTGCCACTCTGCTAATGATGGCACCTTGCACTGAGTCTCCGATACTGCAGAGATTACCACTCTACTAATGACGGCACCTTGCATTGTGTCTCCAATACTGCAGAGATTACCATTCTGCTAATGATGGCACCTTTCTCTGAGTCTCCAATACTGCAGAGATTACCATGGTGCTAATGATGGCACCTTGCTCTTTAAGCCTCATTCACACAGGTGCTGAGTCCATGAATGGGCTATTTGTTTATGCAGTAAGCCCATTCAAGCCTATGGGGACACAGTGGCTGCACAGACACCAACCCTCATCCCAAGTTGACAGGCATGTGGGTGAGCCACTGTGTCCCCTAGCAGCACCTGGCAGCTCAAGCTGGATAAAGGCATGGCCCAATTACGGATTACGGTCATCAGTGTCTGTGTAAATGAGGCCACACACCTTATTATTATAAAGTCCTAGTGATGGGTCACTACTTAATCTCAAAATTACAGAGATCAAAAAAACAATTATATAAGAACCATTTATCAATATTTTTTTAGTGTAAATCTTCACCTCTTTAGATTGGAGTAGAGCAATCACCTTTTGCTGCACCGTATATTTTTTTTTCATTATATATAAGGGGCCATCACATCTTGTGTATATAAGCTTCCTAAATCTCGTAAAACATGATGGTTTTTCCAGTTCAGAAATTAAAATCTGACAGAGGCTCCAACCCTTTCCCCCTTCTATCTAAAATAAAACTGAAAATTTTGCCTGGGGTTAAGCTGCTGATTTGAAAGAGTCACGGCCAAACTCTCCTATGTGCTGCCATCTCCTTTGCCACAGCAGTTACCATTAAAAAAAAGTAAAGAGCCCCATATTTATTATACAATATGCAGGCTGACTGCATTACAGTAATAAAAGGTAGGGCTTACTGGGTTTTAAGTGGAAAAAACTGTAATAAAATAAAAATGTAGGCTACTATCACTAAAGCTATCACTATCCTCTAAAAGGATTGCTTTCTTGTCATGCTGATCCAGTAGTTACACTAATTGTAATCACTGATCCAGAACAAGCTTTTAGAAAAAAAGTTCTGAGTTTACTAATTGTACTTTCTGCATTGACCAGGGTCTGTGACTCAAAATATTGAAGGCAGAGACAGCCAGTATTTTAGGAAGAAGGTTGCCAATGGCTGCCTACATATTTCTTCCATTACATGTTTCCTTTAATCTCTGCTGCTACACTGCACTGCAAGTACAAAATAATTATGTGTTTTTTTTAATAATATCTGGTCTAGATGTCTAAAACGTAAGAGGGTAGTTCCCTTCTCTTGGGTTTATCTGATGTCCATTTTTGCAGGTGGACACGTGTGTGTAACGACTGGCCTCTTCCTTAAAATATTATTGGCCTACCAGTGTTTTGCCTCAGTACTTGTGAATTATAGATTTAATACAAACATGCTAGAAATGAGTGCCAGAAAAATATACCTGAATTACTTTTCTCTTTAAGGCTGCGTTCACATATTGGCGTTCCGGATCGTGAGCAGAATCGCCGCGATTCTGCCTGTGATCCTGAAACATGGCAAAATTGGGAAGAAGTGCTAAAGCCTAACAGTTTGTCCTGTCATTATTATTTGTAGGCATTTTGAAGTTTCTATAGGTATAGAGGCTTGAACTTTATACCTTCACCAGTTTTTAGCTTTTTATTAAAGATAGAGTTTATAAAAGACAAAATATTTAAAAATACTTACCTGTACCACTGTCTGTGTCACTGAACCTCATTCATTTGAAGAGCTATGCTTGCTGAAAAATCTTCAGCATCTGATTCATAGGTACTGTAGCGATGTAGTTGCTGGTAGATAGAACCACATCATGCAGAGAGGGACTACAAATTTGACACACCCAGAAGTGTCAAATACTGAAGATTTTCTAAATATTTAATAAAGTCAAGATTTGGATGGTGGTAATGGTAACTATTAATACATTTTTACATCTAGCAACAAAATAATTATAAGGCATCCATACACATGGAACTATTGTAAGTTGATAATAAATAACTAAAAAATAGAAATATCCTGAACACCGATGGTGCTTGTACTTAAAGCACAACTAAAGGCCAAACTTTGTTTTTCGTTTTGGATAGAGTGGAGAAGGATTAGAACAGCTGTCACTTTTTATTGCTGTCTGTGCCCCCATTAGGGAGATTCATCCTCTCTATTTGTCCTGTTTACCGTTAGCAGAAAGTGAAAGTAAAGGAAAATCCCAAATTATGGGTTGTCCCCAGAAAAATAATAGAGTGGAAATCTTCCAATGGAGACACTAGTTCTGAAGACCTGGGGGTCCCCAAGAGATTCCTTTAATTTTTAGGGATCTTCTCTCACTTCCCATTTTGGCTATGGGACAAGAAGTAAAGGTAAATCTCCCCAATGGGACACAGATGGCAAAAAATAAACCAACAGGGGTTATAACCCTCCCTTACTTAATCCAAGAAGAAAAAAAAAAGTTTTCCCTATAGTTCTACTTTAACTGAGCACTGACACAGAAAAAAGCAGGGTTCCTAAAATAATATCCAACTAACTAAAGCTTTTATCTGTAATTGATTTACACCAAGGGTAATACAGTAAACCCCCGCTCCATCGTGGTTCAATTTTTGCGGTCCCGGTATATTGCGTTTTTTTTTTTGTAATGTTATTTTACTATATAAATCATTAAAAATGAAATATTTTTGTGTTTTCCATAGCTCTTGCTATGTCTCTTAGTATCTTTTATGTGTTTAAATGAGTTTCTATTGTTTTAAAAGTGTGTTTAAAGACCTTAAAATGCTTTTACACGTACAGTGACAGTAAAAAAAACATGCCTACAATGCATTTTAATAGGGTTTTTCTATTTCGCGGATTTTCACTTTTCACGGCTGGGTCCGGAACGTAACCCCCGCAATGGAGGGGGGTTTACTGTAATTTGAGACATTCCACAGACTTCCAACAGGTCAAAAATGGAATGGGGATTTCCATGAAAAAAACTGTGGTTCTGCTAGTCAGTAATATTTTATAATTTAAGCAGAATGCATTGAATGATAGCTGTAACAGTTACTAGAGTGCTTATGTTAGCTCTCAGCCAAACTGTCAGACAAGCAAATGGTTGGTTTATGGCTGTTTACATGTACAGCACGATGGTAATTGCAGATCAAACAGGGGGCAAGATAGCAGCTCCTATGGATGTAAAGGATGGTAGAGTTTAGTTAGTTTACATTCCTCTTTTTAGTAACAGGTAGGCATACCTCCAAACTTTTAGAGATGGGAATGAGGAACACCTATTAGCAAACATATGTAGGCATAGGACTACCCCGCTGTGCCCTTTTTGGCGATATTCCTGTGGTCAAGTGTGGCTCGGGGTGGAATTTCAGTGCCATTAGCGGTAACCCCGAGCCACACTCGGGGTACCGCCAGGGAGCATCACTGGATCCTGGAAGAGGTTACTTACCTTGTCCCCGGGATCCTGCACGGTATTCCGGCAGTGTACGGCGGCCGGATCTTCCGCCTGATGCTGTGTGCCCCGGCTTCCGTTCCCTGTGAGTGTCTCATCGCAGAGGGATGGAACCGGCGGCAAATTCAAAAAGTAAAACACACAAACACACTGATATATTGTAATCCTATTGGATTACATTACTAAATAAAATAAATTGACATTAGTTTGCCCCCCAGTGCCCTTGCCTGCAGTTTTACTGTACTTTATATATATATATATATATATATATATATATATATATATACACACACACATATATATATATATATATATATATATATATATATATATATACTTTAACTTATTTATAGTTACTTATTATATTATAATTTATGATTTTGTGTTTCGAACTTTATCATACCTGAGATGTTATAAAGAACGCACAGTAAAAAAAAAAAAATCAGCATCTAAAATCGGAAACAATCATATCACCAGGGAGGTTAAAGGAGAGTTTAAAAAAAAAAAAAATGATTAGTTCAACCTACAAGTCCTTTTTTTTTTTTTTTTTTTTTACCACTACTATTCCTTTGGGCTGGCTTTTGACATATACAAATGCAGCAATTTAGAAATTGAATGAAAGGTTTTGTAGAGGGAAACACTTTTTGAAAAATAAATAGTTCATTTTATATAAAACTATGTAGATCAGACCAAAATGAGGAAGAAAAAGAAGAAGGCGCCTCTAAGTACAGCTAGTGATACTTTTGGCATGCTCTGAAACGCGTTACTGCCCCTTGACGTCATTACGCTGCGTGCGGTCCACGGGCGAGTCGTGCGTTTCATCGCAGCCTGAGACTGAGAAACTGCCCCTGGTTTGGCTCCTCCATTCCACCATCTCCTTGCTGCTGGATGGCTTAAGAAGATAGAGCCACAGGGTCAGGAATGGACCATGAGTAATGATGCTACTAGTCAGAGGCGCCATCTCCTTTTTCTTGCTTCAATAGTTGGAGTCGCTTCTACCAATCCAGAAGAGCTGCCCCTTTTGTCAGCGTGGTACCCCCACACAATTACAGAAGCCCATTCATTTTTTTTCCCTTCCTTTTTCCATCATCCTTCAGGATTGATTTTCCTAACAGAAGCGCCCTATGTTCCATGTACTGTAGACCAAAGTGAGGAGGAGAAAGAGGGACCTTGTTCCAAATCAGGAACAGTCCATGAAAATCAGGGACAGTTGGGAGCTATAGGTAAGTGCCCCCAATAACTAGAGCTGTCTTATGAACATCCTTCGTCTTAGCCATCTTGACATTGCTCTTAGGACTGAAGTATGTCCAATTCTACTGTAGAAATATTAGGCCCATTTTTAGTAATAGTGATTCTATTTACTCCTACATAGAACAGTGAATATACTTGTGAATTACTAATGTTTTTTTCTTGTTTACTTGTTTTCCCTTTCCTGTTTGATGAATGTTTCTTTCTGGAGCAGCAGCATAACAGTATGCTTAGTTACTGCTGGATACCCACTGTGATTAGATCAGCAGCTCTGCTAGAAACGGTTATTGCCTGCTGTTACAGCATAAAATTCACTTTTACATAGAACCGCCTATATTTCTAATATGCACGTTTACATCTTTCCATTAAAACTAAACTTGTTTAAACTTTACAGAACTCAATTCCAACTCTATTCCAATTTAAATAGAATATTGTTTAAAAATAAGGAGCTGTAGAAATCAATAAATATAATTAGGTAGCCTACTTCTTTCCATGGAAATGAGCTAACTTTCAGTTCTGACAACAAATGTTGTGTCTGTGCCCACAATTCTAGGGCACTGTGCTTAAAAAAGAAAGCCTCCAATGCATCATGGGATAAGATTTTTTTTTAGACCTTCTTATCTATGATATAGCTGCATAGGTTGAAAAAAGACACACCTCCATTAACCTCAACCAAAAGATAAAAATAAATAAAAGAATATAAATAATTTGCCGCGCTACTTAAATTGTGAACACTTGATACAAAAATCAAAACTGGTCCAACAAAAAACAATCAAAATATAAATCCAGTAATGAAACACACATATTTGCAAGTATTCTGACAGTCCCAGTTGTTTGTGCAGAACCAAAACTTGTGACCACCCTGGTGAACTGTCACCACCATTAAAATTAAACTCTTACCGGAACAAATGGACCCTATTAGAGTCATATCAGCCTGTGATTGGTATCTCATCATCAAAGCCTTGACAGACACCCAGTTTTCAGCATAAATCAAATCAGTGTCATCCATATGTTCCATGGAATTCACCTTGAAAATTTAATTGGGGAAACCAACATAGTGTAAAACCGCATACAATTTTATTATAGCTCAAAAAGATAAATAGAACTACTCACATTTACACAATTAATTAACGCTTCATATTAAATTTGTTTATAAAATACTTGTGCGCTGCTATGTGTTTCAAGATAAAAAAGTGATGGAAAATAAAATAGCTAATTTCACTCGAACCCACAATGCGTATATACAACAAATCCAAAAAGTTAGAGAGAATCAAAGATTGGAATACAGTAAACCCCCCTCCATTGCGGGGGTTACGTTCCGGACCCAGCCGTGAAAAGTGAAAATCCGCGAAATAGAAAAACCCTATTAAAATGCATTGTAGGCATGTTTTTTTTATTGTCACTCTACGTGTAAAAGCATTTTAAGGTCTTTAAACACACTTTTAAAACAATAGAAACTCATTTAAACACATAAAGGATACTGAGAGACATTGCAAGAGCTATGGAAAACACAAAAATATTTCATTTTTAATGATTTATATAGTAAAATAACATTACAAAAAAAACGCAATATACCGGGACCGCAAAAACTGAACCGCGATGGAGCGGGGGTTTACTGTATATAAAACTGTTTGTGATATGGTAACAACTACCAGGGTGAACAGCTGCAACCATTTACTAGTGAACTCAAAACACTAAAAGCAAGCAAAGTTGTAAAAAAAAAATGGTGCACTTGTTCTGAAAAAAGCCTAAGCATATACAGTTTAACAGTCATAACATTGTCTATTGTGAATAAAATATAAATAGTGAAAATAAAGAATATATGAAAAAGTCCACATTGGGTCTGTGAATCACCCAGAAACGTGCTCAAAAATCCAAACGTGAGTCCAGTTTGCAAATGCAGGTATTCAATACACTTTTGCTGAAAATATATATATATAAAAAAAAAGTTCATATGGTTATAAATCAGTGAACTTCAACCACCACCTTCAGGTGAAATGGCCGCTCACCTTAGGAACTGACCAAAAGGTCAAAATGCGCTTAAAATGGACAAAGTGGTCTTCAAATCCTAATAACTTCCATCAAGAAAGCTCTGCCTCTCTAGATCCACACTTCACTCCACCAATCTCTCTGCAGGGTTTACACTGGATCCTTGCCTCCCATCTCAGGTACCACTCTAGCTAAGTATCCCCACAATCCCAGTTCCAGCACCTAGCCCAATAATCAAAGGAAAGAAGATTATTGAGCTGGGTGCTGGAACTTTGATTGTGGGGATACTGCTATCTGTATTAGAGTGAAACCTGAGATGGGAGGCAAGGAACCAGTGTAAACCCTGCAGAGAGATCGGTGGCGTAAAATGTGGATCTAGAGAAGAACAGCTTTCTTGATGGAAGTGTTCAGGATTTGAAGACCACATTGTCCATTTTAGGCGCATCTTGACCTATTTTGTCAGTTTCTAAGAAGAGCAGCCATTTCAGCTGAACGTGGAGGTTGCGGTTCAGTGATTTATCACCATATGAACGTTATATATGTGTATATATATATATATATATATATTTTTTTTTTGTGCAATAGTGGTGGATTGAACACCTGCATTTGCAAATTGGACTCACATTTGGGTTTTTGAGCATATTTCTGGGTCAATTCATACACCTAAATTGGACTTGTTCATATAATCTCTATTCTCATTATTTATGTTTATGCACTATGTACAATGTTATGATTGTTATATATGCTTAATGTTTTTTCAGAACAAGCGTACCATTTTTTCACAACATTGCTTTACATTAAATGAATTCCCAGCCAATGTTAAAACTATCCAAGCCTTTACCATAACAAAAAAGCATGGCGACATCACGTGCATTGGCTCAGTCCTACGCATTTCATCAGAATTGATGTCAATGGGGCAGGACAAAAAAATAATAAACTTTTCATCCTCAGAACTCAACATACTGAGTCGGAGTGGCATCCAGGTTCTTTTTATTAAATTCTTTCCATATATTTGCCTGAGTAGCAATGTTATTGCTTACAATTGAAAAGTAACAATCTTTCTAGATTTTAGTGGGGCAATGCCAAGTTGTGGGGTTTCATTCAGACATTGGGAGGGTTTGATAGTTAAGTGCGTATTGCTATTGATAACCAGGCACTCATAATACCAAGGAATATGGCTCTTAAGCTACCCAATTGCTACATTATGAATGTCCCAGACCACTTACTTGTCAATAAATGTCCCAAGCACATTCCTCTCAAGGTGCCATTTCTTTCCTTGAATGTTTAGGATAATGAGCACTAGTCACCTTAATTAAGATTTTTTAAAGATTTGTTTTATTCTGGTACATGGAGAAATATGGAGGAATGGTGAAGGGAGCACAGTATAATTAGAGTTTCTACTTCACAACATAGTCTTTGGTCTTCTGAATGTCTTTCTCACTTTCTGGGTTCCTCTCTCACAGGGCTATACTGGCTGGGCTTTTAAACTTCAAAGTGGCTCATTGACAACTGAGGATTAAGGGGTATCTCAGCCCTAAAGTTCAAGACAGGGCAGCAAATGAAAGGTTACTATGTGGCTTTCTAGTGCAGTTGGGCACTCATCAACATCACGTGCCACTACATAGCAGCCAATATCTTCAAGGTGGTCTCTGAAGAGGGAAGATCCTTGCAACTTCCCACATCCCTAGGCTCAAGGACCCAAGGACATGACTGATGTTACAGATGCATTCGCTCAGGGAAAAAGCCCAAGAAGAAAGACCATGTGTCAGCAAGTAACTGGGATATGTAATAACACTCCCAGCATGCAACAGCAGGCCCCCAAGCCTGTTGTTTTTGAGGAAAATAATCAATGGCGAGCAGTTATGTCTGGAATGTAAAATTGTAGCTTAGGGAAAATGGGATATTACCTTGTAAAAGTAGCAGTGATATAATCACTGTGCTGTACATAAGCTGTGCAAATAGCAGAGCTCTAGAAGGTACCCAGCAGCTCCTCACACTACTGGTGCCCTTTAAAAATAACTAGAAAAGTGGGCTGATACATAGCAATTACTCTGCACAAGGGGAGAGAGCAGCAGGGACCAGTCTTTACTGTAGGAAGCTTCTGCACAAAGGAACGTTTCATACTGGAGTACTGCAGAGACCTTGAAGAAATGCATAAAGCCCACCAAGATTTAGGTAAGAATACATGCTTTTTCGAATAATTTAGTCTAAATTGTTATGTTTCCTGTCATCTTGGAGTGTAGAAACCATGATAAAATGTGACCAGATTTATTGTGCCTATGGCAAGAAATCATAAATCACTTTATTACAAAATAATTGTTGCCCCTACATTCAACCTTTAGTTCCATGACAAACACATGACTATAAAAAACCTGTGCTGTTATATAATCATGGCACCCAATGCGTGACCTCTAATGCTATTTTATTGTTTACAGTGGAGAGTACATTTTTTTAGTCAAGGCTGTAATAATAATGTTACACGTGGGCCAGTGCCTTGGGTAGCAATAAACCATAACATTTTTAAATGGTGATTTTGTTTCTACCACCTGGCCACCTCTGGAAGTTTGTTAATTGAAGGAGGTGTTGAGGACTATAGTTCAGGGAAAAAAACAAAACGGTATTTTCCCTATTAGTTGATGATCTATATCGTTAAAGTGTATGTAAAGCAAATACATTTTTTAAAGTAGGAAAGATTTGGAACCCCTGTCAGGTTTTCTTTTATTGCTTTTGTGTTCCTGATGGGGGGATTCACCTTTTCTATTTGTCCTTGTGTGATCATTGTAACTAGAACAAAAAATAAAGGGAAATCTGACATTTTTTAGTTGTCGCCGAAACAAAAGGTAACGGTAATGAGATCAGAGACCAAACTCAGAAACCATTTCCGTACAAATCAGACTAATTAGACAAGGTATTGTGGTATGAATGGCCATGGCCCTTTATTATTGGTGTACTGTAATAAATACAATATACCAATATTTATTATTTATTTATTTATTTATACCAATACATACTGTAAAGGTAAACTAATGGCGCTTTTCCACTGCATGGAACCGAACGGTTCGGCTCGCTTTTGTGCTTTTCCACTGCTGGTACCGCATGGTACGGTGTAGGAACGGTTCGGTACGGTACGGCGGCGCTTTTCCACTGCATGGAACCGAACGGTACGGCTCTCTAAAACAGTACCACCTCGATTGTGGTTCCAAGAGGTACCATACCGGTACCATATCCCACAATCCTTTGCATGCAGTCACTACTAGCCACTGATTGGTCAAAGAATCGTTGTTATCCCACCCACTTAACTTTAGTACTACTTTAGTGGAAAAGCAAACCATACCAAACCGTACCGAACCGTTCCAACACCGTACCATGCGGTACCAGCAGTGGAAAAGCAAACCGGGCCAAACAGGGCCAAGCAGGGCCGAGTAGAGCCGAGCCGGTACTTGCAGTGGAAAAGTGCCATAACTAGACCAGCAAATGAATTACATGTTTAAACATACCACTGGTTCAGCCATTAAAGCTTGAGGGATGTTTCCTCTTCACCTGCAGTCATTGATCTGACATCTAGAAGAAAAAAGAGGAGAAGCGCTCTAAGTGCAGACAGTTTATTGATGTACAAGGCAATGTGTATAGTAACTCACTAGACGTTAATGAAAGTCAGGCTGTGTAACTCCAGTTGTTCTTAAGCCATCCTCTGGGGGGAGGGGGGTGTGCCATCCATTCCAAAGCGCCGTCCGTGGCTGAGTCAGTGATGTTGGGAGGAAAGAAAGCCGGCTGCCTCCCGCCTCAGTTCACGATAAGCGGTCAGATGTGAATGACCGGCGGCTGCGATGTCCCGATGTTAGCTGGAAGCACTCCCGTCACCAGGGGTGGTGTGATCCGACAGCAAATTACGGCATGCACGGCGCGTTTCTGAGCATGCGCGGGGTCAATCTACCCGGCGCGCTCTTTCTTCAGGTGCCAATACATATATATTGATCTGACATCTGTCCTCCTTTTTTCTTTGTTCTTATAGGTGCCTTGTGTCCAAAAAAAACTGAGGGCACACTAACCTAGTGCATTGTCCTGGGAAATTAGCTTTAACAGAGTAACACTTGTATCAAAGCTCATCACAAAAACAGCACCATCAAGTGCATAATACACCATATGGTGTGACAGGACAAATGAAGATCCAATAGGTTAAGATGTTTTGAGGACTAGCCTCTTCTTTAGAGCCACTCCTCAAAACTAGTTAGCCTATTGGATCATCATTTGTTCTGTCACACGGTATGATGTATTGTGGACTGAATGGTGCTGTTTTTGTGATAAGCTTTGATACAATTTTACTCTGTGAATATAATATTTACCACTTTTTACAGTAATAAAGCTATGTTCTTAGGATAATGCACTAGGTCAGTGTGCCCTCTGTTTTAGGGTTTCAGTGGTTCCAGACCTCCCCAGTCTTATTCACGAAAGCAGAGATTAAATTATAATCTACTAGATATCTTTGGGGGCACTTTCTACCACAGGAGATTTTGCATTTGTTTCTGCTTGGAGGTTCCTTGGGTCACCTAACGTCCAAAAGAACTTTCAAGAAGAGCGTGAAGTCACATGACAGGTAAGTAAAGAATCAAAATTAAAAACTGTTTAACTGTCAAACAGAGTCAGTCCCGGGTCCAATTGGTAGGGTCCCTATTGCACTCCACCCAACTTTTTATATACAAATAAGACTATTAGACCAGGTATTGTGATATGAATGGCCGTAGCCCTCTAATATCGGTGTATTAAATACAATTTACCAATAATAATTGTTTATTTATTTATACCAATACACATAGCTACACTAACTAGACCACCAAATTAATTAGATGTTTAATCAGTTCTGGACCGAAAGGATATGCCCCCTTAATGACCAGGCCCTATTTTGCGATTCGGCACTGCGTTAATTTAACAGACAATTGCGCAGTTGTGCAACGCTGTACCCAAACGAAATTTACGTCCTTTTTTTTTTCCACAAATAGAGCTTTTTTTGGTGGTATTTGATCATCTGTGCAATTTTAATTTTTTGCGTTATAAACAAAAAAAAGAGTGACAATTTTGAAAAAAAAAAATATATATATATATTTTTACTGCTATATAACATTCCCAAAAAAAAATGTAAAAATCAAAATTTTTTAACATTTTAGGCCAATTTGTTTTCTGCTACATATTTTTGGTAAAAAGAAAAAAACGTAATAAGCGTATTTTGATTGGTTTGCGCAAAAATTATCGCATCTATTAACTACATGAAAGATTTATGTCATTTTTTATTGTGTTTTTTTTTTTTTTACTAGTAATGGCAGCGATCTGCGATTTTTTTGTGTGACTGCAACATTGCGGCGGACAGATCGGAACACTGACTGACATTTTTTACACTTTTGGGGGTACCAGTGACATTACTACAGTAATCAGTGCTAAAAATATGCACTGTTACTGTAATAATGACACTGGCAGGGAAGGGGTTAACAGTATAGGTGATCAAGGGGTTAAACGCGACCCTAGGGGAGTGATTCTAACTGTGGGGGGGCACGGCTTCTGAGATGACCACAGAGACATGTGATCCTATATAGCAGGATCACATGAGCTCTGTGATCATCCCAGGGAGAAGGACGCTCGGCTGTGTTTACAACAGCCGACCAACCTTCTCTCTCAGCGGGGAACGATCAAGAGTGTCAGGCGGCAATTGGAGCTGCCTGACACACGCATCGGCTTCCCCGCTGATGATCAGGGGCTGGAGCGTGCTGCTGGAGCACGCTGCCGGAGCACGCTGCCGGAGGCACGCGCTCACCCCCCAGTTCCTCTCAGGCGAACGACGCAGGTCTATGTCCTTTTGCCTGTACGAGCCACCCTGCCACAGTAAAAAGTAAAAAGGCGGCGGGTGGTCGGGAACTGGTTAAATGGTGTAGCCATTAAAGCTTGAACCATAAAACTTATGAACAAATAAAAACAACTGTCCCCAAACGCCAGGCTCAATGTAATTGAACCTGGCACCCCACCTGAGCCACAGCCAATGCAACACAATTATGGAAATCAGGGTTCAAAATATCAAGTGCAACGTCAGAAAGATGTACAAGGTCAGAGCGATAGAAACCAGGTAGGCCACCTTCCAAATCAATATGTCTAAATGACAGCCAAAAGAGATGTAATGAAACCACAACTCGTGATTGATTATAATAACACCATGGGAGGTGTGGACAGAGCTGACCAGGCCATGACATTTTATCGGGCAATGAGGAAACAACAAAAAAAAATATTACAAAAAAATCTTCAGGCATCTTCTTGAACAGTGTTTGTGGAACACATTCATTCTGCTAAAAAAAAAGAGTGACAGGCTTGTGGTTCATGCGGACTTTGGAAAATCGGCAAACATATTTCTCAAGCACTAAATGGCTGTAAATAGATTCGAACGTTGTGCTGCTGGTGTTGTGAACACCGAACGCCTGACTGGTCGTCACTTTATGGACCACATTCCACCAATGGAAAAAAAGTCTGCATCCACAAGGATGTGTGTGGTTTGCTGCTCTAAACGTGACGACACTGAAAGGAAAATCCTGAAAAGAAACTCCGTTCTATTGTCCTGATTGTGACGTTAGACTTTGTGCTGTACCATGTTTTAAAATTTTCCATACCGGGGAAGTTTACTGAAGCAATATGACCACTAATATTGCATCCTTGTTTGACCAAAAAAAATGTCAGTGTTTTTGATTATGCTATTTACTACAATTTATTTATTAAAACGTTATTATTATATTATTATTTGTTATTATTTATAGTTATTTATTATATTGTAATTTATGATTTAGTGTTTCAAACTTTATCATACCCGAAATGTTATAAAGAAGAACGCAAAGTAAAAAAAAATCATATGTAAATAGTTGGTTTGGGCTGCTCTTCCTTAAGAATTACATGCAAAATAATGATACCGCTTTCAGCAACTCAAATCTGAAATATTCATACCGCCAGGGGGGTTAACCAACCATTTCCAACGCGGAACAATCTCTGGGAAAATCAAAACAGTCTGTGGCAAAATTAAATGAATCTGAGAAAGATCAATCTTAAATTGTGAAATTAATTTCAAAGTCCTATAAAAGCCTAAATCGTTGCCAGACAAATGAAGTATAATTATATTAGGTGGAGGCCAAGAAGAATACAATAAAGACAAGGCAGAAGGAAGGTCAAACCAAGACATATCTCGTCTACCAACAAGCATGAAAAGAATACAGTCAAGACCTAAATGAACTCTATAAACTCGAAGGGAAGCCTGAAGCTTAGTTCAGTAAATGATCGAATGTCTGCATTTCCATGGCTATTTGTAGTGATTTTATAGCACTAATATGAAGTAGATTTAGGACCATGTGTAGTTTTAGAAGCTAGGCTCCTCTTATTGATAAGTAAATGAACCAGTCAAACTAGTTTATGAGCTTGACAGAGAAGGCTCATTACAGGATATGATGTACAGGAAGAATGGGGGAGGGGATTAGGACTTTTAAACAGGCATGTGGGAGACAAAGGACAGAGTTGTTTTGGGAGGAGAAACATTTGTGCTCGAAGCCACGAGAAGATTCCATCATAAAGAAAGATCCAAGTTAAGTAGCTGTTTAGCATATCTATTGCATATAATATACGTATATTGTACTTGTTTAGGAAGATGGTCAGCTTGTGCATGTTGTAGGCATATCTTGTTTCACTTTGCATGCTATGACTTGTGTTTTTGAGCACCACAAGGACAGCGCAGCATTAAAATTTGCCCGCGTGGAAGGGGCCACATATCAAGAGCAAGACATTTAAAAACGAAGTAGCGTAAAAACAGTCAAAACTGGCATAGATTTAGAAGACATACAAGGAAAGATTTACTAAAAGTGGTGCACACTAAATTTGGTGCAGCTGTAACCAATCAGCTTCTAACTTCAACTTGTTCAATTAAGTTTTGACAATGAAACCTAGAAGCTGGTTACTATGCACAACTGCACCAGATTCTGTGTGCACTAGTTTAAGTAAATCAGAATGAAATAATAGGCAGGAATTGCGAAACTGCACTCTCCATAGTTCAAGGGACACTAAAATGAGAAAGATTCCAAGTGAAACTATATTCCTGGTAAAACCACTATGTTTTAGGCTAAAAGGCCGCTGACCAATGGTCTTGCCAAAAGACAATGAACCTGTAAGCCCCAGCTGCATCCGTAAACAATGAAAAACTGGAAACATTGCGAAATGGAGTCTGTCAAAATGAACGCCCCATTGTATGAAGATAAAAAATTCATCCCAAACCAGCAAATCTGTTACCAAGTCTGATCCTCACAAAATGATAAGGCAATTTAAAGCTGAAAAGTGCCTTATATAAACATTTAGAGAATATCCGACCTATAGAAATTTAGAAGCTAGCAGACCTAGCAATGACTGCAAAGTGCAGATTGTCCCTTTGGGTATAAAAAGAATAAAAGCAACCAAAATGCGTAAACAGTTAACCTTGGCCAGAGGCAAACAGAATTCCATCCTATCTGTATCAATAGTGATACCCAGAAACTCAAGGCATTTTGTAGGCAGCACTGATTTTGTTTCAGCCAATGGGACACTGAATCATCTACACATCAAGCGAAATTTGGAACAATCAGAGGCACTCCAGTGAATTATCAGGACCAACAAACAAAAAGTCATAAAGATAATGTAAGAGTAAGACATTGTTTGATCCGGTTTGAAAAGACACAGTCCAGTCCAAAAAGGAGAAGAAGGCCTCAAAATACCTACAGGACAAAAAACAGCCCATAGGCAGGCATTTGTTGAAGTAATAAAAAATGCTAACTTAATATCCACTAAATCCACTAAAATCTACAGAGACTGAACTCAAAACTGGATCAATGTCATCACTCTGCAAGGAACCAGCTGGAAAAGACAAGTGATGGATTAAACGATAACTGTTCGGTTTTTTTTTGGGTATCAAACCAAGTAGCCAAATTCAGAAATTTACAAATAAGGGCCTGCAACTCTGCTTTCATGCACTTCTTTAGAATTTTTTTCCACCACTGTTCCAGGAAAACGCCGCACAGAGGATTAATTATCAAAATGAAGACAGCCAGTGCTGGAAAAACAGGTAATCAGAAATCAGAAGCAAACCCTTTAAATAGCAGCTCTGCTGTCAGACGATTTGACTAGAGTAGAAGAAATGGCAACATTTTGATTAACCTCACTGGTGTTGCCACTAGCGCAAAAAATATCTTTACAAAAGAATGAAGTCGAAAACGCAAGTTTCTTGAAACAACAAGTAGACGGATGAGCACCTGAGCAAGTGGCACAATAATGTTTATACAGGCAGGAACTGGGCCACTTACACTGCCCTTCATTAAAGATAAAACATAACCCCTTCCTAAATATTCCAGACTGAGAGGATTGCGGCAGTGAGAGCTGTTTTCAGGAATCAGTAGGTTTAACCACAGGGCCATGTCTTTAGACCCACAGTGCAAATCTTTGTGAACTGATAGTTGAAAAAATTATTCATCAAAATTATTCATCATAATAAAACCAAGCAAGTCCTGAAAAGTTTTCTTATGCTTCAAGAATTATTTCGATATGTTGAAACAAACTGCAGCACAATTCAGGGCATCTCTCGCCCATCACGCTAGCATAAGTGCAAAATGCTTGTAGCTAGTTATTAAACATTAGCGGGGCTGATTTATGTCTATCGTAATCAGCCTTGTCAGAATCTCTTTTATCTAGCCGATTATTTTTAACTGAGGGGAAGATTAAAGAAGAGCAACATTCTCCTCTTCAAATTTTGTCCTTAATAGACGTAGATAAATGGAGTCCCAGTGGGGAAATCTCACAAGCCATAAAATTACCTGCAGACAGGGAATGTTTTAAATAATCAGCTAAAAATGCAAATGAATCAACTCACTGAAACAGCGAATGCGAATGATCAGACTCACCACTAGGCGCACAATGTTGACCTGCACGTTCCCTCAGTCTAGGGTACTGATAGAGGCCTAGCATCATTTAAGTTAACTACAGGATCAAAAACAGATAAAGAAGGGATAGCAAAGCTAGAGGGAATAACCATAATATCCAAATTAGAATGAGAAGCTGAAGAAACCAAAGGTGTAAATTGTAAAATGTCCGGACCGGAGGAGGAGCTGCAGTGGAAGGAAAGGAGTAAAGTAAAAGCGGAGGGACAGAAGGAAGAAAAAGGCAGTTGGGGAGGAACCGATAGAGGAGAAGGCTGAGGATGGGAAGGAGAAGAGAAGAGGCAGGACAGCATCCAGACTTCCCCGCTCCATCATCTGATGCAGCAGAAAACCCATAGTAAGCACAGAAGCCATGCAGGAGATGTTTCCCCTTCAGCTGCAGCTGTTAATCAGATGTCTGTCCTTATTTTTCTTTGTTATATAGGCTTCTTGGGTCACCTGAAGTCCAACAGAACTTTCCAGAAGCGTGTGAAGTCACATGATAGGTAAGTAATGAATCAACATAAACCAGTTGGTCCCGGGTCCCATAGGTAGGGGGTCGCTATTGTGCTCCCCCCACCTTTCAATCTTCCAATGATTGCAACTCAGTGTCTACTATGCTGTGCATTTTGGTCGGATCAAGGCAGTGTAGATGCGTTGATCCAAGCATATCACACTGTTCTCTTTTTAAACAAACTTTATTGACATGTTACACAGACATTTAATAAAGTTCAATTGGGTGCTGCATGGTGCTAAGTGGGGGATTGCCTCAAACTGTGTTGCGCTGACAAAAAGTACTGCAAACCCTCTTAAAAACACTGAAGTGGTGTGAAACGGGCAAACCGGAGAAAAGGCGTTTTCAGCCATTCTGGCCTTATTATGCAGTGAGACTGCACTGGAATAGTCCCACCCCATCTGGTGTGAATATATCCTTAAAGCCACAGGGGTAGTCCAGCTTTTCAGAATTACAGAAAGTCCATTCAAATGTGATTAACTATTATTAGATATATATATACAATAAAAGGGGCAAATTAAAACCTGTAATTTATTATGTTTATTATTATTAAAAACAAAATAAACTTTTTTTTCCCTAACAGGAAAGGCAAGCAATAAAAAAGGCATTTTCTCTTTTAGGTGACAATGTCCTTTTTCGCATTCTTAAAAAGGAGTAAAGCTTTGTCAAAACATCAGCTGAAATTCATTTTAACAGCTCTTCTCATACTTTGGATATCTTTCATCAAAGACAAATGCCTTCTGTTGCAGTGGGATTACTTGGCAATCATCACTGACCTCATTGACAGGCCTGTGATTTTCAGACTGTGCTTTGATGAATTCTGGTCTTAGAAGTTTGAATAAGATACTGCAAATTGTTTATCATAAAGACCTGTCACACAATGTACAATATAAATTATACACATACATGCTTCATTTTCAGTCAGGGAGTCAGGGAGTATATTGCATGCATACTTTATCCTTATATAAAAAAGCATTTTGTTTTATAACTTTCCTCTTTTAACCCTATTACTACAGAAAAGGTTTCCAAATTCTTCTCAGACACCTGCCTAACCACCCGCCACCTGGAACCTATTCCCTCACAACTACTATAGTAACTCTCTTGCTCTATTTTTGCTCTTTCACTCACATCTTCAATCTCTCCCTCTCTACTGGCACTTCCCCCTGCCCTTACTCCATACTCATACTACTAGACCTTTGTGCTGCTTTTAACCACCTGCTCCTCCTCATAAACCTCCACTGCCTTGGCCTCTTTGATCTTTCCTGGTTCTCCTCCTATCTATCACAGCATGGCTTCAGTGTTGCCTACAACTCTGTTTCCTCCTCTCCACTTATTTCTGGAGGGCCCCTCTAAGGCTCTGTACCTACACCTTCTTCCTTGGTCACTTGATAACTTCCAATGGCTTCCAATACCACCTCAATGGTGATGACACCCAAATATATCTCTCTACTCCTCATCGCACTCCTTCAGTCTCACATTAATAACTTACTAATTCACGGGGGGCGTGTCCAAGATGGCGACTTGAGCAGACGTGCCTGCTGAGAGCTCCGAGAGCGATTTATCCTGACTATCCTCCGTGACTCCTATTCCTACTTGCCTTAGCCGTTTCGGTCCTCTGCATGCCCAGCCGATCATCCGCCCGACCGCAGCGGGCGAAGAAGCTCCGTTTTCCGCAGCCGGTGCAGTCTCCCGAGGCCCCCGCTCCCGCGCAGACTAGGCCGCAGCCGCCTTGCCCTTCCTGCAACATGGCCTCTCAGATGGAGCATCACCCTGCTGCCGAGGTCCCGCTGCCTGGCATCCCGGAGGTCATGGCGGCCATAGTGGCCTGCCAGACGGCACTCACCACGAAGATCGAGGCAGTGCAACTGGATGTCTGTCTGATGCGGCAGGACTTTGACAAGATCCGGTCCCGTCTCACGGAGGTGGAGCAGCGTGTTGGCCCTGTGGAGGATGTGGTGGCTGAGCATACGGCCTCCCTGCGGGTCCTGCATACCAAGGTGAGGGCCCTGGAGTTCCGCGCCGAGGACGCCGAGAATCGTAACCGGCGCAACAACCTCCGGATCGTGGGACTCCCGGAGGGGGCGGAAGGTAGGGACCCGACGCTGTTCGTGGAGGAGCTGCTCCGGTCCTTGCTGCCTGCGGCCTGCTACTCCCAGCATTACACCGTAGAGCGGGCTCACCGGGTCCCTCCTCGCCCGGGCCCGGAGGGCTCCCCCCCTCGCACTCTGATCCTTAGACTGCTGAATTTCAGGGACCGGGATGAGACCCTGCGGGCGGCTCGGGCGGCGGGGTCTCTGTCTTACCAGAATGCCAAGCTCATGATTTTCCCAGATTACACCGTGGAGACACAGAAGCAGCGCCGTTCCTTTGATGCTGTCAAGGCTGCGCTCCGGTCTCGGGGCATCAAGTATAATATGCTGTTCCCGGCTAAACTCCGAGTGATTGATGGTGAATCTACACGTTTTTTCACGGATCCTAGAGATGCATCGGACTGGCTGGAGCCCCTTCCCCCCCGTGGCTGAGTGGGTATCTGTTGCCCAGCGTCATTTGCATCACCTATATGTCACCGCTGGCTTGTTTGCTCTACCCTTCCTGGTTTTTTCCATAAGCCCTGGCTGCCATGTTGGCGGTGACTTGCACCACCCTTGTTGGATTGATTGCGGCCCTGCGCCTGGACGCCCAAAGATTACTGTCTGCACCTGCGGTCGAATGTATGGCTGGCTGACTTGAACTCATTGGACCTACAGATTTGGATCCGGTTTGTGATGCTCTCGGCTGCACCATGCAGCTGCACTTGACTGATACCGGTTGTGCCTGCCTTACCTGAGAGCCCGTTGGCCCTTGGTATCACGTCACCTGTTTGACTTGTTTGTTGTGGGGTGTTAGGGGATCCATGCCTGCCCTTGTTTTTGGGTCTGGCGGGGTGGGGGGGGGGGACCGTGGGTTGTTTTGTTCTGACTCGCATACTGAATTTTTTTTTGTTGTTCATTTTTGGATAACCTGCGAGCTCAGGGGTTTGTATGTACAAGGTTTTGTTTTTCTGGTTGCTCTTTATTTTGTGCCTGATGTGGCTCCGGCCCTCTGTGGGACCCTTGAGGGGGTCTGGATGGTGTGCGGGTGGCCTGGCCCCCCGGCTTTCGGTGGAGTGGTGGTGCGGGCCTATCCTTCATTGCTGGTTCCCTTGGGTGCTAATGGCGAAGGTTGATGTGATTTCCTGGAATGTGCGGGGTATGAACTCTGCGGTTAAACGCTCCTTGGTCTTTACCTTTTTGCGCAGGTATGCCCCGCACATTTGTGTGTTGCAGGAAACCCACCTGTTGGGATCTCGTATTCGGGGTCTCAGGCGGGCCTGGGTGGGCGCCCACTATCACTCCACGTATTCATGCTACGCCAGGGGGGTTAGCGTCCTCGTGCATCGATCCCTGCCTTTTCGGCTGCTGGAGGTTAGGACTGACCCTGCCGGGAGGTATGTGCTGCTACATGCTATCATACATTCTGTGCCCTTTTTGTTGGTGGGTCTTTACTTACCTCCTCCGGTTGATCATGCCTTCCTCTACACTCTCATGCAATTGATTGTCTCGTATGATGTGGTTAATGTGCTTTTGCTGGGTGACTTTAACATGTCTCCCACCCCGGATCTGGATCGCCTTCACCCTCCCTCGGTCTGGTCTGACGCCTTGGCCCGTTGGATGTCCACCTTTTCTCTGGTGGATGTCTGGCGGAGCTTACACCCGTCGGATCGGGCGTTTACGTGCCACTCGGCCTCTCATCGGACTTTCTCCCGCATAGATTTGGCGCTGGCCTCTATGGAGGTTGTTAAAATGGTTGCGGCTGCCTCTATTTTGCCCCGAGGCATCTCTGACCATGCTCCCTTATTGCTTTCTCTTCGGTTGTCTGATGGGAGGCCGAGTGGAGGGTGGCGGCTGTCTAGATATTGGATATCGGAGCCCTCTATTGTGGAAGCTATGCCGGCTGAATTGTCCACTTTTTGGTCGCGCAATCTCGAGCACCCTGACCCTCTGGTACTTTGGGATGCCTTCAAGGCCTGGTTGAGAGGAGTGTATATTACCCGTATTGCGGCAGCTCGCAGGAATTCTGTGCGGTCTCTGGAGCAGCTGGAGGCATCCCTTCGCTCAGCGGAGGAATTGTATGTAGCGGCCCCTGATCCGGCCCGTTATTCATCCTTCCAACGTGCGTTGCGGGAGCTCTCGGTTTACAGGGCTGCTGCCACGGAGAAGTCCCTTCTCTCGACAGCTCAACGAATTTTTGAACATGGGGACAAAAATGGCCGTCTGTTGGCCTGGTTGTCGAGGGAACAGACTCCGGTCACGCATATAGGTCGGATCCGGTCCCCTTCGGGCGACATGGTATCTGATGTTTCTGATGTAAATTCCTGTTTTCTAGATTATTATCGGACGCTATACACCTCTAGGGTGAACTATGCTGATGATGATTTGGAGAGTTATCTGGATGGTGTCTCCCTCCCAGAGTTGGATGCGGAGACCAGGGCACGCTTGGATAAACCTATCACCTTGGAGGAGGTTCAGATGGCGTTGTCGAGGATGCAGCCTGGCAAGGCTCCGGGCCCAGATGGTATCCCAGTAGAATTTTATTCTACGTTCCAGGAACCCCTGGCGCCTCGCCTGGTGGATCTCTTGACTAAGTTTGCGGACCTGGGTGCCTTGCCGGATTCTTTCTCCGAGGCCCTCATAGTGCTCATCCTTAAGCCTGGTAAGGACCCGGAGGACTGCTCCTCGTATCGCCCTATATCCTTACTGAACGCTGATGCCAAGCTTCTGGCCAAGGTCTTGGCCATTCGTTTGTCCTCGGTCATTGAGGACCTTGTGCATGTGGATCAGACTGGTTTTATGCCGGGGAAGGGGACGGACATTAATCTCCGTCGTCTTCACCTCAACCTTTCTGCTCCCCATCTCAATCCTGGGCAGCGGGTGGTGGCCTCTCTGGATGCGGAGAAGGCTTTTGATTCGGTCGAGTGGCCGTATCTCTGGTCGGTGCTCCGTCGCTTCGGGTTTGGTCCTCGCTTTCTGGGTTGGTTGCGCCTGCTCTATCGACGACCGTCGGCTCGGGTTCGCACGAATGGCGTCGCCTCTGCGGCCTTCCCTCTGGGCAGGGGGACGAGGCAGGGCTGCCCGCTTTCCCCCGGGCTGTTTGCCCTGGCTTTGGAGCCGCTGGCGGCCCTGGTTCGCTCCTCGGAGGATGTTCGCGGTTGGAGGCTGGGCTCCCTGGAGGAGAAGGTGTCCCTCTACGCCGATGACACCTTGCTGTATCTGGCGGATGCGTCCTCGTCCCTGCAGGCCGCTTTGGCCATTTTCGAATCATTTGGCAGGTTTTCGGGGATATGTATTAATTGGTCCAAATCGGTGCTGTTCCCCCTCGATCCGGATGCGCGGGCCTTGGCGGCCCCTTCTCCTTTGATGTGGGTGGACGAATTTAAATATCTGGGGATCCGGATTACCAAAAACAGTGGCGACTATCTCTCCCGCAACGTTACCCCTATATTGGCCCGTCTTCGCGACCGCTGCGCAGGTTGGGGATCTCTGCCATTGAACCTACTGGGCCGTATTAATATTGTTAAGATGATTTTTTTGCCTAAATTCCTGTATGTATTTCGCCAGTCCCCAGTGTGGATCCCGGCCGGCTTTTTCCGTGACCTTGACGCTTGCGTCGGCTCCTTTTTATGGGCTGGTTCGCATCCCCGGTTGGCGCGGTCTACATTACAACTGCCAGTGTCGTCGGGGGGTTTAGCTCTTCCTCATTTTAAGCTTTACTTTTGGGCGGCAGTCCTGGTCACTGTCCATTGGTGGTTCGCGGGCTCCCGATCTAATGCAGCGACGTGCCTGGAGGCTGCTTGCTTGGGCTCCCTGGCGGGCCTCGGCAATCTGCCGTATCGGGGAGTGCGGGCATATCCGTCTTTACCACTGCCTACTAGATCTACCCTCAGGGTTTGGACGGTGGCTCGGGCGCGATTTCTCCAACCTAATACTTGGTCCCCCTATCAGCCTCTGTGGGGCAATCCCTCCCTCCCTCATCTGCGGACGCTTCCAGATCCGCAGGTCTGGGCTGACCGTGGAATTCGCAGGCTAAGGGATATTATGCCAGTTGGTGAGTTGCGCACGCTTCAGGACTTGCGTGGCTCCTTTGACCTCCCCCGTTGGATTGGGTTCCGCTATCTTCAGTTGCGCCATGCGATCCGTGCCCAGTTCCCGACCCCTCCGGTTCTCCAGACTGACCGCCTGGAGGATGTCCTCGCGCAGGCTGAGCTCCCCAAACCGTTATCCGTCCTTTATTCTACCCTCCTTGTTGAGGCCTCCCCGGCCCTGGAGCGCCTGTGGCGGCGTTGGTCTGCGGATATACCTGGCTTGGATAGGGAGGATTGGGACGACTGCTTGGGACGGGGCTCGAGCTCAGTTATAGCTGCCAGAGACAAGCTCATCTACACTAAATTTCTGCATAGGGTTTACTTCACTCCTTCGAGACTGCACAGAATGTATCCTGCACGTTCGGCTGACTGCCCTAAGTGTCTGCTGTCTGAGGGCTCCTACATGCACATGTTCTGGGACTGCCCGCGAGTGGCGGAGTTCTGGGGTGAGGTGTTTGCAGTTTTGAACGCCCGCCTAGACCTTAGGGTTGTGTGCACCCCGGAGCTGGCGCTTCTGGACATCCCGGACCAGGTCAGGCGTTCTAAATACTCGAGGTTAATGCTATCTTTGGTACTGTATTATGCCAGGAAAGAGATAATTCTGCGGTGGGGTTCCCCCTCCCCTCCCACGCTGTCGGCGTGGAAGGTCCTGGTTAACGGGGCCCTCCCCATGTATAAACTTACCTACATTGCTAGAAATTGCCCCCGCAAATATGATAAGATTTGGCAACCATGGGTAGATAATGTACCTTGATTTCCTTTTCACTGGTTGTGTATTGCATACTGATCTACTGGTTCTCTTAGGGATCTTACTTGACCTTCTTGTATCTCACTGTCGTATCACTGTATTGTGCTCCCACTGTGCCTTGTTGTTGCCTACTCTCGATGTACTGATGTTTTGGGATTGCTACTTCCCGTCTGCTCTCATGGTGGCCATTGTCTACACATTTACTGTATACTGTTTTTACTTTGTTTTTGTTTTCAATAAAGAGCAACCTTGTTTGTAAAAAAAAAAACTTACTAATTCACATATCAATATGGATGTCACACTACTTTCTCTAACTAAACCCGTCTAAAACTGAGTTCATAACATCCCCTCACTTGTGCCCTTCTCTCTATCTTTTCTATCAAGATCAATAATACAATTATGAGTCCCTCCCCTCATGCCAGGGTGCTACGTGTACTCCTGGACACTGACCTGTCATTTCAGCCCCAAATCCAATCACTGTCCCATTCTTGTACAACTCCGTAACCAGGGCCGGTGCTACCACTAGGCAAACTAGGCGGCCGCCTAGGGCGCACTACCACCTAGGGCGCAGCCATGGCCAGTGAGACTTTCCTCTCCTGTCACCTCCTCATCCTCGGTGGATGTCACCTCTAGAGAGGGGGGGAGCACCTTGTATATAAAGGGATGTGTGGGGTTAAAGGGGGGCAGTGTGTATATGAAGGGGGGTGTAGGGTTAAAGAGGGGCAGTGTGTGCAGGAAGGGGGTGTAGCAGAGTGTAGTGTTAAAAGGGGGCATTATGTACAAGAAAGGTGGCAATGTGTACAGTTATTTTTTATTTTTTGGGGGGGTGTGCGCAAGTAGCTGGTCTTGCCTAGGCTTCAAGATAGTCTAGCACCAGCCCTGTCCGTAACATCTCCAAAATACGCCCCTTCTTAACAATTGAAATCATCAAGTAACTTATTCACTCCCTTGTTATCTCTCACCTTCAGTGTTAATTTTGGCAGCAAATTTCAATTTAGTTTTAGTCTTAGTCTTAGGACTAAAATGGCATTTTAGTTTTAGTCCCATTTTAGTCTTCTGCAAGTGTTTTAGTTTTAGTCGTATTTAGTTGACTAAAACTCCAGTACATTTTAGTCGACTAAAACGTCCTACATTTTAGTCGACTAAAATGTCCTACATTTTAGTCGACTATAACTCATTTTAGTCATCTATAATCGAATGGGTGTAGTTCAATTGTAATTTGTATTGCATTATTTAAGAATTTCTCTACAATTTCCAAACTCATTATATACTACTGCTGGTCCTGGAGTGAAAAATCTAATATGTTATTATTTATGGTATTAAGCTTTGAGCATGCACCAGTGTTAATTTTGGCAGCAAATTTTCGATTTAGTCTTAGTTATAGTCTTTTGACTAAAATGCCATTTTAGTTTTAGTCGTATTTTAGTCTTAAGACTAAAATGCCATTTTATTTTTAGTTGTATTTTAGTCGTCTGAATTGTTTTAGTTTTAGTCGTATTTTAGTACACTAAAATTGATTTAATTTAGTCGACGAAAACGTTTTAGTCGGTTTTAGTCGACGAAATTAACACTGCTCACCTTGACTATTGCAACTCCCTTCTCATAGGCTACCCCCTCCCCCTTCAGTTTATAATGAATGCTGTTGCCCAACTCATCTACTTTACCAACCGCTCAATGTCCACCACTCCTCTCTGCCAATCCCTCTACTGACTTCCAATTGCCCAACAAATAATATTCAAAATACTAACAACTACAACTCTGCCCCAAGCTAAATCGCAATTTATCACCCAAACTGTCCTCGCCACTTCTACCAAGACCTCCTGCTTTCAAGCTCATTTGTCCACCCCCCCCCCCATGCTCCCCAGAGCTTCTCTCATCCTCTGCAACTCCCTACCCCAAGCTGCCTAGCTATCTTCTACACTGTCCACCTTTAGGCGATCCCTGAAAACTCATCTCTCCAGGGAAGCTTATCCCACTCCCGTCTAACACTGAAATTGTAATTCTTCCATCAGCTCATCCCTCATAGTCATTACCTATTGCTGCTTCATATTAGAAAGTAAGCTCTCATGAGCAGAAGCCTCCTAGCCCTCTTGTATTGAATTGTATTTTAACAGTACTGTTTCCATTTATATAATCATTGCACAAACTGTTGGCACTATGTAAATCTCATATATTAACTCTGACTTGGTGTTGGGTGATATTTTTTACTTTGAAATTTGAAGAGATCTTGAAATTTTATTTTGAATCTGTTAAAAACATTTGCAACTTGTTGGAAGCCTTAAAGTGTTACTAAACCCACAAAAGTAAAAACAGTTTATGTATGCAGTGGCAACCACCCAACCTTTAGGTAGCCCTTGTAACAAGGTGCACATGGAAGGGCAACGCTCATCACAAACAAAGATTTCCCAGCCCATATACCAGCTAGCCTGCAAAAAACAAAAATAAAAAAAACCACAGATTGACCCTGTCTAACAATTCAAGTTAAAACAGAGGGTTGTGTTTGCACACCTTTGCAAATATATAAGTAAGCCTCAGTGCCTACACCTGTTCAAGAATTTCAGCCTGCTTTCTGGGAGCAGAAGCACAACAATCCTGAGTAATCATCTGAACAAAAACTTTACTAAGTGCCGGTTCACACTTCCGCGTGTGCGGCGATCACATGTAATATCGGAGCACACTGCTCCTTCATTACATGCGATAGGATGTGCAGTGCGAATTCAGCCATACACTTTGTATGGCTAAATTCGCACTGCACCCGCACAAAAGTCGCACATGAGGCATCAGGATCGGATCGCACAGTGGTTCACACTTGTGCGATCCGATCCTGTGCGAACTGTCAGATCGCACTGCGATATGCGATCAAACTGGGGGTGTCGTTAACATTACATTGACACCCCCAGCGTATCGCATATGGCAGTGTGAACTGCCAGATGTGCGTTTGCGATGCGGGAACAGGCTGCGAAGAGCTTGAGACAGAACATTTATGACTTCATGTGCAAGATTTCCTAAATGATGAATGAAGATTGTGATTTGCTGCAGACTGCCAACAGTGTGAGGTTCAAACAGAACAGAACCCTGACTGTGTATGGTTTTTGGTGGGAATGACTGTGTTAATTTAAAGAGAAGACTCCTCTCCCATCTCCCTACCAAGCCACTTTACTCCCTCTCTAATGTCCCTTGTAATTAGAATTTATGTATATCCCTTTTGTAGATAAACCCAACCCTTGTTTTATGATCCAATTGTAATAATGAGCCAATAAAGAATCTGTGGCCACAACAGCAAGACTTTTCAACAATGGTTCCTATCCAGCCTCACAAAACTAGAGCAATTATGCTAAGATCAGTGGGCAAAAAATATCAGGGTCCAAATGTACAACACTGGTACATTGTTGCAGCTGTAAATTCAGCCAAAGGTTGATCTACTAATGCCTCGTTTCCACTGAGTGTTACGGTACGGTTCGGTTCAGTACGGTACGGTTCGGAACGGTACACATTGCGTTTCCACTGCCAATAGTACCCTTTCATGATAGGCGCGGTGTAGCAGGAAAGCTGTGATAGACGATTCTCTGTCAACCAATCAAAGTTCTGCAGAGTGTAGCTCCACCCTGTTGGTACGGTACTAATGTGCTTGGTACCCCAACGAAAGGGTATCAAAAAGTGGTACGGTACGGTTCGGAATTAGGGTACCATTCATAATGGAAACGGCATAAATAGCGTACCGTACCGAACCGTACCAGAAAGCTCAGTGGAAACGGGGCATAAATGTTTGCTCAGTGGTATAAATACTAATGCAACCAACATATATTGCTTTTTTGCTAACTTTTTACAATTAAATCTATTTTATTTAAGGGTGTAGTACTACAAAAAGTGGAAAGACCCAATGGGATGTCCAAGCACTTTACATTTGTCAGCAGAATGTTACCATTTTGAACAAAAAATTATGATAGGGAAGAAAGGTAATTTACACCTTACCTTTTTGAAAGTTTGTAGTATTTATTGTTCCATATAGAAATACCTTATGGGCTGATTCACATTATATACAGTCCAGTGTGTTTTTAATATGCATAAAAAGCACATATACAACGTTTTCCATGTATTCCAATAGCCCTAGTTCACACCAGTGCAGTGCGTTCCAGTGCAGTCAACAAAAGTGGAGCATGCTGACTTTTTTCTGTATTGAACACATCTGGAATACGACAGAGCGCTTAACCCTCCTCTTATGTTAGGGTCAAAACTGACCCATTTTCAGGTTTTGAATGTCTATAAGTATCACATAAATTTGTTTATTGCATCAAGATTTTTTTACTTTGTCAGGAACCTCTATTTAAACACTGTAATAGAAAAATAATCATTTTCACTAAATTATAAAATACTGTGGTGACAATTAAGACGTTCATGGTGTTAGGGTCAATTCTGACCCAGTTATAATATAGGATTTTAGGACACTAATAAGTGCCAAAACTGAAATCATAAACACTCTCTCTGCTTAGTAACAGTGACAGCCAATCCCCTCTCAACCCTGTGAGCTGTAGTTAGGGAGGGGCCTATCTCTTTTCCTGCTTGTCTGCTTCTCTAAATAAAGTGAAGAAACATAGGGCAAATTCATTTCAGAGTTGCTGACTTTATTTTACCATTTTTTAAATTTGACAATGAGAGGTATGCTATCAAAAGAAAGGTCTAGGGGTCACACCAAAAATATTAAAACCAATCTTTTCAAGGATAAAGAAGCCTAACAAGGTAACCAAGAGGTAAGAAACAAATTTGATGATAAATAATTATTCAGAGGGTATTTTATGGCTGATTTAAAACACGGGTCAAAACCGACCCTAAACATCATGGATAGTAACGGAATTCTAACATAAGAGGAGGGTTAAAAAAATGCACTGGATCGCATGAAAAATGTACATGCAGAAACACATCCAAAATGCTAAAATTGTGGTGTCAATTTGCCCTAAGCGTGCTTTATTAAGCGTGTTCTGACCAAGTGGTCTTTCCTTAAGGTGAGCAGTGATTTTACCTGCTGGTGGTGGTTCTGTCCTATCGTCACTACTCTCTCAAGGATTGTTATATGTCACTAGATGAGTGAATATATACAACTGCTTGCGTATTGATTACATGCATGTGAACTTTTTGGCACATTCTTTGGACTTTTTCTCCTTTTTGTTTTTAGTTTTTTATATATTATTTTGATTGTATGGTTACACTTATTTTTAATTGAATGTTTCTTCACATTAATAGTGTATTGCACTATTGAGTTTTTATGTGGGTTTATTCTATGACACATATAGGGTTTATTTATGAACAAGCGCACTGTTTTTCTTGTTTTATATTGTTGTATTGTAGTGTTAGAAGTCACTATTATAACAGTTACTGCTGTTCTATTTTTTTACTATTTTTTTCACTTTATCTTTTTCTGCTTCTTTGCTCATTAGCATCTAGATCACTTTTACTATTTTCTTCACATAGCAGCGCATAAGTATTCACACATCCAAAATTTGCCCTAAGGCCCCTTTCACACTGATGCGTTGTGGCTTGAGTGCACTACGGTGCAGTGAAGTGTACCCTCAGGTTTGGTGCAGGTTTGCTGCACTTTCCCATTGACTTCTGTTATGCCCCTCGGTTTTGTGTGATTTCTGAAAGCGCAACAAAACTCCGGCTTGCTGGGCTTTTGGTGCGCTTTAAAAAAGTGCACCAAAAACCACAGGACAATATAGAAGTCAAAGGGAAAGCGCAGCTAACCTGCACTAAACCCATGGGTATACCCGCGATCAAATTACATCACATTGGTGTGAAAGGGGCCTAAGTATTTTACATATATGAAAGCCAATATAAAACATAGCTGTATTTTTCGTCAAGCATATGGCAGTTGTCACTTACTTTTACCAGTTAGGTATTGAAAGGCCGTGATAAATTAAGTGCTAGAACTAACACCTCTATTTCTCCATCAAATTATATTTAAAGCAGCTTGTGTTAGATGATCTAATCCTTATTGTCACTCAGCATGAAAAAGGGTCACAGTTTTCTTACTGCATAATATTGTCCAAACTAAAATGACACTTCAGTAAATCTGAAAATCAATTCTAACAACATAATTTTAATTGCCTACTCACTTAAATGTGCAATAACATTTGGAGATCGCTTTATACATTTACATGCATTAATAAATACTTTTTTGTGCATTAAGGTGTGTTGCTTTATGGTAGCTAATTCATTTTGAATGGGTTGTCACTGCGCCTGCAGTATTTTTAGCAACACAGGGCACCAGAATACATGAAAAAGTCTGCATGTGGTCAGGTGCATTGACATCTAATGTAAACATATGTGTGTTGATATTGCCATTTTAAATGAAAAATAAAGGTCTACTTTAAGCCCCCATTCACAATAGCACGACTTGTCAGGCGACTTGGTCGCCTGACAAGTCGCGGTGGGTCGCTCGCCATTGATAAGCACAGGACCCGTTCTAATAGGAGCGACACAAGTCGCTCCGACTTAGAAAAAGGGTCCTGTACTACTTTGGGGCGACCTGGAGGCGACTTGCATTGACTTCAATGATATGAAGTCCGTGCAAGTCACGCCGAGATCGCAGTGCACGCTGTGCACCGCGACTTCACAAGTCGCCCCACCAAGACGTGTCGCCCCTGTCTGAACGGGGTCTTAAGCAGAAGCTTAGCTCAAAACATTTTTTTCTCTACAGCTATAGTTACAATACTTACCTGTAATGAAGTATGTCCCACAATCTGCAAGCTACTGGATTCTGTAGAAATCTTCACTGCAAGGCTGCCTTGTCCTCTTCCTGCTGCTGAACTTCTGGTTCTGAGGGGGTTTACAGCTTTGGGGGTTCTTGGCTTACCAGAACTAAATATGATTTGATAGGGACAGGCTCCCTCTTGTCCTCTTGTACCTGTCAAATCATCTGTAGTGCGGTTGAGTCCAGAGACCCAAATCTGTTAACCCTGGCAGCTCCAGAGATTCAGTATCAGGAAGAGGACAGGACAGTGCTGCAGTGAAAATATTTACAGAATCCAGCAGCCTGCCTATTGTGGGACAGGTAAGTAATGTAACTGAAGCTGAAGAGAAAAAAATGTCTAATTAAACTTCATCTTTAATTAAAAAATACACTTACATCATTAAACATTTGCAACAAAGAATTGTTTAACTTCTTGCTACTTGTTTAATTGATATAATTGATGGTAGTTTATTTTTATAAAGAGGGCTAGTGGGCTGCACAGTGGCTAAGTGGTTAACACCACCACCTTGTAGCAGTAGGTTTGTTGGTTCAAATCCCAACCATGGCACAACCTGCCTGAAGTTTACATGTTCTCCCTGTGCCTGCATTGGTTTCCTCCCACACTCCAAAGACATGCTGGTAGGTTAATTGGCCCTACTGTAGTATGTGTATGAGTGGGACTTTAGACTCTAAGCTCCTTGAGGGCAGGGACTGATGTGAATTTACAATATACATGTAACGTGCTGTGTAAATTGTCGGTGCTACAGTGGGGAAAATGATTATTTGATCCCAGATTTTATAAGTTTGCCCACTTAAAAAGAAGGAAAGGGTCTATAATTTTTTATCATAGATATATTTAAAATGATAGAGACAGAATATCAACCAAAAATACAGAAAAACCACATAAAACATATGCTATAAATGCTGTAAGTCCACCCTAACACTAAAATCACTACATCTACAGACATAAATGATCTAACACTAACCTATCTAGCCCTGTAAAGAAGAAATCAGTATACATACCTTTTTTGAAGCTGATCTGACCCAATCCCACGTTGAGCTGTCATCTGCAGCTTCGCTGTGGAGGCGGGTGCAGAGGACACAGCCAACAATGGAAGCCCCATAGTAAGTCTATGGGTGACGTCACTTCCCATGCATTTCACAGCCGCTGTTGACCATGTCCTCAGCAGAGCTTCCACCACTGGAGACTGGATCGACTTCAAAAAAGGTTATGTATGCTGATTTCTTCTTTACAGGGCTTGATAGGTTAGTGTTAGATCGTGGATGCCTGTAGATGCAGGGATTTTAATGTTAGGGTGGACTTACATTTTAAGTTGCAGTTCAGTGAGTAAAAAAAGTACAGTCAAGCACAGAGGTGGAAACATTATGCTTTGGGCTGTTTCTCTGCTAAAGGTACAGACCGACTATGCCACATTGAGGGGCCAATGGATGGGGCCATGTATAGTAAAATGTTGGATGAGAACCTTCTTCCCTCAGTCAGAACACTGAAGATGGGTCGTGGATTGGTCTTTCAGCATGACAATGATCTGAGACATACTGCCAAGGCAACAAAGAAGTGGCACAAGAAGAAGCACATTAAGATCATGGAGTGGCCTAGCCTGTCTCCAGACCCTAATCCTATAGAAAATATTTGGAGGAAGCTGAAACTACGAGTTGTTAAGCAACAGCCAAGAAACCTTAAGGATTTAGAGAAGATCTGTAAGGAAGAGTAGACTAAAATCCCTCCTGAGATATGTGCAAACCTGGTCACCAACTACAAGAAACGTCTTAACTATGTGTTTGCTAACAAGGATTTCTCCAGCAAGTACTAAGTCATGTTTTGCTTGGGGATCAAATACCTATTTTACTCACTGAACTGCAACTCAAGTTATATAATTTATTTTATGTGTTTTTTTCCTAGATTTCTGGTTGATATTCTGTTTTTATCATTTAAATACAACTACAATAAAAAATTATAGACCCTTCATTTCTTTGTAAGTGTGCAAGCTTACAAAATCTGCAGGGGATCAAATAATTATTTTTCCCACTACATATAGGTATCTGTAATAAAAAAATAAAGAGAACTTTTATGATGATCTGCAGTTAGTATTATATACCAATATTGCTGCAAAGGGGAGTGCACTTTCTGGGTATTTGTTAAAGGTATATGTGATCTTAGGGCTGGTTTCACACTTGTTTTAACAATAAATGTATATAACACATTTTTTCACAGTCCATGGGACTTAATTTGTAATTCAAGGATATATACAGAATGTATTTAAACCATAAATGTGAACAATATAAAAGTCCTCACTTAACAAAAAAAACCCAAACTCTTCCATCCGTGTCCACAATGTGCAATTGCTTCATGCCACCTTCTTGATAAATCCACTGTAGAAGATGTGTGCTTACCTCATTAGATGGATCTCTTAAAGCAGGCATGTCCAACCTGCGGCCCGGAAACTCAGGCAATGCGGCCCACTGGCCCCTGACAACTTTTTTTATGCTGGGGAGGAAGGAAGTCAGGTCGGGGGCACGTCCACAGCAGCTGCCAACTAACGGTAGGCAGAGGCTGCCTCAGAGGGGAGGGGGGGGGGCATGTGCAGTGTTTCTGACTCCTACCACCATGACCACTTCAAATTACTGAAGTGGTCATGGTGGTTAGAGTGTTCCTTTATTATCGCTCAGAAGAAGTAAACCTCTGTATACTGTTTCCATTTCATTTGATCATCCTCTACTTGTGTTAAACTAGTGCGGGAGGCGTGGCGGCGCGGGAAGGGCGCAGCGGCATTTTATTACTTATATACCTTAACTATAGTATATATTTTATATGTGGCCCGAGATAATTTCTCTACACTCAGTGTGGCCCAGAGAAGCCAAAAGGTTGGACACCCATGCCTTAAAGTATAACTAAAGGCAAAACATTTTGGATAGAAGGAGAGGGATTAGAACATCTGTCAGTTTATATTTCTGTCTGTGCCCCAATAAAGAGATTTACCCTTTCTATTTGTCCTGTTTTTCCTTTCCTCTTGAACTATCCTCTCATGAAGTGGAGGGTCTACTGATAGCCAATCAGTTAGAAAAGCCCCTGTCTTCCCTATACCAATGTCTGACCTTGGCTGATGCCTCTAAGGTAACTCAACTGTTTACCTCGTGGTAACATGATCCGTCTGCTCAGACTGATAGAGATTGGGAAGAGGCCATCCAACAATACCTCCCATTGATGATTTCAGCTAGAGATAGATGGATACAATTTAAATGTTTACATAGGATGTATTATTCCTCCCAGCCTCTAGCTACCATCTATCATATTGCTAACTCTCTGTGCCCTAAATGCCAGAATGATGCCGGTACATTTTTTTGCCCTTTCGTACAGGTCCTTTAGCAAAAAGTGGTTTCTGAGGTTGGTGAAATTATTGGTGGTACCCATGGATCCTCTCCTGCTTTTCTTGGGAGTGTTGGATACCATTGACGTCACTCATCACAAACTATTTCTCTCTCATACATTGTATTATGCAAAAAAACTATCCTTCTAAGACGGAAGCTGTTGGAACCACCTTCGACACAACATTGGCAGCCCTGGTCAATAAAGTATTACCACTATATAAGCTTACCTACCTTGGACGTAATTGTCCCAAGAAATTCAACAAAATATGGGAAGCATGGGTTCAAGCCAGGGACCTGACATTGTAACGATATTCATTATTTTCTTTACCTTCTGCTCTGTAATTCTCGCCCCCTCCCTGTTCTTTCTCCCTCTCTTATTCTTGACCCTCTCCCACCCTCCTTAACCCCCCCCCCTTCTTGACCCTCTCTCCCCCCCCCCTCCTCTTCACCCATGTGATTATATGTAGTCTTGGTGCTTTAGTGCTAAGTATAACATCTTTTGGGTACTGCTGAGCTGTGGTTGAGGAACTGCACTACAATCTTTGATGTACCCTCTTTGGTGTAATATTTGTCTCTCTGTACATGCAGTCTGATCTGTGATTGTACCTGGTGAGTTGTATGAAGACTTTATTTCTGCTCTCCATTTGTGCCACTGTTTTTTTTTTTTTTTTTTTTAATGTAATTGTTTTGCATGGTTTTATGCTATGTAAAATCAATAAAACTTTACCTATTAAAAAGTTGGGAGGTATGATAGGTGTCTTGGAGGTTGAGGGGAGACAAGCATGGGGACCTAAAGTGTATAAGGGGGCACTGGGGCAGGAGCTGTCAGGCAATTGCAAAGCATTACAAACATTTTTTGCCCACTAGGCTCAAAAGTTGGCTAGCCCTGGGTAGTGCCAGATTGATGCAAGAGAGGCTCTGACTGATTGCATATTCTGGCTGAGAACATCTGTTCTAAGCGTTACATCAATGGGTATTTCTACTTTCCACAATTATTTTATTAGAAAACCATAAGATGAAAACAACCAACAATAGGTGCATGGCTTTACTGTGGGAGTCAAATGAGAAATGTATTTTCAGTATTAGTGTTGGGAAATAAAAAAGAGCAATAAAGATAACTAAATTGTGTTATATAAGTACACTACAATGTACATGAATTACACAACTGTAAACAAATGAACAAATCTGCTTTTTAATTTCATGGCTGCCATATGTATAGGCTCTTTCCATGGTACTCCTTACTGCATGCAATTTCACATATGCTTAGGGCCATCCACATGCACATTTAATGCATATTTGTGTGGTAAAAAATGTAATTTTCTTTTATTTTATGCATTTTAATGAAAATCTTTCAATAAGAGTAATCCATCGCACAGATTTGTTAAAAAAAATGCAAAATGCATGATGCATGGGTGCATTTACCACTCAATTCAAAGTGCCTGTTTCACAATGTTAACACACATAGCATATGTTCTATATTTTGTAATCCCTTGAGCTGCAGAGCATACTGAAGATGTGAATTAGACTTTCTACTTCAGGATTTTATACAGTGGAATAACATTTTAACTGCAGAAAAACAGATAAGCGTAAATGTGCCCTATATATTTGCTAAGTTGATGCTTGGGTTGAATGTTGACAGTTGAAAGTGTATGTCATATGATAATAGATGTATGGGACTCAAGTGTATTAATCCCAATATAGAAGATCAAAGTTGAAAACTAACCATATAAGAACGTTCTTTGAATTTTTAGTATGATTACACTAGTATTATTAGTTGTGAAACATTTAATGATATGCAGAATAGACATTTTAAAGCTGATCTTAACCCATGAAAAAAAATAATGCTGCCTTTAGAATAGTAAAAAAATGTAATGACATGCAGAATAGACATTTTAAATATGAATTTTATATAGAAATTTCAAAAGTACTTTTACTTCCTTAATCTTTTCCAAGGCAAGGATGACATTGGGCAGGTACCTGCTGCCTCCTAGGAGGTCTTCAACATACATCTCAGAAGGCAGCGTTTTAAGGTTTCAGAGTGAGATCTCGCCTGTGCAAATACAACTTTTTCTCATATACCTGGCTAAAAAAAATCCCAGCTAATAGAATAAGGTTTACCATATCTTTTTAATTATCTATATTTACTTTTGAATAGTTCTGCAATTCAGATACACTGTAAGAACTAATGTATATGTGTATATATATACGTATATATATATATATATATATATATATATATATATATATATGTATATATATATATATATATATATATATATATATATATATATATATATATATACATATATTTACATAAAAAGTACAGTAAAACTGCAGGAAAGGGCACTGGGGGGCAATGTAATGTGATTTTATTTTATTTTGAACGGTATCAGTGTGTTTGGTGCATTTTACATTTGAATTTGCCGCCGTTTCCACCCCCCGGCGGACGTCACGTCGCCGGAGACGGAAGTCGGGGCTCGCAGACGATCGGGAGGAAGCTCCGCCGCCGCATACCGCTCGCAATCTTCGCTGGATCCCGGAGAAAAGGTAAGTAAAACCTCCTCCAGCATCCAGCGATCTTCTTAGCGCTACCCCGTGTGTGACTCGGGGTTACCGCTTTTGGCTCTAAAATCTTACCCCGAGTCACACTCGGGAATACCGCTAGGAAGGTTAATGAGCATTCCTCCTATGTCTGCACAGCCTGGGTGGTGGATGGGGCTAAGCCAGCAGCAGGCCACATGACTTGGTGACACCACTTCAGGCCCCTCCCCCAGGCCATGCAGGGAGGATTGGAGCTGTCACTCAAACATATAATCCACCCTATAGGCAGCAATGCTTGCAGGTTATTCTACACTCTCAATGGCCTGGGGGGGGGGGGATTGGGGGGCAAAATGCTGAAGCAATGTAGCAGTGTAGTATAACAAGTATACCAAGAGGCATGCGACCCAGAAATGAAAAGAAAGGTATTTGGCATTTTATTAGTAAAGTATTGTGTAAGTCATGGGAAACCTATCTGAGACTTCTTGACTTACTGGGGGTTATTTACTAAAACTGGAGAGTGCAAAATCTGATGCAGTTCTGCATATATGTAGAAAGATATATACAGAGTATATTCCCTGCGCCAAAGTTAAGGGTGACCAATAAATGTGGGAATTATTATAATATAAATTGTGTTTTAAAATATTAAAATATTAAAATGGGCCAAATAAGCAGCTGCTGTAAAATTGAATAAAATGCCACAGAATTGGTCTTTATAAAACGGCCAAATACAGCGCTTGCTATTAAATGATTTAAACAACTAATCCTATGAGTATATGTTGACAATAAGATAAGATTACACCTATGTTATATAAAGTGCCGATGTGTCTCCTTAAATATCACTTAATTAGTAAGACAGTATTCAGGTACCATAAATTAATATTAAGAATCATAAACATAGCAGTGGGTCAATGTGCTTGGTAACTATGACTGTAATAAATAAATACCATCAGACAATAAAATCTATAAAAGGGAATAATTATTAAATATAAAAGTCCATCAATCAATAGTGATTTTGCTCAAGCAATAAATGTCCTCAATAAATGGTTATCCACAATCAAGTGCAAATGCTCTGGCTTGAATGTTCAAGGTATCAATTGCTGGTTCCAAAAGTGAATAAGATGGGTCACTTACCAGATAACGTGGGTCTTATGTGTCGTATGACACTAAGACCATTCAGGCTTAGGTTCCACTCTGGGCCAATGTGGCGTTCCCCTTTGGATGGTCCTGCGGACTAATACTGGCTCTTCTGGACTCCGGAGTGTATTACTCAAAGGTCAATGTAAGGGAAGAAAAAAAGCTCCAAATAGCGTAATAAAGTCTTATTAAAGGTTTATTTACCCATCCATCGGGTTTAGACAAGTTAAAACGTAAAACAACACTATCCCTGGTGGTCAGCGGTGCGGGCCGCGCGTCCTCCTCGCGGAATAACGTCTGACTTCCGGCTTGCGTTCGCAATAGTACTGTGCTATGTAGTTATTAACCACTTGCCTTCTGTGCACTTAAACCCCCTTCCCATCCAGACCAATTTTTAGCTTTCAGTGCTGTCACACTTTGACTGACAATTGCGCGGTCATGCTACACTGTACCCATATGAAATTTTTATCATTTTTTTCACACAAATAGAGCTTTCTTTTGGTGGTATTTAATCACCTCTGGGTTTTTTATTTTTTACAAAAAAAAAGAAAAAAGACAGAAAATTTTGAAAAAAAAAAGTTTTTCTTATTTTCTGCGAGTAAATTTTGAAAATAAATACATTTTCTCCTTCACTGATGTGCGCTGATGAGGCGGCACTGATGGGCACTGATAGGCTGCACTGATAGGCACTGATGAGGTGGCACTTATGGGCACTGATGAGGTGGCACTTATTGGCACTGATGAGGAGGTACTAATATGCCGCACTGATGAGCACTGATAGGCGGCACTGGTAGGCGGCACTGATAGGCGGCACTGCTGGGCACTGATAGGCGGCACTGCTGGGCACTGAGAGGTGGCACTGCTGGGCACTGAGAGGTGGCACTGAGAGGTGGCACTGCTGGGCACTGAGAGGCGGCACTGATGGGCGGCACTGATGGGCACTGATAGGCGGCACTGATGGGCACTGGCGGATGGCACTGATGGACACTGACGGGTGGCACTGATGAGCACTGATGGGCAGCACCATCAGTGCCCACACTCAGTGCCCACAGTGCTGCCAGTCAGTGCTCATCAGTGCCTAGATGAGCAGGCACTGATGGGCACTGACTGGCAGCACTATGGGCACTGATTGTGGGCACTGATGGGGGGGCACTGTAGGCGGGCACTGTGGGCAATTTGTGTATGTGTTTTACCTCTTGTAATCAGGGCACTGGTGATCAGTGCCCTGATTACATTTCTTCTGTGTCCCCGGCGCTGTGAGGCTCCCCCTCCTTCCTCACACTGCAGGCTCCGTGTGAGGAAGGAGCGCCGGCGATGAGAGATGATCTCATATGTTTACATATCAGATCATCTCTCATTGGACGGTCCGATCACGTGGTGAATGGCCGCTGTGATTGGCCATTCACCACGATCTGTGATCGGCTGTGTCCAAGGGACACGGCCGACACAGATTTTCCCCGATGCGCGCTCTCGGGAGCGCGCAGGGAGACTGCTTCTGGGAGGCCGTTTAAAAACGGCCTCCCGAAAATTCGAGTCCGCGCTGCAGCCGTATATAGGCTATAGAGCGGACCGGAAGCAGTTAAAGAAAGAAGTCAACATTTTGAAAATCATATTGTTTTTTATTATTTCAAATGATTAACCTAAAGGACAATAACAATTCCTTTGGCTGTAACTTTTTGTAAACAAAAACAGATAAAGTATGCCCCTCCCTTTCCCCTTTAAAGCATCCCTCCTTCTCTTCCCTGCATGTTTTTTTTTCTCCACAGCTTATTGGTGCGCAAAATCATATATAAACCAATGTGATATACAACAATATACAGGTCCCTCTCAAAAAATTAGCATATTGTGATAAAGTTCATTATTTTCTGTAATGTACTGATAAACATTAGACTTTCATATATTTTAGATTCATTACACACAACTGAAGTAGCGCATGCCTTTTATTGTTTTAATATTGATGATTTTGGCATACAGCTCATGAAAAACCAAAATTCCTATCTCAAAAAATTAGCATATTTCATCAGACCAATAAAAAAAAAGTGTTTTTAATCCAAAAAAAGTCAACCTTCAAATAATTATGTTCAGTTATGCACTCAATACTTGGTCGGGAATCCTTTTGCAGAAATGACTGCTTCAATGCGGCGTGGCATGGAGGCAATCTGCCTGTGGCACTGCTGAGGTGTTATGGAGGCCCAGGATGCTTCGATAGCGGCCTTGAGCTCATCCAGAGTGTTGGGTCTTGCGTCTCTCAACTTTCTCTTCACAACATCCCACAGATTCTCTATGGGGTTCAGGTCAGGAGAGTTGGCAGGCCAATTGAGCACAGTAATACCATGGTCAGTAAACCATTTACCAGTGGTTTTGGCACTGTGAGCAGGTGCCAGGTCGTGCTGAAAAATGAAATCATCTCCATAAAGCTTTTCAGCAGATGGAAGCATGAAGTGCTCCAAAATCTCCTGATAGCTAGCTGCATTGACCCTGCCCTTGATAAAACACAGTGGACCAACACCAGCAGCTGACATGGCCCCCAGACCATCACTGACTGTGGGTACTTGACACTGGACTTCAGGCATTTTGGCATTTCCCTCTCCCCAGTCTTCCTCCAGACTCTGGCACCTTGATTTCCGAATGACATGCAAAATTTGCTTGCATCCGAAAAAAGTACTTTGGACCACTGAGCAACAGTCCAGTGCTGCTTCTCTGTAGCCCAGGTCAGGTGCTTCTGCCGCTGTTTCTGGTTCAAAAGTGGGGAATGCGGCACCTGTAGCCCATTTCCTGCACACGCCTGTACACGGTGGCTCTAGATGTTTCTACTCCAGACTCAGTCCACTGCTTCCGCAGGTCCCCCAAGGTCTGGAATCGGTCCTTCTCCACAATCTTCCTCAGGGTCCGGTCACCTCTTCTCGTTGTGCAGCATTTTCTGCCACACTTTTTCCTTCCCACAGACTTCCCACTGAGGTGCCTTGATACAGCACTCTGGGAACAGCCTATTCGTTCAGAAATTTCTTTCTGTGTCTTACCCTCTTGCTTGAGGGTGTCAATGATGGCCTTCTGGACAGCAGCCAGGTCGGCAGTCTTACCCATGATTGCAGTTTTGAGTAATGAAGCAGGCTGGGAGTTTTTAAAAGCCTCAGGAATCTTTTGCAGGTGTTTAGAGTTAATTAGTTGATTCAGATGATTAGGTTAATAGCTTGTTTAGAGAACCTTTTCATGATATGCTAATTTTTTGAGATAGGAATTTTGGTTTTTCATGAGCTGTATGCCAAAATCATCAATATTAAAACAATAAAAGGCTTGCACTACTTCAGTTGTGTGTAATGAATCTAAAATATATGAAAGTCTAATGTTTATCAGTACATTACAGAAAATAATGAACTTTATCACAATATGCTAATTTTTTGAGAGGGACCTGTATTCCAATAATGAAATAAAGGAAGAGTGTATGAAATCAAAGTCAATAAAAAGTCCATATATATAATGCCATAATACCATAATACCATATATATGTGACAAAACAAGATGAATATATTTTCAAAGGTGCAGGAATCAAACAGGTGCTATTCCAAATAATAGGTGCAGACTCCCACCACCTTGTGGATTTCCCCCTTACCCGGCGGATGAAGGTAAGTGCAAAATAATATCCAAATAGACTCTTCCAGTGAAACATAACTGCAAAACCTGTGCTCTCAACTTCCAGTGAAAAAAAGCAAAATCAGCCTTTTACCAGGAAAAAGGTCTATGTACGCTTGCGACTCTCCTTGGTTGGGTGAGGTTCTCTTTCCCCTTAACAGCAGATATGTAGACCATTTTATTTATACATACAGTAGCATCTATTTTCGTATGCTCTGATTTACACATGACATTTTACACATTTTTTTGAACTTCATGAAACTTGCCATCTACTGTTCTGGCAGTGGTAATTTTTATAATTGTAACGAGTAACTATGCAGCACAAAAAAAAAATATCGGAGTAGAAGTATTGAAATCATCGAAAAAATGTACTGAAGTAAAAGTGGAAGTAGGAGAAAAAAATTCTACTCCAGGAAAGTACAGATACCGCCTTTCGGTACTTAAGTACAGTAGTGAAGTAGTTTTACTTAGTTACTATACATCTCTGCATATAGCTTTCAGGTTTTATTATCAAAGCTTAATTAAACAAGGTGAAGTAAGAAGCTGATTGGCTACCATGCACAGCTGCACCAGATTTTTCACCCTCCAGTTTTAGTAAATCAACCCAAGGCCGGACTGGGTATGAAAACCAGCCCTGGAAAAAATTACATACTAGCCCCATAGCATTGCGTCGTCATACCAGCACAAAGTCGATTTCTTGTTCATAAAAGGTAAAATCCTGCATTTTAAAGCACATTTAATGAGTTCATTATTTGTAGATAAGACAGATATAAAAGCACACAAAGGACTTATATATAAAGAGCATAAAAAAGGTTAGACCCTTTATTGGGGGGGGGGGGGGCGGATCAGCATTTTATTAGGGGGAGGGGGGCAGCATTGTATTAATACTAATATGCTAATTCTCCCCCCCCCCCAATGCACTACAAGAGCTTAAATCAAAAGCTTATCCCCCCTACCCCTAATACAATGCTGACCCCTCTCCTCCTAATACAATGTTGATCCCCCTGGCCCCCTCTCCCTAATACAATGCTGATCCCCCCCTCCCCCTAATACACTGCTGACCCCCCCGGCCCCCTCCCCCTAATACAATGCTGATCCCCCATCCCCCTAATACAATGCTGATTTCCCCCCTCCCCTAATACAATACTGATATCCCCCCCAATACAATGCTGATTCACCCCCCTCCTCCTAATACAATGCTGTTTCCCCCCTCCCTAAATTTGGGGGGGGATAAGCATTGTATTAGGGGGAGGGGGCCGGGGGAGATGTCAGATCAGCATTGTATTAGGGGGAGGGGGGCGGATCAGCATTGTATTAGGGAGAGCTGTCTACTCCTGCTCCCCTCGGTGTAACCCACTGGATATGGGGGCATACGTAGGAGCACACTCCTGAGCTGAGCTGTGAGTGTCCATAGAGGCACACAGCCTGGCTGAGACATGCCCCCTGCTCCCTCTTCACTGTTTTTTTTGACAGCAGTAGGAGCTAATGGCTCCTGCTGCTGTCTGTCTGTCCTGTGAGAGCAGGGAGAGAGACCAGCACTGCTCCAGACAAGCACAGAGCTGGTTCAAGTGCTTCTCAGGTAAGCACAGGGAGGAGGGAGGGGGGGGGACACAAACAGCATTATACTTAAAGTGTATCTAAACCCAAATTCCAAAACCAAAAATCAAATAAAAAAAATACAGCTTACCAGTTCTTAGATATGGTGGTCATCAGTTTTCGTTTTAAGGATTTTTTCCATTCTTTGCGCCTGTGAAAAGCTGGACGTGTCACACATTTTCTGCCCCAGGGTGTTTAATCACTTCACTGTATCTATAGGGAACAACATTTGTAGTGTGAGTGATTGAGTCCGTTTTCCCTGGTTGCAAGCATACACTACGCCAATGTGTTACTGCCTTTTGCAGAAGTTGTTAAGCCAGTTCCTGCTGGAGGGCTATCTTTTTTATCAGGCAGTTAAGGGAGGTAAGAGACCAAGGACTCGCTTCCACACGGCGTCAGTGCCACCAGGGAAGCATTAACTTTGAGAATTCTCTCATTACACCGCCAGTTTTGGGCATCTGCCTCCAGAGTCTCAATGTAATACTGAGGCCCCTGATACAACAGGGAACAATGTTTATGGAATATTTCAGGAGATTGGGAACCCTTTCACCTCAAACCACAGCAATGGTGACCCACTGGCAGGCCAACTACCCCTTTCCACACCTGGGCCCATAATGGCGTTGAGCACCTTTTCTACTCTCCGCTTTCTCACTGTTTCTCTCAGTCCATTACAGGCATGGAATTGTAATGGAAATGTTCATTTTGGTTCAGATTACATTTTAACAGCCTTACTTTGCTTTTTTTCACAATGAGGATTTCCAGAACGGGGACCTAAGCCAAGTTTCAATGGAACAAGCATTTTCCAGAATTGATAGTACTCAGGTGCTTACAGGGTCATGGGTGCTCAGTTAGTCCCTTGAAAATGTGAAAACTCTGTCCTGTCTATTTATAGAAGGGTCTTCCAAACTAAGGACAAAGCAAAGTCTATATCCTGCTGTAATTTAGGATTCTCCTGTATCCAAGGAAGCCCTTGTGTTGAGGGATCGGCACCATGACAGTCTTTCTTGCAGTCAGCCACCGCCGCGCAGCCGCTCCCGCCGGATGTGACGTCATGCCGCTCATAGCGGCTGACGTAGGAAAGAAGAGTGTATCCATCCGTCATTGGAGCGCAGCGGGGGCCGGGGCTGCAGCAGTCAATGCTTAAAGTGGCCAGGCGGCCCCAATGCTTAAAGCGGCCGCATCTTAAAGCGGCCCCAGGGCCGGTGGCCCACCGGGAAATTTCCTGGTATCCCAGTAGGCCAGTATGGCCCTGAATCAACCCCATAGGCTAATATGGAGGGGCATTCAGAGGCAGAGTAAGAAAACCTCAAACGTCTGTAAAACAGGTATGCAGTGTGCATACGGCCTAATGACACTTTTTGGATGATTTGTGCCATCTTTACTCTGCATTATTGAATAAACCCTGTTTGCTAAAATGTTATTTAGCCAATAACAGTTATCAATAAATTGCACAATAAGTGTTTTTTTCTGTTGCAGACATTATGGGCTTAATTTACTAAAGGCAAATAGACTGTGCACTTTGCAAGTGCAGTTGCACTCATTTTCCTTGCTAAATGTAATGTGGTAAAGTTTCACTTTGTAAAAATACCCAATCAGTTAAAAAAAAACATTTTTGCTTGCACATGATTGAATGATGGAAAATAGCAGAGCTTTACCGCATTTACTTAGCTCTGGGGAAAATTAGTGCATGTGCACTTGCAAAGTGCACAGTCTATTTACTAGTAAGTAAATCCGGTGTGGAAATTTTGTTAAAAAACAATAGATTAAATGATATGTAAACTCTAATTTTGTAAAACAGCCCATTCAGTTTAAAATAGAAATGCAAGGCAAAACATTTGTGTATAGATATAAAAAAAAATGATAATATTTTTTTTTTTTTTTAATTATCACATAATCTCTGTTCTTAACCCCTCAACCTCTTTCCTCAACCGCTCTGTTTTTTTTTTAACAAGATGAAGTTAGAAGTTGATTGGCTACTATGCACAGCTGCACCAGATTCTGAGGGCACCCGTTTTAGTAAATCTCCCTTAATGTGTTGTGCTGTCCTCCTGTCCTAGTTGACTGGTAGCCTTTCCCTAGTACCATACCAAAATTAACTGATATCATGGCCACACAAGGCACACTGGGGGCAGAAAGGCTGAAAGCCGCGGCTGAAGAGATTACAAAAAAATTACAAACTGCCATCATATTCAAATTGCAAATTAGTTCTAAGTGTGTGGACCCACAGTGAATAGGCTGTAAGTACACAGTACTCTGTTCCACCAATGAATTGTGCAGAGACATGGAAGACTGGTATGCAGTCTTGACCTTTTTTTATTATAAATGTGTCACATATTAGCCACTGTTGTATAACCCACTGTGCTAAGATCTTACAGAATATTTGACTCTTCACCCTCACTGTGCCAGCAGGAGCATTGTCATGAAGTGAAAATAAATACCGTATTTTCCGGCGTTTAAGACGACTGGGCGTATAAGACGACCCCCCTAATTTTCAAGTTAAAACTTCGCTTTTGGGCTATACTCACCATATATTGGCACTTTTCCACTGCAAGTACCGGCTCGTACCAGCTCGGCTCTACTCGGCCCTGCTTGGCCCGGTTTGCTTTTCCACTGCTGGTACCGCATGGTATAGTGTCGGAACGGTTCGGTACGGTACGGTATAGGTTTGCTTTTCCACTAAAGTAGTACTAAAGTTAAGTGGGTGGGATAACAACGGAGTGGGTGGGATTCTCTGACCAATCAGTGGCTAGTAGTGACTGCATGCAAAGGATTGTGGGATATGGTACCAGTTTGGTACCTGTTGGAACCACAATCGAGTAGGTACTGTTTTTTCAGAGCCGTACCGTACCGTTCGGTTCCATGCAGTGGAAAGCAAACCTATACCGTACCGTACCGAACCGTTCCGACCCTATACCATGCGGTACCAGCAGTGGAAAAGCACAAAAGCGTGCCGAACCGGTACGGTTCCATGCAGTGGAAAAGCGCCATAAGACTACCCCCCTTCCGAAGCAAGGTAACACCATTGAAAAACATTTTCTCAGATCTCTCGTATGTCTCCAAGGTACTGTAAGAAAGTAACATAACCATTCAAACAGCACATTAGGTGCTGCATGGCTCTGTCACAGTGTGCCACATGGCTTTTGGGTACCGATTTTGTTATTGCTAAACTGTATTATAGTCTATCATTCAGTACAGCTATGAATTAACAAGGTTAGCACCCAAAAGCCATGTAGCACACTGTGACAGAGTCATGCAGCAGCTAGTGTGCTGTGTGACTGAAAAATCCTAATGCTAATCATCACAAGGCACTTTGAGGATTCTACCGTACGGTACTTAAGACATTGCAATATTGCAATTATAGTCCCTACTCACTGTGTGCTGCCAGTGCCATGCTACCCGCCGCCATCGGGATTCATTTTAAATCTCCCGCTCCCTGCAAGTCACCTCACATAGTCCCGTCACCTGAGCAATAGAGTGCATGACAGTCAGATCACTCCCCCGCCAGAGAGCAGCTATCCAGAACTTCCTGAACATACGACGCGGCGGCGATAATGTACATGCGCCCGAAAAAGAAGAAAAAGTCCCTGCATTGCTCCCATCTCCTGGGCATCTCTCTTGAAGGTACCTTGAAAATATTATACTCGGCGTATAAGACGACCCCCGACTTTTAAGAAGATTTTCCTGGGGTAAAAAGACGTCTTATACGCCGGAAAATACGGTATATTAACAAATAAATTGTTCAAGACATTTTCTGTATGTATACATTACAATAAAACAATATTCCAAAGTTCAGCATCCTTATACAAATATAAATTAATACATCTCATAAGAAACACAGAAAAGTGCATTAAACATATATAACAAACTCATCTTATATAAAAAAAATCTTTATAAATCAAGTTCATGTATAATGTGCAAAAATTGTGCAAAAATGTGCAAAAATTATAGTGCAAATATAGTATAAAGTGCAAAAAGTGCTCAATTCCAAAACATTTCTACTCTCTTGGGGTGAAAAAATTATGATAATGTGCACCACCATAAAAAGTGCTCCCGGAAGGAATCGCCACTAACAGTTAAAACAAGCTCCTTACCAGCTGCTCTGATCTCACAAGGAGATAGCAGCCACATACACCACGATCCGGAATACAAAGACTCCCTGAACTCCTAAGCCGAAATAGACTTCATAGAGGGGATTAAAGTTCAGAGAGAGAGATCCACATACTATGGTATTTCACCAATTCATTTTAATAGAACAATGAAATTACGCTTACAATCTCCAAGGAATTACACAGCAAGTGCTACAAACAGCAAGTAGGTCCAAACGGTCATCTGGATTTGCAGAATGGCATCACATGTGAGTAGGGATGATCGAACGGTTCGGGTCGACCATCGGTTCGACCCGAACATTGGGAGTTCGAAATTTGGCCGAATTCCGAACTTTTTGCTGTAAAAGTTCGGAATTCGGCCACCAGAACCGCCCAAAATGTAATGGGACAGGAATTGGGCTTTAAAAGCCCATGATAGTGTTAGTGTAGTGCGCTAATTCTGTGAAACTTATAAACATAAATATGTAAACAATAGTGACAACAATATCATAAATAAATAGCATGAGATCTAAAACATAAAAGTCCATGAAATTCATAAAGGTCCATATATGCAACAGTTCACATAAGTCCTTGAATGAAGAAATCCCAATACCAACAAGTGATTTCAATTAAAACAAATGAGGGAAAGGTGTTTCAAGGTGCTTGTTTAAAGTGCAGGTATTCTCCTTACCAGACGGGTAAAAATAAGGTGCAATATATCTCCAAACAAAAAGATGCGTGCAGTGATACAGATAGCCTAGCTCTGCCCACCTCGTGGCCGGTTTAAGAGTAGATAAAACTCTTACCAGATGACATAAAAGTTAAGGTGTATGGATAACTTCTGGATATCTTTCAGCCCAATTATAATGACCATCCCCCAAGCTTGCGGCTCCCTGTTGTCCCTTGGAAGTGAAACTTCATCCAGGTGTTCACAGGTGATTTCCCTGGTGATTCTACCACTAACACTTCTTGTCTTAGGGTGGCTCCGCTGGTCTCTACATGGTCAGGTTGGTCATTGTTTAACAACTTGCCGACTGCTCACAGTATATTAGTAGATCCACGTCGCTAGCCTGTGAGGGTCTGTGAGGGTCTCTGGAGCGAGCGCGCGCCGCTGGAGGCGCGCTCCCGCATGGTCACGGACCCCCCCCCGCGCGTGTGACCGGCGGACCTGATCGTCCGCCGGTCACTTGCGATCGTCAGTGGAGAGGGAGAAAGGCAAGCGACTAATGTAAACAAGCCGCCTGTCATTCTCCCCGGTGTATGAATGATGATCATACGGTTCTACTATGTAGAACCGTTGATCACTGTTCATACATCTCAAGCCACAGCCAATCACAGTTAGAATCACGCCCCTAGTGACACACATAGCCCCTCCCTCTCAAAAAAAGTTAACCCCTTCACTGCCAGTGTAATTTTACAGTAACAGTGCATATGTATAGCACTGATTACTGTAGAAATGTCACTGGTAACCCAAAAAGTGTCAAAAATGTCAGTCAAGGCTCCGATCTGTCCGCCGCAATGTCGCAGTACCGCAAAAAAAATCGCAGATCGCCGCCATTACGCGTTAAAAAAAAAACAACAAAAATTACAAAAATCTTTCCCTTTGTTAGTAAACGCGATAACTTTTGCGCAAACCAATCAAAATACGCTTTTTGTGATTTTTTTTTACCAAACATATGTAGCATAAAACAAATTGGCCGAAAATGTTAAAAAATTTTGATTTTTACATTTTTTTGGGGAATTTCATATAAAAAAATGTGAAAAATATTGTTATTTTTGCAAAATTGACGCTCTTTTTTTGTTTATAGCGCATGGTCATAAAATCGCACAGGTGATCAAATACCACCAAAAGAAAGCTCTGTTTGTGGGAAAAAAAGGATGCCAAATTCGTTTAGGTACAGCATCGCACGACCGCGCAATTGTCCGTAAAAGTCACGCAGTGCCGAATCGCAAACTAGGCCCTGGTCAGGAAGGGGGTAAAATCTTCCGGGGCTTAAGTGGTTAAAGAGCAGCTCCACTTCTCCACTTCAGCCAGAGTCTTCCTATATTTAGCCCGAGGAGTATACGGCACAGGAAATGGTGAGCATACTGTGTATGTGGGTGGTCACACTGACACCGAGCTGCTACTGCAACAAGCCAGCTTCATGAGTGTCTGTCAGGGTTACTTACGTTGTCAGTGGGATCCAGCGATGTGTCCTGGCGGTGTCTCTCGGTGGATCTTCCTCCCGATCGTCTCCATGCCCCGGCTTCCGTCTCCTGCGACGTGACGTTCGCAGGGGGGTGGAACCGGCGGCAAATTCAAATGTAAAAACACACCAAACACACTGATACAATTCAAAATTTAAAAAAATCATATTAGTTTGCCCCCCACTGCCCTTTCCTGCAGTTTTACTGTACTTTTTACGTATATATATATATATATACGCGTGTGTGTGTATATACAGTGGGTACGGAAAGTATTCAGACCCCCTTAAATTTTTCACTCTTTGTTATATTGCAGCCATTTGCTAAAATCATTTACGTTCATTCTTCTTCCTCATGAATGTACACATAGCACCCCATACTGACAGAAAAACACAGAATTGTTGACATTGTTGCAGATTTATTAAAAAAGAAAAACTGAAATATCACATGGTCCTAAGTATTCAGACCCTTTGCTCAGTATTTAGTAGAAGCCCCCTTTTGATCTAATACAGCCAGGAGTCTTTTTGGGAAAGATGCAACAAGTCTTTCACACCTGGATTTGGGGATCCTCTGCCATTCCTCCTTGCAGATCCTCTCCAGTTCTGTCAGGTTGGATGGTAAACGTTGGTGGACAGCCATTTTTAGGTCTCTCCAGAGATGCTCAATTGGGTTTAAGTCAGGGCTCTGGCTGGGCCATTCAAGAACAGTCACGGAGTTGTTTTGAAGCCACTCCTTCGTTATTTTAGCTGTGTGCTTAGGGTCATTGTCTTGTTGGAAGGTAAACCTTCGGCCCAGTCTGAGGTCCAGAGCCCTCTGAAGAAGGTTTTTGTCCAGGATATCCCTGTACTTGGCCGCATTCATCTTTCCCTTGATTGCAACCAGTCGTCCTGTCCCTGCAGCTGAAAAACACCCCCACAGCATGATGCTGCCACCACCATGCTTCACTGTTGGGACTGTATTGGACAGGTGATGAGCAGTGCCTGGTTTTCTCCACACATACCGCTTAGAATTAAGGCCAAAAAGTTCTATTTTGGTCTCATCAGACCAGAGAATCTTATTTCTCACCATCTTGGAGTCCTTCAGGTGTTTCTTAGCAAACTCCATGCGGGCTTTCATGTGTCTTACACTGAGGAGAGGCTTCCGTCGGGCCACTCTGCCATAAAGCCCCGACTGGTGGAGGGCTGCAGTGATGGTTGACTTTCTACAACTTTCTCCCATCTCCTGACTGCATCTCTGGAGCTCAGCCACAGTGATCTTTGGGTTCTTCTTTACCTCTCTCACCAAGGCTCTTCTCCCCGATAGCTCAGTTTGGCCGGACGGCCAGCTCTAGGAAGGGTTCTGGTCGTCCCAAACGTCTTCCATTTGAGGATTATGGAGGCCACTGTGCTCTTAGGAACCTTAAGTGCAGCAGAAATCTTTTTGTAACCTTGGCCAGGTCTGTGCCTTGCCACAATTCTGTCTCTGAGCTCTTCAGGCAGTTCCTTTGACCTCATGATTCTCATTTGCTCTGACATGCATTGTGATCTGGAAGGTCTTATATAGACAGGTGTGTGGCTTTCCTAATCAAGTCCAATCAGTATAATCAAACACAGCTGGACTCAAATGAAGGTGTAGAACCATCTCAAGGATGATCAGAAGAAATGGAAAGCACCTGAGTTAAATAAATGAGTGTCACAGCAAAGGGTCTGAATACTTAGGACCATGTGATATTTCAGTTTTTCTTTTTTAATAAATCTGCAACAATGTCAACAATTCTGTGTTTTTCTGTCAGTATGGGGTGCTATGTGTACATTCATGAGGAAGAAGAATGAACTTAAATGATTTTAGCAAATGGCTGCAATATAACAAAGAGTGAAAAATTTAAGGGGGTCTGAATACTTTCCGTACCCACTGTATATATATATATATATATATATATATATACGTAATTCTTGTGAATGAGCAGCCCAAACCAACTGTATACATTATATATATATAATAAATGTATACAGTTGGTTTGGGCTGCTCATTCACAAGAATTACATGCAAAATAATGGTACCGCTTTCAGCACCTAAAATCCAAAAGAATCATACCACCAGGGAGGTTAAGGGTGAAATGACGCTGCCATGTCAGGGTGACTGTAGTGTAGTTTAGGGTGAACTGACTCTGCCATGTCAGGGTGACTGTAGTGTAGTTTAGGGTGAACTGACTCTGCCATGGCAGGGTGACCGGACTCTGCCATGTCAGGGTGACCGTAGTGTAGTTTAGGGTGAACTGACTCTGCCATGGCAGGGTGACCGAACTCTGCCATGTCAGGATGACTGTAGTGTAGTTAAGGGTGAACGGACACTGCCATGTCAGGTTGACCGAACTCTGCCATGTCAGGGTGACCCCATTATGCAGATTCTGGGTTAGGGGTATACATATATACATATATATATATATATATATCAAAAACAACAATTTTTAAGAACTTTTTTTTGCCTGATTCATAGTCCCTGGGGCATGACCCAGAACCCTAGGCACTTTTTAGGGGCATTTATTGGGTTTTAGTGCTTCAAAATTGTGTTTTTTGATTCCAGAAGTTCGGGTCCCATTGATTTCAATGGGGTTCTGGAATTTGAACCAAACTTTTGGGAAATTCGGGAGTTCTGGTCGAACCAAACTTTTCAAAAGTTCGATCATCCCTATGTGTGAGGCCCCTCCCAACGCGTTTCTCTGTAACTTTTTGCACTTTATAATATATTTGCACTATAATTTTTGCACATTTTGGCACAGTTTTGGCACATTATACATGGACATGATTTATATGGATTTGTTTATATGAGATTCGTTTATTATATGTTTAATGCACTTTACTGTGTTTCTGAGATGTATTGATTGATATTTGTCTAAGGACAGCGCACTTTGGAATATTGTTTTTTTGTTGTTTATTACACATCCCACCCGGAATGGTGGTCTAGATGCAGCAGTCCATTTAATCAATTTTAAAACATATACTATACATATACATACTATACATATACAAATACTGTTTGGGTTTAAAATGTATGTGTACATTGGCTGACAGCATGGGACTCTGGTTCAAAGTTCCTGTACATACTGTACTTGCCTATACCATGAGTCTTTAGTTCTTACATCCTGACAAATGTAACCACAAATATCATTAAAAGGTTTTTCATCAATAAAACTTGTAATTTATGTTTAGTTGCCCTTTTAAAAGGTAGTAATCATATAGAAGGGAAAATAATAAATGGACAGGGAGAAATCATTGTGTTAACAGGTATAGCATATTTTCCACCCTTCTTTTCCTTTAATCTAAGTGATCATAAAATGGAATGTGATGTTGTATAAACTATGAGATTATGTGAGAAGGTAGATAAAGCCGCTGTACCAGGTATGGCAAATGCAAATAGCAAAAACTTCCTTTTAGAAAGGTATTCAGCAGACCTTTCAGATCTTGCTAATAAACTGCACAGCGGTATGAAATTCTGTGCTTCCACTTCACACCAGGGAGGTCAATTGACATGTGCAGAATACAATACTCTGCTAATATCAACAAAAGAGTTTAGGATTATACAGATTTAGGCATTAATCTCATCAAATATGTCTGCAAAACATTTTTAAATGTTGGAGAGGCTTAGAAGGTTATTATCTTGGGTCATTTCAACTAGAAATGTGGTTGGTAAATTTAAAAATGGTTTGATCTTTAAAGTAGAACTACAGTATAGGCAAAACTTTTTTTTTCATTTTGCATAGAATAAGTGAGGGTTATAACCCGTCAGATTTTTTTTCTTGTCATCTGTGTCCCATTTTGGAGATTTGCCTTCACTTCCTGTCCCATAGCCAAACAGGAAGTGAGAGTAAATCTCTGCAAATTAAGGGAATCCCTTGGGGACCCCCAGGTCACCAGAACTAGTGTCCCCATTGGAAGAGTTCCCGTCTATTACTTTTCTGGGAACAACCCAAAATATGGCATCCTATACTTTCAATGACAATGGTAAACAGGACAAATAACGAGGGGGAATTTCCATTAAAGCAGTGTTCCAGCTGTGGAAAAAAAAAAAATTAAAAGTCAGCAGCTACAAATACTGTAGCTGCTGACTTTTAATATATAGACACTTACTTGTCCAGGGAGCCCGTGATGTCAGCACCCCAGCCAATTTTTGGATCGGCTGCCGGGTGCTGGCGCTGCCATTCACTTTAAGGGAAAACGACAATGAAGCCTTCTGGCTTCCCAGACAGTTTCCTACTGCGCATGCACGAAGCGCGCTGCGCATTCTCTTTGGCTCAGCGGCGGGGACCACTTTTGGGTGCACAGACCGCAATAAAAAACCCAACAGGGGTTCTAATCCCTGTCCTTTGAGGATGCAGGACCCCTGGCTCTCTCTCTGGACAGTGCTGATCGGCCATGTGCTGATCACATGCACTCTTCCAAGAAAATAAAAACTCTCTATCAATACACACTAAACTGAGCATTTGCAGCTTGTCCCCCAGCTTCTGTACTATCTGGAGATGGTTTGGGGACTCTGGAAGAAGGGGAGGAACGGAGAAGACAGAATCAAACAGCCTTTTTACATAATGCAGAGGATTAACCACTTAGGTTCCACTGTGAGTATAAGAAGCATGCTCTACTGCATATACACACTGATTTTACTGTTGTGGGTTTAGTAACACTTTAAGTGTAAGGTCAAACACCATCCGATACCAAGCTTACCCACCGTTCTAGACTCCAATTCCAGTAATGAAATGAAAGGTTGGAGGAGCCTGGGGATGGTAAGAATCATCAGGGGAGATGAGGGAAAATTTCCCTGAACTGGGATCTGACTGAATCCCTTAAAAAAAAGGCAAATGCATAAATGATCCTCAATTACAGCTAATTCAACAATGAATGACTTGATAATATTGTTTGGAAATGAAGTGAGTTCTTTACTCTCTCTACACTTATGAAAGTCTTTAGTTTGCAAAATAATACCAAAATATTACGCCAGTTTTTGTTCCTCCACAATGCTGCATTAGTAATTTTCTGCTGCTAAATGCCAGTCTTTCAGTGAACAACATCAATATTATGCCCAGCACAATGCAACCCAGTGTGTTAGTGCCAAACACTTCTTGCGGATCACTGCTCACATAGTGTGCCAGTCTTGAGCAAGACCTGGAAACTTAATAATGAGCTGAATGCATGTACTTCAGACAGACTTAAACATTCCTCTGTAAGCAACAATTAAAACCCAAATCCTTAGACTTACTGGATTTAAAAAACATAATTATCACAATTCTAATAGGTTTTTTTTTTCACTATTATCTTATCACTATTTTATACTAGTTATTTACGTCTTCTGAAAAGTTACATTTAAAGGAGTTATTCATCTGGAAGCAAAAGTCCATGTACAACAGCAAAATAGAGATATCCTCCATGTAGACTGCCCTTGGCAGCTGACACATAATGCTGCCCTGCTGTTGTTTACTTAACCATGACACATTAAGCAATGGATCTTGGCAAACTAGTAACTCTTGCAACAGTACAGATAGACACAGGGGTAAGAGACCCTTTTGTTTTGTTCACTTGATACCAACAGCAGTTTTCCAGAATGAACCATACAGGGCACCGCTGTTCTTTCCTCAAATTCAGGGGTGTCAAACTCAATTTCATTGTGGGCCACATCAGCATTATGATTACCCTCAATCTGGAGGTTTATATGTCCAGAGCACCCCATGCCCCCTTACACCCTTTCATGACATGTCAAGAACCCCCCCCACCATCAGAAGTCAAGAGTCACCCACCCTTCCTTACAACACAATGCACCCCCTTACCTTGTGCTGCTGCCAGTAAGAAGATGCGGGTGGATCTGGGAAGAAGTACAGGGTGTGGAGGAAAGCCAGAGGAGGGTTGGAGTCAGCTTCCAGAGTCTGCTGAATGCTGAGACCAGGGGAGGCAAAGGCAAGGTGGTGTTGTGGCTGCACAGAGGGGTGCAGGATCTGTGGGAGGAGTTCTGCCCTCCTCTCTGCTGCAGACTGCAGAGAAGGGGGGGGGCAAAGACGAGCCTTTCTGCAGCTGCACAGAGGAGTTCAGGATCTGGCAAAGGAGATTTGTCCTCTCTGCTGCCGACTACAGAGACAAGGTGGGGTCAGAGACAAGGCGTGGCAGAGACAATCAGCTGCAGGAGAGGTGTGAGGGCCACATGAAATGGCCTGGGGGCCGCATTCGTCCCGTGGGTCTTGTGTTTGATTCCTGTGATCTAATTGCATATTAAAGGAGTAGCTCCACTTTTGTTGGGAAGAAAACTATATCTTCTAGGTTATCAATGTACATTGCAGGATTTTTAACATACTTTGTAGCAAATTCCTACTTTGTGTTGCTCCAAAAGAAATAGGTGTTTGTTTCACTATGCCCGATGCAGTCTGAATCTGAGTAGGAAGGTCTGGTTTAGTATAATCACCTGGTGCACTTTTAGTGTTTTATTGAGAAAAGCTGCAGTGTCTGCATCCCTTAAGGCCTGTAGTGCGATTTCAAATGTGACTTGGGTCACACAGAATCATATGACAAGCAAAGTCACATTGTTTTTAGTGGTGTCTATTCACATCAATGCGACTCAGCATGGAGTAATATTAAAGAAGGTTCCTGTACTACTTTGATGTGATTCCAGCATCATTTTTGCCCCATAGAATATACACACCTTATCAAAGTTGCATTCAAGCAGCACTACATAATCGCAATGAAATTCGGGTCAAAATCATATATCAGCAGTGTGAATTTAGCCCTAGAATTTAACCCTCAGGGAGTATCTCACCAAAACTGAAATTTCAGTTGCAGGGGGTGCCTAAAATTTCCTGTGTATCTTAGTGTAGACTTCTGTGAGCCAATTGCACAAGCAGAAAATTTAATTTTTGGAGGCTTTCTGTACAAACGCCTCCAGGTTGCCTTTGAATGTTACAGAAGATTGCAGCAGCTGCCTTAAGTTTACTCTCAAAAAGAAAAAAAACGAAATCAGAGCAATGGGAAATGACTTACAGTTGATGTCATACTTTAGTAGAAATCTTCCTCCTCGGATTCCTTTCCCCTGCCAGGATTTATAAATGGAGGGGAATCTACCCCTTCCATTTTTACATCATATTTCATTGACAGAAGCTTTAGTATGACTTCTATGAAAGGGGGAGCTTAGCGATAAGGGCAGCCATAGTCTGGCACTCTTGTAGAGTGCCTGCCACAGCTCCAATGGGTCCATTACTCCCCCCATGCTGGAAGATTATGGCGGCAGCAGTGGGGGGTATCAGGAAGATTTCTGCTTTATTTTTTTACATGCTATATTTTATTTCCCACAGAAGTGAAGTTACCCTTTAAATTACCTACAGAGAAATCATTCTACTTGCCAAAAGAAATCTAAATGAATACACATACTGATGATTTATACTTTTAATGAATATTTGCAGAATCTTTGAGTAAAGTCTTATACATTTACACTAGTTTAACTGAAACATGGGTTAGGCTCCATTCACAGCAATGCACATTTGAGACCTTTTATGGATCCTGACCACATCTCGACCTGTCCATTGCCTTTGATATTGTTCAGTTTGTGGTCTTCTGGGTGCACTTTTTGTGTAACTACATTTTATTTACCTGTTACTGATTTGCAGATTTTTGAATCCTTTCCCAGCCTTGACCTTTGCATGTAAATATGGATCCCCTAGTTGGCTTTCTGCCCTAGTTTCCGAACACTGGTTCAATCCCATCTACAAATTATTATCCTGTTTATTGTTTTTGTGCTCTTTTCCTGTAAAGCTATAATTAAAAATGGGTACCTACATCCTAAATTGCAGTTAAAAATACAAGAAAAGTGGAGGGGCTTCAGGATTTTCCTGGTACCATTAGACACACGCTCAGACCATATAAAATAAAAGTAATTTTATTACAAAAATTTACGAAATGACAAAGTGTTTACACAAAATAATAAGAATAAGAATATCCTTATTTAATGTGAACACTTTGTCATTTTGTATATTTTTGTAAAAAAAAATGACTTTGATTTTATATGATCTAAAATATGTCTAATGGTACCAAGAAAATCCTCAAGCCCCTCCCATTTTCTTGTACTCTTAACTATTCTCCTGTTTCTGCTTCCATCCAATGCCCTCATAGTAAATACCCCAGGATTGTTTGTCAGTTTGCCTGCCTTTTTGATGGAGGATAGTGGCCCTAATCAGACTAGACAATTCAGTACATAAATCTTATGGGCTCCTAAGTAGAGTTAAGGCTCATAAAGTCTCTCAAACAGTGGTTACAACAGGCAAAGATGCCTGAATGGAAATTACTTTATCTAATTTTGTATCTTCAAATGCTTTTTCGTGTTTACTATTAAAATTACTGCGTACATTTCAGTTGATGCCATGTCAAATCATTAAAGCATATCTATGAGAAGAAAATTTATTTTCTTAGTAGTGTATAAGGTAATGCTGGCTAGATAAACTGAAAGTAGCTCTAATGCTTTTGGCCTCATTCACTTGGGCCTTGAGACCTACCGTAAATGGGCCATTTTTTCCAGACAATCTGCATGTGGGGACGTTTACGTGCACCCGCATGAGTCACATTTGGGTTTATTTACTAAAGCTAGAAAGGGCAAATGTGTCACAATTCTGCAGAGAAAACAATCAGCTTCCAGTTTTATTTGCTAAAGCTTAATTAAACAAGCTGAGGTTAGAAGCTGATTGGTTTCTCTGCAGAATTGTGACTAATTTTGCCCTCTCTAGCTTTAGTAAATAAACCCCATTAGGACAAGCAACTGTATTTGTGGCTGCCCAGAGAATGATTGTCTAATAGACCTAAAGAGGTTGTAAAGGCAGAAGGTTTTTTTTATCTTAATGCATTCTATGCATTAAGATAAAAAGCATCTGTGCGCAACAGCCTCCCCAGCACCCCCTAATACTTACCTGAGCCCCATCTCTGTCCAGTGATGTCCACGAGTCCCTCGGCCATCTGGGACTCTCCCTCCTGATTGGCTGAGACACAGGCGCAGTGCCATTGGTTCTCATGGCTGTCAATCAAAGTCAGTTATCCAATCAGGAGAGGGGGGGGGACCACAGTTCCGTGTCTAAATGGATACACGGAGCTGCAGCTCGGCTTGGGTGCCCCCATGGTAAGCTACTTGCTGTGGGGGCACTCGACAGGGGGGAGGGGCCAGGAGCAGCGAAGAGGGACCTGAGAAGTGGAGGATCCAGGCTTCCCTGTGCAAAACCAACTGCACAGGGCAGGTAAGTATAATGTGTTTGTTATTATTATTATTATTTTTTTTTTTTAAACAAGACTTTACAATCAATTTAAATGGGTTGATGCATGCAGCACTTGGAGGCTGGAGACACCAAAACAAAACAAAAAAACATTCAGTTGATGATTCATTTTTATGTAAGTATTGCATGTTTGCATCATATTTTACTACAATTTTTTTAGTGGCTAGTAACAAAAGTAACAAATAGTGGACATCTGACAAAGAGTTACAATAAATGCACAAATGAAATAAGTCTGTTGACCAGTGGCGGCTGGTCAATAGGGGGCGCAGGGGCGCCGCCCCCCACAAGGCTAGTCACCAGTAAAATCAGCATGAAAAAAAAAGTGTACCTTTAATATGGCAGCGGGGCGCCGGACACATTGCTGGCTATGAGAGGGGTGGGGGTTTTGGCATCATGTGCCTCTTTTCTTGTACGATGATTGGCGGCCTTTTAGAGTGTCCTCGAACACTCCCTCTCATGATTGCCGTCCTGTGATTGGTCCAGCCTGGACCAATCAGGACGTCCGACGTCGTAAGGGCGGTGCTTGCGCCGGGCGTCACTCTCTCTGCTTCCCGCCGCCTGACCTGAGCCTCACCCCAGAGCCCAGACGTCTTTGTCTCAGTCTCTCTCATCATCTCTGGCTGCTGCTAGCTAGACTGCTACGCTGCTACACAGGGTGGCGCTGAGGATGGGTCTGATGGACCAATTGGACAGGACAGGACAGCCCTACCAGGGCAGCCAGCCAGCCAGGACAGCAAGAGAGTGGGAGGGAGCCCTCAGCCCAGTCGATCCCCAGAGTTCTGCGAACACAAAAGGTGAGTGGAACTTGGCAACCCCCCATCACCAGCTTGCCAGGGAAGGGAGGGAATGGATCATGTAATGGCCCATACTGGAAGGATTTAGCAGGAGTTTGTTACCACTCCTTCTAAATCCTTCCAGTATTGGCCATTACATCACTATGAGCTTTCTGGACTGTTATCAGTTAGCATTGTAATCCCCATGAACTACAAAACACCTCCCCCTGTTATAAAGAAGAGAAGGAGCAACCCCCAACTGAGCATCAGAATTTTTTTTCACCATCTAACTAAGCACCAAAGTTTTATTACATCCCCCCAACTGAGCACCAAAGTTTTATTACATCCCCCCAACTGAGCACCAACGTTTTATTCCACCCCCAGGCCTTACCTCCACTAACAGATTTTAATCAAACAATTTTCTTTTGTAAATGAGGTCCTAATAATTGAATGCATTTAAGATGTAACAAAACAAAAAAAAGTAGAACTCCTTATAAATCAGATTTCCTCTGAATGTAAAAGGTAAAATCACATACATTTCTAATGCATCCAATTATTAGGACCTCCTTTACAAAAGAAAATTGTTTGATTAAAATCTGTGAGTGGAGGTAAGGCTTCCTTCTCTTCTTTATAACAGGGGGAGGTGTTTTGTAATTCACGGGGATAACAGGGAACAATGCTAACTGATAACAGTCCAGAAAGGTCATACAGTTATCAGCTCACACGATTCCTGGCTGCATAAACAGTTTATTCATTTTTTTTTTTTGCCAAACAAAATAAAATGCTTTTAATTGTATTTTTAGAGGAGCAAATAAGAGAAATGTATTGTTAATGTTTAAATACACTTTAACCACTTTAGGCTCGGAAGAATTTGCCCCCTTTCTGACCAGGCCCTATTTTGCGACTTGGCACTGCGTTACTTTAATGGACAAGTACGCGGTCGTGCGATGATGTACCCAAATTAAATGTACGTCCTTTGTTTTCCCACAAACAGAGCTTTCTTTTGGTGCTATTTGATCACCTGTGTGATCACTTTTTGCGCTATAAACAAAAAAAGAGCGACAATTTCGAAAAAAAAAACAATATTTTTCACTTTTTGTTATATGACATTCCCAAAAAAAACTTGTAAAGATCAAAATTTTTTTACATTTTAGGCCAATTAATAACTTTTTCGCCTTAATAGTTCACTTCACTGGAACTAAGGGGCCAAACCCAACCCCTAAAATACAATCCCACACCATAATCCCCCCTTCACCAAATGATTTGGACCAGTGCACAAAGCAAAGTCCATAAAAACATGGATGATCGAGTTTGGGGTGGAGGAACTTGACTGGTCTGCACAGAGTCCTGACCTCAACCCAATAGAGCACCTTTGGGATGAATTAGAGCGGAGACTGCGAGCCAGGCCTACTCGTCCACATCAGTGCCTGACCTCACAAATGGGCTTCTGGAAAAATGGTCAAATATTCCCATAGACACACTCCTAAACCTTGTGGACAGCCTTCCCAGAGGACTAAGACTGGGATGAGATTAAAGCTCATGTGCGTGTAAAGGCAGGCATCCCAATACTTTTGGTAGTATAGTGTATCTCCCTCACCTCTCTTTGCTGCAGTGATGATTTGACTGTCCTCACCACATTAATCACGCCACTCTTGTAAAAGTTATTAATTTGGTACCTGCATTATTTTACAAATTGGAACATTGGTGCAAGTGCTTCCTTATTTTGGCGCATGCGATTGGATCTTTAGTAACTGTTGTAGAGCACTTTTAACGTGATTGATGCAACACCATATAAAGCTAGCCCTATATCTTTGTGGCAAATTTGGCAAAAAACTTTTCCCCTTGTTAGTTCTCCCATTGTTCAATGGAGAAGAGGCGATATTGAAGTAGGAAATATACAGTATATGTATTATGCCTGGCTGTGTAGCTTGGCAGAGGTGTATAGCCACAGAATTGCAAAAGCTGTAACTGGGAAAACTGTGTGTGTATATATATATATATATATATATATATATATATACAGCATCTCAAAAAAGTGAGTACACCCCTCACATTTTTGTAAATATTTTATTATATCTTTTCATGTGACAACACTGAAGAAATGACACTTTGCTACAATGTAAAGTAGTGAGTGTACAGCTTGTATAACAGAGTAAATTTGCTGTCCCTTCAAAATAACTCAACACACAGCCATTAATGTCGAAACCGCTGGCAACAAAAGTGAGTACACCCCTAAGTGAAGATGTCTGAATTGGGCCCAAAGTGTCAATCTTTTTTGTGGCCACCACTATTTTCCAGCACTGCCCTAACCCTCTTGGGCATGGAGTTCACCAGAGCTTCACATGTTGCCACTGGAGTCCTCTTCCACTCCAACATCATGGAGCTGGTGGATGTTAGAGACCTTGCTCTCCTCCACCTTCTGTTTGAGGATGCCCCACAGATGCTCAATAGGGTTTTGGTCTGGAGACATGCTTGGCTTGTCCATCACCTTTACCCACAGCTTTTTAGCAAGGCAGTGGTCATCTTGGGGGTGTGTTTGGGATCATTATCATGTTGGAATACTGCCCTGGGGCCCAGTCTCCGAAGGGAGGGGATCATGCTCTGGATGATTATGGTTCCCTCAATTAACTGTAGCTCCCCAGTGCCAGCAGCATGCATGCAGCCACAGACCATGACACTCCCACCACCATCCTTGACTGTAGGCAGGACTCACTTGTCTTTGTACTCCTCACCTGGTTGCCACCACACACGCTTTACACAATCTGAAACAAATAAGTTTAGCTTGTTCCAGTAATCCATGTCCTTAGTCAGCTTTTCTTCAGCAAACTATTTGCGGGCTTCCTTGTGCATCATGTACGGCGTATGGTCTGACAGGCTGACCCCCCACCCTTTCAACCTCCGCAGTAATGCTGGCAGCACTCATACGTCTATTTCCCAAAGACAACCTCTGGATATGATGCTGAGCACATGCACTCAACTTCCTTGGTCGACAAAGGCAAGGCCTGTTCTGAGTGGAGCCTGTCCTGTTAAACTTCTGTATGGTCTTGGCCACCATGCTGAAGCTCGGTTTCAGGGTCTTGGCAATCTTCCTATAGCCTAGGCCATCTTTACGAAGAGCAACAATTCTTTTTTTCAGATCCCTAGAGAGTTCTTTTTCAAGAGGTGCTATGTTTAACTTCCAGTGACCAGTATGAGAGAGTGAGAGCGATAACACCAAATTTAACACACCTGCTCCCCATTCACACCTGAGACCTTGTAACACAAAAGAGTCACATGACACCGGGGAGGGAAAATGGCTAATTGGGCCCAATTTGAACATTGTCACTTAGGGGTGTACTCACTTTTGTTGCCAGCGGTTTAGACATTAATGGCTGCGTGTTGCGTTATTCTGAGGGGACAACAAATTTACACTGTTATACAAGCTTTACACTCAGTACTTTACATTGTAGCAAAGTGTCATTCCTTCAGTGTTGTCACAGGAAAAGACAGTGTTGGGGAGTAACTAGTTACATGTAATTTAATTACAAAATAAATGTAACAGTAATTAGTTACAGTTACTGAGACAAATGTGTAATTAAATTACAGTTACTTCTAAAAATGTAAAGATTACAAATAGTGTTACACCTGAATATTTTCGTATAGAACCTAGGATATGTTGAATAATAACAGGATGTGGGGAGAAGGAGAAGAGAGAGGAAGTCATACCCTCCGTGCTCCTCATATGACAAGCCCATCCTACTCACGGTCAGATGAGAGATGACAGGGACCACGGGGCAGTACTACGATCACAGAGCCAGATTGGGGGATCAGAGAGACCTTCTACTACTCTCGTCTTCCTTCTCTTTTCCTATATATATGGTGGCGTCAGCACGCCGCCCGTACCCCAGGAGGACGTCAGTTGTTAGGAACGCGTCGGGTCGCGGCGTGCTGACATCACCCACGTTAAACCAGAAGGACGGGCGGATTCTTCTAGCCGGCTGGCGGCTTTTCTTTTATGCTACACATTGAAGTTTTTTATGTAAGTGTCTCTACCTTTTTTTTAAAAAATTGTTTGACGGTATGCACTATGGAGCCCTTTATGTTTATCTTCCATAATGGTGGCCCCTAATCCATGTACCTGAGGCGCGCAGCTAGTGCGGGCTGGTGTATTGTCTACAGAGGATACATACCCTGATCCTGATACTGCTGGTGGTCACTTCAAGCCCTGCCTCTCTACCTATCTGGTTGATTGATGAACCTGTTATATCCTGTCTTTTGGTAAGCAGAAGCACAGTTGGTGGTGGCACTGAGCACTGGTGTGGGACACCCTTTATTCATTTGGCACTGTTGTCATCGTTTGGGATTTTTTGGACATTTTAAGTCTTTTTGGCACTTCATTTGGCACTTCTTTCTTTGGACACTATTTACCCACTATATTCAGCACTGTTGTTGCTTCACTTGGGATTCCGTTTATACATTTATGCACATTAGCTTTTATATCATGTATATTAATTCTTAAGATTTCATATATATGATATATTTCTCATATTGAGTGTGTTTATTTGCACTTTTTTATTATTGTAGCGCAGCTTATTTGTTATATTGTTTTTTCGGTGCTATCTCTCTGGAAGCTGCTGCTTTCTATTATTGTTTCTTACCAGCGTGGTTATACTTTTTGCTGATTCTACTCTCTTCTACTACCAGTTGACACAAGGATGTTCGTCAGCACCAGCGGGCGTAGCATCATGAACCGCCGGCCTCACACAGGGACGCGCCGCACCCGGAAGTGACGTCACAGGCCTGGCAGAAATGGCGACACTGACTGATGTGAAGAGGGCATCCCGATGATCAAATCCAGGGAGACAAGTCAAATACAGAGAAAAGCCATCAGCAGAACTACATGTTTCGGGGCCACGCCTTCTTCAGGTTAAACTGCTTCAGACTACAAGTTGTCTGAGAGTTGCCCCCATGGCGAGTGATAAAAATGCATTTAAGTGCTGGAAATTTAAAAATAATTTCATCCTGAAGTCCGAAAAGGGCGCAAATATAACAGTTCAGTGCAAAATTTGTTTGCCAGCTGTTAAAATGCTTTCAACATCAAAGGCTTCAATGTCAAACCTGAGGAAGCATCTGCATGTAAGTTAGCCTTTCTTTATTTTATAAAATAATATAGTTTTTGTCATTATTGTGAGTGTACAGAAATAAAAACAGAGCCTTTAATTTTGAATGACTTATTACTTGTTTCTGTATAATAAAAAGTGACGGAGAAGTCAGACGATTTACTGTAGCTACAACGTGGGAAAAAAACCTGCCCCCACCCATATTTGCAGCAGCAAATATATATTTTTTATTATATCAAAAAAACATATTTTATACTACAGTGTAATGATCTAGAATTGTGTTTTCTCTTAAATATAACTAAAAATAACCATCTCTTTTTTTTTTTTAGAGGAAACATCCAAGAAATGTATTGATGCAAGCCACAACATCGAGTCAGCATGATGTGATGGAAGATGCATCAGCAAGCTCCTATACCCATGTGGCTTCACAACCCCCTTTGAAGCAAGCACGGATAGAATCAGGGCTTAGCGTGTCACAGCAACGTGTGAACCAACTGGTGTTCAACTTTCTGGTTGATGATGTACAGTGCTTTTCATTGGTGGAGCAGCCATCCTTCAAAAAATTGATTGAGGGGATCAGTGGCGGAAAGAAAGTAATTTCCTGAAAAACTCTGATGCAACGCATTGACAGTTTTCTGTAATGAAGGAATCTGTCATCTCCAAGCTTATTAATGTGGACACTGTCTGCACGACAGCAGACATTTGGTCATCACAAAAGCGCAGTTTCTTCTGAGTCACATGCCTTGGGATTGACAAAGACACGTTGGAGAGACATTCTGCAGCATTGGCATGTACACGTATCAAAGGTTGACACACCTATGATGCAGTTGCGGCAAAACTAAACAAAATCCATGCAGAATACAGGATTCAAAACAAAGTCAAATCCACTGTGACTGACAGTGGAAGTCATTTTGTAAAGGCATTCCGTGAGTTTGGTGTAAGAGAAAACGAGTCAGATGATTGCAGTGATGAAGTGAGATTTTTGGATGTGAGTTGTCTTCTTCACGAAGATGGAGATAGAGAGAAGTTTTTTCTTCCTCAGCATCAGTGCTGTGCTGCTCATACATTAAATCTAATTACCACCAATGAGATACACAAAGCAGCATCAAATGGGCCATCACGTAAGATATAAAGAAGTGCCATGGCTAAATGCTCATCTGTCTGGAATAAAGCACATAGATCTTCATTGGCCACAGAAGTGATTCTGGAGATTGCCAATATGCATTTTACTGCCCCATCAGTCACAAGATGGAACTCAGAGTTCAGGGCTATCACAAAACTAGCAGGGCTCCCAGAAGAAAAGCTGAGGGAGATCTGTGATAAACTTGATGTGCCAAAGCTTCATCCACAAGAGTCTGCATTCCTTTAAAGAGTACACAGAGGTTCTGAAGCCTCTAGCTAATGCCATTGACATTCTCCAGGGTGAACGCAAATGTTACCCAGGATTTTTAATTCCTACTTTGCCTCAAGACAAAGCTATTTGAAAAGATGCCTCGTTTGCTCTATAATGCACACATTGCCACCAGTATCAGTGAGGCCATAGAACAGTGCTTTTGATCAGTGTTAGCCAGCCATGAAACAAAGATGGCGACCACAACCCTGCCAAAGTTCCGCTTAAGCTGGCTTAGCCCTGAGAAGAGAGAAGACATAAGGAGAACCTTACTGCAGGAAGCTATTGCTCTGGAACCACTGCACAGTCCAGCTGCAGTGAGAGATGACAACTCTGTGAAATCTGATGAGTCAGAGGAAAACATTTTTGTCTTTAATAATGCCAAATTATCATCTGACAGCACAACTTATGATGAAGTCAGAAAGTACTTAGAAGATTCAAATAACAACAACCTGACGTCTCTTAAGGCATTTCCTATAGTTAAGAGACTTTTTATCAAGTACGACACCACATTGCCTTCCAGTGCTCCAGTGGAGCGTCTTTTAAGTCATGGAGGCAATCTTTTGACATCATCTCGAAACAGAATAAGTGATGACCACATGGAACAGGTCTTACTGCTCCGTTACAACAAACAGCACTGTCCCACTGACCTAGCCCAAGATGACTGATGTGTGGTGTGGACACTTTATCTGTCGCTCTATTGTCCAGTTTGATTTTTGGAGGATAAAGAGCACACACACAGACCCCAGATTTAAATAATTTCCTTCCCTAATTGCATTGATGGCTATGAGACACCAGTGTTTTTTCTTTTATTAACTGTTTTAATAATTGTTTTATTGCCTATTTGGGTTTATGTATATGCTTTAAGTTTTTTTTTTTTTTCAAGGCACTGTTACTTGCCAGTGTGTCCTGTTATAGCTATGCAAAGATTTGATTCCTAAAACATTATTAAACAATTTTTGTTGTTATGAACTCTGGTTTTGTGATGGCTGTGCTTTAAAATTAAATGAATTTGATCTTTATTCAAGTGATGAAAGATTTTGAAATTCTAACAGTAAACAGAGTTGAGTACTACTATAACATTAACCCAGTCTGTTATAAATGTTTGGAAATAGTTTAGTTGAAAACATCTATTAGAAACTTAAAAGTAATTAAAAGTAATCAAATGTAATCAGTTACTTTACTTTTATAAAGTAGTTGAAAAGTTACACTACTTATTACATTTTAAATAGGGTAATTTGTAATCTGTAACCTATTACTTTTTCAAAGTAACCTTCCCAACACTGTGAAAAGATATAATAACATTTTACATAAATGTGAGGAGTGTACTCATTTTTGTGAGATACTATACAGTGGGGATCGAAAGTTTGGGCACCCCAGGTAAAAATTTGTATTAATGTGCATAAAGAAGCCAAGGAAAGATGGAAAAATCTCCAAAAGGCATCAAATTACAGATTAGACATTCTTATAATGTCAACAAAAGTTAGATTTTATTTCAATCATTTACACTTTCACAATAACAGAAAACAAAAAAAAAAATGGCGTCTGCAAAAGTTTGGGCACCCTGCAGAGTTAATATCTTGTACTGCCCCCTTTGGCAAGTATCACAGCTTGTAAACACTTTTTGTAGGCAGCCAAGAGTCTTTCAATTCTTGTTTGAGGTATCTTTGCCCATTCTTCCTTACAAAAGTCTTCCAGTTCTTTGAGATTTCTGGGCTGTCTGTCACGCACTGCTCTTTTAAGGTCTAGCCATAGACTTTCAATTATGTTGAGGTCAGGAGATTGTGAAGGCCATGGAAAAACCTTCAGTTTACACCTCTTGATGTAATCCCCCGTGGATTTTGAGGTGTGTTTAGGATCATTATCCATTTGTAGAAGTCATCCTCTCTTTACCTTCAGCTTTTTCACAGATGGCATCAAGTTATCATGCAAAATTTGCTGAAATTTTATTGAATCCATTTTTCCTTCTACTCATGAGATGTTCCCTGTGCCACTGGCTGCAATACAACCCCAAAGCATGATTGATTCACCCCCATGATTAACAGTTGGACAGAGGTTCTTTTCATTAAATTCTGTGCCCCTTCTTCTCCAATCTTACCTTTGCTCATTCCGGCCAAAAAGTTAAGTTTTAACCTCATCGGTCCACAAAACTTGTTTCCTAAATGCATCAGGCTTGTCTATATGTTCATTTGCAAAGTTCAAATGATGATTTTTGTGGTGAGGACGTAGAAGAGGGTTTCTTCTGATGACTCTTCCATGAAGACCATATTTGTACAAGTATCTCTTTATAGTGGGATAGTGTACCACAACTCCAGTGTCTGCCAGATCTTTCTGGAGGGATCGTGCAGTCAAACGTGGATTTTGAATTGTTTTTCTCACAATCCTGCGAGCAGTTCTGTCTGATATTTTTCCTGGTCTTCCAGATCTTGCTTTAACTTCCACTGTTCCTGATGACTGCCATTTCTTAATTACATTCCAAACAGAGGATATTGACATCTGAAAATGCTTTGCTATCTTCTTATAGCCTTCTCCAGCTTTGTGATCGTCAACTATTTTCAGTTTCAGTTTTCTAGACAACTGCTTAGAAGATCCTATGGTGCTGATTGTTGGGGCAAGATCAGATCAGTCTGGGCATTTAAAACCTTTGAGATTGACATCACCTGGTCTTCCCAGATGATGATTGAGAACAATCCATGACACTGACAGATCTCAGCCTTGCAAAGGGGGCAGTGCATGCTATAAATTCTGCAGGGTGCCCAAACTTTTGCAGACACCATTTTTTTGTTTTCTGTAATTTTGTAAGTGTCAGCGATGGAAATAAAATCTAACTTTTGTTGACATATTATAAGAATGTCTAATCTGTAATTTGATGCCTTTTGGAGATTTTTCCATCTTTCCTTGGCTTTTTTATGCACATTAAGCGCTTGCCGACCGCCGCACGACTATTTACTGCGGCGGTCAGCCCCTCACAGACAGAGCGACGTAGTACTACGTCGCTAGCCTGTAAGGGTCTAGAGAGCAAGCGCGCGCCCCCGGAGGTGCGTTCCCGCTCCCGCGCGGTCACGGACCCCCCCGCGCGTGTGACCGGCAGACCCGATGTCCGCCGGTCACTCGACGATCGTCAGTGCAGAGGGAGAAAGGCAGGCGGCTGATGTAAACAAGCCGCCTGTCATTCTCCCTTGTGTAGAAACAATGATCATACAGTTCTACTATGTAGAACCATTGATCACTGTTCCTACACCTCAAGCCACAGCCAATCACAGTTAGAATCACGCCCCGAGGGACACACACCACCCCTCCCTCTCAAAAAAAAAGTTAACCCCTTCACTGCCAGTGTAATTTTACAGTAACAGTGCATATGTATAGCACTGATTACTGTAGAAATGTCACTGGTAACCCCAAAAGTGTCAAAAATGTCAGTCAAGGATCCGATCTGTCCGCCGCAATGTCGCAGTACCGCAAAAAACATCGCAGATCGCCGCCATTACGCGTTAAAAAAAATCAACAAAAATTACAAAAATCTTTCCCTTTGTTAGTAAACGCGTTAACTTTTGCGCTAACCAATCAAAATACGCTTTTTGCGATTTTTTTTTACCAAACATATGTAGCATAAAACAAATTGGCCGAAAATGTTAAAAAATTTTGTTTTTTACATTTATTTTTGGGGGAATTTCATATAAAAAAATGTGAAAAATATTGTTATTTTTGCAAAATTGACGCTCTTTTATTGTTTATAGCGCATGATCAAAAAATCGCACAGGTGATCAAATACCACCAAAAGAAAGCTCTGTTTGTGGGAAAAAAAGGACGTCAAATTCGTTTAGGTACAGCGTCGCACGAATCGCAAAAAAACCCCTGGTCGGAATGGGGGTAAAATCTTACGGGGCTTAAGTGGTTAATACAAATTTTTACCTGGGGTGCCCAAACTTTCGATCCCCACTATATATATATATATATATATATATATATATATATATATATATGTATATATCACTAGTCCCATGGGAGCTGCTGAAAGCAGGTTCCCCTGGGTTACCCATAGCAACGACTTGTAAATCCTTATTACTTTAAGTCCTTGGCTCAGTCAGCAAACAGTCCAGGAGATTTGGTTTTTGTTTATTTTATTTGGAAATGGGATAGGAGAAGGGATGAGTTGGATACTCCAGCTATGAACTATGCACAATCTTCGGGACAACTAGCTGTAGTGTGTGCGGCAAGGCCGCTGCTTCACCCTGCCACTAAGGTGAAGATGTTGAGAAAAGCTCCGGTTTTAGTTACTCTCTTCAGGGTTCTGAAACTGGCACCCCCTTTACTCTCAGTGCTGGTGTGCTGATATCTGCTGACCCTAGCTTCTGGAGTGGTCCCCTTCCGGCAGACCCCTGGGCAAGTTCCTCTGTACTCATGGACACTGTTTTTCCAGAGTCACCGTTGCCTCCAAACTCCACTTGTCAAAAAAGCAACACTGCTAGCTGTTCAGATCAACAGCTGTTAACAAAAATGAAAAAGGTACATGTAGACACAAATATAGCTTAATTTCAAACTAACCAGCAAAAAAAAAAAAAAAAACTTAACCCAAATCTGAGTAGTCCAGACAATCCAGTTAGATTATTTTTTTCTTCTTTTTTTTGCCAGCAAGCTCAGATTTTGCTTTAAATATCAGAGGATGGTTAATTCTATTCAGCCAGTTTTGTGATTCGTACATTCATGCAGCAGCGAATAGTCATGTGGGTGACACTATCATTTCTTGTTTCCATTTTGCAGTTTTCTGGGTCAGCTACCTACCTGTTGAGCAATGTATTGCTCATGTGCAATGATACTAATTAGTCCAGTGTTTAGGTGACACCGAAAGCTGGAAAGTAAAGCCACCTACCTGGTTATAGCTAAAGTTACAAGTACTAATTACATCTACTTTGGCTGGTAAAATAAATCACATATATTTAGATCAAATATATTTTGTGTTTTGAGCCAAAAGCTTTGTGTATAGCATAGGTTTGTTTTAGAATTCCTAGGTAGCATGGCAACAATTTCATATCGCAATCACGTTCAGAGACAAAGCCAAAAATAGCATCTTAAATTGAATGTCCTTTTATAAAAAGAGTAGAAAATGAGAACAAAAGTGCAGTTATAGCCCATGATGAAAAATATGAGTCTCTGTTTCATTTTAATAGAGGATAAACCTTATTGTCACTACAGACAAGAACTACTTTTCTGTTCTTGTTATATTTTCTCCAGTTTAAAAAATGTCCACATATTTATTGAAACCCGATATTTTTGGTTTCCTTTTGGATAGGGCAGTTAAGATTTCCCTTCACCTTCCTGTCCCACGAAAGCAAGAGGGACACAATGACAATATAAGGTCCATACTGGAGATATACCTTCTTTTCCTGCCCTAGTGACAATTTTGTAACCTAGACTGTAAGTAAAGAGAAATCTCCCTTACTTAGCCTTTTTTGGGGCATTTTTGAGAAATAGCTCTCCCCAAACAAGATATTACACAAAACCTGTAAGTAAATAAGGGAACCTTTGCTAAGTGGAAGAGTGTGTTTAATAATACAATTATCAGTGCCTCCATCTATGGATAGGGTCTCTGTAAAGAGAGGGGTTCCCTTCTTGACAAATTATCCAGGTCTAATCAAAGTAATTTGGAGCAGAAGTACTACAGCAAGCAACATATAACAGTAACCATAAGTATATAGATGCAAACCAGTATGGAAATAATACAAGCTTTATATAAGAAAAGATGAATAACAGTATATACATTCAATGTACAAACAGATATTATCAGCAAAGGGCCCACTAGGAATTCTGGTTGAGTTTTGCACATATACCAAGGTATTTATATTTATTAATAAAAATTCCTCCAGATGAATGTTGCCGCAAAGTCCAGTTGCAGGGGCCCCTGGGGATGATCACAGTGCAGAATCTGTCTTTGTTTCGGAGACTTGAAAACAAGATCATCGGTGCTGGGAAGATCTTCCAACTGTTGTCCAACCATCCTGGAATGCAACTTCTCACACTTAGAAATTGTGGTGTGTCACTGGAATTCAGTTAGATGCCTAACCTGGCTGCAGTGTTGGGAAGGCTACTTTGGAAATGTAATAGGTTACAGATTACAAATTACCCTATTTAAAATGTAATAAGTAGTGTAAATTTTCAACTACTTTATAAAAGTAAAGTAACTGATTACATTTGATTACTTTTAATTACTTTTACGTTTCTAATAGATGTTTTCAACTAAACTATTTACAAACATTTATAACAGTCTTGGTTAATGTTATAGTAGTACTCAACTTTGTTTACTGTTAGAATTTCAAAATCTTTCATCACTTGAATAAAGATCAAATTCATTTAATTTTAAAGCACAGCCATCACAAAACCATAAGTTCATAACAAAAAAAATGGTTTACAGTAATCCCCCGCTACATCGCGGTTCAGTTTTTGCGGTCCCGGTAATTCGCGTTTTTTTTTTTGTAATGTTATTTTACTATATAAATCATTAAAAATTAAAGATTTTTGTGTTTTCCATAGCTCTTGCTATATCTCTCAGTATCTTTTATGTGTTTAAATGAGTTTCTATTGTTTTAAAAGTGTGTTTAAAGACCTTAAAATGCTTCTACAAGTACAGTGACAGTAAAAAAATCATGCCTACAATGCATTTTAATAGGGTTTTTCTATTTCGCGGAATTTCACTTTTCGCGGCTGGGTCCGGAACGTAACCCTCGCAATGGAGGGGGGTTTACTGTAATACTGTTTTAGGAATCAAATCTTTGCATAGCTATAACACAGGAGTGTCCAAACTATGGCCCTCCATCTGTTCAGGAACTACAATTCCCATCATGCCTAGTTATGTCTGTGAATGTCAGAGTTTTACAATGCCTCATGGGAATTGTAGTCCCTGAACAGCTGGAGGGCCATAGTTTGGACACCCCTGCTATAACAGGACACACTGGCAAGTAACAGTGCCTTGAAAAAAAAGTAAAGTAACTGATTACATTTGATTACTTTTAATTACTTTTAAGTTTCTAATAGATGTTTTCAACTAAACTATTTCCAAACATTTATAACAGACTGGGTTAATGTTATAGTAGTACTCAACTCTGTTTACTGTTAGAATTTCAAAATCTTTCATCACTTGAATAAAGATCAAATTCATTTAATTTTAAAGCACAGCCATCACAAAACCAGAGTTCATAACAACAAAAATTGTTTAATAATGTTTTAGGAATCAAATCTTTGCATAGCTATAACAGGACACACTGGCAAGTAACAGTGCCTTGAAAAAAAAAAAAAAAAAACTTAAAGCATATACATAAACCCAAATAGGCAATAAAACAATTATTAAAACAGTTAATAAAAGAAAAAACACTGGTGTCTCATAGCCATCAATGCAATTAGGGAAGGAAATTATTTAAATCTGGGGTCTGTGTGTGTGCTCTTTATCCTCCAAAAATCAAACTGGACAATAGAGCGACAGATAAAGTGTCCACACCACACATCAGTTATCTTGGGCTAGGTCAGTGGGACAGTGCTGTTTGTTGTAACGGAGCAGTAAGACCTGTTCCATGTGGTCATCACTTATTCTGTTTCGAGATGATGTCAAAAGATTGCCTCCATGACTTAAAAGACGCTCCACTGGAGCACTGGAAGGCTTGATAAAAAGTCTCTTAACTATAGGAAATGCCTTAAGAGACATAAGGTTGTTGTTATCTGAATCTTCTAAGTACTTTCTGACTTCATCATGAGTTGTGCTGTCAGATGATGATTTGGCATTAAAGACAAAAATGTTTTCCTCTGACTCATCAGATTTCACAGAGTTGTCATCTCTCACTGCAGCTGGACTGTGCAGTGGTTCCAGAGCAATAGCTTCCTGCAGTAAGGTTCTCCTCCTGTCTTCTCTCTTGTCAGGGCTAAGCCAGCTTAAGCGGAACTTTGGCAGGGTTGTGGTCGCCATCTTTGCTTCATGGCTGGCTAACACTGATCCAAAGCGCTGTTCTATGGCCTCACTGATACTGGTGGCAATGTGTGCATTATAGAGCAAACGAGGCATCTTTTCAAATAGCTTTGTCTTGAGGCTAAGCAAAGTAGGAATTAAAAATCCTAGGTAACATTTGCGTTCACCCTGGAGAATGTCCATGGCATTAGCTAGAGGCTTCAGAACCTCTGTGTACTCTTTAAAGGAATGCAGACTCTTGTGGATGAAGCTTTGGCACATCAAGTTTATCACAGATCTCCCTCAGCTTTTCTTCTGGGAGCCCTGCTAGTTTTTTGATAGCCCTGAACTCTGAGTTCCATCTTGTAACTGATGGGGCAGTAGAATGCATATTGGCAATCTCCAGAATCACTTCTGTGGCCAATGAAGATCTATGTGCTTTATTCCAGACAGATGAGCATTTAGCCATGGCACTTCTTTATATCTTATGTGATGGCCCATTTGATGCTGCTTTGTGTATCTCATTGGTGGCAATTAGATTTAATGTATGAGCATCACAGCACTGATGCTGAGGAAGAAAAAACTTCTCTCCATCTCCATCTTCGTGAAGAAGACAACTCACATCCAAAAATCTCACTTCATCACTGCAATCATCTGACTCATCTTCTCTTACACCAAACTCACGGAATGCCTTTACAAAATTACTTTCATTGTCAGTCACAGTGGATTTGACTTTGTTTTGAATCCTGTATTCTGCATGGATTTTGTTTAGTTTTGCCGCAACTGCATCATAGGTGTGTCAACCTTTGATACGTGTACATGCCAATGCTGCAGAATGTCTCTCCAACGTGTCTTTGTCAATCCCAAGGCATGTGACTCAGAAGAAACTGTGGTTTTGTGCTGACCAAATGTCTGCTGTCGTTCAGACAGTGTCCACATTAATAAGCTTGGAGATGACAGATTCCTTCATTACAGAAAACTGTCAATGCGTTGCATCAGAGTTTTTCAGGAAATTACTTTCTTTCCGCCACTGATCCCCTCAATCAATTTTTTGAAGGATGGCTGCTCTACCAATGAAAAGCACTGTACATCATCAACCAGAAAGTTGAACACCAGTTGGTTCACACGTTGCTGTGACACGCTAAGCCCTGATTCTATCCATGCTTGCTTCAAAGGGGGTTTTGAAGCCACATGGGTATAGGAGCTTGCTGATGCATCTTCCATCACATCATGCTGACTCGATGTTGTGGCTTGCATCAATATATTTCTTGGATGTTTCCTCTAAAAAAAGAAAAAGAGATGGTTATTTTTAGTTATATTTAAGAGAAAACACAATTCCAGATCATTACACTGTAGTATAAAATATGTTTTTTTGATATAATAAAAAATATATATTTGCTGCTGCAAATATGGGTGGGGGCAGGTTTTTTTTCCCACGTTGTAGCTACAGACTACTCTGTCACTTTTTATTATACAGAAACAAGTAATACATCATTCAAAATTTAAGGCTCTGTTTTTATTTCTGTACACTCACAATAATGACAAAAACTATATTATTGTATAAAATAAAGAAAGGCTAAGTTACATACCTGCAGATGCTTCCTCAGGTTTGACATTGAAGCCTTTGATGTCGAAAGCATTTTAACAGCTGGCAAACAAATTTTGCACTGAACTGTTATATTTGCGCCCTTTTCGGACTTCAGGATGAAATTATTTTAAAATTTCCAGCACTGAAATGCATTCTTATCACTCGCCATGGTGGCAAATCTCAGACAACTTGTAGTCTGAAGCAGTTAACCTGAAGAAGGGCGTGGCCCCGAAACATGTAGTTCTGCTGATGGCTTTTCTCTGTATTTGTCTTGTCTCCCTGGATTTGATCATCGGGTTGCCTTGTTTACATCGGTCAGTGTCGCCATTTCTGCCAGGCCTGTGACGTCACTTCCGGGTCCCTGTGTGAGGCCGGCGGTTCATGATGCTACGCCCGCTGGTGCTGACGAACATCCTTGTGTCAAGTGGTTGTAGAAGAGAGTAGAATCATCAAAAAGTATAACCACGCTAGTAAAAAACAATAATAGAAAGCAGCCTGACCCTAAATCACTTCCGGCGCATGAGGGGGTGAGGACGTACGTTCCCTGAGCTCCTGAGCTCCTCCGTGAGAACTGCCAGGTTGTTTGCTCGCTCTGCCTGCTAGCCTGCTAGCTAACTGTCTGTTGACCAGCGTGCACAGCAGTGACTGAGCCGTGACCGAGCCGGGATACCGCCGGACTATCGAGCCGCAACGAGCGGAGCTGAACTGAGCCGCTAAGCCGCCGAGCGGAGAATTGCCGAGCAGATCCCCCGACCCGACCTCCGTGCTTCTGCTTCTGGGCTGCCTGAGCGGAGCTGAACCGAGCCGCCAAGCCCCTAAGCCGCCGAGCTGAGCAGAGTGTACAGCGTGCTCAGTGTGCTCAGTGGGTTCAGCGGGTTCAGCGTGTCCAAAGCAGTGACTGAGCAGTGACTGAGCCGAGACTGAGCCGGGATACCGCCGGACTATCGAGCCGCTGAACCGCCAAACCGAGCAGAGCTGAACTGTGCCGCCAAGCCGCTAAGCCGCCGAGCTGAGCTGAGAATTGCCGAGCGGATCGACCGCTGACCTGTTGACCTGTTGAGCGGCCATGCCGCCGAGCCTTTGGGACTTTTGGGCTTGGGGTTCTCCGTGTCCCCTGACCTCTGTGCATCTGCTTCAGGGCTGCCTGGGCTGCTTGGGCTTCTGGGCTGCAGGGCTTGTTGGGCTTGTGGAGCTGGTTGTTGAGCCGTCTGTTTGCTATGGGGAGAAGGACATTGAGAACCACCCAACCACAAAAGAAGCCGACCACCGGCTCTATAAAAAAGTACCTGGCCGTGGAGGCCGAGGAGCTGCTGGATGCCGGGGGTTTGGACCGCACGTCAGGTGCTCGCTCCGGCCCTCTCCAGAGCCCGTCAGCTTCCCACAGATCTCCAGCCTCCTCCTGGTGCTCGGACGGGACGGATGTCTCCCTGAGCCGATCTACAGTAGCCGCGATTGTAAGCGGTTTACCCACAAAGGCTGATTTAGCTTCTATGCTGAGGGGTTTGGAAAAATCAATTAAAAAAGAGGTATCCTCAGTCCGGTCGGACCTGAATCAAGTATTAACCCGGGTGAAGGAGTCCGAGCATAGATTAGACTCACATGCTGTTGCACTCCAAGAACTCAAAGCTATCTCCAAACGTCAAGCCTTAGCACACAGGATGGCCCTGTATAAACTTGAGGATCAGGAAAATCGGAGCAGGCTTAATAATATTCGAATCCGAGGTCTGCCAGAGGCCATCAAGGACCCAGATCTGCTCCCTAGGGTACGTGGCATTTTCAACAAGCTGCTCGGCCTCCCTGTTGACAACTTAATGCAGATTGACAGAGCCCATAGGGGCCTTCCATCCCCGCAGCTTGCAGACAGAGACCCCAAGAGATATCATTTGCAGGGTCCATCACTACCCTGAGAAGGAGCTCATAATGCTTAGAACTCGGGAAGCCTAAACTCTGGACTTTGATGGGGTACCTTTGTCGCTTTATCCTGACTTGGCTAAGGAGACCCTGGAGCGCCGTAGGGCATTAAAGCCCCTCACAGAAAAGCTAAAAGCTACCGCCATAACATACCGGTGGGGCTTTCCTTCCTGTCTAATCGCATCTAGAGAGGGACGCACTGCAACTCTGCGATTCCCTGAAGATCTGGAGGGCTTCTGTACGGCGCTTAATATAGCAATACCCGACCTCCCGGGCTAGCAAGATGAAGCTTTCCTGGCCCCAGCCTCATCTGTAGATGCTACCTGGCAGAAGACGTCTAAACCGCAGAAACCACGGAAATCTCCCTCTGACAAATCCACTTGAATACTACTTGAATATTAGCAAGCACACTACTGCACTACTTTTGGATGTAGCCCCCCTTTTTTTTTTATTATGGTTTACTTTGAACTGATTGACTGACTGACAGGTTGGACTGGTCATATAAGGCCCCATGGTCATCTTTGGCCCCTTATGTCTCGGTTTAGACGTATAGGGGTCACTTATAGCATTTTTTTTTTTTTTTTCGGGGCTATTTTGAAGATATAGAGAAAGTGATAAATTGATACATTTTTCAGCTACCTGGCGAGGTCCCGCGGAGGGGCTCCGGATCTCTCAGGGTTATTATCTCTTACTGGTTCTGCTTTGATCCCCCTCTCGCTGTTCACCCTCCCTAAACCCTTGAGCGGAGCTCGGTTTTCCCTCACCTGCGTTTCCCTCCAGGTAGCGGGTCTCCAGGGGGGACTGCGGTTGGGGGACCACTGTTCTTTCGCTCTTTGGTGAGTGTTCCTCACCGACGTATTGTCGCTATGGCGACAACCTTTTTCTTCCTATTCCCTTTCTGCTCCTTCTGTTCTTTTTTTTTCTCTGCTTTTCTGGGTTTTTTTTTCCCATTGCTTCTTCCCCACCCCCCTTGGTGTACACCAGCCTATGTGTGGATATTGGTATATATCCGGTCGAGACTTCAATGGCGAAAGTGACATATATATCTTATAATGTAAGGGGCCTCCATACTCCAGCTAAACGGCATTGTCTATATAGGGAACTGAATGCACTGAAAGGAGAGGTAGTGTTCCTTCAGGAGACTCATATTACCCACACCTCAAATCTTAAATTGACCACCCCTACATACCCTACTTGGTACTATAGCCTTTCGGATATTCGTAACTCCAAGGGAGTTGCCATTGGGTTTCGTAAAGGCTCGCCCTTTAAACTCACACAAATGGTAGCTGATAAATTTGGGCGTTATTTGTTCCTGAAGGGCACTCTGGGCGGCACTGTTGTTTCTTTTGCAAATGTTTATGCTCCTAATCAAGATCAAGTGTCTTATTTAACGACCACCCTGCGTAGGTTCCATGAATTTGCTGGCGGAATATCAGTGGTGGCAGGCGATTTTAACGTTACTATGGACCCCCTGCTGGATACCTCCTCTGGTAAGTCCTATATCTCACATAAACGGTTAAACTATTTGCGCACACAACTGCATGAATTTCAATTAATAGATGCTTGGCGTGTTTTCCATCCTTCAGACAGGGATTACTCGTATTTTTCCAAAACACATACTTCATATTCGAGACTTGACTATTTCTTGGTGGACCATTTCCACCTCGAACTAGTTGACTCTGTCACTATTGCTTCATCTTCTATTTCAGATCATTCCCCCATTTGTTTAACTTTGAAGATTCCTTCTCTCCCTTATAAAAAAATCTACATGGAATGTTCTGTCTCAGCATCGATTGTACCTGTGACCTTGTAGACCCCCAGTCTGAAAGTGTGTGCAGCAGGTTGAATGATGGCTTTAGCAGATAGTTTACTCAATGAATAAAGACTCCAGAGGTGTTCCAGTGCTTCTTTATGCTTCAAGTTAGCAAAGGCATAAACATAGAGGCTTTTCCATAGGTAAATTTACAATGAAGTTACACAGCTTCCACACTCTGCAGTCTCCTCATAACAACTAAACAAAATTGTAGTTACAGCAGGAAAATGGAGGATGGGAGAAACCATCTAGCCAGAAACAGCAGGGGTGCAAGGAAGATACCAATAACATAGCATAACATAACATGTAATAACAACTGCTAGACAGTTAAAGCTGCGTGGCAGCACATGGAAGCTAAATGATTCCCTAATCCTGGGCCCCCCGGACAGACAAAATATAGGTAAAGAACTTGATAATTTTTTTACTGATAACTCCCTGCCGGAGGTTAATCTTGCTGTGCACTGGGAGGCCCAAAAAGGCCTATATTAGGGGTAAACTTATAGAATTAGGAGCAAGGAAGAAGAAAGAGCGCGTGTCATGTCAAAGAGCTCTTGTTGCTGAAATACAGGCTCTTGAACGCTCCCATAAGGCCTCCCTTGCCGCCTCTACTTTACAGTTACTGACTAAAAAACGGGAGGAACTTAAGGCCCTATTTCATGCACAAAACAAGGCCATATACCGCAAGGTGTCCCAAAGGATATACGAATGGGGGGATAAACCTGGCCGACACCTGGCACGGTCTTTGCAACAACAAAAAGTAGCCTCCTACGTTCCTAAAATTAAGCGACATGATGACTCTTTGGCGCACGATTCCACCTCTATCGCGGCTGAATTTCACAAATTTTATTTAAATCTCTACTCCGTTCCGAAAGCTATCTTGGATCCAGAAAAGCGTAGATCATTGATGTTAGAATATCTTGCTAGTGCCAACCTTTCCTCTATTCCCCCAGAGAAAGTGAATTCCTTGGAGGAAGAAGTTTCGGTGGAAGAACTTCAAGCTGCTTTAATCTCTACCCCAACGGGGAAGGCCCCTGGCCCTGATGGCTTTTCGGCCTTTTATTATAAACAATACACCGAAACTCTTCTCCCTCACCTGGCCTCCTATGTTAATTCTATCCTGGAAGACTCTTCTTTGCATCCGGAGACTTTGCACGCATATGTTACGTTAATTCCGAAAGAGGGTAAAGACCCCTCTTTATGTTCTAGTTATCGTCCCATTTCTTTGTTAAATGTCGATGTTAAACTATATGCCAAGGTAATTGCCAACAGACTGCTTCCCTTCCTACCTGCTAGTATCGCTAACAGTCAAACTGGCTTTGTTTCTGGTCGTGAGGTTAGGGACAATGTGTCACGCACAATTTCACTTTTATCCTATGTTCACCGGCACTCCCAGCCCACCCTGCTGCTTTCCACGGATGCTGAAAAAGTGTTCGACAGGGTGGACTGGGAGTTCCTGATGGTGACACTACAGGCATTTGGCCTAGGTCCCCGCCTGTGCCGCTTGATTAATGCTTTATATAAATCCCCTACTGCTCAGATTAGAGTTAATGGTATCCTTAGCGAATCAATTAAGCTTTCTAATGGGACCAGACAGGGCTGCCCGCTCTCCCCTATACTTTTTGTTTTATCTTTGGAACCTTTTTTAGCTAGAATTCAAGCAAACCCCTCGATTCACGGTGTCACGGTCGGGTCTATGTCACATAAATACGCTGCTTATGCGGACGATGTTCTTTTTTATGTACAACAACCCATGATATCCCTGCCTAATCTTCTTTCTGAATTTGACAGATATAGTGCTCTGTCTAATTTTAAAATCAATCTAACGAAGTCGCAAATTTTAAATGTTACAATCGTCCCGGCAATGGCACATAACATCAGCCCAGCATTTCCCTTTATATGGCAATCCTATTCTCTTAAATACTTAGGGGTACATATTACTGCCCAGGTGGAGGATCTAGCTCGGGCAAATTATATTCCCTTACTTAACACAATTAGAGCTAACTTTGCGAATTGGCATCATTTAGCCACCTCTTGGATAGGGAGGGTGAATGTTGTCAAGATGAATGTGCTGCCCAGGGTGCTCTTCATGTTTCAAATGCTTCCGTTTAATATACCTGTCAACTTGGTGAGGACCTTAAATTCCTTGGTTAGAGCATATGTTTGGCGCCGCTCACAGCCTCGGCTTGCGCTCTCGCTACTTTCGCGGGGCAAAAGCCGGGGGGGGGGGTTGGCGGTGCCGGATTTTGGGAGATATTTGAATGCCGTCTCCCTGGTTCGGATAGCCGATTGGAAATTTCATACAGATGAAAAGCTCTGGGTTCAGCTGGAGCAGAAGCTGGCAAATACATCATTATATACTCAACTTTGGATACCGCCGGCGACTAGAAATCTTGCTGACACTATTTCGCCTCTAACCAGTTCGGTGTTCCGCGTCTGGGATCGGCTTCATAGGCTCCATAAAATTCTATACAACTCACCACTTATGCCGATTTTAGGCCATAGCCTTTTTCCGCCTGGTCATAAAGATCACTCATTTTCCCAGTGGCTACCACAGGCCAATGACACGCTGTTGCATCATATAACGGGGATGGAAGGAATACTCCCATTCTCTAAAATATGCCAGGCCTCACCAAAGACATTTATGGACTGTTGGAAATACCACCAACTTCAGCAATTTGTGAAAAAACTACCTTACCCCTTACGCAATATACACTCCCTGAACCCGATTGAACAAATCCTAGCACGCTCTGAACCAGGTAAAGGTCTATTATCACAGTTTTATAAGGCATTGGATGCACTAAGCCCCAGCTCCACCCCACATTTTCTGAAACAGTGGCAACTAGATCTTAAATGTACTCTTTCGCCGACACAGGAGGAGGTTATTCTTCAATTGTCTCATAGTTCAGGAATCTCGGCGCGGACAGCAGAAGCCAACTATAAGTTTCTCACTAGATGGCACTACTCCCCCGTTAAGCTACAGAGGATGATGCCATCTCTCTCGGCTGCCATTTGGAGAGGTTGTGGGCTTAGAGCTACGCACGCACGCACATATCTGGTGGTTCTGCCCCGCAATCCGAACCTTTTGGACTAGCGTATTATCTTTAATTGAAGTGATCCAGGGTTCACCTATTGCTAGGGATCCGCTGTCTGTTTTATTCCATGACACTAAACTTCCCCCGGCACAGTATCGAAAATCTATTACCCCTCACCTTTTAAATGCAGCTAAAGCATTAATTCCAAAATATTGGAAACAGTCAACAGTTCCCTCGATACCTCAATGGCTGCGTGCGGTTGACCGTATTTATTACCTGGAAGACATGACATTGGATCTTCGTGGTCAGGCATCTCTGGCACGTAAGATTTGGTCTTGTTGGTTAACATTTACCCACACTAATATATACGCTTCATATATGGTCGAGGCCTCTCCAGGTTAGAACGACAAGACTGGTGAAACACCAAGGGATCCCCTCCCCCTTCCTTTCTTTTTTCCCCCATTTTTTTTGTTAACTCTCTGCTCCTCCCTCCCCCTTTCTTTTTCTTCTTTCAGCTCCTTTTTTCTATCTTTTTCTTTTCTTTTTTCTTTCTCTTCTTTCTATATTGGAGAGCCCCCGTTTAAACAACTGGACTAATATGCTTAACAATCCCAGAAATATTGATTCTTGTATGTATATTAAGCCGTCTGGCCTTCTCTTTTGCTTTATTTATGATGTGTAGGGATTGCCTAATTGTATTCAGCTTTCGGAGACCCTCCTTTTCTTGTCTTTTCATGCCTGTATAATCTGTATATAACTCAATAAAAATATATTAGAAAAAAAAAAAATAGAAAGCAGCAGCTTCCAGCGAGATAGCACCGAATAAACAATATAACAAATAAGCTGCGCTACAATAATAAAAAACGGAATCCCAAGTGAAGCAACAACAGTGATGAATATAGTGGGTAAATAGTGTCCAAAGAAAGAAGTCCCAAATGAAGTGCCAAAAAGACTTAAAATGTCCAAAAAATCCCAAACGATGACAACAGTGCCAAATTAACAAATGGTGTCCCACACCAGCGCTCAGTGCCAGCACCAACTGTGCTTCTGCTTACCAAAAGCCAGAATATAACAGGCTCATCAATCAACTAGCTGTGGGCCTCAGGTACATGGATTAGCGGCCACCATTATGCAAGATAAACATAAAGGGCTCCATAATGCATACCGTCAAACAATTTTTTTAAAAAAAGGTAGAGACACTTACATAAAAAACTTCAATGTGTAGCATAAAAGAAAAGCCGCCGGCTGGCTAGAAGAATCGGCCCATCTTTCCGGGTTCAACGTGGGTGATGCCAGCACGCCGCGACCCGACGCGTTCGTCACAACTGACGTCCTCCTGGGGTACGGGCGGCATGCTGACGCCACCATATATATAGGAAAAGGGAAGGAAGAAGAGAGTAGTAGAAGGTCTCTCTGATCCCCCAATCTGGCTCTGTGATCGTGGTACTGCCCCGTGGTCCCTGTCATCTCTCATCTGACCGTGAGTAGGCTGGGCTTGTCATATGAGGAGCATGGAGGGTATGACTTCCTCTCTCTTCTCCTTCTCCCCACATCCTCTGTTATTATTCAATATATCCTAGGTTCTATAAGAAAATATTCAGGTGTAACCCTATTTGTAATCTTTAACATTTTCATAAGTAACTGTAATTTAACTACACATTTTTTCTCAGTAACTGTAACTAATTACTGTTACATTTATTTTGTAATTAAATTACGTAGCTCCATTACATGTAACTAGTTACTCCCCACGTCACGCGTCACTACCCACCCCAACAAAGAACCACATCCATGCCTGCTTGATTACGGCGGAGCACAAACGCGGATGTCAAAAGGTCTGCTTCCGGTTTGACAGGGAGGTGCGGCGGGACCAAGGGAGGAGGTTTGAATATGTTGGCGCAGTCTGCACTCAACTCCAGGTGATTGAAGGAAGTGGTAACGCTGCGGGACTGCCATACCCAAGACGGCACAGGAGTAAGAGTCTGTTCAAGCAGTCTGTGGCGGTCTGCCTCCATCATCTACGGAAACTCGGTAAGACCGTTCCCTTTCTTCCATAGAGGGGTATCTGTGATTGGTCTGCCTGGACTTTTAAGCCCACATTCTATTATTGAGACTTAGCCACTTTTGCTTTTCTCCTGCTATATGACCGTGGGTGGCATTTTTACCGCATGTGCCCATTCCCTCCTCATACCAGTCCCCCCTCCCCCAACGCACCCAAGGGACTATCAAAGTTCAAAACTGCTGTCTTTGAAGATAACCCCCTGAGAGTTTGGTGCTTTTGAATCTGGTCCACAGACCCGCAGGGAGCTATTCATCTCTACTGTCAGCTCTGCCATCGGTTATTGAATTCAGCAATACACAGTCCCAAACATTCCATCTCTCCTTCAATTTCACTACAGCCTACATGAGGATGGAAATAAGGATTCATTTTTTTGTCAATTACTTTTTCAAATTGTTATTTTTTGAGGAGATATTTGGTGTGTTTTCATACTTTAATGAGGACTTTTTGTTTTCAACAACAATTTTTGATTTTGGTGCTCTGTTTTGCTACTTTATCAGTACCAGATCAGAAGACACAGGGTTAACTAAAATAACATGCATTGCATATAAACTCTATTGCAATAAACAGGTTCAGATAGCTTTCTGGCACTGTACATGTGAGATAATAACAATGGGACATAGATACCTTGTCTGTCATAAGGATTCATAAACACAGTCAAGAAGTTATGTGCAGCTGCAATTAAACCATGGGAACATAGGAATACTTGAATAGCAGTCTCTTCCGGTGTTCCGTGAGAATTACCTACCCGTGAGAAAAACCTACCCCTCGTCACTTCCGGTGCACGGCACTGTAAGTAATGCGGCGGTTACATTAAAATAACTGTGCTGCAATATGACTCATCTCCGCTCCTGTCCCGGTCACTTCCCTGCTATCGGCAAGTAAATATAAAAGCGGCGGCGGGTGTATGAAAACATACATCACGGAGCCGAGAGCCGCTTTTATATTTACTTGCCGAGAGCAGGGAAGTGACCGGGACAGGAGCCGAGATGACTCATAGTGCTGCACAGCTGTTTTATGTAACCGCCGCACAGGTAGGTTTTGTTCACGGTACACCGACATATTTCCATATTAGTGCGCATGCGCACTAGTCAGCTTCTCAGTTCTTCCATCAGGTATCCGGAGCTCTGAGCATGCGCACTGCTGCGCTGCTCAGCTGTTCCTGGCCGGAAGTGACGAGGGTAGGTTATTCTCACGGGGTAGGTAATTCTCACGTTACACCGGTCTAGATTTAATAACATGGATAGGACATGTGGCTTAGACTCTCTCTCTCTCTCTCTCTCTCTCCCTCTCCCTCTCCCTCTCCCTCTCCCTCTCCCTCTCCCTCTCCCTCCCTCTCCCTCTCTCTCTTTCCATTTTCTTGTTTTGGGTTTTTTCAAAGCCAGCCTCCAAGAAACCGGAAGTGTTAATACATAATTTTATGTAGCACTGTGATATTAGCATTAACGGTAGAGAGGAGCAGATCCCTACATTTACATAGCTAGACAGAGGATTTATCCCTTTCCCAGGTTTGTCCTGTTAATAAATTTAAAGTGATAATAAAGGTAGGATTGTTTTAACCTAAATAAAAAAAGAGGTTTATATTGCCTGCTCTGTGTAAGGATATTGCACAGCGGTCCCTTACCTCCTCTTCTGCAGTTCTCCAAAGGCATTATCTGCTCTTTCCTCTCCTTCATGTGCCCCCATAGTAAGCCGTGTGCTATGGGGGGCACACATGCGGGCATGCTCCCAAGTCAGGCTGTGTGCTTCTATAGACACACACAGTGTGCCTCAGCCACACCCTGATCCCTCCTCACTGGATTTGAATGAGAGCAGCAGGAGCCAGTGCTTCTGCTGCTATCAGTCTCTCCTCTGGGAGCTGGAGAAGGACCAGAGCTGCTGCAAACAGACATGGTGCTGGATAGAAAAAGGCTTGAGTTAAAACTAAACTCCAGCCTTACCTTCAGTCTTGCAAAGTTGTACAGGCTCCTTTCCTTTACTCTAATTTTATTGCACACTGTAAGCTTTGCACATTGTATATTAGAAGCTGCTCTTTCCTGCCAAGCCTGATTGCCCCTGGTCCTCTCCTTTCATTTACTGGATTTCAGGTCTTTCAGTCATGGAAGATGAACATCACATGCAGGTGTTGCCTAGGATAGTCTGCATAGGAATGCCCATTCGTCAGACTGACACCCACCCATTAGGGCATTTTGATATTTGCATAAATCATCCAAAGAGCCAGCCCACTGCTTTTATCAGGGCTGGTGGCTCCTAGGAAGAGTACTAAGGCAGGGTGCTGTGATGTTTTGAAAGAATGGCATTGCATAGGGAAGCACAGAGAGACAGTGATGACATCACTGGGTCTAAAATACGGTTATGGAATAAAAGCAAAAAGGCTTTCATAAAAAATTCCATTGATGTGTTGATAAGGTTGGGGGTGGGGGGGGGGGGTGCTGATTTAGGGAAGGTCGCATATAAGCAGATTAAACTTTAGCTTTAGAATTTATAACAGTTTTACAAGGAGTTACATTTACAATTCAGATGTAAAACAAGTTAATTATCACATTGCTTTTAGTTCTAAAGTAATACAACACTAAAGTATAAAAGATAACAACTTACATTTTTGTTACAAGTATTTTTAATTTATTTTCACAACTTTATTTAGAAATTTTAATTGTTTGAAAGTGTGAAATGACTTTAGAGTTGGGTGTCATTGTAAAAAAAAAAAAAAAAAGTTAGATGCCTAACAACAGAAGTGTGCCTTTTCGGCAGCACTGTTAAATATCTGCCAAGTCCTATTCATGTTTTTGGACTGTGATTCTATTTTTCGTGCTATTTTATGGTTTATACTAAATAATCTTGGTAAAGTAAGCTTTACCTCTCTACAACAGTGCCCACCTACTGTCATCTGCATTCAAGATAGACACTTTACACTAGACACTGTTTATTGACTAGACAGCAATTGGATTAGTATTAGGTGCTATTCTACCTATTGTAGCCTGGTACTTTGCTGGCAGAGAAGAGGTTGTTGCATTCCCCCCTTTTATCTCTGGCCACATAAGACTTCTGCACAGAGTCGGTCCTAGCTAGCACTTTTACCTTGCAACTGTAAGAGCCAGTGCAATCTTGCCTCCATTCAGTAGAGGGCGCCCAGGGACACATGGATTAGAAGTGACTCTGAGAAACATTGTGGTGGATTGTGGGAAGTTTAGTTTGCTGTAGGGACTGAGCAATATCATAGACTGGCTGGAATAAACTACAACTTCCATGTCAGAAAAAGTAAAGGGGAGGGACAACAGTGATTTTGCCAGTTGGAAGGAGGAGGAACTCCCTCTTTCTGTGGGGAGACCAGGCTGATACACACCATATCCCACCTGTGTACAGTGAGTGCAGGGAGTTGGACATCCCTATCTGGAAACAGCAGATGTTATCCTTGAGCCTTGGACTGCAACTGGACCGTGAGGGAGCCTGCTGCGCAGCAGAGTCACATGTTGAAGATACCACTGGGAAAGATAGAGAGAAACCCTTTGCCAGTCATACCCTGCAGCCTAGCAGAAAGACAGTTTTGCCCACTAGGAACACTTGACCATTGCATGTATAGACTCTTAAAGAGACAGTACCCTGAGCGCTGTAGCACAAGGTACTGGACCCTAACTAGCTGGACAGCAGATGGTTTAAAGCAGGAGTACCATTAATTACTCACTGTTGCTGTGGAGATCCCCTTGTAGCACCCTCCTAGGTCGGTGCTAGGAAAGCACATTTGGTGGCTCTGTTCTGCTTCTCAGGAGAGCCAGATCTGCTAGTTTGACCTATCCCATGTTTCCAGGTGTGATTTATTGGGTCTGAGGGAGTCTCCCCACTGTATCCAATAAGGGAGCATGTTGGACAGTGGAGGAAACCTAACCAATAGTGCACCAGGGTTTATGGCTGTCCTAGTGGGTGGGCATTGCTGCAATGCATCCTGGGATTGGCTATAAACCTGGAGGGAGTATGTGTTACTGACTCCAGTACACATGGGCCGAATGTCGCCCGTTTTCTATTGATGCAGCCCGACATTTGGCCCGTGTGTACAAGGCTTAGGTGTAGTAAAAAGATCAGTCATTTGTTTACCACATATATGAACAGACAAATGAGTATTCACTTTTCAGCTTGGTGTGAGCAGCACCTGCATGTTAGCGGTCAACAGTAGAGTTGAGCGGACACCTGGATGTCCGTGTTCGGCGGGTTCGGCCGAACTTTAAAAAAAAAGTCTGGGTCCGTGTCCCGGACTTTTGCCGAACATTTCCCGGACACCGAACCCCATTGAAGTCAATGGGGACCCGAACTTTAAGGCACTAAAATGGCTCTAAAACACCAATGGAAAGGGCTAGAGTGCTGCAAATGGCAGCAAAACGTAGTTAAGAGCATGGCAAGTGCTCTGCAAACAAATGTGGATAGGGAAATAACTTAAAACAACAAAAAAAAAACAGAAAAATAAAACAATGTTCTTCATCTCTGAAGGACGAGGCCCATATGGAGTAGGAGGGAGGTTGAGGTGGTGGTGGATGTGGCGGTGTCATAGGCGTGCGCACAGGGTGTGCCGGGTGTACCTGGGCACACCCTAATCACCTAGGGCACATAGCATTATCGCTCTGTTTGCCAGTGAGGAGATGGGAAAGATCTCCCTCGGACCTGCTCTGCTCTATTTCTCTTTGCCAGCAGGGAAAGTAATGTATCGGGGCCATGTACATGTAGGCAAACACATGCATGTGTATTTAAACTTTGGGGTGCACACCCTAATGCAATAGGCTGCACACACCTATGGGCGGTGTAGGTGGAAGCGGCGGTGGAGAAGGACCAGGGCCGGATTAAGAGCATCATGGGCTTGGTGCTGAGGATTTTGAAGGGCCTTAAGGGCCGTGCCTTGGCATGCACCCAGAGGAGGAAGGGTGCAGCCATGCATGCCTAATTCCACATGGGATGCTGTCTCTGAAGCCCATAAACACATCCATGCATCGGCAACTGTCCCTCCTTGTCCGGCCTTCGTGCTGTGTGGGGAGGTTCTGAGGGAGCTGCCTGGGGAAGCGAGCATAGAAGCCAGACTTCTGTGTTTACAAGTGACAGAAGAGCGGTAACAGTGAATATGGCCAAACTGGGGCCCATATAAAGGTAAGGGCCTGGAGCTGCAGCTCCAATAGCCCCTACGTTAATCTGGCCCTGAGGAGGACGAGGTAGCCAACACTGCTTCTTTTCACAAATTTTAAATGAGGGTACACCCCAAAAGAGTGAGAAAGAGCAAAAATGGAACAATGGCTGGGTAAGGTCGGTATCCATCGCTATTCTGCACAAGGTACGGAAAAGTCCCGTGGGATCCATGCCTGGTTCATTTTAATGAACGTGAGCTTGTCCACATTGTCTCTGGACAGGCGGCTGCGCTTGTCTGTGATAACGCCCCCAGCTGTGCTAAATACCTGTTCAGATAATACACTGGCTGCAGGGCACGCCAGCACCTCCAAGGCGTAAAGGGCAAGCTCAGGCCATGTGCCCAACTTGGAGACCCAGAAGTTGAAGGGGGCAGACCCCTCATTCAGTACGTCTAGGCGTGTGCACACATACTGCTCCACCATGTTGGTGAAATGCTGCCTTCTGCTAAGACGTTCCATATGAGCTGCTGGTGCTGCTGTTTGTTGTGGCGTGCTGACAAAGCTTTTCCACATTTCGGCCATGCTAACCCTGCCTTCTGAGGTGCTGGCGGTGCCCTGGTTGCGTTGGCGACCTCTTCCTCCTCCTCCTCCTCCTCTGCCTTGTGCTTCCACTGTGGCCCCGCTGTCAGGTGGGAATGCCAGCAGCATGGCGTCTATCAGCGTGCGCTTGTACTCGCGCATCTTGCGATCGCGCTCCAGTAAATGAATTAAGGACGGTACGTTGTCCTTGTAACGGGGATCCAGCAGCGTGGCCACCCAGTAATCAGCACAAGTTAGAATGTGGGCAACTCGGCGGTCGTTATGGAGACACTGCAGCATGTAATCGCTCATGTGTGCCAGGCTGCCCAGAGGCAACGAAAGGCTGTCCTCTGTGGGAGGTGTATCGTCCGTGTCCTCTGTATCCCCCCAGCCACGCACCAGTGATGGCCATGAGCTGGCCTGGGTGCCACCCTGCTGTGAACATGCTTCCATCTCCTCCTCCAGCTCCTCCTCCTCATCCTCCAGAACTGTGCCCCTTGTTTGACAATTGTGTCCCTGGCGTTTGTGTGTGCAGGAACCCACCCTCGGAGCCCCTTGCGAATGACTGCCCTGAAAGCCTTGGAAATGTTATCCTCCTCCTCCTCATCCTGTGCCACATCCTCTTCCATCATCGCCCAAATTGTTTTTTCAAGGAGGCATAGAAGTGGGATAGTTAAGCTGAGAACGGCGTCATCTGCACTGGCCATGTTGGTGGAGTACTCAAAACAGCTCAATAAGGCACACAGGTCTCGCATGGAGGCCCAGTTATTGGTGGTGAAGTGGTGCTGTTCCGTGGTGCAGCTGAAACTCCACTATGGCCTGCTGCTGCTCGCACAGTCTTTGCAGCATGTGCAAGGTGGAGTTCCACCTTGTGGGCACGTCACATATGAGGCGGTGAGCGGGAAGGCCGAAGTTACGCTGCAGCGCTGACAGGCGAGCAGCAGCAGGGTGAGAACGCTGAAAGTGCGCACAGATGGCCCGCACTTTCTGCAGCAGCTCTGACATATCGGGGTAGTTTTTAAGGAACCTCTGCACCACCAAATTCAGCACATGCGCCAGGCAAGGGATGTGCGTCAAACTAGCTAGGCCCAGAGCTGCTATGAGATTTCGCCCGTTATCGCACACCACCAGGCCGGGCTTGAGGCTCGCTGGCAGCAACCACTCATTTGTCTGCTGTTCCATGCTCCTCCACAACTCCTGCGCGGTGTGTGGTTTGTCCCCCAAACAGGCAAGTTTTAAAACTGCCTGCTTTCATTTACCCCTGGCCGTGCTGAAGTTGGTGGTGAAGGTGTTACGCTGTCCGGATGAGGAGGCGGTAGAGGATGAGGAAGCGGAGTAGGAGGAGTTAGGAACAGGAGGCAAACTGAAGCACCCTGCAATCCTCGTGGTGGAAGGACATGCGCCAAATTGCTATCCGCCTCATTGCCAGAGATGGCGTTGCGCAGTGCACACCTGATTTTTTCCCCCAATTGGTTGTCCAGGGAAGGGATTGCTTGCCTGGAAAAGTAGTGGCGGCTGGGCACGACGTACTGTGGGACAGCCACCAACATAAGGTTTTTAAAACTGTGCGTCTCCACCAGACGGAATGACAGCATTTCAAAGGCCAAGAATTTTGAAATGCTGGCATTCAGGGCCAGGGATCGCGGGTGGGTAGGGGGGTACTTCCTCTTCCTCTCAAGTGTTTGGGAGATGGAAAGCTGAACGCTTCCACGGGACATTGTGGAGATGGTTGGTGACCCAGGTGGTGGTGTTGCTGACAGATCGTCTGTTTGCGGGGTGGCAGGTGCCGGTATCACTACAGATGTGGCTGGAGCGGCCGAGACTGCAGCAGAAGAGGAAGCAGGATGAGCCAGAGACGTTTCTTGGTTTTGAAGGTGTCTACTCCACTGCAGCTCGTGCTTTGCACTTAGATGCCTGATCATGCAGGTTGTGCTCAGGTTGAGAAGGTTTATGCCTCGCTTCAGGCTCTGATTGCACAGGGTGCAAACCACTCGTGTCCTGTCATCAGCACATTTTCTAAAGAACTTCCACGCTAGAGAACTCCTTTGAGCTGACTTTGGTGCACTCGTTCCCTTGCTGCATTGGGCAGTAGCAGGCGTAGTGTCTAGGGCACGGGCGCTCCGCTTCTGCACCCTGCTCCCTCTTCTCCTGTGCTGGTGGCTCTGTGCGACCACCGCCTCTTCCTCCAAACTACTCAGGTCACCTGCATGACCTTCATTCCATGTGGGGTCAAGGACCTCATCGTCCTCCACATCATCTTCCACCCAGTCTTCACCCCTGCCCTCCTTGTCGGTCTCCACAATGCTGAACGCCGCAGCAGTTGGCACCTGCGTTTCGTCATCATCTGAGACGTGCTGCGATGGTCCTTGCATGTACTCATCTTGAGAAATGAGTGGTTGGGCATCGCTGCACTCAATCTCTTCCACTTCTGGGGCAGGGCTAGGTGGATGGCCCTGGGAAACCCTGCTGACAGAGTCCTCAAAAAGAAGAAGAGACTGCTGTATGGTTTGGGGCTCAGACTGCTTGCCTGATTTGCAAGGGGGTGAGGTGAAAGACGGTTGGACATCGGCTGCAGGTGCCAACTCTGACCTTTCTGCAGTAGACTGGGTGGGAGACAATGTGAAGGAACTGGAGGCACTGTCAGCAGCAAACCAATCTACTATCGCCTCTCTGTGTTCTGGCCTCATCACTTCTAGAGGCGTATGATGCCCTACCAAATACTGATGCAGGTTCTGTCGCCTACTAACACTTGAGGAAGGTGTTTCACTTGTGCGTGTAGCTGGCACAGATCGACCACGTCCTCTCCTTGCAACAGGAGCTCTACCAGCAGCACCACGACCCAGGCCACGGCCCCTATTTGACGGTCTCCTCATATTTCTGTAATTTATGATCTTGCCCTAGAAAGGTGTTTATTGAATAGCGGAACAAAACAACAACAGTATCGCACGGGTGTATCTGACAGTCAAATATGCAAACTATGCCGCAATTTAATGTTTTTTACCCCAAAAGGGTGTATATTGAATAGCGGAATAGGAAAAAGGATAAAAAAACGGTGTATCTCACACCTACAAACACAGACTAGGCCCCGATTAAAATTTTTTGTACCCTAAAGGGAGGATGAGGAAGAGGAGTAGGAGGAGTTGGGAACAGGAGGCAAACTGAAGCGCCCTGCAATCCTTGGCGGTGGAAGGAGATGCGCCAAACAAATTTAAAAGGTGTATCTCACACGTACCGATACAGACTATGCCGTAATTTAATTTTCTTACACTCCAAAAGGGTGTATATTGAATAGCGGAATAGGAAAAATGTTATAATACGGTGTATCTCACACGTACAAACACAGACTAGGCCCCGATTACAATTTTTTGTACCCTAAAGGCAGGATGAGGAAGAGGAGTAGGAGGAGTTGGGGACAGGAGGCAAACTGAAGCGCCCTGCAATCCTCAGCAGTAGAAGGAGATGCGCCAAACAAATTTAAAAAGGTGTATCTCACATGTACCGATACAGACTATCCCGCAATTAAATTTTTTACACTCAAACAGGGTGTATATTGAATAGCGGAATAGGACAAATTTTACAAAACGGTGTATCTCAAATGTACAAACACAATCTAGGCCCCGATTACAATTTTTTGTACCCTAAAGGCAGGATGAGCAGTAGGAGGAGTTCGGAACAGGCAGGAGGCAGACTGAAGCACCCTCAAATCCTCGGCAGTATGAGATGCGCCCCAAAAATTGGAAAGGTGTATCTCACACGTACCGACACAGACTATCCCGCAATTTAATTGTTTATACCCAAAGGTTTTGATTAAATAGCGGAATAGAAAATATGATCAAAAAAAGTGTATGTATCTCACACGTACAGAAGCACACTAGGCCCCAATTACTATTGTTTGTACCCCTAAAAGGCTGGATGAGGAGTAGGAGGAGTATGGAACAGGCAGCACCCTCAAATCTTCAGAAGTATGAGATGAACCCCAAAAACTTGGAAAGGTGGATCTCACACGTACCAACACAAACAATCTCGCAATTTAATTGATCCCCAAAGGTTTTTATTGAATAGCGGAATAGGAAATATGATGAAAAAAAGTGTATGTATCTCACACGTACAGAAGCACACTAGGCCCCAATTACTATTGTTTGTACCCCTAAAAGGCTGAATGAGGAGTAGGAGGAGTATGGAACAGGCAGCACCCTCAAATCTTCAGAAGTATGAGATGAACCCCAAAAACTTGGAAAGGTGGATCTCACACGTACCAACACAAACTATCCCGCAATTTAATTGATCCCCAAAGGTTTTTATTGAATAGCGGAATAGGAAATATGATCAAAAAAAGTGTATGTATCTCACACGTACAAAACCACACTAGGCCCCAATTACTATTGTTTGTACCCCTAAAAGGCTGAATGAGGAGTAGGAGGAGTATGGAACAGGCAGCAACCTCAAATCTTCAGAAGTATGAGATGAACCCCAAAAACTTGGAAAGGTGGATCTCACACGTACCAACACAAACTATCCCGCAATTTAATTGATCCCCAAAGGTTTTTATTGAATAGCGGAATAGGAAATATGATCAAAAAAAGTGTATGTATCTCACACGTACAAAACCACACTAGGCCCCAATTACTATTGTTTGTACCCCTAAAAGGCTGAATGAGGAGTAGGAGGAGTATGGAACAGGCAGCACCCTCAAATCTTCAGAAGTATGAGATGAACCCCAAAAACCCCAAATATCATTCAGCTCTGCTGCAGGCCACAATTTAATTTTTTTTAACCCAAGGCTGTATATTGAATAGTGGAATAGAAAAAAAGTGTATGATTTCTGAAACCACTCAATATTAGCACATGTGAACTGAACACAGCAGTGTATGATCAGTCACTCAGCACAGCACAGCTGAAGGAAAAATGCTGCACACAGTGCCTGATAGAAAGATACTTTTCTCCCTCCTCCTCAGTGGGCAAAAAAGATTGTGTTCACTGCACCCCAAAAAGATTGTGTTCACTGCACCCCCTCCGATCTCCTATCCCACACCACACAGCAATATCGATTGTAGTTTGTAGAACACACTGTCTGACCCTAAAAATCTGCAGACTCTGTCCCTAAAAGGATTGCTAAGATCATAGATCGGTCACTGCAAACCCCACCCCACACAGCAATATCGATTGTAGTTTGTAGAACACACTGACCCTAAAAATCAGCAGACTCTCTCCCTAAAATGCCTACAACTCGCCCTGCCTAACACACTCCGACCTGTCCCTCAATTCTATCCAGACACAAATGTTTTTTTTTTTCCTGTCTGTCCCTAATCAGCAGCCAGCACCCCAAAAAGATTGTGTTCACTGTACCCCAAAAAGATTGTGTTTACTGCACCCCAAAAAGATTGTGTTCACAGCAGCCCTAAAAAGATTGTGTTCACTGTACCCCAAAAAGATTGTGTTCACTGCACCCCAAAAAGATTGTGTTTACTGCAGCCCAAAAAGATTGTGTTCACTGTACCCCAAAAAGATTGTGTTCACTGCACCCCAAAAAGATTGTGTTTACTGCAGCCCAAAAAGATTGTGTTTACTGCAGCCCACACACAGCAAAATGAATGTGGACCACTGACACCTGCCTATCTCCTATCCCACACCACACAGCAATATCGATTGTAGTTTGTAGAACACACTGACCCTAAAAATCAGCAGACTCTCTCCCTAAAAGGATTGATAAGATCGTAGATCGGTCACTGCAAACCCCACCCCACACAGCAATATCGATTGTAGTTTGTAGAACACACTGTCTGACCCTAAAAATCTGCAGACTCTGTCCCTAAAAGGATTGCTAAGATCGTAGATCGGTCACTGCAAACCCCACCCCACACAGCAACATCGATTGTAGTTTGTAGAACACACTGACCCTAAAAATCAGCAGACTCTCTCCCTAAAAGGATTGATAAGATCGTAGATCGGTCACTGCAAACCCCACCACACACAGCAATATTGATTGTAGTTTGTAGAACACACTGACCCTAAAAATCAGCAGACTCTCTCCCTAAAATGCCTACAACTCGCCCTGCCTAACACACTCCGACCTGTCCCTCAATTCTATCCGGACACAAATGTTTTTTTTTTCCTGTCTGTCCCTAATCAGCAGGCAGCACGTTAATGTGTGCTCTCTCCCTGAACTAAACAGCAGAATGACGCCGCAGCGGCGCTGCCTCGAACTTATAAAGACTTGGTCACATGCTTCAGACGGCCAATCACAGCTACTGATACATTTGTAGGCATGGCTGGGATGGCTTAGGCACACCAGTTAAAACGCTTGTTGATTGGCTGTTGAAAGCCCGCCATGAAAAGCGTGCCAAAGCATGCAAAACCCGGAAATAAAACGACCGAACACGGATTTTTACCCGAACATACAGTAAAGTTTTCGGGTCCGTGTTCGGGTAACAAAAATCCAATTATTCGGTACGAACACGAATAATACAGTCCGTGTTCGCTCAATCCTAGTCAACAGCAAAAAAGCTGCACTCCTCCTTCTCCTTCCAGCTCTTCCCTTTCCACCTCTCCTCCCTTTATACAAGATTCCCTATCAGCAGCCTCAAGTGACAGGGATAGCAGCATTACACAAGTTGTCAGTTTTTTTTTTAATTTCTGGCACTTCCAGCAAGGAAGAAATTTAGTATGGGGCTATGCAGAGTACGGACAAGCATATTCTCCAATCATGCTCTGATTCTGTTCACTCCAGTCTGCTATCTCCATCTTTACCACTGAGCTTGCAGATTTCTGTGCACTAGCTGCTGAAACATAAAGAAAAATATTTCCCCACCCACCCCCATGCTGGGTGTCTCAATGCCAGCTTGGCAAAATTGCTGGCCTTACAGCCGTTTCAGCTGGTGGAGACTTCCTCATTCCTCAAGTATGTGGCTGTGCAGTACCACACAGTGATCCTCAGAACCTCTAGTTTTACACAAATGAACAAGAGACCCTGCAATAAATCAGACAAAACCTTGTAAAGCAGTTTTGCAGCTAGTATCCCTAGGGGACAGGAGCAACACTGGAGCAGAAATGCCCATCTGTCCGCAAACCCCCTGATATGTGATATGTCCACTGGTGGAACTCCACCTTGGCATGCTGCAGTGCTGCATCATTAGGTCATAAATGAGTAATATGGAAGGAGAACAGACTTGGTAGAGGTGGTGTTTTTCCCCCTATTAGTGGTGGCTCCTCATTCAGACTGCATTCACTGTATTGTCACCATTGGAGATGGTAACCTAAATGGTTAGCCACAACAATGCAAATATCAGCTGCACTATTCCTGTATTTGTTGGAGCACACTCCTGCTGCTGTGCCAAAGGTGCCTGATAGACCAGGCACTTTAGGCACAGCAGCAGGAGGAAGAGGAGGGCCTCCTGGTATCAAGGGTTCTGCTTTATATAGACTCCATCTCTGTGGGGCCACAGCAGGACCAGGAGGAGCAGGAGAAGGAGGAGGAATATGGTTGCAGTGGTGATTTTGTGGAGGAGGACCATGGGCAGACTTCCATGGGTGGGTTTCCCCCCCCCCCCACAAACCCTGGGAGTTTTGTATAGTTGGGGGGGAGATAGCTAATGACAACGTTGTACTCTGAAATTCTGAAGACTCAGGTTCCCCTGACTCCGGTAATTTGTAGTAGATGGGCACCTTCATGAACCAGTACCTACAAAATGACCCCAAAATTTGTGGAAAAGAACAACTACTGGTTGGCCACCCACCTAGATTTTCATTATAAAGGGAAAGTCAAAGAGTTAATCCTGCCCTTGCAGAGAGAGCAAAATGAAATATTTGGAGGATGCACTGCATAGGAACCTGTCAACCTCATTTCTGGATTCTAGCAGTGTACTTCCCCGCTGCAGATGCCACATATTAAAATTTGTGTTGGATCCTTGCCCCCAAAAAAATAGTTTTTGTGTACCTCTTCTTTTTCAGTGAAAACCTCTTCTTTCACTGCTGCAAGCCTGCAATAAACACTATTTCCTGCACACTCTGCCACCATTAACACCTCTTGCTGTCTGTACACAGTAATCATGTCATGCCACTGCTGTAGGCCTGCCATCATTACCATCTCATACTGCTGGCATTGCTGTAATTTATTGCGACAGCAGTTTATATTTGTTCCAGTTGTAAAACATTTTTAATATCTCTGAGCAGGATCCATCTTGTCCTTGACAATAATTTTTGAGTTTGGATATGGTGTTTAGGCGCTAAGAAGAAAAACACATTTTTCCAAAGCTGTTTCTGAGTTTCAAAAAAGTAAATATTTCTTTGCAGGGTCCATCAGGTCCTCTGCATGAATTAGTGTGTTAGGTTACAGTGTTTTGCACTAATGGCAATACCCATTCAATTGTATTGCTGCCTGCGTATTGTAGTTCATTCATTTATTATGTATTTAAGTAAACTGATCAATTTGTCAGCATGGTCTACATATTGTCTATGGCAACCAGTATACAAACTATCTTTGGCAAATTTTTTGATGTATTAACATATATATTGTATCTTTTGATGTATTCACACATACTATATTTTCTCTTCTGCTGGGGTAGCCCGTAGGCGGATCTGATGGCCTAAACAGGGGGGGCGGTATGATACAGCACCCCGCGCACAAAGGCCCTTTTCGCTCCCATCTGGAGCGTTGGTGGGCTTTGTTAGCAGGCTTTTATGAACTGTATATTTGTTCCACAATGTGCGGTCCTCTTCCTGTTTGCGCTCCAATCTGGAGCGTGGACAATCGGCCTATGAAACGCTGAAGCCGCGATGACGCTGGACGTCACTCTGCCCCTTCGGGGGCAGGCCGGTGCCATGCCCCACCTCGTCAAGGGACCTTTGGAGGCTGCGGTTTGTTGCTAGGATGACAGGCACCTCCACCACACCAACAGCCAGCTGCATGGTATTATCAACTCCCTCAGGTGATGACTATCACCTGTAGGTAAGGTATAAATCAGCACAGACTGCATGTGACTAATGGCGGCTGTGGCTGTTTGAACAAACACTGAGACTACAGACAGACAGGCATGATTTTACTATGCTAACATTTACCTCCTCCCTTGGATCTTTAATACAGTGTATGCTGAACCTGTGGAAGGGGGGAGGGGGAGTGTATGTATGTATATATATATATATATATATATATATATATATATATATACACACACACTCTTTCACTACCCTGCCAAACTCCTTCTGTACTCTGCAAACCTGCTCCTTTTGGAGCAACAGAATGCAAAATATATATTTACCATTATGGTGTGTTTGGCTGAGTAGGTTACATGCCTGTCTCTCACAAATCTACATATTATCTATTTTTTCTTAGACAATATATCTGGCTGTTGGTTACACGAGCGGTTTACCTGCTGATAGGTCCTTGTGACTATATCTCTGCTCTCCCTGGGACTTGCCAGCCCACGCCTATATTGGGTCCCTGACCATGCATATCCACTCTGCAGTATCTATCTTGTATCCAGCTTTGATGTACATTGTAGTGGTTGGATTTTGTAAGTATAATACCTCTTGTATAATGATTTGTACTAATGTGATATTATTATATTTCTTTGACATATTTACTGTATAACAGAATGTAGTCTTTATAACTTTGATACTGACAGCATATATTTGTGTTCTAGAAAACACCAGTACCCATTTTTTGCACCTCTGAAGAAGGACTCCACAGTATTAGTCCGAAACATGTAAGGTGGTAATTCATAATCTATGGTGGCCAGCATGGCAACTTATCACAGGCGGCCGTACAGTTTCGATACTTCTCTTTAATGTAATGGGTACTCTTTAATGTAATGGGTACTAGTAGTTATATACTTCTCTATTTTTATAATTGTATAAATAAAACAATTTTTTTTACTAATATTGGTCTGTCTTTAAAGTCCATGAGGGGTGTTGATGCAGTTTTCTGCTCACTTTTTTTCGTGTTTTGGCACTAATAACACCAAATTTTTTCCTACTGCTGTGTCACAGATTTTAAAATTAATAAATTTTTTTAGCGCGACAAACACTGTGTTCGTTTAATGCTTATTGCATTACGATGCATCAACAATATAATTATATAATTAGACAATACTCAGATGGCAATTTTTTGGGCTTCGATGCTACATCATGTTGTTTGTATTGATTCCCCACTGAATAGAAATTAAAAAAATGAAAAAATAGCACTGCTAGATATCACCAAGGGCACTACCCCGCTCCTCATGCCCTTTGTTTGATAATCCCCTGCCTATTATTAGAAAGTGTCCATTACGGATTTCTAAGATTCAATTACCATTGATTTCAAAGGGATTCGGATGCAGCAGCCAAACTTTCATTAAAGTGGTTGAGAAGTCACTAATCACGAATCCTGGAATCCCCTCTGTTACAGCAAGATAATCAGTGCAGTGTATGTGTTTTTAAAAAATTAGGCAGTAAAATACATTATTTTACAGTGCCGCTGTGCGGTCACTTGACCTTCCAGTACTCTCCTTCCCCGATCTGAGGACTACAGTGGGAGGGGCTAAGATTCCCCTCTGACATCAACTGGGAGGAGAGCGGCGGGAAGTCACGTGAGCACACATCAGTGCTCTAAAATAAGGTATTTCGCTGCATAATTTAAGAAAAACGGACACTGCACAAAATATCTTGCTGTAACAGAGGGGATTCCAAGGATGTGTGATTAGTGATTTTACAGCCACAGCGGAATAGCCGCAGGAGGGGAGGGGCAGGATGGGGAGGGGATGGCTCACACACAGGGCTGCTCTTAGAATTCATGGGGCCCCATATTGTCTACCTGACAGGGCCTCGCTTCCCCCCTCTTTACCCCCAGAAAATGTCACATTATATTTTCGCTAAAAATACACTAATAGCATTATATGAAATTTTTCCAGCTCCCCTCCTCGGCTCCCCATCTGTCAGAGAAACAGCCATGCTGCAACTGGCGACTCTGCCAGTACTTCCAATGGCCGCAATGGACTCGCTCCTCCCCTGTGCGGAATTTGCTTACAACAATTCTCTTCATGCATCCACCAACCAGTCCCCTTTCTGGGAAAATTATGGATTTCATCCCTCCTTTCTGCCTAACACCCTTCCGGAAGCATCAGTTTATGCTGTCCAAGATCGGATCAGCTTCATTCAAACCAACTATCAAACCCTACAGGAAGCCATGCGTAAACCCAGGAGGACTATAAACGGTTTCATGACTGTAAAAGAAAGAAGGGTCCGAATCTCAAGATTGGAGACAAAGTCTGGCTGTCAGCCTTGAACCTTAAACTCTCATGCCCATCCAGGAAGCTCGGGCCAAGGTTCATTGGTCCGTTTGAAGTCAAGAGGGTGATCAATCCTGTGGCTTTTGAGCTGGCACTTCCCGACTCCTTTAAGGTACACCCAGTTTTCCATATCTCCTTACTCAAACCAGTTGTCCCCAGTCCATTTCCTGGGAGAGACGAGCTACCTCCACCTCCTGTCTCGATCGAAGGGGAGACGGAATTTGAAGTTTAGTCCATACTGGATTGCTGAAAGAAAGGGAGACAAACTCAGTATCTTATTAAATGGAAAGGTTACCCCTCTGAAGACAGTTCCTGGGAACCCGCTAGTAACCTGCATGCCCCCAGGCTGGTACAGGAATTCCACAGGAGATTCCCGGGAAGCGTGGCCCGGTTGGGCATCCGGAGGCTGCCCCTTGGGGGGGGCACTGTCAGAGAAACAGCCATGCTGCAACTGGCGACTCTGCCAGTACTTCCAATGGCCGCAATGGACTCAGGCCATAGACTCATTGTCAGTGAAATGGCTGTGCTGCAAACTGGCAACTTTGCCAGTACTTCCCATGGCCGCAATGGACTCAGGCCATAGACTAATTCACTGGCCTATAAAAGGGCTCTGCTCAGCCCATCAGATTGCTGGATTGTCTTCAGCTCTTCCTGTTTCCTGTGCATTGCTACTTCCTGGATTCCAGTTTGACCCGGCTTGTTCCTGACCTGTCTGCTCTCTCTCCTGGCTTGACCCTCGGCTTCGTCTGACCATCCCTGCTCCAGTTTGGCTCTCCCGTTATCTGATCTCGGCTTGGCTCACGGACTTGCTTCCTGTCTACCTGCCCTCCAGTATCTGATCTTGGCTTCCCCACGGACTTGTCTGCTTCTGGCTTTCCTACTATACCTTTGGCTTGCACCTGTTGCAGCTTCCTGTGTTTGACCCCCGGCCGGTCTTACACCTACTGCCTGGTTGTTCCTGGTTCCTCCTTGGACTGTCCGGTGTATTCCTGCCCAGCACTCTGCTAGAGACCGCCTGTCTACCATCTGGACTCTGCCGGCAACCAGTGCTTCTGTGGGCGCTACACCCTCTGTCTCAACCCCAGGGGTGTGCCGCACTCAGCCGCAAGGGGAGCCCTCTCTGCATCTCAGCCTCGGATCAGGTACGTGACAGTACAATCCAGCCATGTCAGAGGCCGACAGAGGTGCTTCACCAATTGAGGCTTTGTGCCAGCAAGTCACCGCCCTCACTCAGGCAGTGCAAAGACTCCAGGAGGGTTATTTCCAGTTGGAAGGTCGCCTGCAACACCTGGCCGTTTTGCCTACAGACTCCAATCAATTGCCTGCCAGCACCTCTTCATCCCCGTTACCACAAGGACACGCTAGCTCCGCCCACTCTATGCTAGTCCCGCCTCCTGAACCACGAGTACCCACGCCTGAGCGATTTTCTGGATATCGAAAGAAGTTCAGGGCCTTTAAGAACGCCTGCTTGCTATACTTGGCCTTGCAACCCCGGACCTTTTCTCTGGACTCTGTGAAAGTGGGGTTCATCATCTCTTTGCTGTCTGAAGAACCCCAAACCTGGGCTCATAACTTAATGGAACAGAAGAGCCCTGTTCTGGACTCTGTGGACACATTCTTTGAGGCTATGGCACAGCTTTACGACGACCCCCAGCGCACGGCCACCGCAGAGGTCGCCCTACACTCCCTGCTACAGGGCAAGCGCCCAGTGGAGGACTACACGGTTGAATTCTGTAAATGGTCTGCTGACACTGATTGGAATGAGGCTGCTCTCAAGTATCAGTTTCGCTAAGGACTTTCTGAGACATTAAAAGATGAGCTGGCTCGAGTGGAGACCCCCGCTACCCTTGAGGGTCTCATACAACTCGCCATTCAACTTGATAGACGTCTGCGGGAGCGACGCTCGGAGTGTCTCCAAACATTCCGGCCTACCTGGATGCTTCCCAAGATCTCTTCTGCTTCACCTGCACCTCCGGTCTCTTCCCTCATGGCAGCATCTGAAGGGGAACCTATGCAGCTGGGCCTGGTCCGTTCCTCCCTGACTCCTGATGAGAGACTACGACGTCGGCAGGCCAACCTATGCCTCTACTGCGGCGGGGCTGGACATTTTCTTCGGAACTGCCCCGTGAGACCCAGTAAGCCTTACTCTCAGCCCCCATTTAACTGCCGAGTTTCTGAGCTTTCGCTCTCTCAACTTATTCTCCCGGTCTCCTTACAGGTGGCAGAAGGGGAGGTCCAACTTCGAGCCATCGTTGACTCCGGGGCCTGCAGCTGTTTTCTGGACATTTCTTTGGCCAAGAGACTCCATATTCCTCTTATCCCTAAGACACAAAGGCTCGAGGTCCATCTCGCCGATGGGTCCCTACCCAGTTCCGGACCAGTTATCCTAGAGACTGGACCCATCCTCACCACAGCAGACTCCGGTCATCAGGAGTTCATCCGTTTTGATGCCCTTTGTTCCCCCATGTTTCCCATCATACTGGGACTTCCTTGGCTGCAAGCCCATAACCCCCAAATCGAAACTCAACTTCTGCCTACTGTCAGCAGCATTGCTTCCCTCAAAGACCTAGTGGGCCTGCTAGTTGCTTATCTGTTCAACCAACACCTGAGCCACTCCTGGATATCCCACCTGCTTACCAGGACTTCAGGGACGTCTTTGACAAGAAAAAAGCCGAGGTCCTTCCTCCCCATCGGCCTTACGATTGCTCTATAGAAATGCTTCCCGGAGCCGAGATCTCGTTTGGAAGGATATTCCCCCTTTCTGAAAAGGAACTGGAGGCCCTACGGGTCTATATCGATGAAAATTTGAAAAAGGGGTTTATTCGCCCATCTTCTTCTCCTGCAGGTGCTGGTATATTCTTTGTGGAAAAGAAAGATGGCACCTTGAGACCCTGTGTGGACTATAGAGAGCTGAATAAGGTCACTATCAAAAACCGGTATCCGCTCCCCCTTGTCCCCGAACTCTTCCAGAGGTTCCGGACCGCCCAACTCTTTACCAAGTTAGACCTGCGGGGAGCTTATAACCTTGTCCGGATACGGGAGGGAGACGAATGGAAGACCGCATTCAGAACTCGTTTTGGACATTATGAATACCTAGTCATGCCCTTCGGCCTGTGTAATGCCCCAGCCACATTCCAGCACCTGGTAAATGATATCTTTCGGGAGTTTCTTGACCACTTCGTCATCGTATACCTTGACGATATCCTCATTTTTTCTGCCTCACTGGAACTCCATCGGGTTCACGTTAAAAAAGTCCTTTCTACCTTGAGAAAACACGGACTCTATGCTAAGGCGGAGAAGTGTGACTTTGAAAAGGGGTCCATCCAGTTTTTGGGACTCATTATTTCCACCAATGGGATCGCTATGGACCCACAAAAAGTGAAAGCGATCCTAGATTGGCCTGCTCCTTGTGACAAGAAAGGCGTTCAGAGATTCGTGGGCTTTGCTAATTTTTACAGGCGTTTTGTGAAAAATTTTTCTTCCATCATCTCCCCCATCACCCAGTTAACCCGCCATCAGTCCCGCTTTCTGTGGTCTCAGGAGGCCCAATTGGCATTTGACAAACTTAAACAGCTGTTTATTTCTGCACCCGTCCTACAACACCCTGATCCGGCTCTGCCCTATGTGTTGGAGGTTGATGCCTCGGAAGTGGCCACCGGGGCAATCCTGTCGCAACGTCAAGGGCCCAAATCTCTCCTCCATCCTGTGGCCTTCTTTTCTAGGAAAATGTCACCTCCGGAGAAGAATTATGACGTTGGCGACCGAGAACTGTTGGCCATTAAATTTGCACTAGAAGAGTGGAGATATCTATTGGAAGGAGCCACTCATCCTATTATGATCTTCACGGACCACAAAAACTTGGAGTACCTCAGGACTGCCAAACGTTTGAGACCCAGACAAGCCCGATGGGCGCTGTTTTTCTCCAGGTTTAACTTCCATATTTCTAATCGACCTGGCTGCAAGAATGGAAAAGCAGATGCTCTCTCCCGGATGTTTCCGGATACCCCAGAAACAGCAGAACCTGATACCATCCTTTCTGCCCATAATTTTCTCCTTATCCAGCCTGACCTGATGACGGCAATTCGACAGGCCTCAGCCCTTCGCTTGGATCCTGAAGTACCCTCCCTGAAAAAACAGGAAGGGTTGCTGTGGCATCAGGATAAAATCTTTGTCCCTCCCCAAGTAAGACCTCAAGTTCTTAAAATATTTCACGACAGTAAACTTGCTGGGCATTTTGGGGTGCGGAAGACCTCGGAGCTTATCCAACGCTCTTTTTGGTGGCCCAACCTTGGGCAGGATTGCAAGGATTACATCGGCTCTTGTACCATCTGCCAACGTAACAAGGGGTCAAGTACCAAGACTTGGGGTTTGCTAAGACCACTTCCCATTCCTGAGCAACCATGGAAAAAGATATCTATGGACTTTATTGTTGAACTACCCCCTTCAGAAGGATTTTCCACCATCTTGGTGGTAGTGGATCGCCTTTCCAAAATGGCCCATTTTCTACCCATGGTTGGCACACCTTCAGCCCTGGACACAGCCAACATATTCATAAGGGAGATAGTCAGGCTACATGGCCTTCCAGACAACATTATCTCAGATAGAGGAGTGCAATTTACCTCCAGGTTCTGGAGGGATCTCTGTAAATCCCTGTCCATTGAAGTTTCTCTTTCTTCTGCATACCATCCTCAGAGCAATGGGCAAAAAGAGAGGACTAATCAAACTCTAGAACAATACTTACGATGCTTTTGCACCTGTTCCCAAGATGACTGGGTCTCGCTCCTCCCCTGTGCGGAATTTGCTTACAACAATTCTCTTCATGCATCCACCAACCAGTCCCCTTTCTGGGAAAATTATGGATTTCATCCCTCCTTTCTGCCTAACACCCTTCCGGAAGCATCAGTTTATGCTGTCCAAGATCGGATCAGCTTCATTCAAACCAACTATCAAACCCTACAGGAAGCCATGCGTAAACCCAGGAGGACTATAAACGGTTTCATGACTGTAAAAGAAAGAAGGGTCCGAATCTCAAGATTGGAGACAAAGTCTGGCTGTCAGCCTTGAACCTTAAACTCTCATGCCCATCCAGGAAGCTCGGGCCAAGGTTCATTGGTCCGTTTGAAGTCAAGAGGGTGATCAATCCTGTGGCTTTTGAGCTGGCACTTCCCGACTCCTTTAAGGTACACCCAGTTTTCCATATCTCCTTACTCAAACCAGTTGTCCCCAGTCCATTTCCTGGGAGAGACGAGCTACCTCCACCTCCTGTCTCGATCGAAGGGGAGACGGAATTTGAAGTTTAGTCCATACTGGATTGCTGAAAGAAAGGGAGACAAACTCAGTATCTTATTAAATGGAAAGGTTACCCCTCTGAAGACAGTTCCTGGGAACCCGCTAGTAACCTGCATGCCCCCAGGCTGGTACAGGAATTCCACAGGAGATTCCCGGGAAGCGTGGCCCGGTTGGGCATCCGGAGGCTGCCCCTTGGGGGGGGCACTGTCAGAGAAACAGCCATGCTGCAACTGGCGACTCTGCCAGTACTTCCAATGGCCGCAATGGACTCAGGCCATAGACTCATTGTCAGTGAAATGGCTGTGCTGCAAACTGGCAACTTTGCCAGTACTTCCCATGGCCGCAATGGACTCAGGCCATAGACTAATTCACTGGCCTATAAAAGGGCTCTGCTCAGCCCATCAGATTGCTGGATTGTCTTCAGCTCTTCCTGTTTCCTGTGCATTGCTACTTCCTGGATTCCAGTTTGACCCGGCTTGTTCCTGACCTGTCTGCTCTCTCTCCTGGCTTGACCCTCGGCTTCGTCTGACCATCCCTGCTCCAGTTTGGCTCTCCCGTTATCTGATCTCGGCTTGGCTCACGGACTTGCTTCCTGTCTACCTGCCCTCCAGTACCTGATCTTGGCTTCCCCACGGACTTGTCTGCTTCTGGCTTTCCTACTATACCTTTGGCTTGCACCTGTTGCAGCTTCCTGTGTTTGACCCCCGGCCGGTCTTACACCTACTGCCTGGTTGTTCCTGGTTTCTCCTTGGACTGTCCGGTGTATTCCTGCCCAGCACTCTGCTAGAGACCGCCTGTCTACCATCTGGACTCTGCCGGCAACCAGTGCTTCTGTGGGCGCTACACCCTCTGTCTCAACCCCAGGGGTGTGCCGCACTCAGCCGCAAGGGGAGCCCTCTCTGCATCTCGGCCTCGGATCAGGTACGTGACACCATCCTAAAATATCCCCTTGTGTGCATGCAGCAGCTGCTAGCAGGAGAGGAGGGAAGCCGGCCAACATATGGGGAAAAGGGGCGCACAGGGGAGCCCAGAAAACAGAGGCATGGAGGGGCAGATCCTAGAACTAATCCCCCTGTAGTGCAGCTGGCGAGAGGGAGCCAAGGAGAAGTTGGCAGCGCTGCAGGTGAAGGCAGAAGAGGATTAGTGTCTGCAGTAAGGTGGTACAGCTGGCCCTCCTGCTCAGCAGGTGCCTGGCCCCCCCTTATGAACTGATAGGGCCTGGGCCCAGTAAAGTAGGGCTGGCTGTACTGGCTTATCAGTGGCCCTGTTCACACACACACAGACTCCCAGACAGACTGCAGGATGACGGAGGAAAGTAAACTAACCAAGGTAGCAGCCAATATTACCGTGGTCAGCACACCAACCAGGTATTTTACAGCATAAAGGACAAATTACACTGCACAAGCACTATGCTGTATAACCTGCTTTAAAGGAACAGGATCTTGAACCTGAAACGTTTGACTCATTATTACTCCTGGTAGAGTTTTTTCAAACCTTGACTCTATATATGATTTCACGGCATTCTTTGATTTTGGCCCTATTCACTGACATAGACATATACAGTATATACATATACCAATAAAATATACAGTATTGGGATGCCTGCTTTACACGCACATGAACTTTAATGGCATCTGAGGCCATGGCATTTGAATTGGCCCACCCTTTGAAGCTATAACAGCTTCAACTCTTCCCGGAAGGCTGTCCACAAGGTTTAGGAATGTGTCTATGGGATTGTTTGACCATTCTTCCAAAAGCGCATTTGTGAGATCAGGCACTGATGTTGTACGAGAAGGTCTGGCTCACAGTCTGCGCTATAGTTCTTTCCAAAGGTGTTCTATCGGGTTAAGATAAGAACTCTGTGCAGGCCAGTCAAATTCCTCCAACCCACACTCGCTCATCCATGCCTTTATGGACCTTACTTTGTGCACTGGTCCAAATAATTTGGTGTAGGGGGGAAATCATGATGTGGGGTTGTTTTTCAGGGGTTGGGCTTGGCCCCTTAGTTCCAGTGAAAGGAACTCTTAAGGCGTCAGCATAACAAGACATTTTGGACAATTTCATGCTCCCAACTTTGTGGGAACAGTTTGGGGATGCTCCCTTGCTGTTCCAACATGACTCCACACCAATGCACAAAGCAAGGTCCATAAAGACATGGATGAGTGAGTTTGGGGTGGAGGAACATGACTGGCCTGCACAGAGTCCTGACCTCAACCTGATAGAACACCTTTGGGATGAATTAGAGCGGAGACTGTGAACCAGACCTTCTTGTCCCACACCAGTGCCTGACCTCACAAATGCGCTTTTGGAAGAATGGTCAAACATTCCCATAGACACACTCCTAACCCTTGTGGACAGCCTTCCCAGAAGAGTTAAAGCTGGTATAGCTGCAAACAGTGGGCCAAATCAATATTGAACCCTACGGACTAAGACTGGAATGCCATTAAAGTTAATGTGCGTGTGAAGGCAGGTGTCACAATCAGGGCTTTTTTTAAGCTGGAACTTGGTGGAACTTAGTTCCACCACCTCCGGCTCGGGACCTCTTCTCACCGCTATTATTTATAAACATAGAAGTTCAGCCACAGTGTTTACAAGTGGCAGCTTGTCTCCCGACGGCCCCCACAGATCTGATCTCCTGAGTGGCTCCCACTGAGTGCAGGATGGGGACAAGGGAGATGCAGATGCCGACACCCTCACTGGATCATCTTCCTGCAAGTAAAAGAGGCAGAACCAACGACAGTGTTCAGGAAGATACTAAAGGCGGTTGGGTGCTTAAACAGCAACAAAAGTAAGACTTGTGGAAGATGGTGGCACTTTTAAGGGGGGGGGGGGTGCAAACAGAGGTCAGAGCTGAAGAGGGGTGAAAGTGAGATGTGGATGGGGGATGCAGGGGTAAGAAGCTGTGGAAGAAGGCTGAATTCTGCACTGTGTGTGTGTGTGTAGTGCACCCCTGAACTCTGCACTGTGTATGCAGCACACCCCTAAACTCTGCAATGTGTATGTAGTGCACTCCCAAACTCTGCACTCTCTGTGTAACCACCCCAACTCTGCACTCTATACATAATGCACTCCTGGTAATTAATGCCTCTTTAGGACCTTCCTACTGTTAGTAAAATTTACCACAACCACTATTTGATGCAGTTTAAAGGGTGTGTGCGTGGGGGGGACGGTATTTGGGAGGGTTGTGCTTGAGTTATTGCACCTATTTGCACCTATTACTTATATTGTGCTCTGGCCTGTTTTAGGTAGGACAATGATTACTTTCTATAAAATGTCAAAACCTGTACAGTAGCACAAACCAAACAAAAGTAATCTTAGTTCAGCCTAGTTGGTGAAACATAGAAAGGTCAAAACAAGCAGTGAGTTGCATGTTAGTGTTGTACTTTTGTTTCCCTATAGAATTATATAACTAATGCCTTCCATTACTGTCTGAGTGATAGCTTGGATTTGACATCTATCAAAAAACATTCATGTTTGTCTTTTCACACAAGGTTATATTAAGCCAAAAAGGAGCAGTGACTTTTATTGCTGGTGATGGACTGAATTGGTAAATAGGGAAACTATTTTCCTCTCAAGAAAATACATTTTTAAACGTTAACTCATCATATAAGTCATAAAAGACCTAAACAGAAGGTATGACCTCGTTTTACGAACAGCGCTTTAACTAAACCCAAGAATTTAATAAATTGCAGCTTACCAGTTCTTAAATTTGATGCTATAATTAGCTTTCTATTTTTAAGCTAACAACATTTTTGGCAAGTACAGAAAAAAAAGCTGTTGATCTTGACAGAAATGCAGTGTCCTTGTCACTTCCTGTGTGCTAAAAGCAAACACAAGTATTCCCTGTAATGGAGATGAACAATGGCAGGCATGTTTGGTCTAGGTGGAAAATAAAGGAAAAAGGGCCGTAAAAAACCCCTTCATCTATGGATTGATAGCACTGCACTATATAAAATGTTTGTTTTGGGGTTTAGATATACTTTAATACTCACTGTTTATACCTATTCCTGGAAAAATAAACAGTGTCAATAAAAATTATAATTTTATGAGCAAAATAAAGCTTGTTCTATGGTTTGGTCATTTTTCAATGTCATACTATGGTTGCAGAACTGCAGGCTAAAAACGAATAGCTTTTTTTACCATGTTCACAGTCTATAGATTTCCTTTGTAGTTCTGCCACAAGATGTCCTCACTCCGATGGCCTGCATAATTGAAACTACTTCCTCTGAGCCCAAGATGACTGGGACTTGCCCCAGCCTGTGGCTGGACAGCGAAAGGGGAAGCAGCACATTGATGAGTTCATCTCTCCGTCACTTCACTTTTTAATACTATCAGCATGCTTCTTGTGAGCATGTGAATGGATTGGTTCCTCATACTGCTTCTTACTCCTTCAACCCAGCCCTGCTGTACATTTAATGATGTATTCATGATGATTACAGACTTGTATTCATGTGTGTCTTTTATATAGGCTTAGAGTTCAGCTTTTTTTTTTTTTTTTGTCTACCAGTGGTTAGAAGGCCAGTTTAAATAGGGAACTGGATATTGAAACGTATTACGATAGTAGACTTTAATATGACCCAGGTCCTTGGAATTCTGTTTTGAACATACATGGTTTGATTCTGAATAATAAATACAATGTAACCCTAGTACATGACTGCCACAACTGTTCCTTTGGCTAATCCTGGCAATTTCAAACAAATATGAATTGTAGCATAGAAATAAATTACACAGGATAGTTGTAAAATGGACTTGTCTCTAATAATACTATATTTCACTCTGATACATTTTCTGTGGGATGGCGGTAAGATTAAAGTGTTTCTCCGCCTATGTGCTTTGTGCAGAATTGATAAAAGTCTGTAAGTGATTTGCCAGTCTGCAGCTCATACTAAAGAGATCTTCTTGTCTGCTGTGTTATCTTCTATTCTCTTTTATGTTCTGCCTCAACTGGGATTGTGTGGTGTGATTTATGATATCAGAACATCGAGATGCTGTTCCTTTATCCTGGGTGTCTTGCATTAAATGGCACTCTCTAAGGTCCATTGTATGTCAGTGCCCACACAGATACAAGCAAAGCTGTCAGGCTGCAATATTTGGAACTCATTAACTGTCTGTTACCTTTCAAGAATGAAATACAAATACCTATTATTCTCTATGCAAATGTAATATTATAGTGTGAGTTGTAATACGTCCTTTTGATTAAGACTTTAGTAACCTATTCTCTAGGTCTGGGCTGACATGTCAAGTTGTTGGAGAGCTATGACTTTCAGAGATAAGCTTTGCTATTGTTTTTGGATCCTGAATGATGTGATACACAATATCATTTATGGCAAACCTGAGAAAATCTGAATTACAGCATTTTAATGCTAGTCACACTATGCTGCTTAACACAATAAGCCTGATTTACAAAGGGTGGTAGCATATTGTAGTGCGTCAATTGTGCACAAATAAAATTATATTCTTGCAGTATGCACCAGTGATCACACTGGGTACAGCGTACATACTCTTAATTTACCAACAAGTGTCATTTGCTATGAAATGTAGAAGAAATTTTTGCAAAGTGAGGGGAAATCGCCTCTTCGACAACTGTTATCAGAACAGGTGTCTCCAATGGAATATTTTCCCTCACTCTTATGTAAAGAGGTGACTCTAATGTGATAGGGAACTCTTATGTAATGAAGGTGATCTGATGTGAAGGGAGGACTGTAATGTGAAGGGGAAAACTCTGCTGTGATGGGGGACTCTCGCGTAATAAAGGAACTCTGATGTAAAGGGGGGACTGTAATGTGAAAGGGGAACTGTGATGTGATGGGTGGACTCCTATGTAGAGAGGGGCTATGATGTAATGGAGGAACTCTGATGTGGAGGGGGGGACTGTAATGTGAAGAGGGACTCTGATGTATCACATACATTATTCATTGCATCCACTTGGAAACACAGGGAACTAGCTTTCCCTTTTCACCACTGCAACTCCACTGCACTACCCTGGAAGCAATGTCAGACATTACTTCCGAGTCATGGTTTATGGTATGGAAAGAAGTACTGCGTCACTGTCAAAATAGGGTTGATTATTTAAAATTGGAGAGTGTAAAATCTGGTGCAGTGGTGCGTGGCAGCCAATCAGCTTCTAAATTCAGCTTGTTCAATTAAACTTTGACAAAAAAATCTGGAAGCTGATGGGTTTCTATACATAGCTGCACCAGATTTTGTAGTCTCAAGATTTAGTAAATCAATTCCACTGTGTGACAGACTGTCAGTGACTTGCACATAGCCAGTGCCAGTGGGGTGACCGGAAGAAACAGAAAGACGGGAGGAGAATAAAATTAAGGTATTTTGACAATATGCTCCCCTTAATTTATTAGTGCACCTCCAGATCAGACAGGTAGATCTGTCCCTGAACATTAACTCAAAAAAGGGTTATAACTGAGGGGATGGTGGGTGTGAATTGGTGGTTCTGGGGTGGGTGTGAGTTGATGGTTCTGTCATGGCATAATTAGGGCAGATCCACTTGAAAAGACAGTATGTGTTTGGTGGAAAAACCTGGAAAGTGGGTGGGTGTGATCTCTGCGGAACTGTCCAGAAAGTGGAAGTGTTAAGTGTGGGCAATGGGCGGGGGTGGCAGTGTCCGGGGGATTAGGGCGAATATGTTGGCAAGTATGTATGAAGCCAGTTTATGAAACAACAAGAAAACACTACATACTACCATACTACAAGTTGGTGCCATCTGGAGCTGCATATGACCTCAGCATATATCTTTCAAATTTCAGAAGGTTTCAAGTTCCCTACAGACTTGCTTATTACTAAGCAAGTACTCAAGCTACTGCTACCAACCGCAGATAGGTGGATCCCCTACTTCACAGTCTGGCAGGCACAGATCCATAATGAGGTGCAATGAGACTAAGAAGTTTCTGATACTTCAGCATACTTGCTGTAGAGAGATGATTGGAAATTAGCTGCATGGCAGTTCCTTGGTTGTGAGGCTTAGATTAGCTCTGCTGGCAAAAACAGGCAAATAAAAGGTCAGGGGTGTACTAGGAACTTTTGGTCTGGGAGTCAAGCACAAAAAGTGGTTCCCTCCATGGTTTGGGTGGTTTATGAATAGCTACATTTTTTTTAGGTTTAAACAGAGTAGGAAAGGGTTAAAACCCCAATCCATTTTATTTTTTTGCTGTGTGTGTAGCTTTGGGTGAAATTTTCCTCGATTTCCTGTCTCAATGGCACAAAAGGAAATCTCCTATATTTACCCTTACATTTTGTTTCAAGACAACTCTAAAATTTTGGATTTCCCCTCACTCTTTGTTGTGGTGACAATGGTCACATGTACAAAAGAGGGGTGAATCTCCCAAATGGGGATGCAATAATAATTTGAGAGAGGGTCTAATCTAATCAATCAGTTGATCGTGAGCTACCAGTTGACCACAAGCAGATGACATGTAGATCGCCATCGAGTCCTTTCCCTGCCGACCCGCATGTGTGGCTTTGGGGCTGGGAATGTCTCTGCCGCCTATGGATTCACCATCAGCTAGTTGGGGCTCTTGTAGCCCTGAGTGCAGTGCCCTGATCCCTGCTGGACCACCTCTCCCATTTATTCTAGTGGGTGACATCATGTGAGGAGAGAGGAGGGCCAGCGAAGATCAGAGCACCAGAACAAGTAGCTGTGCCAGAGCAGCCCTCTGTCAGGTACCTGTGAGGTAAAGTCTGAAGTGGAGCTTGAGTGCTGAGGATTCAGGCGAAGACGTAGTCAGGGAGGTCGGGCTGGCAACAGATCGGGCAAAGCGGTATACAAACAAAATCCAGAGAGTGGTCAGGCAGGCAGAGGTCATACACAAGCTTGTGGTGAAGTACAGAATCGGCAGGCTGGAGAGGAGTCAAGAATTCAGGCAGAAGTTCATACACAATCATTAAAGTCACAGAGAATACAGCACACCCAGGGAGATAGTCCAAACAAACAGGCACTGAGTAACAGGAAGTGCTGCTATTTATGGGCTGGTAAATTGTACATTGTTCACAGCTGGCAGCAAGTGGAGCTAGAGAGTCCAAAGGAATGCATCAGGCTGGAAAATCACTACAAAGTCTAAAGAGCTTCCCTGTGGCACAACAGGCAAGGCTGCAAGCTGCAAAACCGGGAACCTCCCAGTTCAAGGACACCCAGGTACATGACACCCTCCTGACCCTCCAGTACTGTGCCATCCAGACCCCCTATACCATGCCTTCCAGACCCCCCTCCGCTGTGCTCTCCACCCCCGTACCATGCCCTCTAGACCCCCTGCGCTAGGCCCCCCAGACCTCCCTGCCCTGTGCCCTCCAAACCCCCTGTACTGTGCCCTCCAGACCCCCTGTACCAGGCCCTCCTGACCCCTTTTTACTGTGCCTTCCTGACCCCCCAGTGACATGCTCTCCAGACCTCTCTGCAGTGTGCCCTCTAGACCCCCCTGCGCCATGCTCTCCACACCCCCTGTACTAGGCCCTCCAGACCCTCTTGTACCAGGCCCTCCTGACCCCTCTGTACTGTGCCTTGCTGACCCCCCCCCCCCTTTATGCTGCCTTTCTGACCCCCTGTCCTTTGCCCTGCTGACCTCTTGTCCTTTGCCCTGTAGAGGCTCTGTTCTCTTCCTTTCCTAGTTTCTCTGCTGCTCACAGCTGTCATCTGCCCTACTGATCTCTGTATACTACCCTACATTCTACTGACCGGTACACTGCAATAGATCTTACTGACATCTGTACACTGTCCTACATCTTACTGACTTCTGCACACTTCCATGCCTACTACTGACCCTGGCACACTGCCCTACCAACTACTGACCTGTGTACACTGCCCTACATACTACTGACTTCTGTACATTGCCCTACCTACTATGGACCTCAGTACACTACCTTACCCTCTACTGACCTTTGGCAGCTTAATAATAATCTAAAAAAAGAAAATAAAATAAAAAAAGAAAAGGCTCTGGCACTACCTCTTAAAGGTTGCCTACATTGACCTACGTTGATCTAAACTCTAGCATAATTCAAAATAGTTAAAAGCCTAGACATACAGTACTGTATATAATTCGATACTACAAATCTACAAACGTTTGAGGTAGGACACACCCCCTGCCACTCCCCTTAAAGGAGAATTATACAAAAAAATGATTAGTTAAACTCACTATTATTCCTTTATACTGGCTTTTGACATTTACAAATGTAGCAATTTAGAAATTAGATGAAAAGTATAGTACTAGGAAACACTTTTTGAAAGATAAAAAGTGCATTTTATATACAACTATATAGATCAGACCAAAATAAGGAGGAAAGAAGTACAGAGGGACTTTGTTTCAAATCAGGGACAGTCCCTCGAAACCAAGGACAGTTGGGAGCTATGTAGTAGAGCAAAGTGGGGAGGAAGAAGCAGCACAAGGTGCCAATTGGCTCATGTGCTAACAAGCAGAATATGGCTAAGGGGAGAAAACATAGTGACAGAGAGTGTGCTGTTCTGTTCTTTACCGTGCTGCTTCTGGTTGAATTTCAATTTACAGGCTGAAGATGATGCCATGATCGCCTGGACATAGAGGAGTGTGTTAAATATTGCCGGCAGGCATTCAACCCAGAAGTTTGAGGAGATGACATCTTGTGGTGGAAAAAAAGTAGGCAGCTCAAGATCAGGGGTAAGTAAAGCTGCAAAGGATGCTTTATTATCTTTTAACCACTTAAGCCCCGGAAGATTTTACCCCCTTCCTGACCAGGGGTTTTGTTGTGATTCGGCACTGCATGACTTTAACTGACAATTGCGCGGTCGTACGATGCTGTACATAAACGAATTTGACGTCCTTTTCTTCCCACAAACAGGGCTTTCTTTTGGTGGTATTTGATCACCTGTGCGACTTTTACTTTTTGCGCAATAAACAAAAAAAGAGCGTCAATTTTGCAAAAATAACAATATTTTTCAAATTTTTTTATATGAAATTCCCCCAAAAAAATGTAAAAATCAAAATTTTTTAACATTTTAGGCCAATTTGTTTTATGCTACATATTTTTGGTAAAAAAAATCGCAAAAAGCGTATTTTGATTGGTTTGCGCAAAAGTTATCGCGTTTACTAACAAAGGGAAAGATTTTTGTCATTTTTGGTGTTTTTTTTTTTTAACGCGTAATGGCGGCGATCTGCAATTTGTTTTGCGGGACTGCGACATTGGGGCGGATAGATCGGACCCTTGACTGACATTTTTGACACTTTTGGGGTTACCAGTGACATTACTACAGTAATCAGTGCTATATATATGCACTGTTACTGCAAAATGACACTGGCAGGGAAGGGGTTAACTTTATTGGGGAAGGAGGGGTTAAGTGTGTCCCTAGGGGCGTGATTCTTACTGTGATTGGAAATGGCTACTGGTGTAGGAACAGTGATCAACGGTCCTACATAGTAGAACCGTATGATCACTATTCCTACACAGGGGAGAATGACAGGCGGCTTGTTTAACTTAGCCGCCTGCCTTTCTCCCTCTCCACCGACGATCGCCGAGTGACCGGCGGACATCGGGTCTGCCGGTCACACGCACGGACTGCCTGGGGAACGAGCCGGGGCGGGCGCGCGCTCGCCCGCTATTGGCTCACAAACAAGTGACAGGCAAGTGACAAACTGTCGCTTTGCCTGGCCGGGGCTGACCGCCACAGTATATGTACTTGCGGCGGTCGGCAACCGGTTAAATTATTACTAAGGGCAAAACTTATTTTTTAGTTTTGGATAGGGTAGAGATGGAAAAGAAAACCTGTCAGTTTTTACTGACGTCTGTGCCCCTTTTAGGGAGATTCACCCTCTCCTTTTGACCTGTTTACTGTTATCTTACAAAATTAAAGTAAAAGAAAATCCCAAACTTTGTGTTGACACCAGAACATTAATATAGGAGAAATCTTTCAATGGGGACACTAGTTTTGGTGACACCCTGGGATTCCCTCACTTTGGAGGATTTTACTTTCCCTTCCTGTTTTGGTTACAGGACAGGAAGTGAACAGAAATCTCCACAATGAAACACGAATGATATAAAAAAAAAAAAAAAAACTGATGGGTTTTATAACCCTCCCTTACTCTTCAAAGGAAAAAAAATAAATTTTAGTTACACTTTAATGTACTGTTCATTTTTTGATTGCCATGGTGCTGCAATGATTGTAGGCTATGGTAGGAAGTGGACACCATCAAAATACAAGGTTTATTGTAACACACAAGTGCTAAAAACAGAGAATTGTAAAGGATGCTTTATAGACAAATAAGTGCCTTATGAGTTAAACAAGATGACGTTTGCTCTGTGAAAAAATATGTACTAATTTAAATAAAATATCATGCCAACATCACAAGTAATTTTTATTTTTTATCTTTCCTCAACAAATGTTAGTTTTTCCAATATTGCATTCCTTAGCAGCTTTTGGCATTTGGTGGCATAACATCCCAGAACCTCAAATGATGTTGATGCTGGAGGACATTCCTCTGCCAGGTGCTGTGATTGCAGATCTAAACTGGGAGTAGATACTATACAACACCCAAGGGAGTACTAGCTGTGACTGAACGACTGCCCGAACTGAGGTGTGAATGGGGGATTATTAGATCCTAAACTATTATGAGCAGGGCTCTCTTTTATTTTATTGTTTTGTAACAGTACTGTATGCCTTCATCCTGTAAAGCATTGTGCAAACTGTTGCCCCTATCAGGGGTTGGACAAAAATATGGAAACACCAGGTAAAAGAAGAAAATTGTTACCTAATATGGTGTTTGACAGTCTTTGGCATCCAAGATAGCCTGAATTTTCCTGGGAATTGATATATATAAGTCTTGGATGGTGGATATTGGAATCTGATACCACTCTTCAAGCAAAAATTGTTCCAATTCTGGCAGAGATGCCTGAGGCGGAATATGAGCCTGAACCTTGTTTTCCAAAATTGATCATAGTGGCTCTATGATATTGAAGTCTGGCGACTGCAGCGCCCCCGGGGAAGGTGCGAGACTTTGTCTGCATGCTTGTCAAACCATGATTTGACAACTCCAGCTGTGTGATTTAGAGCATTATCTTCTTGTTAGATGGCACTCTCTTCGGGAAACAATGTCTGCACCATGGGGTGCACATGGCCAACCAAAATTTGTACATCAAAAGAAAGTGAGGATGGGGGGATAGTCTGTTTTCAAGCCCCCCTCTTTCTCTCATGGGATGGTGGCTATAGGAATTTTAAGCCCCCCGTTGATTGATTTTAATGGGGGGTTCTGTGATGCTGATTGGGAATGTTCTGGAAGTTCGGGGGGGGTCCTCTAGGATAGGTCATTTAACCACTTGCGTACTGAGCAAGTTCAACCCCTTCCTGCCCAGGCAAATTTTCAGCTTTCAGCGCTGTCGCACTTTGAATGACAAATTTGCATACAAATTTTTGTTATTTGTTATCATAGCACACATAGAGCTTTCTTTTGGTGGTATTAATTCACCACTGGGATTTTTATTTTTTGCTAAGCAAACAAAAAAAGGGAAAAAAACCTAAGTTTTTTATAGTTATAAAATTTTGCAAACAGGTAATCTCCTTCACTGATGGGCGCTGATAGGCTGCACTGATAGGCACTGATGAGGCAGCACTGATGGGCACTGATGGGGGGCTCTTATGGGCACTGATCCGGAGGCATTGATGAGGCTGCACTGATGGGCACTGATAGGTGGCACTAATAGGCAGCACTGATAGGTGGCACTGATGGGCACTGGTAGGTGGCATAGATAGGCAGCACAGATAACTGACACTGATGGGGCACTGATGGGCACTGATAGGTGGCACTGGTGGGCACTGATTAGCAGTACTGATAGGCAATGATAGATGGCACTGGTGGGCACTGATTAGCGGCACTGGTGGACACAGAATTCGGTTAACACATTTCTTCTTTTTTCTTCACGCTGTCAGTGTGAGAGAAAAAAAAGCCGATACCCGGCTTCTGTTTACTTCTGTGATCAGTTGTGATTGGCTGACAGCTGATCACGTGGTAAATGACCGATGTGATTGGCCCTTTACCCTGATCTGTGATCAGCTGAGTTCCGAGGACTTGGCGATCACAGAGCACGGCGCACAGGCAGCACAAGCACTGGAGGATATCCATGAATGCCCTCCTGGCATTTTAAGCCCACACTATAGCTGTCTTTCGGCTATAGTGCTGGCGGGATTGGATAAAGGTCACTTGCCCCCCCCCCCCAGACCATTCCAGAAATTTCCAGGACCCCTATTTAAGCAGGAGAATGAAGGGGTCTTTGCCAGCCGACAGTGGGGTATTTGAAGAGCGCACCACTGATTTTTTTGTTTGTTTTTTTCTACCACTTCAGCTCTGAAAAGTTTTACCCCCTTCCTGACCAGAGCACTTTTTGCAATTTGGCACTGCACTGCTTTAACTGGTAATTGCGTAGTCATGCAATGCTGTATCCAAACTAAATTTGCATCCTTTTTTTCCCCCCACAAATATAGCTTTGTTTTGGTGGTATATGATCATCACTGGGATTTTTATTTTTTACAATATAAATGAAAAAACACCAACATTTTTTTTTTTTAATTATATTTTCTACCTTTTGTTATAAAAAAAATTCCAATAAACTAAATTTTTGTCATACATTTAGGCCACAATGTATTCAGCCACATATCTTAGGTAAAAAAAAAAAAAAAAAATTCAATAAGCGTATATTTATTGGTTTGCGTCTACAATTTTCTAGAGTTTATGCAGCTTTTAGTTTATGACTGCCTATCTCATTTTTGAAGTGCTAAAATGGCAGGGCAGTACAACCCCCCCCCCCCCAAATTACCCTTTTTTGAAAAGTAGACACCCCAAAGAATTTGCTGAGAGACATGTTGAACCCATAGAATATTTCATTTTTTGGTCGTAAGTGATTGAAAAATGACAAGAAAAAATGTATGTGGAATTACACCCCAAAATTCTGCTGCCTCTCCGGAGTACATAGATACCACACGTGTAAGACTTTTTGGGAGCCTAGCGGCATACAGGACCCCGAAAACCAATCACCGCCTTAAGAATTTCAAAGGGCATAAATTGCTTGTGACGAGACCAATCTCGCCACTGGGCGTTGGAGAAGCCTGGTTGCTCGCCTCCTGCAATGGGACTATGGACCCTCTCATCAGCCCAGGCTAAACGTAAACCCCATGGAAATTTGACTGTGTTTGTGGCATCTGAGCGCTGTTTGGATATGTTGAGCGCTCAGATCCAGGCTATCTGGGGATGGGTTGAATGTAGGGGTTCTGTTCAGTAGACTGGGAGTTATGCATTTTTGTGTCTTTTTGTGTTTCTTTAAACATGTGGCTAATGGAGCCTTGCCTCTCCTGGAAGCTAAAACGTATTCCTGTAAACTGTAAGGAACAGGAAGCCAACTCCTAATATGGGCATTACAGGAAGTTCTGAGGAGACGGGCGGTCTATTGACACTCAGAGTAATGTGTATTGAGGGCTCGTTAGGGAACCATTGTTCTGTGTCTGACTATTGTGTACATTGATTGCCCCCTGGGGCTCCTGTCTCCTTGCATTGGTCAAAGCTATCTGACCAATCCCTGTTGACTCATTTTCAAGCCCTCATTTGCATATGCTGGAGAGGACCTTAGTGAGAACTGCAAGTACTTTACAATTGACCAATGGGAAAGCGGTTGTTGGGGGAAGGATGTGCTCTGTTCTTCCAATAAATGTTGTTCCTGTTTTACCCTCATCTCGGAGCTTTGTCTCGTTATTGGGGGAATCTGCTACAGGGATTGCTATGGTCTTCCATACTCACTTAGAGAATCACTAAGCTCTTATAAGAGCTTGTGTAAGAGCTTGTTCGTGCTGCACTCTCTGGGGAAAGAGAGGTTCACCCACAGGAACCTGGGGCCTTGTCGTTGGTCCGGGGTGGGTAGGAGATGCCAAGACCCTAACCAAGCTGAGGCGGTTCGTGGAGTCTGAAGTGCTTACGGTGTCTGGTGGAGTGCTTGGAGCCCTCGGGAAGCACTAGGAGCATCTGTCAACGGAGGTACCTGCTCAGGGGTGACCCGTTCCGTAACATTGCTCATTTCACTTCTTCACTACCTATCACAGTTTTGAAGGCCCTGAAATGTCAAGATAGCACAAAATCCCCCAAATGACCCCTTTTCGGAAAGTAGACACTCCAAGCTATTTGCTGAGAGGCATGTTGAGTCCATGAAATATTTTATATTTTGCCACAAGTCACAAGTTTCGGGAAAAAATTTTTTTATTTTTTCACATGTTGTCACTTAAATGATATATTGCTCGCATATGTCATGGGTATATATGAAATGACACATACATTCTGCTGCTTCTCCTGAGTATGGGGATACCACATGTGTGAGACTTTTTGGCAGTCTAGTCGTGTACAGGACCCCGAAAACCAATCACCTCCTTCAGGCTTTCTAAGGACGTAAATTGTTGATTTTACTCCTCACTACCTATCACAGTTTTGGAGGCCAAATAACCCCTTTACGGAAAGTAGACACTCCAAGCTATTTGCAGAGAGGTATGTTGAGTATTTTACAGATCTCGCTTATAGTCACAAAGTTTTGAAATTAAATTTTCCTTTCCTAATTTTCCAAAACAAATGAGAGCTGCAAAATACTCACCATGCCTCTTAGCAAATACCTAGGGTTTTCTGCTTTCCAAAGAGGGGTCATTTGGGGGGTTGGGCTATCTTGGCATTTCATGGCCTCCGAAACTGTGATAACAGTTTACGCCCTTAGAAAGTCTGAAGGCGGTGATTGGATTTCAGGGTTCTGTATGCCAAAAAGTCACATGTGGTATCCCCGTATTCAGGAAAAGCAGCAGAATGTATTTTAGTGTGTAATTTCACATATAGCAATGGCATGTTTGAGCAAATAAATCATTTAAACACTTAAGCCCCGGAGAATTTGGCTGCTCAAAGGCCAGGGCCTATTTTGCGATTCAGCACTGCGTTTAATGGACAATTGCACGGCCGTGCTATGCTGTATCCTAATGAAATTGATGTCCTTTTTTTCCCACAAACAGAGCTTTCTTTTTGTGGTATTTGATCACCTGTGCAATTTGTACTTTTTGCGCTATAAACAAAAAAATAGCGACAATTTTGAAAAAATAACAATATTTTTCACATTTATTTAACATTTTAAAATTTTTTTAACATTTTAGGCCAATTTGTTTTCTGCTACATATTTTTGGTGAGAAAATCGCAATAAGCGTATTTTGATTGGTTTGTGCAAAAGTTATTGCGTTTACTAACTACGGGAAAGATTTATGTAATTTTTATTGTTTTTTTTTTAACTAGTAATGGCGGTGATCTGCAATTTTTTTTGCAGGACTGCAACTTTGCGGCGGACAGATCGGACCCTTGACTGACATTTTTGACACTTTTGGGGGTACCAGTGACATTACTACAGTAATCAGTGCTATACATATGCACTGTTACTGTAAAAATTACACTGGCAGGGAAGGGGTTAACTTTATTAGAGATCCAGGTGTTAAGTGTGTCCCTAGGGGCGTGCTTCTAACTGTCAAGGGGTGTGGCTTTTGATGTAACCACCGAGACGTACGATCCTATATAGCAGGATCGTATGATCTCTGCAGTTACACCAGGGAGAATGACAGACGGCTTTGTTTACATTAGCCGCCTGCCTTTCTCCCTCTCCAGCGGGAGATTGCGAGTGACCAACGGACATCGGAACCGCCGGTCACTTGCACGGGAATGGCAGTGAACGAGCGGGGGCGGGAGCGCGCCTCCGGCGGAGCGCGCTCGCCCCCTATTGGCTCGCGGGCGTGACAACTTTGTGTAAAAAGAAAAGGAAATGTGTAATTTTCCTGAAACTTGTGGCAAAATATAAAATATTCCATGGACTCAACATGCCTCTCAACAAATAGCTTGGAGTGTCTACTTTCCAAAATGGGGTCATTGGCAGGGGGTTTGGCGGGGGGTTTGTGCTATCTTGACATTTCAGGGCCTCTGAAACTGTGATAGGTAGTGAGGAAGTAAAATTTACGCACTTAGAAAGCCTGAAGGCAGTGATTGGTTTTCGGGGTCCCGTACACAGCTAGGCTCCCAAAAAGTCTCACACATGTGCTATCCCTATACTCAGGAGAAGCAGCAGAATGTATTTTAGGTTTGAATTTCACATATACCCATGGCATGTGTGAGCAACATGTAATTTCCATGACAACTTTATGTAAAAAAAATGTAGTTTTCCCGAAAATTGTGGCAAAATATAAAATATTCCATGGACTCAACATGCCTCTCAGCGAATAGCTTGGGGTGTCTACTTTCCAAAAAGGGGTCATTTGGGGATGAGGGGTTTGAACTGTCCTGGCATTTTATGCCAACTATTAGAAGCTTATGCCACACATCACCCACTCTTCTAACCACTTGAAGACCAAGCTCTTTTTGACACTTTTTGTTTACATGAAAAATGTATTTTATTCTTTGCTAGAAAATTACTTTGAACCCCCAAACATTATATATTTTTTTAAAGCAGAGGCCCTACAGATTAAAATGGTGGGTGTTGCAATTTTCTTTCTTCACACAGTATTTGCACAGCAATTTTCCAAACGCAATTTTTTTGGGAAAAAAAACACTTTTTATGAATTTTAATGCACAAAAACACACTATATAGCCCACATGTTTGGTAAAATATAAAAGATGATCTTATGCCGAGTACATAGATACTGAACACGACATGCTTCAAAATTCAGCAGCGACAAACTACATATATTTTTTAAAAGCCTTTACATGTTACCACTTCAGATGTACTAGAATAACTGCCCTTGACCTGACCTTTGCGCGATACCTCACATGCATGGTGCAATTGCGTTCTCCTTTGCGCGCGAGCACGGGGGGACAAGAGTGCTTTTATTTTTTTATTTTTTTTAAATCATTTATTTTGCTTTTTTATTTTATTTTTACACTGTCCCTTTCATTTTTTTTTTTTTTTGCCCTCTGATATATTTGTCACCAGAACTGGAGTCCCAATTGGAATATTTTTCTCTTTTCCTGCTCTGGTGACAACTCAAAGCTTTGGATTTTCCATATGGAGTCACTGACAGCTCTTTTTCCTGGTGACCAAAAGGAAAAGAAAAAAAAATGGAGGGGGCTCTAAGCCTTCACTACTCCATCCAAAACTAAGATAAAATGTGGATTTAGTTTCACTTTAAAATGACAAGTTTCTGAACATCTATAGTGTGATCCTGGGATATGACGCTTTGTTCATACACTGCTGATTGTGTCTGTTTATTGTGTGTGTGCAGAATTATCCTCCTGAAGGAGGACATGGGATGGAGGAGATGGAACTGTAGGAAGAGGAAATGGGACTGGAGGAGGACATGGGATGGAGGAGATGGGACTGGAGGAGGACATAGGATGGAGGAAATGGGACTGAAGGAGGAGGACATGGGATGGAGGAAATTGGACTGGAGGAGGACATGGGATGGAGGAGATGGGACTGGAGGAGGACATAGGATGGAGGAAATGGGACTGGAGGAGGAGGACATGGGATGGAGGAAATTGGACTGGAGGAGGAGGACATGGGATGGAGGAGGAGGACATGGGATGGAGGAGGAGGACATGGGATGGGGAGGAGAACATAAGATGGGGGAGATGGGACTGGAAGAGGAGGACATTGGAGGGAGGAGGAGGAGGACATGGGGTGGGATGTGACTTGGTGGAACGGCCAGTGAGGGGCCCTGGGGAATGTTAATGGTCAGGTTAAGGGGGGGGGGGAGGCTGCCATGAACACGGTATCAATAAAACTTTTTTTTATTGCAATCTGTGCCAAAAAAAAAAGAGTTAAAAATATATAGCGAAGCCCCTATGTATTGTGAGAGCAAACCCTGTTGCTGTCAAAATAGGCAAATCAGTGCTGCAGCTAAATGGCCTACCTGCAAAGCAAACAATGGTTAACAATAAAACACAATAACAGTACAGTAAGAGCCGGTTCACACTACCGTGACCAGAAAGTCGCCCCATGAAGGAGCAACTTTTAGCGCAACTTTAGCGCGACTTTGAAGAGACTTAAATGATAGGCGACTTTGTCTGTGGGAAATGCCTGGGTAATCTTTTTCTTCTTCCTGGAAAGTCTGATCACAGTCGCTTGAAAATAGATGCGGATCCGACTTAGAGGCGACTTCCATTGAAGTCTATGTGCACAAGTCGGATAGAGGTCACCTTGAAGTAGTACAGGAACCTTTTCTGAAGTCGGACCGACTTCAGTAGTGCATATTAAGATGGCTCTCATTCATTTACATTGAATTTGTGATGACAAGCGACTTGGGGCGACTTGAGGTCGCACAAGTCACGTCCCAAGTTGCAGTAGTGTGAACCGGGTCTAAGACTAAAACCGGGACCCTGACGCTATACTAAGACTGACATGGTTTCAGGGTGCCAGAAAACCAGACCACATGGAGATGCAGGTAAAATAAGGCAGTTTGTTGGAGCAAACAACATTAAATGCACACCAAATGAAAGGAGCGAGATCAGGAACAGGTGGGGTCAAGTCCAGAAACGGGTGGTCATCCAAGCCGGGGTCAAGTCCAGAAGCGGGTAGTCATCCAAGCCAGGGTCGAGTCCAGAAGCGGGTAATCTGCCGATGTCAGGTCGTCTGCCGATACAGGGTCGAGAGCCAGGAGAGTCGTCAGCCAAGCCTGGTCAGACAGGGAGGAACACGGAGAACAGAAGACTGGTAGCAGTGATGCACCTTGGAGCACAAACGCAAGGGCAAGGACTGCAACCCCTCAGGTGATTGATATAGTCAGGTGTGCAGCATCATCACTGTGCGACACCCAAGCAGCAGACAAGTGATGATGCAATCAGAGTTTATAAAAGGCAGCAGTCTGCACATGCCCAAGATGGCTGCCAACAGGGGGGCAAGGTAAGACCTTGACACACTGACACTAACTAGCGTCACCCGTTACGCTAATACAGTGATCAGTCAATTATCTGTATACTGTATATAGTGACACTCTGACAGGGAGTGAAAGGGTCAACTGGGGGTGATCAAGGGGTTAAACCTTTATTAGGAAATATATGGCAGGTACCTTGAATCTATCTGGGACTGACGATAACTGCCGCTAACTTTGGCTGGCGCTAACTGGCGTCACCAGTGACACCAATACAGTGACGAGTAAATTATCTGTACACTGTATATATTGACACTGTGACAGAAAGTGAAAGGGTTAACTGGGGGGTGATCAGGGGGTGAAAATGTGCCTATTTGTACTGGTGTCAGTGTTGATGCTCTCTCCTCTCACGCTGGAACCGAAAAGGGCTCCAGGAGAGGAGATTGCATAATTTCCTGTGACTGTGTTTACATTACACAGGCACAGGAGGTTCTACTATTATTCAGAACTGATCACCAGGTCCAGGCCTAAAATAATTGGCCTGGCCCTGATGACTGATCGGTTCTGAACCAAATCAGATTGCCGCAGGTACCTGTAAGTGATTTTGCCCAGCCGGGCCGCCCTGCCAGAGTATATATATGCGATGGACGGTTCGGAACTGGTTAAAGTATATATTGATTTAGGCCAGGTTTACACTGCTCCGACATGAAAGTCCCACAACTTCCGAACTGACTTTGCCTTGCAACATCATTTAGACATCGGTCAGACTTTAATGAACAGGACCTGACTTGAGATGAGTGTAACTTGGGTCTTGTATGGATTTGGGTTTTTTTTTTTTTTTAATACATTTTGCAGTGCTAACATTGCCTCTGAGCACAAGTCGCATGTCACAAGTCAGATCAGTTAAGATGCTGATCCAGCTTGGATACCACTTCAATGATATTCAATGGGCTGAAATCAGATAAAAGTTGGACCAAAGTAGTACAGGAACCTTTTGGAAAGTCAGACCGACACAAGTCAGATCAGTTAAGACTGCTTTTATAGGGAATCATTGTGCTCTCAAAGTCGGAGCCTATGTTCCTCCAGTGTGAACTGGACCTAAAAGAGTTATGGTGAATTGTTAATTATTTATATTTGTGAAAACCAATAAACAAAGCCATAGCCATTATTAATGCAGTTTGGTGTGTCTAGTGTTCTTTGTCTGTTTGGAGTTTATGCCTCCTACAGTCCCATATTATATCACTTCCCCTTTCAAAGCGAAACACGTCATCCCTTTAACACCTGCAAATCATGTGATGTTTCTAAATTATTGTCCAACCCCTGCGTAAATCCTGTATAACACTAATAATTTCAGGGACCACCAGCATAACATAAAGTTTTTTCGTACTTGTAATAGGCAACTTCAACCAAGGCTAAAATTTGGGTGAGGTCAGAAGAGGCAGCTGTTGAGGAAAGAGAAAACTTTGTAGGCTCATACCTAAGAACAGTGCCCAGCCTAGAGAAGAAGAAAAGCCAGCAGCAATCCAAACATTTTACAGTATGTGGGAGCTTCTAGCTTGCTAAATGTATTATATGGTATAGATCAGTGTTTCTCAACTCCGGTCCTCAGGGCACACTAACAGGCCAGATTTTAAGTATTACCTTGGGGAGATGCAGACTAGAATACTGCAATCACTAAGCAGCAAATTATATCACCTGTGATGTATTTCAGTTTTTTTGCAAACCTGGCCTGTTAGTGTGCCCTGAGGACCGGAGTTGAGAAACACTGGTATAGATAGTACGTACAAAACAGTAATAACAGAAAAAAACATACATATTTAACTTCCCTGGCGATCTGATTATGTCAGTATTTTTGAATGTCAAAACGGTATAGTGTTATGCCTCAAAATCTGTTGTTTAATATTGTAGGCCTGTAATTCTTAGGAATAAAACAGTAAAAGTGAATAAAAATGATTAATAAATTATTAATAAATTAATACATTATTAAATGAATAAATAATTAATAAATTATTAATTAATAAAGTATTAATAAAAATGAAAGGAATAAAACAGTAAAAGTGCAGGCAGGGCACTGGACAAAGCACTAGGGACAAAACTGCGGTGAAATAGTTTGATACAATAATGTAATCCTAACAGATTGCAATGTATAATGTCATGTATTGTTTATTTTTTTTTTAATTTCCCGCCTGGTTCTGCCCCCCTGTGTCACGGCGCTCGCAGGGAAGGGAACCTGGAAGATGGATGCCGGCATCGGCTGGAGGACACAGCTGGAGGACATTGGGGGATCCTAGGGACAAGGTAAGTTTCACTACAGGGCAACCCAGAGTGTGGCTCAGGGTTACCGCTGGTACTGAAAATTACCCCTTGGAATTACCGCCAGGGAGGTTAAAGTAACTATAGAGCACTGAAGTGTAACTAAAGAAAGACTTTTCTTTTTTTTTTCATAAGGGAGGGTTTTAATCTCTGTTGTTTTTTTGTTTTGTTTTTTATTTGCTATCTGGGTCCCACAGGGGAGATTTTTCTTTGTTTCCTGTTTTGTCCCATAGTCAAAATAGGAAACCAGAGGAAATCCCTCCAAAGTGAGTGAATTCCGGGGTGTCACCAGGGTACCCAAAACTAGTGGATTATTCTCTTTTATTACTGTTCTGGTGTTAATCCAAAATGTGTTCTTTTCTTTTTTTTTGAAATAGTGTCACTTGAGGGGGACTGACTGGTGGTTTTCTAGAACGAATCACAAACCTTGGCTCAAGATGGAAGATATAAAAAACAGCAGCTCTTCATTAATACATTCTTAACTGCGCCCAGCGTCCTTTTAACTGTGTCGGGAGATGGGACTTCCCGATTTTGTAAAAACTGTGATTGGCTGTGACAGTGTTCACATGATGGGGAGCCAATCTCCCCAGCTCTTGATAATAAACAAAAACCTGGAATTAGTCACTGTGTTAGGAGCATGTAGTTGCACGGAAACCTTGGCCACCGTAGACACATATGTATAGTGTGTGGTCATTAGGGCCCATCCTCTATTGTACTGCACATATGCAGGCAAGAAGTAATTATATTCTTTTAATTGCAAGCACGCATCATCCTCTTGAGTCCCTCTAAAGCAGAGAAGCAGCACAAACAGCCCATAGTTTGTTCTTCAGTGCTCATGTGATAACAAGGAGCGTGCAGACAGGAGGAGAGGCAAGAGTGACCAGTCTGATGCTTCTCAGTTCTCCAGTCTCCAAGTCACAACCTATAGGAGAGACAAGATGTTAATTAACTGCTGCAATAATTCAGGTCTTCTGCCACGACACACAGTGATAGGCTGATATGCACTATTTTCACTACTTGTTCCCTGCACCCGTATCCCTAAATACTTACCTGAGTCCTGTATCGGCCTAACGCTGTATAAGTCTGCAGCAGTGCTAGTTCTCTTTTTCCCCTTTCCCAGACTCAGACAGCAGCGTAAGCAATTGGCTCCTGCCGCTGTCATTCAAATGCTGTAAGGAGAGAACGGGTTGGGGCCAAGCCACGATGTGTCTCTATAGACACACACAGTCTGGCTCAGGAACAAGACCACAGGTGTGCCACCATAGCAAGCAGCTTTCTACGAGGGTGCACAGAGAAAAGGAGGAGGCCAGAGCACCGGCAGGGGACCCCAGATGAAGAGGTTCAGGGCCTTTCTGTGCAATACCATTGCACAGAGGCGGTAAGTAGAACATTTGTCATTTAAAAAAAAAAAATTATAGCATTTACAACTGCTTTAACTCCTGTCAGATTTATACATACATTTAGCAAGTATACTTGGTTTTAATGTATTCAATGATGATCAAGCCTAGTAAATGCCAGCAGGGACATTTCTTTGTGCTGGAAAAAAACAGAGGTTTTTGGATGACTTCATTGTCTGTTCAACGATTTGAATTCTATGACAGTATCTGACAGTCTGGGAAATCAAAAGACAGGGGTAAACTATTCTGACATAGTAGAAAATGCCAATGATTAATTCTCAGCTCTTTTGTAAACTGGTATTTTCCATGTCAGCTTCATTATAAGTTCTATGAAAGAGTTAGACATCTTGCACTTTAGAAAATTTACTCTGTGTGATTTTGTCTTGAAATTGATATTCCCTGCATGGGAAAAAGGCCACTTTCATCATTTTATTTGCCAGTGAAGCCTTTACATTTCAATATGACTTTAGAAAAGGCAAGTTATGAAGAAGGAAATGCCTCTAATCTGAGAAAAGTGACTAGCAGTCCTGAGACCACACAAATAACTTGTGTGCTTTGTACTTTAGTCACCACAGTCACAACTATGTATTTTTGTATAAAGACATTTATTTGCCAAAAACTACACACTTTATATATGAATCATCATAATATTATTTCTATAACATTGGATGGCTGTGTTATCAGCTTGGAATACTGAATGAAAATGATCTGTAATACTGGAATTAGTCATATTAAGGACTGACCTAGATGGTCAAATGCTGTGTTCTTCAAGTGCATTCAACTGGCATTTAAGATCAGTTTTAGATTCACCGAGCATCAAAGCAAATTGAGCTGGTTCCGGCAGCAGAGGAAGCTTTCTCTATAGCGCCAGCTCCTGTCCCATTAAACACCACATACACTGCAATAGGTATATAAGCACCTATAAAAGGGTTAACAACTAGCAGGCTGCTTGCACACTGATCTGCAGGTGCAGCGCAGTAAATCTGTGGCTTTCCTGCAGGTTAGCTCCTGAATGCAGGCGTTTTGGTGTTCTATCACAAAATGCACCACACCGGCAAGATAAACATAGTCTATGGCAAAGGTGCACTGTGCTGCATCTGCGGTGTGCGTAAAAAGCAGCACATCAGTTTGAAAGCAGCCTTTTGGGGGGCTCAGGACAGTAAGGACTTGTTTACATTTGTTGTTTGGGGGGCAGTTAAACCCCAAAGCTCGAACATGTTTGCCCCCCCCCCCCCCCAAAAAGTGTTGTGGCGACCCCGTCTCATGATCCAGGGGGTCCTTGCAACCTCCCTGTCACATTCTGTTTTACACTTGGACAGGAGCTGTGGTGGAGGTGACATAAACAGGGCCTGATCCCTTCCATTTTCCTCCTGTAACCATTAGAATCTGGTTTCTCCTCCTTTCCCTTTCACACTTCATTATGCTATTCAAAAGAAAACATTTAATATTCTGAGTCATTTCATTGTGGCCTGTGACCGGTTACCAAATCCCCTAAGTGACCCTTGCTCTTCAAAAGGTCGAACACCCCTGGTGTAATCGTTGTGCTGACATCTAGTGTCATTGTACTGTAATGACAACTTGTTATTTCCATGCCTGTAATGTGGTACAATGTGTTAGGCCTGCCAGAGATGCCAACCGCTCCTCTGGTTTCCTGACCAGTAGTCTTATTATCCCGGTATCAGGTGGAGGAGCGGATAGGGTCCCGCAGCCGAAATATCGGGACCTCATAAGAAAAATGCAACTAGTAAACTTAGGGAATAACTAATAAGAAAATGACTCACGGTTTGGAGTAGGTCGGGAGCCAGACCCCAAGGGAGCGAAGTCCAGAAGAGTAGTCAAGAGCAAGCCGAGTTCGATAGCCAGAGCTGGTACAGTCCAAGGGGGTCGATCCGAAGAGAGGTCAAGAGTGAGCCGAGATCAATAGCCAGAGACGGTACAGTCCAATGGGGTGATCCAAAGAGAGGTCAAGGTAAACCAAGGTCAGCAACGAGAATAGAACATACATAGCAGACAAGCAGGAAGCAAAACCTATACTAAGGCACCAGTAGGAATTGGAAGGTATTTATGGGTCATAGGATCAAGTATTTGACAACAGCTGGCCACTGGGTGGAGTCTCATACCAAAAGGTGGCTGATACTGAGAAGCTTGCCAGAATAGGAATCACCCCGTGGCTCAGGTTGACCCAGAACACACCAGATCGACTCCCGGCCACGGCGTGAGTCGTCCTTAGCTTGACCCCTCTCTTCTTCTTCTTCTGCTTGTACACTTAGTTAGTTTCCAGCCTTCACAGAGGGCACAAGGTGTAGACGATCTTTGTCCATTTACACTTAGATATGTCCAGTTAATATTCATGGATTGCATGTTCACAAGTAAAACTGTGCTCGAATAAACAGTTGTGTCTTTTTGTAGAGTTCAGCTGTCTGTTGAGAGTGCTGTTTCAGCCATCCATTCAGATCATATTGGCCGGACAGACCAAGGACTCATAGAGGTATGTCAAGGTATATAGTGGTGCTTGAAACATAACAGTCTGAATGAGCCTGTCCAAAGTATGCCCTCATTAACATACAATGCAAGAAGCCCAGCCTCCACATCTTTAACCATTTGTTAGGACAGACAGTGTTCAAATCTAGTTACAATTTATAAAGATCTGCCTGCACAGTACAGACAGGGTAATTGTGGCAATCACAGCTGCCCAGCCCCTTATAAACAAACAAATCTACCTAGGATTTTTTTGCCTTGGTGGAGGGTCCAACATCTACAAAAGTTAACCTTTTTTTTTATTTATTTTTTTAAGTTATGCTATGTGAATGAGAACAAAACAGAAGTAGGTGTAATCCCAATTTGGCCTCAAAAGTGGAAATACACCTAAAATATGCAGTTTAGTTTAGCAGCAGTAACATAACTAACTATACCCGAAATAAACAAAGTCCATTGTCCTATAGGCTGATGGTTCTTTAGGACATCTTCCATGACTGTATCTAGGGGGGTGCTGGGGTGGGTTGCACCCCCCTCAGATTTCAATTGACCCCCCCCCCCAACAGCTAAATCTAATCTACTACTGATCTCTGAACTCTTGCACACAGGCCCACTGCCTACTGTGTTCAGAAAACAGCCTAATAGCCAGCTGCACCAAGCAAGTTCAGAGGGCACCATTTTGTGTCACAATTTGTGTTGCAATTTGAGAGAGCTGAACCCCCCCCCCCCCCCCATCCCCTAGGGAAAAAATATCTTTGGCCCTAAGTGTGTAGGTGGCTTTTATCTTGTATTTCTGACCTGCAAAGTTTCCTGACCGTAATGGCAGCACAGCTGCAGAAATCAGCTACATGCTGTGTTGTGGTTGTATGTAAGGAAATCCAATCTCAGCTATGTGCTGTTTGGGGAGGAGGATATATGCTAGCTGTGCCCAGGCTGTGCGCACTGCAGGGATAGGAGAAGGAGCTCTGTTAAGTGCCCTGCCAACAGTGACCCCTGTCCCCTGCTCTGCTGATCCCTGTCCTCAACCCTGATGACTCCTGCCATCCCCTCTGCTGACCCCTATCCTTAGCTCTGGCAACCTCTGTACACGGCCCTGCCTACCCCTGTGCTCCACTCTGTTGAGCCCATACACTGTCCTTCTGACCCCTGTCCTCTGCACTGCTGACCCCATAAACTGCCCTTCTGACCCCTGTCCTTCACCTTGCTGAACCCTGTACACTGCCCTACAAACTGATGACCCTATTCTCTGCCCAGCTGACCTCCCATCTTTTGCTTTCTGACATTTTTTACTGCACCCTAACATGAGACAGGCTAGATCCGGCCCAGACATCTTCTGTCCTGTGATGCCCAGTCGTCTTCCCAGCTCTGAACGTTTGGCGCTGTGGGGGATTTAAGCTTCAAGTTTAATATTGCAATGCATTTCGGTCTTCCCAATGGCAACCCACACCCTCTTTTCCTCTTCTCCACTGAAAAAAGTACATTTATTGATTTCACCGAATGTAACATGATCTGTCGGTGGGGAAGAGGATTCTGTCATTCATCGGCCCCTCCCCTGCTTACCGACTGTGTTACATTCCATGAAATCAAAGAAAGGAGTTTTTTTAGAATTTGTTTTAAATGTAAAGTTGTATTTTGTAGTGTATATTGTCAAAAAGGTTCCTCCAAAAAATGTAGTTTACATAATCACATCATTTCTGTTTTTCTTTAAAGCGGTATTAAACCCAAAACCCCAAAAAATTTAATATTTAGAAGCTTACCAATCATTAGATGTGGTAGCTGCATCCGTTTTTTATTTGGCTTTAGTCCCTCTGTTTTCACTTGGTAATTTGGCCAGTAACACACTGCTTGTATTAGTGAGAGACAACTCTGGAGGAATGAGAACGTGAGGCACATCAGAGAGCAGCATTATCAGTCTGGGGGTGGGGGGGGAGCGTTAAATTGAAGACAAACTCCAGCTCAAACACTTTGTAGTCAGTTACAGTAAACTGATTTTTCCTTTTGGGAGAAGGTTTTGCATAAGTAAATAAAAGCTGATCATTTTAATCACCCCTGCCAGTTTTAGGTGGTTTGCCTCATCCATGTAAACTGAAACATTCTACTGGAGAGCTTGTGCTTTTAAAAAATAACAGATTTGCTGGCTGGATCACTAGATGCACTACATTGTTGTTGGCATATCTAAAGGAGACTGTACAGTGATAATGTAACATGGATGGTCAACTGAAGACTTGGAGGCGGGTCTGAGGATAGTTGCCAGAGCCCAAAATACTGTAAGTGCTGGTACACTTTAACAAACTGTCAGGAGTAAACTTTCAACTTTTAAGCTGGATACACACTATACAACTGTCTTTAGCTTTTTTCCTTTAGATTTACCAAAACCATATAATATGAGGTCAAACCTAAACACTTTCAATTTGTATGCCACCAGGCAGGCCCTTGCACTACATTTTTTTTATGGTATAAGGTTAATCTAAAGGAAATTGAACAACAAAAGTTGTACTGTGTTTCCAGCTTTAGATTTGATTAGTTGCTAGACATACCTGCATTTTACTCCCTTAAGCTGGCCATAAACTGATTGAAATGTTGCCGGCTCAGTAGGAACCACATCAATTTCAACCAGTGTGTGTGGGTTTTCCTGCTTAACAGAAGTTGATTTTTTCATCAAATTCTGAAGGGACATATTGGAAAAAAAAAATGTATTGATTAATGAATGCATTAGTGTATTCACACTGTGGTGGATGTCCAAATATAATGTCCCGGCTGGGGGGATTCCTTCATACCTTCATACCCCATGTTTGTGTTGATGGAGGAATCCCACTGGCTGAATCAAAACTAACAGTGTATGGTATTAGAAAAGGATGATACCAGCTGAGGAGATGACAATTCACACCCAACCAAATAGCAGACCAAATAGCAGAACTAAAACAAGAAAGAAGGAGAAGTCATAGAGAACAGACATCTATTTGATTATCTAGGACTTTTAAGGATGTGTAATTGTCAGAGGTAACAAAATAAATTGTTGTATAAAAATCAACGTTAGCTTATTACAAAATAGTAAAAACAGCAAACAGGTCTCAAAGACCCCCAAAACTCTAAAACATCACAGAGTGCATATATCACAAATATATTTAATAGCTAAATACAGGTTGTTGTTGATAATTCCAGATATGTGGTTCCGGCACGTTTCGCAGAGTTGATCTGCATCCTCGGGGAAATTAAATATCCCTCAACTGTAAACATACATTAAGAATTATCATTTGTTGCAGTTTAAGAAAGAAGCAGGAACGCCACTGTCAGAGGTCAGCTGAGCCCCAGCAAAATTGCAAGGGGTGCTCTGTCGAGCATTGGACCATTGCTATAGGCAGGAGAACATCCACTCCTTGGAACAGTGGCATGAATGGCATTACACTTTGCATCTGGGTTATTATCTAAGTAAACCTGATATGAGTACAGCAAGTTAATATTTTCCATAGCCAAGATCTTTTTCTGTGACCCCATCTTTAAGATCAGATGTTACATACAGTATCTGAGAAGTATATTAAAGTCACACAATCCATTGCCCCCTTGCCTCATGTAAATTACAGCACACAAGAACCTTGGATCAGTGTGTATAAAAATAACAGATTTCTCACATAATGAGCTTGTCGATGGCATATATATGTCTCAAACAGTCCAGAGACAATATCATCTCTATGATATTTAAAAGTGGACACAAATCATTATTTTTTTTATTAGTGTTTGTCATGAAGGCTTGATTTAGATTTGTTTTGATAACATATTCCAGAGTATAATGAATTGCTGGAGGTTTTTTCCTGATTTCATATCTCATAGATTGACTTGTGTGGCCTGAAATTTAAATAGTCCCACTTCTCCGGTGGCATTTATTTAAGAGTGTCAGAAATGTGAAGAGCTTGGTATGACATGATTTGTTTATGATGAGAGATTGGATTAAGGTGCTAAGGGCAAAAGATGTAGTGTTGATTGCAGAAGACAACTCTGTTTAACTCTTTCCCTAACTACCCCACGAGTTCTAACAGACGCTAACGTGTCAGGTGCACCTGGTCAGGTGAATGTTGTGGACACTTTTCCACTCTCCCCATTGACTGTAAGCTTGTGTTTGTCACTCATTTGACTGTAAGCTTGTATTTAACAAAGAAACAAGAACTTGGCGCTGTGGATAGTGTATATGGAGGCAAGCTGTCATAAGCACTTACAATCAGAAATGAAAGTGGAGTAGATTATTTCTGGAAGATCCATGATAGGATTGTCTTCTGCTGTTGCTGATGCAAATGCCAGAAATCTCTGGAGGGGCCACTGTCAAGCGTCAGTGTGGACGAGGATGCAAGTACTGGAGGAGATATTGAATAGGCAGCTGCTGAGCATTTGCTGCATCTAGGCCCTGTCCATGAAGAAATTTTCTAGGTGATGAGATGGCAGGGAAGTGTCTAAGGATAATTGGTCAACGCATTTTGACAAAATCTCTGTAGCACTACCCTGTAGGGGGCCTGCTGGCAACTGGTTCCCCTACTCCTGCACAGCCAGGCAGCACACATTTCCAACTTTCATCCAGACACAAGAAATCAGTCCATGGGCTTGTTTTTTTTGTTTTTTTGGGGGGAAACAATTTGGATAGGGTGTAAGGATTATGGGACGCCCAACTTGACTTGAAGACCAATAGTTGAGGACAACTTTCTTCCTATTTACAAAGAAAAGATTCTAGACTGCTCTCCTTGCTAGAAACACCTAGTCTCTTGGATCAGTGGCAAAGTCCCTTATGGACTAGGAGCTCTCAGCCCCTTTGGAATGTAGCACAAAAATATTGGAAAGCTGCATGCATGGATCTTCCCAAGCCAGCCCGAGCCCAGCCTGGAGGCAAAGGTGTAGGGGACCCCTCCTAGGCCATCAACAGCCTCCTCAGCATGCCATCTTCCACCCGATCAACCTGCTGACATGGCTCCACCATATTTAAGGGCTGACCCAGTCACCCTGCCAGAGCATTCTGTCTGGGGATTGGCCAAGATCCCTCAAGTATGCAGATCACTTCTCCTGGTCTCTGCCCACTAATGTATAGAAGTTTCTCCAACTTTTCAGACCCAGGGAGGAGGTACCAGAGACCTGCCTCTGTGAGTCATCCAGCCTGACCTGCAATAAAGCCTGTCCAATTTCAGACTCACAAGCTAAAAATGAAAAAAATATAAATTTGCCTGCACTAATCTAGTAGCACACATCTCCTTTGCCAAGCATACAAGCAGTCTGGAAACAAAGATGTACTGCATATATATACACACACAAGGCGCCAGACTGTCAAAAAAAGATTGGGGAATTACAAGTGGAGAAGAGATTAAAAAAGTAACATTTAATAAATATTCTGAAAAAAATGTAACAAAAGAAACAATAAAGCAAGTAATATATACAGAAGTTGGGCGGACCTCAGCAGAAAATTTTAAATCAGAATATCTTTACTTATGAAAAGAAAAGCAATGTACTGTAGTGTCAAAGAACTAAAAAGAAACACTGTATCAATAAAGGTAACATAGTAGCTAAAAATGACACATGCTTTGTTATAAAGGACCTTGAGAGAAAAAAACTGATTCAATAGATAAATAATTAGAAGCCAAGGTACAAATAGTATGTACTGGGTATGAAAAAATGAAAAACTAAGAAAACAAATTAAAAAAAATAAATAAGGATACTAATTTTATACTTGAAGAATTACCATGACTCCAAAGGGGGGAAAACCTTTCCAAAAGGTCACAAGATTGTACTGACATCCATTTTGTCACTTAACCAATTAGGGTTCAATGTATTCAAAACGTAAATTCGATATGTTTCCAGGTTACGCAGTCTTTTGAACCTCTCAGTTTGAGGGATATTATTGGGAATGTGTTTAATGGCAAAAAGAAACAAACCCTCTGAGGATTTTTAATGCTTGATAACAAAATAGTGTGGGACACTCTGGTTGACTTTTTCTTGTTCAATATTATGTCAATATTTGCCAAAAAGGCTCCTCAAAGTTTTATCTGTCCTACCTATGAAAAACAAGAGCCAACATGGGCACACTATTCAATATGCTACATAATCTGTAGAACAGTTGATGCAATGGGTAATGTTAGAGGTTTTTTCCAAAATAATCTTGGAAGATGGACTGACATGGGAAATAAACGCATGTCTTACATCTGAGTTTCCTGCATTGCAAAATGCCTTTAAGGTCCCTGAAAAAAGATAATGGCAGGGGAACCTCTTGGGTATTGTATTTTTTTGCTGGAAGCTATTTTACCAGCCACATTTGGGGCTTTTGTAAACATTAGCTTTGGTTCTGAATGTCGAACCCCTGATCTCGCTGACTAAGAGCAAGATGCAGGTTTGGTCCAAGCTACCGCTGGGGGTTATAGGTCGCATTAGTTTGGTGAAGATGGTCCTGCTCCCCAAGATTTTATATGTCCTCTGGCACCCGCCAGTTTATATTCAGTTGAAGTATTTTAAGGTCCTGGAGTCTATCCTGAAATCCTTTATCTGGGGCCCTTCCAGGCATAAGTTGTCTTGGAGGGCTTTGAAATGCCCCACCTCCCTGGGAGGATTGGCGGTCCCTGACCTTGGCCTATACTACATAGCAGCTCAGTTGTCTCATTTATATTATTTTGATAAGGTTCACAGGCAGCGAGATGAGTCTCTTGTTTGTACGGAGTCTCACGATCATTTCCCTCACCCCTTTTGTGATATCCTGAGGGGCCTTGGCTTGGGGGCATGGTCAGTGGCTCTCGTAGGCTCTCTCTTGCATTTCACAGTAAGAGGATTTGGGACCTGGCGGTTGTGAAACTGGGCTGCTCTCCTTTCCACGAGGACACGCCCCTGTGGTTTAGTAGACACTTGAGGGAACTGTTGCTGATTCCTGACCCGCGGATCTGGATCCAGCACGGTATATATCAGCTCTCCCATGTTCTCCATGGTGGTCACCTTAAACAGTTTGATCAATTGAAAAATGAGATTCGATTGCCAAACTCCATGTTCTTTCGGTTCCTTCAACTGCGCCACACACTACAAGCTCAGTTTGACGGTAATTACCCCCAGTTACAATCCTTGGATGTGCTGATGGTCATGAGGGGGGATGAGCTGAAGAAATTGATTTCCATATTTTATGATTTGCTTCTCACTCCATCAGCGACACAGCTGGCTTACTCTCTTAAACCTATCTAGGAGCAGTGTGCCGGGGAAATGGATGATGAGGACTGGAGCGAGGTGTTGGAGGTGGGTAAGTTGGTGTCTCCTAAGATGTCAGATAGGCTTACACAAACCTATATTTTACATAGGGCTTATCTTACACCTGTTAGAATGGCAAAGTTTGATCCCTCCCATAGTTCGGAATGCTCTAAATGCATTATATCCCCTGGAACCTTTGAGCACCTGCTCTGGGATTGCCCTCATGTCAACTGCTTTTGGGAACAGGTGATACAGTTTTTGCATGACCAGATGGGCTCCCCGGTTTCACTGGATCCTCGGCAATGTCTCTTGGGCCTGCTTCCGGACTTGGAAGTAGATAAGAACTCGTTGAAATTTATACATGAAACGTTATTTGGCGCCTCGGAAAGTGCTGGCTCCGAGCTGGATGCAATCCTCGCCCCCTACTTTGGCTGCGTGGATTGCTGAGGTGAATGCTTCTCTGCCATATAAGAGGCTCATTTATATCAATAGAGGATTCCCTACTAAATATAATAAGATTTGGGACCGATGGCTACAGTCATCGCTGACATGCTCCACTTGATGACTCCATCTACTTGCTATGTACCATGCCTGAGCTTTATGCGTACAGATCATATCAGTCGGACAGGGTGTCGTGTCCTTGTCAGCTTGTATATCTAGTATTGTTTGGGTGGGACCATGTGTGTTGTTTGGGGACCTTTCTTTGTTTCTTTGGGATTTTCTTCATCATCTCCTTGATACATTATGGATGTCTATGCTTTATGTCATGCTTATTTTTTAATGCTTGTTGTAACTTTGCACAGTGTAATAAACTTTGTTTCTTGATTTAAAAAAAAAAAAAATTAGCTTTGGTTGCTGTGGTAATTTAGGGCCCAAAAAAGAGTCACGTTGTTGTTTTTTCTAAAAATTTGTTTGATGAACTTATATTGGGTTTTAAATCTGATAATAAATTATATAAGTTTACATCAACATTGTTACAACCTGCTACCATCTTTGGATGTAATGAATCAGTACGGTATAGTTAGAAGGATTTTTCGACCATGTATTTATCATAGCCATAACCCTAATGTATTTTTTAATATTTCACTTTGTCTTATATACTGTAGTCCTATGTTAAGGTGCAGTTGTCCCATAATCTACAAAATTGACTTTTTGGAATATTAATACTCCATTTCTTGTGGTAAAATCTCTTTCTATGTAAATAGGAAAGTTCAAGATTCAAGAACACAAGTACATGCTAATCCACTACAAATGCAAAACTCGGACCCAGGTAAATCTGATTGCAAAATTGGACACATTTTTTTGTAGAGGAAGGCGCGGCTTGCTTAATCCTTTCTTGATCAGCCTTATAAGAACCAGTATATCCAAACCTGTATGACTTATTTGACTGTAAGCTTAAATGTATTACTTATTTGATTGTAAGTTTGTGCTTATTGCTTATTTAACTGTAAGCTTGTATTTAAAGTAAACCTATCATGAGAGGAACCTTAAGGCTGTCATTGCTGACCTTTTCTTCTGAAAAGACTAGTTGCCTTGGCTGACTTTGGCTTCAGTCCTTTACACATGCATGCCTGTTACTTGAAGGAGTAGCTGAGAATGTTTCTATGGTCATATATCTCTTCAGACTTCAACTTTTTGCCAAAAAGAAAGTGAAAAGAATCAAATAGGCAACACAAAGCAATGATGATGTGGAAAGTAGTAGTACCCAACAAAAATCAGAAATGACTTGGTAATTGGCTTTAGTAAGCTAAAATCTGTTTGGTCATCTTCTTCTCTTTGTTGACATTTTTTAATGTTTATAGACTAAGTCTGAAAGTGTCATCCTCATGGCTTTGCCCTGGGACCCGGAAGCTCATAGGAGTTAGCCGGCAATTTCTTCCTGTGACGGTCTGATTATCCCGGATGCATAACCTGAGTGGATGGACGGCATCACCAGGAGGAGTATCGTTTGAGCCTTGTTACAAGCCTGACTATCTTTTGGCTCATGTGAATTGTTACTATAATTTTTAATGCTTCATTAAATCAGTCTACACTTAGAGTGCTTTTCTGTGTTTCTTATTCTTATTCCTCCCAGAGTTTTCCTCACTTCTGAGAAGAGCAGCTCGGTGTAAGTGATATTGCCCATTACATCATTGGACTTCAGTCCAATTAATATAGATTTTTTAATCTTGAACTGATAACATTTTTTATCTGATCATCCAAAGATTTTTTTTGTTGGATATACCAGAGCCCTTTCATATATTTGTTTTTATTTATTTAAAAGTGTACAAGGCCTTTAACTGATGAAATGTACCAACCACTTCTTTCAATATCTGCTGTATGTCAACAAAAGAGACCCAGTTGGAACATTAAGAAGACCAGATAGACAAGTGCAGGACTTGGAAAACTCAAAGTTGTCAGAGACAGCAGTAACAGGGCTGCATTTAAACCATTTTACTTATAAAATAATAAAAAATAAAAAATGCTTTCTTTTTTTCTTTCTCTCTTGTCTAAATGTGTTCATACAACTCTGTTAAATGAATAGAAAAAAGATTGATTTTTGCCCCATCACTTTTCCCATATGGCATGTTAAACAACACTTTAATAAAAAGCTGTTCTTCACCGGGCCTTACGTGTTTACATTTCATACTTGACATCCCAAGACACAAAGCTGGCTCTGCACAATCTTAATACTGCATTAAGGCAGAAATAGCAACCATTTCCTGTTACATATGGGAAATCATTTTCGTAAAATAATAATTGATAAGACAGGAGCCTCGCCTGGTATTCTGTCGACCTGACACTAGAGAAAAATATTTACTTGTTTTAAAATACAAATGATGAAAAACAATATTATTACATGATTCCCAAAATGAACTTAAGTTTTTCTTATAAGGGATAGTTTGCACAGCCACCTGAAAGCATTTTTTTTACAAATTCTTTTAGTCTGTAGACATGGACAGGCAGTCTGGCAATTCCGGCTTTTATGAGAAGGGCCCAACATGGCTGACAGTATAATCAAGCTAGTCTGAGCTCCCTTTGCATGTTTTGCATTTAGTGATTTTAACCAGCTGCTGCCTGCCCACAGTACATTTACTGCGGGCAGGCACTATGGGCAGGTTGAATCACATACATATGCGCACCTACTGCTAACCCACGCTATTACTGGCTACAGTGGGATTTTGTCACCAGGTCCCAGCCGGTGATTTATGGCTGAGATTTTCTGATTGGCTGTAGACAATCACAGTAGAGAGTCCTGTGTTTAAAAGCACACAGGGATCTGTACACAGATCAGCAATCTAACTGTTTCTTCTCTGCCAGATCTGTTAGTAAAAGCAGTACATATTACACACTTTACACTTGCTAGGCACACAGTTAACCCCTTGATTGACCCTGGATGTTAACTCCTTCCCAGCCAGAGTCATTAACCACTTGCCGCCAAATCATGTACCTGGTATGTCATTTGACTTCAAGTGGTTGTACTGGGATGATGCCTGCACCTGTAGGCATCACCCAGGTACAGTTTTTTAGAGCCGACGGTCGGCTCTTTTGTAATAGTGTTTGGAGAGACAAACTATTACAAGCAGTGGGAGGGAACTGGGCAGCTCTCTCTGGCTCTTCCATCCCACCAGGGGCTCAGAGCTACCAGTCGGCACGCCTGCCGCCTGGCGAGAGGCCCATACAAAGCCGGAATCGACTTTGCTCAGGTCTCTGCTATAGTAACCCGGAATCAATGACATGATATCACTTCCGGTTTACATGGCTGTCAACTGCACCATTTTTTGAAAAGCAAAATTATTCAAAAACGCATATCTTGGCATTTTGAATATAAATGTGAAAATATTTCCCGTGCTATCCCTGTGTATTAGCCACCTATTACTCAACTCTATATACTATAGGAAACAGCTAGCACCACTATGCAACCAACTACTTGTACAAAATACAATAAATATATATAGTCACAAAAAAGTGCAGCGCTCTCCTTCAATAAAGTGCATTCATATTATAGTGCATAAATAAATATCTGAAAACAGTGTAAAAATCATCTATGTATAATAAATTAATTATTAATAACGTGAGTCCATCTTTTCTTTTTAAATATATATATATACATCCATGAATAAATGATTCAATGTCCGTGAAAAAAGGTGATGCAGTCCCATACACCAGAAACTCTTCAGTAATTGTCTCTCATCACCACAGTGCCCTTGACCCCACCTATGGGTGTCTTCTCACCTGCTTGAATGGACCTCACTAATTAAAGGAGGTCTATATGCGCTTTGCAGTGTTATAAGTGGCACCGCTCCCACTGGCTGTACACTCCATGAGAGCCACAGATTTGGAGTGTACGGGAATCCCTCCTGAGAAACCATTGTGATCTCCCTGCAGGGGAGCCAGGGAAACTGTCCCCGCAGGGGGAACATAGTGAGTTTTGCTAGCAATAATCACAAGTAAAATCCAACAGGCTGGTTGTACCCAAGTTGATCGATCTAACAGTTTGGATACATTTAGCCTGCCCATACATGGCTCGAATCTTGGTCAGTTCCTGTTAAACTGGCTAAGATTTGAACCGTCTATGGCCAGCTTAAGTTATGTTCCCAAACTGTTTCTCGAATTTTCGAATTTGAAGTCTGAGGATCGCAAACATTGGGGCAAACCCAATGTGTATGATGCTGCTTCTGGTGGGTCCACCACACAGTCCCTTTCACCTCCAGTGTATTCAGGTGCAAGCACCACTTATCCAGCCATGTGGAACACAAGCATCCATTTGACCCACCAAAGATTAGAAAAATAAGCAAACTTTCTAAAAAAATTATTTTCCTTAGGCTTCATGTACACATAGCCTACTCTGACCGCCAGCCATGGGAAAACGTAAAACGCGGCAAAATTGCATTTTACAGCCAGCAATCAAAACATTTCTATCCTGAAGGCGTTCAGCAAAGGGAGGTTGAAGAAGGTGGAAGCTCCCCTAGCCTCAGCATCTCCTAAACGATCTGAAAAGCCTATGTGTACATGGACACATAGACTTTTATGAAGTTGGGTTTAGAAGTTTGGCAAAAAAACACCTAAACCTCCTAAACTCAAGTTTAGGAGCTGTAGTGTACATGAAGCCTAAGGCTCCATGCACACTGGGCTTAAAGAAATGCCAGTTCCCCTGGCAGAAAAAAAACACCCATCTAGAGCATTTTTTGTAAGAAGTTTAGGAGAGTTTAGCATTTTTTCTGCCACAAAGCTCCAATCAGAAACGCAAACCAGAAGGGTTTTTTTTCCAGCCTCTATACGTTGAGCTCAATATATGCCTGTAATCATCCTAATGTGCATGGACACATAGAATAATATTGAGCTGCTTCTACTGGCAGAACACAAAACTCCTGTAAAATCAGCGATTTTTAAGCCAGTATGCATGGAGCCTAAGAGTTTTCGTTAAAAGTTCTACCTATCTATGGCCAGATTAAAGCTTGCATTGACCAGTGACACCAACAGTTTGGTGGTATCATTTCTAGGCACTTTTTTATAGCACTACCATACTGCATCATTCAAAAAAAAAAAAAAAAAGAAAAGGCCTGCTTGTCTTGTAGTATTTTTTGGAATACCTAGATTTAACTCATACTGTGGCGAGAAGGGTGAGTGTCTGCTGCTTTGGTGAACTACAGCAACAAGTGAGTAATGCGCTTTGAGCACCTCAACCTATCAACATAAAGAAAAAGCAATATACTACCAAACGAATGCTAGCTGCCTACCTATAATGGTGACCACCAAGCTTCGATACTTTGATTCACTGACCTACAACTTCTAACTTTCTTCATCTGCAGACTTGCTTCAAGCTAGTAACCCCAAACGTATTGCAGTACATAAGAAATACAGACAGGTAACATTTCCAAAAATAAATCAGCCAAAACAGCCCCTAGTGACATGTTCCTTCCTAAGTGACATTACATTGTTTTCTAATTCTTTTTAACAGTTAATGTCAAAATAATTCAGTTATGTCAACCTACAACATAAAAATATTTTAGAATAATTGCTAATGGAATTATTCATTGCTTGTCAAGATTACTGTCAGTAATTGTTAGATTCTGTTCAGATAACAAATCACTGTTGACTTTCCCCTCCCATTCCCTGCCAGATAATATTTTTATGATTATTAACTGTGACTAAAGAAGCTGAATATAGCCAAAAGGGAATAATTAAGTGATCGTATCATACATTTCAGCGGAGACCGTTCTGTTCTTTGTCTGATGGAATGATGCATTGTATTATAAACACCTGGGATTTTTAACCTGATAAATATTAATATCAATTTGTTTTCTCAGGTGTTTTTTTCTGTCTTATAAAAATTAATCTTTCCAAAATATAAAAGAACGCAGTAGAGGATGCCATGTGCTGTGATAATATACAGATTTTATATTAACCAGTTCTGTACCGGAAAGATTTGCCCCCTTAATGACCAGGCCATTTTTTGCGATTACGACACTGCGTTACTTTAAGGGAAAATTGCACGGTCGTGCTACGCTGTACCCAAATAAAATTGATGTCCTTTTTTTCCCATAAATAGAGATTTATTTTGGTGGTATTTGGTCACCTGTGCAATTTTTATTTTTTGCGCTATAAACAAAAAAAGAGCGACAATTCTGAAAAAGAAAAAAAACAATATTTTTCACGTTCTGCTATATAACATTCCAAAAAAAACAAAAATTAAAAATCAAATTTTTTCATCCTTTTAGGCCAATTTGTTTTCTGCTACATATTTTTGGTAAAAAAAAATCACAATAAGCGTATTTTGATTGGTTTGCGCAAAAGCTACCACGTCTACAAATTAGGAGAAAGATTCATGTCATTTTTTTTACTAGTAATGGGGGCGATCTGTGATTTTTAGCAGGACTGCGACATTGGGGCGGACAGATCAGACCCCTAACTGACCTTTTTGACACTTTTTGGGGGACCAGTGACATTACTACAGTAATCAGTGCTAACAATATTCACTGCTACTGTAATAATGACATTGGCAGGGAAGGAGTTAAAATAGTGGTTGGTCAGAGGGTTAAATGTAAGCCTAGGGGAGTGTTTACTAACTGTGGTGGGAGGGGCTTGTGAAATGACCATAGAAACCTGTGATCCTATAAAGAAGGATCACAGGCGCTCTGTGATCATTTCAGAGAGAACGGTCTGCTATGTTTACAACAGCTGACCATTCTTCTCTCTCAACGGGGAGCGATCACGGGTGGCCAGTGGCAATCGGTGCCATCAGCCCCGTGCATCGGCATCCCCGCTGCCTAGTGGGGGTGGAAGCACGCCGCTGCGCCGATGGCGCGCGCTCGCCCCCTAGCACTACGCGCATGACCGACTTAGTACTACGTCTGTTCGCTCAGCCTAACCAGCCTTCCACATTAAAACTGAGGCGGGCGGACGGTAAGTGGTTTAAGAAAAATCTGTGCTGTTTAATCACTGAAAATAACACTGAATTAATAAAGGCAAGTGCAATGTACAATAGCTAAAAGAAAGAGCAAGCTGGTAGATCTAATACTGTAAATAATCAGGTACTATAGCATTACCTGTAGAGAGCCCTTCAGCTCACATCATTAAATTGACATTTTAGTTTTTTCTGAAAATAACGAATTCTCAAGCGCAAATCTAAAGTGTATGGATAAAATATAAAATCATATATTAATTTACACATTGAATTTCAATTAATAATAATTAGCGGTTCTGCCCCACTTTTATGTATTTTGTATGTACTGTATCGAACCGCATCAAGTTACCAGCTGCCCCATTCTAGCCCCATAGATTCTAAAACACAGGAGAATTAAAAAATGATATACATTTTATTAAATTATTAAACCTTTCAATGAGGTGGTACCCTGTGCCCACAACTCTAACCTGCATCTACTCTTTGGCCTCAGACCTCTGTTGGAGAGGCTGTGGCCAGTGAGGCACAGTCATCCATATACGGTGGGAATGCCCTGTAGTCAAGGCCTACTGGGTGAACATTAGGGCCTGGATAGCAGAGATCTTGGGGATTGATCTCCCCTTCTCTCCACTCCACATGCCTGTTTAGCCAGACTTGCATTTGTTTCTGCCTTTACCATTGGAAATTTTGTGAGTGTTATTCCCCTTTTTTAATAAACTTTTTATTTGGGTTTTACACTATGTCTGTTTCCTTTGGTTTATTTCCACATGGGTCTGGATGTCTGTGAGTGATCCTTTCTACCTACCCTGCTGGATATACACCTGGGAGACATCCGTGGTTGCAGATCGTTTCAGGAATCCTATACCATCCTAACAGCCTTTTTGACCCTCATGCTATATGGTATTCAAGGTCAACAGCATCTGGTGAGTGCAATTTTATTTTGGTGTTGGTGATGGGATATCAGTATCAAGATTCTCCTCTCTGTTTTGGATTACTCCACGTGCACTTACCATTGTGAACTTTATATGGACTTTTTTGTTTGTATTTAGTTACAGATTTTCACATTTACTGATCACGTAAGTCATTTTATTTGTTTGTATTGAGAACTGTTGAAGTTCCTCACCCATTAGCGCTGCACTTTTATTTTATTTTCCTTTGCATCAACCTTTTTGTCAGTTGTTTGTGTCAGCAGTTTATACACTTGATTGGTTAGCGCAGTTTATGCACCCCTTTTTTTCTCCATTTCTCTCCACTACACTTCCTGCTCCATGCTCCTGCTCTTCCACTTAGACACTATAAGCGTAGCACTCTTCGCTACCTACCTAATGCAGCCAAATGCCTCATACTAACCCAATGGAAGAGTGCATGTGTTCCCATCTGCCAGGACTGAATGAGGAAGGTGACTGAGATAATGAAGGCTGAAGAGTGGATTGCAACCAGGAAGGTTTCCTCTAGCTTAGATGTTGCTCTGTTCGCCCCAGTGGATCTCTCATATAGACAACTTGCCCAGGTGAGCCAACAACTTTAAAGCCTAACTATGGGTTATGGCTATTTTTTGCCCTGGCTTCTTGCTGACTGTCTTTATTCTGAAGTCTGACTGGCTCTTACTAGTGGATTAATTGCCTCAGGAAACACCATTCATTTTAGGGATCTAGGCTATAGGCTGGGTAGCACTTGCTGCAACTTGTCTGGAGCCAGTTGAGTGGTCTTCATGTCTGCAAACTATTATGGTTACAAGAACCTCTTAGCCAATATGGAAAAAAACAACAACAATGTAGGAGCGCTAACAAAACCTCCAGCACAATAAGAGTAAATGGGTTAGAACGGGTGGGGGAGGGGAAGGGAAGAGAACATGAGGAATAGAAACTGCAAAAAAAAAAAAAAAACGCAGATGAAAAAACGCAGATGAAAAAACGCAGATGAAAAAAATACCATAAATTGATGAATGACAGAGTCCTGATGGAAAATGTCCAAGGCACCGAGCTGCTCTCCACAGACAAGAGGAGTTCTGAACTAAACAAAAGAAAAAAAAAAAAAAAAGACAGCACCTGAAGAAAGAGCGCGCAGGGCCGTACGTGACCCAGCGCATGCTCAGAAACGCGTCGTGCATACCGTGCATATTCCACACACCATACATTCCCTGGTGACGAGGCCGCGTTCCAGCTTCCACCGCAAATCGCAGCCGCTGCCTTAGACGCTGACCGCCGACTGCTGGAGGAGGTAGCCGGCTTCCTTTTCTCCTCTGATCAGCGATCAAGCTTCTGAATTGCTGCACACGAGTGGATGGCACCTCCCAGAGGAATTCCTGATGTCCATGACTTGACACAGCTCGATGACTTTGGTTTCTAGTGAGTTTATATCACCTATGCCTTGTTATTAATAAAGACTGTCTGCATTTAGAGCGCTCTCTCTCTTTTTCTTTTCTTAGCCAATATGGACTCAGAATTGTTTAGGCTACATTTTTGTGTTTTTTTTTCTCTCTTTTTCCTTATATCTACAATGTGTTGGATTTACCTTCTGTACCCTACTAAATATTTAAGCTGTCTGTGGATGGTGCCAAGTCAGCAGATGACCTTACTGCCTGGACAGGGCTGCTGGTAGAAATGATAGGGCCCTGTACACCCTTACTTACAGGTCCCCTCCCCCAACCGTGCCTGCACCCCCACCCCAGGAGGTGCAGCAGAACAGAAGCACAGACTTTATCCACCTACGCCCTGAAAGTTAAAAAAAAGTTCCTACTTTGATCCCACCTCCTGGGCCCCACTGTTGACATGATGGGGTCCAGGGAATTTTAATTTAAGCCCTGGTAAACATGTAGGAGTAGGGGTGTGATCTAGTAAAATCAATGTATCAATTTAGGCAGAAGTGAACAATAGAGCTGCCCTGGGCCCCCCTTTCAGCTGATGAGGCCCTGGTCCAGTACAAAAGCACTAGTTGTGCTAGTCTTATCAGCGGCCCTGTATCTGGACAGACTGGGGTTGATTTACTAAAACTGGAGAGTGCAAAATCTGGTGTAGCTCTGCATGGTAGCCAATCAGCTTCTAACTTCAGCTTGTTCAATTAAGCTTTGACAAAAAACTGGAAGCTGATTCTTTTTCTATGCAGAGCTGCACCAGATTTTGCACTCTCCAGTTTTAGTAAAATAACCCCACTGGGTCTAAGGAGGTATGTCAATTCGCAAAACGGCATTTGAAAGCCTACTCCTATCACTCTGAATGGTTTTAAAGTTTGTAAACTTATTTTGTGAACATCCCCACACATTTACTTCATTGAATTCTGTAATAGGTATTCGCTATGCCCTGAGGATAGGTACTGCTGTGTCTCGAATTTCACTGAGCCTGCATTCTAAACTTTAGAGGTGCTGAGAGGAGGCTGTGTCAGTACAGGGATCACTGCTATCATGCAGCAAGGTACCATAGGATATGTAGTCCTTATAAATGGAAAGTAAATAGCAGAGGAGAAACTCCAAAGCATGTAGGTAATCCAGGAACAGACAGGCAGCATTCACAACATTAAAGAAGACTGTTTCAAGTAAGCCTATGGTGAATTGTCAAAAATAACTATTGTTCCTGTTGTTATTACAATGCTGATGTTATAAAACGAAAGTATATGCTGTGAAGATAGGTTTACTTTAATGCTGGTCTAACAGATTCCGCATGAAAAATGCAGGTGTATTACTTTGCAAGAAGAATAGTTTAAATGCTAGCTTTGCCTCTGACCTAACCACCGTGAAAAAGGTTCATTTACATACACTATATTACCAAAAGTATTTGGGACGCCTGCCTTTACACGCACATGAACTTTAATGGCATCCCAGTCTTATTTCGTAGGGTTCAATGCTGAGTTGGCTCATCCTTTGCAGCTTTAACAGCTTCAACTCTTCTGGAAAGGCTGTCCACAAGGTTAAGGAGTGTGTCTATGGGAATGTTTGACCATTCTTCCAGAAGTGTATTTCTGAGATCAGGCACTGATGTTGGATGTGAAGGCCTGGCTCGCATTCTCTGCTCTAATTCTTCCCAAAGGTGTTCTATCGGGTTGGGGGTCAGGACTCTGTGCAGGCCAGTCAGGTTCCTCCACCCCAAACTTGATCATCCATGTCTTTATGGCCTTGTTTGTGAACTGGTGCTCAGTCATGTTGAAACAGGAAGGGACATCCCCAAACTGTTCCCACAAATTGGGAGCATGAACATTGTCCAAAATGTCTTGGTATGCTGATGCCTTGTGTGGTATGCTGATGCCTTGTGTGGTTATGAGTAAGCGACCTACAGCGTCGTGAAACGCATCAACCCGACACGTCTGTTTGTACACTGTCTGTCTACTTTATTTATGAGGAATAAAGAAACCTTTTGATTTCATCATAACACCCTGAGTGCGGTCTCAAACTTGGATTTCTTCTACTCTTGGATGACGGATCTGACCTGCACCGGGTTTGGAACATACACCTGAGCGGCTTTTCCCTCATTGTCTCATTAAGAGTTCTCTTCACTGGGCCAAGCCCAACCCCTGAAAAATCCCCACACCATAACCCCCCCCCCCCATCTTCTCCAAATAATTTAGACCAGTGTACAAAGCAAGGTCCATAAAGACATGGACGAGCGAGTTTGGGATGGAGGAACTTAACTGGTCTGCACAGAGACCTGACCTCAACCCAGTAGAACACCTTTGGGTTGAATTAGAGAGGAGACTGTGAGCCAGGCCTTCTAATGTGAGATCTATGCTGTTTACTGTGTGAAGAGGTGTATGAACAGCCAGTAGGAATGAACTTTCCGAACCTTCCTTCTGAGGATTCAGTAAAAAAGAGAATATAAATATATATATTCAGACGAATATATTCCTCGCGCCTAGGAGTGCCTAATTGAAAGGGTTGATTACAATAATAAATAATTAATCAATTAATATTAATAAAAATGGGTGTAAGAGCAGCTGCTATAAAGTGGGAAGTGATTGAGTAAAAAAACCCCAGACTAAATGGGATAATATAGCGCTTGCTAGTAGGAACAGGAGTTAGATGGGAATAAAATTACAATAAAAAAACTATTATCATAAATTACATAAAAACTAGACCCTTAAAAAATACACACAGTGAGAAAATTATATAAATAATTAAATATCAATAAAAGTGTGTAAATGTGCCAAGTGAAGTCCAAAATATTTCATAGGTGACTTAGTGATATTAGTCCATAAAGGTGCCAGAAAAAGGTGCAAGTGCTCGGTGCTGGATCCTCCAATGGTCCAGGAAATCCAATCATAAAGGTGACTTCAAGAAAGGACAAGATGTAAACTCACCAGATATGGTAGGTCTCAACTGCCTTATGACAAAGAGACCAATAGCGCTTTGTGACCCTCCAGGTCAAAGAAATGGTGACTGCTGGGCTCTGATCTCTGATCCCCCTAGACCGGATTCCCCCACGCTGAGCAAATAGGGTCCTCAAGGTCCTCCAGGTCGGATTAGGGAAAAGACAAAAAGGCTCCGGATGGTGCAGTACCGTTTAAAAATTACTTTATTCGAGTTAATAGGCAAACAAAGATAAGACACGCTATCTACTACCCACTGGTGAAGTGTCTGTAGCATGGAGAGCGGATTGCGTTCCAGGCTGACTTCCGGGTTGACGGCGTGCGTTCCACCTGACGCGCGTTTCGTCAGAGCGTATGACGTCTTCAGAGGTGGAGACTTACGCTCATACGGGGACTTAAATGCGGTAAACACCGCCCTCTTCTCCTCCCATCCAGGGAGTTCGTACTTGTAGCGTCCCTCGTCGCCTAGCTACATGGGGACGTAAGAATACAATAGAACCACCGTACCGGATGTGCGAAGGAGCGGCAGGCTATGTACTCGCATTTAAATAATGCATTTGATATATCCTACATGCGGAAATCAATCCACTAGCCTGTATAAGAAGATGCAATACAATAGGTTCCACAATACTCTATTAATTACATGCCTATACATACATACTGTAATAATATATTTCTGATGGGTATCTTCTCCATATTTCTACCACATAAAGGCATAAAACACTCTATATAGATTTCATATCATAAAAATATATTAACCCATGAAAGAATAAAACTGAGTCTACTGGCAATACTGATAATCACAAAATCTAGTGCACAAAAGTGATTAAATACTATAAAAAAATATATACAATAATTAATAACGTCATAATAAATTCATTAATTAAGTCATGAAAACCCATACGGATAATCTATTCCATAACACGCTATATTAGATTTCAAATCATATTAGACATCCATGGAGAAATAAAACTAAATATTATTAAAGGTGATAAAGATAATAAATTAATTAATTAAATGCATTATATATATGTGTACAAAAGTGCTTGGGTGCTAAAGGGTGTTAAAGTGATAAATATAAAGTTCATGATTAATAATGATATAGCAAATTAAATCTGTGTAGGATTAAATAGTAAATACAGTGTATTTTAAAAGTGATTAATATGTGTTATATATAAATTATATAAAAAATATATAAAAACTCCATGTATAACACAAAAGGGGAATAAATCCCTAGGTGCGTCACTAGTAGGTGAATCTATATATTAAGGATCCAGGTATATTAAAAATGCTAAAAATATAAATATATATTTATGTAAAAACCTACACTATTAAATATTCAGAATAAAAATGAATTTAAAATTAAGGATCAGAAATGAAGCAGTTGAGATCCATGTCTATATTCATACCTAGGGGCTGGAGTGTCGAAAGATCATATATCCACCTGGATTCATTTTGGGATACAGCTATCCTCATGTTTTTTCCTCGCCAATTATATTCTATTTTATCAATCCCACAAACGTAAAAGGGTGGGATCTTGGTTATGTACTAGGCGGAAATGATTGGAAACACTGTGATTTTTGAATCCCTTTCTAATGTTGTCAATATGTTCTCCTAGTCGTATTCCCAATTTCCTAGTAGTACGTCCTACATATTGTAGCCCGCAAGGACATGTTAATAGGTAGGTCACATGGGTACTCTCACAGGTAATAAGCTTTTTTATGTTATAACTTTTGCCTGTGACATTAGATTTAAATTCTACAGTTCTACGTTTCCAATTTTTTATTGTCTTACATGTTTTACATCTGCCGCAAGAAAAAAACCCCTTTTGCTCAAAGAAAGGAATGAGTTTCTTTGGGGGTTCCGGTACATTTTTAACCACCATATCTCTCAGGTTACGTCCCTTCTTATAAACAAATTTGGGACGAGGCGGTAATACCTCCTTCAATTTATCATCCCTCAGAAGAATGTGCCAATGCTTGTGTATGATATGTTCAACTTCTTTATATCTGGTGTTGTACTGAGATATGAAGGTCAATGCATAGTCTTCTGTTCTTTTCGTCTTCTTTTTCAATAACTCCTTCCTATCCATATTTCTTACTTCTTCCTTGATTTGAATCAGTCTTTCTTGTTTATATCCCTTTTCTTTAAATCTTTTGATTGGAATATCACTCTGGATGTCGAAGTCTTCTTTTGTTTTGAAATTTCTTCTCATCCTTATGATCTGCCCTTTGGGGATACCCCTAATCCAATTCGGGTGATGACAGCTATGCGTAGGAATATAGCCATTCCTGTCTGTTAGTTTGAAATAAGTTTTTGTGTATAGAACATTCTCTTCTTGGGAAATAGTGAGATCCAGGAAGTTCACTTCCTGTCGACTCCAGGTGCCTGTAAATTTAATATGGTAGTTATTAACATTAATTTGTTCGAGGAATGCTTTCAAGGATTCCTCAGATCCTTTCCATACGATGAAAATATCATCTATGAAGCGCCTGTACACTTTAAGTTCTTCAATTTCTTTTCCAAAAATGTCCTCACTTTCCCATTTGCTAAGGAATAAGTTGGCTACACTTGGCGCATATCGTGCGCCCATAGCAACTCCTTTGTGCTGTCGATAGTAGGATCCCTGGTGCCAAAAATAGTTTTTCTTCATTACCATTTTTAGCATTTTAAGGATGAATGATTTCTGTTCCTGTTCCAGTTGGGATTTATTATTCAGGGCCCATTCTATGGCTGATAGTGCATCTTCCTGTATGATATTAGTATAGAGGGACTCCACATCAATGGTGGCGAGAAGCACTTCCCCATCCAATTGGGTGGAGTCCAGGATATTAATTAAACGCCCACTATCCTTCAGATGTGAAGGGTAGGTCTCAACCAAAGGTTTTAGGTAAGTATCAAGATACTCACCCAACCTAGAAAAAAGAGAATTTATATTGGCTATAACTTTTGCGCAAATCGATAAATATACACTTATTGAGATTTTTTTTTTACCAAAGGCATGTAGCTTAATCAATTTTGGCCTAAATGTATGACAAAAATTGAGTTTATTGGATATTTTATATAAGAAAAAGTAGAAAATGTCATTTTTTTTCTCAAAAGTTTGGGTATTTTTTATTTCTATTGCAAAAAATAAAAATTGCAGAGGTGATCAAATACCACCAAAAGAAAGCTCTATTTGTGGGAAAAAAGGGACATCAATTTTGTTTGGGTACAGTTTTGCATTACTGCGCAATTATCAGTTAAAGTCACGCAGTGCTAAATTGCAAAAAATGGCCTGGTCATTAAGGGGGTAAAACCTTCCGGTCCAGAAGTGGTTAAAGGAGAATTATACAAAAAAATATATATATTAGTGAAACCCACATGTGATTTTTTTATCACTACTTTTCCTTTATACTGGCTTCTGAAGTTTACAAATGCAGCAATTTAGAAATTGGAGGAAAGGTTTAGCACTGGGAAACAATTTTTGAACGATAAATAGTGCACCATATATACAACTATATAGATATATATATCAGACCAAAAAGGAGGGACAAATGAGGAGGAAAGAGGGACAGAGGGACTTTATTCTAAATCAGGGACAGTTCTTCAAAATAAGGGACAGTTGGGAGCTATGGAACAGGTACAATTAATGTAACAGGATTTGTTTCATGTCTATGTATCACCTGGAGCCAGTCACTTGGGTAGATGTAAGGTTTTACAACCACTTTAACTATTTCTAATCTACTCAAGTCCGATCAAATGATTCAGCAGCTTTGGCTTCCCTGTGTCAGTGAGCGGCTGCTGCAAGGAAGAGGAAGGTGTGCCAACAACATCTGGGCCAGGGGGGCCTATAGGTTGTAGTGGAAATTAAAAGGGCTTGTACTGAAAAGTACAAATGCACCGCTCTCCTGTATAACAATTTACCAAGCATTCGGCGATAAAGAAAGGAACAGACGCGCTGGGTCATTTTTATGCCATCTGCCAGGTATCTCTCCTGATATGTATGTGTGTGCATGTGTGTAAGAGCAAGTGTTTGTGTGTGAGAGTTTATGTGTCTCTTCATGGAAGAATGATGTGTGAGCTGCTGTGTCTGTGTGTGTGTGTGTGTGTGTGAGTGTGTGTGAGTGTGCTTCCTGTGTCCTCTGTGTTCTGTGTGTGTCCGTCTCAGGGCAGGGCTGGTTTATTTACAGCAAGTGAGTTACAGGGAGTGGCTTCAAGGCCACCAATCACAGATATGTATACATTCAAAAAGCACAATAGAAACTGTTGAGTACATGCCCATGAATGAACAAGAGCAAACAAAAGGTTCAACTGCCAGAAAGAGCACATGGCTTTTCATTGTTCCTTCATGTCAATCCATAAACATGTACTCCATTACTTGTTGGTGGGTCTTCATCAAACATGATTCATATATAAACCATTTTTGATAGTGACCATTCTATTTGTTCCAGTTGATGAGGTTTTATCTGCATAAGATAATAGCAGCAGCCCCCCCCCCCCCCCAGTCACACCGATCAAATGCGACTATAAGGAGCCATCTATTAATCTTGGTAAAATATGAGTTTTCCATATCACAGACATATCTCAGCAGCGCAGGGCCCTGAACCGCAGACATAGACCTATGCGATGGACTCTCTTTGCTACAAGTATTGTGCCATCTCATCCAATTGAAGATTTTCACCAGCAAGTCTTTCCTGCAATGACAGTTAAAGCGATAATCACTGTAAATATCGATTATCGGTAAAACCGACACTGGGAGACATAATGACTATTTAAACTAAAGAAAATGTCCATCAAAATTTCCACAACAAGGTGAAGTCACAGTTCCCAGACTTCACAGTTGTTGTTGAGTGCTCCCTTACACAGGGCTGCAGGATCATGTGACTAGACCAGAGCACATTTGAAATAGATAAGTACACAGATCTTTTTTATGTAGGTTAGGCAGGATAGGTAGGTGGAGGAGGGGAGAGAACCTTTTTAAGAATAGTAATAGGGTTTTTCCACAAGAAAACAAAGGCACAAAGTAAAGTAAAGAAATCAAGGGTATCATGTGCAACCAACAACATCATATAATAGTATGTTCTAGCTGATGGAAAAGTACTATGAGAGCATTTGTGTTTTCTCTGGTTTAACAGCTGAACCAGGTCACTTACTTTGGACATACCAGTGCCAGCAAACATAACAAAGCAATGACAGCACTATGAGCAACTTCTAGCACAAAGAATAAGTCAGACCCAATGTAACCCGCATGTTCTGGTTCACAGCTCATGTTTACAGCTTGATCCTCCAAGTGAAACAGGTTAAGCTCTTTGTAAGGAGTATATTTTGACCCTGAAACTAGAACAACAAATGCGTCAGATGTCATTTCAACTTGTAAAACAGAACAAGTTAAGTAAACTGATTGTTCTGGCTTTTGGAAAGGACGTCAACATCAGATGCACATTCAACTACCGTATTTAAACAGCCATCTTACTGCCATGTGGTACATCTTGTTTCTGTTTCTTTAGCAATCCTTGTGTATTATTACTTGTTTTGTTCTTGTAATGGGTTACCTATTAAAATTCAGGGAAAACTCCCGCGCTATCGTGGGTTTTATTGTGTAGTAAATATCAAAAGTATACGTGAGTGAAATCAAGGGGCTGCTGCTGACACTTAAAAGCTTTTCCTTAGCCTTTGATGGGTTGTAATGTGTAGGGTAGTGCTGTGCTGCCTCTCATAAAGTGCAATGTGACTTAAATAAATAAATAATAATTAATGTGTACCTTCTTGTAAGTACAAATACACTATTTGAATATTTCTGTGCAGTAGTACATCATAAAATAAATGCCATGATTCTGCATGCAAGCTTATAATACACACTATAAAAATAATATAAAATAGTGATAATAAATTGGGTGGTATGTAAATATACAATAAAGTGCTTAGTGTCCATCCATTAGTGTTATAGCAGTGATACTCTGGGCACCATGTGAAGCCAAGTAATATCTCTCCACATATATCCGCAGAAAATAGGTAGTGTATAGAATATACCATAAAGTGCTCAGTGTCCATACATAAATATAATAGCAATGATGTTCTAATTAACATAGAAAGACAAATTATATCTCCACAGATGTCTGTATCACCAATGGGAGTGATTCAGTTGAGTGAAAAAAAATAATAAAATAAGTGGGAAAAAATATATATTTCCAAAAAAGTGTACAATCTGTAATATAAATGTCCGATAAGACGTGCAAAAGGTGAATCCTTCACTTCTAGGTGTCTTGAAGAAAGTGATGGTGATCTTCAGTGCAGTGTCACCAAACCTGTGTGACTAGCCTCTCACCTCTCACTTTCTTGTAAACAGCCTATTGGGTAGGTAAATATCTCCAGGGGGTACTGGGTGTATGGAGGCCACGCGTTGTATCTCGTTTCTACTACTCCTTCTGATCCATCTTATCTGACTCTTAAAGGTAGGGGTACAAAGAAGCCTCTCATGGTGTAGTATAAAACGATTTATTTAGAAAGAAGAACATACAGACTCACATTTAGGACTGCAAACAACGGCGCTGTTTATCGGTGTAGACATCACTTCCGGGAACACTTCGTCTCTCCCCAGAGCACTGATACACAGCGCCGTTGTTTGCAGTCCTAAATGTGAGTCTGTATGTTATTCTTCCAATGAATTGCACGACAATATAAGCGACAACAAAATATTATCCCGATTAGGGGGATTAATCCCAGATTACACACCATGCAGAGGAGAAATCCCAACCATTAGAAACCCAAAAGGAAAATGTGTTAAATCATCCAGGCACAATGTGTCCCCTATAACTATCAGCTAGAAGTCTGAGGATAACAGATATAGAGTGGGGAAGGGGGGAGCAGGGAGGGTAAAACCCTAGGAGACAGGAGGGGGGAGAGGGAACGGAACGAGAGGGGGGATGGGGAATAGGGTGACCAGGTTACATACCTACGACCCTAAAGGGATCCATCTGGATGCTGGGATTCAACCACATGCATCTATCCATCTTGACCAAAATTTATCAAATTTCCTCAGGCATTGTCTGCTCTCATACGTGATTCTATATAGAGGTAGGACTGAGTTGACTGTTTTTAGCGAGAATGTGCGAGTAGGGGGCTCCCCAGACTTCCATCTCAAAAGGATTTCTCTTTTGGCATAAAACAGAGTGAAAGTGGAGCAGAGCTTGGCATATCTGTCCCCTTCTATGTCTTTCAAGTGACTAAGCAGAAGACGAGAGGGTCTAAGGGTGCCATAGTATCACATAGTTCGCTCAAAGTAGCAGCTACTGCTTCCCAGTATGAGCGGAGTTTAGAACAGGACCAGACCAGATGCCAAAAAGTTCCAGTCTCAAGATTACATCCACTGCATCTAAGATCTAGCTGGGGATATATGTGGAACAGTCTCTGCCGGGTGAAGTATGCCCTATGTAGAAACTTGAGTTGTATAAACCTGTCTTTTGCCGCTATCATAGAAGGAACAAAAGAGGAGACACAATCATCCCACTCTTCCTCACTGAAAGCAGGAATGTCTGCCCTCCAACTGTCAAATGAACAGGTCAGTTTATTGTCATGGGCTACAGTCATATACAAGTAAAGGAAGGATAAAGGTTTCTCCGTCACACTAGAGGTCAGAAGGCACTTCACGGACTTTGATTCAAGAACAAAGGGCTCCGGAAACTGAGTCCTGATGGCATGCCTCAATTGCCAATATCTAAATTCAAAGGATTTAGGCACCGAGTATAAGTGTCTGATTTCCTAAAAAGGGCATAAATTTGCCATCCACCATTACGTTTTTTAATGTGGTGACTTCCCTCTTGGCCCAAATCGAAGGGTCAGGGAGAGTATATAAGTGAGGGAGTAGAAGGTTACCCCAAAGAGGGGGATGTGGTAAGACATGAGAGTGTTTCCTATATATATTGCCCTAGCACACTGCCAGACCCATATTGTGGTTTTCAAAGGAATTGTCACTACGGGATTAGCCTAGCACCCCGGAACACCAAGTTACTCAAAGCTGCTTGGGAGCCCAATATAGCTGTTTCTAAAGCCACAGCGGGGTTCTGTCTGGGCTGGGAGAACCACCATTGCACAGTACCAAGGACAGCCGCCCAGTAGTAGAGTTGGAAATTTGGGAGCGCCAAGCCTCCACTCGATAGTGGAAGGTACAATATACGTTTCTCCACCCTCGGGTTTCCCAGCCCTAACAAAGGACACCATCACTCCCTTCAGCCACCCAAAGAAGGCCTTAGGGATACATGATGGGGTGTTTCAAAAAAAATATAAAACGATAGAGAGGCCGCTGGCAGTAACTATAGACTCACAATAATCCACATCAGACTTTGGATCTGTGCATGAATAATACCATTTTCCATCCGGGTCCAGGGCCAAGTCCAGAAGCCTAAATGGAAGTGTCTTGAGCATCAGAACACTCACACCCCTTGCAAAAGTGGAGTGGTAGTGATGTCCAACCCACTGTTTTTTAGGACTAAAGGTTCTACCACCCACCAAATGGGTCTCTTAGAGGATACATATGTGAGAGTTATATGACTTGAGAAATTGCCCTGTCTGAGTTTATGAATCGTGTGTGTATATGTTAAGTTTTTAATTAGGCAGGGCTCTATAATTGCCTTTTACGTTCCCCATTAGTTCTGGTTACCCTAATGGATTTGGTCAAAGTTTTACAATAGGCCTGGACGGAAGAAACAGACATCCTGCCAGGACTCAATTAGAGGTTTACAGCTCTACACAGGCCTAAGTGCTGGGTTTTGATGTCTTAGAATTGAGATAACGGTTCTTTTGATGTGTAATACCTATGCATTTCATGAACTAAAGGAGGAGGGAGGGGGTTAATATCGCTGCGTGTATAACTGTTCTGCAAGACTGTCATGGCTGACTTATAATGACTGAACAACATGGCCACTTGCTACAGCATTTTGTGTGTCCAGTATGGGATATCATTACACCCACATCAGCAGTTAGGTGGTAGGGATTCAAGCCAGGCTGAAGCTTCTCTTAGAGAGGTGAAGAAACGGGTCATCGCCCCATCCTGGACCCTCAAACGCGCCAAAAATAGAATGCTGTCGCGGATTTTGTGGACTCGCATTGATTTTCTGAGCTTCTGCGTCTCCACTGAATAATCCAGGAATATTACCAGCTTGTGGTAAAAAAAGAGATTCCACGCTATGGTCAATAATTGGCTGCAGCCTCCCTCGAATATAACCAAATGGTTATACAAATGTGAACAAAGAATGTGGAGGGGATAGGTGGCGCTGCCTAGGGAGAAGTGAGTTGTGAGTGATAATTTGCTCTGGTGAACTACCACCAGAAAATGTAAAATATAAGTGAATTATGCAAATGTGAAATTTATGTAAATAATAAATAGCTTTTAAGTAATTGATATTTACTAAGGTGTGCTAAGGTGTAATAAAACAATAATACACACCATAATCATAAATTAAAATCTGTGAATAAACATGTATATGAGTAATTCAATCAATAAAGTTCCTTCATTGACACTGCTCCTGAAAGTGACTGAGTGCAAAAAAGTGTAATAAGTGCTGTGGACCATTACACAAAAATATTTTATGGTGATATCCAATAACGTGATAAAGTGCTACATTGTATGAATAAATAAAAATAAATAAATAAAAAAGAGAGGAAGTCACTCTTTAAATGTATTAAGAATATATAAATATATAGTTCATGGGAATGCCAGTCCCAGGCAAAGCTTGAAAGTGGATGGTGAAAAAGTGCTCGTGCTCCCCGCTCTCCCAGTACCGCACTCACCAGAACGGAAAACCCATACAGGGGTGTCACATCCTAATCAATGGATTGATCTGGCTGATGCAAGTCCACCTGGGATCTCTATGGGGATATCTCGTTCCAATTCCTAGATGGGTATGGCTGGTTTCTCAAGCTAGGTCACATATGCCACGGATGCTCATTCAGTTTAACAGCCCCCAGGTGAACAAAGATGGGAAGGACCACATAGTGTAAATCTGCATAGGTCATTTTAATGAGAAAATCAAGTGTTATACTCACATAAGCAGAATAACAGCAAGCTTGATGAAAATGACAATTCCGGAATGCAAATGCGTTCCAAAGACCGGAAGCGAGAGTGACGTAGTGGCGTTCTTCACGTTTCATAGTTAAGACGTCATCAGAAGGGCTGTTAAACTGAATGAGCATCTAGACCTGACCTAGCTTGAGAAACCTGACCTAGCTTGAGAAACCAGCCATACCCATCCAGGAATTGGGACGAGATATCCCCATAGAGAACCCAGGCGGACTTGCATCAGCTGTGTCCATCCATTGATTGGGACGTGACACCCCTGTAGGGGTTTTCCATTCTGGTGAGTGCGGTACTGGGAGAGTGGGGAGCATGAGCACTTTTTCACCATCCACTTACAAGCTTTGCCTGGGACTGGCATTCCCATGATCTGTATATTTATATATTCTTATTAAATTTAAAGAGTGACTTCCTCTCTTTTTTATTTATTTTATTTTTTATTTATTCATACAATGTAGCACTTTATGTTATTGGATATATCACCATAAAATATTTTTGTGTAATGGTCCACAGCAATTATCACACTTTTTTGCACTCTCACTTTCAGGAGCAGTGCCAATAAAGGAACTTTATTGATTGAATTATTTATATACATGTTTATTCACAGATTTGAATTCATGTTTATGGTGTGTATTATTGTTTTTTACAATGGCCATAAATTATTTATTACTTTGCACACGTCACTTTGAATAATATCAATTACTTAAGAGCTATTTATTATTTATATGTGGTATATTTATTTATACTTGAAACTTTCACTGTAATGCTTTTTTCTTTTTTTTTCACATTTGCATAATCCACTCATATTTTTAATTTTTTGGTGGTAGTTCACCAGACCGAATTATTACTCACCATTTTCTCCCTAGGCAGCACCACCTATTCCTTCCACATTCTTTGTTTACATTACCAGCTTGTTATTCTGGAAGTGCAGCTCTCTATGAACCCTGAGAAGCTCTGAGTATCTCATCGCTGTCCCGGAAGCAATCGCAGAATAAAGGTTCGAGGGGGAGCACCAGGGGGTCCAGGTTTAGGCGGGACACGGTGCGCCCTTTTAATGGTGTAGTTATGTAGTAGGAAGAGAAGAGTGCTTTAGGTAGCAGGTTACGCAACATGTCTTCCACGAAAGTTCGATCCCTCTTTACCCTCTGCTAGGCCTACAACAGGAGGTTATACCTCCTATTCCTGTTTTCTGCATCTACAGCCCTGTACTCCAGGGGTTTCACCCTGGTCTGTAGGGAATAAATGGTCCTATTGTGCTCTGCGACATTGTCCTCCTGCTTACTCACTCTTTGCTCCGCCTCTGTAACGCCTCTATAACTCTAGAGCAGAGTTTGTCAATGTCCTGTTGTAGGAGGCCTACATCCAGTTTAACAGCCTCAATTTTAGCCGTGAGCATGGCTTGGCAGTAGGCTATGGCTGCCATCACATCAGGCAGCCCAGGTTGCTGGGAGTCGGCCGACTCCAATGGGTTAGTCTGGAAGGCCATGTGCGAGCGGTGCATGGTGCGGGTCTCCACACTGGTATCGGAGACTGGCGGCGATTCCTCCGTGATCGGCGGGAAGCGTAACTTTTTCCACTTACTGACAGTCAAGCCCGAGGATCTGCATCTCATCAAGGTGTCTGGGAGGCAGGTAGAGAGGAATTACACCCCTAGGAGCATGATGGAAGCCAGCAGCCTAGCAAAGCTCGAGCAGAAGCAGCCGCTCACATCGCCATCTTGGACACGCCCCCAGTAATATTTAAATTTACTTGGTGCCTTACCTGCATTAAATTAGCCCCAGATCCTGTGTAATTAATATGTGTTCGTTTAAAAGGGATTAGGTGGCAACTCTACCCTCTCATAATTATTATTCTGCAAGTCCCCTTCGTTCCCCTGCCCCCTCCTCTACCATTCTCCGTTGCCGTTATACTTTAATTTAGAACACAGTGAAAATGACATACAACCAGTATCTTTTAAATTTTTGGTTTGAAATACAGCTTGCAGAAATGGTCCTCATACAAACAGAAAAGCAAAGAATATCAGAACACAAAATAGTTTTCTCACCGGTACAGCTGACCAGAGGTTCATGGAGCAGATTACTTTAAGTGAAAAAAGCTACTATTCTCTTCTGCTTTTGGACAGTGCATACCCATTCGGTCTATGACTAGCAATGCTGCCATATAGTTCCAGCACTCGGTATATTAAACGTAACTATTGCTCACTGCTGTACCTTAGGTGGGCTTGATATTGATCTGAATGCCAAATGCCATCTCATGTCTAGTCCTTACTGTTAATCACTTTGTATGCTAAATTGTGTTATTACCATTGTTGATCAATTTTATGCTTGCCTAATTACCAAACCTATTTGGTGACATTACATTAGATTTGCCTTTACTACCTGGTTTGGTGCATGTTTTCTTTGATAAAGCACTACTACTGGGTATTAACTATTACTCTCAGTAACTTCCTATGACATTGTATATTTGTACACTCATCCTGATGTGTTAGAGGGGCTGGGTTCTTGAGAAGTTTGAGGCAAAGAACAGAGGATCCAGTCTAATCAGCAGCTCCTATGGGGGTAGCACTACACACAGTTTATTTGCCTTTAGTAAATCAACTCCAACTCTTGTCTTTATCTAATTGACCCAATACACTACAGTGCTTGTGAGGTGTTTTTCTTCCATTCTATACACACTTATTCTGTGTATGAGGCCTTGAGGCTAAATTAAAGTGGTTTATGTACAAGGAATGTTTTAGAGGAATTTTAACCACTTAAGCCCCGGAGGATTTGGCTGCTAAAGGACCAGGGTTTTTTTTTGCGATTTTTTACTGTGTGACTTTAACGGACAATTGCGCGGTCGTGCGACGCTGTACCTAAACGAATTTGACGTCCTTTTTTTCCCACAAACAGAGCTTTCTTTTGGTGGTATTTGATCACCTGTGCGATTTTTTGATCACGCGCTATAAACAAAAAAAGAGCGTAAATTTTGCAAAAATAACAATATTTTTCACATTTTTTTATATGAAATTCCCCAAAAAAAAATGTAAAAATCAAAATTTTTTAACATTTTTCGGCCAATTTGTTTTATGCTACCTATGTTTGGTAAAAAAAATCACAATAAGCGTATTTTGATTGGTTTGCGCAAAAGTTATCGCGTTTACTAACAAAGGGAAAGATTTTTGTCATTTTTGGTGTTTTTTTTTTTTAACGCGTAATGGCGGCGATCTGCGATTTTTTTTTCGGTACTGCGACATTGCGGCGGACAGATCGGACCCTTGACTGACATTTTTGACACTTTTGGGGGTACCAGTGACATTACTGCAGTAATCAGTGCTATACATATGCACTGTTACTGCAAAAATGACACTGGCAGGGAAGGGGTTAACTTTATTGGACAGGGAGGGGTTAAGTGTGTCCTAGGGGCGTGATTCTAACTGTGCAGGGACATTGCTATTGGTGTAAAAGCAAAGATCAACAGTTCTACATAGTAGAACGGTCAGATCTTCACTTTTACACAGGGAGAACTGACAGGCAGCTTGTTTACACAAGCCGCTCTGTCTTTCTCCCTTCACAGGAGCGATTGTAGTGTGACTGGCGGACATCGAGTCCGCCGGTCACACGCACTGACTTGTCTGTGAACGAGCCGCGGCGGGCGCGCGCCTCGGCGGGCACGCGCCCGCCCGCAATAGGCTCGCAAAGTCAGTGACAGGCGAGTGACGTATCGATACGTCACTCTGCCTGGCCGGGGCTGACCGCCGCAGTATATAGTCGTGTGGCGGTCGGCAACCGGTTAACCATGCCAAAAAGTAGAACAAGAAGATACTTTATCTTAAAAAATTATCACATTTTAGTGATACAACATTTAACAAAATATGTAACACATTAAAAACTAACAACTTGCCTTTTACATGGTCACAGATGGTGTGTTCACAAATGGTGATGATGTAGTATCTGTTCCCGACATGTTTCACCGCTTGGGGCTTCCTTAGGGGGTATAAGAACCACTTTTAATGCCATCACTAAATTTAAAGACAACATATTCCCTGGTAGTTTACAAGAATATATAATATTCACATAAACAAAAAGACAACAACAAAAAATCTATTATTATTCACGCTGTCCAGCCATTTCAGTGCTTACCCAGAAAGTCTCCTAGTGTCACCAATTGGGCCACCTCCAAGGTGGTGGAAGGAAAAGGGGCTTGTGCTCCCCACTCTCCCAGGGGATACACCAAGACCAAGCTACTGTATGACAAACAATCATAGGCAAATAAATCTTTATCTATAATTAGTGGACAATCAGAAATTACTAGTGACACACAAAAAGCTTAATAGCTAGAAGCATACTCACACACTATTTTGCAAACATAAATTTTGCCAAGGGCGCCTGTGTTTTATACCAATGGCCAGATCCAACAAGGATAAGGCCTACAGATGGAATAATTATATTGCATAGATCGTATATTTCAATCCAGATGATGTATCAAACCTATCGTGACCTAAAGTCTGACCAAGGAAGAAGTAATCAAGCAGTGTGTTTAAACAGCTATGAAGAGAGTGAGGTAAGCTGGTGTAGAATGAATGGAAAACTGTTTTATTTTTTGCAAAATAAGTACATTATTGCTATATTAGTGCATAGGGGAGCTGGAATTTAGAAAAAAAAAAGTGAGCAAAGGTGAACTTAGCCTTTAAGACTTAGTAAGCTGCAATAAATATTTGCTTTTGGGTTTAATACTGCTTTAAAGATACAGAAAACAACAGTTGTTTCACCAAAATACAGGAATTGTGTGTGTAAGCCGGGAATATATTAAAAACTATAATCATTTCCAAATATCCATATTTGCATCTTCCAAATTATTTTCTTCCTTTTGCTGCACTGTAAAATAATTGGTCCATATATAATCCATTTAGTATGCAATCTATGGGTAAAGAAATTTAATTAAAATTTTGAAGTTAGAAAGTGACAAGGTGGACTCATCTAAATAAAAACTTGCTCTCTCCAGATAGAGATGATTGCAATGATCAATGAGAATTATTATGTTATTTCCTTTTGGTGCATATCTGCTGAAATGTTTACAAAGCTCAGACTGAAGACTTCAATGGCCTCTGACTCTTACCCATAACAGGCCATTTGCCAGGTTGATAGAGGGCACTATTACTGATTCATCAGATATTAGAATTCCTTGCCACACACAGAAAATAAATGAAAAGAGATAATTACATTCAGAGCTAGGGAAGTGGGTATGATTTTTCTTCTAACCCTTAAATACTAAGGCTGATCACACAGCATTCAGATTTTATCAATTAGATCTGAAAAATGTACTAAAACTTTTGTAATGCAAGGGCCTACCTGCATGGTTATAAAATCAATGAATAGGTAGATCTTTCGGTAAATTTGCTGATCTAACAGGTTGTATTTTGGGGAAAACATTTGTTTATGACACATTTCTAAGAAATGTTTAGTAATTTTGTATACATTTCCAAAGGATGTTTATTTTATTCTCATTTTCAGCCAGCAGGCAGAGCTCCCTCTTCATTTTGAAAGAGACTTTCATATGATTGTACCATTGTTTAACAAGCTTCCAGAAAGGTGACTTTTACAAAGCAGAGGATATTGATAGAGGAGTAGAGGAACAGAGGAAATGAGGCTTACTGATAGCATGTATAATAATACATTTGAAATGGTAACCTGTGTGGGTGCTACAGCACCAGCTTTAAATGAAGCTTCCCTTTTTATTTTCTATTTGACAAGCTGTCTTCTACTTATTTTACTTTCCAGCCCTTCTATAGCCAGTTAGCTTTAAAGCAGTATAGATGTTTCTGCCATGTGTAATATAAGAGAAGTACAGCCAAAGTTAATTTTGCTAATTTGGCCAACAGTTCGTTCTGCACTCCTGTGACCCGTTTTTAGCAGACAGCGGGCCGAATCCCACTGTCAGCTGATTTCACAGAGCCAGTCCAGGCTCAGGCAACATCGTAACTATATGGTCGGAATCTGCCCACATGCCTGGACAGGAGGCACTGAGAGCCTGAGCCAGCCGCTTGCGCCCAGTCTACAGCCCAGCGCTCCAGGGAGCGCAAGGGGGGCAGAGCAGACAGAGGTGATGATAGTCATGAGTTCTTCGCTCAGGGAGTTTTGAGAACCGAGCGATCAGCAGTGTTTGATTCCTCTGTTCTCAGTGTTACAGTCGGCGGGGGACAGATGCAGCATCGGACCAATGCTGTATTCACCTGGGTAAGTATGATTCTTAAAAAAATGAAATCCCCATACATTTCTTAAAGTGTAGCATTAAAGCAGTGTCGATGTTATTAGCATATGATTCAAGGTAAATTTCGTTTTTTTTTTCTCCTTTTGTAAACAAGGGAGCAGTGATAGTTTGTCCTGGTCTGTTCAGGGTTTCACAGGCTGGGAGTTTGATTGCTTTCCCCTGCCTCAGGAAGAATTTTGCAGAGTTTAGGGCCCTAATCCCTGAGGAAGTCACGTGATCATGACGATATGTGTTGGAGGAGTCCGGAGAACTGTGTTTGTGGAACACACTAGAGCAATCGGGGGCTGCTGCCCCATTGTATACTTTTTAAAGCGCACTGTCTCAAGTTTTAATGTAAGTGGATATTATGCAATAAATGTGAAACCTTTCTATACCACACAATGGGAGTGTATCTTTTATACCGAGGGGGCATGAAGAAAAGGCCAGACAAAGCCAGCTCAGTGAGGAGAGAGGAAAGTGGAAGGAAATGAATAGCTGAGGAGCCTGAAATAAACCCCAGCAGGGGAAGGTGATTTTAGACTTGGAAACAGGTCTAAACTGGAGGTGGCCGTAGTGGTGGAAGGTGGTGGGAGTCACTGCACAATTGTATTAACTGAAATTCACAAGGGTGAAGGAGGTAAAATTGTGGAATATGAGAAGCCCATTTAAAGAGAAAAATATTAGAAAGTAGAAAAGCACTACTAATTAAACTAAAGTTTTTTGGGACTGTCACGTTTGTTTTATTTTATTTTATTGTACACAAGAAAGTTTGTCACCGAGTATTGATAGCAGTTTTGTGGTTTGAAAGTAAGGTTTTGGTTGAAAAACATTCATTGGATTGCACACGAATAGGCGCAGCCAACACTTTTGATTTTATGTATTTACCATACCTGTTTGATGCAACACAGCATATGATTACTTGTCAACTCACGTGCATTCACGTGCCATCACCACATTGTGGTGTGAATAGACCCTAAGTGAGAAATATGATGTATCTCTAAATTATCAATAATTAAATGTTAGACCATATTCATGTAAGTGTTTTCTAATTCTTACTTGTGGCTCAGCAGTATTAGTAACTGAACTTCTGGTGCAGACTGAGGAAAAGTCTATAATTTGTTTGAAAGTCCAGAGGGGGTAGTTATATAGCAAGCAATCCACCCCATCTTTTGCTTGCTGCTTTGCCTCTGTGTTGTGGCTGCACTTTTTCTACACACACTCACCAAAGTCACATTTCAGATCAGTCATTATGGCGAGGAGAAGAGAAAAAAGCAACTGCACCTGTGTCCACATCTTGTGAACATGCAGCCAACATCAATCAGCAGGAGAAGAAACAATTAAAGATGATCTCAACAATGTTTTTGAGATCTCACCCAAACATAGAGCTTAGCCCCTCCCATGTGTGTTTTCAGCATTTTGTAGACTAACCTTGAGTTTTGGACTACAGAAATAAAATGAAAACTTCCATCCCATGTCATTATTTAGCAGCTACAGGAACGAAAGGTGTGCCCCCTTTCAAATGGAAAGAGAGAAGTACACTATTTGCCACCAAACCCTCTTATGACTGTTGACTACAAATCCAGTCCTTATTGCATGTTTGAATAGGATCTACTGACAGAAATTCGATCTAGTGGAAGTCTATAACAATCCTAATATTTGGGCATGTGGATCACAAATTAAAAACTTACTGCAAATCTGTACAGAGGGTCCAAATTTACAAGTATGCAATTGAACCCAACAGTAGGGCTTAAATCTATATTAAATGTACAGAAAGACCTAAGATTAGAATTCACATAAATACGTGTATATATGTTAAATTAAAAGATTCATTGCAACAACAAACATATCTCCAGTATGTAATAAAAGCTCTTACATCAAAATAGACACTCCCTCTTTGATAAAGATATACAGCAGGTTCAAGTAGAACCTTCGATCGTGAAGTTAAAGGGATTTTAAAGGCAGAAGGTTTTTTTTTTCTTAATGCATTCAATGCATTAAGATAAAAAAACCCTTCTGTGTGCAGCAGCCCCCTTCAGCCCCCCTAATACTTACCTGAGCCCGACCTTATCCAACTATGTTGCAGGAGTGTCTAAGCTTCCTGGGACTCCCCTCTTCATTGGCTGAGAAAGCAGCGCGGCGGGATTGGCTCTCACTGCTGTCAATCAAAATCATTCAGCCAATCAGGAGAGAGAGGGGATGAAGCTGGGGCATGACTCTGGGTCTGAATGGACACAGGGAGAAGTGACTCGGCTCAGGTGCCCCCATAGCAAGCTGGTTGCTATGGGGGCACTCGACAGGAAGGAGGGGCCAGGAGAGCCGAAGGGGGGCCCAAGAAGAAAACAGTATAGGCTGCTCTGTGCAAAATCAACTGCACAGAGCAGGTAAGTATAACATGTTTGGTATTTTTCTTTTTTTAAACATGACAATCACTTTAAGTCCTAGCTTGTGCAACTTTTTTTTTTTTTTACCATTAAAGAATTTTTTATTAGGTTTAAAAGGAACAGTACATTTTATGATATAGCACAACAAGGAAAGGGTATACAAATTGCAACACGGATATGTACAGCAGTTAGAATTGTCATACAATTATACCATTGAGAGTCTTGGGCAGACCTTTCGGGATGTATTGTGTCACCTAGTGCAGTATACGTCCGCCAGTATGGATGCACATAAAGATTTGGGTGAGGGCATCAATAGGGAGAGAGGGGGGAGGGAGGTGGAGGGGGAAGAAGTGGGAGAAGAGAGGAATGAGAGAAATGGGGAGGAAGGAAGAACGGGAGAGAAGGCCGGAGATACATAGGAAGGAGGGGGAAGAGAAAGGGGGAGGAGAGTGAGGGGGGAAAGATGAGGGTGGGGGGTATAGGAAGAGAGGGGAGAGGAATGGGGGATAGAAGAATTGGAGGAAGGGGGAAGGAGGTAAGGGGAGGAGGGGAGGAGGGGATGGGGGCCAGAAGGGAAGGGTTGGAGGGAGCGAAATAGGAAGGAAGGAAGAGGAGAGAGGGGGAAGGAGGGGAAAGAAGGAGGAGGGGACAGGGGAAGAAGGAGTGATGAAGAAAGAAGGGAGGGGGGGGAGAAGGGAAAGGGTAGGGGGAGGGGAGCGACGGGGGGAGACAAGGAAGGAAGGGATGGGGGGAAACGTAATAAGAGGGGAAGAAAGAGAAAAGAGAGGGAGAAAGGGGGGGGAGGGAGGGGGGAGGAGGGGGGGAAGGAAGAGGGGGGGAGGGTTGTGGAGACCACAGGTTCGGAAAACAGGGGGAAAAAAAGGGGGGAGGGGAAGCTAGTGTGTGAGTTGTCTGCAAATCATCATAACATCGTGTTCAACAGCCATATCCAGCAAAAAGTAGGGAACTGGTGAAATTAGGGGATAACCATTAAACGTAACAGGAAAAACAAAAACAAGAATAACCGGTCAGCAGAGTAATCCAAAATCAAATTATCAGCAAAGTAAGATTAATAACCCTTAGTCGAGATCCAAGAGGACCACAAGGACCATTCACGGTCAAATCTGGCGCTGCGACCAGCTTTGCGTGCGAGAATGCCCTCATACACAGAATTAGTTTTGACCATGGCAATAACCTCTGAGGAGTTGGGTACAATATCTGATTTCCATTGTCTAGTCACCAGGCCGCGGGCGGCCAGTAGTATGTGGGTAACTATGGAGCTACTTTCTATAGGGAACCTCTCAACCCCTATATTCAATATCGCCAGTGCTGGAGATGGGCGGGTTATCACCCCAGTAATCTCTGAGATTATGGAGAATATCTTGTTCCAGAAACTGGTCAGGTGCTTGCAAGACCAAAACACATGAACAAGGTGGGCTACGTCGCCACACCCCCTCCAGCACTGGGGTGAATAGTTTGGTACGAACTTAGAAAGGCGGTATGGGGTGAGGTACCATCGCAGGGTGATCTTCTGGGACAGTTCCCAGTGGTTAGTGCAAGATGAGGCTTGTCTAACCGAACAGAAGGCTGCTTTCCACTGCTCATCACTAAATGAGTCCCCCAGATCCCCCTCCCATTTTGTAAGTGGGACAATTTTGCAGTAATCCAACTTGTTGTGAAAAAGGTTGTAGAAAAGGGAGGTTCCTTTAATCGAGCGGAGATTACCCAGCAGGAACGTCCAGCCTCTTAGGGGCAAGTGGATATGAGGGGATGTCAAGGAGCGGAGGAAATGGGCGAGCTGTAGATACCTGTAATGCTCAGAGGAGGGGAGCGCGTATTCCGCCTGTAGGGTTTGAAAGGATTTGATGTTGTCTCCTATCAGAATATGGTCCAAATTCGTAATGCCCCTACTAGTCCAAACTCTGAAGGAGGAGTGAGGGATAACTATTTCCAATACTCCCGTAGGGATAGGGACCCTCGTTTTTTGGGATGACGGTAGCGCACAAGTCGTGAACGCCCGCCAAGCCAACAGCGAGGCCCTGACAGAGATGGGCAACTTCTCTAGCGGCAATGGGCGCCATACATCTGCCAGGAGCACCGTCCGCAGGGGAAGGGGAGAGCAGATGTCCTCCTCCAAAGAACTCCACACTGTATGGCACCCTGGGGCCACCCAGTGCTTTAATTGAGCCAAATGTGAGGCGAGGAGATAGTCACCGACATCCGTCATGCCCATTCCGCCTGCGGTCCAGTGTTTAGAGAGAAAGGAGTGGGCACTTCTTGGCCTCTTCCCCTTCCATACCAACTCCTTCAGTGCTGTCTGAAGCGATGCGAGAATTTGACGGGGGACAGGAATTACTAAGGATCTAAATATGTAGAGGATCTGGGGTAGAATAAGCATTTTGAACGAGGCAAGGCGGCCCGACCAGGTGAGTTCAGTTTTCAGGATTCTCTGGCACTCCTGCGTAATTTTAGTTACCAAAGGGGGGAAATTCGTAGCAGCCAATTTATCCACCGTTGGGGTCAGTAAGATAGCCAGATAAGGTATACAATATCGTTTCCATGTATAGGGGTACAGAGTTTGTAATTTATGACTCAGTTGTTGAGGTAAGCCCAGGGGAAGAATCAAGGACTTCGCAAAATTAGCCTTATAGTAGGAAACCAGGCTAAACCGCTGCAGCAGTGAATGTGTAGCCGCTAGGGATTTTTCTGGGTCCGTCATGAAGATTATAACATCATCTGCGAACAGGTTTATTACATGGGAGCGCAAAGGGGTCACAAGGCCCTTGATGTGAGGAGAGGATCTAACGGCCTCCGCCAGAGGTTCGATAAGGAGGTTAAAAATTGAGGGGGAGAGTGGGCAGCCCTGCCTCGTTCCATTGGTGATTGGGAAAGCTTTTGAGAGCATATTAGAGGTGTACACCTTCGCGGAAGGGTTAGAATAGAGCGCTAAAATCGCACTCAAGATAGGTCCCTGGAAGCCAAACCGCTGCAACACCCTGGTCATATATGTCCAATGGACCCGGTCGAATGCCTTCTCCGCATCCAAAGAGAGCAGCAGAGAAGGCACCCGACCGGACCCTGCCCTGTCTATAAGCCCTATGACCCTTCTTGTGGCATCCGACGTCTGTCGTCCCTGAACAAACCCGGATTGGTCCGGGTTGATGAGATTCAGCAATATAGGGTGAAGTCTAAGGGCCAACACCTTAGCATACAGCTTGATATCCGTGTTCAATAAGGATATCGGTCTAAAATTGGGGGGAGAAGTAGGTTCCTTGCCAGGTTTAGGTAATGTAACAACATATGCTTGGAGTAACTCCCCTGGCATGGAGGCAGAGGCCACAGCAGCCGCAAACATCAAGGCTAAGTGAGGGCTAAGCGTCTTTGCAAACTTCTTATTGTATAAGTTGGGGAGTCCATCAGGGCCTGGGGATTTACCGGAGGGAAGGGTGTGTATGGCCCGTTCCACCTCAGCTGTCGTGATTGGGGTGTTCAGAGCTTGCAGGGTGGAAGGGTCAAGTGTCGGCAAGTCTATGGGCACCAAAAAATCAGAAATAAGTTGATCGGTTGGTTGAGGGGTGGAAGGGTCATCTTTAAGGTTATATAAGGATCCATAATATTTAGCGAATGCGTCAGCTATTTCCTGCGGGTTCATGATTTTTGATTTTGTGGCGGGATCCAGGAGGTAGGCAATTCTGTTTTTGACGCGTTTAGCCTTAAGTTTATTCGCCAATACCTTCCCGGCCTTGTTACCTGCCGAGTAGTGGGAGAGTTTAAGGGCTCTAAAATATTTGTCTTGGTTCTCAACCAGTAGGTTTCTCAGATCCGATCTAAGTTTGAGTAATTGTTGGGCCAAGTGAGGATGGGGGGTGTTCTTATTTAGGGGTTCTAAGCGCTTGATCTCTGCCATGAGGTGGTCTAGCTGCCGTGTCCTTTGCCTCTTAAGCCTTGCACACAGTTTAATAAGTATCCCCCGAATAAAGGCCTTGTGGGCACACCAGATCACCGTGGGGTCAGAAACCGAACCCTCATTATGCAAAAAGTATTCCTCAAGATGTCGCTCTATCTGAGAGGCAAATTGAGGAGAGTCCAGCACCTGTGCATTCGCTCTCCAGAGATACGCTGGGCCCGGGGTGCGATCTTCCCGCACAGATATGGATACTGGGGCATGGTCGGACCACATGATGTTATGAATGCTCGAGGTTTGCGTCAATTGTAACAGACGCTTGTCAACCAGTATCATATCAATGCGGGAGTAGGTATTATGTCTCAAGGAGTGGAATGAATAATCCCTCTCCCCCGGGTGGTGGCATCTCCACACATCAAACATCTCCACCTCATGAAATATAGATTGTAAAGCTGGAGGCGATCGCTTGGGTGAGGAGGAGATGTCCAACGCGGGGTCCGCCGTTGAGTTAAAGTCCCCACATACTACCAAGGAACCATACTTGTGCTTGTCCAATAGTCTGAACATCCTTCGCCAGAAGCGTATCTGACGCGTGTTGGGGGCATATGCATTCAAGATCGTATAGGGGATATTGTTCAGTTCGCACTGCAGTATAAGATATCTTCCCAGCGGATCTGGAACAACCCTGTGTAGGGAAAAGGCTACAGAGTCTCTCACTGCTATCAGAACTCCCTTGCGTTTACAGCTGTCCGATGCTGTGTAAATATGAGGGAAACTTCTGTGTGACAGCGTTGGGGCTGAGGACTGCATAAAATGAGTCTCTTGTACACATAGGAGATCACTTTTCAACTGTAGAGCCTCACGCCACATAGAAGCTCGTTTGGCAGGATGGTTGAGGCCGTGTACATTGAAGGAGGTGATTGTGATAGCCATCATTTAAGTGTGTAGGCGGTGGTGATGTTACCTGATCCAGTACGACTTCGTAGGGAGCAGAGATAACCATCCGTGGAGCCACAGTGAGCAAAGAAGGCAGGGGCCGTCCGCAACATGTGCCCATGCGAGATGTCCGTAGTCCATGGTTTTAATCTGCTGACCAAAAGGGAGTAGAAAAAAAAAGAAAAACAACAAAACATAGGAGCAAAGGTGTAATGCTCGTAATATGCGTAAAAAATTGAGAACAAACTCGTGAGCAGGTTTACTGCACATAGTCATGGGGGGAGGTTTGGGTGGGCACTACGGCCAGGCTCAGGGAGAGGGTCTTTGCGGAAAAGCTTGAGGTGGCAACCCTTTGGGCTGCTTCTTCCCCTTTTTCTTATGGGTGACCGTTTGCCAGTCCTCAGGTAATGGGGAGATGCGCCCGGATGGCCTTGGAGGGGTGTTGTCTCGGTCCGGGAGGAGACCCCAGGACTGAAGCAAGTCCAGGCCAGCTTGCATGGTGGTGATAATGTGGGGCTTGTTGTTGTACGTGACCGTAAGCTTCACAGGGAACCCCCACCTATAGATAATGGAATGATTCCTGAGGATTTTTGTCAGTGGGTGTAAAACCCTCCTTTGTTGCAGGGTGTATTGTGACAAGTCAGCAAAAAGCTGGAGTCTGGAGTATGCTTCCTGTATAGGATCCCTCTTTCGGAATGCTGACATGAGGCTGTCCTTTACATGATAAAAATGTATCCTCATAATAACATCTCGGGGGATCTCCTCCGGTAGGTGAGAAGGCTTAGGGAGGCGATGAATCCTGTCAATGACAAGTTCAGACTGTGGTGTGTTCGGGAGGACCGCTAAAATAAGGTCTCGTGCATATTGGTCCAGGGCACCGGGGTGCACCGACTCTGGGACCCCCCTGATCTTTACATTGTTCCTTCTCGACCTATCCTCTATGTCAGCCAATTTTGATTTGAGCTTGTCAATCTCATCCTCATGGGTATAGTGGGCATCAATCAGTTCATTGTGTGAAGCTGCAAACTCCCCCATCTTGGACTCAACCCTGTCCATGCGTCCTCCCAGGGCCTGCGCCTCCACCTTAAATGCAGCGACACATTCCATCATATCCGCGTGCATGGAAGCCCGCAGGGACATCATCATGTCCCTGAGTCTGACCTCAGAGACCGGCTTCTCGCTGGCAGGGAAGGTGTCTATGTTAGGGGACAATTCCCGGGTAGTGTTGGTGGATGAAAGGTCCCCCTGGCTTACCTCCACGGCCGACATGTCTCCCGATAGTCTGGGCTTACTCTTTACAGGACTCCTGGACATCGGGGTGGAGGCCGCCGAGGACCTAGGTTGTCCCGCCTTCTGTGCCGAGGTGTGTGGAGGGCTAGGCGAGGAGTGAGACGTCCCGCTGGATGAGGCCGGAGATCCGCCCCTGCCGCCATCTTGGCTGCGTTGCTTGTCCTGGGCCATAAAGAAGTGCTGGAGCTGCCGTGGCTGGCAGGTATCCTTCTTCTTCCTAGCCATCGGTATCGAAGGCAGGGCGAGTCCAGCAATCACACAGGCAGGAGCAGGTCGATTTGCGAGGTGTTAGGGCGCCGATGGTAGTAGATTCTCTCCCTGGTCTGGCGGAGCTCTGTGCTCAGACGTCCATGCTGTTACGCGGCGGCCACGCCCCCCCGCTTGTGCAACTTTTTAATAACAAAGACAAGTGGTTGTAAAGGCTAAACGATTTTTACCTTATAGTAGAAATTCAGGCTAAAACTTAAATCTTTAAATCTTCTTGCCTCCACAATCAAAGACTAACCTATCTAGCCCTGTAAAGAAGAAATCGCTATATATACCTTTTCTAAAGCCGCTCCAATCCGGTCCCATGCTGAGCTGTCAGCGGCGTGTCTGTGTAGGAGTGTGCAGGAGAGGCAACTGACAACAGAAGCCCCATAGTAACTTTATTGGTGACATCACTTCCCAGGCATTTCCCAGCCATTGTCGACTGTCTCCTGCACATAGCTTCTTTAGAAAAGGTATGTATAGCGATTTTTTGCTTTACAGGGTTAGATAGGTTAGTCTTCGATTATGGATGCAGATAGATTTGGAGATTTTAGTTTTAGGGTGAACTTTCACTTTAATGCTTTCTTTGCATTAAGCTAAAAAACCTTTTAGGTGTAGCTCCACCCTAACCCGCCACTGCTCCTAACCCCCTGCCACTTAAAGAGTAACTACTCTTTAATGTGGAACTGAAATTGCTTTCTGGTATGGGAGTATGCCTATGCACGCCTATGAAAGTGGGGGGTGTCATGGCGCTCTTCTAATATCCCAAGGTGATACAAGGAATGTGGGTGGATGGGAGGGGGGGGGGGGGTTATGGGGCTGCGTGGGGGGTAACAAAGTTTGGTACTGTAGGGAAGCTATAGTCCGCGGCAGCCGGCTGAAGCGTGGAGAAGCCCTGAGAGATGCAAGAAAGGAGAGAGCGGCGCCAGCTTAGTATAGTACAAGTTTATTTAACACTGTTAAAATTGGTGACTCACTGTCCGAGGTTGGGTGAGACCGGTACACAAAGACTGTTAGGGTCATCCATCTTCCTCTTCCAGGATAGTGGTCATAGGAGAAGGTGGTGAGGTTCCAGAGGTATAGCCGAGCCGCTGTGGGGCTGCTAGTTGTCACTGGCCGCTGCGGAGCATGCACAACAGGGCTCCGGCTGCCGACTTCTGATCCCTGATGACATCACTTCCTGGCAGGAGAAAAATAGGGGTTGCACGCGTTCAGAGCATCCGTGCTCCTTCGTCAGGCGATGGGAGTGTCTCAGGTGGGGCAGGGAATTTATACCCTGTTGCCGGACTAATTGCAAAGACATCTGTCTGTGGGGGGGCGGAGCCAAAAGACTCTAAGAAAGTCATCTCAGTAAAAACACAATTGGGGATACATGTCTCTAGGAAATCCATAAAAGTACATAAAAATACATAAAAATACATGATGGTATTACATAAAAGAGGACTTATAAGAATAAATCCCATAAAAACAATACTGACATGGCCATGGGGAAAATAGATCGGTAATGTGTGTATACATCTACATGAAAAAACGGTATTGGAGGGAAAAAATAAAAATAGAAATAAATGTAAAGATAAAAAAAAAAAAAAAAATAAACATAAAAATAAAAATATATAAATAAAAATAAAAATAAACATGAAAATAAAAGTAAAAATAAAATAAAATAAAATAAAAATAAAAATAAAAATAAATATAAATATAAATATAACACTAAAAATAAAAATAAATATAAAAATAAAAATAAAAATGAAAATGAGAATAGAATACACACATACATATATATATACACACATACACACATAAAAAAAAATATATATATATATACATATATATATATATATATATAAAAAATATATTGATGGAAAAAAAAAAATATATATATATATATGTCACTGATAGGGAATGATGTGTGAATGTATGAGGTGTCACAAGTATATGTGCAATATTTTAGAGTGTGATATTGATTTCTAATCCCTCGTTTAGGCCTCCTGGCGCTAGAGTGTCCAGGGTATAAATCCAGTAGTTTTCTCTGGTACACAGTCGCTTGAACCGTTCAGCAGGGGGAAAGTGTGCAGGGATGGCTTCCAATACCCACACTTTGAGTCCATCGGAGCACTTGGGATGATACTCAGTAAAGTGTCGGGGGACGCTATGTTTATCGGAACCTGTTTCAACAAGGTTCCGATGCTCTCCAAAGCGTTTGCGTAAGGTCCGTATTGTACGGCCTACATAAAGTAGGTTGCAGGGGCACACGAGGCAATAGATGACATATTCCGTCGAACAAGTGTAGAAGTCAGTGAGGTGATGGGTTTTTCCATTGCTTGTGAATTCCTTTAGACCGTGTCTCACATGTTTGCATGTTAAGCACCTGGTCTTACAACATTTGTACATTCCCTTGATTTGGAGAAAGGAGGTGAGTGATGAGTTAGTTTTTGGTCTAATGGAGCGGACCTGGCTTGGTGCTATTAGAGTTTTGAGGTTTTTTGCACGCCTGTATGAAAAACGGGGGCGCTCGGTGAGGTCTGCACGTAGGTAAGTGTCTTCCTTTAGGATTGCCCAATGTTTATGGAAAATGCGTTCCATGTGCTTGAATTTACTGTGAAACTGGGTAGTGAATCGTGCAGAGGTGGGATGATTGTTTATTTTCCTTGTATACTCCGCTCTACTTTTCTTTAAATCTTCATGCAGGTAGTGGTCAGAGGCTTTTGTTATGAGTTCTTCAGGATAACCCTTTTCAAGAAATTTCTGTTTGAGTAGTGTTCCATGGTGGAGATATGTTTGGGACTGAGTGCAATTGTGTTTAAGGCGGCAATATTGGCTCTTTGGTATGTTCTGAATCCATCTGGGGTGGTGACAGCTATTGTAGTGCAGGTATGAATTTCCAGCGGTGGGTTTGACGTAATTCTGAGCACTGATTGTATTATCATGATGGTATAACTCGAGGTCCAAGAAAGTGAGTTTTTCGGCATCTGAGACTGATGTGAAGGATAGCCCCATCTGGTTGTTATTGCAGTGTTCGAGAAATGGTGGTATGAGGGAGGCAGGGCCATCCCAGATGATAACTATATCGTCGATATATCGACCAAAGAAGATGAGATGAGAAGCAAAGGGATTGTTGTGCCAAATGTATTGCTGCTCCCAGTAGCCCATAGTTAAGTTGGCGTAACTGGGGGCAAAATTGGCCCCCATGGCCGTGCCTTTGATTTGGGTGTAGAACTCGCCATTAAACTCGAAGTAATTGTGGGTGAGACAATATTCTATGAGATCCAGGAGAAAGTGTGTTTGCAGGGGATTGAGTGCAGATTCATCATTCAAGAAGAAACGTACGGCCTGAAGTCCAATGTGATGTGGTATAGATGTATAGAGAGAGACTACGTCCAAAGATAGCCAGAGATATGATGGTTGCCATGGGTAAGAGGATAATAGGTCCAGTAGATTGATGCCATCCTTGACATATGACGGAAGTTGTTGGACTATCGGTTGAAGGAAATGGTCGATATAGATGGAAAAATAACTGGAGACACTCTCCATGGCTGCAATGATGGGTCTGCCCGGGGGATGAAGGGGATCTTTATGGATCTTGGGGAGATGATAAAAATATGGCCTATGGTAAAAGTCATGTTTGAGAAATGACACTTCTGTGGAGGTGATGACATTGTCCTTTGCCGCTTTTTCAATAAGGGAATGAGCTTCCACTTTGAATTCGGGCAAGGGGTCACTGGTGAGTTTTAAGTAGGTGGAGCTATCGGACAGAAGCCTGATGGATTCTTTAATGTAGTCAGCTTTATTTTGAACGACCAGGCTACCACCTTTATCCGCTGATTTTATGATGATATTTGGGTTTTTCATGAGTTCCTTTAAAGCCGATTTTTCCATAGGTGTTAGATTGGAGGCAGGGTGTGTTTGGTCATGGGATGATTGGCACATGCGGCGTATATCAGCGTGGACCACTTGGTAGAAGCTTTGGATGTACGGACCTTTAGCAAATGTGGGGTAAAAAACTGATTTGGGCCGAAACGTAGTATGCTGTATGGCTGGGGAACCAGGTAGGTTTTGGGAAAGAATGGAGACGTAATCATCAGTATCGCAAGTGTATAGATCTTCTAAATTCTCTAGAGCCTGTAGTTCTTGTGTATTGAAATGATAGTTCTGTTCAGTGGTGGGAGAACTGTCAATATCATCTATATTGGGTATTGGTGATTCCTTTATACTGTTTTTGTTTTTGTTAGCTTGAATATGGAAGAAGCGTTGCACCGTAAGGTTCCGTATGAATCTGTTCAGATCTAGGAAAAGGGTGAATGGATTGGGAGCAGCTGTAGGCGCAAAAGTGAGTCCTCGGGCTAAGAGGGATTCTTCAGATGTGGAGAGGGGGTGGTTGGAGAGGTTGAAGATTTTCATAGTCTGCGTGACTTTTCAGGTCTGTCCGTGTCTACGTTTTCCCCCTCTTCTACCTCTGCGATGAATTTATGTATTTTTATGTACTTTTATGGATTTCCTAGAGACATGTATCCCCAATTGTGTTTTTACTGAGATGACTTTCTTAGAGTCTTTTGGCTCCGCCCCCCCACAGACACATGTCTTTGCAATTAGTCCGGCAACAGGGTATAAATTCCCTGCCCCACCTGAGACACTCCCATCGCCTGACGAAGGAGCACGGATGCTCTGAACGCGTGCAACCCCTATTTTTCTCCTGCCAGGAAGTGATGTCATCAGGGATCAGAAGTCGGCAGCCGGAGCCCTGTTGTGCATGCTCCGCAGCGGCCAGTGACAACTAGCAGCCCCACAGCGGCTCGGCTATACCTCTGGAACCTCACCACCTTCTCCTATGACCACTATCCTGGAAGAGGAAGATGGATGACCCTAACAGTCTTTGTGTACCGGTCTCACCCAACCTCGGACAGTGAGTCACCAATTTTAACAGTGTTAAATAAACTTGTACTATACTAAGCTGGCGCCGCTCTCTCCTTTCTATGCACGCCTATGCCTACAGCCTCATAGTTGTATAACCGCAGTGCAAGATCTAAGGCACTGCTGCCTCTGATTGCTAGTCTCTTTCTTCTACTTTTACGAGACCCTCACATGAAGAAACAAAACCATTATCAAGATTATCAAGTCGACTCTACACAGGGACACCATATAGAAAAAGGAATTTCTAAGTCAGTTGACCTTGATAAAATATTAGACCTAGCTTTTGCCTCCAATCAGTGGCAGGAGCCTCCTCAGCTGAATTATGGGTTAATTTCAAGTGATGACACGGAAACCTGAATCCTGATAAAACTGGTACTTTTTGTTTTTGATGGAGTCCAGTCATGAGAGAGCTATATCAGCTGCCAAAGCTCATCTCTCCTTATAAGATTGCTAATTGGATGACTTGGTTGGACTTTCTTGGGTTCAACCCTCCGGTCCTGTGTTCTATAAAAGGGACTGATGCACAAACCCTGTGGGGTGGATACTTACATTGGCTCTTTGCTTTTGCATGGTCTGAAGTTACTAAAGAGGTGTAATGCAAGTAACTGACACACAGTTGCAGCTCGGGTCACAAAACACCTTCTGGTATAAAGATAATGGTACAACATGGAAATCTAATTCCTTACGTTTTCTGGAAGCCAAACATCGAATGAATCGCTCCTAATACATGCCAAGATGGAAGACTTAGATAGCAACAATCAGATAGCAAATTCAACAAAATATGGAAACCTTGGATCACCCAGGGACTCCCTCCAGGTATCAATGAATCAGCACTCCTCTCATGGTAACAACCTCCTTAGCGACATGTCTGCTATGTAATGTTAGAGGACACTCCATCTTCGGGACAGCTCTTTCCTCACTTTTAATCTTCTTTTCTATCTTACCGATCCCTTCTTCCCCTTCCCCTCTCTATCTGTTTTTTGGCTCTACACCCACATATGCTAGAACACCAGAATAACATCTCCCCCTTTAACTTCAGCACAGAATACCTTACTATAGATTTTATCAATGTACCTTAGCATGGTATCACCGACGCATCGTGACTCCTGTTTTAGTCAAATGATGAAATGATGTCATTCTGCTTATTGTACGGGGTGCTAATCTTAACTTTAGACCCTGCTAGGGGCTCTGCGGTCTCACTTTCCCAGTGTCACAGATTGCTCCCATTAGGGGTGCTCGGGGACAGGTGCTTAGTCTGCAACGCGCATCCTTAAGTCTTGGTTATATACCACTTTTCCTTACATATAAGCTGTCATGACCTTGTTATGATTGTGTAACCATGCATATCTAAGAAATACGTTATAGGTGTCATTGTAAACATCTTTGTTACACTTGTTCTTTTTGAAATTCTAATAAAATTCTTTGAACGAGAAAAACATAATGGTACAAGAGTTTAGTGAAGTGCACGCATTGCACGAATGGAGTCCGCGCCAGGTGTAGGGGATCCCATACCATTACTGGGTTTGAGGTAGCGGTGACACGCTGGACAGGTGGAGAGGGCAAGGGCTCTGAGTGCCACTTCTAAATGCACAAGTAACCATGGTGATATTTAGCACATCGAGAAAGTTTACTCAAGTCAATTATCTGTTCCAGCAAAGATACCCCATGTGTAAGGCAGTGACCCTGTACAAAGTACCAAGGTAAGCCCAGAAAAACCCAACCCAAGGTAGGCTTCTCATGTGACCTTTGCTTGGCGCCCAACGAGGAGGGAAACATGAAGGTTGTGACGACCAACCTGCCACCCTGACCCTGCACCTGCCTACTCTCACATGCATACTGGTAGTTTGGCTTCAGTACTTATGGCAAAGTCTGGGGACTTTAATCTGTAAACCAAGTCAGGCAACTAGCATTTTTAGAAGGAGATCAGTAATGGCATATTTTCTTCTTTTGACAAGTGTACTTTAAATAAATATATCCAAAGAGGGTTTGGATAAATCTATATGTTCAATTTGAAATTTACAACCTTGGGTTATCAGATGCTTTTCTCAATGTTTTAGGTGATATACTGTATACAGGTTCTATAAAAGCACAATGCAAAAGTAACTGGTAACATGAAAACAAATCTCTATGGAGAGATAATATTAAAGCTGTGACAGAGAGTACTTTGAGCAGATTTAACTTCAGGATTTCATAGCAAATGAGGGACAATTGGTTGATAGGCCGTAACTGGAGAATCACATGCTGCATAATCCAACATGAGACATGCTTTTTCACTTAAGCTCGCAAAGCTTTGTCTGAGGCTTTTAACCTGCTACATGTTCATCCAGATGTGTGTTTGCTCATTTGTTTGGCTAGGGTATTATGCTGTGCACTGCATGACTGATGTATTTTAATTTGAGATTCGTTTTTATTTTCCAGTCACTATTTCAGGGCATGTCATTCTGTCACTGACATGAATCTATAACACCTAAAAATCTGATCAAGTGTTATGTTACACTAATGGAGAATCTGATCAATCATCCATCCCACAAAAATACAAAACAAAACAAAAAAACAGACATTTGGATCAGAAAATTCCACTACTACCACTTCTGAGTGCCACGAGTTGTGAATTCCTTTAGAATATTTTTTTTGCCATTGCAATCTGTTGCATGGCTGAACTTTGTCTCTGGATCTCTAACTCATGATGTATCTTTTTGCTAAATACTTGCTTGTAAAGGGGCTTGTGATTGGTCGACATTTGGGGCCAAATCCTCACACTCCTGCCCTACTTCTTCTTGGATAAGACTACAACCTGCTGCTGGTAGTGTGCAAGCCTTTGCCATATTGTACCCAACTCCTTGCCAGAGACCCTCCCATGACATACTTGGATGTTATCTTTTATATTTAAAACAAAGGAATGTCCACACAAAGTGATAGTTTCTGTACTTTACTGTAGCACTTGAAAGAGGACAGTGAAACATCACATGGACATACAAACCCGCTGTCACTTGGCATACTTCACCAATCACATATGGTGGATGGTCTGGAGCAGTCACATGCATAGCTCCCAACTGTCCCTGATTTGAAAAAAAGTCCCTCTGTCCCTCATTTTTGCCTAATCTATATCCACTTTACCACTAGAGCATTTTGCTGTCTTACGTCTGGGCCACTTTTTGCGATTCGGCACTGTGCGACTTTAACTGACAATTGCGCGGTCGTGCGACGCTGTACCCAAACGAAATTTACGTCCTTTTTTCCCACAAACAGAGCTTTCTTTTGGTGGTATTTGATCACCTGTGCGATTTTTACTTTTTGCGCTATAAACAAAAAAAGAGCGTTTGTTTTAAAAAAATAACAATATTTTTAACATTTTTTTTATATGAAATTCCCCCCAAAAAAAGATGTAAAAATCTAATTTTTTTTAAATTTTTGGCCAATTTGTTTTCTGCTACCTATGTTTGGTAAAAAAAATCGCAATAAGCGTATTTTGATTGGTTTGCGCAAAAGTTATTGCGTTTACTAACTAAGGGAAAGATTTATATCATTTTTGGTGTTTTTTTTTTTAACGAGTAATGGCGGCGATCTGCGATTTTTTTGCGGGACTGCGACATTGCGGCGGACAGATCGGACCCTTGACTGACATTTTTGACACTTTTGGGGGTACCAGTGACATTACTGCAGTAATCAGTGCTATAAATATGCACTGTTACTTTAAAAATGACACTGGCAGGGAAGGGGTTAATTTTATTGGAGAGGGAGGGGTTAATGTATGCCGTCTAGTGGGCAGTTGCATGATGAAGATGTAGAGATGGTCCGCCCCCAAGCTGACATCACTTCCACCCAATACCTAGGGAGTCCCAGAACTTATTTTCTAGCCCTGTGAGCACTTTCAGCAGCCTTGATTTGCTATCATCAGCGGGACCGGAACACCTATGCAGATTTTGCATTTGTTATTATAACTTTGACATGTACTGTAATAACGTCAGCTGGAACAGAATTCAATACGACAAACCAGATCCAACTCCTGGATTTAAAGTGGTTGTAATGGCTGAAGGTTTTTTACCTTCATGCATTCTATGCATAATATTTACCTGGGCCCAATCACGATCCAGCAATGTGCACAAGAGCAGAAGCTCTCCCGGGTTTCTCCCTTCTCATTGGCTGAGACACAGCAATGGGAGCCAATGGCCATTGGCCATTAGCTCCCATTGCTGTCGATGAAAAGAGAGTGGGGTGTGGGTCTGAGCAGCATTCTGTGTGTCTTATAGACAAGCACAAGCACACACCTGTGCCTCTAGAGCAAGCAGCTTGCTGTGGGGGCACTTAGTAGGGGGGAGTGACCAGGAATGCTGGTGGAGGACCTGAGAAGAGGAGGATCAGGGCTGCTCTGTGCAAATCCATTGCACAGAGCAGGTAAGTATTACATGAATATTATTAAAAAAAGAAAAAAAGTCTTTACAATTTAATACAATTTTAATAACAGTGGTTAATCCTTCTGAAAAGGCAAATGAAATAAATTTGGTCCCAAAGGTCCTAATTTTGTGTGCGTCTCTTCTTTTGCTGTAATATCCAACATACACTATATACCAAACATATTGGGACGTCTGCCTTTACACATGAACTTTAATGGCATCCCAGTCTTAGTCCACCAGGGTTCAATATTGAGTTGGATCACCCTTTGCAGCTTTAACAGGTTCAACTCTTCTGGGAAGAATGTCCCTGTGTCCTTTCTACAACCATTTTCACAGTGGTAGGGCCTTGCATCTTACTCAGATCTTACTCAGCATCCATGCATTTAAAACAGTTCCAAAAGCCAAAAGGTTCTTACCTTTATTCACTCCCTGTTTTAAGGTAAAAAAAACCCTTCTACTAGTCCTATATCGATCCAGCGCTGTGCCTATCTGCAGTAGAACCTTTTTCTCTATCCTTACTCTCACAGGCTCAAAGGCAGCAGTGGGATCCTTTGGCTCCTGCTGCTGTCAATCGAATCCTGTGAGAAGGTTGGGGGGGGGGGGCAAGCTATGCTGGGTGTGTCTATAGATGCAGCTGGGGGAATCCACACAGACCACACCAAGCATAGGTTTGCTAAAGACAACATATGGTCTACGGATTTTTATAATAACAAATTTAATTGGAAAGGATGCCATTTGAAGCAGACTAAAATTTATGCTCTAGCACATTCTATAACATACCAGAAAATGTGATAAACACAAACATTATAATATAATAATTTATAAATATCTCATAGAGCAGCCCTCAAAATTTCCACTCACCTGCTCACATTTGGCAAGTGGAAATTAGTGGAGAGCGAGTATGGAGCAGGGGCGGACTGGGCTGACATATAAGTGCTCATGTATGCACAGGGCCGCTGATGGGGGGACCACCAGTCCTCCTGTAGGGGGACCGGGCACACCTGGGGGGCCCCAACAGCACAGCAAATCAGTGCGGTCAGGCGGAGGGGGCAGTTATGGAAGGAAGCCCTGTGCGGCTCTCGGGAGCAGCTGAAAGCCAATTTCTCCCCCTCCTGCCAGCTTTCAGCTGCTCCAGGGAGAGACACAGACACAGGGCATCTTTCGTGTATTTGCTTCTCCGACTCCCATCCCCCTCCCCATTCTGCCTGCTTCTGATTCCCCCCCTCCCGTGTGCCCCTCTTTCACTGCACCACCCCCTCCTGCAGCGCTGCAGGCTTCCCTGTCCTGTAAAAAAATAATAAGATTGTTAAAAAAAATATTAATTAAACATTGTAATAAATAATTAAAAAAAATTGTGAAATAAAAAAATTGTAAAATTTTTTTAATTTTTTTAAAAATATAAAAAAAAATTTGAAATGTAAAAAACAAATAAAGAGGGCTAATTCACACAGGTTCTTGGTTATGTTTGTGACCACAAATTATGATTTTAGTGCATTTTTAGTGAAAATTTTGTCTTGACATATTTGGGGGGCCCTGCTAAATAGGCTGTACGGGACCCCATGATTTCTAACAGCAGCCCTGTATTTGCAGCCTATCATTGCCCATAAATGCAGCCTCTTCAGTGTCCACCAATGCAGCAGGGAGACTTTGGGAGGATCTGGCGACTGGATCACACCGAGTGGGGATCTCTTGCTGAGACACAGCTTGGATGTGAATAACCGTCCGCTGTCAAAGCCTGCCTCCTGGACTGGCATTGGACCAGTGTGCTGTCTATCATAGTAACCGGTCCAGGAGGCGGGACTTTGTTTAACAGCGGCCGGCTATTTATATACAAGCAGTTTCTCAGCGGGAGATTCCCAGTCTGTGTGATCTGGCCCCCAGATCTTCCTCAGTTTCTTGGCTGAACTCTTCTGGCAGAAGCATTGTGGCCATCAGGGCGGCCTGGACGGGGGGGGCTCTTTGCACCCCCCCCCCCCCCCCCTGGGCTGCTCTAAAGTCCTGTAAAATAGGCTGCACCACTTCTGCCAAAGCAATCAGCCAGGAAACTGTCGGCCAAATCACACAGAGAGGCGATCTCCCGCTAAGACACAGCTTGTATAGGAATAGCCGTCTGCTGTCAAACAAAGTCCCGCCTCCTGGATTGGCTACTATGATAGACAGCACACTGGTCCAATGCCAGTCTAGGAGGCGGGGCTTTGTTTGACAGTGGACGGCTATTCATATACAAGCTGTGTCTCAGCGGGAGATCCCCACTCTGTGTGATCCAGTCGCCAGATCCTCCCAAAGTCTCCCTGCTGCATTGATGGGCACTGAAGAGGCTGCACTTATGGGCAATGATAGGTTGCATATATGAGCACTGATAAGGCTGCACTGATTGGGCACTGATAAAGCTGCACTGATGGCCACTGTTGAGGCGGTACTGATGGACACTGATGAGTTGGAACTGATAAGCTGCACTGATAAGGCAGCACTGATATGCTGCACTGAGGGGCACTAATAGGCTGCACTAATGGCCACTAATAGATTGCACTGATAGCAAACTATGAGGCTGCACTGATGGCCACTGATAAGACGGCAATGATGGGTACTGATAAACTGCACCGATGGGCACTAATGAGGATGCACTGATAAGGCAGCACTGATATGCTGCACTGATGGGCACTGATGAGGCTGCACTGATGACCACTGATAAGGTGGAACAGATAAGCTGCACTGATGGGGCTTCACTGATGGGCACTGATATGCTGCACTGATGGGCACTAATAGGCTGCACTGATGGCCACGGATGAGGCTGCACTAATGGGCACTGATGGAGCGGCCCTGATGGCCACTAATGAGGCAGCAGTGATAGCAAATAATAAAGCAGCTCTCTTAAGTGGCACTGATGGGGCTGCATTGATAAGGCAGCAATGAGATGCTGGTCTGATCGGCACTGATAGGCTGCACTGGTGGCCCCTGATGAGGCTGCACTGATGGCCACTGATGAGGCTGCACTGATGGTCACTGATGAGGGGGCACTGACGGGCACTGATAAGCTGCACTGATGGGCCCTGATGGGGCTGCACTTATGGGTACTGATGGGGCTGCACTTATGGGCACTGATGAGACTGCACTGATGGGCACTATACTGATGGGCACTGATCAGGCTGCTCTGATGGGCACTAATAAGGCTGCACTGATGGGCACTGATAGGCTGCAAAATACATATGAATCCCTCCGCTGTATCTCTCCTGCCTTGGAGATGGCCAGGTTTGTCCCTCTCCCAAAGGGACAATGGTCAGGTTCCTCTCTCTCCCCATGCCCAACCTCATTTAGTGAAGAATACATATACATGCCCCTTTAGTTAACTCCTGATGAAGTGGACCAAAGTCCAGGAAACGCGTTGAGTTTTGCTGAGAAACTAATACGAAATATATAGTAAAGATTAGATAAAAACTGGAGAGAAGTTTGTATACTGTAATTGGGTTGTCAGTATAAAATATCTATGCATAGAGAGGCATGATTTTATCAATGTACTGTTTTTAAGAAATATGTGTTTTTTGTAATACATTTTATATTTGAACAAGATATGTGTCTATGTGCCGTTATTTTGAGGTAGCTTCTTTTTTTTTTTTTTTGTACAGATGCACACAGCTCTACTTGGGAGTGTACGGCATGTGTGCACCCATAGCAATTGGCTTGCTATGGAGGCACACAGAAAGAAGGAGGAGCGGAGAGTGCCAGCGGGGGACCTCAGAAGGGGAGCTAAGAGGTCACTAGAGCAGGTAAGTATAAACCTCTTTTTATTTTAGAAAAAACATTCAAGCCTTTAGTATCAAACTTCAAGACCACAATAAGTATATATACGTACATTGCAGGTATGAAGCTGTTTAGCGGGTATTGCTTTTTACAGCTGGCGCTCCTGTTTCTGCTAAAAGCGATCCGAGTGGCTGATTAGCTGCTGGTTCAGTTTTAGAAGCAGCTTGAGGGGTCGACCACCTTTCTTTTGGTGGTATTTTATCACCTCTGTGTTTTAAATTTTTTTTGTGCTATAAACAAAAAAAGATCAACAATTTTGAAAAAAAAAACTAAATTTTTTTAACTTCCTTCTAAAAAATACATCTATTAATAAAATGTAAAAAATCAATTATTTTCATCAATTTAGGCCAATATGTATTCTGCTACATATTTTTGGTAAACAAAAAAATCCCAATAAGCTTTAGGCTCCGTTCACATCTAGGCGTTTTGGGGCGTTTTTGGGGAGTTTTTCTGCTCTAGGATCAGCTCTCAAAACGCCCAACAAGACAAATCCTATTCATTTCAATGGCCCCTGTTCACATCTGAGCGTTTTGACGCTGTAAGCAAAACGCCCAACACTCAAAAAAGTACATGAGCTTCTTTTTGGGCAGATTACAGGCGTTTTCCATTGGTTTCTATTCAATCTAAAAACGCCTGCACAAAAAAACGCTTGTAAAAACGCCCGTAAATCGCGGTAAAATCGCGGTAAAAATTGCAGTAAAAAACGCGCGAAAACGCTACGCTCAGGTGTGAATGTAGCCTTAGTGTCTACAAACTATGGGATATATTTATGGAATTTTTATTTATTTATTTATTTATTTTCTTACTAGTAATGGCAGCGTTCTGCCTTTCTGCAGCATGATTTGAAGGTGCCAGGGGACATCGAGCACATGTTACCCTCTGATCGGCTCTCGCTGTGTATAATCACAGCGGGGGCGAGACGACTGCGTCGTGCGTTTGCACAAGCTACCTGGAAGAGCCGGATCATGTGTATACAGTGGGGACAATAAGTATTTGATCCCTGCAAATTTTGTAAGTTTGCCTACTTACAAAGAAATTTAGGGTCTATCATTTTTATCATATGTGTATTTAAAATGATAGAGACAGAATATCAACCAAAAATCCAGAGAAAATACATAAAACAAATGTGAGAAATTAGGTTGCAGTCCAGTGAGTTAAAAAAGTATTTGATCCCCAAGCAAAACATGACTTAGTACTTGGTGGAGAAACCCTTGTTGGCAAGCACAGAGATAAGATGTTTCTTGTAGTTAGTTTTGGTCCCCTCTTCTTTACAGATCTTCTCTAAATCCCCAAAGTTTCTTAGCTCTCGCTTGATAACTTGAAGTTTCAGCTCCCTCCATAGATTTTCTATAGGATTAATATCTGGAGACTGACTAGGCCACTCCAAGACCTTCTTCTTGAGCCACTTCTTTGTCGTCTTGGCAGTTTGTTTTGGGTCATTGTCATGCTGAAAGACCCATCCATGACCCATCTTTAGTTTTCTGGTTGAGGGAAGAAGGTTCTCATCCAAGATTTTACAATACATGGCCCTGTTAATTGGCTTCTCAATGCAGCAGAGTCAGGCTGTGTGATTAGCAGAAACAGCCCCAAAGCATAATGCTTCTACCTTTATGCTTGACTGTAGGGATGGTGTGGTTAGGGTCATAGTCATCAATTTTTTTCCTCCAAACACGGCGAGTCCCTCTCCTCAAGAAGGCACATGTACTTGGGAGATTGGGGAGAAAGTGCTGTGGTCAGATGAGACCAAAATTAAACTCTTTGGCATTAACTCGACTCGCCGTGTTTGGAGGAAGAAAAATGCTGACTATGACCCTAAGAACACCTTCCCTACAGTCAAGCACGGAGGTGGAAACATGATGCTTTGGGGCTGTTTCTCCAATAAAGGTACAACTTTGTTGCACTGAGGGGCCAATGGATGGGCCATGTATTGTAAAATGTTGAATGAGAACCTTCTTCCCTCAGGCAGAACACTGAAGATGGGTCGTGGATGGGTCTTCCAGCATGACAATGACCCAAACCATATTGCCAAGGCAACAAAGGGTTGGCTCAAATAGAAGCACATTAAGGTCCTGGAGTGGCCTAGTCAGTCTCCAGACCTTAATCCTTTAGAAAATTTATGAAGGGAGCTGAAACTTTGAGTTGCCAAGAGACAATTAAGAAACCTTAAGGATTAAGAGAAGATCTGTAAAGAAGAGTGGATCAAAATCCCTCCTGAGATTTGTGCAAACCTGGTAACCAACTTCAAGAAATGTCTTACCTCTGTGCTTTCCAACAAGGGTTTTTCCACCAGGTACTAAGTCATGTTTTGCTCGAGGATCAAATACTTATTTCACTCACTGAACTGCAACTTAATTTATAGCATTTGTTGTGTGTGTTTTTTTTTCTGGATTTTAGGTTGATATTCTGTCTCTATTATTTAACATACACCTATGATAAAAAATATAGACCCTTCAATTCTTTGTAAGTGGGCAAACTTACAAAATCTGCAGAAGATCAAATAATTATTTCCCTTTTGTATACCTGTGACCTGGCGCACAGCTCCGGCCCTGTGGCAGTGAAACCACTATAGGGTGGTCAGCAAGTGGGTAACATGAAGGATATATCTATATTAGGAAGAGATAGCAGGAGAGATGTCAGCTTAGACCAAACACAACTGTGGACCAGTGCTGGGGATAGAAGGTATTAGAGAATAGGGGGGCATCAGTTCATGGAAATAACTTTTAACCTTCCAGTTTCCAGCTAAATATCTTGTCCTCAGTAGCTCATTTGTCTTTTTCAGCATCTCAGAGCCCCAGTGTAAAACCTCCACAAAAAAAAACAAGAATCATAATAGCAATAATATTGACCATCACAATATTTAATATCATGACATAATTGTTGGTACTTCTGCACACAATAACTCTATAACCTACCCAAATACATACTTCTTACTGCACAGCCTGCAAAGGGGATGTATGACTAGTGACAACGAATCGGGAGCCCCTGTACCTTTTGAAGTCCGCTCCTCATATTTGGAAATGTCACAGTTAGTACAGGCTCAGTGTTTTAGTGTTTAATTTGCCTCTAAATGAAGGAGCATAGATAAAGGCAGAGATATGCTGTTTGAAACCCACTCCAGAAAGCCCTAGCTGGCATGTCTGCTTTCTTTAGAACGTAAGCAACAGCATTGCCCAGTAGTCCAGACACCTGCTTGCCCACAGTCTAAGCCACTGGTGTCAAACACAAGGCCCGCGGGCCGAATGCGGCCCCCAAGGCCATTTCATGTGGCCCTCGCACCTCTCCTGCAGCTGCGGCACTCCCCTTGTCTGTGTCCCCACCTTGTCTCTGTAGTCGACAGCAGAGAGGACAGAACTCCTTTGCCAAATCCTGCACTCCTCTGTGCAGCTGTAGAAAGGCTCCTCTTTGCCCCCCCAGGACATGGGGTGCTCTGGACATCTAATCCTACAGATATAACCGGCCCTTTGAGGGCAACCATAATGCTGATGCGGCCCGTGATGAAATGGAGTTTGACACCCCTGGTCTAAGCAGTGACTACAGCTTTGCCTGCTGGTCCTACCTTCTGTCAAACCCTGTTCCCACCCCCAGCTTGAGAAATCAGTGTATGACATGCCAATCTGGTGTAGAAGCAGGGGGGGAGGGGGATAGCTAGGCAAGAAGATGGTGGCTTAAAAACTCCTATGGATCCTGTAACTGAGTCACTAAGGGTCCTTTTACACTGATGCTGTGAGGTTTGGCTACGCTGTGGGTGTAGTGCAGTTTGCCAGTGGGTTTGGTGCAGGTTAGGTGCGCTGTCCCATTGACGTCTATTATGTCTTTTGGTTTTGGTGTGTTTTCTGAAAGAGACAAAACCATGGGACATAATAGACCTCAATGGGACAGCGCAGCTAACCTTCACCAAACCCAAGGATATACTACCCTGAACCCACGGCGCATTCAAACCACATAGCATCAGTGTGAAAACTTGTTTCCACGTTCTTTACCAACAATGTGTGAGTTGAGGGGATGTTAACAGCACTGCCAATGACACTCAATGCTGCCACTGACCACCAATGCAGGGGGAAATTGTTAAATATAACTGCCACTGGTAACCAATGCAGGAGGAAATGAATAAATATAACTGCCACTAATAACCAATGCGGGGGAAATGGGTAAATATAACTGCCACTAACAACCAGTGCAGGAGGAAGTGGTTAAATATAACTGCCACTGACGACCAATGCAGGAGGAATTGGTTAAATATAACTTCCACTAACAACCAACACAGGATTAAATGGTTAAATATAACTGCCACTAACAACCAATGCAGGGGGAAATGGTTAAAAATAACTAACATCCAATGCAGGGGGAAATTGCTAAATATAACTGCTACTGACGACCAATACAGTGGGGGAAATGGTAAAAATAACTGCCACTAACAACCAATGCAGGGGGACTTGGTTAAAAATAACTACCTGTGACGACCAATGCAGTGGGAAATGGTTAAATATAACTGCCACTGACGACCAATGCAGTAGAGGAAATAGTTAAATTTAACTGCCACTGATAACCAATGTAGCGGGAATTGGTAAATATAACTGCCACTAACAACCAATGCAGGGGGAATTGGTTAAATATAACTACCTGTGACGACCAATGCAGGGGGAAATGGTTAAATATAACTGCCACTGACGACCAATGCAGTGGAGGAAATAGTTAAATATAACTGCCACTGACGACCAATGTAGGGGGAAATGGTTAAATATAACTGCCACTGATGACCAAATACAGTGAAGGAAATAGTTAAATATAACTTCCACTGATGACCAATGCAGGGGTAAATGGTTAAATATAACTGCCACTGATGACCTATGCAGGGGGAAATGGTTAACTATAACTGCCACTGAGGACCTATGCAGGGGGAAATGGTTAACTATAACTGCCACTGATGACCTACACAGGGGGAAATGGTTAACTATAACTGCCACTGATGACCTATGCAAGGGGAAATGGTTAAATATCACTGCCACTGATGACCTATGCAGGGAGAAATGGTTAACTATAACTGCCACTGATGACCATTGCAGGGGTAAATGGTTAAATATAACTGCCACTGATGACCTATGCAGGGAGAAATGGTTAACTATAACTGCCACTGATGACCAATGCAGGGGTAAATGGTTAAATATCACTGCCACTGATGACCTATGCAGGGAGAAATGGTTAACTATAACTGCCACTGATGACCATTACAGGGGTAAATGGTTAAATATAACTGCCACTGATGACCTATGCAGGGAGAAATGGTTAACTATAACTGCCACTGATGACCTATGCAGGGGAAAATGGTTAACTATAACTGCCACTGATGACCTATGCAGGGGAAAATGGTTAAATATAACTGCCACTGATGACCTATGCAGGGGGAAATGGTTAAATATAACTGCCACTGATGACCTATGCAGGGGGAAATGGTTAACTATAACTGCCACTGATGACCTATGCAGTAGGGGAAATGGTTAAATATAACTGCCACTGATGACCTATGCAGGGGGAAATGGTTAACTATAACTGCCACTGATGACCTATGCAGTAGGGGAAATGGTTAAATATAACTGCCACTGATGACCTATGCAGGGGGAAATGGTTAACTATAACTGCCACTGATGACCTATTCAGTAGGGGAAATTGTAAATAATACTGCCACTGACCACCTATTGCCTGCCCATTTTGATGACTTTCTGTAGCAAATTATTATTATACAGGATTTATAAAGCACCATTAGTTTGTACCTTGCTTTACAATAAATATTAGTAAATGGTTTAAACATCCAATGTTTTTTTTTTTTTTAGCTGTCTTTGTTTTAGCTACTTGCACTGCATTATAGCTGTCCTCGGAGTGCCAAAACAAAAAGATAGAGACCGCACTCCGATGTATGTCAAAGCATATGAAGCATTTATTCATCGCCGCGAACATCAAACAAGACTAATACATTGTTATCGGAGTGCCCAAAACCTTTCAAAATTCTAGCAATATCCCCGATTCCTCATCTAGAAGAAATTGCTGTATAGTACACTGAGCTAAGCCTGTGCTTTGATGGGTTTCCTTCCCACAATCCAGACACATGCTATTAGGAGTATGTGTATGTATTCACATTTTCAAGGTTCTTGCTGCCATCTAGTGATAGAGAGGTAGTATTGATGCTGTGAAAAGCACATCCATTTACTAGCACAGCATTTTCCGGGAACTGTTTGCTGTGACAGCCAGCAGGGGCGCTAGAGTGCTGGCTGGTTTTCTGGTGATCTGTGAAAAAAGACATCCCCAGAAACTCTTTAGATGTGCACACTCAGATTATTCCTGAATCCTGATAGCCTTTCTATGTTTTCAAGCTTTACAGTTACTTAGTTATCCTTAGTGTGACTTTTTGAAAACCGATTTACAGACACTTGCTGATTAACCACTTTACCACCGGAGGATTTTGCTGTCTTACGTCCAGGCCACTTTTTGCGATTCGGCACTGTGCGACTTTAGCGGACAATTTCGCGGTCGTGCGACGTCGTACCCAAACGAAATTTACGTTCTTTTTTTTCCCACAAACAGAGCTTTCTTTTGGTGGTATTTGATCACCTGTGCGATTTTTACTTTTTGCGCTATAAACAAAAAAATAGTGTAAATTTTGAAAAAATAACAATATTTTTCACATTTTTTTATATGAAATTCCCCCCCAAAAAAATGTAAAAATCAAAATTTTTTTAAATTTTTGGCCAATTTGTTTTCTGCTAACTATGTTTGGTAAAAAAAATCACAATAAGCGTATTTTGATTGGTTTGCGCAAAAGTTATTGCGTTTACTAACTAAGGGAAAGATTTCTGTCATTTTTGGTGTTTTTTTTTAACGAGTAATGGCGGCGATCTGCGATTTTTTTTGTGGGACTGCGACATTGCGGCAGACAGATCGGACCCTTGACCGGCCTTTTTTGACACTTTTGGGGGTACCAGTGACATTACTACAGTAATCAGTGTTTTAAATATGCACTGTTACTGTAAAAATGACACTGGCAGGGAAGGGGTTAATTTTATTGGAGAGGGAGGGGTTAATGTATGTCTGGTGCTTACTAACATGTGTGGGGGGAGGTGACTGAGTGACACAGGGACAGATCGCATGTTCAGCTATGCTGAACCCTGCAATCTTTCACTGTCTGTCACTTAGGAGATCCGCCCGCTTTGTTTACACAAGCGGGCGGATCTCCAAACTCGATTCCCCGACGATCGGGGAAGAGCAGCGGCAATCGCCGCCGCTCCTCCCCTGGCCCGACTCCCGCTGTGAATGAATACGCCGCTCACAGGGGGAGGAGTCCAGCGACTTAGGTCTACGTTGCTGGACGATAACTAACCACATTGCCGCAGTAGAGCTCGAGTAAGCGGTCGGCAAGTGGTTAAAGTATATGTAAAGCTAAAGGCTTGTTCGTACCATATTTGTTGATTTGTGTAGATTGACACAGGCGCAGTGCACAGATATTTTTACGCAGCACAACTCGCCACACAGCTTATCCCCTCACGGCAGTGCGTCACGATGCAGTCTGGTGCATAGACTTGGAAAAAGTGTAATTGAAGCCTTAACCCTTTATTTTTGTATTTAGATATAATAGGTAGTGATTAAACCCCTGACTTCTGACAGACATACAGTATCTCACAAAAGGGAGTACACCTCTCACAATTTTGTAAATATTCTATTATAACTTTTCATGTGACAACACTGAAGAAATGACACTTTGCTACAACGTAAAGTAGTGAGTGTACAGCTTGTATAACAATGTAAATTTGCTGTCCCCTCAAAATAACTCAACACACAGCCATTAATGTCTAAACCGCTGGCAACAAAAGTGAGTACACCCCTAAGTGAACATCTCCAAATTGGGCCCAATTAGCCATTTTCCCTCCCCAGTGTCATGTGACTCATTAGTGTTACAAGGTCTCAAGTGTGAATGGAGTGCAGATGTATTACATTTGGTGTTATCGCTTTCACTCTCTCTGGAAGTTCAACATGGCCCCTCATGGCAAAGAACTCTTTGAGGATCTGAAAAAAAGAATTGTTGCTCTACATAAAGATGGCCTAGTCTATAAGAAGATCGCCAAGACCCTGAAACTGAGTTGCAGCAGGGTGGCCAAGACCATACAGCGGTTTAACAGGACAGGCTCCACTCAGAACAGGCCTCGCCATGGTCGACCAAAGGTGTTGAGTGCACGTGCTCAGCGTCATATCTAGAGGTTGTCTTTGGGAAATAGAGGTATGAGTACTGCCAGCATTGCTGCAGAGATTGAAGGGGTGGGGGGTCAGCCGGTCAGTGCTCAGACCATACGCCGCACACTGCATCAGATTAGTTTGTATGTCTGTCATCTCAGAAGAAAGCCTCTTCTAAAGATGATGCACAAAAAAAGCCCGTAAACAGTTTGCTGAAGACAAGCAGACTTAGGACATGGATTACTGGAACCATGTCCTGTGGTCTGATGAGACCAAGATAAACTTATTTGGTTCACATGGTATCAAGCGTGTGTGGTGGCAACCAGGCAAGGAGTACAAAGACAAGTGTGTCTTGCCTACAGTAAAGCATGGTTGTGGGAGTGTCATGGTCTGGGGCTGCATGAGTGCTGCCTGCACTGGGGAGCTACAGTTCATTGAGGGAACCATGAACGCCAACATGTACTGTGACATACAGAGGCAGAGCATCATCCCATCCCTTCGGAGACTGGGCCGCAGGGCAGTATTCCAACATGATAACGACCTCCAAGACGACCACTGCCTTGTTAAAGAAGCTGAGGGTAAAGGTGATGGACTGGCCAAGCATGTCTCTATACCTAAACCCTATTGAGCATCTGTGGGGCATCCTCAAACAGAAGGTGGAGGAGCGCAAAATCTCTAACATCCATTTGTCACCAAAATAATTGTCCCTATTGGTGGATGTCCCTACAATTTATGTTCTACTAATTCAAATCTGTGATCACCTCCAATGGCCCCTGGTATATTCCCAATATCCCCCCACCCCTAACCATGCTTCTTGGGCTCCTCTGTTCCAAATGCAAACCTGGGACCAGAATTAGGGTGCTGCCAGGTAGAAGGGAGGGAGACCAGTGAATGTCCAATCGCTGATCTCCCCTACCTTGTAAGCAGTGCTTTAAGTGGGCAGGTATGCACTGGTACCCCCCCCCCCCAACAATATTTCCCACTCCAAAGCCAGACCAGTCACCACCAGTGACTCCCCCTGCTCTGGAGTCCCAGCCCAGACCAGGGGGGTGCTCTGTGGGGACCCTGATGTTGGGTTGGGGGGGCGACAAAATTTATAGGCTATAATAGAGTACCGGCACCTCTTTTGGGCCACTTAAAGCACTGCTTGTAAGATCCCGGAAGTGATGTGCACTTTGACTGCTGTGGCTGGGGAAAAAGCTAATAAACTGCGATGTATGCTACATCAACTCCAACGGAAAGCAGGTAAAACATCAGGGCCCCTAAGGTCTCATTAAAAAGAACCTGTCACAACAAAATAGTATTGCATAAGGGAATTTCCCCCATATAATTTAAAATAAGGTTTTGTGAAAAAAAAAAAAAAATTGAGTAAAAATACTCAAGCACCTACCCCCCCCCCCCCATAAAAAAAAAAAAAAATGTTGAGCCCCCCACACCAACATAAACACATGCACCAGGGCCCCTGCATTTGAGAAAGTCAATTGTGCTACACATGTTGCTTATGACTATGCAAGCCAGAGTGAAAGCAATAATTCTAGAGTCATTATTCAGAGTTAACTCTAAACTGATGATCTGTAGGGGCTTTTTGTTGCCATTTCACAGGTGCACATCATTTTGAGACTTGACATGTTTGTTACTTACTCTTATATTTTTCTGAAAAAAATGGGTAATATATTGTGCTTGTGTGTTCTAAAATCAACTATAGCGCATTTAGTGTATGTTTTACTTTTTATTGCACTTGATAAACCATCAATGTAGGGTGTTATGGCCCTGCCCACTAAGGGGGTGCCACCACAGCGCCCTTTATTTACACTCTATTGGTGCAGCATTGATGTCATTACGTCAATGTATGGCCTGTCCAGCCCACTGAGGAGAAAATTGAGGACCAATAGGGGCCACAAAAAAGGAGACCATTTTTGGGGGGACACCCAGAGTTGGGCTATTAACATGATATTTATCAACTCTGTCACAGCTACTCATAAAGCCAACCTAAAGTTAGAGACTGCCTTGATGTCTACCTGTTCCTGTGCTGTGCACATTGTGCTAAAGTTAAAAAAAGAAACCCAAATACTTGCCTGTGACTTTAGTTGTCACCGTCAAGGTTGTTACCTGTCACATTTCCAGTCCTTTAGCATTGGTGTTGTGTGGAAAGTAGTGTAGAAAAGGGGTACCTGTTAAGCCCAAGGGGGACAGGTTTTTGGGAACTGTGGGGAATTCAGGCATAAGTGTAAGTTTGAAGCAGAGAAAAAATGGACTTTAATGGCACAACAGAACTCAAATATCATTAAATGTAAATATTTATACAAAAATGTATTAAAAGATTCATATCTGTATTACATCACATATATCAAAACAAATTACTGGTAGCCACCATCAACCCCAGTATAGAATGGAACTCCCCAGAGAAATATGATAGGTATAGGGGTAACATGGGAATTCAGACATAAAGTTTGCATACCCTACAATTGTCCTTTATTTGTAGGGATGATCCCTCTTTTGCATTAAATTCCCTTTGTGCTTATTTCCTCTGCAGTTGTCTCTCGTTCTAGTTCTAGAAATCTATAAAAAATGTAACTATTTAACTACAAAAAGTGTTGTACTACACTCAACTGTTCATGCAGCCTACTACTAAATTATTATTTTTTTCTGTATTATAAAAAATCAGTATAATGGAAAAAGCAGTGGCAGAAAAAGAAATTGAGGTTTATAACAACTAAGCTGCTTAAAAAAGTAAAATTTAAATAAAAGCGCCCTGCTAAAGAAGACTCTTCATACCTACCTCTCTGGCACTTAGCTCTGTTGAAAAACCTTGGCCTCCAGCAGAACCTTCAAACCCAAGACACTTAAATGTGTGGTAAATGGCTGGTTCCCCACTTTGCGCTGTGTTTTTTTCTGCCGACCACTATGGCCTGGAATGATGTAGGTGCCAAAACCAAATGTGTTGGGGTACATAGACATCAGACACTCCTGGAAGTTTGAGATAATGAAGGTTCTGCTGAAAATTGTAACTTCTAGGCCCTGTTCACAATGACATTAAAGCCAGATGTTTGGGACGTGTTTTTGCTCCCAGAAGCTGTTCACATTTAAAAAACAGGTAGAGTTTGCATTGCTTTGTGTCGCTTTGCAGCAAATATAAAGCTACATGTCGGGTCTGAGAGGAAAAGAGGCTTGTCAACTCCTTCCATTCAAGTCTATAGTAACATGCTTTAAACCTCCGGCATTTACAGTATATTTACAGCGTGTTTACGAAACTTTTACAACTACGTGGCAAATGAGGTTTAATGTGGAGAAGTGAAAGGTATTGCACTTGGGGACTAAAAACATAAGCGCAAAATACGCGTTGGGGGGGGGGGGGGCCTCTGGGGGAAATTGAAGAATGGAGAAAGATCTGGAAGCAATTGCATGCAATGTCAAGCTGCAGCTGCCAAAGCCGGCAGAATATTAGCATTCATAAGGCAGGGGATATATTCCAGAGATAAATCTATAATCCTACCCTGGTCCGACCACATCTGGAGTATTCTGTCCAGTTCTGGTCGCCAATCCTCAGAAAGTATGTGCTGTAACTGGAAAGAGTCCAAAGAAGGGCAACTAAGCTAATTAGGGGATTGGAGGACCTTAATTATGAGGAGCATTTACAAGCGCTCAATTTATTCTCCCTAGAGAAGAGACGCCTGAGAGGAGACATGATAGCGATTTACAAATACCTCAACTGTGATCTCAGCATAGAAAAAAACTTTTCAGTCGCAATGAGTGTAAGAGGACACAAGGCCATTCAATGCGATTAGAGGAGAGGCGGTTTAACCTCAGGCTACACAAGGGGTTTTTAACAGTAAGGGCTACAAGATTGTGGAACTCTCTTCCACAAATGGTAGTTACTGCGGGGAGTATGGCTACTTTTAAAAGACTCTTGGACAAACATCTCCAAGAACAAACCATTCAGGGGTATGGGAAATTAATACATCCACACACACCACACAGGTTGAACTGGATGGTCTATTGTCTTTATTCAACCTCAACTACTATGTAACTATGTAACTATATGTAATGTGTTTGACAAGCACCTATCAAATATCAATGAGGTGGAAAAAAGACACTTTCCTCTAAATAAGAAAAAATCACTTGGAGGGTGTCTGGGGTAAACGTGTCAAAAATCTGCATTAACACTATAGGCACATTGGTTCTCATTAGTGTCAGTGTTTGAATTTTTGCAAGCATGAACTTAACCTAAAAGTGGAAGTAAAGGCTACATATAAATGTGCCTAAAGCCATTGCTTCTCCCCCTCCTCCTACCTATACTGTTTACTGCTGGTAAAAAAGATCTGTGTTAATACCTTTTTGTAATCCTATCTGATCTGGTCAAGTGATACAAAAGCTCAGAATACCCTGTGTCATGGAGTGACAGTCGCAGAGGAGAGGAGGGAGTGCAAATAACGGATGAGCAAGCTTGAAATAAGGTATTTAAACAGATCTTTTTTTACTAGCATTACATAGCATAGGTAGGGGGGAAAAAGAGTGGTATTAAATATACTGAAGTGGTAAAGTCTCGCTGCAAACTGGAGGGGAACTAGTTTTTTTTTGTGGGGAACTTTTATAGAATTTGTTTTTAAGTGACAGGGTCACTTTAAGCAATCATTTTTGCGTATTGTATTTTTTTTTATCACTTATTCTTAACCACTTAAGCCCCGGAAGATTTTACCCCCTTTCTGACCAGGCCCTATTTTGCGATTCGGCACTGCATGACTTTAACGGACAATTGCGCGGTCGTGCAACGCTGCACCTAAATGAATTTGACGTCCTTTTTTTCCCCCACAAATAGAGCTTTCTTTTGGTGGTATTTGATCACCTGTGCGATTGTTTGATCATGCGCTATAAACAAAAAAAGAGCGTACATTTTGAAAAAATGACAATATTTTTCACATTTTTTATATGAAATTCCCCAAAAAAATGTAAAAATCAAAATTTTTTAACATTTTTGGCCAATTTGTTTTCTGCTACATATGTTTGGTAAAAAAAAAATCGCTATAAGCGCATTTTGATTGGTTTGCGCAAAAGTTATTGCGTTTACTAACTACGGGAAAGATTTTTGTCATTTTTGTGTTTTTTTTTTTTTTAACGAGAGATAGAATCATATCACCTAGTACCCAGTGTTAGTGGCCATCATCCCAGTAGGTAGAGACAAAGAAATTACCCCCAATTGTTTGGGACTGTGAATGCCACTTAACACTGAAAAGTACACCAGAGTATTTAAAAAGAATACATTTTATTTATACAAAAAGACAAAAAAAATGAAAAAAATGTGAATTTATAACAAATGCACATGCCAACCAAAAAATTGACTGGATATGCATCAGATTTAAAATTGCATGCAAAGACAGACCATCCTCAGCACAGAAGACTCCTAGGTACAGCTGGTGGTGAGAAACGGACAGGACCCTACACGTTTCGGGTATAAACCCTTCTTCAAAGGGGTACCTAGGAGTCTTCTGCACTGAGGATGGTCTGTCTTTGCATGCAATTTTAAATCTGATGCATATCCAGTCAATTTTTTGGTTGGCATGTGCATTTGTTATAAATTCACATTTTTTTCTGTTTTTTGTCTTTTTGTATAAATGAAATTTATTATTTTTAAATACTCTGGTGTATACTCTTTTCAGTGTTAAGTGGCATTCACAGTCCCAAACAATTGAGGGTCATTTCTTTGTCTCTTTTTTTTTTTAACGAGTAAAGGCGGCGATCTTCCTTTTTTTTTTTTTTGCGGGACTGCGACATTGCGGCGGACAGATCGGACCCTTGACTGACATTTTTTACACTTTTGGGGGTACCAGTGACATTACTACAGTAATCAGTGCTATACATATGCACTGTTACTGTAAAAATGACACTGGCAGGGAAGGGGTTAACTTTATTGGAGAAGGAGGGGTTTAATGTGTCCCTAGGGGCGCGTTTCTAACTGTGCAGGGATGTGGCTGTTCATGTAACAGCAGAGATCTACGGTCCTACATAGCAGGACCGTATGATCTCTGCTGTTACACAAGGGAGAATGACAGGCAGCTTTGTTTACATTAGCTGCCTGCCTTTCTCCCTCTGTAACTGACAATCGCGAGTGACCGGCGGACGTCGGGTCAGCTGGTCACTCGCGCGGAGGTGTCTGTGAACGAGCGGGGGCGGGAGCACGCCTCCGGCGGCGCGTGCTCGCCCCCTATTGGCTCACAGGCGAGTGACGTACTGGTACGTCACTTTGCCTGCACGGGGCTGACCGCCGCAGTATATGTACTTGCCGCTGTCGGCAAGTGGTTAAGGCCTCATGCACACTGGATTTTATCAGAACGTCAGTAGAAAGCTGTAGCTGTAGAAGGAATTTTTCAGCTTTTTTGCAGTAGCGTTTTTCAGAGTTTTTTAGCTTTTTTCAGCTGTAGCATTTTTTAGCTTTTTTCTAGTAAAACTATATTCCCACAAAATCTTATGGCTCAAAAACGTTCATCCATTTTTAAGCTTTTATCAGAGTTATAGCATTTTTACAGCTCAAAAAACGCCTCCTAAAACCCACTAGTTATGGGTTTTTTTCCAGCCAGAAAATGCCCCTGCCAAAAACTGCTGATAACAGCCTATGGCCCCTTTCACATGAATGCTCCGATCAGATCCGACTGTTAGTTTTTAGACGGACCTGATCAGATCCTCCATGCATCCCTATGGGCCAGCGGATGTCAGCAGTGAAATCCGGATGGATGGAAACCCTATTTTCCATCCGTCCGGGGGATTGGATCGGATGAGAACGGACAGACCGTCCGTTCTCATTCGATTTCCCCATAGAGAGCAGCGGGGCTCTGACACCTCCCTCTCCGCAAACAGTGCGGAGACAGAGCTGTCATCCGCCTGCTCAGCAGGGATCGGCGGATCGATCCCCGCTGAGCAGAGATTGGTCCGCACCTGACAGCGGACCGTGTGAAAGGAGCCTATCTGTGCAAGGACGCATAGGATAACATGCTGGGGAGTTTACTGGCTGTAGAAAAAAACACTCCTCTGCTGCATATACCGCCTACTGTCATACCCTCCACACTCCTCTTCTGCAAATACTGCCCACTGTCATACCCTCCACACTCCTCTCCTGCAAATACTGCCCACTGTCATACCCTCCACACTCCTCTCCTGCAAATACAGCCCACTGTCATACCCTCCACACTCCTCTTCTGCAAATACTGCCCACTGTCATACCCTCCACACTCCTCTTCTGCAAATACTGCCCACTGTCATACCCTCCACACTCCTCTCCTGCAAATACTGCCCACTGTCATACCCTCCACACTCCTCTCCTGCAAATACAGCCCACTGTCATACCCTCCACACTCCTCTTCTGCAAATACTGCCCACTGTCATACCCTCCACACTCCTCTCCTGCAAATACTGCCCACTGTCATACCCTCCACACTCCTCTCCCGCAAATACTGCCCACTGTCATACCCTCCACACTCCTCTCCTGCAAATACTGCCCACTGTCATACCCTCCACACTCCTCTCCTGCAAATACTGCCCACTGTCATACCCTCCACACTCCTCTTCTGCAAATACTGCCCACTGTCATACCCTCCACACTCCTCTCCTGCAAATACTGCCCACTGTCATACCCTCCACACTCCTCTCCCGCAAATACTGCCCACTGTCATACCCTCCACACTCCTCTCCTGCAAATACTGCCCACTGTCATACCCTCCACACTCCTCTTCTGCAAATACCGCCCACTGTCATACCCTCCACACTCCTCTCCTGCAAATACTGCCCACTGTCATACCCTCCACACTCCTCTTCTGCAAATACTGCCCACTGTCATACCCTCCACACTCCTCTCCTGCAAATACTGCCCACTGTCATACCCTCCACACTCCTCTCCTGCAAATACTGCCCACTGTCATACCCTCCACACTCCTCTCCTGCAAATACTAGCCACTGTTATACCCTCCACACTCCTCTCCTGCAAATACTGCCCACTGTCATACCCTCCACACTCCTCTCCTGCAAATACTAGCCACTGTCATACCCTCCACACTCCTCTCCTGCAAATACTGCCCACTGTCATACGCTCCACACTCCTCTTCTGCAAATACCGCCCACTGTCATACCCTCCACACTCCTCTCCTGCAAATACTAGCCATTGTCATACCCTCCACACTCCTCTCCTGCAAATACTGCCAACTGTCATACCCTCCACACTCCTCTCCTGCAAATATTGCCCACTGTCATACCCTCCACACTCCTCTTCTGCAAATACCGCCCACTGTCATACCCTCCACACTCCTCTCCTGCAAATACTGCCCACTGTCATACCCTCCACACTCCTCTCCCGCAAATACTGCCCACTGTCATACCCTCCACACTCCTCTCCTGCAAATACTAGCCACTGTTATACCCTCCACACTCCTCTCCTGCAAATACTGCCCACTGTCATACCCTCCACACTCCTCTCCTGCAAATACTGCCCACTGTCATACCCTCCACACTCCTCTCCTGCAAATACTAGCCACTGTCATATCCTCCACACTCCTCTCCTGCAAATACTGCCCACTGTCATACGCTCCACACTCCTCTTCTGCAAATACCGCCCACTGTCATACCCTCCACACTCCTCTCCTGCAAATACTAGCCATTGTCATACCCTCCACACTCCTCTCCTGCAAATACTGCCAACTGTCATACCCTCCACACTCCTCTCCTGCAAATACTAGCCACTGTCATACCCTCCACATTCCTCTTCTGCAAATACCGCCCACTGTCATACCCTCCACACTCCTCTCCTGCAAATACTAGCCACTGTCATACCCTCCACACTCCTCTTCTGCAAATACCGCCCACTGTCTTACCCTCCACACTCCTCTCCTGCAAACACTAGCCACTGTCATACCCTCCACACTCCTCTCCTGCAAATACCGCCCACTGTCATACCCTCCACACTCCTCTCCTGCAAATACTGCCCACTGTCATACCCTCCACACTCCTCTCCTGCAAATACTAGCCACTGTCATACCCTCCACAGGGAAGACATTGATCCTGTGTTCCTGCAAAGCATGAGCACAGATCTTTGCCCCCCCCCCCAGTAAAAGCACCTCCCCCACAGTTTAACCTTTGATCACCCCTGGTGTTTACCCCTTCCCAGCCAGTGTCATTAGTACAGTAACAGTGCATATTTTTTTTTTAGCCCTGATCACTGTATTAGTGTCACTGGTCCCCAAAAAGTGTCAGTTAGTGTCCGATTGTCCACCGCAATATCGCAGTCTCGCTATAAGTCGCTGATCGCCATCGTTGCTAGTAGAAAAATGAATTAAATAAATAAATATATCCCATAGTTTGTAGACGCTTCAACTTTTGCATAAACCAATCAATATACACTTATTGGGATTTTTGTTTACCAAAAATATGTAGCAGAATACAAATTGGCCTAAATTGATGGAGAAATTAGATTTTTTTTTGAGGGGGGGGGTATGTTTTATAGCAGAAAGTAAAAAAAAAAATATATATATATATATATAATTTTTTGTTTTTTTCAAAATTGTCGGTCTTTTCTTGCTTATAGTGCAAAAAAATAAAAAACACAGAGGTGATCAAATACCACCAAGAGAAAGCTCTATTTGTTGGAAAAAAGACAGCGGGTACAGTATCTCACGGTTGCGCAATTGTCAGTTAAAGTAACGCAGAAAAACGGCCTGGTCATGAAAGGGGGGTAAATCTGAAAGATGAAATGGTAATATCCAATACAGGTCATGTACATGTAACCTAAGTTTAGCTAGGTAGGTATTAGCAGATCCCATCTGAAGGGATGCAGGGATGCCTCCTCAGGGCACACCGGCCTGGCCTCGCCTCTCAGCTCGTGACTGTGATGCTATGAGGAAGGAGGAGGACATGGTGCAGTGTACACACTGAGAGTGAAGAGCGAAGCTCACGATGTTTGAGAACCTTCGGGAGCGGCTGCTCACTGTCCAGCAAGACCTCACTAGCGGGTAAAGCCATGTCCTCTATATTCTCTGGAGTCCTCCTGTATTTACCTCTGCTCACCTGCATGCTCCGTTAATGATTTGTCAGGGTGGCTTTCCCCTGTCAGACATTGTAATGTCCGTGTTTGTGTGGGGGCCTGTGTGGAGGAAACCCTTAGCTTGCTGCCTTCTCTCAATGAGAAGTTTTCCATGTTAGAGGGTTACTGTACCTTTATGGTAAACTTTGCAGTGCAGCCAAGGAACCCTGCTAGTTTCCAAATCATTGAGCCATGTAGAGGAATGCAACTTCCTTTTACTGACATTGCTTGAGACCAATCATGGGTTCCTCAAAGCCAGAATGGAAAAATGAGTGATTGGTGTCCTGTATGAGAGTACATTGACTGCGCCTCCATCATCACAGGATTGAGTATGGGACTCTTGTATAATCTCCAAATCTACATACGCTCAGCGCGCTCTCCCTCGTTCACAAATCTACGCATGGGCAGTGCGCTCTCCCTCGTTCACAAATCTACGCATGAGCAGTGTGCTCTCCCTCGTTCACAAATCTATGCATGGGCAGTGCGCTCTCCCTCGTTCACAAATCTACGCATGAGCAGTGCGCTCTCCCTCGTTCACAAATCTATGCATGGGCAGTGCGCTTTCCCTCGTTCACAAATCTACACATGGGCAGTGCGCTCTCCCTCGTTCACAAATCTACGCATGCGCAGTGCGCTCTCCCTCGTTCACAAATCTACGCATGGGCAGTGCGCTCTCCCTCATCCACAAATCTACGCATGGGCAGTGCGCTCTTCCCTCATCCACAAATCTACGCGTGGGCAGTGCGCTCTCCCTCGTTCACAAATCTACGCATGCGCAGTGCGCTCTCCCTCGTTCACAAATCTACGCGTGGGCAGTGCGCTCTCCCTCGTCCACAAATTACACATACGCAGTGCGCTCTCCCTTGTCCACAAATTACACATACGCAGTGTGCTCTCCCTTGTCCACAAATTACACATACGCAGTGCGCTCTCCCTTGTCCACAAATTACACATACGCAGTGCGCTCTCCCTTGTCCACAAATCTACACATACGCAGTGCGCTCTCCCTTGTCCACAAATCTACACATACGCAGTGCGCTCTCCTTTGTTTACAAATTTACACATACGCAGTGCGCTCTCCTTTGTTTACAAATTTACACATACGCAGTGCGCTCTCCCTTGTCCACAAATTTACACATACGCAGTGCGCTCTCCCTTGTCCACAAATTACATCGGCACGGCCCTCTCCCTCCTCCACAAATCAACACATGCGCTCTCCCTTGTCCCCAGTATGTTAGCAAATTGTTGCCATCATAGCCTTGTTGAAAGAGAGCACCCTGTGCTTCCAGGTTTGTGCAAGCGCCTGTGCATACCTGTCAAACTCTGCCATGTATGAGAGTGCACACCGGTGCGTTCCCGTTCACTTTCTATGGGCTGCCTACACGTGGCTCAGCGGTGGGAAAAAAGTAAAGTGGTTCTGCGTGTGCAGCTCAGTCCTTTCATACGGGCATCTTCCAGTGTCATGCAAACCGATTCAGTTTACGCAGTGCGCTCTCCCCTGTTTACAAATCTACACATACGCAGTGCGCTCTCCCTTGTCCACAAATTTACACATACGCAGTGCGCTCTCCCTTGTCCACAAATTACACATACGCAGTGCGCTCTCCCTTGTTTACAAGTCTACACATACGCAGTGCGCTCTCCCTTGTCCACAAATCTACACATACGCAGTGCGCTCTCCCTTGTCCACAAATCTACACATACGCAGTGCGCTCTCCCTTGTCCACAAATCTACACATACGCAGTGCGCTCTCCTTTGTTTACAAATTTACACATACGCAGTGCGCTCTCCTTTGTTTACAAATTTACACATACGCAGTGCGCTCTCCCTTGTCCACAAATTACATCGGCACGGCCCTCTCCCTCCTCCACAAATCAACACATGCGCTCTCCCTTGTCCCCAGTATGTTAGCAAATTGTTGCCATCATAGCCTTGTTGAAAGAGAGCACCCTGTGCTTCCAGGTTTGTGCAAGCGCCTGTGCATACCTGTCAAACTCTGCCATGTATGAGAGTGCACACCGGTGCGTTCCCGTTCACTTTCTATGGGCTGCCTACACGTGGCTCAGCGGTGGGAAAAAAGTAAAGTGGTTCTGCGTGTGCAGCTCAGTCCTTTCATACGGGCATCTTCCAGTGTCATGCAAACCGATTCAGTTTACGCAGTGCGCTCTCCCCTGTTTACAAATCTACACATACGCAGTGCGCTCTCCCTTGTCCACAAATTTACACATACGCAGTGCGCTCTCCCTTGTCCACAAATTACACATACGCAGTGCGCTCTCCCTTGTTTACAAGTCTACACATACGCAGTGCGCTCTCCCTTGTCCACAAATCTACACATACGCAGTGCGCTCTCCCTTGTCCACAAATCTACACATACGCAGTGCGCTCTCCCTTGTCCACAAATCTACACATACGCAGTGCGCTCTCCTTTGTTTACAAATTTACACATACGCAGTGCGCTCTCCTTTGTTTACAAATTTACACATACGCAGTGCGCTCTCCCTTGTCCACAAATTACATCGGCACGGCCCTCTCCCTCCTCCACAAATCAACACATGCGCTCTCCCTTGTCCCCAGTATGTTAGCAAATTGTTGCCATCATAGCCTTGTTGAAAGAGAGCACCCTGTGCTTCCAGGTTTGTGCAAGCGCCTGTGCATACCTGTCAAACTCTGCCATGTATGAGAGTGCACACCGGTGCGTTCCCGTTCACTTTCTATGGGCTGCCTACACGTGGCTCAGCGGTGGGAAAAAAGTAAAGTGGTTCTGCGTGTGCAGCTCAGTCCTTTCATACGGGCATCTTCCAGTGTCATGCAAACCGATTCAGTTTACGCAGTGCGCTCTCCCCTGTTTACAAATCTACACATACGCAGTGCGCTCTCCCTTGTCCACAAATTTACACATACGCAGTGCGCTCTCCCTTGTCCACAAATTACACATACGCAGTGCGCTCTCCCTTGTTTACAAGTCTACACATACGCAGTGCGCTCTCCCTTGTCCACAAATCTACACATACGCAGTGCGCTCTCCCTTGTCCACAAATCTACACATACGCAGTGCGCTCTCCCTTGTCCACAAATCTACACATACGCAGTGCGCTCTCCTTTGTTTACAAATTTACACATACGCAGTGCGCTCTCCTTTGTTTACAAATTTACACATACGCAGTGCGCTCTCCCTTGTCCACAAATTACATCGGCACGGCCCTCTCCCTCCTCCACAAATCAACACATGCGCTCTCCCTTGTCCCCAGTATGTTAGCAAATTGTTGCCATCATAGCCTTGTTGAAAGAGAGCACCCTGTGCTTCCAGGTTTGTGCAAGCGCCTGTGCATACCTGTCAAACTCTGCCATGTATGAGAGTGCACACCGGTGCGTTCCCGTTCACTTTCTATGGGCTGCCTACACGTGGCTCAGCGGTGGGAAAAAAGTAAAGTGGTTCTGCGTGTGCAGCTCAGTCCTTTCACACGGGCATCTTCCAGTGTCATGCAAACCGATTCAGTTTACTTAAGTTTTTACATCCGGCTTCTGTTTATATCCGTTTGCAGTTAAGGTTACATCTATTTCTGCATTAGTTTAGTTGTTGCAGAAACCAATCATAGGTGACAGAAGTATAAACAAAAATGCTTCTTGCTTAAGGTTTACACTGGCCCGACATGAAAGTCACACGACTTCTGATCCAACTTTAATCTGACTTTTTACACTCTATGGCATTGACGTAGTATCAAAGTCAGCCCAAAGTACTGCAGGAACCTTTATAAAAGTCAGAGCGACTTGTGTTGGATCAGTTTACCACTTCTGGACTGGAAGATTTACCCCCTTAATGACCAGGCCATATTTTGCGATTTGGCACTGCGTTACTTTAATGGACGATTGCGTGGTTGTGCAATGCTGTAACCAAATAAAATTGATGTTCTTTTTTTCCCTCAAATAGAGCTTTCTTTTGGTGGTATTTGATCACCTCTGCAATGTTTATTTTTTGCGCTATTAACAAAAAAAGCGAGAATTCTGAAAGAAAAAAAACAATGTTTCACTTTCTGCTATATAACATTCTCAAAAAAAAAATCAAAATCTTTTAACATTTTAGGCCAATTTGTTTTCTGCTACATATTTTTGGTTAAAAAAATCGCTATAAGCGTATTTTGATTGGTTTGCGCAAAAGTTATTGCGTCTACTAACTACGGGAAAGATATATATGTCATTTTTATAGTTTTTTTTTTTTTTTTTTTACTAGTAATGGCGGCGATCTGCAAATTTTTTCAGCAGGACTGGGACATTGCGGCGCACAGATCGGACCCCTAACTGACATTTTTGACACTTTTGGGGGACCAGTGACATTACTACGGTGCAAATTATGGCTGAATTTGCATCTGATTTGGACTGAACACGCACAGGACCCTTTTTTGGGTCTGCAGCAGAATCTGTTCTCATGGTGGTTCACACCAATGCGATTCGATTCATGTCCGAACTGTCAGCTTGCACTGCGATATGCAAACTGATCTGGGGGTGTTGTTAACTTTGCATTGACACCCCCAGCGATTCGCATATAGCAGTGTGAACTGCCTGTGATTTGAATGCGATGCAGGAACCCGCAGTGGATTCTCAGGGTTCCGCATCGCATATGTGTGAACCGAGTCTCAGTGAGGGCATTATAACCTCTTAAAGACTAAGGGTCCTTTCACACGGGCGGTCCGTATGTCCGTTTTTCATCCCATCCGATTGCGGATGAAAAACGGACATAATGCATGTCAATGGGATTGCGGATGTCAGCGGATGACCATCCACTGACATCCGATTTGCATCCTTTCCGATCAGTTCCGTTTTTTGGAACGGAAGAGAACCCTATTTCTCTTCCATTTAAAAAAACGTTATGGACGCAAAAACGAATGTCAGCGGTATCTCCGTTTTTCATCCGCAAACGGATGGGATGATAAACGGACATATGAAATGGACACTCCAGAGTGCCGTCCGTGTCCGTGTAAAAAAAAAAAAAAAAGTTCTTGATCGGAGGAAAATACGATCCTCCCCGTGTGAAAGGACCCAAAGCATTTTTCTCACACCTGTTGCATACAAGTTAAAATCAGTATTTTTTGCTAGAAAATTACTTAGAACCCCCAAACATTATATAATTTTTTTTTAGCAGAGACCCTAGAGAATAAAATGGCGATCGTTGCAATCTTTTATGCCACACTGCATTTGCGCAAAAGTCTTTCAAATGCAGTTTTTTTTGGGAAAAAATACACTTTAATGAATTTAAAAAACGAAACCGTAAAGTAGGGATGCACCGAAATTTCGGCTGAAAATGGGCCTATCCCATTTCGGCCGAAAATGGGTTAAACATGCCGAAATTAATGGTTGCCGTGAGGAAGGAGGAGGGCGCAGTGCTGGTTTTAAAAGTCCCGCCTCTGGCCGGCCGCCCGCCTCCCTGTGATGTCCCTACTACTACGATGTGTATGAATGAAGAATGAACTGACCTGACACCGGGCGGGAGGGCGGGCGAGCGGCCGCTAATAGCTATAACTATGTGAGCGCTTCACTTCCCTGTCATGCGGGTATCTCCTCTAGCAGGGAAGTGAAGCGCTCACATAGTTATAGCTGTTAGCGGCCGCTCGCCCGCCCGGCGTGTCAGTTCATTCATGGACAGATCGTAGTAGTAGTGACATCACTGGGAGGTGGGCCGCCGGCCAGAGGCGCGTCTTTTGAATGAAGGACACCGGAGGAGCCGAGTGTCTAACAGTAAGGACGCTGAGGCGGGGGGGGAGGGGGAAGCTGAGGCGAGCTTACCATTGGTATTAGTATTATGCAGCATGAGGGGGTTAATATATTGCCACTGCTGGTCACTGATGCATGTCGCTGCCTTTTTTTGGCGTATGCCCCTCTTCTATCTAATTTAAAATTATTTGGGGGAAAAAGTCATTTTCAGTTTCGGTTTTTGGCCAAGGGCATCCTGCATTTTCGGTTTCGGCCCAGAATTATCATTTCGGTGCATCCCTACCGTAAAGTTAGCCCAATATTTTTGTATAATATAAAAGATGTTACGCCAAGAATCGTAATCTTTATTCTAAGCAAAAAAAAAATCATGGACAGTAAGGAGTGATAAATATATGAAAAATGAAATCCTATAAATACACTCACCCTGCGCTAAAATCAATAAGAAGGCACAAGAATAAAATCAATAATATCGACTTGACGTCAAAGCAGCTGCTATAAAGGATAAGATCAACTACAAAAAGGTGTCCGATAATATTAAGAAACAAAATAATATATTCAAACACTAGCAGCGCTAAATAAACAAACTAAGGAATAAAATCCAAAGTCCTTCAATGGGTATTTCCAGGTCATGTGGTGAGTTGGTTAAACGCAATCCTTTTATCACAGGGAGGGTGTGAGGGGTCCTGGCCGTAGCACCTGATTTCCACCACCACTTTGTGCTCCCCCCCCTATTCTTAAAACTCACCAGAGAATGGTGAATTAAGATCCTTCAAGGAATTCCACCACTCGATTCCAACATTGGACACTGGATCACTTTTCCTCTATTTGGCTGTACACTCTCCTCCGTTGCCAACAAAACATGTAAGTGAACAAGAGTGGGGCGACAATAGTGTAATTCCGCCAAAAACGTTTATTAAACACTAAAACAAACCAAAAGTAGCCCCACTCCCCTCAGGATGTCTACTTACAAGAAAAAATGAATAGTGAAGGCATTGAGTAAAATATAATGTAAATTCCGCTGGATCCCTCTGTACCAAACCTTGTGCAATCTGGAGAGGGCACCGGCGTAGTGTAGATGTCCTTATGCGACCGCGCACGACGGCTCTGACGCGTTTCGTCCTCCGACTTCCACAGAGAGCCCGTGTGCGCGGCGCGGTCGTAAGCTATTTATAAATGTGCCGGCAAAGGCGCACTCGCGCCAAAACCAGCGTCAACCGGAAGTAAATGCCCATTACGTACTTCCGGTAATGATCACTTCCGGCGTATAGACCCGCTCCGCCCCGCGTCACAACGTGGGACTTGCGGCACGCCGGAAATGCATCATTGATGTAAACATCCGGTCGGCTTTGATGACGATGCTATAGGAAGATACCTCCCTATGCTGAATGTCAAATCTCGCGTCTCACAGACACGAAATTCAACACATCCTCGCTCATGGGGGGTTGTCATCTAGCCGCATCCTTATACCAAATCACAGGAAATCCAGGATCTTTGGCCTGAGGTGTTAGTTATTTAGAGACATGAATGCAAAAAATAAATTTCACTAAATGCCATTCACCTCACACAAAATATATGTCATTATTAAAATCACACATATAAAACTCATAAATAATCATAAAAAAAGAAAGTTGATTGTAAATATGTGATAGATAAGGAAAACTTTAAATCTCTAATTAAAAAACAGTTGGAATTAAATTGTCTCGTTTGTCTAAAATATAGAGTAATAAATCAAGATTAAAATTTAAAATTAAAAAATTTATAATTAAAAGTTACATACGGATATAACATAATAAACACCAAAGGTACCTAATTTTATGGTGATCTCATACACTCCCAACAAAAGAAAGTTAATCATAAAACACTAGTCAAGTATTACTTTAAATAAATGTGCAAAGCGAGACCTCATATCAACTACTGTCATGTGTTTTTTTACTGTTCCAAGTGAATAAATATATTCTCCCAGGACATCAGTAGTTGCTTATAAAGCAGTTGATGTCTAGGTCGACATTGAGTCCATTTGGGTGCAGACTATCAGTCTGGTAGATCCAATTGGTCTCGCGTTTCGATATTTCGCGGACCATGTTGGATCCCCTCCATACTGGATCCACCTTCTCCACACCCCAAAACTTTAACATAGTGGGATCCTTGTTATGCACATTTCGAAAGTGTAGGGATAGATTATGATCTTTGAAACCATTTTTTATATTAGTAATGTGCTCCGATATCCTGACCGACAATGCACGTTTTGTCCTTCCAATGTATAATAGGTTACATGGGCATTGGATGCAGTACACAACGTGTGTACTGTTGCAGGTAATTAACTCTTTGATTGTAAAAGTAAGTCCATTTGATGGTGAAGAGAAACTTGTGAAGTTTCTTAGATGGGTATTGACCTGTTTACAGGACTTACATCTCCTGCATGCAAAGAAGCCTGTAGAATTGTCCCAAAACATCTTCGGTCTTACGGGGGGGTCCAACACTTTTTTGACTACCTCGTCGCCAAAAGTCGGTCCCCTCTTATATATGAAGGTTGGGCGCTCAGGTAGAAATTCTCTCAAAACTTTGTCCATACACAGAACCGGCCAATGCCTGTTGACAATCTCTTCTACTTCTCGGTATTGGGCACTATACTGTGAGATGAAACTCCATTCGTGTGTTTGCGTTCTAACCTTCACCGAGTCTGTTAGACATTCATCTTGGGATAGAGTACCTATTTCTCTAATGGTGTTATCTAGTTTGCTCTCTTGATAACCTTTTTCCACAAATCTCTGCTTCAGAACTAGTGCCTGTGTCCTATAATCCTCATCTAGAGTGCAATTCCTTCTAACCCGAAGGAACTGTCCCCTGGGGATATTCGATAACCATTGATGGTGATGTCCACTGTGGACAGGGAGATACCCATTTCAGTCGGTGGGCTTGAAGAAAACTTGAGTCTTCAGCCCACCTTCCAAGATGGATATCTCCACATCCAAAAAGTGGACACTCTCTCGGCTCCAATTAAAGTCCAATTTTATGTTGTTCCGATTATCATTCAATTTGTCACAGAATGACTGTAGTGAGGACTCAGAACCAGCCCACAGGAAGAACAGATCGTCGATATATCTGCGATATAAGATCAGCTCTTCATGCTGGGCTGCATAAATGAACCTGTCTTCCCACTCACCCATAAAGATGTTGGCCAAGCTCGGAGCGAATTTGGCCCCCATGGCAACCCCTCTCTGCTGCTGGTAAAACACTTGGTCAAACCAAAAGTAATTTCGAGATAGACAAAAGTCTAGCACATCCCTCAAAAACCGCTTTTGGATATCTGGGATGTCGTCCCGTTTGCTAAATGCCCAATTAAATGCTAATAAGGCATCGTCATGTTGTATGATTGTATATAGAGAGGAGACATCTCCAGTAACCAAGAAAACATCTTGGTTAGTTGGTAGCTGCACCTCTCTTAGTGCTAACAAGAACGCTTTGGTATCCCGCAAGTAAGATTTAAGTTGGATTACACTTGTTTGTAGGAAGGAGTCAAGGTATTCTCCAAGCCTAGCTGTAACTGACTGGATTCCATTCACTATCGGTCTCGCTGGGGGATTAATCTGGTCCTTATGGACTTTGGGCAGCGTGTAAATGGTTGGAATGCGGCTAAAGCTGGGTACTAGGTATTGTTTCTCTTTCTTAGTTAAGATATGATTTTCATATCCACTACTCACCAATGTCCCCAGCTCTCGTCTGTATTGTACGGTGGGATCAGTTGGTAAGATCCTATATGTATCCTTGTCAGATAACATTGTGGAAAGTTGGGTAAGGTAGAACTCTTTCTTAAGTAATACCACCCCGCCTCCCTTGTCTGCCGGCCGTACAATAACATCCTTTCTTTTTTCAAGAGCCTCCAGCCCCTCTTGTATGTGCCTTGGATTTACACCCTTCTTATTGGGTATTTGCCTCAGATCTTTAATTACGAGGTTTTTAAATACCTCTATATGTTGATTGGATGACTGTTGGGGGTTAAAAAGCGATTTGTTCTTAAGGCCGCTATCAGTACCCACTGTATAGTTGGCCAAACCAGCTTTGGGGGCTCCTATCACTCTTGCGGGATTCAAATAGTATTTTTTAAGGTTAATCTTCCTTACAAACTTGTGCAAATCTATGTACACGTTAAACTTATTAACGGGCCTTTGCTTAGCACACTTCAGACCAGCATGTAAAATGTTAATTTCTTTATCAGTCAGAGATACTTCAGCCAAGTTGTAAATTCCATCTAATCGCTGTCCAATCTTCTTTTTTTGTTCCCTGCGTCCTGCTCTACATCCTCTCGCGGACGGTCTCTTATGGGTGGCTGGAGATCCGATTGTGGCCTCCAATGAGGGTTGTAAATTCCCTGTGTTTGTGGAGGGCCCCAATAATGGGGTTTCCCCCGCCAGGGTTTGCCGCCCCTTCTCCCACCCCTGCCTCTTCCACCTCTCCATGGAAAAGGGTGGGGAGGGTTTGGGGGGGGAGGATTATACTCACTGTATTGGGTTAAGGGATCATATCTATTTTGAGTGGGGACCCTATAGGGGGAATCCCATCTCGTATTAGACTGATGTCCCGGTCCTTCACCAGGGTCTAATCGTTGATTCCAATTACCGACTGCCGCTCCTCTATTAGTAGTTTTATTAGAATTTTTTGGGCGTACATCTTGCGAGCCAGGGGCAGGTTTTGACACCACTCTAGGGGTACTGGGTCCTGAAGTGGTTACTTGGACATTAGATTGTCCCCTTGGCATGCTTTCATTAGTGGGTGGCCTCTGATTAGAGACTGTCCCTGGATTTTGCCAGAGATATATAGAGTTGTTTTTAAAGTCACCTGAATCCCTATAGTATTTTTTTACCTTCTTTTTGTGTGTATCTTTATCAATTTTCTGTAATTTTTTCTTTATATCCGCATTAAATTTTAAAACAACTGGTGAATCCTTATCCTTATCTAAAACATTTTTCAAATCCGCAATTTTCTTTTCTAGAGTCTTCATTTTTAATTTCTTTCTTTTCAAAATTAATTCCTGTAATTTAACACCTACATTATTAAAAAAAAAAAAAAAAAAAGATCATAATCTATCCCTACACTTTCGAAATGTGCATAACAAGGATCCCACTATGTTAAAGTTTTGGGGTGTGGAGAAGGTGGATCCAGTATGGAGGGGATCCAACATGGTCCGCGAAATATCGAAACGCGAGACCAATTGGATCTACCAGACTGATAGTCTGCACCCAAATGGACTCAATGTCGACCTAGACATCAACTGCTTTATAAGCAACTACTGATGTCCTGGGAGAATATATTTATTCACTTGGAACAGTAAAAAAACACATGACAGTAGTTGATATGAGGTCTCGCTTTGCACATTTATTTAAAGTAATACTTGACTAGTGTTTTATGATTAACTTTCTTTTGTTGGGAGTGTATGAGATCACCATAAAATTAGGTACCTTTGGTGTTTATTATGTTATATCCGTATGTAACTTTTAATTATAAATTTTTTAATTTTAAATTTTAATCTTGATTTATTACTCTATATTTTAGACAAACGAGACAATTTAATTCCAACTGTTTTTTAATTAGAGATTTAAAGTTTTCCTTATCTATCACATATTTACAATCAACTTTCTTTTTTTATGATTATTTATGAGTTTTATATGTGTGATTTTAATAATGACATATATTTTGTGTGAGGTGAATGGCATTTAGTGAAATTTATTTTTTGCATTCATGTCTCTAAATAACTAACACCTCAGGCCAAAGATCCTGGATTTCCTGTGATTTGGTATAAGGATGCGGCTAGATGACAACCCCCCATGAGCGAGGATGTGTTGAATTTCGTGTCTGTGAGACGCGAGATTTGACATTCAGCATAGGGAGGTATCTTCCTATAGCATCGTCATCAAAGCCGACCGGATGTTTACATCAATGATGCATTTCCGGCGTGCCGCAAGTCCCACGTTGTGACGCGGGGCGGAGCGGGTCTATACGCCGGAAGTGATCATTACCGGAAGTACGTAATGGGCATTTACTTCCGGTTGACGCTGGTTTTGGCGCGAGTGCGCCTTTGCCGGCACATTTATAAATAGCTTACGACCGCGCCGCGCACACGGGCTCTCTGTGGAAGTCGGAGGACGAAACGCGTCAGAGCCGTCGTGCGCGGTCGCATAAGGACATCTACACTACGCCGGTGCCCTCTCCAGATTGCACAAGGTTTGGTACAGAGGGATCCAGCGGAATTTACATTATATTTTACTCAATGCCTTCACTATTCATTTTTTCTTGTAAGTAGACATCCTGAGGGGAGTGGGGCTACTTTTGGTTTGTTTTAGTGTTTAATAAACGTTTTTGGCGGAATTACACTATTGTCGCCCCACTCTTGTTCACTTACATGTTTTGTTGGCAACGGAGGAGAGTGTACAGCCAAATAGAGGAAAAGTGATCCAGTGTCCAATGTTGGAATCGAGTGGTGGAATTCCTTGAAGGATCTTAATTCACCATTCTCTGGTGAGTTTTAAGAATAGGGGGGGGAGCACAAAGTGGTGGTGGAAATCAGGTGCTACGGCCAGGACCCCTCACACCCTCCCTGTGATAAAAGGATTGCGTTTAACCAACTCACCACATGACCTGGAAATACCCATTGAAGGACTTTGGATTTTATTCCTTAGTTTGTTTATTTAGCGCTGCTAGTGTTTGAATATATTATTTTGTTTCTTAATATTATCGGACACCTTTTTGTAGTAAAAAAAAAATCATGATTCTCCTTTTATACAGAATCCTGCAGCTCTACTGTGAGGGTTCTTTACGGTCCTGTTAGGATTTTGTAGGCCTGGAACCTACTCGCGATAGAAGAGTAGAGGGAGAAATATAGTATAACATCTTTGTGGCTCTGGTGGCATTAAAAATGTTAATAAGAAAGAGATACAGCATGTTGTAGAGAGCCATTGCGGTAGATTTACTAAAGGCAAATAAAAGGCAAATAGGCTGTGCACTCCGCAAGTGAAGTTGCAAAATAATACCTAATCACTTGCAAGGAAATAAAAAAAAAAAAATGTGCTTGCACATGATAGGTTGATGGAAGTCAGAAGATCTTTTCCTCATTTACTAGCCATGGAGTAATTGCACTTGCAAAGTTCACAGTCTGTTTGCCTTTTGATAAATCCACCCTATTGTCTCTGCATATTCGTTAATACCAAATCTGGCTGACCATGAGCCAAGCACATTAATTGGTTGGGCTGTGTTTCCAGTTTTTGGTATAAGAGGAAGTGACAAGTCAGGAATTTTTTATTTGGTAGTGTAATTGTCAGTAATTGCATCCGTGCCCTGAGAACAAAGACCTAATTTTAAATTTTAATCTCATGTCAGCTGCAAGTAATATACTGTATATGCCCCTCTCTTCAGTCTGGTAAATATGAAACTAAAGTCTTTCCAATGTTTCAGTGTTTAAAACTTTGTTGTAGGGCTGGGCGATTTTACCTAAAAAAAAAAAATCTTCGATTTTTAAAGAATAATTCGAGTTTCGATTCGATTTTCGATTTTTTTTTCAATGCACTTAACAAAATGACTGCAGACATCAGATATAGTGTCAAAAGTGCAACTTTATTGCTATGATTGTCCTCAAGAGTTAAAATGCGTAGAATCCCAAAACAAAAAGTAGATGAGGCTCTGTCATTCAACAATTTCAAGCTTTAACCCAGGTTTAAGCAAAAGTGCAACAACTTCACAGTAGCTTAAATTTTCTGTTCAAGAAATCAGATAATTACAAATTTTGTAACATATAACATTACAATTAAAAAAATAAACTCTTCTCAGTATAGTGTGAACTGTGAATATAAAAAATGAAACATGCCTGTGGCAGCGCAGACATATAGCCTGCTCAAAGAGTGAACAAATGTAAACTTTTATCTATAACAACAAAACACGTACTTGTTAGATCTCTGAAACATTGTGCATGCTCATTCTAAACATTTTTTGCAAGAAAGATGAGCCTGTCCACAACCTCTGGCTTAATGCAGGTAACTATTCCCCCACCCACACTAAATACCCTCTCTGAGGGGGCACTAGTGGCTGGAATAGAAAGATATATTTTTTAGCCAGGAAACTTAGCCTTGGAAAGTTGGGCTGATGCAGCTTCCACCATTCAAGAGGATCTGTGTCTGGCTGTGTGTCTGGACAGGTGTGGCTAGTCTCTGTCTGTACCTATCACAGCCCCTGTACAGGTATAACCCCGCCTCCCCTCAGACGCACCGCCTGCTTCCTCTCCCGGCAGCTGACGCCACATCCAGGCCTGGCGGTGGCCGCTGATTGGCTCGTTCCTCGTAGACTCTGAGCTGAGAGGGCAGCAGCGGTGGTCCGGTTACTGGGGAGTTCTCGGTGTGTTGTGGCCGGTTCCCGGGCCTGGCTGTGCGGTGTGCAGCGGACTAGGAGCTGGCCGGAGCCCAGGGCGGCCCGCCTGTACAGGTAAGTGTCCCACATGCAGGGCCATGGGGGCCCGAGTGACCTCTAGTGTGTGATTACTGTCTATGGTTACGCGGGGCGGGGGCTGGCTCATATCGCGCTATGGAAAAAACTATAGTGGCAAAAAACTCGAGTTTGAAAAAAAAAAAATCATTTTACACTAAAAAATCGATTTATCGATTTAATCTATTTTTTGCCCAGCCCTACTTTGTTGTTATGCATGGTCGCATCTAGGGAGGGCACATTCTGAGCACTCCCCTAGATTGTGCCCTCTCCTCCACCTCGGACGCTGTGCCCACAGAGAGGATGATTGTGGCGACAGGGAGCAATTACAGAACTGACCCCCTGTACGTCTCTCTCTCTGCAGCAGCTGAAAGCCAGTGGAGGGAGAGGCAGAAAAGCTTGCTTTCAGCTGCCCACAAACACAAATTTAATATATAAAATAAGGTCTGCAGGCATTGACCACAAGGTCTGCTCTTGGATACAGAACTGGTTAAAATTGCACATACTCAGACTGGTCTGGGTTGGAAAGTGGGATCCCCCAAGGCTCAGTCCAGGCACCAATCTTGTTAAATTTATTCATAAATAGTATTGAGGACGGGATCAGTAGCTGGATTTCAGTTTTTGCAGATGACACAAAACTAAGCAGGGCAATACCTTCACATCGTGAGGCAGGAATCTTACAGAATGATCTGAACAAAATCCCAGAGTGGGCAACTACATGGCAAATTAGGTTTAATGTGGAGAAGTGTAAGGTATTGCATTTGGGGACAAAAAACAAAAACACAATGCACTTTAGGGGGGTGAAACTCTGGGGGAATCAAAAATGGAGAAAGATCTGGGGGTCTTAGTAGAAGAAAGACTTAGCAATAGCATACAATGTCAAGCTGCAGCTGCCAAAGCCGGCAGAATATTAGCAGGCATAAGGAAGGGGATGTATTCCAGAGATAAAACTATAATCCTACCACTTTATAAAACATTGGTCTGACCGCATCTGGAGTGTTCTGTCCAGTTATGGTCGCCCGTCCTCAGGAGGGATGTGTTGGAGCTGGAGAGAGTCCAGAGAAGGGCAACTAAACTGATTAGGGGATTGGAGGACCTTAAGGCCCCTTTCACACATGCTGTCCGTTTGTCCGTTTTGAAAAACGGACAATAATGCATCTCTATGTAAAAACGGATGACAACTGATGATCATCAGTTAACATCCGTTTTCATCCACTTCCGTCAATGTCCGTTTTTTTGAACGGATGAATGCCCTATTTTTCATCCGTCAAAAAAACGGATCGGACGAAAAACGGATGACAACGGATGAAAAACGGATGTCAACTGATGACAACGGATGACAATGGATGAAAAACTGATGTCAACTGATGACAACGGATGACAATGGATGAAAAACTGATGTCAACTGATGACAACGGATGAAAAACGGATGAAAAACGGATAACAACTGATGAAAAACGGATAACAACTGACGAAAAACGGATAAAAAACTGATGACAACTGATGAAAAACGGATGAAAAACTGATGACAACTGACGAAAAACGGATGAAAAACTGATGAAAAACGGATGAAAAACTGATACATTTGACGTGACTGAACTGATGAACTGAACGGACTGTATGTGTGAAAGGGGCCTAATTATGAAGAGCGCTTACAATTGCTTGATTTATTCTCCCTGGAGAGGAGACGCCTGAGGGGGGACACGATGGCTATTTATAAATATACCTCAACGGTGATCCCAACATAGAAAAAAAACTATTCAGTCGCAAGGAATGCATGACGACACGAGGCCAAACAATGCGATTAGAGGAGAAGCGTTTTAACCTCAAGCTACGCAGTGGGTTCTTTACAGTAAGGGCTACTAGACTGTGGCATTCTCTACCACAAATGGTAGTAACTGCGGGGAGTATAGCTATTTTTTAAAAGACTCTTGGATGTACATCTCAAAGATCAAACCATTCACGGGTATGGGAAATGATTACGGCCACACACACCTACACAGGTTGAACTGGATGGACTATTGTCTTTATTCAACCTCACCTACTATGTGAATTTCTATGATCTATCCATTATTTTCTCTCTGAATTACAGACTGAAGAGCTTGGGCGACAAGTCTAAAGATGTGAAGAATAAAAAGCAGAGCAGGTATAAGTTTTATATTTTGTTTTTGGCTTTGGAAAGTGTCAGTTGCATGATGCATCCTGCTAAAACATGTTTGTCTGAACTTGCTATCCTAGTTTCTAATTATTCATACTTAATATTGTTTGTTCCTATTTACACACAGACAAGCTGAACAAGTATCCAAGTTTCCAGCAGGTGTGGAACTCCTTAGCAGGTAACTTCCTACAGTGCCTTTCACTTTTACCTGAATGCACACTAGATATCTCATTCGCCAAATGGTTCAGCCGTCCTCTTCCTCACATTGAGGTATTCATCTAGAACAACTGTGACCCGGGGGCCAGATGCAGCCCTTTGCTTGCCTTTATCTGCCCTTTGGGGCACTATTCATCTGACTGATATGAGACAAGAGCAGGAGACATTATTTCGCTGCCAGACCCTGCACCCCCCCCCCCCCCCCCCCCTGAACCATACATTTTCTCCAAAAGCAAAGATCTAGTAGAATAGAAAACTGATGATACTGATTTTGTAGGGATTGTTTTAGTTGTGCAATTGTTTATTAAATTAATATTTCACATGATGCGCGGTCCGTTCTCTGTTCAGCGGGGATCGATCCGCTGAGCAGGCAGGTGACAGCTCCGTCTCCGCTCTGTGTGCGGAGTTAAATCACTTGCAATCCACCTTGTTCTTAGCTGTCCATCCACCATAACAGACTTCCCCTTAATCCAAAAATTAAAAAACAAAAAAATTCCAAAAGAAGTTGTATTTTAATTGTCCCATGTTCTGGAAATTAAACTTGAAATCACTCGCAATCCACCTTAGGCCCTCGTTCACGTTAAACGCGGCTTTAATCTGAACTCACGCAATTTCAAGGCAGCATTTCAGTCAGACTTCGGGGGCGTCTTGAAAGACATTTGTGCGGGTTCATGCACAGATGTCTATTGCAGTCGCCCTCAAAGTCACTTGTGCTCTCACCTGGTTTAATCACTTATATTATAAGGTTATAGCAAGCCTTTCCCCTAAGGGCTCTTTCACACATATTGTCCGTCAAACGGACTCCGCTTTTCTCAGCGGGGGGATCGATCCTCCGATCCTCCGCTGAGCAGGAGAATGACAGCTGTTCTCCGCACTGTGTGCGAAGACACAGCTGTCACAGCCCCATACATCTCTATGGGGGAATCGGATGGGAACGGACCATCGGTCCGTTCTCATCCGATCTGATCCGCTGGATGGATGGAAAATAGGGTTTCTATCCGTCCAGATTTGATGGATCGGATGTCAGCGGACATGTCTGCGCTGACATCCGATGCCCCATAGGGATGCATGGGGGGACCGTTCAGATCCGCCAAAAAAACGAACTGGCGGATCTGAACGGTCCGGTCCGCCTGTGTGAAAGGGGCCTTATAGTGTTTGCAAAGTACCATCCACTCTTCTATCCTCTGCCCCTCCTCTTCTCCTCCCAGGAATTAGCAGTCAGAGAAAAACATAATGTTACACGCTTTCATAGTGCTTTCCATAAAATCACTTAAGCTCTAGATGATTTTCCGCCTTTATGATAAGGGCATTTTTTGCTATTCAGCATTGTGCTACTTTAACTGGCAATGCAATGCTGTATACAAATTAAATTTTATATAATTTTTTTTCACTCAAATAGAGCTTTCTTTTGTTGGCATTTGATCACCACTGGCTTTTCTTTATTATATATACAAAAGAACACTGTACATTTTGAAAGAAAAAACAATATTTTCTGTTATAAAACATATCCAACAAAAAATATCTATTTCTTTATAAATTTAGGCCAAAAAGGTATTCTGTTACATGTCTTTGGAAAAAATTCCCAATAAGGGTTTATTAGTCTGTAGGAAAGCTATAGCGTCTACAAACTATGGTGTGTGTGTATGTATGTATATGTGGGATTTTTTTTTTTTTTTATACACTTTGATTGCTGGTACAATAAAGATTATTGTACCAGTAATGGTTTGAACTGTCATAAATGGGTTAAGTTCATGACCGCTGTGAATACTACTGATCTGTGATTGGCTACAGCTAATCACATGGTAAAGGGTGCTGAGATTGACCCAGGTACTATTTGTTAGCTGTGGGCCAATCACAGCTCACTAGTAAAGAAAGGAGAGATGTTCTGAATCGTATTCATTCATAACCGCTTTGTTGACAATCACGGGTCACCTAGCACCAAGATCCACGGTCGTGGGGTGGGCACAGCTGAGTCTGTACAGACAAAATGATGCACGGGTTACGTGGCTTTGCCTGTTCATGCTGCCCGCCCACAGTAAATGTACTCTGGACAGTCGGCAAGTAGTTAAAAAACATTTCAAAGTTATACTCACATTTATCCGTGTACTTCATGTACAGTGGGTACGGAAAGTATTCAGACCCCCTTAAATTTTTCACTCTTTGTTATATTGCAGCCATTTGCTAAAATCATTTAAGTTCATTCTTCTTCCTCATGAATGTACACATAGCACCCCATACTGACAGAAAAACACAGAATTGTTGACATTGTTGCAGATTTATTAAAAAAGAAAAACTGAAATATCACATGGTCCTAAGTATTCAGACCCTTTGCTCAGTATTTAGTAGAAGCCCCCTTTTGATCTAATACAGCCAGGAGTCTTTTTGGGAAAGATGCAACAAGTCTTTCACACCTGGATTTGGGGATCCTCTGCCATTCCTCCTTGCAGATCCTCTCCAGTTCTGTCAGGTTGGATGGTAAACGTTGGTGGACAGCCATTTTTAGGTCTCTCCAGAGATGCTCAATTGGGTTTAAGTCAGGGCTCTGGCTGGGCCATTCAAGAACAGTCACGGAGTTGTTGTGAAGCCACTCCTTCGTTATTTTAGCTCTGTGCTTAGGGTCATTGTCTTGTTGGAAGGTAAACCTTCGGCCCAGTCTGAGGTCCAGAGCACTCTGGAGAAGGTTTTTGTCCAGGATATCCCTGTACTTGGCCGCATTCATCTTTCCCTCGATTGCAACCAGTCGTCCTGTCCCTGCAGCTGAAAAACACCCCCACAGCATGATGCTGCCACCACCATGCTTCACTGTTGGGACTGTATTGGACAGGTGACGAGCAGTGCCTGGTTTTCTCCACACATACCGCTTAGAATTAAGGCCAAAAAGTTCTATTTTGGTCTCATCAGACCAGAGAATCTTATTTCTCACCATCTTGGAGTCCTTCACGTGTTTTTTAGCAAACTCCATGCGGGCTTTCATGTGTCTTACACTGAGGAGAGGCTTCCGTCGGGCCACTCTGCCATAAAGCCCCGACTGGTGGAGGGCTACAGTGATGGTTGACTTTCTACAACTTTCTCCCATCTCCTGACTGCATCTCTGGAGCTCAGCCACACCTCTCTTTACCTCTCTCACCAAGGCTCTTCTCCCCCGATAGCTCAGTTTGGCCGGACGGCCAGCTCTAGGAAGGGTTCTGGTCGTCCCAAATGTCTTCCATTTGAGGATTATGGAGGCCACTGTGCTCTTAGGAACCTTAAAGAGGAAGTAAACCCTCCTCAGGAAGTTGTACCTATAGGTAAGCCTATGATAAGGCTTATCTATAGGTACTGTAAATATCTCCTAAACTTGCACCGTTTAGGAGATATTTACCTTTAATGGAGCCAGTGACGTCACTGGCGCATGCGCTCTGAAGGAACGGCTGATCGTGCCGTTCCTTCAGAGCCCCGTGCCGTGACCGTCGGCTCCTGCGCGCGTGCGCGGGAGTGACGTCACCGCGGCTCCGGCCAATCAGATGGCCGGATGCCGCGATCCCGGAAGACGGGCGACATGTCATGTCGCCCGTCATACAGGTAAGAGAGCGGCACGGCGGGGGCTCGTTCTAAGGTAAGTATTTCATAATGAGCTAGTATGCGATGCATACTAGCTCATTATGTCTTTCTCTTGCAGGTTGTAAAAAAAAAAAAAAATTTTTTAAACGAGTTTACAACCTCTTTAAGTGCAGCAGAAATCTTTTTGTAACCTTGGCCAGATCTGTGCCTTGCCACAATTCTGTCTCTGAGCTCTTCAGGCAGTTCCTTTTGACCTCATGATTCTCATTTGCTCTGACATGCATTGTGATCTGGAAGGTCTTATATAGACTGGTGTGTGGCTTTCCTAATCAAGTCCAATCAGTATAATCAAACACAGCTGGACTCAAATGAAGGTGTAGAACCATCTCAAGGATGATCAGAAGAAATGGAAAGCACCTGAGTTAAATATATGAGTGTCACAGCAAAGGGTCTGAATACTTAGGACCATGTGATATTTCAGTTTTTCTTTTTTAATAAATCTGCAACAATGTCAACAATTCTGTGTTTTTCTGTCAGTATGGGGTGCTATGTGTACATTCATGAGGAAGAAGAATGAACTTAAATGATTTTAGCAAATGGCTGCAATATAACAAAGAGTGAAAAATGTAAGGGGGTCTGAATACTTTCCGTACCCATTGTACCTCTACGGAGCAGCGGATGTTAGGGGTGACATCTCCGCTGACACCCGCTGCTCTCCGATCCGATGTGGTCCGTGAAATCCAGACGGATGGAAACCCTATTTTCCGTCTGTCTGGAAGATTGGATCGAATAAAAATGGACAGACGTTTTTCTTTTTTTTTGGCCACTCTTTAGGCGAGGAGTAAGTGAGATCTTTTTTTCCTCTTGTGCCAGTTTTCCTTTTGATTATGAAAAAAAAATCAGGAGATATCTATTACCATTTACCACCATGTAGAAACCCAGTTTGTCCTGAAAAAAAAAAACAGGTATATTTCACTTCGATACACTAAGTAGTTGCCCTTGAACACATGGGGAACGTTTCAAAATTGTGTTCAGGTGTTAAAGATGGTAGTCCCCATTGTTTACTTAATTTAGACTAAAATAATGCTTACCTGTAGGTACAGTAAATATCTCCTAAATGTGCACTGTTTAGGAGATATTTACTCTAGTAGTAGTAGCAGCAGCTGTCCATTGAGAGACATGCCGTGGGCCATGACTCCCATGCGTATGCTTTGTTCTAAGGGTAAGTGTTTTATAATGTGCTAGTATGCCATGCATGCTCCCTGCCGAGCAGGCAGATTCCTTGTGGAGTCCGCTCTATGTAAATGGGGCCTAAAAATGGCAGCAGGCTCCGCAGGGGACACAAAATGGAGCTTTTGCCAACACTGGGGTGTGAAAAATGGGGAGAATCTGTGTTGGGGGGACCTTTTTTAATGCATCTACGATCTGCAGTCTCCTTTAAATTGGCACAGTCAAGTGTACACTTCTAATATCAGTTTATGGCCGATAAAAAGCAACCCTATATAGCAAAGTGAAGAATGCAGCCAACATAAGGGATGCTGAGCTCTTCCAGCTGAAAGTGGTTCTGTTCTGCCGTGTGGCTTACACTGGTGACAGTGAATAGTTTAAAGCATATCTTCACCATCCTGCTTTTTTGTAGAAGATGCGGCCTTACCTTACAAAATCAGTCAAATTTACAAACTGTATTTTAACCCAACTCTTTTCTTGCTTGTCATAGCGTCTGCAGATTTCCTGTATTAAAAAAAAAAAAGGGTTACAGATCTTTACCGTTTCCTTGAAATTCTTCTCCGAACTGGTGAAGGTCACGTGGCATTTTCATTATAGGATTAGAAAATCCTAATAATATTCTGGATGCTTTCTGCTTCAGTCCAGAGCAGGATTAGGAGAGCCATACATTCTGTGCCAGAGATAATTACTTGTGGGAGAACAGTGTGCTGAAATAATTTCAGTCACAATCACTTAGTTGTGTGCGGCTAGCTTAACAGCGGTGGCCAAGTTATTATTAATAGATCCAATTTTTGCATGTACAAGTCTGTTCCCAACGCAACAGCGTTTATGAATTCTTCTTTTGCTGTTTTGTAAATTGATATAATAAGCATGAACAAATTATTTGAAGAATGTAATTATTTTTATACACCTCGTTTATTTCCCTACAGCTTTCTTTTTTTTTTTTTTTTTTCTTCTTCATGTTTTCTATGGTCTAGCAAGCTGTCCATACACTGTGTAGCTTTTGGCTTTTCATCCGAAAACTGCCCAGCATTTGCAAGCTTTCTATCACCATCACTGTATATGAGCTTTTACTTAAAGTGTATCTATGGCCAGAATTAAAATCATATATTAATTTCCACATTTGTATTTCAATTATTTATAGTCTACTCCTATTAATCTGGAGGATTTTGTTATTTGTTAACTTCCTTTGTGAAGATCCCTACATATGTACTTCCATGAACTCTAGTAGGCACTGTTGTGTCACACATTTCAGAGCCTGCCTGCCTTTTTTTTTTTTTTTATCCAAAATAATTTTATTGAGTAAAAAGAAGCAGAAAATACACAGCATATGTCACGTACAAACGATATCGTAAACATAAATCCTTACTCAAGAATACAACAAAACAGTTCAGAGGGGGCGTGGTCATACAGGCAAGGGTAAGCATATGAGGTGTAACTATGATGGATAGCATTATACAAAAGTTGTAATACACATTGTAGGCAGATTGAGTAGGAACCACGTAGATCTAGGTAGATAATAGCTGATGTTAGGAATTCTTTCCCTGCAGGAACCAGTAGAGTCCCTTATAAACGTAATTGGAGGGAGTTCAAGAGAGTAAGATGTTCTAACCGACAATGAACAAATTGTGAGCAAAGCTTTTTCATCACTTCATGTCCTGAAGATGGAAGTGGGAGGAAATCTCCCCAAAGTGAGGGGATAGCTTGTCGCTGGAACAGGTTTCCTCACTGGAAGATTTATCCTAACCCACTTTCGCTTGACAACTGTAAAATGTTGTTTCTTTCTCATTCAATGAGGGATACTGGAAGTCTTCACATTCTCCATTTGTAATAGCCACCTACAAGATGATTGGACACCGGCAACCAAAACACTTTAGGCCAACCTTAGTTTATGGTAGTATCCTAGTAGGATTGCTGTACTTTCCACTGTTACATTATTATTTATTTTTTTTGCTAGCAAATTCTTTTTTGTAATTCACCCACTGCTACTCCTGCCTGAAAACAGCCATTTGGAACTTTGATTGATTATTGATGCCTGCCTACAGTGACTTTGGTCACCTCTGGCTATCTGACCTCACCTGCTACCAAATATCCTGTTTTTTTTTTTTTTTTTTTGAGTACCTGAGACCTTGCCTCTTTCCCTGAGCCTGTATGTTGCCTTACCACAACATGTCTGATTCTAGACATGGGGGATGGTCCCACTTTACCAGGTGCTCCTAGCTCCCATTTTGCTAACAGTTCGGAAGCTGCCAGCGGTGTGCCTTCTGATGGTGCTGACGTTTGCAGCCTGGAACTGTTATCCTCTCATCTTTGTCTGTTTCCATCTCGGAGTCGGATATGGCTTTGTCATGCAAGATTTTGTGATCCAGGTTTCCCAATTATTTTCTGACCTTTAAAGCTCCCTGGACGTTGCTAGGACATTGTTAAGCGAGGTCAAAATATTACTGTTCACCTGCACTATCACAGGCCTAAATTCTTTCTCTGATTCAAACCCCCCTCATATGCACTTTCTCTTCCCTTATGCAGTAGCTCTGAGCTCACTTTTTTCAGTTTGAAAGCTCACTCTTTTGGTGAAGGTGAACAGTAATGGCTGAGCTTCACTTAGCAAAGTCATAGCAACATCCTGAGAGTTTTAAGGTCAGGCTAAATGGGGTGTGTGTATGTATGTGTGATAGATATATGTGTGTTATATGTATAAATATATGTATGTGTGTGTGTGTGTGTGTGTGTGTGTGTGTGTGTATATATATATATATATATATATATATATATATATATATATATATATATATATATATAATATACGCGCACACACAGTTGTTTTTTGTTTTATAAGCTATTGAGCTACTGGCACACTTAAATGAGCCAGCCCCTTTAAAGCACATTTAAAAGTATCCTAATTATATCCTGACAGGTATGAAGACACCTGGGCTTCCCTTCACAAAGGTGCAAGAGAATGTGCAAATGCTGGGGAGGTAAGGGTTTTCAATGTATACCTTTTTTTAATGTGTTTTAACTGTTCTTTTCAGGAATACACATTATTTTACCTATTTCACTGCATTTGTTTTTGGTTGATGATAATTATATTGTCTTATGACTCTTATGTCTCAGAATGCACTCAAATGCGGTGGACACTAAGCTAAAGGTGAACATAGGTATTAGGTTGCTGTGTTCTACAATATATAAATGCTTTAAAGTAAACGTGACCTGCAAATGACGTGGAGGCTGCCAAATGTCTTTTTCTGAACATTCTATTTGCCTGGCTGTCATTTTGTCCCTCTTTCTTTAGTGTATGAAAAACCTGAAACAAAATATAGGGAGTTCTGACTTTTCTATGACATTCTCTTTTTGCATATATGTTCCAGGTCCTTGACTTAATGTGTTGAATGTGTTCATTTTGTTTTCCTATTGAGGAATAGCAACCCAAAGGCCTAGTTCACACTGGCATTAAAGCAGGTGTATGAGGGACGTTTTCAAATGACTATGCAAATTATACAATAGACCGCACAGTGCTGTTCACATTATCAAAACACGAAGCATTTGCTTCAAAATTTAAGCCTTATGTTAATTTCTAAGGGAGTTGAAGCTCTTCAACTCCTTCCATTCAAGTCTATGGTAATACGGCATACGCTTGTGGTGCGTTACCAAAGATTTGAATGGAAGGAGTTGAAGTGTTTCAACTCCCTTAAAACTCAACATAAGGCTTCAATTTGGAAGCAAAGCCAACACTTCGTGTTTTGATTGTTGTGGCACGGTAGTACATTTACAGTTGATAATAGGCGTTTGTGGTGCGGTTTTAGCGCACCAAAAACGTATGTCATTTGTGCCGCAAACACGCATAGGGCGTTTGGGGGAGCTTTTTTTAATGCTCATTAAATGTTTAACAACTGCACCTATTAACACTATAGGCGAGTTTGATAAGCATCAGTATTTTGAGCAAGTGTGAACTAGCCCTTATTATTCAGTACACTTATTCATGAATAATACTAAAACATTTATAGGGTAGAAACTATGTATCAATCGATATCCAAGTGTGTAAGGGAAAATTTGTCTTGGTTTGCCTCACTGTATTCAGTCTAATTTTTCCTTTCATTTAGAGGTAGGACCTGGTTTCTATGAAGAGAACTGTATGCAGAAGTTCTTCCCTTGGACACATTTGCTATCATTACATCAGAAGTCAATAATCTATTTATTTAAGTTTTTTAAAAAACTAAATAATAGTGAAGAAATAAACATTAAAAATCCGTAGACAAAAACTGCCCAAGAGACAAAAATAGGAGACGCACAATGTAGTACATCAGACACCAAGAAATTATTACTTAAATCATTAATCATTAAATAAAGAGATAGCTGTTTGTGCAGAAGAACAACATTTTGTTAAACAAACTTAGGTAAAGCGTGTATAAAAAGTATCTGTGCCCACCCAGAACAGGTCCTTTATAGAACGTCTATGGTCAATATTAGAAAATGCAAATTTGCCAAATTTACTAAAATAATAAGAACTGGTAAATAAGAAAAAATTACCTGGATATATCAATACAGCCAAACTCAAGGCAGGTATATAAAATCCAATGTAATCCTTGTGTTGGGCAACTTTTTTTATTTTTTTTAAACTCTGTTTATTGCACGATAAGTACAACTACAGAATACAAAACTGTGACAGGAGAATGCAAAATTGGTGCATAGGTTCCATACAATAATGGTTTAAAAACAACTAATAAACCACTATAAAATCTTAAACCACTGCCTCCCGTTTCATATGTTATCAAAGTATGAGTAAACCCTTGCACTTCCATTAAGACAAGTCATTTGCATCACACACACGTTTACAAAAGTCAAATACCCTCATGTTCTGGTATTATAGAGCATCCTTTTCAACCAGGGTTCACAAACATGACTAGGCATGATGGGAATTGCAGTTCCTGGACAACTGGAGGGCCATAGTTTCAAGACCCCCGGGGTAGGCAGTGCACCTGGAGGAGGAGGCTTAGCAAGGACGCTATCAGCCCTCTCTTCCACAAACGCTGATAAGTATACAGTAGCAGAGAAGGTAGACTTCAGCCATTTCTCAACAAAGTCCCCAGGATTCTGACCCTCAGCCTATTCAGGGAGGCTCATTATTCTAATATTTAATCTCATGCAATTCTCTAAATCATCTGCCTTTTGGTACCAGAAAGAAATGTTTCTGTTGACCAGACCTTTCTTGGTATTTGGGCTGGTGTATCTTCCAGTGAAGAAATCCTGTTTCAACTACTTTATCTCTAATGTTCTGCATATCCTGTGTCAGCAATCCTATGTCCACACTGATCTCCTCCATCTTGCCTGTTAAAGTTGTGTTGCGGGTGGTAATAGCAGATAACTGAGCATTTGCCTGCTCCAGAGTAACCTTTGGTTGCCCATTAGCCTGGGAGCCCAAAGTCTTCTGGGAGTCTGTGGCTGGCACATTGCTGCTCTGGATATGAGGAGGGCTGCAGGCGCCTGCCATCTTTGTCTGAGCGGGCAAACTCCTTCAAGCGATCTTCTGCCAAATCCTGCCAATGCTTGTTCATGTTTGTGTAGGAGTACCAGGAGTACAGCCCAGTGTCTGTCACGAGTCCAGGAGCTTCCGGTAATAGCCAGGATTTTGACAGAGGCTGAGTCTCAGAGTGGAGCACTTCTCAAAAACAGCTGTCCATCTCGGTGGAACCCACCCCAATATTTATTTTTATGTAGAAGTAGTTTAAAGCTTGCTTTCATCTGTCCTGATATCAACCTCCCGTATCCCCTTGCACAGTAGCACTCACGCTGGGAGAGAGAGAGTTGATTGAGCCAATCAAAACGTTAGTTTTAGGTCCACCTAGATTTCTGCTTCAAGAAATAAATTGCTGTTTAAAATAGAATGCTGGATTCAAAATACTGTACGTATTTTTTCATATCAAAAGTATATCTAAGCCCAAGAACAAAACTTCAATATATTACAGTTTACCAGTCTTTCAGTGCGGTGGCTGCAGTGGTTTTAAAAACCCGTCAACACTTACCAAACAGTGTAATTGGGCCCTTAACAGTCTACGACACATGCTCTCCTAAAAATCAGTACTTTGTAAAATATGGATCTTATAAACCGAATGTGTCCTTCTATTGTACGTAGATATAGACACCACATCCCAACAGTAGTGGATTATCCAATACATTTCCAAAAAGTGGGACTTTTAAGGTATTGCCTCAATCTACAAAAGCTATTCATACACCTAAATATATCATTTTTATTAATCACAATTTAGTAAAATTATTTCAAGACATATAAAACATACATATAAACGAATTTGTTACTTTATCAGTAACACCATAAACATGCGACATAATATTTATATAGGTTTACAATCACCCCTAAGGGTTCGAATAAAAAGGTTATGACATTAAACAGGCTTTCTTTTCACCAATTATAGCAGAGTTTTGGAATGGCAGTTACATGTTTTGTAAATCACATCTGCTTCCTCAGACCACGTGAAAATATAACCATTATATGATCTGGAGTGTGCATGTGGTAAACAACCTGAGGAGCTCCAGATAACACTGGATCCATAGGCAGATATAAAGTGTAAAAACAGAGAGCGCTAATTGCAAATTGTCAAATCTCATTAGAGCTAGCTGAATATAAAGACTAAGACACTAATTCTTCTGTACAGCTTTGTGAATTAAAACTATTTATTTCTATTTGATTTGGGGAATGTTTATGGGAAAACACAGAACTCTGCATGAATTAATATTGTGTTAATGGTTATATATTGATTTACGTAAATCATTTAATTATGTAATTTTATCTATTTTTGGTTTAGGCAATGTTTAAAAAACAAAAACAAAAAAAACTGTTACACAGAAAACTAAGAATGATGATAGCAAAACCTGAAAATTTGTGAGCTTTAATAGTGCATAGCACACAGCCTGGAAACATTTATGCATTAAAAGAATATTCTATTTGTTGCTATAGATTATTGCATGTAATTGTCATTGCAGTTACAATTATTACCACTAGATGTCCACGTCTGCTTTTCCAGGGAAGCTGAACAATAGAGCTCTGTATATATCAATATTATGCAAAGCGTTTTTTTTTCCTTTCTTGTTGATGATAAAAATGTACATCATACAATACACATATTTTTATTTTGTTGGTTCATAGACATATGGATCCAGTGGGCTAAAATATCAGTTTTAGGTGGACTTTCTTTTCAAAAAAAAGGTTTTAAAGCAGGGGCATTGCTACTGTAGTGTTTTCTACCAGAACTACCTGGTACCATATTGTGGCAGTCCTTCTCAGCTCACTGATGTTGATACATGAGATTGGGCACGTTGTGTCACTGCTCACCATAGGCCGATATCACAGTTCCTGCTTGGAAATGCCAATCCACAGATCTTGATATGGGACATTAGGAATATTGCGGCACTCCTCATAATGAGCTGATATCTTCCTACTTGGAGAAGCTGGACCGCTAATGTTGATGCGTAATAGAAGACATATTGTTGCCCTCTTAATTGTGAGTCAAAGTCCTCTTTGTGCTTGAAGATGCCAGCCCACTGATGTTGATATGGGACCTAAGGCATACTGTATTGTGGCTCTCCTCACCATGAGCTGACATCACCTTCCTACTGGAGAAGCCAGTCCTCTGATGATGTTGCATGACATTAGGCACATTGTGGCACTCAACATTATCACTTTTCTGATGGGTGATATCACTCTGGATACCTATCTTGCACTTTCCTTCTTTCTGTGTGTGTGTGTGTATATGTATATGTATATGTATATGTATGTATATATATATATATATATATATATATATATATATATATATATATATATATATATAGTTCTGATTAATTCAAATATTTTGTTTTAGGAAGCCTTAAAAGGATTCTTTCCTTTCAAACATATTTCCATAAAAAACCTCTGGAAAAATCTCATAATTCTTTAGAACAAACTCCTCTGACATAAGGTAACACCAAATTGATTTCACAGCAGTACTAATGTCTGCTAAAACAAAGCAAGTCATTCTCTATTAGGATAAATGGGACAATCAGCTTTTGTCAATTTAAGACTGGAAGGACTTTGAGAAAACATATCTGACCCTGGTGATTTCCTCAAGAACAATTGTATATAAATGAAAAGTTTGATTAAAGCAGTATTAAACCAAAAGTAAAAATGTATTATACTGCAGCTTACCAATTATTAGATGTGATGGCTGCAATAATTTTCTTTTTTAGGATTTCTATCTTCTATTTTTATCTGGTGATCCAGCCAACAAGTAGCCTGCTGTGCCTTCTGTGCTCATTCCTCCAGAGTTTGTGGCCAGATCACCAGGTAACCTCTTATGATTGGTAAGCTGCAGTATAATACATTTTTGGTTTTGGGTTTAATGCTGCTTTAACTCAGTTCTGTCATTATATCAACACTGAAGCTTAGAAACAACCATGAATACTGTGTAAAGTTCTGTGTATTCAGTAATGAGATGCAAGAATCTGTGTTCTTCTTCTTCTTTTTTTTTCTCTCTCTCTTTTTTTTTCCTGTATTGCATATTACAAAAACAATAAATAAAAAATCTCCAACATGCTTCTAGAAATCAGTGAGCTGTCTAGGCTGCTTCTGGCCAGAAAGTGATAGTCAATATTTCTCTGTCGCTCATTGACAGACGCAGTCCTCCTTGATTAATATCAACTCGGGTTATACTGCCCTCTACAGGAGTAGGACTAGGCAGAAAAGAAAAACGTTCTGGCCACACCTTAGGGGCAGTCCCAGAGGGTATATCCTCTCTCTCTGCTACAGGAAGTCAGTTTTTTTCTGTCTAGTTAGGAGTAAGGACCTAAGTTCCTTGCTTTGATCTTTGGTCCTGGCAAGATTTTTTAGAAATACTTTTTTAGGCAGCTTTTCTTCTCCAGTGTTCCTGTGAGATCTTCAAGCAAGTACGCTGAAACTGGGCGACGGGCTGGATGTTGAGATCCAGTGGTCACCCCAGTTCAGCCTGCGAGCGTGTGCAGGCCCTAGCTCCGTGCTGGGTCGGCCGCGACATAGTCCCACGGGACGGGGACTGACCCTGCGAGTTAAACGTCTCGCCTGGACGCCAATGACCAGCGGAGTCACGGCATCCAGATTGGTCGACAGCCCCCCCACTCCGGTGGAGAGGGGTTCTGTCAGGAGTTGGCGCCCGCCTGGTTCCGGTATGGTGAGTAAAATGTTTCCCCTCTCCCCCTGTCGGGTTTGTTGGTGGATGCGGGCCCCTCTCTGGGATGGATGGACGTGATCCTAACAGGTGTCATTAATCCCCCTCTTAAAAGCTTGGTTTGGGAGCTGACTATCTATAGTCACTATATGACACTGTAAGGGAGATGACTGTAGTCAGTGGCAGACTGCTAAAAGGCATTACTGTTGAGGTATAGAGGTGATAGTATCCTACCTGACACTATACAGGCCGATGCCTATGCCTGGATACAGCATCCGCAGGTCGCCATCCTTCCATAAGCCGGTCACCTCCCGCAGGCCGCACAGCCTCCCGCAGGCCGCGCAGGCCGAGGACTACCTCCCGCAGGTCGCACAGGCCGAGCGCACACCTCCCGCAGGCCGCTGCTAACTTGCACAAGCCGCCGCTATCCTCCACAGCCCGCCGCCATTTTCCCACAGATCGCACTGGGCCGCCATATTGGCGTAGCCTCGTGTCTCCAGCATGGGGGCGGCCATGTTTGAGGTGACCAAACACCTCGTGGAGTAATTGGGAGGCGCCAGAAGGCGTGTAAAGGGGCGGAGCTGCCTCCTTTACCCGGGAAAGCAAGCCAAAGACTTCCTGTCTGTAACAGACAGTGCTGGAAGCAGGTTGAATAGAAACTTCTGAGCATCAGGTGGTGAGCCTTGGGGTCTCTCTCTCTCTCTCTCTCTCTCTCTCTCTCTCTCTCTGTGGGGTCCAAAAGCAGGTAACACTTAGGGGCGCTGCTGCGCTGGGGGACTAAAGAAAAAAAAAAAGTTTTCTTTTGTTTAAAATTGCAATTTTTTTTTATTTCTTGGCAAGTGTCTTGTATAATCATGGACCCTGCCACACATGTATCCCCACCTGATCCCCTCGAGGTGGCTGCAGGACCCTCCAGTTCCTCACAGAGTATTGATGCATTATCAGCAGTTTTGGAGTCTTTGGTATCCCGGGTGGAGATGGCCTGTCAGGGACGGGGGTCAAGAAAGCGACCCCCGCCTACCCCTATTTCATCTGATACTTCAGATTCAGATTCTGAGATGGTCATTGCAGCTGCAGGTCCCTCTGCTGGGGCTGTTGTCTCAGGTAATGTCTCCTCAGATAGTGAGGAGGAGGTTTCTACCTCCGCCATAGCACAAGAAGAAGCGTTGGTGGACGCACTAGTTGTGTCTGTCCGGGAAACCTTAAGACTTGAGGTTACACCGGCAGAAGTAACCGAGATGGAAAATTCCTTTTGGTACTAGTAAGCCTACCAAGACGGCGAAGGTTTTTCCCTTACCCAAATGTTTTGGTAATAAAATTAAAGAGGAATGGGATCATCCGAAACGAATCCTTACTATTTCCAAACGCATTGCTAGACGCTATCCGTTTGAGGAATCCCTCATTAAAAAAATGGACGGTACCACCAGTGGTGGATCCACCGATTTCCAGACTAAATAAAGCCACTGTTATCCCGTTGGAGGACGCTCCGTCCTTTAAGGATCCGGTGGATCGAAAAGTGGAAGCGGAATCCCGTACTGTTTTTTTCCCTGATAGGGTCAACCTTTAGACCAGTGATTGCCATTGGTTTAGTTTCACAAACATTGACAGAATGGGCAAAATTGCTACGCCATGACTTAAAGGGGAGAAGTATCCCCCCGGCAGCATCTGATTTGATGGAGCAAATTATACAAGGACTACAGTTCATCTGTGACGCAGCCCTGGATGCCTCTCCCTTGTTAGGGCATGCATCGATGTCAGCTGTAGTCCTCAGACGTGTGCTGTGGTTAAAGTGTTGGTCGGCGGATCAAGGTTCCAAGAAAGCTTTGGCTAATCTCCCTTTTCAGGGGATCGCCTATTTGGGGCCACCCTAGATAAGATCATAAAGGATGTCACTGGGGGCAAGAGCACTTTTTTGCCACAGACTGCTAAAGCTAAAGGACCTTGTAACAGGCGAGGACCTTCCTTTTCCGCTCATAAAAGATTTGTTCGCTCCGCTGGGGCGAGCGTGAAGGGCAAAGCCCCTTCAGGAGGTTTCAAAGGGCGCTGGTCGGGTAAACAAAAGGCCGACTCAGCCAAACCTGAAGATAAAACTAATACAGCCTGAAGGTGCGCCCCCACCCAGCTCAGGGGTGGGGGGACGTCTTCACCGGTGTTCAGATCCAGGGCTTTTCTGAATCCCAGACTAAGGGGTTCAGGAGATCATACAATCGGGATACAAGATCGAGTGTCGATCACTTCTACCGGTGCAATTCTTCCCTTCCAACATTCATATGCTACAGGGAGCGGTAGTTTCCGTTCCTTGAGCAGAACGTTTTCTTTACCTTTTTCAAAGATCATTCCCAGTTCCCTCCAGGAATCGGATCCGGTTGAGCGAGCGGACCAGGGAGTCTCTGGTCCGGTGACTCCGGTCTCTAAAGCTCAGCCAGGAAAAGTTATCACTTCCGATAGGAATCAATTTTCTGATAAATGTGTGGGAACTGAGAGCGATCAGACTTTGTCTGATTGCCTGGACCAAGCAGCTCTAGGGCAGCCCGGTTCGGATCCAGTCAGACTATGCCATGGTGGTAACTTAGTTAGATCACCAAGGATTTCACCAGCTGTGTCTTCAATAGGGCATCCCGGAGGTGGATCTGTTGGCATGTCAGCTCAACAGGAAGGCGCGGAGGTTGGTAGCTCGCGCCCGCGATCCTCTAGCGGACGCAGCAGACGCGCTGAGCGCCCCGTAGGGGCAGTATCAGCTACTGTATGTCTTCCCCCCCCTCTCAAGTTGCTGCTGAGATTTCTCCGCAGGATAGAGGTGGAGGGAACTCCAGTTATCCTGGTAATTCCGGGCTGGCCTCGTCAAGCCGATTACGCCGACTTGGGCAGACTAGTCGCGGACGCTCCTTGGAGACTTCCTCTCGGGGAGGATCTGCGGTCTCAAGGACCGATCTTCCATCGTGCTTTACAGTCGCTGGCTTTAACGGCCTGGCCATTGAGACCCAGGTACTGAAGGACAGGGGATTGTCAGCTTCAGTTATTCCTACTCTAATTAAAGCAAGGAAAGCGACTTCCAGCAAAGTCTATTATCGCACATGGAAGACTTATATCACGTGGTGTGAATCTTTGGGATTTCCCCCACGTAACTATTCGTTGACCCGAATCTTCGCTTTTCTGCAAAAGGGGGTTGAGCAGAAACTATCCTTGAGCACTATCAAGGGTCAGGTTTCAGCGTTAGCAATCTTCTTTCAGAAGCCTCTGGCTACTCATTCCTTGGTGCGGAATTTCATCCAGGGGGTGCGGCACTTGGCTCCGCCAGTGCGCGCGCCCTTACCGCCCTGGGATCTTAATTTGGTGTTGTCGGTTCTGCAGAAACCTCCCTTTGAAAATATTAGGGAGATTCCCTTGCTTACATTATCCCAGAAGGTGGCCTTCTTGGTGGCTATCACTTCTGCACGCAGGGTGTCAGAACTGGCTGCATTATCGTGTCATTCCCCATATCTGGTGATTCATAGGGATAAGGTAGTTCTTCATCCGAAGCCATCCTTTCTTCCTAAGGTGGTTTTAGACTTTCATCTGAATGAAGATATTGTGCTACCTTCCTTGTCTCCTAAGCCCAGTCATCCTCGGGAATGTGCGTTGCATTCCTTGGATGTGGTGCGGGCAATCAGGGTATACCTGAAGACTACGGAATCGTTCCTTAAGACGGATTCACTTTTTGTGATCACGGATGGCCCCAGAAAGGGGTTGCCTGCATCTGCCGCGACTATCTCCAAATGGATTAGGCAGACGGTGGTACAGGCTTATTCTATTAAGGGTCGGAATCCTCCGTTCCCTGTTAAGGCGCACTCCACTCGAGCGCTCAGTACTTCCTGGGCCTACCGCCATCAGGCGTCAGTGGTCCAGGTGTGCAAGGCAGCTACCTGGTCGTCGGTGCATACCTTTACAAAATTTTATAAAGTTGATGTGATGGCATCGGCGGATGCCTCATTTGGCCGCAAGGTTTTGCAGGCTGCAATTTGAGGAGACCAGTGGTCTACCTCAAGGGTTTTTTTCCGTTGGAATTTCAGTTGAGTCTCATCTTTTGATTGATGAGCCTTTAAGACTTCTAGTTGGCACCGGTTGGGCCTTCTAGATTGGATTTTGATTTCCATTTTCCCACCCCTCATTTGTGGCACTGCTTTGGGACGTCCCGAGTTGATATTAATCAAGGAGGACTGCGTCTGTCAATGAGCGACAGAGAAAAATGGATTTTTGTAAGATCTTACCGTAAAATCCTTTTCTCTTAAGCTCATTGACAGACGCAGTACCCGCCCCTCTGTTTTTGAGTTGGGTTGGGTTAAATTCTCTAAACACTGCTTTGTGACATAACTGACTTCCTGTAGCAGAGAGAGAGAGGATATACCCTCTGGAACTGCCCCTAAGGTGTGGCCAGAACGTTTTTCTTTTCTGCCTAGTCCTACTCCTGTAGAGGGCAGTATAACCCGAGTTGATATTAATCAAGGAGGACTGCGTCTGTCAATGAGCTTAAGAGAAAAGGATTTTACGGTAAGATCTTACAAAAATCCATTTTTTTTTTTAACAATTTTGTTGGAAAACGATGAGACTTTGCATTGTGTTCTCTGAGAATTTAGGTTCTCTTTGTCTTTTTCGTTTTTTTTTTTTTTTTTTTTGTATTATTTTAATAAACTATATGGTTGGCATCAATGTTTCTCATAAAATACTGGTCTAAGGTTTTGAGGTGCAACATTCAGACACTGTCTTTTGCTCTTTCAGCAGGTGGATAGTGAGGTGGTGATGCTGTCTGCTCACTGGGAGAAGAAGAGAAGTGGTCTGATGGAGCTTCAGGAGCAGCTACAACATATTCCTGTATTTCTGACAGATCTACAGTCTGTGACTGCCAAACTTGGTGAGTTCACTTGAAGCAGACCTCAAAGTATCACAGTTTTAGTATTTGGTATTTACAGGATGGCTGCAAGTATGACTGTCATGACAACTTGTTGGCTAGAAGTAAAGGTAATCTTCCATGTGAGAATGTTAAATTAGGAATTTGTAAACGTAAAGTGGATGTAAGCCCTAACATATACCCAGTGAAGTGAACAGCCTTAGATGTTACATAGAGATGAAAAAATCTCCCTACATAAGTTTTACATGCATATCTGCTGTTTTCAGCTTTATATATTCTTTAGGAAAATGCACATTGTGTTAGAGATTTTCTCTTTCTGTTCAGCACTGGGAGTGTACTGAAACCTTACACTGTGTGACAGCTGATTGGTGGAAAGGCACACACCCCCACTCCACATAGGCAGAAACACAAAGAGCTCTGCTGTGACAAGACAAGCTCTCTGTTAATCTATTTAAAGGAATCTCCCAGTACACAAATTTCAGCCTGGTTTTATCTCAGTTGATGGAGAACTTGTCAGAAGTTATAATGCTTACAACAGAAGAGAAAGCCACAGGACTCAAGGCTTTGGTGGGCGAGAAGAAAACACTACGGATTGATATGCTTAGATCAAATTTCATGAATCAGGACATCCACTTTAATGATATTGTAGCTAAGAAGATGGAATAAACAGAATATAGACCTTAATTACCAGAACCAATTGTGAGGATGAATCTCTTAAATGAGGACTCCGAAATCAATAACCTGACATGGGTTCTAATCCTTCCACATTTTACCCAAAGCTATAAAGTAAATTGTGGTTTAAAATACACTTTAAAGTTCTAAAGTCTTTCAGTGAAATTCCAAACATCAAGGGTATCTGTTTTAATTTAATAACTTCATGCAGACTGTCTTATGTCTTTTTAGTGTCAACATATTATGTAGTATTCAAACGAGCTGTGCCATAATGTGTGTATTCAGAAAGTTTGTGTATGGATACTGTAAGCAGACAGGCTCAACTGTTATTAGCAGCGGTAAACCATGCATAAGACAGGGACACCCTGTAGTTGACCAATCGGCATTGTCCTTCATTTTTTCAGCACAGTTTCAAGTGGTTCCCCAATACAGACAGGCAGCACTTGTATGTTTTGTGTTTTCTGTCATTGCTGGTTCGGAACTCACCTGCTCATTGGATCCAGCGGTGTCTTGCAGATTCCTCTCAGAATTCTGCCCTGATCTGTTCACGCGCTGCCATCTTCTTACATGATGTCATCAAGAGGCCCGCAGGCTCTTCCAGGTTCAGCTGCCGGGCTTCATGATAATGCCCCACTAGCCAAGCCCACCTCTTCCTTTCTCAATGGAGCATTTATGCCGCTTGGGATATGTGACATGCATATCCCAGGAGACAAAGGGAGGGTAGTGCATGTCATTCATCTAGGCGAATCACGTGTAAGGGGCAGGAGAGGGGGCAGGGCTGGGCTAAACAGAAAAAATAAAATTGTATGTTCACCGTGTAAAGCAGAGAAGGGGTTGAGAGGAGGTAACTTGAACATGAAGATCTGCTTTAAGACTTGTGGAGTGCTGAGACTAATATTGAGGTCTGGCTACCTGGTAAGATGTAAATACCTATAAAAGTGCTGCGCCAGAAATACTTAATCAATATATAAACAGGTGATATTGATGGTGTAATAAATATCAAAAGAGTCTAAAATAAAGTCCATAAGTGTCCAAATAAAGGTGAAAAGAAGAAACTACCAACAAGGTAGTAAAAAAACAAAGGTGGTAAGAAAATCATAAAAATTTCTTCCGCTGTGCATATATCCCATCACCGGCTAGATTGGTCTCTCACCTCAGCCACAGACCCATAAAGGGTCAAAGATCCCATATATCGGCTGTAGCAGCCTGGGGGTTATCCTCTCCTAGCTCTCTCGGACAGCCCAACATAGATCACTCAGGTGGGGATGGATGAACTCCAATCAAACTCAGAAATCGGTGTATATATAAAACAAAGGGGACATATATAGTGCTCTCCGTCTGAATACCAATGTCTTTATTAGATATAGTAAAAGGTACTCACATTTAGCGGCACTCAGCGGTGCACGCAATGCAGACAGATACACATGCAGCTGGGACAAAGGGAAAGTACAACGTCAGGTACGCTCTATATATGTCCCCTTTGTTTTATATAAACACAGATTTCTGAGTTTGATTGGAGTTCATCCATCCCCACCTGAGTGATCTATGTTGGGCTGTCCGAGAGAGCTAGGAGAGGATATTCCCAGGCTGCTACAGCTGATGTATGCGATCTTTTGACCCTTTATGGGTCTGTGGCTGAGGTGAGAGACCAATCTAGCCGGTGGTGGGATTGATGCACAGCGGTGTTTGTGAAGAAATTTTTATGATTTTCTGACCACCTTTGTTTTTTTACTATTTGCATATTATTTGTGAGGTGTTACACAATTTGTGTTTGCAGCCGGATTATTGCACTGATATTTGTATACTTATTTGCACCAGTATTAATTTGCTGTTTCAATTTTTTATACCATCTTTGGTTTTTTCACTAGTTGGTTGCGCTGATAATTTATTGATTATTAACCTGTTAAGATGTGGACCAATAAATAGAGTCTCTATGCCACCCAATGATCTACAAAGCACCAATGATCTACAAAGCATTCAGAGTGCAGGACCCAGAACCTATTCTGAATATGTGTAAACAAAAAGCTTTTCTCTGCATCAACCCTTAACCCTGGAGCTCCTCACCATGTGTATTGAGAAAGCCAGGTGACCTAACCTCCACTATTCTCCACGTCAGTGCCTCACATGCTCTCCCCTTCTGCTCAAATCTGTAAGTGGGAGCACACTTTGCCAGCATGGCAGTCCATCAGCATTTTCTTGCTGGATCCCTGGCCTATGCTCTACATAATGTTTAATGTCTTGTACAGCCAGAAGCCATGTGACTATTGCATTGTTTCCTTTCTTCTTAGTCATCCACAGAATGGGAGAATGATCTATAATCAGTTGGACACATCTGCCCATAAGGTGACAGCTCAGTGGCTTACCAAGGTAGTAAGATCTTTACGTCCAGATGGATTTTGTTAAATTAGGCACAAACCTCTGGTACGATTCTGCAATCCCCAGAAACTCCCTAACTTGTTTTATGACACTTTTAATTGCTTCAGTCTTATCCATTAAAGGCCTTTTGACTCTTACCCAATGCTGTAGCCCAAATACCAGGCTTTTTTCACACCTATCATGCATTGTTTTGGATGCATGATAGGTTTGAATTCCACACTGACTGGTTGTCACAATAAACTTTTTAACCCTAACCCGGCCTTACAAATGAAATTCAAAACTTCATAGACCTTCTAAAAAATAAAGTATAATATTCTTTATGGGACTAAAAAAGGCAGTCTAGGGCCCAGGCAAGCAGAATGGAAGGATAACATTCTGGGGCTGCCCATCTGGTGTCTCAGAAAAAGTCTTTTGCCTTTGTCCTGTCAATGAAAAACTGCCAATACCCTTGGAAAGATTAAAGGTGATAATGTACCTTGCAGGAGCTAACCTTTTCTTTCACCCCACCCACCTGGAGCATAGGAAATGCATCACAGTTGCATGTTTTGATTTTGTTTCCTGAAGTTTTTGCAGAATCCCAGGGTGCTAATTAGTTTATAGAACTGTACAATGGGGCTTGATTACGCCCTGTAAGGTTCCTCTGTAACCCCAAGGGCTAACATTTTCTGTACCTCTTCTGAAATGGCTTTCCCTGAGCTTTAGGTAACCCAATAAGGTCTTGGTTGTACTTTATTTGGAGCACAATGCAATGGTAAATTACATTAGTTTGGCCTGGTAATTCTCAAAAACCTCTCACTATTTTTCTGCAAGAACACTCTTGCCCCCTGAATTTGTGAGCAATATACAGAATTTCTGACATCCTAACCTCTGGTATACCTTTTGCTGGTAATACTTCAGTGTTGGCCATTTGCAGAGGGAGCCTCCTAATCCTTCCAGGGTTTTATTAGGTTAACATGTTTTATTTTGGAGAGGCTCTCTTTCTGGGCAAGTATGCCTAGTAGTAGACATCAGAGGCCTTGCCACTTTTTTTCCCCGCAAATTCTGTTTATTTAATTTCATAGTATTGGTACAAACAAAAGAAAAGAGAGAAAAATACCCATGCAGGGGAGCAGATCACAATGTCTGCCATAATAGGTAACAAAACAGAAAAACCTAAAAAAAGAACCAAAAACACAGACTGCTGCTCCTAGTGTGAAGACAAAAAGTCCCCAGCGCTAAACTCTCTATGAAAAAACACACCGTGTACTGTCCCAAACCAATCTGGTGCAGCTGTCGGAATAAGTACAAATGACCACCAAACAAGTGACCAGGACTGACAGCGCTATCCGGATATGGGTGCTCTGACAGTAACCAGATGATGGAAAGGCCAGTGGAAAAGGAAAAGGGTTTGTGACAACCAGTCAGTATAGAATTATACAATACCAGGCTGGCCTAGTCTGATGGAGATCGGTGGATGGCTGCTGGATCCAAACAGGGGCCAGGCCTGCCGGCGCTCCCGCGTGACGTCACTGCGACTCTAAACCACAAGGTGGAAGGGCGTCATGGCAACGCTCCCTTCATGCATTCCGGGCTGGTTCTAACGGCTTCCTGTTTCTGGGCACGAAACTTCTGCCTTGTGTTTTAGAGTTGCGGTAACGTCATATGGGAGCGCCAGCGGGCCCGGCCTGGCTCCCGTTTGTCAGCGGCTCTCCCTAGCAGCATTACATTCCACCAGTGGTCCTCCTTGTTCCATCCAGTGGATCCAGCAGCCATCCACCGATCTCCTTCAGACTAGGCCAGCCTGGTATTGTATCAGCATTTAAATCTACCTTTCTCTTACGTCCTCCGACAGTAGCCGCCTCCTCTAAGTCATCACTATTGGTATTGACCACCTATCCGTAGGAATAGCTAGGCATATAGACTTAGTCAAAAGACAAAAGGCATTAGAATATACACACCCATGGGGGCTGTCCCACTGGTCAATACCCCCCCCCCTGCATCACCACTCCCAACTCAGTTTTACTTTGCCTAGCGTCAGGAATAGTCAGGCTTCCCTTGTGCTGGGGCTTCAGTCTCAGCCTTCCTAATCTTTTATTTGATTTTCTTTGAAAATGTCAGTTTTTCTCTTACTTTACTAGCTGTTTATTTTGTCAGCTCTAGTGTTAGTCTTCTCTTCGGATGAAGATGGATCTTGCGGTGCTGGGATTCGGACTGACCGTCCTGGTTCTCCAGGGCAGAAGGGTCAGATGGACCCGCAGCCCGCCATCGAACGTTCAGCTATGGTTCGCCCTGGCACTACGAATGACCCATCCCTGTTCGCTGCAGGGATGCAGCCGTGAGGTGGCTACCTCACAGGACTCGTCTGCGGTGCTGCAGCGTAATGTCCCTGGCTCACGGCACTCCCTGTCAGATGAGGACAGAGGTTTATCCGTGCATAGAGGCTCCCCCACGCCATCTGGTACAGGTAAGATTCTGTGTGGGGCCTCTGTCTGGGGTGGCAGTCTGTGTTGCTGTGTGTCCCCATGTCTGTGCCTGTGTGACTCCCTGTGCGATCCCTGCGGGGTTCGCTTGTGCAGATTTGTATGTTTGCCGGGGGTCCCTGTCCCTGTGTCACCTTAGGTGCATGTTTGGGGGTGCAGGCGTCTGTGCTTGTGCGGCGACCGCAGCGGGGCAATTTCGCGCGGTCCGCCATATTTACTGTGGGCACACGTGTATTGCTCCTCTGGGGCGATTATGCATGTCATTTTGGTGCCATCCGCCGCCATTTTGTGGGCGGTGGAACGATCGGTCCAACCGCATGTCGGCGGCCATTTTGGCGTAGCCTCCAATGCATTCCTATGGGGCAGCCATTTTCCCGGGGCCTGGCTTAGTCCAGCCCTCTCCAGCAGCATTCCATCAGCAGCAAGGACACTGGTAGCAACGCTCTGCGGGCTCTGCAGGTTATCACTCTGTTTTTCCCTCTGTATATCGCTTCTGGCTCAGTTTCTTTTCTCCTTTGGGGGTCTTTCATCACTGTTGCAGTAGCGGTGGGCTGCGCACACCGCAGCGCTGTTAAAGGGGACATTACATCTTTTTTGCACTGTAGTTGTTTTCTGATAACTTGAGCCATGGATTCTCGGGAAAGCAAGTTTCCTCCAGCTCTAGTGGGGGTCCCAGTTCTCCTGTGGCCCCTCTGCGCCCCGCTCTAATTGCGGCGGCGAATAAGGAATTGCTGATGTCTGAACGGGCTGCGAGTAGGAGTCCCAGATTGTCTCTCTCTTCTGATTCAGATGGGGATTTGGCTGCTGCTGCTGCGAGCGTGCCCTTTTCAGAGTCTCGCTCATCCTTGGACCCCTTGGGGTCTGTGGGGGAGGCTGAGATGGAAGGGGTTGATGCCCCCTCCCTGGGGTCGCCTGCAGTACGGGCGACCATGGATGATTTGATTGTCTATTAAGGACACCTTACATTTAGAGGATGAGCCCTGTCCTCCGGGCGTTGTGTCCCCGTTTGGGACGCACAGGACCCGCAAGTCTGCGCAGGTTTTTCCCTGCCCAGAAGAATTCCATAACACTGTTAATTAACAGTGGCGCACGTTAAAACGTCCATTCCTGGTACCTAGTCGGTTTGGGTTGCTTTATCCTTTTGATACGGCTACGGAATCACGATGGTGTGTGCCTCCACAGGTGGATCACACTGTGGCCGTGCTGAACAAGGCTACCTTGGTTCCTACTGAGGATGCCCCAGTTTTCCGGGGTCCCACGGACCGGCGGTTGGAGTCCCTATCTCGCCATTCCTATGCGGTGGCGGGTTCATTGCTCGAACCCGTTTTCGCGTCCGTTCTGGTGGCTCAGGCGGCTGCTGCTTGGACTAGGATGCTTAAGCGCAATCTTGTGTCTGCTGGTGTTACACCTGCCCGGCTGAAATTGGTGGATCAAATCCACCAAGGAGTCATGTACTTGTGTGATGCAGCCTTGGCCGAGGCTCCCTTAGTGGCTCGCCTCTCTAGTGTCGCGGTGCTTCAACGGCGACTGATTTGGCTGAAGAGCTGGTCGGCCGACCAGTCCTCAAGGGAGACGGTTGCTGATTCTCCCTATGATGGCTCTCGCCTTTTTGGCGAGGCATTGGACACCCTAGTAACAGGCGTCACGGGGGGCATGTGCTCTATGATGTCCCAGAACCCGAAGACCAAGTCTTTTCGAGGCAGGCGGGGTTCTGCGTCTGGTTCTAATCGGGGGTCCTTTCGTGCCTTTCGGGCCCATCCCAAGGGCAAGACCTTCCAGGCCCATGGCACCCAGAAGAAGCCCTGGGCAGGTGAGCAGGAGTCCGGCAATGCCGGCTCGGCGGGTCAATCCGCCTCTACCTGAAGGGCGCCCTCACCCATTTTCAGGGGTGGGGGGACGTTTGCGCGGTTTCCTCCGACCTTGGCTGCTCCGGCTATCGGACAGGTGGGTCCAGGAAATCGTTCGATCGGGCTTCCAGATCAAATTCCTTTCCCGGTCGGCGGACAGATTCTTTCCCTCCAGTCTTCATCTGCTTCTGGGGCGTCTGCAGGACTTGCATCACGCGGTGCAGGACCTGCTTGCTCAGGGAGTGTTTGTCCCGGTAACTCATCGGGACAGGTTTCGGGGGTTTTTATGTTCGAATCTGTTCACTGTGCCCAGGAAGGAGGGCAAAGTGCGTCCTATTCTGGACGTGCAAGCGCTGAACCGCTTCAGGCGTGTTCGGAAGTTTCAAATGGAGTCTCTCCATTTGGTTGTGGCCTCCTTGAGTCCAGGAGAATTCCTGGATTCGGTAGATCTGAAAGGTGCGTACCGGCACATCCCTATTTTCGAGGGTCATCAGCGGTACCTTCGGTTTGCTATCACAGGGGACCACTACCAGTTTGTGGCGTTGCCTTTCGGTCTCACTTCGGCACCCAGGGTGTTTACCAGGGTGTTGGCACCGGTCCTGGGCCTACTGCGATCTGTCCATCACGGTACAGACGCTCCAGGAGTTCGGTTGGACCATCAACGTTCAGAACTCAGCGTTGTCTTCGTCGCTTCGCCTTCCCTATCTGGGAATGGTTCTGGACTCTGCTCAGGCAAAGGTGTTCTTGCCGGAGGACAAACTCCGGACTTTGCGGGACGAACTCAGGTCCCTCAGGGACAATCCGTCCTCGTCACTCAGGACCTGCATGCGGGGCCTGGGGTTGATGGTGTCGGCCTTCTAGGCGATCCCCTTTGCTCAGTTCCACACGCGGGCTCTCCAGACGGAGATCCTGGCCAGGTGGGATAGACTTCCTCAGTCCCTGGATCTGGATGTCTCCCTGAGTCGCCGGACCAGATTGGCTCTTCTATGGTGGATCCAGTCCCCGTCGGTGGCGGAAGGCAAGTCCTTCCGTCCGTTGGTGTGGACAGTGGTTACCACGGATGCCAGCCTGTCGGGCTGGGGTGGGGTCCTGGGCAACCTGTCTGCCCAGGGAACTTGAGCGGAGGAGGAGTCCTCCCTCCCGATACGTGTACTGTAGCTACGAGCGATAAAACTGTCTCTTCCAGTGGTCGGAACGTCTCCAGGGCTTGCCTGTTGGCGTACAGACGGACAAAGATACCGCGTGGCTTACATCAACCACCAGGGGGGCACCAAGAGTGCTCGTGCGGCCCGGGAGGTGTCCGACATTCTGTCTTGGGCCGAGACTCATGTCCCGGCGATCTCGGCAGTTCACATTCCGGGTGTGGAAAAATTGGCAGGCAGACTATCTGAGCCGCCAGACCCTGGACCAGGGGGAATGGTCCCTACACCCGGACGTCTTTAAGATGCTGTGTGCGAGGTGGGGATCCCCAGATGTGGATCTGTTCCCATCTCGGCTAAATCGAAAGGTGGAAAGGTTCGTGGCAAGAACGTGCGATCCGTTGGCGGACGCCTCTGATGCGTTGGTGGCCCGTGGCATCGGTATCGTCTGATGTACGCCTTTCCTCCGATTCAGTTGTTATTCCGGTTCCTGCGCAGATTGGCCTCGGAACCGCACATGGTGATTCTGGTGGCACCGGACTGGCCACGCCGGTCCTGGTACGCCGACGTTGTTCACCTGGCAGTGGCGCCTGCCTCTGCGGGAAGATCTCCTGTCTCAAGGTCCGATCTTCCATCCTGCTTTACAGTCGCTGGCTTAACGGCCTGGCTGTTGAGACCCAGGTCTTGAAGGACAAGGGTCTATCCCCTGAGGTTATCCCTACCCTGATCAAGGCTAGGAAATCCTCCTCTGGTAAGATCTATTACCGTACCTGGAAAACCTATTTCACCTGGTGTGAGTCCAGGGGGTTCTCCCCTCGTTCCTACTCGGTGTCGAGAGTTTTGGCTTTCCTCCAGTCTGGAGTGGATCAGCGCCTGGCGCTGGCCACGATAAAGGGCCAGGTGTCCGCACTGGCTGTCCTTTTTCCAACGCCCTGTGGCGTCTCATTCCGTGGTGCGCACCTTCATTCAAGGTGTGCGACATTTGGCTCCTCCCAGGAAGGAGCCTTTACCTCCGTGGGACTTGACCTTGGTTCTGTCCGCGTTGCAGCGTGCTCCCTTTGAATATATCAGGGAGATGTCTTTGCCTCTGCTGTACAGAAGGTTGCCTTTCTGGTGGCGATCACTTCGGCTCTCAGGGTGTCGGAGCTTGCGGCGTTGTCTTGCCGCTCCCCTTACTTTATCATTCACAGGGATAAGGTGGTTTTGCGACCACCCCCATCCTTCCTTCCCAAGGTGATCTCTGAATATCACCTTAATGAGGACATTGTCCTGCCTTCGCTTGTACGAAGCCTAAACATCCAAAGGAGATTGCTTTGCATTCCTTGGATGTTGTCAGGGCGATCAGGGTTTACCTGTCGTCTACGGAATCCTTTCGGAAGACGGATTCTCTCTTTGTCCTTCCTGAGGGACCTCGGAAGGGCATGGCTGCATCTGCAGCGACTATTGCCAAATGGATCAGACAGACCATTGAGCAGGCTTACGCCTTGAAGGAACGGGTTCTGCCCTTCCCTGTTAAGGCGCACTCTACCAGGTCTTTGAGTACTTCTTGGGCCTGTTGGCATCGGGCCTCGGTGGCCCAGGTGTGCAAGGCGGCGACTTGGTCGTCGGTGCACACTTTTTCCAAGTTCTACAAAGTAGACGTTCTGGTATCAGCTGATGCTTCTTTTGGCCGCAAAGTTCTCAGTGCGGCTGTGCCATGATGGACCCTTGAATTTTTCTCTGGGTCCCTGGCTGTTGGCATTTGCTTTCCTGGGCTGTTGCTCCTGTTGAGCATTGTTTTTTCTGTTGCCCAGTTGGTTCTTACGGTGCATGTAAGATTCCTTTCTCTGATGCGGGTACTGGGTTGCCTTTTCTACGGTTGCGTCTCCCACCCCTCATGTCTATACTGCTTTGGGACATCCCAATAGTGATGACTTGGAGGAGGCGGCGACTGTCGGAGGACGTAAGAGAAAACTGAATTTTTGTAAAATCTTACCTGTAAAATTCCTTTCTCTGAGTCCTCCGACAGTCGCCGCCCCCGCCCCTCTTTTGGGGTTCTTGTTACCTACTGCTATGCTACCAAACTGAGTTGGGAGTGGTGATGCAGGGGGGGTATTGACCAGTGGGACAGCCCCCATGGGTGTGTATATGCTAATGCCTTTTGTCTTTTGACTAAGTCTATATGCCTAGCTATTCTTACGGATAGGAAGTCAATACCAATAATGATGACTTAAAGGAGGCGGCGACTGTCGGAGGACTCAGAGAAAGGAATTTTACAGGTAAGATTTTACAAAAATTCAGTTTTTACCCAATTCTACACTGACTGGTTATCACAATAAACTTTTTACCATCTCAACTGGCCTTTCAATCTGGTTACTGTCATGATAGCACCTATATCTGGATAGTGCGGTTTCTCCTGGTTGCTTGCTACTAATGTGTGTGTGACTTGCTTAACCCTTATAAAGGAGTATCGTCAGAAATAGTGCACCTTAAAGAGGTTGTAAACCCATATCATTTTTTTTTATTTTTTTTTTGGAACCTGTAAAAGAAACACATAATGAGCTAGTATGCAGTCGCCTGTCTTCCGGGATCGCGGCATCCGGCCATCTGATTGGCCGGAGCCGCGGTGACGTCACTCCCGCGCACGCGCGCAGGAGCCGACAGTCACGGCACGGGGCTCTGAAGAAACGGCACGAGCGGCCGTCCCTTCAGAGTGCATGCGCCAGTGACGTCACTGGCTGCATGTAAGGTAAATATCTCCTAAACGGTGCATGTTTAGGAGATATTTACAGTACCTATAGGTAAGCCTTATCATAGGCTTACCTATAGGTACAAGTGTCAGAGGAGGGTTTACTTCCTCTTTAAGCAGAGGCCAGATGAGGCCTCAAAGGACCCCCTCTCCTCCTCCCAACCTCCATGCTAGGCAGAAGACCTTTTACCCAATGTGAAACATTCTACATATGAGCTGTGCAAACCTTTGGACAGGCCTTGCCACTTTGCCAGAAATCTATTCCTTTCAGTGGGCCACTTGCTCCCATGTTTCCTGGGCTATATCTAGTTGTCCCCAGGGATGTCTACTGTACAAAAGCTGAAACGGGAAACCCTGTGGACAACTGTGACACATCCCTTCCTGAAAACATTAAGTATGGAAACAGGAAGTCCCAGTCTTTTTCAATTCTTATCAGCAAATTTTTTAGGCATACTTTTCAGGGTAATTTTTGAACTTTTCTTTTTTTTTTTAATTTAGAAAGGTTTTTTATTAAAGATATGTACAGTACAGATCGTATAATAGGGAACATTTGTCCTACAGGACAGTTATAATACCATTGTTTGTGTCTACATATCATACATTCCAGGAACAAGAAAGTAGCACACATACAGTAAACAGTCTCAAGCATCAGTACCTCTTCGTGTCAAGTCTGTCTCAGTTCCATAAGGCCTCTCACATATTGTATACAGATAGGTTTTTACATGTAAATGATTATTTAAAGGTTCTGTATAAGAACCTAGAGTCCCAATTGATATGTATCTCGGGGGCATGTTACCTTGGTAATCCCTCATATTACTCACGTTCATGTGACATTGCAAGATCCTCATTAATACCAGTTCCCTGGGGGACATCCCTGGGATGTCAAGCCAAGGAGACCACAGTCTTTCAAATTTGTTTGGCCGTCCCCTGTGTTGGTGTGTATATATAGTTTTCTAAAATTAGTGTATTGCCCACGTGGGTCAACCACATTTTAATGGATGGAGGGGTCTCTGACTTTCAGCCGAGAAGTATCACTTTCCTGGCCTGGAATAGGGCCCTTGAAAAAGTGAATCTTGTCCTCTCCTCTGGGATGACCGCCCCGAGAATTCCGAGGAGACAGTGAGTAGGTTTCAAAAGAACCGAAACCTGGAAAATCCTGGTAAGCGTGGACAGGACCCCGCTCCAGTATCGGTGAAGCTTTGGACATCGCCAGAGGAGGTGGACAAGGTCTCCCGGTGCCTGTCTGCATTTTCCACGTAGTGGTTCGGGTAGTTTACCCATCCGATGATGTTTGAGCGGAGTGTAGTAGGATGTATAACTGGGATACTTTCTGGGAAGTATTAAGTGAACTTGTATTTGCGGCCATAAAGGCCTCCTCCCATTGGTCCCCTGTGATCGAGCCTATGACTTTCTCCCATTGGGACATAGCTCTGGTAGGGTGTGCTTTAAGATATTCCGTCAAGAGCATGTGGTAGCATTGGGAGATAAACCCTCTCATATTGGGAGCATTCTATATTATGTGGAATATTGGTGTGGGGGAAAGCTCCCATTTTAGTTAGTTCACCCTGGGCTCTCACTGCATGCACTAGTTGTAAGTACAGTAATAGTATAGTATGTGGGGGGTCAGATTAATTGGCTTTGAAGGTCTGAGAAGGATTTAAGCCTTCCATTTTGAAAGATCTGATGGTGAAAGTTCACTCCCAGTGCTCGCCATCTGACGCCCTGTTGGATTTTTGCTAGCTCTGTATATGTTTTATTATCCCAAATCGGACTATATAAAGTGTAACCCTTCACTCGTTGTAGTTGGATCTAGTCCAAATTTTCTGGAGCAGAATATATGTAGGCATTTGCTTATTGAACTTGTGACACATCTGTGACTCCAGGCCCTCTGGGATAGAGTTGGCACCCATGCCTGCTAGTAGGAGGTGAGCAGTAGAGCCTAAGGCCTATTAAGTGTTGGAGTTGAGCAGCTAAATAGTAGATCCAGGGGTTTGGGAGAGTCTTTAAGAAATTGAAGCTGTTCCATTTTGATCTGTGGGGGTTTAGCCCCCCAAAGTAAATGTCTAAAAGGAGTTAATCACCCGGAATACTTTTAGGGGGAGAACTACAGGGGAGTTGTGTAGGGCATCAATATCATTTTGATGAGATTTGTCTTCCCTGCCAGGGGAATTTTAAGTTTTTTCCAGATATTGATTTCTAATCGGGAGCGGGTAAATAAGGGTTGAAGGTTAAGGCGGCAGTATTCCATGATCATAGGGGAAATCTGTATACGTAGGTATTTAAAGGAGGATACTATCCGGATAGGGCAGGTGGGTATATCTGGACTCCCCGGCATGTCATCCAACATCATCAGTGCGTCCAATTTATAGTTAACCCAGAGAAACGTCCAAAATCTGAAATGATGGACATGACCCTGGTGAGAGAGGGAGAGGTATCTTCCAGGACTAATAACATATCATCTGCATAGAGCATGGTCTCATGCAGTCCACCATATTTAAATCCGGTGATGGACGAATCTGTGCACACCAGGGCCGCCCTGCCTAGTTCCCCTGCTCAATGCAAAGGCAGGTGACATTCTGTCTGAAATCCTAATGGTCGCCTGCGGTGAATCATACAGCAGTCGTACCCATGCTATAAAGCGATCCCCGAAACCGAATTTGGATAACACAGCCCATAGATAGTGCCAGCTGACACTATCAAATGCCTTGTTTGCATCAAGTGCCCTCTGACCCATATTATCTGCCTTAGTTTGCATGTTTTATAAATAATCATCTTAGGTTAGTTGCCGTTGACTTTTGCCGCATGAACCCGGCTTGATCAGGATGAATGATGGGGAGGATGAATTGGTTCACCCGCAATGCAAGTACCTTGGCTAAGATTTTTACATCACCCTGCAATAGGGAGATAGGTCTATGTGAGCCTGAGTCTAGGAGGTCCTTTCCTGGTTTTGAAAGTAATAGAACATTTGCCATTGTCATAGATACCGGTATGCTGTGTAGCTTAATTGAGGCGTTGAAAACCTTTAGTAGCTTTGGCAAAATTGTCACAATGTTGTGTATACCTCCTTGGGGATGCCATCCCCTCCGGGGGCCTTACAGGTGGGGAAGAAATTGGCCGCCTTCTGGAGTTTGTCTAGTGTTATTGGGGCGTCCAGGGTTGTTCTCGCTTTCTGGGACAGAGTGGGTAGCGAAATTGCACTGAGGTAGCTCCTCAGCGCCTCATCGGGATAATTGTCTGCGCATCTGTAGAGTTTAGAATAAAAGGAGTCTAATTCTGTTCCGTGGCAGAGGATCTCAACCAGTCGAGTGAATCCTGAGCCGATATCCATGCCTCCCTCGTGGAGTCGGAGGGACTTATCACATAGGACAGTTCGAGCTGGCGCACCTAACCCTCCACCTGCTCCAGGAGAAGGGATGAATTACTCTTTCAGAATAAAAGGAGGCTAATTCCGTGATAATTTGGTCTGGGTCGTTAACCACTCGGCCTGTAGATGACTGGATTGCTCCTGTGACCGGAGAGGATTGTTGTGTACTGACAATTGTGGCCAACAGGCGACCAGTTTTCTCCCCCTCCTCATAGTAAGCCATTTTTGTGAAGAAATGTTTCTGTTCCACGGCAGAGGATCTCAACCGGTCAAGTGAATCCTGAGCTGATATCCATGCTCCCTCGTGGAGTCGGAGGGAATTATCACATAGGACAGTTTGAGCTGGCGCACCTGACCCTCCATCTGCTCCAGGAGAAGGGATGATTTACTCTTGACTCTTTTCACTTCTGAGATAAACAGGCCTCGGAGGTATGCCTTAAAGGTTTCCCACCGTAGCAGCACATTTTCACAATGTTCGTTGGTATGAAAGAATTCGTCTTTTTGATTAGTTATGCGCTCGTGGGAAGGAAACAGTTTGAGCCTAACTTTTGAACTTTTCTACCAGCCTACTGGTATAGAGGTGCATAGGTGAGTAAATTTTAAACATCTTTCACGGCTCCTTGGCTACCTTTTAGACATAAAAAGGTTTCTTAGCCTGTCAAAATTTCTTTTGGAATACCAGTTTTGGAAAACCTATGGAACTACTTTTGATACAATCTTACACAATGTGTTTTTGAGAGGGATTGCTTCTGCCTACCAGGTGGCAAGGTCAAGGTCTAACAATATGTGCTGGTGCCCCCAGGCAGACATCAACAGTGATGTGAGAATACCCTGATACACTATAGACCCGCAGCGCTGATTAACCAAGGAAATCCAACAGGGCAGTTGTACAGAAGTTATTCAACTTCTGTACAACTACAGTGCCCATACTTTGATTAAAATTTGGCCAACAATGCTGAACTGGCCGAATTTTGATCCACGTATGGCCGACTCAAGCAAACTAAACTGTGCTTCTACGAATTAGCATGGGCATCCTCTAAACCCTTTTCTATCTGAGCATCAAAGTTCTTCTGCCTTTTACTCCAGATGGTTACCGACCAAAACCCCACCCTGCAGTACTTGTAAACAAAAGGGTGGGATGCTGGTGACATCAGTGCCCTTATATGAGCATGTATCTATATAACTGCATTGACGTCATCAGCATTCCACCCTTATGTTTATGCGTGCTGTGGGGAATAACCTGATCTGCAGCTGACTGAAGTAAAGAACAATTTGGATTCAGAGGACTTACAATCTCATCCTTACTACTGATATCTCCATTCATTCCTTAAAGCACTGACCTATGCCCACTGCCTTGCAGAAATAGATGAAATATAACTTTTATGAATACTGGGGAAAAAACAAGGCTTATTTTTTTATTTTTATTTTTTTTACTTCATTCAAATGACAAGCAAGATAAGTTCAGTTATATTTTATGGTACCCTATCAATATGTTATTTCAGCTGAAGATTGATTACATAATTAATAACTTTACAGGCAATGGCTAGCTGATGTATGCAATTTATCAAAACCTGTGTTTGCTTCTCTTCTGCTCTGACATATCATCATATTAGAAAAATAATTTCTCTTGTTCATGTCCTGGATGTGGCTCTGCAATGTAGAGAGTAATCCAACCTAGGAGGTATCACGACACAGTATGACACTCTGCTCAGTAGCTGGCTAGGAAATGAGCATAGTTACCAAGTTATTTTATAGACGGAGTATTAGGTGAATGTGGCACAGCAGGTGATTTTTCTTAACTGCATAGTGCACAAGGCGCAATATATAAAAGTCATAAGCATTTCTTCCTTTTTGTATTCCACTTCCAGTTATTAAATAGAAAATGTGAGAAAGCGTTTTTATCGGGCAGCAGAGATTTTCTTAATCCTAAATAGCACAGGGCTGTCATTTCTCAGGATGTTCTTTCCAAACATGGACTTTAGACTCCTATGAATTGCTGTTGTTAGCGAAAATTACACACTGCACATCTATAAGCTCAGCTGCTGAGAGATAAACAGTCGAAGTTTCCCCTCTCCCTACGGCTGCTCTTGTGCTGAAGACAACACTGAAGCGTTTGTATTAATCTGGCACTGGCAACTCAACACATAGAACTAAGAGCATCAGTCTTCTTGTGTACCAGCCGTACCAGCTTCCATACCTCATACAGTATTTCTTTTAATCCCCACGGATTATTCCTTCCAAAGTCTAAACTGTTTAATGTTGTAATAGAACAGTTTGTCTGTTGGAATCAATATTTTGCTCCACAAAAATTACATCTCATTTAGAGCAGAACTGCTAACTTGCTTTTCTAATCTCATTGTCTTTTTTGTGACCTTTACTAAAGGTTCATGCACACTTCTGTTTGTAGCACATTATAGGGAATGTATAATGGTTTGGGTTGACTAAAGGTATTTTTATACACACAATTCATTCATCAGCAAACCTTGGGTGAATGAGCCCTAATTCCAATGCAGGCTACTCCAGACTGCAGCCAGTGGGCCAAATGTGGCCCTTTGATTGCCTTTATCCGGCCCTTGGGGCACTATTCCTTCTAACACAAAAGACTGAGCACTATTTCCCCTACTGACACCAACAACAGAGCACTGTTCCTCTCATTGACACCAGAGATGGCAAACTAATTCTCCTGCTGACACCAGTGACGTGGCACGATTTCTCCTACTGACACCTATGATGTAAATTTTAATCCCACTGACCACCACGCCTATGACATTGTTTTCTCCCGCTGGCCACAGTCTGGCCCCCCTAAAGCTTGAAGGGCAGTAAACTGGCTCTTTGTTTCGAACTTTTGAAAAACCCCTGTTCTAATGTCATCAGGCCCATTATAAATGTAACATGGGGGTGTGGGTCATTCATCTGGCCCTTTCAGTTGTGTGTATAAATTCTCGTTTGAGTGTATTTAGCTTTGTAAATGGGCTTTTTTGGTTTATTAAGAACTGATAAGAATAACTTTGTAAATGTATATAAATCTATATATTCAATGGTCATATGTACAGTAATATCTCACATTTACTTGACAAACAACAAACAAAAGTTAAAGCAGTACTTAACTCCCCCCATCCTTACATGTACATTTTTCTCCTTTTACCTCTATTCCTGGGTTCTTTTCAAAACACAGAAAATCCAGGATTGTCCCACTGTGATCTACTGTTCAGGCACAATACAGCAGATCCCCTACTGCCATCTTGGACCTCTTCAGTTTGCAGTCTTTTCTGGCTGCTCTGTGTGCTGATCTTGCAGCTCCCTGGGAGATGTGATGTAAGTATTACAGGAGGCTGCAGGATCAGTGACCCGTCATTCTGTTCCAAGATTAACATGGTGGCGAAAAGAAGGACCAAAAATTAAAAACATAGAAAGTTAATCTTAAAAAATCCCAACTTTCTGCTTGGGGGGGGATGTTAAAACGGAACCAAATCCTTTTTGGGACTAAAGTTCCACTTTAATTTTATTTATTTATATTTTTCATAAGTGTTATAAAGAAAGATGATGTACAGTGCATCCGGAAAGTATTTACAGCGCTTCATTTTTTCCACATTTTATTATTTTACAGCCTTATTCCAAAATGGATTATATTCCATTTTTTTCTTCAAAATTCTACAAACAATACCCCATAATGACAATGTGAAAGAAGTTTGTTTGAAATATTTGCAAATGTATTAAATATAAAAAAACAAAAAAAATCACATGTACATACTGTAAATATTCACAGCCTTAGCTCAATACTTTGTTGAAGCACCTTTGGCACCAATTACAGCCTCAAGTCTCTTAAATATGATGCTACAAGCTTGGCACACCTATTTTTGGGCAGTTTCTCCCATTCTTCATTGCAGGACCTCTCAAGCTCCATTAGGTTGGATGGGGAGTGTTGGTGCATAGCCATTTTCAGATCTCTCCAGAGATGTTGGGTCTCGGCTCTGGCTGGGCCAATCAAGGACATTCACAGAGTTGTCCCATGGCCACTCCTTTGTTATGTTGGCTGTGTGCTTAGGGTCGTTGTCCTGTTAGAAGCTGACCCTTCGCCCCAGTCTGAGGTCCAGAGCGCTCTGGAGCAGGTTTTCATCAAGGATGTCTCTGTATATTGCTGCATTCATCTTTCCCTTGATCCGGACTAGTCTCCCAGATCCTACCGCTGAAAAACATCCTCACAGCATGTTGCTGCCACCACCATGCTTCACTGTAGAGATGGTATTGGCCAGGTGATGAGTGGTTGTGGTTTCCTCTGACACGACGCTTGCTATTTAGGCCAAAGGGTTCAGTCTTTGTTTCATCAGACCAGAGAATTATGGTGCCTTGTGGCAAACTCCAGGCGGGCTGTGATGTGCCTTTTACTGAGAGTGGCTTCCATCTGGCCATTTTACCATACAGGCCTAATTAGTGGAGTGCTGCAGATATGGTTGTCCTTCTGGAAGATTCTCCTCTCTCCACAGAGAAACACTGAAGTGACCGTCGGGTTCTTGGTCACCTCCCTGACTAAGACCCTTCTACCCCGATTGCGCAGTTTGGCCAGGCGGCCTGCTCCATTTTGAAATAAGGCTGGAACATACAAAATGTGGAAAAAGTGAAGTGATGTGAATACTTTTCAAATGCACTGAATGTAAAAAAAAAAAAAATACATTACTTTTAATCTATTTGTTGCTTGGTCTTTTGCTCAAGTGCCTGTTTGGGTGCACTCCAAAGTGTTTGAAGGCCATTTACACCATGCCAAGTTTGCAAAGGATCCCTTCATCAAGGAAGTAGTAACTACTGCCTTGAGGAAGATGCTTTTTTGCAGCCCCAAGACTTGGTACTTTGGTTTTGTGGCAATACATTTTATTAATTACAGGTATTTGTATAGTGCCAACAATTTACACAGATCAATACATTTTGTACATTCACATCAGTCCTTGGCCTCAAGGAGCTGACAATCTTATGGTCTTTGTCTACTATGCACACAAATACATAATAGGACCCATATAGCCAACTGCTAAATACCTTTTCTGATAAGCAGTATATAGCAGTCTTGTGAATTTTATCGGGTCTGGTTAAAGCTTGTAGGAGATGTTTTCATTCTCCTCTGACTGTCCTATGAGGCTGCATGACCCCTGGCCCTCTGTCTTGACAGTGCTGATTGACCCTGTTCTGATCACATGCACCCTCCGAAGGAAAAGAAAAAAAAACTTTCTAGCCATACACACCAAACTGAGCATGTGCAGAGTGACTCCAATGGCACTGTACTATATCAGAAGATGGAAACAATAAAAGGGGAGGATCAGAGAAGACACAATCTCACAGCCTTTTTACACAATGCAGAGGATTAACCCCTTAGGTTCCAAAGTGAGTATAACAAGCATGCTTTACTGCATATACAGACTGATTTTACTGTTGTAGGTTTAGTAACACTTTAACCTAGCTGTAGGTCTCTGGAGTGTGGGAGCAAACCAAAGTACCAAGAGGAAACCCAAGCAAACACAGGGAGAACATGTAAACTCTATGCATGTAGAATCTTTATTTGGATTCAAATTGAGTACCCCAGTTAGAAGTGCTAACCACTAAACGCTTTGCTGCCCTTCATAGTTTACTAATCCTAATATGCTGGTTATGTTCTGCCATTCTGGCTAAACACAGCGCCATACATTGTTCACCAACACCAACCCAGCATCTGTGGCTCCTGGGTGGGGAAATTGGCTAAAAGTTTACATTGTATGGCCGTAGGCACCCATGTGCATGAGGCCTAAGAGTGACATAGTGCTTACACAGGACTTTTCCTCATTTCTTACATGAGCAAATTAAGTGGCAGGACCATCAAGGAAAAGGGATAAGCACAAATTTACTCTAAAAATTGTTTCTGCACGTGCGTTTCCTTCCAGTTAGTTTTTCATAGCTGAGAGTAACCCAAGCAATACAAAAGTGCTAAGCCAGCACTGTTTCCCAGCTGTCCTTGGAGAATGACAGGTGCAATATTCAGGTTGCTTCTAATGAACACACCAATGCTTTGACCTAGACCTATAGGAAAGTGGACAGGGCATTTAGGAGTAGCAGATTAGGGTTTTACATATTGCTGTCATACTGGAAAATGTAATTTGTGAAATAAGGCTTTTTTTTTAAAGAAATAGAGATTTTGCATGCATTGCTTACTGTTAGAGTTTTAATTAATGGTGTTATTCTTCTGGCATCCGTGTTTCCTTTCTGTACATTGATTTGCTTAATTTATGTGTGCTGTTGCGTGGGCAGTCTGTGTGATGCTCATTTCCATGAGTTGTTGTTTCAGTGTATGTTCTGTTTTGGTTGGATTAATAAATCTTGTAGATTGCTGTGACATGCTTTCACTCTGCTTTAGGGGAGGATTTTGTTAGATTGCCTGTGCTCTCATTGTTATCCTGAATTCGTACTTCTACCTCAGTTTTCTTTAAGATCTTCCTATAATTATTACATACAGGTCAAGTGTGGCAAAGCAGGAGGACACATAGCTAGCATAACACCATTTGTTCAGATCTTACTTTTAAATCTGTGTTCAGCCAGAATTTTCAACAAGCATATACTGCTTTATTTTAATGGGTCTTTTTACTGTGTTGGCTACAAATGATCAGCAAGGATGATTTTAGATGGGGTTGTTAGCATCATTTATCAGTAAACATAAAACAAATATTTATAAAAATGTATATTATAACTAGGGACAGTTGTCAGGTATTCTCCTTCGTGACCATGTAGCTAGTTTCTTCCAAGTGGTTAGAGCAGGGGTGTGCCACTGCAGCCCTCCAGCTGTTGTGGAACTACATGTCCCATGAGGCATTGAAAGACTGACAGTTTACAAGCATGGCTTGCAGTGGCATGAATGGAAGATTGACAGTTACTGGCAGAGGCATGATGGAACGTGTCGTTTTGCCACAGCTAGGGGCCACAGTTGCCCACCCCTGGGTTAGGGTGTGACATTTTCTTGTTTTTAATCAAAAAGTATGTTAGCAACCCCCTCTCTACTTTATTGCTGGTTGGGATTGATGTATGCCTCCCTTTCCTTGTCTATGTGATTTGGAGATCTCCCTGACTGGTAAAATGGTTGTCATTGTGACAGTAGGCCCACTTTCACACCACCTGGTCCATTTTCACATGCGATTGGACATGTCAAATTAAAGCCAATTGCCAGGAATGGCACTGTTTCTGTACCACTTTTGGCGACTTCAGGGGGCGATTTCAATAGACATCTGTGCAGGATTTTATACTGGCCTCAGTGTGAACCTAGGCTAAGGCAGCAAAAATAGGTAGTTGTCACCGCTTAGGTCTAATAACCTTGCTACAGCCTTTTTACAATGCTGCAATTTTTAACTCCCCATGTCGTATTTGGCATGCATTTTGCTTGGCAAATGCACCAACTAAAGTCAGTGGAACTGCACAGCAACTGCAAGCCAAATGCATGTCTCACCGTTGCGGCATGGTATTTCAATATAAAACCTAATATAACATTTTTTTAAAAGAATTTAAAAATATATGCAGTTCCTTTTTTTTTTTTTTTTTTTTCATTGTGTTTTAGCGTACATTGGTTCTATATGGTGCCATTTATTCTGAATGGCAGCTCAAAGCACCTTTTCAGCACACTTTTATTACAGCACACTGTAAACTTGTGCTATACTATGCTTACAAATTTACTGTATATTCGATTTAAAATGAATGGGCTGCCCTAATGCCATGCACTACAGCAGACCACAGCGTTTTGAACAGGCCCCTAATCTCCCCTTCTCTTGCCTAACCCACCCTTCCTCTTCACAGATGCAACCTTGTCTCAGTCTAAAGGCAGCTGCTCCACTGTTTGCTTGCAATTGGTGCCACAAGTCTTTAGTGTCCCACTTGCACCTGCACATTACAGTCCTATATTCTCCTATGGGGGCCATGTCTCCAACATCTCTAGCCTCAGAAGACTTGATCTAGAGATGTCTATGGGTTTGTAATGAGCAGACACGGTCAGGACAGTAAAGACTTTTGACACTGCATGTAAACAGAGGAGCAGAAGCAGAGGCTGTCTGATAAAGGTGCATCTGCTGAGAAGGTGGGTGGGTAAGGTAACTTAAGTCAGGGATTGAAGCTAAGGGCCCTTATTCTTTAAATGTTTAATAGTTCACATACTGTTATAGTTAAACCCCAAAACCTATTCTTTTTAAGTATACTTTTGCATCCCAATGTTGAATGAAATACTATATACTATGGGGGGAGTTCATAAAGAGTCTTTTAGATACCCTTTAGAATTTCATTGGGGAGCCCAAAGATTGTACCTGTCAGAGAAAAGGTCATAATTCTGGAAACTCACAGGTCAAAGTATCCATACTGGCAACTCATTCCTTAGTGCACAGTTCCTCTACAGTTCCTCAGTTCCACATCAGACTCCACCTACTCTTACTTCAGAACTTCTCTGGGACACCGTGGCTGACGAGGGAGCACTCAGCACACTGAGGAAGGAGTATACAGTATGGACACTCCGATCTCCATACCAGGCAACAAGAGATGCATGTATCTGTCTCTGACAGGTTTATGACACCCTTTATGCATTCCCCTCCCCATAGTTTGGTTTGGCGTAACCTACACAGAACCGTGACTGCAACCCTACTGAACACCTTGGGGCCAGTTCACACCAGGAATTGCACAGGAGTGCGCTGCTCGTTCCTGTGCAATTTGAGCCTCTTCATTTTGTCACATTGGACCAAACTAAATGTAGTGCACCTACTGCTTTAAAAAACACACTGCAGACAGATCACATGGTACTCCTATACCATGTGATCTGTTGCAGGAAAACATACTGCATTTGAGACCTGCCATTGGGATGTTAATTTAACATTGACACCTGCTGCAAATGCGTTTTGAATGCGGTGAGGGGAACTAAACTGAATGTGGGTTTCCTACACACACTGTAAACTGACACTTAGAATGATCTGAAACTCTGATTGCGTGACCTTGCAGAGGCTGTTTTGACTGCATGTGCACAAATTCCCAGACACACTTCCAAATCTTGTGGAAACCCTTCTCCAGGCTGTGAAGGCTGTCCTACATTTTGGAAGAGGATGTCTAAATAAAACCTATATAGGTGTGTGTGTGTGCAGGTGTCTTCAACTTTTGGCTTAAAGGCGAAGTTCACCTTATAAATGCACATATTTTTGCAGGAAAAAAAGTGTATTTATTCTTTTTTTCACTGGAGCCTGTAGAGCAGTGCATACAACACCCCTGTGGTTTGCAGGTGTTATGCCAAGCGCCTGCACATACTGCCTGCAGCTCTGTTGCCCATACCTTTGTACAGGTTTTCTGTTACAGAGCTGTAGGCAGTGTGAATGGACTATGCACATTCACGGTCCATTGAGAACTACAAGCTGGGTGCTGCATTGGTCTTTTTTTATTTTTTATTTACAGATTTCTGTAATTGAATGATGCAGCAGTGCCATTTTCAAAATGTGACGGGTGTGGGGGGAAGATCCCCTGCCCACTGTCATGGGGGGGGGGGGTGGATTGGGGGTGTGGGTGACAGGTCTGGAGCATGCTGGATGTTACACCCTAAATATGGGTGTAACGTGCTCCAAAAAGTGAACTTACCCTTTTATAGTGTACTTTTGTAACCCGAAAACACCTGAAGTGCAGTGACATAGTGAAGATCGCTGTAGTATAAAATTATCTCACAAAGGTGATAGATAAATATGCTTCAGATCCACTTGCTAGCTGTTGTATTCAATAGATTGCCTGGCAGTGATATGCAGATAAAACCCATCAGCCACGCTGCATGCCTGTCACAGACCGGGTGTGCATCGAGTATTGGCCAGAAACAATGACGTGCCAGGTATTTGAGTGGAATTGTCTTAAACTCCTACTTCCTGCATAATTGTGCATTTTTTGGAAGTACCAGTCTCTCTCAAACACATAATGCTACTCGCTTAGCCCAGAGAGGGGGGTATCTCCGCTGGTCGTGCTCATAATTAATGCATTAGAATACCAATCAGAAAAGGGAAATGAAGCATTCAAGATAAACACTACCTCTTAATTTAAAAGGGAAACAAATGCTTACTTTGGCAGCACATATAATAAAATGGCAACACTACTAAAACATTTAGTTAGGCCCCTGCGTGTGGATGACAAGCATAATTCAAAAACATTCAATACTTTTTTTCACACTCCTACTGTTTTTCACACTCCTACTGTCAAAATACTGAAGATCAAAACTCTTAAATTTTGGTTTTTACATTTTACAGACTTAAATTACACTAACCCTTTAATAAGCCATATGATTTCAGAGAAATGACAACTGTATTATACTATTGTTCTGGGATGCTTCAGTACTAAAGAAATGAATCGTTGAAATAATGGGACAGCAGCCCTCCGCTCCGTGGGTAAGTGGTCCTGTGCACAGCAGGGCTTGGGCATCCAAATGGCAGTGTACACCTACCTTAAAAGTGCCATTTCGATCAATTTTAATGTGAGCGAGTATTTTTATCCATAATTATTTTACTGATTTTTTTCAACATTTATGATTTAGAATGAAAATATTTTTTTTATGCTGGATTTCTTTGTAATTGTGTATTTTTGCTACTGTTTGGAACAGCTTTGCTAGAAGAAAGTTTTGGGGATGTAGAGAGATGTCTGTCGGAACTGGAGGACCTGTGTGAACAGTGTGAGTTTCAGAGGTGTCAACACATACAGTATATGCAACTAGAGAACTACAAGAAGAAGAAAAGGTTAGTGTTTGTATCATGACCAAGATGTGTCTATAAGTCATTGTTTCTGACAAGTGTTGGCACCATCACCATCGTGTCTCTCCTGCTTTTTTATTCAAGTTTTAGTATGTTGTTTAGTTTCCAATGTCTAGTGTTATAGTCTTCTCTCACATGCAGCCAGCCCACGGAGATCTTTTCACTAAGGGCTCATTTGCACTTGCTTTAAAATGTGGCATTGCACACTTTGTTAAAGCGCTCTAAATGCCAATCAAAGGACCTATCGATGTAGAAAGTCGCTGCTCTGCAGAAAGATGGTAGCTGCTAGCACTAAGGGTAAATATGCCCAAACCCTCACTGTAACTAAATATATAAATATATAAGTACTGCACTCTTATATATTCAATTTGAGCACCAGTCACTAAATAAAATGGTAAACTTACAGTCTTGTTTACACATTGTGTTTGCTTTGCTTCAAAAAATATACCCCATGTTGCTTTCTTGGTGCTTCAAAGCATCTTCAAGGTCTGCAGCTTTTTGGGAAGCTTTTATTCAGCTTCGTTTCACTTTGTTTTGTAGGTATTGCAGGTATCAGATTGTAGGTATTGCAGGTATGAGATATCGCAGGATGCACTGGTGAGCCAACAAGCAAACTAGAAATACATCAGCAGTCACCTCCAGCTTATGTGTATAAACTCTGGAAGTGTCTGGTGCAGACATCACATCTGTTGTGCAGCGGGGAGCAGAATGAAAGTGAGCAGGGTCCTGACTGTATCGGAGCAACTAGCAGATAGCACACGTGGTGTGCAACATAGGATCGCTATAGCGGAAGGTGAGCGGGGACCGGAGAGAAAGGAATGAGTGGCAGAGGATCAGCAGAGCTGGGAGACCGGGGCAGAAGAAACTGGCAATGTCACACGTGGGGCACAGTGTGGGAACGATCTAGCAGGTGGTGAGCAGGGATCAGAGACAGGATCAGAAGAGCTGAGGGTTATTACTCAGTGGGGATCAGCAGAGCTGGGTCTTACTACTGAGTGGGGGATCAGCAGAGCTGGGTTTTACTACTGAGTGGGGCGTCAGCAGAGCTGGGTCTTACTACTGAGTGGGGCATCAGCAGAGCTGGTGGTACTACTGAGCAGGGGATTTGCTGAGTGAAGGTACTAATAAGCTGGGGATCTGCTGAATGAGGGTACTAATAAGCTGGAGCTCTGCTAAACGAGGGTACTAATAGGCTGGGGATTTGCTGAGTGAGGGTACGAATAAGCTTGGGATCTGCTGAACGAGGGTACCAATAAGCTGGGGTTCTACTAACCACTTGCCGACCGCCGCAAGTACATATACTGCGGCGGTCAGCCCCTCCTGGGCAAAGTGACGTATCAGTACGTCACTTGCCCGCGAGCCAATAGGGGGCAAGTGCGCGCCAACGGAGGCACGCTCCCCCCCCCGTTCACTACCATCACCGCGCTATTGACCGGCGGCTCCGATGTCCCGCTGGAGAGGGAGAAAGGCAGGCAAACAAAGCCGCCTGTCATTCTTCCTGCTTTAACTGCAGAGATCATACGATCCTGCTATGTAGGATCGTATGTCTCTGTGGTTACATTAAAAGCCACGCCCCTTGACAGTTAGAATCATGCCCCTAGGGACACACCTAACCCCTGGATCTCTAATAAAGTTAACCCCTTCCCTGCCAGTGTCATTTTTACAGTAACAGTGCATATGTACAGCACTGATTACTGTAGTAATGTCACTGGCACCCCCAAAAGTTTCAAAAATTTCAGTCAAGGGTCCGATCTGTCCGCCGCAAAGTCGCAGTCCCGCAAAAGAAAATCGCAGATCGCCGCCATTACTAGTTAAAAACAATAAAAATGACATAAATCCTTCCTGTAGTTAGTAAACGCAATAACCTTTGCGCAAACCAATCAAAATACGCCTATTAAGATTTTTGTTTTACCAATAATATGTAGCAGAAAACAAATTGGCCTAAAATGTTAAAAAATTTTGATTTTTACTTTTTTTTTTTTTTTTTTGGGGAATTTCATATAAAATGTGAAAAAAAATATTTTTTCAAAATTGTCGCTCTTTTTTTGTTTATAGCCCAAAAAGTAAAAATCGCACAGGTGGTCAAATACCACCAAAGGAAAGCTCTGTTTATGGGAAAAAAAGGACATCAATTTCTTTTGGGTACAGCGTTGCATGACCGCGCAATTGTCCGTTAAACTCATGCTGTGCCGAATCGCAAAATAGGCCCTGGTCTTTGAGCAGCCAAATCCTCCGGTGCTTAAGTGGCTAAACTAGGGTACTAATAGGCTGGGGATCTGCTCAACAAGGGTACCAATGAGCTGAGGATCTGCTGAACAGGGGTACTACTGAGCTGGGGTTCCACTGGGCGACCAAAAATCAACACACATACGCAGGGCATTTGGCAAGCTTCATTAAAGTTTCAAAAAAGCATCATCAAAGCACTACCGAAGCATCACATCAAAGCTCATCAAAAAAGCATCTTGAAGCAGTAGGCTCTTTAATGTGTGTTAGTCGCAGCAAGTGTAAATGAGCCCTAAATCTCCTAGGTGGAACTTGGCATAGCTATAATGGTAATGTAACATATCCCAGCTGGCTGTTTTATCAGTAAGTCAGAAGCAGTTTATTTAGTTTATCTTCAGCATGTACCTGCAAATGCAAGACCGTTTGTAAACATTAAACAACCTTTCACACGTATGCAACCTAAGGCTCCATTCACACCTGGGCGTTTTTGAGTGTTTTTCAGGTCCAAAAACGCTCAAAAAAAACGTTCCAAAACGCCCAACAAGTAAAACCCCATTCATTTAAATGGCCCCTGTTCACATCTGAGCATTTTGCAAAACGCCTGTAGCTGAAAAAAGTACATGAGCTTCTTTTTGGGCTGATTACCAGCATTTTTGATAGATGTCAATGAAAAACGCCTGAAAAAATCGCGGTAAAAGTCGCGCAATGTTACCACGATTTTGCTGCGATTTTGACTGGACTTGAAGCAATGCCTATGTCTTTGGACCGCAAAACGCATTAAAATCGTCCCAAAGTAGTGCAGGGACTACTTTGAAGTAGTTGCGGCTTAGTTTTACAGATATGAATGGTACTCATTGGAAATCATGGAGTTCGACTTGTCATGCATGCGACTTTGCAGTCAAGACAAGAGTGAAAGGGGTCTTAAAGTGATTGTGAAGTCTCTGTTATTTGAAAAAAAAAAAAACATGTTATACTACTTACCTTCCATGATGCAGTGGATTTGAACAGAACAGCCTGGATCCTCCTCTTCTCGGGTCCCTCTTTGCAGCTCCTGGCCCCTCCAGTCGAGTGCCCTCCACAGCAAGCGGCTTGGGTGCATCCGAGCTGAGCTGCATCTCAGTATATCCATTCAGACACAGAGCTGCTGTTCGGCCCCGCCCCCATCTCTCTTTTGATTTGCTGATTGACTTTAACAGCCTTGGGAGCCAATGGTGCTGTGTCTTTGCCAATCAGGGGGGAAGAGTCCAGGACGGCCAAGGGACTGGTGGACAGAGATCGGGGGTTCAGGGAAGTATTAAGGTGTGCTGGGGGGGCTTCTACACACAGAAGGTTTTTTTTATTTTAATGCATAGAATGCATTAAAATAAAAACGTTCTGACTTTACAACTCCTTTAATTCATCAAATTTTTTTGACATTATTTACATATTTTTAATTTTCTTATTTGGTATACTTTTGCAAGGAGTTTTATATACCTTTTGAATTTTTATTAAAAAAGAGCCCTATGTGGTTTAGGATACTAAAGCATCTTACAGGAAGTCTTACCATTTCTGTAAATGTGGTGTTTTTTTTTTAACCACAAAGTATAACCAGCAATGGATGGGCAGCCTCCAAAAGCCTCAAAACCTCAATGCAGACTATTTCTAGCATATCTTATTTAAAGAAGAAGCCTCTCAGGCCAAACAGTAGTATGTCTGTAGAAAGCAGAAAAAGTGTAAACATAATTTGTTCAGTACTGTGTGTACATGTTGCTTCTTGAAATGGACTTTGCATAGAAAAATATATATATTTTACCTTACAAATCTAATTACTATTCCAGCTGTGAAAAGCCCCATGCGCATGTACACTCACCGGCCACTTTATTAGTTACACCTTGCTAGTACCAGTTGGATCCCCTTATGCTTTCAGAACTGCCATAATTCTTCCTGGCATAGATTCAACAAGGTGTTGAAAACATTCTTCAAAGATTTTGGTCCATATTGACATGATAGCATCACGCAGTTGCTGCAGGTTTGTCGGCTGCACATCCATGATGTGAATCTCCTGCCATCTTCCACCAAAGGTGCTGTATTGGATGGAGATCTGGTGACTTTGGAGGCCATTGGAGTACAGTGAACTCATTGTCATATTCAAGAAACCAGTTTAATATGATTTGAGCTTTGTGATTTGGGTCATTATCCTGCTGGAAGGAGCCATCAGAAGATGGGTACACTGTAGTCATAAAGCGATAGACATGTTCAATAACCATACTCAGGTAGGCCGTGACATTTAAACAATGCTCAATTGGTACTAAGGGGCCCAAAGTGTGCCAAGAAAATTTCCCAACACCATTACACCACCAACAGCCTGAACCGTTCATACAGGACAGGGTGGATCCATGCTTTCATGTCGTTTACTTCTAATTCTGACCTTACTATGGGAATGTCGCAGCTGAAATTGAGACTCATCAGACCGGGCAACATTTTAGAATCTTCTATTGTCCAATTTTGGTGAGCCTGTGAATTTTAGCCTCAGTTTCCTGTTCTTGGCTGACAGGAGTGGCACCTGGTTTGGTCTTTTGCTGCTGTAGCCCATCTACTTCAAGGTTCGATGTGCTGTGTGTTCAGAGATGGTATTTTGCATACCTTGGTTGTGGTTATTTGAGTTACGGTTTCCGTTCTATCATCTCGAACCAGTCTGCCCATTCTCCTCTGACATCAATAAGGCATTTCTGTCCACACAACTGCCGCTCACTGGATATTTTCTCTTTTTCGGACCATTCTCCGTAAAGCCTAGAGATGGTTGTGGGTGAAAATCCCAGTAGATCAGCAGTTTTTGAAATACTCAGACCAGCCTGTCTGGCACCAACAACCATGCCACGCTCAGTTACCTAAAGCCTCTTTCTCCCCCATTCCGATGCTCAGTTTGAACTTCAGCAAGTCTTCACCATGTCTAGATGCCTAAATGCCCTGAATTGCTGCCATGTGATTGGCTGATTAGCAATTTGTGTTACTAAGCAATTGAACAGGTGTACCTAATAAAGTGGGCGGTGTGTATATTTTAGACCTGTTTTTCACCCACAATGCCAAGGATCCTTTTCAATTTACTAGCATTGCAAAATACAGGTTGTCGTCCTGAAATTGCATCCAGCATGTCTTTTTTTTTTTGTTTCACTTTTATTCAGTGTGTTGGCACAAACCAATTTAAATCGACGTTAATAAGTCCAAGAAGTTTCATCAAAAATGCATTTGGTGAACAGATAAGGGATGCTTTTATCTTGGATCTCCAGAAAGTCTTTAGCTTCCTGTCTTACCCCCTTCTCTTCCACACCCGTCAGAAATGGAACTTTGGCCCTAAATTTCTGACCCTCTTACAAGCCTTGTATTCTAACCCCCCACCTATATTGCTATACACGGCTACAAATCTGACCTAGTCCACATACAGACAGAACCTAGGCAGGGTTGCCCCCTGTCGTCATTACTATTCTTAATTACTATTGAGAGTTTGGTGATAGTGCTCAGATCCACCCCAGAGATTTAAGCTCTCAAATGGAGCATAAAAGGGGTTTCTTTGTGGATAACTTATTGATGTTTATCGCATTTCTAACTACAACCTTGCCTAACCTTAAAGTCTTAACTGAGTTTGGAGATCTCTGGCTTTCGAAGTAAGTCCAGATAAATCAGAAGCACTTAACATCCCTAATTTTGTTTGGGTGCCTCAGAAGCTATCTTTCTCTTTCAAGTGGTATACAGGTTTTCTTCCATACTTTATTAAACTCACTTTGGACATATCTTTGGTGCTTCAGGCTAATTACACCCTTTACAACTCCTTGAAGGGGGACTTGTGGATGTGGAGATTGCCAACACCCTGAAACTGAGCTGCAGCAAAGTGGCCAAGACCATACAGCAGTTTAACAGGGCAGGTTCCACTCAGAACAGGCCTCGCCATGGTCGACCAAAGAAGTTGAGTGCAGGTGCTAAGCGTCATATCCAGAGGTTGTCTTTGGGAAATAGACTTAGGAGTGCTGCCAGCATTGCTGCAGAGTTTGAAGGGGTGGGGGATCAGCCTGTCAGTGCTCAGTCTATACGCCGCATGCTGCATCAAATTGATCTGCATGGCTGTCGTCCCAGAAGGAAGCCTCTTAGTCATGGTCTAGGGCTGCATGAGTGCTGCCGGCACTGGAAAGCTACAGTTCATTGGGGGAACCATTAATGCCAACATGTACTGTGACATTGTAAATGGAATGATAGTAGCGCTGAAACACTATCTAAGAGTTCCTAAAATAGACAGTGGATGTCCACTAAATAAACAGTGTGGTAAAAACTTAGTCCTCACAGTCTTTAATTGACTAATACCATAAGTCTATTAATGGGTGAATATAAACATCAATCCTCCTTCCAGATCTTCAATAAACATGAAAGTCCAATGTTATTGACGGTAGTTGTTGGGTAAGTATTGTAAACCTCTGTGTAATCTGGTCGGGTCACCACAAATCCACCACCAAGTGCAGGGGGACAATAAGAAATGGCCACTCACCGGATAGATATGCTCACCTACTCTCATAAGTGAGCACCACTCGCATAATGATCACACATCCACATGTCACCATAGGATAGGTTAAATCAAGCAAGAGATGGTTCCCAATCCAGTATAGCGTCCCTTTTTCTGCCAATGTCTCCCAAATATGTGGAAAATAAACAGATATCTCCACTAGTGCAATACGTCTCATAAAGCTTTATTGCAAAGTAAAACAACATATAATGCACTCACTTGTAGTTGGATAAATCACAGCATCTCTCATAAAGGCAGTATCGGGACCCCTTCTCCTCATCCGATATGGCTCCACGCCAAATCGGGTAGTTCCGGATGTCCTTTGCTGCCGTAAACTTCGATTGGGTGCGTCGTCTGGCCACGCTCCGACGCGTTTCGTCACTTCCTGACTTCAACTGGGGGCCTGTGACATACTGAAGCAGAGCATGATCTCCTCCCTTCAGAGACTGTGCCGCAGGTCAGTATTCCAACATAACGACCCCAAACACCTCTCTAAGAAGAGCACTTCCTTGCTAAAGAAGCTGAAGGTAAAGGTGAGGGACTGGCCAAGCATGTCTCCGGACCTAAACCCTATTGAGCATCTGTGGGGCATCCTCAAACGGAAGGTGGAGGAGCACAAGGTCTCTAAAATCCACCAGCTCTATGATGTCGTCAAGGAGAAGTGGAGGAGGACTCCAGTGGCAACCTGTGAAGCTCTGGTGAACTCCATGCCCAAGAGGGTTAAGGCAGTCTTGGAAAATAATGGTGGCCACACAAAATGTTGACACTTTGGGCCCAATTTGGACATTTCCACTTGGGGGTTTACTCATTTTTGTTGCCAGCGGTTTAGACATTACTGGCTGTGGGTTGAGTTATTTTGAGGGGACAGCAAATTTACACTGTTATACAAGTTGTACACTCACTACTTTACATTGTAGCAAAGTGTAATTTCAGTGTTGTCACATGAAAAATATACAGTAATATATTTACAAAAATGTAAGGGGTGTACTCACTTTTGTGAGATACTGTATATGCTACAAAATCGGTTGGTGGCCTAGGGATTCCACAGTTTCAGAGATATTACAAGGCAGCTCAATTAGTCCAATTAACACAAATCTCCACTAGATATAAACCCAATTGGGTCAAGCTAGAAGCTAAAGCAGGTTTTCCTCTCACCATGGATCTGCTTTTGTGGATCCCTGCCAAGGACTGTAGCGCAATCCTATTCCTGACTTGGTCGCATTCCCTCCACCTGTGGGACTCTATCTGTAAAACACATGCGCTTCAACATTTTATTGCTTGTAAAGATATAAAGCTGACAGCATATTTTCTCAAGTCTTGAGATACCCTTGATGGAAACTTTTAGCCTCCGTCAAATACTTTATTTTTTAAATTCTCTTAAGCAATCCACAGATGATATTTCATCAAACACGCTCTGAAGACAGGTGTACATTAGATACTGGCTCGAGAGGAGTTATATCAGTGATGTGCATTTTCCCTCTGAACCCATGACAGTTACCCTACGAGATGGCCTTAGATCGGGACCCCTATCTCAGACAGACAGAGAAGTGAAGGACTGGTCTAGATGGTCTTCCATGGTGCATAAAGCGAACTACAAGATCCTATCTTGCTGATACATGGTGCCAATGAGACTTACTAAAATTTACCCTGATGCTTCTTGTCGGCTTTTCAGGGGTTGCGGACAGGAGGGAGGGGGCTGTGTACAATATTTAGTGGATCTGTTTGAAAATCAAGCAATTTTGTATCAGAGCGTTTAATCTGACTTATTCTGTGATCTCTGTTAAAGTGGAGCTGCTTGTCTGCTCCTTCCGTCCTCCGCTGCCACATTTGGCACCTTTTTGGGGGGGAACCGATACCTGTCGAATCCATGGATCAGATACAGTATTTGCATTCGCTCATCTCGCTGGGTGGTCTATCGGGGGAGTTGGAACGTTGCGTTGGGCGGAGCAACATTTCTTACTCTGACTTATTCTTTTCTCTTATTTGGAATTCCCTTCTCTTTTCCCCCTCTCCATATTTTCTCTTTCATTCATTGAGGGACACAACTCCTGATTCTTCTTAACCATTGGGTTATACTGCCCCCGACAGGAGTAGGACACTAGGCAGGAGAAAGCTTGACTACGCCTATAGGCAGTCCCAGGGGGTATACACCCACTCTCAGCTATAGGCACTTAGTTTTTTTTTCTGCCTAGTAAGGACCTAGTTCCATGCTGGGATCTCTGGTCCTGGCAAATTTTTCCTATCTTTATTTTTGTTCCTGTGAGAATCTACAATCAATTTCCACACTGGGCAACAGACTGGATAATCTAGATCCAGAGGATCCCCCCAGTCTGGCCAGTGAGCACGTGCAGATTGCAGCTCTGCACTAGGTCGGCAGTGACGTAGCCCCACTGGACGGAGGCTGGCCTGCGAGTTAAATGTCTCGCAAGGACGCATACGACCTAGCCTCGGCCTGAGTCGCAGCGGTTCTCCTGGTCGACAGCACCCACATTATGATGGAGCGGTGGTCACTTTGGGTCTTTGAGCTGGTTGTTGCCACGTGTTCTTAAGCAGGGCTAGTTGGAGTTGCTGCTGACCAGGTTTTTCCTGGTGCGCAACGGGGGGGGGGGGGGTTGATGACTGGGGCAGGGGTCCTCTGGGCTCCCTACAGCAGTTGTTGGGCTGGGGGAGTGGCTAGGTTAGCATCCGCAGGTACGCACCTAACGCGGCCGGATCCTCCCGAAAATTTAGGCCGTGGCTTTGCGGCCTACTAGTCAGAAACTACATGAGGCAGCTGCTGTGCCACTGCCTCCCGTTTGGGCACCCCCTCCCCTCTGCTGCCCCTGGGTGGTCAGCTCCGCTGGGGCTCGCATCCAAGCGGCTGGGTCTCCACATAAATTTAGGCCACGGCTTGTTTTTTTGCGGGGTCCAGTAGGTGGTCCATTCGTGGGCCCTTGGTTGGTGTTCCCTTTACGGGATCGCAGTTGGCGGCCTCCCCTGATTGTTATGTTTTCCGGATGAGCTTACTATATAGCGACCCTACTGGGTCTGCGTCCACGCACAGTCAGTGCTCAGATAGTGAGGATGATTCCTCTGCTCCTTTTGCCACGCATGAAAAGGCACTTTTGAATTCATGCTTTGTGTCAGTGCGTGACACTTTAAAAGTGGAGGTTGCGGCTGATGCTGCGTTGGGAGGCGCCAGTCCCTTTTGGCACCCACAAGCCCTTCAAAGCAGCGAGGGAGTTCCCTTTTCCGCTTACTTTGACAAAATTTTTACAAAACAGCGGGATTGTCCAAAACGCAGTGGTTCCTAAGCTCTTTTTGCTTGTGGTGTCCTTATGAGGATTAACTGCGTTAAAGGTGGATGGTCCCACCTGTAGTGGACTCGGTTTCCAGGTTAAATATAGCTACTTTCATTCTGGTTGAGGAGTCGTCGGCCTTTAAAAACCCAGCTGATAGGGGGGCGGAGGCTCTGGCCCAACACATGTTCGCTGTGGCTGGTTCGGCAGTTAGGCTGGTATTTACTATTGTCCTGGTGTAGCAAGTTCTGACTGAGTGGGCTAAATTTTTACACCGAGACCTGGAGGGGAAACAGCTTCCCCTTGTCTTGCAGAGCTGGCAGATCAGTTGGTCTAAGGCTGCAGTTTATCTGTGATGCCTCTTTAAATGCGGCTCCTTTAATTTCTTGGCTGTCTGTATTAGCATTGGTCCTTCGGCGTATTATCTAGCTGAAATACTGGTCTTTGGACCAGAATTCTAAGAAGGCCTTATCTGATCTCCCCCTTGTAGGGGATTGCCTGTTTGGAGCTTCCTTGGATGACATTGTTAAGGGTCTCACAGGGGGGAAGAGTACCCTTCTTCCGCAGGATACCAAAGGCAAGGAGCCCTATCATAGATGTGGGCCATTCTCCTTGGCTCATAAGAGGTTTTTTTTTCGTTCCTTAGGGTCTCAAGGCAGGGGATCAAAAGTCAGGGCCTCCACCGGAGGTTCCAAAAGGACCTGGTCTGACAAGCCGCGAATGGGTTCTTCCAGACCTGCGGACAAGGCTGTATCTGTATGAAGGGGTGCCTTCACCTGTATCTGGGGTGGGGGGACGTCTTTGCTGGTTTCCGGATCCATGGACCTCCCTGGTATAGGACACGTGGGTCCACAAGGTTATTCGGTCAGGCTATGAGATTGAGTTCGGTCTTCTCCTCCAGAAAGGTTCTTCCCTTCCAAACTGCACTTGTCCCCAGATCACTTATGGGTTTCTTTTTGGTAGTGCGAGACTTGTTCATTCAAGGGGTGGTTGTTCCGATTTCGGAACATTTGCAGGTTTTTTTTACTCAAACCTCTTTACAGTTCCCAGGAAGGAAGGCAAGGTACGTCCAATTTTGGACCTTAAGGCGCTAAACTGCTTGTGCGAGTACAGGTATTTCCACGTGGAGTCCATTCACACGGTAGTGGCGTCCCTACGTCAGGGGGATTTCTTCTCACTTCAGTCAACATCAGGGATGCACCTGCACATTTTAATGTGCCAGTCACCAACACTTCCTCCTTTTTGCCGTGGGCGAGGTGCATTATCAGTTTGTGGCATGGACCTTTGTTCTTGCCTCCGCTCCTCTGGTCTTCACAAAAGTGTTCGCCCCGGTGCTGGCATTGTTTGAGTCAGCGGGGGATTGCGGTACTGGGGTACCTGGACGATCTTCTGCGAGCTGAGTCTCCGACTGCTCTGATGGACAACTGGAGTTTGCTTTGTGAACTGTGAGGAAATTTGATTGGATTCTGAACCTTTAGGAGTCTTCTTTGGTTCTGTCCACCTAAACTGGGCTATCTGGGTCTGACTCTGGACTCTGCCTCAGCCAGCGTGTTTTTTCCTCAGAAAAAACTCCAGACATTGCAGGAGGCAATTTAGCTTCTGTCGTTCAGCAGAAGGTCATCTCTCCAGGCTTGCATGCGGGTGCTGGGCCTGATGGTGTCCACCCTTGGGGTGGTCTGTTTGCACAGTTCCACACAAGATCTCTGCTAAAGAGATTCTGGTGAAATGGGTCTCTAGAGGTGGCTTTGTTCTCTGGCACTTCGACAGGGAAAATACTTTCTCCCCCTGTACTGGACAGTTGTCACCATGGATGCCAGCCTGGCCGGGTGGGGAGGCGTCCTCAGCACAGATATGCTCAGGGGGTCTGGACTCTGGCAGTGTCCAGACTGCCAATTATTGTTCTGGAAATCTGAGCAATCAACCTTTGTCTGGCTCATCGGACAATTTGTCTTCAGGGGTGCCCGGTACAAACTCATTTGGACAATGCCACGGCCGTGGTCTGTCAATCACCAAGGGAGCACAAGTAGGCATTCTAAGGTGGGCTGACCGATTCGTTCCAGCCCTCTTCAATTTCTGCCATGACTCCTGTGCAGGATCAAAGCAGAAGGGATTCCGACCAGACCGACCTTCCTGGTCTTGGTACGCCATCGGGTACGGCTGGTCGCCAATGCTTCTTGGGGTCTTCATCTCAGGGAGGATCAGCTGTCCCATGGACAGATATTCCATCCTGCTTTACAGTCACTGGCTTTGACAGCTAGGCTCTTGAACGCCAGGTGATGAAGGATGGAGGTTTGTCTGATTTGGTGGTTCCTACGCTGTTAAAAGCTAGGAAATCTTCTAGGAAGATCTACCATCGTACTTGGAAGACGTACATTGCGTGGTGTGAGTCTCATGGGGTTCATCCTTGCTCCTTCTCGGTGGATCGAATCTTAACCTTTTTTTTTTCCAACGGGGGGTTGAACAGAAATTGGCCTTGAGTACCATCAAGGGACAGGTATTGGCTTTGGCTGTCTTTTTCCAACGACCTTTGGCCTCACACTCTGGTGCGTACCTTTCTTCAGGGTGTCCGACTGGTTTATTCAGTGCGGGCTCCATTGCCACCCTGGGATCTTAATGTGGTGCTTTCAGCTCTACAGAAGCCTCCCTTTGAAAATATTCGGTAGTTTTCTCAGCTTGCGCTGCCCCAGAAGGTGGCCTTTTTTGGTGGCTATCACCTCTGTGCGCAGGGTATCGGAACTGGCGACGTTATCCTTATTGGTGATTCACAAGGATAAGGTGGTGCTTCGCCCCTGTCTGTCATTCCTTTCTAAGTTGGTCTCTGACTGTCATTTGAATGGAGACATTGTGTTGCCTTCCCGGTGTCCCAGGCAAAACATCCGTAGGAAATTGCCTTGCATTCCTTGGATCTGGTCTAGGCAATTAGGGTGTACCTGGCAGCTACGGACTCTTTTAGGAAGTCAGACTCTCTATTTGTGCTCACAGGCGGACCTCACAAAGGGTTGTCCACTTCTTCTATGACCATTTCCAGATGGATCAGAGAGACGGTGGTTCAGGCCTATTGCATCAGGGGTCAGGTTCCTACTTTCAAGGAGCACTCAGGGCACTTCGTGTTCTGGGCTTTCGTCGTAAAGCGCCAGCGACGCAGGTTTGTAAGGCGGCCACCTGGTCGTCGGTGCACACTTTTACAAAATTTATATAAAGTGGATGTGTTGGCGTCTGCGGATGCTTCTTTTGGCCGCAAGGTTTTGCTGGCTGCTGCTTAGAGAACCTGGTCCTCTTTGAGGATCTATTGTTTTTTCAGGTGAGCTCCAGTTTATGGTTTAGCTCCATGTTACTTGGCTGGCTATGGTTAGCCTTGGGAATTTTTTTCTGATGTTTTCCCACCCCTCATGTTTAACTGCTTTGGGACGTTCCAGTATTTAAGAAGAATCAGGAGCTGTGTCCCTCAATGAAAGAGAAATTGGCATTTTTGACTTACCATTAAATCAATTTCTCTGATGTTCATTGACAGACACAGCACCCACCCTCTCTGTTGAGTTGGCTTTCATCTGACAATGCTTGTAACAAAACTGTGTGCCTATAGCTGAGAGTGGGTGTACACCCCCTGGGACTGCCCATAGGCGTAGTCGAGCTTTTTCTTGCCTAGTGTCCTGCTCCTGTAGGGGGCAGTATATCCCAATGGTTAAGAAGAATCAGGAGCTGTGTCTGTCAATGATCAGAGAAATAGATTTTACGGTATGTCAAAAATCCAATTTTTTCTTTCTCCTTCAAATTCTTCCTCTTTCCTCCACTTTTGATTGCCTTGAGCCTCATATGTTTGAACAACAGGGGATGTTGACCTTATGTGCCTTAAGACCATTGTAGATTTATTGTAAAACTGTGTCTACTGTCTCTTGCTACTGGTCATTTGCTGACAAAGTTTTGTTATTTAGTATACTTGACACATCTCTATTTCACTGGTTGGTCTAGATATTTATTTGCATCTTGCAACTGTCTGTCAATTTAATCCCAATAAAAATTGAAACAGAAAAATGCATGTGGTGTAATAAGACCTAAAGTAGGTAAAATGTAGAAAAAAAGACCCCTACCCTTTAATCTGGCCAGACATTTTCCAATCTGATTTTTAAAATCCTTAGTTTTACTAACACCAATATAGCAAAACAGGCTGCCTGATTTACACAATCATTGGTAAAAATGGAGATTGTATTTTGTAGTGAGTCTCTTTGGCTCCGGGTATATGCACCAATTTTGCTGCCCTCCTATGGTCAGGGGGAACCCAATAAAACTCCACTTGGGTATGGCACAAGGTTGGTGCGCCCTCTTTTTGTTATTTTCACAACATAGATGTTTTAACTATGGATACCAATAAACCAGATAGCGTGCATTCAGCCTGCATTCACTTCAGTTCAGCTTGGTGAATGTTTAAATTGCCAACCACAGATAAAGAATTTGTAACTTCTGCTTTTTCCACTAATGAGCACTTTCACAGCAATAAAATCCAATTATATAACTATTCTCAAAATATTGTACCCCCACAATAGCTTTTTACCTATTAATTTAGACTTAAAAGAGGCAGAATTGAGGCTGTTAAATTAATATAAAATAAGACTCAATGTGTCTGCTTTAAGAATAGAACACTTTGAGCTTTGTGGACGGGATTAGAACAGCTACAATAGGGCTCCAGAGAGCCAGGAAGTGAGATAATTCCAGTTTGCAATGCTCTTTGTCATGTCTTTGTTCTGCAAGTAAAATCTGCCAGCGAGTTTTTAAAGGGGCAAAACTATGTATTTAGCATGTGATCCTTCCCTGTCTTCAAACTGTACTTTGTACTATATCTGTACAGCTTGCTAACTGTGTTTATCTGTATTCTATTTAAGCTCACTGAATTGGGATTTAGCCCAGGTTTACATTGAAAACAGTGTTTTTTAGGCAGCCATGATTTCTGTGCCCAGTTCTAAAATTTGCTCAACTATGTATTTGTTTTCTTACAGGAAGGAGCTGGAAAGTGTTAAAGGTAAGCTGTTTTTTTTTTTTTTCAAAATGTTCATATTTTTTATCATGTGTTGTGGGAAATTGGCTCAAGTGTATTGGTTTCAAGGATGCAGTCCGATCTCTAACATTTTCTTTTTAGGGCTGTTTTGTCTACTTTTTGTTTAAAAACTGGTTCACAAAAACACAAAAGGATTACCCACTAGGGTTGTTCAGCATCTATTTACCAGAAGCAAATACTTCAGCTTCTTTGCTTTTATTCTGCAGCCGTGCTGCTCTGGCTCTCAGATCTATCCTCCAGACAGAACCCAAAACTCTGTGCACACATCCTTGTCTAGTTGCACTTGGCTGCCGCCCAGAGCCCTGGGCAGAAACCTCTTCTGTTCTGGGCGGAGTTTGGTATTGTTGCCAATACCCACTCTAAAAGGACTGTGCACACTTGCAGTGTGCTTGCTGCTGGCAAAACATGGATTAAGGATTTAAGACTTCTTTCCTTCCAACTCTCTACAAAGTCTCTGAGCTCCTGAACCCATTCTAGAGGACCAAACACCCATCCTAAAGACTGTCAATGTGTATAGACATATGATCCTTCTCCCATTGGGACTCACAATGTCAGAGTTTTCCTTGAGTTTTCCTTAAAGGAGGCCTTTTCTGAGAGAGACTTAGAGCCTGCCTTTGTTACCTCTCATTCTTCAAATTCTTGGTTCCTCGCTGTCATGTTTACACTCTTGCATTTAATACTTTGTGTCTCTTGTCTAACTTTATGCATACTTGTTCCAGGTCAGTGAATCAAATCTTCTGGCAGTTGGATCAGTGTGCTAGCCAGACAACTAGTATATTTAGAAGGGGGTTAATAATGTCTGCAACAAATAGAAGAAGGCGCCAGATTAATAAAAGAAAGATAAAAAGTGGAATTTATTAAGTATCACTTACATGTAAACAGGCTGTAAACTGCACACAGGGCTGGTATAGTTGCTCAGATGAAAGTAGTGGTCTAGATAGACTGGAGAGCAATTACAGGTTCAGACCAGGAATCGGTGGGAGTTGGTGGCCTCCGGGGCTCTAACGCACGTCACTGCAGCGGAGTGCACAAGCAGACAGATTGAGAGTGGGGGCAGGCGGCAACGCGTTTCTGAAGCCCTGCCTCCTTCGTAAGGCTCTTCGACTGTGTGCAGTTTTCAGCTTGTTTATATGTAAAGTGATACTTAATAAATTACACTTTTTATCTTGCTTATACTGATCTGGCGCCCTCTTCTATTTGTTGCATGCCTTTGAGGGCATCCCAATACCCATTGAGGAGCTGCCGGTGAATGTATATGTCCTTTCTCCTATCAAGATTACCATCCCCAATAGTCTTCAGTGGACTCATATGACCGTTTGTCCAGTGGCACGCTAACACACCTGCTATTCATTAGCGAGTGACTTTTGGCAGTTGACAATGTCTGCTCTGACTTCGCTGAAGCCCCAAGAAAAACCTTGCACTTCTGAGCATGTTGATCTTATGACTCTGACACTATGTACATGATCATTTCTTGCACATATTCTGATCACATAATCTCTTAAAATTTCTGGTCTGCAGGAGTGGTGAATTCTCCTTTCAATTAATACAATCCTCAACCCTTAGCTGCATCTCTTCTCAATCTCTCAGGGCCCATATAACTGTCAGGCTTGCCTGCTTGAGTGACGGGAGAGTTAACAGACATTGGGTCTTAAATAAATAAGCTGTAATCCATAGACTACACATATCTGCCTCTCGGTAGAATTCATCATCCCAGTAAAATCATGACAGCACAGCCAGGATATCAACCTAATTACCTCCCTCAGTTTATTTGTAGCATTTTGAACCCAAACATCATTAACCTAGGAGTACTGTGAACAGAACTGGCCCAGTTCCTCTCCTAGGCGAACTGGACATCCGAAACCTAACATATTTATAGCCATTTCATGCTGGACAATATTATGCGAGTTAACTGACTGTAAACAGTAGGTATTCAAAGATATGTGAATACCTATAGAAAACTGTATCTGGGACTTGGTCATAAATGTGGTGACATCTCAGCAAACCCTTCTCTGACACTTAATTGGTCAGATGGCCTCTGTCGACACCCCCTTTGATACCAGAGAAAAGGGGAATGCCAGCACATTGTGACAGCTCTTGTGTACCATCAAGCAACTGAAGATCTGTCAAGTTATTAGAGCCAATTTAATACCTTGCTCATTAACTGAAATCTGATGAAACAAGACATTGTAAGTGTAATTCATTTTCAATTCCTTTTTATTTGTTCTCTGTTGCTTTGTCTTTGTTTTGTTGTAACATCTTTTTTCTATAAATACTTTATTTGCCCGATTTTGACCTTTTCATTATTAAACCCTATTTTGGAAAGTGTTGAAATGGTCCCTAAGGCTCTAATGCAAGCTAAAAGAAACCTTGTCTCTTAAAGAGCGCTACTGTCATATAAACCGCTCAATATACCTGTCTGTGGTGACAGCGTGCTACAGACGTTTATTCTAAAATCATATTCGATATTGCAAAAATTGTGAGTTTCCTCCTTCTTGGTTAAAAGGTGGTGGTGGCAGTTCAAAGGGGTAATTGCTTAATTATTAACCCAGTGACAATGGCTCCCAGGCTGCTGGAAAATCTTTGTGCAGGGTGCAGCTGAGAGTGGCATTGTTGTGTAAGCGACAGCAAGGTGTTAGATTGGCCAGTCCTTTGTCACAAGTTGGTGAGAAGAGCAGGGGTCTGATACCGTGTTTCATCACACTAATGATGGAGCACTATTCCTCCCACAGACACCAATGATAGAGTGCTATTCCCCCCAAGGATATCAACATTGGGGCACTATTATACCCACTGATACCAATAATAGGGCACTATTCCTTCCACTGATACCAACGAGGCAATATTACTCCCACTAAAACCAAAGATGGGGCATTGTTTACTCCTACTGATGCTGGGGCATTTTCTATTACCACTGGCCCCAGTCCTGCCTAATGTCTGAAGGACAGTAAATTGGCCCTTTGGAAAGTTTGGAGACCCCTGCATTAGTGTGATGGCCAATGGGAAGAATGTTTTTACACTTTTGGTCATTGGGAAGAATTACCCACTTCCAGATCTAAACACAGCTAAAAAAGATCAATAGTGTCAGTAGGAACTTATCTGAGAGGCAGTAAGTGCTCATTGCTCAAGGAACCCCTAGCAACCTCTGGAGGAACCCTAGGGTTCCATTGACCCCTGGTTGAAAAACCCTGAACTAGATGATCACATTTGCCATAGAAATGTGTTCAAACAACCCCAATAACCACTCAAAATCTTTTTGGTGTATTTTTCCCCTAACGTGGTTACTCGAGAAAGAGGCATTTAAATCATTGATAATAGATTGCAAATGTTTTAATAATAATATAAAAAAAAAAAAAAGTCAGCTGAAAATCCCATCGATGGGCTTTAAAGTGCTCCATGAAGAATTTTTTTATAGTAAAGAAAACATAACCTTCCCTTTCAGACATCGGTTATTTTTTTCCATAGTGTTATCCAGATTTCTCTAATGTGCATCTGAATAGGTGCAAAAAAACCCCCCTCTTTTACGTACATGTGGTTCCCCACTCATTGTTTTTAATTGGTGATGCATTCTGTTGCTTGTAGTTAAGTATTTAGCTACAGCATATCCAAGATGGAGTATTCTTTTTGGTTTATGCGCTGTTTGAGTGATTATACAGCATTGTGACAGAGTGATCCTTTCTCTAAAACCTTCCTTCACTAATAGCTACTTTAATTGCACATGGTACATTAGAGCTCAAGAACCGGAGGGAAAAGACTATTGCAGTTTAATTATGAGGAATGGCAGTGCACCTCCAGCAGTCACTGATTTGTTCAGGTTGGTTTGCTGTCACATAACAGGATGTGCGTTAGTTTGTTTTTTTATTTGGTCCTCTAAAAAAGAAAACAGCAGTTGTCTGGATTATTGGAACGTGTTAGCTAAATTAGAGGATTGACGCAAACCGATTTCGCACGTTTCCCTTAGAAACCAATTCGATCCTGTATTTTGTCACTTTTATATTTGGTAAATATACTCTCACGTGTCATGTATGTGTACAACATTTTAGTTATGGACAGCAGTAATTCAGTTAGTAACGACCAACTTAAGTTGGCAGCTAGGTAGGTGTTGGTCATAGAAGTGCAGAGGTTGCAATTCTAGATAACACCGAAACCAGTGGCTTTACATGTTTCTTATGTATTTGCATACTTATATTTAAACACTTGCATTATGACATTATTTTATACACTTTCTTTTTGACAAGCTATTAAACTATTTGCAAACCCTCACAATCTAAAACAACCCATTGATTTTAAAATAATAATGCCAGGCAAAATGTTTGTGTCTATTTATTTATATATATATATATATATATATATATATGTATATGTATATGTTTGTGATGACATAACTGTTGTTCTCAGCTGCATAAGGGGGGTTAGAGAGGTGGGGGTGGAGACTGCAGAGGGAGGAGGTGTAAGAAGGAGACAGAGAGAGATGATTGCATTTCCTAGTAAAAAGCTGTGCTGGGTGTCATGTTATCACAGGTCTGACCATTGGAGGATGGGCAGGCTTTGCTCCCAGCACAGCCAAATAACTGACTGTGCTGGGAAGAATGTGCTTCTATGCCTAGTGTGGTCAGTTTGAAACAGGAATGCAGGGGGACTTACAGGTTTTACCAGGTATTTCACACAAAGCAAAAAATACAGATAGAACAGGATACATTTTAACACAAGTACATGGTACAGCAGGCATATATCAGGAATATGAAATGTTGGGGTAACATACACTTTAATATTTCCTAATTGCAAAATGTAATGCAAGGCATTGTCATTAACCCAATAACCCATTTTTTTTTTATATTTAGTCCTTCTACATTAAATACGGGAAAGAGCATTTGGTGTGATCAATTGTATTTTGTGTTTCATATTTCCAGTAGTATGTTTTATTGTTTGCTTTTTTCCTTTCTGTAAATTCCCCAAACTAGCCACTATAGTTGCAGTTAACTAACATGCTACTGAGAGGGGTTGGGCAAACCAGCAACAAGAGCACTCATTATTCTGTTTCCATCCTGGGCAACCTTAACTTGCAGAATCCAAAGGTACCTTTAACCACCCTGCCCTCCTACCTGCCACCCAAAAAAGAAAAAATTACACCCAAACTGCAGGCAAGCCCTAACCTTTCATTTGTGAATCTATTTCCTGATAACTTTAGCAACTTTGCTTTGTAGTCCCTGATAAAAGTACACTTCGCTTCAGCTAAAAATGGTAGACTCACTTCCAGCATGTTTCCTTTGACTCTTATGTAGCTGTCAACCTTGTTATAACCTTAAAGAAGAAGTACAGCCAAAGCTTGTTTGGCTGTACTTCTCCTGAGACCCGTTTTCAGCCTGCAGCGGGCTAAATCCAGCTGTTGGCTGATGTAACGTAACAGAGCCGGTCCAGGCCGTGGCAAGATCGCAACCATATGGTCAGATCACCCACAACCCTGGACTAGCACCTGGCTCAGCCTTTTAGTGCACCGCTGAGAGCCTGAGCTAGCTGCTCCCGCCCCCCCCCCCTCCACAGCCCAGCACTTCGGTCTAAGACAGGAACAGGGATCGGCAACCCTCTGGCATGTGTGCCACAAGTGGCTTGTGAAGCCTTCTTTGCTGGCACGTCGACTCCCTCCCCATCTGCAGTGTGGCGCATGAAAGTGTCAGTGAGATACAGCTTGAGAAAGGAGGGGGTACAGTGGTGGGGTAGATGAGAATGGGGATTCAGTGGTGGGACAGATGAGAAGGGGGTACAGTGTTGGGACATATAAAAAGAGGGGTACAGTGGTGGTGCAGTGATGGGACATAAGAGCAGGGTGTTACAAAGAGCAGGAGGGTACAGTGGTGGAACAGATGGGCAGGGGGTTACAAAAGAGCAGGAGGGTACGGTGGTGGAACAGATGGGCAGGGGGGGTACAGTGATCTGAGGTGTCAAGTTGCAGTAATTGGGACTGGTCTGAGGTCTGAAGATTTAGGACGTGTGTTGATCTGAGGTGTGAAGTACAGAAATTGAAGTGATCTGAGGTGTGACGTACCGGAATTGGAGTGATCTGAGGTGCAAAGGTGCAGATATTGTAGCTGATCTGAGGGGTGAAGGTGCAGGAAATGGAGCTGATCTGAGCTACCAAGGTGCAGGAATTGGGGTAATCTGATGTGTGAAGGTGCTGTAATTGGGGCTGGTCTGGGGTCTGAAGGTTCAGGAATTGGGATGATTTAAGGTGCTTGTATGTGATGTAAACCCAGGTTCTTGTATGTCATGTCACATACAAGTATCTGGAATAGGTGCACAGTGATAAGCTCAAGTAAGGGGTGTTTTCTGTAAGCAGTGGGCCTGTGTGTGAAAGTGCTGGAATTGGGGTCATCTGGGGTGTGAATGTGCAGGAATTGGGGCTGATCTGATTTTGTGAAGGTACAGTAATCAGGGATGATCTGAGGTCTGAAAGTGCAGGAATTTCAGCTGATCTAAGGTGTGAAGGTGCAGAAATTGGGGTCGGAATTGGGCCGCCACCGCTCGGGACAGGTCGGAAATAGCCGAACGTATACCAGCTTTCCCAAGCGGCGCGTGCGCAATGACGTGTCGGCGCGGGCGGCGCCATTTTTAAAATGAAGGCGCCTCTGGAACAGGTAAGTGAAACACAGCCGCACTAGTATGCCCGCAACCCCGCATCCTCTTGTACCATGCTTGCCACCCTGAATTCTCCTGTACCATGCCAGCCACACTGCATTCTCCTGTACCATGCCAGCCACACTGCATTCTCCTGTACCATGCCAGCCACACTGCATTCTCCTGTACCATGCCAGCCACACTGCATTCTCCTGTACCATGCCAGCCACCCTGCATTCTCCTGTACCATGCCAGCCACCCTGCATTCTCCTGTACCATGCCAGCCACCCTGCATTCTCACCCTAGGCTTATACTCGAGTCAATAATTTTTCTCATCTTTTTGTGGTAAAAGTAGGGGCCTCGGCTTATACTCGGGTCGGCTTATACTCGAGTATATACGGTAAATACAGAAGGGGTCCATATAGTGAACTTGGTGTTGAGTTATTCAATTTAAGGACATCACAGAGGACAAAGGGGCTCTCTTTAAGTCTAGAGGAAAAGAGATTTAGTCTCCAAAAAATGTAAAGGTTTCTTCACAGTAAGAGCTGTGAAAATGTGGAATAGACTCCCTCCAGAGGTTGTTCTGGCCAGCTCACTAGATTGCATTAAAAAGAGCCTGGATTATTTCCTAGGTGTAAATAATATAACTGGGTACTAATATTTATAGGTAAAGTTGATCAAGGTAATATCCCATTGCCTCTCGGGAGATCAGAAAGGAATTTTTTCCCCTGCTGTTGCAAATTCATGCTTTGCTGGGGTTTTTGGCTTCCTGTGGATCAACCGCGGGTATGGGATTGTGTGTATGGGATTGTATGGTTGTGTTTTCTTTACATTATTGGTTGAGCCAGATGGACTTGTGTATTTTTTCAACCTAACTATTTTACTTCTGTAATTCTACTGTTCATTTATTCAAGTTAGGCTGAATTCCCACTGACTTGCAGTAAAATGCAGGGAAAATGGATGTACATTTCCATTTTGTGTGCATTTTAATGTGCGTTGATTTGCGTTGATGCGCGTTGAAATGCTATGCATTTTAGACACATTCCTTTTTGGAGAGTTTTTTTTTTTTTTGTAATCGGGTGTCTAGCACAACATCCCTAATCATTGTGATTGCGTTTAGCCCTTTTTACGTTTATCCCTGAAATCCTTTTGCTGGGGATCGTACAGGATTTTGTGTGCGTGAACATGGGCAACAAATTCATCAACATAAATAAATGCTGACATTCTGACTAGAAAGCACCTGCTCTGCACACATACGCTTTTACCTACTCTCCAATCCCCCAAAGATAGCTGCGGGTATGGGTGCTTTAAAGCAGAGTTCCAGCCTTTTCTGTGTTTATTAAAAGTCAGCAGCTACAAAAATTGTAGCTGCTGACTTTTAATAAACACTCACTCACCTGTCCCATGGTCCAACGATGCGGCCGCCCGAAGCCTCGATCCTCTCCCTCTGGTCTCGGCGGCGCCGTCATCACTGGTGTGGGCACCCGGCTGTGACAGCTTGCGGCTTCATAGCCGGGTACGCACTGCGCATGCGTGAGTTGCGCTGTGTGTCTTGATTGGCCGGCAATCTTCTGGGACCTCTGACATGTCCCAGAAGATTGCAGGGAGGGGAGGGGGAGAGGAGAATTTCTGCTCAGGGCGCCGCGGAGCTCCGAGCGGAAGTGGGAGCGGGTGCCTGTCAAAACTAGGCATGTCGGGGGGTTAGGACTACCTAAAGTGGAAGTTCCACTTTTGGGTGGAACTCCGCATTAAGGGACAAAATAAATAAAGCAAACTTTATTTTCCATTGCTATAAATATGTAAACAAATTCCTCAGTCTTACGCCTATACTGTGAATTAGTCTCCGCGCTCGAGGAAGCACCAGCACACCGACTGGTAAAAGTTAAAACCAATGTAGCAGCTACTTAAACAAATAAGCAGTATATTTGGTGATAAATAAAGAATAATAGTAGCGCTTGAAACAGTGTTAAAAAGACTCTAAAATAAGACTCTAAAATAAACCATAAAGAGTCCCCCAAGATGTCACTCTGGTAAGTGTTGAACTCCTCCCAGCATATGGAGAATAGTCCTATAAAGTCATTCACTGTTGGTGTATCAAAACATCCATCCCCTGAGAATCCGAAACTCCAACAATTCACAAGCCGCAAATCATTCGTGTAGTTCAACAGGGTCACCAATATTCCACCACCAAGTGCAGGGGGGCAATAAGAAATGGCCACTCACCAGATCACGTTGCTCACTTACTCTCATAAGTGAGCACACCTCGCATATAGTCAATGCCCACGAGTAGAGATCAGCAAGGGTTAAATCCAAGATTGGTTCAGTGGTTCTCTTCCTCTCATGGTGTAGATTAAATAAATGTTGCTGTAACCTGCTTGTTAGGTCTGACGCGTTTCACAGTCCACAACTTGATACTTCGATCCTGTGTATGACATCTTCCTTGGCGCTGTCCTACCAAGCAAGATCTGCAGGGCAGGGTGGAGAAGCATCCAACATGGTCAGCCAACATGGTCACCTGCATTTGAGGGCTAATTCCCACTATTTGCGGTAACAGACATTTTACAGTGCATTTTACAATTGTTTCCTGTGTGTTCCTGCAGTGTAAAAGGTTTGTCACTGCAGGAAAATACAGCAAACAATTGTTTCCTAGGTGTCCCATTCAACCTGCAATACAGCCTACTGCTGCGCTGTAGCAAGCTGCGGTATAATGCAGGCATGTTGCATTTTATCGCACTGTGCCAAATCGCACTGCAATGAAAGACAGCGCAGCCCAGTTTTTTACATTTCACATAGTTTATTCAAAGCAAAAAAAAAAAAAAAAAAGAGCTGTGTGATGTGCTCAATCTCGGACCACACTGTGCTCTACCACAGCCATCCTCCGGTGGCTGTGTTCTATAATGTGAATTCCCCCGTACACGTGTTGACCTGCATTCAAATGCATACATCCTTGCATTGACCTTTGTTTTACATTTGCACTAAAACACGGATCAATGCAGTAGGTTGAATTAGTCCTTAAAACAGAGCTAAAGGGTGAATACTTACCTGAACAACGAACAAAATGGCCCCTGCCCCCACCTATAACTGGCCTTCATAGCAAAGAGCACATGGAAGGGCAACGCATGTGAGACAAACGCATGTGTAAGCTGCAGGGCCACTTCATGGCACCCTGTATTACCTGCAGTTTACACATGCGATTACAAATGTGTGCTAACTAAACCCCTGTTTTTAGTGCATACTATTAGACAGGTTAATTCAGTTGGTAAGCAAACCGGTTGGTGAATTGAGCTGGGAATTTTTTCTGATTTTTGTCTCGCATACATACTTGTCCCGCACAAGCATCTTCTTCTGAGTGCTGGTCTTCAGGCCTCTTCACCTTAGAGGGTTGGGCTACCTCCAGGCTCACCTGCCCCCGATCTATCCATTAGAGCACATGTGCTACCACTGTGGAGACTCTCATAAATTTACAGGAGTTATGACTGCAGGTAATACAGGGTGCCCTGCAGCTTACACATGCGTTTGAAAATGTGAGCAAACTAAACCCCTGCAAACTGGTTGGTGAATTGAGCTGGGATTTTTTTCTGATTTTGTCTTGCATGCTTACCTGTCTCGCACCGGCATCTTCTTCTGAGTGCTGGTCTTCAGGCCTCTTCATTGGTTGGCGGGGAATGACATTACTCCTGTGTGTGTGCAGGAGCTAGTCATCCCAGCACTCAGAGATCAGGCTGGCACTGTAAGCTGATTGGCAGCTCCATTTACAATGCCAGAGAAGACAGCAAACAGGCAGGTAGGGGCATTTTATTGCAGAAGAGACAGTGTATGTCTCTTCAGCAAAAAAAAGCTTGGCTGCTCGCTAATTCTTACAGCAAAACTTCAGTTTCGCTTTAGCTGTCTTTCTTTTGGGCTGTAAGGTACTGGGTTTTTAAAAATGGGATTTCTGTACTTACCATAAAATCCATTTCTCTGTGTTTATGGACAGACACAGCGCTCCATACATCATAACTACTGGGTTTTATTGCCTCCTCCAGGCGTAGCACTAGCCAGAACAAAAAAAACCTGGCTACCCCCATGGGCCATCCTCAGCTGGTATTTAACCACCCTCTCTGCTCTAGGTAATCAGTTTAGTAGCAAGCAATTTTAGAAGTATCAGAACTCCATAGAGGGTTGGTGCAGTGTCCGTTGATTAACTCAGAAAAATGAATTTTATGGCAAGTACAAAAATACAATTTTCTCTTTCATTCATTGACGGGCACAGCCGCCAATTCCGATACCCTGCGGGCAGAGGTAATCGCTACCAAGAATGTCAACCTAGTGGGATAACGTAGGCAAAGGAATCTCCTGAATATTCTCAAATGGAGGTTTCTGGAGAATCGAAAGTACTAAATTTAAATCCCATGGTGGCAAAAGAGACCGTACAGGTGAAGCCACTTGTCGAACCCCCTGAATGAAGGTACAAACTAAACAGTGTGTGGCTAGGGGGTCGCTGAAAGAAGATTGCCAGGCAGACACCTGACCCTTGATGGTACCCAAGGCCAACTTTTGATCAATGCCCTGTTGAAGAAAGGTTATGATCCGAGACACCGAAAAGGATCGAGGATGAGAGCTAATCGACTTTCCATCCACATACGATGGTATATCTTGCTGGAAGATGACTTCCTCGCTTTCACCTTAGTAGTGATCACTGATCCAAATATACCAGTATCCCTCAGTACCTGGCATTCAATAGCTAAGCCATTAAAACCAGCGACTGTAAAGCAGGATGGTAGATCAATCCTTGGGACAACTGGTCTTCTCTGATAGTAAGCCCCCAAGGGATGTTTATGGCCACCAGACTGATTGGAAGATCCTCGCCCTTGATTCCTCGCAGGAATTGCGGAAGAAGCCTGAGCCGAGGATGATACTGGTCTTACTGTGGCTCTTGTGTGCCTGCGGCGTCTGCCAGAGGAACCCGTGATCTCACCACAAACCTCGGTATCCTGCTAAAGGAGCTATATGTAGAACTGTGCAAACAGAACTGTCTTGAAGGTGAATACCACCAGACTCCGAACCTGTATGCAAAATGGGAGAGAGAACTATCTGTGTGATAGCAGCTAGTGAATCATGACCTGTGGTTCCTGAAGTTTGTCCAAAGGAAGGACCACCCTGGTCAGATTTAGAATCCGACCTAGGTAAATCAATTCCCTGGACAGGGATAGGGGGGACCTTAGGTAGTTTCGGACATCACCTGAACCTTTGCAGGAAATAAATCCGCACAAGGAGACTCAGGACCTAAAAAACCTGAAAAGGACAAGCTTTATACCCCTTTCTGGGTACCCCCAAAATACTTATTTTGTGGATCCCCTTGAAGCTCGTGAAGGAGATCCATGGGGCTGGAAACCAGTGAAGCTGTCCCTCTGCCCCTCCACCTTAATATTAGATGAGAGCAGACCTTCATGCTGAAAGGGTCTTGTCTGCCAGTCCGGGAAAGCTAGCTCTAGGCTTACCAGGGATGCTTGGAACCTCCCGGGGAAGATTTAAAAGATCTATTTCCCCTATTCTCCATCCCAGAAGCACAAAAGTATTTTCTATGTGCTGAGAATGAGGGCCGCCGTGTGTGACAAGGCTCCTTCCCATTCCTAGACTATGGCAGAAAGGTAGTCTTTCACCCCCCCACCCCAGGAGATCGCCTTGAAAGGGCAGATTGAGAGCTTTTTTTAGAGGCTTGGTCACGTGCCTGATCACCACTGCTGAAACAGAAAGTTGCATCATAAATAAACTGCAGCCCATGGACCAACTGATCTACTAAATCAACATAAGCAGCGGGGACCTGCTCACCCCCCAGGTCCTGGCGCAAAAGCTTGGCCCATTCAGTTAGGGTCTGAGACACCAGGGCTGAGGCAAAGACTGGCCGCAATGTCGAACCAGCCATAGTAAACCTGTTGCATGCTACAGCCTCCGCTTTCCTGCCAGCCGGGTCCTTAAAGGGTCCTTAATTCCTCTACTGGGATCATGGTAGCTTTGTTCAACCTGGAAATTCCTCTACTGGGATCATGGTAGCTTTGTTTAACCTGGAAACAGGAGGGTCCACCACTAGTTGACTAGCCCACTTTTTAAAAGTGACTCCTCAAAAGTTGCAGATAAATTTGCAACTATAGTTACCTCAAAACGTACAGCAAAACGTTTGGGGACCACAAAGGGTAAATTTGGTTGTTCCCATTCCCTACAGGAAAACCTGTCAAAATAAGGCACATAAGGAAACACCTTTTGGAGTGCGAGGTGACGTGTACCAAACGACACAGTCACGTCCGTGGCTACATCAGGCGCATCCTCCATTTTTAAAGTTTCACACACTGCAGTGGTAAGTGCATCTACCAGTACTTTTTAATTTGCTTCTGCGACCATGGAGGAATCCTCCTCACTATTGGATGGATCTGGGGGTGGGATATTAAGCCCCCCTGGATGAGCCACGTTCACGGCGGCATCAGACTCCATATCAGATGAGACAGACTGAGCAGGGAAAGGTGGGGGACACTTCCTCCTGGGCCTTTGCCCACATGCCACTTCCATCCAGGACACTAAGGACTGCAGGACCACCGTCAGTGTAACCATGGGAAGGTGGGGTTTTCGAGGGACCTGCCACCTCCATAAGGGGGTCAGTGGGAGAGATGTGACCCTGAGGCTTCATTAGGAAAAGACCTTTCAGTCCAAAAAAATGATCTTTAGGCACCACTAAAGAATCCCCCCCCCCCCCAAGGCTCAGGGTACCTATCAGCAGAGAGAGGGAGATCACAGGGACCCCCAAAGACTCACCCTACCGTTTGGAGGCCCGCCGAGAATAGGAACCCAGCATCACCATGGATGCCATCCCTGTTCATATGTCTCGGGCACAGGAGGAGGAAACTGAAGAGGAAGAAGAGGCGCTTCGGCATCCCCGCGAGGCTTCGGTCATTTCTGGCGCCTCCCAGACTAAGGGAAAATGGCCCTTGTGACATCATCGGGCTACACAAACATGGCCAATAGCTGGAGACCAGCCAGACTAAGGAAAATTGCTGCCATCAGCTACAGATGCTGAAGCATGCTGCCAGGATCTTTCCTGCACCCTCTGCAACTGGACATACATTAGCGGAAACTCCGCTGTGCACACTGCACTGGGACCCCCCTTCACTATACCCTCACTGCAAACAGTAGGGCATGCATCTAGAGGTCTCCTTCACTGGGACCCCTCCAGACTACCAGGGCAGTATGTACACTATATTGGGACCCTTACAGAGTGGGGATAGCAGGGGAGACCAAAGGGTTCTCCGCTGCATCCTCTGCCCTGGGACCCCCACCAGACTCCGGGTCCAGACGGGGAAAGGGAGTGGTGGAACCCCAGCTCACTGAGGGATTTAAGGATGGAAGGAGCGAATCTGCAGCCAGGTCCGACCGTCCCTGGGGGTTACCCCAAAAAGACAGCAAAAGAGGAGAGGGGGGACTGTACTTACCTTTCCATGGTGCGGGTAACGCTCCAGACAGAATCCTCGCCACCAAAATAGGAGAGCTGTCAGCCAAGGGAACGCTGCGACTCAGACCCACGCCCGGTCGTATGTGACCCTGTGAGACGTTTAACTCGTGGGCCAGCCTCTGTCCGTGAGGCTATGTCGCGACCGACCTAGCCCTAGCACGCAGCTGTGGTCTGCATGTGCTCCCTGGCTGTGCTGGTGGGACCACTGCATCTAGATTATCCAGCCCATCGCTTGATTGTAGATCTACCAAGAGAAAAAAACAAAAAAGATGTAAGGAAGAAGAAAAAATTGCTAGGACCAGAGATCCCAGCCAGGAGCCTAGGTCCTTACTCCTGACTAAACCGAATTAAACTGATTACCTAGAGCAGAGAGGGGGGGGTTATATACCAGCTGAGGATGGCCCATGGGCGTAGCCAGGTGTTTTTTGTTCTGCCTAGTCTTACTCCTAGAGGAGGCAATATAACCCAGTAGTTGTTGTTCATAGAGCACTGTGTCCATTGATGAACGTAAGAGAAAGTTAATTTTCAGATTCAAAAATGGTCAAAACAAAATCGCTTTCCCAAGAAATGTGTCCCTCAATCTATTGTTGTTTTGTGAAACTTTATTTTATGCTCAGATTTTCAAGAAATGGAAGAGAATTTAAATCTGTTTCTGCTTTGAGGAAAGCATGCATACTAGATGTAGGGCTGGAATAGCTTTGTTAAATAGGCAGAATATTATGACATTGTACCATTTATCCCACTGTCTGTGTAACCATACGGACTGTACAAGATGTGAGCAGATGAAGTGTGTATATTTAATGGACTTGATATTTCTCATAATAAAAATTGTATTTTTATTTTTTTCCACATGCTGTACTTTTGTTTACAATAGCAACACTGGATACACAAGTAAAGAAGTGCTCAACCGTTCATGTCAATGAGAAGCTATACACTGTGCCTGGGCTGCCCGGGTGAAGGAAATACGCTGGAAATTACGCTGCATGGACACAATTAAATGTGTCTTAAGTACATTTGCCCAAAATCCTTATACTGTCTTCCCACAAACTATTGCACAGTGGAAATCAAGACTTGAAAGGTTATGTGCAGCAAGTCAGACTTTATTGGATTGCACCACGTTATTAGTCTAAAATGTTTTCAGGTATGAGATGCTTATGGAGGACTTTTTTTTTTTTTCAATCTAAGGAACGAAATTAGACATACATACAGGTTACTTTAATTGATTTAGGAGAGGGACACCTACTGATATATTTCCCCAGCATTGAGATATATGCATTGACCAGCCACTAGCGATACCATTATAGCCAGCTACAGTTGGACCATATGGAAGGTCCTGTCCTTGTATATCCGTACAGGTAAAATTTTACTTTGGCTATTCCGGGGCTAATTTTGGCTGTTGTGTAGATTTAACTTGAAAAATTACTAAAGGATGCTCGGGTGGAGAGATGATAGCTACAATATATGATGGACTGTATATTGGTGTCTTTTATGAGGGACAGCAATCAAGTTGACAAGCATCGGAAATGCTTGTTAAGGCATATGGAAATTTCCAAAGGATTTCTAGGATTAATGAAAAATCATATGGTTTTCCAATTAATAGTATGAAACTTTTCTTTGCTTGTGCACAGATTATTGGTGTTATTTAGCACAGCCATTGTTGGTGTGGTAATGGTGAGTAGATCCTTTATGGGAAACCTGTGTAGCACCCTCTAAGTTAGGCTGCTAGGTAAATTTAGTTTTTGGTACCACTGTAGTGGAGTGGAATAGTTGTTGATTGTTTGGTCTGATCAGGATTTGATTACTCCCTCACCTCTGAAAGAAGTTTCCAGAGCATAGGACTGGGAAATTCAGATGATCGGTTGAATATTTCCTATGCCCCAGGCAATCCCTAAAAGGAGCCATGCAGATGGTGGCTAGGGAGGTGATTAATGCACAGGAGGCTTGAGAAGATTGATCTTTTCCCTCAAGGGAGGGTTCCAGTCTTCTTTCGGCTGTTGCCCCATGGAGGTTGCCTGAAAAAAAAAGAAACCGCAGTCTGGGCCTTGCTGGGGACTATTCGTTTTGCAAGTGCCAGAAGCGAACTGAGTGCCAGAGGCTGTCATATGGACTGTTGCTGTAGGTTACTAGATATATTGGGCATTCCCTGCTCCCTTCCAAAAAGCTGCTATTTGAAATTTAGTGAGAAGTTTGTTCTCCTATTGTTTCTACTGATTAGTTTGATGTGTCCTATGACCCTGAACCCCTCTCTTGTTAAGTTCTTCAGCAATAAATACTAAAAAGGCATCCCCTAGACTGAGCCTGAATTATCGGTGTGTGTGTGGGATTGTGCTTGTGTGACTGGCAGCCTCTGTGCTATTTGGGAGGACCTAGATATAATTTCAGCAGCCCCTTTGGGGGCGAGTGCTACACCTGTACTGAGAGAAATGCAAAGGTTGCCATTGCTGATCCACCTACAAATCCTAGCTTCCTGTCTCTGGCTTTTGTACTTTGAGACACTGACCTGCAATAAGTGTGTAGATCAAAACTCCTAATCTGTATTCTTGTCATGTAATTAAAGCAGACTTTACTGTTGTTTCTTGATCACCTCTCCCCTTTGCTAAATCTCTATAAATAAAGTTCTAGAAAAAAACTATCTGTAAAGGAAAAAAAAAGCTATACTCACCCTTTCTCTGGCTTCCTTTGGTGCATGGGTTGACTTCTTTATCCTCCGAGGTCCCAGGATATGCTGAGTACACCAAATCACACTTAAGATTCGTCAGTGGATATACTCATCTCAGTGAATTGTAAACAATGGACAGATATTGCTTTTCAGGTGCAAAGTCTGCTTTAAGCCACTGGATCATCAATGTAGCCATTGAACTTCTCAAAAGAAACGATCAATAGCGCCCTGCGTTACTTCTTATTACAAGTTTCCTTTGTCTCCCATTACTGTAGATAAGAGATTTGCCAGTCTGTGGGCCATGTTTTAGGCCCCTTTCACACTTGTTCGACTTGTCCTGCGACTTGGGACTGCACAGTCACACGACACGTCTTACTCCATGATTTCCACTGATTATCGTTCATATCTGTATGACTTCAAAGTAGTCCCTGCACTACTTTGGTTTGATTTTGATGCGTTTTGAGGTTCATAGACCTCAAGATTACACAGGCATTGCTTCAAGTCCAGTTAAAATCACGCAACTTTTTTAGGTCGCACAAGTGTGAAAGGGGCCTTAAATCTACTTGCCTATAGTTGTAGGAAAATGAAAATGTAAACTCATTAACTTTATTTCTTTCCTTATCAACAAGACTTATTTGGATAGCAATTTGTTTTCCAAGTTATTACATTGAGGTAATTTGTGTCTGTTTTCAATAAAGGAAGTACAATACTGAATAGTGTTTTCCCATGCTATGTGGATAAGCAGTTTTAGTTTTACAAGTCTGAATTGTGTTTTCTTCACACACCCTCTGGGCTTATAAAATTGTTCTAATTGAAATGGCATTTCATTTACTGAACAGAACTGTAAGACTAATTACAATTCAGCATTTACTGCTACTGCAATATTGAAACACAAACTGCCATTAACATGAACCAAGGCTAAGTAACTACTACACAATGAGGACTTGCCCTAATTACTTGTTTATTTGGATTATACGCAGATAAATTTGCAACTATAGTTACCTCATTAATATGCCACAATATGAAAATGGGTAAACTGAAGCAGGAGGCATATAATTACACTATGAAATGATTGGCTAAATAGTGTTAATTGTAAAATTGATGAGTTGCTCTCATAATAGCTCTTCCATACTGGAAAATATAATGCATGAAGAATGAAGGTGTGATAAACATGTTTTGGTAATGTTTAGTTCTGTTTTGTAGCATGTCTGTTCTGAGACTTTTGATCATTCTAAAATGTGGAGGAATCCTATAGAAAAGCTTATGTCTATAGGATGCCTCAACTATCTAGATCTGGAGGAATAGCCAGTTTTCTAACCTGTCCATTTGATTTCAGTGTCAAATAATACAGGACAATCCTCTATCTCAATAGTGCAATATATAAGGAATCACCAAATTATATATCTAAACATATAACCTCCATACATTTCACAATGTGTGACAAAAATAAAAAAAAACTTGTTCAAGTGAAAACTCCAAATTCATAGGCAAAACATGCACAAATCATAAATCGGTGAATAAATAATAAAAAAAAGTCCAAAATGATGAAACCATCCAATAAAAATAAATGGATCCTAAAAACTAGTGTTCTTGCCACCTCTGTGTGCAACGATCAATTTAAAATGCAGGTGCTCGTATAATCCACCACCAATGTTCACTAGCAACTCCCCTCCAGCTTTGACTCCCATTTCACCAGAGAGTCAAACTACGCTGTTCCCCCTTAGGGATATATAGAGCTCTGTGTAGATGAATGGATGTCCCTGGGGGTTTCAGAATCCCGCTCTCTCCTTAATGTGGTGCTTGTATATTACTCGGCCATATAAAACAAAATGCATACCATCTAGTGCTCTCTGTAAGGATAGATTTAAAATCTAAAATTGGCTCACTCACATTATACAGCACTGCAAGCCACGCCAGCTATGTACAGCACAATACGCTATCCACCGGCTTTTGATAGGTAATGGTCGTAGGGTAAAGTCAGCTGTCAGCTACTTCCTTCATTTGATTGTTCCTGAAATTGATGGTCAAGATGACTGTTCCTGTTAATGGAGTGTTTGAGGCTGCCAGGTGCTAGTGCAGCTTTTTTCAACCAGGGTGCCTTCAGGTCTCTTCAGGTTCTTGATTTTGCCTTGGCAAAATGCCTAAAAATTGCCTGGGGGGGAGGTGAAGCCTGCCTTTTAGTTACACAAAGCCACAGGTTTGCATTGTGCTCCTTTACAACCTTCCAGCCACTGATGTCCTAACATCCAATGATGCCATCAGTTGATAAGGAGGACGTTGGGTGCCTGCACAGCATCCTTGTTTGACCCTCCTCTTCCCCTCACTGTCAGCACTGGGGTCGCATTAGCTGAGTGAGGGAGAAGAGAATCCCTGGAATACTAATCAGTACCAGTGTGCTAGGGTGTATTTGCTTTGGAAGAATAAATCGCCTCTAACATTAATTGCTCTACATATGTGGATGTTGCTGGTTTTTTTTTTTTAAACTGTTAGTTTAGTTTTTTGAATTTTAGAATGGAATGCCTCAAGATTTTGCATCATTTCAAAGGGTTCTTTGACTGCAAAAATCTTGACAAACACTGTGCTAGAGCATGGTTGGACCATATTTGCATGGCCAACCATTTTCCTATTTCTCTGCACAACCTATGCAAACAGAAAACCACAATCACTTTTGGTGCTAAATCACTAATTGTGTGATATATGCAATAATGCATTGTTCCACTAATTATTATTCTTAGTGGATCTATAATTTAGTGAAAAAAATGCTAGCTACCATAAGCTGTATAGCATACATCATAAGGTTCATGCCCTTATCTTCATTAATGCACCCTTACTGAAGCCATGAGAAAAACCTATACTCCAATATGGGATAAACACTCCCTTGTTGTAATGCTGTGTGCCTGAGCGGTCAATTACCAGGCCTGACCATAGTGATGGTACTTGCTGTGCACTTCTCACAATAAGGGGTTTTATGTAGACATGATCGACACTGTGCCTAGGATTTTTTTAAAGCAGCGCTGTACCTGTCTGTGGCCAACAACGGCTGGGAAATGCCTTTGAAGTGACGTCACTCATAGACTTACTAAGGGGCTTCAATTGTTGGCTGCCTCTGCACACTCCCACACACCAAAGCTGCTGACAGCTCAGCGTGGGACCAGGCAAGAGTGGCTGCAGAATGCGTAAGTATAGCAATCTTTTCTTTACATGGCTAGATCGATTAGGATGTGGCAGAGATTAGGTTTAGCGTTAGATTGGTAGGTAGTAGATCTTATGAAAATGCTGATTTGTTTGGTATCCTTGGATATATTCAGAAGTTACTGTATGTGTTCTAATACTGTTATCCAATGACCCAATAGTTGTGCACAAAAATATTAATATATAAAACCATCTTTAACCTATGTGACCAGTTCAATGTGCCTTCCATTTTGTATTTTAAGTGTAATGTTGTTTTAAACATAGGCTGAGAAAAGGGTTGCTAATGTGAGTGATGTTATATTGCATCTATGTTGACTGCAGATTTATCCCACTGTTTTCTACAGACCCTTAGGTTAATTAGATCAGGGATATGTGGAAGGCTAGCACAACACAGCAAAATAACTAGACGAGAAAGGCTTAGCTTTAATTAACTCTAAGAAAAAAGCTTTCTAGTGTAACACATTGTCTAGCTTGAGCTACTTTCAATGCTTTTTTCTTTTTCTTGGGTTGACTAAAGTATTGAGTTTTTTCTAATGGCATTGTTACTCATTTTTTTAATATAATGAAAAAAACATGTTACCTGCTGCTGATATACCTTTCAGCAAACCCCCTACATTAACAGTATTTCACATCATATCGGATCTCGTGTTATCTGAAGAATTTTAAGTAGTAAAACCAAACAAAAAATCACCATTGTGGACACAAAAGTATAATTACAGCCAAAAATCAATTTTGGCATATTAACTGTGCATCCCTCCATGTTCCCATCCATAAAAATCTGCAGTTTTGTGCTCCTTTTCCTTCCCCCTCTTCTTACTTGGTGAGAATTTCCTATGGAGGGCTGTCAATGCTGCAAGGCTGCTTCTAAAATGTTAGCAGTGTTGTTACCCTGTATTCAGTGTGCTTCCCTTCATGTCTACGAGTAGAGACTACGGAGGAGAGAGCTTCCTGGTGTGACATGTGTACACAAGTGCCCTCTGTTTGCCCGACCGATTATAACCCGAAGGCTAAATGAAAAAAAGTATTTCGCTGTGCATTTTATATCATCGGGAATGGATAGCATATTGGGTTATTCCTATAGAAATTTAACCGTGGGCATTTACTTCGGCCAGGTCAGAAAATTACTAAAATAAATTTTCTCTTACGTCCTCTGACAGTCGCCCCCCACTCATACAGTCTTCACCAATGGGTATTGACTAGAAGAAAACACAGGCGCCACTCTAAGTGCAGTAACTTGAAACTTTTATTAGGATAAACCCCTATATAGGGGGGTACTCACAAAGGGGATGATTAAAACAGCTCATAAACACACTCCGGTATGGATCAGGATGGCTCGAGCGGTGACAAGTAGACAGGCTGTAGCGGTAGCTGCCGCAATTCCTCGTCCCGGGGACACTCAGATGATCGTCCGTCGTCACTTCCGCAAGCGTGATTACGTCATGGCGCCGGCGACGCGTTCTCGGAGCATGCGCTCCTTCTTCAGGCCGTGTCAATGGGTATTGACCTCTTATCCACAGGAGCAAGCTAAGCTTAAGACTTGTTAAAAACAAAGCAATTTACATAGACACACCTACAGGGGGCTGTCCCACTGGTCCAATACCCCCTGCTAGCGCTTAGTTAGTCGGTTCTCCGGAAGACTACAGCGTTTGTAGAGCTGGGAATCGGACTGGTCGTCCTGGTACTCCAGGACAGAGGATCTTATGGAATCCCAGCCCGCCATCGAGCGTTTAGCGGGCTATTCGTATGCCCTGGCATCGCAAACGACCTGTCTGTGTCCTCAGGGACGAAAGCCCGCGAGGTGGCCACCTCACTTGGACGTCTCAACCGCGGTTCCGTGTGTTGCTAGAGTCCTGTGTTTTTGGCTGACGGCACCCCCACCGCCTGGGGTGGGAGGCTTCCCGTCGATGTGAGGTGCCCACAACATCTGGTACGGTAAGTACGTTCTGTTTGGGGCCTCTGTCTGGGGATGGCAGTCTGCAAGGTCTGTGTTATCCCCTCATGTCTGTGTGTCTGGGGCTCGCCTTACTCCCGATCCCTGCGGGGGCTCTACCGCGTCCAGGACGCTATGTGGGGGTTTGTGGGGGTCCCTACCCTCGGTGACACTGTTGTGACTGTGCTGGGTGCAGACATGCATGGGCGCCCCGCAGTGGTGTACAAAACCGCGGGTCCGCCATTTTAGGTGTGGGCAGCTGCTTAGCTTCACTGGGGGCACTTCAGCAGCTCTCTATGTAGTGTTTTTTGGTGCCTTCGGGCGCCATCTTGTGTGTGGCAAGGTGTTTCTTCTTTGCACATGTTCGGCGGCCATTTTCACAGAGCCTCCCATTGTTTTCTATGGGCAACCATTTTCTCTTAGCCTGTGTCCTGTTCAGCCTCATGCGGTGTGACATCCCTTCTTTCCTCATACAGAGAGATGTGGTAACACTTGTGGGGGTCTGTTCTTGCTGTTTTGTGGGGAATATCTCTGGCTATCAGCTCTATTCCTGCCTGAGGGGTTTGTCAGTATAGTCTCTCATAGCGGTGCATTGCGGTGGGATCGCCGTGTTTTGCGATTTAAATGGCCAGCGCCAAAAAAGTTTTTCATGCAGTCCCAGGACAGCAAATTTCCCCCAGCTTTGGTGGATGATTCAGGCTCCTCTGAATCATCTGCGATTACTGCTGCACTTGCGACTTTAGCGTCCAAAGTGGATCTTTTGATGGCTGAACGGGATTCTAGAAAAAGGCCTAGGTTTTCTCACTCTTCTGATTCTGAGTCTGACATGGTTGCCTTAGATCAGGCATGTCCAACATGCGGCCCGGGGGCCACATGTGGCCCGGAACCCCAGGCAATGCGGCCCACTGCCCCCTGACAATTTTAATTTTGCTGGGGAGGAAGGAAGTCGGGTCGGGGGCATGGCCACAGCAGCTTCCAACTAACAGTAGGCAGAGGCTGCCTCGGGGGGGTGGGGATGTGAGCATGTGCAGTGTTTCTGACTCCTACCACCATGACCACTTCAAATCACTGAAGTGGTAATGGTGGTTAGAGTGTTCCTTTAATATCTCTCAGAAGAAGTAAACCTCCATATACTGATTCCATTTAATTTGATCATCCTCTATTTGTGTTAAATTAGTGTGGGGGTGCGGCCGCGCGGGAAGGGCGCGGCGGCATTTTGTTACTTATATACCTTAACTATAGTATATATTTTATATATGCGGCCTGAGAAAATTTCTCTACACTTAATGTGGCCCAGAGAAGCCAAAAGGTTGGACACCTATGCCTTAGATAGTGTACCCCTTGAGGGGTCTCATTCCTCCCAGTCTGAAGGAGAGGTGGAGGACGAGGAGGGGGATGATTCCCCCCCTGGGACGGCCAGAGAACGCGCTGCTATGGCTGCGCTGATTACTGCTGTAAAAGATGCACTACATTTAGAGGATGAGCCCAACCCTCCGGGTAAGCGGTCCTCTTTTGGGACCCGCAGGTCTCAAAAAGCGGCGCAGGTGTTTCCTTGTCCCGCTGAGTTTCACGAGACGGTGAATGAACAATGGCGCAATTTGAAGCGCAATTTTGTGGTGCCTAAACGGTTTCAACTCCGTTACCCCTTTGCGTCTCCTTCGGATTCGCGCTGGTCTGTGGCTCCTAAGGTGGATCACACGGTGTCCAGATTGAACAGGGCCACTCTGGTACCCACGGAGGATTCTCCGGTGTTCAGGGACCCTACAGATAGGCGGTTGGAATCCCTCGCCCGCCACGCCTATATGGTGGCGGGTTCTTTGCTGAAACCTATTTTCGCCTCAGTCATGGTGTCTCAAGCTGTGGCAGATTGGACCAAGGTGCTTAAGTGCACCCTCCTGGCTGACTCTACCCCTCCTACTACTTTGGAGATGGTGGACCAGATTAGTCAGGCGGTTATCTACCTGTGTGACGCGGCCTTGGATGAGGCCCCTTTAGCCGCACGCCTGTCTGGTGTCGCGGTGCTTAACCGTCGCTTGGTTTGGCTGAAGAGCTGGTCGGCTGACCAGACTTCTAGAAAGACGGTGTCTGACATCCCTTATGCGGGGATTCGTCTTTTTGGGGAATCCTTGGACGAATTGGTTAAAGGAGTCACTGGGGGCAAGAGCATTTTGCTGCCCCAGAATCCGAAGGGTAAGTTCTTCCGCGGTAAGCGGGCCCCTTCCTTTAAACCGAACCATCCTTTAAAACCGAACCATCCCGAACCGATCCTTTCGTGCTTTCAAAGCACAGGACAAGGGGAAACCCTTTAAAGGCCATGGTGGCCAGAGGAAGCCTTGGGCAGGCAAGTCCAAAGCTGTCCAGGCTGGAGCGGCGGCCCAGTCCGCCTCGACCTGAAGGGACACCCTCACCCGTTCCAGGGGTGGGGGGACGTCTTCGCGGTTTTCTCGAACCTTGGCTGCTCCGGATTCCGGACAGGTGGGTTCAGGAAATCATTCAATCAGGTTAATTCCTTTTGCAGCTGGCGGACAGGTTCTTTCCCTCAAATCTTCATTTGACCCCAGATCGTTTACAGGATCTTCATCTGGCGGTTCAGGATCTTCTCGCCCAGGGGGTGATAGTCCCGGTGCCGCATCGGGACAGATTTTGGGGGGTTTTACTCGAATCTGTTCACTGTGCCCAGAAAGGAGGGCAAGGTACGTCCAATTCTGGACTTGAAAGCTCTGAACCGCTTCGTGCGCGCTCAAAAGTTCCGCATTGGAATCACTCCGCTCGGTGGTAGCCTCTCTGAGCCCGGGAGATTTCCTGGTTTCCATCGACCTCAAGGATGCGTACTTACACATCCCCATATTCGAGGGTCATCAGAGGTACCTCCGATTCGCGATCGCGGAGGAACACTATCAGTTTGTGGCGTTACCTTTCGGTCTCGCTTCGGCTCCAAGGGTGTTTACCAAAGTGCTGGCTCCTGTTTTGGCCCTGTTACGGGCGCAGGGAATTGCGATCTAGGGATATCTGGACGATCTCCTGTTAAGGTCGAATGCCAGTCAGAGCCTGCTGCGCGATCTGTCCACTACTGTTCAGACGCTCCAGGAGTTCGGGTGGACCATCAACGTTCAGAAGTCGACTTTGTCTCCTTCGGTTCGTCTCCCCTACTTGGGGATGGTCCTGGACTCCGCCCAAGCGAAGGTGTTTCTGCCAGAGGACAAGCTCTGAACCCTGCAGGACGAGGTCAGGTCCCTCAGGGACAACGAGTCCTCGTCACTTAGGACCTGTATGCGGTCCCTGGGGTTGATGGTGTCAGCCTTCAAGGCGATACCGTTTGCACAGTTTCACACGCGGTCTCTCCAGGCGGAGATACTGACCAGATGGGACAGACTTCCTCAGTCCTTGGACCTGAGGGTATCTTTGAGTCGCCTGACCAGAGAGGATCTTCTGTGGTGGCTCCAGTGTCCCGCTCTGACGGAGGGGAAATCCTTCCGGCCGTTGTTGTGGACGGTGGTCACCACGGATGCCAGCCTGTCGGGCTGGGGTGGCATTCTGGGCACTCTGTCTGCCCAGGGCACTTGGTCGGAGGAGGAATCCTTCCTGCCGATAAACATCTTGGAATTGCGAGCGATCAGGCTGTGCCTGCTCCATTGGTCGGATCATCTTCGGGGCTGCCCTGTACGGGTGCAGACGGACAATGCCACTGCAGTGGCCTACATCAATCACCAAGGGGGCACCAGGAGTGCCCCGGCGGCCCAGGAAGTGTCCAGAATTCTGTTTTGGGCCGAGACACGTCCCGGCGATTTTGGCAGTTCACATTCCGGGTGTGGAGAATTGGCAGGCCGATTATCTGAGCCGCCAGACCTTGGACCAGGGGGAATGGTCCCTGCACCCAGAGGTGTTTCAAATGCTGTGTGCGAGATGGGGGATCCCCGGATGTGGATCTGTTCGCATCTAGGCTAAACAACAAGGTAGGAAGGTTCGTGGCAAGAACGCGCGATCCTCTGGCAGACGCCTCGGATGCGCTGGTGGTGCCTTGGAATCAGTATCGCCTGATTTATGCCTTCCCTCCGATTCAGTTGTTGTCCAGGTTTCTTCACAGGTTGGTCTCGTAACCGAAGCAGGTGATCCTGGTGGCTCCGGACTGGCCGTGCCAGTCTTGGTATGCGGACAGCATGCAACTGGTTGTCGAGCCTCCCTGGCGGCTCCCGTTACGAGACAATCTGCTGTTCAGGGGCCAATCTTCCATCCTGCTTTACAGTCATTGGCTTTAACGGCGTGGCTGTTGAAAGCCAGGTCCTGAGAGATCGAGGTCTCTCTTCGGCGGTCATTCCTACCCTGCTTAAGGCTAGGAAGGCTTAGTCCGGTAAGATCTATTACCGTACCTAGAAGGCTTATTTTGCCTGGTGTGAGTCCAGGGGCTTCCATCCTCGTTCCTTTTCGGTGGCGAGGCTTGTAGCCTTCCTGCAAACTGGTGTGGACCAGTGTTAATTTCGTCGACTAAAACCAACTAAAACGTTTTCGTCGACTAACACAATTCAGATGACTAAAATACGACTAAAATGGCATTTTAGTCTTAAGACTAAAATACGACTAAAACTAAAATGGCATTTTAGTCAAAAGACTATAACTAAAACTAAATCGAAATTTGCTGCCAAAAATTAACACTGGTGCATGCTCAAAGCATAAATAATAACATATTCGATTTTTCACTCCAGGACCAGCAGTAGTATATAATGAGTTTGGAAATTGTAGAGAAATGCTTAAATAATGCATTACAAATTACAATTGAACTACACCCATTCAATTATAGATGACTAAAATGAGTTTTAGTCGACTAAAATGTAGGGCGTTTTAGTCGACTAAAATATACTGGAGTTTTAGTCGACTAAATACGACTAAAACTAAAACACTTGCAGAAGACTAAAATAGGACTAAAACTAAAATGCCATTTTAGTCCTAAGACTAAGACTAAAACTAAATTGAAATTTGCTGCCAAAATTAACACTGGTGTGGACCAGCGTCTTGCGCTGACAGCGATCAATGGTCAGTTGTCGGCACTAGCCGTCCTTTTCCAGCGTCCCTTGGCGTCAAACTCGTTGATACGCACCTTTATTCAGGGGGTGCGTCATTTGGCTCATCCTAGGAGCGCGCCTTTACCTCCTTGGGACCTGAACTTGGTCCTGTCCGTTTTGCAACGTCCTCCCTTTGAAAACATCAGGGAGATTCCTCTGCCTGTGCGGTCACGAAAGGTTGCCTTTCTGGTGGCGATCACGTCGGCTCGCAGAGTGTCGGAGTTGGTGGCTCTGTCCTGCCGCTCCCCCTACCTGGGGGTTCATAGGGATAAGGTGGTCCTGCGACCTAACCAATCTTTTCTTCCTAAGGTGGTTTCCGATTTTCACCTTAACGAAGATATAGTCTTGCCTTCGCTGTGTGCGAATCCTAAGCATCCTAAGGAGTTTGCTCTGCACTCTTTGGATGTGGTCCGGGCGATCAGGGTGTACCTGTCATCTACTGACTCCTTCGGATTCTCTCTTCGTCCTTCCCGAGGGCCCTTGGAAGGGTATGGCTGCGTCTGCGGCGACCATTTCAAAATGGATCCGACAGACGATTGTTCAGGCCTATTCGATTAAAGAACGGGTTCCACCCTTTCCTGTCAAGGCGCATTCTACCAGGGCGGTGAGTGCGTCCTGGGCTTTCCGGCATCAGGCTTCAGTGGCCCAGGTGTGCAAGGCATCGACTTGGTCGTCCGTGCACACCTTTTCCAAATTTTACAAACTTGATGTTTTGGCATCAGCAGATGCCTCCTTTGGCCGCAAAGTTCTGTGTGCGGCAGTGCCTTGATGGGGTCAGGCTGTTGCCTGTCCCTGTCTGTTGGGGTTGTTGTTTCTCCCCCTTTTGGTTATTTGTTTTCCTGGGTTGTTTGCTCCAGTTGAGCTTTTTTGTTACCCAGAGTTTTTTACCTTTTCTGCTCAGATAAGGTTCCTTTCTCTGACCTGGGTGCTGTGTTGCCTTTGTGACGGTTGCGCTTCCCACCCCTCATGTTTACACTGCTTTCGGACATCCCATTGGCGAAGACTGTATGAGTGGGCGGCGACTGTCAAAGGACGTAAGAGAAAACTGAATTTTTGTAAAATCTTACCGTAAAATTCCTTTCTCTGAGTCCTCTGAAAGTCGCAGCCCCCGCCCCTCTTTTTGGGGTTCATGGACTATCTACTGCTTGCTACCAAACTGAATTGGGAATGAGGCTAGCCGGGGGTATTGGACCAGTGGGACAGCCCCCTGTAGGTGTGTCTATGTAAATTGCTTTGTTTTTAACAAGTCTTATGCCTAGCTTGCTCCTGTGGATAAGAGGTCAATACCCATTGGTGACGACTGTATGAGTGGGCGGCGACTGTCTGAGGACTCAGAGAAAGGAATTTTACGTTAAGATTTTACAAAAATTCAGTTTTCTCAAATTTAGCAAATGTGTGTATTAAATTAGCTAGGCTGTATTCCCCTAATCCATTCTAAGGTGGGCTGCTGATTTTGTTCCAGTTCTCTCTAACTCCTGCCATGACTCCTGTGCAGAATCGAGGCAGAAAGGATTCCGGTCATTCTAGTGGCTCCAGACTGGCTTCGCCAGTCTTGGTACGCTCATTTAGTACGGCTGGTCGCCGATGCTCCCTAAGACTTCCTCCCAGGGACAAATCTTCCATCCTGCTTTACAGTCACTGGCTTTGACGGCCTGGCTGTTGAATGCCAGGTGCTGAAGGATAGAGGTTTGTCTAAGTCGATGATTTCTACACTGTTGAAAGCCAAGAAATCTACTATTTGGTGTTTTCAGCTGTACAGAAGCCTTCCTTTGAAAAGTTCGGAAGCTTTTCCTGCTTTCGCTGTCCCGGAAGGTGGCCTTTTTTGGTCGCTTTCACCTTTGCCCACAGGGTGTCAGAACTGGCAGCGTTATCCTGTCTTCACCTTATGGTGAGTCACAAGGATAAGGTGGTGCTTCGCCCCTGTCTGTCATTCCTTCCTAAGGTGGTCTCTGACTTTCATTTGACTGAAGACATTGTGTTGCCTTCCCTGTGTCCCAGGCCTAAACATTCAAAGGAAATTGCCTTGCATGCCTTGGATGTGGTCTGGGCAATTAGGGTGTACCTGGCAGTTATGGAGTCTTTTAGGAAGTCACTCTATATTGTGCTCACGGACGGACCTCACAAAGGGTTGTCTGCTTCCTCTGTGACCATTTCCAGATGGATCAGACAGATGGTGGTTAGGGCCTATTGCATCAAGAGTCAGGTTCCTCCTTTCCCTGTCAAGGCGCACTCTATTAGGGCGCCTAGTGCCTCTGAGCTTTCCGTTGCCATGCATCAGTGACGCAGGTTTGCAAGGTGGCCTCCTAGTCGTCGGTGCACGCTTTTACCAAGTTTTTTTTAAAGTGGATGTGTTGGCATCTGCCGATGCTTCTTTTGGCCACAAGGTTTTGCAGGCTGCAGTTTAGAGGACCTGATCCTCTTTGAGGGTGTATTGTTTTTCAGGTGAGCTCCAGTTGTTTATGGTAGAGCTGTATGTTACCTGATTTTTCTGATGTTTTTCCCACCCCTCATGTTTAACACTGCTTTGGGACGTCCCATGGGTAAGAAGAATCAGGAGCTGTGTCAGTCAATGAACGAAAGGGAAAATGGGATTTTTGGCTTACCGTAAAATCGATTTTTCTGATGTTCATTGATGAACACAGCACCCACCCCTCTGTGGAGTTGGCTTTCTTTTGACATTGCTTGTAACAAAACTGAGTGCCTATAGCTGAGAGTGGGTGTATACCCCCTTGGACTGCCCATAGGCGTAGTCAAGCTTTTTCCTGCCTAGTATCCTACTAATGTAGGGGCAGTATAACCCAATAGTTAAGAAAAATGAGGAGCTATATCCGTCAATGAACATCAGAGAAATGGATTTTACAGTAAGTCAAAAATCCAATTTTTTTGCAAGTCACATCAGTGCTCTGAAGAAAAGATGAATAAAGACGCCTTCAAGGAAAATTGTATCTACTGTGAAACATGGAGGAGGCTTGATTGTGTTTTGGGGCTACTATGCTGCATCTGGAAAGGGGTGCCATGAATATGTACAGTTCACAGTGATATCTGAAGCCTGTTGAGGAATTCTGGAGCGAAATGTACTGCCCAGTGTCCGAAAGCCATGTCTTAGTTGCAGGTCGTAGTTCCTCTAACTGTGATGACTAACATAATAATGCAACTAAATGCACCCAAGAATGGCTAAAGAACATAACATTGGGATTGTTCTGAAGTGGGTTTCTATGAGCCAGGCATCCTATCAAACCCTGATCTGAATCCTTTTGAATATCTATCTCAAGAGCTGCAACATGCAGTTTGGAGAAGGCTTCCTTCAAGATAGCTGGAGAAGTTTGCTCAAGATGAATGGGCCAAACCACCTGTTGGCAGTTGCAGACATTGCAGATACAGTGGAAGATTTACTAAAACCAGTGCACACAAATAGTTTAAGTACTGATACCTTTTGCATCCCATGAATTGCTATTTTATGAAGTGGTTTTCTGTCGCCATCGAAGATGGCTGTGTCTACAGTCCTTTTTTTTTTTTTTAACCACTTTCTGACTGCCCTATAGCAGTTTTATTGCTACAGGATGGCAGCTGTGCGCCAGATCACGTGTATATATACATGATCCAGCTCTTCCGGGTAGGGCGCCCACATGCGCGCTGGCTGTGGCTCGCTTCCGCTGTGATCAGCTTGATGTCCACCGACACCTGCCGATTTTAGTACGCAGGCAGAACTGATTTGTCCAGGGAAATTCCTCCTCCCCAAACTCGCTCATAATGTCTTTATGGACCTGATCTGTCCAGTGAAGTTTCTCCTCCCCAAACTCGCTCATACATGTCTTTATGGACCTTGTTTGTGCAGTGGTGTGCAGTCAGGTTGGAACAGGAAGGAGCCATCCCCAAACTCTTCCCACAAAGTTGGGAGCATGAAATTGTCCAAAATACCTTGGTATGCAGATGCCTTAAAGGGTAGCTCCACTTTCGTGGGTGAAAAAAATAGCAAATAAAGAAAAAAACAATATAACGTATACAATTGCGACACAAATCATATTGTAATTGAATGTTATTAAAAATGACCTTTCCTTTTTAATCTTCAGCTGTTGTAATTTTTGAAAATGCAATGCAATGTGGCTACCTTGAGTTGTTCTATACACAGAATGTGTACTGACCACACCCCAGAAACACAATTTCCTGCTTGTGTGATTGGCTCATAGATTTTCCTAGAAGTCTGCCTAAGATACAAGTCAGATTTCTGGCATCCCCTGCAACAAAAATGTAATTTTTGGTAAGATACTCCTAATAGAAACACGTCTAAAGGGATGCAGGCCCAGCAGCTTTTCTCGTTAGAGCCCTGCAGCTTCCTCAGCTGACAGATAATTATGAAACCACTCCCATTAGACCCACCCAGCACAGAGGAACAAACTGTTTTCTTCAGATTAACAAAAGGTAGGAATCTGCAACAAAGGTTGTTACAATCCTGGTAATGTACATGAATCACCCAGAGGGGACATTTTTTCTCAACAAAAGTGGAGTTATGCTTTAAGTGTTCCCTTCACTGGAACTAAGGGGCCAAGCCCAACCCCTGAAAAACAACCCCAGACCATAATCCCACCTCCACCAAATGATTTGGACCAGTGCACAAAGCAAGGTCCATTAAAAAAAAAAATGGATGCGCGAGTTTGGGGTGGAGGAACTTGACTGGCCTGCCCAGAGCGATGACCTCAACCCGATAGAACACCTTTGGAATGAATTAGAGTGGAGACTGCGAGCCAAGCCTTCTTGTCCAACATCGGCGCCTGACCTCACAAATGTGCTTCTGGAAGAAGGTTCAAACACTTCCATAGACACACTCCTTAGTTAGACCTTGTGGTCAGCCTTTCCAGAAGAGTTGAAGCTGTTATAGCTGCAAAGCGTGGGCCAACTCAATATTGAACCCTACGCACTAAGACTGGGATGCCATTAAAGTTCATGTGTGTGTAAAGGCAGGTGTCTTAATACTTTTGGTAATATAGTGTATATTGTCATTCAGAAAATAGCAATATTAGGCAGCAAACTTCTGTGGAAAAACTTTGAATCACTTTTTCAATCAAGTACCTCCAAGAATTGAGAAAATAAAATGTGGGGTAAGTTCAGCTGTTCCATGCTTTAACAACTTTATTAACTGGGGGGGAAAAATTAATTTGTGAAAAGCAAATAACCCTAATAATATTTTTGCAAAAAATATTTGCATACGTTATGCTTTTGGGTTGAGAGGCTCTTGTATTAAAGCTAAACTCAGGCAAGGTAAAAAGTTTCCCATTGCAGTGGGTTCACACTGCAAAGGTAGGTGCTCATTTTGTCCAGGGGAGAGGGGGAAGCCTGTTATTTACCTGATCCTTTGCTCCACTTGAAAACGGCACTCCCCCAAAATCCAATGGACTGTTCCTGGTGTCCTCAGGTCCAGAGCAGGTCTATGTAGCCTGCTCCTAGCTTGATGTCATCAGGACACAAGACCACTAGAGCATGGGGCTGCATTTTTTGATGTATTGCGGTGCATTTTTGATTCCAGGGCGGTTTTTCCACTTTTTTTTTGCCAAAGTTTTCAGATTTTTTTTTTTTTATAGTTAATGCATCTGATGCATTTTTGATGCGTCTTGCCACTTTCAGGTGCTTTCCATGTAGAAAAAAATGGAGAATGTTCTACTTTTGTTGACTGCACTGGAATGCACTGCACCAGTGTAAACTATGCCATTGGAATCCATGTTAACTACTGTCCATGTGTTTTTGATGCAGATTAAAATGCACTGTTGCTGTCGCTGTGTGTAACACTTTTAGTATGTTTAATAAACTTTGATTTGAAGAAAAGAAAAAAAAAACGCACTGGGCTGCATGTGGTGTGAACCGGACATGAAGCTGTACAAATGAAATAATGTTCTGTTTTGGGCAGGAAATAGCAGTGCTTATGATAAATGACCAGTAAAACAGACCCACAGTGGATCTGCAGATATCAAGAACTTGGAATCCCTTTAATTCAGTATTATATTTATTTTTTCCATGAACATGCAGGAAAACCTCATATAGAATCGGAACGAGCAGTGACAAGAATGTTAAAAACCCCCAAGAAGGACCTTGGAAACCTGCTTATGTTTCTGTAAAGGGGGATGGTACTTTAACACACAGGATTTTTTCTGCAAAATATTAATATAATGCTCCAATATTTCCCAATGAAATTTTTCCTAGATGTACAATGGTTAATATATTTTATGTAGGCGATGCTTGTGAGGTGCACCATTGTAAAATAATAGTGGAGCTTTTAACCCACCCCTTTCTCTCAACCAGCATGTGGTACATTCTCCTAATAGATTCATGAATCTGTGTGCACCACCAATCCTGACAGTTCACATTCAGCTTTCGTAGAGGCAGAGCTGGTAATGTCCCTTTATGAGCCGATGTACATCAGAAACCAATTGAAAAACTGTAGAGCCCTGCACTATTCATTTAAAAGCAAGGCTGTCTGCATCTCTTTCTCCAGTCCCTTTGTTCTTCAGCATAGAGGATGCACTTCAGTGGAGCTGCCTGGTAACTGAAGGCTTGGACAGCTCCCATCTTCTGTCTGCTCATTGAAACCTCTCAGCAATGTCATCTCCAGGATCCAATGGAAGTAGCCAGAGAAATTCCTGTAGGTGCAACTTTGCTTTGCCAGTGGTCTCTTGAATGCTTTAAGGGTATATGTTGTAGGTACAGATGTAAAGTTCTGTGGAGCAGAGGCGCTGCACTGCAGTGTTGGCAGTGTCTAGTTCGGGAAACGTGTTGCTTCATGCTGTCTGACTTGCTTTGATTTGGTCCAGTAGAAGGGAGATGTTGCTTATACAGTATGGTAGTGAATTGTATCCTGTGATAGTTGGAATATGGTGACAGAGCATGTGTATTGTCTCTAAAATTTTCCACGTTACAAAATTGCTTTGCATTTTTCAAACCACTTCAAATCTTTGTATCTTGTGTAAATTGCAAAAAAAAAAATTGTAAGTATAACTGTGTGTTATGGGATTGGATGGTAACAAAGCTTGTAGTCCTTTATTTTACGCAATTTATTAAGCTCCTTGGTTACGCTTAGTCAGTGGCTTGATGCTCATGCCAAGGATACATTTGTGTTTTGAAACTGTGCTTTTATTTTTATTGGCCTGTGATGCAGTATGAAGGTGTGTTTCACGTAGTGAATGCTGGTGAATGAGAATTAATGCTTGGCACTGTGGTGGTTAACCCTAGAAATTGGATTTTTGACAGATCAATATCGGATCAATACATTTTGTTGATGAATACTACCTGGGTGTTGCTTTTCTCATATTTCTCCTTTGACGGTTTTTAATTGACCCTTTCTGAGATATATCTTGCACATTTCATTATATTCATGCCTAATCTACAGCAGCAAATAGCAGCAGCAACAAATAGCCTTCAGAGATGAGTCATATAATTTAATACTGCTGTTTGTAATTGTTTCTTATGTACAGAAATAACAGTTTGCGGTTCTGCACGGCCAAGGACCAGATTACATGAGCATTGCTTCTCTCCAGGAAAATTCTATCCTATTTCTTAGGTGGCCTGTGTTCCCTACCTCATATTCTGTAATCAGACTGTCCACACTTTTTTAATGGGATGAGGAATTTTTCTCTGTTTACATTGGCTGCCATATGTATTTTTTCCCCAATACCTAAAGCTGAACTTCACTTAAAAGTGAAAGTTCCAATTATCCTCCTCCTACCTTTATTGGCGGTGACTTTTTTTCTTCTGGGAGCAGATGCCTTTTTCTGACGGGTACCCACTTCCACTATTCTTGCCAAGGCCTGCAACCTTCTGGGACATGTCACAGTCCTAGGAGGCTGTGGGACCAGTCTGAAAGCACAGCACTACACGCATGCGCAGTGGGAAGCCGGATGTGAAACAGCAGTAAGTCACATCCGACTTTCCACAGCCAAGATAGCGGTGCCAGGGGTCCAAGGACCAGCAAAGAACTGGCCTGGGTGAGGACAATGCTGGACTGTGGATTAAAGTATTTGGAGCTGCTGACTTTTTTTTTTTTTTTAACTATCTGTATGTAGCACTACTCCCATGGCAGCTGCTGTGTGGGTTCCCCTGGGTTACCATTAGTAACAGTAGACCATTCTGACCTATTTTACCTCAAAGACCAGTCCAGTTTCTTTGGTTTTTGTGTTTTTATTTGTAACTTGGATAGGAGAAGGGATGAGTGGCATACTCCAACAACTGAACTATGCACAAAAAGGCAAGGGACTGTACAAAAAATGCTGACTGACACTGGTTAACGCTGATTGAGCTAGTCACAGCTAGGCCTCTTACTGTATTTCACCTTTGAATGCGAACAAGTCCTATTAGCTTTGTAAGGCACTCCTTTCCTGTGGTAGCGGACTTTAATAGTAGATTGCACTGCTGAGCAACTTCAGGGCCCTTCCTGGCGCCCCCTTTAACCCCTAATCTTCAGGGCTTTACAACTTGGCACCCCCTTTACTTTAACACTCCGGGTTAGCTGGCTCCTTGATCCCCTTGACCTCTCTGGAGTGGTCCCCTCTCTTAGGCAGACCCCTGGGCAGATGCTTGAGTACTCGCAATACTGTTTTTCCAGAATTATTCTGCCCAGCAGCTCCACTTGGTCAGCACACTGGATCCTCCTGCAGCACAGCTCAACCCCTGGTCCCTAGGCTGACTGCCTGGACCAACTTCCTCAGCAACAGGAGGAGAGACAGCCGTCAACCTCCTCCTGGGACCTGGCTTCCCGCCCAAAGACACCCTGTCACATGCCCCCTCCAGATTTATTCCCAATCCCAGGATGCATTGCAGCAATGCCCACCCACTGGGACAGTCATGAACCCTGGTGTGCTATTGGCTAGGTTTCCTCCACTGTCCAACAAGGTCCCTTATTGGACAAAGTGGGGAGACTCCCCAGACTCAACGGGTCACACCTGGAAGCAGATCAGACCCTCCTGGTAAGCAGAACAGGGTCACATATATGCTTTGCCTAGCACCTACCTAGGAGGGTGCTACAACTAGTTCCACTTTAAAGCCCAATTAAACCTTCAGTCAGCTGAATACATTCCAGGTGGATAAAAAAAGTGTTCAGTGTCATACAGTGCATTTTCTTTCTAAAGCAGCCACAAGCTTAGTAGAAAAGCCTGTCCCGTGCCAGAAGCTGGAGAGTGGGACCCTTGTTCTCTGTGGATAAGCAGTGATATAATTGAAAAGGTCTGACATGCCCCCTTAAAGAGTCAGACCTAAAGCTTTTCTATCAGCAAAGCTCATTCTGCCCGCTATACTCAGCAGTGGGCATGTCAGGTCTCTACAAAGTGATCACTGCTTTCCCACGGAGAACAAGGGTCCCCCTCTGCAGCATGTTAGTATCAGACAAGCATTTCTACTCACACTGTGGCTGCTTTCTAAAGAAAACAAACTGTTAAAGCCCCTTCCTTACAGGGCAGGATCTGTTGGAGTCCGCCTGCTCAGCGGGGAATCTGTCCGCTGATCCCTGCTGAGCAGGTGGATGGCAAGTCTTTGTTGGCTCCGCTTATGCAGATTGGACATAGACCCAGCCTGCTCTCCTCTATGGGCGGTCTGATGTAAACAGACCGCCTGTCCGCTTACACCCTAATGAAATTCGATCTGATCAGCTAGAGGGATATGCACTGATCCCCATCTGTCTGTTTTTAGCAGGTAGAATCGGATGTTGGCAGGTCTAAACACACAAGTTGGTTTAAACCCGCCTCTCCATAGAGGGCAATGAAGGGTCTGATCGGGTCCGCAAAAAAACTGACAGGCAGATCCAACTGGTCCGCCTATGTCAAAGGATCCTAAGAGTTTGCACAACTTTTGTTTTAATTAATCTGAAGAGTTTAACTCTTTCTCTTGGCTCTCACAGCGGTCACATAATTGAAAGCCCATCCCTCTAGCTTCCGATCAGAAGTCATGCTTCTACGTTTCAGGTAATAGCTTGGTCAGTGTACTGTGAGCATCCTCTCAGCACACAACCTCATGCTCTCGTGGACACACATGTGCAGCAGCTGAATTCTAAAGCCCTACTGCCTACTTTTCCTACTGCCACATATATTCAATTTGCTGTTGGCAAGAAGTTAAACTAATAGTTCTGTGGGGCTTTAATGTGTTGCCTTGTCATTGTGTACCTTTTCATACTGTTTTTACTTTTCCAATCGTTCCCTCCACTTCCCGGGATTTCCTAAAGCCTAGGACATGATTGCAAATCTGTGTTGGGAACTGAAAATAATTTACAATTCTGTTTGCGGAAGGAACAACTGAAGTTATGTACGCGATCACCTGCTCTTACCTGGGAGTCTAGAAATCAACATAATTTGCAGGTGTTGCAAGGGGAAACCGACTAAGCAAGTTGGTCCAGAGTTAATTTTGGCCAACTTCAGAATATAGCTCTTCCTGTAGTATTGAAAGCTCTTTGCAGAGTGATCATTATATTGTGTTCTGGGTCTGCCCCAAGGCATATGCATTTTATTTCTGGGGGGGGTCATGTTTTTAAAATGGCCAAACCATCTCAGCTGGCAACTGCGAATTCAATATAGTACCCTCTCAAGGAGAGTAATACATTGACATTGTTTGGATGGGCAGCTACCGTTATATGAAAACATACTTATGGTGAGAAAGCTTGTGTTAAATTTTTGGACAAGCCTCACAGATGAATAATGATTAAAGATTTTTACAATGACCAAAAGTATAAGGTTATGGATGGAGGTGGTGGAAATGGGATTTCTTTGTGAAAAATGTACTGTTTAAATATATGAATAGCACAATATAATTATGAATTTAGGCTGCCCAGTGCTGGTCAAGTGACAATATTCAGGCCTTCAAAGGCTATTTTATATGCCGGGGTAAACAATTCTAAATGAATCTACTGATTTTTTATAGAATTGGTATTAATTGGATATAGAAAAGCACTTGTGCTATCATATATTTATCACTACTAAAATTCCTATTTTATTAACGTTATCATGTAACAGTCTGCTGTCTATTTTTCTGCCTTTGCAACTTTTTTATTCACCTTTTTGTCAGTGTTCGCGAAGGGTTCTTTGAACTGATCCACTGACAGAAGGGGTTTTCTACCAAACCTTATTTGACTTATTTGACCTTATTAGTGGACCTGTATTACATTTTAAACGTGGATTTAAAAGTGGAAGCCCTGCCAAGAGCAAACACTACAAGATGCCTGCTTTTATGTGGTTTAGCCAGAAAGCTTTATACAGTAAACCCCCCTCCATTGCGGGGGATAGTTCCTATTAAAATGCATTGTAGGCATGTTTTTTTTACTGTCACTGTACGTGTAAAAGCATTTTAAGGTCTTTAAACACACTTTTAAAACAATAGAAACGCATTTAAACACATAAAAGATACTGAGAGATATAGCAAGAGCTATGGAAAACACAAAAATATTTCATTTTTAATGATTTCTATAGTAAAATAACATTACAAAAAAAAACGCAATATACCGGGACTGCAAAAACTGAACCGCGATGGAGCGGGGGTTTACTGTATTTACTTTTGTGCCACCTTTCATTTCACTGTGTGTGCTGCCAATAGCTGATACTCATCCCTGCACAGTGTTACAGCTGAATTGGATAGAGGATACAATTTTGAAGCTGAACTCCGAACTAGGCAAATGTCTAAAATCAAGAATCATATTTATTCCTACCGGAATCTTGGTGACCATTGTGTATTTTCTTTCCAGATCTGTGCAGTTATCCAACATCATACAACTCCTCCACTTTTCCTATGTTTAAGATTTTGCAGTAATAAAGATCACAGCTGCTCTCTCCTTGTGCAGGGTGACTGGTGTTGTGTCCCCACTGTAATTTTCTGCTGGCAGCCTGTAGTAGAGAAATAGAGTTCTACATACATAAATTAAAAGACAACTATGGACAAAGTTTTTTTAGGGTCACAGGAATACATTTCATTTTGTTTTCCTTTGAGCCAGAGTCAGTTGATAAGCAGGAATTAGGTAATGGAGCAGAGCTACGCCAGGCTCAGGAAGTATCCCGACAATAATGTTGGGATCCACCTGGCTGTCTGACAGCTGGATCTTTCTTTCAGCACGCAGCCCAATGCACCCACCTCCTCCCCAGCCTGAAACCCTAACGGAGCAACTAGATGGACAGTCACTGCTCTCCACGTTAAATCGTAGTTCCGGCCTCAAAATCGATAAAATCGATTTTGGGCCATCCGCTTGCTAAGGGGAACCTGAAAAAGAAATGGACTGGTGATTTTTTTTTTTTTTTTGGTCACTTACCTTCTTATTGAAGAAAATATACTCACCTACCTTCCATTTCCTCCCTCTGCGGCCGCGGCCCGCGCCGTCACGTCCGGTTTGCGATGATTCCTGGGAGCTAAACGTCATCGCTCCCAGGAATCAATGCACTGGCCCCGCTCGTCACTTCGGTGCAGGCACCGCATTCACTGCTAAACAGCTTCTGGGCATGCCCAGAAGCTGTGCAGGGATGCCGCGCCTGCACCAGAAGTGACGAGCGGGGCCGGTGCAGTGCATTGTGGGACTCCGACGTCACGAAGAGGGACGCTGTGGCTTCAGCTGCCCACACCTGAGATGGCAGCGCTGGAGAAGAAATTTTCTAGGTAAGTATTTCGTCTTACAGGTAAGTGCGACTCGGGACAGTTCAGAGGCTATCCATTATGGAATGTACTAGCCCTGACTGTCCCAGGGGTATTTTTAGCTCAAATTGACCCCCGAGGCCAGAACTCCGCTTTAAGCAGAACGAGAGCCGAGCTATCAGTAGTCACGCTGTTTTTTCGCTCTGATTCGATGTGTTTTTTTTTTTTAAATATCCCATCCTTCCTTTAATGGTCTCTGCTAGTGATCGACCAATATCGTTTTTTAATGCTGATACTGATATTTTGGTCATCGGATATCGGTAACGGCTGATATTTTCGGACATGTAAAAAACTTTTTTTTTTCTAAAGGTACTAAAAGACCCCAAACCCCTCTGAAAAGCTTTGGCCAAGTTTGGCTTTTTTGAATGCTGTCAGTTTTTTTAATTCGGCGCCGGGTACCCGGAAGTGATGTCATGACATCACTTCTGTTTTTTTTACATGGAGACCGTCGCATGCGCACTTGCGGTAGGGATACTGACTTTCACGGGGACACATCTTCATGCTACACTGGGTCTTCTCTTCGGCGGTGGAGGTAGGATGCCCAGGTCTGCTGGTGGGACGGGAGACCCGGGTGAGCCGTGGAATGCGGCGGGAGGGGGGGACGTCACCTCCCGCTCCTTGTAATGACAGCTGAGCGGCTTCTCAGCCGCATCGGTTGTCATTACAAGTCAGCCGACCGTCGGCTATTGACACCGGTACCGGGGTGATGCCTTTAGCTGCAGCCATCACCCCAGGACATGCACTTTCCCTAAATATCGGCAATATCGGTAACCTCAGGGGCCGATTTCCGATATATCAGGGAAAGTGCATATCGGCCCCCCGATATATCGGTGTTGCCAATAATCAGTCGATCTCTAGCCTCTGCACAGACTGTGTACACCACAGTTATGCCACCTTTACATATACATGGCAATGTCTGAGTTTGCAATGGCATTTAGTGCACACAGATCAGATCTATTATTTGTGGCTATTGAGGAATATTTTTAAAGTTGTTGTGCCCGGAGTTCAGCCTGAACATTAGATAGGTTGGTTTAGCTATCCACTTACCAAGCCTGATAATTTACCCTACAGAGATGCTGTAGGAGCTAAGGAAGGGGGCGGTGTATAGAAATTTTACCAAGTTCAAGCACTTAACCAGAATTAGGGGGCTTGGTGGTATTCCAGTTGCTATTTCTGAAAGAGGTGCAAAAACAAGTGTAAACTTCAGAATGGAAAAAAACAATGAAGACAGTATATTGCTTAATGTGAACATGATAATAAAAAAATTGGAAGCTTATTAACTATAAAATAATAGTTGTAATTTTAGGTCTCACTGACAGGAAAATCCTTGGGTGTGTGAAATATGTTATATTATCTATGCTTAATGCTTCCTCGGATGTCCCTCTGGGTGTTTTTGGAGCTCCCTAATCGTGCCGCTTACCATGCAGACCCTTCTATGGCTTCCACATAAACTATGACCCACAACCCTGAGCCCACTTATGCAACGCAGTATGAAATTATGGGATTCTGTGTGGTACTCAAGCTCTCTCATGTCTCCTTTCCAGCCTCTATTACCCATTACCAACAACCCCCCAGTTTCCCCCCTGGCATAGATTAGGCTCAGGCATTCTCTTGCTGGACCTCTCATGGCCTTATGCATGTGCAAAACTTTCTGACACTTGGTCTTTTCTGACATGGGCCGCCCTCCGAGACACCCACAATGCTCCGCAGTTGGAATTTTTTCTCTAACTTCAGCTACGGCATTGGCTATCTTCTCTCTGACGTACCTCTACTTATCATTTCTGGAAAACGGCATTTGAACATACCTGCCAGCACTCTCTGGGCCTTATTTCCACTCTCTATGCGTCGATCACCCTCCACTTCTCTTTCTCATACGACTCAGTGTGAATTAGACTTGCTGTCTGAGATAACCCCGGCAGACTGGAGCAAAGCCTGGTGTTCTGTTGCTAAAGGCTCGTTTAACACTGCCACCTTAGAAGCTGCGTATCAAGTGCTCCCTACGGTGGTATTGGGCTCCAGCCTGAATCATCCATGCAAATCTGACTTTCAATGTGACCAGTGTGGAGATGTTCTGCACACCTGGTGGACATGTCCATGACTGGTAAGCTTTTGCTCTCAAGTCTTCGGCATATTGCATACTCTGTTCCACTTGAACATCTGAAAAGATGCTAAATTTGCTTTATTGCATTGCCTTATCCTGGGCTTATTTGCTTGCCAACGTAAAGATTGGCATCCTTATTTTATCAGCTAAAAGAACGATTGCCCAGGCCTTGAAAAACCCGAATAGTGTGGGACAGCTTTCACTGACACCGCTGATGATCCCAAGTCCCTGCTCCTTTTCCCCCTCTTAGCCTTGCTTCCTCTCCTTTTTCTTGTTTCTTCTGCCTTTTGCTCTCCGTTTCTTCATGGGACTCTGCTTGCCCCCTTGGTTTATAGTATATTGCACTGTTGTCTGGAACTTAGTATATCCAGGTCTACAACCGTTCGCTATGGGGATCTTTCCTGGACCTCTCATGCCTTGTGTTTTATATCGATCATGTTTGATTATTGATGTTATGCCTCCTTTTTCATCAGCACCATGTAAGCCTTACTGTACTCATGATGTCAGTTGTGGGCAGATTAGGTGCTTTTCCTTGTTACTCTATTTTAAATTATTAAAAATGATTGAACCCAAAATAGGCTTTATTATAGTTCTAGTTAAAAAACATCGGGCAACAGAACACTGAAAAGGCTATCACTCTGCTCTGTCCTCATTTTGAGGTTCATGTTATACTGCAATGCAATACATTCTATTAGTCTATAGTCCTGACTCTCCAACTTCCTAAGGCTAGCCATACACATTAAAACTTGGCAGAATAAGAGAAATTGATAGATTCTGTCACCCACGCTAAACAGGCTGGATGTAGGAATCTACCCTGCCTGTTATCAGAACAACAGAACAGTGACTGCATCTGATTGGCTGCAATTACTGTTTGGCTGAGAATTTTCCACATGGCCCCTATTTTCAGATTAAAGTTTATCAAGTCAGGTGGTGCCGAAAGGCTTGAATTTAGCCAATTCAGCAGGAATCGGTCAAAATTCAAGCTGCATATGGCCAGCATAAGTACTGCTCTACAGGGGATTGTGGAAGGCTTATACTGGGAGATTCATATGCTTTTACCAGCTGTATTTAAATATATATTTTTAACAATTTTGTTAACAACATTTTATTTCTGCTGGCAGTTCAGTTTGAACCTTACCAGTCTCTGTTTTCACATGTATCTGATCTACAGTAAGTCAAATATTCAATTATATTAATTTTTTGTCAGACATGGTAAACATATCCTATATACAAACAATGAATATAGCATCCATAGCAATATCTTTTCTAAGGTTATCAGTGCTTCCTGCCCATCAACTAAGGACCGATTTATCCACTACAGATCGACATATATACAGGAAATGTGGCCTTGCAGACTTCCTGTCCAGAAAGGCATGTAAACAGGAAATTGAAAAGTCACACTTTATTTCCTGAGGTGTCATTGGTTTGAGTACAACAATTAAAGCAGACCTGAACTAAAAAAGTGAAGATTTGCTACCTTATAAACAACATATAGAAATAGTTGTGTTTTATATTGATTTTTTATTTCTTTTTTGTTAAAAAATAACAAACCTGTTTTACTTACTGGCTCTATGTAATGGTTTTTCATAAAGCAGCCTGGATCCTCCTCTTCTCGGGTCCCTCGCTGGCACACCTGGCCCTTCCGTCTGCTGTGAGTGCAGCTTGTATTGGGGGCACTCGTGCCCACCCTTTCTCTCTCCTAATCAGCTCACTGACTTTGACAGCCGCGGGAGCCAATTGAGCCCGCTGCTGTGTCTCAGCCAATCAGGAGGGAGAGTCCCAGACAGCCGAATCTCTTGTGCAGTATCGTTGGATCAAGATGGGGCTCAGGTAAGTATTAGGGGGGCTACTAGACACAGAAAGTTTTTTAACTTAAAGCATAGAATGCATTAGGATTAAAAATGTCTGCCTTTAGAATGACTTTAAGTAGTAGCCTGAAAGATCTACCTTTCTTTTGAATTCCTCCCAAAAAAGAGCAGTGCACTTTCTGGTGTATGAGGGTGCCTAGGCACTCCTTTTCTGTAGCCTCATAGCTATATATCTGTGGTGTGAAAGGCACTGTTCCCTCTGACAGCTTGTCGCAGAAGATTCGGAATCCGATTTCATTTTCACTGTTCTTGCTGAAAATAAAGCAATAATCGAGGACCTCTACTGCATGCTTCTATTTTAGTCAGTCATTCTGTTGATCCTTTCCTCTTGCACCTCTTTGTGGAATGTATAAATATATAGGGTATATGACTCGAACATGCAGTGCTGGTTAATTTTACTTTGCAACTTATTATGGTTGTAGTTGCAATATTGTTGTATTGGTAACGTATTTTATTTATTAAGATATTCATAACCTTATGAGTACAGGCGGTCCCCGGGTTACAAACATCTGACTTACAAAAGACTCCTACTTAAAAACGGAGGGAGACAACAGGAAGTGAGGAGAAATCTAGCCCTAGGAGGGGAAATTCACTCCTGTAAGAGTTCTCATAGGAAAAAGGTGTCTCCACTGAAGCTTTATCACCAATCCTTGTTTCCACAACAACCCAACATTTTTAAAATCCAGTTGTCATAGGGACAGAAAGTGAGGTGAAATCTTCTGAACGGGGGTACAGACAGCAAAACAAATGTCACAGGGGTGTTAACCCTTCCATATGCTATCCAAAAAAGTAAAAATTATTCTTTTGGCTGAAACTAAACTACCTGTTCTGACGTAAGAACAACCCTACAGTCCCTATCTTGTTTGTAACCCGGAGACTGCCTGTATGGTAAATAGTGTAGTATGCATCATGGATCAACCATATCATTGTGACCATCCACCTCACATTGAGTAGGTCCCCTTTTGCCCCCAAAATTGCCTTGACCCATTGAGGTTTGGACTCCACTAGACCTCTGAAGGTATCCTGTGGTATCTGGCACCAAGCCATCAGTAGCAGATCTTTTAAAGCAGTTGTAAACCGCGGCCTGAAAGGAAATTGCATAATGTGCTAGTATGCATTGCACCATGTTTATTCTCCATCATCCCACTGTAAGTAGGAACATAGCTACCCTCTCGTGCTCGTTCCAAAGTTGGACTAGAGACTATGGATTGGGGATTTGAAGTGTACACAGAGCAGTGCAACTGACATGACCGCAACTAACATGTACTGTTAATTTGAAACAAAAGCGAGAGGGAAAGGGGGAGATTCGGGAGCTTTCAGAGAACGTTACAAGGAGGCAGAAAAACACAGGCAGAAGCAATAATAGGAATAAGAATATTGTTTAACACCACATTACAAAGGTGTTGTACAATACCATGGAGTTGGCTGATGTTCATTGTGCTGGTTTGCAACTTGTAAACAGAGCCTGCCCTACTTGCACTCCTTAAGGCTACTTTTGCACTGATCCACCGCAAAAACGTGTTATAAACATGTATACATTTTGCCATGATTTTACTGCATTTGCAGTGCATTTTTTACAGGACATGTGACTCAAAAAACTCAACACAGGTGCATTTTTAAATCATTTTTTATGCGTTATTGCTACGTTTTCAATTAATTTTAATGGGGGGGGGGGGGGTGGGTGCGTTTTCCGTGCAGTTATTTTTCTATTACCATTCCAAACATGCACCAAAAATGCGGCAAGCGGGATTTTTTAGAATGCAAATAGAGTGTGAAAACAGCCTAAACCTGTCGGGACAGTGTGCAATAAACAAGCTTCCTTTTGGTACAGACATGTCAAGCAGTATTTATTTTTGCCTCTGTGTGTACCACATATTTGGCACAGTAAAACCGAGCAATAGTGTTCTATTGTGATTGTATCCAGGGCCTGGATGTTGCCATTGGTGAACTGTAGGCAAAACCTTTAGAAAATACACCCACAAGGTGTTTTCATTTCATATGATTACCTCCGTATTCTGCCGCTAGTGAAATGTGAGCATATTACACTGCAGATGTTAGCTGTAAGCTTAAAAGGAGCTTATAAGAGTAAAAGCTCAGTGTCATTTATAGTTCTGCTCTTATTAAGGACACTGCATGGAAACATCGCTTGCTTTATGCAAATCAGGGAATGTCTGTAATGTAATCACAGTGCGGGATGTCTATGCCCCATAGGGGGATGATGCAGTTTCTCTGAAGCACATATACAAGGTTGTACTGTACTGTATGTGGCCAGGTTGCAGCTCTCTAAGTGCCTTCCTTAGCAGAGGAGACTTGGGGTGCCTCTATTTTCTGCTTTAGGCATTCTTCAAAGCCATCACAATAAACCTCAAATGCTCCTTTATTTCTAGGGGCCTTAAACTAGATATTTTACAGTTCTGCAGTCTCTTCCCCAGTTTCAGTTGCAACAACCAATCATGTAAAGCCTTTCTTTTTGCTAGTCTGTCTGGGCTTGTTGCCTTCCCTGTCACTGTCATCATTACCTAAAATGCAGGATCGGTGTCCTCTTCCACTCGATTCATGGTAGAGGAGGCATGCTTTTATACTTTTTACTTTTACCAGCCCACAGCTCCACTTGTATGGAGCTTTTGTATTAGTATTTTCCTTATGTTCTAACCAAAATAAGTGAAGAATAATGGATTCATTTGGTCGCTACTGTAACCCTTCCTGACCAGTCTTATTCTTCTGTGCTCCTGCAGCAAAACCCGATTCATTCCTATGGAGAGGCTTTCACAGTTGGCACACACAATGAGCTGTTTCTCCTTAGGAACTGATGTTATTTTTTCTTTGCTTGTGTAGCTGTACTGAAACTGACCTACCAGGGGAGTTTTCTGAAGCAGGTATGTTGCTCCCAAAGGGGTGCACTACTAGGATCTGGCAGAAGCATGGACAGGTGATAATTTTGTTGGGGATTAGTAAATAACTGTACATAAATTACTATATGGGCTTGTTTACACTTGCTTCAAAATGTGGCAATGGACACCCATTTTGAAAGCGCTCTATATACCAATCAAAGCCCCTGCCACTAAATAAAATGGTTACCCTACAGTCTTGTTCACACATTGGGCTTGTTTTGCTTTTCTTTGCTTAGTTTCAAAAATGATGCCCCATGTCACTATTTTGGCACGTTAAAGCGTTAGTGTTCGCTTCACTTTGTTATGGAGGTATTGCAGGTATGAGATATCCCAGGATTCACTGGAAAACCAACAAGGGAACCATAAAGACAGCAGCAGTCACTTCCTTTTCATGTGTATATATTTTGGGAGTGTCTGGTGCAGACTCCAAATCTGGTGTGCAATGTGGAGCAGCAGGAAGGTTAGCAGGGTCCGGACAGGAGTGGAGCAACTGGCAGATGTGGTGTGCAACATGGAAACACTATAGTAGAAGGTGAGCAGGGACAGGAGAGAGAGGACTGAGAGGCAGAAGATCAGCAGAGTTGGGGGAGAGAAAGAAAAACTAGCAGATGTCACTTGTGATAAGCAGCATGGGAGCAATATAGCAGGGAGGTGAGGGGGGACCGGAGAGAGAGGACAATCGGCAAACCAGAGGATTAGTAGAGCTGGCAATTACTACTAAGTGGGGGCTCAGCAGAGCTGGGGTACTACCAAGCAGGAGATTTTCTGAAGGAGGGCACTATTAAGCTGGGGACTTGCTTAACTGAAGTACTAATGTGCTGGAGATCTGCTGAGTGGGGGTACTACTGAGCCAGGGCTCTACTGGGGCCCTTTAAAACAAATAATCAACACACACCGGTCATTTGCCAAGCTTCATTAACCACTTGAAGACCAGGCGTTTTCTGGCACTTTTTTTTAAATCAGTGTTTTTTGCTAGAAAAATCTTATAACCCCTGAAATAAATGTGGGCTGGTTTTGGATCTCCCCTATTTATTATAAATGTGTTCTCTTATCTATTCCTATAGTTGGCTAGTCTATCAAAGCTCTGATAAGGTTAATGGTAAGGATAAAATAACAATGCTAACTATAAAATAAACGCACTGCTTAAAAAAAGCAAGGATCTAATTTATTTAAGAAGAAAGTAGAAATGCTAACATAAAACACTAAAAGAATATTAGGGCAGCCCTCAAATTTTCCACTCGCCTGCTCGCATTTTGTGAGTGGAAAATTATGTAGGGCGAGCGTGGGGCTGCTCCGGGGAAGAGAGGAAGAGGAAAGCTGGCCGATAATGACAGAGCGCGGATTATCCCACTGTAACAGCTTTAATTGTAATTGCCGGGCGCTCGCCAACACACACAGTCCCGCATCCTAGCCCAGCTTCTTTGATAGACAGAACACCTGGCCAACCAGGACGTATGACATGAATCAAAGAATGTGGGCTAGGAGGTGGGACTGTGTGTGTGTCGGCAAGCGCCCGGCAATTACAATTAAAGCTGTTACAGTGGGATGATCCGCACTCTGTCATTATCCGGCCAGCAGTGGCATACCAATGTGGGGTGCGGGGGGGTGTCAAGCCGGTACTCGCGCCAATCATCTCCTCTCGGTCATCAGCTGCTCCCTCGGTCTGTGCTGGGTGGGGCAACTGGTGGCGAGTAACCCTTAAGGCCTGGCTAGTAGCTCAGGACTTTCAATTTTGAGCCCTTTATTAGGGTATATAGCAGGGTATATAGCAGGGTTGCAAAGAAAACAAAGTGCTCCATAGTGTAAAACCATACATTTAATGATTAAAATAAAGGAGAGCAACTTACGTAAGTTGCTCTCCTTTATTTTAATCATTAAATGTATGGTTTTACACTATGGAGCGCTTTGTTTTCTTTGCATAACCTGCTATTGGATCACATTGGAGAATCTTGTTCAGTCATTTTGGCCATATTTGGAGGACTTCCCCATCAGACTGTTACTGGCGCTTCCTTTACCTTTGTCTGGTAAGCGGCTGTGGTGTTGGTGGTGGTCCCTTTCAAACCTTGGTGGGCTAATATAGGTTGCTCCCTTCCTGACTTTTGGCTAGTTACATCTGTTCTTTGGTAAGCAGATTGGATCTAAGGGTGCTGGTTTTTATTATTCACTCTAATTTCACTGCATGTCTGGTAAGCAGTTAGCATCGGTGGTGGTATACACTTCGCGTTATTTATCAGTGACAATACTGGGTGAAACAATATTTTGCTATGGAAGCTTTTATCCTTTTTTACATGCACTTGGCACTTGACTACTGAGACATCATGCAAATCTGAGAAGTCACTTTGAAGCCGTTCGACTGGAATTGCTACTTTGAGTTTTGGGCAAATTATTTACCTGCATTTGGTAAGAAGTTTGTACACCTAGTGGCTTCACTATTTTCTTCTTGGATATATACAGACTCCAGATCTTTGGATCAATTTAATGAACATTTGGACACTGTATTTGTGTTTTCACACAGCTTAGTGTATGGTTTTCACCATCACTATATTTCATATTTTGACTAATATTTTTAATAATATTATTCATTTTTAGCGCAACTTATTATCTATGTATCTTGTTTAGTTGTTTGTTGCAATTTAAGCTGCTGCTTACCTTTAGGAGTGTAACGCAGTTATTCCCCCCCCCCCCCCCCCTTTTGATAGCTTCTGTGCACAAGCATGGGAGATGGGGGCGCCTTACTTTTTTTTTTTTTTTTTTACACTGTTCCTTTCGTTTTTTTTAATCCTTTTTTTTTTCCTATACATAAGGATTTGTGTTTAAGAATCATACTTGCCTAGGTGGATGCAGCATCAGTCCCCTGCCAGCTCTAACACTGAGAATCGAGCGATCAAACACCACCCATAGCTCGGTTCTCAGAGCTCTCTGAGCAGAGAGTCGTCGACTGTCAGACAGCGGCTGGCTGAGAGGTTGAGCCGGGTGCCAGTCCAGGCATGTGGGGGGATCCTGACCAAATGGTCGCGATCTTTCCCAAGCCAGCTCTTTGATGCCTTCAGCCTGCTGGAAACGGGTCACAGGAGTGCAGAACGAACTGCACTCCTGTGATTTACAGGAGAAGTACAGCCAAACCAGCTCTGGCTGTACTTCTCCTTTTCTTCTTTAAAAGCAAAAGATCAAAAAAAAATACTTCCACCCTGGACAGGAAGTGATGTTGTGACAGTGCTGCAGTTATCTAGTCTTTTATTGCCTCTGTGACCAGCCATTCGCACCATCGGATAGTTTATCGGGCGAGCCAGTGGAAACTGTGAGCCCGAGAAACCCTGCTGAGCGGTGGGGGGGGGAGCAGGTTCCACCCTTATGCTGCTTCTGAAAGCATTCCAACAGCTCCTGAGCTTCAAGAGAAAGCCAGCTGAGAAAAAAAACAATACCGTTAAACCACTTTTAAGTATATATACATATTGCGATTAAAGCTTCATAAAAGCATCACCGAAGCATCAAAAACACATCAAAAAAGCATGTTGAAGTGGTAGGCGCTTTAATTTGTGTTCAAGTCTAAGTAAGTGTAAATGAGCCCTAATCCTTTAACCCCTTCACGCTGATGGAACGTTATTACAAGGAGCGGGAGGGGATGTCCCCCGGCTGGCCGAGGACCTGAACAAAGCCGATTTTGGCTTTGATCGGGTCTCAGATGTAGAAACCTGGAGCCTTAAAGGTGCCAGATTTAAAATAAAGACAGCATTCAAAACAGCCAAACTTGGCGTTTTGAATGCTTTTAAGTGCAGAGGAGTGATTTGGGGTCTTTTGGACCCCAGATTCCTCCATAAATAGTACCTGTCGCTGCCTATTACTGTCACAAGCAATGTATCCTTGTAAAAGCAATAAAAGTGATCAAAAAAAAAATTCTTAAAGGGAGAGTGTAAAAATAAAAAGAAGAAGGAAAAAAAAAAATAAGCGTCCCATCCCTTCGTGCTCACGCGCAGAAGCGAATGCTCCCCTGTAACTCTAAACAGATGTTTTAAAGCGTTGCCTATGGAGATTGTGTGCGCAGTTTTAAAGGAGGACATGTTGGGTATCTATTTACACTGCATAATGTCATCTTTTACATTATACAAAAAAATTGGGCTGACTTTACTGTGTTATTTTTAATTCACAAAAGTGTTTTTCTCTATCGCTCATTGACAGACGTAGTCCTCGGTGATTCAACACCCTAGGGGCAGTCCCAGAGAGTATATCCTCTCACTTCCTGCTCTAGCAAATCAGTTTTTTTCTGTCTAGTCAGGAGTAAGGACCTAGATACCTTGCTGGGATCTTCGGTCCTGGCAGGATTTTTTTCTTAGAAAAGATTTTTTAGACAGCTTTTTTCTCCAGTGTTCCTGTGAGATCTTCAAGCAAGAAAGCTGAACTGGGCGACGGGCTGGATGTTGAGATCCAGTGGTCACCCCAGTTCAGCCTACGAGCGCGTGCAGGCCATAGCTCCGCGCTGGGTCGGCCGCGACATAGTCCCACTGGACGGGGACTGACCCTGCGAGTTAAACGTCTCGCTGAAACGCCAAAGACCATGAGTCACGGCGTCCGTATTGGTCAACAGCCCTCCTACCTCGGTGGAGAGGGGTACTGTCAGGAGTTGGCGCCCGCCTGGTTCCGGTATGGTGAGTAGTATGTTCCTCCTTTCCCCCTGATGGGTCTTGTGGTGAACGCGGGCCCCTCTCTGTAATGGTAAGGATGGGTTCCCCTCTATCCTATAACATGTCACAGATCCCCCTAATTGAGTGTGATTTTTTGTACAAGAAGCCAGGAGGCTTGGTTTGGGAGCTGACAATCTAATTGTAAAGATGTGAAAATGATTGTAGTCAGTTGGCAGTACTAGAACTTTACTGTGATAGTATAAGGTATCCTACCTGTCAGTAGCCACAGGGCGATGTCTATACATGTATACTGCATCCCAGATCATTCCTCCAGCTAGCAGATGCCTCCCGACGGCCACGGACCGCATACGGCCCGCCAGGGTCCGGTACCGCCGACCACGCTGACCACCATGAGGGTGAAGGGTTGTGAGGCCGAGATCCTTCTGCAGACATGCCGCTATTCTGCGCAGACCGCCGCCATTGTCTGGTAGATCGCACAAGGCCGCCATTTTGGTGTAGCCTCGTGTCTCCAGCATGGGGGCGGCCATGTTTGAGGTGACTCAAACACCTCGTGGAGCCAGGGGGAGGCGCCGGCAGGCGCGTTAAGGGGCGGAGCCGCCTCCTTTACCCAGGAAATAGGGCCAAAGACTTCCTGTCTGTAACAGGACAGCACTGAGCAAGCTGATGAAAACTTCTGTGCATCAGGGATGAGCCTTGGGGTCTCTCTCTCTCTCTCTCTCTCTCTCTCTCTCTCTGTGGGGTCCAAAAAGGCAGGTAACACTGAGGGGCGCTGTTGCGACTGGGGGACACAAAAAAAAAAAAAAAAAAAAAAGTTTTTTACTTCGTCATTTTTTGTCGCTGGCAAGTGTCTTGTATAATCATTGACCCTGCTGCATAGGTATCCCCACCTGATCCCCTCAAAGTGGCCGCAGGACCCTCCAGTACCCCACTTGTTTTTAATGCATTATCGGCAGTTTTGGAGTCTTTGGTATCCCGGGTGGAGGTGGCCTGTCAGGGACGGGGGTCAAGTAGCGACCCCCGCCTACCCCTATTGTTTATCAGATACTTCAGATACAATGCAGTTGCAGGTCCCTCCTAGGGGGCTGTTGTCTCAGGTAATATCTCCTCAGCAGTGAGGAGCATGTTTCTGCCTCCGCCATAGCACAAGAGTGGTGGATGCACTAGTTGTGTCCGTCCGGGAAACCTTTAGTCTTGAGGTTACACCGGCAGAGGTAGCTGAGACTGAGATTCCTTTTTTGGTACTTGTTAGCCTACCAAAAGGGCGAAGGATTTTCCTTTACCCAAATGGGGTCGTTTTGAAACGAAATCCTGTTATTTCCAAACGCATGGCTAGGTGCTATCCGTTTGAGGAATTCCTCTTTATAGGATAGACGGTACCACCTGCTGTCTTGCCACAGACTGTTAGGATAGAAGGACCTCGTAACTAATGAGGACCTTCCTTTTCTGCTCATAAGAGTTGTTCATTCCGCGAGGGCGGGCGATAAGGCGAAACCCTCCAAAGCCCCTTTAGAGGGGTTTCAAAGGGCGCTGGTCGGCTAAACAAAGAGTCCGGCTCAGTCAAGCCTGAAGAATATAGCCCGATGCGCCCCTACCCATCTCTGGGGTGGGGGGGTTGTCTTCACCAGTTTCTGGAGGACACAGGATCGAGTTTCGATCACTTCCACCGGTGCGATTCTTCCCTTCTAACATTGAACGGTTTCAGGGGTTCTATTCGAACCTATTCACAATGCCCAGGAAAGAGGGCAAGGTGCGTCCAAATCTGGACTTGGGAAGAGATGGAGTCCATCCGTACAGTGGTGGCCTCCCTGCATCAGGGGGATTTCCTGGCGTCCATAGACATTTAGGAGGCCTATATCCCCATCATCGCAGGACATCAGCGTTTTTTCGCTTTCCCAAAGATCATCCCTGGTTCCCACCAGGAGACTGAACTATCTGGGCCTAAGGTTGGATACATCCTGGGCAAGAGAGTTTCTCCTTGCGGAGAAACTCCAGAAGGTTCAGTCAACGATTCGGATGTTGCTGTCCGTCAATTGGCTGGGACTGATGGTGGCCTTCTTAGAGGCAGTACCGTATACCCAGTCTCATACCCGAATTCTCCTGAAGGAGATTCTTTTTTAATGGAATCAGAATTCCGATTCCCTGGACAATCGGATTCGGTTGAGCGAGCGGACCAGGAAGTCTCCGATGCTCAACCAGGGGAAGTCATTTCTTCCGATAGTATCCAGATTACCAATAGGGTATCGGAACTGAGAGCGATCAGATTTTGTCTGATTTACTGGATCGAGCAGCTCTAGAGCAGCCCGATTCGGATCCAATCGCATATGGCCTCTTCATCCAGAGGTTTTTCACTAGCTGTCCCTTCATTGGGACATCCCGGATGTGGATCTGTTGGCACCTTGGCTCAACAGGAAGGTGCGGAGGTTTGTAGCTCGCACCGCGATCCTCTAGCGGACGCAGCAGAAACGCTAATCGTCCCGTGGGGGCAGTATCAGCTACGGCATGCCTTCCATCCTCTCAAGTTGCTGCGGGAACTTCTTCGCAGGATAGAGGTGGAGGGAATTCCAGTTATTCTGGAAATTCCGGACTGACCTCGTCGAGCCTGGTACGCCGACTTGGTGAGACTAGTCGCGGACGCTCCTTGGAGACTTCCTCTCAGGGAGGATTTGCGGTCTCAGGGACCGATCTTCCATCTTGCTTTACAGTCGCTGGCTTAATGGCCTGGCCATTGAGACCCAGGTACTGAAGGACAAGGGAGTGTCAGCTTCAGTTATTCCTACTTCCAGTTAAAGCAAGGAAAGTGACTTCCAGCACATGGAAGTCTTATATTTGCGTGGTGTGAATCTCTTGGATTTCCCCCACATACCTATTCGGTGATCCGAATCTTGGTCTGTCTGCAACAAGGGGTTGAGCAGAAACTATCCTTGAGCACGATTAAGGGTCAGGTTTTCGGCGTTAGCAATCTTCTTTTTAGAAACCTTTGGCTAATCATTCCTTGGTGCGGAATTTCATCCAGGGGGTGCGACAGCTGGCTCCGCCAGTGCGCGCACCCTTACCGCCTGGGATCTTAATTTAGTGTGGTCGGTTCTTCAGAAACTTCTCTTTGAAGATATCAGGGAGATTCCCTTGCTTACATTATCCCAGAAGGTGGCCTTCTTGGTGGCCATTACTTCTGTACGCAGGGTGTCAGAACTGGCCGCATTATCCTGTCGTTCCCCAGATCTGGTGGTTCATAGGGATAAGGTGGTTCTTCTTCCGAATCCATCCTTCCTTCCTAAAGTGGTTTTCGTAAGACGGACTCACTTTTGTGATCACGGATAGCCCTTGAAGGGGATTGCCTGTGTCTGCCCCGACCATATCTAGATGGATCAGTCAGACGGTGGTACAGGCTTATTCTATTAAGGGTCGGAATCCTCCGTTTCCTGTTAGGGCGCACTTCACTCGAGCGCACAGTACTTCCTGGGCCTATAGCCATCAGGCGTCAGTGGTCCAGGTATGTAAGGCGACCACCTGGTCGTCGGTACATACCTTTACAAAATTTTATAAGATTGATGTGATGGCATCGGCGGATGCCTCATTTGGCCGCAAGGTTTTGCAGGCCGCAATTTGAGGAGACCGGTGGTCTACCTCAAGGGTTTTTTTCTGTTGAAAAATTTCTGTTGAGTCTCATCACTGAGGATGAGCATGGTAAACTTCTAGTTGGCACCGGTTGGGCCTTCTAGATTGGATTTGATTTCCATTTTTCCCACCCCTCATTTGTGGTACTGCTTTGGGACGTCCCGAGGGTGTTGAATCACCGAGGACTACGTCTGTCAATGAGCAATAGAGAAAAATGGATTTTTGTAAAATCTTACCGTAAAATCCTTTTCTCTTAGCTCATTGACAGACGTAGTACCCGCCCCTCTGTTTTTAAGTTGGGTTGGGTTAAATTCTCTAAACACTGCTTTGTGACATAACTGATTTGCTAGAGCAGGAAGTGAGAGGATATACCCTCTGGGACTGCCCCTAGGGTGTGGCCAGAACGTTTTCTTTCCTGTCTAGTCCTACTCCTGTAGAGGGCAGCATAACCCGAGGGTGTTGAATCACCGAGGACTACGTCTGTCAATGAGCTAAGAGAAAAGGATTTTACGGTAAGATTTTACAAAAATCCATTTTTCTTCCAAGACAATTGCATTTGAAAGACCGTGTGCAAAAATGACTTAAAATACGATCGCCATCTAGGGTCTCTGCTAAAAACAAATATGTATATAATGTTTGGGGGTTCTAAGTCATTTTCTAGCACAAAATACTGATTTTAACTTAAAACTGTAAGCAACAAATGTCAGAAAAACGCTTAGGCATGAACGGGTTACATTTGTTTTATAATAAAAGCAGTATAACTGCCTGAGAATCTTTCTTTTAGAGTACCTTCCTACACTCTCATGAACATCAGAAATCAGACAACAGAGGTTATGTACTGTCAGGTTCTGTTGCATTGTACAACACTGCCAGTCTAGCGTTTTCTCAAGCATATCTTGCTGGAGGGTGGGGTGTTCAGACAGCTTTCTGGAAGAGAAAATCTCAGGGAGGAATCTCAGCAGTGTCTCGCTGGTTTTTCTATAGTCCAGTGAGCTGCTAGGTAACACAGCTTGCTGCAAAAGTGAATAGTGGTATTCCTATAGTGTGGTCAAACAGAATTAGAAATATTTTAATGTTAGTTAGCAATTCTCATCTACATATTTAAATTGTGTAGTTAGACATTTGGCTGGAGTTCTGCTTTAAAACGCCTCTGTTGTTGATTTTGAAAAGAATTACTCTTCCAACAAAGCCTGCTTATAATTAGATATCCTAGTGCCTGTTCCTCAAATCTTTGCTCATTTGCAGAACAAAGCCACCAGAGGCATCTTCAGCCTACACATTTCTGATTGTCTGAATGTATTGGGCAGCAAAAAAACCACAGAGAGCAACTGGACTGTAGACATCTGACAGTTACTTTAGGATCACTTCTTTCTGTAACCAAACCCACCTGTTTGAGTGGCATCTGAAAGCAAACCTGGAGGTTGCCATTTATAACTTTTGCATCTGGAAATTCTAGTGATCTGACCATCATGTAGATGAAATGTCTTCAGTACATTTTAAAGGAGAAGTTAATATTTTGTAACATGTTACATCCGTATTCAATGTTACTGTTGCTGTAGCCCCCCGCACTCCCCCAATCCCCCATTGTGACAGCGGGCCAGGGATCTTCTCCCTGCACTCGCTGTCACAATTTAAAAAAAAAACTCGGCCGTGCAGGGCTCTGCTCACCCATCCACGTCATCTATTCACAGAGTTCTGTGAATGGGAGAACTACAAGTACCAACATCCTTTGCAGATGATCGCATATAGGTCTCAATGAACTACCAGGGAGATGTTGAGCGCTCTTAAGTAGTTCATTGATGCTTCCTGTCATTGTGTAACTCCCTGCCCGTACAAAGTGCGAGCAGACAGCTTGACAATCTACTGGAGCCCTGCATTGCGCCCATGATCTGCTGATCCTGGAGGCAATCCTTTGCAGGCTCCTAGTGAAAAATAAAACAAACAATGACCATTTTTTTAACCTGCGAAATAGATGTTCATTTTTTTTTTTTGCAAAGGTGAGCTTATTCTTTAGGTCACAGATGTGGAACAAATGTGAAGAACACAGAGTGTTGATTTTACTCTTACCCTCTAACCTGCATGTTTTTTCCAGCTAGAGGCAGCCAAGTATCCAATATTTTTCATGGAAACCACCCATATCGCTCTTAGTCCAAGTTTCTTTGAAGAACTGGAAGGATTGCTTCTATTGACTCACACTGTATTACTACAGGAGGTTTTATGGTTCCCTTTTCAGATCTGTTTAGCTATGGTGTACTAAACTAAGGTTTAATAGTAGCCAGCACCTGATCCAAATGTTGTCATCTTCCATATCTCTGTTAGACAGGGGTTATTAGTGTTATACCGTATTATGCTTCATGTTCTTCAGATATATATCAAATTTATTAATGCATCCGGTAAAAATTCACATCTCGTAAAAGCATATTGTCAAATATATACAGTTGAAAAAAGAATTATTTGATCCCTTTCAGATTTTGTAAGTTTGCCCACTACCCAGAAATGAAGTGTCTATAATTTTTATCATAGGCGTTTATTAAATGATAGAGACAGAATATCAACCAAAAAAAACACATAATACAAATGTTATAAATTGAGTTGCAGTTCAGTGGGTAAAATAAGTGTTTTATCCCCAAGCAAAACCTGATTTAGTACTTGGTGGAGAAACTTGTTGGCAAGCACCAAGGGAAAACGTTTCTTGTAGTTGGTTACCAGGTTTTCACACATCTTAGGAGGGATTTTTGGTCCACTCTTCTTTACCGATCTTCTCTAAATCCTTAGGTTTCTTGGCGGTTGCATGGAAACTCGCAGCTTTAGCTCTCTCCATAAAATTTCTATATGGAGACTGGCTAAGCCACTCCGTGACCTTAATGTGCTACTTTTTGAGCCACTTCTTTGTTGCCTTGGCAGTATGTTTTGGGTCATTGTCATGCTTGAAGACCCATCCACAACCCATCTTCAGTGTTATGGGGGGGAAGAAGGTTCTCATCCAAGATTTTTCAATACTCGGCTCTGGTTCGTTGGCCCCTCAATACCATGAAGTCGGCCTGTACCTTTAGCAGAGAAACGGCCCAAAGCATAATGTTTCCACCTCCATGCTTGACTGCAGGAATGGTGTTTTTAGGGTCATAGTCAGCATTTTTCTTCCTCCAAAGAGCTCAATTGTGCTCTCATCTGACCAAAACACTTTCTGCCAATCCTCCTCTGTGTATCATTTAGATGTTCACTGGCAAATTTTAGATGGACCTGTGCATGTGCATTCTTGAGGAGGGGGACCTTGAGGGCGCTGCATGATTTCAATTCATGGCAGCGTATTGTGTTACCAATAGTTTGGTGACTGTGGTCCCAACTGCCTTGAGATCATTCACAAGCTCCACCTGTGTAGTTCTGGGCTGATCCCTCACTTTTCTCATGATCATCCTTACCCCATGAGGCGAAATCCTGCATGGAGCTCCTGACCGAGGGCAGTTTGATGGTTATTTTGTATTTCTTCCATTTTTAAATAATTGCTCCAAAAGTTGTCTCCTTCTCAACAAGCTTCTTGCTGATGTTCTTGTAGCTCATTCCAGCCTTGTGCAGGTTTACAATCTTGTCTCTGACGTCCTTTGACAGCTCTCTGGTCTTGCCCATAATCGTGAGGTTTGAATGAAAGAAAGAGATTCTTTGGACATGTGTCTTTTAAACACATAAGTAGTTGTCGTTGGGAGCACCTTCTTAAATTGACAGGACTAATCTGTGTACCACATGAGCACATACTGTAGCTGTTCTGTGGGAGCCAGAATTATTGTTGGTTGGTAGGGGATAAAATACTTATTTTACTCACTGAACTGCAACTCCACTTATAACATTTGTATCTTTTGTTTTTTCTGGACTTTTGGTTGATATTCTATCTCTATCATTTAAAATACACCTATGATAAAAATATAGACCATTAATTTCTTTGTAAATGGGCAAACTTACAAAATCTGCAGGGGATCAAATAATTATTTTCCTCACTGTACATTGGACTCAACATAAATCAGACTAAACAAGAATATATAGTAGACCTTCAGACAAATGTAATTGTCTACGCCCATGTTGATGCACCTTACTGCTGCAGTCCTGAGTCTGTAAGGTAAATATACTTTTATTAAAATTGCTTTCCCAACAAAGCCGCAGAGGTACCGTATATTTTAGTATGGATAGAAAAGACTGTCTCACCTCAAAAAGGATCCCTAGGCCAGAGCCTGTGATGGGCACCCCAGTGCCTGGCCCGGTAGAAGAGATGGAATTGCTGATTGAATCAAAGTGGGCTATACAATTGAAGAATTGCACTCTGTGTACAAAAGCATTGTAGGACCCTTTTGGGGGAGATATTATTGAAGGGAGATTTGCCTTTTCTATGCTATTATATATGTTATCTCTGTGGCTTTGTTGAGACAGTACTTTTAATTAAAGTATATATATATATACCTTACAGACAATCTAACCATATATTAGGTTAGTTGTACAACTGTACAGCCCAGTCCTGAAGCAGGACACAACCACAAAACACGCCAACATGGGCATTAATATTTGTCTGAAGGTCTTCTATATGTACAAGTATGGTCTTATTAGGTGGATGTCTAATATACATTAGACACTTGAAAATATGTTTTTAAGATTTTCTCAATTTTATTGAATATTTTATTTTTGATAGATTTTGTGACTGTTGTTCCTGGCTTCTCGGTGATACATTTAAAGCCCTACTCAAATACTTTAGCTTTTTTAAACGTTGAATAATGGGGTGGTGGCATTTGAGGGGGTTTTAAAGCATTATTAAAGCCAAAACCCCCAAAAATATAATATATTGCAGCTTACCAATTCTTAGGTGTGGTGGCTGCATTCCTTTTTTAAGACTAACAGATTTAGATGTACTTGACAAACAAATTGAAGCTGAACTCCCAAAAGCACTTTAAAGGCATGTATAGTAACAGCTTTTTCCTTTTGGGATAAAGGTTTTACATAAATAATAAATGCTGATCATTATAAGCACCCCTGTCTGTGTTAAATGGTTTGTCTCAACCCGGTAACTGCTACTTTGTCTGGATAGCTTAGTCTGTTAAAGGAAGGGAAATAACATATTTACTACCTGGATCACCAGGTGAAAATAACACAAAAAAACCCAGAAGAAAAAAAAAAAAACAGTGTAGCCACTACATCTAAGAACTGTTGACCTGCAATTTTTGTTTTTGGGTTTAACTACTTGCGGACCGCCTTCCACAGAAGAGCAGCCCGGCTGCGCTGGATCACATACATGTACGTACGCATGCCCGCCACCCCTAGCTGTGCTGCCATTTGCTACAGCACAAGCCAATCAGCAGGTCCCGGACAATGATTTATGGCTGGAACCTGCTGATCAGCTGAGCGAATCACAGAAAAAAGCCCTTTATAAACACAGGGCTCTCTACTGTCAGCAACAATGGGCTGTTATTTTTTTTTTTTTCCATGCAAGTAAACTAAAAACCGGCACATTGCTTAGAAAAACACACAGTAAGCATTGTTAGGCACATTTAATCCCTTAATCGCCCTAGATGTTAACCCCTTCCCAGGCAGAGTCATTAGTACAGTGACTGTGCATATTATTAGCACTGATCCCAGTATTAGTGGTGATGTCAGTGGCAGAAAGTCAGCCCCCCCCCCAGCATCAGTCAGCATTAGATTGCCCACCACACTATCACAGTCCCATTTTATACGTCGCTGATCACCGCCATTAGTAGTATAAAAAAAAATCCAATATACAATATATATTAGAGCTTGTAGATGCTATAACTTTTACGCAAACTGATCAATATGCACTTATTGGGATTTTTTTTTTTTTTTTTTTTTTTACCAAGGACATTTTCCAACATTTATGAAGAAATCTAATTAAAAAAAAAAAAAAAAAACTCTTGGATGTGTTTTATGGCAGAAACTTTTCAGGCTTTTTCATTTATATCACAAAAAATACAAAACCCAGTGGTGATTAAATACCACCAAAAGAAATCTCTATTTGTATGAAAAAAAAAATATAAATTTAGTTTGGGGAGAGTTGCATGACTGCGCAATTACCAGTTAACCACTTCCAGGCCGCCCCCTGCAGTTTTACGTCTGTACTTTGACGTTAAATTCCAGGGTTATTGCAGCAAATAGCTGCCATAACCCCAGTATTTTCTTATTTGGCCAGCGGTCATCTTTCACATGAAAGTTGTCCCATCGGCGGATTAGCTGCAGGATCACTTTTCTGGGCAGCCACCCATAAGAGGGTGACACCAATCCAACCAGCCACCACAGTGTTCCTGCAAGGCAGCCACCCATAAGAGGGTGACACCAATCCAGCCAGCCACCACAGTGTTCCTGCAAGCCAGCCACCCATAACAGGGTGACACCACCAAACCAGCCACCACACCACAGACTGTTCCTGAAAGCCTGCCACCAATAACAAGGTGACACCAGTCACCAAGCCAGCCACCCAGAACAGGGTGACACCAAGTCAGCCACACTGCCAGGCATCATCCACCACCAAACCCACAACAGGGTGCTAGTGCCAGCATCAGCAACAACTTCAGCTTCAGCAAGCCATTTCTTTAAGCAATTTGTGTCTTTCAAGTTTAAATGGAGATGGATGAGGGGGGAGAGAGTAAAAGTGTGGTCTGGGACTATTTCTCATCTCAACCATCTCCAGGAAAAGCAGCAGTGTGCAACACATGTACAAGCAACATAAGCATGGGATCAATAACTGCAAAAAAAAAAAACCTCAAATCTTTGGGCCCATCTAAGAGTTCATCATATTGAATTGTATCATGCAGCACAGAAAAAACAAAATGAATATCAATGTGATTTTGAAATACCTCCTCCACTATCCCAGGCAACAATAAGAGATATGTTTGTGAAAAAAAACAGACGTCACTGTCTAGATTCAGATGAAAGATCCCAACTGCTGGACAGAGTAATCACAGAGATGTTTGTCACTGATAACCAGCCATTTACAATGGTGTCTGACTCAGGATTTTAGCGGTTTATGTCCGTGCTTGAGCCAAGCTACACACTGAAGAGTGAGAAGTATTATCGAACCAAAATGCTGGCAAAGCTACACCAAAAGGTAGTTGACAAAGTAAAGGCTATGCTGCAACCAGAGAATGCTGGCAACTAGCTCTCATTCACAATGGACTGCTGGTCACAAACGGAGTCCGAGTCACTACTCATTCTTGTGATGCAAGGATCCCACACAGCTGAGTACAGTAGAGAAATGTTTCTAAGCATGCTTGAAGAATGGGGAATCAGCAAAGACCGAGTGATGCTTGCGCAACTTAGAGACAGTGGCGCAAACATGCCTAAAGAAGTGAGGCTTGCTGAAACGTCAGACCTCTATGTCATCATGGCACACAACAGCCTCCAACTTTCAAATGATGGTCTGTCAAGCCAAAGAGATTTGCTTGATATGTTTTGAGAAGCATGAAGGGATTAAACATGTGCTTGCAAGTCTTTTGAATCCTCAATACAAGAACCATGCTTTCTCTTCTGATGATGTATTGGCTAAGGCGAAACAATGGCTGACAGATGATATGGAGGTGCAGGAGGTTCCTGCCGAAAAAGAAAAGTCCAGAACACTACTTTTATGAAGAGCAGCATGCTGAAAAAACAGACAAATGTCCAAAAATACGTCAATGAACAGAAGCGAATCTGCTTCATCGTCGTCGAATTGATCAGGATATTTTCTGTGTTTTATTGGGGCCTCATGCGGAGGATTCAATTTCTTCTGAATCTGCAACGATGAGCCTGGATGATGAACTTCATCTCTATTAGAAAGAAGCCGTAATTGACAGAAGTTATCCTCTTCAGTGGTGGAGAGAAAATGAGGCACACTACAAAAGACTTGCTTCCCATGCTAGAAGATACCTCTCTTTCTCTGCTCCTCTGTCCTCCACTCCTGAGCATGTTTACGAAGTTGGAGCATTGTTTGAACAAAACAGAAGACCTTTAACAGGTGACCATGGACATGCTAAAATGTTCCGCTTTCTGCATTATAATATTGTTCTACTTAACTGGGAGTATTGAAAAGAGTAGTGTCCACTAGACTCCAATCCACTGTCTAGCTGTTGCCTAGCTTTTTTCTAGCAGTTTTGCACTGACTGCTGTAGTTGCAGTGAGTTCCCTACTGCAGAGGTAGTCCGCTGAGTGACTCCAATCCACTGCCTAGCTGTTGCCTAGCTTTTTTCTAGCAGTTTTGCACTGACTGAACTTCATTAGTTGCAGTCAGTGTCTTACTGCAGAGGGTAGTCCTCCACTGACTCCAGTCCAATCCACTGTGACATTGTGTAGCTGTTGCCTTGCTCTTTTTCTAGCAGTTTTGCACTGACTGAACTGCATTAGTTGCAGTCAGTGCCTTACTGCAGAGGGTAGTCCTCCACTGACTCCAGTCCATTCCAATCCACTGTGACATTGTGTAGCTGTTGCCTTGTTCTTTTTCTAGCAGTTTTGCACTGACTGCACTGCATTAGTTGCAGTCAGTGCCTTACTGCAGAGGTAGTCCTCTTCCACTGACTTCAGTCCATCCAATCCACTGTATGTGTATTTCGTGTAGCTGTTGTTGCCTAGTTTTTTTTTTTCTAGCTGTTTTGCACTGACTGCACTGCAGTAACATATTGCAGTGTGTGAGTCCACTATTGCAGCACTTTTATCATAAAAGTGCTGCAGTAGTGGACTCACACACTGCAATATGTTACTGCAGTGCAGTCAGTTTTATGCATTAACCACTTACCACATATCAACGTACCGATACGTCGGTACACTTTGCGGGTTTATACCGGGATGATGCCTCTAGTTAGAGGCATCATCCCGGTACCGTGGTTTGAAGCCGACGGTCGGCTTTCCGTCGGTAACGACCGATGCGGCTCGGCAGCCGCTCGATCGTTACCCGGGGGGGCGGGAGGGGACGTCCCCCCCCCCCTCCCGCCGCCTTCCGTGGCTTTGCCCGGGGCTCCCGTCCCACCGGGAGCCCCGAGCACCCAGCCGGCACGTCCGCCGGCTGGATGGAGTCCCGATGAATGCTGGAAACGGCATAGATCGGGGCTCCGATGACGTAACCCGGAGGCGGCGTCCATGACGTCACTTCCGGGTTACTGTGCTGCAAAAGGCGGCAAATTTAAAAAACGGCTGTATGCAAAAATGCCGTTTTCGGCGTTTTGCATACAGGGAAGTGTAGTGGAGGGGTCTAGGGTCTTTTAGACCCTCGATCCCTCCATAAAGTGTACCTGTCACACATATTGCTGTCACAAGGGATGTTTACATTGCTTGTGACAGCAATAAAAGTGATCAGATTTTTTTTTTTTTAAAAAACCTGTAATAAAGTTTAAAAAAAATAAAAAATAAATAGGAAAAAAAAAAAAAATTTCACCGCCCCCGTCACCGTTAGCTCGCGCACAAAAAAAACGTATACGCAAGTCGAGCCGCGAATGAAATCGCTGTTCAAACCCCACATGTGAGGTATCGCCGCGATCGCCAGAGCGTGCGCAATAATTTAAAAAAAAAGAGCTACACTCTACCTCTAAACTGGTAACCGTTAAATAAATTTAAAGCGTCGCAGATTGAGATCTCTATTGACTGTAGTTTGTCGCCATCCCACGGGGGGGGCGCAATTTTAAACCGTAACATGTTGGGTATCTATTTACTCGGCGTGACATCATCTTTCACAATATACAAATAAAATGGGCTAACTTTACTGTTTAGTATTTTTTAAATGCAGTGAAATGTGATTTTTCAATTTTTTTCCAAACAAATGGCGTTTTAAAGACCGCTGCGCAAATACCGCTTGACAAAAAGTTTTGCAATGACCGACATTTTATTCTCCAGAGTCTTTGCTAAAAAAATATACATAATGTTTGGGGGTTCTAAGTAGTTTTCTAGGAAAAAATACTGGTTTTAACTTGTAAACAAAAAGTGTCCGAAATAGGGCTGGGGCTTAAGTGGTTAATGCACAATCAGGATGTGAAATGCAAAGCAAATGTCTCTGGAATTGAAGTTTTCATATTGGTTTTTATGCAGTTAAGGTGCGAAGAACTAGCACTTAATGTTAAAAATGTTAATAAAGATTAACATGTTTATTAAGAGATTTCTGTCGATTTTTGTGTTTTTTTGGGTAATTTCTAAATGTGTGAAAATATCGGCCGATACCGATATGCGATCGTCAAAATATCGGTATTGGCAACGAAAAAACGATATTGGTCGATCACATATATAATGTTTGGGGTTTCCAAGTAGTTTTCTATCAAAAAGTACTAATTTAACTTGTAAACAAGTGTCAGAAATAGGCCTGGTCCTTAGGTGGTTAAAGTAGCGCAATGCTAAATAGCAAAAAAAAGGCTTGGTCATGAAGGGGGTAAAATCTCCCGGAGCTGAAGTGGTTAATACCACTGTAATTTGATGATATGATCCTTGATTCTACTTTGCTCCTTTTTTGTGATAGCCATGTAAGGCCCCGTTCACACTGGGGCGATCCGACTTCCCGGGGCGACCTCACGGGTCGCGGCGCGCTGCTCGCACCGCGACCTCGGAGCGGCCGGCACGGACTTCATAACATTGAAGTCAATGCAGGTCGCTCCAGGTCGCCCCAAAGAAGCTCCGGACCCTTTTTCTAAGTCGGAGCGACTTGTGTCGCTCCTATTAGAACGGGTCCACAGCTTCTCTATGCCAGGCGACCAGGTCGCCTGACAGGTCGCCCCAGTGTGAACGGGGGCTTATGCATTTTTGTTTTTTAGTTCGATATGTAAAACGCTGATACAAAGTCCTAATGCATAACATTTGGTCTCTCTTGATTTCTTAAATCAATGATTCTCCCAGTTTTATTTATATGCACTTAACTGTTAGTGTTGTTTGCAAAGGAAATCATATTTTCTACCAATTAATGTGATTATATTGTTTGTTTGGCAAGTAAAGGTTTTTTGTTCAGTGAAATTCTTGGCTGCTAGAATGTATTTCTTCCCCAGGACATGATCCCTCATCACACATGCATGAATTCCACTGTGGGCATTGCTGCTTAATGTAAACTCTAAACCCGAGTGATGATGTTTTTGGAGCCTTGCCACTGTCAAATATGTTTTATCATGAAAGTATCTTTGGTGTGTGTCGTGGTAGAAATTAGGACATCCTGATGTGGCAGAATGTAATAAAGTCGATGTTGCTGCGGATTTACTTTACAAAAAAAATGCTGCATTTGCTGCAATCTGTCAAAGTAAGAGCGACACAAACCTAAGCAAAGATTAGCTATGCTGATTTCATGACACACTATTGCAGCCCTTTATATGTTGTTGTGCTGATAAACTCATGCCATGTGATTGTCAAAGCCAGTCCTGTCCCTCAAATTAGCAGCCTGTATATTTTGCTGTTCTACCACCTAACCACAGAGCAATTCACTCACAGTGCCTGATGTGCTTCTTTTAACAAAACATCCCCCTGGGTCATCGTTGGGCTGAGAGATTTTTGTGTACCTGTTCATGCTGTGATATTATGTATAGTTCACATAATGGCATTCGTTTTTAGATGTGCCATTTCGATTTTAATCCAAGTCAGCCCAGTTATTTTTTGTCTTCGGTTCAGGGATCATACAAATGTACAAATCAATATTGTATATTTTTTATACCCAAGGTACAAACAGAGTATTGATATTTTACATTGTTTTAAAAGCTTTCTGCATATATATGGCCAATGTATGTCTAGGATAAAAGATGTGGTTAAGAAAGGGCTTTGTTGCTTAACCTCTTCGATACTGGACGCTTTCAACTCCTTCCTGCCCAGGCCAATTTTCAGCTTTCAGCGCTGTTGCACTTTAAAAAATTGCACGGTCATGCAACGCTTTACTCAGAATAACTTATTATCATTTTTTTGAGACAGAGCCTTCTTTTGGTGGTATTTTTTTTTCTTTTTCTTTTGGTGGTATTTAATTAAAAAAAGACAAATTTTGAAAGTTTTTGTTAAAAATGTTTGTAAATAAGTTGTTTTTCTTCTTCACAGATGTGCGCTCATGAGGCTGCACTGATGAGCACTGGTTGGCTGCGCTGATGGGCACTGGTTGGCTGCACTGATGGGCACTGATTGGCTGCACTGATGGGCACTGATAGGCTGCACTAATATGTAGCACTAATGGGCACTGATATGCAGGACTGATAGGTGTCATTGATGAGCAGGCACTGATTGGCATTACTGCTGGGCACTGTTGGGGATGCACTAAAAATCAGGGCACTGATCATCTGTGCAGATCTCCCCTGTGAGGAAATGCTGCTGATCGTCTCTCCTCACCCGCTGTCAGTGTGAGGAGAAGAATGCCGATAACCGATATTTCCTTGTTTACATGTGATCAGCTGATCAGATTTGACACAACTGATCACATGGGTAAAGAGCCGATTTCTTCGGCTCTTTACCAAGATCGGTGATGTGCCGTGTCCGCGGGGCAATGTCATATGACGTCTTACAGAATGAGAGAGCCACCTTGCGCCGAGCCGTTTTTCTGAAAATTAAAATTCAGCAGCTATATTACTGTATTCAATAGAAATTCACTTGTCCCAGGATTCACCACTGTGCTCACCCGAGGGTGAACCGGGGACTGTCTTTGTTCCTGGGCGCTGGCATCTTAACTATTGGTATCCGGCTATAACAACTTGAAGCTTCACAGCCTGCTGCCCAATGCAAATAGGCGAGCCATGCTGCACATTGTGAGTGATTCCTCAGTCTTCTGGGACATGTGGCATGTCCCAGAAGACTGCATGGAGGGGAAAGGAGAACCTCTGCTCAGATCGCCTAGGCAAGCAGAAGTGGGAGCGGGTATGTGTCAAAACCAGGTACTATCCTCCCTCCAACCCCCCCCCCCACCCCTATTTTGTTTCTGCTCCAAGACTTGGCACAGTAAACTCTTAAACAGAAGGTATTCACCTTATCTCATTCCATCCTATCGATCAGGGTTTACCTGTCGTCGACTGAATCCTTTCGGAAATCGGATTCTCTCTTTGTACTTCCTGAGGGACCTCGGAAGGGTATGGCTGCGTCTGCGGCAACCATTGCCAAATGGATCAGACAGACCATTGTACAGGCCTATTCATTGCTGGAACGGGTTCCTCCCTTCCCTGTCAAGGCGCATTCTACCAGGTCGGTGAGTGCGTCCTGGGCCTTCCGGCATCAAGCTTCGGTGGCCCAGGTGTGCAAGGCTGCGACTTGGTCGTCGGTGCACACCTTTTCCAAATTCTATAAAATGTATGTTCTGGCATCAGCTGATGTCTCCTTTGGCCGCAAAGTTCTCTGTGTGGCAGTGCCATAGGGGACCCTGGTTTGTACGGTTCCTGGCTGTTGGGGTTGTTTATCCCCTTGGTTATTTGTTTTCCTGGGTTGTTGCTCATGTTGAGCCCTTTTTTGTTATTCAGAAGGTTACCTTTCTGTGCGTGTAAGGTTTCTTTCTCTGATGTGGCTACTGCGTTGCTTTTCTGGCAGTTGCGTTGCCCACCCCTCATGTCTACAATGCTTTGGGACATCCTCATTAGTCAAGACTGTATGAGTGGGCGACGACTGTCGGAGGACGTAAGAGAAAACTGAATTTTTGTAAAATCTTACCGTAAAATTCCTTTCTCTGAGTCCTCCAACATTCGCCGCCCCCGCCCCTCTTTGGGGGTTTTTTGTACACTATCACTGCTTGCGACCAAACTGAATTGGGATGGCTATTGCAGGGGGGTATTGGACCAGGACAGCCCCCATGGGTGTGACTATGTAGATAAATTGTTCTTTTACATGTCTTATGCCTAGAAACTCCTGTGGAGAGGAAGCAATACCCATTAGTGAAGACTGTATGAGTGGGTGGCGACTGTTGGAGGACTCAGAGAAAGGAATTTTACGGTAAGATTTTACAAAAATTCAGTTTCTCTGTCGCTCATTGACAGACGTAGTCCTCCTTGATTAATATCAACTCGGGTTATACTGCCCTCTACAGGAGTAGGACTAGACAGGAAAGAAAACGTTCTGGCCACACCCTAGGGGCAGTCCCAGAGGGTATATCCTCTCACTTCCTGCTACAGCAAATCAGTTTTTTTCTGTCTAGTTAGGAGTAAGGACCTAGATTCCTTGCTAGGATCTTTGGTCCTGGCAGGATTTTTTTTTTAGAAATACTTTTTTAGACAGCTTTTTTTCTCCAGTGTTCCTGTGAGATCTTCAAGCAAGTACGCTGAAACTGGGCGACGGGCTGGATGTTGAGATCCAGTGGTCACCCCAGTTCAGCCTACGAGTGCGTGCAGGCCATAGCTCCGCGCTGGGTCGGCCGCGACATAGTCCCACTGGACGGGGACTGACCCTGCGAGTTAAACGTCTCGCCTGGACGCCAATGACCAACAGAGTCACGGCGTCCGTATTGGTCGACAGCCCCCCCACCCCGGTGGAGAGGGGTTCTGTCAGGAGTTGGCGCCCGCCTGGTTCCGGTATGGTGAGTAGAATGTTCCCCCTCTCCCCCTGTCGGGTTTGTTGGTGGACGCGGGCCCCTCTCTGGGATGGTCGGACACTTGGTTTTCTGGGTCTCCCCTCTATCCTATAACAGGTCACAGATCCCCCAATTTGAGTGTGATTTTTGTGAATAGAAACCAGGAGGCTTGGTTTGGGAGCTGACGATCTAAAGTCATATATAGTCACTATATGACTGTAAGGGTGACTGAAGTCAGTGGCAGACTACTAAAAGGCATTACTAGTGAGGTATAGAGGTATCCTACCTGTCTAGTGTGTACACAGGCCGATGCCTATGCCTGAGTTACTGCTGCCACAGATCGCCATCCCTCCAGAAAGCCGGTCACCTCCACAGGTCGCACAGCCTCCCGCAGGCCGAGGACACCTCCCGCAGGCCGAGGCACTTCCGCAGGCCGCACAGGCCGAATGCACACATCCCCCAGGCCGCTGCTAGCTTGCAAGCCGCCGCTATCCTACACAGGCCGCCGCCATTTTCCTGCAGATCGCATGAGGCCGCCATATTGGCATAGCCTCGTGTCTCCAGCATGGGGGCGGCCATGTTTGAGGTAACCAAACACCTCGTGGAGTAATTGGGAGGCGCCGGAAGGCGTGTAAAGGGGCGGAGCCGCCTCCTTGGCCCAGGGAAAGCAAGCCAAAGACTTCCTGTCTGTAACAGACAGTGCTGGAAGCAAGTTGATAAGAAACTTCTGTGCATCAGGTGAGCCTTGGGGTCTCTCTCTCTCTCTCTCTCTCTTTCTGAGGGGTCCAAGCAGGTAGACTGAGGGGCGCTACTGCGCTGGGGGACTAAGTTAAAAAAAAAAAAAAATTTTCTTGCAATTAATTTTTTTGTGTTTTGCTGGCAAGTGTCTTGTTACATGAACCCTGCCACACATGTATCCCCACCTGATCCCCTCAGGGTGGCCGCAGGACCCTCCAGTACCCCACTTGTGATGATGCATTATCAACGTTTTGGAGTCTTTGGTATCCCGGGTGGAGGTAGCCTGTCAGGGACGGGGGTCAAGAAGAGCGACCCCCGCCTACCCCTATGTCATCTCATACCTCAGATACGGATTCTGAGCTGGTCATTGCAGTCCCTTTTCTGGGGTTGTTGTCTCGGGTACGGTCTCCTCAGACAGTGAGGAGGACGCTTCTGCCTCCGCCATAGCACAAGAAGCGTTGGTGGAGGCACTAGTTGTGTCTGTCCGGGAAACCTTAAATCTTGAGGTTACACCGGCAGAGGTAGCTGAGACTCGTATTCCTTTTTTGGTACTAGCAAGCCTACCAAAATGGCGAAGGGTTTCCCTTGCCCAAATGGGGTCGTCCGTAAACGAGCCCCTGCTATTTCCAAACGTATTGCTAGGCGCTATCATTTTGAGGAATCCCTCATTTCAAAGATGGACGGTATCCCCAATAGTGGACTCACCGATTTCCAGACTAAATAAAACCACTGTTATCCCGTTGGATTGACAGAATGGGCCCCACCCATCTCTGGGGTGGGGGGACGTCTTCACCGGTTTCCGGATCCAGGGCTTTCCAGAATCCCGGATAAAGGGGTTCGCAAGGTCATATGGTCGGGATACAAGATAGAGTTTCGATCACTTCCACCGGTGCGATTCTTCCCTTCCAATATTCAACATCCCCGGGTCGCTTAAAAAGCTTTGCGGGGGACAGCTTGATACAACAAGCAGTGGTAGTTCCCATTTACTTGGAGGAGTTCTAACTTGTTCACAATGCCCAGGAAAAAGGGCTAGGTGCGTCCAATTTTGGTCTTGGAAGAGATGGAGTCCATCCATACAGTGGTGGCCTCCCTGCATCAGGGGGATTTCCTGGCATCCATAGACATTTAGGATGCCTATCTTCATATCCCCATCTTCGCAGGACATCAGCATTTTTGTTGCTTTTCCCAAAGATCATCCCTGGTTCCCACCAGGAGACTGAACTATCTGGGCCTAATTTTGGATACATCCTTGGCAAGAGTGTTTCTCCATGCGGAGAAACTCCAGAAGATTCAGTCAATGATTCGGATGTTGCTGTCCGTCAACTGGCTGGGATTGATGGTCGCCTCCTTAGAGGCAGTACCGTTTGCCCAGTCTCATACCCGAATTCTCCAAGGAGGAGATTCTTCCCATATGGAATCGGAATCCCGATTCCCTGGACAATCGGATCCGATTAAGTGAGCGGACCAGGGAGGCTCTGGTCTGGTGGCTTCGGTCTCCGATGCTCAGCCAGGGGAAGTCATTTCTTCTGATAAATTCCAGGTTACCGATAAATGTGTTGGAACTGAGAGCGATCAGATTTACTGGACCGAGCAGCTCCAGGGCAGCCCGGTTCAGATCCAATCGGACTATGCCACGGTCATGACTTATGTCGATCACCAAGGGGCACCAAGAGTGCCCTGGCGGCCATAGAAGTGGCCAACATTCTTATTGGGGGAACAGTTCCAGTTCTCTCCGCGATATTTATCACGGAGGTGGACAGGCATATTATTTCAGCTGTCAGATTCTGGATCAAGAGGAATAGTCTCTTCATCCAGAGGTATTTCACCAGCTGTCCCTTCATTGGGGCACCCCGGATATGGATCTGTTGGTAGGTTGGCTCAACAGGGCTCGCACCCGCGATCCTCTAGCGGACGCAGCAGACGCGCTGAACGGCCTGTAAAGGCCGTATCAGCTACTGTATGTCTTCCCCCCTCTCAAATTGCTGCTGAGATTTCTCCGCAGGATAGAGGTGGAGGGAACTCCAGTTATCCTGGAAATTCCGGGCTGGCCTCGTCAAGCCGGGTACGCCAACTTGGACAGGCTAGTCGCGGACGCTCCTTGGAGACTTCCTCTCAGGGAGGATCTGCGGTCTCAAGGACCGATCTTCCATCGTGCTTTACAGTCGCTGGTTTTAATGGCCTGGCTATTGAGACCCAGGTACTGAAGGACAAAGGGTTGTCAGCTTCAGTTATTCCTACTCTAATTAAAACAAGGAAAGCGACTTCCAGCAAAGTCTATTATCGCACATGGAAGACTTATATCGCGTGGTGTGAATCTTTGGAATTTCCCCCACCTACCTATTCGGTGACCCGAATCTTGGCTTTTCTGCAAAAGGGGGTTGAGCAGAAACTATCCTAGAGCATTATCAAGGGTCGGGTTTCAGCATTAGCAATCTTCTTTCAGAAGCCTTGGGCTACTCATTCCTTGGTGTCCAGGGGGTGCGGCACTTGGCTCCGCCAGTGCGCGCGCCCTTACCGCCCTGGGATCTTAATTTGGTGCTTGTCGGTTCTTCAGAAACCTCCCTTTGAAAATATCAGGGAGATTCCCTTGCTTACATTATCCCAGAAGGTGGCCTTCTTGGTGGCTATCACTTCTGCACGCAGGGTGTCAGAACTGGCTGCATTATCATGCCATTCCCCATATCTAGTGGTTCATAGGAATAAGGTAGTTCTTCATCCGAAGCCATCCTTTCTTCCTAAGGTGGTTTCAGATTTTCATCTGAATGAAGATATTGTGCTACCTTCCTTGTGTCCTAAGCCCAATCATCCTCAGGAATATGCGTTGCATTCCTTGGATGTGGTTCGGGCAATCAGGGTATACCTGAAGACTACGGAATCGTTCCGTGAGACGGTTTTCAATTTTTGTGATCACGGATGGCCCCAGAAAGGGGTTGCCTGCATCTGCCGCGACTATCTCCAAATGGATTAGACAGACGGTGGTACAGGCTTATTCTATTAAGGGTCGGAATCCTCCATTCCCTGTTAAGGCGCACTCTATTCGGGCGCTTAGTGTTTCCTGGGCCTTCCACCATCAGGCGTCAGGGGTCCAGGTTTTCAAGGCGATTACTTGATCGTCGGTTCATACCTTTACAAAATTTTATAAAGTTGATGTGATGGCATCGTCGGATGCCTCATTTGGCCGCAAGGTTTTGCAGGCCGCAATTTGAGGAGACCGTTAGTCTACCTCGAGGGTTTGTTGGGTTTTTTTTTCACTTAGGTCTCATCTTTTTGCTCAATGAGTCCTTGATGCTTCTGGTTTGCTCCGGTTGGGCCTTCTGGATTTTGATTTCTGTTATCCCACCCCTCATTTTTGGCACTGCTTTGGGACGTCCCGAGTTGATATTCATCAAGGAGGACTACGTCTGTCAATGAGCGACAGAGAAAAATGGATTTTTGTAAAATCTTACCGTAAAATCCTTTTCTCTTAAGCTCATTGACAGGCGTAGTACCCGCCCCTCTGTTTTTGAGTTGGGTTGGGTTAAATTCTCTAAACACTGCTTTGTGACATAACTGATTTGCTGTAGCAGGAAGTGAGAGGATATACCCTCTGGGACTGCCCCTAGGGTGTGGCCAGAACGTTTTCTTTCCTGTCTAGTCCTACTCCTGTAGAGGGCAGTATAACCCGAGTTGATATTAATCAAGGAGGGCTACGTCTGTCAATGAGCTTAAGAGAAAAGGATTTTACGGTAAGATTTTACAAAAATCAATTTTTTTTCGCTACACTGGACGTTAGGAGCTGCGTCCTACGTTATTTGGAGGTCAGTAAACCCTTCAGGAAGGCGTCCAACCTCTTCATATTGTTTGTAAGTTTATAGCCAGATGGATCGAGATGGCGATAGAAACAGCCTACTCAACCCAAATCCATACCAGTCATCCAGTTGTGAAGGCACACTCCAATAGCTCTGTAGCTACTTCCTGGGAGGAAAAGGCTGGGGCATCCATCGAGGAAATTTTGCCGAGCAGCCACCTGGTCCAGTGACTCCACTTTTGTGAGATGCTGCAGGGATTGATCTGGTTTCCACCCAAGATCTGGCCTTTGGTCGTAAGGTCCTGCAAGCAGTAGTCCCACCCTAGGTATGCATCATTGGGGTCTCATGTGACCGTCCTGGAGTATGACTTGGGAAAGTCCAAGTTATTACCTGATAACTCCCTTTCCAGGAATCCTCCAGGATGGTGGGCCCCCACCCTTACTAATGGGAAATTAACTAGATATATCTGGCTGTTAGGCCTTGCTGTCCAGGTCATCTTTATACGACTGAGGGGCAGCTGGTGGGCGGCCGTTTAAATCTATCTGTGCTTGTGTTTCCTGCAGGAGGAGGAAACTTTCTCTTTCATGTGACTGTCCTGGAGGATTCCTGGAAAGGGAGTTCTATCAAGTAATAACTCTGACTTTCTCCTTCCTGGAAGAAAGGGAAAAAAAGTGTAAAAAAAAAAAAATAAATAAATAAAAAATATCTAGATTAAGGTTTAATCTAGGTCGGTGGCAGGGTTAGTGTTTGGGCCAAGGGTCAGGATCAGTATATTTTGGGCAGGTTTTTTTTTTTTTTTTAGGTAGCATTCGGGTCCGTTAGTGTGGGTATGTTTTTAGGTAGGACAAAAAAAAAAAAGCAAACAAAATGTGCACTATTGCTTTTCGCCTGTACTACGGGTACAAACAACATACGCATATTGCTGCGATCGCCAGAAATAGAAGAATTTATTTTTGGTTGTTCTTTGGTGGTAGGTTGTGGTAGTTACAAGAAAAATACAGCTAAATTTATGAAAATATTATATATAATATATATAAAATTAAATTTAAAAAATCAGGAGATATCCATAACCATTTACTACCAAATGAGAGTCCAATTTGTCCTGAACAAAGAAACAAGATATAATCCATCTGGATGCACAAAATAGTTGTGATATGTACAGTTTTACCATTATATGTTAAAATTGCGCTTCGGCATTTAGAATTGTTCTGCCCTTAGGTAAGGGTTTAGGGTAAGGTTGGATCCTTAGCATGCAGTGCAGAAAGACAGAAGAGTTTGTGCACATGTACATGTAAGAGGCATGGGAATACCATTAAAAATATAGTATTGTGAGAGCTCAAAATCGGGAAATTGTCCCAAAGAACGTCTGAGGCAGGGCCTAAGGTGCAAAGGCCCTACATCAGATAGAAATAAAAGAAAAAAGAGGGGAGAAAGGGGAAGAAAGAGAAGGGATGAACAGGGAAAACAAATGGGTCAAATCCCATTGGGATTTGTCTGATGTATCCTCATTGGACCTGATTATATTTACACTATTGCCTTATGCCCGTTTTCCTCATATACTTATTTTTCTACATGTGTCATTTGTAATATGATGATGATTTTTTTGTGTGTCATACCCTGCTTTTAATATTTACCAATAAATGTTCTACTTTTATACCTTTGTCATTTATCCTTGAAATATGGTACCTAAAAAATCCCACTAGCCCTCAACATTTTCTTGCTGTTGCTTCCATCCCTTCCCCTTCTCTTCTGCGTTTTCCATTCCTTTTTTCCCTCCCAATTTTTCCCATCCCCTCTTCCCCCTTCCTAGTTTCTACTTGTGTTTTTCTCTTTATCCCTCCTTCTCCTCTTCCTTGTACTATCCCCCTCGATTTTCTCCTTTTTTGACCCATTTGTTTTCCCTGTTCACCCCTTCTCTTTCTTCCCCTTGCCCCCTCTTTTTTCTTTTATTTCTATCTGATGTAGGGCCTTTGCACCTTAGGCCCTGCCTCGGACGTTCTTTGGGACAATTTTCCCGATTTTGAGCATATACATTTCTAGGGATTTAAAAAAAAAAAAAATGTTCTATGACTGCTATTTTTGCCATTGTTCTTGCCCGTTTTTAATGGTTGGGAACTTTCCTTTGTTTTTATAGCATATTCATAGATATGTGTATGGCCTTTCATCAATACTCATTTTCAAAAACAATACCATAAGAACCTTTACGCCACAAATGCTGGTAAATGATTGACACCTGACTTGCTGAAAAGAGAATGTAGGGAAGACTTTTCTCATGCTTATATCTGTATACTAAAAAAAAAAAATACAATACAGTTTCATCTAGAAAGGCCTGGGTGCTCTGATACTTGTCATTAGTAATTGCTGTCTTTAATGGAAATCCTGCCTACGAGTTGGGCTATATGTTTAGTATTGAGTTAAGCCCTAAAGGAATTGCAAGGTAGATGGAAACTTCTGTGTTCTGCGCTTTTATTAGCTGCTGAACCATGCTAATGAAAATAAGTCTAATCTGTAACGAGCATCCTATTAATCCATTATGTCCGAATGAGAAATTTTTCTGGATAACTGCTGCTGGAAAAGGCATTTGGCCAAAGTGCTAAAATAGCAGCACAATTAGAAATTGGCACAGCGGAAAAAGTCTTATAAATGTGTGCAGGATTGCATACTAGGGCCCAAAGTGCAGTTGGCTGCTGCATCCAATAAGTTTTTTTTATCTGTCAAATAAAAGGATAACCTAACCTAAGGGCAAAACATGTATTGCAGTTTAACTTTAGATGTGGTGGTATTCCTTTTCAGACCACTAACCTTTTTCAGCAAGTATAGAAATACATGTTGATCTTGCCAGAAATTCAGTGTCCTAGTCACTCCTGTGAGCTGAACCAGAAATGTTACCTTCCTCCTGTTATCTAGTAATATAGCCATTCCTTGTGTATTGGAGATGAAGAAAGGCAGGCATGGTTGTAGTCCAGCCTAGATGGCAACCATGGCTCCTCCATAGACACAGCGCCGCTGCTAGACTATTTTGCGCACAGGGCAAGACTAGCTATCTGCTACCCCCCCCCCCCCAAAAAAAATATATAAAAAAGAATATGATTGGAGGATCACGTCCTTTGATTACAAGGGTTCATGGTGGGACTTGTAGTCCTTCACTAGTTGGGGGGGGGGGGGTCCCATCCTTCGCTCTGAGGAGTTTCTGGTGGGTTTTGCACTCCTTCACTTTGGGGGGGTCATATCCCCCAAAAAGTGATGGACTACAAGTCCAAGCATGAACCCCTGAGATCTAAGGATGTGATCCCCTTCCAGAAGTGAAGGACTATAAGTACCAGCATTAAACATTGAGATCTAAGGATGTGGCCTCCCAAAAGTGAAGGACTACAAGTCCCAGCATGAACCCTTGAGACATAAGGATGGTGACCCCTTAGATCTCTGGGTTTCATGCTGGGACTTGTAGACCTTTACTAGTTGAGAGGGAGGGGTGTCACGTGCTCATTTCTGAGGGGTTTATGCTGGGACCTTTAGTCCTTCACTTTTTGGTGGTCACGTCCCAAAAAGTTAAGGACAACATGTCCCAGCATGAACCCCTGAGATCTAAGAATCTGACCTCTTCCTCCCATCCCTCTGCGGGTGTCATCTGTCCTCCTTCAGCAGTTGCTCAGTTGCTATCCTTTCTGTATGAGTCTCTGCCTGGCTCCCTCACAGCTTCCATGCTCAGCGCCCCTTCTCAAATGCAGTTCCCTTCCCTCTGAGCAGGGAGCTGCCGCCACAGATGCTGGAGGAGTTGGGTGGAGCTAAGCACTAGGAGGAAGTTAGTTACAGTAGTTTCCACTCTGCCCTCTGGCCTAGTCCACCCCTGCCTCTGCACCCCCTCCCCCCGTGGTCCCGGAAACCAGCTGCTATAGCTGTGCTCTAGGTGGCGGCTGCCTAGTTCGCCTAGTGGTAGCATCGGCCCTGCATATACAACGTGAAAGATTAAACTCTGGGACCTATGAAAAAGAAGTGTATTCTCTGCAGGATCACCAGGTGAAAAAAAAAAAGAAAGCCTGAAGAAAACTTACACATCTGTCCATCTAAGAAGACTAATAAGTTTCTATATATATCATTTTTGTTTTTAGGGTTTAGATACTCTGCTATGGGAAATGGTTTCATGCTTGTTAGTTTTCATTTATCAGCCTGTGTTTTAGTCATTACATCTTTACACTGTAGTGTGCTGTGTATGTGTGTTAAAGGGTATGTCAAGTCAAAAAATGTTCTGCATAGAGTGGAGAACTCCCGTAGGGTTTTTACTGCCATCCGGGGCTCAGAGAGATTTATCCTCACTTTCTGTCCCGCTGACCACGTTTTACCATACAGGAAGTGAGGAAGAACTGCAACAGGGACACAGCAGGCCATCTTACCAAATGGGCACGCTGGGAAGTTGCTCGGGGGGGCCCCACCTGCCCATCCCCAGCAAGCATTAGTCCCGATTCCCATGTGCATCCTGCCGCCGAACTTAGCAGGTGGCAAGCACCTGTCGGCCCTGCGCTGCTGTCAGGCTACTTGGGCCATGGAGGGGGAGCCCACAACTGCAGGAATGCCTGTCTGCCTCTATGGGAACAGGCAGACACAGAACAGTCGAGTCTGACTCCCGTCCGTGTGTGTTCACCGGACCCAACCGCCAAACTTGGAAGCTGCCATTAGCCTGGCACTGCTGTACCAATAAATAACGCCTTATTGATAATTTGCATTTTTATTCTCGTGGGTGATTGTGTAGGCTGGGCCCCAGTGCACTGCATTGCCCAGGACCCTTTATTGCTCTTCAGATGACACTGGGACACAGACAAAAATCTAAAAAGGGGTTCTAGCCTTCTTCTTTTTTACAAAATATTTTTGTTTCTTTTGCTGTTGGAGAGACACTTTTATTTCCTATCTGGTAAAATGTGGTCAGCTTGACAGGAAGTGAAGATAAATTTCTTCAGTGGTGTCCTTGATTGCAGTAAAAACCCAATGGGAGTTCTAATCTTTCCCCGCTCTAAGGAAAACTAGAAAAACATTTTTTTTTTTTTTTTACATTACATATCCTTTAAGGGTGCCATTTAAAATGGGTAGTAACGTACAGAGAGACATGTAGTAAAATGCTTATTTTACTGTGCATTATCATTATGCAACAATGTGAATCCAGCCTTAAATTTACCCGCTTGACAATTGCATCTTAAAATAAGCCTGTCATACGTGGCTCAAGTTTCATACATTTCCTGCTGAATCAGTTGAAATTAAAGCCATGGGTGGGCCTGTCTGCACCAATCAGGTCAACAAACTTGGGTTGAAAAAAATTGAAGGAGCAGCCTGAAAATTTTTTGGCTGAATAGTGACTGCAGCCAATTACATGCAGTCCCTGGGTGTTTATAGAGCCAGGGAAAACATCTCATATTTAAATTCAGCATATAATTTAGATTAATATTTCACATTATTTGGCAGGGCACATGCCAGCATTACCAAATCGTATGCTTTTGAGAAAAAGTTCACCCTCCTTACTACAAAAAAAAAAAAATTACCCTGATCTCGTGGTAAGTAGCTACCAATTCTAACTGCCAAGAATATTTTTTTTTTCTGTCAGCATATAAAAAAGAATGATAAAGGCTGCCGCCGTGCACATAATTATAAAACACAACTTCTGTCAAAATATCTACCTTTTTATGGATTCCACTGACATTATGATATATAGAAGACAATAATTAACCACTTCTGGACCGGAAGGTTTTACCCCCTTAATGACCAGGCCATTTTTGCCATACGGCACTGCATTACTTTAACCGACAGTTGCCTTTAATTGACAATTGACAAAATCTGTTTATATTTTCCGCAATAAACAAAAAAACGACAATTTTGAAAAAAAACCAATATTTTTTACTTTTTGCTATAAAACACTAATAAAATTTAAAAAAAATTATTTTTTCATAAATTTAGGCTAATATGTGTTCTGCTACATATTTTTGGTAAAACAAAAATCCCAAAAGTTAGAGTCTACAAACGATGCAATATTTTTATGGAATTGTTTTTTAATTTATTTTTTTTACCAGTAGTGGCAGCGATCAGCGATTTTTAGCGGGACTGTGACATTGCAGCGGAAAAATCAGACCTGTAACTGACACCTTTAACATTTTTTGGGCACCAGTGACACTAATACAGTGATTGGTGCTAAAAAAAAAAATGCATCGTCACTGCACTATTGACACTGGCAGGGAAGGGGTTAATGTCAGGAGCGATCAAAGGGTTAAGTGTGTCCCTAGGAGGTGCTTACTAACTGTTGGGGGGTTGCACTGTTTCGGGGGAAGACAGAGATCCGGGTTCCTGTTTAGCAGAATCACAAAGATCTCCATCTCTTCCCCTTGCAGAATGGAGATCTGCCTTGTTTACATAGGCAGATCGCTGTTCTGCCTCTCCTGGGGATGATCGCGGGTGGCCGGCAGACATCGGGTCCGCCAGACCCATTGGCTGACATCCCCGCTAGCCAATCCGGTGGTGCGATGGCGCCATCTAGTGGCTATTGAACAAGTTGGTGTACGGGTACGTCGTTTCGTGCAATAGTGCCACGTTGCCGCAATAAATACATTGCGGCCGGTCGGCAAGTGGTTAAAAAGAAAAATATCTGACTCTTTTGCAGCTAACTGTATAGCAAATACATTTTATTACATAGAAAGTATAAAGACACACTTTAAAAACAAAGGTATACCTACTAAAATCCAAGGTACTCCAAAAATTATCTTCAAAACATATATAAATGCATCCTACAGAATAAATGAATGAATCAAAAAACCTATATCAAATGTACAGATAAGGATGTATCAATCATATAACAATCGTAGAATAGTGGCGGGTTCTCTCTTAGATTAGCAGCATTTCCTTACAAGGCTTTGTGGCTAAAATGGTGAACCTTTCCATCACTAGGACACCTGTAGTGTAGTAAACAAACAATATTATAAAACATCCACTACTTCCACGGACAAATTAGCGTGGTATATTGTACAGATTTTATTTCAAGGGAGCTCAGTAAATGCTTTCTGTGTTGAGGATGTAGCACATCAAATGGTTGAAGCCAGCACATCAAAGTAACACAGCCAATCTATGAATGCTGTAATGTTGTCCAAAAAACTTGAATGCTCCAGATATCAGAAAGGTCTCAAGCTGAATATTATAACCTGTGATTTATCAAAACAGAGTTTGTCCATATAAATATATATATATATATATGCTTTAACGGGTTTGGTAGTAGGTGCAACGTTATCCAGTCTCCAGGTGGATTTAACCTGCCATTAGTAGTATACAAATGTCCAGGTGCAGATTTCTCCAGCGACCACTAAGGCCCCTTTCACACATACGGTCCGTTCAGTTCAGTTCATCGGTTCAGTCACGTCAAATGTATCCATTTGTCCGTTTACATCTGTTTTTCGTCCAATCCGTTTTTTTGACGGATGAAAAATAGGGCACTCATCTGTTCCAAAAAACATTCATTGACAGAAGCGGATGAAAACAGATGTTAAATGATGATCATCCGTTGTCATCCTTTTTTACATAGAGATGCATTGATGTCCGTTTTTCATCCGTCAACAGATGGATGAAAAACGGACCGTATGTGTGAAAGGGGCCTTAGTCCTTATATGCATGGCTTAGGCTGGCCATACATTGTAAAATTTTCGTGTACAATTTCCTTTAGATTTACCAAAACCATACAATATGAGGTCAAATGTAAACCTTTTCATTTTATTTGCAATTAACAGGCCATTGCACTACATAGTTGAAGGTAAAACTAAAGGAAGTTGAATAAGAACACTGTATAATGTATGGCCAGTAGTTAATCACAGTTGATTTGTGATTTAGCGAGGGGGTTGGGGGCAATTACTTTTTTTAAATAGGGACAGGCAGGTTTGGACAGCTTTTTTTTTTTTTTCCTTAACTGCTTGCCGACTGTATAGCATACATATCCTGTGTCCTGCGCTAGATCATATACTAAGTACGTGATTCGGCACTTCCGGGTAAGAGGTGTGCGCTGGCTGTGGTGTGATTAAAAATGGTAGATGTCGATCAGCGGGTGCTGAACAATGGATTATTGCCAGGAATTCACACAGGACAGAGCCCTACCTATGTAAACAAGGCAGAGCCCTGTCTTGTCAGCAGGGAAGTAATGGACTTTCTTTACAAAAAATCCATTACTTCCCATAGTAAAAGCACCACACACAGTACACCAAAACATCATCCTAGATATTTAACCCTTTTCCAGCCAGTGTCATTAGTACAGTGACAGTGCATATTTTTAGCACTGATCACTGTATTATTGAAGAACTGGAACCATGACCTGTGGTCTGATGAGACCAAGATAAACGTATTTGGTTCAGATGGTGTCAAGCATGTGTGGCGGCAACCAGGTGAGGAGTACAAAGACAAGTGTGTCTTGCCTACAGTCAAGCACGGTGGCATGGTCTGGGGCTGCATGAGTGCTGCCGGCACTGGGGAGCTACAGTTCATTGAGAAAATCATGAATGCCAACATGCACTGTGACATACTGAAGCAGAGCATGATCCCCTCGCTTCATAGACTGGGCCACAGGGCAGTATTCCAAGACAACCTCTGCTTGCTAAAGAAGCTGAGGGTAAAGGTTATGAACTGGCCACGCATGTCTCCAGACCTAAACCCTATTGAGCATCTGTGGGGCATCCTCAAACGGAAGGTGGAGAATTTGCAAGGTCTCTAACATCAACCAGCTCCATGATGTCATGGAGGAGTGGAAGAGGACCCCAGTGCCAACCTGTGAAGCTCTGGTGAACTCCATGCCCAAAAGGGTTAAGGCAGTGCTGGAAAAATAATGGTGGCCACACAAAATATTGACACTTTGAGCCCAATTTGGAAATTTTGACTTAGGGATGTACTCACTTTTGTTGCCAGCGGTTTAGACATTAATGGCTGTGTGTTGAGTTATTTTGAGGGGACAGCAAATTTACACTATTATTTAAGCTGTACACTCACTACTTTACATTGTAGCAAAGTGTCATTTCTTCAGTGTTGTCACATGAAAAGATAAAATAAGATATTTATAAAAATGTTAGAGGTGTACTCACTTTTGTGAGATACTCTGTGTGTGTGTGTGTGTGTCTGTATATATGAATGAAGAGCAAGAAGATTTTCGGACTCTACAGGTCACACAAGGAGAAAACCATTTATACTATAAAATCATACAACTTATTAGAGAACAAATGTTTAAAAAATTAATACAATATGTATGCATCTGGAAAATTAAAAACAATAATAGTGCATATAGAGTTCACTGTATATGTGCATACACCAAAGAATGAATGCTAATAAAGCAGTTCTTTATGCGCCAAGATTTTGTTTCATCGGGGCTAAGAAGAAAACATACAGCACTCATCTCAGCACAGAGTAACACCAGCACAATAGATCCCTGGGCGGGAGCTGGAACATCAAGGGAAACCCTTACTAGAAAAGATCATTAGAGCATAAGTGTATAAGGGCGCCTTGTTATGGAAACACCTCATTCATCCTCCAAACATAGACAGGGTTCTAAGTATCTCATATGGGCCCATTATCCATTCATAGTACATAATCTATCCATATATTGTAAAGAATTTTGGATTACACCCCTTTTATAATTAGAAAATGAAAGGATCAATGGACTCAAAGGTCCCACTAGGTGTTCTCAAATGCTCAAAATTGGACGCAGCATCCACATGTATGCCCAAGGGGGGGTAGACCAAGTTTCAGCCAACAAGCCTGTATTGGAGATTTATCTTGGCATCTAGGATGCCCGGTGGTCTGGCTTATTTCTTTAACCGTAAAAACTCCTCTTCCCCTGGAATCTGGATCCAATGTGTTTCTATATGTCAGTGCTAAATCACAGCACTGTTCCTGTCCATGTTTTCCCAATGACTGAAATATTAGGTTCTAATGAATGTTCTTTTTATTGCATGTTAATTCCAAGAATGTTAAGTTTATATCTTGCTAAATATATTTTATCCTCTGATAGATTCCTCTCAGGGATGTCTCTTTTGAAGGTTGAGAATTTTTAGAAGTTACAAAACTGCAATTAGACTGAATGACTCTTTTGTGCTACTGTGGCTGAAGTTCCCTCAGGACTTCTGGAGGAAATCCAGAGCACAGTTAGAAATCCATTAGGCATTACATCTGTTGCCTATTTAGAGTCTATTTTAAGTTTAGACGCATATATGGTTTGACAGACCTACATAGCATTGCATCCTTCAAATGATAAAATTTGTAAACTGGCCAGAATGAGGCTTTTTTGGAGTTCACTGCTTTGCCTGAGGTAGTACTTCTTCATGACGTTCAACTACAATTTAACGTAGGAAGCAAAACTTAAGATATTCCATTATTAGTCATTCATTGTGAGATAACTATGATCTCCATAAGATCAGACAACAGAGAGACTGGCAAACTTGCCAAAATAGTGTATTTTGGCTGCATGTAGTCTTCTTAGTCTTTCAGTGTGACCATTAGGAATTAAAATTAAATAAGGCCTTAGACTATCATTTTACAGTTGTAGAAATGTTGTATTGGTACAGAAATGAAGTAAATAATTTGTTTCAGAGATTAGACACAAATGTATGCTATGATTTCACCTGACAGCATGTGTTTACTGTCATTCTGCAGCATTATCCTGCATTTTACCAATGTACACTAAAAGAATTCTATTGAAAAGGCTGCATGTAGTCTGGTTCTCAAGCAGCGGACTATGACAATCATGTATAATGCAGAGTCTCTGCAGCAACTGCCATCTTTCCTATATACCTGTGTTACATTTGATCTCAGATAAGGGTTTTTTGTTTTTTTTTTTAAACACCACTCAAATCTTTATTTTCATTTTTTTTCATGTTCTGTGTTAAAGTGGGCAAGGTTTGATTCCTAATTTTGCTCTTGACCCTACTTACAAATATTTTAACCACTTGACATACCCCCCCCCCCCTTCTGGATGAGGCTATTTTTTGCTATACGGCACTGAGTTACTTTAACCACCTAAGCCCCAGCCCTATTTCGGACACTTTTTGTTTACAAGTTAAAAGCAGTATTTTTTCCTAGAAAACTACTTAGAACCCCCAAACATTATGTATATTTTTTTAGCAAAGACTCTGGAGAATAAAATGTCGGTCATTGCAAAACTTTTTGTCAAGCGGTATTTGCGCAGCGGTCTTTAAAACGCCATTTTTTTGTAAAAAAATTGAAAAATCACATTTCACTGCATTTAAAAAATACTAAACAGTAAAGTTAGCCCATTTTTTTTGTATATTGTGAAAGATGATGTCACACCGAGTAAATAGATACCCAACATGTTACGGTTTAAAATTGCGCCCCCCCGTGGGATGGCGACAAACTACGGTCAATAGAGATCTCAATCTGCGACGCTTTAAATTTATTTAACAGTTACCAGTTTAGAGGTAGAGTGTAGCTCTTTTTTTTAAATTATTGCGCACGCTCTGGCGACCACACGATAACTTACATGACTTACATACCCTAGACCCCTCCACTACACTTCCCTGTATGCAAAACGCCGAAAACGGCATTTTTGCATACAGCCGTTTTTTAAATTTGCCGCCTTTTGCAGCACAGTAACCCGGAAGTGACGCCATGGACGCCGCCTCCGGGTTACGTCATCGGAGCCCCGATCTAAGCCGTTTCCGGCATTCATCGGGACTCCATCCAGCCGGCGGACGGAGCCCCGGGCAAAGCCACGGAAGGCGGCGGGAGGGGGGGGGACGTCCCCTCCCGCCCCCCCGGGTAACCATCGAGCGGCTCCCGAGCCGCATCGGTCGTTACCGACGGAAAGCCGACCGTCGGCTTCAAACCACGGTACCAGGATGATGCCTCTAACTAGAGGCATCATCCCGGTATAAACCCGCAAAGTGTACCGACGTATCAGTACGTTGATATGCGGTAAGTGGTTAACTGACAGTTGCTTGGTCATGTGACACTATACCCAAATATACTTTTTGTCTTTTTTTCCACATGTATAGCTTTTTTTTTATGGTGGTATTTGATCACCTCTGAGTTTATTTTTTGATAAATAAACCAAAAACTATCGACAATTTTGAAAAAATATTTTTTACTTTCTGCTATAAAACGCATCAAATAAAAATATTTGAAAAATCAAATTTCTATTTAAGGATATATTGTTGTATTTTTATTTTCTTGCTACCTAATTGTATTTCTACTTTCTGATTTTTTACAAACAAAAACTTTCAATTAAAAACTAATTGAACGAAAAATCAAATTTCTTCATTAATGTAGGCCAACATGTATTCTGCTACACATTGTTGGTAAAAAAATCCCTATAAGTGTATATTGAATGGTTTCCCCAATATATTTATGGAAAAATGGATATATTTATGGATTTTATTTTAATTTTTTTTACTTGTAATGGCATCGATCAACGACTTATAGCGGGCATATGATATAGGGATCTGAAATGTAGTCCACTGACTCTTCTTCTGTTCATATCCACCTCCTATGATTAGACACATCTCACGTCTGTGGAGCAGACCTTTAATACCATCTGCGTAGAAGTAGGCAGATTTGGAGGAAAACCAGCTAACGACATGACATTCATCTAGCAAGGTTGCACCTTAGCCTTTTTGGGGATGGGTGATGAAGCATGTTTCCATGTTTTACTCATTTCCTTAATCTCTGGATCATGTAGATATACCAAGCTTTCATCAATGGTCACCAAACTTGTTTAAAAGCCCTCATCTTTGTGGTACAGGTCCAAAATGCTTTGGGCACATCCCACTCGCTGTTTTTGGAAAGGTGTCCGTAACCTGAGAACCCATTTCTTTTGGCTCTAACTATAATTCACAACGACCTACAAATTGGCATGCATATTACTAAGACATCCACCTATAAACCTGCAAAATTTTAGATCCCTAGCACATCTAGATCATAGTGAGGGTAAGAACTTATTGGCCTCCCCTCGTATACGTGGTTCTGCATAACACAGTTAGTGTGCTATAGGGTGGTCGGTAACTGGTTAAACAGTTGAAACTGTAGCGTTGAAAACATGCTTTAACACATCCTTCTGTCCATCCCATCCCAATATGGGTTTTCTAATGGAATATAAAGAAAATGAATTCCAAATGGGGACCTAGAAAGCACAGATACGGCCTGAGGCCTGGTTCACACCTATGCAGATTGCATATTCCAGGTGCAATTTGTGTTTTTTAATACACGTTTTGATCCATTGAAGTCTGTGAAACCAAAAACCAGAAAAAAGTCCCTAGCCCTTTCCAAAGAAAAGTACAGATGTGAATGTGACCCATAGGAAACCAAGTTACATGGATTTTAGTGGGTTTCTGCAAAACTGAAAATGCGCTCAAAAAAATGCATAGGTGTGAAACAGGCCTGAATGTGGATAAAAACCTTGGGGAAGATTCTACCCTGCCCAACTCCCACCTAAACGTAAAAAAAAAAAAAAATGAAACTGCTTTCAATGTTGGCATTCTTCATAGAATTGTGTTTGTTGTGGCTTATATGCAATCAACCCACCGGATATGTGAAAATATTTCTCTGAAACCTATGCGTTTACAATGTATCTGTAGCTTACTAGAACGGTAGCACTTCAAGAGGGTTAACACAGGAAACCGTAGATTATCAAGATAGTTGACTCAGGAAACTGTAACTAGATAATCAAGACAAAATCTTAATATTGTGACAGTCTTTCTTTACCTTTTAAAATAAGCAGCCTGCAGTTTTTTCACTTACTCAAATCTGAGCCATCTGGCTGTAATAACATTAATTGACGTACAGTTCACTGAGCCTCCTGGATGTTTGTTTGGCAGCTAGAGGATTTGGCGCTATTTGCTGAAGTATTAAACACAAAAACAAAAATGTAGCATATTGCAGCTTACCAATTCTTAGATTTGATGACCTGTATTAGTTTTCTTTTTTTAGTTTGTTTTCTTTTTATTTTCACCTGTTGATCCAGCCAGTAACTCTGTTGTTTTTCAACTTCCTTTAAGAGTCCAAGCTGTCTAGCATAAGGGAGCAGTTGGACAGTTGAGACAAGCCATTTACCACTGACAGGGGTGTTGACAATGATTATCTTTTATTCATTTAAAACCTTCATCCCAAAAAGAAACAAAGCTGTTGCTGTTGCTGCTTAAAAACTGGTAGCTGGATTGTGGCTTTAATTTGTTTGTGAAATCCATCCCTATGCAAAAAATGCTGCTTTTACAGGCGTTTGAGTTTCCTCTGCCTCTAATCTCCCCTCTATGTTAACCTATGTAACCATGCAAACTATATGCATTTACAGGAGTTAAGTGGCATGGGAGTTTAGAGGCAGAAAAAAACCCATCACATGTGTGTTCAGGAGAGGAGCTTTTGAGCATGAAAACTCTGGCGTTCTTAAACGCTAGGCACATTTAGCTCTTGAGTGTTTTGTAATTTCGAGTGACCAGAATGAATTCATATTCTGGCCAATGAAATTATTAAACTCCCAAGTGCCTGACACACCTTAACGCACCTGAAAAACCACGTTATAAAGCCCCAGTGTGTTTGAGGCCTAAATCTGCTAGTTTATTGAACACTACCCTCTTCCCAGACAGTGCTGTCCAAAAGTGGCTATTTTGCTTCCCTACCCAGAGTGGGGCAACCTAAGACAGGAACAATGTTACTGGTTAGATTGTCAGGTGAAAGAAAATAAAAGAAAAAACCTATAAAAAAGAATGATGTCACCACATCTAAGAATTTGTGAGCTGCAATAAATGTTTGTTATGGTTTTTTTTATCAATTTAATGTGGACTTGAAAATACCTACATTACATTTCAGTTGAGTACAGTTTTTTTTATATGTGAACAGTGCAAGTACTCTTGCGCTACCAAATCTGCTATGTGACCTCAAATAACTCCCAACAATAAATCTTAATGTGAATTTGCAAGGTCAAAATAAGTAAAAAATAAAAACAATTATTCAAAGCTTGCCACAAGCACCAATTTGTGTTCCCACAAATACAATGATGCTCAATTCTAATAAGGCCTCTTGCACATTGCAGCTGGAAAAAGCTCAGTACAGCTTTTTTTTTACTGAACTAAAATACAGCCCATTAATTGTAATGTGCCTATGCACACAGACGCGTACAGAAGCGCCGTGCATTCTTCAGTAAAAACAAAATAGAAAAATCTGCATTTTTGGTCAGTAATTTACACCTCATGCGTGCAAATACGGGCGATTGCGCACAAAATGTGCGCAAATGGCCATTTACAAAATGTGCAGAACAAGAACATGAATACATTTCTGCTCATATGCGCGAAAAATACATACAAAAAAAAAAAAAAAGATAAAAAAGTAAAAACAGGAGTATCGTGTGCAAGAGGCCTGAAACTGCTGCGCTGCTAGTAATGTGATAATCGGATCAATACATTTTTGCGCTCTCATATATCCACATACTATTGCAATATTATTCAAAATAATAAACAAACACTAATTTAAACATTGCTATCAAGATGTAACTCAGTAAAGTGTTTCCTCGGGTGAATGCAGTCCATAAAATACCTTGGGTAGAGCTGTAAATTAGTACAGTGAGTAAAAAAGTACAGAATTAATTAAAAGGTAGTATTTATTAATACATTTTTAAAAAAAAATACACAAAGAAATGTACAAAGTAGACAAAATAATCATAGAATACATTAGCATAAAAACAGTTTCCCATTTTATTATTATTATTTTTTTATGCTAATGTAGTGTATGATTATTTTGTCTACTTTGTACATTTCTTTGTGTATTTTTAAAAATAAAATGTATTAATAAATACTACATTTAATTACTTCTGTACTTTTTTACTCACTGTACTAATTTACAGCTCTACCCAATTTAAATTCCCCTGGGACATTTTTTTTGTTTTTTCTGCATATATTTTGGGGAAGGGGTAGTTGCTGGCTTAGATACACCCACAGTATCAAACTCCTATCTATAGTATTCATCAGATTAGGAGCACTTTATCCTCCTGTCCACAGGGGTCTCTCTTAGGATCACTTTGCCTTGTTTCGCAGGATGGGAATGCGGCGCCTTTAGATTTGCCTATTTATTCATGCAGTCATTCTGCATAGCATTCAGTAGAAGAAGCAAAGATACAGGACTTCCATAGTGTTTTATTAAAAAGCAGCACCCACATATTCAGTATACTCGCATTAAAAAACATCAAAACACGATTTAAAGCACGTAGGTAAAACCAAATACCAGGCATCCTATCGCGTCACTTCTGGTTCATGTCAGCCCCTCCTCTCGCCCAGGAGGAAACACTTTTTTGTGTTATATCTTGATAGCAATGTTGAATTGGTGCACTTTACTTTAATATTTTGAATAATATTGCAATAGTATGTGAATATATGAGAGCACAATAATTTATTGACCCGATTATCACATTACTATTACTGCAGCACTTTTATTAGTATTGAGAAGTTTCTTATATGTTTTTATATGTTTGACAGCTGCCTGTCATCTTTTTTCAAGCTTCTATATACTTCGCTTTCTTTCTTACCTGAGAAGAAAGTGTTCAGTGCTAGCAATCAGAATTGGCTGCCTAGAAAATGCAGATCTTTTCATACTTCTTACTTAAAGTAAACTTGTGTTGACAGAAAAATTATTCTGATCCTCTGGCTTGTGTACTTTGAGTCACATGCTCGGAACACATACTAAAATTAGAAAAAAACTGAATAAAGTTCGGATAACTGCTGTCATGTTTCTCTGTTGACAGGTTTTTGTATCTAAGGTAACCTAACAGTACATATAATATGCACAATAAGAGGACATGAAAACAAAAGACTTTCATAAACCTGTGTTTGAGCATCTGTGTACCTTATGTTCTCTTGTAAAGAAAGAAAAAAAAAGTGCTTCTGTATTTGATAGCTTGATCTGGTTTGGATAATCAGGATAAACCTAGAAATGGTTTTAGGCTAAGGCCCCTTTCGCATGGGCGATCCGATCCGCCTGTCAGTTTTTCAGGCGGACCTGATCGGATGCTCCATGCATCCCTATGGGGCAGCGGGTGTCAGCGGTGACATGTCCGCTGACACCCACTGCTCTCCGATTCGATCCTGTCTGTGAAATCCGGATGGATGGAAACCCTATTTTCCATCCGTCTGGAGGATTGGATTGGATGGGATCGGATGAGAACGGACAGGTGGTCCGTTCTCATCTGATCTCCCCATAGAGGACAGCGGGGATCTGACAGCTGCACACAGAGCGGAGACAGAGCTGTCATCTGCCTGCTCAGCGGGGATCAGTGGAAAGGACCAGCGTCCCGTGTGAAATGACCCTTATGGCTGACTTGGTAGAGTATTGCAATAAAGATTGTAGCGGATTGAGCAGTGTTCAAAATAGCTACATCCTTTAATAACAGTTTATTACCTGCTTCTGACTTTATTCATGTAAGACATTATGGTGTGGTCAGGATGACTATAAGAATACTGACATGCATGAAAATCTTCAGCTGCTGCTTTTTTTCTGATCTCTTAGGGCTTGTTTAGACTTGTGGTTAAGAGAGGTGTTAAAAAATTGCCCTTTTTTTTTAGTGCCCTCCCTAAACTACAAAGGTAGTGGATGGGGGGTGTTATCATGCCGTGGTCACAATGTTTCACTGACAACCGTGGAACTTTATAAACAGGACAGAGCTTTGTGTAGTTCTATCCCTATAAAACCTATAAATAAAAAAAGGAAACAAAGTTTTCATTCTAAATGTAAACCGTATAAAATTTCTGTACATATTTGCAAGATTTTATTTTCTGCCTTAAACATTTTTACTTTTTATAGTTGCTTATTTTCATACCAGACATTTCCATGTAATTTAAATGTATTAAACATTCCCAAATCAAAGTTTTTTTTTTTTTTTTTTTTTCAGAAAGCTCTTGTTTTGAATTGTTTATGTACAAACACTCTTCCACTTGACTAGACCAAAATAAGTATGTATTTGGGCTGTTATGTGTAAAGCAGCATAGGGCATGTGTGTAGTATAGGTTTTGTTACATTTGTAGATTATCTTTGTTTCATTGTTCTCATATGTGTGGAGCTTTAAAGTGATTGTAAAGTCTCTTTTTTTAAAAATAAAAAACATGTTATACTTATCTCCTCTGTGCAGTTGGTTTTGTACAGTGGCCTGGATCCTCCTCTTCTCAGGTCCCTCTTTGGTGCTCCTGGCCCCTCCCTCCTGTTGAGTGCCCCCACAGCAATCAGCTTGCTGTGGGGGCACCCAAGCCGAGTCACAGCTCCCTGTGTCCATTCAGATACCAAGCTGTGACGCAGCCCCGTCCCCTCTCTTCTGATTGGCTGACTGACCTTGATTGACAGCAGCGGCAGCCAATCGCGCCGCGCTGCTGTCTCAGCCAATGAGGAGGGGAGTCCAGGGCAGCTGAGTAAGGGCTCAAGTAAGTTTTAGAGGGGCTAAAGGGGGCTGCTGCACACAGGTGGTTTAAATATAAAAAAATCCTTTTGCCTTTACAATCTCTTTAACTACTTGAAGGCCAGGCCTTTTCTGACACTTTTTACTAGAAAGTTACTTAAAACCCCCAAATAGTATACATTTTAAGCAGAGTACCTAGACTATAAAATGGTGGGTGTTGCAACTTTTTAAAGCACTAAAATACTCAGGTGCTCACAAATCACAGGACCTGTGCCCCTTCGGTGTTATAAAACAGTTGGCGTGTGGGGATCAAAAAGCAGCTGTGTGGGATTAAAGCACCAGGATGGATGCTGAACCATATAGTCAAACCAAAAATAATCACATTTAAGGGCTAGATGAGCCCAAAAAGGTGATGACAGTAACCGCACACAAAGTCAAGGATGGGGCAACCCCATTTTTGATGTGTAGAAATTGTTTATTAAAAAGGTTAGCAGAAGACAGTATATGGACAATAACAAGCTTAAAAACCGAAACCTCCAGACTTCGGTATGAAACTCCAAAGGAGTGAGGTAACCAGGCTCGCTGCGGGGAGCATGTTACCAGCCAGGTCTGTACAGCAGTGTAGGTGGCCTCACTATGGTCATAGCTGTAGAGATGAAGATAGAAAAAGTGTCCAGGGGGAAGAACGCAGAGAGGGAGATCCAGGTCACAAGATGCCCATGGTAAGGGCAAGAAGTGTGTCTGTGTCAGGGCCTGAGCTCTGTGGTGAGTTTGCACCAGGACGAGAGCTGGACGTGACGTCAGGCTCTCAGAGGAAAGCCGACCAAAACCAGGCTTGAGCCACTGGTGGTGAAGGCTGAAACCACTGGTGGAGCGCAGATGTGGAGGGAGAAAAGAGCAGGGGAAGCTTGCTGTTACAATCTGTTATCCTGACAACGCGTTTGGGGCGAGGCCCTTCTTCAGGTCAGCTTTAAAGTGATTCTAAAGTATTTTTTCTTTTTTTTTTAATTAACAAACGTTATACTTAGCACCTCTGTGCAGTGGTTTTGCACATAGTGGCCTGGATCCTCATCTTCTCAGGTCCCTCGTTTGTGCTCCTGGCCCCTCCCTCCTGTTGAGTGCTCCCACAGCAAACCGCTTGCTGTGGGGGCACCCGAGTTGAGTCACAGCTTCCTGTTTCCATTAAGATACTGAGCTGTGACCCGCCCCCGCCCCCTCTCTCTCCTGATTAGCTGACTGACCTTGAATGACAGCAGCGCCAGCCATTCAGCCGCGCTGCTGTCAGGCAGCTAAAACACTCCTGCAACATCGCTGGATAGAGATGGGCTAAAGGGGGCTGCTGCACACAGGTGGCTTAAATATATAAAAAAAACTTTTGCCTTTACAATCTCTTTAACTACTTAAGGGTCGGGCCTTTTCTGACACTTTTTACTTGTACAAATCAGTATTTTTTGCTAGAAAGTTACTTAGAACCCCCAAATAGTATATATTTGAGGCAGATTACCTAGACCATAAAATGGTGGGTGTTGCAATTTTTTTTATGTCACATGGTATTTGCACAGCCAATTTCAAACCCAGTTTTATTGTAATTAAAATATATATATATATATATATACTTTTTTTACATTTTTATGCACAAAAACACAATATAATACCCAATTGTTTGGTAAAATATAAAATATGATGTTACACTGAGTAAATAGATACCAAACATGACACTCTTTAAAATTGTGCACGCTCGGGCAATGGTGACAAACTACGTACATTTTAGTATCCATAGGTGAGGCTTTAACGCCTTTACAAGTTACCACATTAGATTTACACATATTTCACACGTGTGGTGCGATCGCTGTTTGCATGCATGCTGGACTGACACATGTGTTCACCTTTAAACTGGGGGATGAGGGCACTTTTTTAAAAATCTTTTAAATGATTTTTACACACTTGACATTTCGAATAAAATTACTGCGCTTATGTCAAAAAATATGGGCAGCTGCACTACAATCTGACAGAAAATTGTGTAGTGATAAATATAAAAATAGGTGCAAAATAAATGCATATAAATACGAAGCGTAAATTGTCACATAGTTATATGTAAACAATACATAAATATGTGCAGAGAGAAAGGTATGTGCAAAAAAATCCAAAAAGGAAAAAGTTAGCAATGTTTAATTCCAATACTAAGATACCCCATATGATGTCTTAGCAGACAAAATGCGTTGGTTGGAGTCTTTTCCATGTCATTGTGTTTTTGAATACCTTGAATACTATGTCCTGGTGATGCTTTGACTATATACCTGTTACTTCATATTTGATGCAATGTTCTACTTTTTAAATACATTTCTCAGAGATGGTTTGAGACTATGTGGAGGCATTTTATTTTTTATGAGTTTTGGACTTCATGGTCAAGCGAGAGAATCTGCCTTTCAGATTCTTGGTGTCAGATTCCTAAAGTTGCTGCATAGACCACTAGCCTGTAGGCATTTTGCTTCTCATGCTCGTTTGACAAAATGTTCAATCTCTCCTGTGGGTAGTAGATGCATGTAAAATGGAAAAAGAATAAGGTGTGCTTGATATGAAGCGTGTACTAACTAAAGTACACTCTAAAGATGTGTAAATATCCACAAAAATAAACACAAATAAATAACCAGATGTGACATGTACAATGACATAAATAATAAGTCTCTTGTGAAAAAGGGAGAGTGGCAAATGCAAGACTCCCAAATAAAGTCCCAAAAACTGGTGAAGATAAATATTCTTAGTGTTGAAGTGCTCATAAACCAAGGCACAGATGCTGAATACACAGATCTCTCATATCACCAAAATATGAAGGAGGAAGAGGTACCCTTACCAACTGACAGTTTGAGCATGCATGAAAGATGTCATGAACCTTAATTTATAAAATAAGGTCTGCAGGCATCGACCGCAATGTCTGCTCTTGGATACGGAACTGGCTAAAAGGGCGTGTCCAAAGGGTGGTAATAAACAGCGCATACTCAGACTGGTCTGAGGTGGTAAGTGGAGTCCCCCAAGGCTCAGTCCTGGGACCAACCCTGTTCAATTTATCCATAAATAGCATTGAGGACGGGATAAGTAGCTCTATATCAGTTTTTGCAGACGACACAACATTGGGCAGGGCAATAACTGCACAGCATGAAGCAGATATCCTACAGAATGACCTGGACAAAATAACGGAGTGGGCAACGACATGGCAAATGAGGTTTAATGTGGAGAAGTGTAAGGTTTTGCACTTGGGGACTAAAAGCACAATACACTTTAGGGGGGGAACCTTTGGGGGAATCAAAAATGGAGAAAGATCTGGGAGTCCTGGTAGAGGATAGACTAAGCAATAGCATGCAATGTCAAGCGGCAGCTGCCAAAGCCGGCAGAATATTAGCATGCATAAAGAAAGGGATGTATTCCAGAGATAAAACTATAATCCTACCACTTTATAAAACTCTGGTCCGACCACATCTGGAGTATTCTGTCCAGTTCTGGTTGCCGGTCCTCAGGAGGGATGTGTTGGAGCTGGAGAAAGTCCAGAGAAGGGCAACTAAACTAATTAGGGCATTGGAGGACCTTAATTATTTATGAAGAGCGTTTGCAATCGCTTGATTTATTCTCCCTGGAGAAGAGACGCCTGAGCAGGGACATGATAGCAATTTATAAATATCTCAATGGTGATCTCAGCATAGAAAAAAAGCTATTCAGTCGGAAGGATTGCATGAGGACTAAAGGGCATACAATGCGATTAGAGGAGAAGCGTTTTAACCTCAGGCAACGAGGGGGGTTCTTTACTGTTAGGGCTACAAGATTGTGGAATTCTCTACCACAAGAGGTGGTTTCTGTGGGAAGTATGGTGGCTTTCAAAAGACTCTTAGACGTACATCTCAAGAATCGGACCATTCAGGGGTATGCGAGATGACGGCCAAACACACCTATACAGGTTGAACTGGATGGACTATTGTCTTTATTCAACCTCACCTACTATGTAACTATGAACCCATGGAATACAGCAAGGAATCTTCAGACCAAAATCCTTCACCCAGTGCAAGAAATGTAAATGGACTCTTACCAGATGTCACATGAACAATCGCTTGGATGAAGGGTTAAAGATGGACGTCTAGAATCCCCCGCTGTCTAGGAATTGGTGTTCCTTAAACGATCCTGCCTATTTATATTGAGCATAGGGACCTCTTCCTTAGAATAGCCTCCCAAAGGTGCCCGCAGGATAGCTCCCCATATGACAAGAAAATATAAGCAGGCAATAGTGCATTATCTTCTTGATCAGGAATTTATTAAAGGAATCGCACTTACATGAATGGAAAAAATTTGGACAGGTGACAGATGTTCGCGGCCGCTCTGCAGTGCGTTCCGCAAGTAGTGATAGCGCGGCTTTTCCACCCGACGCGTTTTCCCTTACGAAGGCGTCCACTGACAGTCCATCTTTAACCCTTCATCCAAGCGATTGTTCATGTGACATCTGGTAAGAGTCCATTTACATTTCTTGCACTGGGTGAAGGATTTTGGTCTGAAGATTCCTTGCTGTATTCCATGGGTTCATGACATCTTTCATGCATGCTCAAACTGTCAGTTGGTAAGGGTACCTCTTCCTCCTTCATATTTTGGGGATATGAGAGATCTGTGTATTCAGCATCTGTGCCTTGGTTTATGAGCACTTCAACACTAAGAATATTTATCTGCACCAGTTTTTGGGACTTTATTTGTGAGTCTTGCATTTGCCACTCGCCCTTTTTCACAAGAGACTTTTTATTTATGTCATTGTACATGTCACATCTGGTTATTTATTTGTGTTTATTTTTGTCTCTATTTTTACACATCTTTAGAGTGTACTTTAGTTAGTACACGCTTCATATCAAGCGCAACTTATTCTTTTTCCATTTCACATAACTCCACCCAGTTTGGAGGTTCGGTAGCAGCTGATAACCCCATCTTTTTTGTTTGCGCACCCTTTTCACAATTTATTTGGTAGATGCATGTACCCTGGTGACTCCTTTAGTGGACATCAGTGGTCTCTCAAAGCAACTATTAAAACGGAACATCTTTAGCTTTTTTTTTTTGGACTTATTTGCACATACTTTTTTGGACTTTTCTCTGCACATATTCATCTATTTGTACTTGGCACTTTATGTTGTTTACATGTAACTATGTAACAATTTGCACTTTGCATTTATATGCATTTATTTTGCACGTTTCATTTGTTTACACTCAGCGAAGCACTTGTTTTTATATTTATTTTTACACTGTCCCTTTCAATTTTTTTTTTTTTTTGTTATCCGAGGGAACATAAATATCCCCTGTGATAGCAATAGACTATTACTGTGTTGACCTATGCTCTCTGCAGTGTGAGTCTGTGTCTGGCCAGCCCTGATTGGTGATGTGCCACTCACATTATCATGACTAAAAAAAAAACACAGATTCAGAGGAGAAATTCAATTTTAAGATTTAAAATATCAAATAATAATTTACAGCTCCCTATAAATCTTTATTGAACATCAGATGTATATTTTTTGTGCATTAATATGGTGTAGGTGGAGTCAAAGATGATTGACATTAGACTTCACTTTGTTCAGAGGGAATCTACATCCAAATATTTTTTTACTTTATGGGTAACTTTATGGGTATCCGCAATTACATTTTGATAAATATAATACTGATTTTTATTAAAACTAAGGTTTTATTTTTTTATTGTGCATGTAATCAGCATACTATATCCTGCCTTCATAGTGTTTAGCAATAGGAGGACATGGAGGAGGAGGAGGGTTCTGTCATTTACCACTGTGTATAGGCCCACACGTGTGGCTCTATACTCATGTGAGCTCCACAGTTAGGAAAAGTGAGGAAGTTTGGAGTTTAGAAGGGAACTGAAATTGAGCATGCTCAGTAAAGGAAACCAGCTGGTCTACACAATCTCAGGCTGCAGTGGAGACACAGAGAAGATGGGAGGGACAGCTGAAGGCAGGATCAACCAAGTATATTTTACTCTACACAAAACAAATGCGTTAGTGGCTTTGTGATATACTCTGTTTTATAGCATGTAATGAGTTTTTTATAGTCCGGGTTTAAAGACACTTTAACAAGAGATTGTACATCCCCAAACAAAAGTATGTTTCTATGAATCCAGAGGAAGTACCATTGGCTCCCATGGCTGTCAATCAAAGTCGGTTAGCTAATCAGGAGAGAGAGGGGGCAGGGCCAAACCGCAGCTCTGTGTCTGAATGGACACATGGAGCTGCAGCTTGGCTCTGTTGCCCCCATAGCAAGCTTCTTGCTGTGGTGGCACTTGACAGGAAGGAGGGGCCAGGAGCAGCAAAGAGGGACTTGAGAAGAGGATCTGGGCTGCTCTTGGCAAAACCAACTGCACAGAGCAGGTAAGTATAACATGTTTGTTTAAAAAAAAAAAAGAGACTTTACGATCACTTTAAGTGGCTTATTCATTGTTCCTGCTGAGGCTTGTCTGAAAATGCCAGGAAGATTCCTTTGAATTCAAAATAACAATGCTGTAGTACTAGCATGAGATGGTAACCCTCCAAGGTAATCTGGGAGTGCAGCATGGTTCAAATATTTAATTATTCCTTTCTCTTGGAACACTTTATTCCCTTGCAGTACTCATGTCACATTTCAACATTTGTTGGTAGGGCTGTGTAAAGCAAATATATTCTCGAGTGAAATGGCTTTGTTCGAAGGTTGTCTAGCTTAATGTGGGCCTGGGAGGACTGGAGGGGGTTGTCCTTGACAAGCTCTGTTTTTCATTCCTGATGGCTAAGAGACCTTTCAGAGCCGCAGACTGTAGTGTTTGTTCAGCATGTGATTGATGGTATGCCATAAGGACATGCACACAGAAAAAAATAAATAGAACTGAGCACATTATTAATATGTGGTCATGGATACTGCTGGAATTATGGGAAGATATGCACACTTTATTACAAATGGTTCACGGTTATTGCACATTCTCTCTACCTACACCGAGAAAGTCTATGTAGACCGATGTTCTAAGCAGCTCACTGTGTACAGAAATCTATTATGTGTTGAATGAGGTGCCCTGGAAAGTAGATACACAAACATGAAGAATAAATTACCTTGTTGAAAAAAGGTTCCTGAAGACTAGTGAATCTATCTGCTATAAAATCTCTCAGGATGCACTGACTAAAACAAAAGTCAAAATAATTCAATACAATTTTCATCTTGAAGTTTGACAAAACAATGTTTTATTAAATTTTGTCTGAAGCCAAAGCTCAACTTTTCTAGTTTCCAATTGTTTTTATTGAAAATATAAAATACAATAAAAGAAAAGAGAACAAGGCATCAAATGAGAAAGTGGTGTTGGTTGTAGACAAATGCAGACTGGTGCTTCAATACAGAAGGATTAACAACAATTACAACTTTCCCTGATTTGTGCATTAAACGTTTCTATGAAGAGTCATCTAGGTGCACGGAATACCCTAATGGGGCCCAAAATACCACAAAATCATTACGTCCATTAACAGAATTGTCTTACTTATTTCATGGAATACCCAGGGCGGTCCTCACATAACCAAAACTCTTCCTGATCGGTTAGAGGAGCTAAAAGAGCAGGAGATACGGAAAAGAGGACACAGAAAGGTAGTGGTGGTTAGCCCCCTGACTGCCTCAGTAGGCTTTAGGATATATTTAAGTCCCAAGTTTTTTCAGATATTTGCATTTTGTCCACTGATCATGATCCAAGACATTTTAGCCTTCAGGAGGTCAAAGTCTATCTTAGGGGATTTCCATGATCTAACAATTGAGATTCCCGCTGCCATAAAATAAATGCAATTATGTAGGCCCCAAAGCTCCATCCACTGGGCGGCCAAGTAACGCTTGGTGTGGGGACTTGGTCAGGTTAATACCAGTAAGCAAATAAATTAAATTGTAGGTACGGATCCAGAATCTCTTGACTTTCGGGCACATCTACCAAGTGTTATAGGCCAAAACTCAAGGTGGTTTGGTTATTACAGCTGCCTGTGTTCCCACTTGAGAGATTCACACACCTATTTGTCCTAATGACCATTGTCAGAAGGACAGAAAGCGATGGAAATCCAATAGGTTATAGTTGTCAGGGGAACATAGGCGAAATCATTCATTGGAGACGCAGTGAGATCTATCTAAACTTCCCATTGTGTCACCAGGACAGGAAGCTAGGGAAGGAAATCTTCTCAATAGTACACCAATTGCAAAAAAAAAAAAAAACAGGATTTAATCATTCCTATTCTATCAAAATCTAAAAATAAAAAGCACAGTATAAGCTTCGAAGTAACTCTCAAAACATCCAGTTTTGTGGAAAGATTATACTGGTCATGTTGTTTGTTTCCAAGGACTTGAAAACATTGATACTTGAAAAAGATAATACTTTTTTATTCTATTAGGGCCTTTACATGCCAATGAATTAACACAGGTTTCTGATATAAAATGTGTGCAGCATTACTGCACACATTTTATGTTAGTGTTTTTGTTCATGTATTCTGCTAAGGGAGGGAGAAGGGAAATATTAGGAAGTAGTAGAACTTTCCATGCTACAGAAATATTTTAAGTTCCACAAACCTGCATAATACAAACCGTACCAAATGGAACTGCCCCAGAAAGCCCACAATCTACCTATCCCAGTGGGTTCAAGTATTGGTTAATGCAGCTCATCAATGCTCCCACATAAAATGAATAAACAAGTCTTCCGCACTCTAATGACCTACACAAAGCTTTATTATTCCAGAACTAGATCACAGAACAGTCTGCCCAGACTATGTCTCATTCTGCCATGTTTCTCCCAACAGGGATTAATCCCTTTTGAGTGAAACATGTCAGAGCAAGGCTTGGTCTTGTTTGTTTTCCGTATAATGCAATTTTTGAGCATTCACCATTCATTTTTATGGTCCTGCTTAATGTGTGCAGATGCACAAAAATGCTGCAAAGCTTTTTAACTCTCTGTAGTGCCCAGATGTAAACTAGCCACATAAGGCTATATTCATGCTGGAGATTTAGACCAGTGCAAATTGCAGCGGGAAGGAATCTTTTGATTCCTGCTGTGGCTAGGTGCAGCTTGCTTGACCCGTTCACTAGAATGACAGGTCGCTGGCAACCGCAGCTATTTGCAGTTTTCGGTATAGCCAGCGATTACCTGCAGTGATCGTTGCTGAACCGAGTTTGTGTCCCTCAGCGATCACCGCAGGTAATCCCTGGCCATGCAGACAGTCATGAATAGCTGCAGCCGCTGGCAGCCAGTCATTATAGTAAAAAAGGGTCGGGGCCCAGCGGTCACACCTAGCCGCTCAAAGCTGCAGCAGCTGAAATTGCCGGTGTGAATATGACCTAAGAATGAATTGGATTTTTACCCTAAAATAGGTTTTTTTTGCAGTAAGCTGCACAGGCGTGAAAAGGCCTTTAGTGACTAGCAACATCTATATATATATATATATATATATATATATATAGAACAAAATTATAAATGCAACACTTTTGTTTTTGCCCCCATTTTTCTTGAGCTGAACTCAAAGATCAAAGACTTTTTCGATGTACACAAAAGGCCTATTTCTCTCAAATATTGTTCACAAATCTGTCTAAATCTGTTAGTGAGCACTTCTCCTTTGCCAAGATAATCCATCTACCTCACAGGTGTGGTATGATTATTGCACAGGTGTGCCTCATAGTGGGCACAATAAAAAGCCATTAAATGTGCAGTTTTTTTACACAGCGCAATGCCACAGATGTCACAATTTTTGAGTGAGCATGCAGTTGGCATGCTGACTCGTCCTCGTCGGGGTCTCTACCTGACTGCAGTTCGTCATCGTAACCGACTTGGGTGGGAAAATGCTTGCATTCAATGGTGTCTGGCACTTTGGGGAGGTGTTCTCTCAACGGATGAATCCTGGTTTTCACTGTACAGGGCAGATGACAGACAGGGTGTATGGCGTCTTGTGGGTGAGCGGTTTGCTGATGTCAAGGTTTTGGATCTAGTGGCCCATGGTGGCGATGGGGTTATGGTATGGGCAGGAGTATGTTATGGACAAGGAACACAGGTGCATTTTGAATGCACAAAGATATGACGAGATCCTAAGGCTCATTGTTGTGCCATTCATCCATGACCATCACCTCATGTTGCAGCATGATAAGGCAGGACCCCATGTTGCAAGGATCTGTACACAATTCCTGGAAGCTGAAAACATCCCAGTTCTTGCATGGCCAGCATACTCACCGGACATGTCACCCATTGAGCATGTTTGGGATGCCCTGGATCGGCGTGTACGACAGCGTGCTCCAGGTCCTGCCAATATCCAGCAACCTCGCACAGCCATTGAAGAGGAGTGGACCAACATTCTACAGGCCACAATCAGCAACCTGATCAACTCTATGCCAAGGAGATGTGTTGCACTGTGTGAGGCAAATGGTGTTCACACCAGATACTGACTGATTTTCGGACCCCCCCCCCCCCCCTCCCAATACAGTGAAACTGCACATTTTAGAGTGGCCTTTTATTGTGGCCAGCCTGTGCAATAATCATGCTGTCTAATCAGCATCTTGATATGCCACACCTGTGAGGTGGATGGATTATCTCGGCAAAGGAGAAGTGCTTACTAACACAGATATAGACAGATTTGTGAATAATATTTGAGAGAAACATAGAAAAAGTCTTCGATCTTTGAGTTCAGCTCATGAAAAATTGGGGCAAAAACAAAAGTGATGCATTTAAAATTTTGTTCAGTGTATATATGTACGAATTTTAAAATATATATTTTCTGTATATAAATTGAGACATACAGTCCAAAATTAGGTGTAATTTGGAAAATTGTCATGTCACAAAACCTCATTTAAGAAATCCTCTCCTCCTGTGTTCAGCATCATATTATGCCACCTGCCAGATAGTCAACTTACTGTACACTGGGGATCTTCTCTGCTGTAAAATGCTTACATTCAGCACTGGGCTGCTCCACAGATCTGTTTGCATGCTATTGATGCTGATGGCTGTACCAGCTGTCCTAGCTATCCTGGCTGATTTCTCACATGGGATTAGGTTTAATAGGCTTCCATAACTATGTAACTAATTAACTATTGTTCACTAATAGCACATTGCTCTGAAACTGTACTTAGGCACACAACCACAAGTATTCAATACGGATGAATGGTAGCGCAAGTCATGTATTGTATGTTTAATTGAGCTCTGCTAAACTTACTTTTTCTGGAAATACAGGACATAAACATGCATGCAAAAACACAGTTCAGACGACCAAACATACACCATAAAGTATTAAATAAACAATTTGGTTAACACTGTATTAAAAGTTGATCATGCAGGGCAAATCATGGAGTTTACTTAGTAGAATCCCAGGTTTAACTGCACTTTACCCACTTGATCTCCAAAAGATTTTACCCCTTTTCATGACCAGGCCATTTTTTTTCTATTTAGCATTGTGCCACTTTAACTGGTTATTGCAACGCTGTACCCAAACAAAATTTGTATAATTTTTGTAATGCAAATAAAGCTATTTTGGTGGTATTTGATCACCACTGGGTTTTTTTTTTTTTTTTGCAAAACAAAAAAGAACTAAAATTAAAAAAAAAAAAAAATATATATATATATATATATATATATATATATATATATATATATATATATATATATATATATATATATATATATAATTTTTTTTTTTTTTACTTTTCAAATTTCTTCATACATTTTGGCCATAAAGTATTCTGCTACATGTCTTTAAAAAAAGAAAATCTCAATAAATGTATATTGATTGGTTTGTGTGAAAGTTATAGCCCTTACAAGCTACGGTATATATACTGGAATTTTTTTTTTTTTTTTTTCTACTACTAATGGTGGTGATCAGTTAATTATAATGGGACTGCGATAGTGGGACGGGCAATCTAAAACTAACGCTGGGACAGGACCTAGCTGACACTGACCTCATACAGTAATTAGCGCTAATACTATACACGGTCACTGTACTAATGACACTAGCTGGGAAGGGGTTAACATCTAGGGCAATCAAGGGGTAAATGTGTGCCTAACAATGTGTAATGTGTGCTGCTTTTTACTACAGATCTTTGTACACAAGAGATTATTCCCTCTGTACAGAGCCCTGTGTTGATTGTCAACACAGGACTGGGATTGTACATTGCCATCAGCAGGTCCCGGCAGTGAATGATTGGCCAGGACTTGCTGACAGACTCCCACTGTGTACAACCACAGCGGGTGACGGCGGGGTGGGGTTGGGGGGCTGGGGGGGCTGGGCTCATACACTTGCACTAAACCTGGAAGCAGAAAGCGATGTACGAGTACATTGATGTGCCTGTGTGCATCACCTGTTCACAGTACATTGAGGGCGGGCAGTCCTCAAGTGGTTTTAAATAGTTTATTTGGGCCAATTTGGCTTAAATGAACTATTTCCATAAAAAAACACACTGTGTGTGTGTGTGTGTGCTGTAGTAGCATTAGCTACATATTAAGCGGAGCTGTGTCCCAGCACCAGTATGGGCAACTTTCTGTCTGCTCCAGGTATTAAAGAGAGTCAGGCTGAGTGCTTCTCTGCCATTCAGAAGCAGCCTTGTCATTTTATCAGTGAATACAAGGGTTCCTGTGATTGGCCGAGATGGAGATCGTGACATCATCTGCCTGCCTCTCCAACTCTGCCAATCAGGGGAAGCCTTGTATTCATTGTAAAAATATAAGGCTTCTCCTGAATGGCGAAGAAGCACTCAGGCCGACTTTCTGTATTGCTGACAGCAGATGGAAAGCTTCACTACTACCAGAAAACAGCAGCATATTTTCTGAAACTGTGAAATGAAATATTTTGAGTTGTACTTACATGTATCATGTGTTCAGCTGGCCAGGGCTGTGATATCATTTATAACCCTTTATTCATAGAGCAGTGATAGCTATGATTTTACCAGGAAGTCTGCAGCTTGCTATTGCAGTGTGACAGGTGCTGTATTCTAATACAGTACAGTGTTTTGTTAATGCTTCTCTAAAGGTTATGCTTGTCACTTCTGTTCGCTGAAGGCTGTACTGAATAGACAGTTTACAGCTCCTGAATCAACAGAAAAACACTCCCTATTGTGCTTCCACATATATAGCAATCAGTACTGTAGACGCAGGCTTGAGATCCTAGCTATTTCCTGATGTCGTCAACAAATACATGATTTTTTTTCATGCTATCAACCTATCAATCTTATTGTTTTAATCAATCAGATAACTTAAACAATGGTTTGTTGTTATTGCAAGGGTATTGTGAAAGTGTAGAAAATTGATTGACTCCTCTGACATGATCTGCATTAAAATAGTCATAATTTGCCAACCAGTTTGATTATATTCACCTTTAGGCTGGGTTCACACTTGTGCGATCACAGATATTGCATGTGATTCACACCACAATGCTGTGCAGATCACATACGACGTCTGTACGATGCAAATTCAGCCATACAAACTGTATGGCTGAAATCGCATTGCATTCGCACCAAAATGGTGCAGGACCCTTTTTATAGTCCACACTGGAATCGGATTGCATAGGTGTTCCCACCTATGCAATTTGATTCTTCCACCATTTGACAGTTAGCTCTGCGATCTGCGAACCAATCTGGGGGTGTCATTAACTTAACACTGACATCCCCAGAGGTTTGCAGATGTCAGTGTAACCAGTGTGCGATTCAAGTGCAATGCGGGAACCAGCTCTGAATCGCAGGGTGTCCCACATCGCACCAGAACTTAATTTCACTTCTCAGAACCATTTGAAAAAGATTAAAATGGTTGTGAAATAATTTTAAACCAAACAATCTTTTTTATTAAATGGGTGGAAACGATGTGTCTTGTCAGCAATAGATTCAGGCATATTTGGCTATTGGCAGTATGAAAACTGCATGTTACACAGGTTAAATAAATTAGGAATCCTAAAGCTGCAGTTGATCTAGAGGAAGCCAAAACCCCCTAGGCCTCATTCACAATTTGTGATTAGGGCCTTTAGTGGATTACTGTAGCAAGAATATGAAGATTCCTGTGGCTGGAATCACATGTTAGAACAGCTGCAGCTGGGAAACCTGAAAAAAACAATGAAAGACTGACAGGATTCGCAACTGTCCGTATACACACAGCTACCTGCATTTAGGGTCCTAAGCACAATGGGGTTGATTTACTAAAACTGGAGAGTGAAAAATCTGGTGCAGCTGTGCATGGTAGCCAATCATCTTCTAAATTCAGCTTGCTCAAATAAAGTGGTACTAAAGGCTCAAGGTTTTTTTACTTTATGCATTCTATGCATGAAGGTAAAACAAAAAATTCTGTCTGCAGAAGCCCTCCAATACTTTCCTGAGCCCCATCTCGATCCAGCAATGTGCATGAGTGCCTCAGCTCTCTGGGAACTCTGCCTCCTCTTTGGCTGAGACAGCAGGGCGAGCCATTGGCTCCCGCTGCTGTCAATCACAGCCTTTGAGCCGATCAGGAGATAGAGGGGGCGGGGCCGAGCCACAGCTCTGTGTGTGAATGGACATGCAGAGCTGCAGCTCAGGAGCGAGCCTGCTTGGGTGCCCCCATTGCAAGCTGCTTGCTCTGGAGGCAGGAGGGAGGGACCAGGAGCTCTGGTGGGGGACATGAGAAGAGGAGGATCAGCAAAACCGCTGCATAGAGCAGGTAAGTATGAAATGTTTTTTAAGAGACTTTATTATTACTTTATGCTTTGACAATAAAACCTGGGTGCTGATTAGTTTCTATGCACAGCTGCACCAGATTTTGCACTCTCCAGTTTTTGTATCCCCAATCTGTCTGTATCTAACTGCTGGATACCGCTGGATGTTAAGATGTGAATAGCAGTGGACAGCCGTGGTTCCTGTCAGCCTGTAATTGCTTTGCACAGGTTTCCCATCTGCAGCTGTACACTGTCACCTGGGATTTCAGCCGCAGGAATCAGCAGATTCTTTTAACAGGAGTCCACTGCCAAGCCCAAAGTGTAAATGAGAACTAAAGCCTCATACACACGCAACGATTATCGGCCGACCGATCGTCCGACTTTTGTCCAAGTTGTGTTTTGTTGGTTGGAATGTGTTTAGACTGCACACAAATTTTCTCGGCCAACAAAATTCTACTTCAGAAGTGATGTCATGTGCTGGTTTGTTTTCTTTGTGTTCTTTCTTCACTGAGCATGCCCAGACTTGCTCATCAGATTTTTCCCTGTCGAAATCTGTGCTGACTGCATGAAAATCGGCCGTTGTGTTGACGGCCAACAAAAATTTTATAGTCTGCACACCAGATTTTTTTCGGCCGAAAAGTCGGAGTTGGTTGTCAGAAGCATCATACTAACAAGCCGAAAATCGGCAGATCGGACTTTGCCTGAAAATTCCCTGCCAATTTTCGACGCGTGTGTACGGGGCTTTAGACGCATTGTCCAATTTACTCTAATAGGGAAAGAAAAATCTTTCCTGATTGTCTGAGGATAATCGGATACTCCTTAGATCAACAATCTGCAGTGTTAATTCTTATAAATAATAATGGCCAGGATTCTTTTGTCTTTTTTTAAAGCAATCTATAGAGGTGGCTAGAACCAGTTCCTGTAAAAGTATATTTAAATTCTTTTGTACCTGGATGTGTTTTGGTAATGCAAGCACCACAACAAGTTTAATTGTGTATTGCTGTGTGCTGGGTTACAACGAATGGTCCCCTAACGCAGGTAAAATGGTTACTGCTCTATCTGTGTGCATTGTGGTAATGTGTGCGTTTTGCAATGCGATGATGTAAACTTGCCCTTACTGCAAAGAAACCTTTCTGTATGCAGAGGCTAAACGTCTTTAGTACATGGCACATTCATTACTTTACATTGAAAAAAACACAATACAATTCAATAGTAGGCAGACTGTTTTGCAGCATCACATACTGCGACTTAACTTTGAATATAATTACAGAGGAAATTAAAATGATAACATATGCCTATTGTAATATTTTGCAGGACTTTTGATTTTCTTATATCTCATTCCAGAGAAAAAATAAAATATAATTTGTAGCTGCTCTCACAAGCCATCAGATTATGGAAACCCTAAATAACGCAAAAGAGAAAACATGAGCAACCATAATTGGAGTGGAACAGCTGCAGCTCTCTGCAATACTGAACTGTCCACATAATAATTACAACCCAAACTCCCATTTTCTGACAATTCCCACCATCTTTATGTGATCGTTAACAGACAACGCTGCATTCTATGGATTTCTATTTATAGGACAAGCAAGACGACATCTCTGGGTTGGCCTTTGAGCTAATTCCATTTCCTCACTGACACAGGGTTAAAGAATCAGTTTGACAGCATTTCACATTCAATATAAAGATTTCAATCATTTTCTCAACAAGATTTCTCTGTTTCCTTTGGCAGTCCACACGGCAAGGTCACTCTCACCATATTTGGATGATATTAAAAACAGATTATCAGTCAAGTGCTCAGTAATTTAGACAGAAGTGAAATATTTGTTTACCACTACGATCTGGGGGAATCCATTAAATGACTCTAATAAATATTACATGGCCTGGTAGAGTAAAAGGTATTTAAAATTATGAAGGAGAATTATCAGCATTTTATTCTAAAATAATTCTGGTCTAATTCAAAACAGGATATTTATTTTAAGCAAATAGCTGTTTAAATCATTAAATACAGTCTTTTTTTTTTTTCCTGCTCAGCAGTGTGCGTGATTCTGACAGACTAGGAGATATTTATTAAGGCACTAATGATCAGTTTGGCAGGCATTTGCTCACTAGCATGGATTCTCCATATCTGTAGAGGATGTTTGTCTGATAAAGTCACATTCTCTGCAGTTGGCCACACATCTAAATTTCCTACTCCTTGATGGAAAATCCAGGTCTCAGTAAAAGTTAGCAGTTGTATAGTAATTGTTATTCCCAGTGTGTTTTGCACATTTGGTTTTTGCAGTTTTAACCACTTTACCACCGGAGGATTTTGCTGTCTTACGTCCAGGCCACTTTTTGCGATTCGACGCTGTGCGACTTTAACTGACAATTGCGTAGTTGTGCGACGCCATACCCAAACGAAATTTATGTCCTTTTTTTCCCACAAACAGAGCTTTCTTTTGGTGGTATTTGATCACCTGTGCGATTTTTACTTTTTGCGCTATAAACAAAAAAAGAGCGTAAATTTTGAAAAAACAACAATATTTTTCACATTTTTTATATGAAATTCCCCAAAAAAAATGTAAAAATCAAAATTTTTTTACATTTTTGGCCAATTTGTTTTCTGCTACCTATGTTTGGTAAAAAAATTCACAATAAGCGTATTTTGATTGGTTTGCGCAAAAGTTATTGCGTTTACTAACAAAGGGAAAGATTTCTGTCATTTTTGGTGTTTTTTTTTTTTTAACGCGTAATGGCGGCGATCTGCGTTTTTTTTTTTTTTGCGGGACTGCGACATTGCGGTGGACAGATCGGACCCTTGACTGACATTTTTGACACTTTTGGGGGTACCAGTGACATTACTGCAGTAATCAGTGCTATACATATGCACTGTTACTGTAAAAATGACACTGGCAGGGAAGGGGTTAATTTTTTTGGAGAGGGAGGGGTTAATGTATGCCTGGTGCTAACTGACGTGTGTGGGGGGAGGTGACTGAGTGACACAAGGACAGATCCAGGGTTCAGCTATGCTGAACCCTGCAATCTGACCCTGCCTGTCACTTAGGAGATCTGCCCGCTTGTGTTTACACAAGCAGGCGGATCTCCACACTAGATCCCCCCCGACGATCGGGGAAGAGCGGCGGCGATCGCCGCCGCTCTTCCCCTGGCCCGACTCCCGCTGTGACTGAAAACAGCGGGAGCGAGCCTCCGGCGAGGAAGGGGAGTGTCTGACGACGTAGTACTACGCCGTCAGACGATAACGAGCCACTCTGCCGCAGTAATATTACTGCAGGCAGATGTAAAGTGGTTAAAAATAAAGTGCTAGTAATTCTAAGTAATAGCATTAGTAAAAGCAGTATGTGCCTACCAGTCTGAATTTACAACTATATTGTCAAAAAGTATTGGGACACTTGCCTTTACTTGCCAATAACTTCAATGGCATCCCAATGGCATGCCAATAACTTCAATGGCATCCCAGTCTTAGTCGGTAGGGTTTATTATTGAGTTGGCCCATCCTTTGCAGTTTTAACAGTTTCAACTCTTCTGGGAAGGCTGTCCACAAGGTTGAGGAGTGTGTCTATGGAAATGTTTAACCATTCATTTGGGCGGAGGGGGATTTTGGTGTGGGGTTGTTTTCCAGGGGTTGGGCATGGCCCTTTAGTTCCAGTGAAGGGAAATCTTCAGGCCCTTTCACATGGGCTTTTGCGAACAGGTCTGCCTGTCAGTTTGTCAGGCAGGCCTGATTGTACCCTCCTTTCACCCCTATGGAGTGGCGGATGTCAGCGGTGCAATGTCCACTATGTGCCACTATCTGATCCTGTCCACCAAATACAGACAGATGGTGACCCTATTTTCCATCCGTCTGGAGGATCGAATAAAAACAGATAAGTGGTCTGTTTGCATCTGATCTCCCCATAGAGGAGAGCGGGACATGTCTGTCTCAGCACAGTGAGCGGAGACGGACCTGTCCTCCGCCTGCCAGTGGATCGATTCCCCACTGAGCAAAGCAGAGTCCACCGAGCACATTACTCGTGTGAAAGGACCTAAAGGTAATTTTTATACATTAGACCTTCCTTTATTTTATGACAAATCAGGAATCTTTTCATGCAGACTTCAAAAATTACTGTTAGGGTTACAATAAAAAACATTATAGCCATGTTCAAAATGGTTGTTTACTATATGTATTTTATGTTCTTACATTCTTCCTTAAAGTGATAATAAAGTCTTATTTATTTTTGTTTTTTTAAATGTCAAACATGTCATACTTACATACTCTGGTGGTTTTGCACAGAGCCGCCCAGATCCTCCTCTAGGGTTCCTCTAGCCCGCCCCCTCTCTCCTCATTGCCTCAGTGACTTTGACAGCGAGCGCCAATGGCTGTGTGCCTCAGCCAATCAGGAGGGAGAGTCCCGAACAGCCGAGTCTCCCTTGCAACATCGCTGGTCAGGATTGGCTCAGGTAAGTATTCGGGGGGGGGGGGGCTGCTAAAGACAGAAGGTTTTTTTTATCTTAAAGTATAACTAAAGGCAAAACATATTTTCTCTATCGCTCATTGACAGACGTAGTCTTCTTGATTCTCAAGAGCTGGGTTATGTTGTCTCCGCAGGAGTAGGACTAGGCAGAATGACAAAAACGTTCTGGCTCCACCCTAGGGGGCAGTCCCTGAGGGTATATCCTCCCTCTCTCTGCTACAGGGAATCAGTTTTTTTCTGTCTAGTCAGGAGTAAGGACCTAAGTTCCTTGCTGGGATCTTTTGGTCCTGGCAAGACTTTTTTTCTTTAAGAAAAAGACATTTTTTAGGTAGTTTTCTCCAGTGTTTTTTTCCTGTGAGATCTTCAAGCAAAAATGCCGGACTGGGCGACACTTGTGGTCACCCCAGCCGGCCTACGAGCGCGTGCAGACCATGGCATTGCGCTTGGTCGGCCGCGACATATTCAAGTAAGTATGCGGGGCCGGGCGACGGGCTGGATGTTGAAATCCAGTGGTCACCCCGGTTTCTGCCTAAAAGCGCGTGCAGACCAGTGCGCTGAGTCGGCCGCGACAGAGTCCCAGTAAAGGGACTGACTTTGCGAGTTAAAAGTCTCGCTTGGACGCCAGGTACCAGAGAGTCGAGGCGTCCATAAACCCCCACCCCGGTGGAGAGGGTATCGTGAAGAGAGGGTGCCTGTTGGTTCGGTATGGTGAGTAAACGTTCCCTTTTTTCCTCATTATGAGGCAGTATATATTATGGGCCCCTCCATATATGGTCAGTATATATCTGATACTTACAAGTCCCCCTTGTAATACAGCATGTGTTTGTGGGAAGTGGACTTGGTTCAAGAGCTAACACTCTACCCAGCAGACTGTAACATTACAGCAGACATAGGAGGGATAATCCTACCTTATGTGCAGTGTATTTCTGTAGATCCATATGTCACCTCTTAGCAGAGTGCAGGTGGATGTGCTGGGAAGACGATATCGGCGGTCCGCCGCCATTTTGCCGTAGACCGAATGCCTGTATGTCCTCAGGTCACGCCGGCCGCCATGTTTTTGGAGTCTTATGTCTCTTCTATGGGGGCGGCCATGTTTTGTGAGCCCAGCTACCTCGTGGAGGGCTGGGAACGCCGGAAGGCGTACACAGGGGGCGGAGCCACGCCTTCTGCCCGGGAAAAAGCAAACAGCTCCTTCCAGTCTGTGTAAGACAGACGCTGAATGCAGTTTGTTGGAAACTGCACTGCATCGGTTGGTGAGCCTTGGGGGTCCCTCTCTCTCTCTCTGGGATCGAGAAGCAGGTACTCTGAGGGGCGCTATTGCGCTAGGGGGAGACACACAAAAAAAAAAAAAAAAAAGTTTTTTTGTTTTTGCTGGCAAAGGTGTCCTGTATTAACATGGACCCTGCCACTCATGTATCTCCTCCGGATCCCCTCGAGGGGTCTGCGGGATCCTCCAGCACCCCATTGACAATTGAATCTTTGTCAGCTATTATGGAAACTTTTGTGTCCCGGGTGGAAGTGGCTTGTCAGGGACAGGGCGCAAGAAAGCGACCCCCGCCTAACCCCTTATTATCTGAAACTTCGGATTCAGACTCTGAGCCTATTTCTGCAGTTGCAGGTACTTCATCTGGTATTGGTGTCTCGGGTCCTGTCTCTTCAGACAGTGAGGAGGATGTTTCGGCATCCGCCATAGCCCGAGAGGAAGCGTTGGTAAACGCACTCATTGTATCTGTTCAAGAGACCTTAAGGTTACAGGGTATTCCATCAGAAATAGCTGAAACTGAGATCCCTTTTGGGACTAAAAAACGCATCAAAGTGGCGAAGGTTTTTCCATTGCCCAAATGTTTTGGCAATCCAATCGAAGAAGAATGGCGTCTGCCAAAACGCACCTTTAATATTTCTAAACGCATTGACAGGCGTTATCCGTTTGAGGAAACCCTGATTAAGAAATGGACAGAACCACCTGTGGTGGATTCACCTATTGCTAGATTGAATAAAGCCACGGTTATTCCTTTAGAAGACGCTCCGTCTTTTAAAGATCCAGTGGATCGCAAGATAGAAGCTATGTCTCGCACCATGTTTTCCTTGATTGGATCAGCTTTCAGACCAATAATTGCTATTGGTCTGGTTTCGCAGGCTGTAACTGAATGGACCAAGTGGTTACGCCGGGACTTAGAAGAAGTCCCTCAGGCGGTATCAGATTTGTTGGAACAAATGATACAGGGGTTACAGTTTGTATGTGATGCGGCGTTAGACGCCACTCCATTAATGGCGCGAGCATCAGTCTCAGCAGTGGTTCTCAGGCGTACACTGTGGCTAAAAGGTTGGTTAGCCGACCAAGGTTCCAAAAAAGCATTGGCTAATATCCCCTTTTCAGGAGAGCGTCTATTTGGAGCCAACTTAGATGAGATCATTAAGGATCTCACCGGTGGAAAAAGCACCTTTTTACCGCAAAATTTTAAAGGTAGAGGAACTCGTCAAAGACGAGGGCCTTCTTTTTCTGCTCACAAGAGGTTTTTTCGTCCAGTGGGTGAAAAAACTAAGTCCTCCAAAGCTCCTACAGGAGGCGTCAGGGGTCGTTGGTCGGGCAAGCAAAAGCCCGCCCCCTCCAGACCTGAAGATAAACCATCCAAAGCCTGAAGGTGCGCCCCCACCCGTAACTGGGGTGGGGGGACGTCTTCGCCGGTTCCCGGATCCATGGCTTTCCAGAATCCCGGACAAATGGGTTTGCGAAGTCATAAGGTCAGGGTACAAGATCGAGTTTCGATCTCTCCCACCGGCGCGATTCTTCCCTTCCAATATCCGACTATCCGCAGATCGTTTAGAAGATCTGCGGAGAGCAGTCACAGATTTACTACAACAAGGAGTGGTAGTCCACGTTCCTTGGACAGAACGGTTTCAAGGGTTTTATTCAAACCTGTTTACAATACCCAGGAAAGAGGGCAAAGTGCGTCCAATTCTGGACTTAAGAGCACTCAATTCTTTCGTCAACATAAGAAGATTCAGAATGGAGTCCATTCGCACGGTAGCAGCCTTCCTGCATCCAGGGGATGTCCTAGCGTCCATAGACATCAAGGACGCCTATCTTCACATTCCCATTTTCGCAGGACATCAGCGTTTTCTACGCTTTTCCGTAGAGGAGAACCACTATCAGTTTGTGGCGTTACCTTTCGGTCTTGCCACGGCTCCGCGGGTCTTCACAAAGGTGTTGGACCCAATGTTGGCACTTCTGCGCCAAAGAGGTATATCGATTCTAGGTTACCTAGACGATCTTCTGCTTCATGCAGAGTCTCCTCAGACCTTGCTACAAAACATAGAAATTACTATGATTTCTTTACAGGAATTCGGGTGGCTGGTGAACCAGCAAAAGTCATTCCTGGTTCCCACCCAGAGGCTCGAATATCTGGGTCTAATTCTAGACACAGTCAGGACAAGAGTTTTTCTTCCGGTAGGGAAACTCCGAAAGATTCAATCAGCAGTCCAGTTGTTACTGTCCAACAGCTGGTCTTCCCTTCGGACTTGCATGAGGGTTCTGGGGTTGATGGTGGCTTCATTCGAAGCAGTCCCATTTGCCCAGTCCCATACCCGAATTCTTCAGCAAGAGATTCTTCTCAGATGGAATCGGAATCCGGAATCCCTGGACAATCAGATACGATTGAGCAAACAGACCAGAGAGTCTCTGGTTTGGTGGCTTCGGTCTCCAATGCTCAGCCAGGGAAAGTCATTTCTGCCAATATATTGGACGATAGTGACCACGGATGCCAGTCTATCCAGATGGGGAGGAATTCTTGGTCAGTTATCTGTCCAGGGACTTTGGTCCCCGGAAGAATCCAGGTTACCGATAAATGTATTGGAACTGAGAGCGATCAGACTTTGTCTGATTCACTGGACCGAGCAGCTCCAGGGCAGCCCGGTTCGGATCCAGTCGGACAATGCCACGGCCGTGGCTTATGTCAATCATCAGGGGGGCACCAAGAGTGTCCGAGCGGCCAAAGAAGTGGCTTGCATTCTTCGCTGGGCGGAACGATTTGTTCCAGCAATCTCTGCGGTATTCATTCCGGGGGTGGAGAATTGGCAGGCAGATTATCTCAGCCGTCAGACCCTGGATCAGGGGGAATGGTCCCTCCATCCAGACGTTTTCCACCAGTTGTGCCTACGGTGGGGCACCCCGGATGTGGATCTGTTGGCATCACGATTCAACAGGAAAGTTCAGAGATTCGTGGCTCGCTCCCGCGATCCTCTAGCAGAAGCCGCAGATGCACTGATCGCCCCGTGGGGGCAATACCAGCTAATATATGCCTTCCCTCCTCTCGCGTTACTGCCAAGACTTCTTCGCAGGGTAGAGGAGGAAGGAATCCCAGTAATCCTGGTAGCTCCGGACTGGCCTCGTCGAGCTTGGTACGCCGACATGGTCAGACTGGTGGCGGACGTCCCATGGAGACTTCCTCTCAGAGAGGATCTACTGTCTCAGGGACCGATCTTCCATCCTGCTTTACGATCGCTGGCTTTAACGGCCTGGCTATTGAGACCCAGGTGCTGAAGGACAAAGGTTTGTCAGCTTCAGTTATTCCTACTCTAGTTGAAGCAAGGAAAGCGACTTCCAGAAAGATTTATCATCGCACATGGAAGTCCTACATTGCATGGTGTGAACCTTTGGGGTTCCGTCCTCGGTCTTATTCGATTAGTCGAATATTGGCTTTTCTGCAACAAGGGGTTGAGCAGAAACTGGCCTTGAGTACTATCAAGGGTCAGGTCTCAGCATTAGCCATCTTCTTTCAGAAGCCTTTGGCTACTCATTCCTTGGTGCGGAATTTCATCCAGGGGGTGCGACATCTGGCTCCGCCAGTGCACGCGCCGTTACCCCCCTGGGATCTTAATTTAGTGTTGTCGGTTCTTCAGAAACCTCCCTTTGAAGATATTAGGGAGATTCCTCTACCCACGTTGTCCCAGAAGGTGGCCTTCTTGGTGGCTATTACTTCTGCACGCAGGGTGTCAGAGCTGGCCGCATTATCTTGTCGTTCACCATATCTGGTGGTTCATAGAGATAAGGTGGTTCTTCGTCCGAATCCATCCTTCCTACCAAAAGTGGTTTCAGAATTTCATCTGAATGAAGAAATTGTATTACCTTCCCTGTGTCCTAAGCCCAGTCATCCTCGGGAATTTGCTTTGCACTCCTTGGATGTGGTCCGGGCGATCAGGGTATACTTGAAAACGACAGACTCGTTTCGCAAGACGGATTCACTTTTTGTGATCCCAGATGGACCCAAAAAGGGGTTGCCGGCATCTGCCGCGACCATTTCCAGATGGATCAGACAGACGGTAGTGCAGGCTTATTCTATTAAGGGTCGGGAGCCCCCGTTCCCTGTTAAGGCGCACTCCACTCGGGCACTTAGTGCGTCATGGGCCTTTCGCCATCAGGCGTCAGTGGTCCAGGTGTGCAAGGCGGCTACCTGGTCGTCGGTGCATACCTTCTCTAAACATTATAAAAATGATGTAATGGCATCGTCTGATGCCTCATTTGGCCGCAAGGTTTTGCAGGCCGCAATTTGAGGAGACCAGTGGTCTACCTCGAGGGTTTTTTTCCGTTGGAAAATTTTTTCTTTTAGTCTCATTCTTTGTTTATAATGAGCCTTTAAAACTTCTAGTTTGGCACCGGTTGGGCCTACTAGATTGGATTTGATTTTGTCAATCCCACCCCTCATTTGTGGCACTGCTTCTGGATGTCCCAGCTCTTGAGAATCAAGAAGACTACGTCTGTCAATGAGCGATAGAGAAAAATGGATTTTTGTAAGAACTTACCGTAAAATCCTTTTCTCTTAAGCTCATTGACAGACGTAGTACCCGCCCCTCTATCATTGAGTTGGGTTGGGTTAAATTCTCTGTACTGCTTTAAACAGAACTGATTCCCTGTAGCAGAGAGAGGGAGGATATACCCTCAGGGACTGCCCCCTAGGGTGGAGCCAGAACGTTTTTGTCATTCTGCCTAGTCCTACTCCTGCGGAGACAACATAACCCAGCTCTTGAGAATCAAGAAGACTACGTCTGTCAATGAGCTTAAGAGAAAAGGATTTTACGGTAAGTTCTTACAAAAATCCATTTTTTTTTTTTTTTTGGGATAGTGCTGGGATGGATCAGAACACCTGTCAGTTTTTATTGCTGTCTGTGCCTCTGTTAGGAAGATGCCCCCTCTCTATTTGGCCTATTTACCATTATCATTAAAAGTGAAAGTAAAAGAAAATCCCACATATTGAGTTGTCCCCAGAAAAGTAATAAAGGGGAAATCTTCCAATGAGAACACTAATTCTGGTGAGCTGGGGGTCCCCAAGGAATTTCCTTTAATTTGCAGGGATTTGCTCTCACTTCCTGTTTGGCTATGTGACAGGAAGTGAAGGGAAATCTCCGCAATGAGACACAGATGGAGAAAATCTGACAGGAGTTATAACCCTCCCTTGCGCTATCCAAAATGAAAAATGTTTTGCCTATAGTTCTTCTTTAATGCATAGAATGCATTACGATAAAAAAAACCTTCTGCCATTAGAACCACTTTAAAGATTACAATCCGTTGTGATCAGGCTTGTCATTACTAGTCCCTAAATTTTTAGGTACAACATTTTCCAGCACATTAGCACCGGAATACCAAGGAGCCACAATGATCAGCATTGAAAATGCATAAACATTTGCATTGTTTACCTCTGTCTGAAAATGTAAGCTGCCTGGCTTTCTCTGATCATAATACTTGCCTAAGCTGGTCATAGTCAGATCCTGTTGAGTTGGCCCAAATTTGAGCTATGGGTGGCTCTGTCAGCACCACCCGACATGACAAACCTAAATTTCTAAATCAACTGACCCTAATTGACAGCCAAAAGCTGACTGCATCCTGTAAGGCTCCATGTACACGGGACGTTGTAAATGGCCATTTAGGAGCAGTTGGGCGTTTTTTTCAGAAGCCCCTGAACCCACCTACATGTTATCTTATCTGTCCATGTACACAGGGTCATTTGCAGGCAGTTGAGTTCAGGGACGTTTTTTGGAATTATTTGCGTTCGAACGTGTGTTTTCCGGCGTATCAAACGCAAAAACGCGACCGAACGCGATGACCCACGTTTAGCGTTCGCAGTTTTCCATTTTAAAGGGGAATGATTTTTTTGACCTCTAGGAACGGTTCTAAACGCAAACGCCCGCTAAACGCGGGTGCAAACGCTACCTAACGGACGTTTCAAACGTCCTAAAAATTCCAGCATTCTAAGGGACTTTTAACAACGTCCCGTGTACATGGAGCCTTAGATGCAGCTACTGTTTTGGGTATTCAGGCAGGTGCAGTGCTATGGCTGCCTGAATACTGTAGCCAATAGTGGAGATTCCTTCATTCGCTCTTTAGCGTGGATGGGGTTTAACAAGAGAAAACAAAACAATGGCTAGTTTTAATCACTTATCCACAACAAACATGCAGCTAACTTGGTACGAGAAAAGTCAGAATCCTAATCTGTATACTTGTTCTAGGTCAGTGACCGAGCAATTATGGAAGCTTTGGAATCATGATACCAGGTATTTTCATAAGGAGAGTTCAGCAATGACAGGTTGCCTGAATTTTCTGCTTGGACATATCAGTTCATCTTCAGTTCACTAAGGGCAGTATAGTACGTGGTTTTGCAGTGGTTTGCTTTAAGATGTATGCCTTTTTGTAATGTATTGCATAGCTATGTTGCTACTGAACCATTGTGCAGTACAGACATCGCAAAGCATCTTTTCTGTTTAAAGGAAGCAGCTCACTCAGGGCAGAAGGAAATAATATCACTACTATTGTGAAGGTTAACTTTCAAAGGAAATGTTAGATTTATATTTGGAATGGGAAAGCGGTTAAGAGAAAATGGCACTCAGCACATTTGGACGCTACACTGTTTTTCATGGCTCTCTTTTCTGCAAGTACAAGTGCTCTGTTTAGCTAGAAGGGAAATTTTGTTTTTATTTTTCTATGACTGTGGCTTATGACCTGACGTTGTGGCCCCTAATGCTGAAATGCAGTGACGGGTGATTTGCATTGTCTGAAGACCACAGGCAGTGCTTGTATCAGCCAGTTCTGTAGAAGGATGTCGGGGCATTAGCAATGTGGGTCACGCTGTGTATTAAAGAACCCTAAGCAGACTAGAAGATGAAATTGATTTAACGAAACAACCAAAAGTCATAAAATTTATCACTGACCTGTAAAATGTTGATGTTTTCTATATAAAAAGTACAGTACTTTTCTATAGCTAAATTCCTGCAATGGCACAAAAGAATTTAATTCTGTAATCCTAAAAAATGTCTTTTAAATGTATTTTTTGTTGCCATATAAAGAATGTGCTGATAGGAGTAGAGCATTGGTGTGCGCAGCCTATTGCATTAGGGTGTGCACCCCAAAGCTCAAACACACGTGTGTAGATAGATAGATACATGGCCCTGGCACATTGATCTCCCTGCTGGCACTGTAAAAGAAGTGCATAAGCACTTCTCTCATGGCAGAGTTGGTAATCAGGAGATCTTTCCCATCTTCCCACTGCTACACAGAGCGATAATGCTAATGCAAACTAGGTTATTAGGGTGTGCGCATGCCTAAGGAGAAGAGAGCCTGAGACATGAACTTTTCAGTCTTCTGTTTTTGCTTTCACTATTCATTCAAAGGTAGACCTGTAGTTATTCCTTAAAGCTAAACTAAAACCTCCTACCCTTCTGTTTCATTTATAGTTGCCATAGCATTGCACATCAGTTGGGACACCAGCCATTTGATGGCTTGATAGTTCAGTTTAGAGCAGTGGTCCTCAACTCCGGTCCTCAGGGCCCACTAACAGGCCAGATTTTAAGTATTACCTTGGGGAGATGCAGACTAGAGTACTGCAATCACTGAGCAGCAAATGATATCACCTGGGATGTATTTCAGTTTTCTTGCAAACCTGGCCTGTTAGTGGGCCCTGTAGGCCAGGGTTGAGGACCACTGGTTTAGAGCACAAGCAACTGTGACCGTTATCATTCACAGCATGCCTTTAATGTGAGCCTCATTTACACTAGGCATACTTATTTGTGCATCCCTGCAAAGGGGCGTCTTTGCCCACACAGAGTGCACAGCTGTTCTGTGCATCCACATGCAGGCAGACCCATTCAAGTCTTTTGAGCCGCAGTGGCTGCATAGACATAGATGCTGGACCCATTTTCACAGCTGCGCAGTTGTATGTGTGCCCCCAAACGCACACTTCCAGGGACTCACACATGCACAACTGTCAACTTGTGACAAGCATCTGTGTCCATTCAGCCGCCACAACCCAATAGACATATTGGGACTGGCTGCATACAACACCTCTGTGCATTCTGTGCGGGAAAAGACAGCCCTTCACAGGGGTGTACAAATAAGTATGCCCATGTGAATGAGGCTTAACTGTTTTGAGAAAAAGTTTAATTGATGGGTTTGGCTCTGCTTTAATTGCAGCAAAATTAGGTCTCCTGCCCTTCAAGACTAGGCTGTGCTGTGCAACTCTCAGGATTGGATGGACACTTACAAATACTTTGGCAGCTGTATTTTATCTGTGTTCAGAAGTTTGCCTGAAGTTCATCTTTAGGGCTTGTTTACACCAAGCTTCATTGATCGCACAGTGGTGTCCGCTGGGAGCAAGCAGTGCAGATGTATCAAGCACTATTCATACAGCGGCATTGCTAACGTTTGGTGTCTGGTGGAAAATAAACCCTTAAAGCTTATGTTTTACAGGTAACCATTTTAATCTGTGATTTATAAATGATTTGATTTTTTAATGTGTGTTTGCATTGAAAACCGTGCATGTTAAAGAAGATGTAAGGCAACCTATGTCAATCTGCTTGTAAATATGGTAGATGAATGGCTATCTCTGCTTCATTGATCCTAAAGCAAGCCATTAGTAAATCGGAACTCCTGAACTTCATATTTGTTACAGGGTTGGTGAAATAGAAAGCAGCTGCTCATACCATTACAATATGATAACATACATTGGCATAATGTGGTGGCAATCATTCTGAAGGCACTTCAACACACCTTTCCCGCATTGTATGCACAACACACAAACTTGGTGCATTGCAGAAAATGCTTTATCCATGATTTTTGGCCTGTTGTGGTGCTTTGGGCAGCGAATATAAATAGAGAGATTGCTAATCAACATACTTGGGCCAACGTCATTTGTTTTGACACTTTCACAGTAGCAGATTCACTGAAATGCAGATTCCATTATCACTAGTGGAAGGTACTCTTACTGCCCAGAACTTTTGAAGTGTACTAGCAAAGAATCAGTAAGGAATGAAAGGCAGAACGCCTGTAGAAGAGAATGAAACCTAAGCACCTGCTAAATGCGACTATCACTCTTTAGTGTAAACACATGGATAAATATGGGATTCTAGGAGGACGATGCTGGCAGACGCCTGCTTTACTTTGTACCTTGCCTGGCCACAATTGATCAGTGCAATCATTAAAAAAATGCAAAAGCACTGTGTTTAAGGTATGTGCTAAATTTTAACTCTTTTCATGGATCAAAGTAAGATTAGATTTTATTTTAGCCCATATTTATTGATTTCACCAGTAATAAAGCTAGAGCGGTGCTCCACTACCCCAACCCCCCCATGTTTTTAGCACTATTTACCTGTAGGTATACCAGGAGGCTTCAGGTGCAGGTAAAAGTCAGTCTGGGCTGGGTTGGAATGGCAGCATGGGGAGGGGGGCTAAAAAGTAGGAAAAAAAAATACCTCAATTCTGCTTGGGGAGGAGAAATGCTGTTGGGAGTTAAGTTCTGCTTTAATATTTATAGATTATTTTAATTTATTTGGTGCCCACTGACATGTAGGATGTAGTGCTTAAACACTCCTGTTTTCATGCAAAATTTATATTCATGTGTCTAACAGGGATTCTAACATAGCATTACTCATGAAGGAAAGTACTTCTGCTCCAGAAGGTGAATTACCATGGCAATCACTGGTACAGTTATTCAGTGTTATCACAGGAGAACATATATGTATTTATTACAATAAGGACCTCAGTAGGTCTCATTCATCTGGAGTGGTGCTTGCAGAGATCAGTAATTTGGTGATTAGAAATGCTGTATGATGACAATGGCTTTCTTTCCTATTAGTGATTAGCATAGAGCTGCATAAAGCTCAGGCTGTCAACCTTTTTATTTCAAAGGAAAGAGGTGGGCAAATTATAGTGAGGGAGATTCACTAAGCATTTTACTAAAAGGACCAGGCACATTTCTAGTGCAAATTAGGCCTCATCTTCGGAATCCTAGTCGTTTTTCTTTACCTCTGAAATCCCTTTCACCTTTATTGCAGTAGTGCTGCAAACATCAGAGACATAAACTATTTCTCTTAAGATGCACTCAATAAAGAAATAGTCGGGCCATTCTTTATATTGACATGTTGGGAGGGGGGGGGATTTATAAATTAAGCTGATAATAAATCTGTCTCTCAGTCTAAGGCCTTAACCACTTTAGGACCGGAGGATTTTCCTGCTTTACGTCCAGGCCACTTTTTGCAACTTGGCACTGTGCGACTTTAACTGACAATTGCGCGGTCATGCAACGTCGTACCCAAACAAAGTTTACGTCCTTTTTTTCCCACAAACAGAGCTTCCTTTTGGTGGTATTTGATCACCTCTGCGCTTTCCATTTTTTGCGATAATAATAAAAAGAGTGACAATTTTGAAAAAATAACAATATTTTTCTAATTTGACAGTAAAAATATATCCAATATATTCAATTTTTGTCATATATTTAGGCCAAGATGTATTTAGCTACATGTCTTTAACAAAATAATTCTCAATGAGCGATTTTTTAACCGCTTTAAGACTGGAAGATTTTACCCCATTCCTGACCAGGCCATATTTTGCAATTCGGCACTGTGTTACTTTAACGGACAATTGCACGGTCGTGCGACACTGTACCCAAATTAAATGTATGTTCTTTTTTTCCCCACAAATAGAGCTTTCTTTTGGTGGTATTTAATCACCTGTGCGATTTTTGCTTTTTATATTACTTTGCTATAAACAAAAAAGAGCGACAATTTTGAAAAAATAACAATATTTTTCACATTTTTTTATATGAATACCCCCCAAAAAATGTAAAAATCAATTTTTTTTAATATTTTAGGCCAATTTGTTTTCTGCTACATAAGTTTGGTAAAAAAAAATCGCAATAAGCGTATTTTGATTGGTTTGCACAAAAGTTATCCCAGCTACTAACTATGGGAAAGATTTATGTCATTTTTATTGTTTTTTTTTTTTTTTTTTTAACGAGTAATGGCGGCGATCTGCGATTTTTTTCTTTTTTTTCGCGGGACTGCGACATTGCGGTGGACAGATTGGACCCTTGACTGACATTTTTGACACTTTTGGGGGGACCAGTGATATTACTACAGTAATCAGTGATAAAAATATGCACTGTTACTGTAAAAATTACACTGGCAAGGAAGGGGTTAACTTTATTGGTGATCACGGGGTTAAATGTATGCCTGGTGCTTACTGACGTGTGGGGGGGAGGGGATTGTGTGACACAGATCGCAGGTTCAGCTATGCTGAATCCTGTAATCTGTCCCTGCCTGTCACATAGGAGATCCGCCCGCTTTGTTTACACAAGCGGGCGGATTTCCTCACTCGATCCCCGACGATCGGGGAAGAGCAGCGGTGATCACCGCCTCTCCTCCCCTGGCCCGACTCCCGCTGTGTCTGAATACAGCAGAAGCGAGCCTCCGGCGGCGCGCGCACGCCACCCACAAGGGGAGGAGTCCAGCGACGTAGGTTTACAACGCTGGGCGGAATCGAGCCACTTTGCAGCAGTACGCTCAATGTGAGCGGTCGGCAAGTGGTTAATGCACACTGCAGCTCAAAAACCTCTGTTTTACAGGCATTTAGCGCCCCTCAATGCTAACATATGTGTCTATACACACATGGGTGTTTAGAGGCAGACAGGTTTAGAGACAAAGAAAAAAACCCACTGATATTGTGTCCAGATGCAGCATATTGGTAGAAAAAACACCCGATGTAATCGCATCTAAACACGCTTAAGTGCTAGGCACTGCAAACTCTTTAGCGTTCATTAATTTCAATAGACAGAGTAAATTATTATTATTCTGGCCAAATAAATAAATGAATGCCAAAGCGCCTAACATGCCTAAACTCATATAAGCGTGCCCAAAAGCGTTTGCAAAATCGCAGCTTAAGGCGCGTTTTTGATGCTGCTTTTACCTCCTTATACAAATGAACAGTATCTTGCTCATTAAAATAAATTTCATACTGTGAACACGTCCACCTTTGCTAGTACAATATCTAGCATAAAAGTCCAATATTTTTAACACATTAAAAAGTGCAATGACATGAAAAGATGATTGTTAAGCCCTGAAGAGGCGAGTAACAGAAGTCAAGTGCTGAAGTTTTAAAGGCCATCCTCGCCTAAAGTCTAACGTGGATATATTTCAGGTCTACGTGGTTGAGAGCAAAATTAATCACACAGTGGGGCTGATTTACTAAAACTGGAGAATGCAAAATTGGTTTCTATGCACAGCTGCACCAGATTTTGCACTCTCCAGTTTTTTAAAATCAACCCCAAATGATTATAATTCTATTGCGCTTCTATGACTGGCAGAATTCTCAATTTTGCAAACCAAAGGATTCATTTTTTGTATGGATTCTTCATCATATAGGAGTCAATTCACAAAGCTTTACCGCATGCGATAGGGGTATCAGATTACTCATTTGCATAAATTATTGCATGCGGTAAATTAAGTCCAATTCGCAAAAAAAAAAAATATTATGCAATATTTACAGGGAAAAAAAATGTGCCAGTAAATATTGCATAAACAGTTCTTAAGTCCAATTCACAAAAGGACCGTAGAGTAAAAAAGCATGCGATAATTACCACCAGGGTTTTGCTGGCAGTTTTACATGTGCTATTTGTCAAAAAACAGCCTAGGGGTCAGGGGACTGCATTAAATAATATGGTAATAACTGCTAAATCAAACAAATGCCGCGTTCAGTATTTAACTCAAAATTCTTAATGAACTTAACACTTTCACAATTGTTACCGCATGCTGTACTTTACCACATTTTATTCGCTGTTGTTTACCTCTTAGTGAATTGACCCCATAGACACCATTTTGGCCATTTAGAAATGATCCTTGGCCTCTCAGAGATATTAGGAGAGGCTGATTCTATGCCTTATTGCCCAACAGTAACTAAGATATCTTTTGGGTGGAAATGATTTGAAGACAGTGATTGGATAGCATGGAATGGTTTTAGAAAGTCCCCAATGTGTAAAGTAAACAAGTTTTGCCCAACTAGTAATCCTGCACATTTTGGCTCTGCTTTAAGCTTTAATTGCTGCTAGACAGAACTTTTGCAACTGATAAGTGCTTGTTCTTGTTAGACTTAGAAGACGTAGCCCCGAAGCTTTGTGACATATAATAAATATTAGAGTAATATAAATACACGGTCTGTGTAGTAAGTATGCAGTTATATATGCCCTTGTGAGGCTTCTTTCTCATTTTATGGATTTTGCATTTCTTAATGCCGTTTTTTTTTAGACAAACCTTCCTGGGTGACTGTTGAAGTCATGGGACTATGCTGAGGATGATGGCAGTGGTGCATGCTATTGGTCATGTTCTTATCAGCACACTGCATTCTTTGTCTGTTGCTGTGTGCTTCCTTTGTGTTGGCAACATAAATCTACATGACAGCGCGGGTGTCAAACATGTATTCCCAGAGCACTCATTTCCTGCAGTGTGTTCTGCTAAGAGGACTTGTGTGTGTGAAAAAGGCTCACACTTTCCTCCACTGTCATTGGAGAAACTTCTCTTCCTCCAGGTGCTGTCTAATTCCTTCTGTGCTGTTTGGGGACTAAGCAATCTGTGAGAGACTTGTAATTAGGGGAATGTAACTTACCAAGCACCGCTGCCTGACCCCGGCCTTGGGGTGAGTAATTTCATCATCCGTTTGTCAAATTGACTTTTATACAGTACAAATTGAATGTTATATTCTCCTTCAGATACTGTATGGTGTCAGACTTTAGGGTCAATTTTGTAAGCTGCTTGAGTTATACCGTATTTAAGTTCCCTATTTCACCATATTCTTTTTTTTTTTTTTTTAACAGTTCACATACATACATAAATATTGCATGGGTGTACAGTTGTAATTATTTCACATGAAATAGTTATGCATCACTGAGATCCTTTGTCTCTGTTAATATGTGTTATCTCTTATTTTCTCTCATTATTTTTTTCTTCACTTGAGACTCTGATCTCCACAATGGTAACCTCATAGAACCACACCCTTGCTGCTTCTGCCATATGCTTGTGGTATATTAAGCAGCAGTAGCTCGAAATAATGTATTGAATTGATTTTTAATATCAAATACTGGCAACATCAAAAATCTGACATACACGCCATAAATTCGGGTGATTGTTGCAATTAGACATAAACCACTTAAGCCCCGGAGGATTTGGCTGCTAAAAGACCAGGGTTTTTTTTGCGATTTTTTACTGCATGACTTTAACGGACAATTGCGCGGTCGTGCGACGCTGTACCTAAACGAATTTGACGTCCTTTTTTTCCCACAAACAGAGCTTTCTTTTGGTGGTATTTGATCACCTGTGCGATTTTTTGATCATGCGCTATAAACAAAAAAAGAGCGTAAATTTTGCAAAAATAACAATATTTTTCACATTTTTTTATATGAAATTCCCCCAAAAAAAATGTAAAAATCAAAATTTTTTAACATTTTCGGCCAATTTGTTTTATGCTACATATGTTTGGTAAAAAAATCGCAAAAAGCGTATTTTGATTGGTTTGCGCAAACGTTATCGCGTTTACTAACAAAGGGAAAGATTTTTGTCATTTTTGGTGTTTTTTTTTTTAACGTGTAATGGCGGCGATCTGCGATTTTTTTTTTTCGGTACTGTGACATTGCGGCAGACAGATCGGACCCTTGACTGACATTTTTGACACTTTTGGGGGGACCAGTGCTATTACTACAGTAATCAGTGCTAAAAATATGCACTGTTACTGTAAAAATTACACTGGCAAGGAAGGGGTTAACTTTATTGGACAGGGAGGGGTTAAGTGTGTCCTAGGGGCGTGTTTCTAACTGTGCAGGGACATTGCTATTGGTGTAAAAGCAAAGATCCACGGTTCTACATAGTAGAACGGTCAGATCTTCACTTTTACACAGGGAGAACTGACAGGCGGCTTGTTTACATAAGCCGCTCTGTCTTTCTCCCTTCACAGGAGCGATCGCAGTGTGACTGGCGGACATCGAGTCCGCCGGTCACACGCACTGACTTGTCTGTGAACGAGCCACGGCGGGCGTGCGCCCGCCCGCAATTGGCTCGCAAGTCAGTGACAGGCAAGTGACGTACCGATACGTCACTCTGCCTGGCCGGGGCTGACCGCCGCAGTATATAGTCGTGCGGCGGTCGGCAACCGGTTAATGGCTGTGTGTTGAGTTATTTTGAGGGAACAGCAAATTTACACTTTTATACAAGCTGTACACTCACTACTTTACATTGTAGCAAAGTGTAATTTCTTCAGTGTTTTCACATGAAAAGATATAATAAAATATTTACAAAAATGTGAGGGGTGTGCTCACTTTTGTGAGATACTGTGTGTATGTATGTGTGTGTGCGTATATATATATATATATATATATATATATATATATATATATATAATATATATATATATATATATATATATATATATATATATATATCACACAGACACACTCTTCCTTCCTTTACGATGATGCCATTTGGTAGCATTGTATTTGTTCATACTGAAAAGTTGGTGTATTGGTTACTACACTCTGCATAATGTTACTAAATGAAGCCTGAAATCTATGTGCAGTGCTGGATTCTTTCAGTTGTTGTATACTCAATAGAGGTTGCTTTGACCAAGCAATCTATAAGGGACTTCACTGCCAGAAGAGATTAGCATAAAATTAAATCCCCCCAGTTACCGCTGGTGCCTTCACATTACATTTAAATTAGAACCTTGCATTCAGCTGGCCTGGAACCCAGTGTGCAAGAAGGAAATGTGACAGGTCACTGAGCAAAGCTTACAAGCTGTATTTCTCTTGTTTTGTGCCCCTTTTGCATCGTTCAATGTACACTTCACAATTCAGCAAGTGCTGACCTGATCATGTGTCTACACTGATTGGTAGTTATAGAAAACTGATAAAGAATTTCCTCCTTCTCTAAAGCATGCCATAATCTTTATAGCCTAATATGGTCCTAACCATTATGTAATCAGTAAGACAGATCCCAAAGATCAGCTGTTTTTTTTCTCTGTATAATTTCTGTCCTTTGCCAGATGTTGTCTTCATGCTTTCTCAGGCACCATATTCATTCAGAATCTTTGTATTTCTCCTAGCTGAATTGGATTCAGAACATGCACAGAGAGTCCTTGATATGGAATATGCCCAGCAGATGAAGCTAAAGGAACGACAGAAGTTCTTTGAAGAGGCTTTTCAGCAGGACATGGAGCAGTACCTGTCTACTGGGTATCTACAGATATCAGAGAGACGAGGCAAGTGACTAAATCCTCTTGACTTCTTGGGGTGGTGTAAGAAAAATAGATTCCTGTTGTAGCCAGAATTACTCTTTCATTCATCGACGGAGACAGCGCTCCATAAATCATAACTAATGGGTTATATTGCCTCCTCCAGGAGTAGGACTAGCAGAACAAAAAACACCTGGCTACGCCCATGGGCCATCCTCAGCTGGTATATAACCACCTCTCTGCTCTATGTAATCAATTTTAATCCGTCTAGTCAGGCGTAAGGACCTATGCTTCCGGCTTGAATCTCTGGTCCTAGCAATTTTCTCCTTCCATACATCTTTTTTGTTTTCTCTTGGGAGATCTACAATTGACGGGCTAGATTATCTAGATCCAGTGGTCAGCCCATCCCAGCCAGCGAGCACGTGCAGACCAAAACTACTTGCTAGGTCGGCCACAACATAGCCTCACGAACAGAGGCTGGCTCACGAGTTAAGTCTTGCAGGGTCGCATGCGACCGGGCTTGGGTCTGAGTCGCAGTGATCCCTTGGCCAACAGCACCCCTACTTCGGTGGCTAGGAGTTCTGTCTGGAGCATTACCCGCACCATGGAAGGGTATGTACAGTCCCCCCTGTCCCCTTTAGGAGGTTTTCCTTGGGGTGGACGTGGGTAAACTCCAGGGACGGTCAGACCTGCCTGCAGGTTCCCTCCTCCCATCCTTAAATCCCTCACTGAGCTGGGCTTCCCCACTCCCATTCCTCCCTGTCTGAACCTAGAGTTTGGTGGGGGTCCCAGGGTAGAAAATGCAACAGAGACCCCTGAGGTCTCCCTGCTATCCCCACTCTATAAGGGTCCTGGGATAGTGTATGTCCCGCCCTAGTAGTCTGGAGGGGTTCCAGTGTGGGAGACCCCTAAGTGCATGAACTGCTGTTTGCAGTGTGGGTGTAGTGCAGTGGGGTCCCAGTGCAGAGTGCACAGCAGGGTCTCCCCTAAACGTGTGTCCTACCTTCGGGGGGGGGGTTTCCTTGCAGAGGGTGCAGCATTGCAGAGGGTGCAGGTGAGATCCTGGCAGCATGCTTCAGTGTTTTTAGCTGATGGTGGTCATTTTCCCTTAGTCTGGCTGGTCTCCAGTTGGCGGCCATGTTTGTGTAGCAGGATGATGTCACGGGGGTCATTTTCCCTTAGTCTTGGAGATGCTGGTGACAACTGAAGCCTAGTGGGGATGCCGAAACTCCTCCTCTTCCTCTTTAGTTTCCGCTTGCTGTGTCCAGGACATATAAACAAGGATAGCGTCCATGATGATGCTTGAGGGGATTTTTTAGTGGTGCCAAAAGATTGTTTTTGTACTGCAAGGTCTTCCTTTCCTTATGGAGCCTCAGGGTCACATCTCCCCCACTGACCCCTCATGGAGGTGGCACTGATGATTGCACTGATGGCTGTCCTGCAGTCCTTTGTGTCCCGGGTGGAAGTGTTGTGTTGGCAAAGGCCCAGGAGGAAGCATCCCCCACCTTCCCCTGCTCAGGAGGTCTCCTCTGTTTCTGAGCCTGATGCCGCCATGGACGCGGCCCATCCAGGGGGATTTAATATCACACCCGCTGACCCAACTGATAGTGAGGATTATTCCTCCATGGTCGCAGCAGCAAATGAAGACGCACTTATCACTGCAGTGTGTGAGACTTTAAAATAAAGGATGTGGCTGATGTAGCCACGGATGTGGCTGTGTCATTTGGTGCGTACAAGTCGCATCATACTCCAAAGGTGTTTCCTTATGAGCCTTATTTTGACAGATTTTCCTGTAAGGAATGGGAACAACCAAAATTACCCTTAGTGGTCCCCAAACGTTTTGCTGTATGTTACCCTTTTGAGGAGTCACTTTTAAAAAAGTGGACTAGTTCACGAGTGGTGGACCCTCCTGTTTTCAGGTTGAATAAAGCAACTGTGATCCCAGTAGAGGAATCCTCGTCCTTTAAGGGCCCAGCTGACAAGAAAGCAGAGGCTGTGGCATGCAGCATGGTTACTTTGGCTGGTTCGTCATTGCGGCCAGTCTTTGCCTCAGCCCTGGTGTTTCAGACCCTAACTGAATGGGTCAAGCTTTTGTGCCAGGGCCTGGGGGTTGAGCAGGTCCCCACTGCTTATGTTGATTTAGCGTACCAGCTGGTCCATGGGCTGCAGTTTATTTGTGATGTAGCTTTGGATACATCTCCTGTGCTGTCCAAACTTTCTGTTTCAGCGGTGGTGATTAGGTGCGTGCTGTGGCTTAAGAATTGGTCTTTGGAGCAACTGGGCTCCGCCCTTCACATGGAGAAATATATTTACCTGCATAGGGGTGCTCCGGCTAAGTTCCAAAAAGTTTGGGGAGTCTGGCTGAGTTCTCCGGGGATGGCTCCTACGGACCTGATCCTCGACCGTCTGTTGCTTTAATTGCGGGGGTGGTGTGCACCTCTGGTGGTCTGGTCTGGGGGAGATGCTTTGCTCTTTGATGTATGATTACTCTCTAGTATTGCAATCTTAGGTTCAGGTTGTTTTCTGCTTTCTACTGCATAATTGATTGATGGCTGAGATCTGTAAAATATTATGTGCCTTACCTTGTTATTGTTTTTCTGTTCTCGTTGCACTGTTTGTATATGTGTGCGATTTTTTTCAATGAATCTTTCTCTTGATTTAAAAAAGAATTGGTCTGCACACCAAGCCTCTAAAAAAGCTCTCATTGATCTGCCCTTTCAAGGCGATCACTTGTTTGGGGCTACCCTGGATGACATCATTAAGGGTATCACTGGTATAAGAGTACCTTCCTGCCAAAGTCAAGGAAAGGGAAGGAGCCTTGCCGCAGACAGGGGTCCTCCTTCTCAGCCCATAGAAAAGGATTTTGTGCTTCTGGGACGGAGAATAAGGGAAATAGATCTTTTAGATCTTCTCCTGGAGGTTCCAAGCAACCTTGGTCGGGTAAGCCTAGAGCTAGCTTCCCTGGACCAGCAGACAAGACTCCTTCAGCATGAAGGTCTGCCCTCACCCATTATTGGGTTGGGGGGACATCTTCGCTGTTTTCCGGCCCTGTGGACTTCTTTGGTGATCGTCAAGATCAGCGAAATGTTTATTTTGAGGGTACCCAGAAAGGGGGACAAAGCTTGTCCTTTTTTAGGTTTTTTAGGTCCTGAGTCTCCTTGTGCTGATTTAATTCCTCCAAGGTTCAGGTGATGTCTGAACTACCTAAGGTCCCCCCTATCCCTGTCCAGGGAATTTATTTACTTAGGTCTGTTTCTAGTTCTGACCAGGGTGGTCCTTCCTCTGCACAAACTTCAGGGACCACAGGCCGTGATTTACTGGCTGCTGTCACACAGATAGTTCTCTCTCCCATTTTGCATACACGTTCTGAGTCTGGTGGTATCCACCTTCAAGACAGTTCTGTTTATTCTGTTTACACAGTCTTACATGCAGCTCCTTTAGCAGGTTCGGCTCCACAGAAGGATACCGAAGTTCATGACGAGGTCACAGGGTCATCCTCATCTATGGCTTCTTCCGCTGTTCCTGCGAGGAATCGAGAAAGGATCTTCCAGTCATCCTGGTGGCTATAAATGTCCCTTGGGGGCTTCCTCTCAGAGAATACCAATTGTCCCAAGGGTCATCTACCATCCTGCTTTACAGTCACTGGTTTTAATGGCTTAGCTATTAAAAGACAGTTACTGAGGGATAGAGGTTTTTTCTGGATCAATGATCCCTACTATGGGGAAGGCGAGGAAGTAGTCTTCCAGTAAGATATACCATTGTACGTGGAAAGCGTACATTTCTTGGTGTGAGTCTATTGGTGCTCATCCTTGATCCTATTCTGTGGCTCGGATCTTAACCTTTCTTAAACAGGTCGTTGATCAGAAGTTGGCCTTGAGTACCATCAAGGGCTAGGTGTCTGTCCTGGCAATCTTCTTTCAGCGACCCCTAGCCACGCACTCATTAGTTCGTACCATCATTCAGGGGGTTCGACATGTGGCTCCACCTGTATGGTCTCCTTTGCCGCCATTAGATTTAAATTTAGTACTTTCCTTTCCCCAGAAACCTCCATTTGAGAATATTCGGGAGATTCCCTTGCCTACATTATGCCAGAAGGTGACATTCTTGATGGCTATTACCTCGGCCTGTAGGGTATCGGAATTGGTGGCATTATCCTGCGCAGTCCCTATTTAGTGGTTCATAGGGATAAAGTGGTTCTTTGTCCCTGTCCATCATTCCTGCCCAAAGTTGTCTCTGACTTCCATTTGAATGAGGACATTGTGTTGCCTTCCTTGTGTTCCAAGCTGGCTTATCCCAAGGAATTTGCCTTGGCTACCTTGGATGTGGTTCGTCCGATTCGGGTGTATCTGGCAGCTACTGAGTCTTTTTAGAGGTCAGACTCGCTTTTTGTGGTTACGGATGGACCAAGAAAAGGGCTGGCTGCTTCTTCGGCTACCTTCTCCAGATGGATCAGACAGACGGTGACGCAGGCCTATTCCATTAAAGGTCATGCTCCACCTTTCCTTGTCACGGCGCATTCTACTCAGACGCTGAGTGCTTCTTGGGCCTTCCGTCATCAGGCTTCAATATCGCAAGTTTGCAAGGTGGCCACTTGATCGTCCGTGCATACCTTCACAAAATTCTATAAGGTGGATACTTTGACATCTGCGGATGCTTCTTTTGGCCGCAAAGTTTTGCAGACTGCTGTTTAGGAGGGGCTGTGCCCTCTTGAGGGGTGTTTTTTTTTTATTTAAAACTTTATTTTTCAGACGGGGCTCCTGTGACCCGGTTAAGGCTCCTGTGTCCTGGTTAAAGGCTCTTATGTTCAGCCCTTGGTTTTTTTTCCGCGCCCCTCATTTTCCTTTTGGCACTGCTTTTGGATGTCCCACTAGTTATGATTTATAGAGCTCTGTGTCCATCAATGAACGAAAGAGAAAATGGGATTTTTGTACTTACTGTAAAAATCCCTTTCTCTGAGTTCATCGGCGGACAGAGCACCCACCCCTCCATGAAGTTCTGATACTTCTAATACTGCTTGCTACAAAACTGATTACCTAGAGCAGAGGGGGCTGTTCTATACCAGCTGAGGATGGCCCATGGGCGTATCCAGCTGTTTTTTGTTCTTCCTAGTCCTTTTCCTGTAGGAGGCAATATAACCCACTAGTTATGATTTATGGAGCGCTGTGACCGTCGATAAACTCAGAGAAAGGGATTTTGCGGTAAGTACAAAAATCCAATTTTTTCTACTGCAGGTTAGAAAATTCTAACTTGACACCTAAATTGTTAACATTAGGCCAAAGTCTTACTTTAAAGAGTGTGAACTACCTCTTCAAAAAGACCCACCACTGGCAATGCTTAAAATTATACCAGATACGCGATCAGACCTGCCAAACCCTGGATAATTTTTATAGGTTCCAAATTCTAAGTACTCTCCACCAAGTAGTACCCTTTGCACAGGCACCAGGCCCTCTCATAGCATATAATGTTCACATTGCACATGCTAAAGAATATGCCAGAGGCAAGACTTGTAACTACTCTCTAGCCATGGGCAGACCACACGGCGTGATTGCATCAAAGGTATATTGGTAGCTGTAAAGAGGACAGCTTGTTGGGTGGAAGAGGGGATTTTACTCATCTACACTTCAAAGTAATTGTTGCTTCCAATTAAATAATGATGAACCTCTTATTTTTAAATATGCTGCAGTTTGTGGAACCATTATATGCTACAAATATATTTAATTATATAGGGACAACAAGGAGGTAAGTGGAGCTGCGAAAAAAAGCAAAACGGGGACAAAAGAAGTACTAAATTGTCCACAACGTAGATAATTAATTCCGAGTGAACATACAGATATTCAAGTGACCTTTAGGTAACATACATACTAAAATATTCAATACATATTATGCAGAATAAATAGCTGATAAAAGCAATTATACTTGTAGTTTAAAGTGCATATAAATGAAGTGACTAAAAAACCTCAGTGGTAAAATAATTGATATATCCAATATAATTGGTGTACCATGAAAAGTGAAAAAAAACCGGTAAAGGTGTAATAATAAAGTGCTACAGTGACTGTATGTGCATAGGCTCTATACAGAGAAAACCACACAAAGAAAAAGGGCAAGTGTGGGTATATAAAGGTCAAAAGGAAATATATAACAGTGCAGGGACAGGTGTGGGTATATAAAGATAAATACCCAAGATAATAAAGAACAGTGCTGGATATAAATTGATGGTGGGAAAAAAAATGCGATACCAAATCGCATAAGTGAGGGTATATAGAAATCTATACCCAAAGAAATAAATATCAGTGCAAGGACAAGTGTGGTTATTTGAAGAGAATACCCAAAGGGAATAAGTAACCGTGCTTCTTATAAATAATAAATGGTGAAAACAAATGCGATGCCAAGTCACATATGTGGCAAAAGAGGTGAATATTTACAAAATTTACAAAAAATTTAATATAGTAACAGTCATAAGTGACGTGAGGGGTAATCCTCAAAGGAATATACTATAATAGTAGTCCCAAGCACAGAAGGTGCTTAAATGCAGGGTTGTAACTTGGTGCAATTAATATTGGTATGTTAGTCCAAAAAAGGCAAAATAAAGTGCTCCGGTGCAGATTTTCACTCAGTGCCGCTTCCCAACATGGGTGATGTGACCTTGATGACTCTCCAAGTGTGGCCGGTGTGATGGGTCAAGGTGCTCCCCACACTCCCAGAACGCTATGCGTTCCGGAACTGACAGATCGCAGCTGATATCCCCGGCTTATGCTGTTTTCATTGCCTGATTTTAACTGTGTATATGCGAGTACAATTTTTTATTAGACTTTTTACTATTCAAACGGTACTTCACTATAGAAGTCTCTTTCCTTTTACATATACCCGGACACACCTGGCCATTTGAGAGTATCCACTTTAAAGACCCCCAGTGATATTCCCAAACCAAACAAGGGTGATATGACTTCTACTGACACCAGAACCAGAGGAACCCAATAAGGACCTGTGAGCGATATAGGAGCCATATCCAACTTGGAGTCTAGGCCCATTACCCCTGTAGGTGTACCCCCATCTGGTAAGTGCGGTCCTGGGAGTGTGGGGAGCACCTTGACCCATCACACCGGCCACACTTGGAGAGTCACCAAGGTCACATCAGTCACCCATGTTGGGAAGCGGCACTGAGTGAAAATCTGCACCGAAGCCCTTTATTTTGCCTTTTTTGGACTAACATACCAATATTAATTGCATCAAGTTACAACCCTGCATTTAAGCACCTTCTGTGCTTGGGACTACTATTATAGTATATTCCTTTGAGGATTACCCCTCACGTCACTTATGACTGTTACTATATTACATTTTTTGTAAATTTTGTGAATATTCACCTCTTTTGCCACATATGCGACTTGGCATCGCATTTGTTTTCACCATTTATTATTTATAAGAAGCACGGTTACTTATTCCCTTTGGGTATTCACTTCAAATACCCACACTTGTCCTTGCACTGATATTTATTTCTTTGGGTATAGATTTCTATATACCCTCACTTATGCGATTTGGTATCGCATTTCTTTTCACCATCAGTTTATATCCAGCACTGTTATTTTTTATATGGGGAATTTATCTTTATATACCCACACCTGTCCCTGCACTGTTATATATTTCCTTTTGACCTTTATATTAGCTTTTAGGTGATCTCTGAAAACCCTCCTTTTCAGAGAAGCCTATCCTACCCACACCTAACAACTCTACCTCCATTTTCTCCATCTGCCCATCCCCCTCGGTTACTGCCTTTTGTTTCACTTGACCCTCCCTTCTAGATTGTAAGCTCTAACGAGCAGGGCCCTCCGATTCCTCCTGTATCGAATTGTAATGTAACTATTGTCTTCCCCCACATTGTAAAGCGCTGCGCAAACTGTTGGTGCTATATAAATCCTGTATAATAATAATAATATACCCACACTTGCCTTTTTTCTTTGTGTGGTTTGCTCTGTATAGAGCCTATGCACATACAGACACTGTAGCACTTTATTATTACACCTTAACCGTTTTTTTTTTTCACTTTTCATGGTACACCAATTATATTGGATATATCATTTATTTTACCACTGAGGTTTTTTAGTCACTTCATTTATATGCACTTTAAACTAACAGTATAATTGCTTTTATCAGCTATTTATTCTGCATAATATGTATTAAATATTTGAGTATGTATGTTACCTAAAGGTCACTTGAACATCTGTATGTTCACTCGGAATTGGTTATCTACGTTGTGGACAATTTAGTACTACTTTTGTCCCCGTTTTGCTTTTTTTGGCAGCACCACTTACCTCCTTGTTGTCCCTATACCTTTACTGTACATTCTGTGAACAGTTTAGAGGTAGGCTGCAGCCAATTTCCACATCAATATCTTTATCCTAAGCGTGGATTATTTCCCTTTTCTTAAATATGTTTAATTGTCCCCTTATTTAAATCCTGCTACTGCCAACAAATGATCTATGTAATACACTGTTAAACTAATCACAGAATGATCAGTCATCCTTTTCAGCAATGCCATATGAAGTAAACTTGTCACAAATCTGGATGTTTCAGACTGATCATATGAGTATAATTGCATAAGCTGTGGTTACCTTTAATGAAAACCGCATGTCAGAATGATCAGTAGATCCAACGATGAAGGCAGTTGAAGTCATGTGGAAATATTGACTTTATAATCCCTGATCTTCACCAATTATTGGTCAGGGAGGATGCCTACTAACATGTTAAAGTAACAATATAAAGGCTTGGTAGGAGTGAGACCAAGTTGCAATCTGTTTACCACTTTAGGGCCAGTTCACACTAGTGTGATGCCAAACATCGCATGTGATCAACACCGCATTGCTGTGCAGATCACATGCAATGTCTGTGCAATGCGAATTCAGCAATACAAACTGTATAGCTAAATTTGCATCGCATTCAAACCAAACTCGTGCAGGACCCTTTTTTTGTCCGCACTGGAATCGGATCGCATGGGTGTTTACACACGTGATCGGATCCTGCAAATCACGCTACGGTTTGCAAACTGATTGGGGGGTGTCTTTAACTTACACTCCGCAATCAGTTTGCATGTACAGGTTGCGAATTCGCTGCAAATTTGCACCGCATCTTGTGTGAACCGGCACTTAGTCCATTATTCTGGATCTACTGATCAGTGTGACCTTCATTTTTTGTCTAAGGGTAATCTTTCTTTATGAATCATTCTATGTGAATTGCAATTTAGCACCAGCTGACTATGTGCACAGCATTTACATATCTGACTCAGAAGCATTTATTTTGTGCACTGTAATCTTGATAACCTTAGTAAGTTGTCCTTAAATGTTTTTGATATAGAACCTATTGGAAGTATGTCCTCCATGGAAGTCAATGTAGACATGCTGGAGCAGATGGATCTAATGGACATGTCTGACCAGGAAGCACTAGATGTCTTCTTAAACTCTGGAGGAGAAGACAGCAGTGTATTGTCTCCGATGTTAGGTAATACTAAACCTTTAGCTACTTATTTTTCATGACAATACATTGTATATACAGTCTATCAAAGTTACACATATAGTGTATGGTGACGGATCCTTATCTTCCAAGCTATGCAGCAGTTTACAGCCATGATTTCCATTTTTATATGCATTCTCCCAACAACTCACTGGCAAGGATTAGTCTAACTCAGATCCTAGGAAAAGGAACAGGGAATTTGCAAAGATTTTCAAAGCATTAGAAATATTTTCTCTTGCAATGTGTTCTGTGATATATATTTGGGTTCATACCCTGATGCATAGCTAAATCGACTGGTACCTGGAAATTTCAAGATGGCTAAAATACTCCTTGGTGGTACTATCTGAAATATAAATGCCCTACTAGAAAAATAGGATTTTTTCTGTAAACTTCCACATCCATACTGACCATCTTAAAAGGAAACAATACAGGTCAAGAAAACATCACCTGCATAACTTTACGTCTAAAACTGATGCACTGATCCACCTTATACTTATAAAACTTGGTGAATGCATAAGCTGACAACCAAGTGGCCACCTTGGTTTACTAAGTAGAGGAGCCAGGCTGAAATGTGTTGGCTGAATGGTGCAGCAGCCAGTTGGCTACAGGTACTGTTCAGGTATATTGACAGCCAGTTCTCTGGCTGCCAGAATACAATAGCCCAATGGGTGGGGTGGCATTTGGCCATCCACTCCTTTGAATAGGGGTATCTGTTAGATTTCTTTTGTTCAGCCCCCCAGGCTAAATTAAAGAAATCTGTTAGTGTATGGCCAGCTTTACTGTGTGTTTTATGTACAACCCTAATTCTGAACTTGAGATGCTGTGTAAAATCTACATAAAAAAACGAATGCAATGATTTGCAGATCTCAAAAACCCATATTTTGTTCATAATAGAAAATAAAAAACATATAAAATGTTTAAACTGAGAAAATGTACCGTTTTAAGAAACAAATAAGGTAATTTTGAAATTGATGGCAGCTGCGGGTCTCAGAAAGTTGGAACAAGGCAACAAAAAGCTGGCAAAGTAAGTGGTACTAACAAGGAAGAACTGGATGAACATTTTCCAGCTAATTAAGTTTATTGGCAACAGGTCAGCAACCTGATTGGGTATAAAAAGAGCCCCTCAGAAAGTCAGTTTCTCAGAAGTAAAGATGGGCAGAGGTTCACTAACTGTGAAAATCTGCGTTGAACAATTTTAGCATAATGTTCCTCCACATAAAATTGCAAAAACTTTAAAGATATCATCATCTACAGTACATAATTTCATCAAAAGATTACAGGAATCAAGAGAAATCTCTGTGTGCAAGGGAAAAGACCAAAATGCAATATTGGATGCCTGCGATCCTGGATCCCTCAGATGGCACTGCATTAAAAACAGGTATGATTCTGTGATGGACATCACTGCATGGCATCAGGAATAGTTCCACAAATCACTGTCTGTGAGCACAGTTCACTATGCAATCCAAAAATGGAAGGTAAAGAAGCTCTATCATGCAAAGAAGATGCCATATCTGAACATGATCCAGAAACACTGCCGTCTTCTCTGGGCCAAAGCTTGTTTAAAATTGTCTGTTGCAAAGTGGAAAACTGTCATGTGGTCAAAATTTTACATTGTTTTTTGGCAACCATGGACGCCGTGTCCTCCAGACTAAAGAGGAGAGGGACCTTCCAGCTCGTTATCAGAACTCCGTTTAAATGCCTGCATCTCTAAGGGTATGGGGTACACTAGTACGTCTGAATTTATGGAATGAGCAGCTTGCACATCTGGAAAGGCACCATCAGTGCTGAAAGTTAAATGCAGGTTTCTCTTTCGTTTATCGACGGACACAGCGCTTCATAAATTATAACTAGTGGGTTATATTGCCACTTCCAGGAGTAGGACTAGGCAGAATTAAAAACACCTGGCTATGCCCATGGGCTGTCCTCAGCTGGTATATTACCCCTTTCTCTGCTCTAGGTAATCAGTTTTCATCCATCTAGTCAGGAGAAAGGACCTAGGCTCCCGGGTGGGATCTCTGGTCCTAGCAATTTTCTCCTTTCTTACATCTTTTTTGTTTTCTCGAGAGAGAGAGAGAGAGAGAGAGAGAGAGAGAGAGAGATCTACAATCAACAGCCAGCAAGTGCGTGCAGACCGCAGCTACGTGCTAGGTCGGCCGTTACATAGTCTCACAGACAGAGGCTGGCCCGCGAGTTAAATGCCTTACAGGGAAGCATACGACCGGGCTTGGGTCTGAGTCGCAGCGATCCCTTGGCCAACGGCTTCCCTACTTCAGTGGCGTGGAGTTCTGTCTGGAGCATTACCCGCACCATGGAAAGCGAAGTACAGTCCCACCTCTCCCCTTTTTGGTGGTTTTCTTTGGGGTGGATGCGGGAAACCTCCAGAGATGGTCAGACCTGCCTGAAGGTTCCCTCCTCCCATCCTCAAATCCCTTACTGAGCTGGGCTTCCCCCACTCCCATTCCCCCCTGTTTGAACCTAGAGTCTGGTGGAGGTCCCAGGGTGGAGAATGCAGCAGAGATCTCTGGGGTCTCCCCCGCTATCCCCACTCTGTAAGGGTCCTGTGATAGTGTGCCCCCCGCCCTGGTAGTCTGGAGGAGTCCCAGTGTAAGAGACCCCTAGGTGCATGCCCTGTGTGGGTATAATGCAGGGGGGTCCCAGTGCAGAGAATGCTGCAAAATGCACAGCAGGGTCTCCCTTAAACTTGTCCTACCTTCAGGGGGGGTCACCTTGCAGAGGGTGCAGTGTTGCAGAGGGTGCAGGTAATATCTTGGTAGCATGCTTCAGTGTTTGTAGCTGATAGTGGCCATTTTCCCTTAGTCTGGCTGTACTCCGGTTGGCGGCCATTTTTCTGTAGTCGGATGATGGCAAGGGGCCATTTTCCCTTAGTCTGGCTGGTCTCCGGTTGGTGGCCATGTTTGTCTAGCCAGGTAATGTCATGAAGGTCATTTTCCCTTAGTCTGGGGGATGCTTGAAACAATTGAAGCCTCGTGGGGATGCCGAAGCTTCTCCTCTTCCTCCTTAGTTTCCTCTTCCTGTGCCTGGGACATATGAACAGGGATAGCGTCCATGATGATGCTGGGTTCGAATTCTTGGCGCTCCTCTGGTCGGTGGGGTGAGTCTTTGGGGGTCCCTGTTATCTCTCTCTGCTGATAGGTACCCTGAGCCTTGAGGGAATTTTTTAGTGGTGTCAAAAGATCGTTTTTGTACTGCAAGGTCTTCCTTTCCTTATGGAGCCTCAGGGTCTCATCTTCCCCACTGACCCCCTCATGGAGGTGGCAGGTCCCTGGGAACCCCAGCTTCCCATGGTTGCACTGACGGCAGCCTTGCAGTCCTTAGTGTCCCAGGTGGAAGTGGCATGTGGGCAAATGCCCAGGAGGAAGCATCCCCTGCCTTCCCCTGCTCATGCTGTCTCTTCTGATTCTGAGCCTGATTCCGCCGTGGACTTGGCCCGTCCTAGGGGATTTAATATTACATCCCCTGATCATCCGATAGTGATCGCAGCAGTGAATGAAAAAGCGCTGGTAGTGATAAAACTTTAAAAATGGAGGATGAGGCTGATGTAGCCACGGATGTGGCTGTGACGTTTGGTACGCACAAGACGCATCGTACACTCGTACTTCTTATGTGCCTTATTTTGACAGGTTTTCCTATAAGGAATGGGAACAACCAAAATTACCCTTTGTGGTCCCCAAATGTTTTGCTGTACGTTACCCTTTTGAGGAGTCACTTTTAAAAAAGTAAGCTAGTCCACCAGTGGTGGACACTTCTGTTTCCAGGTTGAATAAAGCAACCATGATCCCAGTAGAGGAATCCCCGTCCTTTAAGGACCCGGCTGACAAGAAGCAGGGGCTGTGGCACGCAGCAATGTTTACTTTGGCTAGTTTGACATTGGGGCCAGTCTTCGTCTCAGCCCTGGTGTCTCCGACCCTAACTGAATAGGCCAAGCTTTTGCGCCAGGGCCTGGGGGGGTGAGCAGGTCCCCGCTGCTTGTGTTGATTTAGCGGACTGGTTGGTCCGTGAGCTGCAGTTTATTTCTCTGAGTTCATCAACGGACACAGCACCCACCCCTCTATGAAGTTTTGATACTTCTAATACTGCTTGCTACTAAAATGATTACCTAGAGCAGAGAGGGGGGTTGTACACCAGCTGAGAACGGCCTATGGGCATAGCCAGGGGTTTTTTGTTCTGCCTAGTCCTAGTTATGATTTATGGAGCGCTGTGTCTGTCGATGAACTTGAAGTGGCATATGCTCCAATCCAGACAATGTCTTTTTCAGGAAATGCCTTGTATATTTTAGCAGGACAATGCTAATCTGCATCTATGACAACAGCACAGCTTCATAGTAGAGGAGTCTGGGTGCCTAACTGGTCTGCCTGCATGCCAGACCTTTTACCAATTGAAAATATTTGGTGCATCTTGAAATGAGAAATACGACAAAGATGACCCAGGACTGTTGAGCAGTTAGAATCCAATATCGGGCAAGAATTGCAACATTCCTCTCCCAAAACTCCAGGACCTGATCTCCGTTCCCAGACATTTACAGGGTGTTGTTAAAGGAAGAGGGGATGCTACACAGTGGTAAACATGGCCTTGCCCCCAACTTTTTTGAGATGTGTTGCTGCAATCCATTTCAAAATGACCTTATTTCTTTTTTAAAATGGCACAGTTCTTAGTACCTCCATATAATGTTTGCTTTTGGGTTTAATACTGCTTTAAACATTTAGTATGTTTTCTATTGTTATATACAGTATTTCACAAAAGTGAGTACACCCCTCAAATTTTTGTAAATATTTTATTATATCTTTTCATGTGACAACACTGAAGAAATTACACTTTGCTACAATGTAAAGTAGTGAGTACACCCCTCAAATTTTTGTAAATATTTTTTTATATCTTTTCATGTGACAACACTGAAGAAATTACACTTTGCTACAATGTAGTGAGTGTACAGTTTGTACAGCATTGTAAATGTGCTGTCCCCTCAAAATACTCAACACACAGCAATTAATAACTAAACCGCTGGCAACAAAAGTGAGTACATCCCTAAGTGAAAATGTCTAAATTGGACCCAGTTAGCCATTTTCCCTCCCCGGTGTCATGTGACTCGTTAGTGTTACAAGGTCTCAGGTGTGAATGGGAAGCAGGTGTGTTAAATTTGGTGTAATTGCTCTCGCTCTCTCATACTGGTCACTGGAATTTCAACATAGCACCTCATGGCAAAGCACTCTGAGGATCTGAAAAAAAGGATTGTTGCTCTACATAAAGATGGCCTTGGCTACAAGATTGCCAGGACCCTGAAACTGAGCTGCAGCACAGTGGCCAAGACCATACAGCAGTTTAACAGAACAGGTTTCACTCAGAACAGGCCTCATCATGGTCGACCAAAGACGTTGAGTGCACTTGCTCAGCGTCCTATCCAGAGGTTGTCTTTGGGAAATAGACATATGAGTGCTGCCAGCATTGCTGCAGAGGTTGAAAGGGTGGAGGGTAAGCCTGTCAGTGCTCAGACCATAGGCCGTATAGTGCATCAAATTGGTCTGCATGGCTGTCGTCCCAGAAGGAAGCCTCTTCTAAAGATGATGCACAAGAAAGCCCGCAAACAGTTTGCTTTAGACAAGCAGACTAAGGACATGGATTACTGGAACCATGCCCTGTAGTCTGATGAGACCAAGATAAACTTATTTGGTTCAGATGGTGTCAAGCGTGTGTTGGCGGCAACCAGGTGAGGAGTACAAAGACAAGTGTGTCTTGCCTACAATCAAGCATGGTGGTGGGAGTGTCATGGTCTGGGGCTGCATGAGTGCTACAGTAGGCAACCATGAGGGAACCATGAATGTCAACATGTACTGTGACATACCAAAGCAGAGCATGTTCCCCTCCCTTCAGAGACTGGGCCACAGGGCAGTATTCCAACATAATGACCCCAAACACATCTCCAAGACGGCCACTGCCTTGCTAAAGAAGCTGAGGGTAAAGGTGATGGACTGGCTAAGCATGTCTCCAGACTTAAACCCTATTGAGCATCTGTGGGACATCCTCAAACGGAAGGGGGAGGAGGAATGCAAGGTCTCGAACCAGCTTCGTGATGTCATCATGAAGGAGTGGAAGAAGACTCCAGTGGCAACCTGTGAAACTCTGGTGAACTCCATGCCCAAGAGGGTTAAGGCAGTGCTGGAAAATAATGGTGGCCACACAAAATATTGACACTTTGGGCCCAATTTGGACATATTCACTTAGGGGTGTACTCACTTTTGTTGCCAACGGTTTAGACAATAATAGCTGTGTGTTGAGTTATTTTGAGGGGGGGACAGCAAATGTACACTGTTATACAAGCTGTACACTCACTACTTTACATTGTAGCAAAGTGTCATTTCTTCAGTATTGTTACATGAAAAGATATAAAATATTTACAAAAATGTGAAGAGTGTACTCACTTATGTGAAATACTGTGTGCATGTGTGTACAGTATATATATATATATATATATATATATATATATATATATATATATATTTCTCTTTGTTCATTGACGGACACAGCTCCACGATCTTCTTGGCCATTGGGTTATGTTGCCCCCACACGAGTAGGACACTAGGCAGGAAAAAAACTGTACCACGCCTATGGGGCAGTCCCAGGGGTTATACTCCCCCCTCCTTGCTACTGGCACTTTTTTTTTCTGCCTAATCGGTAAGGATCTAGTTCCTTGCTGGGATCTCTGGTCCTAGAATTTTTTTCATTTTTTAAACTGAATTTTTTTCCTCTTTAAATTTTTTTCTGTTCCTGTGAGAACTACAATCAACTGCTGGACTGGGAGACGGACTGCATATTCTAGATCGTTATGGTCTCCCCAGTCCGACCAGCAAGCGCGTGCAGGCCTTAGCTCCACGCTAGGTCGGCTGCGAAATAGCCCCACTGGTTGGGGGCTGGCCTGCGAGTTATACGTCTCACGAGGGCGTTATTCTGGTCCCGGCCTGAGTCGCAGTGTTCCTCCTGGCCCCCAGAACCCCCATTCCGATGGTGTGGTGGTCTGCCTGGAGCAGTGCCCACCCAGTTCCATGGTATGGTAAGTAGTGTTTTCCCCCCTCTTTCCCTGATGGCCTTTTGGGGTGGAAGTGGGTCCCTCCCTGGGATTGTCGAACCCCCTCGGGTTCCCCCTCCTTCCCACACAGCCTCCCCCCCTTATGTCAGGGACCCCTGTTGACCATCTACCCACACTTGGCTCCCCCCCCCCCCCACGGTGTGCACATACCTGTCCAGGTTCGTTTTGGGTATGTCGAGTGGGCTTTGGGGGCCAGGGGGGCTCGTCGCTGCTGGCAGCCGAACGCACATTTTTTTTAGGGGGTGTTGTCCTGGTGGGGGCTCCTGCCAGGGCATCCCTTTTCTGTCAAAATGTCCCCTGTGGATCCCGGGAGCCACGTGGAGCCGCCATTTTGTTGTGGATGGCTGGCTGCCTGTATATATCGGCAGCAATGTTTGTGGAGTCCAGTGGCCATTTTCTTGTGGTTTCCCATTGAATAGCGCGGCGGCCATGTTTTTGGAGCCTTATGGGCGGTGATTGCAGCGCTGGACCTCTAGTACTGTCTCCTGGACTTCCTCTTTCTCTCTGATCACAGCATGGTGTGCAGCATCTGGCATTCTGCTCTGTGCCTGACGGGGGGGGGGGGGGGGTGGTGAGTTCCTGTGGGTGCCTCGTTGCTCTCCCTCTCTCTGCTAAAGCTGGTTGTGCTAGGACCTGTGGTGCCGCTAGCGTGGCGGCGGGGGGGGGGGGGTCACTTAACAGTGTTTTCTCATCTGTGCCTGCGAGGTTCTCCTGGTTAACCATGGAGTCCCTGGAGCACATTTCACCACCTGATCCCCTCTCAGAGGCGGGGGGCCTTTCTTGGTCCCAGTCCACCCTGTCTGCATTGGCGACGGCCCTGGAGTCCTTAGTATCTAAGATTGATAAGGTCCTGCATAAATGAACCAGCAAAAAGTGCCCGCCGCCTTCACCTGCCTCCTTTGTCTGCTTTAAATCCGGAGTCTGATCTGGCTGCCGCGGGCAAGAGTTGCCCTACTGGGTCTGCGTCCACGCACCCTGAGTGCTTAGATAGTGAGGATGATTCCTCTTCTACTACAGCTGCGCATGAAAAAGCCCTGGTGGATTCATTGATTGTATTGGTGCAGGAAACTTTAAAAATGGAGAATGTAGCTGCGTCGGAGGCGCCGGTCACCTTCGGTACCCGAAAATCCTCAAAAGCGGCAAAGGTTTTTCCTTTTCCGGCCTATTTTGACAAAATTGTTGCGAGCCAGTGGGGTTGCCCTAAACACAATTTGGCAGTACCTAAGCATTTCGCTAGAATGTATCCCTTTGAAAAGCCCCTGTTGAAAAAGGGGATAATCCCACCTGTGGTGGATTCTCAGGTTTCCAGGCTGAATGAATCCACTCTAATTCCGGTGGAGGAGTCTCCGGCTTTTTGATAGAAGAGTAGAGACACATGTTTACTGTAGCCGGTTCAGTCCTTAGGCTGGTGTTCACCATTGCCTTGGTGTCCCAGACCTTGACGGAGTGGGCAAAGCTTTTGCACCAGGATCTGGAGGGGGAACAGCTTCCCCCTGCTTTTGCGGAGCTGGCGGACCAGTTGGTCCAGGGGTTGCAGTTTATCTGTGATGCCTCTCTGGATGCGGCTCCCTTCTTTTCTAGGCTGTCTGTGACAGCAGTGGTCCTTCGGCGCATAATATGGCTGAAATGCAGGTCTGCGGACCAAGCTTCCAAGAAGGCCTTATCGGATCTCCCCATTGTGGGGGATCGCCTGTTTGGGTCTTCCCTGGACAAAATCATTAAGGGGCTTACAGAGTACAGAAGAGTACTCTCCTCCCACAGACTTCCAGGGGCAAGGAGTCTGGTCGCAGACGTGGTTCCTTTTTTCCTTCCAACCTGCATTTGTCCCCAGATCACTTGCGTGGTCTCTTTGGCACTGTACAAGATTTGCTACTGCAAGGGGTGATTGTACCGGTTCCAAATTCAGAACGTTTTCGGGGATTTTATTCAAACAGTTCCCAGGAAAGAAGGCAATAATCATCCTATCCTGGACTTCAAAGCCCTGAACCGCTTTGTGCGGGTACAGAAGTCCTGGATGGAATCCATTCGTACGGTAGTGGCATCCCTTCATCAAGAGGATCTTCTGGCCTCTATCGATATCAAGGACACTTACTTCTATATCCTGATATATGTCAGGCATCAGTGCTTCCTCTGCTTTGCCGTGGGCGTGGAGCATTATCAATTTGTGGCATTACCCTTTGGTCTCGCCTCAGCTCCTCGGGTATTCACGAAAAGCGTTGGCCCTGGTGTTAGCATTGTTGCGACGGGGGGGATTGCAGTACTGGGGTACTTGGATGATCATCTTCTGCGGGTAGAGTCTCTGACTGCTCTAAGGGACAACCTAGAAGTCACTGTGCGGACTCTGCAGGAGTTTGATTGGACATTGAATTTCCACATCTGGTTCTGTCCACCAAGTTGGACTATCTGGGTCTGACACCGCACTTGGCCTCAGCCAGGGTGTTTCTTCCACTGGACAAGCTCCAGAAGATGCAGGATGCAATTCGACTTCTGTTGTCCAGCAGTCGATCTTCTCTCAGGACTTGCATGCGGGTGCTTGGCCTGACAGTGTCTACCTTCGAGGCGGTTCCATTTGCACAATTCCACACGAGACTTCTGCAGAGAGAGATTCTTGCTAAGTGGGACAATAATCCACAGTCTCTAGACAATCAGATTCTCTTGAGTCGGGGTACGAGAGAGTCCCTGATTTGGTGGCTTTGACGGGGAAAATCCTTCCTTCCCCTGTACTGGACGGTTGTCACCACGGATGCCAGCCTGTCCAGGTGGGGAGGTGTCTTGGACACGGATTTTGCTCAGGGGGTTTGAACTCTGGAGGAATCCAGACTACCGATCAATATAATGGAAATTCAGGCAATCAGACTTTGTCTGGTCCATTGGACGGTTCGTCTTCAGGGGTGCCCGGTACGAATTCAACAGACGATGCCACAGTCGTGGCATATGTCAACTACCAAGGGGGCACAAAAAGTGTCCTAGTGGCTTGGTAAGTACCTGGCATTCTAAGGTGGGCGGAACGTTTGTTCCAGCCCTCTCTGCTGTGCATTTTCCAGGGGTGGAAATTTGGCAGGCGGATTACCTCAGTCGACAGGCATTGGACCAGGGGGAATAGTCCCTTCATCCAGGGGGTTTCATCAGCTGTGTCTCCGCTGGGGAACTCCCGAGGTGGATCAGTTGGCCTCTCGTCTCAATAGGAAGGTGCAGAGGTTTGTGGCAAGGTCACGGGATCTTCTAGCCAGACGCCCTGGTGGCTCCCTGGGGCCAGTGTCGTCTGATATACGCCTTTCCCCCTCTAAAACTTCTACCGAGACTTCTGCGAAGGGTTGAGGCAGCAGGAATTTCGGTCATCAGTGGTGCAGGTTTGCAAGGCAGCCACTTGGTCGTCTGTGCACACTTTCACAAAATTTTACAAAGTAGACGTGTTGACATCTGCGGATGCTGCTTTTGGCCGCAAGGTTTTGCAGGCTGCTGTTTGAGAGAAATAGTCCTCATTGAGGGCGTATGTTTTTCATGTAAGCTCCAGTTTTTCCTGGTTGAGCTCCATGTTACATGGTTAGCTAGGTTTAGCTTTTGGGAATTTTTTTCTGCTGCGTTTCCCACCCCTCATGTTTGACACTGCTTTGGGATGTCCCAATGGTCAAGAAGATTCTGGAGCTGTGTCCGTCAATGATCAAAAGAGAAAATTTGATTTGTGTCTCGCCATAAAATCCTTTTGTCTGATGTTCACTGATGGACACAGCACCCACCCCTCTACTGAGTTGAGTTATATTTCTTCTGACACTGCTTGCAACAAAACTGAGTACCTGTAGCAAGGAGGGGGAATTTATCCTCTGGGACTACCCCATAGGCGTGGTAAAGCTTTTTTTCTGCCTAATGTCCTACTCCTGTAGGGGGCAGCATAACCCAATAGTCAAGAAGATTCTGGAGCTGTGTCCGTCAATGAACATCAAAGAAAAGGATTTTACGGTAATACAAAAATCCAGTTATTACATTCACATCAGTCCCTACCCTCTGGGACCTGAGAATCTCTAAGGCCTCTAACAAACATTTATACATACACATACAGTCAATTTAGACAGGAACCAATTAACCTACCAGTGTGGGAGGAAACCAGAGTACCTGGAGGAAACTCTTGCAGGTCCAGGAAGAACATGCAAATTTCGAACAACTCTAGTGTTGCCGGACAGAGGTGCTAACCACTAAGCCACTGTAGGCAAGAGTTGACAGTGTGTATTATAGTGGGTAGGCAGGCAGGAATTGGGCTGTGCTTGTAGGAAATTATCTTGGTATGTTTACTATATACACTTTACAATATATACTTACTATACACACTTACTATGTGCTTTATATGAGATAGGCAGGTGTTGTGCTGTGTTTTTAGATGTATTTTTACTGTGTATATATGGTACTGTGCAAAAGTTTTAGGCCGATTTAAAAAAATGCTGTAGAGTAAGAATGCTTTCATAAATATATTTTTTAATTGTTTACTTTATCCATTTTCAAAATGTAAAGTGAATGAACAGAAGAAAAATCTAAATCAAATCAATATTTAACTACCCTTTGGTTTCAAACCATCATCAATTCTTACACTTGCACACTTGGAAACACATAGTACCGTCACCCGCTCCCAGAGTTACATGCAATGCCTTATTAAAACAGGATTAAAAAAAATATTGACCTCCACGCTCACAGGTTTCTGCCCTATGCAGGCCTAATGCCCCATACACACGTGCAGATTATCTGCAGACTTTTGTCTGCAGACTTACCAAAACCATATAATATGAGGTCAAACCTAAACACTTTCAATTTGTATGCAATCCGGCAGGCCCTTGCACTACATAAAAAAGGTACGTCTGCAGACAAAAGTCTGCAGATAATCTGCACGTGTGTATGGGGCATTAGTCATAGCACTGGGAGGTTAACAGATCCAATTTAACCACTTCTGGACCGGACCATATTTTGCAATTCGGCACTGCGTTACTTTAACTGACAATTCCGCGATCGTGCGATGCTGAACCTAAAAATATTGATGTCCTTTTTTTCCACAAATAGAGCTTTCTTTTGGTGGTATTTGATCACCTGTGCAATTTTTTTTTTTTTTTTTTTTTTTTGCGGTATAAACAAAAAAATAGCGACAATTTTGAAAAAATATATTTCTCTTACGTCCTCCGACAGTCGCCGCCTCTTCATATTCGTCACTAATGGGGTTATTGACCTTTGCTCCGTAGGAGTAGCTAGGCAACAGAATATATTAATATCAAAGCTTTTAGCATATCCCACCCCCAGGGGGTGGTCCCCTCAGTCAATACCTCCCTGCTTCCTGCATACCAACTCAGTTTCATATGCCTAGCTCAGGAGTATGCAGGCTGTTCCTGTGCTGGGGCTCTTAGTCTCAGCCACTTTTCTCTTTTTTGATTTTATTTGAAGTTTTTTCTCTTTCTTCTACTTAGCTGTTTATTTTCAGCGTTAGTTAGTTCTTCTGATGAAGATGATCGTGCGACGCTGGGTCTCAGTCTGGCCACCCTGGATCCCAGGGCTCAGAGCAAGGGACTTCCCAGCCTGCCATCGAGCGTTCAGCTTAGGTTTTGCCCTGGCACATTGAACGACCCATCCCTGTTCGCTGCAGGGATGCTATCGGTGAGGTGGCTACCTCACTGGACGCCATTGCGGTTTCGTACCGCAACTCCACTGCGTCAGGCTTGCGACACTCCCTGTCCTCAGTACTGCGGTTTGGTTGCTGGAGCAGGCTCCCCACGCCATCCGGACTGGTAAGTGCGACTCTATGTGGGGACCTGTCTTTTTTGGGTGTCAGTCTGGGACTGTGTGACCCTGCATGTCTGTGTGGCTGCTGTGTTCCCTGTCAGCTCCTGTGTGCACTTGCTGCCTGTGTGTGGGCTGTGAGGGGGGGCTCTCCCGCTCTGCTGGGTGTCATATGCAGCAGTCAGATTTTCAGCATGCTGTGCGGCGATCCGCCATTTTTCTGGGGCAAAAGTTATGGTGGCAGGTCCTGTGAGGTACTGCACAGCGTTTTTTGGCGCCAAACGCCGCCATTTTGAGCGGCGATCGATCACCACATGTCGGCGCCATGTTCCCTTTGCCCAGGGTTTTTTTCCTCAGCCAGCGGCCATGTTTGTGTAGCCTTGCATAGGCTTCATAGGGGCGGTCAGTCTTGCATCACTTACTTTTCCTCTGGGACAGCGATCGGTGCAACAGCCTGTGTGAGCTCTCCAGGTTTTATATCTCCCTTTTTCCTGTATTCCTTGCAGTTTCTTGTCCCTGTGGGGGTCAGTGTGTTCAGTGGGTGCGGTGGGCAGCGCTCGCCGCGATCTTAAAGGGGCAGTACCCTTTATTAATTACTTTGCTGGGGCATGGATTCTCAGGATTGCAAGTTTCCTCCCACCCTGGTGGGGGGCCAAGGGGCTGCTGCTTCCCCCGAGGGGGCTGATCTGGCTACTATTGTGGCTAACTTAGCTGCTCAGGTGCAGATGCTGGTGGCTGATCGATCCACAAAACGGCCCAGGGTGTCTATTTCCTCTGATTCAGAGGGCGATGGGGCTGCTATGGCTGGAGTGCCCTTCTCAGGGTCTCACTCATCCCTGGACCTTGTGGGGTCTGACGGGGAGGCTGAGGTGGAAGGGGTTGATAATTCTCCCCCTGGCTCGTCTGAAAAGCTTGCACTCATGGATGAGTTGGTTGCTTCTATCAAGCAAACGCTGCATTTGCAGGATGAACCATGTCCTCCTGCTTTGATGTCCTCTTATGGGACGCAGAGAAAACGCAAAACATCGCAGGTTTTTCCTTGCTCTACGGAATTTCAGCGCGCGGTTCATGAGCAATGGCGCAATTTAAAAAAGCCTTTTGCTGTGCCGAGTAGGTTCAAGCTGCGTTATCCCTTTTCACCGGCTACTGATGAGCGTTGGTGTGTACCGCCTCAGGTGGATCACGCGGTGGCGATTTTGAATAAATCAACTGCGATCCCTGCTGAGGATACCCCGGTGTTCCGGGACCCTACGGACAGGAGATTGGAGTCTCTGGCCCGTCATACTTATACGGTTGCTGGTTCTATGCTGAAGCCTATTTTTGCTTCCATTATGGCAGCCCAGGCTATTGCGGATTGGACGCAGGTGCTCAGGCGCACCCTGGTGGCTGACTCTGCCCCGCCGACAACTTTGGCTATGGTGGATCAGATTCATCAGGGTGTCATGTATTTGTGTGATGCGGACTTAGATTTAGTCCCTTTGGCTGCGCGTCTTTCTAGTGTGGCGGTCTTGAACCATCGCCTGATATGGCTGAAATGTTGGTCTGTTGACCAATCTTCTCGCAAGACTTTGGCTAATTTGCCCTACGCGGGATCTCGTCTTTTTGGCGACTCTTTGGATACTCTGATAAAGGGTATTTCTGGGGGTAAGAGCACTCTCTTGCCCCAATCTCACAAGAATAAGTTTGTTCGTGGTAAGAAGAATGCTTCATTTAGGCCCTCTCAGGGGTCCTTTCGTGCCTTTCGGTCGCACTATAAGGGCAAGCCCTTCAAAGGCCAAGGCTCCCAGAAGAAGCCGTGGGCGGGTAAGCAGAAGTCCGGCCAGTCCGGATCCGCTGCCCATAACAATGCGGCCTGAAGGGGCGCCCTCACCCGTTTCTGGGGTGGGGGGACGTTTGCTCGGTTTTCTTCAACCCTGGCTGGACCGCGTTCGGGACAGGTGGGTTCAGGAAATCGTTCGATCTGGATACAAGATCGAGTTTCTCTCTCGGCCGGCGGGCAGATTTTTCCCCTCAAACCTTCAACTGCCTCCGGAGCGCTTGCAGGATCTGCACCTAGCGGTGCGGGACCTGCGGGCCCAGGGAGTGGTGGTTCAGGTGCCTCATCGGGACAGATTTCGGGGGTTCTATTCCAATCTGTTCACTGTGCCCAGAAAGGAGGGCAAAGTACGTCCGATTCTGGACTTGAAAGCTCTGAACCGCTTTGTGCGGGTTCGCAAGTTTCGCATGGAATCCCTGCGCTCGGTGGTGGCTGCCCTGGTTCCGGGGGAATTCATGGCCTCCATCGACTTGTAGGATTCGTACCTACACATCCCCATTTTCGAGGGTCACCAGAGGTACCTTCGATTTGCCATTGCGGAGGATCATTATCAATTCGTGGCGTTACCCTTCGGTCTCGCTTCGGCTCCGCGGGTTTTTCGCCAAGGTGCTTGCGCCGGTTCTGGCCTTGTTGAGGGCCCAGGGCATTTCTGTCCTGGGGTATCTGGACGATATCCTGATTCGGTCTGCGACCAGTCAGGGCCTGTCCATCACGATGCAGACTCTGCAGGAATTCTGTTGGACGATAAATTTTCCAAAATCGACGTTGTGTCCGTCGGTTCGTCTTCCCTACCTGGGGATGATTCTGGACGAAGGTCTTCCTGCCGGAAGACAAGCTTCGGACACTTCAGTGCGAAGTCAGGTCCCTCAGGGACAATCAGTGCTTGTCCCTCCGGACGTGTATGAGGTGTCTGGGGTTCATGGTTTAGGCCTTCGAGGCGATCCCCCTTCGCCCAGTTTCACACGCGGGTGCTTCAAGCTGAGGTCCTGGCCAAGTGGGACGGGCGTCCGCAATCTCTAGATCTGCGGCTGTCGTTAAGCCATCTCAGCCGAAGGGGTCTTTTGTGGTGGCTCCAGTCCCCGGCGATGTCGGGGGGCAAGTCCTTTCGTCCTTTGTCGTGGACGGTGATCACCACGGATGCCAGCCTGTCGGGCTGGGGTGGTGTTCTGTCCGCACAGGGAACTTGGTCGGAGGAGGAATCCTCCCTTCCGATCAACATTCTGGAATTGCGAGCGATAAATCTCTGTCTTCTGCGTTGGACGGAAAGGCATCAGGGCCGTCCGGTTCGGGTGCAGACGGACAATGCCACAGTGGTGGCCTACATCAACCACCAAGGGGGCACCAGGAGTGCCCAGGCGGCTCGGGAAGTAGCCAAAATTCTATCTTGGGCCGAGACGCACGTCCCGGCGATCTCTGCAGTTCACATTCCGGGGGTGGAAAACTGGCAGGCGGATTATCTGAGCCGCCAGACCCTGGACCAGGGGGAATGGTCCCTTCACCCGAATGTCTTCCAGATGTTGTGCGCGAAGTGGGGGTCCCCAGATGTGGACCTGTTCGCGTCTCGTCTAAACCACAAGGTGGAAAGGTTCGTGGCAAGGACGCGCGATCCTTGGGCAGACGCCTCAGACACGTTAGTGACGCCCTGGCATCAGTATCGCCTGATGTACGCCTTTCCACCGATTCAGCTGCTGTCCAGGTTCCTTCGCAGGTTGGCCTCGGAACCGAAAACGGTGATTCTGGTGGCACCGGACTGGCCTCGCCGGTCTTGGTACGCAGACCTCGTGAATCTGGCGATCGACGCTCTGTGGCGTCTGCCTCTTCGAGCAGACCTTCTGTCTCAAGGACCGATATTCCATCCTGCTTTACAGTCGCTGGCTTTGACGGCCTGGCTGTTGAAAGCCAGGTCCTGAAGGATAGGGGGTCTCTCCCCTGAGGTCATTCCCACCTTGATGAAGGCCAGGAAGGCCTCTTCAGGGAAGATTTACTACCGTACTTGGAAGGCGTATTTTGCCTGGTGTGAGTCCAGGGGGTTTTCCCCTCGCTCATACTCGGTGTCGAGAGTGTTGGCTTTCCTTCAAACGGGCGTGGACCAGCGTTTGGCGTTGGCCACGATTAAGGGTCAGATTTCTGCGCTGGCCATTCTTTTTCAACGTCCTGTGGCGTCTAACTCTTTGGTTAGCACCTTTTGTTCAAGGGGTGCGACATTTGGTCCCTCCTAGGAGGGAGCCTTTGCCTCCATGGGATTTGAACCTTGTTCTGTCCGTGTTGCAACATGCTCCTTTTGAAAATATCAGGGAGATCTCGTTGTCTTTGTTGCCTAAGAAGGTTGCCTTCTTAGTAGCGATCACTTCGGCTCGCAGGGTGTCGGAGCTGGCGGCCTTGTCCTGCAAGTCTCCGTATTTGGTGATTCACTTGGATAAGGTGGTCTTGCGACCTAACCCATCTTTTCTTCCGAAGAGGATCTCTGAATTTCACCTCAATGAGGACATTGTCTTGCCTTCGCTTTGCGCGAAGCCTAAGCATCCGAAGGAGGTGGCTTTACATTCCTTGGATGTTGTTAGGGCGATCAGGGTTTACCTGTCATCGACTAAATCCTTTCGCAAGTCTGATTCTCTCTTTGTCCTTCATGAGGGACCTCGGAAGGGCATGGCGGCGTCGGCTTCTACCATCGCCAAATGGATCAGACAGACCATTGAGCAGGCCTATGCTTTGAGGGGGAAGGTTCCTCCCGTGCCTGTGAAGGCGCACTCTATCAGATCTTTGAGTACGTCTTGGGCCTGTCATCATCGGGCTTCTGTGGCCCAGGTGTGTAAGGCGGCGACTTGATCGTCCGTTCACACCTTCTCAAAATTTTACAAAGTGGATGTTCAGGCATCGGCAGATGCTTCTTTTGGCCGTAAAGTTCTTAGTGCGGCAGTGCCTTAGGGTCCCTTGTTTGGGCCCTTGGCTGTTGGGATGTTTTTACCCCTGGGTTACTTGTTTTTTCCTGGGTTGTTGCTCCTGTTGAGCACGTTTTTTCCTGTTGCCCAGTTGGTTCTCTTACTTTGGTAAGGTTCCTTTCTCTGATGTGGGTATTGCGTTGCTTTAGGCGCGGCTGCTGTTTTCCCACCCCTCATGTCTACACTGCTTTGGGACGTCCCCATTAGTGACGAATATGAAGAGGCGGCGACTGTCGGAGGGCGTAAGAGAAAACTGAATTTTTGTAAAATCTTACCTGTAAAATTCCTTTCTCTGAGTCCTCCGACAGTCGCCGCCCCCGCCCCTCTTTTGGGGTTTGTTTATGTACTCTACTGCTATTCTACTGAAACTGAGTTGTTATGCAGGAAGCAGGGAGGTATTGACTGAGGGGACCACCCCCTGGGGGTGGGATATGCTAAAAGCTTTGATATTAATATATTCTGTTGCCTAGCTACTCCTACGGAGCAAAGGTCAATAACCCCATTAGTGACGAATATGAAGAGGCGGCGACTGTCGGAGGACTCAGAGAAAGGAATTTTACAGGTAAGATTTTACAAAAATTCCGTTATTTTTCACATTCTGCTATATAACATCCCCCCCCAAAAAAATGTAAAAATCAAAATTTTTTAACATTTAAAATTTGTTTCCTGCTACATATTTTTGGTAAAAAAAAATCGCAATAGTTTTTTGATTGGCTTGCGCAAAAGTTATCGCGTCTACTATGGGAAAGATTTATGTCATTTTTTTTTTTTTTTTACTAGTAATGGTGGTGATCTGCGATTTTTTGCAGGACTGCGACATTGCGGTGGACAGATCAGACCCCTGACTGACATTTTTGACACTTTTGGGGGGACCAGTGACATTACTACAGTAATCAGTGCTAAAAATATGCACTGTTACTGTAATAATGACACTGGCAGGGAAGGGGTTAACAGTGTGGGTGATCAAGGGGGTTAAATGTGTAGCTAGGGGCGTGTTTCTAACTGTTGGGGGGTGTGGCTTGTGGAATGACCATAGAGACCTGTGATATTATATAGAAGGATCACAGGGGCTCTGTGATCCTATATAGAAGGAGCACAGGGGCTCTGTGATCATTCCAGGGAGAAGAACAGTCAGCTGTTGTAAACCCCCTGCATCGTCTTCCCCACTGATGGGCGGGAGCGTGCCGGCGCACGCTCGCCCTCAGTAAAAAAGCGATGTGTGGTCGGCAACCAGTTAAAGACCCCCCCCCCGGCAATCAGGAATCTAATTATCAGGTGTGGAAAATTAAAATCGTTCACGTATATACTGAATCTCAGGTAGTATTCACATACAAAGTAACAGATTTGTTACAACTAAAAGAGACAAAATGTACCAAGAGTATCAACAAAGATAAACAAAACGAACAAGGCGTAATGGATACACATAACTGAAAAATTACTGCGATCCCAGCGTTGGCGTTGATTCAGTCCATGAGGGATTTGAGTGTTCAGTCTGTGTTTCCACCATGCCTTGCAATCCAACAACCTTCTGTGGGTGTCCCCCCTTCTTACAAGCTTCCCAACTTTTTGTAAACCATAAAATTCAAAACTCTTCATATTTCCCTCGTGGACTTCAGGAAAATGATGGAATGCTACGGAAAGTTGTTTTATATTGGGATTAGATTTTGCTGTGTAATGTTCCCCTATTCTAACCCTTGGGGGATGACCAGTACATCCCACGTGTAGGTTGAAACAGTCATTAAGGGAAACAGAAACTGCTGTGTAGGAGGCTTAAAACTGGGCGAGGAACAACCAAACTCTGCTACTAAGGTGAGGTTGTGGAAGACAGTTTCACGTCACAGGTCTAACGATATGGCAAGGCCTCTCCCAACCAAAGATTTCAACAGACTGGGGTTTCATGATGTGCTGTTCAATCTCTTTTGAAGAAGCACAAAGAAACAGGCAATGTTAAGGACCATAGATGCAGTGGTTGGCCATGGAAACTTAATGCAGCTGATGGAAGCCACATCAAGCTTCCCTTCGACATCAGAAGTTGCCCAGCAGTGCCATCAGCACAGAACTGGCAAAATGAGTGAGACCCAGGTACACCCATCTACTCTCCGGAGAAGTCTGGCCAGAAGTGATCTTCATGTAAGAATTGCAGCCAAAAAGCCATACCTACAACGTGGAAACAAGGCTAAGTGATTCAACTATGCAAAATTCGATGGACCTAGTGTGCAGGAAAATGGTAGCAGGTGTTCTGAACTGATTAATAAAAATTTTAAATATTTGGCTGTAGCAGGAGTCAGTTTGTTTGCAAAGGGCTCCAGAGCAGTACAAATCTGGAAATGGAGTTGGAGATTTGGTCAGAATCAATGGTGTCCTCAATGCTGAGGAATAAAGGCTGTGTGACTCAACTATGTATGAAAACAGAGAAATTGGGGTGCAGAAAATGGCACAAAAAGAACAGAGTCCTGGAAGTGATGCTTTTGCCCTCACAGAGCCCTGATCTCATCATAGAGTCTGTCTGGGATTACATGAAGAGATAGAAGGATTTGAGGCAGCCTACCTCCACAGAAGATCGGTGGTTAGTTCTCCAATATGTTTGGAACTTTTTACTTTATTTCTACCTGCCATGTTCCTTCAAAAACTGCATGCAGGTGTACCCAGAAGAATTGATGATGTTTTGAAGGCAAAGGGTGGTCACACTAAATATTGATTTTGGTTTTTCTTCTGTTCACTTACTTTCCATTTTGTTAATTGATAAAAAGAAACACCTCGATTGCTGAAAGCATTCTTAATATACAGCAATTTTGCACACCTGCCTAAAATGTTTGCACAGTAGTACACATTATGTGTTTTATTTGAGATAAACATATTGTGCAAACTGTTGGCGCTATATTAATCCTGTATAATAATAGGCTGGATTTGTGCTTTGTTTTTAGAAGATGTACTTTATTTTTAGTGTTTATAGCTGCTATGTGCGTTACTCAGGCAGAAATTGGACTTCACTTGTAGGAAGTGTGTTACTATATATTTGGTATAATTTTTTAAGGCAGGAATTATGCTGTGCTTGTAGGAAGTGTCTTTCAAAAATAGAATTGTGTGGAGCATCGGCACCTGATGTTGAAGACAATGGCTAGACCCAATATGAGCAGGAAATGTGATGAATGGGCCAAACTAACTGTTACTTGTCACCAGAAGTTGCCTGGACATCTACAACTATAGACCGAGTACTACAGCTAAAACTATAATGTCATTTGCTTTATCTTTTTTTTTTTTTTTTTTTTTACTGGAAACCATCAAAGATTGTTGAAATGTTTGTAGTAAATTCTGAGATTTTTTTTGTTTAGTGCTAAATAAAATGTTTTAAACACAGCCACTAATACAGCTCATCAGTGTATTTTCAATAAACTGACCTTTTTAAAAGACCCCCTGAGTGCAATGCATGCATGATTAGGGAAGAGTGTAAAATGTTTGGCCTGGGAGCAAACACTACCAACTGTCCTGTAAATCCAGGGTGACATCAGCACACAAGGAAATACATATGGTCCTCTTGCTTTTCTTTTCTTTTTCATGATCTTACTGCAACCAGTGATTCTGCCCTTGCATGCACTATTATCCCTAACCCCTGATTTCTTGAATGTTGCTTGCTGCCAAGTATCTAAGCATCATTGACTGAAGGCCCAAACCAGCTCCACCCACTTAGACTAGGTAGTTAGTAAGTAGAAGAGCATTTAAAAATAGAATGATCAAGCAGACGTGCATACATAAGGGGTCTCCAATCTTTCTAAAAGGGTCAATTTACTGTTCCTCAGGCTTTAGGGGGGCCAGACTGTGCCCAGTGGGAGTAAACCATGCCCAATGTTTGGTATCACAGGTGGAAATAGTTTGTATCCGTGGGAGGAATAGTGCCCCTATTTTGTTGTAAGTGGAAGGAATTATACCCTATCAATGGTATCATTGGTAGGAATAGTGCCCCATTCTTGTTGTCAGTGGAAGAAATAGTGCCCTATTGTTGTTGTGAGTGCCAGGAATAATGCTTTGAGAGCCAGATAAAGCAAGCAAAGGGCCGCAGTTCGGAAACCACAGTCATACATAAATGCTGATGCACACTGATAATGCTACCCAAGACCAAAATGCCCAAATTAAAATACAGTGACGAGCAGAAAAATGTGCCCAAGAGGAACTAAACTGCAGACGCTGTGCTAAAATAGGTAGGCAGAGGGCAAAAGACTAGTCACCAGTATTGCCTGTGATTCCCATCCATTTGATTTTTTATCCTTAATAGAATAACATGCCTTGTTCTGCATAACGTCTGTGTGAAGGCATCCATCTTGGTACAGGCAGACTTTTCTTCCACATTTTAGAGCCTCCAGCAAAGAGAACAGTGAGCAGTGCAGTAGTGACATCCCCAATATCACTCCACATCTACTGAAACTAGGCAGTCATAGGCAGCAGAGCCTTCATTCTCACGCTGCAGGTATACAGCCCTGAGGCTGTATGCATACTCTTACCAGGAAATGCAATTCTGTTTTTCAAAAGGAATTGCAGACAAAAGGTACTTTTTAGGCACAATTACATATGTAGATGATCACTATAACATAGCAGATATATATATATTTTTTTATTCAATTTCAAATTAAAATGTATGCACAAAGTTGGGAGCTGTGGATCAAGTCATACATTTCTCTCCCCTTTTCTTCCTGTTATGAGATTTACTTTATGGTGCAGTCATGCTTTGATGTTTTTAGGCAGCACCCTCTCCCCACTTGTTTTTTTTCTTTTGGAGACAATCTGGGTTGGAAAACATATTTTCTCTTTCGTTCATTGATGGATACAGCTCCTGATCTTCATGACCATTGGGTTATACTGCCCCCTACAGGAGTAGGACATTAGGCAGAAAAAAGAATTTGGCTACGCCTATGGGCAGTCCCAGGGGGTATACTCCCTCTCTGCTATAGTTACTCAGTTTTTTTTCTGCCTAGTCAGGAGTAAGGACCTAGTTCCTTGCTGGGATCTTTGGTCCTGGCAATTTTCTATCTAAAAAGAAAATGTTTTCTCCTCTTTTTTTCCTGTAAGATCTGCAATCAACTGCCGGACTGGGTGACAAGCTGGATAATCGAGATCCAGTGGTCACCCCAGTCTGGCCAGCGAGCACGCGCAGACCTCAGCTCTGTGCTAGGTCGGATGCAACCGGATGGGGGCTGGTCTGTGAGTTAAACACCTCGCAAGGTCGCATACGACCGGGTCTCGGTCTGAGTCGCAGCGTTTCTCCTGGCCGACAGTCCCCCATTTCGATCGAGAGCAGGTTCTGTCTGGAGCGGTGCCCGCCTGGTTCCTGGTATGGTGAGTAGCTGTCCCCCCTCTCCCACGGAGGGTTTTGGGGTGGACGTGGGCCCCTGGGTTCCCCTCCTTCCCGTCAGGCACCACCCTTCATCTGGCCCCCCCCCATCCTACCCCCCTCCACTTATGCTGGGGCTGTATGAATGGTCTGGTCCACCACTTGGGGTGGGGGCAGGGCGCTATGCTGGCGATGGGGACCGGGGGGTGCGTCGCCGGTGACCCGACGATCGGCTGTGCGGGGGGGTTGTACCTGATGGGGGCTCCTGCCAGAACCCCCTGTCCTTCCTGGGCTTGCCTTTGAGACCTAGGGATCCCTCCTGGGTGCCTGGGAGCCTCATGGTGCCACGCAGGGCCGCCATTTTGCTGAAGCCTGTGTGGTTCTTTACACAGCTGCCATGTTTGTGTAGTCAGGTGGCCATTTTGTGGTGGTTTGCCATTGAAAATAGTGGCAGCCATGACAGTGGAACCCTGTGAGCGGTGATTTTGGCGGTGGGAGCCCCTCCTCATCCCCTGGTGCTGACTCCTGGTTCTTTTCACTTCCTGATCACCGCACCTGGAGTGCAGATTATCCTGGTGGCTGCAGGTGCCTGTTTCTGCTGGGTGGGGAATCTGGTGGGGATCCCTCCCTCTCTGCTGAGGATCCCTTGGTGCTTTGTGCCTGGTGACCAGGTGGTGCTGCCAGCACGGTGGGGGTTGTCCCTTTGCAGTGTTTTACACTTTTTGTGGGGTCCCCCGGGTGACTCATGGAGTCTTGGAGAACATCTCCCCACCTGATCCCCTCTATGGGTCCCAACCATGCATCGATGCACTAGCGGCGGTCCTGGAGTCTTTTGTGTTCCAGCTTGAATTGGCTTTCAGGCAACGGGCCAGCAAAAAGCGCCCCCCATCTTCCCCTGCCTCATCTGTCTCATCATATCCTGAATCTGATTCGGCCGCCGCGAAAGTGGGTCACCCTGCTGGGTCTGTGAGTCCTTAGATAGTAAGGATGATTCCTCCACATCTGCAACCACGCATGAAAAGGCGCTGGTGGAAGCACTGATTGTATCTGTGCCTGAGACCTAAAAGACGAAGGCGCGTGTTCCCTTTGGCACTCACAAGCCATCTAGAGTGGCAAAGTTGTTTCTTTCCCCTCCTATTTTGACAGAATTATCACTAAAGTGTGGGGATGACCAAAGCGTCTCCTTGGGGTCCCTAATCGATTCACTAGGTGTTACCCCATGAGGAGTCCCTTATTAAGAAGTGGACTGTTCCTCCGGTGGTGGTGGACCCTCCGGTTTCCAGATTGAACAACCATGATTCCGGTTGAAGAGTCCCCGGCCTTTAAGGATCCGGCTGAAAGGAAGGCGGAGGCTGTGGCCCGCAATATGTACACTCCGACCTGGTTCGGCACTGAGGCAGGTATTCACCATTGCCCTGGTGTCACAAACTTTGACCGAGTGGGCTAAGATTTAACTCCATGACCTGGAGGGAGAACAGCTCCCCCCTGCCTTTGCTGAGCTGGTTGACCAGCTGGTTCAGGGGCTGCAGTTTATCTGTGATGCCTCTTTGGATGCGGCACCCCTAGTGCCTCGGCTCTGTTTTGGCAGTGGTCCTTCGGCGTGTCTTTTGGCTTAAATGCTGGTCTGCAGACCAGACTTCTAAAAGGCCTTGACTGATTTCTCCTTTTAAGGGGATCGCCTGTTTGGGGCTACCCTGGATGACCTCATTAAAGGTGTCACAGGGGGAAAAAGTACTTTTTTTTCGCAGGCTATTAAGGGCAAGGAACCTTGTCGTAGACCTGGGCCCTCCTTCTCGGCTCATAAGTTCTTTCGTCGACTGACAAGGGCTCGAAGTCTTTCAGGGCCTCCTCTGGAGGATCCAAACAAACCTGGTATGGCAAGCCGAGAGCGGGCTTCTCCAGACCCGCAGACAAGGCTCCTTCAGCATGAAGGAGCGTCCTCACCTGTATCGGGGTGGGGGGACGTCTTCGCTGGTTTCCACAGCTGTGGACTTCACTGATACAAGAAAAGTGGGTCCACGAAGTCAATCGGTCCAGCTATAAGACCTGTTACTTCAAGGGGCAATTGTCCTGGTTCTGACTTCAGAACGTTTTCAGGATTTTTACTCAAACCTGTTTACAGTTCCTAGGAAGGAAGGAAAAGGTGCGTCCAATCCTGGATCTCAAGGCGCTGAACTACTTTGTGCGGGTGCAGAAGTTCAAGATGGAGTCCATTCGCACAATGGTGGTATCCCTGCATCGGGGATTTTCTTGCCTCTATCGACATCAATGATGATTACCTTCACATTCCGATATGTGCTGGTCACCAGCCCTTTCTCCGCTTTGCCATGGGAGAGGAGCAATATTAGTTTGTGGCGTTACTCTTTGGTCTCGCCTCTGCTCCATAGGTCTTCACAAAAGTGTTAGCCCACGTGTTAGCATTGTTACGCCAATGGGGGATCGCGGCACTGGGCTACTTGGATGACCTCCTTCTGCGAGCAGAATCTCCTACTGCTCTGGTGGAAAATCTGGAAATCACCATAAGAATTCTGAGGGAGTTCGGCTGCATTCTGAATTTTCATAAGTCTGCTCTGGTTCTGTCCACAAAGCTGGACTATCTGGGTCTGACTCTGCACTCGGCCTTAGCAAGAGTGCTCCTTCCTCTGGACAAACTCCAGAAATTGCAGGCTGTAATTCGCCTCCTGCTGTCCAGCAGATGGTCATCCCTCCGGACTTGAATGCAGGGGCTGGGCCTGATGGTGTCTGCCTACCTTTTGAGGCGGTTCCGTTTGCGCAGTTCCAAATGAGGTCCCTGCAAAGGGAGATTCTGGCCAAATGGGACCAGACTCCACAGTCTCTGGACAATCAGATCTGGCTGAGCTGAGAAATGAAGAAGGGCCTCGGAAAGGGTTGTCCGCTTCCTCTGCGACCATTTCCAGATGGATCAGACAGACGGTTTATTCAGGCCTATTCCATCAGGGGTCAGGTTCCTTCCGTCATTAGGCATCAGTGATGCAGGTTTGCTGAGCTGGGAAATGAAGTCCCTGATATGATGGCTTCGCTCTACGGCACTTCGGCTGGGTAAATCTTTATTCCCCTTGTATTGGTAAGTGGTCACCACGGATGCCAGCCTGTCCGTTTGGGGAGGCGTCCTCAGCAAAAATTCTGCTACTCTGCACACTGGAAGAGTCCAGACTACTGATCAATGTCTTGGAACCCTGAGGGATCAGACTGTGCCTGGACTATTGGATGGATCGTCTTCAGGGATGTCCAGTACGCATTCAGTCAGACAATGCCACGGCCGTGACTTATGTCAATAACCAAGGGGGCACAAAAAGTCCTGGCGGCTCTGGAGATAGCTGTCATTCTAAGGTAGGCAGAATGGTTCGTTCCAACCCTCTCTGCCGTACACATTCCTGCAGTGGAAAACTGGCAGGCGGATTACGTGTTGGCAGGCGTTGGACCAAGGGGAGTGATCCCTTTTATCTAGAGGTGTTTCATCATGAATCTGTTTGGTGTCTCGGCTTAACAGAATGGGGCAGAGGTTTGTGGCTCGGTGACGGGATCCTCTGGCGGACGCCGTATACACGCTGTTGCCACGTGGGGTCAGTATCATCTGATTTACGCCTTCCCTTCCTCCCAAGCTTCTGCCAAGACTTCTACGCAGGATCAAGGCAGAAGGGATTCCAGTCATCTTAGTGGCTCCGGACTGGCCTCCCCAGGCTTGGTACGCCGATCTGGTACGGCTGGTTGCAGACGTTCCTTGGAAGCTTCCTCTCAGGGAGAATCTGCTGTCCTAAAGACAAATCTTCCATCCAGCTTTACAGTCGTTGGCATTGACGGCTTGGCTGTTGAATGTTTGCACAGTAGAGGTTAGGGTTTTGTCTGAGTCGGTGATTCCAACGCTGTTAAAAGCGAAGAAATCTGCTTCTAGGAAGATCTGCCATTGTACGTTAAAGACGCACATTGCATGCTGTGAGTCTCTTGAGGTTCATCCTCGCTCCTTCTTGGTGGCTCGGATCTTTACCTTCCTTCAACAGGGGGTTGAACAGAAATTGGCCTTAAGTACCATAAGGGCCAGGTGTCGGCTTTGGCTCTCTTCTTCCAATGACCCTTGGCCACACTCCCTGGTGCATACCATTCTTCATGGGGTCCGACATTTGGTTCCTCCAGTGCGGTCTTCATTGCTGCCTTGGGACCTCAATTTGGTGCTTTCGGTCCTCCAGAAGCCTCCCTTTGAGAATCTTCGGGAGATTCCCTTGCTTAATCTGTCTCAGACGGTGGCTTTTTTGGTGGCTATCACCTCTGCGCGTAGGGTGTCGGAACTGGCAGCATTATCCTGTCGTTCACCTTACTTAGTGATTCACAGAGATAAGGTGGTTCTTGGCCCTGTCCTTTGTTCCTCCCAAAGGTTGTCTCTGGTTTTCAATTGAATGAAGACATTGTATTGCCTTCCCTGTGTCCCAGGCCAAAACATGCAAAGGAAAATGCCTTGGATGTGGTCTGGGCAATTAGGGTGTACCTGGCAGCTACGGAGTCTTTTAGGAAGTCACTCACTATTTGTGCTCATGGATGGGCCTCGGAAAGGGTTGTCCGCTTCCTCTGCAACCATTTCCAGATGGATCAGACAGACGGTTTATTCAGGCCTATTCCATCAGGGGTCAGGTTCCTTCCGTCATTAGGCGTCAGTGACGCAGGTTTGCAAGGCGGCCACCTGGTCGTCGGTGCACACTTTCACAAAGTTCTAAAAAATGGATGTGTTGGCATCTGCGGATGCTTCTTTTGGCCGCAAGGTTTTGCAGGCTGCTGTTAAGGGAACCTGATCCTCTTTGAGGGTGTATTGTTTTTTTCAGGTGGGCTCCTGTTGCCTAGTTGGCTACTGTTTAGCCTTGGGAATTTTTTTGCTGTTCCCACCCCTCATGTTTAACACTGGTTTGGGAGGACCCAATGGTCATGAAGATCCTCAGCTGTGTCATTCAATGAACGAAAGAGGAAATGGGATTTTTGACTTACTGTAAAATCCATTTCTGTGATGATCATTGACGGACACAGCACCCACTCCTCTGTGGAGTTGTAATTCTGACACTGCTTGTAACAAAGCTGAGTAACTATAGCAGAGAGTGGGAGTATACCCCCTGGGACTGCCAATAGGCATAGCCAGATTCTTTTTCTGCCTAGTGTTTTACTCCTGTAGGGGGCAGTATTACCCAATGGTTATGAAGATCAGGAGCTGTGTCCGTCAATGAACATCAGAGAAATGGATCTTGCGGTAAGTCAAAAATCCCATTTTTTTGCAGTTTGCCAATGTTAGGATATCACAGTTATCCTAATTCCATAGTTTACCTAAATTTACAGTTATCTTAAAGTGATTTTGTAAAGGCTCGTTTTTTTTTTTTTTTTAAATAACAAACATGTTCTACTTACCTGCTCTGTGCAGTTGGTTTTGCACAGAGCAGCTTGTATCCTCCCCTTCTCTGGTCCCTCCCCTTTTACCATGATTCGTTAGGCGACAATTGTAGCAAAACCGGACCGCGTTCGAGGTGCCATGGCAAGTCACGGCAATCGCGGGGGCGTCCCCCGATTTGCAATGATTCGGGATTGTGGCCAGAATCGCGGCAGTTCTGCCCGCGATCCAATACGCCAGTATGTGAATGGAGCATTACAGGTTACTAGTTTAGAGTTAAACAGGAGCTCTGGTGCTAGAGTTATTGTTTTCGCTATAATGTTTGTAGCGATATTTAATGTGTGTGGTACAATCACTGGTCACATCTGCGGGAATGTTGAACAACATCCTTTGTGATAGCATGGGCAGTGACAGGTTCTCTTTATTGAGACATCTGTGGTCTTAGACCTCAGATCTCTCATCTGCCTTCAAAAACATCTGATCAGATCAAAAACAAAAACGGATATGTTAAAATCCTGGTCGCTTTTGGTTTCATAGACCACAGAGACAATCGGGGAGTGTTAGTTCCTCCCTCCTCTCTATAGTCAGCCAGCAGAACTGCCAGCTTCGTTCCCGAGTTCTCAGATAGAACAGTAGAAGGTGGAGGGAGGGGGAAAGACCACCTTCCGCCACATATAAAAGTAATTCAGTGGCTGTTTAGCTGTTTAGATCACCTTTACAGTAAAGAGCATAACCTGCTCAAAATAAATAAAAAAAATATCTGGGTCAAGACTGCAGCTGCAGTCATGGCCCCTGTATAACCGCTGACACCCTAGGACATATTGGTACATCCTAATGGCAGCAGGTGGTTAATGAAACTAAAACCAGACTGTGAATGAAAGTAAGATTTATTAATGATGAAGCAAAAACTCATCCAACACCAGAAAACAGAATACACAGCAAGAGTGAAAATACACTGCTCAAAAAAAATTAAAGGAAAGCTTTGAAAACACATTAGATCTCAATAGGGAAAAATATGCTGGATATCTATACTTATTTGGACTGGATAATGTGTTAGGAACGAAAGGGCGCAACACAGTTTGATGGAAATTAAAATGATCAACCTACAGAGGGCTGGATTCAAAGATTCCCTAAAAATCTAAGTGGAAAAATGATGCAGCAAGATAGTCCACTTTGCTGTAATTTCGTTACAGCAACTAAAAATGGTACTCTGCAGTTTATATATTATATATTTTTACCCCACATGCTTGTTTGCATGCCTGACAACATTGGGGCATGCTCTTAATAAAACAGGTGGTGTCCTAGGGCAGTGGTCCTCAACTCCAGTCCTCGGGGCCCACTAACAAGCCAGGTTTGCAAGATAACTAAATTACATCACAGGTGATCTAATTTGCTGCTCAGTGATTGCAGTATTCTAGTCTGCATCTCCCCAAGGTAATACCTAAGATCTGGCCTGTTAGTGGGCCCGAGGACCGGAGTTTAGGACCACTGTCCTGGGGTAATGCCTCCCAGTTCTAGACCAGGGCTTTACTGAGCACCTCAACACACTGAGGTGTGCAGCCTGGTGGCATCAGATGGACCGAAACATAATGTCCCAGAGGTGTTATATTGGATTTAGGTCAGGCAAGCGTGGGGGCCATTCAATGATATCAATTCCTTTATCCTCCAGGAACTGGCTGCATACTCTCGCCACGTGTGGCCCGGCATTGTCATGCACCAGGAAGGACCCACTGCACCAGCATAGGGTCTGACAATGGGTCCAGCGATTTCATCCAGATACCTAATGGCAGTCAGGGTGCCATTGTCTAGTCTGTAGAGGTCTGTGCATCCCTCCATGGATATGCCTCCCCAGAACATCACTGACCCACCACCAAACCGGTCATGCTGAATGATGTTACATGCAGCATAATGTTCTCCATGGCTTCCCCAGACCTTTTTACATCTGTCACATGTGCTCAGGGTGAACCTGCTCTCATCTGTGAAAAGTGCAGGGTGCCAGTGGCAGACCTGCCAATTCTGGTTTTCAATGGCAAATGCCAATCAAGCTCCACACTGCTGGGCAGTGAGCACAGGGTCTACTAGAGGACGTTGTGCCCTCAGGGCCACCCTCATAAAGTCTGCTTCTGATTGTTTGATCAGAGACATTCACACCAGTTGCCTGCTGGAGGTTATTTTGTAGGGCAGGTACCGGTCCTGCTGATGGGTTAAGGACCTTCTACTGCCCTGTTTAGCTCTCCTAGAGTAATTGCCTGTCTCCTGGAATCTCCTCAATGCTCTTCAGCTGGGAGACACAGCTAACCTTCTGGCAGTGGCATGTATTGATGTGCCATCCTGGAGGACTTGGACTGCCAGTGCAATCTCTATAGGGTCCAGGTTTCACCTCATGCTACCAGTAGTGACACTGACCCTAGCCAAATGCAAAACTAGTGAAAACAGTCAGAAAAGACGAGTAGGGACAAAAATGTCAGTAGTCTTCATCTGTAAAACCATTCCTGTTTTGGAGGTTGTCTCATTGTTGCCCATCTAGTGCACCTGTTAATTTCATTAACACCAAAGCAGCTGAAACTGATTAACAACCCCCTCTGCTACTTAACTGACCAGATCAATATCCCAGGAGTTTACTTGACTTGATGCTATACTCTGATTAAAAAGTGTTCCTATAATATTTGTTGAGCAGTGCATATGTGAACAGTAAACCAGGTGACAAAATACCGAACTAGCAACCTAACTGTATTACAAGATATACAATGAAGGGAAGATAACAGATAAACAGGGTAAGAAGGGAGATGCAAGGAACAACCAGGGAGGTGGATCAGAAATAAGGGCAGCAGGTGAGGAGGTAGGGTACAGGATGCAGGTGATGGAACAGGTCAGGAGCAGAACATTAGTAACCAGGTATAAGGTACACAGGCAAAAAAGAGTGAGGCGTTGATGGCAGCTGGAGGAGGAATTGTATACCTTCCCAGCAGCCAGCATCAGGTGGAGACTACTGGGATCTACTAGCTATTGGAAGACACCTGCTGGCGGATACCAGATCTACACTTTTCAGCTCTGGGAACCACAGTGCCACCAGCAAGTGATCCAGGTCCTGACTTCTGGTATTCCAGATTTCATGTAGCTTTAAATGGATACTGGAATGGGATATTTTATGGCTTATTGTATGTTAATGAGGTTTTTGTGTTACTCAATGCAGTCTGTCCAACTGAAACATATTTAACCGCTTGCCGACCAGCCGCCGCAGATGTACTGCGGCAGGTCGGCTCTCCCAGGCAAGACCCCGTACATGTACGGTGCTCGCCTAGGAGGAGCTAGGGGGCGAGCGCGCGCCACCAGTGCAGGTGTCAGGCGGCTCCGATGGCCGTCTGACACCGGCAATCTCCCTCCGCTGACAGAGAAGGACGGACGGCTGATGTAAACACAGCCGTCCGTACTTCTCCCTGACGTGATCACAGACGTCATGTGATCCTGCTATATAGGATCACATGTCTCTGTGATGACTTCACAAGCCACGCCCCCCCCACATTTAGAATCACGCCCCTCGGGTCACATTTAACCCCTTACCTGCCAGTGTCATTATTACAGTAACAGTGCATATTTTTAGCACTGATTACTGTAGTAATGTCACTGGTACCCCCAAAAATGTCATTTAGGGGTCCGATCTGTCCACCCCAATGTCGCAGTCCCGCAAAAAATCGCAGATCGCCGCCATTACTAGTAAAAAAAAAAAAAAATGACATAAATCTTTCCCGTAGTTAGTAAACGCAATAACTTTTGGGCAAACCAATAAAAATACGCTTATTGTGATTTTTTTTTTTTTTTTTACCAAAAAAAAGTAGCAGAAAACAAATTGGCCTAAAATGTTAAGTTTTGATTTTTACTTTTTTTTTTGAGAATTTTATATAAAAGAATATGAAAAATATATTTTTTTTTTTTTCAAAATTGTCGCTATTTTTTTGTTTATTGCGCAAAAAATCAAAATCGCACAGGTGATCAAATACCATGAAAAGAAAGCTCTATTTGTGGGGGAAAAAAAAGGACGTCAATTTCGTTTGGGTACAGCATCGTACGACCGCGATATTGTCCGTTAAATTTACGCAGTGCCGAATCGCAAAATAGGGCCTGGTCATTAAGCAGCAAAGTCCTCAGATCTGAAATTGGGTATTACAAGTGTGCGGCCGCAGGCCGGTATTTGTGGGAGGAGCTAGCGGGCTTTATAGCGCCGCCCCTCCCCTTGACCGGCCTGCTGCCTCGGATCGTCACTCGGCTTGGTCAGGTGTTCTGGGTGATCACCTGACGTCGGCCGAATACCGCCTCCTCGTGGACCGGACGTCCGGTCGGGTGCTGTACCAGGAAGCGCTGCGTGTGGCGCGGATCTCGGCTGTTCCTGAGCAACCTCGGACGGTGCTGTGTCTCACCCTCCGCTGCCATCCAGCCCAGCCTCTCTGCCGTGTCTACCAGCTTCGCCGCTGCTTCTCCTGCTGTTCAGTAGGGGATCAGGTACTTGTCATCATGGGGGGGGGAGGGGGGGAGGAGGCATCTTCCTGCACACACTGCCTGCCTCTGTGGGCCACGGCTATTTTTTCACACTCAGTCCTGCACACACTGCCTGCCTTCCAGAAGGCCACGGCTACCCCTGTACACAGGCTCATGCACACACTGCCTGCCTTCCAGAAAGGCCACGGCTACCCCCGTACACAGGCTCTTGCACACACTGCCTGCCTTTCTAGGCCACGGCTACCTGTTTTATGTTCTCCTGCTCTTATCGGCCTCTGTCAGGTTGGGTACATCATCCCTTGTTCCCCTGCTTGTCCCTGCTTGTCCATGGCTGCCTTGGTTGGGGGGGGGGTCGCCCGGCCTTTTCAGAGGGAGGGGGCGGGGGGGGTTTTGGTACCTAAGGGTTGGTGGGGGGGGTCTCTTTGCATTGTGGGTATGTGTGGTTTTTTCCATTCCGGGTACAGGTATGTATCTCTAGTGGGGGGTCACGCACCCCCCCCCCCCTTTTTTGACCGTTTGCCTTTTTTCCCTTCAGGTTCTCTCCATGTCTTTCAATGCCGGCACCAGGTACTACTTCAGGTTCAGGTTCCTTCATGTACCTCACGGCTCAGCTTATTTAATTTTCACAGACGCTTCTCTAGGCATCGCCCGTAGACACTTAAACCTGGTCTGTCACTTGGCCCCACACTCTTAGTCACCTTGTCTGGCTGCCCGGTGGCCACCCCCTTTTATGTACACTTCAGGCCCGTATACTCCTCATGTTATTCACCTGCGGTTGTTTTTGGGTTCCTGTGCTCCGTCACGGCTTCATCACCTCTGTGCACTTACCGCTCTTCATGTCGTCTGTCCTTCTCGTTACTCTGTTGTGGCTCTCCAGCTGTGTTGTTCTGTCATGTTTTGCCCCCTCCTCCCTGGTAGGGCTAGTCTACTGGCTGTTAGGGTTTCAGGTGCTGGCCCTAGTCCCCCCCCCCCTTCATAGCCGGTCCCGCGAGGCCAACCCCCCAATCTCGTCGGAGATTATTTCGCCCCACGGGCCAAACCAAAGCTAGCGCCTCGCTCCACCCTTCTCATGGGGTTTATAGTTAGGGCCTCACCTGTCACGGCCACACGTTTTGATTCTTTTACTGTCACCGAGAGGCCATCTTTCCCGCCACCACGTCAGTGGCTCACGCCCCTCGCCCAAATCATAGGTAGAGCCTCTCTCCGGCCGCTTGGCATCTAGCAGGGCCTCACCTGTCACGGGGTAGTTAAGTTTTTCGCCTCTGGGCTCTAGCTAGCCAGCCAGTGGTTCTCCTATACGTTTCGGTCGTTAATCGGTCTTGGGCGTTCTACTTTTTCTGTTTCCTTCTACAGCGGGCCTCAAGGAGCCACCCTGGAAGACGGATTTTCCTCCCCCTCCACGCCAGCCAGGATCGGCACCCCTGTCAGGTCCGGTACCCCCAGGGGTCGTCGGGTTCCTTCTCCGCTGGGCTCTTACGGGTCTTGGACTATTCCGAAGATCTTAGCGGTCCTACGCCAGAAGGGTATCTCGTTCCCGGCCACTGCAAGGAAAGCGGAGCTGTTCAGATTGATGATGGAACATCCAGAAGATCCGGGACTGGGCACCAGCTCTCAGGGCTGTTCGTCTGCCATACAAGGAACCCTGGACTCCATCCTATCTTCCCTACAGTCCATCGGCAATAGACTGACTAAGCTGGAGGACGCCAGTCCGGCTCAAGGGGGTCCCCCTCCTTCCTTGCCGGTCCCGACCCCAGTTCCCGCTAGTGATCAGGGTAGGCCCCCAGTTCCCATCTTGCCTTCTTCCACGGTTTCTCCTATTATCACCCCGGCCCACTTGGTCCCCGCGGCTCTCCGCAAGGATATCTTGGAGGGGAAGGATGTCAACCTATTGGCTCTCCTCATTGCCTCCCAGGACATGGTCGAAAGTAAGGTCTACAATTACGGTGATTTGTCCGTAGTCATGAAGGCCAGGGACCCCAGGCTTAATAAGAAGCTCACTATCCCCGAGTTTGTCCTGGCCTTCGGCATCTACAGGGACGTTTTGTGTTCCGTTTACCCGCAGCGACGGGAAGAGTTAGATCTTTACTTGCATAAGATAGTGGATTTAGGGCACAAATACGGGGGTTTTACCTTCTTCGACTTTCATAAGTCGGTCTCGGCCAAGGCGGCGGCAGCCTTGGCTCAATTCAATGTTCGTGTGGATTGGAGTCTACTGGATACCGAGCTCTTCTGCAGGCACTTCGCAGGCTTGGCACCTCCCTCCTGTGCCACATGCTCCTCCACTTCACATTCTGCCAGCCTTTGCCCCATGGAGGCTGTATCCTCCCCGGCCGGGGTCCCAGGGGGGGGTGCTGGCAGGTCAGAGCAGCGTGGCCTTAGGGATAAGCTGGGTCGTCCCATAGTGTTCTTAGGTAAAGCCCAGGTTTGCAATAATTTCAATGGGGGGGCGTGCAGCTTCAGTGCTTGCAGGCTGCTCCATGTCTGCTCCATCTGTTTCAGGGCTCACACGAAATCCATGTGTCCATCCAAGATGTACCCTAAGCAATGACTAACCGGGGTCAAGGTCGAGGTGCTGGAGTTTTACCTGCAGGCTCATCCGTCTCCACACCTGGTGGAGTATCTGATTCAGGGGTTCTTGGGTGGGTTCCACACGGGGCTGGTGTCTCTTCCCACGGGGACTCTGGAATGTCCCAATTTACTGTCGGCCACGGAGGACCCGGAGTCGGTAGATCTTCTACTTGAGAAGGAAGTGCAGGAGGGGTTCATGTTAGGCCCCTTCCCGGCCCCCCCCTTCTCCTCTTGGCGTACCAACCCGATCGGTATTGCCACGAGCAAATTCACCAATAAAAAACGCTTGATTATCGACATGTCGGCTCCTCATTCTTCCACCAACCCCAGCCTTAATTCCCTTATTCCTTCGGCCGAGTTCTCACTCCACTATGCTACCGTGGACAATGCCATCCAGGCCATTTTAGGGGCTGGCAGGGCTGCCTGGCTCAGTAAAACGGATATTGCCAATGCCTTCAAGCTGCTGCCTATTCACCCCTCCTTATGGCACATCCACGGTGTTAAGTGGAGGGAGAAATATTATTTCGCTTCCAGGCTGACTTTTGGGTCTAAAAGCAGCCCCAAGATTTTTGATACCTTTGCTGAGACGCTCTGCTGGCTCCTTCTGAATGTCTCCAGGTGCCCCTCGGTGTTGCACTACCTTGATGATTTTTTGTTGGTCGAGGATAGCAACTGCACGCCGGTCAGTCTAAATAGTACCTTGGCCTTATTTTCCACCTTAGGGGTTCCCCTGTCACCAGGCAAAACGGTCGGCCCGGTCACCAGGCTGGATTTCTTGGGGATTACCCTGGATTCTGTCTCCATGCAGTCCAGCCTCCCTGTGGACAAACTTGAACGTATTCGTGGGGTGGTAGGCAGGTTCCTGGAACTAGGGACTTTCTCCAGGAAGGAGTTGCAGTCCTTGATCGGGTCATTAAATTTTGCCATGCGTATCATCCCCCAGGGCAGGTCCTTTATCTCTCGGTTGCTGCGGCTGTTGCCAGGTCTTCCGGAGGGTGTCATCTCCCACCTGGATCCCCCTGCCAGGGCGGACCTAGGTATGTGGGTTGAGTTCCTGGAAAGCTGGAACGGTATCTCCATGTTCATCCCGCCCATCTCTGCCCAGTCCCCTGTGTTCTGGACGGATGCGGCCGCCAGTACCGGGTTCGCAGCCATCTTCGGGGACTCATGGTTCAGGGATAGTTGGCCGGCTGAGTCTCTAGCCTTACCTGCTTTCCGGGAGACCTCAGCGCTGTTCGAATTATACCCTATTGTGGCAGCTGCTGTCACCTGGGGTAGGTACTGGTCAGGGAAGGCAGTCAAATGTTTCAGTGATAACATGGCTGCTTGTGATATCATCAACAAAGGCCGTTCATCGTCCCTGACTATTATGAGGCTGGTCCGCAGGCTGACCTTGGTAGCTGCCACTTACCAGTTTTTTCTTTTCTGTGAGCACATTCCGGGTCATACCAACTTAGCCGCTGACGCTCTTTCCCGCTCCAAATTGCAGGTTTTCTTCACTCTCCACCCGACGGCCGACAGATGTCCCACGCGGACCCCGGAGTTCAAGGATCTGCTCCTGGACTAGCCCGCATCATGGCGCATGGACGGGAGTTGGCCCGCATGGCTCTGTCATCCAACACCAGGAAGGCTTATGACCGAGCCTTGGCCATCTTCCAAAGGTTTTTAGTGGAATTTGGGTTGGATGACCAGTCAGTGCAGACCATGGTCGCCTTCGCTGCTTTTTGCCACCTCCAACTCAAGCTATCTGTCAGTACTATTAAACTATATCTGGCGGGTGTTCAACACCACATTCTGACGCACCATCCAAACTCCTTGCCTTTCCTCCGGGCGTATCCTCTGAAGAGCCTCCTGAAGGGCATTGGCAGGTTGGATCACCATTCCCCCATCAGGCGGCTGCCGATAGATGGAGAGAAATTCAGGGCCCTCTCCAACTTACTGGACACGTCGCCCTTTGAGCCATACACGAATGCTGTGGTCAAAGCGGCAATGTATCTGGCTTTCTACGGTTTTCTCAGACCCGGGGAGTTTTCGGTAGCTTCCGCAGCTGAGGGGCGTTTGTGTCTCCTCAAGCGAGATCTCGTCAAATGGGGGGATCATTATGTTTTGACTCTGCAGAGCACCAAGACCAGGCAGGTGGGCCACCCCGTTACCATCCCGTTTTACCCGTCTGGGAATCTTTGGTGCCCGGTCAGAGTGTTGGATATTTTCGTGGCTCAGACCCTGAGCAGTCCCAGCCATGCACCGCTCTTTGCGCTCCTGGACGTTCCCCTCACTACGTCCAAATTCATTTTTTACATACGCTCTCTTTGCATCAGACTGGGGTGGGACCCGGCAGCGCACTCTGGCCATTCCTTCCGGATAGGAGCGGCTACGGCTGCTTCAGGGAATAATACGCCAGGCCATATCATTAAAAGGCTTGGTAGGTGGGAGTCGGACGCGTTCCAAGTGTATATACCGCACCCAGAGAAGGAATTGAGATTGGCTTTTCGCAAGCTTGTGTCCTAGATATTTTGAATAAAGTGTGTTGTTTTGCTTACTCTTTTGCCCTCTTTATTTACAGGCTACCCCCCTTACGTCGGTTCAGGCACACCACACCGACTGTCCTTACCAGGGGGTGACGTCTTTTAGTATTGACCACAAGTGTGCGGCCGCAGGCCGGTATTTGTGGGAGGAGCTAGCGGGCTTTATAGCGCCGCCCCTCCCCTTGACCGGCCTGCTGCCTCGGATCGTCACCCCACCCTCCTTCACCCTTTTTTCTCTACCTCTTTCCCTTGGGGGTGCCCTCTTTATTTACAGGCTACCCCCCTTACGTCGGTTCAGGCACACCACACCGACTGTCCTTACCAGGGGGTGACGTCTTTTAGTATTGACCACAAGTATTGATTCCTAGTTAACATTTCCACTATTCCGCCCTTTGCATTCTTCCTGTAGAAACAAAAGAAAAAAAATGTAATGAACTGAAAAATGTATGCACATAAATACTGCATTATAAGGTATAGTGATTGGGCAGGCACTGGTCAGGGGTATTATCAGTGATGAGGTCAGTAAAAGACTATTTGCGACTGGCAAGCTGCGTTCTCCCTGGCAGGATACTGGAGATGGAGAAGTATAGTATGTAGGGGATCCTAGACAGGGAGGCAAAAGTCAGTAGAAGGGTAATGCTGCTAAGAGAGGAGACAAGAAATACAGAGTGAAATACTGAAGGCAGGGGTGGGTTTTTTTTTTTTTTTTAAATATATGGAAAGCTGTGCACCATTGTAAACTTACAAACATCATGGTCTCCATTGGCAGCACCCACATAGTGCCATATATATCAGCTATTATTTTTGAGTAAGCTTTCCTGGAGGCCACCACAATTTGCTGCACACCTTAAATATGTATACACCCTAAACAGCACAACTGCAAAATCAGTTTAAAACCAACTACAAATATGCAAAATGGGAGATGCATTTAATAGAATACAGAAATTACCCCAACACTCGGCTCTTGTAGATGGCAACATATTCCTAATATCTGTTTCTAATATTTCAATAAAAATACAGTTTTCACTGTTTGAGAATTCATGAGAAAGTCATTGCCAAGGTTTTCATTTCAGTTTATTTTTTAGGTTCACAGGGCTAAGTGCTTTGGAATGTTTCTATTTTATAATTCCTTGCCCCTACCATTTCACACCTTTTAGTTGTCTTTACTTTGAATAGACACATGCTGTTTTGTCTTTTTGTGATGTTGGCTAAAGCAAGATGTCCCACAAACATGCATGAAACATTTTGTTTGCATATATAAATGGGCAAAAATACCGATTACAGATATAATCAGCAGCTACTAAACGGGTTTGGCTTCAATGGTTATTAGGTTACTAGATATTCTTCACACACTTTGCCATTACGAAGCTTACCTGCTTCAGCCAAGTCTTTAATAAATGCAAAAACGGTGCACTGTTCCTTTTAAATCTTAATAAAATGGTGTAAATAACTATAAAAATATTTAAAACCATGCAAAGAAAGTGCAAGTGCTAATGTGCTGTGCAAATATATATGACAAAAAGATCCAAATTAATATACAAACAATATCTCAATCAAGCATATGTGGTTATATTCAAATGAAGCCTATCATGATTAAACACCATATTAAAACATGCTACCAAGTGGAGAAATGGCCTCCTACCAAACTGAATCGATCTCCATTACGAGATCAAACACAGCCTGCAATCAATCTCCACGGCAAATGCTTCCCAGTGATTGTGTCTTCACGGCCCTCTCACTGCAGCGTAACCCATTCTTTGGGTAAGATTCGCTCACCACAGGAGCATGTTTGTAATATGAACAGAGAGAAAGAAGCCTCATAGCGTAAATCAGCTTGACCAATTTATTAGATAAAAAGAATTGCACTTACATAGAGGCATAGAAACACGAGCAGTAATGAAAGTCAGCCGCAGTGTCACCTTTCCTGCCAGCCCGAATGGCGTCACACGTGCACTCCACTTGATGCGTTTCCCAAAAAAATGGCATCTCCTGGCATTGGAGGATCCATCCCAGTTGTAGCAATTCATGACATCACTTGGGTCTAGCGCAAAAATATTTTTGTTTTATTATACAAGTCTATAATTAGACTTTAACTAGCTTTATTAATTTTTATGACTTGAAGATCATTAACATTAAAAAGTGATTTGTGCAGAAATCAGGAACTGTTTTTTGAGATTGAGAATATTTTAAAGTTGTCAAATTGAATGCCACTACATTATAAAGAGCATACAGGTAAGATTCAATATGAACAATATTATAATATATAATTACAGTCTACATGCATTTTTATTCAGGGGCAAGCACTGGGACAGTGCCAAAGAGGAACATATGGAGGTGGACATCACTAATATGGATTAAAAGCCGTAGAGTATAATGTATTGCCAGGAAACTGCTATAAGAAAAATGCACACGCACACACATACACACACACACGGTAAATCTATTTCTAGAGGTGCTATTGACATTCAATTTTCATCACTTGTCAGTAACAACCCATGCAATCCATACATACAAAGAGACTAAAACAAATAAGTTCAAAAATTAAGTTATGTGTAATAAAATGGAATGACACAGGAAAAAATATTGAACACGCTAACTGAAATGTATTTAATACTTGTACAAAATCTTTTGTTGGTAATGACAGCTTCAGTCACAAAAAAAGTGCATTTAAATTATAGTGCATGAATAAATATCGGAAAACTGTGTAAAAATAATCTATATATAATTTACATGAGTCCATCTTTTCTTTAAAATATATATACAGTCCATTTTTAAATGATTCAATGTTCGTGAAAAAAAGTGCAGTTCCATACACCATAAACTCTTCAGTAATTGCCTCTGATCACCACAGTTCCCTTGACCCCACCTATGGGTGTCTTCTCACCTGCTTGAATGGACCTCACTATTTAAAGGAGGTCTATATGCGCTTTGCAGTGTTATAAGTGGCGTGGCTGTCCACTCCAAATCCGTAGCTCTCATCGTGATGTCGGTTATAAAGGGGGCAAGAGGAAAGAACCATAGTGCAAATTGCTAATAAAAAGTATTATAGAAATCCACTCACATTTCAGAAGGAAAAAAACGTTTCACAATACAATCCTCGGCATACACAGCTCCACCTAGTCCCACCCAGTCCCAAAGGTTCAGGCTAGTAGACTGCATCACATAGCTAAATTTTAAATGAAGCATAGAAAAACAAAAAAAATAACGAAAAATATATATTACATTTTTATCTTTCTATGCTTCATTTAGAAACGATGTGAGGTATATATGGAGTACATGGGGCTATACACTATTTAATATGTAACCACTAGATGGAACTAGTACACACATTATATATACAGAGCATGTGATAGAGGAACATATCGTTACAGACACTGCGTTTTAGATATTAGCAGTAAGGTTATCAGCTTCTAGGATATTAAATATAGGTATATGGTCTGCCCGGATAGCTTGTATCTAGTTTAATAAGACCTGTGAGGCTCCGGTATCATGGCCGCAGCTGTTTGGCAGTGACAATGGGAACTGGGCTGCATAAAAACAGGAAGCGTGATGCAGTCCACTATAGCCTGAACCTTTGAGAAAGCCCATTGGGCGCTACACAGGAGGTGGGCGGTGATGTAACTACGCTGGGACTAGGTGGAGCTGTGTATGCTGAGGATTGTATTGTGAAATGCCTGTTTTTTTACTTCTGAAATGTGAGTGGATTTTTATATGAAATAAATACTTTAGTAGCAACTTGAACTATTGTTCTTTCCTCTTGCCTCCTATATGATTAACACGGGAGCGGTGACACTTATAACATTGCAAAGCGCATATAGACCTCTTTTAATTAGTGACGTCCATTCAAGCAGTTGAGAAGGCACCCATAGGTTGGCTGAAGGGCACTGTGGTGATCAGAGGCATTTACTGAAGAGTTTCTGGTGTATGGGACTGCACTTTTTTCACAGACATTGAATCATTTATTAATGAACTGTATATATATTTAAAAGAAAAGATGGACTCATGTATATTTTTTATATATAGATGATTTTTACACTGTTTTCATATTTATATATGCACTTTATTGAAGGAGAGCGCTGCACTTTTTTGTGACCATACATATTTCTTGCATTTTGTACAAGTAGTTGGATGCATGGTGGTGCTAGCTGCTTCCTATAGTATATAGAGTTGAGTAATAGGTGGTTTATACACAGGGATAGCGCAGAAAGTTTTCTCACATTTATATAATGACAGCTTCAGGACGCCTCCTGTATGGAGAAACTAGTCGCATGCACTTCAAATCTTGAAGGTTTCGTGGGCCTCTTCTATGAACTCTTAAACTTTAGTTCTTTCCATAGATTTTCTATTGGATTCAAGTCAGGTGATTGGCTGGGCCATTCTAGCAGCTTTATTTTGTTTCTTTGAAACAAGAGGTTCCTTGGCTGGTTGGGGATCATGGTCTTGCTGAAATTCCCACCATCGTTTTATCTTCATCATACTGGTCGATAGCAGCAGATTTTTATCAAAGATTTCCTGATACATTTTTTTTCACCCTCATTTTAATAAAATGAAGTTTGCCAGTACCATATGCTGAAAAACAGCCTCACACCATGATGTTCCCACTTCCAAACTTCACTGTTCGTATGGTGTTGTTAGGCTGACGTGCAGTGCTATTTGGCCTCCAAACATGGTGTATATTATGGCATCCAAAGAGTTAAATTTTGGTCTCATCTGACCAGACTATATTCTTCCAGTATTTCGCAGGCTTGTCTAAATGTTGTGTAGCAAACCTTAAATGAGCTTCAACATGCTTTTTCTTCAGCAATGGAGTCTTGCATGGTGAGCATGCATACAGGCCATGGAGGTTGAGTGCATTACTTATTGTTTTTCTTTGAAACAATTGTACCTGCTAATTGCAGGTCCTAGCTCTCCACAAGTGGTCTTTGGCTCTTGGACAACTCTTCTGATAAGTATTTTCACTCATCGGTCAGAAGTCTTGCGAGGAGCACCTGGTCGTGTTCGGTTTATGGTGAAATGATGTTCCTTCCACATTCAGATTATGGCCCCAACAGTGCTCACTGGAACATTCAGAAGTTTGGAAATCCTAGTGTAACCAATGCCATCAGTATGCTTTGCAAAAATAAGGCTATGGAGGTCTTTAGAGAGCTCTTTGCTTTTACCCATTATGAGATGTTTGTTTGACACCTTGTTAATGAGACATTATTATTTTTTTATAGGCCATCAGTTGCGAGTGAGCCGGTTCACACTGATCCGATGTGGGAAATCCTGCAATTCAGTGCCAGTTCCTGAATCGCACACTGATTCACACTGTGATCTGCAAACCCCTGGGGGTGTCAATGTAAAGTTAATGACACCCCCAGATCGGTTTTGCAGTGCCAACTGTGAAATGGTGCAGAAATAGGATAGCATAGTTGTGAACACACATTCAATCCAATTCTAGTGCGGACCAAAAGAAGGGTCCTGCACCATTTTGGTGCGAATGTGATGTGATTTTAGCTATACAGTTTGTATGGCTGAAATCGCACAAACATCTTATGTGATCTGCACAATAATGTGGTGCGAATCACAAGTGTAAACCCAGCCTGAAACAGCTGATATTACTTTGCACTGACAAGGGGCAGGATTGCTTTCTAATTACGGACAGATTTCAGCTGGTGTCTTGGCTTTCCATTACTTTTTTACACCTCCCTTTCTTCATGTGTTCAATACTTTTTTCCTGTGTCATTCCATTTTATTACACATAACTTAATTTCTGAACGTATTTGTTTTTGTTTCTATGTATGTATGGATTGCATGGTTTGTTACCGACGTGGTGAAAATGTTATGTCAATATATTTACCTAGAAAAATTGCAGCATGTTAAATACTTATTTTACCCGCTGTGTGTGTGTGTGTGTGTGTGTATATATATATATATATATATATATATATATATATTAGTATTTGTCAAATTTCCAAGGGTCAGAGAAAGAGGGCATTTTCATAGTATGATTTTATGCTGAGATGGTCATGTCCATTATATAATAACTATCAGTACCTGCTGAAGTTCAGTATGCACAAAATCCCAGAAACCTATCTCTTTTAGGATATTTAGTATCTTATTGCTATTGCTTAAATGATTCACTCACCTGATAACAGCCAGACAACAGATAGACCAAAAAGCAACCAAAAGTATTGCAGTTAAATTCCCAGAATAATAGATTAATAGATGAATCACTCCACCCACATCTAAGGCCCCTTTCACACGGTCTGACCGATCGGGTCTGCCTGTCTGTTTTTCAGGTGGACCCGATTGGGCCACCCATTGTCTTCTATGTGGAGGCGGATTTCTGTGAACATGTGTCCACTGACATCCGCCTGGCATCTGATCCGACAAGATCCGCTGAAAACAAGCTAGCTATTCTAGCTATTCAGGTCAGATCGGTTGAAAACAGACAGGCTATCCGTTTTCATCTGATCTCCCCATCTGACAGGTCTCTCCTCAGTAAGCGGAGACAGACCTGTCATCCGCCTGCTTAGCAGGGATCAATGGAGCGATCCCCACTGAACAAGCAGTCTGTCAAAACGAATCTGCCCCATGTGAAAGGGGCCTTAAACAACACAGATCTTGCACCCATGTAAATTAAATTACTGATAGGAAATACAGTGCCTTGCGAAAGTATTCGGCCCCCTTGAACTTTGCAACCTTTTGCCACATTTCAGGCTTCAAACATAAAGATATAAAACTGTAATTTTTTGTGAAGAATCAACAACAAGTGGGACACAATCATGAAGTGGAACGAAATTTATTGGATATTTCAAACTTTTTTAACAAATAAAAAACTGAAAGATTGGGTGTGCAAAATTATTCAGCCCCTTTACTTTCAGTGCAGCAAACTCTCTCCAGAAGTTCAGTGAGGATCTCTGAATGATCCAATGTTGACCTAAATGACTAATGATGATAAATAGAATCCACCTGTGTGTAAACAAGTCTCTGTATAAATGCACCTGCACTGTGATAGTCTCAGAGGTCTGTTTAAAGCGCAGAGAGCATCATGAAGAACAAGGAACACACCAGGCAGGTCAGAGATACTGTTGTGGAGAAGTTTAAAGCTGGATTTGGATACAAAAAGATTTCCCAAGCTTTAAACATCCCAAGGAGCACTGTGCAAGCGATAATATTGAAATGGAAGGAGTATCAGACCACTGTAAATCTATGAAGACCTGGCCGTCCCTCTAAACTTTCAGCTCAATAAATTTCGTTCCACTTCATGATTGTGTCCCACTTGTTGTTGATTCTTCACAAAAAAATTAGTTTTATATCTTTGTTTGAAGCCTGAAATGTGGCAAAAGGTCGCAAAGTTCAAGGGGGCCTAATACTTTCGCAAGGCACTGTACCTAGTAAGCTCAGAGCCAAACTGACCTCAAGCAACCAGTTAGGAAATCTCAAAGCTGTTCATATGGCACTCACCTCTTGGAGCCCCAAGAGTGATTGAGCTTTCTATTCATCCCTCCTTATAACTGGTCTGTTCCATCATGGCGGTGTTCGTAAGCCACAGCATGTGATGCTGTCATAGATCCTATCATATACAGTATCTCACAAAAGTGAGCACACCCCTCACATTTTTGTAAATGTTTTTTTATGTCTTTTCATATGACAACACTGAAGAAATGACACTTTGCTACAATGTAAAGTAGTGAGTGTACAGCTTGCATAACAGTGTAAATTTGCTGTCCCCTCAAAATAGCACACAGCCTTTAATGGCAACAAAAGTGAGCACACCCCTAAGTGAACATGCCCAAATTGGGCCCAAAGTGTTAATATTTTGTGTGGCCACCATTATTTTCCAGCACTGCCTTAACAATCTTAGGCATGGAGTTCACCAGAGCTTCACAGGTTGCCACTGGAGTCCTCTTCCACTCCTCCATGAGGACATCACAGAGCTGGTGGATGTTAGAAACCTTGCGCTCCTCCACCTTCCGTTTGAAGATGCCCCACAGATGCTCAATATGGTTTAGGCCTGTAGACATGCTTGGCAAAAAACAAAAAATGTGAGGGGTGTACTCACTTTTGTGAGATACTGTAGATCCTGTAGCATGAATACATAGAAACCAAAGCCATGTATGGGCACATACTATTATAATGAACGGCAGAGGATGCCATGGGGCAGCATCGTAGGGGTTCCTGTGCAAGTACAGAACTCATAAGGGACTGTGTCTGCACCCTAAAAGGAGCTTTAAAAGTTGGACACCTATAGAATTCGACCCCCATCCTCATATGAAACTCTTCATGTATGCGGTTTATAATGTAGTATGCTCTTCTAATATAGAATATCACCTAATTTTTACTACTGAGGAAGTGGAATTCTTTTTCTGGAAAATGTATCAAGTAGAGAGCTATTTTTTTCCACACACAAGTGGTGCTGCAACATTCAGTTAAAACAACCTACCACATATGCACTAGTTATAATAATAACATATTAGAAAGTTATTGAAAGGTGGGGGGAGAGGAGGTGCAGGAGTATGTTACATCCTAAATGAGTGTAACATGCTCCAAAAGTGAACTTAACCTTTAAATCAGAGCAACACTCTAAGCCAATTATTATTATACAGGATTGATTCAGCGCCAACAGTTTGCGCAGCGCTTTACAACATGAGGGCAGACAGTACAGTTACAATACAATTCAATACAGGAGAATTTAGAGGGCCATGCTCGTTAAAGTTTACAATCTAAGAAGGAGGGTTAAGTAAAACAAAAGGTAATAGCTGTGGGGGGATTAGCTGATAGAGAAAATGGTACGGTTGTTAGGTGTAGGTAGGATAGGCTTCTCTGAAGAGGAGGGTTTTCAGGGATCTGCTAAAAGCTAATAGAGTAGGAGGTAATCAAACGAATTGGAGCCTTCCATAGGATTCTAGAAAAATCCTGGCGGCGACCATGGGAGGAGATGGCGAGGGAGCTAAAGAGCAGGAGGTCTTGGGAGGAATGAAGAGAATGATTACGTTGGTATTTTGAGACTAGGCTAGTGATGTAGCTGGGGGCTAAATTGTGGATGGCTTTGTAGTTAGTATTTTGAATATAATTTGTTGGGTGAGCGGAAGCCAGGGGAGAGATTGATAGAGGAGTAGCTGACACTGAGCAATTGGTAAGGTGAATGAGGATGGCATCAGCATTCTGTGGAACCCTAGGGTTCCTCTAGATGTCACTGATTGACCTCCTATTTATTATTGGTGCCTGCATAGAGCCTAAGCCATTGGTCAAAGTGACACCAGAGATCTTTTTAGCTGTCTTTAAGGGTGGCATTTGGACCACCAAAAATGAGTGGAAGATGCGGCTCTTAAGGTCTCAAAAAGAATTTCTCATATTAAAAGGTGTTTATATTTTTGTTTATAAAAACAATAAAACCCTGTGCTATGGTGTATGTATCCTTATATCTGCCTGCTCTATGATTACCCTGTGAAGGGTAATCTAAATGTCAATACCACCAAATATGTGCGGCGCTGTTTTCACATATATAGTACTTTTAGCACTTTATTATACATGTGAAAATAGTGCTGCACATATTTGGTGGTATTGAGGTATATATGTTTGTCTACAGTTTAATAGTTCATTGACTGTGTATTGCAACATACAGCAATATATTACAGCAAATAAACTGGATAATGTTATCACAAATAATCCAGCTCGGGGCTATAGGAAAGCTTGTTAAAACCTCACTTTACACATTCTTCACTGACAGTTGAGCACCTGCAGCAAGTAAACTAGAATGAGAGCTTTATGCAGTAAAGGTGTCTCTCATTAAACACATGTAATGGGCTATACATCAAACCCAGATGGAAAAGACTGTTCTGTTCATACACTTTTTATCTAGAAATCCATGGGTGGAAGTTGGAGGGAAGTAAAGCAGTGCAGACACGTTCAATTGTTATTTTGTTCAACCACTGGGTTGAACAAAAAGAATAAACTGACAAATACTCACATTAAAACAAATTATGTGGATGCAGAGATCTCTCTGCATCCGCATGGACTCCCCAATGTCAGAATACACAAATCAGAGCTGCAGCAATTGGCTGAAAGCACTGATCAAATGCTGGTTTTCAAGCAGAACTGTTCAACAGAATCCAGGTGTTAGACCGGCTTCTGTTGAACAGTCGGCAATACACACTGACCTACATTTTCTGTTTTTTGCTGAACTGGACGATTTTTGGTCAGCGTATACCCTGCTTAAGTCAGGGTACACACTAACCTGCTGTTATTAGTGAGCTTCCTTTATATGACCTTGGTACACACAGGGCAGCACAGTGGTTAAGTGGTTAGCACTTTCACCTAGCAGCACTTGGGTTGTTGGTTTAAATCCCAACCATGGTGCAACCTGCCTGGAGTTTGCATGTTCTCCTTGTGCCTGCATGGGTTTCCCCTGGATATTCCAGTTTCCTCCCACACTCAAAAGACATGCTGGTAGGTTGTCTCTAGAATGTGTATGTATGAATGTGAGTAAAGCTGGATACATACTATACGACTTTTGTTGGTAGATTTCCATTAGATTTACCCTTAACTATGTAGTGCAAGGGCCTGCCTGATTGCATACAAATTGAAAGTGTTTAGGTCTGACCTCATATTATATGGTTTTGCTAAGTCTAAAGGAAAAAATCTAAAGAAAATTTGTATAGTGAGTATCCAGCTTTAGGGACCTTAGATTGTAAGCTCCTTGAGGGCAGGGACTGATGTCAATGTACAATATATGTGTAATGCGCTGCATAAATTGATGTCACTATATAAGTGCCTGAAATAATAATATCCTATAGGGGACCTTTACTGTACATTTATACATTGTTGCAGTGCAAGATGGAAATGGAGTGTTTTACAGGCAGTGTGAATGAGCCATTACATATAGCATTATAACAGACTTTAATTAAACCTTCTAAATTAATTTTTTAACAACCCCTCTTTTGTGCTCTCTCCTCATGTTGAAGGCCCTGATTTTGATTCCTGCCACAATGAAATCACTCTTCAGGTCCCCAGCCAAGCAGAGCTTCGACAGAAACTGTCCTCGCTATCCTCCACGTGCACTGATTCAGCCAGTCAGGAAAACAGTGAAGATGGAGAGGAGTCACCGGTTATCCAATCAGATGAGGAGGACGTCCATGTGGACTCTGTACTTCTAAATGTTAGCCATATTGTAAAAACCCATTCTGATGCCAGTGATGAAAGTGATTCGCACACAGCATGAAAAGCATCTCAGTGTTTTCTGGAAACAAAAGCTAGCCTATACTAATACATCCCTAAAGTCCAAACACCTGCTCACATACAGTTCAAAGGTTCCCTTTACTGATTTACACAAACGATTGTGTATTGGGGTCATTTTATGAGGATAAGAGTGTTTGAAATAAAGCTAGCTGTGTAGAAAGGAGGCGGCGGTGACAACTGAATCTCTCTAGGCAGGCAGATCTGTCTATGTACTGTTCCAGCAGTGCAGGTGTTTGCTTAGATTACAAGGGAAATGTTGTACTGCTGTCTACTGAAGGCTGAATTCAATACTTAGCAATATGGCCAAGTGCCATCGGGCGCAGAAATTGTGGATTTGCACAATTGGAAATGAATCCAAATATATAACTACAGTCAATAGATAATTATTTGTGACGCCGTATGTACTCAGATAGTGTTTCATTTACCTCGGAAGATAAACGTCTTCTGAGAGAGGGCACATGGGAATTCAGTTTTGTAATGAATATCAGGGATGTAAGCCTGAGGAAAATTTCCACTTCATTAAATCAGTATTAGATTTTTCCTGTGCCAATTACTGTGTACTTTTCCTTGATGAATAAAATTTCATACCACAAATCCTGGCCTATTCTATTCTAAATCGATCACAAATCAGAATCTACAGTGTGCTACCATCAGAGCACAAATCAGATGATGAAAGCTCAGCGGAAGTCTCACTCCTTTTTTTTTTATCTCTTTACTGTCCCTTGTACCCCCTCACCTTGTTGTATGTCACGGATTTTAACATAGAAATTAATTTGAATACTTTTTTCTTTACACAAATTTGTAAATAAGTGACAGCTCTGGTGTCTATTGGACTGCTGGCCATATTAAAATCCTTTGATTCCCACATTCATGGCAATCAAGCATAGATAGAGGAATGTAAGCTGCTGACTATTGTATTCTGCTGCTGAATACCAGTGTTTTCATCTGATAGGGTGCAATCACTGTTTGGCTGCTGAATACCAGTGTTTTCATCTGATAGGGTGCAATCACTGTTTGGCTGCTGAATACCAGTGTTTTCATCTGATAGGGTGCAATCACTGTTTGGCTGCTGAATACCAGTGTTTTCATCTGATCGGGTGCAATCACTGTTTGGCTGCTGAATACCAGTGTTTTCATCTGATGGGGTGCAATCACTGTTCGGCTGTTGAATACCAGTGTTTTCATCTGAGTGGGTGCAATCACTGTCTGGCTGCTGAATACCAGTGTTTTCATCTGATAGGGTGCAATCACTGTCTGGCTGCTGAATACCAGTGTTTTCATCTGATGGGGTGCAATCACTGTTTGGCTGTTGAATACCAGTGTTGTAATCTGATGGGGTGCAATTACTGTTCGGCTGAGTGTTTCAGACTAACTTCTTCTACAAAGGCTTCTGAAAAAATCTACTTTTGTTAAGTGGTATGTGACCCCAGAACCATCCACGGGTATTGGCTAAAATTCGGTTAGTGTATGGACAGCTTTACTATAGCGGTTAAAAAAACCTTTTCAGAACCCTGGAAACTGACGGTGAAAAATGTCCATTTTACAGCTTTTACATACCACGTTTTTGGAGTTTAGCAGCAGTTATGAGCGTTTGAGGTTAAAAGTGTTTTTTTAAAGATCCTCCCAAATGTCCACTAATGCATGAAAAATATTTAAAATTTTAACTATTTCAGCCATTCTGTGAGAAAAGAGAGCAGCAACAGCAGATGCACTTGTAGATAGCGGTCCTTTTTTTCTGTGTTTTCACTATGGAACCCATCATGAGCATGTATAAGTGCCGGTTCACATTTGTGCGATGCGGGAACGCTGCGAATATACAGCGTGTTCCTGCATCGCATCCGCACCCCTGGCAGTTCACACTGCCATATGTGATACACTGGGGGTGTCAATTAAAAGTTAACGACACCCCCAGATAAGATCGCATATCGCAGTGCGATCTGTAAGTTCGCACAGAATAGGATCGCGCTAGTGTGAATAACCATGCGATCCGATTCTGCTGCGGACCAAAAAAAGGGTCCTGTGTGTCTTTTAATGCGATTGCGGTGCGTATTCAGCTATACAAACTGTTTGGCTGAATTTGCACCGCACAGACATCGCATGTAATTTTAGGAGCAGTGCGCTCCGAATTACATGCGATCTCTGTCATCGCACTAATGTGAACCGGCACTAAGGAAATGCTCCTGATTTTGCTGAGGCTCCAAAGACGTGGAAAATTGCATGAGAGGATCAGAGTTCATCACTACTGGACTCATCCATTGACGCAGGCAACAGCATGTGCTGAAATTTGTGTTCTTTCAACATTTTTATATGGTCAAAAATTATCAGAATTTTTTTTCCCCTTTTAAAAACGCTTATAAACACAAACGCTCATAAACGCGGTTACAAGCATATGGCGTTTGAAATGCAGGTAAACTACAGGATTGAATGCAATTTTTCTGCTTTCCAAAAAAATTCCTGTAACCTCAACTGCCTCCAAACTACTGAGTGTACATGTACACATAAGATAACAGAGGAGAGTTCAGGGGCTGCTGAAAAAATGCCCAACTGCTCCTAAAATTCAGTTTAGCAGTTGTAGTGTACATGAAGCCTTATCATCCTGTTTGCAATATTCAATCTTTCTGCCAGGTTTTGGATACATGAACTGCCATACGTATGCATGTGAGTTAAGTTATCCAGGACCGGCCAATCAAGATGACCAAAGATCCTGAATGAAACTGGGTAGATGATGTCCGCTTCAGCGTGGGAGCTTGTGGATGTTGCATCACTGACGTGGAGGTGAGTATAGTTCTATTGAGTGTTTTCATTTGTGTTCAGAATTTCCAATATTAAGTGATATATTTATATATGGTTATCCATTTTGCCAAAATCTACTTATGAAACGCATATGCTTGAATGATTGTTTCTTGAAAAAATAATAAACACAAGTGGTTGTCTTTCTAACAAGTGAAAAAAAAAAACTCTGCTGAGCACAGATCATGAACAGGGGATTGGAGTAAAAAAAACTTTCATGCACATGATTAGATGTTTTAAAGACTGTGGGCTGCCATTGCTGACCCTTTTTTGAAGATGCGAACTGCCTAGCTGTGTGTGACTTTAATGCTTTTGAGCCACGGACAAAACAAGCATTTGGTCATGAAAAAAAAGTTAGATCTTATCTTTGTACTTCTGTTTCAGGTCACCAAACCGTAACAGCACAGGCTCCATAGAGCTGAAAGAGGAGTTCAAGGGAAATCAGCTATTTTGTGTTTTGCTGGTTCATCCCTGCTCAGCAATGACATGAGGAAAAGTCACATACAGTAATTAAAGGAGACCTGTCCTTAAAGCATGAGAGCGGCCATTATTTACCTCTATCTGAAAATACTATGTTTGGCAGTGACAATGATCATCTGCTTCAATTCTTTGCAGTCACTGACTTAGAACATGTAACAGTATTGCTGCACTAAAACACATAAAATACAATTAAAATGACTAAAAACGGAAAGCAGCCACACAAATCTGGAATAATATACAGATCCAAGCAAATAGTAATAGTAATGCAGCGCTAATCCTATTAATGAAGTCCCAGATAACAACTAAATAAAGCAGTCCTTCAGTGTCCACTTCAAAAAGAAGGTGTAGAAAGCCACAGGCCCAGAGAACCGCCACCAAGCACACTAATCACACCGCCTCTTACCAAATATGGATGACCCCCATTACAGAGATCTGGTATGGCCAAATGTTTAAGAGCAGAGAGCGATCCTCCTCCAGATGATACAGGGCTCACAGGTTCAACCGTATAGAGGCTCATAAAATAAAAAGCAAGACACTCCTCATAGCGCAGACTGCATATAACTTTTTAATTGCACGCATGGTTAAAAGCACTTACAGTATTGTAAAACATGATAAGCATCTTAGCTGGTGATAAGCGTTCCTCTCCGTGCAGCGATGTGTGTCGAAAACCGCCCAAAAAACAGCAGTTTTCGACACACAGCGCTGCACGGAGAGGAACGCTTATCACCAGCTAAGATGCTTATCATGTTTTACAATACTGTAAGTGCTTTTAACCATGCGTGCAATTAAAAAGTTATATGCAGTCTGCGCTATGAGGAGTGTCTTGCTTTTTATTTTATGAGCCTCTATACGGTTGAACCTGTGAGCCCTGTATCATCTGTAGGAGGATCGCTCTCTGCTCTTAAACATTTGGCCATACCAGATCTCTGTAATGGGGGTCATCCATATTTGGTAAGAGGCGGTGTGATTAGTGTGCTTGGTGGCGGTTCTCCGGGGCTGTGGCTTTCTACACTTTCTTTTTGAAGTGGACACTGAAGGACTGCTTTATTTAGTTGTTATCTGGGACTTCATTAATAGGATTAGCGCCGCATTACTATTACTACTGACTTAGAACAAGTGCAGAAAATTAATTAAAAATGCCTGACCTGAATACCTGATCTTGGCCAGTGACTCAGAATATACTGTAGTCAATAGGTCAGCATAACTGAGTAACTGGCATTTTCAGAAGGGCGTCAGTAATAAATTGACCCATGTTCGTCTTCCATGAAATATCTTATTATATAGAGAATGTATAGAACAGACCATATTAGTGTAAATAACCTTTCTCTTTTGTTCATTGATGGACACAGCTCTTCATCTTCTTGACTGTAGGGTTATACTTCCCCCTACAGGAGTAGGGGACTAGGCAGAGAAAAAGCTTGAACATGCCTATGGGGCAGTCCCTGGGAGTATACTCCCACTTCCAGATAGGTATTCTGTTTTTTTCTACCTAGTCAGGAGTAAGGACCTAGTTCCTTGCTGGGATATCAGGTCCTTGCAATTTTTTATTTTTACATGGAATATTTTCCTATTTTTATTATTTTTTTCCTGTGAGAGCTACAATCAAGTGCTGGACTGGGCAACTAACTGGATAATATAGATCTTTAGGGATGCCCCAGTTCGGCCAGCGAGCACACCCAGACCGCAACTTCGTGCTAGGTCAGCTGCGACATAGCCCCACTGGACGGCGGCTGACCTGCGAGTTAAAGGTCTCAGGAAGGCACATACAAACTGGCTTCGGCCTGAGTCGCAATGTCTCCTCCTTGGCCGACGGTACCCACATTACAATGGAGCGGTGTCCTGTCCGGAACCCACCCTGTTCCTGGTGTGGTAGGTAGCTGTCCCTCCCCACTACCCCCAGAGGGTTTTGGGGTGGACGTGGGCCCCTTCTGGGATGGTCAGACCTCCGGGTTCCCATGCTCCCCCCCCCAGCCCCTCTAAAATTTCGGTCACTCTAGGACTTTGTGCCCCCACACACCCCTCTCCCTTCCCTGGGTGAGGTTATGAGCTGGCTGTTGCCACCACATGCTCTGAAGGGGGGGTTGGTTGAAGTTGCTGATGACCGAATTTTTCAGGGGCGCAACGGGGGGGGGGGGTTGAGCAGGGTTCCCTGCCACCCTGGGGGTTGGTGACTAAGGCAGGGATGTCCTCTGGGCTACCTGCGGTGGTTGTTGGGCTGGGGGAGTGGATGTTTTAACATCCGCAGGTACATGCCTCACACGGCCTACTCTCTGAAAACTGTGAGGCGGCCCCTGTGAGGGTGGCTTATGCCACTGCCTCTTCTTTGGGCATCCGCCTTCCCCTCCGCTATCCCTGGGGGGTTGGCTCCGCTGGGGCTCGTGTCCTAGCGACTGGGTGCCTTTGAAATTTAGGCTGCGGCCTACTAGGCGTTGGCCTCAGTGTGTGTAGCTGAAGCCCCCACTCTTCTTTTGGGCACCTGCCAGGCTGAGGATCCATGCAATTGCGGCTGGGCCTCCACAAAAATTTCTTTGCTTTGCGGCCTGCTAGGCCATGTGGTCAGCTTGGCTCCTCCCTTGGAAGGGAAAGTGTTGTGGGGACACTTCATTTTTTTTAATGACAGCCTTGCCGCCATTATTGTGTGGGACGCCTGCCCTGTTTTAGGGAGGGTACCCTGCCTGCGATTCCGTGTCACGGCGGGCAGCCCTCTTTTAGGGGTCTATGTCTTATGTCCTCGATGGAGGGCAATTGGCCTGTGTCTCCTTTGCCAGATCGCAGTCGGCGGCCTCCCCTGATTATGTTTTTCGGGGTGAGCTTAGTGTATAGGGACCCCACTGGGTCTGCGTCCACGCACCCTGAGTGCTCAGGATGATTCCTCTGCTCCTCTAGCCACGCTTAAGTATGGGGTGGTGGATGCACTGTTTTTGTCAGTGCATGAAACTTTAAAAATGGAGGATGTGGCTAATGCCACATCGGAGGCACTTTTGCCACCCACAGGCCCTCCAAAGTGGCAAAGGTGTTCCTCTTTCTGTTTACCCTGACAACATTGTCACAAAACAGTGTGATTGTCCAAAACGCAGTGGTTGCTAAGCGTTTTTTGCTTGCGGTATTCTTATGAGGATATGTTACAGGTGGACTCCATCTGTAGTGGACTCGCCGGTTTCCAGCTCAAATTGAGCTACCTTCATTCTGGTTGAGGAGTCCCCAGCCTTTACAGGTCCACCTATAAAGAGGGCGGAGGCTCTGGCCCGCCATATGTGACTGTGGCTGGTTCGGCGATTTGGCCAGTAATTACTATTGCCCTGGTGTCGCAAACTCTGACCGAGTGGGCTAAGCTTTTACACCGGGACCTGGAGGAGAAGCAGCTCCCCCCTGCTTTCTAGACTGTCTGTCTCAGAAGTGGTCCTGCGGTGCATTATCTGGCTGAAATGCTGCTCTGCGGACCAGGCTTTTAAGAAGGCCTTGTCTGATCTTCCATTTGTGGGTGATCGTCTGTTTGGAGCTTTCTTGGATGACATCTTCAAGGGCGTCCCAGGGGGAAAGAGTACACTTCTTATTTAGGCTTCCAGGGGGAAAGGGTCCCGTCGCAGACAGGGACCCTCCTTTTCAGCTCACAAGCAACTTTTTTTGTCCCTCAGGGTCTCAGAGAAGGGATCCAAGCCCTTTTGGGCCTCCGCTGGGGGTTCCAAAAAGTCTTGGTCAGGCAAACCATGAGCAGGTGCTGCTAGACCTGCGGACAAAAATTCCTACACACTGCAAGATCCAGTTTCAATCATATCCTCCGGAAAGGTTCTTCCCTTCCAACCTTCACTTATCCCCAGATTGCTTAAAGGATCTCTATGGGGCAGTGCAAGATTTGTTACTTCAAGGATTGATCTGGTTCCAAAGTCGGAACATTTTCAGGGTTTTTACTCAAACCTGTTTACAGTTCCCAGAAAGGAGGGCAAGGTTCACCCAATACTAGACCTCAAGGCACTAAACTGCATGGTGGTGGCGGCATCCCTACATCAGGGGGATTGTCTCGCCTCCGTCCATATCAAGGATGCCTACCTTCACATCCCAATATGTGTTGTCCATTAGCATTTCCTCCGTTTTGACGTGGGCGAGGAGCATTATCAATTCATGGCATTACCCTTTGGTCTTGCTTCTGCTCCTTCGGGTCTTCACAAAAGTGTTGGCCCCCGTTCTAGCATTACTACGTCAGCGGGCGGATCGCGGCCTTGTTGGACAATCACTCTGCAAATGCTGAGGGAGTTAGGTTGGATTCTGAATCTTCAGAAGTCTGTGCTGGTTCCATCCACAAGCCTAGTCTATCTGGGTCTGACTTTGGACTTGTCCTTAGCCAGAGTGTTTCTTCCTCAGGAGAAACTTCAAAAGGTGCAGGAGGCAATTTGGCTTTTGCTGACCAGCAGATGGTCGTCTCTTCAGACTTGCATGCACCTGTCTGGGTGGGGAGGCATTCTCAGCACAGATTGTGCTCAGGGGGTCTGGTCTCAGGAAGATGTACCGGATCTCCAAGCGATCAGATTTTGTCTGGATCATTGGAAAAGTTGTCTCCAAGGGTATCCGGTGCGGATTCAATCGGACAATGCCATGGCTGTGGCCTATGTCGACCACCAAGGGGGCACAAGAAGTGTCCTGGCGGCTTGGGAAGTAGCTGGCATTCTAAGGTGGGCAGAAAGATTTGTTCCAGCCCTGTCTGCTGTGCACATTCCAGGGGTGAAAAATTGGCAAGCGGACTATCAAAGCCGCAATGACAGGTGCAGGCTCCGCAACGTTCATGTACACTGAACAAAATTATAAACGCAACACTTTTGTTTTTGCCCCCATTTTTCATGAGCTGAACTCAAACATCTAAGACTTTTTCTATGTACACAAAAGGCCTATTTCTCTCAAATATTGTTCAAAAATCTGTCGAAACCTGTGTTAATGAGCACTTCTCCTTTGCCGAGATAATCCATCCACCTCACATGTGTGGCATATCAAGATGCTGATTAGACAGCATGATTATTGCACACGTGTGCCTTAGGCTGGTCACAATAAGTGCTGGTTCACATTGGTGCGATGCGGGTTCCTGCATCACACCCGACTTGCAGGCCGTTCACACTGCCATATGCAAACTGCTGAGTGTCAATACAAAGTTAACGACACCCCCAGAATAATTCGCATATCGCAGTGCGCACTGTCAGTTCGGACAGTAATCGGATCACATAGGCGTGAACCCCCCATGCAATCTAATTCTGGTGCAGACCAAAAAAAAGGGTCCTGTGCGACTTTGGTCAGAATGCGATAAGAATTCAGACAAGCAATCTTTATGGCAGAATACGCACCGCACAGACATTGCAGGGAGTGTGCAATTGGCATGCTGACTGCAGAGATGTTGCTCATGAATTGAATGTTCATTTCTCTACCATAAGCCGTCTCCAAAGGCATTTCAGAGAATTTGGCAGTACATCCAACTGGCCTCATTACCACAGACCAAGTCTTCTGGGTGGCATGCTTGCCCCCTGCTGTGATTGGACACAGCACTAGTTTGGCAGCAGATTTCAGGCAGTGATTTCAGTTGAAACCTGATGATCGGCTGGGTGCAATCACACAGAACTTTGTGTACAGAGAACAGCAATCTGGCTGTTTCTTCTCCCTGAAAAGCATGGTGAAAAAGCAGCCAGATCAGAAAGTAAAAGCAGCACATTTTACACTTGTTAGGCACACAGTTAACCCCCTAATTGCCCCGTGATGTTATTCCCTTCCCAGCCAGTGTCAGTACAGTATTATCCCTGCTCAATGTGGCATTTTCACTAGCAAAGTCAGCATCCCTCCCAGCCAGTATCTGTTAGCACCAAATTGTCCGCCATACTATCACAGTCAAACTATAAGTCACTGATCACCACTATTACAGTATAGCGTCTTTAGCTGCATAAATTCCAGTATATATACCTCAGACGCTATAATCCAAACCAATTACTAACTATACACACTTATTGGGATTTTTTTTTTTTTTTATGCAAGATGTAGCGGAATACATTTTGGGCCTAATTCTAAGCAAATTTTCTTTAAACATTCTTAACTAAAAAAAATTTGTTCGAATTTCACACTATTAGTGTATCTTGGCAATGGCCTATTTTCGTGCGGCTATCGAATTTAAATGATTGGGCATGTTGGAAATTTTTTGAAAAACAAATTATTTTCTAATCAATGATGGGAGAATTGTGTGGAAAAAAAATAAAAAAGAAATGCTCATAAGTGCAGGAAAAGAAAATTCACAGCCACAAAAATTATTTTCTGTAGCAACATGAGGTGAAATTGATGGCTTAATTTGTCGAATTTTTAAATCAATGGTGGCATTTGATTTTTTTTTTTTTTATTGGATTTGTTCCAGAAAATAATTTTCTCTGTCGCTCATTGACAGACGCAGTCCTCTTGATTAATATCAAATCGGGTTATACTGCCCTCTACAGGAGTAGGACACTAGGCAGAAGGAAAACGTTCTGGCCACACCTTAGGGGCAGTCCCAGAGGGTATATCCTCTCTCTCCCTGCTACAGGATGTCAGTTTTTTTTTCTGTCTAGTTAGGAGTAAGGACCTAAGTTCCTTGCTGGGATCTTTGGTCCTGGCAAGATTTTTTAGAAAAACTTTTTTTTTAGGCAGCTTTTTTCTCCAGTTGTTCCTGTGAGATCTTCAAGCAAGTATGCTGAAACTGGGCGACGGGCTGGATGTTAAGATCCAGTGGTCACCCCAGTCAGCCTACGAGCGCGTGCAGGCCCTAGCTCCGCGCTGGGTCGGCCGCGACATAGTCCCACTGGACGGGGACTGACCCTGCGAGTTAAACGTCTCGCCTGGACGCCGACGACCAGTTGGAAACTGAGTCACGGCGTCCGTATTGGTCGACAGCCCTCCCACCTCGGTGGAGAGGGGTTCTGTCAGGAGTTGGCGCCCGCCTGTTCTGGTATGGTGAGTAAAATGTTCCCCCTCTCCCCCTGATTTAGTGAATAGGAACCAGAAGGCTTGGTTTGGGAGCTGACAATCGGAAGTCACTGTATGAGGGGCACTGTAAGGGACCATGACTAAAGTCAGTGGCTGGCATTACTATCAGGATGGCCATGTAAGAGGGTGATAATATCTTACCTGATACATAAGGTGCAATACAGGCCGATGCCTGTGCCTGGACTACCGCCATCCGCAGGCCGCCATCCTCCCACAGGCCGCCATCCTCCCACAGGCCGTACACCTCCCGCAGGCCGCATAGGCCAATTACTAACTCCCGCAGGCCGCTGCTATCTTGCCACAAGCCGCTGCCATCCTCCACAGGCAGTCGCCATTTTCCCCGCAGGTCGCGCGGGGCCGCCATCTTGGCGTAGCCTCGTGTCTCCAGCATGGGGGCGGCCATGTTTGAGATGACCAAACACCTCGAGGAGTAATTGGGAGGCGCCGGAAGGCGTGTAAAGGGGCGGAGCCACCTCCTTTACCCGGGAAAGCAAGCCAAAGACTTCCTGTCTGTAACAGACAGTGCTGGGAACAGGTTGATAGAAACTTCTGTGCATCAGGTGGTGAGCCTTGGGGTCTCTCTCTCTCTCTCTCTGGGGTCCAAGCAGGTAACACTGAGGGGCGCTGTTGCGCTGGGGGACTAAGAAAAAAAAAAGTTTTTTTCTTTGAAATTATTTTTTTGTTTGCTGGCAAGTGTCGTGTATAATCATGGACCCTGCCACACATGTATCCCCACCTGATCCCCTCGAGGTGGCCGCAGGACCCTCCAGTACCCCACTTGTGATTGATGCATTATCAGCAGTTTTGGAGTCTTTGGTATCCCGGGTGGAGGTAGCCTGTCAGGGACGGGGGTCAAGGAAGCGACCCCCGCCTACCCCTATTTCATCTAATACTTCAGATACGGATTCTGAGCTGGTCACTGCAGCTGCAGGTCCCTCTGCTCGGGTACGGTCTCCTCAGACAGTGAGGAGGACGTTTCTGCCTCCGCCATAGCGCAAGAAGAAGCGTTAGTGAACGCACTAGTCATGTCTGTCCGGGAAACCTTAAGTCTTGAGGTTACACCGGCAGAGGTAGATGACACTGAAATTCCCTTTGGTACCAGCAAGCCTACCAAAATGGCGAAGGTTTTTCCCTTGCCTAAATGTTTTGGTAACCTAATTAAGGAAGAATGGGATCATCCAAAATGAACCCCTGCTATTTCCAAACGCATTGCTAGGCGCTATCCGTTTTGAGGAATCCCTCCTTAAGAAATGGACGGTACCACCAGTGGTGGACCCACCAATTTCCAGACTAAATAAAGCCACTGTTATCCTGTTGGAGGACGCTCCGTCCTTTAGGGATCCGGTGGATCGAAAAATGGAAGCCGAATCCCGCTCCATTTTTTCCCTGATAGGGTCAACATTTAGGCCAGTGATTGCCATTGGTTTAGTTTCACAAACATTGACAGAATGGACCAAATTGTTACGCCGTGACATAAAGGGGAGAAGTATCCCCCCCGGCAGTATCAGATTTGCTGGAGCAGATTATACAAAGGCTACAGTTCATCTGTGACGCCGCCCTGGACGCCACTCCCTTGCTAGGGCGTGCATCTGTTTCAGCAGTGGTCCTCAGACGCGTGTTATGGTTAAAGTGCTGGTCGGCTGATCAAGGTTCCAAAAAGACTTTGGCTAATCTTCCCTTTCAGGGGGATCGCCTGTTTGGGGCCACCTTGGATGAGATTATAAAGGATCTCACTGGGGGTAAGAACACTTTTTTACCACAGACAGCTAAAGGGAAAGGACCTCGTAACAGGCGAGGACCTTCCTTTTCCGCTCATAAAAAGTTTGTTCACTCCGCTGGGGCCGGGCGATAAGGGGAAGTCCTCCAAAGCCCCTTCAGGGGGTTTCAGAGGGCGCTGGTCGGGAAAACAAAAGCCCGACTCAGCCAAACATGAAGATAAGACAGCCTGAAGGTGCGCCCCCACCCATCTCTGGGGTGGGGGGACGTCTTCACCGGTTTCCGGATCCATGGCTTTCCAGAATCCTGGACAAAGGGGTGTGTGAGGTCATGCGGTCGGGATACAAAATCAAGTTTCGATCACTTCTACCGGTGCGATTCTTCCCTTCCAACATTCGACTATCCCCGGATCGCTTAAAAGCTTTGCGGGGAGCAGTAATAGACTTGATGCAACAGGGAGCGGCAGTTCCCGCTCCTTGAGCAGAATGTTTTCTTCACTTTTGCAAAAGATCACAAAAGGAGATTCCTTTCAGATGGAATCGGAATCCCGATTCTCTGGACAATCGGATCCGGTTGAGCGAGTGGACCAGAGAGTCTCTGGTCTGGTAGCTTCGGTCTCCGATGCTCAGCCAGGAGAAGTCATTTCTTCCGACAGAATCCAGGTTACCGATAAATGTATTGGAACTGAGAGCGATCAGACTTTGTCTGATTTTCTGGACCGAGTAGCTTCAGGGCAACCCGGTCTGGATTCAGTTGGACAAGGCCACGACCGTGGCTTATGTCAATCACCAAGGGGGCACCAAGAGTGCCCTGGCGGCCATAGAGGTGGTCAGCATTCTTCATTGGGCTCTCCCCGCAGTATGCACTCCGGGGGTGGAAAATCGGCAGACAGATTATGTCAGCCGTTGGATTCTGGATCAAGGGATATGGCCTTTTCATCCAGAGATATTTCACCAGCGGTGCCTTCATTGGGGCACCCTGGAGGTGGATCTGTTGGCAGCTCGGCTCAACAGGAAGGCGCGGAGTTTTTTAACCCGCTCCCGAGATCCGCGAACGAACACAGCAGACGCGCTGGTCGCCCCGTGGGGACAGTATCAGCTACTGTATGTCTTCCCTCCTCTCAAGTTGCTGCTGAAGCTTCTTTGCAGGATAGAGGTGGAAGGAATTCCAGTTATCCTGGTAGTTCCGGACTGACCTCGTCAACCCGAGTACGCCGACTTCGTCAGGCTGGTCGCGGACGCTCCCTAGAGACTTCCTCTCAGGGAGGATCTGCGGTCTCAGGGACCGATCTTCCATCCTGCTTTACAATCGCTGGTTTTAACGGCCTGGCTATTGAGACTCAGGTGCTGAAGGACAAGGGATTGCCAACTTCAGTTATTCCTACTTTAATTAAAGCAAGGAAAGCGACTTCTAGAAAAGTCTATCATCGCACATGGAGGTCTTATATTGCGTGGTGTGAATCCTTTGGATTTCCTCCACGGGCCTATTCGGTGACCCGAATCTTGGCTTTTCTGCAACAAGGAGTTGAGCAGAAGCTGGCCTTGAGTACTATCAAGGGTCAGGTTTCAGCGTTAGCAATCTTCTTTCAGAAACCTTTGGCTACTCATTCCTTGGTGCGGAATTTCATCCCCGGGGTGCGGCACCTGGCTCCGCCAGTGAGCGTGCCCTTACCGCCCTGGGATCTTAATTTAGTGTTGTCGGTTCTTCAGAAACCTCCCTTTGAAAATATCAGGGAGATTCCCTTGCTTACTTTATCCCAGAAGGTGGCCTTCTTGGTGGCCATTACTTCTGCACGCAGGGTGTCAGCACTGAATCTTGTCGTTCCCCATATCTGGTGGTTCATAGGGATAAGGTGGTTCTTCGTCCGAATCCATCCTTCCTTCCTAAAGTGGTTTCAGAGTTTCATCTGAATGAGGACATTGTATTGCTTTCCTTATGTCCTAAGCCCAGTCATCCTCGGGAGTGGGCGTTACATTCCTTGGATGTGGTTCGGGCAATCAGGGTATACTTGAAAACTACGGACTCGTTTCGTAAAACTGATTCACTTTTTGTGATCACGGATGGCCCCAAAAAGGGGTTGCCTGCATCTGCCGCGACTATCTCCAAATGGATCAGACAGACGGTGGTACAGGCTTATTCTATTAAGGGTCGGAATCCTCCGTTCCCTGTTAAGGCGCACTCCACTCGGGCGCTTAGTGCTTCCTGGGCCTTCTGCCATCAGGCGTTAGTGGTCCAGGTTTGCAAGGCGGCTACCTGGTCGTCGGTTCATACCTTTACAAAATTTTATAAAGCTGATGTGATGGCATCGTCGGATGCCTCTTTTGGCCGCAAGGTTTTGCAGGCCGCAATTTGAGGAGACCGTTGGTCTACCTCGAGGGGTTTTTTTTTCTGTTGGATTTTCAGTTGAGTCTCATCCTTTGGTTTGATGAGCCTTTAAGACTTCTAGTCGGCACCGGTTGGGCCTTCTGGATTTAAATTTTGATTTCTGTTATCCCACCCCTCATTTGTGGCACTGCTTTGGGACGTCCCGATTTGATATTAATCAAGAGGACTGCGTCTGTCAATGAACGACAGAGAAAAATGGATTTTTGTAAAATCTTACCGTAAAATCCTTTTCTCTTAAGCTCATTGACAGACGCAGTACCCGCCCCTCTACTTTTGAGTTGGGTTGGGTTAAATTCTCTGACACTGCTTTGTGACATAACTGACATCCTATAGCAGGGAGAGAGAGGATATACCCTCTGGGACTGCCCCTAAGGTGTGGCCAGAACGTTTTCCTTCTGCCTAGTGTCCTACTCCTGTAGAGGGCAGTATAACCCGATTTGATATTAATCAAGAGGACTGCGTCTGTCAATGAGCTTAAGAGAAAAGGATTTTACGGTAAGATTTTACAAAAATCCATTTTTTTTTTTTGCAAAATTTTTTGACTTTTTGCATTTTATATAATAAAATATTTGGTGGTGATCAAATATCTCCAAAAGTTCTATTTATGTGAAAAAAAATGATATAGATTTAATTTGCAAACAGTGTTGCATTACTACGCTATTACCAATTAAAATAGCACAGTGCTGAATAGCAAAAAATGGTCTAATCATGAAGGGGGTAAAACTGTCCAGTGCTCAAGAGGTTACAAACTTTGTTTTTTTGGGGGCAACCACATTTGTTGTTTACATATGCGAGCTCTGCTTTGCAATTCTACAAAATAGTTATTTATTGCTTCTTTTCACAAAGCAAGTTGGAGTCAGTTGACTTGTCTAAAGCAATGTTCACCATAGATATCAGATTTATATCTCAGAGGCTGGAGTGTGACCGCATATAGCCATCGAGAGCTCCATCGAGTTGCTAATCTACGAATCACAATATTTTACAAAACATGAAACGGCAAATCTGGAAAATGAAAAAGTTGCAATCAAAACTACTTTAAGGTAAACACCGAAGTAAGGACGCAGAATGAACATCCTATTCCACTTGTGTGGCACGTAGGCCTTGGAGGTGCTGGCCAGCACTACTACTTCTGAGCTGGGGGCATATTTACAGGTGTTTTTACTTATGTCTACAACTGGAAAAGCTGAACTTTGGGAAAATGAATAGTCTTCCTGTGCATTGGGGCTGAGTCTTCACTGCAAGGGTTAATGCTTGTTTAGGTCTAGGGTCCGGGTACCGCAGTTTTTAACCACTTCTGTACCGTCCATCATCATGTATTTGTCACTACTTTGATGTTAAATAGTGGGGTATGGCAGCAGATAGCTGCCATAACTCAATTTTTTTTACGTGGCGGGCAGTCCGCTGGTCCCAGCGGCGGATTCACTACAGGATAACTTTTATGGGCACTTCCCCGCTTATCGGAGCCATCGGTTGTAGGGAAAATGATCCAACCCCTCTTTGCGGATGGGTAGGAAGTCGAGTGAGGGACAAGATGGCCCCCACCTATTTCTATGCTCTTGGAGGACCGAGGCAACGTCAAAGGTCACTTCCACCAAGCGGCCTTAACGGGCCAATCTTTTTTTTTCATTGATCTTAGGTGTCAATGTAAGATCTGATTAAAGTGATAAAAAAATAATAATTTTGAAGGACAGAGTAAAAATAAAGAGTAAAATAAATAAATACCGTAAATTAAGCGCCCCATATATGCAAGTTGCACCCACATATGTAAACGGTGTTCAAACCGAACATGTGGGGATATGGCCATGATCATTAAAACAAGAACAATAATTCTAGCCCTAGACCTCCTCTGTAACTCTAAACTGAAAATACGGTGTGACAAAGTATTGCAACAATCTCCATTTTATTCTCTAAGGTCTCTGCTAAAAAATATATATAATGTTTGGGGGTTCTAAGTAATTTTCTAGCAAAAAATACTGATTTTAACTTGTAAACAAGTGTCAGATCCTTAAGTGGTTAAATAGCAAAAATAGATTTTTTATTTATTTTTTATTTTTTTGCGATCTTCAAAACTTTGTATTACATTGTTGTTGGTAAAAATTGTACCACAGCTGCTTTATACATTGCAATTTATTATAGATAAGTGTATGCCTCAAGGAGGTTAAGACTCTACAAGATAAAGGGCTACCATCATACTTTTAATAGCGATATTGATATAGCCAAGATTTTACCGGTGTGGGAAAATTGACTATTTAGGTACCTAAGGAATAGCACAAATTATGTAATAAAAATAAAGATCAAAAAGTATGTACCGCGCTATGGACGAATAAATGAATAGATAAATAAATACACCGCTACCTAGATGCAGCTGTTCAAAAATGGTGAATACCAAATTATTAAAGTGCAGTGCCAGATATCAGCGCAAACAGGTATAGTGGTAAAATATCAAATAGGTGGAGAACCAAATAAGTATCAATCATAATGTGCAATTATATACCAAATACATATAAATATATATATAAAAGTGACAATAATGAAAATAATAAGTGAAAATAATATCCCCCTCTCGGGGTGTTATTAACGGAAATGCAAGACCACTAATAGTTCAATAATTGTGCTAATAATTGCGTGCAACAGTCCACACATATATTCCACAGAAAGTCCCAATATGAAGTGCTTAAGTGCTGAAAACGCAGTGCAAAAGCATGCCTTTATCCAGTGCAGTGAGACAATGGTGACAGTCCGCCCCCTGTGGATGTTCCACTTACCGGACTAAGTTGACCCCATAAGCCATATAGCCTAAAAAGGTCAAATAGAGCTGGTGTCCCAGTAAGGAACGTTGGTGTATCCTTAGGGTTAGTAGCCAATGGTCCCTGTAGTCCTTAATTGCTCCAATCGCATATAGGAGAAAGGAGAGACCCCACAATAGTATAATACTGATAACGCTTTAATGGTAGTTAAAAACAATCATTACACTCACATTTGTTGAGATGTATTAAGGCAAAATAGACAAATCAGGCGGGTCTGGAAGTCTTCCTGGCCGTGGATGCTCTTGGGATGGCGCCTAGTCCCGGTTTGCGTTCCACCCGTGCCGGAAGTGACGTGCCGATGTCCGTTCACCGGAAATTGCGTCAACGCGTTTCGCCCTCCCCTTCCGGGCGTTTTCAAAGGCGTATTTTGAAAACGCCCGGAAGGGGAGGGCGAAACGCGTCGACGGCAGTCAGCCCCTCCTGGGCAAAGTGACGTAGTACTACGTCGTTAGCCCAGGAGCCTGTAGGGGGCGAGCGTGCGCCGCCAGAGGCGCACTCCCGCTCGTTCCCCTGCAGCCCCACGCGTGTGACCGGCGGGTCCGATGTCCGCCGGTCACTCGCGATCTCCCGGTGGAGAGGGAGAAAGGAAGGCGGCTATGTAAACAAAGCAGCCTGTCATTCTCCCTGGTGTAACAGCAGAGATCATACGATCCTGCTATGTAGGATCGTATGTCTCTGTGGTTACATGAAAAGCCACACCCCTTTACAGTTAGAAGCACGGCCCTAGGGACACATTTAACCCCTGCATCTCTAATAAAGTTAACCCCTTCCCTGCCAGTGTCATTTTTGCAGTAACAGTGCATATGTAGAGCACTGATTACTGTAGTAATGTCACTGGTACCCCCAAAAGTGTCAAAAATGTCAGTCAAGGGTCCGATCTGTCCGCCGCAATGTCGCAGTCCCGCAAAAAAAAATCGCAGATCACCATTACTCGTTAAAAAAAAAACAATAAAAATGACATAAATCTTTCCCTTTAGTTAGTAAACGCAATAACTTTTGCCCAAACCAATCAAAATACGCTTATTGTGATTTTTTTTTACCAAAAATATGTAGCAGAAAACAAATTGGCCTAAAATGTTAAAAAAATTTGATTTTTACATTTTTTTCATATAAAAAAATGTGAAAAATATTGTTATTTTTTTCAAAATTTTCGCTCTGTTTTTGTTTATAGCGAAAAAAGTAAAAATTGCACAGGTGCTCAAATAGCACCAAAAGAAAGCTCTGTTTGTGGGAAAAAAGGACGTCAATTTAATTTGGGTACATCATCGCACGACCGTGCAATTGTCCGTTAAAGTCACGCAGTGCCACATCGCAAAATAGGCTCTGGTCTTTGAGCAGCTCAATCCTCTGGGGCTTAAGTGGTTAAGAACACAGGATGTATTTAATTCTTGGTGTACAACAAATCCTATTGTTTTGCGGTGACAACTGCTTCTTCAGGAGAAATTATTTACTACCATTTGTGATAAAGACAATATAGCAGGTAATACATTGGTAAATGCGAAATAACAAACATTGGTGCTGGGGGAAGAAGAAATTGTAATTTTGTTGCTTACCCAATGAGGATCAACAGCTAAATATAGCAGGAAAAACAGGGGAACCCCCCAAGGTACTCCCCACTACAGTGGACAACCACAAGCAAGTATCTATATATTGTGTAGAGTAAAAAGCTTGTTATATTGCATGACTAATATGTGTCTATTTATCTCACTCTTTTACTATCATTGATTACAATAACCCTTCAAAATACATAGGCAGATATCTGAATGTTTCCTCTTTTCCTTATGAGCGACCAGATTTCATTCTGTTTTCTGTAACATTCACTGTATTGAAGTAGCATTATTGACCTTATGCAACTATGAACTGTCCAATCCAATGTTTTCTGTAAGAGACCCACACTTGTTTTTTTTTTTTTTTTGCCACATTCTGCTGCTATTTTCTTTTTTTTTTAACATTAAGTTTTTTATTGAAGTTTTTTTTTTCAAGAACAGGGTTATACAAAGAACAATGCAGAACAGTGCAAAGCATAGAGACGACATTAGCATCGAGTGAAAAGTTCAACTACCTAATATAATCGATACATCCGTAAATAAACAAGCAATAGAACATCACCTCTTGTATTCATTGCCTAATCTGGTCTATTTTAAGAAGGGGGAGGGGAAGAGAGAGAGGTGGGGGGGGGGGGAAGATGGAAGTGGGGGGGGGGAGGAGGGTATAAGGATTTGAAGATGGATGAGGGAAGGGAGAAGAGAGAGAGGAGAGGGACTATGGACTAGGTGGACAGGGTGGGAGGGGGAGAGAGTGGGAGAGGGGAAGGGGGGGGAGGAAGGCAGAGAGGGAGGAAGGAAGGGCCAGGAATGGAAGGGTGGATGGAAGGTAAGGAGGGGAGGAAGGGGGGGGGGAAAGGGGGCTAGTAGCTATACTGTTCAAGTATCTTCAATTAACATATTTCACTCTTTAGCTATCATCAAGTCTGCATCTGCATAACAAACTTAGTACTACAAGGGCGTACAGTTATGAACTAGAATAGGTGGGTAGTTGGGGGAGGGGGGGGGGGTGGTCAGCTCAGAAGGAGTTTAGATAAACATTTCAATTTGTAGAGATCCAAGAATACCACAACCTCCAGTTTGCGTCATATTCAGTCCCTTTGCCCGCCTTTCGTGCAAGCATACTTTCATACATTTGGTTAGTCTTGACCAAGTCTAAGACTGCAGATACGCTAGGCGTCTCAACCTCTTTCCATTTACGAGCAATTAAACCTCTAGCAGCTAAGAGGATATGTGACACTACACATCTACAATCCTTGGGAAATTTGTCTATGCCCACGTTTAGAATAGCTAGTGCTGGGGAGGGTCGAGTGAGGACACCTGTGATATCTGAGATAATGGAAAATAGCTTGTTCCAGAAGCTAATTAGGTTCTTGCAGGACCAAAATACATGTTTAAGATGGGCTACTTCTCCACATTCCCTCCAGCAAAGTTTCTCCATTGTTCTCCAGTGAAAACCTCTCCCAGATCCTCCTCCCATTTGATCAAGGGTGTCGTCTTACGAAACACTGTTTTCTGTTGTAAACAGTTATAAAATAGGGACGTTCCTTTTGCCGCCCGGGAGGTGCCCAACAAAAACATCCAGCCCGCAGACGGGAGATATAAATGTGGGGACGGTAGAGAGCGGAGCAAGTGGGATATGCTCATGTATGTGAGAAAGTCAGTAGGGATGAGGCCATATGTGGTCTGCAGTTGGGAAAACGGTTTTAAGGTGACTCCGTTCAGCAAGTTGTCAACCGTGGAGATACCCCTCGCCACCCAATGTTTAAGAGATAAGTGGGGCATGATTAGTTCCAAAACATGTATAGGTATGGGTACTTTCACAAGTAGAGAGGGGTCTGGTGTGGACGAGGCAAACTCTCTCCAGGCCAGGAGAGAAGCTTGAATCGATAACGGCTTGTCCTTCAGTGACATAGGGCGCCACCTATCGGCCAGGAGCACCGATCGCAGGGACGAAGAGGCACAGAACTCAGTTTCCATAGCGCTCCATGTAGTCCAATGCTCGGATGAAACCCATACACGTAGTTGGGCTAGATGTGATGCCAATAAATAGTCCTTAACATCTACCATGCCCATTCCCCCCGCCGACCAATGCTTAACCAAGAGTATGCTTACTCCTAGGACGTTTCCCCCTCCACACCAGCCCCCTCAGGGCAGCCTGCAGTTGTGTAAGAAATTTACATGGGATGGGGACTACTAATGTTCTAAAGATATAAAGGATTTGCGGCAGGAGGAGCATCTTGAATGATGCAAGACGTCCTGACCAAGTAAGTTCTGTTTTGGAAATTCGAGCACACTCGGCAGCTATTTTAGTTATTAAAGGCGGTAGGTCGGCCTCAACTAGTTGAGAAGGTTTCGGGGTTAGTTGGATACCCAAGTAGGGAATGCTATGTGTTTTCCACGTGTAAGGGTATTGTGCGGTCAAGTAACAACACTGCTTCGGGGGTATAGCTATCGGTAAAATCAGCGATTTCGTGAAATTCACCTTATAATATGACACCAGACTAAATCTTTGCAATATGGCGTGGGTTGCAGCCAGGGATCGAACAGGATCCGTTAGGAATATGATGACGTCATCTGCGAATAAGTTCACCACATGATGTCTGGATCCTATACGTATGCCGTTGATGTCATCCGAGGACCTGACTGCGTCCGCCAGTGGCTCAATTAGCAGATTAAAAATTGATGGGGACAGCGGACAACCCTGTCTGGTACCATTCGTAATGGAAAAAGGTTGAGAAAGCATATTGGAGGTATAGACCCTGGCAGATGGGTTCGAATACAGTGCAAGAATTGCTGAAATGATGGGACCCTGAAAGCCGAACTTCAGCAAGACCTGAGACATGTATGCCCAATGTACTCGGTCGAATGCCTTCTCCGCATCCAAGGACAGCAGCAGAGAAGGCATCCGACCAGAGTTCGCTCTTTCAATAAGGCCAATCACTCTTCTCGTTGCGTCCGAGGTCTGGCGACCCCGCACAAACCCAGCCTGGTCCGCTTGGACCAGGTCAGGCAAGACAGGGTGCAGCCTCAGCGCAACAACCTTTGCGTACAGTTTCACATCGGTGTTCAGAAATTCGGGGGGGACGTAGGGTCTTTCCCCGGTTTAGGCAATGTCACAATGTAAGCCTGCAACATTTCTTGTGGTAGTGAGGCAGAGGAGACAGCATTCTCGAACACCAGAGACAGGTGTGGACTGAGCACATCACTAAACATCTTATAATAGAGGTTAGGCAATCCATCAGGGCCAGGCGATTTCCCACTCGGCAACGTGCGGATAGCCTTTGCTATTTCAAGGGGTGAAATCGGGGCATTTAGAGTCTGAAGTTGTTCAGGAGAGAGGCGGGGCAGATTTATGGAGGACAGAAAGTCCGAAATGGATTGATCTGTAGGTTGCGGGGTGGAAGGATCATCTTTTAAGTTATATAAAGAGCTGTAATAGCTTGCGAAAGAATCAGCGATTGCCTGAGGATCCATGATCTTTGCCTTGGTGGCGGGGTCAAGCAAGTGTGCGATTCTGTGTTTGACCTGTTTCGCTTTAAGGTGGTTGGCCAGTACCTTGCCCGCCTTGTTACCATGTGAATAGTGGGAAAGTTTTAAAGCTCTGAAGAGTCTATCCTGATTATCAATTAGTAATTGTCGGAGTTCTAGCCTTAGTCGGGAGAGCTTTTGGGCTAACGGTTGTGAGGGGGAAGCCTTATTCAAAGGTTCTAATTTTTTGATCTCGTCCAGAATGTGGTCAAGTTGCCGACTCCTCTGTCTCTTAAGCCTAGAGCAAAGCTGTATGAGAATACCTCTTATGAAGGCTTTGTGAGCGCACCATACAGTCGCATGTTCCGCCACAGAGCCAGCATTGTTACAAAAATACTCATTCAAACATTTAGCAATATATTTGGCATGGTGCGGAGATTCCAGAACTTGACTGTTGGCTCTCCATAGATACGCAGGGCCAGGCGCCCCGGACTCACGTAATACTACGGAGACCGGGGCGTGGTCCGACCAGCTAATGGCGTGTATCTCTGCAGACACCGTCATCTGAAGCAAGCGTTTATCAACTGAAATCATGTCTATTCGAGAGTAAGAATTATGACATTGGGAGTGGTAAGAATAGTCCCTTTCACCCGGGTGCAGACATCTCCATGAGTCGTACATATCCATAGAATGTAATAAAGGCTGTAAGGCTGGAGGAGCACGTCGGGGAGATGAGGTGGTGTCAATTTGCGGATCAGATGTGATGTTAAAGTCCCCACAGATCACAACTGAGCCTCGTTTCAGGGTAGTGGCCATACGCAAAATCTTCCTCCAGAAACGGAGTTGATGTGTATTGGGGGAGTATGCATTGATCAATGTTAGTGGCATGTTGTTCACCTCACAGATAACTATAACATACCTCCCATTGGGATCAGCTTTAAGGTCCACTAATGAGAATGCCACGGAGTCTTTAACCGCAATCAGTACTCCTTTTCTCTTGTGGGAAGCAGATGCCTGGAAGATGTGCGGAAAGTTCTTGTGAGCTATGGTGGGGGCAGAGGTTTGCTGTAGGTGGGTTTCCTGTATACACAGAACATCGCTCTGAAGCTTCAGCGCCTCAGACCACAGAGATGACCTCTTGGCTGGATGGTTCAGGCCCCGAACATTAAAGGTTGTTATTTTAATGGGCATATACTGTCAATATTAGAGGGGTTAGAGTACCTGTAGCTAGGTGCATCAGATGAGCTTCAGAGTGGAGATCAACGGTGGTGCTGGAATACACATCAGGGCGACGGCTGTCGAGTGGTTCCAGATGTAGAGACATTCCAGGTTTCCTTGTGATGAGCTGACCACATTGGTGGAGGGTAGGGAAGCACTTATAGGGGGAGAAAACAGAAGGAATAAACAAAGAAAAAGTCAGTAAAAAAATGAGAATGATCTCGAATGCAGTCTTGCTGCATAACATTGCGAGGGGGGGAAAGTACTAATGGCCTGAGCAGCCGTATGCCCAGGGACATTCAGGTGTTGGTACCGTGAGGCGGCGTTCCCTTGGAGGATTTCTTCCCCTTCTTCCCATATGTGACCTTCTGCCACTCTTCTGGGAGAGGGGACACCCTATTTGACGGTGTAGAGAGATCAGCACCAGGAGCAGGGAGAATACCCCATGATTGGAGCAGATCCAGGCTAGCTTGTAGAGATGTGATGGTGTGGGCTTTGTTGTTGTATTTGACAGTCAGTTTGACCGGAAACCCCCACTTGTAGACAATTGCATGGTTCCTCAACGCCTTAGTAAGCGGTTGGAGGTTTCTCCGTTTTTGGAGAGTATGTTGGGATAAGTCAGCGAACAGCTGAATCCTGGCATATTTCTCCGGAACAGGAGCCATCTTGCGGAATTCTGACATCAAATGGTCTTTTATATGGTAAAAATGAATCCTCATGATAACATCCCTTGGAATGTCTTCAGAGATGTGGGAAGGTTTATGGAGGCGATGTATGCGATCAATCACCAGCTCGGAAGAAGGTGCAGATGGTAGGACTGCATGGATCAGATCCCTGGCATATCGCTCTAGATCGTTGGGCTGCACAGATTCGGGGATCCCCCGGATCTTGACGTTGTTACGCCGTGACCTGTCCTCCATATCTGCAATTTTGTTCTTCAACTTGTCTATTTCTTCCTCATGGCTGTAGTGGGAATCAATTAGTTCGTTATGGGATGCCGCAAACTCCCCCATTTTGCCCTCCACTTTGTCCATGCGGCCTCCCAAGGCCCTGACCTCTCCTTTAAACGATTTAACACAGTCCATTAAATCAGCGTGCATAGAGGCCCTGAGAGACATCATCATGTCTCTCAGTTTCACCTCCGAGACCGGCCGGTCACTGACAGGGAAAGAGTCTATATTGGAAGCAAGCTCCCTGGTAGAGTTCAGAGAGGAAACCTCCTCATGGCTTACCTCCCTAGATGGTGAATCCTCTATCAGCCGAGGCCTGCTCTTTGCCGGGCTCCCGGTGAGCGGTGTTGAGACCGTTGGAGATCGGGGCTGGCCTGCCTTCTGGCCCTGTGGAGGTGTAGGGCTGGGATGTGCCGGAGAGGTCCCGCTCGAGGAGGCCGGGGAGCTGCTGCCGGCGCCATCTTGGCTCCGTTGCTGGCTTTGTGGCATGAAGAAGTGCTGGAGTTGACGGGGTTGCCCGCCGTCCTTCTTCTTCCTGGCCATAGCGATGGATGCAGGAGGCTTTAGTGAATCCTATGAGGGTCTTGACAAGGCGATCGGTGAAGATAGGACGCCAATGTTGCTGGATATTGTCCCTGTGTCGGCGGAGCGGCGAACTCACACGTCCATACGGCTACGCGGCGGCCACGCCCCCCTTGTCTGCTGCTATTTTCATTTGCACATGCCTTCTACAACATTCTCTGTCCAGCTTTATAAATAGAACTGAATTAGTTAGGCAGAAGAGTGCAAGTGATTGCATAAATAAAAAAGGCTAAAACATTGCACAATTCCGTCTTAAAGAAAAGATACTAAAAGCAATTTAGCAAATTATTCATGGACATCCAGAGCTGGATCTGACTATATCATCACTTTCATAAAGGGTGTTCATGAAAAATTGATTCTGCAGAAAACACCTGTACTATAAAATACATTTTTTATGGAAAAAGATACTGCGGCATGGTCCGAGCCCTGATAAATTATGAACAGGCTGACAGTTTTCTGGGAAATCAGATACGGAGTCTTCGCACAGCCTCGGTGTCATTATAAATAGTGGCTGGGCTTCGGCTTGATCGCTGCAATGAATTGGACCTAAAGGTTTGTTCTCCTCTCCCCCCCCCAACAGTGGTTTCAGAAAAGCAGAGGAATGTCACTTGAAGGTTAATGCTCAGCTAAATTATACACAAAAAGGAAGAAAAAGCAAGGGAAAAGAAAGTATTTTGTAAAGATGTTCATTAAAAGGAGAAAAAAAAAAAAAAACTGAGATTGATGGAGTAATAAAATTTTAAATCGGGTAAAAAAAAAAGTAAAGTGCTCTCAAATAGTGTAATAGTGAAAGACACCTGCAGACTCCAACAAGTCAGTTTCCAATCCTAAATACGCTGCTCAAAAAAAAAAAAATGTAAAGGAACACTTTGAAAACACATCAGATCTCAATGGGGAAAATATAATGTTCAATATCTTTACTGATATGGACTGGGTAATGTTTTAGGAACGAAAGGATGCCACATCGTTTGATGGAAATGAAAATGATTATCCTACAGAGGGCTGAATTCAAAGTGAAAAAAATGATGCAGCAGGCTAGTCCATTTTGCTGAAATTTCATTGCAGCAACTCAAAATGGTGCTCAGTAGTTTGTATGGCCCCCAAGTGCTTGTATGCATGCCTGACAACATCAGGGCATGCTCCTAATGAGACGACGGAAGGTGTCCTGGGGTATTTCCTCCCAGATCTGGACCAGGGCATCACTGAGCTCTTAAACAGACTGAGGTGCAACCTGGCGGCGTTGGATGGAACGAAACATAATGTCCCAGAGGTGTTCTATTTGATTTAGGTCAGGTGAGCGTGGGGCCCTTCAGTGGTATCAATTCCTTCATCCTCCAGGAACTAGCTGCATGCTCTCGCTACATGAACCCAGGACCCACTGCACCAACCTAGGGTCTGACAATGGGGCCAAGGATTTTATCCTGATACATAATGGCAGTCAGGGTGCCATTGTCTAGCCTGTAGAGGTCTGTGTGTCCTTCCATGGATATGCCTCCCCAGACCATCACTGACCTACCACCAAACTGGTTGTGCTGAGAGAGGTTACAGGCAGCATAACATTTTCCACGGCTTCTCCAGAACCTTTCACCTCTGTCACGTGCTCAGGGTAAATCTGCTCTCTGTGAACTGCACAGGGCACCAGTGGAGAACATGCCAATTTTGGTGTTTAATGGCAAATGCAAATCGAGCTCCACGGGGCCGGACAGTGAGCAAAGGGCCCACTAAAGGATGTTGGGCCCTCAGGCCACCCTTACTTATGAAGTCTGTTTCTGATTGGTCAGAAACATTCACAGCAGTGGGGCCTGCTGGAGGTAATTTTGAAGGGCTCTGGCAGTGCTTATCCTGTTCCTCCTTGAACAAAAGAGCAGATACTGGTCCTGCTGATGGGTTAAGGACCTTCTACAGCCCAGTCCAGCTCTACTAGAGTAACTGTCTGTCCCCTGGAATCTCCTCCATGCTCCTGAGACTGTGCTGGGAGACACAGCAAACCTCATGGCAATGGTATGTATTGATGTGTCGTCCTGGAGGAGTTGGACTGCCTGTGCAACCTCAATAGGGTCCAGGTATCACCTCATGCTACCAGTAGTGACACTGGCCCTAGCCAAATGCAAAACTAGTGAAAAACAGTCCGAAAAAAATGAGTAGGGAAAGAAAAATATCAGTGGCCTTCACCTGTAAAACCATTCCTTTTTTGGAGGTGGTCTTATTGTTGCCCATCTAGTGCACCTGTTCATTTTATTAACACCAAAGCAGCTGAAACTGATTAACAACCCCCTCTGCTAGATGCTATATACATGCAGTGTATATGATGCAGCTCAAAGATCTAAAATACAGATACGGCACAGGGGCAATTTACTAAAGAGAATTTTTGGGGCCCATACACACTACTGAGCTGGTTTAACATGCTTTGGGTTTGGCTACCTTAAATGTGAAGGACCCCAGTACTCACGAGAAGTATGCCCATCATATAAGCTTCCCTTGCTCTGGTAACAGAATGATCCAAGATTATGTAGCCAACTCAGCCACTTGTCCGGACACAGCATAGGGTGGCGCAAAACATCAACTGATTATTAAAACACAGGCACAAAGAGATATAGACTCTGGGACAATCCCTTCTTCTTTGCACAATGACACAGGCTGGGGTAAACTGTACATCTAGTAACATAAAACACAGGTACATGCAAACTTTTCAACAAATAATTCAGTAACTAGGCACGTAGACATCCTTATCAGCAGGAAGGATCGTTGAAGAAATCCCCATCTAATAACGAATAGCTGACAGTAAAAAGAGAGAGGGGGAGATCAATGGGGCAAAAGTGATGAGGTGTTAACCACTTGCCGACCGCCGTCAGTATATTTACTACCCAGCCGCTCCTGGGCAAACTGACGTAGTACTACGTTGCTCGCCCAGGAGCCTGTAGGGAGCTAGCGCGCGCTCCCGCCTCCGCTCGTTCACGGGCATCCCCGCGCGTTTGACCGGCGGCTCCGATATCCGCCGGCCACTCGTGATCCCGCTCAGGAGAGGGAGAAAGGCAGACGGCTGATGTAAACACAGCCGTCTGTCATTCTCCCTGATGTACTGTAAGTGCAGAGACTACACGATCCTGCTATGTAGGATCGTATGTCTCTGTGGTTACATCACTAGCCACACCCCCCACAGTTAGAAACACACCCCTAGGGATACATTTAACCCACTGATCACCATAAAGTTAACCCCTTCCCTGCCAGTGTCATTTTGACAGTAACAGTGCATATTTATAGCACTGATTACTGTAGTAATGTCACTGGTACTCCCAAAAGTGTAAAAAATGTCAGTTAGGGGTTCGATCTGTCTGCCGCAATGTCGCAGTTCCGCAAAAAAAAAATCGCAGCTCGCCGACATTAATAGTTAAAAAAAAACAATAAAAATTACATAAATCTTTCCCTTAGATAGTAAACGCAATAACTTTTTGCACAAACCAATCAAAATACGCTTATTGCGATGTTTTTACCAGAAATATGTAGCAGAAAACAAATTGGCCTAAAATGTTAAAAAATTAGATTTTTACATTTTTTTTTGGAATTTCATATTAAACAAATGTGAAAAATATTGTTATTTTTTCAAAATTGTCGCTCTTTTTTTGTTTATAGCTCAAAAAATAAAAATCGCACAGGTGATCAAATACCACCAAAAGAAAGCTCTGTTTGTGGGGAAAAAAAGACGTCAATTTCGTTTTGGTACAGCATCGCACGACAGCGCAATTGTCCGTTAAATGCATGCAGTGCCGAATCGCAAAATAGGGCCTGGTCTTTGAGCAGCCAAATCCTCCGGGGCTTAAGTGGTTAATGAGATGAAATATTGCAGATAATGGAACACGGAAATCAGCAGCTGATTGAGTAGTATCACCACATACTTGCTAAACAGTATTATAGATAGGAAAATCAGCACTTGATTTCTGGAATGGTGGACCACAGAAGTTTCAAATAAATAAGTAAAATAATAGAAGAGATAAAGATTGAATAAATACTAATAAAAAACACGACCAATGCTGAGTACAGGATATCCCTAAAATCAGGGGAGCATGAGGGAAAATGTCCAAAATATGATCATAACTATTCAATAATGAAGAAATGACGATGTGAATAAAATGATAAAATCATATATCCATCTATCAATCCATACGACAAATACATTTGCTGAAAATGCAAACTGTGCAAAATGACAAAATAGATGCTACAGTGCCAATAAATAATAAATGAATATATAGGGTGGTCAGTAAAACAATAATATAAAATAATATGAAAGTGCTGACAGTGCTAAATGTCCAAGGGATAAGATCAAATAGCAGCAAAAAGTGCTGTAGTGCTAACAATAAGTTAACAAAGGAAAAAGTCCATGTGCAACTGTGCACCAAACGATGTGCTAAATAATATAAAGTGATAGTAGTGACTGTTCATTGATATCAAGCGACTTTGGTGATAATCACATCCAGTGGCAATAGTGTGTGGTTGTTCGTGAGCTTATCCGAAATCAAGTGCAATGGCCGCTCACCTCCATTAACACTCAAATGAGAGTTTTGGTGCAATAAATCACCATAAGGGGCATCAAGAAGTTCTCCACGGTGTAAGGGCTTTATGATGTGGACAGGCTCCTCAGATCCTAGGATAGTGGTACCAGTAGTGGATGTTCCCTCTCCTTCTATGGAGTGGTCACGGATCTGTGTTCTGCTGTTTTCCTAGGACACTCACTCATCATCTCTATTCTGGCGGAAAAGGAAGAGACAGGTGTTGCTACCAAGGTGGAATGGACCTAATACTAGCAGAGACAGAAACAATAGCAAACAAACCCCACCCCACCTCAAACTATCCAGCAAAAAGCCTACAACGGTCTATGAGACAAACTCCTACAATAATTCAGCAGTCAAAAAAGGTGGAATTAATTTACCTTGATAGATTTCCTAAGGGAAAAAACACAGGATGACTTACACATAAAAGGGGCCCGAGGAGCTGAAAAAGGATTTTCCTGACCTCTCTAAGGTAAGTTGGGTTGCATGGACCCTCCCGTCTCAGACCCATTCAAAATAAATGGCAGCACATCGCACCATAGCGTTCATAACACGTTACCACAGCACAAGAGTGTGAATGAGCCCTCAATGTTGGAGGGGAATAAAAAAAATATATATTTCTGCATGCAAAATTATGGTTGAAATGAACATAGATTCATTTTAGGACAATTTGCCTTAGTAAATAACCCTTTATACAGTTATATTTGCAACATGGGACCAAGACTGGTTATTTCCACTTTAAGTGCAAAAAGTTTTATTTATTTTGACATTACAGGCAGTACCAGTGCCAAATACGATCTATTCAAAAAGCTTGTGTAATTTGTGGGTACAGTTAAAAATAGGGGAGGATAGGGTCAGCAGTTTGTAGGGCAGTGTACAGGGGTCAGCAGGGCAGAGGATAAGGTCAGCAGTTGGTAGGGCAGTGTACAGGGGTCAGCAGGGCAGAGGATAGGTTCAGCAGTTTGTAGGGCAGTGTACAGGGGTCAGCAGGGCAGAGGATAGGGGCAGTAGTTTGTAGGGCAGCGTACAGAGACCATTAGTTTGTTGGGCAGTGTACAGGAGTCAGCAGGGCGGAGGACAGGGATCAGAAGGGCATTGTAGGGGGTCCGCAGTAAGTGAGGCAGGGATGAGTAGAAAGTGATGCAGAGGATAGATTTTGCTTAACGGGGAGAGGCCAAAAGGAGTATGATTAACCACTTGCTGACCGCCGCACGACTATATACTGCGGCAGTCAGCCCCCTACAGGCAAAGTGACGTATGGGTACGTCGCTCGCCCACGGGCCTGTACGCCCGCCCCCGCTCTTTCCCTGCCTAGCCTGCGCTTGTGACCAGCGGCTCCGATGTCCGCTGGCCACTCACGATCTCCCTCAGGAGAGGGAGAAAAACAGACTGCTGATGTAAACACAGCCGTCTATCATTCTCCCTTAGATCATCACAGAGGCTATGCGATCCTGCTATGTAGGATTGTATGTCTCTGTGATGATCTAACAAGCCACGCCCCTTGACAGTTAGAATCATGCCCCTAGGGACACACTTAACCCATTGATCACAAATAAAGTTAACCCCTTCCCTGCCAGTGTAATTTTTACCGTAACAGTGCATATTTATAGCACTGATTACTATAGTAATGTCACTGGGACCCCCAAAAGTGTCAAAAATGTCAGTCAGGGGTCCGATCTGTCCGCCACAATGTCACAGTCCCGCAAAAAAAAAAAAGAACGCAGATCGCCGCCATTACTAGTTTAAAAAAAAATACAATAAGGGGGCGCATGCGCGGCGCGGAGCTGGACGGTTGCTAGAAGCGCAGCTCCGTCGGAGAGGAGAGAGATCGGCGTGATCCCCGGGGCCATTACAGCTCACATCAACCCGAAAACTACCAGCACCCCCGGGGGAATACCTTTTGCATGCCGTCAGCAAAGAAAAAGAACCGGGGAGGTTCGCCAAAGCACTCCCTGACTACTTATTTATTGCACACCAAGGAGATCAGCAGGATGTCCCAAGATGGCGCCCAGGCTCCCCCTTCACCACAGGCAAAGACCATGTAGCCACCTTCTACTCCCAGCACACAGTCCAGGAATCGTGAGTACTCGGGCGGGGTCACTAAAGCAGACTTGGATGCAGGGCTTGCGGCCATTTATGAAAAGCTGGCAGACAAATTCCAGTCTGAGATTCAAAAATCCACAAATACTCTGACACAAGAAATAGCTGCATTAGGGGGCCGCACCGACCTATTAGAAGCCAAGCACGATGAACTTTCTATTGCCCACAATGACCTTAGAAAGGACTTTGAGCTGCTGTCAGACAACTATAGTTTATTGCAAACACAGGTGGAGGACTTGGACAATAGGAATCGCAGGAATAACCTGCGCCTTAGAGGCATCCCGGAATCGGTCACCAATTTGCTTCCTGCAGTCTCCAAGCTCTTCATTGACCTATTGCCTTACAAGCAGGAGTCAGATTTCATCTGTGATAGGATTCATAGCGCCCTGCGTCCTAAACCACCCCCGGATAAGCCCCCAAGAGTTGTGATCCTATGCCTCAAGGACTTCCTGATCAAGGAGGATATCTTGCGGGCCTCCAGAAATACCCCTAATATTTTGATAGAGGGTACACGCATTCAGATTTATCCTGACATATCTCAGGCTACTCTTGAAAGGCGCCGCAGAATGAAAGAGGTCACCTCGGTGCTCCAAGCAGCCAGGATTCGATATAGATGGGGCTTCCCCTTTAAACTATCGGTCCCGCATAATGGTACTGTGTATGTGGTCTATAACCTAACAGAAGGAAAGGAACTTCTATGCAAACTGGGCCTCCTGGAAGCCGCCCCTGATGCCCGCCCGCAGAACACTCCTAGGCCCTCGCCTACCTGGTCCACTCCAACTACCAGAAGGGACCAACGCAGATGGCGTAATCCATTCAGGGACGGAGCTTTCTGATGAAGTTCGTTATGGATGGGGACTTTTTTGGTGCTTCATTTAAGTTTGTGCACTGTTAGCATGTGTTGCGTTGACGCGGGTGGACCCTTGCCCCTGTGTGGCCACTCCCTTCCCTTGGGGCAGCTATACGGGGGTGACTGTGTCTGTTGGCGTTTATGCATCGATACTCAAGTGGTTTATTTTTATTGGCACACATAATAGATACTGATTACAATGCCGTTCTCTCTCCTCTCCCGTTGGTTTGTCCCCTATGTGCTGTTTTGCGAGGATTCGGGTTCCTGGGGCCCTCCTTGGGCTTTCCTCCCCAGTGGGTCCCGGGTCTCCGCACACGGCTATTGGACGGATATGTCCAATGGGTGTTGATTTTTTGGATGGGATCTTGTTATATGCCCATCTCCAAAAAGTATGTTCATGTTCGACTTTTTTGGATGATACTTTCTAGTATTGTCAGTACTTGTCTCAGGAAAAATTCATTTAAAAACAGAAAGTCATTTTTTCAGGTCTTTATACTTATAATGCAGGTACATTGGTCAATCTATGCTCCTGGTATTCTTGAAGTTGAACCTGGCCCACGGTCCATTGTAGATGGGAGTTTGTCCTCATATGGATCAGGGCCATATCCTTGCATTTTCCAGGATTTTTACATGTTGTTTCAATCCAGTCCGGTTCCGGTCTATTTATCCCTTAGTCTTAATCCAAATATTCGGAGGCTCAAGTGCGATAGTTGTCCTTTTTACATAGATCATGGGGCTTAAAATCTTGTCACATAATGTCCAAGGGTTCATCTCCCCTAATAAGAGGCATAAGGCCTTTAAACAGTAGAAGAGATTAGGTGCGGATATACTCCTCTTGCAGGAAACACACTTTGCTGCAGACAGGCAACCAAAATTTTTTGATAAATCTTTCAGACAATTTAAATGCTCCACATTCCAAAATAAGACCAGAGGGGTAGCTATTTTCATTAGAAATAATATAATATTTGATATTTCCGCCTCATATAGTGACCCAGAGAGCAGATTCCTGATTATTAAAGGTACTGTTGCAGGCAAATCAATTACTATAGCGTCTCTTTATGCCCTCAATGAAGTGCATGCCTCCTTTTTCAAGCACTTTTTTGAAGTGCTAGGTAGGTTCGAGTCCCCCCATATGGTGGTGGGTGGGGATTTCAATATGGCTGCTCACCCATCATTAGACAGGAGTAACGTTACAACCTCATCTAAAGCCTTTCCAAAGAGCTTGACCTGAGCACTTAGTGACATGCAGCTGATAGACGCCTGGCGTGCCCACAACGTTGGCGTGAAGGGTTACACCTTTTACTCTCATCCTCACGATAGTTCTGCCAGGCTAGACTATATTTTTTGCACACCGGTGTGGTTGGCAAATTCTTCTGATGCGCGGATTCATGTCTGCCCATGGTCCGATCATCAGATGGTATTGTTTGAAGCCAGGACTGGGTAACACAATGTATAATTGGAGTTTAAATGATTCATTACTAAATGATCCTGCGTTGGTGGCCCAGATTTCCTCTTCTCTGGTGAATTACTTTGAGATTAATGAAGACGGCGTTTCACCTGCACCTATTGTTTGGACAGCACACAAAGCGGTCATTAGGGGTAAATTGATTGCTCTGGCCTCAGCTAGGAATAAGTCCAGATTGTCTGATATAAAATCACTCACAAAAGATTTAGATAGATTATACAACCAACATAGTCTCTCCCCCTCTTCTACACTTTTAGACCAAATTTACACTAAAAGGAAGGCACTAGATGATATCCTCTCTAACAATACTGAAAAGGCTCTTAGATGGTCCAAAGCCAAATTTATCCTTCATAGCAATTCTACATCCACCATGTTTGCTAAAAAATTAACTCAGTCTACTAAGCCCACTCACGTTTACAAGCTCAGAGGGCCTAATGGAAAGGTTGTTTCACACCCTAAAGCAGTGTTAGACATTTTCACAAACTTTTATAAAGATCTTCTTTCAGTGCCTTCTTCGCTGCCATTAAACGAGTTTCACCCTTGGATAGATGGTCTATCAATCCTGTCACTTTCGGATAGTCAAAAAGAGCTATTAGACGCACCATGTACAGTTGATGAGGTTTTAGAAATAATCAAATCACTTAAATAATCCACTGCCCCCGGCCCAGATGGATTTTCCTCTGCCTACTATAAATCTTTTGCCTCGATTCTAGCCCCTAGGATAACTAAGCTATTTAATCATGTTCTTTAAGGTGGGAGCTTCCCAGAGGAAATGCTCCTTCCGAACATGTCCCTGATCCCAAAACCGGATAAAGATCACACTCTACCTCAGAACTTCAGACCTATCTCGGTCATGAACAACGACCTTAAACTCTTTGGCCGACTTCTAGCTAATAGATTGTCCACTAATATCCACAAACTGATTCACTCTGATCAGACCGGATTTATTCCAGGGAGACAGTTATCAGATAACATTGGGTTGGTTGCAAATATTGTCCATAACGCTAACGTTAGTAAATCCCCTACCTGCCTTGTGAGTTTAGATATTCACAAGGCCTTTGACTGCGTTAGCTGGCCTTATTTAGAACACCTTCTTCCTAAGTATGGTCTAGGTGAAAGGTTCATTCACGGCTTTAAAGCTCTGTATGAGTCCCCACAAACAAGAGTTCGCCTCCCTGGATGTAACTCCAACTTTTTTCAATTAAAAAGAGGTACAAGACAGGGTTGCCCGCTCTCCCCCCTTCTGTTTGCTCTAGCGATCGAACCTTTGGCTACCGCCATCAGGACAAATTTTCATATAGCTGGATACCATAGAGGGGGGAAAGAATTCAAACTTAGTCTTTATGCGGATGATGTCTTATTGTTTTTGTCTAATCCTCATATTTCTCTACCTCATTTGCTAATTGAATTGGAGAAATTTCGGTCCATGTCAGGTCTGGGGGTAAACCTCTCTAAATGCTCCCTTATGCCAATAAATTTACCAAATTGGATGCAGGTTTCCATTAGGGAAAGTTTTTCGTTCACTTGGTGTACGAGATCATTCCGTTACTTAGGGGTTCAAATCACTCCTCATTATGATTCTCTTTTCATTTCAAATTTCAATCCAGTGTTTAAGAAACTGGGTTTGTTGTTAAAGACATGGTCTTCGTATCATATTTCATTCCTAGGCAGAGTCATGGCTATAAAGATGATTATCCTACCAAAGGTCTTGTTTTTTTTCAGGGCTCTTCCCATTAATGTGCCTAAATCCCATGTCATCTCTTTTCAGCGCGAGATTTCCAACTTTATCTGGAATGGTAAAAGGTCCAGATACAATAGTCACATCCTTTATGCACCCCAGTCCCGAGGAGGTCTGGGTATCCCAGACTTATGGTCCTATTATATCTCAGCTAAACTCATACAAATTGCACAATGGCACGCTGAGTCGGATAGCATCCCCTGGCTCTCCTTCGAGCAAGCCTCAGTCTCCCCGTGTTCTCTCTCGGCTGTTCTCTGGAGTGGTTCACACCCGGTCAATTATGGCTCATTTGCTAACAAAATTGTCAATCACCTGTACCATAGTCACATCCTTTATGCACCCCAGTCCCGAGGAGGTCTGGGTATCCCAGACTTATGGTCCTATTATATCTCAGCTAAACTCATACAAATTGCACAATGGCACGCTGAGTCGGATAGCATCCCCTGGCTCTCCTTCGAGCAAGCCTCAGTCTCCCCGTGTTCTCTCTCGGCTGTTCTCTGGAGTGGTTCACACCCGGTCAATTATGGCTCATTTGCTAACAAAATTGTCAATCACCTGTACCGGCTATGGCTGAAGTGGAAAACCCCCCTTAATCTAGTATCCCGAGTCTCCCCCCCTGACATCCTTTCTGGATCATATTGGCACCCATTCACTTCAGCTGAACAGGGATGACTTATCTCCATGGATAACCAGAGGCTTGGTGAATTTTAAGAGGCTCTCAGATGGTAACATTTTTTGTACATTTGAACAACTGATGGACCTACATAAATTCCCCAGCTCCGAAAGAGACCATTATGATATTCTTAGGGCGTTTTTTCAAACACAAGGCCCTTTATCACTGAGCCCACCATTTACGGTCTTTGAGAACATATGTTCTTCCTCATCTAGGAATAGAGGGCTAATATCATCATTATGCTCACATCTAGTAACCCTCACTCTTCCAGATAAACACAAATATATGCTGAAATGGGAACAAGACCTTAACTGTGTCTTCTCAGTCCCTGAATGGCACCGTATGCTATCCAATATGCGTAAATGCTCGCGCTCCAGTGCTTACAGAGAGACCCCTCTTAAGCTTCTTACCAGATGGTATATGACCCCCTCCCTAATACACACCTTCTACGGCTCAGTTTCTCCTAACTGTTACAGGGGCTGTAGTGAAGAGGGAGACCTGCTCCATATATTTTGGAGCTGCAATCTCTTGCGGCCAATCTGGGACCAAGCCCAACAGCTCATATATAAACTGGTGGGTTCATTGATATCTCTTTCACCTAAGATGTGTCTACTTTTTGTGAAAGTTCCAGATGTTCACAACTCTACTTCTAATCTGATACACACACTGATGTGCTCCATTCACTGGATGATTGCCCTTATTTGGCGTTCGGACACCTTACTGTGGTCTCAGGTTCTTTCCAGAATGGAGTGCATCAAGCTAACAGAAAGAATCTTTCACTCCTTACATGGTTCAATGTTGACTTTCCATGCTAAATGGGATCTTTGGGATAGATGTTTATAGATTTCTTTATGCTTCAAGTGAGATGTGATATGTCTTGAATGAGGGTTTTGACTCTATGCTGACAACGGTCTGTCTGATTAGCTTTTATACATTGACCAGTAATTTTGTTTTTTTTTTTGATATATGCAATTTCCATGTCTTTTCTCTATGCATTGTATATTTTTTGTACGATGATATATGTTTGACCTGTATTGTTCTTTTTTTTTTATGACTTTCTAATAAAATCTTTTGTAAACAAAAAAAAAATAAAAAATTAAAATGACATAAATCTTTCCCATAGTTAGTAAACGCAATAACTTTTGCGCAAACCAATCAAAATATGCTTATTGCAATTTTTTTACCAAAAATATGTAGCAGAAAACAAATTGGCCTAAAATGTTAAAAAATTTAGATTTTTACATTTTTTTGAGAATTTCATATAGAAAATGTGAAAAATATTGTTATTTTTTCAAAATTGTCGCTCTCTTTTTGTTTATAGCGCAAAAAATAAAAATCGCACAGGTGATCAAATACCACCAGAAGAAAGCTCTGTTTGTGGGGAAAAAAATGGATTTTTGTAAAATCTTACCGTAAAATCCTTTTCTCTTAGCTCATTGACAGACGTAGTCCTCGGTGATTCAACACCCTCGGGTTATACTGCCCTCTACAGGAGTAGGACTAGACAGGAAAGAAAACGTTCTGGCCACACCCTAGGGGCAGTCCCAGAGGGTATATCCTCTCACTTCCTGCTCTAGCAAATCAGTTATGTCACAAAGCAGTGTTTAGAGAATTTAACCCAACCCAACTCAAAAACAGAGGGGCGGGTACTACGTCTGTCAATGAGCTAAGAGAAAAGGATTTTACGGTAAGATTTTACAAAAATCCATTTTTCTCTATCGCTCATTGACAGATGTAGTCCTCGGTGATTCAACACCCTCGGGACGTCCCAAAGCAGTACCACAAATGAGGGGTGGGAAAATGGAAATCAAATCCAATCTAGAAGGCCCAACCGGTGCCAACTAGAAGTTTACAATGCTCATCCTCAATGATGAGACTCAACAGAAATTTTTCAACAGAAAAAAACCCCCGAGGTAGACCACCGGTCTCCTCAAATTGCGGCCTGCAAAACCTTGCGGCCAAATGAGGCATCCGCCGATGCCATCACATCAATCTTATAAAATTTTGTAAAGGTATGTACCGATGACCAGGTGGCCGCCTTACATACCTGGACCACTGACGCCTGATGGCGATAGGCCCAGGAAGTACTGAGCGCTCGAGTGAAGTGCGCCCTAACAGGGAACGGAGGATTCCGACCCTTAATAGAATAAGCCTGTACCACCGTCTGACTGATCCATGTAGATATGGTCGCGGCAGACACAGGCAACCCCCTTCAAGGGCTATCCGTGATCACAAAAAGTGAGTCCGTCTTACGAAAACAAGTTCGTAGTAGTCAAGTGTATCCTTCTGAACCCCATCCAAGGAGTGTAATGCAAACTCCCAAGGATGGCTAGTCTTAGGACACGGGGAAGGTAACACAATACTTTTATTCAGATGAAAAACTCTGAAAACCACTTTAGGAAGGAAGGATGGATTCGGAAGAAGAACCACCTTATCCCTATGAACCACCAGATATGGGGAACGACAAGATAATGCGGCCAGTTCTGACACCCTGCGTGCAGAAGTAATGGCCACCAAGAAGGCCACCTTCTGGGATAATGTAAGCAAGGGAATCTCCCTAATATCTTCAAAGAGAAGTTTCTGAAGAACTGACCACACTAAATTAAGATCCCAGGCGGTAAGGGTGCGCGCACTGGCGGAGCCAGATGTCGCACCCCCTGGATGAAATTCCGCACCAAGGAATGATTAGCCAAAGGTTTCTTGAAAGAAGATTGCTAACGCCGAAAACCTGACCCTTGATCGTGCTCAAGGATAGTTTCTGCTCAACCCCTTGTTGCAGACAGACCAAAATTCGGGTCACCGAATAGGTATGTGGGGGAAATCCAATAGATTCACACCATGCAATATAAGACTTCCATGTGCTGGAAGTCGCTTTCCTTGCTTTAACTGGAGGTAGGAATAACTGAAGCTGACACTCCCTTGTCCTTCAGTACCTGGGTCTCAATGGCCAGGCCATTAAGCCAGTGACTGTAAAGCAAGATGGAAGATCGGTCCCTGAGACCGCAAATCCTCCCTGAGAGGAAGTCTCCAAGGAGCGTCCGCGACTAGCCTCACCAAGTCGGCGTACCAGGCTCGACGAGGTCAGTCCGGAATTTCCAGAATAACTGGAATTCCCTCCACCTCTATCCTGCGAAGAAGTTCCCGCAGCAACTTGAGAGGATGGAAGGCATGCCGTAGCTGATACTGCCCCCACGGGGCGATCAGCGTTTCTGCTGCGTCCGCTAGAGGATCGCGGCGCGAGCTACAAACCTCCGCACCTTCCTGTTAAGCCAAGGTGCCAACAGATCCACATCCGGGATGTCCCAATGAAGGGACAGCTAGTGAAAAACCTCTGGATGAAGAGGCCATATGCGATTGGATCCGAATCGGGCTGCTCTAGAGCTGCTCGATCCAGTAAATCAGACAAAATCTGATCGCTCTCAGTTCCGATACCCTTTTTGGTAATCTGGATACTATCGGAAGAAATGACTTCCCCTGGTTGAGCATCGGAGACTTCCTGGTCCGCTCGCTCAACCGGATCCGATTGTCCAGGGAATCGGAATTCTGATTCCATTAAAAAAGAATCTCCTTCAGGAGAATTCGGGTATGAGACTGGGTATACGGTACTGCCTCTAAGAAGGCCACCATCAGTCCCAGCCAATTGACGGACAGCAACATCCAAATCGTTGACTGAACCTTCTGGAGTTTCTCCGCAAGGAGAAACTCTCTTGCCCAGGATGTATCCAACCTTAGGCCCAGATAGTTCAGTCTCCTGGTGGGAACCAGGGATGATCTTTGGGAAAGCGAAAAAACGCTGATGTCCTGCGATGATGGGGATATAAAGATAGGCCTCCCAAATGTCTATGGACGCCAGGAAATCCCCCTGATGCAGGGAGGCCACCACTGTACGGATGGACTCTATTTCTTCCCAAGTCCAGATTTGGACGCACCTTGCCCTCTTTCCTGGGCAATGTGAATAGGTTCGAATAGAACCCCTGAAACCGTTCAATGTTAGAAGGGAAGAATCGCACCGGTGGAAGTGATCGAAACTCGATCCTGTGTCCTCCAGAAACCGGTGAAGACATCCCCCCCACCCCAGAGATGGGTAGGGGCGCATCAGGCTGTATCTTCAGGCTTGGCTGAGCCGGACTTTTTGTTTAGCCGACCAGCGCCCTTTGAAACCCCTCTAAAGGGGCTTTGGAGGGTTTCGCCTTATCGCCCGCCCTCGCGGAACGAACAACTCTTTATGAGCAGAAAAGGAAGGTCCTCGTTGTTACGAGGTCCTTTTATCCTAACAGTCTGTGGCAAGACAGCAGGTGGTACCGTCTATCCTATAAAGAGGAATTCCTCAAACGGATAGCACCTAGCCATGCGTTTGGAAATAACAGGGGTTCGTTTCAAAACTACCCCATTTGGGTAAAGGAAAATCCTTCGCCCTTTTGGTAGGCTAACAAGTACCAAAAAGGAATCTCAGTCTCAGCTACCTCTGCCGGTGTAACCTCAAGACTAAAGGTTTCCCGGACGGACACAACTAGTGCATCCACCACTCTTGTGCTATGGCGGAGGCAGAAACGTGCTCCTCACTGCTGAGGAGATATTACCTGAGACAACAGCCCCTGAAGTATCTGATAAACAATAGGGGTAGGCGGGGGTCGCTTCTTGACCCCCGTCCCTGACAGGCCACCTCCACCCGGGATACCAAAGACTCCAAAACTGCCGATAATGCATTAAAAACAAGTGGGGTACTGGAGGGTACTGCGGCCACCTTGAGGGGATCAGGTGGGGATACCTATGCGGCAGGGTCAATGATTATACAAGACACTTGCCAGCGACAAAAAATTACAAAGTAAAAAACTTTTTTTTTTTTTTGTGTCTCCCAGTCGCAACAGCGCCCCTCAGTGTTACCTGCCTTTTTGGACCCGAGAGAGAGAGAGAGACCCCAAGGCTCATCCCTGATGCACAGAAGTTTTCATCAGCTTGCTCAGTGCTTGTCTTGTTACAGACAGGAAGTCTTTGGCCCTATTTCCTGGGTAAAGGAGGCGGCTCCGCCCCTTAACACGCCTGCCGGCACCTCCCCCTGGCTCCATGAGGTGTTTGAGTCACCTCAAACATGGCCGCCCCCATGCTGGAGACACGAGGCTACACCAAAATGGCGGCCTCGTGCGATCTACCAGACAATGGCGGCGGCCTGCACAGAATAGCGGCATGTCTGCAGAAGGATCTCGGCCTCACAACCCTTCACCCTCATGGTGGTCAGCGTGGTCGGCGGTACCGGACCCTGGCGGGCCGTATGCGGTCCGTGGCCGTCGGGAGGCATCTGCTTAGCTGGAGGAATGATCTGGAATGCAGTATACATGTATAGACATCGCCCTGTGGCTTCTGACAGGTAGGATACCTTATACTATCACAGTAAAGTTCTAGTACTGCCACTGACTACAATCATTTTCACATTTTTACAATTAGATTGTCAGCTCCCAAACCAAGCCTCCTGGCTTCTTGTACACAAAAATCACACTCAATTAGGGGGATCTGTGACATGTTCTAGGATAGAGGGGAACCCATCCTTACCATTACAGAGAGGGGCCCGCGTTCACAAGACCCGTCAAGGGGGAAAGGGGGAACATACTACTCACCATACCGTAACCAGGCGGGCGCCAACTCCTGACAGTACCCCTCTCCACCGAGGTAGGAGGGCTGTCGACCAATACGGACGCCGTGACTCATGGTCTTTGGCGTTTCAGCGAGACGTTTAACTCGCAGGGTCAGTCCCCGTCCAGTGGGACTATGTCGCGGCCGACCCAGCGCGGAGCTATGGCCTGCACGCGCTCGTAGGCTGAACTGGGGTGACCACTGGATCTCAACATCCAGCCCGTCGCCCAGTTCGGCTTTCTTGCTTGAAGATCTCACAGGAACACTGGAGAAAAAAAGCTGTCTCAAAAATATTTTCTAAGAAAAAAATCCTGCCAGGACCGAAGATCCCAGCAAGGTATCTAGGTCCTTACTCCTAACTAGACAGAAAAAAACTGATTTGCTAGAGCAGGAAGTGAGAGGATATACCCTCTGGGACTGCCCCTAGGGTGTGGCCAGAACGTTTTCTTTCCTGTCTAGTCCTACTCCTGTAGAGGGCAGCATAACCCGAGGGTGTTGAATCACCGAGGACTACGTCTGTCAATGAGCGATAGAGAAAAAGGATGTCAATTTCATTTGGGTACAGTGTCACACGACCACGCAATTGTCCATTAAAGTCACGCAGTGCCGAATCGCAAAATAGAGCCTGGTCATTGAACAGCCAAATCCTCCAGGGCTTAAGTGGTTAAAGACAATGAACACCTTGGTCAGGACTATGTAATGTGCAAAATGATGGATAGAGTGCAGGGGTCAGGAATAAATAAATAACATACAAAACATATAAAGTGCAGCACCAGGATGAGCCCAGCTGTTCACATCAGATTCCCCCTGACATCAAGAATCCCATCAGAGTTCCCCCTCAAACAGAAACCTCAAAGTCCTTCCCCCTTACATCAGGGTCTCCAGAGTCACCCCCCTTATGTCAGGGTCCCCAGAGTCATGCCCCCAACATCAGGTCCCCTAGAGTCTCCCCCTTACACCAGGGTCCCCTAGAGTCCCTCTTCTTACAGCAGTGTCCCCAGAGCCACCCACCATATATCAGGATCCCCCTCCTTACATGCAGACTGCGCTATAACCGAAAGATGGCTACAGGGCAGTCGTCCAGTTCTAGGAGGGCATCTATTGACCTCCTCCCAGAATCCTGCCCCCTGCGCGCCCCCATGCCCATTAGTGCCTCCATATCAGTGAAGAAGGAAATTACTTATTTGAAAAATTTTATAACAGAAACAAAAAAAAATTTTTTTTTTTTTTTCTAAATTTTCATTTTTTTTCCATTTGTTCAGCAAAAAATAAAAAAAATCCAGTGGTGAATAAATACCAAAGTGGACATTCAAAGTGCAACAGCTGAAAATTGGTCAGGGCAAGAAGGGGGTAAAAGTGCCCGGTAGGCAGGTTGTTAAAGGAGGGTTCCCAGAGTTCCCCTCCTCCTTATATAAAGGTCTGAAGAGTCCTCCCTTACATCAGGGTCCCCAAAGTCCTGAACTTACATCAGTATTTCCATGATTCCCACTTCTCTCCTTTCATCAGGGACACCAGAGTCCCCCCCCCCCTCTGAAAAATCAGCTCCACTGTCGCTCTGTGCATTTCACAGATGAGTCCCCAGAGTCACCCCTACCTACATAAGGGTCTCCAGAGTCACCCCCTCCTTACATAAGGATCCTCAGAGTCACCCCCCCCCCACAAAAGGGTTCCCACAGCTCCTCCTAACACCAGAGTCTCTACCCCTTACATCAGGGTCCCCAGAGTCGTCCCCTTACATTAGGGGTCCTCACAGTCACTTCTCTCTACATAGGGGTCTCCACATTCACCCCCCTTATATAAGGATCCCCAGAGTCACCCCCCCCCCCACAAAAGGGTTCCCACAGCCCCCCTTACATCAGAGTACCCTGAGTCACCCCCCCCTTACATCAGGGTCCCCACAGTCATCCTGCTTACATAAGGATCCCCAGAGTCACCCCCCCAGAAAAGGGTTCACCACAGCCCCTCCTTAAATAAGAGTTACCCCCCCTTACAAAAGGGACCCAGAGTCACCTCCCAAAACAGGGTTCAAACAGTCCCCCTTACATCAGTCACCCGCCTTACATCAGGTTCTCCAGAGTCATTACCCTTACATTAAGGTCCCCCAGAGTCACCCTCTTACATCACGGTTACCCCTCTTACATAAGGGTCCTAGAGTCACCCACCCCTCACAAAAGGGTTCCTACAGTCACCTCATCTTACATAGGGGTCCCTAGAGCCCCATTACATCAGAGTCCCCAGAGTTAAGCTCCCTTACATAAGTGTCCTCAGAGTCCACTCCCCCCTTATATTAGGGTCCCCACAGTCACCCTCCTTACATCAGCATTACCACAGTCACCCCCCCCCTTCCATAAATGTCCCCAGAGTCACCCCTCACACAAGAGTTCCCACAGCCCCTCCTTACATCAGAGTCCCCCCTTACTTTAGGGCCTCCAGAGTAACCCTCCTTACATCAGGGTCCCCACAATCATCCCCCTTACATAAGGGTCCGCACAGTCACCCCCCCTTACATTACAGTCCCCACAGTCACCCCCCATATATCAGGGTCCCCATAGTCACCCCCCCCCCTTTATCAGGGTCCCCATAGTCACCCCCCTTTATCAGGGTCCCCATAGTCACCTCCCTTTACATACGGATCCCCACAGTTACCCCCCACAAAAGGGTTCCCACAGCTTCTCCTTACATCAGAGTCACCCCTCCTTACATAGGGGTACCCACAGTTACCCCCCCCCTTTACATAAGGGTCCACACAGTTACCCCCCACAAAAGGCTTCCCACTGCCCCTCTTACATTAGAGTCCCAAGAGTCACCCCCTTACTTCAGGGTCATCAGAGTAACCTCCCCCTACATCAGGGTCCCCACAGCCACCCCCCTTACATTAGGGTCCCAAAGTCACCCCCCCACAAGAAGGTTCCCACAGCCCCCTCCTACATCAGAGTCCCCTGAGTCACCCCCCCCTTGCATCAGGGTCCCCACAGTCACCCTGCTTACATAAGGATCCCCAGAGTCACCCCCCCAGAAAAGAAATCCCACAGCCCCCCTAAATAAGAGTTACCCCCCCTTACAAAAGGGACCCAGAGTCACCTCCCAAAACAGGGTTCAAACAGTCCCCCTTACATCAGTCACCTGCCCTTACATCAGGTTCTCCAGAGCCATCACCCTTACATTAAGGTCACCCTCTTACATCAGGGTTACCCCTCTTACATAAGGGTCCTAGAGTCACCCCCCCCCCCCACAAAAGGGTTCCCACAGTCACCTCACCTTACATAGGGGGCCCTAGAGCCCCCTTACATCAGAATCCCCAGAGTTACCCCCTTACATCAGAGTCACCATCCCTTACATCAGGGTCCCCAGAGTCAAGCCCCCTTACATTCGGGTCCCCACAGTCACCCCCCCCCCACCTTTCATAAGGTCCCCAGAGTCACCCCTCACACAAGAGTTCCCACAGCCCCTTCTTACATTAGAGTCACCCCCCCTTACTTTAGGGCCTCCAGAGTCACCCTCCTTACATCAGGGTCTCCAGAGTCACCCCCCATTACATCACGGTCCCCACAATCATTCCCCTTACATAAGGGTCCGCACAGTCACCCCCCTTACATTACAGTCCCCACAGTAACCCCCTTGTATATCAGGGTCCCCATAGTCACCCCCCTTTATCAGGGTCCCCATAGTCAACCCCCCTTTACATATGGATCCCCACAGTTACCCCCCACAAAAGGGTTCACACTGCCCCTCTTACATTAGAGTCCCAAGAGTCACCCCCTTACTTTAGGGTCACCAGAGTTACCTCCCCCTACATCAGGCTCCCCAAAGCCACCCCCTTACATTAGGGTCCCAAAGTCACCCCGCCCAAGAAGGTTCCCACAGCCCCTACTTACATCAGAGTCCCCTCCTCTTACATCAGGGTCCCCACAGTCACCCCTCCTTACATAGGGGTTCCCAGAGCCCCCCTTACATTAGAGTCCCCAGAGTAACCCCTCTTACATGAGGGTCCCCACAGTCACCCCCCTTCACATCTGGGTCCTTACAATCACCCCCCCCTTTACATAAGAGTCCCCAGAGTCACCCTCCCCACAAGAGTTCATACAGTCTCTTCTTACAACAGTCTCCAGAGGCACCACCCCTCACATTAGGGTCCCCAGACTCAAGCCCCCTTACACAAGGGTCCCCAGAGTCACCCTCCTTACATTAGAGTCACCCCCTCTTACATCAGGGTCCCCACAGTCACCCCTCCCCCACAAAAATGTTCCCACAGCCCCTCACATCAGAGTCACCGCTCCTTGCATAGGGGTCCCCACAGTCATCTCCTTACATAAGGGCCCCCACAGTTACCCCCCACAAAAGGGCCCCCACAGTTACCCCCCACAAAAGGGTTCCCCAAAGTTACCCCCCTTACATTACAGTCCCCAGAGTCACCCCCCTTACATCAGGGTCACCAGAGTCACCTCCCCCTATATCAGGGTCCCTACAGTCAGCCCCCCCACACACACACAAAAGGGTTCCCACAGTCCCCCCTTACATCAGAGTCACCTCCTCTTATATCGGGGTCCCCACAGTCACCCCTCCTTACATAGGGGTCCCCCTTACAGAAGAGTCCCCAGAGTTACCCCCCTTACATCAGGGTCTCCAGAGTCACTCCCCTTACATAAGGGTCTCCAGAATCACCCCCCTTACCATCAGGGTCACCAGACTCCCCCTTTTACATCAGGATCCTCACAGTCACCCCTTCTTACATAGAGGTCCCCACAGTCACCCCCCACAAAAGGGTTCCCACTGCCCCCCTTACATCAGAGTCCCCAGAATCATCCCCCCTTACATCAGTGCCCCCAAATTAGGGTCCCAAAGTCACCCCCCACAAAAGGGTTCCTACAGTCTCCCCTTACATTAGAATCACATCCTCTTAAATCCGTGTCCCCAGAGTCACCTTACATAGAAGTCCCAAGAGCCCCCCTTACATCAGAGTCCCCAGAATTACCCCCCTTACATCAGGGTCACCAGAGACACTCTCTTACCTCTAGGCCCTTACAGTCACCCCCTCCTTACAACAGAGTCTCCCCCACAAGAGTTCCTACAGTCCCTTCTTCCATCAGTCTCCAGAGTCTCAAGCCCGCTTACATTAGGGTCCCCAGAGTCACCCCCCTTGCATAATGGTCCCCAGAGTCACCCCCTTACATTAGGGTCCCCATAGTCATCCCTCCATACATAGGGGTCCCCAGAGTCATCCCACCATAAAAGGGTTCACACAGCCTCCCCCCCTTACATCAGGATCTCTCTAGAATCACCCCACCCCTACAAAAGGATTCCCACAGCCCCCTTCCATCAGAGTCACTTACATCAGGGTCCCCACAGTGCCCCCAAATAAGAATCCTAGAGTCCCTCCTTACATCAGGGTCCTCACAGTCTCCCCCTTTACATAGGGGCCCCAGAGTCACCCCCCATAAAAGGATTCTTACAGTGCCCCCAAATAAGGATCCTAAAGTCCCCCCTTACATCAGGGTCCCCACAGTCTCCCCCCTTACATCAGAGTTCCCAGAGCCACCACCCTTTACATAAGGATCCCCAGAGTCAAGCCTCCTTACATAAGGATCACTAGATTCCCCCTCCCCATACATAAGAGTCCAAGATTCCCCCATACATCAGGGTCACCCCCCCCCCTTACATCAGGGTCTCCACAGTCACCGCTCCTTACATAGGGGTCCTCCTAGTCACCCCTCCTTTATAGGGGTCCCCAGAGCCCCCTTTACATCAGAGTCCCCAGAGTTACCCCCCTTACATCAGGGTCACCAGAGTCACCCCCTACAATAGGGTTCCCACAGCCCCTCCTTACATCAGGGTCCCCAGAGTCAAGCCCCCTTACATAATGGTCTCCAGAGTCACCCTGCTTACATTAAGGTCCCCGGAGTCACCCCCTCACATCAGGTCCCCAGAGTCACCCCCACAAAAGAGTTTCAACAGCCCCCTCACCTTACATCAGAGTCAACCCCTCTTACATCAGGGTGCTCACAGTAACTCCCCCCCGCAAAAGGGTTCCTACAGCCCCCCCTTATGCCAGAGTTACCCCCTTTACATCAAGGTCCCCACAGTCACCTCTCCTTACATAATGGTCTTTCCAGTCATCCCTTCTTACATAAGAGTCTACAGAGCCACTACCCCTTACATCACGGTCCCCAGAGTCAAGCCCCCTTACATAAGGGTCCCCAAAGTCACCCCCCCTTACATTAGGGTCACCACAGTCTCCCCCAACACAAAAGGGTTCCCACAGCCTTCCTTACATCAGGGTCCCCAGTGTCACCCCCAAAAAAGGATTCCGACAGCCCCCTCACCTTACATCAGAGTCAACCCCTCTTACATAAGGGTCCTCACAGTAACTCCCCCCCACAAAAGGGTTCCTACAGCCCCCCTTACACCAGAGTTACCCCCTTTACATCAAGGTCCCCACAGTCGCCTCTCCTTACATAACAGTCTCCCCAGTCATGCCTTCTTACATAAGAGTCTCCAGAGTCACTACCCCTTACATCACGGTCCCCAGAGTCAAGCCCCCTTACATAAGGGTCCCCAAAGTCACCCCCCTTACATTAGGGTCCCCACAGTCTCCCTCAACACAAAAGGGTTCCCACAGTCCCCCTTACACCAGGGGCACCAGAGTCACCTCCCCTTACATATAGGGTCCCAGAGCCCCCTTACATCAGAGTCACCCTCCTTACATTAGGGTCCCCCCAGTCACCCCTCCTTACATAGGGGTCCTTAGTGCCCCCCTTACATTAGAATTCCCAGAGTTACCCCCCCCCCTTACATCAGGGTCACCCCTCCCCCCAAAGGGTTCTCACAGCCCCTCCTTATATCAGGGTTCCCAGAGTCAAGCCTGGTTGGCGGATTTGGAGAACAGATCCAGATGTAATAATGTCACATCAAGATCAGAGGGATCCCTGAGTCAGTTAAAAATCATGACCTACATGCCCTTTTCACAACATTCCTCTGAGAGGCCCTTCCAGACCTCCCCTTAGAGGAATTCTAAACTGAAGCACTTACCAGAACCAGGGCCGGATTAAGAGCATCATGGGCCTGGTGCTGAAGATTTTGGTGGGCCTTTTTATGGAAATAAATAAAATAAAAAAACAAACAATTTTTTGCTAAGGAAGTGAGAGTGGGTAACCGTCAAATCTGGGTACCCGCTTCCTCCAAAAAAAAGGACATGCCAAATGTGGCATATCAGGTGGTCAGAAGGCCTTAAAGCGGAAGTTCCACTTTTGGGTGGAACTCCACTTTAAACAGAATCTTAGTCACTATATACACTGCACACTTATGCCAAAGTCGTTGTACCCACATAATACTCATTATTATTGTGCCATAAGGGAGAAGATGGGAGAGAGACAGGAAGGAGGAAGGGAGGGGGTAGGGGAGATGTAAACCCTAATAAAAGGACATTTTAAATCCTGTGTATCAAACAATAATGCAATATAGTGTTGCACCAAAAGAAAATATTACTCCATCCAAAACAGAAGTTCTGTATATCTCTGATATCATGTGCAATACTGTTCCTACTAATATTAAAATGCCACCAGTCTCTGGGCTTAAAGTGTAACCAAAGAGAAAGCTTTTATTTATTTTTTGGATAGAGTAAGGAGGGGTTAGCCTGGGTTCACACTACTGCGATGCGCCATTCCTGTGCGGGTTCCCGCATCGCATCTCCCCACAGGCAGTTCACACTCTGCTCTGCAAACAGCTGCCGGTGTCAAAACAAAGGTAATGACACCCCCAGATTGGTTTGCAGATCGCAGTGCAAACTGAATTCGGACAGGAATTGGATCGCATGGGATCCGATTCCAGTGCGGGGAAAAAAAGGTTCCTGCAGCATTATCTTGGGAATGCAATGGGAGTTTAACCATAAAAAATGTATGGCTAAATTTGCATTGCACAGACATCCCATGTGATCCGCATAGCAATGTGGTGCAAATCGCATGTGATGTCTGTGTTTGCAATAGTCTGAAACAAGGCTCATACCCCTGTCAGCTTTTTTTTTCCCAATCTGTGCCCCATTGAGGAGATTTCTCTTCACTCCCTGTCCCATAGCCAAACAGGAAGTGAGAGAAAATCACTAGTCCTGGTTGTCACCAGAACTAGTGTCACCATTGGATGATTCCCCTCTGGGGACACCCAAAATTTAGGGTTTTCATTTACTTCCACATTTGATGATAACAGTAAACAGGATAAATAGAGACAAACAGAGAGGGTAAATTTCCCTAACAGGGACATAGGCAGTGATGGAAAACTGACAGAGGATCTAATCCCTCTCCACTCTATCAACAAACTAGAAAAAAAATGCATTTAGTTATACTTTAACAATGTCTTAAAATGTTCTGTGAAGTGCTCCACTTAAGTGTAGAAATTCACTTTGCACCTTATTTCAATTCCTTTTTTTTTTTTTAAAGGTATTGCATGTACAGAAAATAAGATGAGAGCAGACTGAATACCTAAAGAGAGCGACTGAAATAAGGTGGAGTTCAAAGTGAACCATACTATTACCTGCATGAATTGGCATTTGGGGGGTAAAAACATGCAGTGAAGAGGTATGATATCACCTCCTCACTGCCTGTCACTTTTCAGTTTAGTGACAGTGCCTGCTGCAAGTGTGTGCAAGCCTTTGGGTTCACACTAGTGTGCTGCAGTTTGGCCGCATTGATCCACAGTTTCCTGCGTTTTACCTGCAGTTTTAGCTGCAATCCTATTGATTTCTATTAGGTTGCAAGTTTTTGCTGCATTTTCTGAAAGTGTACCAAAGATGCAGGATGCAGGAATTTTGTTGCGCTTTCAGAAAATACAGAAAAAACATGCAACCTAATAGGAATCAATAAGACTGTGGCATAAACGCAGGAAAACTGCGGGAAACACACACAATGGGACAAACCATAGCAAACCAGTGTGAACCCACTTAAAAGCAGAAATGACCAAGTACTACCATAGACCGATGACACAATTCTAAACACTTTGGCTGCAGTTTTAACAGCTAAAGGTGGAGAAAAAGTTAAAAAAGAGAGGGAGGGTGAGAAGAAAGGAGGCAGGAGGAAGAGTCCAGTCACTGAGCTTACATATGGATGGTTCCTGGAGGCTTATCACTCACACATATCCTGTTCATGTTGTATCTGTCGGTTGCTCTGTGTATAAATTTCCACAGAGGGAGAGAGGGGGGGGGGGGGGGGGAGAAGGCAGAGCCAATCCAGCCTCTCTCCTCTTCCATTTGTGCAGGGGGAACTGTGCTCTGTAACACTGTAATATTCACACTGAGCCAACACAGGTGCAGCCAGCCACCCCTACATTTACCAATCGCTTCTCCTGTCCCATAGACGTTTATGGACAGGAGAAATCAGGCTCATGCTGCTGGCTGGGTGGGCCTATCTTAAGGGAGGGGGCCTGGTGCTGCAGCTCCAATAGCCCCTATGTTAATCCGGCCCTGACCAGAACGCCTACAGAGGAACATGATTGTACGAATACATTTCTATAGCTCCCAAGAAAAGTTGATGGCCTTTACCAGGAAAATCAGAGAGCTGGCCTGAATGCATGAAGGGCCTCTCATTCTTTCCTGATCTATCACAATACACGCTCCAAAGTAGGAGTAACCTAGCCAAGGTCACCAAAGCACTGAGAAACCATGACATCTCATTTAGGTGGAATTATCCAGCAAAGCTACATATCACCAAAGGCAATGATTCCTACATAATCTCTTCCCTGGATGAAGGCCTCCAACTGCTACGAGATTGGACATTATCACCCATCTTGACTCAGCACCAGGTGACCCTTCACTACACAAAGCACACCCAGATGAAGAAAATGTCTGAGGAGCTCAGCTTTACATTCCTTGCTGATACCTTAGGACCCAAGCAGGTCCCTTTCCTATTGCTCAATGGAACCGTTACCAATCTTCATATACCCCCAAGATCTAGCAGATTATATCTGCCCAGATTCTGGCTGGAATTGTTCATTTTTAGATCAAGCTCACAAGTCACTAGTTTTGATGTTGGTGACAAGCGCTTGTTAATTTTGTTATCTTTTGTTTTGTTTTGGTTTTCAGTCTCCTATCCAAGATCCGATAGTGTAATTTCCAGTTTTGTATTAAATATCTTCTTTATTTTTCTCAGAATTGCACAGCTCCTCTGGCCACTACCTTTCTCAATACAGGAAATCACCTTTGCATTTCCACTTCGGATAAGAACTTAAAAGACACTCCATTCTCCAGAAAAACCTGAGAAAATAAAACAACGTGGCTGCATATCTCCCTGAAATCAGGTACCGCAATCCTTCACATTCAGAATGTCATTTAAAATAACGTCCATGAATGTTAAAGGCCTTCAATCGGTAGTGTCCCCCGAGTACAAAAAATAAAAAAAAAACCCTGCAAGACAAAGGCATAATGTGCTAGTATGCATCCGCTGGACCTTGAGAGCGCATGTGCCGCTGGTATCAGTGGCTGCATGCAGGGTGAATATCTCCTTAACTGTGCAGGTTTAGGAGATATTAATTTTCCCTACAGGTAAGCCTTATTATAGGCTAACCTGTAGGTAAAAGTTAAAAAGTGGAGTATACTAGCACTTTAAGCGCCCAGCAAAATGCGGTATGCTATGGAAAGAAGCCAAGTGCCTAAAATGCAATATCTTATACCTACAGGAGACACACTTTAGCTCCAACAAAGCTCCTCGTTTCTCTAATAAATGTTTCCTGTATAAATTCCAATCCAATAATCGCTCAAAAAAGAGAGGAGTACTTATAGCACTAAAATACACCATCTCGTTCAAGCTCATCTCTAAACACCAGGACGAGCAGGGTCGCCACTTCATGCTAGTTTGCGAAATAAATAACTGCGTCTATATGATGATCAAGATGTATCTACCGAACTCTCGCGCATTGACTTACCTCAGTAAACTAGATTTCTTCTATATGCTAAATTATCCACATTTGTAACTACAGTCAGGTCCATAAATATTGGGACATCGACACAATTCTAATCTTTTTGGCTCTATACACCACCACAACGGATTTGAAATGAAACAAACAAGATGTGCTTTAACTGCAGACTTTCAGCTTTAATTTTAGGGTATTTACATCCAAATCAGGTGAAAGGTGTAGGAATTACAACAGTTTGTATATGTGCCTCCCACATTTTAAGGGACCAAAAGTAATGGGACAATTGGCTGCTCAGCTGTTCCATGGCCAGGTGTGTGTTATTCCCTCATTATCCCATTTGCAAGGAGTAGATAAAAGGCCCAGAGTAAGGCTGGCCATACACTATACAATTTTCTTATTCAATTTCCTTTAGATTTACCTTTAACTATGTAGTGCAAGGGACTGCCTGATTGCATACAAATGGAAAGTGTTTAGGTTTGACCCTATATTACATGGTTTTGGTAAATCTAAAGGAAAGTTGAACAAGAAAATTGTATAGTGTATGGCCAGCCTTAATTTCAAGTGTGCAATTTTAATTTTCAAATCTGTTTCTGTCAACTCTCAATATGAGATCCAAAGAGCTGTCACTATCAGTGAAGCAAGCCATCATTAGGCTGAAAAAAACAAAACAAAACAAACCCATCAGAGAGATAGCAAAAACATTAGGTGTGGCCAAATCAACTGTTTGGAACATCCTTAAAAAGAAAGAACACACCGGTGAGCTCAGCAACACCAAAAGAACCGGAAGACCACGGAAAACAACTGTGGTGGATGACCGAAGACTTCACCAGAGTGAATACAGAGGGTTCACCACAAGATGTAAACCATTGGTGAGCCTCAAAAACAGGAAGGCCAGATTAGAGTTTGCCAAACAACATCTAAAAAGCCTTCACAGTTCTGGAACAACATCCTATGGACAGATGAGACCAAGATCAACTTGTACCAGAGTGATGGGAAGAGAAGAGTATGGAGAAGGAAAGAAACTGCTCATGATCCAAAGCATACCACCTCATCAGTGAAGCATGGTGGTGGTAGTGTGGCGAGGTCATGTATAGCTGCCAATGGAACTGGTTCTCTTGTATTTATTGATGATGTGACTGCCAACAAAAGCAGCAGGATGAATTCTGAAGTGTTTCGGGCAATATTATCTGCTGATATTCAGCCAAATGCTTCAGAACTCATTGGACGGCGCTTCACAGTGCAGATGAACAATGACCCGAAGCATACTGCGAAAGCAACCAAAGAGTTTTTTAAGGGAAAGAAGTGGAATGTTATGCAATGGCCAAGTCAATCACCTGACCTGAATCCGATTGAGCATGCATTTCACTTGCTGAAGACAAAACTGAAGGGAAAATGCCCCAAGAACAAGCAGGAACTAAAGACAGTTGCAGTAGAGGCCTGGCAGAGCATCACCAGGGATGAAACCCAGCGTCTGGTGATGTCTATGCATTCCAGACTTCAGGCTATAATTGACTGCAAAGGATTTGCAACCAAGTATTAAAAAGTATAAGTTTGATTTATGATTGTTAATCTGTCCCATTACTTTTGGTCCCTTAAAAAGTGTGAGGCACATATACAAACTGTTGTAATTCCTACACCGTTCACCTGGTTTGGATGTAAATACCTTCAAATTAAAGCTGAAAGTCTGCAGTTAATGCACATCTTGTTTGTTTCATTTCAAATCCATTGTGGTGGTGTATAGAGCCAAAAAGATTAGAATTGTGTCCATGTCCCAATATTTATGGACCTGACTGTAAATGTGCTGTCTCCAATAGTACTATCTTCAAACCCTTAAGGTCTTTCTGGACAGCCAACCCACCTAGAAAACAAGGTATATCCCTTCTGTATGAATAACTACAATCCAAAACTACCTTTCTTAAATCTTCTCATCTTAGATGGGAGGAGGATTTTAAATACTTCATTCAAAGATACACAATGCATCAATGCTATCAAATCAAACTATTCTTGTACAAAATGCATAAACTATTGGCAAACCGCGCAGAAAACCCATCTAAGATGGTACCTAACCCCCTACAAAATATCTAAATTCTCTAGACTCATTTCTACAATAACGGTATAGCCTTGAGGGCTAGAGCTGAACAAGCTTTGTTAAGCATAGATATGGATAAACCTCATCCACATATGAGATATATCTCCATGGCTATCTTATCAGGGTTGGCCTTAGGTGTTCAGGCACCCTGTGCGAGATAATCCTGTGGCGCCCCCCCCCCAGCGCCCTGCACATTTTCTTGCACTTCATTTGACTTTTCTTTTTTATGATCACTAATAACTTAGCCCCCCTTACATTAGAGACCCCCCTTACATCAGAGACCCACCCACGGAGCCCCCCCTACATCAGAAACCCCCCACAGAGGCCCCCCTTAAATCAAAGACCCCCTTACATTTAGAGACCCCCCACAGAGCTCCCCTTACATCAGAGACCCTCACAGAGGACCCCTTACATCATAGACCCCCAACACAGAGCCCCCTTATATCAGAGACCCCCCACACAGAGCCCCCTTACATCAGAGACCCCCCACACAGAGCCCCCTTACATCAGAGACCCCCCAACACAGAGCCCCCCTTACATCAGAGACCCCCCACACAGAGCTCCCCTTACATCAGAGACCCCCCCACATAGAGCCCCCCCACACAGAGCTCCCCTTACATCAGAGACCCTACACACAGAGCTCCCCTTACATCAGAGCCCCCCCACACAGAGCACCCTTACATCAGAGCCCCCCCACACAGAGCCCCCCATAGAGCCCCCTTACATTCGAGACCCCCCACACAGAGCCCCCCTTACATCAGAGCCCCCCCCACACAGAGCCCCCCCTTACATCAGAGCCCCTACAAAAAGCTCCCCTTACATCAGAGCCCCCCCCACAGAGCTCCCCTTACATCAGAGACCCCCCACAGAGCCCCCTTACATCAGAGCCCCTCCACACAGAGCTCCCCCACACAGAGCCCCCCTTACATAAGAGACCCCCCTTACATCAGAGATCCCCCCACACAGAGCACCCTTACATCAGAGACCCACACACAGCGCCCCCTTTACATCAGAGATCCCCACACAGCCCTTTTTACATCAGAGACCCACCTTACATCAGAGACCCCCACACAGAGCCCCCTTCACTCTAGAGACCCCACACAGAGCCCCCTTTACATCAGAGACCCCCCACACAGAGCTCCCATTACATCAGAAACCCCCCACAGGGACCCCTTACATCAGAGCCCCTCCACACAGAGCCCCCTTACATCAGAGCCCCCCTTACATCAGAGACCCCCCCACACAGCGCCCCCTTACATCAGAGACCCCCCACATAAAATCCCCCCCACACAGCGCCCCCTTACATCAGAGACCCCCACACAGAGCCACCCTTACATCAGAGACCCCCACACAAAGCCCCCCTTACATCAGAGACCCCTCACACAAAGCCCCCCTTACATAAGAGACTCCACACACAGAGCCCCTCTTACATCAGAGCCCCCCCCACACAAAGCCCCCCTTACATCAGAGACCACCCACACAAAGCCCCCCCTTACATTAGAGACCCCCCACACAAAGCCCCCCTTACATCAGAGACCCCCCACACAGAGCCCCCCTTACATCATAGACCCCCCCATACAAAGGCCCCCCTTACATCAGAGACCCCCACACAAAGCCCCCCCTTACATAAGAGACCCCCACACAAAGCCCCCCTCTTACATAAGAGACCCCACACACAGAGCCCCCACTTATATGAGACCCCCCACACAAAGCCCCCCTTAAATAAGAGACCCCCCACACAGAGCCCCCCCTTACATGAGACCCCCCACATAGAGCCCCCCCCACATAAGAGGCCCCCCCTTACATAAGAGACCCCCAACACAGAGCACCCCCTTACATGAGATCCCCCACACAGGGCCCCCCTTACATGAGACCCCCCCACACAGAGCCCCCCCTTACATTTGATGCAGGAGAGATCTTACTTACCTTAGTACGGAGGCTCACCGCGAGGAGAAGGGCGGGAGGAGGAGGAGCTGACGATCTCTCCTCTGGCTTCCCTGGAGAGGGATCTGTCAGTGGCGGCGGATCGGAGGCCGAGCTGTGTGAGACATACACAGCTCAGCCCTGGAGTAATAGGAGACCGAGGCACAGCCGCACAGCGGGAGATAAGTGGCGGCCGCAGCCTGTGTTAACCCTCTCCAGGCCGCGGTCACCGCCTACCTCCCGCTGTGATCATCTGCGAGCTGTGATGGCCGCATGGCGCCCCTGTTGCCCAATGGCGCCCTGTGCAACCGCACAGCTCTCACACCCCAAAGGCCGGACCTGTATTTATAATTAGCCCGCAATTTGATTGCAATAAACTGGAAATCTCCCTTGATTCCAAGCATAACAGAAGTAAAAAAACAAGTAGTTGTAATACATAACTTTGAACGAATAATGGCGTATAATAAAGATACCCAAAGCTAATTTTACGATAGATGGCTACTCTGGCAAAAATATAGAGTTAAACCCTAAAGTAGCATATTCTTCTCAACACATTGAATCTAGCACCATCCAAGAAATAAACATAATGTTTCTACCTATTCCTAGTTAAGCTGATATGTTGTGACACTGGAAACCACCAAGTTACATAATGTATTCTTATTCATTCTATCTCTGATACTACCCTTTGTATCCATCTTGTAATTCATTGCTGCATATGATTTGATGTAACTTTAAAGTTCTACACACTCCTGTACCATTCTTTGTTCTTTATCATAGGAGGATACAACACCTCACTTCAGGGGCGTAACTACAGGGGATGCAGGGGATGCAACTGCAACCGGGCCCCATGCTCCAGGGGGCCTGTGCGGCTCCCCTGTACACCTGGATAGGAGGGGCGGCGGGGGCAGCAGGTAGAGAAATCACTGTCCTCCTTTTTCCTCCTGTAGCTGCAGGAGGAAAATGGAGGAGATTGGTTCCTCTGAATGGTGCCCCGCCACTCCTCCTATCCGGTTCACTTGTGTTCTGCTGTCTCTGGGCCCCTGTGTGCTCCCCTGGTTCCCCCCCACTGTGCTCCCTCCCCTTTCCTACCGCCTGCTGCAGGGGATGTGTCGCAATAGAGAACCAGGAAGGGGTCGGTAAATATGTAATTTACCAGCTCCTTCCTTTTCTGAATGGACAGAGTCATAGTCAGTGACATTGTAAGAAAATAAAAGAAAATGATAAAAAATAATACAATTAAAATACCAAAAAACTACTGACACCAGTGGGTGATCTTCCAGGATCGCAAAGGTCACACTTGCGACCGGGCCCTGGCATTCCACCACCATGGGGAGGCCCCAAGATGGCAGGAAGGGGGCCCAATGCAGAACTTGTGAAAGGGTACCGCTGTGGGACAGTAATATAGGGCCTCGCAAGGAGAGTAAAGGGCCCCAGGATCAGTGGGAAGAGCCCCAGGCTTGAAGGGAAGGACCCCGGCCAGGGGTCTGGGGGGCTCTTTATGGTTTATTGCACTGGGGCCCTGAAGGTTCTAGTTACGCCTCTGCCTCACTTTAGAAGATATATACTGTTTTTTCTCTTTCTTTCTGTTAAATGAAAAACTTTATTAAAAATTATTTTGAAAAAAGAAAAAGAAAGAAGACACTTGACAACTGCAAGCCAAATTCTTGTGGTTGCAGGGTGCTATTTCCATTTACAATCCCTTTTTAGCTGCAAACAAAAGAAAAAAGGCATGCAGAAGGCAGCAGTATCACTTCCTGAATGCCTGGCAGCTGCTGCACTCTGAAAAACAATCCACTGATCACTTTTCAGACAGTGCCGCTCGTGTAAACAAGCCCTTATATTATTTAACTACCCGTTAATCCAATTCCTGACAGAAAATTGGTTATTTTTCCACTGCTCAAAAAGTGTTAGATGAGGTTTGGCTTTAATTTGCCTCTTGTTTTAACTCCTCTTTGTGGGGAAAAAATAGCAAATAAAAAAAATATAGCGTATACAATTATGACTCAAGTTATAATTGTGAATGAAGGTTATTAAAATTAGCTTTCGATTTCAATCTGCAGCCAAGCAAATTTTTGGTGAGATACTCTCAAAGGAAATCACGTCTAAAGAGATCCAGACCCTGACATTTTCCTTTGCTCACTAGTGCCCTGCAGGTGCAGCAGCTGATTGATAATTATGAAACCACTTCCATACAGCTTCACTCTGCACATGGAAACAAACCGCTATTTCTTTAGAGTAACAAAAGCTAGGAATCTGCAGCAATATTTGTTACAATTCCTGCAACGTACAAAGATCACCCAGAGGGGAAATGTTTTTTCTCAACAAAAGTGGAGTTACTCTTAAAGCTGTAGTAAATGCAGTATAAAAAATAAATAATACATTTAAAAATGGCCCCCCTGCAGGTTTAGGTCATAATGTACTAGCATACACTGCATACTAGCACATTTATGACAGAGTTACTTGTCAAATAGAGCCCTGCAGGGCTGTGCTGTCAGTGCATGGGCACTTCTATCCTTTTCGTCCAGCTGCTTAACCACTTTAGGACCGGAGGATTTTCCTGCTTTACGTCCAGGCCACTTTTTGCGATTCGGCACTGTGCAAAATTAACTGACAATTGCGCGGTCATGCAACGTCGTACCCAAACTAAATTTACGTCCTTTTTTTCCTACAAACAGAGCTTTCTTTTGGTGGTATTTGATCACCTCTGCGCTTTTAATTTTTTGCGATATTAATATAAAAAAGCAAAAATTTTGAAAAAATAACAATATTTTCTACTTTGACAGTTAAAAAATATCCAATATATTCAATTTTTGTCATATATTTAGGCCAAAATGCATTTAGCTACATGTCTTTGACAAAACAATTCTCAATGAGCGTATTTTTAAACGCTTTAAGACTGGAAGATTTTACCCCATTCCTGACCAGGCCACATTTTGCGATTCGGCACTGCATTACTTTAACGGACAATTGCGTGGACGTGCAACGCTGTACTGTGCGATTTTTACTTTTTGCACTATAAACAAAAAAAGAGCGACAATTTTGAAAAAAAATAACAATATTTTTCACATTTTTTTTTATATGAAATTCCCCCCCAAAAATGTAAAAATCAAAATTTTTTAACATTTTAGGCCAATTTGTTTTCTGCTACATATCTTTGGTAAAAAAAAATTGCAATAAGCGTATTTTGATTGGTTTGCGCAAAAGTTATTGCAGCTACTAACTATGGGAAATGTATGTAATTTTTATTGTTTTTTTTTAAACTAGCAATGGCGGCGATCGGCGATTTTTTTTGCGGGACTGCGACATTGCGGCGGACAGATCGGACCTCTAACTGACATTTTTGACACTTTTGGGGGTACCAGTGACATTACTACAGTAATCAGTGCTATAAATATGCACCGTTACTGTAAAAATGACACTGGCAGGGAAGGGGTTAACTTTTATTGGTGATCAAGGGGTTAATGTATGCCTGGTGCTTACTGACGTGTGTGGGGGGAGGGGACTGTGTGACACAGGCACAGATCGCAGGTTCAGCTATGCTGAATCCTGTAATCTGTCCCTGCCTGTCACATAGGAGATCCGCCCGCTTGTCCTCTCTCGATCCCCGACGATGGGGAAAGAGCGGCGGTGATCACCGCCTCTCCTCCCCTGGCCCGACTCCCGCTGTGTCTGAATACAGCGGGAGCGAGCCACTTTGCCGCAGTACGCTCCATGTGAGCGGTCGGCAAGTGGTTAAATGGCAGGATCACAATAACATCTCAAAGACGTTTGGTTCCTCAAACTCAGGTAAAAAAGTGGGACTTTTTAGGCAATGTTGTATATTTCATATAGTTTGCAATTCATGCGATTTTTTAGAATAAAACATATTTATTTGTATTTACATTTAACAGGTAAGTTTTTTGCTTTGTTGGGCTAAAGGCATATCAGTGAGTTGGTGAAAGAAGGTAGAAAGTTGTGACAGTGTGATAATGGTGACTTTTACCTGGTTTTAGGAACCAAAAGTTTTTAAGACTACAAACAAGGGATGTTGACACACTATACTTAGATATATACATTTATACAAAAATCAAGGCTTTATTAGAGTATCAGAACAATAACCCCCCGCATGGATCACAATAACATTACAATAACATCCGGCTGGATGCTCGGGGCTCCCGGTGGGACGGGAGCCCCAAGCAAAGTCACGGAAGGCGGCGGGAAAGCCAACCATTGGCTGTAAATCACGGTACCGGGATGGTGTCTCAAGCTAGAGGTATACTACCGCAAATTTTGCCGACGTAGGGCTACGTCTCCTTGCGGTAAGTGGTTAAATTACCGCTGACAGGCAGGAGGAAGCTTTTATGGCAGAATAAACCAACAAGTTCTCTTCTGCTATAATAACTCTGGACTTTCAGTGTTTTTTTTATTTTTAACTTAAATAACACTTTGAAGCTTAACTACTTAAGCTCTGGAGGGTTTTACCCCCTTCATAACCAGAGCATTTTTTGCTATTAGGCACTGTGCTACTTTGAAAATTGTGCAGTTATGCAACACATACATAATTTTTTTTCCACACAAATAGAGCTTTCTTTTGGTGCTATTTGAAAACCACTGGGTTTTTTATTTTTTATATAAATGAAAAAAGATTGATTTATTTTTTTTATACTTTCGGCTTTCTGTTAAAACATCCAATAAACAAAAAATGTAATTTCTTCAGAAAGAATATATTTTAAATAGATGTGTTACATACAGAGTGGTATACGTATTTCAAGCAATTCTTTCTTTTAATTTTGATGATTATGGCTTACAGCTAGTAAAAACCCAAAATTCACTATCTCAAAAAATTTGAATATTACATAAGACCAATAAAAAAATGGGATTTTTGACTTACCGTAAAATCCATTTCGCTGATGTTCATTGATGGCCACAGCTCCTGATTCTTTTTAAAGCGGAGTTCCACCCTGGAATTTTTTTTTTTTTTTAAAAATACCCCCGGGACAGTGAGGGCTAGTGCATTCCACAATGGCTAGCCTCTGATCTGTCCCGGGTTGCACTTACCTGTTAGGACAAATACTTACCTTGAAAAAGTCTTGTCCAGCGCTGCCATCTCAGATGTGGGCAGCTTGAAGCCAGCGCGATCCTCTTCTGCGTCCTCTTCCGCCTTCTTCGGTCCCACGATGCCCTGCGCCGGCCCCGCCGTCACTTCCGGGCGCGCGCGTCATCCCTCCACAGCTTCTGGGCATGCCCAGAAGCTGTTTAGAACGGGATGACACGCGCCCCGGAACTGACGTCGGGGCCGGTGCAGACGCAATGATTCCTGGGAGCGATGACGTTTAGGTCCCAGGAATCATTGCAGAGCCAGGAAGTGACGACGGGCTAGGCCGAGGAAGGAGGAAGAAGGAAGTAAGGTAAGTATATTTTCTTCGCTACGAGGTAAGTAAAAAAAAAAAATGCGATTAGCCATTTGTTTTTCAGGTGACCCGGAGCGAGAAGATGGAGGTAAGTATAAAATTAGGGTGGAACTCCACTTTAACCATTGGGTTATACTGCCCCCTACAGGAGTAGGACACTAGGCAGGAAAAAGCTTGACTACGCATATGGGCAGTATACACCCACACTCAGCTGTAGGCACTAAATTTTGTTACAAGCAGTATAAGAAGTAAGCCAACTCCACAGAAGGGGGGGGGGGTGCTGTGTCTGTCAGTGAATATCCGAGAAATAGATTTTATGGTAAGTCAAAAATCCCATTTTCTATTTCGTTCATCGACGGACACAGCTCCTGATTCTTCTTAACTATTGGGATGCCCCAAAGCAGTGTTAAACATGAGGAGTGGGAAAACTGCAGAAAAAAATTCCCAAGGCTAACTATAGCCAACCAGGTAACACAGAGCTCAACCAAAACAATTGGAGCTCACCTGAAAAAAACAATACACCCTCAAAGAGGACCGGGTCCTCAAAACAGCAGCCTGCAAAACCTTGCGGCCAAAAGAAGCATCCGCAGATACCAACACATCCACTTTATAAAACTTTGTAAAAGTGTGCACAGAAGACCAGATGGCCGTCTTGCAAACCTGTATCACTGATGCTTGATGACGGAAGGCCCAGGAGGCACTAAGGGCCCGAGTAGAGTTTGTCCTAACAGGGAAAGGAGGAACCTGACCCCTAATTAAATAGGCCTGAATCACGGTCTTTCTGATTCATCTGGAAATGGTTGCAGCAGAAATGGCCAACCCTTTTTGAGGTCCAACCATGAGTACACACAGTGAGCCTGCCTTGCTAGAAGACTCCGTTGCTGCCAGGTCCACCCTGATTGCCTGAACCACATCCAGGGCATGCAGAGCAATTTCCTTAACCACTTTACCACCGGAGGATTTTCCTGCTAAAAGACCAGGGGTTTTTTTGCGATTTTTTACTGCGTGACTTTAACGGACAATTGCGCGGTCGTGCGATGCTGTACCTAAACGAATTTCACGTCCTTTTTTTCCCACAAACAGCAGAGCTTTCTTTTGGTGGTATTTGATCACCTGTGCGATTTTTTGATCACGCGCTATAAACAAAAAAAGAGCGTAATTTTTGCAAAAATAACAATATTTTTCACTTTTTTTTATATGAAATTCCCCCCAAAAAAATGTAAAAATCAAAATTTTTTAACATTTTCGGCCAATTTGTTTTACGCTACCTATGTTTGGTAAAAAAAAAAAAAAAAATCGCAAAAAGCGTATTTTGATTGGTTTGCGCAAAAGTTATCGCGTTTACTAACAAAGGGAAAGATTTTTGTCATTTTTGGTGTTTTTTTTTTTAACGAGTAATGGCGGCGATCTGCGATTTTTTTTGCGGTACTGCGACATTGCGGCGGACAGATCGGACCCTTGACTGACATTTTTGACACTTTTGGGGATACCAGTGACATTACTGCAGTAATCAGTGCTATATATATATGCACTGTTACTGCAAAAATGACACTGGCGGGGAAGGGGTTAACAGTATTGGACAGGGAGGGGTTAAGTGTGTCCTAGGGGCATGCTTCTAACTGTAGTGGGACATTGCTATTGGTGTAAAAAAAAAGATCAACGGTTCTACATAGTAGAACCGTCTGATCTTCATTTTTACACAGGGAGAACTGACAGGCGGCTTGTTTACATAAGCCGCTCTGTCTTTCTCCCGCTGTACCGGCGATCGTAGTGTGACCGGCGGACATCGGGTCCGCCAGTCACACTCCCGCACTCCTCCGTGAACCAGCCGAGGCGGGCGCGCGCCCGCCCGCTATTGGCTCTAGAAGGAGTGACAGGGGAATGACGTAGATCTACGTCACTCTGCCTGGCCGGGGCCGACTGCCGCAGTAAATATACTGTGCGCAGTCGGCAAGTGGTTAAGATGTTTAGGCCTGGCACAATAACACAATGTCTTCATTCAAATGGAAATCAGAAACAACCTTTGAAAGGAACAACAGACAGGGACAAAGAACCATCCTAGCTCTGTAAACCAACAGGTAATGTGAACGACAAAACTCCGACACCCTGCACGCAGAAGTAATAGCCACCAAAATGGCCACTTTCTGGGACAACGTAAAAAGGGGAACCTCCTGATATTTTTGAAGGGCGATTTCCTGGATAACTGATGACACCAATTTGAGGACCCACGGCGGTAATGGAGACCGCACTGGAGGAACCAAGTGTCGAGCTCCCTGGATAAAGGTACTCACCAAGGAAAGTGTGACCAATGGACAATGAAAGAAAACCGAAAAAACAGAAACCTGGCCCTTGATGGTACTCAAGGCCAGGTGCTGCTCAACCAACCCGTTGGAGGAAAGCCAAGATCCGAGCCACCAAAAATGAGCGAGGGAGAACCCCAAAAGACTCACACCACGCAAGTACGTCTTCCAAATACGATGATAGATCTACCTAGAAGTAGATTTTCTAACCTTTAACAGAGTAGGAATCACCGATTCAGACAAACCTCTATCTTTTAGCACCTTGCTTTCAATAGCCAAGCCGTTAAAATCAGCGACTGTAAAGCAGGATGGAAGATTGGTCATTGAGTCAGCAGATCTGAGAGAGGAAGTCTCCAAGGAGCATCGGTGACCAGCTGTACCAGATCAACGTACCAAGACAGGAGAGGCCAGTCCGGGGCCACCAGAAAGACTAGAATCCCTTGCTGCCTTGATCCTGCACAGGAGTCTTGGCAGACGTTTGAGAGGGGGAAAGGCATAAATCAGACGATACTGACGCCAAGGTGCCACTAATGCGTCTGCAGCGTCTGCCAGAGGATCCCAAGACCATGGCACAAACCTCTCTACCTTCCGTGGAATGTGCACAGCAGAAGGCTGGAATGATTGTCCTGCCCTCCTTAGAATGCCAGCTACTTTCCAATCCGCCAGGACACTTCTTGTGCCCCCATGGTGATTGACATAGGCCACGACCGTGGCATTGCCCGATTGAATGTGTACCAGACATCCCTGAAGACGAATTGTGCAATGATCCAGACAAAGTCTGATCGCTCAGAGTTTCAGTACATTGATCAGCATTCTGGACTCTTCCTGAGTCTAGACCCCCCTTAGCACAAGCTGTGCCGACGATGCCTCCCCACTCGGACAGGCTGGCATCTGGTGACAACCGCCCAGTACAGGGGGAGAAGGATTTCTCTGTTGAAAAGCTGGAGAACGAAGCCACCTCTAGAGACTGTGGATTATTGTCCCGTTTCACCAGAATCTCTTTTTGCTGAGATCTCGTGTGGAACTGTGCAAATGGAACCGCCGCAAAGGTAGACACCATCAGTCCCAGCACCCGCATGCAAGCCCGGAGGGATGAACGTCTGCTGGACAACAGAAGCTGAATTGGCTCATGCAATTTCTGGAGTTTTTCAAGAGTAGCAACACTCTGGCTAAGGCCGAATCCACACAGATAGTCCAGTTTTGTGGACAGAACCAGAGCAAACTTCTGAAGGTTCAGAATCCAACCAAACTGCCTCAGAGATCGCAGAGTATTCTCCAATGTGTCCATTAGAGCAGTCGGAGACTCTGCTTGCAGAAGATGATCATCCAGGTACTCCAGTACCGTGACCCCCCACTGACACAACAATGCTAGCCTCTGGGCCAACACTTTGTGAAGACCCAAGGAGCAGAGGCGAGACCGCCCTTTCATGCAGAGGAAGCCTTATCTGCAGGTCTGGAGGAGCCCCTCATGGCTTGCCAGACCAGGTTCTCTTGGAACCTCCAGGGGAGGCCCTGAAAGATTTTTATCCCTGAGAGACAAAAAAGGCCTCTTATGAGCCAAGCAGAATGGCCCACGTCTACAACAGAGCTTCTTGCCCTCGGTAGCCTGCGGAAGAAGAGTACTCTTCCCCCCTGTGAGACCCTTAATGATGTGATTCAAGCTCCAAACAGGCAATCCCCCACAAAGGGGAGATCAGGTAAAGCCTTCTTAGAAGTTTTGTCCGCAGACCAGCATTTTCAGCCAGATAAGACACCGAAGGACCATTGATGATACAGACAGCCTAGAAATCAAAAAAGCCACATCCAAAAAGGCATCACAGATAAACTGTAGCCCCTGGATCAACTATTCTGCCAGCTCTGCAAAGGCAGGGGGAAGTCGTTTCCCTTTCAGGTCCCGGCGTAAAGGTTTAGCCCACTTATCAGAATTTGCGACACCAGGGCAATAGTAAATACCGGCCTAAGCCAAACCAGCCATAGTGAAACATATGGTGGGCCAGAGCCTCCGCTCTCCTATCAACCAGATCTTTAAAGGACAGGGATTCCTCAACCGGAATTAGAGTAGCTTTATTTAACCTGGAAACTGGCAAGTCTATTAAAGGTGGGACTGTGCACTTTTTAAGCAGGGAATCCTTATAAGGATACCGCATAGCAAAACGCTTAGGGACCACAAGAGTGTGTTTAGGACAACCCGACTGTTATGTGACAATATTGTAAAAGTAAGCGGGAAAGGAGAAAACCCCCGCCACAGTGGAGAACCTGTGGGGCCAAAAGGGCCCGGCGCCTCCAATGCAGCATCTCCACCATGTTTAAAATTTCACGCTCTGACACAATCACTGCATCCACCAGCTCCTTTTCATGCATGGCTAGAGGAGCAGAGGAAACATCCTCACTGTCTGAGCACTCAGGCTGCGTGGACGCGGATGCGCAGGCAGGGTATCCTGATGCTCCTTCAGCACTAAAAGGGGTAGTATCCTCCACAAAAATGGCTGCATGGTTGCCATCAAAAATTAAATGGCTCCCATGGCACCACCCCTTTCAAGGGAGGTGTCAAGCTGGCCGCATGGCCTAGTAGGCCACAAGCTGCGGCCTAAATTTGTCTGGAGAATAAATCCAGAGGATTGCTGAATATATCCATAATCATGAATAAATGATCAATTAAAATGGGCTCAGTAAATTAATAAGAAGTGACTATAAAATAACATGGCACACAAAATCAGAGGATATATATGCCAAATAAGTGTCCAAAGTGTCACGTACCTGATCCGAGGCCGAGATGCAGAGAGGGCTCCCCTTGCGGCTGAGTGCGGCACACCCCTGGGGTTGAGACAGAGGGTGTAGTGCCCACAGAAGCACTGGTTGCCGGCAGGGTCCTGATGGTAGACAGGCGGTCTCTAGCAGAGTGCTGGGCAGGAATACACCGGACAGTGCAAGGAGGAACCAGGAACAACCAGGCAGTAGGTGTAAGACCGGCCGGGGGTCAAACACAGGGCTCGGCAGGAAGCTGCAACAGGTGCGAGCCAAAAGTATAGCAGGAAGGCCAGAAGCAGACAAGTCCGTGGAAAAGCCAAGATCAGGTACTGGAGGGCAGGTAGACAGGAAGCAAGTCCGTGAGCCAAGCCGAGATCAGATAACGGGAGAGCCAAACTGGAGCAGGGATAGTCAGACGAAGCCGAGGGTCAAGCCAGGAGAGAGAGCAGACAGGTCAGGAACAAGCCGGGTCAAACTGGAATCCAGGAAGTAGCAATACTCAGGAAACAGGAAGAGCTGAAGACAATCCAGCAATCTGATGGGCTGAGCCAGTGCATCCTTTTATAGGCCAGTGCATTAGTCTATGGCCTGAGTCCATTGCGGCCATGGGAAGTACTGGCAAAGTTGCCAGTGCAGCACAGCCATTTCACTGACAATGAGTCTATGGCCTGAGTCCATTGCGGCCATTGGAAGTACTGGCGGAGTTGCCAGTTGCAGCATGGCCGTTTCTCTGACACAAAGTCAATCCAAAAGTGCTCAGTAGCTCAGTAAAAATATATGTGATTAAAGCCACACGGTCTGTCATGTAAAATCCATTTAAAAAGAAAAAAATTGCCAGGACCAGAGATCCCAGCAAAGAACTAGGTTCTTACTCCTGACTAGGCAGAAAAAAACTGAGTGCCTATACCTGAGTGTGGGTGTAAACCCCCTGGGACTGCCCATAGGCATAGTCAAGCTTTTTCCTGCCTAGTGTCCTTCTCCTGTAGGGGGCAGTATAACCCAATGGTTAAGAAGAATCAGGAGCTGTGTTAGTCAATGAACGAAAGAGAAAAATTATTTTTATGTCCATGTACAGTATATAGTATGCACTCAATAATTGGTCAGGGCTCCTTTTGCATGAATTACTGCATCGATGCAGCGTCTCATGGAAGCGATCAGCCTGTGCCACTGCTGAGGTGTTATGGAAGTCCAGGTTGCTTTGATAGCAGCCTTCAGCTCATCTGCATTGTAGGGCCATTAACCAAAAGCTGGGAGATAGGATTTGCATATATTATAGAAACCAATTTTTGAAGTTTTTCCACCAAAGCCAAACGATTGCAAAGCGGTTAATAAAAAGGGCCATTCGATTGAATCGAAGGCTTTGGCCGTGTCCAAAGGGGCCAGGACACTAGTTTCAGGCAGGTATTCTCCAAGTTGGACAATCAGTTGTGTTCTGCTCAAAATAGCAGAATTAAGTCTTTTAGCTCAAATTATTGTAAGCATTTTGTAATCTATGTTTAAAAGTAAAATTGGGCGATATGAGGCACAGTCAAAAGGGTCCATATCGGGCTTCGGTCTAAGTACCAATGTGGCAGAATCCATGGATGGTGGCTGTCTCCCCTCCTGAAATGCCCTGGAGTATACAGTGGGGATCGAAAGTTTGGGCACCCCAGGTAAAGATTTGTATTAATGTGCATAAAGAAGCCAAGGAAAGATGGAAAAATCTCCAAAAGGCATCAAATTACAGATTAGACATTTTTATATGGCAAGAAAAGTTATATTTTATTTCCATCATTGACACTTTCAAAATTACAGAAAACAAAAAAATGGCGTCTGCAAAAGTTTGGGCACCCTGCAGGATTTATAGCATGCACTGCCCCCTTTGCAAGGCTGAGACCTGCCAGTGTCATGGATTGTTCTCAATCATCGTCTTGGAAGACCAGGTGATGTCAATCTCAAAGGTTTTAAATGCCCAGACTCATCTGACCTTGCCCCAACAATCAGCACCATGGGATCTTCTAAGCAGTTGTCTATAAAACTGAAACTGAAAATAGTTGACACTCACAAAGCTGGAGAAGGCTATAAGAAGATAGCAAAGCGTTTTCAGATGTCAATATCCTCTGTTCGGAATGTAATTAAGAAATGGCAGTCTTCAGGAACAGTGGAAGTTAAAGCAAGATCTGGAAGACCAAGAAAAATATCAGATAGAACAGCTCGCAGGATTGTGAGAAAAACAATTCAAAACCCACGTTTGACTGCACGATCCCTCCAGAAAGATCTGGCAGACACTGGAGTTGTAGTACACTATTCCACTATAAAGAGATACTTGTAAAAATATGGTCTTCATGGAAGAGTCATCAGGAGAAAACCTCTTCTACGTCCTCACCACAAAAATCAGCGTTTGAACTTTGCAAATGAACATATAGACAAGCCCGATGCATTTTGGAAACAAGTTCTGTGGACCGATGAGGTTAAAATTTAACTTTTTGGCCGGAATGAGCAAAGGTACGTTTGGAGAAGAAGGGCGGAGAATTTAATGAAAAGAACCTCTGTCCAACTGTTAAGCATGGGGGTGGATCAATCATGCTTTGGGGTTGTATTGCAGCCAGTGGCACAGGGAACATCTCACGAGTAGAAGAAAAAATGGATTCAATAAAATTTCAGCAAATTTTGGATGGAAACTTGATGCCATCTGTGAAAAAGCTGAAGTTAAAGAGAGGATGGCTTCTACAAATGGATAATGATCCTAAACACACCTCAAAATTCACGGGGGATTACATCAAGAGGCGTAAACTCAAGGTTTTGCCATAGCCTTCACAATCTCCTGACCTCAACATAATTGAAAATCTATGGATAGACCTTAAAAGAGCAGTGCGTGACAGACAGCCCAGAAATCTCAAAGAACTGGAAGACTTTTGTAAGGAAGAATGGGCAAAGATACCTCAAACAAGAATTGAAAGACTCTTGGCTGGCTACAAAAAGTGTTTACAAGCTGTGATACTTGCCAAAGGGGGCAGTACAAGATATTAACTCTGCAGGGTGCCCAAACTTTTGCAGACGCCATTTTTTTTGTTTTCTGTTATTGTGAAAGTGTAAATGATGGAAATAAAATCCAACTTTTGTTGACATATAAGAATGTCTAATCTGTAATTTGATGCCTTTTGGAGATTTTTCCATCTTTCCTTGGCTTCTTTATGCACATTAATACAAATTTTTACCTGGGGTGCCCACTGTATTTGAACAAGGATCGGAGCTATTCCATCAATATATCTATTATAGACCTCTAGAGGCAATCCATCTGAGCCAGATGCCTTCCCTGCTGCCAAAGAAGCAATCGCTTCTCGGACATCATCTCCAGTTATATCTGGATCTAAAGTTGATACTTGCTCTTGTGTTAAGAGAGGAAATTGTAGGTTAGACAGATACATCTCAATATCCTGTTTGGTATGTGTGAGAGTGGTAGCATACATGTCATTATAAAAAGCATGGAAGCATTCAAGAATATCCTTTGCATTTTGTGCCTCAGTTCCATCAAGTCGGACTATTTTAGATACGGCTAAACTTGCGGTTTGGTGTTTAGCCATGTGAGCCTGTAGTTGGCTAGACTGATTTCCAAGCTCAAATTACTTTTGCAGTGCATAAAATGCTTGCCTTTTAGCAGCCATATGACTCGAATACAACCGGGACATATGTTCCCAATGTACACGATTAGTACGATTTGAGTACAAATATGTAGTCTCTGCAGCCTGATCGGTCTGGATGAGATCTTCCTCTTCTTTAATTGAGGATTTTTTAATAAATGAGATGGTGGATCTGAGGGCCTCCCTCAGGTACGCTTTCAGAGTGTCCCAGAAGATAAAATCTCTAGCTTCTCCATGTGCCTTAAGGAAAGCATGCAATTGATCTGGTATTCTATCGTTAGACCCTAATAATGACAATCAAAAGGGTTGTACCCTCCATGGTCTGTGTACCCTCCGATCCAACATCAACAGTGAGTAATAGTGGCGAGTGATCTGATACTCCCCTCGGGAGATACTTAATGTCAGAGACCTTAGGTAGAAGCCTATTACTGCCCAAAGCAAGATCAATTCTAGATAAAGTTCTCCTGCAAGAAGAGAATATAAGGCCGACATACCCTGAGGGGAGTCACTAAAGGGTCATCATATCTATCTAGGGCTGGATCTAGGAGAAGGTTAAAATCCCCCATGCATAGTACATATGCCTCTGGGTATGATGCAGCAAACGCCATCGCCTCCTTCACCACTTGCAGATTGTCAGGTAGGGGATTGTAGATACCCATAATGACAAAAGGTTGAGCGTGAATTTAGGCATGTATAAACCCATACCTCCCTAATGGGTTCGTTTTAACTTGTATGGATTCCCAAGGGACCACTCTGTGTATCAACATAGATGCCCCTCTCGAAAATGAGGTGTGACATGAATGTCCCATCCATTGCACCCAGGGTTTCTGTAAGCGTTCCAGGTGTTCGGGCACCATATGCGTTTCCTGAAGGCAAACAAGGTGTGCATTTGCTTTAAGGATGGTGGTGAACAACTAGTTTATGGGGTGCATCCAGTCCTCTTACATTCCATGAGATAAACCTACAGTTGCTAGCCATAGATCAAATGAACTTGTAAGATACAAAACCTATAGCATATATCCAATATCAAGGTTGTCCAAGCAGTTATAAAAACAATCTGGCAAATAGTCCAGAAGGAAAAAAGGGAAGAATAACTGCACTAACTGATCAATACAAGCTGCAACTTAAATTGTGACAAACAAATAAACAAATGTGGGATACATAAGTTAGCGCAACTTACGTATCCCACAAATAGTCCAGAATGTCTGGACCATTGCAAAACTATATACAACTAATACTGTTAGTATGCAAAAACATTGATAACAGCACTTTCAACGAGGCATTGCCCGCACATAGCAGCCGCATATGTGTGGGCAGTTCCTGTAGGTTACTGCCCCTAACGCTCTTCTATGAAAACAACTTGTATATCATTGTTTGTCCATCTGAGAATTGCTCAAGTCCACAGAAAAAAAAATGGGCAAAACTGAAATAAAGACTTGTGGTATATTGTCAATCCCAATATATGAAACATAGTCTCCTCATAGTCAAATATCGGAAAGGATCAGTACTAGAGGTGTCAGCTGTTTTTGTTTAGGTTAATGAATGCATTTCACCCTACATATCAAATTGATGATCATTAGTACTAGGGATCGACTGATTATCCGCAAGCCCGATATTCACTTTTCCCGATATATCGGTATCGGCCCTGGAACTTGCCGATATTACCGATACTGTGTGTGGCGCACAAGTGACGTCATTGCGTGTGTTGCTCCACGTGTCTCCGCGCACTGGGCCTATAATTTTACACGTTCTTCCTTCTTAGGCCGCCTCCCTTGCCTCGGACAGTCACAGTGCTCTGTGCTGTGTATCCGCAATTCCGCATCGCCACGGACCGGCTGCAAGCAGCCCTCCAGCCACCCACCCACAGCAGCCCTGTGCCAGCCAGCCACCCACAGGACCTGGCCTCAGCCACCCACGGCCCCTGTGCCAGCCAGCCAGCCACCCACCACAGGGTGCCAGCCAGTCACAGCAGCGTGCCAGCTGCCAGCCACCCACCCCACAACATAGTGCCAGCAAGCCAGCCCCCCACAACACGGTGCCAGCAAGCCAACCACCCACAACAGGGTGCCAGCAAGCAAGCCAGCCACCCACAACAGGGTGCCAGCAAGCCAGCCACCCACCCAACAACAGGGTACCAGCAGCCAGCCAGCCACCCACACCGTAACAGGGTACCAGCAGCCAGCCACCCCACAACAGGGTGCCAGCCAGCAAGTCACCCCACAACAGGGAGCCAGCAGCCACCTAAAACAACAGGGTGTCAGCAAGCCACAGCAGCGTGCCAGCCGCCAACCACCGACCCACAACAGGGTGCCATCAGCCAGCCACCCACCCACCCCACAACATGATGCCAGCAAGCCAGCCCTCAACAACAGGGTGCCAGCAAGCCAGCTACCCACAACAGGGTGCCAGCAAGCAAGCCAGCCACCCACAACAGGGTGCCAGCAAGCAAGCCAGCCACCCACAACAGGGTGCCAGCAAGCCAGCCAGCCACCCACCCCGCAACAGGGTACCAGCAGCCAGCCACCCCACAACAGGGTGCCAGCCAGCAAGTCATCCCACAACAGGGTGCCAGCAGCCACATACCCACCCATCCACCCCACAACAGGGTGTCAGCAAGCCAGCCACCCACAACAGGGTGTCAGCAAGCCAGCCACCCACACCAGGGTGCCAGCAAGCCAGCCCACAACAGGGAGCCAGCCAGCCACCCCACAACAGGGTGCCAGCCAGCCACCCCACAACAGGGTGCCAGCCAGCCACCCCACAACAGGGTGCCAGACAGCCACCCCACAACAGGGTGCCAAGCAGCCAGCCATCCACCCCACAACAGGGTGCCAAGCAGCCAGCCATCCACCCACCCCACAACCGGGTTCCAGCAAGCCAGCCACCCACAACAGGGTGTCAGCAAGCCAGCCACCCACAACAGGGTGCCAGAAAGCCAGCCACCCACAACAGGGTGCCAGAAAGCCAGCCACCCACCCCACAACAGGGTGCCAGCAGCCAGACACCCACCCACCCCAAAACAGGGTTCAAGCAAGCCAGCCACCCACAACAGGGTGCCAGCCAGCCACCCTCCCACCCCACAACAGGGTACCAGAAGCCAGCCACCCACCCACCCCACAACAGGGTGCCAGCCGCCAGACAGCCACCCACCCCACAACAGGGTGCCAGAAGACAGACACCCACCCACCCCAAAACAGGGTTCAAGCAAGCCAGCCACCCACAACAGGGTGCCAGCCAGCCACCCTCCCACCCCACAACAGGGTACCAGCAGCCAGCCACCCACCCACCCCACAACAGGGTTCCAGCCGCCAGACAGCCACCCACCCCACAACAGGGTGCAAGAAGACAGACACCCACCCACCCCACAACAGGGTTCCAGCAAGCCAGCCAGCCACCCACCCCACAACCGGGTGCCAGCAGCAAGCCACCCACCTCACAACAGGGTTCCAGCAAGCCACCCACAACAGGGTACCAGCCAGCCACCCACTCAACAGGGTGCCAGCAGACAGCCACCCACCCCACCACAGGGTGCCAGCCAACCAAACACCCCACAACAGGGTGCCAGCAGCCAGCCAGCCAGCCACCCACCCGCCCCACAACACGGTGCCAGCAAGCCAGCCACCCACAACAGGGTGCCAGCCAGCCACCTACCCCACAACAGGGTGCCAGCAGCCAGCCACCCACCGACCCCACAACAGGGTGCTAGCAAGCCAGCCACCCACAACAGGGTGCCAGCCAGCCACCTACCCCACAACAGGGTGCCAGCAGCCAGACACCCACCCACCCCACAACAGGGTGCCAGCAAGCCAGCCACCCACCCACCCCACAACAGGGTGCCAGCAGCCAGCCACCCACCCCACAACAGGGTGCCAGCAAGCCAGCCACCCACAACAGCGTGCCAGCCACCCACCCCACAACAGGGTTCCAGCAAGCCAGCCACCCACCCACCCCACAACAGGGTGCCAGCAAGCCAGCCACCCACAACAGCGTGCCAGCCACCCACCCCACAACAGGGTTCCAGCAAGCCAGCCACCCACCCCACAACAGGGTGCCAGCAAGCCAGCCACAAGAGGGTTACAGCCAGCCACTCACCCACCCCACAACAGGGTGCCAGCAGCCAGCCACCCACCCACCCCACAACAGGGTGCCAGCAAGCCAGCCACCCACAACAGCGTGCCAGCCACCCACCCCACAACAGGGTTCCAGCAAGCCAGCCACCCACCCCACAACAGGGTGCCAGCAGACAGCCACCCACCCCACAACAGGGTTCCAGCAAGCCAGCCACCCACAACAGGGTGCAAGCAAGCCAGCCAGCCAACCACAACAGGGTGCCAGCCAGCAGCCACCCACAACAGGATGCCAGCAGCCAGCCATCCACAACAGGGTGACACCAAGCCAGCCACCCACAACAGGGTGCCAGCCAGCCACTACAGCAGGGTGCCAGCCAGCCACCTACCCCACAATGGGGTGCCAGCAAGCCAGCCAGCCAGCCCCCCACAACAGGGTGACACCAAGCTAGCCACCCACCCACCCACAACAGGGTGCCAGCAGCCAGCAGTTTCTTTAACCTTATATTGCAATGGTAATGGATGCAGACAGAAAAAGTAAAAGTGTGGTCTGGGACTATTTCTCATCTCAACCATCTCCAGGAAAAGCAGCAGTGTGCGACACATGCACAAACAATGTAAGCATGGGATCAGTAACTGCAAAAAACAAAAATACGTCAAATCTTTGGGCCCATCTAAGAGTTTATCATGGTGAATTATATCATGCAGCACAGAAAAAAACAAAATGAATCACAATGTGAAGAACCTCCTCCACTATCCCAGGCAACAATAAGACTGTCAAAGAAAAACTAGCCCCTTATATGACCAGTGAGGCCTATAAGGTTGCATCGGCTGATTTGTTAAAAGTACTTGAAAAGGAGGAGAGAGAACAAAAAATAAAAAAACGTAAAAAGTTTAATCGTGATCTGCAGGACTACCACTCAAGTGCGGTTTTTGAGTGGCAGAAAAAACTGTTGATAGATCCAGAACCCCATGAGGAAGGAATGGAAATTTCCACTAATCCCCCTAGGGTTGCCTTTAATGGGCCATCTCAACCCAACAACGGCCCTAAAACCAAAAAGGGACCACGGCCTAATAACCGCCGTCCTTCCTATAAGTCACCACATAGGGGACCCAATGGTAATAACAACAAACCCATGGGTAACCCACCTAAATCTACCAACAACTTTTCGGGGCAGGGACATCAAGGTGACTGGCAACGGGGTAGAGACCGGAATCCACATGGAGGTTATGGCTATGCCAACTTCCCCCCTACTCCACAATGGAGGAGGGGACCTGACAATTATGCTGATTCGGGTTATTACTATTCCAATCCCCAGGGTCCAGAACCCGAACATTACCGGTCCCCACATTGGCGACAATATTACAGTCCCCCTAGGCCCCATTCACAATGGTATGATCCATCCTACAATGGTCCACCTGGACCTAGTAGAGAACCACAAGGGTATAGAAGGGATCCTCTTCCATCCAGGCATGAAGGTCATCAGTATAATGTACCGGTTAATAACCGCTTCTACCCCTTGAAGGATAATGAGGTTCCCTGTAATGTTGAATCATCCCAACCACAAATCAACACTCATCCATCCAGAGATGTGGTCCATGAGAGCTCTGGCTCGGTTAGTTTAGCCGGTCAGAGCTACCCGGGTTGGGGTTTTCCCAGGGCCAACCAAGGCGTCAAGCGGCCGGCAGAACCGGAAGAGGATGTCGGGGAGGTAGGCGTGTTAAATCTAAAAAAATCCAAAACGTAGAGGGAGCAGGTATTTTTAATCTCAGCAAGGTCACTCTAAATAGTGCTGAGATTCGAATTTTGGACAAAGGTCTAAAATTCGCACCCCCACAACGCCTTAACAAATTCCAAACATATATGGATGTACACAAATTTGTGAGGAAAATGAGTGTGAAGCGATACATGATGAGCAATCCAATAATCCAACAGATTAATGTACCTCGGCAATATCAACATTCCGGGTTATCAAATGCATCTGTTTTTAATCCACCAGGACCTTTGGCGCCTTCTCTGAAAGTATTCAGGGATGTGGTGCTTAGAGACCTAGATCGAATTCATGTACACAAAACCTCTCTTTCTATTGATTTACAAACAGGATTAGACTCCTTATGTAACAATAAAAACCTGGTTATTAGACCAGCTGATAAAGGGGGGGGGGATAGCTGTCCTTGATAGGGACGACTACATGGCAGAAATGCATAGATTGCTGAATGACAATCAAACATATGCCATTTTGCCCTCTAATCCCAAGACCAAATACAAAAAGGTGTTGGAGAGAATTGTGGAGGATGGTCATGAACTGGGGATACTTAATAAAAAGGAGAAGGCTTTCCTCATTCCGAAATGCCCCCGGACCCCAGTAATTTACTGCCTTCCAAAACTGCATAAGAGTCTGACTTCCCCCCCGGGTCGCCCCATTGTCAGTGGCATAGACTCTGTGACGTCCCGGGTGGGGAAGTACATTGACTCCTATCTGCAGCCTCTAGTCCAGAGGACTCCATCTTATGTCAAAGATACCACGCATATCCTGAATTTGTTGTCTGAACAGACTCCCACTGCGGATCTATGGCTGGTAACAGCAGACGTGTCCTCCCTCTACACGATCATTCCACATCATTTAGGCCTAGATGCAGTGAGGATGTTTCTTGATAGGGATTCCCAGATACCAGACCAACAGATCTCTTTCATCATGAGACTTTTGGAATTTGCCACACACCATAATTATTTCTGGTTTGATGGTAAATTTTACCGCCAGATTACAGGGGTGGCTATGGGGGCTAAATATGCCCCCTCCTTGGCCAACCTCTTCATGGCCCAGTGGGAGGAGGACGTCATCTATGCCCACCATAGGCCTCAATTGAGGCTGTGGGCTAGGTACATCGATGACGTCCTCCTCCTCTGGGACGGTCACCACCATGAATTGGTGGCCTTCATGGAAATGTTGAATGCCAATTCAAGAGGCATCCAGCTCAACTATGAATGTAGCCAGTCTACTATCAATTTTCTTGATATAACTATATCTGTGAAGGACAATAGTTTTGTAACATCAACATATTTCAAAACTACCGATAGAAACTCATACATTCCAGTCGATAGTTGCCACTACGACCCCTGGTTAAAGGCAGTACCCAAGGGACAGTATCTCCGCATTATGAGAAATTGTTCCAACCATCAGGAGTTCCTTTCCCAGTCGAAAGTCCTAACTGGAAGATTTCTTGAGAAGGGTTATGACCCAGATTTTCTCCAGAAAACACTCCTAGAGGTACAACAACAAGACAGGGCCCAACTCTTGCAACCACGGACGAAAGAGGCTAATAATACTGCCACCAATTCTGCTGCTGCACCATTTATCACCACTTTCTCAAGCCAGCACATGGTCATTAAAAATCTGATACGCCGGCATTGGCATATCCTAAATAATGACCCTGTCCTCAGCACCTCCCTACCAGAGAGACCTAGGGTTATCTTTAGAGGAGCATCATCATTACGCAATCGCCTGGCCCCCAATGTGCTAGAACCTCCAAAATCTAGAAGTACCTTTTTAGATCAACTTACAGGGTACTACAAGTGCAACAGGTGCCAGATTTGCTCTTTGAATTCAATAAAGAAACGGAACACTAAAACTTTTATTTCCCGTAGTACTGGTAAAACACATGATATAGAGCCATTTATCTCTTGTGCTACCAAAGGAGTGGTTTACTTGCTCCAGTGTCCATGTGGTTACCAATACATCGGTAGGACAAAACGCCCTATGAATGTGAGGCTTAATGAACATGTTGCAAACATTAGAAAATCATTCCCAAAACATTCGGTCTCTAAGCACTACGCACAGATGCATAACAGTGACCCTAAGGGTACGCTGTTCCTTGGAATAGACAAGTTTGTTCCACATTGGCGGGGTGAACCTTTAAAGAGAGGCATTTCACGTCTTGAGATGGCCTGGATATATAGGGTTAAATCCTATACACCCTTTGGATTAAATGTCGACACGGAGGTGAACGCCTTTATTGATAACTCCTAATTTTTTGTATATATATACATTTTTATTTTGGTTTCCCCCCTTTTTTGTTTCCCCCTCCCCCCCCTTGATATGACTAATTGCTCATCATTGTCGCCTCACCTCTTTTATAGGATGATTGAGGCTTCATTTAGTCATTGGTGTTTTGCTATGTTTTCCAAAGCGTATTGGCTTTGGTGATGCTTTTTGTTTTATTTTATGCATGTATTTTTCAATTTATGTATGTATTTATTTTAATTTATATATTACTGCTATTACTATGCTATGTAATATATATCATTTGTAGTATTTATGGCCTTTACCCACAATTCTGAGCCATTTTCAAGTAATTTATGATGTTGTGGGAACTACACAATGGAATCCATCACTGGAAGTTCTCACAATCATTGGGTCATATATCCCATTTTTAATTTCCAATTTTGCACTTTTTAACGTTATATTTTATTTATTGATATTTGCCTTTGCTCTTCGGACAATGGGGTTTTGAACTTGGTCTATTTGGCCCCCAGGTCTGATGTATGATATGGATTCATATACGGCATTAGACGGAGTCAATTTAGGGTTAATCCCATTCATCGGGATTCACCAATGGCAAATTGTTATTGTCCCTCCTTAGTTCCCCTTCCGGGTCATGTAAGATGTTCCGGTTCCGGGTTACCATACTAAAGATGGCGCTGGGTGAACTTCCGGTCATCGATTGTTTTTGTTATATAAAGGTGGCGTCAGCACGCCGCCCGTACCTTTGATAATATCATCTTTGATGAAACGCGTCAGGAAGCGGCGTGCTGACGTCATCCCCACGTGATCCACCTTTGAAGGACGGGCGAGCGGAGCCGTCCGGCCGGCGGCTCGCACATCTCCCTGTACATGCCTATTTCTTCCGATGTTTGTAAGTTTTATTCTTTTTCTACAATAAATGTTATTGGGGTTTTACACTATGGCTCTCTCCTCTGTGTTCTCCGGCTGCCCTCTCATCTACCTCTGAGCCCTGAGCCCCTTGGAGAAGTCCCGTTTTGAGTGTCAATTACCGGATCCCCTTACCCATTCAATCATCTGTTGAGCTGGTCGTTTTCCTCCTGGGAACCTGAGCTGAGTTTCACATCCCTGCCTGTTTAACCATTGAAGCTGGTAAGAGTACCCATACACACCACTGGTCATTCGGTCTGCATGTTTGGTGTCCCTCTTTTTTTCTGTTTCCTATCCATCTGGTAAGCAGCCATCTTCATTGGTTTGACACCCCACATACTCCTTTGTTTGCTCCCTATCCATTCAGTGTTTGGTGAGGGGTACCTATGGAGTTTAGTTGGTGATTGGTCCCCCATATGCACTGACTCTCCCCTCACGAGACCTGTTGTGTGCACATCACTTGGGTGTTTTTTGTCCTGTTTTTTTGGTTTTACGCTATGGCGTTTGCCTTGTTTTATCTTTCATCACTCAACCTACACGTTGCTGGAGTTCCATATTGACATCATAAGGTCCCTCGATCCCCATTATCTGAGGCATATCTGGAGTCTCCTTATACTGTTTGGCCTTATATCATCCTATTTCTGCCCCAATGTCATTGGGTGAATAGTGTGTCCCGTCTGTGAGGATAATTGAATATTCATCACTTGGCTTTTCTATATCAACTATTTGGTAAGGGGTACCTGCACAAATTTTTCACAACTTTATTTTGTCATTGGACTTTTCTATGGACTATTTCAGTTGATGGTTCAACATACAGCGCAGCTTATTTTTTACTATTTATTTTGGGGTGTCTGTCGCACTTGAAGTTGCTGCTTATTGTTTTGAATTAGCGCAGTTGTTTTCCCTTTATTTCTTTAACAATAAGAGATGTTTAAGAAAAAATACAGGTGGAATATCCCAACTGCTGAACAGAGTTATCACAGAGATGATGGTCACTGATCACTAGCCATTTACAATGGTGTCTGACTGGATTTAAGCGGTTGATGTCCATAGTTTAACCAAGGTACACACTGAAGAGTGAGAAGAATTATCGAACCAAAATGCTGGGAAAGATTCACCAAAAGGTCTTTGAGAAAGCAAAGGCTATGCTGCAACCAGAGAATGCTTGCAACTCACTATCATTCAAGACTGACTGCTGGTCAGGACAAACAGAGTCACTAATAAATCTTACATGCCACTTCATTGACAGCAGATGGACAAAAAGGCAATTGGTGTTGAATACAAAAGTGATGCAAGGATCCCACACCGAGTACAGTAGAGAAATGTTTCTAGGCATGCTTGAAGACTGGGGAATCAACAAAGACCAAGTGATGGTTGTGCTCCTTCGAGACAGCAGAGCAAACATGCGGAAAGCAATGAGGCTTGCTGATGTGTCAGACCTCAGTTGCATGGCACACAACACCCTCCAACTTGTAAATGATGGTCTGTCAAGCCAGAGAGCTTTGATTGATATATGTTTTGAGAAGCATGAAGAGATTCAAAATGTTGTGCTGGCAAGTCATTTGGATCCTTGCTACAAGAACCATGCTTTCTCTTTTGATTATGTATTGGCTAAGGCAAAACAATGGCTGACAGAAGATATTCAACAGGAGGTGCAGGAGGTTACTACAGAAAAGTCAAGTCCAGAACAACATTTTTATAATCTTGAAGAGCAGGATGCTGCAAAAACAGAAAAATGTCCAAAAAGAAGACAACGAACAGAAGAGAATCTTCTTCATCGTGATCGAATTGATGGCATGTTCAGTGTTTTATTGGGGGCCTCATGCGGAGGATTCTTCTGAGTCTGCAATAATGAGCCTGGATGATGAACTTCATCTCTATTTGAAGGAACCAGTAAATGACAGAAGAAATTGTGATCCTCTTCAGTGGTGGAAAGAAAATGAGGCACACTACAAAAGTCTTGCCTCTCATGCTAGAAGATACCTCTCTGCTCATCTTTCCTCTCCTGTACCCATTGAGCGAATTAATGAAGTTAATGAAGTGGCAGCAATATATGAAAAAAAACAAAAAAACAAACCGTTTAACAGGTGAACATGCTGAAATGTTATGCTTTCTGCACTATAATATTGGTGTAGTAGTAGTAAATTGTTCTACTTAACTAGGGGTATTGAAAAGTGTAGTATTACTAGTGTCCACTCCAATCCACTGTCCAGCTTCTAGCAGTTCTGCACTGACTGCAGTAGTGATTTAAAAGCATTGCAGTGAGTAAGTGCACTACTGCAGCAGTTTATGCATCATTCACAATCACATGATGTGAAACTGATGTCCCTGCAAGTGAAAGCTTCTATCAGTTTTCATGCAGGTAAGGTGTGAAGAACGAGCCTTTAATGTTAAAAAATGTTAATAAACAAACATTAACATGTTCAGTACCAGATTTGTGTCAAAAATTATCTTTATTTTTCAAAACGTTCAATGTACAAAATATCGGCCCATACCGATACCTTGTGACCAAAATATCGGTATCGGCCCGGAAAAAACCATATCGGTCTATCCCTAATTAGTACCTGTTTGGTATAACTGGTTAATCATACACCTGACTCTAATCCTACAAAATCCCTGACTTGATGCAAGTTTACAAGGTGTGCAAATGCAAGAACTTATGCTGGTTTAAAGCCAAAGGGCGGTCACACCAAATATCAATTTGATTTAGACTTTTCTTCTGTTAGCATTTCATGACTTTTTATAACTGCAATACTAGTTTTCAACAGCAGGTTATGTTGCATGTAAAGTCTAGAAACAAAGCTCCATATCTTAACCACTTGACCTCCCAAAGGTTTTACCCCCTTCATGACCAGGGCATGTTTTGCTTTTTGGCAGTGCGCTACTTTAACTGGCAATTGCGTGGTCATGCAACACTATGCAAATTATATATATATATATATATATATATATATATATATATATATATATAATTTTTTCACACAAATAGAGCTTTATTTTGGTGGTAAGTGACCATCTCTTGGTTTCTATTATATGAACGAAAAAAGGCCAAAAAAATGAATTTTTGTAAAATGTTACCGTAAAATTCCTTTCTCTGAGTCGTCTGACAGTCGCCGCCCCTCATATAGTCTTCACCAATGGGTATTGACCTCTTATCCATAGGAGCAAGCAAGGCATAAGACTTGTTAAAATACAAAACAATTTGCATAGACACACCTGTAGGGGCTGTCCCACTGGTCCAATACCCCCCTGTTATCAGCATTCCCAACTCAGTTTGGTAGCAAGCAGTAAATAGTCCAAAAAAACTCAAAAGAGGGGCGGGGACTGTCAGAGAAAGGAATTTTACGGTAAGACTTTACAAAAATTCAGTTTTCGCTTACGTCCTCTGACAGTCGCCACCCCTCATATAGTCTTCACCAATGGGATGTCCCAAAGCAGTGTAGACATGAGGGGTGGGAAGCGCAACCGTCCCAAAGGCAACGCAGCACCCAGGTCAGAGAAAGGAACCTTATCTGAACCAGAAAGGTAAATTCTGGGTAACAAGAAAGCTCAAATGTGAAGTGGTAAGATTTTCTGCGCTAATCAAGAAAATGTGATGGCAATTATTATAGTGAGCTGCTGCACAAAGGAAACATAGAAGTACCGACAAAATATGCAATCAAAAAATGTGCTGCGCTACAAAAGAAATCTCCCAAATAAATGGAAAAGTGCTGATCTATCAAATACTTAATATATGATACAATCTAGAATGAAAAGCAAAAATGTGCACACAAATTATGAATTATCAGTGTGAAGAAAAAAGGGTGTTTTAAGTCCCAATAAAGTCCGTAGCTTTAGAACGTGAAAATGGTGTTCAGAAGAAATCAACCAAAAAAAGGTCCCAGAGGCTGAATCCAGATGACACTTTTTAAGAAGATAGTTGAGACACCGACGTGCAGATCACCAGATACAAAAAACAAGATGGCTGCTTACCAGAGCTATATGGTCTCTCAACCTAATGAGCTGACCAAAACGAGCTTATGTGTAAAACCAGGGATAGTCACCGGATATTTCCTTATGGATCCAGATACAGCATCTATCCTCTATATCCAGGCAATGGAATTTGTTGGTAATACCGCAATAAGCCACAAGGTGTCCCTCTATGCACTCACACACGATATCCACATCATAAAGTCAAAAGATAAAAATATATGCAGGGACATAGCGTAACTCCATTTTAAAATTTTTTATTCCAAGTAAAAGCAAACAGTGCACTCACGTTTTTAGTAGAGCATCAAGGCATGTGAAAAACAGCTAAGAGCGAGCAAACTTCTCTTGCAGTATGGAGATCCTTGGTAGCCGGCTATTGGGGGCGTGGTAGGGTCACGATTGGCTTCACCCGACCAGTTTCGTCAAAGGTATGACATCATCAGGGGTATGATGTCATACCTTTGACGAAACCGGTCGGGTGAAGTCAATCGTGACCCTACCACGCCCCCAATAGCCGGCTACCAAGGATCTCCATACTGCAAGAGATGTTTGCTCGCTCTTAGCGGTTTTTCACATGCTTTGATGCTCTACTAAAAACGTGAGTGCACTGTTTGCTTTTACTTGGAATAAAAATTTTTAAAATGGAGTTACGCTATGTCCCTGCATATATTTTTATCTTTTGACTTTATGATGTGGATATCGTGTGTGAGTGCATAGAGAGACACCTTGTGGCTTATTGCGGTATTACCAACAAATTCCATTGCCTGGATATAGAGGATAGATGCTGTATCTGGATCCATAAGGAAATATCCGGTGACTATCCCTGGTTTTACACATAAGCTCGTTTTGGTCAGCTCATTAGGTTGAGAGACCATATAGCTCTGGTAAGCAGCCATCTTGTTTTTTGTATCTGGTGATCTGTACGTCGGTGTCTCCCCTATCTTCTTAAAAAGTGTCATCTGGATTCAGCCTCTGGGACCTTTTTTTGGTTGATTTCTTCTGAACACCATTTTCACGTTCTAAAGCTACGGACTTTATTGGGACTTAAAACACCCTTTTTTCTTCACACTGATAATTCATAATTTGTGTGCACATTTTTGCTTTTCATTCTAGATTGTATCATATATTAAGTATTTGATAGATCAGCACTTTTCCATTTATTTGGGAGATTTCTTTTGTAGCGCAGCATATTTTTTGATTGCATAAGAAGAAAGCTCAACAGGAGCAACAAACCCAGGAAAGCAAATCAAATAAAGGGGGAAACAACCCCAACAGACAGGGACAGGCAAACGCCATGTCCCCCTCAAGGCACGGCCGCGCACAGGACTTTGCTGCCAAGGGAGGCATCTACCGATGCCAAAACGTAAAGTTTGTAAAATTTGGAAAAGGTGTGCACGGACGACCAAGTCGCCGCCTTGCACACCTGGGCCACCGAAGCTTGATGCCGGAAGGCCCAGGGTGCACTCACTGCTCAGGTAGAGTGCGCTTTGACAGGGAAGGGTGGCACCTGTTCCCTAATAGAATAGGCCTGTACAATCGTCTGTCTGATCCATTCGAAATGGTTGCCGCAGACGCAGCCGTACCCTTCCGAGGGCCCTCGGGAAGGACAAAAAGGGAATCTGACTTCCTGAAGGATTCAGTAGATGACAGGTACACCCTGATCGCCCGGACTACATCCAAGGAATGCAAGGCAAACTCCTTAGGATGCTTAGGATTCGCGCATAGCGAAGGCAAGACAATATCCTCGTTAAGGTGAAACTCGGAAACCACCTTAGGAAGGAACGCTTGGTTAGGTCGCAAGACCACCTTATCCCTATGAACAACCAGGTAAGGGGAGCGGCAAGACAGGGCCGCCAACTCCGACACTCTGCCAGCAGATGTGATCGCCACCAGAAAAACAACCTTCCGTGACAGCACAGGCAGAGGAATCTTCCTGATGTTCTCAAAAGGAGGACGTTGCAAAACCAACAGGACCAAATTCAAGTCCCAAGGAGGTAAAGGCGCCCTCCGAGGAGCAGCCAAATGACGCACCCCTTGAATAAAGGTGCATATCAAAGAGTTTGACGCCAAGGGGCGCTGGAAAAGGATTTCCAGTGCAGACAACTGACCCTTAATCGTGGTCAGCGCAAGACGCTGGTCCACACCAGATTGCAGGAAGGCCAACACCCTCACCACGGAGAAAGAGCGAGGATGGACGCCCCTGGATTCACACCAGGCAAAATAAGCCTTCCAGGTACGGCAATAGATTTTACCGGACAAGGCCTTCCTAGGCTTGAGCAGGGTAGGAATGACCGCAGACGAGAGACCCCAATCTCTCAGGACCCGGCTTTCAACAGCCACGCCGTTAAAGCCAGCGACTGTAAAGCAGGATGGAAGATCGGCCCCTGAGACAGTAGATTGTCTCATAACGGGAGCCACCATGGAGGTTCAAACACCAGTTGCATGATGTCCGCGTACCAAGACCGGCGTGGCCAGTCCAGGGCCACCAGAACCACCAACTTCGGTTACGAGACCAACCTGCAAAGGAACCTGGACAACAACTGAATCAGGGGGAAGGCATAAATCAGACGATACTGATTCCAAGGTACCACCAGCGCATCCGAGGCGTCTGCCAGAGGACCGCGCGTTCTTGCCACGAACCTTCCCACCTTGTTGATTAACCAGGACGCAAACAGATCCACATCCGGGGTTCCCCATCGCGCACACAGCATCTGAAACACCTCTGGGTGTAGGGACCATTCCCCCTGGTCCAGGGTCTGGCGGCTCAGGTAATCGGCCTGCCAATTCTCCACACCTGGAATGTGAACTGCCGAAATCGCCGGGACCTGTGTCTTAGCCCAAGACAGAATTTTGGTCACTTCCTGGCCCGCCCGGGCACTCCTGGTGCAGGGTCCATACACATTTTTACCAATAAAATGACATGACTTTTCCATGACTTCACGTAAATATTCATGACCTAAAGTTTCATGAAATGTCTATGTATACATGTTAAATAAGAAGAAAATCCATGTCACACCCAGCATATTTTTACTAAAATAAATGACAATCTTTGTAGTGTACAGTACCTCTGCAGTTAGGGTTTAGTTTCTGGATACAGCGCGACTCAAAATGGTCCCTTGTTTTACAGTGGATGAGATGGAAGCACCGCTGCCGCAGCTGGGAGCGGGTGTCACTTCAGGCGCACCGGTGAAAAAGCTGAGAACTCTGATGTAGGGGGGACTCTGGTGACCAGAGACCACTTTCCACAGAGTGAATGCACTAAGGAAGGGAGGGGGGGGTCCTGATATAAGGAGGAACCTTTATAACAGTGCCCCCTTACATCAGTGACCCCCCCTCAGACTGGGCGGACAGCACTGTCACTGACCCCCTCTTAGGTGCACCATGCTCTGGTTTGATCCTGTAGTCTCCCCTCCCCAGTCCACACATGTCTGACTTCTCCTGTGATCCCCATCCCGACAGCACTCCCACTTTTGACTCCTCTCCAGACCCCCTCAGAGACTGCAGACATGATAAAAGACAAGAGATGGTCAGAGATTACGGACATGATAGAAGAGATGGTTAGAGGCTGTGGACATGGTACAGGATATTTTCAAAGGCTGTGGACATGGTACAGGAGGTGGTTAGAGGCTGCGGACATGATACAGGAGGTGGTCAAAGGCTGCAGACATGGTAGAAGAGATGGTCAGAGACTGCGGACATGGTAGAAGAGATGGTCAGAGACTGCGGACATGGTAGAAGAGATGGTCAGAGACTGCAGACATGGTAGAAGAGATGGTCAGAGACTGCGGACATGGTACAGGAGATGTTCAGAGACTGCAGACATGATACAGGAGATGGTCAGAGACTGTGGACATGATAGAATATAGAAGAGCACTAGGGGGGCCCGGAGAGCACAGGGGAAGCAGAGAGCACTGGAGAATCTGAAGGGCATGTGGGGGGGGAAATAGAGAGAATTAAGGGGGGGTTTGGAAAGCATTGCAGGGGGGGTTGGAAGGCGCAGGAGAGTGGAGAGCACTGGGGGGGGGGGGGCAGGCAGGGAAAACCTGGGGGATGGAGAGCACTGTCTGGGGGGGGGGGGAACAGGAAATCACTGAGGGGGGGAGCCAGGGAGCACAGGGGGGTGGAGAGCACTGGGGGAGCCAGACTAAGAGCACTGGGGGGGGGGTAAAGAGCACTGAGGGGGTGGGGTTAACAGCACTGAGGGGGTGGGGTTAACAGCACTGAGGGGGTGGGGGTTATAGCACTGAGGAGGGCCAGCAAAGGAAGTTGTATAGGCGGGGGATGGGGCAGCTGCATATAGATGAATTGAACTTTCCATATTCCTAGTGCAGCTTCTGAGAGGAGGAGTAACAAGCATTCAGCGACATGAGGAATATGAAAGTTCAATTCATCTCTATGCAGCTGTCCCATCCCCCTCCTATCCAGCACACGAGTCTCCTCAGGCACTCTCACTGACCTTCTTCCTGCCACTGCCTTCTTCACACGGAGATGCGGGCGGCCCGACGGACACCGGCCTGACACCCCCTCCTGCCCCCAGTGCGGAGATGCGGGCGGCCCGGCGGACACCGGCCTGACACCCCCCATTGCACGCGCGCCCCCCCCCCCCCCCCCTGGTACGTCCCTGAGAGCGGGACAGTAAATGCACGATTTCTCAGTTTCAGGTTTCAGCGGATCAATCCGCCGCAGAGTTCCCAGCCTGTCACGGCCTATTCATATTGAAGAGGCCAGTGACCAGGCTTCAGCTGTGCAGTGTGCTGCGGCTGATTAATCCGCCTAAACCCGAAACAGAGAAAATAGTCCACTTACTGTCCCCCGCTCCCACAGAATACAAGGGGCCTGGAGACAAAATTAAATAGTTGCACAACACTTTTCCATGACTTTTCCAAAACGTAGTGGGTTTACTCATTTTCCAGGACCTTTCCAGGCCTGGAAAGTGTCATGTCAAAATCTCATGACTTTTCCAGGATTTTCATGACCGTATGAACCCTGCTGGTGCCCCCTTGGTGATTGATGTAAGCCACCGCAGTGGCATTGTCCGTCTGCACCCGCACAGGGCGGCCCCGAAGATGATCCGCCCAATGGAGCAAGCACAGTCTGATCGCTCGCAGTTCCAAGATGTTTATTGGCAGGGAGGATTCTTCCTCCGACCAAGTGCCCTGGGCAGACAGAGTGCCCAGAACGCCACCCCAGCCCGACAGGCTGGCGTCCGTGGTGACCACCGTCCACAACAACGGCTGGAAGGATTTCCCCTCCGTCAGAGCTGGAGCCACCACAGAAGATCCTCTCTGGCTTGGTGGCTCAAAGAGATCCTCCTTTCCAAGGAATGAGGATGTCTGTCCCACCTGGCCAGAATCTCCGCTTGCAGAGATCGTGTGTGGAACTGTGCAAATGGTATCGCCTTGAAGGCCGACACCATCAATCCCAGGGACCGCATGCAGGTCCTGAGCGGTGAGGATTCGTTGTCCCTGAGGGACTTAACCTCGCTCTGTAGAGTCCGGAGCTTGTCCTCCAGCAGAAAGACTTTTGCTTGGACGTTGATGGTCCACCCGAACTCCTGGAGCGTCTGAACCGTAGTTGACAGATCGCGTAACAGACACTGGCTGGCATTCGCTCTTAACAGGAGATCATCCAGATATCCCAAGATCGCAATTCCCTGCACCCGTAACAGGGCCAGAGCAGGAGCCAACACTTTGGTAAACAAACTTGGAGCCGAAGCGAGACCGAAAGGTAACGCCACAAACTGATAGTGTTCCTCAGCGATTGCGAATCGGAGGTATCTCTGATGACCCTCAAATATGGGGATGTGTAGATACGCATCCTTGAGATCGATGGAAGCCAGGAAATCTCCCGGGCTCAGGGAGGCCACCATCGAGCGGAGGGATTCCATGCGGAATTTTTGAAACCGCACGAAGCGGTTCAGAGCTTTCAAGTCCAGAATCGGGCGTACCTTGCCCTCCTTTCTGGGCACAGTGAACAGATTCGAGTAAAACCCCCGAAATCTGTCCCGATGCGGCCCCGGGACGATTACCCCCTGGGTGAGGAGATCCTGAACCACCCGATGAAGATCTTGTAAACGATCTGGGGTCAAACGAAGATTCGAGGGAAAGAATCTGTCCAGTGGACGCGAAAGGAATTCGATCTTGTAACCTGATCTAATGATTTCCTGAACCCACCTGTCCGGAATCCGGAGCAGCCAAGGTTCGAGAAAACCGCGCAGACGTCCCCCCACCCCTGGAACGGGTGAGGGCGTCCCTTCAGGTCGAGGTGGACTGGGCCGCCGGGCCAGCGTGGGCGACTTTTGACTTGCCCGCCAGAGGCTTCTTGTGGCCACCATGGCCTTTGAAGGATTTGCCCTTGTCCTGTACCTTGAAGGCACGAAAGGACCCCTGATTTGGTTTAAAGGAAGGGCCCCGCTTACCGCGGAAAAACTTACCCTTGGGATTCTGGGGCAGCAGAGTGCTCTTGCCCCCAGTGACCCCTTTAACCAATTCGTCCAGGGAGTCCCCAAAAAGGCGATTCCCTGCATAAGGGATGTCAGACACCGTCTTTCTGGAAGTCTGGTCAGCCGACCAGCACTTCAGCCATACCAAACGACGGGTTAGCACCGCGACAGCAGACAGTCGTTCGGCTAAAGGGGCCTCATTCAAGGCCGTGTCACACAGGAACAGAACAGCCTGAATAATCTGGTCCACCATCTCCAAAGTAGCAGGAGGGGCAGAATCAGCCACAAGGGTGCGTCTGAGCACCTTGGCCCAATCTACCACAGCCTGAGACACCATGACGGAGGCGAAAATAGATTTCATCAAGGAACCCGCCACCATATAGGAGTGGCGAGCAAGGGATTCCATCCGCCTATCCGTAGGGTCCCTAAACACCGGAGAATCCTCCGCGGGCATAAGAGTGGCCTTGTTCAACCTGGACACTGTGTGATCCACTTTAGGGGCCACGGACCAGCACGAATGCGTAGGAGACGCAAATGGATAACAGAGCTGAAACCATTTTGGTACCACAAAATTGCGCTTCAAATTGCGCCATTGTTCGTTCACCGTTCCGTGAAACTCAGTGGGACAAGGAAACACTTGTGCCGCCTTTTGGGTTCTACGGGTACCAAAAGAAGACCGCTTACCCGGCGGGTTGGGCTCATCCTCTAAATGTAGTTTATCCTTAACAGCGGTAATAAGCGCAGACATAGCAGCGCGTTCTCTGGCCGTCCCAGGGGGGGGAATCATCCCCCTCCTCATCCTCCGCCTCCCCTTCCGACTGAGACCCGGGGGGTACACTGTCCATGGCAACCATATCAGATTCTGAATCAGAGGATTGAGAATGCCTAGGCCTTTTTCTAGAAGCCCGTTCAGACATCAACAGATCCACTTTAGACGCTAAAGTCGCAAGTGCAGCAGTAATCGCGGATGATTCAGGCGTACCTGAATCTTCCACCAAAGCTGGGGGGAATTTGCTGTCCTGGGACTCCATAAAAACTTTTTTGGCGCTGGCCCTTTAAATCGCGATAGCGGCGAAACCCACCGCAATAAGGACTAGACTGAGGTACCCCACAGGAAGGAATAAAACTGGTAGCAAAGGAATATCCCCCGAAAAACAGTAGAAAAAGACCCCCAGAAGTGTAGCTATACAGTTACCACGCTAGCTGAACGATCTAGCTGCATGGAGAGGAAGTGATGTCACATCGCTAGAGGATGAATAGAACTCGGGCTAAGGAAAAATGGTTACCTATAGAATTCAATGGGAGGCTCCGGGAAAATGGCCGCTGAACACGTGTATAAAACACCTTGCCACACCAAAGATGGCGCCTGAAAGGGCGCGATACACTACATAGAGAATGGCTGCTGAAGTGCCCTTACTGAAGCCAGAGCAGCCGCCCATACCCAAAATGGCGCCCCACGGTTTTACACCGCAGCGGCCCTCACTTGCGTGCCTGCACCCCACAAAAAACACACACAACAGTGCTGGAGGGGACAGGGACCCCCACAAACCGTCCTGGATGCAATAGTGCCCCCGCAGGGACCGGGAGGGAATGCGAGCACCAGACACACAGACATGAGGGGAGAACACAGACTCTCAGCAGACTGTCATCCCCAAAACAGAGGCCCCACACAGAATTACTCACCGATCCATGATGGCGTGGGTGCCGCTCTGCGACATGAAGCCTCCCACCCCAGGTGGTGTGGGTGCCGTCAGCCAAACAGGATTCTAGCAACGCATGGAAACCGCAGTTGAGGCATCCTAGCGGGCTTTTGTCCCTGAGGACAGGGACAGGTCGTTTGCGAGGCCAGGGCGTACGCATAGCCTGCTAAACGCTCAATGGTGGGCTGGGATTCCGTAAGGCTCTAGTACAACCAGTCCGACTCCCAGCTCCGCAAACGCTGTAGTCTTCTGAAGATCCGACTAAGGGCAGTACAAATAAAAAGCTAGTAGTGCAAAGAAAAACACTTGGCCTAAAATAAAGTAATAAAACAGAAGAAAGGCTGAGACTAGCCCCAGCACAGGGAAGCCTATCTTACTCCTAACTAGGCAGAAGACAAACTGCGTTGGGAATGCTGATAGCAGGGGGGTATTGGACCAGTGGGACAGCCCCTACAGGTTTGTCTATGCAAATCGTTTTGTATTTTAACAAGTCTTATGCCTAGCTTGCTCCTATGGATAAGAGGTCAATACCCATTGGTGAAGACTATATGAGGGGCGGTGACTGTCAGAGGACGAAAGAGAAACTGGATTTTTGACTTACCATAAAATCCTTTTCTCTGAAGTTCATTGACAGACGCAGCTCCATATTCTTCTTGACCATTGGGTTATGCTACCCCCTACAGGAGTAGGACATTATGCAGGAAAAATTTTTACCACGCCTATGGGTCAGTTCCTGCAGGCATACACCCACTCACTCTGCTATAGGATTCAGTTTTGTTGCAAGCAGTGTTTAGAAGAAAAAACCCCATCCCACTCAGAAATAGAGGGGCGGGAGCTGCGTCTGTCAATGAACTTCAGAGAAAAGGATTTTACAGTAAGTCAAAAATCTAGTTCTCTATCGTTCATTGACAGACGCAGCTCCATATTCTTCTTGACCATTGGGACGTCCCAAAGCAGTATTTGCATGAGTGGTGGGATAACAACGCAGAAAATAACGTAATTCCCCAAAAGGCTAAACCAGTGAACATGGAGCTCAACAGGGAGGAAGAACTGGAGCTCACCTAGAAAACAAACCCTCAAAGAGAAAATGTTCCCTTTTAAACAGCAGCCTGCAAAACCTTGTGGCCAAAAGAAGCATCCGCAGATGCCAACACATCTACTTTGTAGAATTTTGTGAAGGTGTGCACAGACGACCAAATTGCAGCCTTGCATTACTGACGCCTGATGGCAAAAAACCCAAGAGGCACTCAGCGCCCTAGTAGAATGCGCCTTCACAGAGAAAGGTGGAACCTGACCCTTCAGTGAATAAGATTGTACCACCGTCTGCCTGATCCATCTGGATATGGTCACAGCAAACGCAGCCAATCCCTTTCGAGGTCCTCTTGAAAGGACAAGAAGAGAGTCTGATTTCCTGAAAATTCAGTAGCCGCCAGGTAAACCCTTATTGCCCGAACCACATCCAAAGTATGCAAGGCAATTTCCTTGGGTTGCTTGGGCTTAGGACAAAGTGAAGGCAGCACAATGTCTTCATTCAAATGGAAATCAGAAACCACCTTAGGAAGAAACGACTGATTAGGTCAAAGTCCCACCTTATCTCTATGGACCACCAGAAAAGGTGAACAGCAGGATAGCGCCACCATTTCAGATACTCTGCGAGCAGAGGTAATAGCCACCAAAAAGGCTACCTTCTGTGACAGTGTAAGCAGAGGAATCTCCCTAATGTTCTCAAAGGGAGGTTTTTGAAGAACAGACAGTACCAAGTTAAGATCCCACGGAGGTAACCAGGATCGTATCGGAGCAGCCATATAGCAAACCCCTTGAATAAAAGTGTGAATCAAAGCATGGGTAGCTAAAGGGCATTGGAAAAACACAGCCAAAGCCGACACTTGGCCTTTAATAGTACCCAAGGCCAACTGCTGTTCAACCTCTTTGGAGAAAAGTCAAAATCCTAGCCACCGAAAATCGACGAGGATGCATCTTCTGCGATCCACACCATGAGATGTACGATTTCCATGTACAATGATCGATCTTCCTGGAGGTAGATTTTCTAGCCTTCAACAGTGTAGGAATCATTGAGTCAGAAAGACCTCTGTCCTTCAATACCTGGCTTTCAACAGCCACCCTGTTAAAGCTAGCGACTGTAAAGCAGGATGAAAGATCGGCCCTTGAGACAGCAGATCTTCCCTGAGAGGAAGTCCCCAAGAAGCATAGGCGACCAACCATAGCAGATCTGCGTACCAACACCGGCGAGGCTAGTCTGGGGCCACCAGAATCTCTTCCACCTCTATTCTGTACAGAAGCCTTGGCAGGGGTTTCAGCGGAGGGAATGCATAGATCAGCCGATACTGACCCTAAGGAGCCACCAGTGCATCTGTGGCATCGACCAGAGGATCCTGAGACCTGGCTACAAACCTCTGTACCTTTTTGTTGACCCGAGAGGCTAACAGGTCGCCCTTGGGTGTCCCCCTCTCGGGACACAGGTGAAACACCTCCAGGTGTTTCAACCGAACTCTTGCAGAGTCCATACAGTGATTGTCAAGTCACCCAACAGGACTGAATGTGAGTCTGCTCTTAAGAGGAGATCATCGAGGTACCCCAGTACTGCAATGCACCGTTGTTGCAGTAATGCCAACACCGGAGCCAACACTTTGGTGAAGACTCAGAGTGGAGGCGAGACCAAAGGTTAACACCACAAATTGATAATGCTCCTCTCCTACAGCGAAGCGAAGAAAACGCGGGTGTCCAGCGTAAATAGGTATGTGCAGATATGCGTCTTTGATATCAATGGAAGCCAAAAAGTCTCCTTGGTGTAGGGACGCCACAACCGTGCAAATGGACTCCATTTAAAACTTCTGTACCCGCATTAATCGATTCAGAGCCTTGAGGTCCATGATTGGACTCACTTTGCCTTCTTTCCTAGGAACAGTGAACAGGTTTGAATAGAACCCCTGAAAGCATTCTCTAGAGGGAACTGGCACAATCACCATTTGCGACAGCAGATCTTGTACCGTCTCTCGTAGATCCCCTAACCGATCTGGAGACAGGCGTAGATTGGACGGTAGGAATCTGTCTGACGGTGGAGACTTGAATTCGATCTTGTAACCCGATCGGATTAGTTTGTGGACCCATTTGTCCTTAATCAAGGAGGTCCCTGGTTTCGGAAAGTAGAGAAAAAGTCCCCCCACCCCAGTTATGGGTGAGGGCCTCCCTTCATGCAAACGGGAATTTGTCTGTAGATCTGGATTGACCTGCTCTCGGCTTACCGGACACCATGTCTTCTTGGAACCCCAAGAAGACCTAAATGGCTTAGATCCTTTCTCCTGCATGCCGGAGGCACGAAAGGGGTGCCTGTGGGCTGTAAAATAAGGCCCCCCGTCTATTACGTGGTGACTTGCCCTTGGAGGGTTGAGGAAGAAAAGTACTCTTCCCACCTGTAAGACCCTTGATCAGTTCATCCAATGAGGATCCAAACAAACAGCCCCCGTAAAGGGGAGCTCTGATAGAGCCTTTTTTGAAGCCTGATCCACAGACCAGCTTTTTAGCCACACCCTGCGTCTAATAGCTACCCCCACTGCAGATACTCTGGCTGCATCTAGCTTCGCATCACATATAAATAGTAGGGCTTGGACCATCTGGTTGGTAGGTTTGCTCTGCCAGGCCTGGAGGGAGCTGTTCTGTTTCTAGGTCACTTTTTAGTAACTTTTCCCATTCCCTTATGGTTTGGGACATCAGAGTGATCACGAAGATAGGTTTAAGTATTGAGCCAGCTATCACATGTAAGTGGCGGGACAGAGACTCAATCCTCCTATCCAAAGGGTCTGTAAAGACCGTGGACTCCTCCACCGGGGACACTGTAGATTTGTTCAGTCTGGAAACCAGATGGTCCACTTTACAGATACCACATCCAAGAATGGATAGCGCCTCTAAAAATGCTTTGGCACCACTATGAGGCGCCGCCATTGGTCAGAGACAATTTTGTCAAAAAGTTCCGGACAAGGGAAAACCTTGCCCGATTTGGGATTTGCAAGTGCCAAATGACACCTGTATCCCTGACGCTGCAGAATCATCAGCCATTTTTAGAGTTTCCCGCACTGACAATAAGTGCCTCCACCAGTGCGCTTTCCCACACAGCTACAGACGAGGATATGTCGTCCTCGCCATCCGAGCGCAATGACGCAGAACCCTCAGGGCGACATGCGCCCACGGCAGCCATATTTACCTCAGAATCTGAGGATACAGGAGAGGCAGGGGAGGGCAAAGGGCACTTTTTTCTAGTGGTATTTTTTAAAACCAAATCCACTTTGGACACCAGGTTTTTCAAAACTGCCATTAAGGCAGAGAGGGGTTGTGACTCGGAGGTCCCGGGAACCACGAGGGGATCTGTGGGTGAAATTTGTTCGTGGGACTCCATATGCACCCTGGAATAGCGCAGTGTCACTTTAAAAAAAAACTGTGAAAAACAGACCCACACCATTGCACCAGCATTACTAAAGTCCCAGCCACTAGCATTGCAGATAGCAGTGTGAGTGAGAGAGACCTATAGAGACCCAAATAGACATACCACCATTCAATATGGAGGAGAGCAGGATCGGTCTGCTGTGTAGAAAAAAAACGATCTTCACAGGAAGAGGAAGTACCTGGGTCATCACTAGAGTAAAGTCCTAGCTGCTCCCTGCTGTCCAGTGATCGCGGACTCAGAGAAAATGGCCACCCCAAACATTCTTATGGGGAAACCACAAAAATATGGCCGCCCATGCATTTCAATAGGAACGTCTGCAAAATGAGACGATTCTACACTAAAATGGCGGCCCCCCTCGGTGCACTATGCGGTCTCCAAGACCCCCTAAGAGGTCCAAACAATTAGTGGCATTGGGGGAACCCCCACCAGGAATACCCCCCCTGCAGATCCACTATAGCAGCATTGGCGAGTCCACCCCCCCTGAGGACCCCCGTCGCTGAATGAGGTAGAGACCTCTATGATAGTGGAGAGGGAGGCCTTGGGGGAGCCTGGCAAATACCGAGAGGCCCGACCTTCCAAGGGAGGTGCCCACATCTGCCCCGAGACCGCCAGAGCTATGGGGGGACATTACTCACCATACCAACGACATTGAGTGGGCATCACTCCGGACAGACTACCTCTGTACTCAGGGTGGGGGTGCTGATGGCCAATCAGTATGCTGCGACTCAGGCCAAACCAGGTCCTGGCGAGGTGTTTCACTCACCGGCCAGCCCCTATCCATTGGGGCTCTGTCATGGCGTGGCGTGGCCTAGCGCTGGGCTATAACCTGCACACGCTCTCTGGCCGAGCTGGGGGACCTTAAGGATCTAGGATATCCAGTCCAAAACCCAGTCCGGCTGTTGATTGCAATTCTCTCAGGAACATGACTAGATAAAAAGAATTAATTTTTTTAACAAAGGTTCCCTTTGCTAAAAAAGACAAGCTAAGACCGAAGTCCCAGATGGGAACTAGGTTCTACTTATAAACTAGGTAGACACAAACTGAATCCTATAGCAGAGTGATTTGGTATATGCCTGCAGGGACTGCCCCATAGGTATGGTAAAGATTTTTCCTGCTTAATGTCCTACTATTGTAGGGGGCAGCATAACCCAAAGGTCAAGAAGAATATGGAGCCGAGTCTGTCAATGAACGATAGAGAAATTAAAAATGTTGTTATAAACATATCCAATAAAAAAATTAAAAAATCAATCTTTTTAGGGAAAATAAGCAAACAGATTGCTGTTCCCTGTACACAGAGTTGTGTATTTTTGTAAACACGAAACTGTGTGTATTTGGACACAGCCAATCAACAGATTTCAGCCAAAATTATTGTCTGAAACCTGCTGCCGAACTTGTGCTGTGCCCAATCACAGCACAGGTCAGCAGGGGGTGTGCACATGTACGTCACTATGCCTGTACCAACTGCCTGCTTGCAGTAAATTTACTATGAGCAATCGGCAGGTGGTTAAGTGAAGACATGAACCATATATTTTATGGTTTAACAGTTTAACAGATTTCAGTTGATACTGCTGTGTTTCCCACTGGAAAGCATATTTGATAGTCAAATCCATAATCGCAGTACCCTGTCTCATGCTAACTGGAAATATTGGACTATAAAATAAACTGGGCTTCCTAGAGATCCCCAGTAATTTTCTGTGTTCGTTTTTTATATTTTGCCTCCCATGCCCTGTATCATATTTTATAAATTTGTAAACTATAGATGTATATATTTTATAAAAATCATGGTGCTAAGTATAAAGCATGAGGTATAACCCCAACCCCCCCCCCCCACACACACACAAAGTGTACCCCTCGATGTAAATGTCAGGTACAGCAGTCATGGCTTTAGTAGAATATTTCTACTCTATAGGTGATCTTAGATTTGAAACAGGGCAGGGGAGACACACATAGATAATATGCAGATTAGGTGATGTATATATGGTTTTAGGTTTGTAGAGTCTTGAGTTTGGGGTTGATTTTTGGCTTTCTTCATAGTTAATGTTCATGGACTTTTAAACACCTACTTTGGACCTGAAGCCATATTTCAGAATTTTCTAATTTGCTATAAAAGACAAATGCATGAAGCCCTGTAATCATTAATACATCAAATGTATTCTTTACATAGAAGAAATGCAAGTACGCAAATCTGATCTGGTATCAGCCTCTTACAGTCCCTGTACAGTAGGGCTCCATTGTGAGAGTTAAATAGCAGCATAAGGAACCCATCAGTTTATGTAATGACAAGAAACATGCTGATAGAAGAGAAAGCAGAGTGCCATAGACATGGGCCCATCACTGTGCTGTTTAATCTTTCAAGGTCCAGTCACAGGCAGAGGGTGGGCCCAGGACAACCTGGACTCAGAGAAAGTGGGTGAATGTTGCCGACTACCAGGCTGAGGACATGTAGCAGCAGAAAGTAGTGCAAGGGAAATTTCTGGATTGAAGAACTATTTTTGGCAAAGCGGATTTTGTTTTTCCTCTTTAATGGGCTATTTATTTTTGTGATTTTGTATTATAAATTCTGCTTTGTATGGAAAGTTAGTGAAACCCCTTTGATCTGAACAGAAAGATACTCTTAATTATCACAGTAATGTATGAGCAGTTTGTCCTATTGCCATACATCTGTCTTCTTAAAGGAGAAGTGTAGCCAAAACTATTTTGGCTGTACTTTTCCTGTAGGTCACATGGGTGCAATTCGTTCTGCACTCCTGTGACCAATTTTCAGCTGATAGCAGGCTAAGATCCGCTATCAGTTGACATCATAGCTGGTCCAGGCTCTGAAAAGATCCACCCAGGTGCCTGGACCAGCAGATGGCTCAGCCTCTCAAAGCCTGTCACTCCCGCCCCTTCCGCAGCCCAGGACTCCAGTGAGCGCTGGATGGGCAGAGCAGAGAGCTGGTGACCGACAGTCGCTGGCTCTCTGCTCACTGAAGGCTGAGAAATGAGCAATCATTGGTCTTTGATCGCTCAGTTCTCAGTCTTGTAAGCAGTGGGGGACCGATGCTGCATCCACCTAGGTGAGTACATTTTTTTTTTTTTTTTTCCCTGAAGCCCAATACTTCTCTTAACTTGAAAGCCGAGAAATACAAAAAAGCACTACATGCATGAAACAAAAGAAACAAAAGAACACTACACTCAAGGTATTCAAAGCATATTGTTTTTATCTGATTGCATTTACCGTAACAATAAAATAAAAATAATTTACAGACATGAAACTTCCCCGTATCAACAATGTAGAATTCTTAACCCCACCTAGAAAAAACAACAAACCATCCAAACCTGAAGGAGGAGTATAGGTGTGTCTAAAAAGAAACAAACAGATATCCAAAAAGTTTGTTTTATTTATTAATAAACCTTGTTGTACAAACCTGAAAAGTAAACAAAACTGGCAATAAACAACATGGAGTCTTTCCGTCACAAGGAAAGAGAGCAGAGCAGTGCTAATAAATTAAAGGTCAATCTGTAAGCTGTAGTCTTCAAAGTTTACCGTCAAGAGGGAAAAAGCACACAGCAAGGCCATAAAACTGGACAACCACATTTGAAAAAACACTTGACTCGGTTTATGTTATTGTTAAATATTCAAAAAACAGTCAGTCTTCTGCAACGACAACCAACAAATTGTATTAAAGGACACTCTCCCAATAGTTACCACTGGCGAGTTCAGTGCAATATGGCTAGCTACGTTTTTTTTTTTTTTTTCTGATTTCGTTCAATTGAGAAACAAAGAACAATTTAGTGAAAACATTTTCCCTTTTTTGTTTTTAGTCCCGCTCATACAACCAGAAAAAGGGGGTAAAAAGTTATGCCATTGTTTTTCGTTTTAGTTGTTCAGTGATATAAGCAGCACTTATATATATATATATATATATATATATGTTACAAGATTAACCCTGTAAGAATCCAAACCATCGGATGAAGAAATTGAAATGTAAGGCTTTTTCTTCATCTTTTTATTTTTCACCGTCCCCTGTCCACCCCAATCCCCAAAAGAAGGCTCAAGTATTTCAAACAATTTACAAGCATATGTACAAAGCTAAAAAGGTTTGTGATTTGTAAGTTTTCTTTTTTAAGCAAGACACAGAGCTAACAAAAAAAAAAAAAAAAAAGAGACAACGAGGAAAATAATTTTCACATTCACAAAAAAGGGAAAAAAAAAAAAAAAGTAGAAAAATAAAAATCAGACCCTAGTGGCTCTTAAAGGTGATCACTGAAGTGATTCCATCTCCAACACAGGGACAAGCACTGTAATACATAGCAAGAGCCTGTGATGGAGAGGAGGGTTGAACATAGAACGAAATACAAATATATATATATTATATTAATGCTGATTGTGTGATGTGTTGAGACAGCAGTGGAATGAAATGGAATGTTAGAAAGATTGCACATCTATGACATAGAAGCACTTCTGGCTTCAACAATATATATATTTATATATATATATATATATATACTTTAAATTCATTTCTCCTTTTCTTTTTCAAAGGATTCTATTGAAGTTTTTTTTTTTTTTTTTTTTGAACATTTCATTTTTGATAAAGTAGCCAACAGCACCAAAAATAACAGAATGGATTCCTTTTGAAATCAGGCACAGTTTATAATCCCCACAACCCTCCCAACCGGCCCCATCCCCAAACACGTGATTTTTCGCCAGACAGGCATTGCTTGAGTTAATATTCCTCTTCTCCTTTAACAGATGCATAGAAATGTGCTGGTAACAGAGAAACTGCTTTTAAATCTCAGCATTATGCCTCTGGTTTTGTTTGTAGTCCATCATAAGCTGCCAAACTATCCTCCATTTTTTATGGTTTTTGTGTTTTTCAATACTACATTTTAAATCCTAGTTAAAAAAAAAAATACAAAAAAAAACAAAAACAAAAAAACAAAAACTCATCTTGCACATGACAGAACGAGATTGCCAAGAAAGAGCGGGTTTGTTCAAGTTTCATTTTTCTTTTCTCTAGAAAAAAATGCTCCCTTGACTGGATAAAGAAATACAATGGAGAAAAAATGCACCTCAAACATAATAAAAATGTAAAAGCCTTATTCACACAGTTGTCAAGGAAGGCTTGTGTTTTTAATTCAGTCTAAACAGGCTGCAGAGAACAAAAAGATAAAATCAGAAACACTTTTAGTTAGCCCCCTCAGACTGTCATAAAACAGTGACTAGACTGCAGAGTCAAAAAGTGAACTGCAGTGGCTAAAAAAAAAAAACCCCCCCAAAAAAAAAAAACACATAAAATCAACAGTTTAATGCTAAAACAAAGTTACTTCTCTAAAAACCAGAAGAAACAAAAATCTTCTTAGAGCTAGTGCAAAGACAGCCTGCATTCTACAGCAAGTACTCCAAACTATGGTATAATTATAAAATAAAAAAAATAAAAAAAATATATATATATATATATATATATATATATATATATTTATATGATCAGAGAATCGAGGGTTGGCATCTTCATGATGAATATGAAGCACTTTTGCACAAACTGACAGATGACAGTCTAGATGATGGCACATCAAGTGTGGCTCTCTTCCTTGGTCCTCTTTTTGGTGTAGACTTTGTGAGACAGTTCTCAATGTTGTCATTGTTGTCGTTGTTGTCGTTGCTGCTGCAGTCGTGGTTATCAGACGCCTTCCCACAGATCTGATTGACAAGACTAATTATTTGTTCCTGAAAAAGTAAAGCAAATAAAATAAATAAACTTATTATTTCTAACATTTACATAATAGGAATGAGTATACCACCTGTATCAGTGCAGCCTTGAAAGGATTAAATATAATGCAATACTTACTCTCTCAACAAAATGTGTTTTCGCCATCTTGTGGTTAACAGGATGAAAACCATTAGGTACATTTTCTAAAGCCAAAGGAGGATTTGTTATATATTTATTTTTTATTAACCAAACAGCATGTCTTTGGAGTGTGGGAGAAAACCAGAGTACCCAGAGGAAACCCACGCAGGAAAAGGGAAAACATGCAAACTCCAGGCGGGTACAGTCATGTTGGGGAGTCAAACCAATGACCCTAGTGCTAACCATTTAACCACTGAAAGAAATAATGTATGCAGCCTGTCATAACCGACCACCTTCTGAATGTACTACATACAGTACTTGCTTTAAAGTTCACTCACTTGAACAAGTATTCATGTCAGGAAAGGCAGAGATACTTATCTGCATACTTGAGGCAAGCAGCACAGTATGTAAGAAAACTAGCATTTTCAGAATGAGCAGTAATGGCCGTTTCCATGCTTTTCTCAGATAGAGATCTCATTACTGGCATGTTTCACCCCCTTCTTTTCCAGGCCATTTTTAATTGCAGTGATACTTTGACAATTATGTCAAATTTTAATGTGACTGTACAACCAATTTTTTTCATATTTCATATAAAAGATAGAGCTTTATGTTGGGTGGTATTTAACCACTTGCCGACCAGGCAATAGCCAAATGACAACTACAGCACAGCCGGCCAGTTTTGGAAGGGTGTCATATGATATACTTCCGTGATTGCACCTGCTGCAGCGTGCTCTGCAATTGCTGTGTCCTTGATCACAGATCAGTGTACAGGGCCAATCACAGTGGCACTTTACCACGTGCCCTTTAATCACAGCTGATAAAGATGTAAACACAAACCAGTTATCGGCACTCCTTTTCTCACGCTAACAGCGTGAGGAGAGGAGAGCCGATAACTGGCTTGTGTGAAAGGGACATCTACACTGATTATCAGTGCAGTTCCAACAGTGCCCACCAGTGCCTCCTCATCAGTGTCACCTTTCACTGCCGCCTATCAGTGCCGCCTCATTAGCGCACATCAGTGAAGGAGAAAAATTACCTGTTTGCAAAATTTTGTAACAAACTATGTAAAAATGTTTTTTTTTTCCTCAAAATTTTCAGTCTTTTTTCATTTATTTAGCAAAAAATAAAAAACCCTGTGGTGATTAAATCCCACCAAAAGAAAGCTCTACTTGTGTGAAAAACATGTGACATCGCTGAAAGCTGGCCCCGGGCAGGAAGGGTGTAAAAGTGCCCAGTAGGCAAGTGGTTAATAGCTAGGGGTTTTATTTTTTTGTACTATATAAAGAAAAAAGTCCAAATTATTTGCAGAGTGGATGCTCCAAGGTGATCTGATTTTTTTGCCTCCGTTTTATGGAAATTTAGAAACATGTGGGTATACAGGGGGTTAAAACATGGCACTTGGTAATTGAGCACTAGTTACATTACATGTAAAGGTCATACACAGAGATCAGGGAGGTGAAGGGGATAATGTACAGATCCCATACAGTATAATGGTAAGATGGATATTAACCAATTGCAGACTCTGGGCATACTAGACAAGCCCAAAAATATGTCATCAGTGTACACGGGGCGTGTCTAGTATGTCCAGTCCTTCTGCTCTGCTACCAGGATTTCCTTGTCCCAGTACCCGACAATTCAGCTGCGATTATTCACAAAGAAGGTCAGCAGCAGGAGCTGTCAAAAAAAAAAAAAAGCAGTCTGGCAATGTTTATTAACATTGCTCAGACAGGAATACAGAGTTACATTGTATAATTTGTAACTTTCAGTGTTTCTCATCTACAGATCAAAGGGATGAACTTCGATCTGCAGATGAAGAGAGTAAAAAGCAACCTTGACAAGTTAAAAAACAAAAAATTGTTCAACCCCCCTTATTAACCCCTTAATTTACTTGAATCAGCACCAATTACCTTCGTACTCTCCTCCATTCAATTGTAATTTTCCTGGTGATTTTGGTTTCTATTTTATTAAGTAATAGTTAAACTTTTTCTGTTTTTGTTTGCTTTATTTACATTTTTCACCTTTTACATATATTTACACGTATCAAACTGAAAAAAGCACAAAATTGAAAAAACCTACTGTACTTAATTTTTAAAAACCTTTGCAATGCTTTGTACCAAAAATCATAATTTTAGTGTTGTTTTAAACAGGACAAATTACAGAATAAAATTCACTCTTTTTTATGTGCAGTAAACACTACTTATGTTTAACCACTTTACCACCGGAGGATTTTGCTGTCCTACGTCCAGGCTACTTTTTGCGATTCGGCACTGTGCGACTTTAACTGACAATTGCGTGGTCGTGCAATGCCGTACCCAAACAAAGTTTACGTCCTTTTTTTCCTACAAACAGAGCTTTCTTTTGGTGGTATTTGATTACCTGTACGATTTTCATTTTTTGCGATATTAATAAAAAAAAGCGACAATTTTAAAAAAATAACAATATTTTTCTAATTTGACAGATAAAAAATATCCAATATATTTAATTTTTGTCATATATTTAGGCCAAAATGTATTTAGCTACATGTCTTTGACAAAAAAATTCTCAATGAGCGTATTTTTAACCGCTTTAAGACTGCAAGATTTTACCCCATTCCTGACCAGGCCATATTTTGCGATTCGGCACTGCGTTACTTTAACGGACAATTGCGCGGTTGTGCGATGCTGTAACAAAATTTAATTTATGTCCTTTTTTTTCCCACAAATAGAGCTTTCTTTTGGTGGTATTTGATCCCCTGTGTGATTTTTACTTTTTGCGCTATAAAAAAAAAAAGTGACAATTTTGAAAAATAACAATATTTTTTAAATTTTTTTATATGAAATTCCCCCAAAAAAATGTAAAAATCTAATTTTTTAACATTTTAGGCCAATTTTTTTTCTGCTACATATTTTTGGTAAAAAAAAAAAAATCGCAATAAGCGTGTTTTGATTGGTTTGCGCAAAAGTTATCGCAGCTACTAACTACGGGAAATTTATGTAATTTTTATTGTTTTTTTTTATTTAACTAGTAATGGCGGCAATCTGCGATTTTTTTTGCGGGACTGCGACATTGCAGCGGACAGATCGGACCCTTGACTGACATTTTTGACACTTTTGCGGGTACCAGTGACATTACTACAGTAATCAGTGCTATAAATATGCACTGCTACTGTAAAAATGACACTGGCAGGGAAGGGGTTAATGTATGCCTGGTGCTTACTAACGTGTGTGGGGGGAGGGGACTGTGTGACACAGGCACAGATCGCAGGTTCAGCTATGCTGAATCCTGCAATCTGTCACTGTTTGTCACCGCCGCTCCTCCCCTGGCCCGACTCCCGCGGTGACTGAAAACAGCGGGAGCGAGCCTCCGGCGGCGCGTGCGCGCCGCCCACAAGGGGAGGAGTCCAGAGACGTAGGTCTACGTCGCTGGACAATATTGGGCCACTTTGCCGCAGTACGGTCAACGTGACCAGTCGGCAAGTGGTTAAACTTACACTGCTCAAAAAAAGGAAAAAATGTATTTTGTTTAGTTTTATTGCGTCTAATTGTCTAAGGATTGCAAAAAAAATAAAAAACTATTTTCGCAGGACAATATTCAGAAACAAAAAGCATTGTTTGTCCTTAAAAAAACAAAAATGTATGTATTACGTTATGTTAAGGACAGAATTACTGCCAAATAAATATATAGCAGAAATTTGAAAATTGCTCTGGTCCATAAGGGTAACCAGGTGTGAGAGCCAAAGTGGTTAGGCGATTAATGTATACATGTGCGGGATAAGAGAGGTGACAGGTTCATATATAGGCCAGATCGGAGACAGAATGGGGTGGACATACAGTATATTGTAAAAGGGTGGATTTTATTATTGATGGCAATGAACTGTATTGCATGGGTGCTGGCCGGTGGGCCAGAGGCCTCCTTTACTCTCTCAGACTAATTGGTGTATGACAGCAAACTGCTTTCTGATCACTGGCCAGTAGGTTGCACATGGCTGCTAGCTGCAGCCTGTGTTTACATTCTGTGGTGCTGTGATTGGTCACAGCGATCACATTGTACAGAACCTTCCAAACTGGCTTTATACATTTTGCCTGTGATCCGCTGAGTTAATTCACAGTGGGACCACAAGACTGTGCATGTGCAGGCACACACAGGAGCTACGTTCCTGGTGGACACCCTGGTAAGTCCTCCCAATACAAAAGGGAAGTGGACTGGCCAAATATGTATAGTGGGTTAGCCGCAAATGGTTAAAAGAAACCTGCGATTACAGTAATATATAGCTTGACCGTCTAAAAGTGCCAGGTCCCTAATTGTCTTGATCAACCTCTTTCTTGATCAACCTCTTACTTAAATTTCTAATTTCAAATAAGTATGCAGATCAAAACTTCTGACTTCACTTGCTATATACTTGGCTGATAACTCAAAGTAATGAAGTCAGGGGATCAGAATGACAGTCGGGGGTAAGCAGACTAAATACTTTCTCATGATACACTTAATTTGAGGAAAGCTCATTTTCCCAAGATGAGGGCTTCTCTCCAAGGCTTAGACTGGGGGGATATTGGTATTGATGAACACAGAGCAGAAATGAGAATTCTTCAAAAACACTATGTGAACTCACTGCAAAATATATTCCCATTGGCAATAAGTTGAAAAGGCTAAAAATAAAATCTATGTGGCTCACAGTCAAAGTAAAGGAAAAAGCTATAAATAATAAAAAAAGAGCTTTTAAAAAAAATTAGGTAACACTATCCATGTGTAAAAGTTACAACATAATAAAATATATAAAAAGGAAATCAAGGCTGCAAAAATTCAAAACGAACTGACAGATTGCAAAAGATAGTAGGACGACACCCAAAAAAGTTTCAAATATATTAATAAAAAGGTCAGGTCTGAGCATGTAGGCCCTTTACAAAAATAATCTAGAGTGGGTGACGAAGGACAAAGAGAAGGCAAATTTATTAACCACTTGCTGACTGCCCTATTGTACTTTTATTGCTACAGGGCGGCAGCTGTGGGTGATAATTCACAGCAGAAGCTGATCTGCGAGTCCCGCAGAGTGTCAAAAGTGTCAATTAGTGTTCGATAGTCCGCCAAACCCGCAGTCCCGCTAAGTTGCTGATCGCTGCCATTACTACATACCTCTCAACTTTTGGAGATGGGAATGAGGGACACCTATTAGCAAAAGTATGTAGGCATAGGACACACTCCCTCCTGCCCATGCCCTCCTTAAGAGAATTGTACGGAAAAAAAAAATGATTGATTAAACCCACAAGTGGGTTTTTTTTTTTACCACTACTACTCCTTTATGTTGGCTTTTAGAATTTACAAATACAGCAATTTAAAAATTGGAAATTGAAAGGTTTAGCACTGTAAACACTTTTTGATAGATAAGTAGTGCATTTTAAATACAACTTAACAGATCAGACCAAAATGAGGGACAAATGAGGAGGAAAGTGTGACAGAGGGACTTTGTTCTGAATGAGGAACAGTCCCTTGGAATCATGTACAGTTGGGAGCTATGATTACTAGTATTAAAAAAAAAAAAAAAAAACATAAATTTACCCCATAGTTTTTAGATGCTATAATGTTTCTGTAAAACAATCAATATACACTTATTTGGGATCCTTTTACCAAAAACATGTAGCAGAATACATATTGGCTAAAATTATGAAAAATAAATTAAAAAGAAATTTTAAAAAATTGTTGACGTTTTATAGCAGAAAGTAAAAAATATTGTTTTGATATATTTTTTTTTCCAAAATGGTTGGTCATGCAGTGGTGATCAAATGCCACCAAAAAAAAAGCTCTATTTGTGGGAAAAAAATGACATATATTGTATTTTGGTACAGTGTCGCACGACCGCGTAATTGTCAGTTAAAGTAACACAGTGCAGTATCGCAAAAAGTGGCCTGGTCATGAAGGGGGGCAAATCTTCTGGAGGTAAAGTGGATAAATACCTTCTTCAGCTCTGTGTTTAAAAAGGAGCACGGGGGAGCTCAAGTATATCATGGGTATGATATTGACACAGCCCAAAATGAGCGACAATGGCTTAAAATGTATACGGCCCAGAAATATTTAGATAGAATAAAGGTGAATAAAGCATTGCTACCGGATGGCATAAATGGATCCTAAAGAATTGAGCTCTGTCATTTTAAAGCCTTTGTTTTAAATTTTTAGGGACTAGTAACACTGGATTGGCGTAAGACCAACGTGGTGTCTATATTTAAAAAGGAATCAAATTTTTTACCAAGTAACTATAGACCTGTTAATTAACCTTCTATAGTTGGGAAGATACCGATGAAGGAAAACGTTACAATGGTTCAGGCAAGGACTTTCACGGCACCACAGTAATTTTATAAAATAAACAATTTATTCATGAACAAACCATCAATAATCCTTTGTAATAAAGTACAAGTGTCTCTGCGTCCAGTCCCTGTGTCCGTGCGATTGCGCTACTGCGCATGCGCCCCACGGACAGCCGTTGGGACTTGGAGCACAGAGACTTCGGGCGGCCGGGTGCGCGCTTGCGTGGACTTACTTCTAAGTGGCAGCGGCCGTTACAAGTGGCGGCGGGCGAGCGATGTCAAGCGAGAGCCGCTCGGTCAGCTCTGCGCGTGTCTCCAATGTTGCTAGGGCAACACGGACGCTATGCGCAGAGCTGGCTACGTCATGCGGCTCTCACGTGAATTAAAAAAAAAAAAAAAAAAAACCTTACAAGGGAGAGTGGCTCAGTAAGAACTGCGCATGTCCCCAAGGTTGCTAGAGCAACAGGGACGCAGTGCACAGTGTGTGACAAGGAGGCTGATGAGGGAGAGACTTAAAGATATTAAAAGGACATTGTATGAGGAAACTTATACTTGGAATTGCATGAGGAAACTTATGCAAACCCTTTGACTGTAATTATTGTGGTGAAAAAAGCGAATAGAGCCATGATTAATTTTTAAAGGAAAAAAGTTGTTGCTGTCAGGAAAAGGATCATTTAAACAGAGGAAAAAACCTGTCACACTCAGCAAAGCAAATCTGCGACTGTAGAAATGCTGTTAAAGGGACATTGCCTGATTGAAATCTACCACTGTAAGTGCATTACTGTAAAAAAAATGCAGAACATAGACACGCTATTAAAGGGACATTTATAAGCAAACTGACTTTAGTAGCAAAGTACGCCTACAGAAAATCTGCGAGTGTGATTGCGAAACCTTACAAAAAAATGGAAAGTAAAGACACGTTTTGAACAGGACATTTGCAAATAGAAAGACTGCAGACGCAAAACACGCCTGAATGAAATCTGCGACTGTAGGTGCATTAGTGTAAAAAAAAAAAAAAAAAAATCGCAGAACATAGACACGCTATTAAAGGGACATTTATAAGCAAACTGACTTTAGTAGCAAAGTACGCCTTACTGGAACAAGTCTGTTTTTAACAATGTTTGACCACATATGTTCTAGCGCCCGTTAATTTAACGAGGTTAATGTCTAGTGGTACATAAACCCCCAAGGGGACAGAAAAAGAGAGGGGTGAAAGAAACGGGAGGCATCCAACTAGTAATGTGATATACATATATTAGACATTTCTGTAGTAAATATAAAATTGTTGTCATACTACATCACAAATAGTGGGTCTCATGAGGGGTGACAGGGAATGATCTGCCGTCCATCAGGATCCCATGTAGTCGTATATAGAGGATAGAATTTACATGCTCGACATGTTTCGCTAGTTTGCTAGCTTCATTGGGAGCTTATAATGTAACTCTGTATAGTGTTATAATTCAGTAGAGCAGGTGAATGCCAAAAGCACAGAACTAACAAGGAAGGTGTAGGGTCTGTGAGCAGCATCAAAGTAAGTAACAGGTGTATAGATGTTTATCTGGTAAAAGTTTATATTGGAAACAGATTGGATATAAATGCCGCCATCTTAAGACCGTATTAGATTCCTGTATAGCTTAATGTAGAAAGAGTAGTAAGATGCAATAGTATACAGGGCCACGGCAGTACAGAGTCCAAACATACAGTCAGAAGACTACCCAGATAGCAGATGCTGCAACGGACGTACACCTTCCCCGGATGGGGAACCACCACCATCTACCATACCGGTGAAGTTAAAGTAATTGTAAAGTCTCGTTTTTTTTTCCTATAGAAATAAAAAAACATGCTATACTTACCTGCTCTTTTGCAGTGGATCTGCACAGAGCAACCCAGATCCCCCTCTTCTCGGATCCTTGCCCCTCCCTCCTGTTCAATGCCCCCACAGCAAGCAGCTTGCTATGGGGGCACCCAAGCTAAGTCACAGCTCCCTGTGTCCATTCAGACATGGAGCCCCGGCCCCACCCAATTCTCCCCTGATTGGCTAGTTGATTTTGATTGACAGCAGCGGGAGCAAATGGCACCACTGCTGTATCTCAGCAAATCAGGAAGCAGAATCTCGACTGGCTGAGAAAATCGTGGACATCGCTGGACAGAGAGGGACCTCAGGTAAGTGTTAAGCGGGCTGCTGCACACAGAAGTCTTAAAGATAAAACAAAACCTGCCTTTGAAACTCCTTTAACAAAAGACCACATAGATACGTTTTTGCTAAAAAAAACATTTTAAGCAACGGGCAGCATGGATGCATGAAAGACAGAAGTTGTCATACAAATCTGATTTCTTTTTATGAGGAGGTAAGTATATTTGGATTTTGCAAAAGCATTTGACACAGTTCCCCACACAGGGCTAATGTAAATGGATAGAAAACTGACTAAAAGACTGGGTTCAGAAAGTTAAGGATAATGATTCATACTCTGAATGGTCTAAGGTTATCAGTGGTGTACCCCATGGTTCAGTGTTGGGATCCTTACATTTTAATATATTTATAAATGATACAGGGTTTGGGATTAAAAGTACCATTTCAGTCTTTGCAGATAACACCAAGCTATGCAGTGGACGAAAGTCCTTACAGGATGTCTCCAACTTACAAGCCAACGTCAATCCACTGTTTAATTGAGCAACTGTGTTGCAAATGAGGTTTAATGTCGATAAATGTAAAGTTATGCATTTGGGGGGCTAAAAATATGCTTGCATCATACATACTAGGGGGAGTACAACTGGGGGGAATCAATGGTAGAGAAGGAAGGATCTGGTTGTTCTGGTAGATCATAAATTTAATAATCGCATGCAATGCCAAGCTGAGGTTTCCAAATCAAACACAATTGTATTAGGAGCGGTATGGACTCCAGAGAGAGAGAGTGAGATAAATTTTGCCCCTGTACAGATCTTATAAATATATGACCTCATCTGGAATTAGCAGTTCAGTTTTGGGGACCAGTTCAAAAAAATAATATTGGGGAACTAAAGAAAGTACAGAGAAGGTCAACCAAACTGATAAGAGGCATGGAGGAGCTCAGCTATGAGGAAAGATCAGAGGAACTGAATTTTATTCTCGAGAAGAGGAGCTTAAGGGGGGATAGGATTACCATGTATATAGTCCAACATGGTCCATATAGTGAACTGTTTAGTTATTCAGTTCAGGATCATATCCCCCTGTTTCTTAAGGAAAACAGAAGAAGAAGAAGAAGAAGACGCCAGGAGCCGCAAGGAAATGAAGCATCATCTTCCTCAGACCGAACAAGATGACCAGATAGAAAGGGGGAACTGGAACCCCACTAAGGTATTTTGGACACAATAAGGAACTCTATCCATATGAACACATTGGTGAGCAGAAGGAGGATTATTATACTCCCCCATTGATTCATAGAATGACTGGAATTCCCATTGATTCATAGAATGACTGGGAATTCCAGTCAATCTTTGCCTAAACTGCTTAAAAAATAATGAAGGTGCAATAATATAGAAGTGGCCTTCTCCCAATTTAAGGGTCATTGATGGAGGAGACTGCCATATTCTTCTGTTGGTGGGCTAGACTTATTCCCATAAAAAATGTTTTCTACTAAGTATTGGCTAAATGGAGAGGTATGAACTTCTTATATATACTACTCCCTATTTATATACACTCCCCTTCACTCTTTCATCTACTGGGAACTAATATCGAGGATTACTATACATATGTATGTATATATATATATATATATATACACACACACACACCCCGTATCTCACAAAAGTGAGTACACCGCCCACATTTTTTGTAAATATATTATTATATCTTTTCATGTGACAACACTGGAGAAAAGACACTTTGAAACAATGCAAGGTAGTGAGTGTACAGCTTGTATAACAGTATAAATTTGCTGTCCCCTCAAAATAACTCAACACACAGCCATTGGACTACCGCAGGCAACAAAAGTGAGTACACCCCTAAGTGAAAAAGTCCTAATTGGGCTCAATTAGCCATTTCCCTCCCCGGTGTCATGTGACTCAGTGTTACAAGGTCTCAGGTGTGAATGTGGTTTTATTGCTCTCACTTTCTCATACTGGTCACTGGAAGTTCAACATGGAACCTCATGGCAAAGAACACTGAGGATCTGAACAAAAAAATTGTTGCGCTACATAAAGATGGCCTAGGCTGCAAGAAGATTGCCAAGACCATGAAACTGAGCTGCAGCACAGTGGCCAAGACCATACAGTGTTTTAACAGGACAGGTTCCATTCAGAATAGGCCTCCCCATGGTCGACCAAAGTAGTTGAGTGCGCGTGCTCAGCGTCATATCCAGAGGTTATCTTTGGGAAATAGACGTATGAGTGCTGCCAACATTGCTGCAGAGGTTGAAGGGGTGGGGGGGTCAGCCTGTCAGTGCTCAGACCATACGCCACACACTGCATCAAATTGGTCTGCATGGCTGTCATCCCAGAAGGAAGCCTCTTCTAAAGATGATGCACAAGAAAGCCCGCAAACAGTTTGCTAAAGACAAGCAAAGTAAGGACATGGATTACCGGAACCATGTCCTGTGGTCTAATGAGACCAAGATAAACTTATTTGGTTTAGATGGTGTCAAGCGTGAGTGGTGGCAACCAGGTGAGGAGTACAAAGACAAGTGTGTCTTGCCTGCAGTCAAGCATGGTGTTGGGAGTTCACTTTGTATGGACTTTTATGTGAAATATCACTAGTTATTTATTATTACCACTCATTTAATGTTGTATTTATATGTGTTTGATATAATTTATTTACACATATTATTGCACAATTATTTGCACTTTGCACGTATTTAATTTGTGTTGCACCTTAGAGCAATTTAATTATTACTCTCACTATGAGTAGATTTTCACAACCTTTTGGCGCTGTACACTAGCACTGTCATGGTGGTGGGAGTGTCATGATCTGGGGCTGCATGAGTGCTGCCAACTCTGGGGAACTACAGTTCATTGAGGGAACCATGAATGCCAAAATGTACTGTGACATACTGAAGCAGAGCATGATCAACTCCCTTCAGAGACTGGGCCGCAGGGCAGTATTCCAACATGATAACGACCCCAAACACACCTCCAAGATGACCACTGCCATGCTAAAGAAGCCGAAGGTATAGTTGATGGACTGGACAAGCATTTCTCCAGACCTAAACCCTATTGAGTATCTGTGGGGCATCCTCAAATGGTAGGTGGAGGAGCGCAAGGTCTCTAACATCCACCAGCTAGGTGAAGTCGTCATGGAGGAGTGGATGAGGACTCCAGTGGCAACCTGTGAAGCTCTGGTGAACTCCATGCCCAAGAGGGTTAAGGCAGTGTTGGAAAATATTGGTGGTCACACAAAATATTGACACTTTGGTCCCAATTTGGACATTTTGACTTAGGGGTGTACTCACTTTTGTTGCCAGCAGTTTAGACATTAATGGCTGTATGTTGAGTTATTTTGAGGGGACAGAAAATTTATACTGTTAAATAAGCTGTACACTCACTACTTTACATTGTAGCAAAGTTTCATATCTTCAGTGTTGTCACATGAAAATATATAATAAAATATTTACAAAAACGTGTGGAGTGTACTCACTTTTGTGACATACTGTATATATAAAAAACCTTTCTAAACAGAAAACAACTCACCCGGAAGGAGCAAAGAATTGGAGGTCATAGGAATCTGTCTAGGCTCTTGTATCGATCAGTACGGCGTGGAAAGAAAAACCTACTGATGGTGGGCTGCCAACATGTCGAGAGGTGCAGTGGAGTTATAATACAAAATATTGACTGATCTTTTATGTATTCTCAAATGAAGGAATTGTAGTTTACTGTTTGTTGTAGTTTTCAGAGTGGTAAATATAATCCCCGAGGAAGAAAGATAATCGCATATTTTTGAAACGCATTGGAATTTTCCTTCTGGAGCAGTAACTCGTGTACCTAGTGACCATGCTGTGACCATGGAAGAATCAACCTCACTATCGGATGGATCTGGTGGTGTGAAATAAAGCCCTCCTGGGCGGCCTGCATCTACGGCGGCATCAGGCTCAGAATCAGATGAGACTGAGCAGGGGAAGGCGGGGGATGCTTCGTCCTGGACCTTTGCTCACACGCCATTTCCACCCGGGATACCAAGGACTGCAGGACCCCCATCAGCACAACAATGGGAAGCTGGGGTTCTGAGGAACCTGCCACCTCCATGGGGGGGTCACCGAGAGAGATGTGACCTCCCCCTTATGGAAAGGCTCCACAGGGAAAGGAAGACTTTGCAGTACAAACAATCTTTTGCACTACTAAAGGATCCCCCCAAGCACTGGGTACCTATCAGCAGAGAGAGAGGAGCAGCGCAGAAAATTTGGACCCAGCAACCCATGGACGTTAGCTGCTTTATATATCCCGGGACAGGAAAAGGAAACCGAGGAGGAAGAGGAGGAGCGTCAGCAACCCCACGAGGCTTCAGACGTCTCCCGAACTAAGGGAAAATGGCCGCCGTGACATCATCGGCTACACAAACATGGCTGCCAGCCAGAGAAAAGCCAAACCAAGATGAAAATGGCTGCTGTGACGTCATCAGACTTCTCCAACATGGCCGCTGGCAGGATGTATGCTGCCAGAATCTTCCCTGCACTGCTGCGCCCTCTGCAAGGGCCCCCCCCCCAAAGGTTCTGTACTTCGCAGGCAGGGTATACATTTGGGGAGACTCTCTCTGCGCACTCTCCACACTATACCCACACTGCAACCAGTAGGGCATGCACCTAGGGGTCTTCTATACTGGGACCCCTCCATACTACCAGGGCAGGACTCACACTATGCCAGGCTCTTACAGAGGGCATCTCCGCTGCATTCTCTGTCCTGGGACCCCCACCAGACTCCAGGTCATTCACAGGGGGGAAGAAGCCCAGTTTAACCGAAGGACTTTAGAATGGGAGGGGGAAATCTGCAGGCAGGTCTGACCATCCCTGGAGGTTACAGGCGTCCACCCCAAAAACTGCTAAAGGGGGAGAGGAGGGACTGTACTTACCCTTCCATGGTGCAGGTAACACTCCAGACAGAATCCTCGCCACCAAAGTAAGGCAGCGGTCGGCCAAGGGACCACTGCATCTCAGACCAGCACTCGGTCATACGCGACCCAGTGAGACGTTTACCTCACGGGCCAGCCTTTGTTCATAAGGCTATGTCGCGGCCGACCTAGGGCGTAGCTTCAGTCTGCACGCACTCGCTGGCTGGGCGGACCACTGGATCTAATTATCCAGCCCGTCACCCAGCCGGGTGAAAAAAACAAAAAAGATGTCACACTTTGAATGACAACTCCGTGGTCATACAACACTGTACCCAAATGGATTTTTTAATAATTTTCTTTACACAAATAAGAGCTTTCTTTTGGTAGTATTTATTTACTGCTGGGTTTTTTTTTTTTTGCAAAAAAACAAAAAAAGACCAAAAAAAAAAAAAACAAGTTTCTGTCAGAAAATTTTGTAAATAATTTATCTCCTTCACTGATGTGCACTAATGGACAATGATGAGGCGGCACTAATATGCAGCACTAATTGGCATAACTGATGGGCACAGAGTGTCATCACTGATGGGCACTGCTGGGGCTGCATTCTAATAAGGGCATTGATGATCAGTGTCCTGATTATCTTTATACATCTCCCCTGTGAGGAGATGCTGCTGATCGACTCTCCTGAGCCGATAAATGGCACTTCCTTGTTTACATGTGATTGGCTGTAATTGGACACAGTCGATCACATTGAAAAAGAGAAACGGCCTCTGGGACAGCGGGCGTGCGATTGCGGCTAAACTTGGTGCCACCATATGACGTCCCAGAATAAGAGCCACGTCTCTATGCCGTCATTTTACTATACGGTGGGTGGGAAGTGGTTAGAGGCTAAATTCACCTTTTTTTTTTTTTTTTTTTACTATACGGTGGGTCTGAAATAGTTAAAGGCTAAATTCATCTTTTTTTTCCCTCTAAAATCCAGTCCCCCCCCCATGTACCAATATCCCGTTAATGTACCTCGGTTGTAAAAAAAGAAAAGCTTTCTTTGTTTTGGAGAACAGGGCCTTTCCTTAGCCCTTGCTATATTTCCTAAAAAGTTTCAGAGACTCCCTGGTATACAGAGGAACCAGTAAGACATAGGAAGTAGTTTACTAGCTGATCTCATTAGCGCTCCTTCACCCAATTTTCACCGCATCCCTGGCATTTCTCCATGTGTGCATTTGCCTGGCTTTTCCAGGGTTACTCCAGACGCGCTTAGGCTGAATGCAGCCCATGGGACACCCCTCATGTAGTGCAAGGGCCTAGCTGATTGTATACAGAGTGACTGGATAGATGGTGTGTCCTATTATATAGTTTTGGTAAATCTAAAGGAGATTGTACAGAGATTGTACAATCAGATTGTTTAGTGTATGGCCACATTTATACACCAAAAATGACCTAGTTGCGCTTTCAGTGTCATTAATTGTTAATGGCTCACCAAACATGCAAGCAAACACACATTTTGCCACATGAAACACAGGTGACAAATGCAGTTAAAAACGTGCAACTCGCTACACCCCAAAATGTCCCATGAGCTACTTTGCCATGTGTAGTGCAGGCCACTGAAGCCAACGGGCCGCCCTATGTATGTCACTGAAAAAACGAGCCAAAAAACATGCGCTTCCACTACTCTAGATGTGACTGGGGCCTTAAAGTGAAATTGGTGCGATTACACAAGAACAATTAGGATCCATTCACATCTGTGTGTTTCCAAACGCATGGCAAACCACACAGAAAATGTGTGCTTTGCCATGTGTTTCAGAAATGCTGCAAATGTGCTCCGTGCTTATGTTGTCATTACATGTTAAAGGCTCCCTAAGTGCACCAAAAACTGCCGTAATGCACCATGCTCTGCTCCAAAAAAAGCTCTGGTGCTTCTCTGGAGTGTTTGTTGCATGTAGGGCAGTCCATTAAAGTAAACGAGCTGCCCTGTGCGTGATGAATGAAACGCTCAAAAACACCCAAAACAAACGCATGAAGGAATGTGAGTTTTTGCTACATGGAGATGTGAATGAGGCCTCACATGTCTCCATCCACTCCCTCCTATGCACTTGTACAAAGATGGCCATTCACTATGCTGTCTGATTTTAGGATCTCTGTACAATTACCTTTAGATTTACCAGAACTAAAGAATAGGAGGACCCACCAAAAGGAACCTATTTAATCTAGATCAAATCAGACAGGTCCTTGTACTTCACAGCTGATGGGAGATCTAAAAGAGTTTGTACAAACAGTATATATAGGAAGTGGGTGGGAGGTGGTATTGTAATGAGGGAGATGTGGTCCAGAGTGGCGAACAAACCCTCTTCTGTGATGCAACAAGGAAGTGAAGGTTACTGGGAGATAACCTAACAGGAACTGAAAACTGAGAAAATGACAATCTAAAAACCCTTTTAAAACTACAAAAGAAACCTGACACAATTTTAAACCCCCTGTGGATAAGGTAAGTAAGATAAAAGCACATTGGATGGCTGGGCCATAGATGGCTTTGGAAAAGGTTTCTATGTATTATGAAAACGAAAAAACTGCCTGAAAAAGTGAACTTATCCTTTAATCTCCAAATATGGAAAGGCTGTGAAAATGTGGAATAGACTCTCTCAAGAGCTGGATCTGGCCAGCTCGGTAGATTGTTAAAAACAAAAAAAAAAGGCCTGGATTCTTTCCGAGATACACATAGTATAACTGGATACTAATATTTATTGGTAAAGTTGAGCCAGGGAATATCCAATTGCCTGTTGGGGGATCAGGAAGGAATTTTTTTCCCTTACTGAAGCAAATTGGATCATGGTTTATTGGGGTTTTTTTTTTGCCTTCCTCTGGATCAGTTGTGGGTATAGGATTGTATATATGAGGTGTGTGTGTGTTCTATATTGGTTGAACTGGATTAACTATGTAACTATGATACCAAGTATATTTATGAGCAACAGGAATTACTGTTTGAGGTGATTGTAGCCGTGATAGTGAAATTACAACAAGAATAATAGAGTACGATCTGTGATACTTTTATTTGCAATAACATCCAAATTTTTAGGACAAGCTTTCGGGTTATGCTCCCTTCTTCAAGGTCCAAGCAGTACTCAATTGTTCTTTTTGGAATTTAGTGTATGATTTGATACTGCAGTCAGTGGGAAGAGGATCTGCCTGAAGGAAATAAGGGAAAAATTGATTTTTGTAAAATCTTACCGTAAAATCCTTTTCTCTTAAGCTCATTGACAGACGTAGTCCTCGTTGATTAAAAACAACTCGGGTTATACTGCCCTCTACATGAGTAGGACTAGACAGGAAAGAAAACGTTCTGGCCACACCCTAGGGGCAGTCCCAGAGGGTATATCCTCTCACTTCCTGCTACAGCAAATCAGTTATGTCACAAAGCAGTGTTTAGAGAATTTTAACCCAACCCAACTCAAAAACAGAGGGACGGGTACTACGTCTGTCAATGAGCTTAAGAGAAAAGGATTTTACGGTAAGATTTTACAAAAATCCATTTTTCTCTGTCGCTCATTGACAGACGTAGTCCTCGTTGATTAATAACAACTCGGGACGTCCCAAAGCAGTACCACAAATGAGGGGTGGGATAACAGAAATCAAAATCCAGAAGGCCCAACCGGAGCCAACCAGAAGCATCAAGGACTCATCGAGCAAAAAGATGAGACCTAAGTGAAACACCCAACAAACCCTTGAGGTAGACCAACAGTCCCCTCAGATTGCGGCCTGCAGCACCTTGTGGCCAAAAGAGGCATCGGACGATGCCATCACATCAACTTTAGAAAATGTTGTAAAGGTATGAACCGACGATCAAGTCATCGCCTTGAAAACCTGGATCGCTGACGCCTGATGGCGGAAGACCCAGGAGACACTAGGCGCCCGAGTAGAGTGCGCCTTAACAGGGAACGGAGGATTCCGACCCTTAAAAGAATAAGCCTGTACCACCGTCTGACTGGTCCATTTAGATATGGTCGCGGCAGACACAGGCAACCCCCTTCAAGGGCTATCCGTGATCACAAAAAGTGAGTCCGTCTTACGAAAAACAAGTTCGTAGTAGTCAAGTGTATCCTTCTGAACCCCATCCAAGGAGTGTAATGCAAACTCCCAAGAATGGGTAGTCTTAGGACACGGGGAAGGTAACACAATATTTTTATTCAGATGAAAACTCTGAAAACCACTTAGGAAGGAAGGATGGATCTGGAAGAAGAACCACCTTATCCCTATGAACCACCAGATATGGGGAACGTCAAGATAATGCGGCCAGTTCTAACACCCTGTGTGCAGAAGTAATGGCCACCAAGGCGGCCACCTTCTGGGATAATGTAAGCAAGGGAATCTCCCTAATATCTTCAAAGAGAAGTTTCTGAAGAACCGACCACACTAAATTAAAATCCCAGGCGGTAAGGGTGCGCGCACTGGCGGAGCCAGATGTCGCACCCCCTGGATGAAATTCCGCACCAAGGAATGATTAGCCAAAGGTTTCTGAAAGAAGATTGCTAACGCCGAAACCTGACCCTTGATAGCGCTCAAGGACAGTTTCTGCTCAACCCCTTGTTGCAGACAGACCAAGATTCGGGTCACCAAATAGGTATGTGGGGGAAATCCAAAAGATTCACACCACGCCATATAAGACTTCCATGTGCTGGAAGTCGCTTTCCTTGCTTTAACTAGAGGTAGGAATAACTGAAGCTGACACTCCCTTGTCCTTCAGTACCTGGGTCTCAATGGCCAGGCCATTAAGCCAGCGATTGTAAAGCAAGATGGAAGATCGGTCCCTGAGACCGCAAATCCTCCCTGAGAGGAAGTCTCCAAGAAGCGTCCGCGACTAGCCTCACCAAGTCGGCGTACCAGGCTCGACGAGGTCAGTCCGGAATTTCCAGAATAACTGGAATTCCCTCCACCTCTATCCTGCGAAGAAGTTCCCGCAGTAACTTGAGAGGATGGAAGGCATGCCGTAGCTGATACTGCTCCCACGGGGCGATCAGAGTTTCTGCTGCGTCCGCTAGAGGATCGCGGGTGCGAGCTACAAACCTCCGCACCTTCCTGTTGAGCCAAGGTGCCAACAGATCCACATCCGGGGTGCCCCAATGAAGGGACAGCTAGTGAAAAACCTCTGGATGAAGAGGCCATGCCCCTTGACCCAGAATCTGATGGCTGAAATAATCTGCCTGCCGATTTCCCACCCCCGGAGTGAACACTGCGGGGAGATCCGGAACAAACCGTTCGGTCTAATGAAAGATGCTAGTCGTTTCGATGGCCACCAGGACACTCTAAGTGCCCCCTTCTTGACATAAGTCACGACCGTGGCATAGTGCGATTGGATCCGAATCGGGCTGCTCTAGAGCTGCTCGGTCCAGTAAATCAGACAAAATCTAATCGCTCTCAGTTCCAATACCCTATTGGTAACCTGGATGCTATCGGAAGGAATGACTTCCCCTGGTTGAGCATCGGAGGCTTCCTGGTCCGCTCGCTCAACCGGATCCGATTGTCCAGGAAATCGGAATTCTGATTCCATTAGAAAAAAATCTCCTTCAGGAGAATTCGGGTATGAGACTGGGTATACGGTACTGCCTCTAAGAAGGCCACCATCAGTCCCAGCCAATTGACGGACAGCAACATCCGAATCGTTGACTGAACCTTCTGGAGTTTCTCCGCAAGGAGAAACTTTCTTGCCCAGGATGTATCCAACATTAGGCCCAGATAGTTCAGTCTCCTGGTGGGAACCAGGGATGATCTTTGGGAAAGCGAAAAAAACGCTGATGTCCTGCGATGATGGGGATATAAGGATAGGCATCCTAAATGTCTATGGACGCCAGGAACTCCCCCTGATGCAGGGAGGCCACCACTGTTCGGATGGACTCCATCTTTCCCCAAGTCCAGAATTGGACGCACCTTGCCCTCTTTCCTGGGCATTGTGAGCAGGTTTGAATAGAACCCCTGAAACCGTTCAATGTTAGAAGGGAAGAATCGTACCGGTGGAAGTGATCGAAACTTGATCCTGTATCCTGGCCGTATGACCTTGCGAACCCCTTAGTCCGGGGTTCTGGCAAGCCATGGATCCGGAAACCGTTGAAGACATCCCCCCACCCCAGAGATGGGTAGGGGCGCATCAGGCTGTATACTTCAGGCTTGGCTGAGCCGGACTTTTTGTTTAGCCGACCAGCGCCCTTTGAAAAACCCTCTGACTCGCGGAACGAACAAACTCTTTATGAGCAGAAAGGGAAGATCCTCGTAGGTTACGAGGTCCTCTTTATCCTAACAGTCTGTGGCAAGACAGCAGGTGGTACCGTCTATCCTTTAAAGAGGGATTCCTCAAACGGATAGCGCCTAGCCATGCGTTAGGAAATAACAGGGGTTCGTTTCAAAACGACCCCATTTGGGTAAAGGAAAATCCTTCGCCCTTTTGGTAGGCTAACAAGTACCCAAAAAAGAATTTCAGTCTCAGCTACCTCTGCCGGTGTAACCTCAAGACTAAAGGTTTCCCGGACGGACACAACTAGTGCATCCATCACTCTTGTGCTATGGCGGAGGCAGAAACGTTCTCCTCACTGCTGAGGAGACATTACCTGAGACAACAGCCCCATAAGAGGGACCTGCAGCTGCGTTGACCAGCTCCGAATCCATATCTGAAGTATCAGATAAAAAATAGGGGTAGGCGGGGGTCGCTTCTTGACCCCCGTCCCTGACAGGCCACCTCCACCCGGGATACCAAGGACTCCAAAACTGCCGATAATGCATTAAAAACAAGTGGGGTACTGGAGGGTCCTGCGGCCACCTTGAGGGGATCAGGTGGGGATACCTATGCGGCAGGGTCAATGATTATACAAGACATTTGCCAGCGACAAAAAATGACAAAGTAAAAAACTTTTTTTTTTTTTGTATCCCCCAGTCGCAACAGCGCCCCTCAGTGTTACCTGCCTTTTTGGACCCCACAGAGAGAGAGAGAGACCCCAAGGCTCATCCCTGATGCACAGAAGTTTTCATCAGCTTGCTCAGTGCTGTCCTGTTACAGACAGGAAGTCTTTGGCCCTTTTTCCTGGGTAAAGGAGGCGGCTCCGCCCCTTAACACGCCTTCCGGCGCCTCCCCCTGGCTCCACGAGGTGTTTGGTCACCTCAAACATGTCCGCCCCCATGCTGGAGACACGAGGCTACGCCAATATGGCGGCCTCGTGTGCTCTGCAAGACAATGGCGGCGGCCTGTTAGGATAGCGGCGGCTTAGCAGCGGCCTGCGGGATGCTGTATTCGGCCTAGCGGCCTGCGGGAGTGCATCGGCCCCCCAAACTTCACCCTGGATGGTGATCAGCCTGGCCGGCGGTACCGGACCCTGGCCGGAAGGCAGCCTGCCCTTGCTGGAGGTGTGCGATCTGGACTGCAGTTATACATGCAAAGACATCGCCCTGTGAACACCTCTGACAGGTAGGATACCTTATGCTACCACAGTAATATTCTAGTACTGCCACTGACTTCAGTCATCTTTACAGTTTTGAAATGACATTAGATTGTCAGCTCCCAAACCAAGCCTCCTGGTTTCTTGTTCACAAAAATCACACTCAAATAGGGGGATCTGTGACATGTTATAGGATAGAGGGGAGACCCATCCTTACCATTTCAGAGAGGGGCCCGCGTTCACCACAAACCCGTCAGGGGGAAAAGGGGGAACATACTACTCACCATACCGGAACCAGGCGGGCGCCAACTCCTGACAGTACCCCTCTCCACCGGGGTGGGAGGGCTGTCGACCAATACGGACGCCGTGACTCATGGTCATTGGTGTTTAAGCGAGACGTTTAACTCGCAGGGTCAGTCCCCGTCCAGTGGGACTATGTCGCGGCCGACCCAGCGCGGAGCTATGGCCTGCACGCGCTCTTAGGCTGAACTGGGGTGACCACTGGATCTCAACATCCAGCCCATCGCCCAGTTCCAGCTTTCTTGCTTGAAGATCTCACAGGAACACTGGAGAAAAAAGCTGTCTAAAAAATCTTTCTAAGAAAAAAATCCTGCCAGGACCGAAGATCCTAGCAAGGCATCTAGGTCCTTACTCCTAACTAGACAGAAAAAAACTGATTTGCTGTAGCAGGAAGTGAGAGGATATACCTTTTGGGACTGCCCCTAGGGTGTGGCCAGAATGTTTTCTTTCCTGTCTAGTCCTACTCCTGTAGAGGGCAGTATAACCCGAGTTGTTATTAATCAACGAGGACTACGTCTGTCAATGAGCGACAGAGAAATTGGTGTTTAAGCATCAATAAAGGCGAAACCAACTGCCTGCATTCTATTTATTCTACTAGTATAATGTAGAGGGATGGTTAAAGCAGTATAAAATGATAAACATCCTCATTGATTGTATATTCTTTGGGTGATTCCTGTTCTGATTGCAGATTATTATTATTCAGTCATCACAAAGACTACTTTGATTTCTTATGATGTTTAAACAAATCCATAATTTATTGGTAAAAACTAGACCAACATTGTTTAAGCTGCAGTTGTGTTTGTGTGGTAAAGGCCAGGCAGGATCAAAGAAATCAGCAACCAAGCAGTGGTCAGGCAGGGCAGCTGACAAAGAGCAGAGAGCAGTAAAGAGCCAGAGGCAGATGGCGAACAGAGCAGTATCCAAGCAGGCGGCAATGAAATCAGTGATCAGGCAGGGGCAGGTGGTGAAGATATCAGTGACAAGAGAGGGGTAGGTGGTAAAGTGAATCGCTGACAAAGGAGGAGGAGTTGATGAAAAGATCAGTGACAAGACAGGGGCAGGCGGTGAAGTGATCAGTGACAAGGAAGAGGTAGGTGGTGAAAAGATCAGTGACAAGGAAAGGGTAGGTGGTAAAGAGATAAGGGACAAGGAAGGGGCAGGTGGTAAAGAGGTCAGTGACAAGGAAGGGGCAGGTGGTAAAGAGATAAGGGACAAGGAAGGGGCAGGTGGTAAAGAGATAAGGGACAAGGAAGGGGCAGGTGGTAAAGAGATAAGGGACATGGAAGGGGCAGGTGGTAAAGAGATCAGTGACAAGGAAGGGGCAAGTGGTAAAGAGATAAGGGACAAGGAAGGGGCAGGTGGTAAAGAGGTCAGTGACAAGGAAGGGGCAGGTGGTAAAGAGGTCAGTGACAAGGAAGGGGCAGGTATGTGGCAGAGTGAATAGTGATCTTTGTCATAGGAATGTCTGTCAATTGTTTCATTCTCAGCACTTGCAAAAACGAAATGCAGGTAAACCTTATTATACTTGACTATATACCTGTATGTACACTGAACAAAACGCAACACTTTTGTTTTTGCCCCCATTTTTCATGAGCTGAACTCAAAGATCTAAGACTTTTTCTAAGTACACAAAAGGTCTTTTTCTCCCAAATATTGTTCACAAATCTGTCTAAATCTGTGTTAGTGAGTACTTCTCCTTTGCCGAGATAATCCATCCACCTTACAGGTGTGGCATATCAAGATTCTGATTAGACAGCATAATTATTGCACAGGTGTGTCTTAGGCTGGCCACAATAAAAGGCCACTCTAAAATGTGCAGTTTTATTACACAGCACAATGCCACAGATGTCACAAGTTTTGAGGGAGTGTGCAATTGAGCTGTTGCTTGTGAATTTAATGTTCATTTCTCTACCATAAGCCATCAAGGCATTTCAGAGAATTTGGCAGTACATCCAACCGGCCTCACAACCGCAGACCACGTGTAACCACACCAGCATCTTCACCACCAAGATCGTCTGAGACCAGCCACCCAGACAGCTGCTGCAACAATCGGTTTGCATAACCAAAGAATTTCTGCACAAACTGTCAGAAACCGTCTCAGGGAAGCTCATCTGCATGCTCGCCGTCCTCATCAGCTGCGAACTGACTGCAGCTCGTTGTTGTAACCGACTTGAGTGGGCAAATGCTTACATTCGCTGGTGTCTGGCACTTTGGAGAGGTGTACATAGAAAAAGTCTTAGATCTTTGAGTTCAGCTCATGAAAAATGGGGGCAAAAACAAAAAAGTGTTGCATTTATAATTTTGTTCAGTATACTAAGAAACACTGGTTCTTTCTTTACCTAAGAATATTTCTCATTTAAAAAGTACTTAGAACAGTGCATATTTTCACAGCTTAAAACAGCTCTCTTGTAAATGCCAGTTAATACAAAAAAAGGAGCTTATTAAATCTCAAAATTACACTGGCATCTGATCTGAACACTGTAATTTTACCATCACCACAGAACATTTAGTTACCTCATCATATCGATACATCAGCTTTAATCCTCGACACGACTTCTGCTTCTCCACATGACGTAATGCACACTCCAGGCAAAACACAACGTTCTCATTCTCCTGCACAACCTTAGATAGGGAAGAAGACAGAAAACAGTATTATATACAAGAATACAAGCATGTCCGACATTGGCACTGGTCCAGTTTAGGAACCTTTAAGGATGGAGCGAGATCTGCACTGTACTCGCCAGTGGCGGTCAAAGTTTGATTTTGAGATTCTTGTGTTCTGCAAATAAGTCCTCTATATGACTCCACACATTCTAAAAAAAAAAAAAACATTTGAGCTGCAGCTCATTTTTCATCAATACTCTATATTGGGAGGATGTAAGCCTTTAGAGATCTTTGTGGCCATCTACACTGGAGATGCTTAGACTCTAAGCCAGTAGACCACAGCAGTATCAAATTTGCTGCAGAGATATTACAGATTGTCTTTATTTTTTGTACACCAAAGATGAACTACAAAGATGTGAAATATCCTTGTATCAACACATGCGTAACACAGGTGAGTCTTCTAGCAGCTACCAATATAAAATATGTCACAAGGCATTGCAAGCCAGCATCCCATAATGGTCTATGATGGCCTTCCACATCAAGTAAGTGACTGATAATGGACATCACAAATAATTCAAGTTTCAGATCGCAGCTGTGGCTTTACATGAAGTGGAAATTGTTTCTCCTTATAAGTCACCTCATCTTACCCTATAATTCTGTAAACACAAGAAACCATTATGGTTTCTACAGAAAATACTAAATTTACCTTAAGCTGGCTGCATACATTTCCCCAATAATTTCATTTTATTTATTTAATTATTTATTTTTACTACAGGTTTATGTCATGATAGCAGCAATTCTGCAGTTTCTCTGCTGGCTGCAGAGGTCTCTGTACTGAAGAGTACAGGTCATATTCCATCAGCTGGCCATGTATACACTATGTGAATAGGGGAGGAACTAATTTTGGATTGCAATGTATTTTTTCGCAATGACCATTCTTGCTCCTACATGAGAGTGGACATAGATGGGTTACATTTTGTAATACTGACCTAAATATTACTGAATTCTATTTTTGGAGTATTGCAGCTTAGTCTAAAACTAATTCTAGGATGAATGCTAGGGGCCTTTTCGCACACATACAGATGCAAAGGAAGTACATTAAATGTAACATCTAGTTTCACTAAATTAATAATTCAAAATGCAGCAATTAAATTGAAGAGCACTGAAAATCCACAGTGTTAACAGCAGCAGAGTGCTTAGTTACATAGTTAAATTTCCCAAGCAGCTTTGTCCAAAAATCTCTCTACATATGTTTAGCACCCCAGTGAATCTCCTTGCTAATAAGACTTAGTAGGTCAACTTAGTTTCCTTTCCAAAGTCTTCACTTACTCACCATGGACAGATAACAGAGGTGCTGGCATATCTGACATCTCCTCTCTGAACTCTCCAACTGCAACCATTTCCGAGGCTTCTTCTTCCCATCTATTGTCGAGTTGCTGGTGTCGTGACTTCCGTATCGTGCAGAAGAGTGGAGACCCGCCTCAAAGAGCTCCTTTCTCTGCCTCAACTCTGTATCCCTGACCAACAAAAAAGCAAGTTAGAAACTGCATTGCCCGCCACTCAACCCAGACTACAAAGCTCTTCTGCTTCTTTGTAGTGAAGGCCAAGTGACTCTAAAACTATATTCACCTAAACAGGGAAGGTATTTGTTAACAGCATATAGCCTACATGCATACAGCTCATAATTCTTTTTCTGAATTTCCTTTAGTTTTCAAACACACTGCTTTTATGAGCACGAAAAGATGGGAGACGTTACAACATATAGTTACGATTATTGTTCATCAACAGGTACCCCTTGGCCACAATACCGCTATATAGTAGACAAAAAAAAACAGCATTACAGGGGAAACAGGAGACACCATATCATACACGAATACCAGTAAGCATTGTAAATGCATAAAACCGGTTGAGCTGGGCAATGCCTGCCTCTATTTAATCTGCGCAGCGCTCGTTCATTCAAAAGGGTGACAGATATTGTAACCTGTCTGGCCATAATGATTGGAAATGAAGGAATGACTTTGAACAGGACCAAGTGCTATATACACTTTGTCCCCTAGGGAGTTAAAATGTTTAATGATAGATCTTCTTTGAGTATGATAAAAAATATAAATATCTTATCTAAGGTTTTCAATATGTCTGCTACATACAGGAAAACCATCTTGCACCGACGAACCAACGGGTTTACCTAAAGGAGGAAATAGCAGCCAGCAAAAAAGAAAAAAAACGTTTAGGCCTTCTGCACACTGGGCATTTAGCCCCACTGATGTCCAGAGTTTAGGTGCGAGCGGAAAGAAGACGTACACTGTCAAGCGCCCCTGCCAGCAGCCTGTAAAATACTATAAAAGGCTGACAGCTGCTACAGCTGGACGATGCACCGAGTGCTTCTAGCATCTCAAACCCCCATGGAGGAATTCTTGGAAGGCAGACTGCTTGTGTTGTGGGCATTCGTCCCTGGGAGCATACTGCCATAAATTTTACTACGGCTTAGTGCATCGTCCAGCTGCAGCAACTTTCAGCCTCCCAGAGTTTTACAGGCTGCCCGCAGCGGGGCTGGACGGTGCACCTGTACCTTCCACCCGAACCTAAATGCCCGAGTTCCATGCACTGGGGTGCACTAGTGTGCATGAGGCCTTAAAAAGTCACAGTGAACATATACAACAGGCCTCTTTTCTATTACCTGAGCTCTCCGAGCAGAGTAGAAATGACACCCAGAGTTGGGCTGTTCTCTTTTTTCGCCTCAGCTGTTGCAATTTGATACAGTAATTTCTCCATGGAGAACGGCTTTGCTATGTGTCGACGTTTCATTTCCTGTAAAAGAGACATTTATGTTTACAGCAGGTGGAAAGTTTGCAAGGAAGAAAAAGAAACATGAAACGCAGTGCACTAAATCTTCCTGATAAACAGCTAGCATTGGCAGTGGTGTGCAGGTGGGAAATAGGCTATGTAGATATAAGGTACAAAAGTCATTATTCCCCCTATGCAAAAATAGCATACATACATATGGTCATCAAGTATTTTCTTTCCTTTAAATACATGCAGCAATGTCAAACATCTGAGCATGGGAATGTTAACAGCTTCAGCTAGATGACATATTTAAGAGCCATATAAATTGACATCGTGCTTAGCGTTCTGAAAAGGCTATACACGAGGAGAGGTACAAATCTGGTCTCAGTTGCTGTAGTCCTAGGGTTTCACACAAGTAGCAAAATGTCTCCCTGTGTGTGGTATGTCTGCAGGATAAGTAGCTCTCTGCTCTCCTCGGAGTAAAATAAAAATAACAAATGGCCACTGCCCCCACCTATAACTGGTCTTTGCAGCAAGGAGCACCAATTCCCAGCTCAACTTACCTACCAGCTTGCAACCAACCAAATTATCTCAATAGTATGCATTAAAAACAGTGGTTTAGTTTGCAGACATTTGCAAACATGTGTAAACTGCAGAGCCACTTCACGGCACCCCAGTATTATCTGCAGTCTTAACTCTATACATTTGTAAGAGCTTCCACAGTGGAAGCACATGCAAGATGTTGGAACACTGTTGGAATACTGATGAGGGGACGCACCTTTGCTGCTATTGTGCTATATGATGGGTTTCCAGTGCGCCCCTCTACCTTTACTGAGTGGTAGGCCTCCTCCAGGTTCACCTTCCCCCTTCCTATCCATTATAATGCATATGCTTCCAATGTGGAGGCTCTCAAAAATGTACAGAGTTAAGACTACAGATAATGCTGGAGTGCCGTCAAGCGGCTCTGCAGCTTATGCATAGATTTGCAAATATGTGCAGACTAAACCCCTTTTTTTAATGCATACTTTTAGATAGGATAATTTGGTTGGTTGCAGGCTGGTCAAAAAGTTGAGCTAGGAATTTTCTTTGGTTTAGAATAAAAATGTGCCCATAGACAACAGAATGATTAGGTTATCCATCTCTCCTGTAGTATGTATTCCTGCATATGTGTACACAGTTACAGGTGATCTATCCACACCATACTAGTATGAAAACACAGAGGCACCACTTAACATGAAAAGTAGAAAATCATTGGTAATAGGGGCTGGTACCATTTTACCATACTTTTGTGGAGACCTTCAAAACTCAGAATACCCACAGCCAATGGATTGTAGGAAAGAGTCTATAGGCCATGCTAAGTTAATTATGCAAGGTATCATATATTCAAGCTTGTGAAAAGGGACTTGATTATACTTCTACACAAAACCAGACTGACCTCCATTCTGCCCCTAGCACACAAAGCAAATCAATATTCAACAAAAATCAGGAAACATGTTAGTAGCTTCTTACATGTTACAGGACATTCTGCAAAAGATGTATCCTTGGAGCTCACTAGTATCTTGGTGCTGCAAACACATAGAAGTAACCTGCTACACATTTTCTAGGAATACCCTGTTCACACGTCCTTCTGGTCTTCAGTCCAGGCACTGTTTCAAACTTACCGAGGTCCCAATTAGTAATGCCCCTATGGCTTTTCTGTTTCACATTAACTACCTTCCAGTCAAGAAATAAAAAATTCACTGCTAATCCACCTAGTATATGGGGTCAGTGTGCATTCCTATCTCATGGAAACAGACATCTCCCACTTTAACTCATTGGCTTTTGCAAATGATTGAAACCATGCAAATTGAAGATTCATGGTGATCTACGGTGAAAAAAATGGTAAAGCTTGAGAGACTTCTATGTCATCCCAGAATATAGTTTACATCTTCTATAGGACCTCACTTGACTAAAATTCTCCTTTATCATAGCACTAACTTTGGCCTTCTCTTTAAATTTTCAATTTGAAATCCAAAGTTAAACCACTCTTTGTCCTGCCTCCGCTGCAGGCCAAGGCTGACCACACTCCCCCTTTCCATCACACCCCCCCCCCCCCCCCCACATAATTTCCCATCCTCCTCATTATACAAGTTTTTAAAACAGAGGCTCTCAGCACACAGAGCTACCTCAGTCACGCGATTGGGGGGAACTGTAGTCTTATTATGTATTTTGGAAACAGGCTTGTTCGTTTTTGCGCATTCTTCATCTCATACGGGACACTTTCTATTCTTCATCAATCATCAGTTACAAGCCTTTCTGGTAGAACTGTCAATTGTACTGCATTCACCTTTTTCATTGTATGACACTGTATCTACTCTGTTTACCTCTGTATCTTGAGAGTTTTCTTGAAATAAACAAGCCTAATTAAAAAAAACAAAAAAAAAAAGAATGCAGGAGCCAATTGACACTTAAGTCAGATATAATTCTCTTAAAATCTCCAAGACACCTACTGTTATTTTCAGTAATATTCCCTAAAGGGAAAGTTGCTGTTCACTTCGTAAAGTGATTATTAATGTACTTCTAAAGGCAGAAGGTTTTTTTACTTTAATGCAATAAGGTAAAAAACCTTTGGCAAGCAGCTTCCCCCTTATACATATCTGAGCCCTATCTTGATTCAGCAATATGCATTAGAGCAAAAACACTCAGATAACAGTTTGAAGAACCTTGTGGTCCAAAGCTCATATTAGTTGAGGCCTGAATGTCCTCCTGGTAGAACTTGGAAAACATCAACACCTCTGGTGCAATAATGGGATTTTTGTACTTACGGTAAAATAGTTTTCTCTGAGTTTGACGGACACAGCGCTCCATAAATCATAACTAGTGGGTTATATTGCCTCCTTCAAGAGTAGGACTAAGCAGAACAAGAAACACCTGGCTACGCCCATGGGCCATCCTCAGTTGGTATATAACTCCCCTCTCTGCTCTAGGTAATCAGTTTAGTAGCAAGCAGTATTAGAAGTATCAGAACTCCATAGAGGGGTGGGTGCTGTGTCCCTCGATGAACTTAAAGAAAAGGATTTTACGGTAATTACAAAAATCCCATTTTCTCTTTCGTTCATTGTCGGACACATCGCTCCATAAATCATAACTAGCGTGATGTCTAAAAGCATGCCAAAAGGAAAATAACCCAAGGCTAAACATAAGAGCCCTTAACCAGGACACAGGAGCCCTGAACCGGGATACCCGTCTAAAAAAATAAAAGTTTAACCACTTGCCGACGCCCACCGCAGATATACTGCGGCAGGCTGGCTCGGCTGCACGAACGTGCCCGCCCCCACTAGGCAGTTGGGATTGCCGACGGGCACCCACGATCGCTCCCCGCTGAGAGAGAATGACAGTCTGCTGTCATTTGTCATAAACACAGCAGACCGTTGTCCTCTCTGAAATGAACACAGAGTGCCTGTGATCCTCCTATTTAGGATCACAGGTCTCTGTGTTCATTTCACAAGTCCCTCCCCCATACAGTTAGAAAACACTCCCCTAGGCTCACACTTAACCCTTTGATCATCCCTGGTTTAACCCCTTCCATTATCATTATTACATTAACAGTGCATATTTTTAGCACTAATTACTGTAGTAATGTCACTGGTCCCCCCCAAAAATGTCAGTTAGGGGTCCGGTCTGTCGCAGATCGCCGCCATCACTAGTAAAAAAAAAAAAAAAAGAAATCTTTCCCCTAGTTTGTAGACGCGATAACGTTTGCGCAAACCAATCAAAACACGCTTATAGGGGTTTTTTTTACCCAAAAATATATAGCAGAATACAAATTGGCCTAAAATGATTAAAAAAATTAGATTTTTACATTTTTTTGGGAATGTTATATAGCAGAAAGTGAAAAAATATATATTTATTTTCAGCAGAAAGTGAAAAATATATATTTATTTTCAGAATTGTCATTCTTTTTATGTTTATAGCGCAATAAAAAAAAAAAAACAACGCACAGGTGATCAATTACCACCAAAAGGAAGCTCTATTTGAGGGAAAAAATGACAAATTTTATCCATGTACAGCGCTGAATCGCAAAAAATGGCCTGGTCATTAAGGGGGCAAATCCTTCCAGTCCAGAAGTGGTTAAAGAAAAAACACCCCTCAGGAGGGAGCAACCCCTCCTAAACAGCAGCCTCCAAAACTTTCCAGCCAAAAGAAGCATCCACCTTATAGAATTTTGCGAAGGTATGCATGGACGTTCAAGTGGCCGCGTTGCAAACTTGCGATATTGAAGCCTGATGGAAGGTCCAAGAAGCACTCAGCGCCCTAGTAGAATGTGCTGTGACAGGGAAAGCTGGAACCTGACCTTTAATGGAATAGGCTTGAGTCACCGTCTGTGTGATCCATCTGGATGGAGTAGGTAGCCGAAGATGCGGCCAGCCCTTTTCTTGGTCCGTCCGTAACCACAAAAAGTGAGTCTGACCTCCGAAAAGACTCAGTAGCTGCTAGATACACCTGAATCGCACGAACCACATCCAAGGTATGCAAGGCAAATTCCTTGGGAGGAGCCGGCTTGGGACACAAGGAAGAAACACAATGTCCTCATTCAAATGGAAGTCAGACAACTTTGGGCAGGAATGATGGACGGGGACAAAGAACCACTTTATCCCTATGGACCACTAAATTGGGACTGCAACAGGATAATGCCGCCAATTCCGATACCCTGTGGGCCGAGGTAATAGCCACAAAGAATGTCACCTTCTGGGACAACGTAGGCAAGGGAATTTCCCGAATATTCTCAAATGGAGGTTTCTGGAGAACCAAAAGTACTACATTTAAATCCCATGGTGGCAAAAGAGACCATACAGATGGAGCCACATGTTGATCCCCTGAATGAAGGTACGAACTAAATGGTGCGTGGCTAGGGGTCACACAAGGCAGACACCTGGCCCTTGATGATACTCAAGGCCAATTTCTGAAAAACGCCCAGTTGAAGAAAGGTTACAATCCAAGCCAAAGAAAAGGATCGAGGATGAGCATCAATCGACTCACACCAAGAAATGTACGCTTTCCACGTACGGTGATAATCTTGCTATAAGTTGACTTCCTCGCCTTCACCACAGTATGGATCACTGATCCAGACAGACCTCTATCCCTCAGTACCTGGCTTTCAATAGCTAAACCATTAAAACCAGCGACAGTAAAGCAGGATGGTAAATCAGCCCCTTGGGACAACTGGTCTTCTCTGAGAGAAAGCCCCCAGGAACTGCGGAAGAAGCCTTAGCCGAGGATAATACTGGCCTTACTGTGGCCCTTGGATGCCTGTGGCGTCTGTCAGAGGACCCCATGACCTCATCACAAACTTCGGTACCCTCCTGTGGAGCCGAACCTGCTAAAGGAGCTGCATGTAAGACACTACAAACAGAACTGTCTTGAGGTGGATACCACCAGACACAGAACCTGTATGCAAAATGAGAGAGAGAACTATCTGTGTGACTGCAGCCGGTAAATCACAGCCTGTGGTCCCTAAAGTTTGTGCAAAGGAAGGACCACCCTGGTCAGAAATAGAATCAGACCTAAGTAAATCAATTTCCTGGACAGGGATAATAGGGACTTAGGTAGTTCAGACATCACCTGAACCTTTGCAGAAATTAAATCCGCACAAGGAGACTCAGGACCTGAAAAGAACAAGCTTTGTCCCCCTTTCTGGGTACCCCGAAAAGAAACATTTTGCAGATCTCCTTGACGCTCCCCAAAGAAGTCCACAGGGCGGGAAATTAGCGAAAAATGTGACCCCACCCCAATAATGGGTGAGGGCAGAACTTCATGCTGAAGGAGTCTTGTCTGCTGGTCAGGGGAAGCTAGCTCTAGGCTTACCCGACCAAGGTTGCTTGGAACCTCGCGGTGAAGATTTAAAAGATCCATTTCCCTTATTCTCCGTCCCAGAAACACAAAATGTTTTATGGGCTGATAAGGAGGGCCCCCATCTGTTTCGAGGCTTCTTCACTTTCAATGACTGTGGCGGGAAGGTACTCTTCCCTCCCTGTGATACCCATAATGATGTCATCCAGGGTAGCCCCAAACAAGCGATCGCCTTGAAAGGGCAGATCAATGAGAGCTTTCTTAGAGACTTGGTCTGTGCACCAAATCTTAAGCCACAGGATGCGCCTAATCACCACCGCTGCAAACAGAAAGTTTGGACAGCACAGGAGCTGTATCCAAAGCTGCATCACAGATAAACTGCAGCCCATGGACCAACTGGACCGCTAAATCAACATAAGCAGTGGGGACTTGCACACCCCCCAGTTCCTTGGACCATTCACAGTTAGGGTCTGAGACACCAGGGCTGAGGCAAAGACTGGCCGCAATGCCGAACCAGCCATAGTAAACATGCTGCATGCCACAGCCTCTGCTTTTTTGTCAGCCGAGTCCTTAAAAGGATGGGGATTACTCTACTGGGATCATGGTTACTTTACTCAACCTGGAAACGGGAGGGTCCACCAATGGTGGATTAGCCCACTTTTTTAAAAGTGAATCCTCAAAGGGGTAACATACAGCAAAACGTTTGGGGGACCACAAAGGGTAGTTTTGTTTGCTCCCATTCCTTACAGGAAAACCTGTCAAATTAAGGCATATAAGTAAACAGCTTTGGAGTAAGATGCGATTTGTGCGTACCAAACCACAAAGCCACGTCCGTGGCTACATCAGCCGCTTCCTCCATTTTTAAAGTCTCACGCACTGCAGTGAGAAGTGCATCTACGAGCGCTTTTTTTTGCTGCGACCATGGAGGAATCATCCTCACTATCGGATGGATCAGGGGGTGTGATATTAAATCCCCCTGGATGGGCCACATCCACAGGGGCATCAGTTTCAGAATCAGATGAGACAGACTGAGCAGGGGACGCTTCCTCCTGGGCCTTTGCCCACATGCCACTTCCACCCAGGACACTAAGGACTGCAGGACCGCCGTCCGTGCAACCATGGGAATCTGAGGTTTCCGAGGGAACTGCTACCTCCATGAGGGGGGTCAGTGGGGGAGATGCTCAGGGCACCTTTCAGCAGGGAGAGAGATTAACAGAGACACCTAAAGACTCATCCTACCGACCTGAGGAGTGCCAAGAATCCGAACCCCAGCATCATCATGGATGCTATCCCTGTTCGTATGTCCCGGGCATAGGAAGAGGAAACTAAGGAGGGAGAGGAGGAGCATCCCCTCAAGGCTTTAGTTGTTTCTGACATCATCTGGCTACACAAACATGGCAACCAACCAGAGGTCAGACAGTCTAAAGTAAAAGTGCCATTGTGACACTTCAAGGGGGTCCATGAACAATCCACCTACGGTCTTACAGTGTGAAAGTATTTCATCGAATTGTACCAAGGCAGAATGGTTCAATAAGTTCTGCAAATGTGAACTCCGGAAGATTTACCCCCTCTTCATGACCAGGACATTTTGTGTTACATAGCACTGCGTTATTTTAATTGACAGTTGTGCGGTCATGCAACACTACATAAATTAATTTATGTAATTTTTTTCCAACAAAAAGAGCTAAAAAAATTAAAGGAACACTGCCAACACATCAGATTTCAATGGGGAAAAATATCAAGATGGATATATATACTGATATGGACTGGGTAATGTGTTAGGAACGAAAGGATGCCACATCATTTGAGGGAAATGAAAATTATCCACCTACAGAGGGCTGAATTCAAAGGCACCCCTGAAATAGAAGTGGAAAACTCATGCAGCAGGCTAGTCTATTTTTCTAAAATCTCATTGCAACAACTCAAAATGGTACTTAGTAGTTTGTATGGCCCCCACGTGATTGTATGCATGCCTGACAATGTCGGGGCATGCCCCTGAGACGACGGATGGTGTCCTGGGGTATTTCCTCCCAGATCTGCACCAGGTCATCACTGAGCTTCAGAACAGACTGTGGTGCAAGCTGGCAGCGTCGGATGGACCGAAACCTAATGTCCCAGAGGTGTTCTATTGGATTTAGGTCAGGCCAGCGTGGGAGCCATTCAATGGTATCAATTCCTTCATCCTCCAGGTACTGGCTAGCATACTCTCGCCACATGAGGCCGGACATTTCCCTGCACCAAGAGGAACCCAGGACTCACTTCTCCAGCATAGGGTCTGACAATGGGTCCAAGGATTTCATCCTGATACCCAATGGCAGTCAGGGTGCCATTGTCCAGTCTGTAGAAGTCTGTGCGTCCCTCCATGGATATGCTTCCCCAGACCATCACTGACCCACCACCAAACCGGTCATGCTGAACGATGTTAAAGGCAGCATAACATTCTCCATGGCTTCTCCAAACCCTTTCATGTCTGTCACATATGCACAGGGTGAACCTTCTCTCATTTGTGAAAAGCACAGGGCGCCAGTGGCAGACCTGCCAATTCTGGCCTTCAATGGTAAATGTCAACTTGAGCTCCACAGTGGCGGGCAGTGAGCACAGGGCCCACTAGAGGACGTCAGGCCCTTAGGCCACCCTCATGAAGTCGGTTTCTGATCGTTTGGTCAGAGACATTCACAGTCAAACCAGTGGCCTGCTGGAGGTCATTTTTTAGGGCTGACACTGCTCATCGTGTTCCTCCTTGCACAAAGGAGCAAATACTGGTCCTGCTGATAGGTTAAGGACCTTCTACAGCCCTGTCCAGCTCTCCTAGAGTAACTGCCTGTCTCTTGAAATCTCCTGCATGCTCTTGAGACTGTGGTGGGAGACAAAGCAAACCTTCTGGCAATGACATGTAGTGATGTGCCACCCTGGAGGAGTTGGACTACCTGTGCAAACTCTATAGGGTCCAGGTATTGTCTAATGTTATCAATAGTGACACTGACCCTAGCCAAATGCAAAACTAGTGAAAAACAGTCCGAAAAGATGAGTAGGGAAAAAATTGCCAGTGGCCTCCAACTGTAAAACCATTCCGGTTTTGGAGGTTGCCTCATTGTTGCCCATCTAGCGCACCACAGCAGCTGAAACTGATTAACAACCCCCTCTGCTACCTAATTGACCAGATCAATATCCCAGGAGTTTAATTGACTTGATGCTATACTCTGACTAAAAAGTGTTCCTTTAACTTTTCTAAGCAGTGTATATGAGAGGCATTAAGCCTTTTGGTCCCTCTAGGGTTAATTAATACTAGCCTTATGCATCGCCTTGATTTTTGTTTGGTTAAACAAGAGTTAACAGTACTGGCCTCCTGCTCCCACCCCTCCCACTCTTTAGAGCACATAAAGACTTGTCCTTTGGCCAATCTCCTTCCTATGGTTTGATAAAGGTACGGTCCTGTTGCCCTGAAACATGTAACCACGCCTCCTCCACTACCTGTAATCGTCACCCAGCTGAGAGAGGTGCTGATTCAAGCTGCAGCCATCTTGCTAAACCCAAAAGCCGCTGCTGCTTATGCTCCAGCCTAATGCCTAAGAGTTTTACTTTAATCAACAGTTTCTGGTCTGACCTCTGCTTCAGTCAGCTGCTTGCCTGCAAAGCTCACAGTGATCCTATGGCGGTCTATATAGGTTTATGACAATCCTTGATCCACTTTTTTATTAGTGAGTACACTTTTTAGCCTTTATTCTTTTCAATAAATCTCTACACCTAGATGGAGGCGCTCTCATGTGTTTGTTTTAAATATATATATATATATATATGCATTATCTGAGACCTAATCAGAGAGGAGTGGTATCCAGTTCACCTGGTGTCCCCTACCACTCTCCTGGCCCTCATACGTGCCCCGGAAAATGTCGGTTTGGGTCTAGTCAGTGCAATAGTTCATTCATTTTCTTGGAATTTTTACTGTAGCTTCGGAAGGAAGGGGATGTTAGACATGGAGACAGAGGCACAGAAATCAGAGAGGGACTGGAGGTTTAAGTTGATGAACAGAGTTAGGAAGCCAAGGAAGAAAGTAGAAAGTAGGAGATGAAGACAGTGGTGCATAAATTATACAGTGTCAGCAGGACCAGATATTGATTAAGCAGCGAGTAGAGACACCAAGGAGAGCAAAAGGTTCAGAAGGGGTCACGAAAGGGGTAAACACAATTCTTGATATGACACAGGAAAATGAAAGGAGATCCTGTCATCAACTTTAAAAATAAAATTGCAGATAAAAGCACAGAAAAATCAAGTATTATCTTTGCTCAGTTCATTCGTTTTTTTCTTTCCATAAACTATTTTTATTTAACTGCATGTGCCTTTAAACTTGATAGAAAAACTGACTATTCAATTAGCACAACATCTTCTATCTTCACACATCATAGCCTCCTCCTCTTCCAATAGTGTCTAATTACTATTTGTGTTGACCTACTCCAGTGCCCCATCGTTCGACCTCAGCATCTAGATGTTGGGGGTGGGGTAAAGGGTAATACTATAGAGTGCTTCTTAAGTGAGTCTATTGGGGCTGCTGACATCACATCATAAATGGCGGTGCCCAGCAGCAGTGTCAGCGATTCTGGGGTATACCCTAGTTAGGCTTTAACCACTTTACAATCACCCTATTGTAGCTTTACTGCTACAGGGCGGCCGCTGTGTGCAGGATCACATATATACACAGTATCTCACAAAAGTGAGTACACCCCTCACATTTTTGTAAATATTTTATTATATATTTTCATGTGACAACACTGAAGAAATTACACTTTGCTACAATGTAAAGTAGTGAGTGTACAGCTTGTATAACAGTGTAAATTTGCTGTCCCCTCAAAATAACAACACACAGCCATTAATGTTTAAACTGCTGGCAACAAGTGAGTACATCCCTAAGTGAAAATGTCTAAATGGGGCCCAATTAGCCATTTTCCCTGCCTGGTGTTATGTGACTTGTTAGTGTTACAAGATCTCAGGTGTGAATGGGGAGCAAGTGTATTAAATTTGGTGTTATTGCTCTCACTCTTTCATACTGGGCACTAGAATTTCAACATGTCACCTCATGGCAAGAAACTCTCTGAGGATCTGAAAAAAAGAATGGTTGCTCTACATAAAGATGGCCTAGGCTATAAGAAGATTGCCAAGACCCTGAAACTGAGCTGCAGCACGGTGGCCACGGCCATACAGCGGTTCAACAGTTTCCACTCAGAACAGGTCTCACCATGGTCGACCAAAGAAGTTAAGTGCACATGCTCAGCGTCATATTCAGAGGTTGTCTTTGGGGAAATAGATGTATGAGTGCTGCCAGTATTGCTGTAGAGGTTGAAGGGGTGGGGGGTCAGGCCCATACGCCGCACACTGCATCAAATTAGTCTGCATTACTGTCATCCCAGAAGGAAGCCTCTTCTAAAGATGATACACAAGAAAGCCCACAAACAGTTTGCTGAAGACAAGCAGACTAAGTACACGGATTACTGGAACCATGTCCTGTGGTCTGATCAGACCAAGATAAACTTACTTGGTTCAGATGGTGTCAAGCATGTGTGGCGGCAACAAGGTGAGGAGTACAATGACAAGTGTGTCTTGCCTACAGATAAGCATGGTTGTGGGAGTGTCATGGTCTGGGGCTGCATGAGTGCTGCCGGCACAGGGAGCTACAGTTCATTGAGGGAACCATGAATGCCAACATGTACTGTGACATACTGAAGAAGAGCATGATCCTCCTCCATTTGGAGACTGGGTCACAGGGCAGTATTCCAACATGATAATGACCCCAAACACACCTCCAAGACGACCACTGCCTTGCTAAAAAGGCTGAGGGTATAGGTGATGGACTGGCCAAGCATGTCTCCAGACCTAAGGCCCTGTTCATATCTGAGTGTTTTTCAGCTCCTAAAACGCTCATCTCTAAAGTCTCAAAATGCCAAACAAGCAAAATCCTATTCATCCTATTCATTTTAATGGCCCCTGTTCACATATGATCGTTTTGTCGAAAGCAAAACTCCTGAAGCTCAAAAAAGTACATGAGCTTCTTTTTTGGTAGATTACAAGCGTTTTTGTTAGATGTCAATGCCTCCAAACACCTGCAAAAAACACCAGAAATCGCTTGAAAAAAGCCCAAAAAAACACATGAAAACAATACGCTCAGGTGTGAAAGGAGCCTGAACCTATTGAACATCTGTGGTGCATCCTCAAATGGAAGGTGGAGGAGTGCAAGGTCTCTAACATCCACCAGCTACATGATGTCATCATGCAGGAGTGGAAGAGGACTTCAGAGGCAACCCGTGAAGCTCTGGTGAACTCTATGCCCAAAAGGGTTAAGGCAGTACTGAAAAATAATGGTGGCCACACAAAATATTGACACTTTGGGCCCAATTTGGGCATTTTAACTCAGGGGTGTACTCACTTTAGTTGCCAGTGGTTTAGACATTAACCTCCCTGGCGGTATGATTATGTCAGGAATTATGTACCAAAAGCGGTACAATTTTTTGCATGGAAATTTGGCGTTATGTATTGAAGGCCTACAATTCTTAGTAAACACTTACTTAAAACTTACCAAAACAAGACTCTAGTAGACATCCCAGATGTGATAAATTTGAAACACAAACACATGAATTATAATCTAATCAATAATATTATTTTATTCAATAATGCAATGAAAAATAATGAAATTTGTCAAACAAAGAAATTCAATACACATCCTGAGTGTGAAACAGTTTGAAGCATGGAACTAGACAAAGTCCGACGTTGCAATCAGGACAATAGTACCTTGTTTCCTTTCTGACTTTTCTTCCATTGCCATCCTTCTTGGAACAGCAAACGACGCACATCCTGGTAGGCGCTAACTTTCTTGTGGTTGGCGGTACAAAGTCTACAAAATGACGGCCTGTCAGGCATTCTGGATTGCCAACGTCAACAGCGCGTCGTCTGGGTCTGTTAGCAGATACTGATGGCGTCGGGTGGTTGACAAAAATCTGCTCAGCCACCTTCCAGATAAAGTCAGAATGAACAAGAGGTATGGTAGTGTTTGCTTTATAAAGGATATAGGCGTTCCAAAGGCATTGTTCAAGGAGATGCCTGAAAATCTTTTTGTAGTACTTTTTCTGTTGCTTCCGCATCGCCGGGTAAAATGTCATTGCCTGATCGGCTCGGTCGACACCTCTCATTGCGTGATTATAGTCGATCACGACTTGTGGCTTCAGCACATCTGTTCCCGTGTTTTGTGCGGACCATGGCAGTGGAGGTGCTGTGCACGGTGCTCATGAGACACACGTCCTTTTTGTCTCGCCACCGCATTGCCATCATTTTACCCTTTTGAAAGGCAACCATCTCTCCTTTTTTTAGTTTTTTCCTGCTAAACATTGATGGCATGTCACGCCGGTTTGACCTAACAGTACCATACCCATCAGTTTTGTTTAGGAGCAAAACCTCTTAAAGTTCCGGAGAGGTGTAAAAATTGTCCGTTGTCACGCATTATCCCTGGTTCAGCAATGGGTCCAGCAGTGAAAGGACAGAGGATGTGGCCATCCCATAGCCGCTGTACCTGGGATTGAACTTGGTACCTTTCCCGGTGTAAATGATAGCATTCCAGATATATCTGGTGGACGACTCACAGAGCATATACAATTTGATGCCAAACCGCGCTCTTTTGGATGCAATAAATTGTATCCAGCTCAGGCGCCCCTTGTAGGTCATTAGACTTTCATCCACACTGACATCAGAGTCAGATGACAAATCTCTCCACGACTCACTGTCGCTCTGTTCTGTGAGCAGCTCTGTGTCGCTGCCGCAGTCGCTCAGCTGATCCAAAAGCGCATATGTAGGACAGCGCTTTTTTGATGCCATTTTCAAATGATTTTATTTCTCACAAATGACAATGGCAAGGGGCACTGAAAGGGCACTGTGTCTTTTACTAAGGTGATACAATGTAATCCTCTCAGATTACACTGTATCACCTCCTTTTTAGGTGTTTGTGTTTGTTGCAACTTTGAATTTCCCTCCCAGTTCCGCTCCCATGCAGCATTTCTGCTGCAGGGGAACGGAACCAGGAAGTCGTCATACCGACGGACGAGCGGCGGGGATCTTGGTGGAGATCATAACAATGGGAGATCATCGCTGGATCGCCGGAGAAGGTAAGGAACCCTGCTGCACGCTCTGCACATCCACCCCGAGCGTGATTCGGGGATACTGATAGTAGCATGGAAAATTCCCCCCGAGTCACGCTCGGGGATACCGCTAAGGGGGTTAATGGCTGTGTGTTGAGTTATTTTGAGGGGACAACAAATTTACACTGTTACACAAGCTGTACACTGTCCGATTTGTCCGCTGCAATATCGCAGTCCCGCAAGAAGTCACTGATCGCTGCCATCACTAGTAAAAAAAAAATAATTCCGTAAATATATAGTTTGTGGACACTGTAATGTTTGCACAAACCAATCAATATAAGTGTTGGGATTTTTTTTAACCAAAATATGTAGTAGAATACATATTGGCCTTTTTCAATATGGTCGGCCTTTTTTATAGCGCAAAAAATAAACGCAGTGGTGATCAAATACTCTATTTGTGGGGAAAAAAGGAAAAACTTTATTTGGGTACAGTGTCACATGACCAGGCAATTGTCCATTAAAATAACGCAGTACCGTATCGCAAAAAATGACCTCGTCATGAAGGAGGGTGAATCTTTCGGAGCTGAAGAGTAAACAAGTAAATAACATTCAGAAAAAAAAACATTAAATACACAAATAAAAATACAGGAATATTATTTTTGAAATGAATAAACTAGCAACTGGGTTTCTTAACGCTAAAAAGAAGAGCTGAGGAATGGCAAGAGAAAAACAAAGGGGCAGAAAGGGAAGATGAGAATGCTCCCAGAGGATATAAAGGTGAACATGTACAAGAATCCTATTATCTCCATTATAAGAAACAGGTGGTTCTCCTTTAATTTCATACAGATTTATGGAGAATTAATCTGAAGGAAAGAGATCATGTGCCATGTGATAAAGAGGTGAGAGTGGGTGGTTAACCAACAATGAGCCTTAAGTATCAAAATCAACAGAGAGAAAAGAATACACATGGACACCTAGATATCTAACACTATTATTTAAAATCAAAACTGGAATGTGATTAAAGAACTGTGGCTAGCAGAAAGCATGGGTTTTAAACATATATATGCCAGTTTTCTTTTACCATTTCATGTTTTTAGGATGGTCAAATACCTGTATTTTCTGCTGCATGCAGTGGTTCCATCCTCCGCCCCCCGCGTTACTGTTGTAGTAACAAAGTGTCTGACACTCCTAAAAGTGTTAGGTGCTTAAAGAGTAACTAAAGGCAAAACTTTTTTTTCGTTTTGGATAAGTAAGGGAGGGTTATAATCCCTGTCTTTTTTTGGTGTCTTTTTTTTGCCATCTGTGTCCCATTGGGTACATTTTCCTTCACCTTCTGTCCCAAAGAAAAACCGGAAGGAACAGGAAGTGAGATGAAATCCCTTCAAAATGAATAAATCTCAGCGTGTCATTAGGGTCAACAGAACTAGTGTCCCCATTGGAACATATACCCTCTATTAGCATCCTGGTGTTAACCGTAGGATCTTCTATTACTTTCACTAACAGCCAACCGCACAAATGGAGAGGGTGACTCTGCCTATGGGGATTACATACAGCAATAAAATCTGACAGGTGTTCTAATTTATCTCCACTCTATCCAAAACACGTTTTTGCCTTTAGTTACACTTTTAGATTTTGACAGAGACTGCAGTACTGGAATGGGGGAAAGGTAGATGACAGGGGCCCCTGGAGAGGTTAGTAAAAGAGCTCCTATTTTATAGGACACTTTCATTGTAATTTACTTTTTTAAAGGCAACTGGGTTGCTTTAATAAAGTGCTAATAGCTAATTAATCCTTTTACAGCCCCTGTTATAGAATTCACATTTTTGCATAATAATTTAAATGTAAAAAAAGGTTATATGCATGGATGTAGCAGGCAGTATGAAATATATGTATACCTTGGCAGTTTTGAAGCCCATGCTTGTCCACTGGGTGGTAGCAAAGTGCACAGTTTCAGAAACACTGTAGCCACAGCACACTTTTGACACAAAGGATCCTGGGAAGCAGACGACAAACTGTCCGCTCTGCTGTACAGTACGGTGTACTTTGATCCCCTCTTTGCAAAGCACCTCTGGGGAGATCTGCAAAAAGGATATATGTTAATAAAATTAACCTTGCATGTTGATCGCAATATCCAAGCACCAGGCCACTGTGGAAGTGTAAAGACAAAATGCAGCTAACTCCCCTCCCCCACCTCTCTAGACAGGCAGCCATGACCGACATTTTGCTTACACTATAGGCACAATGTTAGAGAAAAGAACAAAATAAGACATATAAAACCCACTGTAAAATGGTCAGTGTCATGTTAGGAGAGATGAGGTTGTCATAGATGGATTTCTATGTCCTGGTATATCAATCTTGACAATGAAAGTACTTCACTGTGTAAACAGGACATTATAATGCTTCAATATCACACAATTGCAAATGAAGTAGCTATAACTAAAATGTTTTTCTTTGCTTGCTGTGGATAGACTAAAGAAAGGTTAAAAAGCATGCAGGTCTTTCATTGCTGTCTGTGTACCAATAGAAATTCCCTGTCACTTCTTGTCCCACATACACAACAAGAAGTTTGAGGTAATCTCCCCTTTGAGACAGTTGTAAATGGAACATATACCCCCATTCAAGGATTTATTCTCACCTCCTATTTGGAGGACAATGCTAAAATTTTGGATGTCCCCACACTTTCTTGTTCTGAGACAATGGTCACCATTAAAAAAAAAAAAAAAAAAAAAAAAAAAGGAGGGGTGAATCTCCCCGATGGGGACACAGCAATGAAAACCTGATAGAGGCTCTAACCTTCCCCATGCTACACACTATTGGAACTATGAAAAAAGGTTTTGCCTTAGATACTTTTCTCTACATGTTTATGTGTTTAAACACATTGTAGTAGTAATAAACTCAGCTGTGGGATGGCTAGAACTAATATAATGAGCTGTACGTACCAATATACTGCACAATCCTGAAAATCTACTTATATGTTTTACGTCATGTTTTTCATACTAACACAATAATTGAGCATTATATTTCTTTAAGAGTGGATTTCCTCAACTTAAAGTGGTTCTAAAGGCTCAAGTTTTTTTTTACCTTCATGCATTCAATTCATGAAGGTATAAACCTTCTCTGTACAGCAGCCCCCTCAGCCCCCCCCCCCCAATACTTAACTGAGCCCGATTGCGATCCAGTGATGTGCATGAGAGCCTCGGCTCTCCAGGGGCTCTCCCATTGGCTCCCGCTACTGTCAATCACAGCCAGTGAGCCAATGAGGAGAGAGGGGCAGGACCGAGCCGCAGTTGTGTGTGTGAATGGACACGCAGAGCTGCGGCTCAGGAACAAGCCTGCTTAGGTGCCCCCATCGCAAGCTGCTTGCTTACACAGCATACTAATACAGATTTCCGTACAAAGATGAAACCTAAACATCCTCTAGTAATATTCCTTTAGATGCTACAAGTAACATACCAATAGTAACACAACAGCAAACAGAAGGTTGTTTATACAACCTGCCACTAAGGCCACCAGTAGAGCGATATTGATCTACCAAAGAGCAGGTGAGTAACCAAGAACCCTGATATACATATTAAATGAACCCTTTACATCTGCAATAATCTATCTATGACTAGCTGTGGTAGGGCTAGCCCCCATGCATCCAGCCAACCCTGCCAAATGGTTTGAAATTTAGATTGAGCGGTGCTGTGCTGATAAGCAAATTGCTCTCTGAATAATAAAGAGCATAATTCGCCCATTGAGTTCTAGTTGGAGGGGGGGTTGGAGACAATCAATACCTAGCAATTAACTTTCTTGCAAGATAAAGAAGTCCCAAAATCTTAACATACGCCCAAGGTTGATAGAGCTCAGCATTCAGGGCACCCAACAAGCAAATCAATGGGCCATGTGGAATAACCTATTGGCCTACCAATGAGACTGTCTGCAATACCTTGTCTCAACATCTAGTCAATTTCAGGCAGCGCCAGATGTGAATGAAATCACCCTTGTGCACATTGGATTTGGGACAGTCAGGGGAGTCTGCCCCACTGAAAGATATTAGGGGGCGTTCTATAAACACGATGCAAAATGAACAATTGAGTGAGTTTTTGAGAGGCCGAAAAGGAAATGACAGGTATTGATTCTAGTGCAGAGTTCATGTCACCGCTACTCTCTCCCAAATCCTGCTCCCAATGGTTCCACAATGCAGGGTAGCATTGTTTTGAATGGTGGCCAGGAGAGCCACATAAATGTGAGAAACCATCCAGCATTTATGAACAGACTGAGTATCATTGGATACGAGTGGAGGATCCCTTAATGTCATAACACATAAGAGGGATTGTGCCTGCAGAGCATGCTGGACTTAAAAGTCTTTGATAAAATTGCCTATGTAATAGTTTGAATTCAGATTGTATCTCTGCAAAGGAATGTACTACCAGAATATAGTTGTACTAGATATTTCACCCCTTTCCCTCTCCAACCCTGAAGTATTTTTAGGTTATCCCCTTCAGTATATGAAGGGTTATTCCATATTGGGGTACTACCTAAATAGCTCATTATATGCAAAGAGTTTCAAGGTACACCAGAACTTCTGCAGATTTGCTGTGGGGCATTGGGACAGGAGGGCCAAGATTTCACATTTCCAAATGGGAAAGAGCAATTAAGTCAGAATTCGGGGAAGTAATTACAGCAATAAAAGGATCCATATTTTCCAATAAGTCCCACCCAGTAAGCTGCTGGAATTAGGCTGCTAAAAAAAAAAAAAAAAAAAAAAAAAAAAAAATACATCCTAGGTTATGGGACTGCTGACTCCTTGCCATAATGTAGTGTGGATAGCCTGGTCCTGGCTTGTTTCCTCTTCCAAATTAATGTCCTAAATTGTGTTTCTATGTGCTGGAACCATTTTCTAGGATTCCAGACTTGTGGAAAATATAAAAGGAGTTGACATGCCCATAGCATTTTGAATAAATTCGCTCTCACCACCACCAAAAGAGGGAGCTTACACTAGCTTTTGCACTTCAACTTATGTTTTTGTAGCAAGGGCAGGAGATTCAGCTGCAGTATTGGATTCAGTATTACCTTGAATCCAGTGTGAACAGACCACCGAAAGAGGGAGCTTACACCAGCTTTTGCACTTCAACTTATGTTTTTGTAGCAAGGGCAGGAGATTCAGCTGCAGTATTGGATTCAGTATTACATTGAATCCAGTGTGACCACCACCCCCAGGTACTTGAAAAAAGTAGCTACCTCTATTTGAAGAGCGCAGGTAGGCAGAGTGAACTATGGGATCTAGGGGCATGAGTTTTACAAATATTCAGTCACTTTGCCCATTAACTTCTATACCTTAAGCTGACACTGCTGATATTACAAACCATAATCGTAGCACCATTTAAACTGACCAAATGTTAGCCTCAAAACAATGTCAGCAGTCAGTAAATCTTGCCATAATACAATAAGCTAAAATTCAAGACAAGAATGCCATGTCCAACATCTGATACCACTGTGTATAACACACTATATGGCCCCTTTCACGCGGCCGATGCGCCCAACGGACTCCGTTTTGCTCAGCGGGGATTGATCCGCTGATTCCGGCTGAGCAGGCGGATGACAGCTCAGTCTCCACTCTGTGTGCAGAGGCAGAGCTGTCAGATCCCGCTCTCCTCTATGGGAGTTCGGATGATAACGGACCGCCTGTCCGCCTGAAAAATTGACAGGTGGACCGGATTGGAAAGCCTGCTTGAAAGGGGCCTAACAATGCAAGAAATCAGACTGATAAAAGCCCTATCACCACATAGAGTAATCCAACTCTTCAGATATTGAATGTGAGCACATGTAATTAATATCTTTATTCAGATAAATAATCTTATTTATTTATTATTTTTTAAACCAGTTTAGTGTCACATTACCTTTTCAAAGTGTAAAGCTAGCCATACTCGTACAACGAGAGCAATTGATTCCCCCATCCCAGCTAAACAGAACAAATTTCCACAATCAAATGCTTTGAGGAGGAAGCGGGGGTTGGAGCCAAGCCGCGCTGTAAGTGTCTATGGAGTGTGGCTCCATAGACACATACAGCTTGGGAATGAGCACACACGTGTGCCATCATAGCAACCGGCTAGCTATTGGGGCACATGGAGAAGAGGAGGAGCCAAGATCGCCAGTGGGGGACCCCAAAAGAGGAGGTTCGGGTCACTCTGTGCAATTCCATTGCACACAGCAGGTGATTACAAAGGGATTTTTGTACTTACCATAAAATCCATTTCTTTGAGTTCATTGACGGACACATCGCTCCATAAATCATAACTATTGGGTTATATTATTTCCTCCTCCAGGAGTAGGACTAGGCAGAACAAAACACACCTGGCTATGCCCAAGCTGGTATATAACCCCCTTCTCTGCTCTAGGTATTCAGTTTAGTAGTAAGCAATATTAGAAGTATCAAAACTCCATAGGGGGGAGGGTGCTGTGTCCGCCAAAATCAGAGAAATGGATTTTACGGTAAGTACAAAAATCCTATTTTCTCTTTCGTTCATCGACGTACACAGTGCTTCATAAATCTTTAATACTAGGACGTCCAAAAGCAGTGCCAAAAGAAAAATGAGGGGTGGGAAAAATAACCCAAGGCTAAAACATAAGAGCCCTAACCAGGACACAGGAGCCTTAACCGGGTCACAGAAGCTCCATCTCAAAAAAAAATTGGGTTTTTTAGACTTACTGTAAAATCCATTTCTCTGATGTTCATTGACGAACACAGCTCCTGATATGCATAACCATTTAGTTATACTGCTCCTTACAGGAGGAGGACACTAAGCAGAAAATAATTCTGGCTACACCCATGGGCAGTCCCAGGGGATATACTCCCTCTCTCTGCAATAGCCACTCAGTTTTGTTACAAGCAGTGTCAGGAGAATTATAACTCCACAGAGGGGTGGGTGCTGTGTCCGTCAATGAACATCAGAGAAATAGATTTTACGGTAAGTTCACTGATGGGCACAGCTCCTGATATTCATAACCATTGGGACGTCCCAACGCAGTGTTAAACATGAGGGGTGGAAACTAAAACATTTCCAAGACTAAACATTAGCCAACTAGGCAACAGGAGCTTAACCAAACTGGCGTTCAGCAGCCAAGCCATCAAAGCCAGCGACTGTAAAGCAGGAAGGAAGATCAGTCCTTGGGACAGAAGATCCTCCTTGAGAGGAAGCTGCCAAGGAACATCTGCGATCAGCCGCACCAGACCGGTGTACCAAGCCCGGCGAGGCCAGTCCGGAGCCACTAAGATGACTGGAATCCCTTCTGCCTCGATTCTGTGCAGAAGTCTGGGCAGAAGCTTGAGAGGGAAGGCATAATTCAGATGATACTGACCCCACTGAGCCACCAGTGCGTCTGTGGTGCCTGCCAGAGGATCCCTTGCAAGAGCCACAAACCTCTGCACCTGTTGAGCCGAGATGCCAACAGATCCACCTCGGGGATGCCCCCCTGGAGACAAAACTGATGAAACCCCTCTGGATGAGGGAACCACTCCCTGTAGTCCAATGCCTGCTGACTGAGGTAATCTGCCTGCCAATTTTCCACCCTGGGAATGTGTACGGTGGAGAGGACTGGAACAAACAGTTCTGCCCACCATAGAATGCCAGCTACCTCAGGAGCCTCCAGGACACTTCTTGTGATCCCCTGGTGATTGACATAAGCCACGGCTGTGGGATTGTCCAATTGAATGCGCACTGAACAACCCTGAAGACAATCCATCCAATAATCCAGACAGTCTGATCCCTCGGAGTTCCTAGACATTGATCGGGAGGTCTGGACTCTTCCTAGATCCAGATCCCCTGAGCATAATGCTTGCCAAGGATGCCTCCCAAGCTGGAAAGGCTGGAATCCATGGTGACCACTGATCAATACAAGGGGAGGAAGGATTTTCCCAGCCGAAGCGCTGGAGAACGAAGCAACCATATTGGGGACTCCTTCGTGCTCCGAATCAGCCGGATCCGATTTTCCAGAGACTGCGGAGTCTTGTCTGATTTGATCAGAATTTCCCTTTGCAGGGACCTCATATGGAATTGTGCAAACGGAACCACCTCGAAGGTAAACACCATCAGGCCCAGCACCCGCATGCAAGTCCGGAGAATGACCATTTGTTGGACAGCAGAAGGCGAATTGCAGCCTGCAATTTCTGGACTTTGCCCAGAGGAAGGAGCACTCTGGCTAAGGCCGAGTCCAGAGTCAGGTGCAGATAGTCCAGCTTTGTGGACGGAACCAGAGCAGACTTCTGAAAATTCAGAATCCACCCGAACTCCCGCAGAGTTTGTATTGTGATCTCCAGGTTCTCCACCAGAGCAGAGAAAGACTCCGCTTACAGAAGGAGATCGTCCAAGTAGCCCAGTACCCCAATCTCCCATTGGTGTAGCAAAGCTAGCACCGGGGCTAATACTTTTGTGAAGACCCAAGGAGAAGATGCAAGACCAAATGGTAATGCCATAAACTGATAATGCTTCTCTCCCACAGCCAAGCGAAGAAAACGCTGGTGACTGGCACCTATTGGAACGTGAAGGTAGGAATCCTTGATCTCAAAAGAGACGAGGAAATCCCCCCTGGTGCAGGGATGCCACCACCGTTCGAATGGACCCCATTCTGAACTTTTGTACCCGCACAAAGCAATTTAGCACCTTGAGGTACAGGATTGGACGTACTTTGCCTTCCTTTCTGGGAACTGTGAACAGGTTTGAGTAAAAACGTTCCAAGGTCGGAATCGGGACAATCACCCCTTGAAGGAACAGGTCTTGTACCTTCCTAAATAGGCAACTGTAAGTGGTCTGGGGACAGGTGCAAGATGGAAAGAAAAAACCTTGCCGGGGACAAGAGCAAAACTCGATCTTGTAGCCAGACTCTGAATGACTGTGTGGACCCACTTGTCCTGCATCCGGGAAGTCCACAGCCCTGGAAACCAGCGAAGACGTACCCCCACCCCTGATACGAGTGAGGGCGCACCTTCATGCAGAAGGAGCCTTGTCCACGGGTCTGGAGAAGCCCAATCTTGGCTTGCCATACCACGATCATTTGGATCCTCCAGAAGGGGCCCATAAAGGCTTCGAGCCCTTGTCAGTCGACCCTGAGGGACAAAAAAAACTTATGAGCTGAGAAGGAAGGCCCCCATCTATGACAAGGTTCCTTGCCCTTAGTAGCCTGTGGAAGAAAAGTACTTTTCACTCCTGTGAGACCTTCAGTGATGTCATCCAGGGTAGGTCCAAAAAGGCGATCTCCTTGAAAAGGAAGATCAGTCAAGACCTTTTTTGAAGTCTGATCCACAGACTAGCATTTGAGCAAAAAGACACGCCAAAGGACCACTGCCAAAACAGAGAGGCAAGTCATCAGAGGAGCTGCATCCAAGGAGGCATCACACAAACTGCAGCCCCTGGACCAGCTGTTTTGCTAGCTCGGCAAACGCAGGGGGGAGCTTTTCCCCCTCCAGGTCATGGCGTAGGAGCTTAGCCCAGTCGGTCAGAGGTGAACACCGGCCTCATTACCAAACTAGCCTGAGTGTACATAGTGCAGGCCACAGCCTACGCCTTCCCGTCAGCCGGATCCATAAAGGCTGGAGACTCTTCCACCGAAATCATGGTTGCCTTGTTTAATCTGGAAACCAGAGGGTCCACCACCAGTGGCACAGTCCACTTCTTAAGAAGGGACTCATCATAGGGGTAAGGCCTAGTAAAGCACTTAGGGACCCAATGGAGATGCTTTGGTCATCACCACTCTTTAGCAACAATTCTGTCAAAATAGGCAGGGAAAGAAAACACCTTTGCCACTTTGGATGAGTTACGAGTGCCAAAGGATTCCTGCACCTCCGTCGCAGTTTCAGCTGCGTCCTCCATCTTCAGGGTCTCACGCACAGATACAATCAGTGCATCCACCTGCGCCTTTCTCCCGCATGGTCGCAGACATTGAGGAATCATCCTCACTATCAGAGGATTCCAGGCATGTGGTTGCAGACCCAGCAGGGTGAACCACATCCACGGCGGCCAAATCAGATTCAGGATCTGATGAGACAGATAAGGCAGGGGAAGCGCTTTTTGCTAGCCAGTTGACGGCCCGCAAGCCCCCTACACCCGGAACACAAGGGACTCCAGGATCGCCGTCAGTGCATGGATGGATGGTTGAACCCCGGATGACCCTGCAGCCTCAGAGAGGGAGATGGTAGGGAAATGTGCTTCAAAGACTGAGTCACCAGGGGGACCCAAAAAAAGTGTAAAAACACTGCTAAGGGACAACCCCCACCGTGCTGGCAGCACCACCCGGTCGCCAGGCACAAAGCACCAAGCAATCCTCAGCAGAGAGGGAGAGGACCCCACCAGACTCACCACCCACAGAAACAGGCACCTGCAGCCACCAGGAGAATCTGCACCACACGTGCGATGATCAGAAAGTAAAATGATCAAGGGGTCAGCACCAGGAGATGAGGAGGGGCTCCTCCTGCCGAAATCGCTGCCCACTGGGCTCCACTGTCAGGGCCACCACTATTTCCAATGGTAAACCACAACAAAATGGCCACCGGACTACACAAACATGGCCGCCGTGTATAGAAACACAGGCTACCAAAAAATGGCAGCACCACAAGGCTTACAGGGACACAGGAGGGAGCTCAGGCCTCAAGGCAGACCCACGCAGTGGGGGCCCTGGCAGGAGCCCCCACCAGCTACACCCCCCCACCCCTCCGGAATCTGATCGTCTGGTCGGCGGCGCCCCCCCCCCCCGGCTTCCATTGGTAGTTAGCGTCCTGCCCCCATCCCATGAAGTGGCCAGACCACCCAAACAAACCTAGCGTGGAGAGGGGGGGGGGCAGGATGAGGTACTTGGCAAGGGGGAGTGCCTGCGGGAAGAAGAGGAACCCGGGGGTCCAATTGTCCAAAGGAGGGGCCCAGTTCCACCCGAAACCCTCCAGGGGGAGAGAAGGGACAGCTACCCATCATACCGCTCCAGACAGAACCTCCTCTGTATCGAAATGGGGGAGGAACGCTGCGACTCGGGTCGAGACCCAGTTGTATGCGACGTCCAAAGGCGTTTAACTCAAAGGCCAGCCCACATCCAGTGGGGCTATGTTGTGACCAACCTAGTGCGGAGGTCGGCGCATCCTCGCTGGGGTGATCACTGGATCTATAGTATCCAGCCCATCACCCAGTCCGGCAGTTGATTGTAGATCTCACAGGAAAAATACAGGCGAAAAAATTTCTATATAAAAAAGGAAAAAATTTGCCAGGACCAGAGATCCCAGCAAGGAACTAGGTCCTTACTCCTGCCTAGGCAGAAAAAAACCTGAGTGGCTATAGCAGAGAGAGGGAGTATATCCCCCTGAGACTGCCCATGGGTGTAGCCAGAATTCTTTTCTGCCTAGTGTCCTACTCCTGTAGGGGCAGTATAACCCAATGGTTATGAATATCAGGAGCTGTGTCCGTAAATGAGCGAAAGAGAACTTAAAAACTAAAAAAAGATCCCTCAAAAGGGGACAGGGAACAGCCTAAACATAAGCCTGCAAAACTTTGCGCCCAAAAGAAGCATCCGGAGATGCAAAAGTATCTGCTTTGTAGAATTTTGTGACAGTATGCACCAACGACAAAGTGACCGCCTTACAAACTTGAGATATTGATGCTTGATGACGGAAGGCCCGAGAAGTACTTAGCGCTCGAGTAGAATGCGCCATGACAGGGAAAGCCATGACAGGGAAACGAGGAACCTGAACTTTAATAGAATAGGCCTGAGTTACCATCTGTCTGATCCATCTGGAGATGGTAGCTGAAGAAGCAACCAGCCCTTTCCTTGGTCCGTCTATAACCACAAAAAGCTAGACTGACCTCCAAAAGGACTCGGTAGCTGTCAGATACACCAGAATCGCATGAAACACATCCAAGGTATGCAAAGCAAATTCCTTGGGATGAGCCGGCTTGGGACACAAGGAAGGCAACACAATGTCCTCATTCAAATGGAGGTCAGAGACAACTTTTGGCAAGAATTATGGACAGGGACAAAGAACCACTTCATCCCTATGGACCACTAAATAGGGACTACGACAGGATAATGCCACCAACTCGGAAACCGTGTGGGCCGAGGTAATAGCCACCAAGAGTGGGATATCGTAGGCAAGAGAATCTCCCGAATATTCTCAAATGAAGGTTTCTGGAGAACCAAGAGCACTAAGTTTAAATATCACGGTAGAAAAAGAGACTAACGGTGGAGCCACATGTCAAATCCCCTGAATGAAAATACAAACTAAAGAGTGCGTGGCTAGGGGTCACTGAAAGAAGATTGCCAAGGCAGAAACCTGGCCCTTGATGGTACTAAAGTCCAACTTTTGAACAATGCCCAGTTGAAGAAGGGTTACTATCCGAGCCACAGAAAAGGATCGAGGATGAGCGCCAATCAACTCACACCAAGAAAACTGAATTTTTGTAAAATCTTACCGTAAAATTCCTTTCTATGAGTCCTCCAACAGTCGCCGCCACCTCTAAGCCATCACTATTGGGTATTGACTTCCGCTCTGCAGGAGTAGCTAGGCATAAGACAGTCAAAAGAACAAAGCATTTAGCATAGACACACCCATGGGGGCTGTCCCACTGATCAATACCCCCCTGCAGAGATCCCTCCCAACTCAGTTTGGTAGAATAGCAGTAGGTGTACAAGAAAAAACCCCAAAAGAGGGGCGGGGGCGGCGACTGTCGGAGGACTCAGAGAAAGGAATTTTACGGTAAGATTTTACTAAGATTCAGTTTTCTCTTACGTCCTCCGACAGTCGCCGCCACCTCTAAGTCATCACTATTGGGATGTCCCAAAGCAGTGTAGACATGAGTGGTGGGAGACGCAACCGCAGAAAAGGCAACGCAGTACCCACATCAGAGAAAGGAATCTTACACGCACAGTAAGAAAACCTTCTGGGCAATAGAAAAGGCTCAACAGGAGCAACAACCCAGGAAAAACAAATATCCAGGGGATAAACACCCCAACAGCCAGGGACCCACAAAACAACAAGGGTCCCCTATGGCACTGCCACACTGAGAACTTTGCGGCCAAAGGAGGCATCAGCTGATGCCAGAACATCCACCTTATAGAATTTGGAAAAGGTGTGCACCGACGACCAAGTCGCAGCCTTGCACACCTGGGCCACCGAGGCCTGATGCCGGTAGGCCCAGGATGTACTCATCGATCTGGTAGAGTGGGCCTTAACAGGAAAGGGTGGAACCCGCTCCTTCAAAGCATAGGCCTGTTCAATGGTCTGTCTGATCCATTTGGCAATGGCGGCCATGCCCTTCCGAGGTCCCTCAGGAAAAACAAAGAGGGAATCCGATTTCCGAAAGGACTCAGTGGACGACAGGCATACCCTAATCGCCCTGACAACATCCAAGGAATGCAATGCAACCTCCTTAGGATGCTTCAGCTTCGCACAGAGCGAAGGCAAAACAACGTCCTCATTAAGGTGAAAATCAGAGACCACCTTAGGGAGAAAAGACGAATGAGGTGGCAAGACCACCTTATCCTTGTGAACCACCAAATAAGGAGAGCGGCAAGACAACGCCGCCAATTCTGACACCCTGCGAGCCGAAGTGATTGCCACTAGAAAGGCAACCTTTTTAGACAGCAGAGGTAACGATATCTCCCGCATGTTTTCAAAGGGAGAACGCTGTAATACGGACAGAACCAAGTTCAAGTCCCATGGAGGCAAAGGCTCCCTCCGCGGAGGAGCCAAATGTCGCACACCTTGAATAAAGGTGCGAATTAAGGAATGAGACGCCACAGGGCGTTGAAAAAGAACAGCCAGTGCAGAAACCTGGCCCTTAATCGTGGCCAGCGCCAAGCGCTGGTCCACACCAGTCTGAAGGAAAGCCAACACTCTCGTCACCGAGTATGAGCGAGGGGAGAACTCCCTGGACTCACACCAGGCGAAATAAGCTTTCCAGGTACGGTAATAGATTTTACCAGATGAGGCTTTCCTAGCCTTGATAAGAGTAAGAATGACCTCTGAGGAGAGACCCCTGTCTCTCAGGACCTGGCTTTCAACAGCCAGGCCGTTAAAGCCAGCGACTGTAAAGCAGGATGGAAGATCGGTCTCTGAGACAGTAGATCTTCCCGCATTGGCAGCCGCCAAGGAGGCTCGACCACCAGGTGAACAACGTCGGCGTATGAGGACCGACGTGGCCAGTCCGGCGCCACTAGAATCACCAAGTTCGGTTCCAAGGCTAACCTGCGAAGGAACTTGGACAACAACTGAATCGGAGGAAAGACATACATCAGACGATACTGATGCCAAGGGGCCACCAACGCATCCGAGGCATCCGCCCACAGATCGCGCGTTCTTGCCACAAATCTTTCCACCTTGTGATTTAGCCGAGACACGAACAGATCCACGTCCGGGGATCCCAACTTCACACACAGCATTTGGAAGACCTCCGGGTGTAGGGACCATTCCCCCTGGTCCAGGGTCTGGCGGCTCAGATAGTCGGCCTGTCAATTCTCCACACCCGGAATATGAACTGCTGAAATTGCCGGGACATGAGTCTCGGCCCAAGACAGAATGTCGGTCACCTCCAGGGCCGCCCGGGCACTCCTGGTGCCCCCTTGGTGGTTGATGTAAGCCACCGCGGTAGCATTGTCCGTCTGTACCCGAACAGGACGGCCCCGAAGTCGATCCAACCACTGGAAGAGACAGTTTGATTGCTCTCAATTCCAATATGTTGACCGGAAGGGAGGATTCCTCCCCCGACCAAGTGCCCTGGGCCGACAGATTGCCCAGGACTCCACCCCAGCCCGACAGGCTGGCATCCGTGGTAATCACCGTCCACAGCAACGGACAGAAGGATTTTCCTTCTGACACAGCCGGGGACTGAAGCCACCACAGAAGATTCATTCTGGTCCGGCGACTCAATGAGACACTCAGATCCAAGGACTGAGGTAGTCTGTCCCACCTGGCCAGGATCTCCGCTTGAAAAGACCGTGTGTGAAACTGAGCAAATGGTATCGCCTCGAAGGCCGATACCATCAACCCTAGGGACCGCATGCAGGTCCTGAGTGACGACGATTGCTTGTCCCTGAGGGATCTGATCTTGTCCTGTAAGGTCCGGAGCTTGTATTCCGGCAAGAACACTTTTGCTTGAGCAGAGACCAGAACCATTCCCAGATAGGGAAGACGAACCGAAGGAGACAAGGTCGACTTCTGTACGCTGATGGTCCATCCAAACTCCTGAACAGTCTGTACCGTAGTGGACAGATCGCGCAGCAGGTCCTGGCTGGCACTCGATCTTAAGAGGAGAACGTCCAGATATCCCAAGACCGCAATGCCCTGAGCCCTTAGCAGGCCCAGAAAAGGCACCAACACTTTGGTAAAGACCCTTGGAGCCATAGCGAGACCGAAAGGTAACGCCACAAACTGATAGTGGTCCTCCGCTATTGCGAACCAAAGGTATCTCTGGTGACCCTCGAAAATGGGGATGTGTAGGTACGCATCCTTCAGGTCTATAGAGGCCAGGAATTCCCCTGGACTCAGGGAGGCCACCACCGAGAGGAGGGATTCCATATGGAACTTTCGAACGTGCACGAAGCGGTTAAGCGCTTTCAAGTCCAGAATAGGACGCACCTTTCCCTCCTTTCTGGGCACAGTGAACAGATTGGAATAAAACCCCCGAACCCTGTCCCGATGAGGCACCGGGACAATCACCCCCCGGGCAAGGAGGTCCTGCACCGCTTGATGCCAGTCCTGCAGGCGCCCTGGGGTCAAATGAAGATTTGAGGGAAAAAATCTGTCCGCCGGCCGGGAAAGGAATTCGATCTTGTACCCTGATCGAATGATTTCCTGAACCCACCTGTCCGGAATTCGGAGCAGCCAAGGTTGGAGGAAACCGCGCAAACGTCCCCCAACCCCTGAAAGGGGTAAGGGCGCCCCTTCAGGCAGAGGTGGATTGACCCGCCGCACCGGCATTGCTGGACTTCTGCTTGCCCGCCGAGGGCTTCTTCTGGCTACCTTGGCCCTTGGTTTGATTCCTAAAGGCACAAAAGGACCCTTGATTGGGTCGAGAGGCGGAACCCCGCTTGCCATGAAAGGATTTGTTCTTCGGGTTCTGGGGCAGCATGGTGCTCTTGCCCCCCGTGACGTCTTTTACCAAGGTATCCAACGCCTCGCCAAAAAGGCGAGAACCAGCATAGGGAAAATCGGAGGACTTAAGAGAAATGTATGCTTTCCACGTACAATGGTATTTCTTGCTGGAAGGCAAAACTTCCTCGTCTTCACCATAGTAGGGATCACTGATCCAGACAGACCTCTATCCCTTAGTACCTAGCTTTTAATAGCTAAGCCAATAAAACCAAAGACTGTAAAGCTGGATGGTAGATCAGCCCTTAGGATAACTGGTCCTTTTTGAGAGGTAGCCCTCAAGGGATGTTTATGGCCACCAGAATGATTGGAAGACCCTTGCCCTTAATTCCTTGCAGGAACCGCAGAATAAGCTTGAGCCAAGGATGATACTGGCCTTACCGTGCCCCTAGGATGCCTGCAGGTCTGCCAGAGTAACCCGTGACCTCGCCACAAACCTCCTGTGGGGCCGAACCTGCTGAAGGAGCTCTATGTAGGACTGTGCAAATAGAACTGTTTTGAAGGTGGACACCACCAGACTCAGAACCTGTATGTAGGTCGGGAGAGAGAACTGTCTGTGTGACAGCAGCCGGTGAATCACGGCCTGTGGTTCATGAAGTTTGTCCAGAGGAAGGACCACCCTGGTCTTCTGTAATTCAATTTCCTGGATAGGGATAGGGGGGACCTTAGGTAGTTCCGAGGTCACCCGAACCTTTGCAGGAATTAAATCCGCACAAGGAGACACAGGGCCTAAAAAACCTGAAATGGACAAACTTTGCCCCCCTTTCTGGGTACCCCCAAAAGAAACATTTTGTGGACCTCCTTGACGCTCACAAAGGAGGTCCACGAGGCCGGAAACCAGTGAAGATGTCCCTCCACCCCAGTAATGTGTGAGAGCACAGGAGCGAGGATGAGCGCCAATCAACTCATACCAAGAAATGTATGCTTTCCACATACTATCCTTACAGAAGGGGAATGGCAGGGGAGACCCCCAGGGGTCTCTGCCTTGGGACCCCCACAGGTCCGAGGAGGGGAAGCCCATTCCACCAAGGGATTGTAGGATGGGAAAAGGGAACCAGCAGGCAGGCGGAGGGTACCCGCATCCACCCCAAAAACCATTCAAAGGGGAGAGGGGGGCTGTACTTACCCTTCAGACAGAACTCCTCGCCACCGAAGTAGGGGAGCTGTCGGCCAAGGGAACGCTGCGACTCGGACCAGCACCTGGTCGTATGCGACCCTGTAAAAAGTTTACCTCGCGGACCAGCCTCTGTCTGTGAGGGTATGTCGCGGCCGACCTAGCACATAGCTGCAATCTGCATGCGTTCGCTGGCTGAGCTTGGGGGTCCACTGGATCTACATTTTCCAGCCTGTCGCCTAGCCTGGATTGATGATTATCGATCTCCCAAGGGAAAAAAAACAAAAAAGATGCAGGGAAGGAGAAAGAATTGCTAGGACCAGAGATCCCAGCAGGGAGCCTAGGTCCTTACTCCTGACTAGACAGATTAAAACTGAATACCTAGAGCAGAGAGGGGGTTATATACCAGCTGAGGACGGCCCATTGGCATAGTCAAGTGTTTTTGTTCTGCCCAGTCCTATTCCTGGAGGAGGCAATATAACCCATGATTTATGGATTGTTGCGTCCGTTGATGAACCAAAGTGAAAACATGTTTTATTTTAACTTAAAAAAAATTGCCATTACTAATGCTTTAACATCCTTGCAGTAGTCATTTAATCTGTAACGCTAGATAATTACAATGATACAACAGTCTCAGTGGGTGATGACTGTGAGAAGGAGACTGAGGACATGTTCTTATTCTGCCTGCAGGTGGCTGATAACATAATTTGCTCAACATGTGTGAGCCCTTTTGAAACCAGCTCAAGTACAGATTTTCTTTTTAATATATTACAGTTGATGCATATTATTACATGTAAAGAACCTAATCATGCACAAGTTACTGAAAGGTCAGTTTTACAGGATAAGATCATGTTTACAAAAAAACAATGCACATTATTCTGCAGGTAGAAAAAAAAATATGCATTTATTATTTTTTTTGTTAGGAGCCTGTAAAGCATTGGCCCATGATCAGCAGATTATAGGTGTAATGCCATGGTCCTGCAGATTGTTTGTGTAGCTGTCTGCCCATATCTCCTATATGGGTAGGCAGTTACAGAATGACAGGAAACTCAATGAAATACTAGAGCGCTCAACAGCGCCCTGGTAGTTCATTGAGAACTACAGGCCAACAGCCGCAAAGGCTGTCGGGACATGTAGTTTTCCCATTCACAGAATACTGTGAATGAATGATGCGGCTAAGCGGGCGGAGCCTTGCACAGTCGCATTTTCTTTTTAAATGGTGACAGCGAGTTGGGGAAGAAGATCCCCCTCTTGCTGTCAAAATGGGGGATGGGGGATTTGGGTGCAAAGGCTGGTGCATCAGTAACATGTTACATCCTGAATATGGGTGTAACATGTTACAAAAGGTGAACTTATCCTTTAAGAGGAATCTGGTGATCAGATATACAGCTATGAACTGAAAACAATACCAGGGGTAAAAATGATGGCAAGCAGCAGGCCCCTTACTAACACACTGTACCAGGGCACACACTTACCATGACGTTACTTTCAAGCATTTGCAGACCAGGAGTACCATTGGCTTGAAGTAGAGTGTGTACCACTTTGTCAAGTTTACTCTCTTCCTCAGCAGGAATGCAATACCTGTAATGCAAATAAACAGTTTAAGGTCACAATATTCAAGGAGAGCCCCAGGCACAGAGATTTTTGTGAGTTTTGATGTGTAAACAATTTCCTGTCCTGATTTGTAGTGCATTGCCGGATCACCTTGATGAACCATTCACAGAATACAAAAAAAAAAAACACTATCAGTAAACCGTCTATGAGACTTGCAGCTCTCATATTCATAGTGGGCTAGAAGTAAAGAGGGAGCTCTACTATCTGCCATGCACCAGGGTTTAACAGCTATAAAGAATTGCAAGCCAGCACCACTATTGCCAGTGCAAGCTCAGCTCACTCTCCAGATCAACACGGGTATCTCACCACTTCTGGGTGTCCCCAGCGGAACGTCGTCACTTCCTTTAGCTCCGCCTCGACATACATTTCGTTGTAATGTCTTCAGCAGGCATTACCAAATACCTGGTAATGCCTCCTGAAGACATCATTACAACAAAACGTACTTCGAAGCGGAGGTACAGGAAGTGAGGTTGTTCTGCTGGGGACACCCAGAAATGGCTATAGGGTAGACGGCTTGCAATTTTTATAGCTATTAAACCCAGGTGCATGGCGGAATGCACATATAAATGTGAGCATAATAGCTAGTGGTTTTTATTGGATGTATTAATTAGTTGTTTAAATAAAAAAGGTTTTACACTATTGGAGCCTCTCTCTCCTGATTTTATGACATTCCTGATGGTATTGTGCGGAAGAAGTGGTGCAGCCTTGGATGTTTATACCCTTGGGGGACAAAAGCGCACACAGACCTACGCCATTGTTTTAGGCGGTGGGGGTGTCATGTCTGTCTGGCGAGTTCTCGAGTGTGGTGGCGGCACACAAAGGTGGAGTGAAGCACAGAGGTATTATAAAATTGCAAGGGCAATGTTTTGCATAACTTGTACAGAGAATTTTATGCAGTGATGATCACAGTACATGCAAGAGGACAATTGAAAGTTGCACTTTTAATGGACACTTATAGTGTGTTGTGTAACATTTTTATCATTTTGATTTATGATTTATAGAGCACTGTAAATTGAGAGCATTTAGCAAACAATTGTGTTGAAAAACTAGACATAAGCATTTACCTGTTTCTGTTGCCTACTAACAGGCTCTATTGCACAGCTAAATACCCCTAGTAAAGTGTTTGAAGGAATGTTGCCTATAGAATCAGGTCCATTTATTTTTATGCAAAGGCACTTAAACCTGAGGGGAATATGGCCTAAAAGCAAACAGGTGCTGAATACACTTCTGTGTTTAGCTGTTATGCGTACAAGGCCTCAGTGCCGGTTCACATTATTGCGATCACAGAGATCACATGTAATTCGGAGCGCACTGCTCCTAAATTACATGCGATCTCTGTGCGGTGCAAATTTCAGCCATACAGTTTGTATGGCTGAATTCGCAACGCAATCGCACTAAACACGCACATGACCCTTTTTTTAATCCTCAGCAGAATCGGATCGCATGGTGGTTCAAACTAGTGCGATCCGATTCTGTGCGAACTTGCAGATCGCACCGCGATATGCGATCTCAACTGGGAGTGTCGTTAACCTTTAATTTACACCCCCTGCGTATCGCATATGGCAGTGTGAACTGCCAGGGGTGCGGATGCGGGAACACGCTGTATATTCGGAGCATTCCCGCATCGCACAAATGTGAACAGGGACTTAGGCTGAGTTCTGTGCTCTCGAAAAAAGTGACAACAGTGTATTTCTGAAACACATTCTATACCTATAATTAGTCCTGAACCAAATGTACAACGTGATCAATTCACTAACGTTTAATGCATGCGATGACACAGTCATGTAACTCATTTGCATAAATTATTGCATGCAGGTAAATAAACTCCAATTCACAAAAAAAAAAAAAAAAGATTATGCAGTATTTACTGCAAAATGAAAAATGTGCCAGGAAATATCGTTTAAAAACCATACGGTAAGCCCTGAAGTCCAATTCACAATGGAACAGAGAGTAAAAAAAAAAAAAAAATGCAATATTTATCAAAAACATGCTGGCAATTACAAATTATGAAAAAAAAACAGCGCGGGGTCCCCTCCCAATGCATACCAGGCCCTTCAGGTCTGGTATGGATTTTAAGGTGGAATCTCACGGCTCCCCCCAAAATCCATACCAGATCCTTATCTGTGTAAGCAGCCTGGCAGATCAGGTAAAGGGGGGGGTGTTAGATAGACGAGCAAACGCCCCCCCCCCCTTTCTGAACCATACCAGGTCACATGCCCTCAACATGGGGGGGGGGGCCTCTGCCAATGGGCTTTGACAATTTCTTTATTATCAAAATATATAAATATCACGCCCAGACGAAGTCTATTGAGACGAAACGTTGGCGACTCCAGACGCAACGTCCACACGCCCCCTGGAAAATAGCCGGCCTTTATCATCCTTTGCTACTTGGGATTGTTCGCGGGACGCCGCATCTTCATCCCCAGGTTCTAGCGAATTGACAAGCCTGTTTATTCTTGAGATACTGTGAGTAATATTTTTCAATAAAGTGGAATATTATTTTTAAACGGGATTACGCTATGGGCTTCGCTTTCTTTTCTTCCCACATATTCATTTATGCTTGATGAAAAATTGAGGAGCACGAACCACACACTGATCTGTTACATGCTTCTTGAGAAGTGGTCTACTTGCATCGATTAAGCATTCCTCTAACACTAGATCTTCAGCGGTGTTGATTAACAGCTGGGAGAGGCTGACTCATTAAGTTGAGCAGCCAAGGAAATCTGGTAAGCTGCTTAATATATCCCATCACCGAGGTGTTCCCTTCCTTCACATACCCTGGGTGTCACGGGTGGAATCACCTTTTGCAATTTTGTGCACGTGGATTTATGAGTTTATTTTATATCATCTATATTGGGACTCATTCATTTGGACACTTTTCTTTTGTTATACACATTATTGTGATTAGTAGTTTTTTCCATTCATTTGGACACTATTTGTCAATTTTGTGATTATCAATACTCTTAGCGCTACACTTTTATGTTTCATTCATAATTTCTTTATTATCGTCAATCTAGACACCCACCGCAACACTAAACCAAAAAAAAAAAAAAAAAAAAAAGCTCTGCATGCCTGCTCCGCCGTGTGACAGTTCTTAAAGAGGTAATGGGCGGGGTCACCCAGCAATATCATCTGGTGGCACTGTCTCCTTGTGTCGTCACCAACTAGTGCAGACCTGTCACACAGCGGAGCAGGCAGACCAAAGCAGAGTTCATCGCTAGTGGAGCTCTTTCTTTTTTCCATTTTTCTTGGTAATGTCACTTTTGTGCCCTTTTTTTCTCCACTTGATGACTGTCTTCACTGTGTTCCATGGTATATCTAATGCCTTGGAAATTCTTTTGTACCCTTCTCCTGACTGATAGCTTTTAACAATGAGATCCCTCTGATGCTTTGGAAGCTCTCTGCGGACCATGGCTTTTGCTGTAGGAGGCGACTAAGAAAATGTCAGGAAAGACCTACTAGAACAGCTGAACTTTATTTGGGATTCATCAGAGGAACTTTAAATGATGGCAGATGTGTACTGACTCCTATTTACCATGAGTTTGAATGTGATTGCTTAATTCTGAACACAGCTACATCCCCACCTATAAGTGGGTGTGCACACTTATGCAACCACATTATTGTTTAAAGAGGAAGTAAACCCTCCTCTGTAACTTGTACCTATAGGTAAGCCTATGATAAGGCTTACCTATAGGTACTGTAAATATCTCCTAAACGTGTACCGTTTAGGAGATATTTACCTTACATGCAGCCAGTGACGTCACTGGCGCATGCGATCTGAACGGCCGCTCGTGCCGTTCCTTCAGAGCTCCCGCGTGCGTGCGCGGAAATGACGTCACCGCGGCTCCGGCCAATCAGATGGCCGGATGCCGCGATCCCGGAAGACAGGTGAGCGGACGGCATGGCGGGGGCTCATTCTAAGGTAAGTATTTCATAATGAGCTAGTATGCGATGCATACTAGCTCATTATGTGTTTCTCTTGCAGCTTGCAAAAAGAGAAAAATTTTTTTTTGGGGGTTTACAACCTCTTTAATATTTTTACTTTTACTCCCCACCCTCCTAAAAGATTTCAGTTTGGTTTTTATTTGAGTTGTACAGTTTATAGGTCACATTAAAGGTGGAAAACGTTCTGAAATGATTTAGTTTTAACTAATTTTTTTTACATCACAGGAACTTGACATTTTAACAGGAGTGTGTAGACTTTTTATATCCACTGTATCTCTCAGAGATAAAGGACAATTCTAATCTGTTTGGCAGAACAAACAGTAATCTATAGTAAACTAAACATGACATCTCCATAATTCCTTGGGTTGTTAACGCAATGTGCACATTTCCAAGAAGCTTTCGAAGAGCTGCATTGCACTTTTGGATTTTAACGTGTGAAGCATGCCCTATTGCACATAGGCTGTTGTCAAAGAAAGTTACGATTAGTGTAAAACGGTTTTTGTAGGGCTCTTTTGTGCAATCACATGCAAAGTTTACCGTGGCCTAGGGACTTCATATAACTGCATGTGGTTTTATTTTATTTTTTTTATATAAAGCTTAGCATAGCTTATTAATTTCTTTCAGAGTTTACTTTGAGATAATATAATAAGCAATAAGAAGTAGACATGTACAACATTGTACAATCATACACAGAATTCCCCAAAGGCAGAAACCAAAGACCACAGAATATGAAAAAACATAATGCAGGCAGTAGGCGCTTTATAAAAAGGACAAGTGGAAGTGCTTACCAAATGCAATCAGCACCAGTGTGTAAGTAGTCAATATACGGAAGGTGATTTTGGTCTCGAGACCAGCATGAGGTAGAAAAGACCATGCCGATATTAAGCCAAGGAATTGTTACTCCTGAAAAATAAACAAGAATCACAAATGGAATACTATATAGTATAGACATTTTTAATGTAATGATAAACAGAGGTATCATTGTAAACATGGTAACTTTGCTATAAAGCTCAAATAATGTACACATCAACACCAAGGTTTTAATTAATTTCAAAATTACATGCTGATGCCAGTAATTTGAAAGGGCAATTTAAACTCTGGATTCTACAACCGGCAAAAATCAAGCAGGAAAACAATATTTTAATCTGTGTCAATTCAAAATTGACAACACTGTCCATTCTCTCTAAAAGTTATTTCTTTGCAGGCTTGTTGCAATACTCAAAATGCTAAGTTTGCAGAAGAGCTTGTTCTTTTGAAAAAACAACAGACTTATTGGCTGGATCAGCCGATGAAAAAAGAAGAAAGCCTAAAAAAGAAAATTAATGCTGCCATCACATCCAAGAAATTGTAAGCTGCAATATAATAAATGTTTGCTTTTGGGTTTAATACCACTTTAATAACAGGCTCTGCAGTATCCTGCACCATTCACTTGCTACATGGAAATTTCATACAATGTACTTCACTCATGTATGTGGTATTCCAACAATGTCATCACACAGTACTGGAAAATTCAGAACTAAAGTGCATGTAAAGCGGCTTTCTTTTTGGTTTTGGACAGAGCAAGAAATGGGTCAGACCCCTTGTCCGTTTTTTTTTTCATCTGTGTTCAATCAGGAAGATTCCTTTTTATTTCCTGTCCTAAAGACAAATAAGGAAGCTGAAGCAAATCTCTCCAAAGCAGGGGACGGCTGTCTTTCTTGGACAGCGGTCACCAGAACAGGTGTTCCTATTGGAAGAATTCCCTTCACCTTCTGCTCCTGTGACAAATCTAATATTTTGAATTACCCATCACTCTCTGTAAGGAAGAAAATGAACACCAGGATAAAAAGAGAGGGTAAATCCTGCTAGCAGGGACCCAAACAGCAAGAAAACATGAACAGGGGTTTCAACACTTCTTTTATCAATACAAAAAAACAAAACATTTAAAGTTGTTGTAAAGGCTGAAGGTTTTTTACCTTCATGCATTATGCATGAAGGTAAAAAAACCTTCTGTGTGCTGCTCCCCCAAAACTCATCTAAGCTTCCTGTCAATCCAGCGATGTGTACGAGAGACTCAGCTGTCCTGAGAACTCCCTCTTCTCATTGGCTGAGACAGTAGCAAGAGCCATTGGCTCCCACTGCTTTCAATCACAGCCAGTGAGCCAAGGAGAAGAGAGTGGGGTAAGGGGACGAGGCACAGCTCTATGTGTCTTATGGACGCATAGATCAGGGCTCAGGAGCACGCGTGCACCATCGCCCCCATAGCAAGCGGTTTGCGATTGGGGGCACTGGTCAAGGGGGAGGAGCCAAATGCCAGCGGGTGACCCGAGAAGAAGAGTAACAAACTGTACTATTAAGTTTAAAAGTATACCACTGAATACTGGAAAAAAAATAACAAAAAGAACAGTAATCCAAAAAACATGAAACCTAATTTCTCATAACAAGAGCAAAAGAATGTCACCAGCACACCATGGATCTCCAGAACGAGTGATTACATTGTGATAGCAGTGTTTTGGGGCCTCGCAGAACCCCTTCATCAAAAGCATGTGATAAAGGATTCACATGCCTGATGAAAGGGTCTTGCGAGGCCCCAAAATGTTGCTAACAATGTGATCACTGAATAAAGCTTTGAACTTGTTCTGGAAATCAATGGTGTGCTGGTGACATTCTGTTGCTCTGACTATACACAGTTCCAGCCGGTGGTCACTTCAGCACCCACCGATATGCACAGCCATTTCTACAGGAACGTGTGCATTAGGAATAGTGCATTGGACTATAATTTCTCATAAGGTACAATAATTTATACCAAGGGAGCTATTGTTCAGAATCACATTCTAAAATTAATTTTAGAATTTTAGGAATGCCTTTGCAGTGACAGAATAACTATGTGTAAAAAATAAAAAAAAAATTCTAATTTCTGTCTTACATAATAAATGAAATTTCTAACAAAAAGTGCATTACTGTTACAATTGCGGTGGGTTACAGCTTTAACATTACGTACCAGGCACAGCACCAAGGTGTCGTAGGATGGATCCTGAATTATTAGGAAGGACAGTGAGATTCCATCCATGCCTACAAAAATACATGAAAAGGACACTAGAATGTAAAATATTGTTGATTTTCCATATTATTGTGGACGAGCATTGGATAATCATCTCACCTTGAAAAGGGTTCTGCTTTACTCACAGGAAATCCACTTCCATGAGTGTTTGTGTCAACCTTTCCGCAATGCACAGCTACGTGGCAAGACTTCTGATCAACAATCCGCCAGTATTCTTGCTGAAATAAGGATTACAGTCATTACTATCTGTGGAAGGTTGGCCATCTCATATTTCAAAAGTAGTAACCATCCCCTATTGCTAACCACTATATTGTTCACAGAAAATATTTATTTCTACCCTAATTCCTTAGAAGATTCTTTTCTGTGTCATTGTTGCCCAAGCATACTTAAAAAAATAACAATGACATCTAATTGGTTACCACAGACGACATCAATTTTAGATTTCCGCAAGTTTTTATAACATGCAAAGAAGACAATTTTTTTTATAAATACACTGAATTAAATAGAGAGTCTTTCATATCTGCTTGGAGTTGACAGCTCACTATTTGGATAAATGAGTTGATCATTTTTACCCATTCCATTCCACATTCCTTGACTGATCTGTCCCACTCATTTTAATACATAAAAAAAGAAACTATAAGAATATTTAACTGGGAAAGGGAAACAAAGAAAGGCTTAGGGAACAGCAGCATAATGGGGCTGGCAACAATGACCACAGGTTATGACCACTTCTTCACATGCATTGAGAAGAACTCAAACCATACCTTATTCTCCCATAAAAACTAGAGAAAAGTATTGATTATGGCAAACCACAAGCAACTTCAAAATAATTTCTTGGTAAAGACAATCCATGCTGAAATAAATAATTTAGGAAATGATGCAACACAATAAAAGCTATGCGGTTTCTTGATCAATCACTACAGACATGTACAGTAAAACTTATATAATAACCAACAGAACACACTAACCAAGGCCTATAGGGGTCCTTTTCATAGGCATGCGCAGGGGGTGTGCCAGATGTGCCTGGGCACACCCTAATCACTACGCTGCAGGATGGAGAGTGGGGAAAGGGACTAGTAAATATGTAATTTACTGGTGCCTTCCTTTTTCTAAATGAACATTGTGAACACAACTAGGTTTACTATGCTTCAGTTTGTGAATAAAAAGGAAGCCGCTCAGCACAGAGCACTTCCCATTCATTCACTGTCCAGTGCAGCTGAGGCTGCAGAGAAAGACGTGTGTTTGAGCTTTGGGGTGCACACCCTAATGCAATGGGCTGCGCACACCTATGGTCCTTTTACATGGGCATTCAGTTTGGATCGGATCAGTCTGTCAATTTTTCAGACGGATCCAGACTTAACTACAATGCATGGCTATGGGTGCACCTGTTTACCTTTACATACACCTGAGTCAGTTTATGTCTACAGAACAAAAATGGAAAAAGGCCTGCGTCCTACTGTGTTTTTGTGGACATAAACAGAAGGCATCTGTTTCAGGTAACAAATATATACAGTTGCGTTCAAAATAATAGCAGCGTGATTTAAAAAGTGAAGCTCAAAATCTTTATAATAGTTTTATTTCCATACGCGCAATTGCACTGGGAACACTGCACAGTCTATTCTAAATCAAAGCATGAAAAAAAAATGTTTCAAATGTGTTATTACTTTACAGAAAGTGAAGAAAATTTTAAATTTTGTTTTTCCAAAAAACAGTCTGCATTTTCCTTTACAAACACAAATATTTACTGTATAAACTGAAAAATGCTTAAAGATTTAGCTTTCCTGTGAACTACTGAACATATACTTATTGAATAACCACTGTTTCTGAGAACTGCTTTACATCTGTGTTGCATGGAGTCAACTAACTTCTGGCACCTGTGAACAGGTCTTTCAGCCCAGGATGATTGCTCTACATTCCACAATTCCTCTGGATTCCTTGGTTTTACCTCAGAAACAGCATTTTTGATGTCAACCCACAAGTTTTCTATTGGGTTAAGGTCTGGGGATTTGGCTGGCCCTTGGGACAACTGGTCTTCTCTGAGAGGTAGCCCCCAAGTGACGTTTATGGCCAGCAGAGAATTGGAAGATCCTCGTTCTTGATTCCTCCTAGGAATCGCATAAGAAGCCTGAGCCGAGGATGATATTGGTCTTCCCGTGCCCCCAGGATGCATGCAGCGTCTGCCAGAGGAAGCTGTGAGCTCTCCACCAACTTCGGCATCTTCCTGTGGAGCTGAACCTGCTGAAGGAGTTACATGTAGGACTGTGCAAACTTGAAGGTGGATACCACCAGACTCAGAACCTGTATGCAAATTGGGAGAGAGAACTGCCTGTGTGACAGCAGCAGGTGAATTACGGCCTGTGGTTCCTAAAGATTGTCCAGAGGAAGGACCACCCTGGTCAGAATTTAAATCAGACCTAGGTAATTCAATTCCCTGGACAAGGATAGGGGGGATCTTAGGTAGTTCAGATGACACCCCAACCTCTGCAGGAAGTAAATCCGCACAACGGGACTCAGGACCTAAAAGGACAAAGTTTGCCCCTGTTTGATTACCCCAAAGAGGAATAATTTCATGGATCCCCTTGATGCTCAAGAAGGAGGTGCACAGGGCCGGAAACCAGCGAAGATCTCCCCCCACCCCAGTAATGGGTGAGAGCAGACTTTCATGCTGAAGGGGGTCTTTACTTGGGCGTCCAGAGAAGCCAGCTCTAGGCTTACCAGGCCAAGGTTGCTTGGAACCTCCTGGGGAAGACTTGAAGGATCCATTTCTCTTATTCTAAGTCCCGGAAGCAAGAAATAATGGGCTGAGGAGGGGCCCTGTCTGCGACAAGGCTCCTTCGCTTTACTAGATCGTGGCAGGAAGGTACTCATCCCTCCCGTGAGACCCTTAATGAGGTCATCTAGAGTAGCCCCAAACAGGCAATCGCCCTGAAAGGGCAGATCAATAAGACTTTTCTTAGTGGCTTGGTCTGCAGACCAATTCTTAGGCCACAGCACGCCCCTAATCACCACCGCTGAAACAGAACGTTTGGACAGCACAGGAGCTGTATTCCAAAGCTGCATCACAAATAAATTTGCGGCCAATGGACCAACTGGTCCGATAAATCAACATAAGCAGCGGGGAGCTGTTCACCCCACTCAGTTAGGGTCTGAGACACCAGGGCTGAGGCCAAGAACCAGCCATAGTAAACAGGCTGCATGCCACAGCCTCCGCTTTCCCTTCAGCGGAGTCTTTAAAGGACGGGGATTCGGGTGGACTAGTCCACTTTTTAAACGTGATTCCTCAAAGGGGTAACGTACGGCAAAACATTTGGGGATAACAAAGGGTAACTTTGGTTGTTCCCATTCCTTATAGGTAAACCTATCAAAATAAGGCACATAAGAAAAAACCTTTGGAGTGCGAGGTAACTTATGCATACCAAAAGACACAGCCATGTTTGTGGCCATATCAGCGGCATCCTCCATTTTTAAAGTCTCACGCACTGCAGTAATAAGTGCGTCTACCAATGCTATTTCTTTCCACGCTGCGACCATGGAGGAATCATCCTATTGGATGGATCTGGGGATGTGATATTAAGCCCCCCTGGATGGGCCGCGTTAGGTTTAGAATCAGATGAGACAGACTGAGCAGGGGATGCTTCCTCCTTGGGCTTTGCCCACACGCCACTTCCACCCGGGATACTAAGAACTGCAGGATCGCAATCAGCGCAACCATGGGAAGCTGGGGTTCTGAGGGACCAGCCACCCCCATGAGGGGGTCAGTGGGGGAGATGTGAGGCTCCATAGGGAAAGGAATACCTTGCAGTACAAACAATCTTTTGGCACCACTAAAGGATCCCCCCAAAGCTCAGGGTACCCATCATCAGAGAGAGAGAGATAACAGGGACCCCCAAGGACCCTATTGACCTGTGCACCGAAAATTCTGAAACAGCAACCCATCTGCTATATATGTCCCGGGACAGGAAGAGGAGACTGAGGAGGAAGAGGAGGAGCTCCGGCTTCTCCATGAGGTCCCAGCTGTCCCCAGTGTCTCGCTGACTAAGGGAAAATGGCCGCCATGACATCACCGGGCTACACATACATGGCTGCCAGCCAAGGATGCCCAAAGCATGCTGCCCAGGAACACACTGTGCCTTCCAAACCACTGCGCCCCCCCCAAAGATACTGTACTTTACCGGGCAGGGACAACATTTAGGCGAATTTCGCTATGCAATGGGGACCCCCCAAACTGCCCATACCCACACACAGTGAGGCATGTACCTAGGGGTCTCTGCAGCGCCCTCTGCACAGGAATTCCCCCCCATACTGGCAGGACAGGTCACACACCACCTCAAGACCCTTACAGAACGGAAATGGCAGCATCTCCGCCGCCAGCCCTGGGACCCCCACCAGTCTGCAGGGGGGGAGGGGGGGAAGCTCACTCAACTGAGGGACTTTAGGATGGGAGGAGGGAAATTGTAGGTTGGTCTGACCATCCCAGGAGGGTACCCACGTCCACCCCAAAACCGCCCAAAGGGGAGAGGGGACTGTACTTACCCTTCCATGGTGCGTGTGACACTCCAGACAGAACTCCTTGCCACTGAAGAAGGGGAGCTGTCAGCCAAGGGACCGCTACGACTCGGACCAGTGCCTGGTCGTATGCGACCCTGCGAGAGGTTTACTGAGCCAGCCTCTGTCTGTGAGGCTATGTCGTGGCCGGCCTAGTGCATAGCTGCGGTTTGCACGCGCTCGCTGGCTGGGCTGGGGGGGGGCAACTGGATCTAGATTGCCCAGGCAGTTGATTGTAGATCTCCCAAGGGAAGAAAACAAGATAGATGCAAGGAAGGAGAAAAAATTGCTAAGACCAAGAGATCCCAGCAGTCCTTACTCATGACTAGACAGATTTAAACTTATTACCTAGAGCGGGGGGGGGGGGGGTATATACCATCTGAGGATGGACCATGGGTGTAGCCAGGTGTTTTTTTTTCCGCCTAGTCCTACTCCTGGGGGTGGCAATATAACCCAGTAATTATGATTTATGGAGTGCTGTGTCTGTCGATGAGCGAAAGAGAAAAACCATCATCTGACTCCAACAGCCTGCAGGTCTTTTTTAATATATATTCAGCTGTAGCTCATAGCAGTCACTTAATATTTATATAGGTATATATTAAAACCTTCAATCTGTCACTAAAGCATTACAGCACAAAGGAAAACCCATAATAATATGCAGCTTATTCTATACTGCGTCCTAAAATGACCTCTACAATAATACATGGACTGCTGAGTTTCTTTCACATTTCACAATCCTGTTTCAAGCAAGTAGATTTATTTTGTTCCAGCAGCTTTGGACAGCACAACAAGAACATACATATCGTGTGCACCAAAGATTATTACAAGCAGCTGGCTGTGATTTAGCAGTGCAACATGGTGTAATTCAGGTCAGCTGCAACAATGGTTAAATGACTGGAGAAATGTACATGGACTATGGTACTGGCAGTATTCCGGGATTAACTTTCTGGAACATTTATTGTAGGAATCAATGCAGCAACTTTTCAGAACTGAAAACAACCCTGTTCTAAGTTTTTATGGTGGACGCTTGCATATGATGTCTATGTTACTGCACAGACACAGAGCTCTGCAGAAAGCCAAAATATTTGTGGAGGTTGAATTTACTTCCAACAAGCTAATTTTATTTTGCCAGAGATTTGTCTTTTTGTTATGGGTCATATACATAAACTGTGTAACAGAGAATCCATGTATCAAACATAAAAAACGTCAACAATAAATTCTATAGATTAGATAGTAAATAACAAAATTAGCTGCGCTAGGTTATTAAGTGTTCAAATCATAACAGTAAAGATTAGCTGCCAGCACATATATGTAGGAATAATGGCATAAAAAATATAAGTGTCACAAAAAGTGCAGCGCTAATACATGTCAGTCCATAAAATATCAATAAATCTTCAAAGCGGTTGCTGATAACTGAAGTAAAAGGGAAAAGGAGTGTCCAAAAGAAGTTGTCACCAACACCCATTTACACTGCCTCTTACCCCTTAATGTGGACCCCCAAAATAGAAGGCCAATGAGCACTGTCAGAATATTTCCGCTGAATCAGATAGCCAACTTCTCCCTAATGGAATAATGAATGGCTTGCCCACAGCGTCTTCCCCAGTCTTATTCAATGTAAAGGTACAAAAAGGGGGCATATCAAAGTGTAGTATATTAAAATAGGATAGTTTATTGATAAGAATATCGCATTCACTTGCCTTAGCCACGCCCCTGGCAACGTCATTGCTGTCAGTTTCCATGCTTAATGCCTGAATTTTTATACCTACAAGTGAGTGTGATATTCTTATCAATAAACTATCTATTTTAAATATAATACACTATGATATGCCCCCTTTTGTACCTTTACATTGAATGAGACTGGGGAAGATGCTGTGGGCAGCCGTTCACCTGGGAGAAGTTGGCTATCTGATCCAGCGGTATTACTCCAGAAATATTCTGACAGTGCTCGATTGACCTTCTTTGTTGGAGGTCCACATTAAGGGGTAAGAGGCAGTATGAATGGGTGTTGGTGACGGCTCCTTTTGGACCCTCCCTTTCCCTTTCACTTCAATCATTAGCAACCGCTTTGAAGATTTATTGATATTTTATGGATTGACATTTATTAGCGCTGCACTTCCTGTGACACCTATAGATTAGATAGGTTCCTTAACCTCTGGCTTAAGAGGTTTATGTGACTACAACATAATTTTTCATATGTCAAATCTATATATTCTTTAGAAAGTATCTACTGTAATCATCACCATAAGCTGAAGCTTTAAAAATGTGCAAGTTTTCTTAAAATGGATCAGTATTTGAATATAGACTGTGAGCGGTCAAAGACTGGGGGTCTCTTGTAGAAAAAGGGACTATGAGGATGTGCATATTCTCTGGCTCATAAAATCTACATCATCTTTGTCAATTTTTGTCTTGATTCTTCAAAGGAAGCACAGAATATGTAGCATAGGTAATAAAATCTATGCAGAGCAAATTATAAAAAGACTTACAATTACATATCTAGCTAATTTACCGAGCACATTTGTTAGGATAGCCAGACACACAAGCTTAAGCCTGATCCGTTAATTTTTAATTTTTTCCCAAAGTCATCAAAAGTAAGAGCCCCTGAAAGTAGTCTTATGGTGCCCTTAGACTTGGAAGTATGATCTGACATGCAGGCATGATCCAACCTCCCTTAAATAATTTGGGCCTGTTTTTTGACACATACATACACGCATGCCTGGTTTGCCTAAGCATGCTTGTTTACCTAAGGAACAAAATGTGTACAGGCAGAAAGAAGCAGCTTGGATATATTTTCAGGAACAAATATGAATAGATAACATTTTTAAAACAATCAATCTGCTTAAAAACAAAAAAATAACTGAATTTACAAATATGAAATGTTTCAGTATTAATGTAAAAGTTGAAAGTCCAGGCTCTAAGCTTAAGATGTCCCCCCCCCCCTCCTAACTACTAGTCTAACTACCCTGTAGACGGAAATGCTTAGCTATTCTCAGAGCGCTCTGGTCAGGTGATCTTCAAGCAGCCAGCTTCAGGGGAAAGGAGAGACAGCCAACATATGCCCTATAGTAAACCTATGAGTGACATTGTCGCTCAGGCATTCTATCATCCATTGTCGGCGCTCTTTCCTCTCCCCCCATCTGTCCAGACCTGCCCCACCTCCTGCCACCTGCCTTGTTACAGCGGTGGCCAAGTGGGTGACCTGGGAGAAGATACCCAGGCGGATAAGTGCCTCTGCCCCGCTGTGTTAAAATAGGACTGTGTAAGGGAGGCTACTGTAAGGTAAGAAGTTAAGGGGGGAGGGGCTATGACTGCAAGGGGGATTGTGATGAAGGGGGCTGTGGTGTGAAGGGGAAGGGAGGATGCTGTGGGACTGCTGTAAAGCAGGGACTGTAATGTAAAGGTGGGGGGGGGGGGGACTGTAATGTAAAGGGGAGGTGGGACAATGATGTGAAGGGGGTTTGTAATGTCAGGGCTCATCCACAACAAAACTCAATGAGGGAAACCCGTGTTCTTTGTGCGATTCCTGTACAAACACATTGGGTGTGTGATCTGCTGTGGGGGACAATATATTCCTAACATCGCAAAAGCAGTGAGTTTGCCTGCATTAAATTACATGGTACCGCAGTACCATGCAATTTAGTGCAGTGTATTTTTAAAAAGTAGTGTATGCACTACTTTTTGTGCAATCCAGTGTGATGTCAGTCTATTTAAATGATGGACAGCATATTCCTGTGCAATTCAGGTGTGTTCTGGCCCTCAAAGGGGACTGTGGACACCAATGTAAAGGGCTGGGGAACTGTGATGTTAAGGAGAGTAACTGTGATTTAAGGGGGGACTGAGGACACTGATGTAAAGAGGTAGCTATGACGTGAAGGGAGGGGCACTGAGGACACTGATGTGAAGAGGAGACTGTGATGTAAAAGGGGCAATGACATTTCTCTTTCGTCCACCGATGGACGTAGCTGCTGCTTTAAATCATAGATGGATGGGTAATAAGCCCCTCCCACTAGGAGTGACCAGGTAGAGCCAAAGGCTTTCACACGCCCAGGGGGGCGGGGTCCCTGGGTTATTACCCCTGGCCTCACTGTTGCAGGTCTTAGGAGTGGCCACACAGCTCCCTGCTGGGACCTGTTGTCCTAGCTCTTTTTTAAACGTATTAAAGGGATCCTTTTTTACTTTATTTTTTGTTGCTGCTGACTTCAGTTCCTGTGGAATGCCTTTTCGGACTGGCTATACGAGAGCCTTACGGTCTCCCAATCTGTGCCAGCGAGCGCTTGCTGGGTCTCCATAGCGACTATAGTCCCACGGACAAGGACTGGCATGTGGGTAAAACACCCCACTGGGACGCACACACCTGGCATGCCAGCGTCGCAGCGTGCCCCTTGGCCGACAGCGCCCTCACTTCGGTGCAGAGGCAGTCTGTCAGGATGGACGCCCACCCTCAGCAGCGTGGTCCGGTAAGTACAGTCCCCATATCTGATTAACGAGCCTGGGGCGGACGTAGGCACCTCCACAGGTGAGTAGGACCCCGGGTACCCATACCTCCTACCACCCTCCCCCACTATGAGGGGGTCACCTGGGACCTTCCCCTCCTACCCTGACCGCCAGACCACCTATAGTGGGGGGTCCCCTATGTAAATCGCATACCAGGTAGTCGACGGTGGGCGGGAGGCCTCGGAGGGGGGTACATGGTTGCACCTCATACCGCTACCCTGGGGGGGGGGTTTCATCCGCTGGGATGACCCCCGCCAGGGCCCCAAGGCCTGTTACTAGGGTAGGCCTCACTAGGCCCGAGGTCACGTGCTCATTGGCGCAAAGCTGCCAATCTGCCATGGCCTGCAGCCTTAACAGACCTCAGCAGCCTGCCTGGGTATCCCTATCACTGTAATGCTGGTGGCCATTTTGCTGGAGCCGGAGAGAAAAACAGCACAGGAGCTTCTGGCTCTTGTGGGCGGGGGAGTTTCCTTATACCTTCTCTTCTCCATGCTGCTGATGGACCTTGCTGTGTTCTCCATGTGGTAACTACTCTAGAGGAGTTTAATTACCCTGGCCTTCACCTTTTTATCTTCAGAGGGGTTTCAGGACTTTAGGGGGCTTGGGATTATCTGCTGGAGTAGCGATGCGTGCATCGCAATCGCCTCTTAAAGGAGCAGTGCACGTTGGTAGCGGCGGTAAACCCTTGCGGTGCAGGTTCCGGTGTTTCCCCGTTTCCTTGTCTGCGCTTTACATTCTTACTGTGCAATCCTACTGTTTGGCCATATGTCTAACATGGATTCCCCAAGTTTGTCTGCGACCCCCCGATGTATCGTTGGGGCCCGCTTCTAATGCTCATAATGTGACTTTATTGTCTGTGATGCAAGAAATGGCCAGAAAAATGGACAAAGTTATTGCGGCAACATTTACTAAGAAACTCCCTCGGCCCTCGCCTGTCTCATCTCAGACCTCAGATTCTGAGGCCGATATGGTCGCCGGCAACGCAGACCCCTTTTGGAGGATGCATCCCCGCATTGACTTTTCTGACGCGGAAGAGGATGTTTCCACACCCACCTTGGCACAGGAAAAGGTGCTGATAGATGCTTTGATATCCTCAGTGAGGGACATCCTAAAAATCACAGATGCGATTTCTAAATCGCAAGGAGCCTCGTTATCCTTTGAGGATACCTCAGGGCAAACAAATCGGCCAAGGTTTTCCCTTGTCCCGAAGTCTTGTTCGCCTTGTCCGAAGGAACAATGGCGGCGACCTAATCGCAGGCTTGCAGTTCCCAAATGTTTGGCTAGACGCTACCCATTTGAGGAAGAGATCTTACGCAAATGGACGGTCCCCCCTCAGGTGGACCCCCAGATATGCGGTATTCACAAGGCCTCGGTTTTACCGGTGGCAGAATTCTCATCTCTCCCTGATCCGGTTGACAGACGTATTGAGGTCTTATCCCGACACCTGTATACAGTAGTAAGATCTATTCTCCGGCCTGCTCTGACTACCATTCTAGTCTCTCAGACTATGTTTGAATGGGTAAAGGCTCTGAGAGAGGCACTGACGGTAACCCCTGAACTCGCTGACTAATTATCGCAGACTCTGCAGTTTGTGTGCGATGCTAACCTGGACGTTCTTCTGCTCACGGCCAGAGCATCAGTGGTAAGTGTGCTCATCAGACGTGTGATCTGGCTAAAGTCCTGTTCGACCAACCAGGCTTCTAAGAAGCTTTTGGCAGATCTTCCTTTTCAGGGTGATTGCCTTTTTGGTTCCTCCTTGGATGACTTGATCAAGGCGGTTGATGGGGGAAAGAGCACACTCCTTCCTCACTCAACTAAGGGTAAGTCTCCCTCGCATAAGCAAGGTCCTTCCTTTAAGCATATTTTTCGTGCGACTGTCGCAGAAAACCAAACAGACTTAAAGCGGAAAAAGATGCGGGAAACGGTGGGCTGGTAAGCTTAAATCCTCTGCCCCCAGCACCTCCAAACAGACCCCTTCTGCCTGAAGGGGCGCCCCCATCCACTTCAGGGGTGGGGGGATGTCTCAGTTTCTTCCCGGGGTCCTTGGACCTCACTGTTGCACAACAAGTGGGTCCACGAGGTAATTCAGTCCGGGTACAAGATAGAGTTTCGTTCCCGTCCGCCAGACAGATTTTTTCCCTCCAATCTTCAGCTGTTCCCAGACCGCCTTGCGGGGCTGCAAGAAGCGATTCGGGATATGCTGTCACAAGGCGTGATTGTACCAGTTCCTCATCAGGAACGCTTTTGAGGGTTCTATTCGAACCCGTTTACCGTTCCACGGAAGGAGGGAAAATTGCGTCCAATCTTGGCCCTCAAAACTCTGAACTGCTTTGTGCGCGTCCAGAAATTTTGCATGGAGTCCCTGCGGTCAGTGGTGGCGTTTTTGCATCAGGGGGACCTGCTGGCCTCGATCGATATCAAGGATGCCTATCTCCATGTCCCTATTTGCCAGGGTCATCAACGATTCCTCTGTTTCGCGCTTGGCAAGGACCATTTTCAATTTGTGGCTTTACCGTTTGGTCTCGCCTCTGCTCCCAGGGTCTTCACCAAGGTGTTAGACCCTATCCTGGCTCTGCTACGACAGAGAGGAATATCGATTCTGGGGTACCTGGACGATCTTCTTCTCCGAGCGTACTCATCTGTGACATTGGAACGGGATTTGGAGGTGACCATTCACACTCTGAAGCAGTTTGGTTGGAATCTCAACCTTCAGAAACCTGCCCTGGTTCCAACAACCAGACTGGAGTATCTAGGGATGATCCTAGATTCAGCTTTGGCAAAGGTATTTATACCTCCTGTGAAGTTACAGAATTTAAAGCGGAGTTCCGGGCACAGAAAACAATTTTCACTGAACATACCCCCGGGACAGTCAGGGCTAGTACATTCCACAATGGCTAGCCTCTGATCTGTCCCGGTACTGGGCACCCTGAATGTTCAAGGGACCCGGAGGGTGGAAGAGTCCAAGCTCCCGATCAACGTTCTGGAACGGAGAGCAATTATGTTGAGCCTGTTCCACTGGACGAACAATCTCAAGGGGTGTTCTGTCCGAGTCCAGTCCGACAATGTCATGGCCATGCCATGTGTCAATCATCAAGGGGGCACCAGGAGTGCCCTGGCGGCTCTGGAGGTAGCTGAGATCCTGTGCTGGGCAGAGGACTACGTCCCAGCCCTATCCGCCTTGTACATTTCCGGCGTAGACAATTGGCAGGCGGACTACCTGAGTCGCCAAACCCTGGATCAGGGAGAGTGGTCGCTGCATCCACAAGTGTTCCACCAGCTGTGTCTCCGGTGGGGGACACCGGATATGGACATGTTCGCCTCCAGACAAAACAGGAAAGTTTCAAAGTTTGTGGCTCGGTCCAGAGATCCTATGGCCAATGCAGTAGACGCCATGGTGGCTCCCTGGAGCCAGTACGGGCTAATTTATGCATTTCCTCCACTAAAACTTTTATCTCGACTGCTACGCAGGGTCGAGTTGGAGGGGATTCCGGTAATTCTGGTGGCTCTGGATTGGCCCCGGAGATCCTGGTACGCCGACGTGATTCGGCTGAAGGTCGCAGGTCCGTGGACACTTCCTCTGCGGGAAGATCTTCTATCTCAGGGTCCGTTCCTCCATTCTGCTTAACAGTCGCTGGCTTTAACGGCTTGGCTGTTGAGAGCAAGATGTTAAAGGACAGGGGTCTGTCCGATTCTGTGATCCCTACCTTACTCAAGGCTAGGAAGTCCACTTCTCGGAAGATTTATCATCATACGTGGAAAGCGTACATTGCTTGGTGCGAATCGCTGAAGCTGCATCCTAGATCCTTGCTTTTAGTAGGATCCTGACCTTTCTACAGAAAGGGGTTTCCAACGTTTGGCGTTGGGCACTCTTAAAGCGGAGTTCCACCCTAAAATACATTTTTTAACTAAAAATACCCCTAGGACAGTCAGGGCTAGTGTATTTAAGCAACGATAGCCTCTGAACTGTCCCCTGTTTAACTTACCTGTAAGAAGAAAAATATACCTTGAAAATGTCTTGTCCAGCGCTGCCATCTCAGGTGTGGGCAGCTGAAGCCGGAGCGTCCCTCTTCGTGTCCTCTTCGGTGATGTCAGAGTCCCAGAATGCCCTGCTCGTCACTTCCGGGTCAGGCGCGTCATCCCGCAGCTGGTTCTGCGCATGCCCAGAAGCTGTTCAGCAGGGAATGACGCGCATGCGCCGGAAGTGACGAGTGACATCAGTGCAGGCGCATTGACTCCTGGGATTGATGACGCTCATCTCCCAGGAATCAATGCAAAGGAGGAAGTGGCGTCGGGGGCCGCAGCCGCAGAGGGAGGAATTGGAAGGAAGGTACGTTTATTTCTAAAAACAAGGTAAGTGAAACAAGAAAAAAATTTTAATTATAGAATTCTTTTTCAGGTTTTTTTAAGCTAACGGACAGTGCAAAGTTTATTTTTAGGGTGGAACTCCGCTTTAAGTGTCAGATCTCGGCCTTGGCTGTGTACTTCCAACGCCCTTTGGCTACGCACTCTGATTCGTATGTTTCTTCAGGGGGTTCACCATTTGGCTCCCCCCAGGAGGTCTTCGTTACCTCCTTGGGACCTTAGTTTGGTTCTATCGGTTCTTTAGAAATCCCCTTTTGAGAACAGAAGACACATTTCCTTGCTCGCCTTGTCGCCTTTTTGGTGGCTATCACCTCTGCGTGCAGGGTTTCTGAACTAGCGGCAACATCTTGCTGCTCTCTTTATCTGGTAAAACACAGGGATAAGGTAATGTTCTGGCCTAATCCGTCATTTCTTCCTAAGGTGGTTTCAGACTTCCATCTGAACGAAGACATAGTGTTTGCGTCACTCTGTCCAAAACCTCCACATCCTAAGGAAATTGCCTTGCATTGCTTGGGTGTGGTTCGGGCGATACGGGTGTATCTGGAGACTACTGAGTCCTTTCGTAAGTCAGACTCTCTGTGAATACGAATGGACCCTGTAAGGGTCAGGCTGCGTCTGCGGCGACCATCTCTCGATGGTGATGAAGGCGTATTCTCTTAAGGGCAAGGTTCCTCCTTTCCCTGTCATGGCTCACTCTACACGGGTCATCAGGCGTCAGTGATGCAGGTTTGCAAGGCGGCCACTTGGTCGTCTGTACATATGTTCACCAATTTTTACAGAGTGGATGTGTTAGCATCCTCGGATGCGTCTTTTGGCTGCAAGGTTTTGCAGGCCCCCATTTAAGGAGTAGTCTACTTTTCCTTCTCCTTTATGGTTTTGTTACAAATGAGCCCCAGTTGTTGCTTGTTGGACTCCATATTATATAGTTGGCTATGTTAGCCGTGGGAATTGCATTCTTTTAAGTTTGTCCTTTCCCCACCCCTCAGTGGTTACTGCTTTTGAACGTCCCATCCGTCTAGGATTTAAAGCAGGAGATACGTCCGTCGGTGGAGGAAAGAGAAAATGGGATTTTTTACTTACCGTAAAATCCATTTCTCAGAGTCCACCGACGGACGTAGCTCCCACCCCTCTTTTCTCTGAAGAGTTGGGTTTTGGTTATTATTCATTGCTTGCAACTAAACTGAAGATGCAACAGTGAGGCCAGGGGTAATAACCCAGGGAGCCTTTGGCTCTACCTGGTCACTCCTAGTGGGAGGGGCTTATTACCCATCCGTCTATGATTTAAAGCAGCAGCTACGTCCGTCGGTGGACTCAGAGAAATGGATTTTACGGTAAGTAAAAAATCCCATTTTTACTGAGTGGATCTCTGAATTTTAATTCAACTACCTCTAGTTAGTTAGAATACGAGTTAGAAGGAGGGTGGGAGTCGTTTTAAGCTTAGTTATATTATGGACTTGCACTTTAAAAGTTAAAGTATAGTGTTAATTTAGTGTACAGTAACTAAAATTTATACAAATAAAATTTTATTTGCATAATTTTGGTTTTACGGACAATACTACTAATAAGATTCCCACATACCGTTTTTGGTGACCATCAGGCCTAGTGTTGGGAAAAATCAGAAAAGCTTGTTGTTCCATTCAGTTGTGGCAAAGACTTTTCTGTAACCTTTCAGATAATCTTGTTGCTGCATTAACTCACCTCAACTTCTGCTACAGTTGGCTCTTTATTGAAACACATATTCATGACGTTCCTTGCTGTCCGGAAGAAGGTGGTAAGAGACATGGACCTTCCCTGTAGACAAGACAGATTGTGAATAAGATCTACAGGCAATAAACTTGCTGCTACAGCTATTTCAGGGAATTCATTTTTATAAAATGTCAAATCACTGCAGGCCACAGAGCTTTCATTTTATATCTTTTTTTTTTTTTCTCCTTGAGGATAAACTCAGCCTTTTCTTCACTACTGCTCAAAAATAAACATGCTCCTCTCCTGTACTGAAATTACTTACTTTAACTTTACTGCACATTGTGAGCTTTCCACAGTGTACAATTATAAGGTGCAGCAAATTAGATACAGCCCACCTCAATTCCACCGCTTTCTTTGATTGAATCTTAGACATATAGATAAGGAAAAAATAAAAAAAACTGATCGTACTTTACTGGTACAGAAGAGGCCTCGCTTACAACTAAAAATTATTCAAACTTTATTAGATTAGTCATAAAATTCAACTCGACCAATTTGATTCTAAACTTAACAAAAGCGATGCTGTCTTGATTCCTCCTCATATACACTAAACAAACTACCAATTGTCCACCACCCTACTTGTCCATTATAGTATGCACATATCTTTAGTAACATGGACCAAGTGGGACGTATCCTCTAAGGTCAAAGCGTTTTTACAGCTTTCAGGACCAATTTAGGATTGCACGAGGAGGTAGCAACATCAACTAAATACAAGAAAAAGTCTTATTAAAATAAATACATAGATATAAATGTAGAAGTTGAGAAATCGGTTGGACACCACCAGCTGCTAGGAAGATGAATCCTTTATACGTCAAGAATACACAGGATACAGAGGTAGACGCATTTCACACTTTCAAAGTCCTTGTTCACTTGGTAATGAACAAGCACTTTGAATGTTCGAAATGCATCTATGTATCGTGTGTACCTTTGACATATGTTAATAAAGGATTCATCAGCCTAGCAGCTAGTGGTGTGCGGCCGATTTCTCCTTCATTTCTTCTGTTGCAGCGGTGGCGAGCCGGGGCCAGCATCCACAGCACCGGGATTGCTCACCTGAGCGGTGGTTGTATTCTCATTATATATATATATATATATATATATATATATATATATATATACACCCACACACACACATATATATATATTTATATATATATATATATACACAGTAAGTATATATATGTATATACACACACACACACAAATGAAACTGTGCATACAGGTAAATATCCATTTGTACCTCTATACGACAACTGAATGGCCACTTAACATGGATCTTTAAGTGGGGAACTTTCCTATCTTTGGACTAGATGGTGTTAACCTGTGTGGCAATTAAATTATTTTATATGGAGGAAATATATCCACATGAAGATTTGCAAACTCATTATAGCTAACTACTAATCGGTCCAAGCGTGTGGAGGTATTACATCGAATCCACACGTGATAACTATAGTGATGCTACTTACTCTGAGACTTAAATTTATGTGTTAACCTAATATTCTAATATAGTAAATAGTTGCTTAATTTTGCCTATAATTTAAATCTAGGCCAGCTCCTATTGGTTATCCCCTGCTGCTGACCGCCCTGCCTCACTTATTTTGTTTCAGTGAACACCCCCAGGCTGTTCCCCTCCAGCTTGGCTGCAGTTTTGGTATAGAGATATGAATAGACATTTAACTATATGTACGGTTTTATGTGTAAAAAAAAAAAAAAAATATATATATATATATATATACACACACACACATATACACATACACATATATACACTATATTGTCAAAAGTATAGGGACCCTGTCTTTACACGCACATGAACTTTAATGGCATCCCAGTCTTAGTCTGTAAGGTTCAGTATTGAGTTTGCCCACCCTTTGCAACTATAACAGCTTCAACTCTTCTAGGAAGGCTGTCTACAACGTTTAGGAGTGAGCCTATGGGAATGTTTGACCATTCTTCCAGAAGCACATTTGTGAGGGTAGACAATGATGTTGGACGAGAACACCTGGCTCGCAGTCTCCGTTCTAAATGATCCCAAAGGTGTTCTATTAGGTTGAAGTCAGGACTCTGTGCACGCCAGTCAAGTTCCTCCACCCCAAACTCGCTCATTCATGTCTTTATGGACCTTGCCTTGTGCCCTGGTGGGCAGTTATATTGGAACAGGAAGGGCCCATCCCCAAACTGTTCCCACAAAGTTGGGAGCATGAAATTATCCAAAATGTCTTGGTATGCTGATGCCTTAAGACTTCTCTTCACTGGAACTAAGGGGCCAAGTCCAACCCCAAAAAAAAAGAACCCCACACCAAAATCCCCCTCCACCAAATGATTTGGACCTGTGCACAAAGCGCTGGAGAGTACTGAACTGACCAGCAATGAGCCAAGATCTAAATCTTATAGAGCACCTGTGGAGAGATCACAGTTGGCGAAAGAAGATCGGTCCACAATTCCAGTAGCGAGGTATAAGAAACTAATTGACAGTTACAGGAAGCGACTCATCTCAGTTATTTTTTCTCAAGAGGTGTGCTCCCAAATATTAAATTGAGGGTGCCAATAATTTTGTCCAGTCCATTTTTAGAGTTTTGCGTGAACTGTGTCAGATTTGGCTATTTGTTTCTCCATTTTTTTTTTTTTTGTGTCATACCAATACAAATAAAATAAACAAACATGAGAATGCCTAAACCTAATTGAAACATTTTTCTGGGTGAAGTGGTTCATTATCTGACAGGAGTGCCAATATTTTTGGCCATGACTGGATGAGAAGGAATCAATACAACATACCTTTGCTAATTTTAGGATCAAATTGATCCAGTTTTATTTTTTTTGACTAATGTAATAATTTCAATACATTTTAGCTAAGCAAGGTCTCTTCTATAACTTTGATCCTTTTTTTTTCTTTTTTCATTATCTATATATGCATACATAGGATGTGGTACTGTAGTGGTCCCTTCCCTTTGAATCTACATGGATTTCAGATATGTCAGTCATGAAGGCCCAATGTCACATGTGAAAGTTTACCCAAGGCAGTCTGCATACAAATGGAACACCAATGCAGCAACCCACAAGCCCACTTATCAAGTTGCTATTTGCAGAACTCCTTACAAGAGCCAGCCCAATATTTGCAACAGGGATGTGGGCTCTTAAGAAGAGTACTAAGGTGACCACCCCCCGGCATATGCTTCCAAATGGGAAAAGGGACCTACACCTCTCCTTGGAAGACTCTGACTGGATCCAAATTTGGCAAGCCACTAAATCGGCTTCCCCAAATATTGTAGCCTTGGAAACAAATTACAAAAGTCCTTACCAGATGGTACTTGGTCCCAAGCCAGAGTCTCCAAATATGCGCCACAATACTCACCTCGTTGCTTTCGTGGTTGCGAGTCTCCAGGTACCCATGCACACATTTGGTGGGAATGCCCTACGGTCCGTACCTTTTGGTCCGAAGTGTATCGGGTTTTATCTACAATCTTCCACACACCCCTTACCCCTGATCCTGCTTCTGCACTCCTGAACTACAAGCCACCTGACCTCACACGTCGCCAGTTTAAACTTTTCCTGTATGTCACCACGGCTGCCAAACAGACCATAGCGAAGGCCTGGAAAACTTCCTCCCTTTGTTTCCTGACCATGAAAAATAGAGTCACTCAAGCTATGATCCATGCTAAAACTGAAGCTATCCTGCTGGATAAACTTATACCTTACGAAAAGCTCTGGAAACCATGGATTGACAACTGTCTTCCGATAGGCTTTGATGAATCCCTTGTACTAGCTTGACCTGTGGTCACCGATTCCCTACTGGTATTGTCGATCTGAACCACATCAGTGGCCCGGGACTCCCTCCGGGCACCCTTCCTCCCCCCGCATAACCCCCCCCACTGTTTTGCCCTTCCCCCCCCCCCCTATCCTTCTTGCCCCTCTTACTCTCTTCTTTTTCTCCCCCCCCCCCCTTATTGCCTTGAGTTGGCCGCTACCTAATTTGTTTCCCTGCTGTGGCTGGACCACCAACTTTTGCTGCACTACGGCCTCCCTTTTTACCCTACCCCCAGCCGCCCTTATGCACTGTGTTTATCCTTCGTACTTGTATACCGGGGCGCCCAGCTTGCCCCTTTCCTATTCCTAAACCTGATTGTTATGCTACTACTTGCTGTTAATAATGTCATTTTGACGTGTATTCATCTGTTATGCACCACTATTACCTATTGGTATTGTTTTGTACTACATTCCTTCTGCTTTAATAAAAACCATTTGAACAGAAAGAAGAGTACTAAGGCAGGGTGCTGTCTACGGACAGTCCCCTGCCATCAGCTCCCACCACCCATTTTCTACCTGGATTACAAAGAGAAGCATACATAAGTGATGTCATCATCTGTGCAAACCACACGTTTTTTTTTTTTTATGTTTTTGGCATGTTGACAGGGGGAGGAGTTGTGAGGAACCATAGAAGGTAAAATTTATGCAGAATACATTTCAGCTTTAAAATGTGATGAAAGGAAACTGCTACTAATTTTATGTCAGAGGTATATCACCCTTGCCACACTCTACCAATGTCATTTCATGAAAGACAATCAAAGTATAGAGTAAAATATACTGGACAGACTTCATTCTGAACATGCATGTTGGCTGGCTTACACTAGCTCCATGTCAGCATGCTTATCGGATTCAGTGACCTAGAAAGTACTGAAGGCAAATGATCAACCTGACAGGCAGTAGAGAGGTTTAACAGTAAATAGCAGCCTCTAGATTTCCTGAGTAAAGTTGTCCTTTAACCTTTCTGTGATCAGAGATTATTGAAGCAGGATACCCTAGACCATATTTAGCCTCTCTAGGTAAAGCGGTGGTAAACCCAAAATCAAAAGTGTATTTATTTATTACAGGTACTTGTATAGCGCCACAAATTTACACAGCGCTTTACATATTTTATTTATTATACATTCACATGAGTCCTTGCCCTCAAAGAGCTTACAATATGAAGTCCCTAGCTCATATTCATACATATACCTACTAGGGCCAATAGCCAATTAACCTACGAGCATGCCTTCAGAAAAATCATTTTTTGTCTGATCGTAAAATCCTTTTCTCTGAGGTTCACTGACGGACACAGCTCCATGTCTTCAGACCATTGGGCTTATGCTGCTCTCTCTTTAGGAGTAGGAGGAAACCTTTTTGGTTGGCCCCTGAGGCAGTCCCAGAGGGTATACCATTACTTTCTGCTATAGGACTTCAGTTTTTTAACAAGCAGTGTCAGAAGAACACATAACTCAACCCAACAGAGGAGCGGGTGCTGTGTCCGTCAGTGAACCTCCGAGAAAAGGATTTTACCGTAAGACAAAAATCCAGTTTTCTCTTTCGTTCACGGATGAACACAGCTCCATGTCTTCAGACCATTGGGATGTCCCAAAGCAGTATTAACATGAGGGGCGGGGAAAAGACAGCAATACGTAGATTTCCCAAAGCTAAACATGGCCAACCAGGTAAAAACAGGAGCTCAACCATGAACAACTGGAGCTAAACACCAGGAAAGAATTACACCCTCAAGAAGCGGAAGTCTCAGCAACCGCAGCCTACAAAACATTGCGGTCAAATGCCGCATCCGAAGATGCAAGTACATCCACCTTATAAAATTTTGTGAATGCGTGTACAGACTACCACGTCTGAACCACTGACGCCTGATGACGGAAGACCCAGAGGGCACTAAGCGCCCTGGTAGAATGCGCTTTAACAGGGAAAGGAGGAACCTGACCCTTGATAGAATAGGCCTGCACCACCGTCTGCCTGATCCCCTTGGAAATGGTCACAGCAGATGCGGCCTGCCCCTTACGAGGTCCATTAAAAAAACAAAGAATCACCCGAACCGCCCTGACCACATCCAAGGAATACAAAGCAATTTTCTTAGGATGTTTCTGTTTAGGACATAAAGAAGATAACACAATATCTTCATTCAAATGAAACCCTGAGACAACCTTAGGAAGGAATGTCTGACAGGGTCGCAACACCACTTTGTCCCTATGAATCACCAGGTAAGGCGACCGACAGGACAACGCAGCCAACTTCAACACCATATGTGCGGAAGTAAAAGCGACTAAGAAGGCCACCTTCTGCAACAACAGAAGCAGAGGAAGTTCTCAAATATTTTCAAAGGGAGGCTTTTGAAGCACCGACAGTACCAAATTGAGATCCCACCGAGGCACCAGGGATCGCACCAGAGGAGCCAGATGGCGAACTCCCTGCACAAAAGTCTGAACCCAGGACTTCGCCGCCAATGGCCTTTGGAAAAATATGGCCAAAGCGGAAATCTGACCCTTGATGGTGCCCAGAGCCAAACGTTGATCTACACTTAGTTGTAGAAACTCCAAAAGGCGGGACACAGAAAAGGAACAGGAAGAACCCCCTCCCCCCCCCCCCCCCGAGACTCACACCAAGTAATGTACATCTTCCAAACTCGATCAACCTTCCTGAAAGTAGATTTCCTAACTTTTAACAGCTTAGGAATCACAGACTCCGACAGCCCTCTGTCCTTCAGCACCTGGCTTTCAATAGCCAGGCCGTTAAAGCCAGCAACTGTAAAGCAGGTTGGAAGATTGGTCCCTGAGACAGAAGATCTTCCCTGAGAGGAAGTTTCCATGGAATGTCTGCTACCAGCCTTACCAGGCCTGCGTACCAAGACTGACAAGACCAGTCTCATGCCACCAGAATGACTGGAATCCCTTCAACCTAGACTCTGCGTAGCAGTCTCAACAGAAGTTGTATTGGAGGAAATGCGTAATTTATAGGATACTGACTCCAAGGGGCCACCGGGGCGTCAGCCAGAAGATCCTGAGACCTTGACATGAACCTCTGTAACTTCCTGTTGAGACGGGGAGGCCAGCAGGTCCACATCAGGGATCCCTCACCGAAGGCACAGTTGATGAAACACCTCCGGGTGAAGAGACCATTCTACCGGATCCAACGACTGCCGACTGATATAGTCCACTTGCCAGTTCTCTACCCCAGGAATGTGCACAGCAGAGAGGGCCAGAACATATAGTTCTGCCCACCTCAAGGTACCGGCCACTTCCCAGGCTGCCAGGGAACTCCTTGTGCCCCATGATGATAGACACATGCCACAGCCGTAGCATTGTCCGATTGCATCTTTACAGGGCGTCCCTGCAGACAATCTATCCATTGAGACAGAATTTCCAAGATGTTGATCGGCAGTCTGGGCTCCTTGTGAGCCAAGAAGAAAGTACCACGTTTTACAACGAGGTTCCTTGCCCCTAGCAACTTGCGGAAGTAAAGTGCTCTTACCTCTTGTACAGCCCTTAATGATCTCTTCCATAGAGGCCCTAAACGATCACCTACAAAGGATAGATCTGTCAGCACCTTTTTAGAAGCCTGGTCAGCCGACCAGTGCTTCAACCATATCATGCGGTGAAAAATCTTGGCCGTCACAGATACCTGCATGCCAAAGATGCATGTAAAAACAAAACCTCCTCCGCTCAAGTGCTGTCTGATGGAGTAGAAAGAGGTGCACTACAAACTCGGATGTAAAGAGAGCTGTTTGGTCTTGCTGCCCCCTTCAGGATCAAGGGTATCCAGATCCACTGGTAAAAAAGACAAAAAAGAAAAAGAGGGGCGCACCGACATAGTGCATTACCATAAAAACATTTATTAAAATATTAAAAAGTGTGCAAAGTACTCACAAGACTGGTGTGATACATCACACATCAAGAATAGTGCAGCACTTTTTCTGGCTCTGAGGAAGGGGGTTCGCCCCTGAAACGCGTCAGCCTAGCCACAGCAGCCCCATGCGACTATTTGCATGCTCATTCGTCACAATTGGGACCTGGCTACCTTGGAGACTGTATATGCCATTCTTGATGTGTGATGTATCACACCAGTCTTGTGAGTACTTTGCACACTTTTTAATATTTTAATAAATGTTTTTATGGTAATGTACTAGGTCGGTGCGCCCCTCTTTTTCTTTTTTGTCTTTTCTGCCAAAGATGCATCACAGATGTACTGTAATCCCTGGATCAACTGATCCTCCAGCTCAGGAGGGTGTTGAGATACCAAGGTGATAGCAAACACCAGTCTCAAAATTAAACCAGCCACGGTGAAAGGGTACCAGACCAGAGCCTCAGCTCTCCTATTCACGGGATCCTTAAAGGATGGAGAGTCCTCCACTGGCAAAAATGTGGCCTTATTTAGCCTGGAAGCCTGAGAATCCACCGACGGTGGAACTGTCAGTTTCTTCAGAAAAGATTCCTCAAAGGGATATCTCCTAGCAAAGCACTTCGGTATTCCAACCATGCGTTTCGGGGGAACCCCACTGATTAGTGACAATCTCGTAAAAATAGGCAGGAAAGAGGAACACCTTAGTCACCTTGGAATATTTGAGAGTGCCAAACTGCACCGGTGTCGCTGACTCAGCATCAGGCGAGTTTTCCTGCACTGACACAATCAAAGCCTCCACCAGCGATTTTTCATACGCGGCTGCGGAGGACGACTCATCCTCACTATTCGAGCAATCAGCGTGCGTGGACACAGACCCAGTGGGCTGACTCTCGTCCGCGGCGGCCAAATCCACATCAGACTGTGAAGGCAGGGGGCGCTTCATGCTAGGCCTCCTTTGCAGGGCCATATCTACCTTGGTTACTAATGACTGCAGGGCTGCCGTCATGGCCGCCAGGGCAGACCGACCCAGAGGGTCCTGCAGCTTCCAGGAGTGGGTCAGGTGGTGATATACGTTCCAGAGGCTTCATGGCCAACAAGGGGTTAAGCGGAGCTGCGCTGTGCACAAAAGAGCGAAAACGTTTTTTGGCTTTTTTTGCACCGCTGGAGCACCACAAGAATCAGCGCCACAAGAATAAGCGCACCCGCAATGCTGTATAACAGAGGAAGGATTGTATACCCCCAGAGACTCACCACCACAAAGTTGGAGTGCGCCAAACTGCCTGCCACACTGCGATGTAAGAGAAAGCGCCAACACTAACACTAGAGGCCCCCGCAGACTACAAGAAAATGGCCACTGTTATCTTCTATGGCAAACCAAAACATGGCCGCTGAACTACACAAACATGGCAGCCGAAGCCGGGAATGCAGAATCATCAGCAAAATGGCATCGCCACGTAGCGCTGCACGGGACCCGGGACAGAGACATCCACCAGAAGGGGACCCCCCTCGCAGCACCAAGGTACGGGCACCCCCAAAAAGGGGAGCCAACAGCGGCACCCACCCACCACTCTCCGGCCCAACAGCAGACAAGCCCCCCTACCCAAATGCACTTGTGCCCCTTAAAGGGGCTAAGGAGAAGGACAGGGGGCAGGTGAGAGCACCTACTCAGGGGGAACCCTGCTGTGGAGATGAGGGAAAGAGTAGGAGGGGGAGGGAGGACACAGGAGGAGGCCTACCATCCCCAGGGAGCCCGCGACCACCCCAGAAATTCCATAAGAAAGGAGTGGGGACACTACTCACCACACCACGGTACCAGGCAGGCGCTATGCCTAGCAGTCCACCGCACCATCTTGGAATGGGGGCGCGGCAGCCTGAGGTACGCTGCAAATCTGATCGTGACTGCTGTCGTGACCAGGGCTATGCGACCTCGTGTTTAACTCGCCGGCCAGCCCCCATCCAGTGGGACTATGTTGCGGCCAACCTAGCGCAGAGCTAATAGTTGGGTCGTGCTTGCAGGCCAGACTGGGAAGACCATAAGGGTCTATGATATCCAGTAGGTTGATTGTAGTTTACACAGGAACAAAAATAGTAAAGAAATTAGATAAAAATTCAATTTAAAAAGGAAAAAAATGCCAGGACCGCAGATCCCAGCAGAGAGCCAGGTCCTTACTCGGCAGAAAAAACTGAAGTCTTATAGCAGAAAGTGATGGTATACCCTCTGGAACTGCGTCAGGGGCGTAACCAAAAAGGTTTCTGCCTAGTCCTACTCCTGAAGAGAGAGCAGCATAAGACCAATGGTCTGAAGACATGGAGCTGTGTCCATCAGTGAAAGAAAGAGAAAATGTGATATATTTGTAGCTTACCGATCAGAGCTTGAGAAAATTGCTTTGAATCTAGGAGCCAAATAAAAAAGTTAGGGGCCAGTTTTTTTTTTTTTAAACAAAGAATATTTAATTTACTTGGGGGTTGGGCGGTTGTCTCATTTAGTTGCGGTGCTGCTGAGTGGGACAGGTTTTCACTGGATGGTTACACTTGAGGTTGTTGGGGCTCGAGATTTTGGTGTGTGTTGTGTAGGCTGGACTCTGCTCGCCTCCCTGCTTGTCTTTAGCGCCAATCGTAGGGACTGGCGGGAAAGGCAGGGTGAGCCTTTCTGCACGGGGGCAGCAGGTCTGCTGGGGGACGGAATGGCGAGTGCACAGGGGTACCGGTGTGTGGGGAGGAAAGTGAAAAAAACTTTGGCTCTGCTGCAGGTAAGCAGCAGAGCTGGATATTTTTTGTTTTTGGATATTGGAACTGGGTCAGATGTCCGGCACCTGGATCTGCATGTTCAGGGCGTCGGGTGATGGGGGGTTGCTTGTGCTGGTGGGCTGCGCCGAAACGACCTAGGATTTGTCAAGCCCTGTAAAATGTGTATCGTATCTACATAGGCTCCTGATGCATGAGTTTACGATTGTACGTGTGTTTATGTGGGGGTGGGGGGCTCAAAATTTTTAACTAAAAAATGTTTGTTTTCTTTTTACCTAATTTTTTTAACCACATAGGGGACAAGTTCTTTTTAGTGAGACATCCGGGGTCTAAAAGACCCCGGATGCCTCCCATGTGCTCCACTGAATGTAGGGTAGTACAGATTGCAGTCCATAACATTCTTTCCCGGTCTCGATGGCCGGGAACACTGACAAAGGGGCCCGGAAGTGAGGTCATACACGTCGCATCCGGGTTAGGAAAAAGATGGGGAGGAGAGTGGCCGCATCAGTTTACTTTTCTTTGGCTTTTTTTTCCCTCTGTTTTCACCTGGTAATCTGGCCAGTTATATACCCCCTGTATTTGTTAAACATAACTCTGGAAGAATGAGAACAGGAGGCACAGCAGACGCTACATAGTAGAGGGTAGTGTTAACAGCCCATTCACACTGTCGCGACAGGATTTTGTGGGGTGACCTGTGAAGTCGCGGTGCACAGCGTGCCCTGCGACCTCGGCGCGACTTGCACGCACTTCATATAATTGAAGTCAATGCAAGACGCCTCCAGGTCGCCCCAAAGTAGTACAGGACCCTTTTTCTAAGTCGGAGCGACATGTGTCGCTCCTATTAGAACGGGTCCTGTACTATTTCAATGGCGACCGACCGTGACTTGTCAGGCGACCAAGTCGCGCTAGTGTGAATGGACCCTAAATGTATTAGCAGATTTAGATACAATAACAAACTGTAGCCAAACTCCAGCTCACACTTTATAATCAGTTACAGAACAGTGTTTTTTCCTTTTGGGATAAAGGTTTTACATGAATAAATACAAACTGATCATTTTAAATACCCCTGCCAGTGTGGTTTTTCTCATCGATGTAAACTGCTACATTCTGCTGGAGAGCTTGTGCTTTTGAAAAACAACAGACTTGCTGCCTGGATTACCAGATGAAAAAAAGAAAAAAAGAAGAAAGCCTATAATGGAAACTAATACAGCCACCACATTTAAAGAGGAAGTAAACCCTCCTCTGCAACTTGTACCTATACGAAAGCCTATGATAAGGCTTACCTATAGGTACTGTAAATATCTCCCAAACATGTACAGTTTAGGAGATATTTACTTTGCATGCAGCCAGTGACATCACTGGCGCATGCGCTCTGAAGGAACGGCCGCTCGTGCCATTCCTTCAGAGCCCCGTGCCGTGACTGTCGGCTCCCACGCGCATGCACGGGAGTGAGGTCATCGTGGCTCCAGCCAATCAGATGGCCGGATGCTGCAAACCCGAAAGAAGGGCGACAGAACATGTTACCCATGAGAGAGGTGAGCGGTCGGGGCTTCGTTCTAAGTATTTCGTAATGAGCTAGTATGCGATACATACTAGCTCATTATGTGTTTGTCTTTCAGGTGTTCGTTTTTTTTTTTTAAATAAATTCTGAGGTTTACAACCTCTTTAAGAATTGGTAAGCTGCAATATAATGAATGCTTGCTTTTGGGTTTACTACTGCTTTAACTTAGCCACTTCTGGACCGGAAGGTTTTACCCCCTTAATAAACCAGGGCATTTTTTGCGATTCGGCACTGTGTTACTTTAACGGACAATTGTGCAGTTGTGCGATTCTATACCCAAATAAAATTGATGTCCTTTTTTTCCCCACAAATGGAGCTTTCTTTTGGTGGCATTCAATCACCTGTGTGATTTTTATTTTTTGTGCTATAAACAAAAAAAAAGGCGACAATTCAGAAAAAAAAAATATTTTTCACACTCTGCTAGGCCAATTTGTATTCTGCTACATATTTTTGGTAAAAAAAAATCCCAATAAGCGTATTTTGATTGGTTTATCGCGTAAACAAACTAGGGGAAAGATTGTCATTTTTGTTTGTTTATTTATTTTTTACTAGTATTGGCGGCGATCAGCGATTTTTAGTGGGACTGCAACATTGCGGTGGACAGATCAGGCCCCTAACTGACATTTTTGGGGGGACCAATAACATTACTACAGTAATCAGTGCTAAAAATATGCAGTGTTACTGTAATAATGACACTGGCAGGGAAGGGGTTAACTCAGAGCCGATCAAAGGGTTAAGTGTATGCCTAGGGGGTGTTTTCTAACTGTGGAGGGAATTGGCTTGTGGAATCAACACAGAGATCTGTGATCCTAAATAGGAGGATCACAGGCACTCTGTGCTGATTCCTGAGAGAACAACAGTCTGCTGCAACAGCAGACCACCTTTCTCTCTCCATGGGAAGTGATCACAGGTGCCCAGCGGCAAATCGCGGCCACCGGCCGTGTGAATCAGCTTCCCCGGTGGCTAATGGGGGCGCGTGAGCAGGTACGGCGATTCACGCAGCCGAGCCAGCCTGCCGCAGTATATCTGCGCTGCAATGTACAGTCGGCAAGTGGTTAACCTCTCTGCAGCACCATTATTCAATGCATGTGTAATATCTGTGTATAATATCAGTCATAATTGATGGCAAAGTCCGTTCATAAAAGTGATTCTAAAGGATAAAAGTTTTTTACCTTCATGCCTTCTATTCTGTATGCAGCAGCCCCCCTTTTTACTTACTTGCGCCCCATAGCAATCTAATGATGTGCATGAGAACCTTGTCTCTCCGGGGACTCTCCCCCCTCATTAGCTGAGACAGCACTGTTGTCAATGACAGTTAGTGAGCCAATCAGGAAAGAAACAAGGCCGAGCCGCGGGTCTTTGTGTGAAGGGACATGCAGAGCAGTGGCTCGGGAGTGAGCCTGCTTGGGTGCCTCCACAGCAAGCTGTCTGCAGTGGGGATACTTGGCAGGAGGGACGAGCCAGGAGCGTCAGCAGGGGACTACAAAAAAGGAAGATCAGTGCTGCTCTGTGCAAAACCACTGCACAGAGCAGGTAAGTATGACAATTTTTTTTTTTTTTTATTAAACTTGCCTTTAATATCACTTGAACTAAGACTTACTGATGGTATAAACTGGACAAGTTGAAGCACAAAGCAGCTTCTTTTCTTATGCTTGGTTTCTAAATCTCAGATCTTTGAAGCTGGATTACCCATCGCCACAGCCTCCTGCTAATATTGAATCTGATATGTGAATAACTACAAGTCAGACTTTATAGTTATCTATGGAATACAAGTGCAGTGATCACCGTACTCATGGTAGATTGGTACTCCAACTTGAAGTCTGAACCTCAGTGTGGACAAGGAGCTGGAGGAAGGGTATGCATGAATGCAGGAAAGTGTGTGTTGTATCTGTGGATCCACTGATCATAGCTGCAGGGCTTTACAGGTTCAGTTTCAAAAAAAAAAAAGGGACATGTGGGTGGAATTTTAAAAATAATTGTGTATTTTCAAAAAGTGGACTTCTCTTTTTATGCACCATTTGCTGTGCTTGGTGAAGGCAATAGTACTGTCCATTAATAAACTAATGTACTGTCCATTAATAAACTAAGGCTACGTTCACATGTCGACTTTTATTCTAGTTTGTTTCCATTGCTTCAATTCAATCAAGTGAAAGCTTAGACATGGTGCTACAATGGATATGCTTCTAAATATATGCTTTTTGACTGCATATTGTATTATTTATTGATGTCATTTAATGAAAAATTGCATATTTGAAATCAATTCAAACATCTGTACACTGAAGTCATTGACTTTAAGCTAGGGAACAATGTACATTGTGATCACATTTACCTGACTTACCTTGTAGATGCATTTGTGCAGATCACCTAATAAACTTTTATCTTCGGGTTCCTCCTCTGTATATTCTTTTTCCAGAGTAAAAAGCCTCCGCCTGCCATTTTTTGGAGGAACATCCATTTCTTTCAGCTTTCCACGTAGGCCATTGCGGTGTACAACTCCATTAATTAATCCATTTTTAGGCTCATATCTAGGGAGCAAATGTAACCTATAAGCATTCTCTGCATGCCCTTCCAGTGGACCTTTCTTCTTTTCTAGATTTTCCTTCTCCTGCAGAACTTCTTTCTCCAGTTTCTTGTGCTCCTCAGGGGAAAGGGAGTCATATGAGAGCAGGTACTGACAGTAAGCCTCTTGCAGTTTTGCCAGTCTGTCCTGTGCGGTCTTCGGGATGCGAAGCATGTCTGCCAGTTTATTCCATTTCTTGAGGTCTGTCACTTGCTGCATGCCACCCATGTCATTAATGAGCTGGAAAAACTGTGCCAGATCTAGCTCACAGCCTCCTGTGCAAAGGTTGTGAGGAAAATAAACATTTTTGTTAGAAACTTGCAATGGTAACATTTAACGGCAACATAGTTTTGAACGCTTTTCTGATGTCCCACATATCACAAGAGTAGACAACCTCCCAACACTCCAGTGACTGCACAAATTGCAGGGATGACAACTGCAAAAGCTAGGCCCAATTCCACCCAAAAGTTTTTGTTTTTTTCGTTTTCAACAGTGTCATAATTTTCATCAAGTGTTTTTATTCGTTTCCACTGGAGCACCTACCCTCACTTTTATGTGATATCTCTCTAATGTGGACACAGACACAAACAAAAGCACATTTAGTAAAGTGAGGAAGGATGAGAACGTCTGTCAGGTTTGTATTTGCCTATTGTGCCAGTTGCCCATGAAGACACAAGCAATAAAAACTTAACAGAGGTTCTGACTATTACCACTCTATCAAAATCAATGCTGGCTGGAGTGTGGCTTAAAAAAAGTAGAGGTTGTTACTCCATGATGTGTCATTACATTTTGGTAAATCTTTATTCCTCAAAGTCCTTAATTTAAAAAAAAAAAAAAAAAAACCCACACCACAAACAATAAAGATCATTCATCTCTCAAGATGGCAGAGTAGAGGGTTTTAGCTCCCACTAATAGATAAATGGTTCCAAAGCAGACCACAGTATCTTGAATATGTATTGTTCTTTAAACCTAGTATTGACTAGAGTATTTTTCTTGTGGTGTGGATTGCTGAATTAAACATGTTCTAAACCTGTTCTAAAAAAGCATGCATGAATGCGAAATGTGTATGGAGCATTACTAAACCCTGTCGCACATAATAGGTGCAATTCTCTATCACAAATTACCACAAAACTGGTGAAGAACAAAATGGTTCTCACAACAACAAAGCTAAGGTCAGGAATACTATAAGACACAGAGGGTCTTCTGGAAATCCAAAGTCCTCCCAATCTAATGTAGGATGTGCACAAGAAAGCAACATGACGAAAAAGGATTGGCTTACTTTTGTTTCCCAGAGGTTCTGGCTTAATCATTTCGACTTACCACTTACCAAAAGATGTTGACTAACATTTGGACTGACCTTGGCCGTTGCCCATTTACCACTCGCAGATACCAATACATTGTTGGAAACCCAATCTCAGAGGTGCGTGCTGGTATCTCCTCCACACCCTTAAGCGGCAGAGATCAAGACACGCTGCTCAGGACACACTCTGGAGTTCACTGCACTGACCGGTACTTCACTTTTCAATTAGCCCCAGATCAGCAAGGTAAAACTTATAATACATAACCCCCATTCTGTCTCAGTGCCAGCATTGGTGGTGATGTAGTACAAATTAGGCACAGAAATTATAAAATGAAGAGCTGAATTCCTAAAGCAGGGGCACAATGGGGCTCCTCTGGCCCAGTCTTCTTTCAGGACAAAGCGCTGTGAAAGATTCTTGAATGCCTAGTAGGCACATCGCCACAAAGAAACAGAGAGAAATCAGTTTTTTTAAAATAGTCTTTAAAACATTTGTGGTTTCTTCGGGAACTCCACATATGTATTTAGGGTTGTCACAAGTGGGAAGACAGCCACAGGAATTAATCCCAGGGCCAAGGATTTTGAAAAGGGACCTGATCCCCTATATGGAATATAATATTCCACTGTAAGAGCTAAATCTAGAATTAAAACAGCTTTAACAGAAAAAAATCCTGCCTTCCTCCACCCACCAACCCATATCTTCTCTAACCTATCGCACTTTGTGTGCTGAGTTCAAGATCTACATCACTTAAACCAAACAAAAACTTGTGACAACCCTTACTATATAAATATATTTATATATATATATATATCTATAAGATATGTGCATGGTAGTGTCAGCATACAGAAGGAGGGCAATCTGACTTTAACAAAGTTCTGTTTTTGCACATTTTAAAACAGCAGTATTAAGGGGAAAAAAGGTTCATATCTACATAATTTGAAAAGAACATTTGTACAATACGTCCACTTCAAACACTGTAAACATGTTCTTCTTTCATCGTTACTGCTGTCTTAATTTACGTCATGAATACTTTAGGGCTTTTTGCAACCCATGGCAGAAGAACGTTCTACTACTGTAAAAATGGAAGTGAATATTTACACACTTTATGTCTGTGCTGACCCACACGTGCATTCATTGCAAGAGATGGGATTCAAAACCTGAACCACCCTAGTACCTTGACAAGCACTTTGATTGAGTAAAGCCCTGTACACACGTACCGATCGTCGGCCGAACGATCGGCTGTCTTTTGTCCAGGGCTGTCGTGTCTGTTGAAAACTGCAAAAGACTGCACACGAATTTTATCGGCCAACAACAGCCGAATGCAGAAGTGATGTCATGTGATGGTTAACTTTTCTTGTCTTTTTTCTTTTCTGAGCATGCCCAGTCTTGCAAATCTGCTGTCTGTCGGCCAAAATCTGTACTGACTGGCGAACAATCGGCCGTTCTGGTGTTGGCCAACAAAAATTTTAATGCCTGCACGACAGATTCTGTTCGGCCGAAAATGCGCTGTCGGCTGTCGGAAGCATCATACTAACAAGCCTACAATCTGCCGATCGGTCGGCGGCCGAATATTTACGGCCGACAATCGGTACATGTGTACGGGGCTTTACTTTCTCTGCTGTCAAAATGAGATGAACCCTTGCAAAATTTGAGATGTGCCTTGGACTAAATTGATCCAGAACACATACAGAGAAGTACAGCAGAGTACTTTTGAGGCTCAGTTACAGAAAGAGTAACATACTAATGTATTGAAAGCCAAACAAATGCAGGTGATTGTCAAGGCTCCAAGATTGATTGTAAATTGAATCAAGTCCCAAAGGTGGTATAAAGCTGGCCACACATTATATATTTTTCTTGCACGATTTTCCTTTAGATTTACCAAATCATATAAAATGAGGTCAAACCTAAACACTTTCAATTTGTATGCAACCAGGAAGTCCCTTGCACTACATAAGTAAAAGGTAAATCTAAATGAAATTGAATAAGAAAAATTGTATAATGTATTTCCATCTTAACACAAAACTTGATTTGAGCAGGCTGTGCAAATCAGAACAATTCTGTTGAAACATTTTGAACATATGACTACTAATTAGAACACTGAAAACAAGGGAAAGACTGAGGGGGCTATGTACTAAATTGATTAATAAAGTGTCAACAAATATTTCTGTAATCAAATGAACTTCCAAGCAGACAAAACATTCCATTCATTTAACACTGACTTAAAATGCCCCAGTGTCTACACTATGGACATTGTATTTACATAATTGTAACAAGCAGTAACATTTTTCATTATTTTTAATTTGTCACCATTGACCTCTTTAGCTGCTTGTGCTGTGAAGTCATTTTTTCACAAATATTCCTCAAAGATCACAACAGATTCTAAAGTCAAACCAAAACAGATTTGGTAGAATATTAAGAAGCCATCTCTGCCTTAGAGGAATAAACTATTAGTACATTGCTCCCTCTGTACATATTGAGTTAATGGCACAAGAATCCTACCAAAAATTAAGGAAAGAAGAAAGGAAAATGTTGCATCGAAACTCAGCATAGTGAATGGCAGTATGCATTGGTCTATGTATTGTGTGACTGCGTCCTTAAGATAGACTGAAGGACGCATTTACACAAACCTCCCTAGAACTTAGAAAGCAGTATTGCAGGATAGAAGGCATTAGCTAGAACTGTAGTTCCTTTGTATCAGTCTACTGTATTTACAATGTAAATCATTTTAGTAGTCCACATTTTCCTGTGTAAGGAATGTCAAATGATCCTGTATACAGTGGGGAAAAATATTTGATCCCCTGCAGATTTTGTTAGTTTGCCCACTTACAAAGAAATGAAGGGTCTATAATTTTTACCATGAGTGTATTTTGAATGATAAAGGATAGCAACCAAAAATCCAGAAAAAACACAATACAAATGTTAACAATTTAGTTGCAGTTCAGTAAGTAAAATGAGTAATTGATCCCCAAGAAATACACGACTTGGCACTTCATCGCCCGGTGACCAGACCGGCTGAGCATCGCAGGGCTGGAGCAGCATTTAAGGGCTCATCCGGCTGTCATTTCTTTGACACACAGCGGTGGATGCATGCAGATGGTTCTGTCCCCCTCAGATATCTACTCTGCAATGGTTGTGTTTCATACTCACCAACTCTCTGACTGCTGCTCAAATTAGTGTTTATTCACAGCCTGCTTACATTTTTATTTATAGTATCCATCGGAGGTTTTCCTCTCTTCTTCCCCCTTTTTTTTATTCTTTTTCAACCACATGAATAACAAGCTGCTTACCTTTACTAGGTAAGCTTACACCTTTATATTCTTCCCTTTTGTCAACTGGGGATTTTATGACACCTATTTTTGCCCTTATGTGCTCGGTTTGTGAACAAGTACATTTGTATCTTTTTCCCTTTAGATACAACACCAAATTGGTGGAAATACACGTGGGATATTCCCATTTTGATAATAAATCTCTGTTCATGACCTAAAGATCCATCTGTGTTCCACCTACTCCACCGCCTATATAGCCTGTGACCTTTTCTATACGCCATGATGGTATGTATCTTAAATTCTGCATGTTGCAATATATTGGACAACAGTGCATTAGAACTTATCAATATTATCACATATCATAAACACACTGTATTATATATAGCACTTGCAGGGGTCCTTTAGATCTGCTCTCATGCTTGCACGGGGACATTAACCTTGGTGCCTCTTTTGGCTTACTGACAGGGTTGACTAAGTCTTTGAGGTAAATATCCTTACATATTTCCTTTGGAATATTTGCAGAATATGCAAGGTTTAACCACTTAAGCCCGGAAGATTTTATCCCCTTCCTGACCAGGGGTTTTTTTGCGATTTTTTTACTGCGTGACTTTTAACGGACAATTGCGCGGTCGTGCGACGCTGTACCTAAACAAATTTGACGTCCTTTTTTTCCCACAAACAGAGCTTTCTTTTGGTGGTATTTGAACACCTGTGCGATTTTTACTTTTTGCGCTATAAACAAAAAAAGAGCGTAAATTTTGCAAAAACAACAATATTTTTTACATTTTTTTATATGAAATTCCCCAAAAAAAAATGTAAAAATTAAAATTTTTTAACATTTTTGGCCAATTTGTTTTCTGCTACATATGTTTGGTAAAAAAAAAAAAAAAAAAAAAAAAAAAAAGCGTATTTTGATTGGTTTGCGCAACAGTTATTGCGTTTACTGAGGGAAGGATTTCTGTCATTTTTGGTGGTTTTCTTTTAACGCGTAATGGCAGCGATCTGCGATTTTTTTTGCGGTACTGCGACATTGCGGCGGACCCTTGACTGACATTTTTGACACTTTTGGGGTTACCAGTGACATTACTGCAGTAATCAGTGCTATACATATGCACTGTTACTGCAAAATGACACTGGTAGTGAAGGGGTTAACTTTATTTGAGAGGGAGGGGTGGTGTGTGTCCCTAGGGGCGGGATTCTTACTGTGATTGGCTGTGGCTTGAAGTGTAGGAACAGTGATCAACGGTCCTACATAGTAGAACCGTATGATCACTGTTTCTACACAGGGGAGAATGACAAGCGGCTTGTTTACATCAGCCGCCTGACTTTCTCCCTCTGCAGCGACGATCGGCGAGTGACTGGCGGACATCGGGTCCGCCGGTCACACGCACGGACTTGCTGGGGAACGAGCCGGGGCGGGAGCGCGCATCTGCGGGCTCGCGCTCGCCCGCTATTGGCTCCCTAGCAAGTGACAGGCTAGTGACGTATATATACACGTCACTTTGCCTGGCCGGGGCTGACTGCCGACGTATATCGTCGTGCGGCGGTCGGCAACCGGTTAATATAATCAACTGAACACCACATTATGCACTTATGTTTTCTATTATCATTTATCGTGTTTTGTCCCACTCGATCGTTGTCTTTTCTCCTGAAGAAGCAGGCAATCGCGAAACATGTTGAGAGCTTAAATGTCCATACCTACATTACTTTCAGTGGTAGCCTTGGATTAGCATCCTCCTGGAAAGGTGTAAGGGACTGTATAGAGGGACCCATTTATGCACTTTGAATGTCTTGTTTTGATTTTATATGTGAATTTTGCTTTTGTATATGTGAAACAAATTTGACTGATTTTATACAAATTGTGTAATATCCGAGGACGGTACCGAAAAAATCCCTTTACCCTAACCCTCCAAACATGTTCTACTATGACTTAGTACTTTATGGAGAAACCCTTGTTGGCAAGCACAGAGGTAAGACGTTTCTTGTTGTTGGTGACCAGGTTTGCACAAATCTCAGGAGGGATTTCGGTCCACTCTTCTATACAGATCTTCTCTAAATCCTTAAAGTGTAACTCGACTTTTATTGAGAAAAAAGCAATCCCCTCTGGGTGATTTATGTACATTTCAAGGATTTTAACAAACTTTGTTGCAGGTTCCTACCTTTTGTTATTCTTAAGAAATCCCTGCTTCTTTTTCTGTATCCATGTGGGAAAGTGAGTCTAATGGGAGTGGTTTCCTAATTATCAACCAGCTGTGTACCTGCAAGGCTCTGAGGAAAGCTGCTGGGCCTGCATCCTTTTAGAGATGATTTCCTTTTGGAAGTTTCTCACCAAAAATGACATTTTTGTCACAGGGGATGTCTTAAGGCTCGGTTTCCACTAGTGCGACTTGCGGTGCGACTTGACACATGTCAAGTCGCACAGCAAGTCAAAAGCCATTGTTTTCAATGGGCCCCGTTTCCACTGCCGCGGCTTCAGTTGCGGCGACTTCAAAAGTAGTTCGTGCACTACTTTTGAGCCATCTTCAGTGCGACTTCCCTCTATGTATGAGGGACAAGTCTCACTGAAGCCGCGGTTTACTTTCGCTGCGAAGTCGTGCTAGAAGTAGCACTACTTCGTAGCCGCACTAGTGGAAACCTAGCCTAAATCTGACCTAGCTTAGTGCACATTTCTGGGGTAATTGGTGAGCCAATCACACAAGCAGGAAATTATGTTTCTGGGAGGCATTCACAGTACACAATCTGTGTACAGAACACCTCCAGGTAGTCATATTGCATTGCATTTTCTGAAAATTACAGAGCTGTAGGTTGAAAAGGAAAGGTAATTTTAAAATACCATTCAATTCCAATATGACTTGTCTCAATTGTATACACTATATTATTTTTTCTTTATTTGCTATTTTTTAACCCACGAAAGTGTAGTTACCCTTTAAGGTTTCCTGGCTGTCACTTGGCAACTCAATGTTTCAGTTCCCTCCATAAATTTTCTATAGGATTAAGGTCTAGAAATTGGCTGGGCCCACTCTATAACCCAAATGTGCTTCTTCTTCAGCCACTCCTTTGTTATTTTGGCAGTATGTTTTGGGTCATTGTCATGATGGTAGACCCATCCACGACCCATCTTCAGTGTTCTGGCTGAGGGTTCTCATCCAAAATTATACAATATGTGGCCCCGTCTATTGGCCCCTCATTGTGGCCTGTACCTTTAGCAGAAAAGCAGCCTCAAAGCATAATGTTTTCACTTCCCTGCTTGACTGTAGGGATAGTGTTCTTAGGGTCATAGTCAGCATTTTTCTTCCTCCAAACGCGTTGAGTGGAGTTAATACCAAAGAGCTACATTTTGGTCGACCACAGCACTTTCTCCCAATCCTTCTCTGAATCATTTAGATATCCATTTGCAAACTTCAGACGGTCTTGTACATGGACCTTGCGGGTACTGCAGGATTGCAATCCATGGTGGCATTTTGTGTTACCAATGGTTTGTTTGTTGACTGTGGTCCCAACTGCCTTGAGATCATTCACAAGATCCTCCCGTGTAGTTCTGGGCTCATCCCTCACTTTTCTCATGATCATCCTTACCCCATGAGGCGAAATCTTGCATAGAGCTTCAGACCGAGGGCGATTGATGGTTATTTTGTATATCTTCCATTTGCGAATAATCGCTCCAACAGCTGTCTCCTTCTCACCAAACTTTTTGCTGATGGTATTGTAGCCTATTCCAGGATTGTGCAGGTCTACAATCTTGTCCCTGGTGTCTTTTGACAGCTCTTTGGTCTTGCCCATGATGGTAAGTTTGAATGGAAGAAAGATTCTGTGGACAGGTATCTTTATACACATAACGAGTCGTCGTTAGGAGAACCTTCTTAAATTGACAGGACTAATCCTTGTACCACATGAGCACATACTGTAGCCGGTCTGTGAGATCCTAAATTATTGTTGGTTGGTAGGGGGTTAAATACTTATTTTATTCACTGAACTGCAACTTAATTTATAACATTGATATCATGTGTTTTTTCTGGATTTTTGGTCAATATTCTTTCTCTATCCTTTAAAATACACCTATGATAAAAATGATAGACCCTTAATTTTTTTGTAAGTGGGCAAACTTACAAAATCTGCAGGGGATAAAATAATTATTTACCCCACTGTATGTTTGTACATATAGTTTTCATGTGACTAAACTTACTGGTGTGTGGTCAAAGGCGATAGCTTCTGATGTTGTGGCAAAAAGATTATGAAGGAATGTGGCTTAAACAAACAACCATAGAAAACCATTAATAGCATAAGACATAAGTAGGCAAACAGAAACTGCTCGAACCAGTGGAAAAAAGATGGGGATGCAAGCAATATCAAAAAACAAATATAAGAAATTAACGTTTGACACAGAATAATTGCAGCAATGTCAAATTATTAGGTACCGTATTTATCGGCGTATAAAACGCACTTTTTTCCCCTGAAAATATAGTGCAAAGAGTGGGTGCGTGTTATACGCCGATATTTCTTTTTCTAACAGGGAGGGGCGGAGATCGGGCGGTCCGCCCCGGGTGCCACACATTGGAGGGGTGTCAGGCCGGCCGCCCCGCCTCTCCTGGCCCTGGGACAGCCCTGCCAGCGTACTCTGCATTTAAGAAAAAAAATCACTGCCAGCTCTTTTTTATAGATCCTACCTACATTACAGTATATCACTGTCATTAAAAAACCGTGCCTCTAAATACCTTGTAAGCTTTGTTCGTGCTGCTGGCTGCTATCCTCCCCCCGCTCCTCCTCCTCTGAGTGTAGCTTTGGATTGGTGGAGGAGAGCGATCACATGACTGCCCATTAAACGTCAGAGGAGAGCAGTCACATGACCGGCCATGGAAGAACGGAGCTACGGAGGTAATTAGAGGCATCGTTTTACAATAACAGTGACACAATGTAGGAAGCATCTATGGAAAGGGGCTAGCAGTGATTTTGTTTTTACTTTAGAGTACACTGTCAGGGCTGTCCCAGGAGATTGGGGGGTCTCCTGGGAGTGCAGGGGGGCTGTAAAAGGGGCTTTGTAATAAAAGGGGGTATGAACTGTGCATGGGGGAGACTGTGAAATGTATAGGGGGCTGTTTAATGAAAGGGCAGTGTACTCTTATTTTTAAATATTGAAAAAAAAATTTCCTGAAACTATCCTCTTAAAGCGGAGTTCCACCCAAAAGTGGAACTTCCGCTTTAGGGAGTCCTGACCCCCTGACATGCCACATTTGGCATGTCATTTTTTTGGGGGGGGAGCGGGTACCTAGTTTTGACAGGTACCCGCTCCCACTTCCGCTCGGAGCGCCGCGGCGCCCTGAACGGAAGTTCTCCTCTCCCCCTCCCTCCCTGCAATCTTCTGGGACACGTCAGAGGTCCCAGAAGATTGCCGGCCAATCAAGACGCGCAGCGAGACTCGCGCATGCGCAGTGGGTACCCGGCTGTGAAGCCGCAAACTGTCACAGCCGGGTGCCCACAGCAGTGATGCCGGCGCCGAGGGAGAGGATCGAGGCTTCGGGCGGCCGCATCGCTGGACCGTTGGACAGGTGAGTGAATGGCTGGAACTCCGCTTTAAAGTGACGGTGCGTGTTATAGCCGATAAATACGGTATACAACTGTTTCCTAAAATAAGACAACTAGTTAAAGTGGTACTAAACCCATAACAGTAAAATCAGTCTGCATATAAAGTAAAGCATGCTTGTTATACTCACTGTGGAACCTAAGGGGTTAGTGGGGGGTAAGTATTTATACAGGAGGGGAAATTGGGGGTGGGGGGAAGTGGGGTGAATTTGTGCTGGGATGGGGGGGGGAGATGGGTACTAGTGGGGGAAATTTAAGGGGCAGGGTATTTGTGCTAAGAGGGGTAATTTTATTTATTTTATTTTTTTTTGGGGGGGGGGCTTAATTCGAGCCTGGGGGGTGGGGGAAAAGATTTGTGCTGAGATGGGAAATTTCAGCAGGCAGGAGGATTTGTACTGAGAGGAGTGGGAATTTATGCTTAGGGGTAAGAATGCAGGTTAGAGCTCAGTGTTTTTGTGGAGAGATTTATGCTGACATATAATGCTCATACTGGAGGGGGCAATTTGGCATATTCGTCCTGGGCTCTAAAAGATCTTGTCCCGCCACTGGGTGCATGTGAGACAGAGGGTCAGGGGTCCTGCAGCCTCAAAGGACAGTCAGAGGAGAATGAAAACTCCTCCTACAAGCTTTAACCAGTGCTCAACCAGACACTGATCGTAACAAGCCGGCTATTTACTGCTGATTTAAAAAACTTGATTTTTGACTTACCGTAAAATCCTTTTCTCTTAAGTTCATTGACGGATGCAGTTCCTGATGCATATCAGTAGAGTTATACTGCCCACTACAGGAGTAGGACACTAGACAGAAAATAGTTCTGGCTACGCCTATGGGCAGTCCCCGGGGGGGAATACTCTCTCTCTTCCTGCATGGGTTGTCAGTTTTGTATCAAAGCAGTGTCAGAGAAGTAATACCAACCCAACTCTAGAGAGGTGGGTACCGCGTCCGTCAATGAACTTGAGAAAAGGATTTTACGGTAAGTTTTACGGTACGGTTTTTTCTATTGTTCATTGACGGACGCAGTTCCTGATGCATATCAGTAGGGACGTCCCAAAGCAGTGCCATAAAATGAGGGGTGGGAACAGCAGAAAAAAACAAGTCCCCAAGGCTAAACATAGCCAACCAGGCAACATAGGACTCATCAGAACAGAAAGATGAAGCCCCCTGTAACAAACAGTAAACACCCTCAAAGAAGGCCAAAAAGCCCTCCAAAGAGCAGCCTGCAAAACTTTGCGGCCAAAAGAGGCATCTGCAGATGTCAGCACATCCACCTAAAATTTGGTAAAGGTTTGAATAGACGACCAGGTAGCTGCCTTGCAACCTGAAGCACAGATGCCTGTATGGCGAAAAGCCCAGGAAGCACTAGGCGCCCGAGTAGAACGTGCCGAAACAGGGAAAGGTAGAACCTGACTCTTAATTGAATAAGCCTGCAACCCCGTCTGTCCGATCCATCTGGAAATAGTCACAGCAGACGCAGACAAGCCTTTTCTTGGGCTGTCCGGAAGTACAGAGAGTGAATCTGACTTACGAAAAAGACTCAGTAGTTGCCAAGTACACCTTGATTGCCCGAAACTACATCCAGAGTATGCAGTGCACATTTCTTAGGATGTTTGAGCTTAGGACACAAAGATGGTAACACAATGTCCTCATTTAAGTGAACACTAGAAACCACCTTCGGAAGGAAGGACGGATCCGGACGAAGTACCACTTTGTCTCTATGAACCAATGACAGGACAATGTTGCCAGTGCCAACACTCTGCACGCAGAAGTGATTGCCACCAAGGCCACCTTCTGGGATAAGGTAGGCAGGGGAATCTCCCGAATACTTTCAAAAGGAGGTTTTCGAAGAACCAACAGCACCAAATCAAGGTCCCAAGGTGGTGACGGAGGTCGCCCAGGAGATACCAAGTGTCGCACCACTTGGATGAAGTTGCGCACCTGGGAACGGGCGACCAACGGCCTTTGTAAGAAAATTGCCAAAGCCTAAACCTGACCCTTGATAGTACTCAAGGCCAACTTTTGATCAACTCCCCGTTGAAGGAAAGCCAAGTTTCGGGCCACCGAGTAAGAGCGAGAGGGAGGGCAAAGAGAATCACACCACGCAATATAGGACTTTCACGTAGGATGATAAATCTTCCTAGAAGTCGCTTTCCTCGCTTTAAGCAGAGTGGGAATCACTGAAGCAGACAATCCCCTGTCCTATAGCACCTGGCTTTCAACAGCCAAGCCGTCAAAGCCAGCGACCGTAGAGCAGAATGGAAGATTGGCCCTTGAGACAGTAGATCCTCCCTGAGAGAAAGTCTCCAAGGAGCGTCTGCAACTAGCCTGACCAGGTCAGCGTACCAAGCTCGGCGAGGCCAGCCCGGGGGCCACAAGAATTAATCCCTTCCGCCTTGATCCTGCGAAGAAGTCTTGGCAACAATCTGAGAGGAGGAAAGGCAGACAGAAGCTGATACTGACCTCATGGTGCCACCAGTGCATCTGCCAGAGGGTCCCGGGAGCGGGCCACAAACCTCTGTACTATCCTGTTGATTCAACGCCAACAGATCCACATCTGAAGTGCCCCAATGAAGGCACAACTGCTGGAACACCTCCGGATGTAGGGACCATTCCACCTTCATCCAAGGCCTGTTGACTGAGGTAATCCGCCTGCCAATTTTCGACACCTGGAATGTGAACAGCAGCGAGAGCTGGAACAAGGCGCTCTACCCAATGAAGAATGCCCGTCACTTCCAAGTCCTCAATGACACTCTTGGTGCCCCCTTGGTGAATGACATAAGCCACTGCCGTGGCATAGTCCGATTGAATGCGTATTGGACAACCTGCAGGTGCCCGGTACAGTGGACTAGGCAAAGCCGGATCGCTCTCAGCTCCAGGACATTGATCTGTTACCTAGATTTCTCCAGGGACCATACACCCTGAGCAGAGAACCTGCCGAGGATTTCTTCCCACCAAGACAGGCGTGCATCCGTGGTGACAATTGTCCAGTAGAAGGGAAGGAAGGATTTTCCTGCTTGGGCATCGAGGACCGAAGCCACCAGATCAGGGACTCGCTGGTCACCTGGCTCAGCTGGATCTGAATGTCCAGAGAGTTTTGATTCTTGTTCCATTTGAGAAGGATTTCCTTCTGGAGGATCCTGGTGAGGGATTGAGTGAAGTGGACTGCCTCGAAAGACGACACCATCAGTCCCAGAACTTGCATGCAGGTTCTAAGGGACGACCATGTGCTGGACGGCAACAGCTGAACCGCAGTCTGAAGTTTCAAGAGCTGTTGCGGAGGGAGAAACCCCCTTGGCTGAGGACAATTCCAAAGTCAGGCCCAGATAGTCCAGTCTCATGGAAGGTAGCAGGGATGACTTCTGAAGGTTCAGAATCCAACCAAACGCCTCCAGAGTTCTCATGGTGATTTCCAATTCGTTGAAGCAATACGGAGAAGCAGATCATCCAGGTAACCCAGGACTGATATCCCCCGCTGTCGCAACAGCACCAGGACTGGAGCAAACACCTTTGTGAAGACCCGAGGAGCAGAGGCGAGACCAAAGGGTAACGCCACAAACTGATAGTGATCCTCTCCCACAGCAAAACGGAGAACCTGTTGGTGTCCTGCACATAAAGGGATGTGAAGGCAGGCATCTTTGATGTCTATGGAGGCCAGGAATCCACCCTTGTGTGAACCGATACCATCTTGAATTTTTTATTCGCACTGAACCATACAGGGCCAAATCGGTCCAGCCTTGTTGAACCAGGTCCTGTACTGCCCCCATACAGCACCAGCAAGCGATCCGGGGACAGCCGTACATTGGAAGGGAAAACCTTACCGGAGAAAATGGATCAAAACTCGATCTTGTAACCGGACCATATGACCTCCTGAACTCAGCTGTCTGGGATCTGGGCCAGCCCCAGGTCCAAGAACCGGCAAAGACGCCCCCCCCCCCCACCCCAGATACGGATGAGGACGCACCTTCAGGCCGAGCAGGCCTTGTCTGCAGGTCTGGAAAAAACAGACTTTTGTTTGCCAGACCGGGGTCGCTTGGAGCCACCCGAGGAAGTCTTGAAGGACTCAGCCTTCATTGACTGTCCCCTAAGGACGAAGAAACGGTTTGTGAGCCGAAAAGGAGGGACTCTGTCTGCGACGAGGGTCCTCACCTTTGTTATCCTGACTAGACAGATTAAAACTGACATCCTATGCGGGAAGAGAGAGGGTGTACCCCCTGGCACTGCCCATAGGCATAGCCAGAACTTTTTTTGTCTAGTGTCCTACTCCTGTATGGAGCAGAATAACCCTACTGATATGCTTAAGGAACTATGTCCGTCAATGAACGATAGAGAAATGTATTTAACAGTTTATATTTACTAAAATAATTGCATTTCCAAGTTCTGTGTACTGTGGGAGACCAGATCTAGTGAATGCAGGGTCCTGAGTTTAGTAACACTTTAAGCCAAAAATGAATACATCAATCAGGATCAAAACAAACACATTTATAAATTGACATTCCTTTTAATAGTAGAATTTAAAGGCGATCATTGCAAATTTTAATAATCTTGAAAGATTATATAATTTTTACACACAGCATTTTGTGCACTTTAAGTAGTTTTTGGATGACTACAGAGGAACTACACAGACAGCAGAAAGAACTCAAAACATTTTGGAAAGAAATCCCCAATAGTATGTATATGTGAACTGATTCAGTGTTATGGAAACTGCTTGTAATAAACACAACATGAAGTGCAGAATTGTGTATTCCACTTGATTGATCCTGTTTAAACAGATATATTGTGAAGAAAGAGTATAACACGCACCTGCAGCATTGTTATATTCTTACCTATCAGTGGAAGCTCATCCATGGTGATGCCCTGAGATTTGAGGTGCTTCTTGATGCAGGCCAGCCGCTGCACATTTGGACCCCAGCGTCTACCAAGCTTGTGGATGTGTTGACTCTGTGTTACAAAGCGCATTTCATCATTCAGCTTGCATTCGGGTCTCCAGTCTGGCGGAGGGATCACTGTACACATCCCATACTTCTCCACTTGGGCTCGGATGGACTCAATGTAGATTAGGGGATCGTGGAACTCCTTGGCAGAAGGTCGGAGGACAGGGATCTCACACATGGCTACACACCTGGCCCTCTCAGCTTGTTTTTCTGGCTTAGAGTCCGGAGTTTTGTGCGAGGAATCTGTCTGCGAGGTAGAGCGATTTTCACAGCCAGCATCTTCTGCCTTACTGCGGGTTTGTGTAACTGATGTGCTCTTGGCTGCTGAGGCCCGCTTTGGCCTATTTCTCTCCAGCATCTTCTCTGGCACTTCTTTTTTGACATGTCCATTAAGCACCGGTTTCTCCGCCACAAGCCTCTTGCTTCTGACTTCAGGCAAGCTGGCGGATACTTTCATTTTCTTTACCAAAGGCTGTGCCTTATTTGGGTGGTTTGCTTCCTCCAGACGTCGTTTTGAATTACGCAGTCCTTCCCTTAACTGCCTTCCCTCCTCCCTAGTGCATGTCTTTTTGTTCAACTTGCCATTCATCTTAACACAGTTAATACCAGTGGCACAGTTGGGCTTGGATGTGGAAAGAGATAGCACCTGTTTACGAGTTTTTGCATTGCTGCTTTCTGTGGTCCCTGAGATTGTGTGGTGAACAGATGAACTGGTTTTGCTGTGATTCAGTTTGGTTGCCTTGTCCAGTTCTTTCTTGGCTTTGGTGTATGTGACAGTTCCCTTGGTCACCGTTGCAGTATACTTCACAGTTTTGGACGGTGAAGGTCTCGCTTCTCTCGTCTTTTTGGCACCGACTGCGTTAGAACTCGATGATGATAATCGAGTAATTCCATTCACCTTGGAAATCTTGAAAAGTGTAAAGAGAAAAAACAAGTAAGGAAAATATTATTTAACTGTTTTTCTTGGAACTGTTTACATTATGCTTTTTATGTAGTATTTATACTTCACGGTGACTTTCTAAGTACTAAAGTTCTCCTTGTGTGTCTTAAAAATACAGACATGTAAACAAAAAAGAATCATCTATTAGATTTCAAACACCAAGAGATATACAGCCAAGAACACATTTTCCTTGGCCTCATCTTAGAAAAGGCATAAAAAAAGAACTCCAGTCTATAATGGAAACTTTCCAGCGGTTTCTAGAAGCAGATCAGATTAGAGCCTAAAAATAGCTTGATAAACTATTATCGATAATAATATGCAAACAATCAGATTTTTCAAACCTGTGCCCCCAAGAAGTGCACCATCAGTTATGAGAAACCAGGGGAAGCAATGCTTATATTGTGAGTTTTCTTTTTCTGTAGTATGGAAAAACCAGTGAATGAGTAATTGGTATACAAAAGTAGCAATCCACATTGCACTTTAAGGCCTCTTGCACACGATACTCCTGTTTGGGCATCTTGCGGCTTAAAAATGCTCAGTACAGCTTTTTGAGCTAAAATACAGCCCATTAATTGTAATGTGCCTATGCACACAGGCGCATAAACAAGCGCTGTGTATTCTTCAGTAAGAACAAAATAGAAAAATCTGCATTTTTGGTCAGTAATTTAAGCCTCAATACTCGCGAATACACGCGAATACTCTCAAATACTCGCAAATACATACAAGAAAAAAGGTCTGGAAAAAAGGAGATGCTCAAACAGGAGTATTGTGTGCAAGAGGCCAAAAGGAGATGCTCAAACAGGAGTATCGTGTGCAAGAGGCCTTAAGAGTGATATAGGAAGATTAGTGGGATGCATTTTATATTTATATATACACACATATAGTGTGATACATTTTATATTTATATATATACACAAATATATATATTTTATACACACACACAGTATCTCACAAAAGTACATCCCTCCCATTTTTCTAAATATTTTATTATACCTTTTCATGTGAACACTGAAGAAATGACACTTTGCTACAATGTAAAGTAGTGAGTGTACAGCTTGTATAACAGTGTATATTTGTTGTCCCCTCAAAATAACACAGTTATTAATGTCTAAACCGCTGGCAACAAAAGTGAGTAGACCCCTAAGTGGAAATGTCCAAATTGGGCCCAAATTGTCAATATCGTGTGTGGCCGCCATTATTTTCCAACACTGCCTTAACCCTCTTGGGCATGGAGTTCACCAGAGCTTTACAGGTTGCCACTGGAGTCCTCTTCCACTCCTCCATGACAACATCATGGAGCTGGGGGATGTTAGAGACCTTGCGCCTTCCACATTCCGTTTGAGGATGCCCCACAGATGCTCAATAGGGTTTAGGTCTGGAGACATGCTTGGCCAGTCCATCACCTTTAATCTCCACTTCTTTAGCAAGGCAGTGGTCGTCTTAGAGGTGTGCTGAGAGTTGTTGTGTTGGAATACTGCCCTGTGGTCCAGTCTCCGAAGGGAGGGGATCATGCTCTTCTTCAGTATGTCACAGTACATGTTGTCATTCATGGTTCCCTTAATGAAATGTAGCTCCTCAGTTCTGGCAGCTCTCATGCAGCCCCAGACCATGACACTCCCACCACCATGCTTGACTGTAGGCAAGACACACTTGTCTTTGTACTCCTTACCTGGGTGCCGCCACATATGCTTGACACCATCTGAACCAAATACGTTTATCTTGGTCTCATCAGACCACAGGACATGGTTCCAGTAATCCATGTCCTTAGTCTGCTTCTCTTCAGCAAACTGTGTGCAGGCTTTCTTGTGCATCATCTTTAGAAGAGGCTTCCTACTGGGATAACAGCCATGCAGACCAATTTGATGCAGTGTGCGGCATTTGGTCTGAGCCCTGACAGGCTGACCCCCTAACCAATCCAAACTCTGCAGCAATGCTGGCAGCACTCATACGTCGATTTCCCAAAGACAGCCTCTGGATATGACGCTGAGCACGTGCACTCAACCTCTTTGGTCGACAATGGCGAGGCCTGTTCTGAGTGGAACCTGTACTTTTAAACCGCTGTATGGTCTTGGCCAACGTGCTGCAGCTCAGTTTCAGGGTTTTGGCAATCTTCGTATAGCCTAGGCCATCTTTATGTAGAGCAACAATTCTTGATGATAAAAGAGAGAGTGAGAACAATAACACCAAATTTAATACACCTGCTCCCCATTCACACCTGAGACCTTGTAACACTAACAAGTCACATGACACCGGGGAGGGAAAATGACTAATTGGGCCCAATTTTGACATATTTACTCAGGGGTGTACTCACTTTTGTTGCCAGACATTAATGGCTGTGTATTGAGTTATTCTGAGGGGACAGCAAATTGACACTGTTATATAAGCTGTACACTTACTACTTTACATTGTAGCAAAGTGTCATTTCTGTAGTGTTGCATGAAAAGGTATAATAAAATATCTAGAAAAATGTGAGGGGTGTACTCACACACACACACACACATTATATATATATATATATATATATATATATATATATATATATATATATACACACACACACACACACACACACACACACACACACACATTTTATGATATCTTCAGAATAGATTTCTATTTCAAAGATGATGTTTCAGATTTGATTTAAATAATGATCAACTACCAATAACCCATCCCACCCAAATGTCCTCTCTTGAGCTATACTGAACTTACACTACTGCCCCAGCTGTGTCCCACCCTTCTTTTCGGTGCAGGTCGCCACAGATTTGAATTAGGCTACACAGCGAAATTTGATATAAATAGATTTAAGAGATTAAAGAGAAGTAAACACTGGTGCAGTCCACAGCTGTGCAACAGGTAAGTAGCTAGGGTAGGGTTGATTAGTTCAGCTTATTTCAGAAGGGCTAAGAGGTGGAATTTGTTTAGGTGAAGGTAAGGCTTTTAAAGCAAGAAGAGGTATCATTGCTAAAAAAATGTAAGGAAAGTTAGAAGGAAAATCAAAAGCACAAAAAAAAAAAAAAAGGATGTCCTAAACTTAGTTTGCAGGTGTGACTTTCAACTAAATGAGGACACATTTTTACAAAAATAATAATTAGTTCTGGAAAACATTTTGGCAAATACATCAAATAAGAAAGATGTAATTGCACACATACTTCTGAAGAAAACTGAATTTTTGTAAAATCTTACCGTAAAATTCCTTTCTCCGAGTTCTCCGACAGTCGCCTCCACACTATTGGGTATTGACTTCCGCTCCGCAGGAGTAGCTAGGCATAAGACTTAGTGAAAAGAACAAAGCATTTAGCATAGACACACCCATGGGGGCTGTCCCACTGGTCAATACCCCCCTGCAATGATCCCTCCCAACTCCGTTTGGTAGAATAGCAGTAGGTGTACAAGAAAAAACCCCAAAAGAGGGGCGGGGGCGACGACTGTCGGAGGACTCAGAGAAAGGAATTTTACGGTAAGATTTTACAAAAAATCAGTTTTCTCTTACGTCCTCCGACAGTCGCCGCCACCTCCAAGTCATCACTATTGGGATGTCCCAGAGCAGTGTAGACATGAGGGGTGGGAGACGCAACCGCAGAAAAGGCAACGCAGTACCCACATCAGAGAAAGGAATCTTACACGCACAGTAAGAGAACCTTCTGGGCAATAGAAAAGGTTCAACAGGAGCAACAAACGAGGAAAAACAAATATCCAGGGGATAAACACCCCAACACCCAGGGACCCACAAAACAACAAGGGTCCCCTATGGCACTGCCGCACTGAGAACTTTGCGGCCAAAGGAGGCATCAGCTGATGCCAGAACATCCACCTTATAGAATTTGGAAAAGGTGTGCACCGACGACCAAGTCGCAGCCTTGCACACCTGGGCCACGGAGGCCTGATGCCGGTAGGCCCAGGACGTACTCAATGATCTGGTAGAGTGCGCCTTAACAGGGAAGGGTGGAACCCATTCCTTTAAAGCATAGGCCTGTTCAATGGTCTGTCTGATCCATTTGGCAATGGTCGCCGCAGACGCGGCCATGCCCTTCCGAGGTCCCTCAGGAAGGACAAAGAGGGAATCCGATTTCCGAAAGGATTCAGTGGATGACAGGCATACCCTAATCGCCCTGACAACATCCAAGGAATGCAATGCAACCTCTTTAGGATGCTTGGGCTTCGCACAGAGCGAAGGCAAAACAACGTCCTCATTAAGGTGAAAATCAGAGACCACCTTAGGGAGAAAAGACGAATGAGGTCGCAAGACCACCTTATTCTTGTGAACCACCAAATAAGGAGAGCGGCAAGACAACGCCGCCAATTCTGACACCCTGCGAGCCGAAGTGATCGCCACTAGAAAGGCAACCTTTTTAAACAGCAGAGGTAACGATATCTCCCGGATGTTTTTAAAGGGAGAACGCTGTAATACGGACAGAACCAAGTTCAAGTCCCAAGGAGGCAAAGGCTCCCTCCGGGGAGGAGCCAAATGTCGCACACCTTGAATAAAGGTGCGAATTAAGGAATGAGACGCCACAGGGCATTGAAAAAGAACAGCCAGTGCAGAAACCTGGCCCTTAATCGTGGCCAGCGCCAAGCGCTGGTCCACACCAGTCTGAAGGAAAGCCAACACTCTCGTCACCGAGTATGAGCGAGGGGAGAACTCCCTGGACTCACACCAGGCGAAATAAGTTTTCCAGGTACGGTAATAGATTTTACCAGATGAGGCTTTCCTAGCCTTGATAAGAGTAGGAATGACCTCTGAGGAGAGACCCCTGTCTCTCAGGACCTGGCTTTCAACAGCCAGGCCGTTAAAGCCAGCGACTGTAAAGCAGGATGGAAGATCGGTCCCTGAGACAGTAGATCTTCCCGCATTGGCAGCCGCCAAGGAGGCTTGACCGCCAGGTGAACAACGTTGGCGTACCAGGACCGATGTGGCCAGTCCGGCGCCACTAGAATCACCAAGTTCGGTTCCGAGGCTAACCTGCGAAGGAACCTGGACAACAACTGAATCGGAGGAAAGGCATACATCAGACGATACTGATGCCAAGGGGCCACCAACGCATCCGAGGCGTCCGCCCACGAAGATTCTTGCCACGAATCTTTCCACCTTGTGATTTAGCCGAGACGCGAACAGATCAACGTCCGGGGATCCCCACTTCGCACACAGCATTTGGAAGACCTCCGGGTGTAGGGACCATTGCCCCTGGTCCAGGGTCTGGCGGCTCAGATAGTCGGCCTGCCAATTCTCCACACCCGGAATATGAACTGCTGAAATTGCCGGGACGCGAGTCTCAGCCCAAGACAGAATGTCGGTCGCCGCCCGGGCACTCCTGGTACCCCCTTGGTGGTTGATGTAAGCCACCGTGGTAGCATTGTCTGCCTGTACCAGAACAGGACGGCCCCGAAGTCGATCCGACCATTGGAAGAGACAGAGTTTGATCGCTCTCAATTCCAATATGTTGATCGGAAGGGAGGATTCCTCCTCCGACCAAGTGCCCTAGGCAGACAGGTTGCCCAGGACTCCACCCCAGCCCGACAGGCTGGCATCCGTGGTAATCACCGTCCACAACAGACGGAAGGATTTTCCTTCTGACACAGCCGGGGACTGAAACCACCACAGAAGATCCATTCTGGTCTGGCGACTCAATGAGACACTCAGATCCAAGGACTGAGGTAGTCTGTCCCACCTGGCCAGGATCTCCGCTTGAAGAGACCGTGTGTGAAACTGAGCAAAGGGTATCGCCTCGAAGGCCGATACCATCAACCCTAGGGACTGCATGCAGGTCCTGAGTGACGAGGATGGCTTGTCCCTGAGGGACCTGATCTCGTCCTGTAAGGTCCGGAGCTTGTCCTCCGGCAACAACACCTTTGCTTGAGCAGAGTCCAGAACCATTCCCAGATAGGGAAGTCGAACCGAAGGAGACAAGGTCGACTTCTGTACGTTGATGGTCCATCCGAACTCCTGGAGCGTCTGTACCGTAGTGGACAGATCGCGCAGTAGGTCCTGGCTGGCACTCGATCTTAAGAGGAGATCGTCCAGATATCCCAAGACCACAATGCCCTGAGCCCTTAGCAGGCCCAGAACGGGCGCCAACGCTTTGGTAAAGACCCTTAGAGCCGAAGCGAGACCGAAAGGTAACGCCACAAACTGATAGTGGTCCTCCGCTATTGCGAACCAAAGGTACCTCTGGTGACCCTCGAAAATGGGGATGTGTAGGTACGCATCCTTCAGGTCTATAGAGGCCAGGAATTCCCCTGGACTCAGGGAGGCCACCACCGAGCGGAGGGATTCCATACTGAACTTTCGAAAGCGCACGAAGCGGTTCAGCGCTTTCAAGTCCAGAATAGGACGCACCTTGCCCTCCTTTCTGGGCACAGTGAACAGATTGGAATAAAACCCCCAAAACCCGTCCCGATGAGGCACCGGGACAAACACCCCCTGGGCAAGGAGGTCCTGCACTGCTTGATGCAGGTCCTGCAGACGCCCTGGGGTCAAATGAAGATTTGAGGGAAAGAATCTGTCCGCCGGCCGGGAAAGGAATTCCATCTTGTACCCTGATCAAATGATTTCCTGAACCCACCTGTCCGGAATTCGGAGCAGCCAAGGTTGGAGGAAACCGTGCAAACGTCCCGCCACCCCTGAAACGGGTGAGGGCGCCCCTTCAGGCAGAGGCGGATTTACCCGCCGCACCGGCATTGCCGGACTTCTGCTTGCCCCGCCCAGGGCTTCTTCTGGCTACCTTGGCCCTTGAAGGGCTTGCCCTTGGTTTGATTCCTAAAGGCACGAAAGGACCCTTGATTGGGTCAAGAGGCGGAACCCCGCTTGCCACGAAAGGACTTGTTCTTCGGGTTTTGGGGCAGCATGGTGCTCTTGCCCCCCGTGACGCCCTTTACCAAGGTATCCAACGCCTCGCCAAAAAGGCGAGAACCAGCATAGGGAAAATCAGCAACTGTTTTCCATGAGTCTGGTCAGCCGACCAGCTCTTCAGCCAGATCAGTCGACGGTTAAGCACCGCAACACTAGATAGGCGTGCTACCAAAGGGGCCTCATTTAAGGCCGCATCGCACAAATACATGACTCCTTGGTGAATTTGGTCCACCATAGCCAGCGTGGCAGGCGGGGCAGAATCAGACGCCTGCCCCGACTTGCGGGCCCTGTGTGTACCAAAAAACCTGTGCCGACTTGCGGGTTCTGTGTGTACCAAAAGAGGACACAATGCCCGGAGGACTGGGCTCATCCCCCAAGTGTAGTGTTTCTTTCACAGAAGAAATCAACTCATCCATGGTCGCGCGTTCTTCAGGCGACCCCAGGGGAGAATCATCAACCCCCTCCACCTCCGCCTCCCCCTCAGACCCCAGAGGGTTCAGGGATGAAAGAGACCATGAAAAGGGCACGCCCGCCGCAGGTGCTGCAGTTGCCACATCACCATCTGAATCAGAGGAGATAGATAATCTGGGCCTTTTCCTAGCAGCACGTTCAGCCATCAGCACCTCCATTTTGGACACTAAAGACGCCACTACGGCGGCCAAATCAGGTATAACAGGGGCCACAGCAGGACTGGGGTCCCCCACCAGGGCTGGAGAGAATTTGCTGTCCTGAGCCCACCGCTATATGTACAGTGACCAAAGACCCCCAAAAGGAGAAGAAACTGAGCCAGGAAGGACAAAACAGAGAGTTATGGAAGAGACAGTCTGCAGAGCCCCCACAGAGTGTTACCACATCGATCGCTGCTTCAGAGGAAAAGGAAGTGAGGTCATCAGAGGCTGAACTATAAGCTGCAAGACCCAGGGAAAATGGCTGCCCATAGAACTGAATGGGAGGCTTCGGCAAGATGGCCACCGAACATGTGCTCGGAAACATCGTTTTGCCACACATAAGATGGCGCCAAAACAGCATGCAGATAAGCCCATAGTGAAGCCAGACATGCTTGCCCATACTAAAAATGGCGGTCCGCGCATTTTTTACCCGCTGCGGCTGCCGCACACGCAGTCTGCACCCCTAAAAACACCGAAGTGACACAGGGGAAGGGACCCCCAAAAACACACAGCACCGCAGCGCATGTACAAGCGACCCCCACAGGGATCGCATCAGGGAGCCCCACACAGGCACAAACATGGGGAACACACAGCAACACAGGATTGCCACCCCAGACAGAGGCACCACACAGAAGTACTTACCTGTACCAGATGGCGTGGGGTGCCTCTATGAACGGAAAGCCGCTGTCCTCATCTGACAGGGAATGCCGTTAGCCAAGAAAAGGACACTGCAGCACCGCAGATGTGTCCAGTGAGGTAGCCACCTCACAGGCTGCATCCCTGCTGCGAGCAGGGATGGGTCGTTCATAATGCCAGGACGAACACATGGCCGAACGCTCGATGGCGGGCTGGGGATCCCTCTGACCCTCTGCCCTGGGGAGCCAGGGCGGCCAGTCCGATTCCCAGCTCCGCAGAATTCATCTTCATCCGAAGATCCGTCTAAACTAAGCTGACAAAATAAACAGCTAGTAAAGCAAAGAAAAAACTGACATTTTAAAAATAAAAATCAAAAGAAAAGATTAGAAGGCTGAGACTGAAAGCCCGAGCACAGGGAAGCCTGACTACTCCTGACGCTAGGCAGAGACAAACTAAGTTGGGAGGGATCACTGCACGGGGGTATTGACCAGTGGGACAGCCCCCATGGGTGTGTCTATGCTAAATGCTTTGTTCTTTTCACTAAGTCTTATGCCTAGCTACTCCTGCGGAGTGGAAGTCAATACCCAATAGTGATGACTTAGAGGTGGCGGCGACTGTCGGAGGACGTAAGATAAATAAATATTCTAAAAGTGAAAATGTTCATCGCATCTTTCAGAATGCATACATTCACAGTGATAAAGGGCTACAGCATCTTGAAGAGTACATCTCTATCCATTCACTAACTTGAAATGGTTAGCTGAAAGAATAGTATTTTTTGCAAGCAGTGTAAAACGCTCTTTGGCATTAAACAGTGGTGTTTTGGATGTGGGTTGTGTAATCTGAGCATTTGTGTAGAGAACATGTGATCAGGGAAGTTTATGCTGGGTCACAGTAACTTTAGGGGAGATTCTCAATAATGAAGGCTTCCTATCTTCAACCAGACCAGCCTGTCTGGCAAGGGATGGCACTACAAAAGTTGCCTGCAGTCTCACAGCTTATAATTAAATATCCCTGTGTCCACTATTAATAAATGCAAGACTGTCTCTTTATCCATAGACAAAAAGGGGAATATTTATTTACTTCTCGGAAACTTTAAAAGCAGTGGGGGGGAACTATCAATTTAAAAACGTCAATCTCTTTTCCCCAAAGGCATTATGTTTAAAGCAGTACATTTGGGTACATTCCAGAGATAGAAACTTTATGGAAGACATTTTTCTGCCTTGATCAATACAATTCCCAAAAATACTTCCACTAACCAAACACAAAGCTTAGCTCAGAGTAAACTTGCCACAGACCCAGGTGATTCAAACTGAGCATATGCCTAAAAGAGCACAAAATAAAGATGATCTTGTGCAAAACCACATTTCAAAAATCAGCAGAGCCAGAGATACAGACAGCTGAGGTTACATAGAAATGTTGACTTTCCCTTGCTCCAACCAGTCAGACATTGAGCCCTCCCCCACTGTCCTATATTATTATGGGCAGCCTCCCTGATCAGAATGGAGGTTCAGGGGTTTGGAGTTGTCAAAGCCAAGCTCTGCTAGAAGACTCTTTATAATGTGCATTGTGGTGCCTTGCAATGCAGTTAACTGCATCTCAACACATACAGTTGGGCAAAAAAAGTATTTAGTCAGCCACCAATTGTGCAAGTTCTCCCACTTAAAAAGATGAGAGAGGCCTGTAAATGTCATCATAGGTATACTTCAACTATGAGAGACAAAATGAGAAACAAAACACCAGAAAATCATATTCTCTGATTTTTAAATATAAATTTTTTTGCAAATTATGGTGGAAAATAAGTTTTTGGTCAAAAACAAAAGTTCATCTCAATACTTTGTTATATACCCTTTTTAGTAATGACAGAGGTCAAACGTTTTCTGTAAGTCTTCACAAGGTTTTTACACACTGTTGGTGGTATTTTGGCCCAATCCTCCATGCAAATCTCCTCTAGAGCAGTGATGTTTTGGGGCTGTCGCTGGGCAACACAGACTTTCAACTCCCTCCAAAGGTTTTCTATGGGGTTGAGATCTGGAGACTGGCTAGGCCACTCCAGGACCTTGAAATGCTTCTTACGAAGCCACTCCTTCGTTGCCCGGGCGGTGTGTTTGGGATTGCTGTAATGCTGAAAGACCCAGCCACGTTTCATCTTCAATGCCCTTGCTGATGGAAGGAGGTTTTCGCTCAAAATCTCACGATACATGGCCCCATTCATTCTTTTCTTTGCACGGATCATTCGTCCTGGTCCCTTTGCATAAAAACAGCCCCAAAGCATAATGTTTCCACCCCCATGCTTCACAGTAGGTATGGTGTTCTTTTGATGCAACTCAGCATTCTTTCTCCTCCAAACACTACGAGTTGAGTTTTTACCAAAAAGTTCTACTTTGGTTTCATCTGACCATATGACATTCTCCCAATCCTCTTCTGGATCATCCAAATGCTCTCTAGCTAACTTCAGATAGCCTTTGTTACTTTGGTCCCAGCTCTCTGCAGGTCATTCACTAGGCACCCCCCCCCCCCCGTGTGGCTCTGAGATTTTTTGCTCACCGTTCTTGTCATCATTTTGACCCCATGGGGTGAGATCTTCCATTTTCTAATAATTGCTCCCACAGTTGATTTCTTCACACCAAGCTGCTTGCCTATTGCAGATTCAGTCTTCCCAGCCTGGTGCAGGTCTACAATTTTGTTTCTGGTGTTCTTCGACAGCTCTTTGGTCTTGGCCATAGTGGAGTTTGGAGTGTGACTGTTTGAGGTTGTGGACCGGCGTCTTTTATACAAGTTCAAACAGGTGCCATTAATACAGGTGGAGGACAGAGGAGCCTCTTAAAGAAGAAGTTACAGGTCTGTGAGAGCCAGAAATCTTGCTTGTTTGTAGGTGACAAAATATTTATTTTACCGAGGAATTTACCAATTAATTCATTAGAAATCCTACAATGTTAGTTCCTGGATTCTTCCCCCCCCCCCCATTCTGTCTCTCATAGTTGAAGTGTACCTATGATGAAAATTGCAGGCCTCTCTCATCTTTTTAAGTGGGGGAACTTGCACAATTGGTGGCTGACTAAATACTTTTTTGCCCAACTGTACCTATGCACCTGCAATAAAAGCACCATAAAGCAGATAAGCAATGCTCTGTGCTTTATGTGGTTTGTGCTTAAAATAAATGATGCAAGGTCTATTATTTTGGGCATTGAAAACCATGTGTTTTGAATGTGCTGCCTAGCACAACATGTATCAAAAGCTGGAATCACTGAGTTTTATGTCAGGTTTGCGATAACTGCCTAAAACTGTAAGATTACAGTTCTATTATCCTTACACTAGCACCAGACCATTTTCTTTACATTTTTTCAAGCAATGTATTCTAGATAACCTTGACAATGAGCTGATCAATGTTACACCAGCTTAGTAAAGCCTTTAACAGAGAAACACAATGCCACTTTCAGACGATGAAGGTTTTTCTCTCAAACCCTTAGTTACCAACATTTAACAAGTATTTCCAGAAACTCTCTGCAAAAGAGCCAAAGAATACCAGCTGAGAAATATTCAGTACTGTCACGATCAGGCTCTACTTACAACAGTCCCTATTGTATCATCTATTTTTACTGGATTCATAACACAATTGAGTACTTTCCGTGACCCTTTTTTTTTTTTTTTTCTTTTAATGCACTAACAGCTACGTTTTCAGGACATGCTTTCAAGGGTCTACCTGCTTTTTCTCGGTTTAACCGGGACTGATGAACAAAGGTAAAGACAACAATCTCTTGAAAAAACACACACAGGGTAATAAAAGTTAAAAAAGGAGTAGGGAAAGGGGTAATGGAATGGGTGAGAGTAGGGAAGAGTCAAAGGGTTGAGAGAAGTCGTAATTACTAAAACAAAATAGTTTATTGACCATTCTCACCTATAAAACCACCCCCAATTCATTAATTCTTACATGACTAAAGTTTCATTTACACTGGCCATTAGGGCCAGTGCGAATCGCAGCATCTGTTTCTATTGCGGTTCTCAGTGGCTAGATGTGACTGCAGGCCCCGTTCCATAGTGACAGGTTGCCTGTGGCAGCACATGTTTGTGGCTCTCTGCACGGCTAACAATTACCTGTAGTGAGAGCTGCTGGACTCACACAAAGTGTGCCCAGCAGCAATTACCACAGAAATCACTGGTTGTGCAGAGAGCCTCAAAGAGGCGAGGCCAACGGCACCTGTCACTATAGCAAATGGAGCCGGTGGCTGCACCTAGCCGCTAAGACCCGCCGCAGGAATCAGAAGATTCCCACCACTACAATTCCCACTGGCTCTAATTGCTGATGTGAATGTAGCCTACCTTTCTCACTTTTTTAGTGAGTGTGTACATGTCTTTGCTTTTTTTTTTTTTTTTTAACATTTGGTAAACTTTTGTGTATCAGTACTGCTTGAACCAAGAAGAAGGGGGTAGACACATGAAACCTTAAAATCCAAAGAGTAAGTACACCTTTTTACAAAATAAGTAGACACACACACCCATTTCCACACTGCACTTAGCTGCTGTGATGCACACGTAAAATAATAAAAGAATAGAAGAATCATAATGCTTGCAGTGGCGAGCAGACATCAGTCAGTGCGGCCACGTGATAGCGTTGATCAATGACAATTTCTTCTGAGATGAAAGAAGAGATTCAACAGCGCACAGACTGCAAAAAATATGGGAGAGGGTATTTTTTTTTTTTTTAATCCCTGCTCTACTCTATTCAAAACTGAAAAGAACTTGCTTTAGATATAATTGGTTTCTTTGATCACTGAACATTATCTTCTTTGCCTATTTGACAATTAATGTAGCATGGCTGTAATTCAAGTACACTATATTGACTATAAATTCCAGGTTAGTTATATACAACAGACACATGCAACAACAAAAATGAACAAAGGTAGATGTGCATCTAGGGAAATATTGGCCTGTTTTATTACAGGGTTTTCTTTCTTTCTGCATGCTTTCCTCTGGTTTTATTTCCTGTGCATACGTGCCAAGCACAGGAAAACACTACATAAAAAAAGAGGTTAATGCTTTTAGTAACATCTGCTGTCTGTTCATAGTAACAAAGCTCAGCATTTTAAAGGTCCTCTGCAGTGTTGCATGCAGACCTTTTTCCGCCTACAATACAATTCAGACAAAATTAGCTAGAGGGAGGATCATATTCACAATAAATAGTGCACAACAATGTTATTGTTTAAGGATTTGCAGTACAGTTTAATCGAAAAGAAATTCATAGATAACAGAGATGTTTGGATTTTGCTGACATCAATGTATTCAAAGAGATGGAGCTTTTCTAAAGCAACAAATAAAACAGTTATTTTAAAAAACAAGTCTATAGTGTTGTTTAGAAGTCATGTAAGGGAACAGAAGAAAACAGTGAAATACGATTGCCTCTGAGTAGTCCCTCTGCTAACACAGGGACTGATTTATAAAACTTGAGGGGGAAAAAATGGATTTTTGTAAAATCTTACCGTAAAATCCTTTTCTCTTAGCTCATTGACAGACGTAGTCCTCGGTGATACAGCACCTTCGGGTTATGTTGCCTCCACAGGAGCAGGACTAGACAGGAAATTAAAATGCTCTGGCCACACCCTAGGGGCAGTCCCAGAGGGTATATCCTCTCTCTCTCTGCCTCAGCAAATCAGTTATGTCAAAAAGCAGTCTTTAGAGATTTTAACCCAACCCAACTCAAAAACAGAGGGGCGGGGACTACGTCTGTCAATGAGCTAAGAGAAAAGGATTCTACGGTAAGATTTTACAAAAATCCATTTTTCTCTATCGCTCATTGACAGACGTAGTCCTCGGTGATACAGCACCTTCGGGACGTCCCAGAGCAGTATCACAAATGAGGGGTGGGAAAATGAAAATCAAATCCCAAACTAGAAGGCCCAACCGGTGCCAACTAGAAGTTTACAATGCTCATCCTTAATGATGAGACTCAACAAAAAAGAAAAATTTTTTTTTTTTTTCAAACAGAAAAAAACCCTCGAGGTAGACCACCGGTCTCCTCAAATTGCGGCCTGCAAAACCTTGCGGCCAAATGAGGCATCCGCCGATGCCGTCACATCAATTTTATAGAATTTTGTAAAGGTATGTACCGACGACCAGGTGGCCGCCTTACATACCTGGACCACTGACGCCTGATGGCGAAAGGCCCAGGAAGTACTGAGCGCTCGAGTGGAGTGCGCCCTAACAGTGAACGGAGGACTCTGACCCTTAATAGAATAAGCCTGTACCACCGTCTGTCTAATCCATTTGGCAATGGTCGCGGCAGATGCAGGCAAACCCTTTCTGGGGCCATCCGTGATCACAAAAAGTGAATCCGTCTTACGGAATGATTCCGTAGCTTTCAGGTATACCCTGATTGCCCGAACCACATCTAAGGAATGTAACGCATGTTCCCGATGATGCTTGGGCTGAGGACACAAGGAAGGTAGTACAATATCTTCATTCAGATGAAAATCTGAAACCACCTTAGGAAGAAAGGATGGCTTAGGATGAAGTACTACCTTATCCCTATGAATCACTAGGTATGGGGACTGGCATGATAATGCAGCCAGTTCTGACACCCTGCGAGCAGAAGTGATAGCCACCAAGAAGGCCACCTTCTGGGATAAAGTAAGCAAGGGAATCTCCCTGATGTTTTCAAAGGGAGGTTTCTGTAGAACCGACAAAACTAAATTAAGATCCCAGGGCGGTAAGGGCGCGCGGACTGGTGGAGCCAGGTGCCGCACCCCCTGGATGAAATTCCGCACCAAGGACTTGGTAGCTAAAGGTTTCTGAAAGAAGATTGCTAATGCTGAAACTTGACCCTTGATGGTGCTCAAGGCTAGCTTCTGCTCAACCCCTTGTTGCAAAAAAGCCAATATTCGAGTCACCGAATAGGTACGTGGAGGAAATCCTAAAGATTCGCACCACGCAATATAAGTCTTCCATGTGTGATAATAGACCTTGCTGGAAGTCGCTTTCCTTGCTTTAATAAGGGTAGGAATGACTGAAGCAGACAAACCTCTGTCCTTCAGTACTTGGGTCTCAATGGCCAGGCCATTAAAACCAGCGACTGTAAAGCACGATGGTAAATTGGTCCTTGAGACCACAGACACTCCCTGAGACGAAGTTCCCACGGAACGTCTGTGACTAGCATGTCCAAGTCGGCCAGGCCGGCTTGACGAGGCCAGCCTAGAATTTCTAGGACCACTGGCGCTGATTGGATCTGAACCAGGCGTCCCTAGAGGTATCTGGCCCCGACCATCCGAGAAAGTCTGGTCGTTTCCTGTTCCCACACATTTATCAGATACCTGATTGTTATCAGGAAGGGTGATCTTTTCTGGTTGAACCTCAGGGACCGAAGTCACCCGACTAGAGGCTTCTTGGCCTGTCTGGTCAACCAGATCCGATTCCTGTGAGGCATTGGGACTAATCTTAGGAAAAGGTAAAGGAAAAGATCTATTCAGGGAACGGTAACTACCGCTTCCTGTAGTACTTAAATGTTGGAAGGGAAGAATCGCACCGGTAGTAGTAGTTGATGCTCGATCTAATGTCCTGAATACCGGTGAAAACGTCCCCCCACCCTGAAACCGGGTGGGGGCGCACCTTCAGGCTGTGTACTCCTTTGCTTCGGGTTTGGCTGAGTTGGTCCTCTGTTTGTCCGACCAGCCCTTCTTGAACCCTCCTGGAGGAGTCTTGCCTTTCCCGCTTGTTCCAGCCGGGCGCCCTTTATGGGCGGTAAAGAAAGGTCCTCGCTTGTTGCGAGGTCCCTTAGCTTTAGCAGCCTGTGGCAAAAAAGTGCTCTTGCCCCCAGTGGCATCCTTAATGATTTCATCTAGGGTGGCCCCAAATAGACCATTCCCCTGAAAGGGGAGATTTGTCAAGGTCTTTTTGGAACCTAGGTCAGCTGACCAGCATTTTAACCACAGCACACGTCTGAGGATAACCGCTGACATAGATGCATGCCCTAATAGGGGAGTAGTGTCCAAGGCTGCGTCACAGATAAACTGTAGCCCTTGTATAATCTGTTCCATCAAATCAGATGTCTCCTGGGGAATATCTTTTCCCCTAAGGTCTTGGCGTACCATTCTCGCCCATTCCGTAAGTGCCTGGGAAACTAGACCAATAACAATTACTGGTCTAAATGCTGACCCTATCAGAGAGAAGATGGTGCGGGACTCTGCTTCCATCTTTCGATCCACCGGATCCTTAAAGGACGAAGTGTCCTCCACTGGGATAACCGTGGCTTTATTCAGCCTGGAAATAGGTGGATCCACCACTGGTGGTACCGTCCATTTCTTAATGATGGATTCCTCAAACGGATAGCGTCTAGCAATACGCTTGGAAATAGTAAAGGTACGTTTAGAATGCTCCCATTCTCCTTTAATCTTATTACCAAAACACTTGGGTACAGGAAAAACCTTCACCGTTTTGATGGGCTTGTTAGTACCAAAAGGAATCTCTGTTTCAGTTGCCTCTGCCGGTAAAACCTCAAGTTTTAAGGTTTCCTGCACTGCCACAACTAGTGCGTCCACCAATGCTTCTTCCTGAATTATAGCGGGAGAAGAAACGTCCTCCTCACTGTCTGAGGGAGCTTTACCTGAGGTAACAGCCCTTGCAGAGGGACCTGCAACTGCAGTGACCATCTCTGAATCTGAGTCAGAGGTGTCAGATAGTATAGGGGTAGGCGGGGGTCGCTTCCTTGACCCCCGTCCCTGACAGGCCGCCTCCACCCGAGCCACCATAGACTCCAAAATTGCTGTAAATGCCTCTACACTCTGTGCACCGGCGGGTCCCGTGGCCCCCTCGTGGGAAACAGGTGGGGGAATATGTGTGGCAGGGTCCATGATAATTCCAGTCACTTCCTGGATAATATAATTCAAAAATAAAAAACTTTTTTTTTTTTTTTTTTTTCAGACCCCCAGCGCCACAAAAGCCCCTTAGTGTTACCTGCTAGGGATCCCTATCGATCGAGAGAGAGAGAGAGAGAGATAGACCCCCCAGGCTCACCACTTGATGCTCAGAGTTTAACTGCAACAGGTTACAGCGCTGTCTTGACAAACAGGAAGTCTTTTGGCTGGCTGCCCAGGAAGAAAGGAGGCGGCTCCGCCCCTCTGCACGCCTTCCGGCGTCTCCCCTAGCTCCACGAGGTGTTTGGATCACCTCAAACATGGCCGACCCCATGCTGGAGACACGAGGCTACGCCAAAATGGCGGCTCGTGCAATCCAGCAAAAAAAATGGCGGCGGCCTGTACTGAATAGCGGTGTGCTGCAGGGCACACAACACTCTCTCTGCATGGGGATTTGGCGTGGTTGGCGGTACCGGCCCTGGCGGACCGCATGGCCGTTCGGAAGGCCTGCTTATAGCTGGAGATCTGATTTAGGAAGGCAGTCTACATGTCCGTGGCTTCTGGCTGGTAGGTACCTTATTCTTATCACAGTAAGATTCCCAGAATGCCACTGATTACAATCTTTAAAACATGTATACAATTAGATTGTTAGCTCCCAAACCAAGCCTCCTGGCTCTTTGCACATAAAATCACACTCAAAGTAGGGGGATCTGTGTCATGTTATAGGATAGAGGGGGACTCTATCTTACCATACAGAGAGGGGCCCGCGTTCACCACAAGACCCGTCATGGGAAAAGGGGGAACATACTACTCACCATACCGGAACCAGGCGGGCACCAACTCCTGACAGTACCCCTCTCCACCGGGGCGGGAGGGCTGTCGACCGATATGGACGCCGTGACTCATGGTCTTTGGCGTTTCAGCGAGACGTTTAACTCGCGGGGTCAGTCCCTTAATGGGACTTTGTCGCGGCCGACCCAGCGCGGAGCTATGGCCTGCACGCGCTCGTAGGCTGAACTGGGGTGGCCACCAGATCTCAACATCCAGCCCGTCGCCCAGTTCAGCTTTCTTGCTTGAAGATCTCACAGGAACACTGGAGAAAAAAAGCTGTCTAAAAAATCTTTTAAGAAAAAAATCTTGCCAGGACCGAAGATCCCAGCAAGGTATCTAGGTCCTTACTCCTAACTAGACAGAAAATAACTGATTTGCTGAGGCAGAGAGAGAGAGGATATACCCTCTGGGACTGCCCCTAGGGTGTGGCCAGAGCATTTTAATTTCCTGTCTAGTCCTGCTCCTGTGGAGGCAACATAACCCGAAGGTGCTGTATCACCGAGGACTACGTCTGTCAATGAGCGATAGAGAAAATTATTTTTGACTTGCCGCAAAATCCATTTCTCTCATATTGACAAACACAGCTACTCATCTTATTGATTACGTGGGCTATACTGCCCCCTACAGGATTAGGACACTGGACAGAAAAAAACTTGACTACGCATATGGAGCGTAGTGAAGGGGGTATACTCTCATTCTCTTCTATAGGTGCTCAGTTTTGTTACAAGCAGTGCCAGAAGAAAAAAAAAACTCCAGGGGTGAGTGCTGTGTCCATCAATGAACATCAGAGAAATGGATTTTACAGTAAGTCAAAAATCCCATTTTCTGTTCCGTTCATTGTTCATACGTGGGACATCCCAAAGCAGTGTCAAACACAAGGGGTGGGAACAGCAAGAAAAAAATATACTTCCCAAGGCTAAACATAGTCAACCAGTTAACATGGAGCTCAACTATAAAACAACTGGAGCTCATGAAAACACCCTCAAAACAAAAAGCAGAGCGCCTCTAAGTGTTATCAGTTTAATTAAAAGGGTAAGGCAGGTACAGGAAAACTGCTCACATTTAAAACAGTATAAAATAGCTCATCTGTTAGGTGGTCTGCAGGAACACAGGGGTCCACGGCTGGATGTTAGTAGCTCCAAGAGGTGGTGCAGGGGATGGTGAAGGAGGGAGATGTCTGGAGAGCCAAGAGACCAGATAGTAGGATGGCCAGCAGCTTCAGGAAGGTGTTCTGTTCCTCAGGGAGACACCTGGTGAGCCGAGAGACCGTTAGGTAGGATGGCTGTCGGCTTCAGAAGGGCGCCCTGCTCCTCAGTACATCCGGCGCCAACAGATAGGGGAGCCCAGCGAGACAGATCCAGCAGCCAAAACGCACAACGCTTTTCCGAGCGTGCGCAGTAGCCTCACAGGGCGTGCGCGCTCCTTTCTCAAGTGCAGTGGCCAAGACGAAGACTCCGCGCGCAAAAGCAGATAATCCAGATACCCCAGTCCCGCTATCCCCCACTGTCGCAGCAATGCTAGCACCAGGGCCAATACATTTGTGAAGACTCGAGGGGTGGAGGCAAGACCAAAGGGTAATGCCACGAACTGATAATGCTCCTCGCCCACGGCAAAGCGGAGGATGCACTGGTGGCATACACATATTGGGATGTGTAGGTAGGCATCCTAGATGTCGATGGAGGCAAGGAAATCCCCCTGATTTAGGGAAGCCGCCACCGTGCGAATAGATTCCATTCAGAACTTCTGTACCCCCACAAAGCAGTTTAGTGCCTTGAGGTCCTTAACTGGACGCATCTTGCCTTCCTTCCCGGGAACTGTAAACAGGTTTGAGCAAAAACCTTGGAAACGTTCCGATGTCGGAAACGGAACAATCACCCCTTGAAGAAACAAGTCTTGCACTGCCCCAAAGAGATCACCTAAGAGATCTGGGGACAAGTGCAGGTTGGAAGGGAAGAAGCTGTCATGAGGATATGATCGAAACTCGATCTTGTAGCCGGAGCGACTGACTTCGTGGGCCCACTTGTCCGTTATCAGGGAGGTCCACAAACCCGAAAAACCCGTGAAGACATCCCCCCACCCCAGATGCAGGTGAGGGCGCCCCTTCGTGCGCGGAAAGCCTTGTCCGCAGGTCTGTCGGACCAGGGTTTCTTAGAACTCCCGGCGGAGGCTCTGAAGGGCTTAGATCCCTCGTCTTGAGACCCTGGAGGGACGAAAAGGTCTCTTATGAGCCGAAAAGAAAGGCCCCCTGTCTGCGATGGGACTCCTTACCCTTGGAAGCCTGAGGAAGAAGTGTACTCTTCCCCCTGTGAGGCCTTTGATAATGTAATCCAAGGAAGCTCCGAACAGGCGATCCCCCACAAATGGAAGATCGGATAAGGACCAGCATTTTAGACAGATAAGTTGCAGGACCACCGCTGAGGCAGACAGTCTAGAAATCAAGGAAGCCGCATCCAAAGAGGCGTCACAGACAAACTGTAGCCCTTGGACCAATTGATCCACCAGCTCCGCAAAGGCATGGGGGAGCTGTTCCCCCTCCAGGTCCCAGGCGTAGAAGTTTTGCCCACTCAGTCATAGCTTGCGGCACCAGGGCAATAGTAAATACCTGTGCCGAAAGTGCCGAACCAGCCACAGTGAACATATGGCGGGTCAAGGCCTCTGACCTCCTGTCCACCCCAAGGAAGTGGGGGGGGGGGGTGTTGGGCAGATGGGGGCAAAGGCCTGCAGAAGACCACCGTGAAGGGGGGGACGCTGACTAGGAGGGAGGGGAGCCCGGGGGTCTGACCATCCCAGGGAGGAGCCCACGTCCACCCCAAAACCCTCCAGGGGTAGAGGGTAGATAGCTACTTACCACACCAGGAGAAGAATGGGCACCACTCCGGACAGTCCACCGCTCCATTGTAATGTGGGTGCTGTTGGCCAGGAGGAAATGATGTAACTCAGGCTGAAGCCAGTTTGCATGAGTCCTCGCGAGACGTTTAACTCGCAGGCCAGCCCCCGATTAGTATAACCTATCTAACCCCAAAAAGAAGAAATCTGTACACATACCTTTTTGAAGCCAGTCCAACATGGTCCCACACTGAGCTGTCAGCCGCAGCTTCACTGTGGAGGCAGGTGCAGAGGACACATCCAACAATGGAAGCCCCATAATAAGTCTATGGGTGACGTCACTCCCCATTTATTTCACAGCAGTTGTCGGCTGTGTCCTCTGGAGAGTTTCTGCAGCTTGAGACTGGTTCGGGTTAAAAAAAAAAAAATGTATACCGATTTCTTCTTTACAGGGATAGATAGGTTAGTGTTAGATCGTGGATGTCTATAGATGCAGGGATTTTAGCTTTAGGGTGAATTTACACTTTAAGCGGCTGCAAACATGCAACCAATTTGTCTTATATTGATTTTACTCTATCATCAAATGGCTGGCTGCTGTTGGTTACTGCAATGCACACACCTCACCTTGGCAGCACTTTATTAGATCTATGATTGTTAATATAGTTCTGTGGTAAAGATATATAGGAAATATCCCTGATAACTATTTGAACATGCTAGCTGTCTGACAGTCAACAGTAACAGATCAGCATGTGGATGGGCTCTTAAAGCAGATTCTTACTGCATCTGAGCACTGCAAACCAAAAACATTATTTCATTAATTTTTAATATTCCAAGCAAAACTCCCCCATCCGTGTCTCCATGCTTAATTTTGCTGAAAAATCCCTTTGAAAAAAAAAAAAAAACACCTAGCATTTCTCGTCATGGCCATCTTGTGTAAAAGCAAATGATTCATGTAGCAAGTTCTTCCTGGAATCAATCTGCCCTTAGCTCAAGGATGCATGCAGGAGAATGTGCTTAGCTGAGAGAACCCCTCCTCCCCTCTGAAGACACCTGGGACGTATGACATTTGCTTAGGCAAGAAACCAAGAAGTAACTGAAGAAATGCAAAGAGAAGTTTAAAACAAGTAAATATGATATACTTTACAAGCCATTTACTAATGCTAGCAGCATGAGGGTTAAAAATAATTAATGTTGACTCGGGGAGTGAAGTTCCACTTTAAAGTTTAGACCACAGCTGAAGACTTGATTTACACCTATGCATTGCAGCAACGTGTGATAAAACACACCAAGGCAGAGGCATTTCAATAGTGAGTTTTGATGGGAACGGTGTGTTGTGTTAGAAATGGTTCATGTCTGGATTTTAGCAAGTTGTGGTGCGATGGACTGCCATACAGCAATGCAGGTTTACATTACAAATACTACATGCTAACATGCATCAACCAAACCCCTGTTCTTTTTTATATCATTAGACAGGTCTACTTGGTTGGTGGCAGACTGGAGGGTAAGTACATCAGACTGGGGGCTGGCGGACTTCCATGCACCTCTCTTAATCCTTTTCAATGTGTTTTTTTTAATACAGGGATGGAGACGCTGGGCATACCTTCTGGTTTCTCACCTAAATAGCCCACATTGTTTATGCAACCAGGGATGGAGGCACCTTGCCTACAGGCTAGTGCTTCATTTAAAGTCCCACCGTGTGATTTTCGTGCGTTTTTTGGTGGATGCAGTCTGATTTGACCCCAGTTTTTCATATACAGGGATGGAGACCATAGCATGACCTGCTTGTCTCATGTAAAGTCCCAAATATTTTATGAAATTAGGGATGGAGGCACTGTGCTATACAGGCCAATTGCCTCATATAAAGTCCCAATCTGTGTTTTACACTGCATCCGCCAAGGGGTTGGAGGTGTATGCTTCTCAGCTGGTCGTTTTCAGTTTGTACCATCGCAAGAACATTGCTAATAGAGTTTTGAGATACTAGACCAGTCATGGATGGAGTTGGGTTGGGGGAAGTTTGGGCTGCACCCTCCCACCTGCCTCCTATCCATCCATTAGCAGCCATGTGCTCCCAGTGTGGAGACACTCAAATTAAAAGTGTTAGGACTGCAGGTAAAACAGGGTGCCGTGTAGTGGCCCTGCAGCTTACACATTCGTTTGCAAATGCGTGTCAACCAAACGCCTGTTCTTTATTTATATCATTAGACAGGTCTACTTGGTTGGTGGCAGACTGGAGGGTGAGTACATCAGACTGGGAGCTGGCTGGCTTCCATGCACCTCTCTTAATCCTTTTCAATTCGTTTTTTTTTAACAGGGATGGAGACGCTGGGCATACCTGCTAGTGTCTCACCTAAAGTCCCACATAGCCCACATTGTTTATGAACATGCATAGGGTAGCGCATCTTAGTGTATTGGGGAGGTGGGAAGGGTGAAGGAATGAAAATGTAAGAAACAAAAAAGCTTTTCTTTCTCCATCTTAACCTCTCCATAGCATAGATGTAAAAGTTTGGCAGCACCAAATATTTATGTATTTCAAACAACAAAGAAATGGCCAAACAGAGCCTACAGTATCTGACATCCCCAAATCTTAATAGACCCCAGGTGCTGCTCAATGTTTTAAGGTGTGCCAGCACATAAACAGACCTTGTCACCAGACCATTCATTTAACCATAAGCCTCCTATAAGATTATATGTGCATTTATCAAATTTTAAGCATGATGGCTGCTAGGTGCGGCCATCTTGGATGTGATGTCAGCAGCCAGTTACTGGTTTTAGTAGCTTAAAGCGGAGTTCAACCCAAAAGTGGAACTTCCGCTTTAGGGAGTCCTGACCCCCTGACATGCCACATTTGGCATGTCAATTTTTTGGGGGGGAGCGGGTACCTAGTTTTGACAGGTACCCGCTCCCACTCCCGCTCGGAGCGCCGCGGCGCCCTGAACGGAAGTTCTCCTCTCCCCCTCCCTCCCTGCAATCTTCTGGGACACGTCAGAGGTCCCAGAAGATTGCCGGCCAATCAAGACGTGCAGCGCGACTCGCGCATGCGCAGTGGGTACCCGGCTGTGAAGCCGCAAACTGTCACAGCCGGGTGCCCATAGCAGTGATGCCGGCGCCGAGGGAGAGGTTTGAGGCTTCGGGCGGCCGCATCGCTGGACCGTTGGACAGGTGAGTGAATGGCTGGAACTCCGCTTTAAGACTTAAGCTGTGAAGGGCAGGTGGAGTGGCAGTATGGAGCCGGCTCACACTCCTGTAGCTGATGATGCACGTCTGAAAAGGAGCCGCTGGTATCCACAAGAAACTTTATTGGAGACTGCTAAGACAGAACTTGGCTCTGCCATGGAGTTCTGTCTGAGCTAACTCCAATAGTTTCTTGTTGATGGTACAAGTGGTGTGCCCCCCCTCCTTTTCAACTGGCAAATGATTGTATTCTCATAATATTTATAAGCAGATGTCAAAATAATCACCCCCCCCCCCCCCACATCTGATGTCAAGAGCTCCCCACCCTCCTTTACAACACAGTGCACCCCCTTTACCTTGTGCTGCTGACAGGGAAGAAGTTGGGGGTGGGGGTGGAGCTGATAATCAGAAAGAGCAGGTTCTGAAAGAGGACCATAGGAGGGCTGGAGTAAACGGGGAGACCAGGGGAGGCAGAGATGAGGGGGTGTTGCAGCTGCACAGAGAGGCGCAGGATCTGTAGATGGAGTTCAGTCCTCCTCTATGCTGCTGCTGACTGTTGAGACAAGGTGGGTGTGGAGGCGAGGGGGATGCCCCTGCTGCAAGAGAGGTGCTAGGGCCACATGAAATGGCCTTGTAGACTGCATTCTGCCTGTGGGTCTTGTGTTTGACAAATGTGCTCTATAGTATTCCCCGTCATCCCTAATTTTTATATATTTTCACCTGTAATTTTTTAAGTTGGTCACAGAGTCTCTTAAAAGTGAGAGCAAAGTACAGACTGCAGCTGCAAATTTCTGACAAGCTTACTCTGGTGGCTCTGGCTTGGAACTTACAAGCCACCAACTTGGGAGAAGCATGCTGCCAGTAAAGTAAGAATTTCTCATTTGCCCATTTGTCACTGGGTCAATGAACAGAAACGGCTGCATTGCCACAACAGCTAGGCAACTAGTATTTACAGGTCAGCAATGCCTAGCTTGAGTCATCTCTACAATCCTTGTCATCTTAATACTAACTACACAAAGGTGCGCCCGTTTGCTAATGATGCTCAGTAGTGCTGATCTAAGCTGTCTAAATATTAGAGTTTATGTTCCTTACAGAGAGAAATGTAGGCGGTTATAAACATGGGCACAGCACTGTAAAGCCATTTTTACACTTCCCAAGTAAAGATACAATTTGCATGTACTAATAGGCAAATACAAAATGTAAGATAAAAATGGACTTTAGCATTTGCATCAAAGTACTAAAATGTACAAGCAAGGACCTACCTTATGTACATATGCTGGGTTACATAGTTGCAGCTGGCATACCTCCCAACTTTGTAACTTAAGAAATGAGGGGCACCCTGACAAGTAGAAGATATGTTGCATGATTTGGGTGGTGTGGCAAAAATGGTTGTGGCTAAATTGCACTGAATATTGGGGTGGCCTAAATAAGAATGGCTAAATAAAGTCTAAACTTACATATGGTATACAATACACAGTCTGCAGTGCTTGTACCCACTCACAAAAACAAAGGATCAAAAAAAAAAAAAAAAAAAAGAATTCCTGCCACGTGTACACACACAGTGAGGGGCTGAGGAACACGTTTGCCAATAACAAAAGTTTGGTGTGACAACAGAGACCACGGGGGAGGGATGGTAACAGAGACTGGGGGCAGTAGACAGACTTTAGGACTGGGGGAGAGGGCATAGAGGCAACAGGAATGGGAAGAAAACATGTAGATAGCAGGACTGGGAGTACAGAGCCCGCGGGACTAGGAAGGAGGCACAGAGACCATGAGACTGCAGGACTGGACTGTGGAGGGGTGTTGGTGGAGGAACACAAAGGCCACAGGAATGGAGAGGAAACATTGAAATCGCAGGACTGGGGGTTTGCCACACGTAGGCAGGTGTAATTTAACCTTCTTCCTGAATGTGGTGCTATGTAGCTGCCCGCTGTACAGGGAGAATAGGGGGTTGAGAGGAGCTTTGTTCTTCTGGAGCCTCTGTAGGTGTCATCAGGCATGCAGCTGTCCGATTAGACCCCGCAACACTGGATGACTCCTGCGGCCATCTTTAGTGAGGGCAATGCTAATAAACAGCACTGCTCCACTGCAATTGGAGCACATTTGCTAAGTGGATAGAGTAAGGACAGGGCCCACACTGGTTAGGGACAGTGTATTTATCACTAGGGAGAGGTTCCTGTCGATGAGGAACAGAGCAAGGATACCACTTCTGGCTCCGCTGTCTGGGGACTCTAGAAAATTGGGACCCTTCTATCAGATGCTGTTCTGGTAACATAGGCCTTGTTAAGGTATAATCTGAGGTGCTGGGACTGTGTTAAAGTACCACCCATGTGCTGACAACTGTTGTACCCGAGTTGCCTGGGGTGTCAAGACTCTGGTGACATACTGTTTGGAACTGTTGAGTAAGCACCTTGCCGCTGTCTTCTACGTGTTATGTATTACTTACAGTTTACCAAATAACAATGGTAGGAAAGGGAGGAAACCGAGACCGTAGAATAAGGGGTGAAGGAGAAGAGACATAAACCGCAAGACTGGGGAGGGTCACAGAGACTGCAGTATGGGGGAGAGTGCATTACTCACCCTGCTACAGAGTCCCGTACAGATGAAGCAGAAAGCAGAGCAACGGTTGCCTTGTGACTGCTGCCTGAGACCAGCTTCTTTTTGACAATAAATGATCAGTCAAAATCTGGAACCTACACATTTTCACCCATCTACCTGGACATTGAAGAGGATTAAAGAGCATGTGTCTCAGGCTGAAACTCCCCATTTCTTCTCCATTACAAAGTGCTGCTGGGCTTCATCATATAGCAAAACCTGACTCTGCCCACATTCTCCACCCCCACCCCCCCCCCCCCCAGCACACAGAGTGGCCAGTTAAAGAGGAGGTAGTTTTGAGCTTCAGCCAACATCAGTGAAGAAAAGCAGGCAGGTAACCAATCAGCAAAGTCTTTACACACAGCAGAGAGTGCTAGGCTCCAGGACTCTGCATCTGTGGGACAGTAAGATTTCCTTTAATTTTCAGGACAGTCCTGAGAGATTTGGGATGGTTGGAAGGCATGACAACTGTGTAGATGTACCACAATCTGGATTTTTACTAGTGAGAAACTATACATGTGCTATAGCAAAAAATACTGTAGGCATAAATGAGCAAAAGTATGAGCAGTTGAGCACAGAATGAACCATGGGATCTGCCACTGCAGGAAGGGAGATGAGGCAGCCAAGATAAGTGATGCTGGGGCCGGATTGCAGGGAAGGCAGTGGGGATCAAACACCAGAGGTTGGAAATGGAAAGGAGGTAGCTGGAAATTAAGAAAGCAGGGCAGGTACAAAAAAAAGCTTAACATGGGGATAAGTAATGTCAGAGAAAGATGTGGGTTCCAACACATTATGTAAAGAGTGATTGTGTAGCAACTATTCAGAGATGCCAACTTCATATCATGTATTGGTTTACTAACCTCAAACATACCCAGTTCTCAGTGTGGGCATATTTGTATGCCTGTTTCCCACCTTTTTTCCCCATAAGCATACCCTGCAAGTTCAAATTGTTTAAACACCCAGACTCCCTCTCCCTCCATAGATCTCCTCATTCAGTTCCCAAGCCTGATTTCCAGAACAGCCATATTTCTATAGCTTAAAGTGGAGTTCCAGCCTGTATTAAAAAAAAAAAAAAATTAAAGTCAGCAGTTACAAATACTGTAGCTGCTGACTTTAAATTAAAGGACACTTACCTGGTATCCCGCAATACCGGCACCCCTAGCTGAGCTGTTCATCGGCTTTGGGTGCAGATGCCGGCATCTTTACTAAGGGAAACAGGAAGTGAAGCCTTGTGGCTTCACAGCCTGTTCCCTACTGCGCATGTGCAAGTCGCGCTGCGCTTTCTGAATGGCCCGCTGTCTTCTGGGACCTGTGTGTGTCTCCCAGAAGGCAGCGGGGAGAAGGAGGGGTCATAAATTACGTTGATCACTGCAGCAACCTTATACGGAAGTGGGAGCGGGTACCCGTTTTTAAAAGGTACCCCCCCCCTCCGAAAGGTGCCAAATGTGGCACCAGATGGAGGGGGGAGGAAACAGATAAGCGGAGCTTCCACTTTTGAGTTAAATTCCACTTTAAGTGAGCCGATAACAGTACAGCTACACTAATTTAGCTGCTATGAAAGGCTGTGGATAAATGGCCACCATTCTATTTGAGTAGGCTAGTGATACTTGATAAAATGGCTGTGGCAGGTCTAGTGCAGGAGTATTAAAAATAACTAGTAGATCCAGACATATAGGCAGCTAAATAAATATGCATATCTCAATTTTGCCTGGAAAAACTCAAGGGTGACTTGAACCATTTTTTAATGAAACGCTCACTTCAAATTGCCCATATTTATGACTGGTTTATTTAGTAGCAAGCAATAAGGAGAAACAGAGAACACTGGATAGGAACCTGTGTCCCGTACTGCACTCCAAGATATGGAATTTAAAGGCAAGTCAAAATTCCTATTATCTTAATCACACAGTAAAGGACACAGGATATGTTGTCATAGACCGCGGGGTATCCACAAGCAATAAATTTAGTGATGGGAAATAACCACTGGCAAATAGGCCCATAAGAAAACCAAGGTCGACAGATACCAAACTCTCGGATGACAGCTTGAAGAACTTGGTTATCAAAGCTCACCTGGAGATCTACCCAGTAAAATTAAGAATAATAAAAAAAAATTGGTGTAGAAACTTTGGCTTAGTGGATGAAGAGGTTCATCGCCTAACTGGAGTCCAACAGAGTGAAGTTGCACTAGGGGGCATTTCCAGAAAACTTTTTGCCAGTGTCCAATCACCTGAAGGCAGCAACATATAACCCATGGTCTAAGACTACACATTCTGTGTCCTGTACTGTACAGTTAGGATATACATTGGCCTATGCACATCTTTTGAATGTCTAACAACTTATAAGGGTCTACTAATAATTTCAGCAAATGCTGTACAGGATAAAACCCACAGATTGAGATTCGAGTGTTTGCATCCAATGCAACCAAATAAATGTTTCCACTATACAGATTACTCACCTGTTTCCTTAAGTCCTGAGCCGATCTAAGATGACTGTGGTGGTTGTTAGCAGCGAGCCCTTTGGCATATGAGCCCGTGTTAGAAGCAGGTTGGTGGTTAGCAGCGGCAGACTCTCTCCGGCTCTCAGCTTTATGGTCACTGTTCCTCTCTTTCCCTGGGGTGGCCTCTTTGCTTCTGTGTTTGTGAGAAGTTTCTTTGTCCCTCAATGATTTGCAAGACCCGTTAAAAACTACAAAGAAACATAAAACACATTACAATTTAAAAAAAAAAAGTTACAGGTGCTGAAACATGTTGAGAAAGACAGTTGTGCTTAATAAAACTACAGTGCATCTGGAAAGAATTCACAGCGCTTCAACTTTTTCACATTTCGTTATGTTACAGCCTTACTCCATAATGGATTAAATTCATTTTTCCCCTCACAATTCTACAAAAAATAGCCCATAATGACAACAAGTTTCAAATCTTTGCAAATGTATTAAAAATAAAAAAATCACACGTATATAAGTATTCACAGCCCTTGCCATGACACTCAAAATGGAGATCAGCTGCATCCTGTTTCCACTGATCATCCTTGAGGTTTCTACAACTTGATTGGAGTCCACCAGTAGTAAATTCAGTTAATTGTACTTTAATTGATTGGACAATAGGAGTGCATGTCAGAGCACAAACCAAGCCACTAAGTCCAAGAAATTCTATGTAGACCTCCGAGACAGGATTGTTTTGAGGCACAGATCAGGGAAGGGTACAGAAAAATTTCTGCAGCATTGAAGGTCCCAAGGAGCACAGTGGCCTCCATCATATGTAAATGGTAAAGGTTTGGAACCACCAGCCTTAGTCAGGGAGTTGACCAAGAACTGATGGTCACTCTACAGTGAAGCATGGTGGTGGCAGCATCATGCTGTGGGAATGTTTTTCAGCAGCAGGAACTGGGAGTCGATTGAGGGAAAGATGAATGCAGCAATGTACAGAGACATCCTTAATATAAACCTGCTCCAGAGCGCTCTGGACATCAGGCTGTGGAAAAAGGTCATCTTCCAACAGGACAACTACCCTAAGCACACAGCCAGGATAACAAAGGAGTGGCTACGGGGACAACTCTGTGAATGTCCTTGAGTGGCCCAGCCAGAGCCCAGACTTGAACCCCACCAAACATCTCTGGAGAGATATGAAAATGGCTGTGCACAGAGGCTCCCCATCCAACCTGACGGAGCTTGAGAGGTCCTGCAAAGAAGAATGGCAGAAACTGCCCAAAAATTGGTGTGGCAAGCTTGTAGCATGATAGTTAAAAAGACTTGAAGCTGTAATTGGTGCCAAAGGTGCTTCAACAAAGTTTTGAGGCAAGGCTGTGAATACTTATGTACATGTGATTTTTTTATTTTTAATAAATTTGTAGATTTCAAACAAACTTCTTTCACGTTGTCATTATGGGGTATTGTTCGTAGAATTGTTAGTAAAATAATGAATGTAATCCATTTTGGAATAAGGCTGTAACATAACAAAATGTAGAAAAAGTGAAGCGCTGTGAATACTTTCCGTATGCACTGTATGTATTCTGCATAAACACATTTTAAGAAGTCATGGGTCTCTGGTATACAATGAAAGCTTGAGCAAAGCACATATAACATTAGCCGTTTGTTTGCTGAATATTTATAGAATACAATTACATTTACAAATGTTTGCAGTTAAACTGAAATATCTTCAAGTCACACCAAATTGGAGAAGTACTTTAAGTTTGCATTATAAAAGAAGAACATTAAATTTAAACAGATCAATATACCTTTTAACTGTGCTTCCATATAAAATGACATGACCAGCAGCCTGCTACCAATGGATGGTTATTGAATTTCACACAGAAGTGCTTATAGAGGTGATACGCAGTACATTGACCCTGTGAGTACACGCATGTTTTTTTCCACTATATTCTCTCCAAGTGTCTAAAGCACAGATAGGCAATCTGCAGCCATCCAGATGTTAAAACTTAACCGGGACAATCACTATACCTAGGCAAGAATGTTAATTTGTACCCTCCTTTTCCAAGAACAAAACACCACCATATAATTTTTAAGTATAAAGTTATATTCATTACCCTTCAGTGAGCATTGTATTAAAAAAAAAAAAAAAAAAAAATCATTTTTTGTTTTATGAGTCACCAGATGGCCAATAAGCTGACGCAATTTCATATCACCAGAGTGCTTAGATCTCTTCACAGTATGCTAGTAAAGCTTCAAAATGCACCTGATACTATTCTGGATCTAAAACTGCCCCAAATAAAGCTAGATAATAACGAAACAATTTATTACCCTGTCAAAACTTTCCAACATACAAATGTACAAACTAGATATTTCCTAAATATGCATGGTTTTGGATATATTCACAATCTCAGCAGCTGATGTCGTCACTAGCACATGCGCACTGTGGTTTGCATTGATGGCACACAGAACGTTGTGCCATGATAGTGACTCCTGTGCGCATGTGTAGGAGTGACGTCATCGTGGCTCGGCCATTCAAATGGCTGGAGCACGCAAACCTAGAGGGAAGACCAGGTGAAGATGGAAGCCCTGGCAGTCGTGACTGCATGCTGAGGGAGGACCTCGTTTGACAGTTAAGTCTGCTATGTGTGCTGGGAGGCAATACGTTTTTTTTTTTTTTCAATATCAGATGTTTCTGGATTGTTGAAACCTGATTACACCAGGCCTGGAATGGCAACAGAGCAAGTTTATCCAGCAGGGTGTTCGTGACAAGGAGTCATGAATGGGAATTCATATCCAGCCAGTCACATCAGTCTCTACACCAAAGTTGGTTGTTTGCTGCAGCTCTCCTCTCCAGACACCAGTGAGCCAGATAAGTTACCTGGCCCCAGTGAGGAGGGGAGATTCTGTGGATGACCTGGGAAATGGTCCCCCTGAGGGATCTGACCTGCGATCCCAAACCACATCTTTACCTGAAGACCTTGGCTATGGGTTGCTTATCATCTAAAGATAATAAAGAAGCAGGAGGAAAAGCTGGTGAGCCTGAAAGCAGACTACAGGAAAAAGAAAGCTGTGCATAGTAAAGCATTGAGCAAGAAGCGTCTCAAGAGTCTGAAACCGGAGGTGCCAGCAGAATCTGGTCAAAGTGTTGAAGGAGAAAAGTGGAGCTTTCAAGAAGTTCCAGAATGGGAAAAGGTTGCGGAGAATAAGGGGTAATGCCAGTGGCGGAAAAGAATAAGCGGTGGCAGTACGGATGGAGAGTAAGGAGGGAGTTCTGAATGCTTGCCATGAAATCCCATCCACCTCAGGATCTGCTTCACCGGAGGAAATGTTGGCCTCTGCCTCCCTCTCTCCCCAGCAAGCTGGAGGAACAGCACAGGAAGTAGAGGAAAATGGCGGAGGGCACCTGAACTTTATTCAGGAAATGGAGTCTCCCTTAAGTGCAAGAACCTTTTCAGCGGATTCTGTGGGTGAGGACAATGGTGAGGACTCTGTACCTGGATCTTTAAAGCTAAGTGTGACTGAGAAGCCAAGCATTGTAAAAAACTGATATTAAAGAATACAGCATGCACAGCAGTGTTTTGGAGGGAAAACCTTCTGCGTCTGCACAAGGCTCTGCAGAAAAGATGGCTGCTGTGCCCGCAGGACTGGACTCTGCTACTAAGAGGTCTGTGACCGTGAACTCTGCTGCTATGAATTCTATGTCTCTGGACAATGACAGTAAGAAAACTTTGACTGTGAACTCTGCTGGGGGGAGTAAGTGAAAGGGACCTGCCATTGCTTCTGAACAATCCCCACTGGTTACTGCAGGTATAGTAGATGATGGTGGAAAAGGAAATGACAGCTGCACTGTAAAATGTGCTACTGAAATCCCACTAAGAGTGACAAGGAGAGGAGTATGTTGGGGGAGGAGGTGAAGACAGCAGCATCTGGTGTGTGAGTGGGTCAGCTGGCAGCAGTAGTGCCACGGATGGGAAAATTAATGTGAATGATAAAGTGTTCTGTAATGCTTTAAAGGGGAATGTATGTGTGTTAGTGGATGGAGTCACAGCTGCCTCTGGTGGTGATTTGCAAAGCGGGCTTCTGAGGCTCCTGCAACCAATGGTGAAGCTGAGATCTGTAGTGTCTAATCCTGAAAGTAAAACCCATGCTGGGGTTCTGGCTGGGATGAGGGGGTCACATCAGGCAAGCAGCTCAGGGGGGGGGGGGGGGGGGGTCGGCTGCAGGTCTGACATCTGCACCCCTGTTTTTCAGGTGGAGGATTGTAGAGCTGCTCAGTTGGGAAGGTGAAGGTGCCCCCCCCCCCCATCAGGAGGTTGTTTGTGGACAAGATTTTGGCGATGGGTTTCAAGGCAGATAACATCTTTGCTCTGACCAGTCCGGTAGGCTCCTATGAGTATGATCTCACCTTTGTTCGCCCAGAGTCTCTCGATATGTTTTGGGAGAAGTATGAGCATGTATAGGGGTCTGCTGGAGTGGGAGGGACTCGTCCCAAAACTTGTATCACGCCAACCTCTTGTGAAGAATGTCACCATCCTGGTAAGGAATGAATACATTCCTTCTGCTGACCTGTCTGTCTGTCTAAGGAAATTTGGGAAGCTTCTGACCCCATTGAAGAAGATTGCGGATGAGAGGGGCATATGGACAGGTGGGTGGTCAATGCAGATGAGGTTGCATGTGTGTGGGAATGTGGTCTAGCATCTTCCCCTCCTCCCCTTAGCCTTCAATGGGAAGGATGGGAGTGTTGGGTTTTACCCTGGGCAGCCAATAAGTGCAGTTCTTGGAGTCATATTGCCTCCTCATGTCCAGAGATGAAGTGCTCCATGTGTCAGGGCCTGGGGCATCCGGCTAAGGATTCCAATAGGATCAAATGCAATCTTTGTGATAAGTTTGTGCATGCATACAGCCAGTGCCCTGAGGCCTTGCATAGTCTGCTTTGGTGGAAGAGTTTTTTGCCTGGACATGGAGGAGGCAGAGGAGAGGTGGGCAGTGCCAGGCGTTCCCAATGTCTCTGTCCCTGTTGTCCCTGTGGAAGCAGTGTCTGATGGTCCATCCCATGTTGTGTCATCCCCTTGTGTCGTGCCTCCTGAGTCGGTGTCCGTGGATGTTGTATCTGATCCTCCTGTGTCAATCTCCCCAGAAGTAGTAGGGGCAAGGTTGCACTGACCCCCCATTCCCCGGCACATGAGGACTGAAGGGTGCAAAGTCCCGGGGGATGGAGTAAATGATGGTGGGGGTGCTGGGATGAAGGATGAGGGGACTATTGTGGTGAGTGGTGTGAGTGGGGTGGATGATTTTGCGGGTGATAGTGGAATGGAGTGGGAGGGGGCTTTGCAGTCAGTGTTGTCTCATGAAGATATGGTGTGAATGGAGGCAAAAAGAAAGTCTGGGAAGAGGAAGGAGGATGTGCCTGTACCTGAACCTAGGAGGGTGGAGGTGTCCAATAAGTTTGAAGTGTTTTCTGAGGTGGAGGTTGAGGGTTCTTCAGGTGATGAGTCTGTTTTTTCCATGGAAAAGGAATCACAGGGAACATTAAAAGGGTGTAGGGTCCCAGAGTAGGGAGGACGGTAAGCAAGCTATAAAACGTGTACTCCATTCATCTTGATGGCGGTTCCCACTTCTTTGAAAGCGGTTGCCATTAATGTCGCCAGCATAAAATCAGTAAGTGCTCGTAATATGGCCTTATATTTGCTCAGCAGGTTTGATGCTGATATTTTATTTTTGCAAGAGACCCAGTTGGTCTGGTTTAGCCGTATTTCATCTGGCAAAGAGAGAGTGGAGGCATGGGCCCTCCCTCTGGTCTCTTGCAACCGAGCCTTACACTGGAGTTGTGGCACTTTTTTCCGGCATTGTAACCTGTCATCGGATTATGGAGGTAGAAATGGGAAGATGCATGGTCTTAGACATCTGAATGGGGGGGGGGGGGGGGGCAGGACCTGCGCCTGATTAACATCTATGGGCCCCAGACAAAATTGGACAGGAAATGCCTCTTCATGAAGATCAAGTCTTTTCTTTTTACAGCCCAGCAGGTTGTCTTCGGTGGTGATTTCAACACCTTCACTAGGACAAGGGAAAGGTACCAGAGCCAGGCTGGACTGTGGCGGCTTTTTTAAAATAAAATAGCTAGAGATGCAGTTCTGGTTGATGTGCACATTAATTTTACTGCCCAGATGACACAGGATTCACTTTTCAGCGAGGTGGAAGTCAGAGCAGAATAGAAAGGTTTTTTTAAAGGGGAACTCCGCCTTCTCGGCACCAGTTTGTCAGGCGGTGGAGTTTTCCAATCAAGGTATTCTGTCTGTGACTCTGAATAGTCCCGAAACACCACCTAGGGGGAGGGGTACCTGGAAGCTGAATTCGGCACTCCTGGATGATGAGAAGGTGAGTCAATCCTTTCAGCATTTTTTTCAGGCACAGGTATCGATCATGTACTTTTACAGCAGTAAGTCAGAGTGGAGGGAGCTTAACAAAACAAACGATCATTGGGTTTTTGAAGACCATATGTAGAAATAAACAGCTTGATAAGTAAACCAGCTTTTGCGGAGAAAGCTTGATAGGCTTGTCTCGAATAATGGAGATCTCTGAAGTTAAACTCTTGCTCTGGAGTGTCAGTATGACAGGCATGCCTCTCTTGTTCTGGAAGGGATTATGGAAAATATCACTCGCCTGACCCTTTACCAGGATTGCAAACAAGGTAGACCAGTTAAGTCAGTTGTAGACCTGGATGACAGTACGGGTTCCTTGACCAGGTCCAAATCGGGGATCCTGAAAACCGTCAGGTTATATTATGCTGACCTCCTGGGCAGGAGGGACTTTGATCGGGCAGGCATGTCAGGTTTTCTGGATTCTATTCCATGACTAGGAAATGGCAGTTCTCTGGTGAGTTTGGCAGAAGACATCACTGCAAATGAGGTGGTTATGGCTATTGATAAGCTAGCCATTAAGAAGTCACCTGGGCCAGATGGACTGACAGCCAAGTTTTATAAGCACTTTAAGGTTACTCTAACACCGTATTTGGTGGAGGTTTTTAATGGCTGTTTGAGAGAGGGCTTACTCTCTGCCTCCATGCGACAATCTGCGGTGATTCCTCTGTCAAAGGGTAATGATTCTTCAAGAATTTAGAACTGGCAGCCCATTAGCCTTCTCAATGTTGATAGGAAGATACTGGCAAAAATAATTTTCTGGCGTTTATCGTCTGTAGCAAACAATCTACTTTCTCACTATCAGCGCTGTTCGGTTCAGGGTAGAAGCACTTTTTCAGAGGTGTTAGCTGTCCGCGAGGACCTGGAACGGTGCAGGGCTGAAGGTTGGGGAAAGTATCTGTTGGCATTGGATCAGGCAAAAGCTTTTGATCGGGTCAATCATGAGTACCTATGGCTGCTTATTAGCAAGTATGGCCTGGAGGGGGGGCTTTATCGATTTGCTGAAGACTTTGTACAGAGGGGCTAAAAGTTTCATGCTTGTGAATGGTTGGATTGGACGGCCTTTTGAGGCTGGCTTGGGTGTGCGTCAGGGGTGTCTTTTGAGTCCTCTGCTATATGCGTTCGCAATGGATCCCTTAATCAGTTGGTTAGAGAGCGGACCGTTGTGCAGACTGCCTTTGGGCATTCCTGGTGAGCCCCCTTTGAGGGTTGTGGCCTATGTTGATGACATGTCTGTTTTAATTTCTGGGACAGAGGAGGTGGTCTCAGTGATGGAGCAGTATGCTGAGGCTTCTGGCTCAAAGATCAAATCAGGATGAGAGTGACGTTTTCTGGATGGGAGAGGAAGGCGATAGCTTCGAGCTTCCGAACACCTTCGCAGAGCCCCGGCAGGGGATTACATTTTTAGGCATCAAATTTGGTCCGGGCGATTACGGCCTTACAAATTGGGAAAGCAGTCTACAAGATGCCGATGCCAAGGTTGTCAGCTGGAAGGAATGACCTGATTAAAACTTATCTGATCCCAGTATTTCTGTAGGTCAGCTTTGTCTGTATTTTGCCCGTGTCTCTCTATGCGAAGATCTACACCTGTTTCTTCCAGCTGTTATGAGGGAACAAACTGTACCTCATTAGGAGGTCTGTAACCTACCTTCCCAGGTGGATGGGTGGACTAGGTATGATCAACCCAGTAGTATTTTTTTCTCTGATGTTTTTGAAACATAATTTTGATGAAATGCTTGCAGAGGAACCGCATGGGTGGGTTGGTACTTTTCTGTCCTTGTTTAGGCCTTTTCTGCAAAGCTGGGAGAATGGTGGGCCAGTGAAAAGTCTGAGGGTACAACATGGTAAGCTCCCGGCTTATGTTCCCCCGTGCCTGAAAATGCTTAGGCAGTGGCGAATGATGGCGGAGGAAATTAAATCTCTTCCTAGGAAAGCTTTTGAGAGGAGGGTTGTTGAATCTACCTTTAACAAGCCACTGGCCATGAGGGACTGCCCAGGCGCGGTTGAGGGAGGGTCTGGGTTTGATTAATCTAGAGAATCCCTTTGAAGTTTCAGGATTTGGCCAGGCTCTCATTCAATGGCAGACTCTATGTGAAGGGCAACTTGAAGCATCACTCTACGGAGAGCCGTGGTTGTCCAAGAGTGGAGTGTGGCAGAGTGGAGGAGTCCATGAACCATTTCCTGTTTCAGTGCCCCTTAAATATAGATGTCTATAAGCGGGTGAGTGGGGCTCTGGGTATCCCTTTCCCTTCCCACTTGAGTTATGTGGAGTGGGCGTACAAATCATTTGAGACGCATCAGGATTTTGAGACACTTTTTCTAGTTAGCTTAGTAGTCCGTTACTTCACGTGGAATGCGCGGTGTCAGGTTTCCACTCGGAAAAAAGTCCTTCCTGTCGAGGTGGTGGTGCACATCCATCTGGGTGAGTTTGGGAAGATTTGGGGTCTTAAGGAGGACAGGTGGCCGGCCGGGGGCCTGGACAAAGGCGTGGAGGACGGTCAGGTCCCCGTTGCTACTGTCTGTCAGTCTCTGGGTGTGCGGCATTTCTTTCTGTTCTTTCATGTCCCCTAGATTTTTTATAATAAATAAATAAAATTCAACACAGAAATAAATCCAAGAGTATTTCTATAGAACTTTAGTAGCGCAAGGATGGTGGAACCCTCCTATTGTAAAGTGCATAGAGTGCTGAAATGTCCTTTGATTGGTGATATATTATAGCATTTCATAAGTCTTTTGTACACCACAATCTGAAGAGGATCTTTGTTCGTGCTGATAAAAGGACCACCACAAGATATCACCACCACCAGTGCTGGGAATATGGCCAAAAAACGCACTCACCAGAAAGCCATGCCTAACCACTCTCATGGAATAGGCTAAAAGAGCATGGATAAACCAACTTCCTTCCGGTAATCTCGGCCACTGCAAGCACTCCTCCTCTCATAGGCAACGTATGGGTGACAAGACAAAAGGCACTACCATAGCGTGATACCGTTTGGCAAAGATTTATTTCCACACAAAAGTACACATCACACTCACTTGTTAGTAGATCATTAAAAGCAGAATAATGATAGGTTCAGGGTCTGGTACGCTGATAGTGCGGTCCCGCTGCATTCACCGAACGCCAGAAACTCTTTCTGGCGTCCTCAACTCTACAAGAGACCCAGAACTAAAAGCATTCCTCTACTGTGGATAAGATTTGCGCTGGTTCATGAATTCTAAAGCCCTGCTTGAGTGGTCCTGAAAGTTCTTTGAAAAACTCCATCAGTGAGCGGACACGCATATCTGGGGAGTATAGTGTTCGTATCTTTGGCTGGTATATTTGTACGTGTTAAAGTTTATTGAATTGTTTAGGCCTGTTTAGCTGTTCAGTTGCCGGAAGTCTGCTAAGCAAAATAGGCGAGTTGGAAGCTCTGGTGCAGGAGAACTATGATTTAATTGGTAATTCTGAATCTTGGCTTTATTCTTCACATGACTGGGCTATTAATATTCCTGGCTATCGTCTCTTTCGGAAAGACAGGGTAAAACTGAGTAGTAGTTGTGTCTGTCTCTATGTGGGAAGTGATCTCAAAGTGAGTGTGAAAGAGGACCTAGTTGATGGACAGTGTGATGAGTTGTACATGGGTGTGCGTAACACAAAGATTATCATTGGAGTTTGTCATAGACCTTCCAGTATTAATGAGGAGGTGGGACTCAGTTCCTTGTAATGATAGATAGGGCTGCAAGGGCTGGTACAGAGATAATAATCAGGGATTTTACCTACCCAGACATTGACTGGAGTAATGGCATTGCTGGAACAGTTAAAAGGCACACATTTTTAAAAATATTACAAGACAGTTTTATAGTGCAGTTTATGGAGACTCTGACTGGAAATGTTGCTCTGCTGGACCTAGTAATCTCAAACCATGCAGAGCTTATTACAAATATTGATAAAAGAACATCTGGGTAGCAGTGACCATAATATGATTTAATTTAATGTTAGCTGTAAGCAACAAACGCATACAGAAAATATAAAAACACTTAACTTTCCTTTCTTGTATTAAGAGGCATGGACTCCAGATAGAGAGAGATATAATTTTGCCCCTGTACAAATTATTAGTAAGACCTCATCTGGAATATGCAGTTCAGTTTTGGGCACCAATTCTCAAAAAAAATATCTGGAAAATGGAGAAAGTAAAGAGAAGAGCAACCAAACTGATAAGAGGCATGGAGGAGCTCAGCTATCAGTAAAGATTAGAGGAACTGAATTTATTCTCTCTTTAGAAGAGGAGATTATGGGGGGGGGGGGGGGGGGGATATGATCAACATGTACAAATACATAAGGAGTCCATATAGTGAACTTGGTGTTGAATTATTCACTTTAAGGTAATCACGGAGGACAAGGGGGCACTCTTTACATCTAGAGGAAAAGAGATTTTGTCTCCAAACACGGAAAGTTTTTTTCACGGCAAGAGCTATGAAAATGTGGAATAGACTCCCTCCAGAGGTGGTTCTGGCCGGCTCAGTAGTAAAAAAGCCTGGATTCTTTCCTAGGTGTACATAATATACATGGGTACTAATATTTATAGGTAAAGTTAATGCAGGGAATATCCGATTGCCTCTCACGGGGATAAGGAAGGAATTTTTTCCCCTGCTGTAGCAAATTAGATCATGCTTTGCCTCTGGATCAACTGTGGGTATAGCATTGTGTATATGAGATTGTATGGCAGTGTTTTCTTTTTGTTTTTTATTGGTTGAGCTAGATGGACCTGTCTTTTTTCAACCTAACTATGTAATTTTGGCAATCCTATAGAGAAGTTATGAGTTACAGGACATGTGGGACACCAGAGCTGGGTATAGGGGAAATACACCTGGTTGATGTCTCACCTCAGCAATTGGAACCCTGCACAGGTGATGGCAGTGACTACTCACAAAAACATGCTCCGCTAGAGAAAGGGGAACCACTATAAATGGATCTAAGCTCTTCCCAAACGCTAGATACGAGGGTGCAATATGCCTTCACGGGGGAAAATGTTTTTCATGAGCTCTGGCATACACGCAAGGACAGGCGGAGTTATTAACCAACATCAAGCTGATTGTCCAGTCTCTGTATGAGGGGCAGTGGCCATATGAGTAAGCATCCCAGCTCAGTAAGCTTTTGCCTAAACACATCGCTTTCACTTATTTAAAGTGGTGCTCGAATGCCTGGGCGGGCTGAGCAAGTTCAGATTATGAGAGTTGTTATACTTCCTCGTTGATTCCATATACAGACTCTATATATTCAGTCAGTATATTCGGTGTTGTCAATGGGCTTACTGACTGGGGATTCTACCTTGCTGCATCCAAGGCTAAACTACCCACATGTGACCAGAGAGGATAGAAGCTGGAGGTGGGTTGATATTTCCCTCTGTCGAAGGCATGACCATGATGCCAGGTCAGTACACAGCAGTAAACGAGAAATGTTGGGAAGATGTTTAACTCTGGATGGGGAGATCATTGCTGGGAAGGAAGGACCTGGGTATTAATTAGGAAAAAGACTCGTTTTTTTCTTTGTCCTAAAGGATAGAAATGTAATGTTAGTCATGGAAGTAGGATGTTCTGTGAACCGAACAATAGCTAGAGGTGCATGGTGTACCCTGGGCAATGTCTGCAATCCAGGCACAGGGGTGGAATTATGTGGTTTTGTCATTGTTTCATGTGTACATGTGTTGTTTGACCTGACATTTATATAAAAGATCTCACATCTGTCTATGTGAGTAGAGGGACGATTTGATGGTAAGGTCTCTGCATACAAAGTAGAGGCTTTTCTGCCAATTAGGAGTCCTGAAGTATCTCTGACATGCAAAATAACCATAGACAGGGCCATACCAAACAAGCCTGCCTATCCCAACCCGTATACACAATGAAGGGTTACAGGAGTTTGTGAGTGGGATGCTTAATTTGGTGGGTCACATATATATGTATATATTATGGCAATGTGTTGATTTGTGTGCTATTATAATTTGATGTACATGTATTAGGTTAGTAATATGGTTGAGTAAGGCCCTCCTTGAGGTTTTGTATCTGAAAGCATGTTGATATGTGGTTCTGAGTGTATTTTGGTGAATGGTGAGTGAATGAACAACCCTTGCCTGTAGTGCACCCTATCCTAAAGATAACAAAAGAAGTAGACACAAAATGGTGCCATGGAAGCGGTCACAGAATAATGGTGGTGGTGTGTCACCCAGGGGTAAAACAGCACATGTTGGGAAGTACAACATATCGTAAGCTTAGACATTTCAGGACTGTTTTTAGAGGATGTCTCTGAAGAAGGGTGATGTGTGCCCTTTAGGCACAAAGTGGCAAATGTTGGAAAGGAACATGTTTTTTTTTTGTTTTAATATCAAATGTTTCTGGATGGTTGAAAACGGATTACACCTGGCCTGGAATGCCAGCAGAGCAAGTTTACCCAGCAGGGGATTCGTTACAAGGAGTCATAAATGGGAATTTATATCCTAACAGGATGTTTCTCGCATAGGCCTGCTGATGCGAGGTATGGGGGGGTAGAGGAGCACCAGATAAGACCTCCTGGGGGAGGTTACACCAACAGCTGTTACTGAAAGATGACCCGGGTCAATAACAGTAATTCACGGACCAATGGTGACCCTAGTGGAGACTACAGCCTGCTTCCTGGAAAGATGGGCAAGAAAAGAATATACTTCCTGTTGATTAGGAAGAACGGCCTCTTATGGATTTTTATTTGACAGGCAGATGGTGGGTGTTTGTGTAGGTGGTGTCTCAGTGAGCTTTAAAAGTAGTGGCCAGCTAGAATTATCTTTTTCTTTCCCATTGAGCCCAGCTGAGAGATAAAAAATACTAAGGACGACAATATGTAAAGTATCATTTGTGCTTGTTTTTGTTCTATATGCTCTTTAATATTCTTTTGGAGTTTTAGGTTTGCATTTCTACTTTCTTTATAAAAAATTACCGTAGATCCTTGTTTAACTAAACAGTGTGTTAATTTTTATAGCTAGCAGTGTTATTATATCCTCACCATTAACCTTATCAGTGCTTTGATAGACTACTATTGGAATAGATAAGATAATACATATTTATAAAAAAACCACCCTATTAATTTATTTCATTGTGCTAATCTGCAGTACATACTACACAAGTAATTTAGAAGTACAAAGCGAAACCAGAAGAAGTTGCTCTGTGTGTCATTGACTTGAAAAAAGCAGCTAACAGGAAAGAAACATAGACATGGTCAACATGATATGTGGTTGACAAGCTATCTAAGCCAAGTTCCAACAATGTATGTGCCTAACTATACAAAAAAAAAAAGTAGCTTCAGTTTTGTTGTCTGCCAAAACATGATTAACTGCCACATTTCCAAAAAAAAAAAAAAAAAAAATGCACAACACACTCTTTTACTTCTGTAAACACCCTTTGTTAAATTACTCACACAGATTCAACAAAACTCATAGTAAGAAAAGTGAACTGTGCTGCCCATGCAAACCATATTCCTGCTTCCATTTTTTCCTGCTCTGAAAAAATCAGTGTGACTGCCTTTAGGTTATTTGCTCAAGTTGTCTCATTCGTACCATTGTGAAATAATACAAAGAAATATGGGCAACCTGGAATATATAACTAGTTTCATTTTTAACCAATATGCATATTTTGTATTTGAACTGAATATTCAAACTAAAAGAAACAAACAAACATTCACTATAAGGCCTTATGCACGCTATTAGGTGAGGGCGAAGGGCACAGGTGCAAATTTCAGCCAGGCTACTGCCAGCCTGTCAGATTCTATGAGAACCTGACAGCTGCTGCGGCTGGACAGTGAACCTAGTGGTACTAACATTTAAGGCAGTATGAGCCCAGAGACGAATACCTGGAGCACAGACTGCATTCATCCCTGGGTTAATACTCTCCTAAACATAAGCACTGCTTGATGCACTGTTCAGCCACCAAAGCTGGTCAGCTTCTGAAACAATTTGCCAGACTGGACCTGTGCCCTCCGCCCGCACCGAAATGCTCAAGCCTCATGCACCAGGGCTAAAAGCCCATGTGCATGGGGCATTAGAGGCACAATGGCATTATGTGTGATTTGAACCAGCATTGTTTTCATAAAAAAATCTTTACTAGCGTGCAGAGAAAGCTACTCATACTCTGCAACTATCTGCAGTATTACACCAGGTCAAGTCTGCGTTCACTACAGAACAGACAGCAGAATATAGTGACTGTTTAACCACAACCACTATCAGCTAAATGCAGGCCCCTGTACAGTCAGCAGGCTGTGGAAGCCTAATCTCCATGTATCTGTGTCAATATTCTCACATTTCATTTCACTGTGAAAAAAAAAAAAAAAACAGCAGCAGTGACCATTCTTGCTAGTTAGACATGCAAAAAGAACTTTTGAGAAACTGGTTTGGGGTATACGGAGACCCTAGTAGAAGTAATAAGATACAGCTAGGTTAAAAATGAACCTGGTTTAATGGAACATTTATACTGAATGCAGTCTTTATAAAAAAAAATGTTGACACCTGTAATAAGATCTGGTTGCTGTAGATAACCTTTTCTATGTGGGTTAATATTTTTAAAACTTGCTTCTATGTATAGGTTTTAATTTAAAAAGTACACCGGGCCAATTTTTCTTTTTACATATTGTGGCTCTACAATAGCGCTTTTCTGCTCCTTACAATGCAAATTATGGAGTTGACCAACTAAACAAAACAATGCACTTCTGAGTAGCTGATATCTGCTAAGAATCACACTATAACCAGGCCATAGTGTCTTTCCAAGAACTTTAAGAATTAATCACGCCACAGTGTCTGCAGAAACAGAAATCGGCAAGAACTTGTTTTAAAGGTCAATTATGGTTTGCAAAGAATAACAGGATTTGTTACTCGCCATAAAATCCCTTACTGCGAGTTCATTGACTGACACAGTTCTTCTAGTCTTGACCATTGGGTTATTTAGCGCCAACTACAGGAGTAGGACACTCGACAGAAAAAGAACACAGCCCTGCCTAAGGGCAGTCCTAGCTGGTATAACCACCTCCCTGCTATAGGCAAGCCTGTTAGTCACCAAGCAGTAAAAGAAAAAAAATAGAAGGGCCGGTGCTGTGTTCATCAATGAACTCATCAACTGAAAATTCATGAGGGGTGGGAAACGGGAGACAAACAAGCAAAACAGGAGCAAAAAAACCAGACAAAGCTTGCAACCACCCAGTTCCAGTTAAGCTGGGACATAAGAAGATCCATGTCTGGATTCCCCACAGCAGATAGCTCTGACTAAACATTTTCAGGTATAGAGCACTCCCCCTAACCAGTGTCTGATCACCAAGTTACTGTTACTATATGGTCACACCCCTTTAGCATCTGATAGTTCAAATACATGAACAAGCTATTGGGATTTGAGCACATGTATATCTTTTCTTTGTTGTAACACAGGTTAGTGACCAGATTTGGACCTAGTTGCTCTCCCCCACCTTGGGTCTTTATGCCCCATGTTGGCATGGTGTCCACCTGAGCACTTGCAGTGACAAGGCATTGTAGGACTGGCCAGAAGAGGGATTACTTTGATGCAGGTGGTGAGCTTAAACATGTATTGCAATATGTGTGAACTAAATATCCCTGTTTTTCAATGCATAGTTTGCAGGAAAGGGTGTAGCAGTGTGCAGAGGGTACACCCAGAATTTGTACTGTTACTATGTGGTTACACCTCTTTAACACCTGATAGTTCAAATACATGAATAGTCACCGAGTTAGTCTACCTGCCAGCTTTCCAGGCCTGAAATGTACACGGCAGAGAGAGCCAACATGTGAAGCTCCGCCCACCAAAGAATAAGTGAAGCCTCCGGTACCAATGTCGCACTCTTCAGACCGCCTTGGTGGGTGACATAAGCCACCGCTGTGGCATTAAAAGAAATGTCTTTATGGCGCAAGTAGTGTATGGGAAACCACCTTAAAGCACCACCTAAAGCAGAGAGATTGAATGACTGGATCCTGTCCTGGCACCCCCTGATGCCAAAGAAACTCCTCTGACCATCCACTCGCCCAACCAGCCACAAATGCCAGGGAAGATCAACACACAAGTCCCAGGTAAGCCATGTGTACGTTTGGGGGGGTGTTATTGTGAGGAGAGAAGGCATAGAGAGACTGACCACCCAGGCCTGAAAAGGAGGAGAAGATGCTTCAGGACCGGCCACCGTAGGGAATAACCGCAGTCCACCACTGCGCCCAGGGGAAGGGGTATCTACTCTTCAGGTCAGTGAAGGAAGCAGTAATACTCCATAGACAGATTTGTCTCCCACGTGTGTGTGTGTGTGTGTGTGTGTCAGGTGCACAGTCATGTGTGTCCTTGTGAGACACTAAACTTGCAGGCCGGACTGGGGTGACTATTTGGTTTACATTTTTGTAAGATCTTACCGCAAAATCTTTTTCTCTGATGTCCATTGACAGACGCAGCCTCATCTTCATGAGCTGTGTGGGTTATGCTGCCACCTGCAGGAATAGTCTAGGCAGTACGTTCGTTTTAGCATATACATACCCATTGGGCTGTCCCTCCAAAACATAACCCTCACAGACACAGCCCAGCACATGTTTAGTTGCAAGCAGTGAAGACAAAAAAAACATCCCCATCAGAGGGGCGGATGCTGTGTCTGTCAATGGACATCAGAGAAAAAGATTTTACGGTAAAATCTTACAAAAATCTTATTTTCTCTATCGTACATTGACAGATGCAGCCTCATCTTTATGAGCTGTGTGGGACATCCCAAAGCAGTATAGGCATGAGGGGTAGGAAAACGCAACCAGAAAGGAACGTAAATTCCAAAGGCTAAACCTAGCCAACTGGGTAACATGAAGCTCAACCAAAACAACATGAGCTCACCCAGGTAAAAGACCCCTAAGAGAATAAGAAAAAAACATTCTCTTATAAAACAACAGCCTGCAAAACCTTGCGGCCAAAAGAGGCATCCGAAGCAGCCAACAGATCCACCTTGTGAAATTTGGTAAAGGTGTGCACAGACGACCAAGTTGCTGCCCTAAAACTTGAACAACCGAGGCCAGGTGGCAAAAAGCCCAAGAAGCACTCAGTGCTCTAGAAGAACGAGCCTTAACAGGGAAAGGAGGAACCTGACCCTTGAGTGAATAAGCCTGAACAGCCGTCTGCCTGATCCATCCCGAAATGGTCGCAGCGGACGCAGCCAAACCTTTGCGAGCACCATCTGGAAGGACAAAGAGAGTGTTCGAGCTTCTAAAGGACTCAGTAACCAATAGATAAACCTTTAATCGCCCCAACCACATCCAGAAAGTGCAAGGCAATCTCCTTGGGATGTTGAGGCTTAGGACATAAGGAAGGCAAAACAATGTCTTCATTAAGATGAAAATCCGACCCCACCTTAGGGAGAAAAGACGGTTTTGGCCAAAGGACCACCTTATCCCTATGGACCACCAAATAAGGCAGACAGGATAGCGCTGGCAACTCAGAAACTCTGCAAGCAGAAGTGATAGCCACTAGGAAGGCAACCTTCTGTGACAAGGAAAGCAGAGAAATCTCCCAAATATTCTCAAAGGGAGGCTTTTGAAGAACAGACAAAACCAGACAGATCCCACGGCGACAACGGAGATCTCCTCGCAGGAGCCAGATGATGCACCCCCTGGATGAAAGTGTGACTCAAGCCATTAGAAGCCAATGGACGTTGGAAGTAAATAGCCAAGGCCGACACCTGGCCCTTAATAGTACTCAACGCCAAGCGCTTCTCAACCCTTTTTTGTAAAAAGTCCAAAACCCTAGCTAGAGTCGGAATCACCGAGTCAGAGAGACCTTTATCCTTTAACACCTTGCTTTCAACAGCCAAGCCGCTAAAGCCAGCGACCGTAAAGCAGGATGGAAGATCGTCCTTGAAAAAGTAGATCTTCCCGCAGAGGACGACGCCATGGAGGATCCACGACCATTTTTACCAACTCTGCGTACCAAGACCGCCGAGGCCAGTCTGGTGCCACCACAACGACCAGAATGCCTTCTCCCCCCCCCCCCCCCCGGCGAAGAAATCGCGGCAGGAGTACACGGGGAGGAAAGGCATTAATCAGCCAATACTGGCTCCAAAGAGCCAATAGAGCGTCTGTGGCGTCGGCCAGAGGATCCCGAGACTTGGCCACAAACCGCTGAACTTTTCTGTTGAGGCAGGATGCAAAAAGATCAACATCCAGGTCCCCCACCAGACACACAGGAGATGAAACACGCCCAGATGAAGGGACCATTCGTCTGGGACCATTCGTCTTGATCCAACACCTGACGACTCAGGTAATCTGCCTGCCAATTCTCCACACCCGGAAAATGGACTGCGGAAAGAGCCGGAACATTGGCTTCTGCCCAAATCAGAATCTCAGGCCACCTCCTTGATTGCCAGAGCACTCCTGGTGCCCCCTTGATGATTGATGTAAGGGGCCGTGGCATTGTCCGACTGAAATCGAACCGGAGAGCCGCGTAACTGACTCAGAGTGAAGCAGGCAGGGCTTGATTGTTCTCCGCTCCAGAATATTGATCGGCAAGGAAGACTCCTCCGACGCCCAAATCCCCTGGGCACAGAGCTGCCCCAGCACTCAATCCTAGCCTGACGTCTGTGGTGACCACTGTCCAAAACACAGGCAGGAAGGACTTGCCCTGGCACAGGATAGGAGACTGGAGCCACCAAGAAAGAGCTGTCTTTGTAAGATGGCTCAAGCAAATCTTCTGGTCCAACGACTGAGGATCTCTGTTCCATTTCGCCAGAATCTCCTTTTGCAAGGATCTCGAGTGAGACTGAGCAAACTGGACTGCTTCGAAGGTCGAAACCACCAGTTGAGTTGAGAGTCAGCCCCAGATAAGTGACCCATACTGAAGGCGTCATAGATTTTTTTAAATTGATCATCCACCCGAATTTCTGAAGGATCTGAATCGTGATAGAGACGTTGCCCAGCAGATCTGAGTGAGAGACTGCTCGCAACAAGAGATTGTCCATATATCCCACAATTGAGATACCCCGCTGACGTGACAAGGCCAGCAATGGGGCCAGGGCCTTGGTAAATACTCTGGGAGCTGAGGCAAGACCAAAGGGTAACGCCACAAATTGAAAGTGCTCCTCCACCACCGCAAAGTGGAGGAATCGCTGGTGTCCCTTGAAAATGGGGACGTGGAGATACGCATCTTTGAGATCGATGGAGGCCAGAAAAAACCCCTGATTCAATGATGTCACCACTGACCGAATGGACTCCATGCAAAACTTCTGTACCAACACATATCAGTTTAAAACCTTGAGGTCCAGAATTGGGCGCATCTTGCCCTATTTTCTTGGCACCGTGAACAGGGTGAATAGAAACCTTGAGAGCGCTCCTGATGAGGAACCGGCACAATCACCCCTTGAGCCAACAGATCTCGCACAGCCTCCCGCAGAGCCTTCAAACGATCTGGAGACAGGTGATGATTTGACTGAAAAAACCTGTCCCCTGGCCGGGACCAGAATTCAATCTTGTACCTGGAACAAATCAGTTCATGAACCCAACCGCCCTGAATGAAGGAAGTCCAGGGTTCCTGAAAGAAGCGCAGGCGTCCCCCCACCCCTGAGCCAGGTGAGGGTGCCCCTTCATGCTGAAGGGGACTTGTCAGCAGCACCTGACTGACTGGCCTTAGGCTTGCCCCAATGCTTTTTAGCCCCACCAGTAGCTCTGAACGACTTATCTTTTTCTTGGGCCCTGGAGGCATGAAAAAAACGCTTTAAGGAGAAAAATAAGGACCCCACTTAGTATGGGGAGTCTTACCTTAGGAGGATTGAGGAAGATTAGTACTCTTCCCGCCAGTCAAGTCCTTGATCAACTCATCCAATGAGTCGCCAAACGCTCTCCCAGAAAGGGGAGGTCAGCTAGGGCCTTTTTAGAAGCTTGGTCAGCCGACCGGCTCTTCAGCCAAACCATGCGTCTCAAGGCAATGCCCACGGCCAAAACCCTGGCCACCAGGGGAGCCGCATCCATAGACGCATCACACAGGAACACCAGAGCCTGGATCACCTGGTCCAGCAGTCCCAGCTGTTCCGGAGGAGCAGTATAGGCGTCCAAAGACTCCCGCAAACCCCTAATCCCCTCTATCACCATCTGTGAGACTACAACAGACACAAACACCGGTTTCAAAATGGAACCAGCCAACACGTGAAGATGGCGGGAAAGGGATTTCACCCACCTGTCCACTGGATCTATAAAAACCGGGGAATCTTCCACAGGCATAAGGGTAGATTTCTTTAATCTGGAGTCAGGATGGTCCACTTTAGGTGGCACCGTCCAAAGGTTGGAGACCTTTTCAACAAAAGGATACCGGTGTTTAAAGCATTTTGGCACAACTAACACGTGCTTCCACTAAAGAGCGTTCCCTCGCTGCAGCTGAAGAAGACAGGTTCTCTTCACCATCTGACTGCGAGGACAGCGATCCCCCAGGTAGGGGAGCATCTGGGGCAACCTCTTCAAGCCTCTGAATCAGAGGAAACCTCCATAGATGGAGAAGGCAGCGGCCATTTTCGGCTATCAACCTTTTTTTATGACTAAATCAACTTTAGTCGCCAGGCTTTACAAAGCTGCTGAAATCACGGCCACAGTTTAAGACTCCATATTGCAAGTTGCAAAAACCGAAGAACTGTCACTTTAAGAGTGCCGATCATGGCACCCACCACCGAACACAGCGGTCTGCAGGGAACCCCTTAAAACTAAACTGAAAGTAGAATGTGCAAGGATATGTCTGCAGGGACCCCCAAGTACTGTACCACCTCAGACAAACCATCCTCCTGATTGCTCCAGCAGCATGGAGAGAAAGACAGGAAGTGACCTCGGACAGCAGCAGGAAACAAATGCACAGGAAGTGATGTCGCCAGAGGAAAGGTCACGCTGCTCAGCATAGCACAAGAGCTAGACAAAAATGGTTGCCCATACAGATCAATAGGAAGCTCAGGGGCTGCCCCATACAAGTCTTTGGGGAAAAATTCACATTGCCCACAGTTCAGATAGCGGCGGCCACGGCGAGCCATTCGGCCAGGGACCTACACATGGAAGCCTCAGGAACCAGTAAGCCCAAGGTACCATACTACCCCCCCCCCCCCCAGAGTGCCAGGCGCTTCAGACACACAGCCCTTGCAGGGACAGGGAAGGGGGGAGGATAGGACACACAGACCGGGCAGACCAGGGGGATCTTTTGGGAGGCAAAAATACCATTATCCCCAGGAGAGGGCCCACATCCCCCCCAAGGCAAGCAGGGTCAAAGGGGGGGCACATTTACTCACTATAGCATGGACCAGGTGGGCTCCACTCCGGGCAGACTGCCTCCCACCCAAAGTGGGGGTAATGCCACCCAAGGGGTATGCTGCGACTCAGGACGTTCACGGTCTTCGCGTCTCGGTGAGGCATCCGCTCGCAGGCTCCTCCCCTCTCCGGGAAAGGGGGCACTGTCGTGGCAAGGCCTAGGTCGGAACTATAACCTGCTCACGCTCGTAGGTCAGGCTGGGGGAGACCATAAGGATCTAGATTATCCCGTGCAAAGTCCCAGCCGGCATCGTTGCTTGTAGATCACCAGGAAAAGTCTTCCCTGAACACTAGCTAGCAAGTGAGTAAAGAGAAATAAAAGAAAATATACTGAAAAGAATAAAAAAACTGAGACCGGAGTCCCAGCAGGAAACCTAGGTCCTACTCCTTCTCTAGGGAGAAACAAACTGATGTGGTGAGCTGTGTCTAGGAGGGTTATGTCTGGAGGGACAGCCCCATGGGAGTGTATATGCTAAAACTTTGTGCTAACGTACTGCCTAGACTACTCCTGCAGGTGGCAGCATAACCCACGCAGCTCATAAAGATGAGGCTGCGCCCATCAATGGACGATAGAGAAAACTGGCTTGTCTATAGCAGAGAGGGGGTTTATACCAGTTAGGACTGCCCACAGTCAGTGTTGTGTCCTTTTGCTGCCTAGTGTCCTACTCCTGTAGGTGGCGCTATATAACTCAATGGCCAAAACAAGAAAAGCTATGCCTGGCAATGAATATAAGAGAAATGTAAATACTTAAATGCCCATAGCCTGTCCGCAGGTTCACATTTAAACAGTAATTCCAAGTGAAAGATAATGTTAATCATCTTTGACTCCGCCTACTACATATTAATGCACAAAAAATACACATTTGATGTTCAATAAAGATTTATAGGGAGCTATAAAGCAGTTACTTATTCTTTCTAATCTAGTTTGAAACTATTTGGTCATGTGACTTGCACATCACCAATCAGGGTTGGCCAGACAGACTCACACTGTGGAGAGCATACATTAGCAGAGTAATAGAAGCCCCTCCCAAGGGGCAGATGCCAAGGAACAGGGAAAGCTCTTGTGACCACACAACTGTGCTGAAGAAATAAGGTACTTGGAGGATTAAAAAAAAAAAAAAAAAACAGTACCATGATATATACAGTATATGGTTTATCGGAATTATTTATGGCAATTAACACCTCTCTGTTTAGTAACACTTTACCTTCAAAGAAAGTCTAAATAGTGATTTTGAGAAACAGACAGACTCTTTACTACACCAGTTTTTTTGTAAGTGAGAGACAAGTATGTGTGGTGGGCTTGTTTGTGAATACCTGTGCTGAATAACAAACATGTAAGCAAAAGGGATACCCAGGATTCTGACAAAATAGAGTGGGTAAGCTACAGTTATGCCTATATGTAAAACTGAAAATAATTTGTAGTTTACCATGTCCATTGGCGACATGCTTTTGTGATTTTCCTTTGCGAGGTGTTGAGTGGCATGAGGATGAAGTGTTAGTGGTGGCTGTTTTGGTGTCCTCAAATTCTGCATCATCATCCTCAACATCTTCTTCATCTTGGGAGCTTCCAAAGTAGGCCATGCTGGTTGGCAAGGCCGGGGAACCTACATGAAAGCAAAAATTAAATTTAAGATAGCACTAAAAAGATCATATTTACATTTACAAGCGCCCTTATATACAGAAAAAAAAAAAAAATCATCCTGTAACAGTTGTTTGCAGGAATGGGGGAAATCTTTTTACTAATTAACTCAATGTAGTTAAGAATCTGCTCCCTCTCTGTTACTGAATACTGTAAATGCAGTCACTTCACTGGGTATATGTGAACCCTTACATATACCCAGTGAGGTGACTGGCCGCAGGTGACAAATAGATGAAACAAATCCATCTACATAAACTGTACCTGTTTACCTGCAGCCCTCCCTTCTATACATCTGTTCAAAGTACAGAATTTATAAAGCTTGTTCAGAAAAATGGGGTCAGAGAGCTGAAATTACACTCTGCAGAGTGCAGTGAGGAAAGCTCTGATAGCGGAGAGAACGGACACACCCCCTTCTCACAGCACACAGGAACAGAGCTGAGGCTGTCAATCTGCTGGAGGTCTCTCCCCTGTCACCATTGGTGTCAGAAAAACTTGTCAGAAGTGACATGCTGATAGCAGAGGAATGAAGCAGCAGACAGAAATGACCCTAAAGCCCCGTACACACGTACCGATTGTCGGCCGAACGATCGGCCGTCTTTTGTCCAGGGCTGTCGTGTGTTGAAACCTGCAAAAGACTGCACACAAATTTTGTCGGCCAACAACAGCGGACTGCAGAAGTGATGTCATGTGATGGTTAACTTTTCTTGTCTTTTTTCTTTTCTGAGCATGCCCAGTCTTGCTAATCTGCTGTCTGTCGGCCAAAATCTGTACTGACTGGCGAACAATGGGCCGTTCTGGTGTTGGCCAACAAAAATTTTAAATGCCTGCACGACAGATTCTGTTCGGCTGAAAATGCGCTGTCGGCAGCATCATACTAACAAGCCTACAATCGGCCGATCGGTCGGCGGCCGAATATTTACGGCCGACAATCGGTACGTGTGTATGGGGCTTTAGTACTCCTAATTGAGACAAGTACACACTATAGAGGGATATTTCTTTGTTCATATTTTATGTCTGGAGTTTACAACTACTTCAAGGCAAATTATGTTGAGGTAGTAAGACATTTTATCTTATGTGTATGACATTCTGAATATACCCAAAGAACCATGAACTCATGAACAGTCATATCAATATCAGATCATCTAATCATAGAAAATTTACTGAAACACTTCTAACATTCTGTAGTAATTACAAAACACGTTTTTGCTGTTGATTCTACCAAGCTGATATTTTAGCAAGTGTGTGCTTTGCTTTTATTTTATTTGAATACTCTATTAGAATAGCAGTTACAATCCAAACACATAACAAATTGGCATTAATATAAAAAAGTAACGTGGATACCAGTCAAGTCTGATTTATTTCACCCTTGTTACATTTGTTTTCCAAGATACTTTTCAAATGTAAGCTTATATTGACAGGGCTCTCTCCTACTGTATCTTGTTATTGATGACCATGTTTCCATGTGCTTGTCAAGAAAATGTTTTTAATGGAAATTATAAATAAAAATTAACAGTACACTTAAAAGGTCACAATGTAAATAAGAAATTGAAGCAGGCGTATCAAAAGTGCAGCAGGTTCCCAGTGTAAAAAAAACAAAAAAAAACACTAAGATTTACAGTTACATAGTGAGGTTGAAAAAAGACACCAGTCCATCCAGTTCAACCTATGATGTGTGTGTTTGCTGTTAACCGTACATTGTATACCCCTGTATGTTGTGGTCTTTAAGGTGCCCATCTAATAGTTTTTTTAAACTATCGATGCTCCCTGCTGATACCACTGCTTGTGGAAGAAAATTCCACATCCTTACCGCTCTGATAGTAAAGAACTCCTTACGCAGTTTAAGGTTAAACCGCTTTTGTTCTAGTTTTAGTGAGTGGCCCCTGTCTTATTGTATTCCCTTTCTCTAAAAAGTTTGTTCCCTATGCTAAGATCACCAGTACGGTATTTGTACATTGATATATCCCCTCTCAATCGTCTCTTCTCCAGAAAGAAGTAGTTCAATGCTTGTAGTCTTTCCTCATAGCTGATGTCCTCCATTCCCCTAATTATCTTTGTTGCTCTTCTCTGGACTCTCTCTAGTTCCAGCACATCCTGAGTACTGGTGCCCAGAACTGGATGGCATATTCTACATGTGGCCGGACCAGAATCTTATAAATTGGGAGAATAATCTCTTTATTTCTGGAGCAAATCCCCCCCCCCTTTTTTTTTTTATACATGCCAGTATTCTGTTGGCTTTGCTTGCAGCGGCTTGGCATTGCATGCCATTGCCAAGCCTGTTGTCCATTAGGACTCCCAGGTCCTTTTCCATCCTAGATTCACCCAGAGGATCCCTGCCTAGCAAGTAACTTGCGTTCGTATTTCTGACACCCAGGTGCATTACCTTACATTTTTCAATAATAAAACCTCATCTGCCATGTAGTTGCCCACCCCATTATTTTGTTCAGGTCTGCTTGTAAGGTTACCACATCCTGAATAGAAGATATTGGCCCGCTTAGCTTAGTATCATCCGCAAATACTGAGATTGTGCTAGATATCCCATCCCCTAGGTTGTTTATGATTAAATTAAACTAAACCGGAATGGTCTAAGGACAGATCCTTGGGGGACCCCATTTTCCACAGCCGACCAATCCGAGTACTCCCCATTTATCACCTCTGGACTCAGTTTTCAATCCAGGTACTCACTCTATGGTCCATACCTACGTACCTTAGTTTGTACAGTAAACGTTTGTGAGGAACAGTGTCAAATGCCTGTGCAAAGTCCAGATACACCACATCCACAGGCCTTCCTTTATCTAGATGGCAACTCACTTCTTCATAGAAGATTAAAAGATTGGTCTGGCAAGAATGATTTTTCATAAATCCATGCTGATTATTACTAATACTACCGTTTTTATTACTAAAGTCATGTATATAGTCCCTTAACATCCCCTCCAAAATATTACAGACTACTGATGTTAGGCTGACCGGCTTATAATTCCCCAGAATATATCTCAGCCCTTTTTTAAATATTGCTACCACGTTGGCTTTTTTTCCAATCAGCTCGCACCATACCCGTCAGTAGACTATCCATAAAGATCAAGAAAAATGGTCTGGCTATCACCTGGCTGAGTTCTTTAAGGACCCTCGGGTGCAAGCCATCTGGTCCCGGTGATTTATTTATGTTAAGTTTTTCAAGTTTAGTTCTGAGTCTATCTTCTGTTAACCATGAGGGTACTTCCTGAGGTGTATTATTTATTTTACCATTACAAGCTGGGTTAATGTATCCCCCCAATTATTTTGTGAAGACTGAAGAGAAGAATTTATTTAGCACTTTCTCCTTCTCTCTGTCCTCTGTGGCCAGATTCTCTTTGTCGTCTTTTATGGGGCCAATGTGTTCTGGTTTCACTTTCTTACTACTTATATATATTTAAATAATTTCTTGGGTTTTTGTTTTACTCTCTTCCGCTATGTGCCTTTCGTGTTCTATTTTAGCAGCCCCGATTTCGCCTTTACATTTCTTATTGCACTCTTTGTAGTGATGGAATGCTGCCAATGACCCCTTAGCCTTGTATTTTATGAAGGCCTTTTCTTTAGTTTTAATATGCCATTTTAAGTTGGAGTTTAGCCACCCTTTGGAATGCACTGGCCAATCCCTTTATTTAGTATGTTCTTGAAGCATTCACATTTTTCCTCTGTGTTATTTGTTCCTAGGGTTCTATCCCAATTGATATTGTCTAGCAAAGAGCGCAGTTTAGGGAAGTTGGCTCTTTTGAAATTCAATGTCTTTATATTACCCTTGTGTTTCCCATTTCTATGATTTATACTGAAATGAATTGACCTATGGTCACTGTTTCCTAAGTTGCCCCGTATTTCTATATCCGTAATTGGGTCTGTATTGTTAGTAATCAGTAGGTCAAGTACCGCATTGTTTCTTGTCGGTGCGTTCACCATCTGACCATGAAGTCGTCCTGCAAAACATTTAGGAACTGCCGGGGCTTATATGAATGCGTGGTTCCTTCTGCCCAGTCTATATCTGGATAATTAAAGTCCCCCATTATAATGACATTTCCCATCCTTGCTGCCATTCCAAGCTGTGATAGGAGGTCCATTTAGGAATTGCAAGAGCCAACAAAATGTTGCACACAAAAACATGAGACTGATGTATATGTGCCACTCACAAATGACAGGCAAAGCTGAAAGGTTGCTATGTACAGCACAAACACTTTGTGGCTGATGTCCTGACTAGGGAGGACGACAGATGCCCACTGCTACTACATTTCCCTTTTGACATGGTACCAACATTACAAGATATAAGCAACTACAGTATCCAACAAAAGTGAGTACGCACACCCCTCACATTTTTGTAAATATTTTATTATATCTTTTCATGTGACAACACTGAAATAATTACACTTTGCTACAATGTAAATTAGGGAGTGTACAGCTTGCATAACAGTGTAAATTTGCTGTCCCCTCAAAATAACTCAACACACAGCCATTTAGGTCTAAACCGCTGGCAACAAATGTGAGTACACTCCTAAGTGAAAATGTCAGAATTTGGGCCCAATTAGCCATCTTCCCTCCCTGGTGCCATGTGACTCGTTAGTGTTACAAGGTCTCAGGTATGAATGGGGAGCAGGTGTGCTCAATTTGGTGTTATTGCTCTCTCATACTGGTCACTCAAAGTTCAACATGGCACCTCATGGCAAAGAACTTTGAAAATCTGAAAAAAAGTATCGTTGCTCTACATAAAGATGGCCTAGGCTATAAGAAGATTGCCAAGACCCTGAAACTGAGCTACAGCAAGGTGGCCAAGACCATACAGCGGTTTAACAGGACAGGTTCCACTCAGAACTCGCCATGGTCGACCAAAGGAGTTGAGTGCACGTGCTCAGCGTCATATCCAGAGGTTGTCTTTGGCAAATAGACATATGAGTGCTGCCAGCATTGCTGCAGAGGTTGAAGGGGTGGGGGGGGGGGGGGTCAGCTTGTCAGTGCTCAGACCATATGCTGTACATTGCCTAAAAATTGGTCTGCATGGCTGTCATCCCAGAAGAAAGCCTCTTCTAAAGATGATGCACAAAAAAGCCTGCAAACAGTTTGCAGACTAAGGACATGGATTAAGGAAACCATGTCCTGTTGTCTGATGAGACCAAGCTAAACGTATTTGGTTCAGATGATGTCAAGTGTGTGTGGTGGGCAACCAAGTGAGAAGTATACAGTCAAAGCATGGTGGTGGGAGTGTCATGGTCTGGGGCTGCAAGAGTGCTGCCGGCACTGGGGAGTTAAAGTTCATTGAGGGGAACCATGAATACCAACATATACTGAGACATACTGAAGCAGAGCATGATGCCCTCCCTTCGGAGACTGGGCGCAGAGCAGTATTGAGCATCTGTAAGGCATCCTCAAACGGAAGGTGGAGGAGCACAAGGTCTCCAACATCCACCCGCTCCGTGATGTTGTCATGGAGGAGTGAAAGAGGACTCCAATGGCAACCTGTGAAGCTATGATAAACTCCATGCCCAGGAGGGTAAGGTCGTGCTTGAAAATAATAGAGGCCACATAAAATATTGAAACTTTGGGCCTAATTTGGACATTTTAACTTAGGTGGTGTACTCACTTTTGTTGCCAGCGGTTTAGACATTAATGGCTGTGTGTTGAGTTATTTTGAGGGGACACCAAATTTACACGGTTTTACAAGCTGTACACTGAGTACTTTAAATTGTAGAAAAGTGTTATTTTTTCAGTATTGTCACATGAAAAGATATAACAAAATATTTACAAAAATGAGGGGTGTACTCACTTTTGTGGGAGATACTTTATTTCTTTAAAGAAGGAATTCATGGAACAGCACAGCTAATGGGATTATCATTGCTGCCTTCATGGATGGTTTGAAAGTAAGACAACAGAACTGTAATAGCCCTGAACAATGAGGACACATACACAAGCTAATGAGGAGAACAAATGCAATTCATATCCCTGGTGACCCTCCCGCCATTCTCTTCTGTGCCAGGAAATGCTCACGCGGGCACTCAGAATGCCCAAACACAGAGCTGAATCTGAATGGCTTTTTGTGCCCAATCAATATTTTATTCATGTGAGGAAGGATTTTTTTTTCCACCTTTTTACTTGATGCACAGTGAATTTGAATTGGCACACGCAATAACATCATATGTTATTTGGCACTTCTAGTCTGATTCTGGAACTTGACATAATAAACAAAATTTGATAAAGTCAAACATTTATATTTCGACATTCACAATCTTAATACATAAGACAACAATAAATAAAAAAAGAAGAAATCACAATCATAATTTACAACATAACAAGAGTATTGGTGATTACTGCGTAAAGATGTCTTCAAAAACAAACCCATTGCAGTGTTATTACCTAGCAGCAATAAAAGTCTTGGGGAAGGAGGGTTAAGTATGAAAATCCTTGGTGCACAACCTGTCATTATTTAGGGCCACACGTTTTAAGGGAATACTAAAAAGAAGAGGGTCATCAAAATCTCATTTACACAGCAAAACAGCTTCACGACTGAGTGCAGCGACTCATTTATTTGCATTTTCTCTAGTTCTATTAGATCACCAATCAGGACAGCTAGTAGGAGTTAACCTGCCCATACGCTGATCAAATTTAGCCGGTTCAGCAGAGACTGGTCAAATGACAATGTGTGGCTGATCCTGCTCAACAGAAATTGATCAATTTGATCAACTTTTGTGCAAGGGACATGCTCGGAAACGTTTGTCAATCAGCAGTGGGTCCCACTATCAGAATAGAGTTCCCCAACAGAGGGGATTCCTCCATGAACCTAGCTTATGTGGATAAAGAAATCTGTTAGGTTTTTTGTTTTTCATTCAGTCCACCTATGGTCAGCTTAGGGCACATTTAAAAGCAACTTTTTATCATTTTTTCATATTACTACATTAGGCTAAGGCCTCTTCCACACAGGGATGGCTCTATTGGAGTCTGCCTGCTTAGCGGGGAATCTGTCCATGGATCCCCACTGAGCAGGCAGATGGCTGGACTGCCCGTCTGTTTACACACCACTGTCATCCAATCAAATTGACGGATGGGAAACAGATCCCTGTCCATCTGTTTTTAGCAGATAGGCTCTAAATGAATGTCGGTAGGTGTAAACAGACATGTGCCTCTCCACAGATGAGACTGGGGAGTTAGACTGGGTTCACCTGAAAAACTGACAGGCAGACCTGATCAGTCCACTACTGTGAAATGGGCCTAGGGGGACACACCTCAAAACGATTCCCAATTTGTCTGTGAAGGTTCTTAAACATCCAGGTCATGGTACAGCTAGCAGTAAAATAGTAGTTATTCACATTAAACTGGACTTGTTCTGTAATGCTAAAGACATTTCATAGAAGAGAAAAAAAATGTACGGGTTACAGGCAAAGACCTGTACATTGAGGGGAAATAACCTCTAGGAAACATCTTCAACAAGTCCAGTGGAATATGACTACTATTAAAAAAGTACCTTCAAAGCCACTGTACAAGACAGAACAGTACTGCTTCTTCCTGGACTGCACCCTTGTAATACCTAGCCAAAGAATCCCAGTTATAGTGTTTGCAGGGAGCCACTGTGATAGTTGATAAAAACAGTTTTTGCTCTATCACAGCTTCCAGGCTAATTTCAGGACATTTGCAGATCTGATTAAATAAATTAAGTCTTGGAGCAGGCAGCTGGATTTAATGCAAGCAAAGGTTGCCAAAGGAGCATTTCAGTATTTTTCCCAGCGTAAGCTGGCAGTATAAGAGCAATGTTTACCTTAGTGGAAATCATAGGTTTCCATTGGGGTACAAACTGAACTGTGACAGAATGAAATCATAACACAATGTGATGTTTGCTCCTGAACCACTAAGCTAAATTTTGTGGGTTTTTTTTGTTTTGTTTTATATTAATAGAAACAGTATTCGGCTACATGCATAGTTTAGAAGAGCTGATCAGAAGAGTCTTAAAAAAACAAAGTAAAAAAGTGATGCAGCCCATTTCAAACAGATTTCTGGTTTACATTTTTAAGCTGCATTAGAAGATAAGCTAATAACAGTACTCCCTGGTGCTATAAAATATGCCAGAAGCAGGTCAAACATTTTAGCAACAACATCAATAGAAGTCTTAGAAAATATATATTTTTTTTCTCACAAGTTTTTACAATTTTTTTTACATACGGTCACCACAGCATCATGGTGGTGTGAGGTTCATCAGGGACACTGACTGGTGACCGTATGTAAAAAGAAAAAAAAAAAAATTCTTACATACTGCGTCCAGAGCAATTCAGTGTTGCCATAGAACTGTACTACTCTGGGGAAGTGATCAGGATTTTTTTTCCTTTTTATTTTACACATTAAGATTGCTTATACAAGTGATATTTACAGTTAAAAGCAACCATTTTTTTTTTTAATGAAATAGATTCAGTGTGCATTATTGCGAGTAGCTGTGAGGGCAACAGCTAATCACATGATAGAGATGGGCTGTAAATGGCCCTGTCTGTACCATGTGTTCACGGTTACCAATCACAGTAAGCAACAGAATAGTACACAATGAATGGCATAAATGGAAGCTATTCATTGCGAATAAGTCCCATGTGATCTGCAGAGTTTGGTCACAGCGATCACATGGTACTGGCAGCGGCCCGGTACAGTGATCTGTGATCAGCTGTGTGTGGTGGATACAGCAGGTGGCAGATTGTGCTACAGCACGGCCTGTAAGGCCCATGTGAGGCGTGTTCTGGAGAGGACCTCATATGACATCCACTCGAAACTAGAGCGGTGCTTCCCGCCTATGGACAAATGACCGCTTAAAGAAGATTGCTAAAAAAAAAAAAAAATTGGGATTTTTGACTTACCGTAAAATACATTTCTCTGATGTTCATTGACAGACACAGCTCCTGATTATTCTTAACCATTGGGTTATACTGCCCCTACAGGAGTAGGACACTAGGCAGGAAAAAGCTTTACTATGCCTAACGGCAACCCTAGGGGGTATACACCCACTCTCAATTATAGGTATTCAGTTTTGTTACAAGCAGTGTCAGAAGAAAGCCAACTCCAGAGAGGGGTGGGTGCTGTGTTCATCAATGAACATCAGAGAAATGGATTTTACGCTAAGTCAAAAATCCCATTTTCTCTTTCGTACATTGAAAGACCCAGCTCCCGATTCTTCTTAACCATTGGGACATCCCAAAGCAGTGTTAAACATGAGAGGTTTGCAAAAACATAAAAAAAAAAAAATCCCCGAGGCTAACCATAGCCAATCAGGTAATATAGAGCTCTACCATAAAAAACTGGAGCTCACCTGAAAAACAATACACCCTCAAAGAGGACCAGGTCCTCTAAACAGCAGCCTGCAAAACCTTGAGGCCAAAGGAAGAATCTGCAGATTCCAACACATCCACTTTATAAAAACGTTGTAAAAGTGTGCACCCACAACCAGGTTGCTGCCTTGCAAACCTGCATCACTGGCTCATGACGACTGAAAGCCCAGGAGGCACTAGGCGCCCTAATAGAGTGCCACCTTGACAGGGAAAGGAGGAACCTGACCCTCGATGGAATAGGCCTGAACCACCGTCTGTCTGATCAATCTGGAAATGGTCGCAGAGGAAGCGGACAACCCTCTGTGAGGTCCGTCCATGAGCACAATAGAGTGACTTCCTTAAAGACTCCATAGCTGCCAGGTACACCCTAATTGCCCAGGCCACATCCAAGGCATGCAAGGCAATTTCCTTTGGATGTTTAGGCCTGGGACACAGGGAAGATAACACAATGTTTTCAGTCAAATTAAAGTCAGAGACAACCTTAGGAAGGAATGACGGCCAGGGGCGAAGCACCACCTTATCCTTGTGAATCACTATATGGTGGACAGGAGAACGCCACCAGTTCCGACACCCTGCGCGCAGAGGCGAAAGCCACCAAAAAGGCCACATTCTGGGACAGCGAAAGCAGAAAAAGCTCCCGAATATTTTCAAAGGGAGGCTTCTGTAGAGCTGAAAGAGCCCAAATTAAGATCAAAGGGCGGCAACGGAGCACGCATTGAAGGAACCAAATGTCGGACACCCTGAAGAAAGGTGCGCACCAGGGAGTGTGTGGCCAAAGGTCGTGGTAAAAAAACGCCAAAGCCGATACCTGGCCCTTGATGGTGCTCAAGGCCAATTGCTGTTTAACCCCCCGTTGAAGGAAGGTTAAAATCCGATCCACCGAGAACGAACGAGGATGAACCCTAAGAGACACACCCCACGCAATGTACATCTTCCATGTACGACTGTGGATCTTCCTAGAAGTAGATTTTCTAGCTTTCAACAGCGTAGGAATCACTGACTCAGAGAAACCTCTATCCTTCAGCACCTGGCTTTCAAAAGCCAAGCCGTCAAAGCCAGCGACTGTAAAGCAGGATGGAAGATTGGTCCTTGGGAAAGCCGATCCTCCCTGAGAGGAAGTCCCCAAGGAGCATCGGCGACCAGCCGTACCAGATGGGCACACCAAGACCGGCGAGGCCAGTCTGGAGCCACTATCCGGAATCCCTTGCTGCCTGCATCCTGCACAGGAGTCTTGGCAGAAGTTTGAGAGGGGAAAAGGCATATAAATCAGACGATACTGACACCAAGAAGCCACTAATACGTCTGCAGCGACGGCCAGAGGATCCCGAGACCATGCCACAAACCTCTGTTCCTTCCATGGAATGTGTACAGCAGAGAGGGCTGTAACTACCAATCTGCCCACCTTAGAAAGCTGGCTACTTCCTAATCCGCCAGGACATTTCTCGTGCCCCCATGGTGATTGACATAGGCAACAGCCATGGATTTGTCCGATTTAATTCGTACCGGACACTCCTGAAGACGAATTGTCCAATGATCCAGACAAAGACTGATCGGCCAGAGTTCCAGTACATTGATTGGCAGTGTGGACTCTTCCCGAGTCCAGACTCCCTAAACACAAGCTGTGTCAAGGACGCCTCCCCACCCGGACAGGCTGGCGTCCGTGGTGATAACTGCCCAGTACAGGGGGAGAAGGATTTCCCTGTCGAAGTCCCGGAAAAAGAAGCCACCTCTAGAGACCGTGGATTCTTGTCCAATTTCACCAGAATCTCTTTTTGCAGAGATCTTGTGTGGTACTGTGGAAACTGAATTACCTCAAAGGCAGACCCCATCAGGCCCAGCACCCACATGCAAGTCCAGAGGGAAGACCATCTGCTGGGCAACAGAAGCTGAATTTCCTCCTGCAATTTCTGGAGTGTTTCCAGAGGAAGCAACACTCTGGCCGAATCCAACCCGATAGTCCAGTTTTGTGGAAGGAACCAGAGCAGAATTCTGAAGGTTCAGAATCCAACCAAACTCCCTCAGAGATCGCAGAGTAATCTCCAAGGAGTCAATCAGAGCAGTCAGAGACTCTGCTTGCAGAAGATGATCGTCCAGGTACCCCAGTACCGCGATCCCCCGCTGACGCAACAATGCTAGCACCGGGGGCAACACTTTGTGATAATGCTCCTCACCCACGGCAAAGCGGAGGAAGCACTGGTGACCGACACATATTGGAATGTAAAGGTAGGCATCCTTGATGTCGAAGTATGAAAGAATGTAGAAGAAAACCCCCAAGCTGTAGGGACGCCACTACTGTGCGGATGGACTCCATTCTGAGCTTTTGTACCTGCACAAGGCAGTTTAGCGCCTTGAGGTCCAGAACTGGACGTACCTTGCCTTTTTTCCATGGAACTGTAAACAGGTTTGAATAAAATGATGATCAGTGTGACGATGGCGGGTATCAGACCCCTGGCCTTCTCATTCAACTCGTGACCAAAGACCAGGCAATCTCACACCCGGCCATCACTTGCGTAACAATGCCACTCTCAGCTGCACCCAGCACACAGATTGTCCAGCTTGTGGGACCACAATCTAGATGCCAGCAGACAGAGCGATTATCACTGGGCTAATTAAACAATTAACCCTTTCTCTGCCACCACCTCTACGTTATAATGAGCCCAGAGGACGCTCGTAATTTTAAAAGTACCAATAATGACATTAGAATAATCATCTGTAACACACCCTGTCACCTCAGACAGGAATGTTCAGAGGGTTATTCTATACAGTAGCGCTCTTCCAAGAGGCAGGTTCTTTGGTTAGCTTGCGTTTAAGAGCTTAGAGACAAAATTAACACTTTTCAAAATAAGGTTTAATTATAAAAAAGGTTAAAATTGGTGCAAATAAAAATATTTACAGAAAAATGGGTTACAAAGAAATAGACACAGTACAGCAATTTAGAAGAATAGATAAAGAATTAGAAATAAAATACTTGCATTCAAAAGTCCTGGGCGTTTCAGAGTTTCAGAGGTTGAACATGTGTGATCGGTTCCCCCTTAAGCGATGTTACTGCTTGATGTTAAAATTGAGAACTGAGAGCTCCATCAGCTCCTGTCTTTTTCTCTGGCCCGCAGGGGGTGTCACCAGAAGTACTTGACCAATAAACACTGGGTCCATGGGCGGCCCCAAAGGCTCAAAACTGCCTCCCGGTTAGACAGATTTCAAACAGAAGTCATATCTCGAAATATGTAATGGTTACATTCTTGAAACTGATATTTTATTATCCGGCATTAAAATTATCCACAGACACTAAACACTGGTTATCTCGGAATAACCTCTGTCCCGTAAGGCATCTGATAGCTAGCTTGTCTTCCCTAGGGTCGAATGTGATTATGTATCATTTTAATTTGATCGGTATTTTATTTGCCATTCAAATATATACTTTCTAAAGACATGTCATGTTTGGGGAAAAAGTTATGACTTGGGTATGGATTTGTGAGATGTAGGTGTTACATTTTAATTAACAACTGGGCTTGTGGAATTTACAAGGCAACCTCCTTGGCCATCTGCTCAGACCTCTGTCTGCGTTTGAGATAAGATCTGCTCGTTTATGACCCGGCATCTGCCAGGATGTGTTAATAAGGTTTGCTTTGAAGCCCTGAGGCCCAAACATTCCAGGAGGTAATTAACACTGCAAAAAGGAGCTGGAGTGAGGGGCTGGTAAAGGAATGACCTTTTTGGTTTTGAAAACTGTCAGCTGCTGGAGTCACGCAAAATGGTGTCCCATCGCAGGATACCATGACACACAATCTCATTACAGGTGCGCTAAATAACAGTGACTTTCGTGTATATAAACACAAATGAGTGCTATGGTGATGTGATTTAAAATAAAATGACAATTATGCACAGTGACATTGAAACCAAACATAAATCCACAAATGTCCAAAGTGTATATATAACAAGTCTTCAAATCAATAGTGAATAAAATGGTGAATGTCCATAAGTCCATAAGACATATGTGTGAATCCCACCACCTCTCTGGCTATCTCCTTACCAGACGGATAAGGTAACCAGACACCAGAGAGAAGAGTGCTGAACAGTCACAGATCCACAGAGTTCAGTTTTATGGAAGCAAATGGCCAAAAATAGATGGGGAGAACTTTTGGATGCCACCATAAGAGAAGTGCAAGAGTCACAAAGGATTGTTCTGCTGAATGACCCAGAGTCCATCTAGTGGTGTGGTTGGAAGAACCGCCCTTTGAGGTGATGAACCCATGCTATTTATTAATAACCATCTGGTAAGAGGCATAACTTGCTTATCCCTCTCACAGTGTGAATAAAAGCACAGGATCACTTATACAGCACAGGAGGTTACTCATGGGAGAGTTTTAATTGCACCTTTACCTTATCAGTCTGGTAAGGAAATAGCCAGAGAGGTGGTGGGATTCACACATATGTCGTATGGACTTATGGACATTCACCGTTTTATTTGGAACCACATTTATTCACTATTGATTTGAAGACTTGTTATATATACACTTTGGACATTTGTGGACCTATGTTTGGTTTCAGTGTCACTGTGCATAATTGTCATTTTTATTTTGAATCACATCACCATAGCACTCATTTGTGTTTATATACACGAAAGTCACTGTTATTTATTTAGTGCACCTGATCATCATTTTATACACTTTATTCCAAATCAGGTATTTGGATCTTTGGTCGCAGCTTATATTTTATTTTATTTTTTTCAATCAGCGCACCCTTCACTTAAGATTATAGGTTTGAATAAAACCCTAAAAACATTACGAAGCCAAAACCGGGACAATCACCCCATGAAGTACAAGTCTTGCACTGCCCTAAAGTGACCCCGTAAGCGATCTTGGGGCAAGTGCAGGTTGAAAGGGAAGAACCTTTCCAGGGGAAAAGACCGAACTTGATCTTGTAGCCAGCCCAAAAGACTTCATGGACTCACTTGACCTGTACCAGAGAGGTCCATGAATCCGGAAATCAGTGAAGACGTCCCCCCACCCCAGATACGGGTGATGGCGCCCCTTCATGCTGAGGAAGCCTTGTCCACACGTCTGGAAGACCAGGTCCACACCCTGGAGGACTTTTATCCCTTGAGGGATGAAAAAAGCCTCTTGTGAGCCAAGAAGAATGGCCCACGTCTACTAATGTCATACAAGGAAGCTCCAAACAGGTGATCCCACACAAAGGGGAGATTAGATAAGGCCTTCTTAGAAGTCTTGTTGCCAGACGCCACTGCTGATACAGACAGCCTAAAATCAAAGGTGCCGCATCCAAAGAGGCATCACAGAAACTGTAGTCCCTGGATCAACTGATCCGCCAGCTCCGAAAAGGCAGGGGAAAGCAGTTTCCCTTCCTGGTCCCAGCGTAAAAGTTTAGCTCACTTGTCAGAGTTTGTGACACCAAGGAAATAGTAAATACCCGCAAAGCCGAACCAGCTATAGTGAAACATATGGCAGGCCAGAGCCTCGGCTCTCCTATCAACCGGATCTTTAAAGTCCAAGGACTCCTCAACCAGAAGTAAGGTAGCTTTATTTAACCTGGAAAACAGCAAGTCCCCTACAGGTAGGACCGTCCACTTTTTAAGCGGGAATCCTTATAAGACCCCTACTGAAGAAGTCAACGTGTGCGAAACGTGTATAGGGGCGGAGCCTTATATCCAATGTAGTTTACGGCCACCCATGTTAAGGACATCCTGAATTTCCAGCTTGCACAGCTATATGTGCCTCATAAGTAAGTGCGTTATCACTATGTTTTTCTTAATAAACTTTTAAACAGAGAGCACTAGATTCTGTCCTTTATCTTTACCACATCTATATCGAGAGTAACCAGAGGTATGCAGATAGAGGGAGAGGATCATTTTTTCCTTGGTTGCTTTCAAATCTACTGGTATCAGGATCGCCTTTTATCCCCAGAGGGGAACTGCTGTCTGTGACCTGGTGGTAACACAAGGGTCAGAGTGGGAGATAAGGAACCATCTATTTTTTGGTGGAGGTAAGCACAATCACTTTTCTCTGGAAGAAGTTCAACATCACTAGCACTTTTATATTGCATGTTTATCCACATTTTTGCTATTTTGCACAATATGGACTTCTTGACTTGTCACGTGTAGATACATGAATTTATATATTTTTATTTTATTTAATTCATGAATTCATTATATTTTCATTTAACTCATCATTGTGGATCTTATATGACCTTTGTTGAGGTTTTATATACGCTTATAGATCAACTATAAACACTTAAAGAATATTTTGGTGCAGCACTGTTAAGTGGAATCCTTATAAGGATACTGCATAACAAAATGCTTAGGGTGTGTTTTGGACCACTCCACTGCTATGTGACAATGTTGTTAAACTAGGGGAAAACCCCCGCCACAGTGGAGGACCTGTGGTGCCAAAAGGGACCGGCGCCTCTGACGCAGCATCTCTGCCATGTATAACATTTTTTTCTCTGACACAATCAGTGCATCCACCAGCGCCTTTTCATGCACAGCTAGAGGAGCAGAGGAAACATCCTCACTGTCTGAGCTCTCAGGATGCGTGGATCCAGACCTAGTAGGGTGACTCGTGCCAGCGGTGGCCGAAATGGATTTAGGATCTGATGGACAGATGAGGCAGTGGTGGACGCTATATAATAAGGTCACCCGGAAAAACAATCAGGGGAGGGCCACCGACTGCGATCCCGCAGGGGGATGCCGACCCAGGGTCCCCGAATGGACCACCTTACTGGACCCTGCAAAAAACAATAGGAAAAACCCCACTTAAAGGGGGCCGCCCGCCGTGACGCGGATGCGCAGGCAGGGTATCCTGATGGTCTTGCAGCGCTAAAAGGGGTAGGTGCCCTCCACAATAATGGCGACATTCAAAAATTAAGCCGCCACCACAGCGCCATCCCTTCCAAGGGAGATGTCAAGCTGGCCACATGGCCTAGTAGGCCGCAAGCCATGGCCTCAATTTGTGTGGAGGCCCATCCGTCAGTGCACTCATCCCAGCAAGGCTCACTGGGGCTGCCCCCCCAATGGAGGCAGACTTGGCCGCAAGCTGCGGCCTAAATTTTTGTGGATGCCCAGCCGCCTGTGCGTGAGCCTCAGCGGAGCCGACCATCCAAAGGCAGCGGAGGGGAGATGCCCAAACGGTGGGTAGTGGCTTCAGCAATCCTCACTGGGGCCGCCCCACATAGTTCCCGACCAGACCCGCGGATGCCAAACCATTTGCCTCCCCATCCCAAAAACTGCAGCAGGGAGCCCAGAGGAAATCCCTGGCCTAGCCCCAAACCTCCAGGGTAGCAAGGGAACTCTGCTCAACCCCCTGTTGTGCATCAGGAAAAACCCGGTCAGCAGCAACTCCAAACAAGCCCCCCTTATATTCCACCACTCTGCCAGCCCAGCATTTAAAAAACGCTTTCTGAAGATGCCCTGGTTGTATGAAATACATTAGGGCCAGACCAGTTGTTGACATCACATCTTGTGACATGATTTCCTGTGTTTGGAGTGCATGCTAAATCAGAAAGTCGTTTAACGGTCATCCATTACTCTCTATTCGTTGCTGGAAACACCGAGTGCAAGTATTTAGGTACTATTTCATGTGAGTTCACATCTGAATGTTTTTAAATGGGGAAACATTTTTACAAATAAAAAAATGTGGTGTGCAATGTTCTCTTGTTTGTGACTTCCCTATGTGATGTACTATGGTGAGGAGGAGGCACCTCGAACAGAGTGCTGAGCTGGCAGTTTGTTTTTGGTACGGGAAAGGAAATCTAGATTTCCCAGCACATAGTGGAGTGGTGAGGGGCTATCATCAGTAGATGGAAAATCTTCTGAACCATTTTTATTTTAGTTTTATTAGTGTCCCCCATAGTTAGATGGGATTTCAAGGTTTGGAAGACCCTGTAGCACCCACAGTTTGTAAACAGGCTGTGTACATCAGATGACCATTATGGGAAAGATACAGTGCTTCGAATATTGAAAGATATCAGGGAAACCAATGCCGCCATTCTATTCGAGAGGAGTAAGAAAAGACATGTGTGTGGCAAGCTTGTTATGACATAGAAATGTCCATCCCAGGGATCTAGTACAAGAAAAGTATGAATACCATAAGAAAATGGTGAGCGTCTGAATTAGGTATAGTATCTGGGGAAAGGTGGTAATTTTAAAAGAATTACTTCTTTCAAATCAAGTCATGGTCAATGCCTGGCAGTCAAGGAGATCAAAGCAGATCTTGGCCAGCAGGGGGCAGAAGTTGGCCTCATATAGTTTCAAGGGGGCCTGCGTTATTCTGGTTTCCGGGTATTCCCAGAGACTAGAAAGGGACCAATGAAACATACATTCCTCCTTTTCAGTGATTTTGTATAATTGTAAACGATTTAGTGAGAAGTGTAAGAAGTAATCAGATTTTTTTTATGCATGTTTAGAGTGTCATTTATTGGCTGATAACAATTTGGGTTTATTTGTTTTAAATCACAAAAATAGATACCTTTTAGACAGGTCAAATATATCTACCTTTTTTTTAGGCGTGAGTATGTGTTGCTTCTTAGAAAGGTACACCTTCCTGCAGCACAGGCATGTCATGTAAGAAGTGGACCTAACAACTACAGTAAATTATTCTGGCAAAACTGCTTGCATACATTCAAATGAAATTAAAAAAAAACATTCAAGTTAATGAATGGAATGGCCCATTTAACACAGAACATTGCTTCCTTTTACAGTACCATTATTGTGCTTATATTCTATAAAATAAGGAGTCCTTAAATCATTATTTATAAACACAAATACATTGAGGTCAAGTGAAACATCAAATTATGAAAACCAAACTCAATCAATTCTATTATCTTAGACTGCTGCTCACTCGACGTGCTCCTAAACCCTAAGGATCTACCATATACCATATCTTATCAACAAAGTGCAGCACAGCTTTTATATTTATACTGTAATTGTTATTATTTGTTATATAAGCTATGCTGCACTTTGTTAATAAGATATAAATGTTTAATTAGGTCTACAAAAAGCAGAACAGTGGAATCAAACAGCTGCAGATGTAGTTGAGGGAAAGGCGTAGTAAAAAGGAACTGTATTTTTTTATTGCTTTGATGTGAAACATCAGCTTGATGTAACTCGTGTTATCAGTGGGTATAAACAATATAAAAAAAAAATCCGTTGTGCAGCTTGTAATAAACTACATACATGGGACAGCCATATTAGCTCATTGGCATATATAAGCTCTGCTACCTCCTGAACGTTATCTGTGTGACTGAACACAATAGACTCCAATAATTGGTAATAAGAGACATGATGCGATTAGGCTGCATTGGCTAGGAGCTTTAGCTGGCCATACATTATACAATTTTCTTGTTCAATTTCCTTTAGATTTACCTTCAACTATATAGTGCAAGGGTCTGCCTGAGTGCATACAAATCTAGAGTGTTTAGGTTTGACCAGGGCCGGCCTGTTCAGGCGCCCTGTGCGAGCTAATCTTGTGGCCCCCTCCTCCCATCCTTACTCCTCGCCCCCTAGTCACCTAAACATACACAAAGAGAAAAAAAATATTTGTAACAAATAAAAGAGAGATGCAGGGGCTGCGGGCATGGTGCAGGAGATGCAGGGGCTGCGGGCATGGTGCAGGAGATGCAGGGGCTGCGGGCATGGTGCAGGAGATGCAGGGGCTGCGGGCATGGTGCAGGAGATGCGGGCATGGTGCAGGAGATGCGGGCATGGTGCAGGAGATGCGGGCATGGTGCAGGAGATGCGGGCATGGTGCAGGAGATGCGGGCATGGTGCAGGAGATGCGGGCATGGTGCAGGAGATGCGGGCATGGTGCAGGAGATGCGGGGGAGATGGGCATGGTGCAGGGCTGTGGGCATGGTACAGGAGAGGCAGTGCTGCGAGCATAGTAGAGAAGAAGCAGAGGCGGTGGGCATGGGGTAGGAGATGCAGGGGCTGCGGACATGGTGCAGGAGATGCAGGGGCTGCGGGCATGGTGCAGGAGATGCAGGGGCTGCGGGCATGGTGCAGGAGATGCAGGGGCTGCGGGCATGGTGCAGGAGATGCAGGGGCTGCGGGCATGGTGCAGGAGATGCAGGGGCCATGAGCATGGTGCAGGAGATGCAGGGGCCATGAGCATGGTGCAGGAGAATGGATGGAAGTGACGTCACCGCAGCCTGGTCACTCAAGTGACCGAAGATGGGATACTCACAAGGAACGCATTTATTTACCCGGGGGAAGATGAAAGCCTAAGAGGAGCCGTGACAGCTCTCTGCTGGGGGGATCCATTTGCAGGTAAGCCTGTCATAATGTTCTATTATGTGGTGCATACTAGTACATTCCTTAATCACACATCTGGACAGGAAGGTTTTACCCCTTTAATGACCAGGCCATTTTTTGCAATACGGCACTGCGTTATTTTAACTGACAATTATGCGGTTGTGCGACGCTGTACCCAAATAAAATTTTTCCCACAAATAGTGCTTTCTTTTTGGGATATTTGATCACCTGTGAGTTTTTTTATTTTTTTGCGCTATAACCAAAAAAAAAGCGACAATTCTGAAAAAAATAATAATAATTTTTTTTTACTTTCTGCTATAAAACATTCCCAATTAAAAAAAAAAAAAATAAAAATTAAAAATCAAATTTTTTCATTATTTTAGGCCAATATGTATTCTGCTATATATTTTTGGTAAAGAAAAATCCCAATAAGTGCATATTAATTGGTTTGCGCAAAAGTTATCGCGTCTACAACTAGGGGATAGATTTATGTCATTTTTATTTTATTTTTTTTTTTTACTAGTAATGGCGGCGATCAGCGATTTTTAACAGGACTTAAACATTGCAACGGACAGATTAGACACCTAACAGACATTTTTGACACTTGGGGGGGGGGGGGGGGGGGGGGACACCAGTGACATTACTACAGTAATCAGTGCTACAAATGTGCACTGTTACTGTACTAATGACACTGGTAGGGAAGGGGTTAACACCAGGGGCAATTAAAGGGTAAGTGTGTCCCTAGGGGATGCTTTATAACTGTGTGGGGGATGGACTTGCTGGATAAACACAGAAATCTGTGTTCCTAAAAAGGAGGAACACAGGATCCCTGTGTACATCACTGAAAGAACAGCAGTCTGCCGTGTTTACATTGGCAGACCGCTGTTCTGTTTCCACGGGGAGCGATCGTGGGTGCCCGGCAGACATTGCGTCTGCTGGACCCGCTGATTGGCTCCCCCGGTGGCCAATCAGCGCACGCGCACCCAATAGCTGTCCTGCGAAACAATGTACATGTACGTAGTTTCGCGGGACAGAGCCGACCTGCCGCAGTATAAGTACGGCCGCTGGTTGGCAAGTAGGTAAACCTGCAGTGGCACCAGCTTTTTTATTTTTAGGGGTGATTTTACTTCTGCTTTAAAAATGCTCCATCTCCTTCCTAACACCTATGCTGACCAACCTGTTTAAGAAATGTATATACTTACCTATTTTGAGGCTGCTCTGGTCCAGACACATGATCCAGCTCACCTCTGTCCGCCAGCGGCGGCTGCAGGTAAAAAGGAGGAAACTCTGACAACGAATGGGCCATAGGAGCCCATGGGGGACTTCACCGCTTTCAGGCATTACCTGTCAATGTCAAGCACTCTCTCCTCTCCTTGTAGCTGCCTATAGCTAGCACAGGAGAGATCACATGACCATATAGAAGTGACCTGAAAATAGTTAAGTATAGACCTATTTCTTACATAAAATGATTGTGAACTCGAACGTCTAGGTATATGTGCAACCAGCTCACACTAATATGCCTTTCCCTTACTGATAAAATACAATATTATACAAGAGAACACAATATTATATGTAAATAAATGCAGTGCTATAGTCATTCAAATACCACTAACCATATAGCTTCATCCTATGCATCAATACACGCGTCATATACTGTACATTATCACTTGTCCTGGAAATTAAAGGTCTGTCTGTGTCATGAGTTGCATTTCAGCACTTTTCATTTCAAACTTCACCTTGTGAATATCTCCCCACCAAACGTGTGCTCCTAGTTTTATTGCCTATATGATATCATCAAGAAGTGACCAGAGTTTACAGGGAGAAAACCATACAGGCTGTTTTTAACAATACCTGATCGTGTTTTCTTTGGGGAACAAAAGCAGTTTTACTTGTGTGCAATGAGGATTTAGTGCCGGTTCACACATATGCGATGTCAAACATCGCATGTGATCCACACTGCACTGCTATGCAAATCACATGCAATGTCTGTGCGTTGCAAATTCAGCCAGAATTCGCATCACATTCGGACCAAAGTCGCACAGGACCCTTTTTAGGTTCTGCGCCAGAATCGGATGGGTGTTCCCACCTATGCAATGCAATCCATGTCCGAATTGACAGTTTGCACTGCGATATGCGAACTGATCTGGGGGTGTCGTTAACATTGTATTGACACCCCCAGCGATTCGCATATGGCAGTGTGAACTGCCTGCGAGTCGAATGCGATGTAGGAACCCGCAGTGGATTTGCAGGGGTTCCTGCATCGCATGTGTTTGAACCGGCACTTCGTGCATAAAACAAATGTCAGTGCCATTCCTTCAATTGTTTTTTAATAAATGAGGCACTACGAGAGTTGTTTTACGTTTACTCTGAGTGATATTATCTGGAGGCGCAGAGAATAGGAGAATGACGGTACTTTCTAAACCCCATTAGGAGAAGGCTTGCTGTGATTCCAAAAAAATTCCAACCCCGATTCCAAAAAAAGCTGGGACCATGTGTAAAATCTACATAAAACAGAATGCAATGATTAGCAAATCTAATGAACCATATTGTATTCACAATAGCAAACAAACCAAATGTTTAAACTGAGAAAATGTACCATTTTAAGAAAGATATAAGGTCATTTTGAAATTGATGGCAGCAACGCATCCCAAAAAAGTAGGGACATAACAAAAAAAGCTGGCTAAGTAAGTGGTACTAACAAGGAAGAGCTGGAAGAACATTTGCAACTAACTAGATTAATTAGTAACAGGTCAGAAACATGACTGTGTATAAAAAGAGCATTTTTTTAGATTTTTGAGTCAAAGTGTCTCAGAAGTAAACATGGGCAAAGGTTCGCCAATCTGAAAATCTGCATCTAAAAACTGTTGGAACACTTTCAGAATAATGTTCTTCAAAGTAAAATTGCAAAGACTTTAAATCTATCATCATCTGCAGTACATAATATCAAAAGATCCTGAGAATCTGGAGAAATCTCTGTGTACAAGGGACAAGGCTGAAACGCAATATTGGATGCCTGAGATGTTTGGGTCCTCAGGTGACACTGTATTCAAAACAGGCATGATTCTGTGATGGACCTCACTGAATGGGCTGAGGAATACTTCCAAAAATCATTGTCTGTTTGCTGAGCTATCCAAAAATGCAGGGTAATCCTCTATCATGCAAAGAAGAAGTCATATCTGAACATGATCCAGAAACGCTGCCGTCTTCTATGGGCAAAAGCTCATTTAAAATGGTCTGTTGCAAAGTGCAAAACAGTTCTTTGGTCAGAAAAATCTAAATTTGACATTCTTTTTGGCAACCATTTAGTCCTCCAGACTAAAGAGGAGAGTGACTTTCTAGCTTATCATAACTCAGTTCAAAAGCCTGCATCTCTGATGGTATGGGGTGCATTAGTGTGTATGGAGTGGGAAGCTTGCACATCTGGAAAGGCACCATCAATGCTAAAAGATATATCCAGGTGTTAGAGGAAAATATGCTCCCATCCAGATGACGTCTTTTTCAGGGAAGGCCTTCCATATTTCAGCGGGACAATACTAAACCACTTACCGCATCTATGTAAACAGCATGGCTTTCTAGTAGAAGAGTCTGGGTACATAACTGGCCTACCCGCACTTAAAGCGCAAGTCCAGCATAATCTCTTAAATTCTCCCCTGCAATCATTAATGTGAGCGGCGTTCAGCCTTATGAGTCAAAATGAAAAAATCCCAGTTTTTTTTACCTGAATTCTGTAGTTTTTAGTGCTGTCACATGACTTCAATTCCACTTCCTGCTCAGTCCAAGAGAAGCAAGTGGGTATGGTTACTGAAAGCCAGTGACATCACTTCCAGGGAAGGACACTGTATCTGTGTAGCCACTGAGCACATACAGAATGGGAGGAGCTGAATATAGGTTCCCACCCAGTGTTCTCTCATCAGTAAGGATGCATTGTACATCCTAATTCATGAGAAAATTAAGAAATAATTCACACCGGACACATGAGGGGGAGGGGCACAGATACATATAGCTGTGCTGGGCTATGAATGAAGACTACCATAGGCGAAGGAAGCAGGACTTGAGGGGAGGACTGTCATTGTAGCTGGAAGTGCTCGGGGGTCTCAGCTCACAGTCTACAGCCAACCACACTAAGTCTACGTTTCCACTAGTGCGACTAATCAAAGACACCAATTTCCATCTATGCGGCTTCGAAAATCAGTGACTTTGAAAAGGTACCTGCACTACTTTGATGCAACTTTTGATGCAACTTTGATCCAGAGAGTATAAAGTTGGATCAAATTCGCAACTAGGTCGAAATAGTGGAAACATAGACTAAAGCCCCTTTCGCACTTGTGCGACTTTTCCTGCAATTTGGGACTGCAAAGTCGCATGACAAGTCACACTCCATGATTTCCAATGAGTACCGTTTTATTTCTGTGCGATTTCAAATTGCAACGACTTCAAAGTAGTCCCTGCACTACTTTGGTCTGACTTGGATGCATTTTGGAGTCCAAAGACATAGGCATTGCTTCAAAGCCCAGTCAAAATCGCGTCAAAAAACGTGGTAAAAATTGCGTCAAAAAATTACGGTGAAATCGCTGAAAAATTGCAAGACTTTTTAGGCCACTCAAATGTGAAAAGGGCCTTAAAACTCACTTTCCAGGCATGTCTGTCTTAGAAAGCTTGACAACCTTATCAGGAAGTGAAATACAGCTAAAGTGGGGTACACACTAGTAGAAAATCTGCTGAAAATTCCCGTCCGAGGTAAAATCATACGATATTCGGCTAATGTGTACACAACTTTCAGCAGCCCATGCCAATATTTTCAATGAAAAAAAAAACGGAGGGACAAACACCAAAATTTTCATCGTCCATCACCAGCACGACAAATTTTCGTTTAATGTGTACGCAGTATGTCCACGAAAAATCGGATACAAAAGACCGCACATGATCGGAAGTTGCTGATAACCCGGAGGTTTATCATATAAAAAAACAACAGAAATGGATAAATTGTATCTATATTTGTTGCACTATGAACTGAGCACCGATTCTCTATCGCCATCTATCCACACATTCAGTGTACAGGGGATATGTAAAGTCTATACACCAATGTTGATATGTCAGAAGTACCACTTACTTAGCCTCTGGGGGTCACACGTATACGTACTTGCATCACACTCTACGAACAAACGTCCCCAAAAAAAAAAGAAAATCGGACGAGAAATTTTGTGAACATTATGCACTGTCAACTAAAAACGGTTATGAACGCTGAGCAAGAGAGAGAAAAATCGGAGGATATTTCTTCCGATTTTCTTCAAGTGTGTACGAGCCTTAAGCAAATTTCAGATAACAGGAAACAGAGTTGTCAGTGAAGAACAGAAAGAAGCGGTTTGTCTGGCTTAGATAAGACTTTCTAAGCTTCACAAGCAGCTAGGCAGAAAATGAATAATATCAAAGATAAACATATATAACATACTAATATTAGGGAAACATTAATATTTGAGTGGAGTTTCCCTTTAAGAACTTTCACCAATTGATGTTTGGTGAATCCTTTACCAACAATATGACAAAGAGGACCCAGGACTGTTGAGTAGTTAGAATCTTATGTAATGGGACATTTCTCTTCCAAAACTTGAGCAACTGATCTCCGTTCCCAGATGTTTACAGAGGGTATTTAAAAGAAGAGATGCCATGTCCCAACTTTTTTGAGCTGTATTGCTGCCATCAATTTCAAAATGACTTATTTTTTTTTTTTTCTTAAAATGGTACATTTTCTCAGTTTAAACATTTGATGGGTTTATGAAATTTACAAATCATTACATTCTGTTTTTAAGTAGTTTTTATACAGCGTCCCAACTTTTTAGGGTTGTAATATATAGGTCATATGAACAAGGCGAGAACACAAGTTTGGGGGAGAGGTAGTCACAAGGTGATGGTTGGCATGAAAAGCAGTGGATTGCAATTGATGGCACAGAGAAACATTTCAATCCAAGCACAAGAAGTAATATACACTCACCAGCCACTTTATTAGGTACACCTGTTCAATTGCTTGGTAACACAAATTGCTGATCAGCCAATCACATAGCAGCAACTCAATGCATTTAGGCATCTAGATGTGGTGAAGAAGACTTGCTAAAGTTCAAATCGAGCATCAGAATGAGGAAGAAAGGGGATTTAAGTGACTTTGACGTTGGCATGGTTGTTGGTGCCAGACGGGCTGGTCTGGGGATTTAAAAAACTGCTGATCTAATGGGATTTTCATGCACAACTATCCCTAGGGTTTATAGAGAATGGTAAAGAAAATATCCAGTGAGTGGCAGTTGTGTGGACTAAAATGCCTTGTTGATATCGTCAAGAGGTCAGAGGAGAACAGGCAGACTGGTTCAAGATGATAAAAAGGCAAACGTAGCTCAAATAACCATTCGTTACAACCAAGGTATGCAGAATACCATCTCTGAACACACAACACATCGAACCTTGAAGTAGATGGGCTGCAGCAGCAGACAACCACACCAGGTGCCACTCCTGTCAGTTAAGAATAGGAAATTGAGGCTACAATTCGCACAGGTTTACCAAAATCAGATAATAAAGGATTGGAAAAATGTTGCCTGGTCTGGTGAGTCTTAATGTCGGCTGTGACATTCAAACAGTAGCATAAACAACATGAAACCACAGATCCTTTTTGCCTTAGATCAACGGTTCAGGCTGGTGGTGGTGGCATAATGGTGCGAGGGGTATTTTCTTTGCACACTTTGGACCCCTTAGTACCAATTGGGCATTGTATAAACACTACCGCCTACCTGAGTATTGTTGCTGAATGTGTCCATCCCTTTATGACTACAGTATACCCATCTTCTGGCTAATTCCAACAGGATAATGCACCATGTCACAAAGCTCAAATCCTCTCAGACTGCTTTTTTGAACATGACAATGAGCTTGCTGTAATCTAATGGCCACCACAGTCACCAGATCTCAATCCAACAGAGCACCTTAGGGATGTGGTGAAAAGGGAGATGGGCATCATGAATAAGCAGCTGACAAATCTGCAGCAACTGCGCAATGCCTTTAATGTCAATATGGACCAAAATCTCAGAGGAATGTTTCCAACACCTTGTTGAATCTATGCCACGAAGAATGAAGGCAGTTCTGAAGGAAAAAGGAAGTCCAACCCAGTACCAGCAAGGTGTACCTAAAAAAGTGGCCTGTGAGTGTATGCGACACGTGTGTGGACTTTATTCTTCAGAATAAGAAGATTACTTTAATAGATGGACATTTGAGCACATAATTTATGTATTTTAGGTTTATACTGATACACATGATGATTATTGCGATTTCTGAATGACTGTAGTGCTGAACTTATTTATATATAATATCTTTCTTACACAGGTTAGTCAGCATATAGGTGTCAGGAGGGGGGCATTTTTAAGATTAATTAGTTATAGCCTGGAATTCCACTTTAAGTGCATGTAAATCCTAACAGTAGGGTGAGTGAGCATTGTTGACCCTAGGACAGAAAGTATGTTACTAGCAGAAATACCAGATTAAAATAAAGAAAGTGTTCTGGTGCGAACAAGCTCTAAAGAAAGTACTGTAAACGCACCATCTCAAAATTATGAGTACATTTAGAGACACAGGCAACAGGGCCAGGCTCCATCCCCTCTTCAAGCTTCCCTTCTAGTCAAGAAGGGGTATGTATGTGTACTAGGTGCCATTGTTACAACATAAGCTGTGATCTACATAAAATATGAATTCCTACCTCTAGAACTAGTTATTTTAGCATGTAATTTCCATTAAAGGTAACCTCCACCTATGCATTTTACATCTCTTCTCAGACTACATTTCCCAGGACTGGGACAGAAACAGAAGGCCATTCTTGCCAACAGCTATGTTATTTTTGTATAGAAGTATATAAGGCAAAAGAGGCTGAACATTCTTACCTCGAAGACACAGAAATGTGAGGAAATCCTCAGTCTTGGGCTTGCGCTTAGAGAGGTCGGACATCTGAGTAACTGGTGGGGGTAGCAATGGCTCCGCAATTTTAATGGGGGTTGTGCTCGGACTGTTTGGCTGGGATTGGGCAAATTTTCTTTGTGCGTGCAGCCTTGGCCTGTAAAAGAAAAAAAAAAAAAAAGGACCATAAATTTGGGAATATAAATGACAAAAGAACATACATTCTACATTATTAATTATGCTGCCAAAATTGTGTGCTGTAAATTGTCTCCACCATTGCCTCTCTTTCTTCTTACTGAAGGCCTGCATTTTGTTGAATCCCAGAGCAGTCAATTCCTTAATGGAAACTGCCTCTCTCCTTGGTCTAAAAAAACCTATTTGTAGCTTTCTGTATTTAAAATATACACATCTCCAGCCTTGATAGTATATCTTGGCTTAGCTAGAGAGGAAGGATGATAAAAGCTTTAGGCCTCCTGCATGGAATAATCGCATTCAGGATATGAGCATTCTGACCGCTGGCTGTGGGAAAACACAAAACGGAGCAAAAAACGCATTTTGTGCTCTTGCTGTGTTTTCCTGCAGACGTGGTCAGAGTATGCTAGTGCACATGCAGCCAAAGTCCCTTATACAATTGAAAACAGAGATTATCTGATCACTTGATAAAAAAATAGAAGATATACATACACACACAATATATATATATATATATATATATATATATATATATATATATACAAACTCTTTTTTAAACTGCATGGGTTTTAAAAAAAAGTAATGTCTGTTTGGAAACCCCAGTAACATTGTAGTAATTAGGCTATTTTCAGATTTGGCTGGTTTAAAGCAATATTTTAGGAGTTTCATCAAGAAACATACTGCAGGTTAAAACCTAGAGGCTTTTATAACTTTTAAGAAACTGACAGAATTTGCCAGCAAATGCTTTTGACTTCGAGAGTTGTGTCCTTACATTAAACAGACTTAACTTGTCCTGATGACAACATGAAGTGTACAAAAAACAGACCTCGCCTTTGGCACACCTGGCCTAACATGAAACTACTACATTACTAAGAAGCAGGGGAAAAAGCAAACAGATGAGATCACATAACAAAGGTAAATAATAAAATGTTTACATAGAGACCACTCTGGTAAACAGTTCAGAAAAAAAAATATACGCTTGTTAGATAATTTTACTAGTGATGTAATCCTGCTGCATACTATGTTCTTGTTTTCATTTGATATTTGCAGAATGGACAACAGGCTGGTGGGTGCATCTCACTGTCATCTGTGCACATCCCACACAACTGACATCAGATCAGTCTTGGACTTAAGTCGGATACACATAGGCAGAATGTCGGGAGACAATTGCCACTTATACACATGGGTTGAATGTCGGACATTTTTTTTGTCGGTTTGTCCGATGGAAGTCGGTTCCCTGTCAAAACACAATAGCTCAGCGGGGAAGATTGATATACTAACTTGGCAAAGTTTGTATAGCGGCTCTGACCAGGGCTGACTGACTTTTTTTTTCGTTCAACTAATAGCATGCATCAGGCTTTACATTGAAATTTGACCTTTAAAAAGATGTGTGCTTTCATTAAATAAATCCTGAAGAGATTTCTAATGTTCAGGTCTGTGCAAAAGTCTAAGGCAGGTGTTAAAAAATTTTGTAAATAAAGAATGCTTTCAGAAATAGAAGTGTTAATCGTTTATTTCTATCAATTAACAAAATAGTAAGTACGAACAGAAGAGAAATCCAAATTAAATCAATATTTGGAATGACCACCCTTCCAAACAGCATCAATTCTTCTAGGTACACCTGCACAGTTTTTGAAGGAACCCGGCAGGTAGATTGTTCCAAACATCTTGGAGAACTAACTACAGATCTTCTGTGGATGTTGACTGCCTCTTATCCTTCATTTTCTTCATGTAATCCTGGACAGAGTGGATGATGTTAAGATCAAGGGCCAAACCATCATATCCAGGACTCCTTGTTGTTCTTTACACTGAAGATAGTTTCTTCTTATTTTTTTTTTTTTTTTGTTTATTAATTTTCAAAAATACAAATCACACCATAAAATAATTTCATCCACTTACAATTTTCCCTCATTAACCTTCCCCTATTTATCTTCTCTCCTCTCCACTTAGTATATTCCCTAGTTTTCTTTAACTTGTTCCAATCCTCCCAGATGTTTACCCATTCCTCCGTCCCATCTTCTCCCCCGTTTCTTAAAGAGGAAGTAAAGTAAAAAAAAAAAACCGAGAAAAAAAAAGCCCTGTAAAGAGAAAGGCATAATGAGCTAGTATGCATCGCATACTAGCTCATTATGTAGTACTTACCTTAAAACGAAGCCCCCGCCGTGCCGCCACCTCAGCGACAGGACGGCGACATGTCCTGCCGTCCCGCTTCTGGGTTCGCGTCCTCCGGCCATCTGATTGGCCGGAGGCGCGATTGCATCACTCCCGCGCATGCGCGCGGGAGCCGCCGTTCACGGCACTGAGCTCTGAAGGAACAGCACGGGTGGCCGTTCCCTCAGAGCGCCTGCGCCGATGACATCATCAGCAGTTTGCGCTGTAAATATCTCCTAAACGGTGCAAGTTTGGGAGATATTTATAGCACCTATAGGTAAGCCTTAATATAGGCTTACCTATAGGTAAAAGTTATACAAGAGGGTTTACAACCTCTTTAAGTATTCCATAGTTCTTATTGTTCTTTTAATCCAGTCCCCTACTGTCGGGGCCTCGTCTTTCTGCAAATATAGTGGGATCAATCCTTTTGCAGCGTTCATTAAATGAGGAATTAAGGTTACTTTGTATTGTTTTACTGAGCTCTTTATACCATGGAATAAACAGTACCAGGGCTCTTCCGGGACCTCTACATTTGTATACTTTTTAATTTGAGCTAAGACCTCCTTCCAGGACTTTTTTTATTTTCGGGCATTCCCACCATATATGTGCCATTGTACCAACTTCCTTGCAACCCCTCCAACAATATTTTGATTTCTCCTTCTGATAGTTATGGGCTTTATCTGGGGTATTATACCATCTGGCAATACATTTATAGTTCATTTCTGCTGAAGAGTTTCCAATGACATTGGCTGCATGTTTGGGGTCGTTGCCCTGCTGCAAAATAAATTTGGGGCCAATCCCATGCCTCCCTGATGGTATGGTATGATGGATAAGTATCTGCCTGTTTTTCTCAGTAATGAGGATACTGTTGATCCTGACCAAATCTCTAACTTCTTTTGCAGAAATGCAGCCCCAAACTTACAAATTCTGACGCATGGAAATCCTTTTGCCATAGAAAGTAAACCACAACCACAGGTGGATCAGTGTGAAGTCACCTAATGAATCACTCCCTTCATCCTCTATTGTAATTCTCTCCTTGATGGCCCACTTCTACACAGGCTGCCCCCAGTCTATCTGCTCCTGCCAGACTCATCCACCTAGCCAACCACTCAGTGTGCCCCAACCCTTTGTGTCAATCCTTCCACTGGCTTCTCCTTACCAAATGCATAAAATGTAAGGAACTAACCAGTGGCGGCCCGTGCATAGGGGGCGCCAGGGCGCCGCCCCCCTACCCCTAAAGAAAAGAAAAAAAGAAAAAGAAGAAAAAAAAAAAAAACCGAACAAATAAAGTTTTGAAAAAAAAATTGTGTTCGCCGCTACCCCGGCCTATGTGGTGGCTATGGGGGGGGGGGGGGGGGGGGTTTTACGACCCAGAAGGGCGCCGACTGGCTGCCTTCTGGGGGCGTAACCTGAGCGCAAGTCATTGCGCTTGGGCACCCCCACTTTCCTGATATCCTGGCTTTCCTGATATCCTGGCTGTGATTGGTCCAGTCTACAGCCTGGACCAATCATCATCCAGGACATCCCATGGCCCCATGCTGACCCCGCTGACGTCGCATGGACCGGCATTGCAGAGAGCGGAGCGGAGAGGAGACCGGAGAAGAGGAGAGGGAGAAGCCGAGCCTCCAGGTAAGTGCACTGCTCTGTCGGGCACGCACGCATAGCTCTGCATTAGGGGACATGTACTGGTGGTCACTGCTCTGTCGGGGCACGCACGCATAGCTCTGCATTAGGGGACATATACTGGTGGTCACTGCATTGGAGGCACGCACGCATAGCTCTGCATTACGGGACATGTATACTGGTGGTCACTGCTCTGTCGGGCACGCACGCAAAGCTCTGCATTAGGGGACATGTACTGGTGGTCACTGCACTGGAGGCACGCACGCATAGCTCTGCATTAGGGGACATATACTGGTGGTCACTGCATTGGAGGCACGCACGCATAGCTCTGCATTGGGGGACATATACTGGTGGTCACTGCACTGGAGGCACGCACGCATAGCTCTGCATTGGGGGACATATACTGGTGGTCACTGCACTGGAGGCACGCACGCATAGCTCTGCATTGGGGGACATATACTGGTGGTCACTACATTGGAGGCACGCACGCATAGCTCTGCATTGGGGGACATATACTGGTGGTCACTGCATTGGAGGCACGCACGCATAGCTCTGCATTGGGGGACATATACTGGTGGTCACTGCATTGGAGGCACGCACGCATAGCTCTGCATTGGGGGACGTATACTGGTGGTCACTGCATTGGAGGCACGCACGCATAGCTCTGCATTGGGGGATGTATACTTGTGGTCACTGCATTGGAGGCACGCACGCATAGCTCTGCATTGGGGGACATATACTGGTGGTCACTGGCTGCACTGGATGCACGCACGCATAGCTCTGCATTGGGGGACATATACTGGTGGTCACTGGCTGCACTGGAGGCACGCACGCATAGCTCTGCATTGGGGGACATGTATAATTGTGGTCACTGCACTGGAGGCACGCACGCATAGCTCTGCATTGGGGGACGTATACTGGTGGTCACTGGAGGCACGCACGCATAGCTCTGCATTGGGGGACGTATACTGGTGGTCACTGGCTGCACTGGAGGCACGCACGCATAGCTCTGCATTGGGGGACGTATACTGGTGGTCACTGGCTGCACTGGAGGCACGCACGCATAGCTCTGCATTGGGGGACGTATACTGGTGGTCACTGGAGGCACGCACGCATAGCTCTGCATTGGGGGACGTATACTGGTGGTCACTGGCTGCACTGGAGGCACGCACGCATAGCTCTGCATTGGGGGACGTATACTGGTGGTCACTGGAGGCACGCACGCATAGCTCTGCATTGGGGGACGTATACTGGTGGTCACTGGCTGCACTGGAGGCACGCACGCATAGCTCTGCATTGGGGGACGTATACTGGTGGTCACTGGAGGCACGCACGCATTGCTCTGCATTGGGGGATGTATACTGGTGGTCACTGGCTGCACTGGAGGCACGCACGCATAGCTCTGCATTGGGGGACATGTATACTGGTGGTCACTGGCTGCATTGGAGGCACGCATAGCTCTGCATTGGGGGATGTATACTGGTGGTCACTGTCTGCACTGGAGGCACGCACGCATAGCTCTGCATTGGGGGACATATACTGGTGGTCACTGGCTGCACTGGAGGCACGCACGCATAGCTCTGCATTGGGGGACGTATACTGGTGGTCACTGGCTGCACTGGAGCCACGCACGCATAGCTCTGCATTGGCGACATGTATACTGGTCACTGCATTGGGGACATGTATGCTGGTCACTACATTGAAAGGGGGCATTTATACTGGTCACTATATTGAAGGGGGCATGTACTGTGGGGTTTGTGCTAGGGGCCTGTACTGTGGGGTTTGTGCTTAAGTTGTTTGAGCCTGAGGGGTTTGTGCTGGGGGGGGGTCTGTACTGTGAGGTTTGTGCTGGGGGGGTCTGTACTGTGAGGTTTGTGCTGGGGGGGTCTGTACTGTGGGGTTTGTGCCACTCTCAGTCCATGTATCCCACAATAGGATGTCTCTCACAGTATATCCCATAATAGGGCCCCTGTTCCCTATTATGGGATATACTAGTACTGATGGACCCCTTAATATGTGATATATTGGGAGAATTGGTTCACGCAAGCAAAATACAGGGGACAAAATGGGTGGAGTCTATAAGGGGTGGGGCTTCTGGGAAATGGGAGGGGTCAAAATGGAAGGGCGGGGTCTTGCGCCCCCCATCTTAAAACTTCACCAGCCGGCCCTGGAACTAACAAATAGCATACCAAGCCATCCAAACTCTGCCCACAGCTACAGCAACTTCAACCCATAATATCATCAAAACTATCCTCTTTGCTCCTCCCAAAGCCCCCTCTCCTTTTCCCATGCTCATCTCCACAATTTCTTCAAAGCCTCTCCCTTTCTCCACAACTCCTCACCCCATTTCATCTATCTTCTATTCTGTTTGTCTTCTGACAATCCTTGAAAACACATCTCTTTAGGGAAGGCTATCCCACCTGAAATTGTACTTTCTCTATCAAATCACTCCTAACAGTTATTACTGTTTGTACCATTTGCCTCTCCCTTTAGACTGTAAGCTCTCATGAACAGGGCCCTCTTAACCATTTTGCATTGTCTCCTTTACTTAGATAAGTGCTGTGCAAACTATTGGTGCTGTATAAAACCTGTATAGTGTATATTGGAACCTTTTTTTGCAGTTACACCTTTATCAAATCATTCTCTGCCTCCAGCCCCCCTCTTTGGCTTATACTTACCTATCCCCAATACAGCAAGACATGAGGACAAGTTTGTGCTTGAAAGTTTAAAGGAAATAATGGGATTGCAGCGCACATGCATGGGCTAAAACAAAAAATTTCTGACAAGCAGTCGGACTATCTAATCAGTGATATCTCACAAGATTAGAGACAGGAGTGTATGGCTGCCCATACATGTTCAATTTTTGTTGTACAATTTTCTGTTAGATTTACCACAAACCACATAAGAGGTCAAAGCCAAACAACACTTTCACTTGTATCCAATTAGGCAGGCCTTTGCACTTCATAGTTGAAGGTAAATTTCAAGAAAATTGTACAGAAAATTTTATCATGTATGTTATGGCAAGCCTTAAGCTGCCCATACATGGGGCAAATTGCAATCAGTTCCTGTTTTAACAGGACAAAATGCCCTTGGTGGATGGCCCTATCAGGCCGAAAGAGCCAGGTGGAAAATTGAAATAGAGTTAAATAGGTTCTCATGCTCTAAATGTCCATAGTGGCATGCATTACATATATATTATAAAAACAACTGACCATTAATACAAAAATTCTACAACTGCTAGCCAAATATTTTTAATTGGTAGTATGCATTTGCAGGTTACATAGCAACTTATGAAGGGCAACTGTGCTCACACGCACAAGGCTGCTTCCTTCTGTGGGATGTGCAAAGGGCTCAAAAGCTGGCAATCACAGCTGGTGGGATCAGATGCAATGGGATAGGCCCTTCTGCACTCTGCTAAAAAATATTTATGCAATGAGAAGGCAGGTTTAGGCTCATTACAGGCATTCTGTTGTAAAGGTTTGCGGTAATGGGGGTTGATGGATCCTGACTCTGCCCCTGTATTCTGCTGTGTGGTAACATCTCTGCCTTTTTCGGGCAGTTGATATAAAGTGTAGTTTAGATTTACCAATCATCCCTAAGACAGACATGCTTTGCGGGAAACCATACATTTTGCTGTAAAGATTTGCTTTATTGAGGAGCTGGGTTTTACCACACTAGGCTAAGTCAAGCTGTTCCAAAAACAATTTGCTTTTACAACTACTGGAGAGCTACAGAATCTCACAAAAGTAAGTACACCCCTCACATTTTTGGAAATATTTTATTATATCTTTTCATGTGACAACAATGAAGAAATTACACTTTGCTACAATGTGAAGTAGTGAGTGTACAGCTTGTATAACAGTGTAAATTTGCTGTCCCCTCAAAATAACTCAACACACAACCATTAATGTTGAAACCGCTGGCAACAAAAGTGAGTACACCCCTAAGTTAAAATGTTCAAATTGGGCCCAAAGTGTCAATGTTTTGGGTGGCCACCTTTATTTTCCAGCTCTGCCTTAATCCTCTTGGGCATGGAGTTCACCAGAGCTTCACAGGTTGCCACTGGAGTCCTGTTCCTCTCTTCCATGATGACATCACGGAGCTGGTGGATGTCAGAGACCTTGCGCTTCTCCACCTTCCATTTGAGGATGCCCCACAGATGCTCAATAGGGTTTAGGTTTGCTTGGCTAGTCCATCACCTTTACCCTCAGCTTTTTTAGCAAGGCAGTGGTCGTCTTGGAGGAGTGTTTGGGGTCGTTATGTTGGAATACTGCCCTGCGGCCCAGTCTCCGAAAGGGAGGGGGATCATGCTCTGCTTCAATATGTCTCAGTACATTTTGGCATTCATGGTTCCCTCAATGAACTGTAGCTCCCCAGTGCCGGGAGCACTCGTGCAGCCCCAGACCATGACACTCCCACCACCATGCTTGACTGTAGGCAAGACACACTTGTCTTTGTACTCCTCACCTGGTTGCCGCCACACACGCTTAACACCATCTGAACCAAATAAGTTTATCTTTGACTCATCAGACCACAGGACATGGTTCCAGTAATCCATGTCCTTAGTTTGCTTGTCTTCAGCAAACTGTTTGCGGGCTTTCTTTGGCATCATCTTTAGTAGAGGCTTCCTTCTGGGACGACAGCTATGCAGACCAATTTGATGCAGTGTGCGGCATATGGTCTTGAGCACTGACAGGCTGACCCCCACCCCATTTAACCTCTGTAGCAATGCTAGCAGCACTCATATGTCTATTTCCCAAAGACAACCTCTGGATATGACGTTGAGCATGTGCACTTAACTTCTTTGGTCGACCATGGCAAGGCCTGTTCTGAGTGGAACCTGTCCTGTTAAACCGCTGTACGGTCGTGGCCACCATGCTTCAGCTCAGTTTCAGGGTCCTGGCAATCTTTCTTTAGCCTAGGCCATCTTTATGTAGAGCAACAATTCTTTTTTTCAGATCCTCAGAGTTATTTGCCATGATGTGCCATGTTGAACTTCCAGTGACCAGTATGAGAGAGTGATAACACCAAATTTAACACACCCGAGACCTTGTAACACTAATGACTCACATGACCATCAGGGAGGGAAAATGGCTAATTGGGCCCATTTGGACATTTTCACTTAGGGGTGTACTCACTTTTGTTGCCACCGACAAAAGAGATTAATGGCTATGTGTGAGTTATTTTGAGGGGACAGCAAATTTACAGTTATACAAGCTGTACACTCACTACTTCACATTGTAGCAAAATGTAATTTCTTCAGTGTTGTCACATGAAAAGATATAATAAAATATTTACAAAAATTTGAAGGGTGTACTCACTTTTGTGAGATACTGTATATTAGATTAATGTCATCAGTGAGGAAATCTGTCCCCTTCTTTTTCAATTCCAAACACATTTCTATCGGTATAGAGACTATCTGAACTTAATTACTGAGAAATGGTGGATGAGTAGGCAGAAGATGGAGGTGAGCCGATGCAGAGGTACATAGAGCAGTGATGAAAGTAAGCAGCATTGGCAGTATATGAGCAAACAATTGAGTAGGATATAAAATCCTTGCACAAAGCATATCCTTTCATTCCTCAAATGCTTTACAAGGAATTGCTTGCAACCTTTTAGGTTTATATTCATGTGCAATTTATTGTTCTGAAGAATCAATGTTATTTCACATGGTGGTTTTTAACAGCATTTAGTGCCGTTATGTGAACTGGCATTGTGGCATTTTATCCTGAATTGCATGTGCATTATACATTGTACATTCCAGAGTTATTTTGATATCTATATATTTTTAGCCATGGAATGAGGTTTACAACAGGTGAGAATTCGGCCTTAGCACGTAAGCTTGGGTGATTAAACTTGTACACTGTCAGCTTTTTTTCCCCAAGAACCAAGTATTTGTTTAAAGTGGAACATCATTCCCTTCTTTGTTGTCTATTGTTCTACCATTTCCAAATTCTCTCCATACCAATGACTAACAGAATTTGGGCTGTGTCACAGGAAATATCACACAGCCATTTCTTGTCTCCTCCTACTGTTGTTTCCATGCCCCCCCCCCCCTTTAATGCTTTAGGCTACAGGGGTCGTGTAACAATCCTAAATCTACATGTGGATAATTACAAGCAGTGGAGTTATTTACTAGTTTCTACGCCAACTAACAAACTGTTGCGAGCTGAGCGGCATGCATGGATTTGAGAAAAGACATGGGAGTAAGCATTAGACACTAAGCAATGACTGCAATCCTGCCCACTGGCATTGATGATGACCCGATGCATCATGGGATTTGTAGTAGTCCTGCCAAATAAGGAACGGTTGTGACAGTGGCACATTCCTGATACTTCCTACCAGGGGTCAGGTATACCTGCACTTTGTATGTAAAATTGATGATGTCACAGACCTTTAAAATAACAATTTCTGTGAACATAAGTGAAATAAAAAAATCTGCTAGTTTTTATATATCGCTGCATATGCAAGCATGAAAAAGAAGTAAACATTGCAGATGAATGACTGAGAGCCGGTTCACATAGCAGCGACCCGACTTGCCGGGGCAACCTCGGAGAGACCTGCACGGACTTCGTATCATTGAAGTCTATGCAGGTCGCTCCAGGTCGCCCCAAAGAAGCTCAGGACCCTTTTTCTAAGTCGGAGCGACTTGTGTCGCTCCTATTAGAACGGGTCCTGTGCTAATCTATGGGCAGGTGACCCACGGCGACTTGTCAGGCGACCTCGCCCCAGTGTGAACCGGCTCTAAAGGACACTTTCAAAAATATTTGTCAAATATTGTCATTACTACTTTAAGTGATTGCAAATGGAAAAAAAATGTTTAAATAAACACATCATACTCATCTGCTCTGTATAATAGTTTTTCATGGAGCAGCCCTGATCCTCCTATTCTGGGCTCCTGGCCCCTACCCCTTCTGAGTGCCCCCATAGCAAGCCCCTTGCTATTGGAGCACTCATGTGGACTCGATTTGAGCCACTTGTGTGTGTCCATTTCAAGCTGTGATTGACAACAGCAGGACCCAATGGCTCCTGCTGCTGCCTCCATGTTCAGTGAAGGGGGGTAGGAGAAAGCCGCTGCTCTCAGGCACAGTGCTGGATTGAGATTGGGCTCAGATAAGTATAAGGTGGAGTATGGGGGAGCTAAAAATATATATATTTTTTTTACCTTATTGCAGAGATCGAACACATCAAGGTAAGAAACTTTCTGCCTTTACAACCACTTTAATCTGAAAGTGGTTCTATTACCATTTCAGGTATATATATATTTTTTTTAATACTTTAATGCACACATTTCACCAATATGTAGTATTCTCTCACCAAGAATGAAACAGATAGAACTATTTGCAACTTCAAGTAAAGGAATTATAAGTAAGCAAGACCATCTGCAGGACCCAGTTGCATTTCAGCCAACTTTGTATGAAAAACAGTGGAGCACATGCTGGAAAAGGAAGGCAATAAGAACACAGAACAGTCCTACAGATGTCTGCGAGCAGGCTTTTCTTGAGAGCATTTCCTCCACATGCACAGTAGACACAAAACAAGCTCTATATTCCTCACAAACTCACCTTTCACTGTCTGAACATGTGCCAAAACAAAAACAAAAGGCAGAATGTACATGCCAATTACAGAGTATGTAGTCGCACAGGTTAGGGTTGTTTATGTCAGATCACCTATCTATTTAGTAGCTAATATGTTAGATAAAGAGGTGGAAAATAGTAACTTTTGCAGTTTTAGCACTGGGTGCATGCTTGTGTTTATATTTGGACTTTTATTTTGTAAATTAAAAAATGAACAATCATTTGTGATGGTAGATTCACACCAGGTGTGGTAGGACTGTGCTGGGCGGCTATTCCAGTGAAGTCCCATCACAAGACAAGATAAAATGCCTTGTCTCCTCTCTGACCGGTTTACACCACCGTGTTGGGGTGGTGTGCGCTGAAAAAAGTATTGCATGCACTACTTTTTTTCAGTGCAATGCAAGGCAATCTACTGCCTCACATCATGCTGTGGCCAAATGAAATGTTATTGTGTGACATTTCAATAAAGTTTGTTTAAAAAAAAAAGTGAACAATGTAATGTGCTGCAATTGGCACATCAGCACTGCTGTCATCCCACTATACACCAGCCACTGAGTTCTAGCACAGCCACTGGTGTGAATGTACCCGAATGGTAATAAAAGTTATTTTATTTTTAGGTTTATACAACATTTTTGTCTCTCTTTTTTTTTTTTTTTTACAATTATGAATAGATTTGTTTTTGTTAGAAAATCCAAATAATGATTTTAACTTTTGAGGTGGGTAGACGGTCAATCACCATTGTCTTCACTTTAAACCTGTTCACCCTCAAACCTCTTCGCACAAACAATGGGTGTGAAGGTATTCAAAGTCATTCATGATCTCAGGGGCTGCTGTCAGGTCAGGGCAGCACTGGGGACAGTGCTTTTGATTTCTATATACAGTTGCACTGACAAGATTGGGACCTATCAGTGTTTTCTTACCTGCCCCCTACCCTCAAGTTCTTTTGCCAATGGGGGAGGAGGTGGGCAGGTGGTGTAAGATGATAGAAGAAAGATGCGAGTAGAGGGTGAGTAAACAAACCCAGCAAAGCCCTGATCTGACAGCACTCCTGTGTTCAGAAGCCGGCAGCTATTAGCTATATGAATACAGGAGGATGAGTTGAAGAGGGAGAACTAATACAACCACCATTTTCAATGTCTAGTAAGCTGCAATATTATTAATGTTTTTCTTCGGTTTAGATATGTTTTTATCTTTTTTTTATATTTTCATTTTACTTCTTGTCTGCATCTGCTCTCGTCGTGGATACAGGGCTCCCTAATTATCTTTTAAGTCATTTGTATCTTAGACCTATTAGCACACTTGTTTTTTTTGTTGGCTGGAGTCAAACACAATTCCAACCTAGGGAATTTATCCTTTTCTCATCCGCACAAGCTATACAATGGATTCAAACATCACTTTTAACAATTGGACAGCGTATTAATTAACACCCAAGTGATTCTTTTAAATTGTATGTAAAGTTAGAATTTGGTTAAGGCCCTTGTCAGTTTTTTTTTTTTTTGCTGTACGTGTCTTATCAATAAGATTTTCCAGAGACACAGTAAGAAGAGAAAATCTCTTCAAAGCAAAAGTGGTTTTGGAACAAGATTCCCCTTCGGAAGACTTCCCCTAACACCTCTTGTAACAACTTTAAAATTTTGGAGTTCCTATTACTTCCTGTACCAGAGACATTGGCCGCAAAAGGGCAAAAGTAAGAGAACAATCTCCCCAGCGAGGACACAATAATAAAAACTTAACAGAAGTTCTAGCCCTTTCACAGTCTCTCTAAAATTCTCTATTCATAGATTGCTCTATTTAGATAATGGATAGATCACAATAATTTACAGACATCATTTAAAGCATATTGATCATTCAACTTGCAAAGTACCGACCTAGAAATTTTCTGCAAACTCAACTTTTGGTAAATTTGGCACAATGTAAAGGCAGATAACATGATATTATCCTCAAATAGGTATGGTCCGAAACAGGTTACAGTTGATTAACAAAATATTAGCTTTGACCATCCATTTAGGTAGGTTTATTCTAATTTAAAAGTCTGTCTTCTAAGACAGCATCTGAAAACAGACTTTCATTATGGCATCCACAGCATTGTATAAACTGAGATAGCATTGAAATATCAGTCTACAAAGCGATTCAAACACTCCATTTACATTTAAAAGGTAAGCGGTTTGCTGTGATGGCTAACATTTGATCAAATTCTAATAAAGGAAATTATTATTTTAAAAAAATGGAATAAAGGAAAAACAGTACTTCTGTAAATCTGGCAGGGATCACTGATTTTAGATCTATTTAGAAAAGGGAAATGATCCTGGCTGCAGATACCATTGGAGACATAAATATGTTATTAATAGAAGAATAAATAACCTAAAAAAAGCTGACATTACAGGGTCTTAGAGCTGCACAATTCTGAATAAAATGAGAATCAAATTTTTTTGGTTAGAATAAAAATCACGATTTTTGGCTTAACATCATCTTCTACATTATACAAAAAATTGGGCTACCTTTACTGTTTAGTTTTTTTAAAAGTCATTAAAGTGTATTTTTTTCCCCCCAAAAAATGCGTTTTAAAGACTACTACGCAAAAACAGTGTGACATAAAAGATTGCAACGATCGCCATTTTATTCTCTAGGGTCTTTGCTAAAGAAAAAATATATAATGTTTGGGGGCTCTAAGTAATTGTCTAGCATAAAATACAGATTTTAACTTGTAAGCAACAAGTGTCAGAAAAAGTTATTCATTCATTTCATAAATTTAGAAGGAAATGACACACTGTAAGGCTCCATGTACACGGGACGCTGGAAATGGACGTTTAGGAGCAGTTGGGCGTTTTTTTCAGAAGTCCCTGAACGCAGCTCCATGTTATCTTATCTGTCCATGTACACATGGTAGTTTACAGTCATTTGCAGGCAGTTGCGTTCAGGGACTTTTTTTAGAACGCAATTATATTGCGTTCGAACGTGTGTTTCCCGACGTTTCAAACGCAGAAACGCGGCCGAACGTGACTAAACGTGACTGAACGTGATGAACCTACGTTCAGCCACGTTATACGTTTTTTTTCTTCCATTCAAAATCAATGGTTCCCTATGGGAGCCTATTGATTTGAATGGAAGGCGCACCGCAAGTCAGATCAGGATGATCCGACTTGCGGCGCGACCTGCACTGTGAGAATCTTAAGGGGGAACTCCACCCAAAAATGGGAAAAAAATTGCGTGGGGTTCCCCCCCAGGTTCCAAACCAGGCCCTTCGGGTCCGGCATGGAATTTGAGGGTAGCCCCACGCCGAAAAAACGGCGTGGGGTTCCCCCCAAAATCCATACCAGACCCTTATCCGAGCATGCAGCCCGGCAGGCCAGGAAAGGGGAGGGGACGAGCGAGCGGCCCCACCCCCCCTGGACCACACCAGGCCACATGCCCTCAACATGGGGGGGTGTTGGTGCTTTGGGGCAGGGGGAGCTCTGCACCCCCCACCTCAAAGCACCCTGCCCCCATGTTGATGAGGACAAGGGCCTCATCCCCACAACCCTGGCCGGTGGTTGTGGGGGTCTGCGGGCAGGGGGCTGATCGGAATCTGGAAGCCCCCTTTAACAAGGGGGCCCCCCAGATCCCGGACCCCCTCCCTGTGTGAATGGGTATTGGGGTACACTGTACCCCTACCCATTCACCCCATAAAAGATAGTGTATGTAAATAAGGACAGGAGACGTTTTGGAAAGTTTATTAAAAATCTTCATTCGGCTCTTCGGGGTCTTCTCCTCTCCGGGGGTCTTCTGCTCTTTTGCTGTCCGCCCTTCTGCTGTCCTCTCTTCTTGTCTTCTCCTCTCCGGGGGTCTTCTGCTGTCTTCTCTCCGTGGGGTCTTCTGCTCTTTTGCTGTCCGCCCTTCTGCTGTCCTCTCCTCTCCGGGGGTCTTCTGCTGTCTTCTCTCCGTGGGGTCTTCGGCTCTTTTGCTGTCCGCCCTTCTGATGTCCTCTCTTCTTGTCTTCTCCTCTCCGGTCTTCTGCTCTTGTGCTGTCGGCTGCCGGATCTCCTTCTTCCTCCGGTCCTCCTCCGACGACGTCTCCAGCGATTATGCCGGCCTCTGGTCTCTGCAGCTTATTATATAGCCATTAGGGGCGTGGCCGCCAGATGACGTCATCGGGAGACCACGCCCCTTGTGTCACATGTGACGTCACATGTGACACAAGGGGCGTGGTCTCCCGATGACGTCATCTGGTGGCCACGCCCCTAATGGCTATATAATAAGCTGCAGAGACCAGAGGCCGGCATAATCGCTGGAGACGTCGTCGGAGGAGGACCGGAGGAAGAAGGAGATCCGGCAGCCGACAGCACAAGAGCAGAAGACCGGAGAGGAGAAGACAAGAAGAGAGGACATCAGAAGGGCGGACAGCAAAAGAGCCGAAGACCCCACGGAGAGAAGACAGCAGAAGACCCCCGGAGAGGAGAGGACAGCAGAAGGGCGGACAGCAAAAGAGCAGAAGACCCCACGGAGAGAAGACAGCAGAAGACCCCCGGAGAGGAGAAGACAAGAAGAGAGGACAGCAGAAGGGCGGACAGCAAAAGAGCAGAAGACCCCCGGAGAGGAGAAGACCCCGAAGAGCCGGATGAAGATTTTTAATAAACTTTCCAAAACGTCTCCTGTCCTTATTTACATACACTATCTTTTATGGGGTGAATGGGTAGGGGTACAGTGTACCCCAATACCCATTCACACAGGGAGGGGGTCCGGGATCTGGGGGGCCCCCTTGTTAAAGGGGGCTTCCAGATTCCGATCAGCCCCCTGCCCGCAGACCCCCACAACCACCGGCCAGGGTTGTGGGGATGAGGCCCTTGTCCTCATCAACATGGGGGCAGGGTGCTTTGAGGTGGGGGGTGCAGAGCTCCCCCTGCCCCAAAGCACCAACACCCCCCCATGTTGAGGGCATGTGGCCTGGTGTGGTCCAGGGGGGGTGGGGCCGCTCGCTCGTCCCCTCCCCTTTCCTGGCCTGCCGGGCTGCATGCTCGGATAAGGGTCTGGTATGGATTTTGGGGGGGACCCCACGCCGTTTTTTCGGCGTGGGGCTACCCTCAAATTCCATACCGGACCCGAAGGGCCTGGTTTGGAACCTGGGGGGGAACCCCACGCAATTTTTTTCCCATTTTTGGGTGGAGTTCCCCCTTAAGATTCTCACAGTGCAGGTCGCGCCGCAAGTCGGATCATCCTGATCTGACTTGCGGTGCGCCTTCCATTCAAATCAATAGGCTCCCATAGGGAGCCATTGATTTTGAATGGAGGCAGAAAAACGCTGCTAAAAGCAACGTGGCCAAACGTGCAATAACGCAAATGGAAAAAGCTACTGAAAGCACGTTTAACAGCTGCTTTTTCCCGGCGTCAGAAATAGCTTTGCAGGACGTTTTTTCTAACGTCTCGTGTACATGGAGCCTAAAACATTGTGTTTATAGTTATCTAGCAGCCTTAATGTTGATAAACATATGCTGGAGATTTTTTTTTTGACAGCTGTGAGTGCGCAGAGAACAGCTCTATAAGAATCGAGGACATGCGGTTTTTAAGATTGTGAGGGGGGGGGGGGGTGAATCGAGATCGCGATTTTTTAACGATTAATCATGCAGCTCTACTCAGTCTGGAGCCCAGATTTTTTTGAGTTTGGGATGATATTTGCAAATGTTTGACTTTTTTTGGATCATTCATCATGAAAAATATTGATAACATTTATGATAAACAAGCTGTGGACACTGGGCTTGTTACAAATACCCAAAAAAACTTCAGTACACAGGGCATGTGTAATACACCTTGTAATTCTTCCCTACCACTGTCCATGTCCTGGCACTTGCCAGCAATTCCCAGCTGTCAAAATGACAGTTGAGAGTTGCTGTGTAAATACAGTAGCTGTAATAGCTGCTACTGTCAGTGGCTGAATAGAGAGATACAAAGCGATAGTTACGTTTGTACGATACCTACTGTATTCTGTTTAATTAATCTGCAGATCAAAGGTATGAACTTTCTAAATTGATAAAAATGTTAGTTAAATCTACTTGACAAATAAATTAAAAAATTGTTTATAATTTGTTCCTGTTTAACCCCTTTTTAACTCTTGGTTCACCCTAATCAGTGCTTGTTAAAGTGGTTGTAAACCCACTTTGTTGACATTTACCTATAAGTAAGCCTATATTAAGGTTTACCTATAGGTGCTATAAATATCTCCGAAACATGCACCGTTTAGGAGCTATTTACAGTGCATGCAGCCGATGACATCATCGGCGCATGTGCTCTGAAGGAACGGCCACCCGTGCCGTTCCTTCAGAGTCCAGTGCCGTGAATGGCGGCTCCTGCGCACATGCGCAGGAGTGATGTAATCGTGCCTCCAGCCAATCAGATGGCCGGAGGACGCGAACAAGGAAGCAGGGTGGCCGGACATGTCGGCCGCCCTGTCGCTGAGCGTGCGGCACTGCGAGGGCTTCGTTTTAAGGTAAGTATTTCATAATGAGCTAGTATGTTATGCCTTTGTCTTTACAGGTTTTTTTTTTCTCTTTTTTTTTAGGGTTTACTTCCTCTTTAACATCTCCTTTTTCCCTTAAAAATAAAGATTTTACTTCTAACAATGATGTGACGGAGCAGGTGGTGAGGTGAAATCTTCAGTGGGGCCTTAAGCAGCAACAAAACCCTTCCCTACTTCTTCCAAAAAAATGTTGTCTAGAGTTACACTTACTATAATAGGATTAAACTCATGAAATACTAATATCTCTCTAAAGCAGAAACCTAGAGGTCCTGAACAATCTTCAGATACAGTATTTACAGGAACCCTATAACTCGGTAACCCTATTATCAAAATCTCCGCAAGAACTTCCTGAAGCTGAAATTGGCATGGCCCTTTGTGTTTCCCTGTTTGCCTATAAACGGTGTTAAAAATGCCTAAATTATCAAAATTCGTCCATAGGGATCAGGAGGCTGCTTTAAAATCAAAATGTTCACAATACAGTATTCTGGGGTGTTTTTGGCTAGAGGACTCAACTATTGAGTCTCGAAAAGGATGAAACGTATCTGAGGAGCTCTTTACAGGTGGAGAACAGGAGCTGAATGCATATTTTACTAATTTTAATCACATTCATGTAACAGGGTGTCTTTATGCAGACGGCTGCCATTTTGTTGAAGTCCACTAGAGCCTGAAAAGTGCATCCTCTCTGTCTTGCACCAGTTTATTCACATACTGATCTGACTAATGCAGGTTTGGGGGGGGGGGGGGGGGGGTATTCAAGTAGTAATATTTTAATAGTTTTGAGCTACATATGCGTTGTCACATTGTTACATAATCGGCCATCTTACACACACACACACACATTACAAAGCTAGGTACACTTTTTTGTAATTAGGATCCCTCCCGAGCAATGCCATGCAACACTCAGTGTATGCATGTAGACCCATTGTTGGGTCAGCAGCACTAATACGAAAAAGGTAAAAATAAATATTTTATTTTGATAAAGCAGTGTGTATCATAAATAGTTGCCATAATCAAAATCAAATTAATTCAGCTTGACCTTATTCACATGGTACAATAAAAACAGCTGCTTGAGCCACAGTTTTTCCACCCACCAACTGTCCACCTAAAAGATAGCATACTGATGCTCAGGGTTGTCCACATGCCGCAGCAAAAATTTTACCCTCTCTGTGTTAAGCAGGGAGTACTACCACAAAACGTGACCCATTCAGGTAAATGGGGCCACACCAGAACCAGAAGTGAAATGCTCATGGTTGCAGAGTGGCATTTGCATACAAAATTCCCATTCAGCTGTCAGAAGAAAAAAAAAAATGGGGGAGCGGGGGGGTGACAGTATTTCCTTCTAAATGCTTAGCAGTCTCTGATCTACAGCACTCTTAAAAGTGATTCATCCTAGTTCGGTTTACAGCAAGGGCTCCTGCTGGCTGTGTGAATGAGCCCTTAGTGCACATGTGTCAAACACAAGGCCCGCGGGCTGAATGCGGCCCTTGCACCTCTCCTGCAGCTGCTGCACCTCCCTCATCTCTACTTGTCTCAGCTGCAGAGAGAACAAAACTCCTCTGCCAGATCCCGTGCAGCCAGAGAGAGGCTCGTCTCTACCACCACCACCCCCTCATATCAGCAGTTGGCAGTAGAGAGGATGACAACTTCTACAGATCCTATACCTCTCTGTGCAGCGGAAACACCCCCTTGTCTCTGCCTCCACTGGTCTCGGAATTCTGCAGACTCCAGCAGCTGACTCCAGCCCTCCTCTGGTCCACCTCCAGACCCTGCAGTTTCTGCTTCCCAGCTTCGGCTCTGGCTTCTTACCAGCAGCAGCACATGGTAAGGGGGATGCACTGGTTTAAGTAAGGGAGGGTGGGGGCATTTGACTTCTGATGGTGGTGAGCTACAGATAGAACCGGCTATCTGAGGGCGATGCTAATGCTGATGTGGCCCTCGATGAAATTGAGTTTAACACCCCTACCTTAGGGTATACATCTACTGGAGGAAAAATGCATTCAATATGAACCATAAACTTTGATTTTCCAGATTGTAGAACACTGCAGATTTTTCTTTAAATTAATAAAGATAATCATGACAACTACAACAGACAAAATGTAGAGCATAAGGATGCCCTTTGATCACTGTGATAAAATTGACTATGTGTATATTCATATATAACTGTAGGAGTTAATTGATGTCAAGCCTCTGGTGAGCAAAGCATTACTAATTATACTGTTTGATGGGCATTTCTCTCAACAGGAGATATTCACTTCAAGCTCCTTAATTACTAGAAAGTATGCTTATATAAACAAGTATTCACTACAGCTACTTTTCATACAGAATAAATGTGTTTCCTGTTAAAAGAAGTGTTAAGCGCCGGTTCACACTACCGCGACGCTACTTCCCGGGGTGACCTCCGAGATCGCGGTGCGAGCAGCGCGCCGCGACCTCGGAGCGGCCGCCACGGACTTCATAACATTGAAGTCTATGGCGGTCGCCTCCTGGTCGCCCCAAAGAAGCTCCGGACCCTTTTTCTAGGTCGGAGCGACTTGTGTCGCTCCTATTAGAACGGGTCCGCAGCTTCCCTATGGGAGGCGACCTGCGGCGACCTGTGAGGACCCAGCCAAACCTTTGCAAAGACTGTCAGGAAGGACAAAAAGACTCCTATCTTCTGAAGGACTCAGTAACCATCAGATAAACTGTTAATCGCCCAAATCGCCCGAACCACATCCAGAGAGTGCAAGGCAACCTCTTTGTGATGTTTAGGCTTAGGACATAAGGAAGGCAACACAATGTCTTCATTCAGGTGAAAATCCGACACCACCTTAGGAAGAAAAGACGGATTAGGACGCAGGACCACTTTATCCCTGTGGACCACCAAATAAGGCGGACAGGACAGCGCCGCCAACTCAGACTCTGCGGGCAGAAGTGACAGCCACTAGGAAGGCAACCTTCTGTGACAAAGAAAGCAGAGAAATCTCCCTAATATTCTCAAATGGAAGCTTTTAAAGAACAGAGAAAACCAGATTAAGATCCCACTGAGGCAACGAGGATCTTCTTGGAGAGTCCAGGTGATGCACCCCCTGAATGAAGGTGCGAATCACAGGCCAGAACACTAGCTATTGAAAAAGAATGAGGGTGCAGCTGCAGCAATTCACAAAATGAAATGAACAATTTTCACGTGAGATGATAGATCTTCCTAGAGGTCGATTTCCTGGCCTTCAAAAGGGTAGAAATCACCGAAGCAGAGAGACCTCTATCCCTCAACACCTTGCTTTCAACAGCCAAGCCATTAAAGCCAGTGACTGTAAATCAGGATGGAAGATCAGTCCTTGAGATAGAAGATCTTCTCGCAGAGGAAGACGCCATGGAGGATCCACAACCATTTTTTACCAGTTCTGCGTACCGAGACTGCCGAGGCCAGTCTAGTGCCAACAGAACAACCGGAATTCCTTCCATCGTCACCCGGTGAGGAAACCTTGGCAGGAGAACTAGTGGAGGGAAGGAATATATCAGGCGATACTGACTCCAAGGAGCCACCAGAGCGTCTGTGGCGTCAGCCAGAGGATCCTGAGATCTGGCCACAAACCTCTGAACTTTCCTGTTGAGGTGAGAGGCAAACAGATCAACCTCCGAAGTCCCTCACCAAGCACACAGGAGATGCAGGGACCACTCCCCCTGATCCAACACCTGACTCCTCAGGTAATCCGCTTGCAATTCTCCACACCCGGGATGTGGACCGCAGTAAGAGCCGGAACATTGTGTTCCGCCCAAACCAGAATCTCGGCCACCTCCTTTGCCCCAAGGGCACTCCTGGTTACCCCATGATGATTGATGTAAGCCACGGCTGTGGCATTGTCCGTCTGAACCCGAAACGGAGAGCCATGTAGCCGACTTGTCCAGTGAAGCAGGCAGAGCTCCAGGATATTGATCGGCAAGGAAGACTCTTCTGTTGTCCAAGTTCCCTGGACACAGAGCTTCCCCAGCACTCCACCCCAGTCTGACAGGCTGGCATCCGTGGTGACCACAGTCCAAAACACCAGCAGGAAGGACTTGCCTTGGCATAGTACAGGTGATTGGAATCACCAGGAGAATGTCGACTTCCTTGAACACTAGCCAGCAAGTGAGTAAAGATAAAAGAAAACATTCTGAAAAGAATAAAAAACCGAGACTGAAGTCCCAGCACAAAACCTAGGTCCTACTCCTGCTCTAAGCAGAAACAAACTGATGCGCTGAATAGTGCAGTGGGGGATTTATGTCTAGGGGACAGCCCCCTGGGCATGTGTATTCAAATTTTAACTTCCTAGACTACTCCTGATAGGAGGAGCATAAACCCACTTAGCTCATGGAGATGAGGCTGTGTCTGTCGACGAACGATGGAGAAAGCTAGAGTAATTACCTGACAACTCCTTTTCCAGGAATCCTCCAGGACGGTCACATGAGAGAGAGAGAGAGAGATAGGCTCCACCTCCTACAGGAAACACAAGAACACAAGTTTAAAACAAGCCGCCCTAGGCTGCCCCTTCAGTTGTATAAAGATTGCCTTGTTGTCAAACACGAATGTGCTGATATATGGACTTAGTATCTTACATCAATAAGGGTGGGGGTCTACCTTCCTGGAGGATTCCTGGAAAAGGAGTTATCAGGTAATAACTCTAGCTTTCCCCAGTCATCCTCCAGGATGGTCACATGAGACCCCAAAGATTCGTACCTAGGGTGGGACTACCGCCTGCAGGACCTTTCGACCAAAGGTTAGATCTTGGGCGGAGACCAAGTCGATCCTATAGTGTCTCACAAAAGTGGAATCACTGGATCAGAGAGCTGCCCGGCAGATCTGCTCGATAGAAACCCCAGCTCTCTCTGCCCAGGACGTGGCTATGGAGCGTGTGGAGTGAGCCTTCATGTTTGTTGGTCTGGCTAATTCATGGCTGTCGTAGGCTGCTTTGATTGTATTTCTAATCCATCTTGCGATGGAGCTTTTAGAAGCGTTTTTTCCTTTATGGATACCTCCGAATAGTACAAACAGATTTGAGACTTTTCTAAATTGTCTGGTGTCCTCCAGATAAGTCAGGGTGCACCTTCTGACGTCCAGGGTTGCAAATTTTTCTTCTCCCTGGTTTGCTGGATTTTGTCAGAAGGATGGCAAGACAATTTCTTGCGTACAAGTCTAAAGGGGACTTTGGGGAGGAATAGTGGGTCCGTCTTCAGTATTAGTTTATCTGGAAAGACCATGAGAAGAGGTTCTTTTATGGAAAAGGCTTGAAATTCACTGACCCTTCTGGCGGACGTGATTGTCACCAGGAAAGCCGTCTTCAGCGTTAGATTTTTTAGAGAAGCTTCCGCGATTGGCTCGAATGGTGCTTGGGTTAGTGCTCTGAGCACCAGGGAGAGATCCCAGGGATCCACATTTATGGCTTCTGATGGGTGTGTTTTGGAAATTGATTTGAAGAAGCGTTTAATTAGAGGGTTTACGCTGAGTTGGGTGTCCAGAAAAACCGAGAGAGCTGCCGTATGCACTTTTAGGGTGTGTACTACAAGTCCTGCTTCGGCTCCGTCTAGTAGGAATTCTAGTACTGTGCCAACCTCTTGTAGGTCTTTGTTTTTCAGGCGCATGTTATTGGCGTATTTATTACAAATCTTTCCATAGATTTTTTGTGTGACCGGTTTTCTGCTTTTCAGTAGAGTTTCTACCACCCTTGGGGTTAGTCCCTTTCTCCGTAGAATGCCCCTTTCAATAGCCACGCTGTCAACTTTAGGGTTTGGAGTTTGGGGTGGTGGGCTCCTAACTGAAAAAGAAGGTCTTCTTGTATTGGCAGAGTCCAGGGTTTTTCCTCTGTAATTTTCCCAGGGCCGAGAACCAGGATCTTTTTGGCCAGTAGCGCGCCACCAGGATTACTCTCACCCTTTCTGTCCGGATCTTCAGAGTGTTTTGGGGATTAGCTGTATGGGCGGGAAAGCGTACCCCAGCCTGAATGACCATGGGAAGCCTAGTGAGTCCACTCCTAGGGAGTCTTTTTTTCCCTTTTTAGAGAGAAGTATTGCTTTGTCTTCCTGTTGCTTGCTGAGGCGAAGAGATCCATCTCTGGGACTCCACACCTTTTGGTGATTCGGGAAAAAATCCTCCCGTTCAACTCCCACTCTGTTGGGTCTAGTTGTTTCCGGCTCAGTATGTCCGCCAGTATGTTGAGTGAACCCTTTATATGTATTGCTGATATCAAATGGAGGTGCGTTTCTGCCCAAGAGAGGAGCGTATGTGCTGTCTTCATTAGGGTTTTTGACCTTGTGCCCCCTTGGCGGTTGATGAATGCCACTGTCGTTGCATTGTCCGACATGATCAGGACATGTTTTCTCGTTACCATCTCCTGAAACGCCTGAAGGGCCTTCCATACCGCCGACAACTCTCTCAGGTTGGATGATGCTCTCATTAGCAGGGGGTCCCAGAACCCTTGTCTGGCTTGCTGCCCTATATGTGCCCCCCATCCGGCTGCACTTGCGTCCGTGGTGACCCGAACTTGTGTCACAGCCTGCCCCTTCCTAGGGTGTTTTTCCCTGTCCACCAGGTCAGTGTTTCCCTGACCATTCTTGGGATTAAGAAGACTTCTTCCAGAGAGTCTTTAATTTTTGTCCCAATCTTGCAGCAGATGGTGTTGTAGGGCTCTCATATGTAGTTGGCTCCACTGGACTGCCGGAATTGCTGCAGCCATGAGCCATAGGAGTGACATGACTTCTCTCCTTGTCCCCTGTTTCTCGGTTACTAGTTGGTTTGGTTTGTTGCACAGCTTTGTTATTTTTTCCTCTGGGAGGAGGATTTTCTGTTCTATGGTGTTTATGATGTAGCCGAGGAACGTGGTCACTTGGGCAGGGATTCTGCTTCTGGGATGTCTTCGGTTATATAGATTGCTTGTAGCAATTCTTCTGTTTCCTCCGCTGGGAAGAGGTGTTTAGGGATCTTTTGGGGTTCCATCGTTCCCGGGGCGTCGTTCGAATCGGAACTGGTTTTATATAGCAGTTCCCCTTCTGATTCTGAATCAGAGTCTGAGGAGCCTGGTTGGGGCACCGGTTTGGGTTTCCTCTTAGGTTTAGGGGTTTTACCCCGTGATGAAGTGAAGGGCTGGCCCTTTCCTTTCATGGCATTGATTGTTGATTGCAGGGACTACAGTGTGGATGTCATTTATTTTTTAAACTCCGTGAAGTCCTCTGCTAATGGTTTTGTTTCTTCAGCGACTATCTTTTTAATGCATTTGCTGCATAAAAGTTTGTCGCTTTTGGCCGGAAGCTTTGTACCCGCATGTGCGGCAATATTTCCTCTTTTTTGGTTTATCCATCCCCTCCGTCTGTTCCTGACTTTTGGTCTGCAAGAGAGAAATTCAAGGATCGCAAGTGGAAAAAAAAGGCAAGAAAGAAGAAGCAGGTGGGAGCGGGGGGAGGGGAGGGGGGGGGGGAGAGAAAAAAAAAACAAAAAGAATTGCAGAGGTAAGTGGTTTGGTCTTTCCTGTGAGTCTCCCCTCCCCCCCTTGGTATAGTCTGCCCCTGTCTCACTTACCGAGTGAGAGCTGGGGCTAGGCTCCGCAGCCTCTGGCAGTCTGGTACGGTCCTCCGCCATTGTGCCGCCTGGAGGGGTATCACTGTGATGAAAGCCGCTGATGTATAGCCTGGGCCTTGTTTTATATTTGAATTTCTCGCCAAAATTGCGTCTAGGGCCCGTCCCCTTGAAGTAAGGGTGTCCACCCTATTCTTTTAATGCACTTGCAATTTTCCAAGATGGCCGCCGGGTCACTTCCTGTGCTGGCGCCATCTTGCTGACATCACATCCGGTCCCGATGTCCGTGTTTGAGAGGACGCCGCGGGAGCAGGAGACACGGCTGCAGCGTTATGCGGGGAAATGGAGCCAGGACCTGCTGCTGCCATCTCCCACGTGAGCCCGACCGGAGGCTGAGGAGGTGACCACCGAACTGGGGGGGATACCACCTGGCGTCCCAGTAAGTACCTCCAGGGCTCTGCTCCCATCCCCCACTTAGCCTAAAGCGGGGATGGGAGGTACTAGGGAAAAACCCCTCTTTGGAAACCCCCCTCAGTTCCCCTGCCCGAGTCTTACCGGTCCTGCAGGGGAGGGTGTTTGGGTTTCCAGGCTGGTGGGGGGCTGCTTCCAGGGCCCCCCTCTGTCCCCCTTTGCCCTGTTACCTGAGACTGACGGCCTCGCCAGTCATGATTCAGGGGGGGCGCAGGGGGTACCCAGGGACGCCTGCCCTGGGTAATAAAAAACCTGTTTCCAGGCCTAAAAAAAACAAACTGGGGAGTTATCCCCTGGTGCTATGTTTGCAGGACGCAGGAAACACAAGAAATGAAGGGGCAGCCTAGGGCGGCTTATTTTAAATTTGTGTGCTTGTGTTTCCTGCAGGAGGTGGAGCCTATCTCTCTCATGTGACCGTCCTGAAGGATGACTGGGGAAAATACATTTTACTGAATTAAAAAAAAACGTTAACCCAATTTTTTTTGTATATTGTGAAGATGATGTCACACCGAGTAAATAGATGTCTAACATGTTACGGTTTAAAAATGCACAAACTACGGTACCTAAAAATCTCCATAGGCGACGCTTTAAACATTTTTAACAATTACCAGTTTAGAGTTGTAGAGGAGGTCTTTTTCTAGAATTATTGCTCTCGCTCTGGCGATTACGGCGATACCTCACGTGTGATTTAAACACCTTTTTAATTTGCAAGTGCGACTTGCGTTTTGTTTTGTGCGCAAGCTCACGGGGATGGGGGCGCTTTAACCCCTTAGCGCGGACGGGACGCAAATATGCTGCCTCGGCTTTAAGGGGTTGTACCAGGGTGATGCCTGCAGCTAGAGGCATCATCCCAGTACCGTTGTTTAGAGCCGACAGTCAGTTTTCTTGTAATAACAACCGATGCGGCTGGTTGGAGTCCCGAACAATGCCGAATTCGGCTGTCATCGGGTCTCCGATGTAAAAACCCGGATGCAATGTCAAGCCCTAAAGGCGCCAGATTAAAAAAAAAAAAAAATGAAAGCATTCAAAACAGCCAAATTTGGCGTTTTGAGTTCTTTTAAAGTGCAGAGGAGGGGTCACATTTATTGCTGTCACAACAGTAATAGGCAGTGACAGGTACTCTTTCTGGAGGGATCTGGGACCCCAGACCCATCCACTGCACTTCAAAGTATTCAAAAAGCCGAAATCTGCATTTTTGAATACTGTCAGTTTTTTTTTTTTTTTTAAACGGCACCATTGGCAGCCAAGTAAACCGGAAGGGACGTTGCTTCAGGGTTACAAGATCGGAGACCCGATCGAAGCCGAATCAGGCTTTGTTTGGGACTCCAAAAAGCCGGCGGACATGTCGGCTGGTTGCTCGGGTCTCCCGATGGGATGGGCAGAGCCCCGGGAAAACCTCTTCAAGCCGACATACAGGTACATCGGTTTGCAGGAAGTGGTTAAACCAATTACCTGATCTGCAGGATTCTTTTACTTGCAGTATATTAAAAATCGAATAGAAGGTTGCAATTTATTTGTGTTTTCTTTAATTGTTCTTGAAGAATAACTGCCAGAAGTTTAAGCACACTGGGGTAGATTTACTAAAGAAAAATAGACTGCACCTTACAAGTGCTGTAGTACTCTGCAAGTGCAGTTGCATTTATTTTCCCCAGAGCTTAGTAAATGAGCGAGAGCTCTGTTGATTTCCATCATCTAATCATATGCAAGCAAAAATGCTGCTTTTTTTTTTATTCTCTTTGCGCCTGATTGGGTATTCTTACAAAAGTGATGTTTTACCATAACTATGGGGGGATGAGTTGATAAAGAAAGTCAAGAAAATGTAAACTTAATCTTAAGCCTCGTACACACAAATATTTTTTTTTTTATTGAATAAAAACTGACAGCTCCGGTTGGAGGCACTGTAATAACGATACAAAGTTAGTACGGTGATCTCCCCTGCTGAGCTGGTTTGTTCTGACAGGGGAACGGCCCGCTGTAGGAACACTCTGATCATCGCACTCAGCCATTGGCTAAGAGCGCTGATCGTGAGCTGGTCGGCTGCTGGTTTTTCAGCTTGCTTGGCTGGCTTCTGTCGGACCAGCTGACATACACACACGGGCCGAATGTGAGCCAGTTTTTATTGAACCCGCTGATGTCTGCCCACATTCGGCCCTTGTGTACCAGGCATTAGTGTTGTTTCTTTCACAGCTCTCACCTGAGCTGTAACCTTCCTGCTCTGCCTTATTTCTCAGAAACCACAAGCATAAAGAGCAGACGTCTATCAAAAGCTATATCTCATCTTGTGCTATTTGCAGTGCTCTGTTTTTTAAGTACTATAATTTAACACACATTTTGCTATCAATTCTTTAAAACATTTTCCCTCATAGTTATTATAGCTCTGCAATGGCTTGTGATTGCTTTGTTATTAGTCCTTGTTCCCACTTCTGTGGCAGAATAAATGTCAGGATCTGACAACTACATTAAAGTGTTTGTAACCCTAAAAAAAACTATATCTATATCCTGTTCCTTAGTTTTAAAGCATGTTAAACAGCACAGTGCTTGTGCTATGTAATTTGTCCCTTTGTTTAATGTAATATACCTGGCTGATCCTGCCTGTTCCTGTGTCCTCCCTGACTCTGCTGACCACTATAATCATGGCTCCTGATCCATGATACAGTTGTCAGCTTGCGTACCTTCGTCATCACGCTCTCTATTCTCTGCTGTCTCTCCCTCCCTCCCTGTCAGTTCCGATGCCTGTGTGTGAGAGCGATCCCCCTCCTTGTCCCTCCCCTCCTACTGTTCTTCCCTGTCACTTGAAATACCTTTTAAAAGTAGCTTGTATCACCTCTGTTTTATCAGGATCTAAACTACTAGATTTTCTAAATGCCTTATCTCACAGTGGTCACATGACCTTCCTCTGCTGGCTGGCTGTCAGAGGGTTATCTCAGCCCCCCCCCCCCCCCCTTGCATTCCTTACATGGGGATGATTGAGCAGAGAAATGTCACTGACAGCAAGCCATTGCTGTGAGATAAGGTATTTACAATATGAATTTTTATAAAAGGGACACATATTGCTGTACATCTTGATTAAACAGAGGGGGTGGCAGTGTTTTATCATCCTGACTTTACAACCATTTAAATATTAACCTACATAATCTGCAACCATAACATACTGTCAGCACACTACTTGAGCAGAATTAAGGCAGCTCACGTGCTGTATTATAGGGTGCTTGTGCTGTGGGAAGCCTGCCCATTCTTAAGTTAACCTTACACCAGTAAAATTTAGTTTGAAAATGTTAGTTTTTGGACTGTTTGTGCAATTTTCTAAAAGCAGTGTTTCTGACTATAGTAATGAGAAAACTTGAAATATCAGAAAATAAAATTTTGCTCAAACGAAAGGAATTGAAACTCTGAATGAGTTTTTCGCTCTTGAAAAATCACACATATTGTAATGAAATTACATTAAAATAAATAGGTCTGGTTGAAACGGCTAGGGCTTTCTAATTTAGTTAGTTAACTCTAGTATGGCAAGATAGAATTTGTATGGACATCGTTGTGCTTCCTTCTCTTTACCTGCACACACTATGTCATAGTTCAGGAATGAATGAGCGCAGGGTTAAAACTACACATTCTGTATGTAGAAAACCAAAATATAAGAAAAAAAATATAAATAGAACTACCAACCTTTTCCTTACTGGCCCATCTTCCGAATCTGAAGAGGTTACACTATTGGTGAGTGAAGACCCTTGAGATGTGTCATCCTTCTCAGTTTCCGAAGATTGCCCCGATCCTTTAGACTGTCCATTGAGAAGAAGACCTAGAGAAAAGAAAAATCTAAAATTAGACTTGAGCTACTTGCTAAGTAGTATATGGTTTATACAATTGCATGAGTTAAAAGTAATTGTAAAGTCTCTTTTTTTTTTTATAACAGGTTACCTTACCTGCTCTGTGCAGTTGGTTTTGCACAGAGTGGCCCAGATCCTCCTCTTCTCGGGTCCCTCCCTTCTGTTGAGTGCTCCCACAGCAAGCAGCTTGTTATAGGGGCATTCAGACACGGAGCCATGACCTGGCCCCACCCCCTCTCTCTCCTGATTGACTGACTAACTTTAATTGACAGCAGCAGGAGCCAATCGCGCTGCGCTGCTGTCTCGGAGTCAAGGACAGCTGAGACACTCCTGCAACATTGCTGGATAGAGATGGGCTCAGGTAACTTAAGAAGGCTGAGGGGGTCTGCCACACATAGAAGGCTTTATCTTATCGCATAGAATGCATTAAGAAGAAAAAAAACATCTGCCTTTACAATCCCTTTAAGTAAAGCTGCCCATAGATGGTTCAGTTTTTGTTGTTCAACTAGTGGGTCAAATGAAAAAAAAACTGACTTGATTTGATGTGGATGGGGGAATGTACCACCCCCACGAGCCTTTGTATTTTGACAGCAGGGACACTCTACCACCATCGAAATACACTGATCCGCACCGCTGGCTATAGATTGAGTCCAACAGGCTGATTGTACCTGTAAACCACCCTGCCTATACACAGATTGAAATTTGGCTGGTCCCTATAAAACCAGACAAATTCCAATCCATGTATGGCCAGCTTTAGGATCATATGTGGGTGGAAGAGCAAGTCTTTAAAATACAAGCATGGTGTTTTCGGGTTTACTTGCTTTCTCACTTACTAAAGCACCTATGACATCATTTAAAGGGGTTTTAAAGGCAAAAGGTATTTTATCTTACAGCATTCTATGCCGTAAGATAAAAAACCTTCTGTGTGCAGCAGCCCCCCAATACTTACCTGAGCCCCTTCTCTATCCAACAATGTACACAAGTGCCCTCGGCCGTCTGAAACTCTCCCTCCTGACTGTCTGAGACACAGCAAGGGCGCCAATAGCTCCCCCTACTGTCAAAGTCAGTTAGCCAATGAGGAAAGAGAGGGGGCGGAGCCAAACAGCAGCTCCGTGTCTGAATGAACTGAATGGTATCTGTGACTCGGGTGCACCCATAGCAAGCTACTTGCTGTGGGCGCACTCGACAGGAGGAAGGGGCCAGGAGCACCAAAGAGGGACACGAGAAGAGGAGGATCTGGGCTGCTCTGTGCAAAACCATTTCACAGAGGAGGGAAGTATAACATGTTTGTTATTTTTATTAGAAAACAAAAATGAACCTTTAGTATCATTTTAAGCCATCAAGATAAATAATGCTAGGAAAAACAAAAGATTTCAAGGGTAACTTTACTTAAATGAATCCCTTGTCATGCAGTCCCCCATCAGCATAGTGACTAAACTCTGCAATAAATAGGAATGTGTGAAAAAAAACATACCGATGCTTCCAAAAAAATTTCATGCATTACATGTGCTATAACCAATATTTCTCAGTCAATTTTCAACATTTTCACACATGAAATGGTGCTGACACTGTGCTTACAGGGTTTTGTTTAGGGATGCTGGTAAGTTGAACAGCTTTCTAGATCTCCTAGAGATTTTCCAAGGCAAAGTAAGATATCTTTGTTGAATTTTCCCTCCATCTCATTATTATCAGCAAGAATTTTCACTCCCTTGTACCTCCAGTGATGGTTCATTTACTCAAAATGGAGAATCACAAGTGAGAACTCCTTGTTAAAGATTGATGTGCAAGCAGAGGTAAGAATAAAAAGGCAGAAAGTAATTTCCAGAAAATTCAATGAGAAACCGTATCCGATTCTTATAGTTTCTGTGGGGATTGATGCTTTAAAAGCTGACTTAGTGTGAGTGTGAGTTCAAAGAAGAGGAGCACCAGAGCTCAAAATAAAACTCAAAGCACATAGACTATGACAAGAAACTGTTTATTGTTTCCAGTGTGCAATAGCCAAATGCTGTACCTCACATGAATAAAGGTAAATGAAATTGCTTTGCTCAGCAACCAGTCTGATTAGGTTATTATCTACAGTAGGTTACAAAATGAAAGCAGGCTTATGGTTGGTCAATATGAACAAATCCTCCCATTTTCTTTCCTTTGGAAGTTATACAAAAAACCCTATTCCCCGGTATGGATGTATGTAATATGAACAAAACAGTACAATGTTCACCTGTGAAATTCAGTATTTTTTTTTTTACTGTTGAACCACATAGAAGAGCAGCAGGAAAGTGTGGGGGCATAAAGTGAAACAAAAGATGTACAAATACTAAGGTTTCCTTCTAATAAAATACCAGCTGAACAATCTCAACTGTACTCCGTTACCTGCGGATACCCTCCACATATCCTCTATTATGCACATACTGGTTTCTGTTAGGAAGTTAGTTCTTTGCCCAGCACCTTTCCACACCACACTGTTAGCTGCCAAATGTGATGGGCTGCTTCACATGAAGGGCAAACAAGTGGGACAAGCCACAAGCTCCAAAACACTATTCAATTTGCCAAATGGCAGGGTTGCCCACTAGGTTGCCATTTTACACTTTAAATCTAGCCTGTAGCAAGATACATAGTAAAGGTCGCAAACAAACTTTACTGTAGGCACTTTCAGGTGACAGACACACCAGGAGGGCCCAAAGCAGGAAGTATTCTGTTTTGCAAACAGTGTCTTAAAGTGGACCTAAATTTACCAATTTAACAGTTTCCTAAAACACTTACTTTCAAGGCACGCAGTGAATAACTGTCACAGATGCCAGTGTTCTTAGTTAGCTTTCAACTGAACTATCCAGCCATTAAATGGCTGGTGTCATAGCTGATAACATTTGTAACACCCATGGCTAATATGGATCAAATAGAGGTTAAGGTGGCAGCTTCCTTGGCTGGAAAAGAGGCCCCCCATGTACCATGTTCAAAGTAAAATTGGACCCCCTTCTAGATTGTAAGCTCCAACGAGCATGCCCCTCTAAATCCTCCTGTATTGAATTGTATTGTAACTGTATTATCTTCCCTCATATTGTAAAGTAGGGCTGGGCGATATGGCTGAAAACTGTATCACGATCTCAGTGTTTCATATCGGTCGATATCGATAATTATTGATATTTTTTATTACCCATTTAAAATAAGGACCCTAGGGTGAGAATGCAGGGCGACGGGCATGGTACAGGAGAATGCAGGGCGACTGGCATGGTACAGGAGAATGCAGGGCGACTGGCATGGTACAGGAGAATGCAGGGCGACTGGCATGGTACAGGAGAATGCAGGGCGACTGGCATGGTACAGGAGAATGCAGGGTACTGGCATGGTGCAGGAGAATGCAGGGTACTGGCATGGTGCAGGAGAATGCACGGTACTGGAATGGTGCAGGAGAATGCAGGGTACTGGCATGGTGCAGGAGAATGCAGGGTACTGGCATGGTGCAGGAGAATGCAGGGTACTGGCATGGTACAGGAGAATGCAGGGTACTGGCATGGTACAGGAGAATGCAGGGTACTGGCATGGTACAGGAGAATGCAGTGTACTGGCATGGTACAGGAGAATGCAGGGTACTGGCATGGTACAGGAGAATGCAGGGTACTGGCATGGTACAAGAGGATCCAGGGTTGTGGGCATACTACAGGAGATGCAGTGCTGTGGGCATGGTACAGGTAGACCATGCCCGCAGCACTGCATCCCTTGTAGTGTGCCCGCAGCCCTGCATAATGGCAGGTAGTGAAGCTGTTTCACTTACCTGTTCCAGAGGCGCCTTCATTTTAAAAATGGCGCCGCCCGGCGCCGCCACATCATTGCGCACGCGCCGCCACCGCTCGTGTAATTTCGGCTATTCCCGGCCTCTCCCGAGCGGCGGCGGCGCGTGCGCGGTGACATGTATGCGACGGGCGGCGCCATTTTTAAAGCTTAAACCCGTCGGAGCGGACTTTTCGTTTTATCGTTCAAAGTCTTTTATTGCTATTGAAAATGTCACTATCGCGATACATATCGTTTTATCGCCCAGCCCTATTGTAAAGCGCTGCGTAAAACTGTCTGCGCTATATAAATCCTGTATAATAATAATATACTGTACATGATTTTGATTTTGTATTTCATTAGCATTAACACACCAGTTTTTTTATTTTCCTGCATCTCTCCCCCCCCCCCCCCCCCATTGTATAGTTGTATCCCCTGGTGATCCAGTCGGTAAATGTGTCATTCAAATTCCTTAAAGGGCAAGTCTACTTTTAGCAACATGTTACACCCATATACAGGGTAGAACATGTTACATTTTACTAAAGCAGCAACACAACCCCCTCCTCCCCCTCATGATCCCCCATTGTGACAGCAGGCGGAGGATTCCCTCCCTGCACCGCCTGTCATTTAAAAATAATGTGGCTGTGCAGGACTCTGCCCACACAGCCGCATCATTAACACAGGTCTGTGAAGGAATGAATTACAATTCATTGTAGTTCTTAAAGGTTTTTCTAAAGCCTAAACATTTTTGACCTTAATGCATTTCTTTAGGCATTAGTATTTCCCCTCACCCCCCCCCCCTTTTACTTACCTGAGCCCTCATTTGATGCGGCACTGAGCACGTCTGCACGTCTCTCCCCAGGAGCCATTGGTTCCGCTGCTGTCAATCTTAGCCAGTGACGAGTGAGCAGGGGCAGGGCCACGTCCCGATGTGTCAACGGACACAGCACAAGTGCCCCCATGAAAAGCGCCTTCCTGTTGGGGTACTGGACATAGAGGAGGAGCCAGGGGCACTGGTGGGGGACCTGAGAAGAGTTTTGGGGCTGATCTGAGCAATTCCAGGTTAAGTATAGGAATGTTTGTTCTTGAAAAAAAAAAAAAAATTACCTTCTCAACCACTTTAATGAAGTGCAAGGATGCTAGTGAGCTCCCTCGTAGTTCATTGATTCTGATTCTTCCTGCACTGTCTGAGTCTGACACTGCACCAGGATCTGCTGATTGAGGGTGCAATGCTCTGCAGGTGCCAAAGAAAAAAAAAAAATGCTCGTTTCTTTTACCTGCAAAAAAGTGTGCATTTTTTCTTTTTTTACAAAAAGGTAACTCATTCTTTATATAGAGTCCAGGAATGACCATAGCAACCCTAAATCAGGAAGTGTACTACTGCCTTCATTACCAGGTAAACAATAAAGGGAAAAAAAAAAAAAAGAAGGATAACCATTTGCCATTTGGGACCATTTTGACATTTCCCACATGCATGTTAAGCCAGTCATACATAGATCGAAATTTGGCTAGCTCAGCAGGGACCAGCCGAATTTCAATCCATGTATGGGCAGACTGGTTGTACACAAATGATATATATATATATATATATATATATATATATATATATATATATATATATATATATACACATACACACAAAAAGCCTGTCAAGTTTCTCCCGAATGATCAGCAGGCTCCCTACTGTCAGGATACAATACCACGGTAGTAGGGATTCCCCCCAATCCCACATTGGATGGAGGAATCGAGGCATCATCTTTCATTTAAAAGGTTGCCTAATGGGAAAAAATGGGTAATGTATGAACTGCCTTAAAATCAGATTGGCCAGGTGACAGGGTCTCTTTAAAGAAAACAATGAACCATTCTTATTAGCCCTTTAACTGCAGAAACACTCTCATTTGAATAGTGCAAAATAAGCATTTTCTTGTGGACAATTCCATTTTCCAGATATGTCTCAATTGTGAACAATTACCCTTCTCAGTTTCCAATATGCGTTTATCACAGCAAGTGGCTACTGAGTGTTCAGTGTTGCAATACAACAGTGTACAATGGAATGTAAAACATCACTGCACTCACCAAAGCAAATATACTGAACTGGGATATCAAAAATTATATATGGCAAGGTTGCATGGAGCTAGAAGAACCCTGGCACTGAGACACAGAAAGTAGAGATTTGGCTCTTTAACGAAACCATTTAAAGAGGTTTTTTTTATAGCCTGTGCAACTTTATACACCTATGAAACAGAGATAATTCCTCTAGGCATGACTGGTTCCCTTTGTTAAACCACCTAATGATATTTATGTAACACAAATATTAAAGGTTCCTGAACACTATGCAAACATTATTGAAAAGGCTTTTTGGCAGAAAGATTCTAATTTTAACTGCTGTCATCAAGTCTACAAAAATGAATTTAGTATTCACAGAAGAGTAGTTAGGACCTTTATTACCCGCAATATTTTATAATAAGATTGTAGATCAGAACATTAACCAAAAGAAAGTCATTTGAAAGCTCAGCACACCAACCTCAGTCGCTCAAGTACTGAATTCAAACATCAACAAAATATTAACTAGCAATAACTTAACAATGCAAACCAACAAAACCACCACAAGTACCGTACTTTAAAAAAATCATTTAAACTATTATCAGAGTAAACAAACACTATATTATAGTGATTATAAAAAATATCACATTGATATTTGCTTGGTATCACGGTGGCAAGATTAATGTTAATCCTCAATAGAGACGAGGCAAGTAAAAATATTACTGGCAAGAAATTAGAATACATGAGTAGCACCTTCCTACATTCAATGAATTAACCTTATGCCTCTTACACACGATCAGATAATCGGACGACTTATCGCTCGCATTTGTTGCAGGATACTAGTATCAAATTCAACAATGTGTACTATGACTTTTTTCGTACGATTCTGGAAAAGCATCCTGGTTGCGTAGCTAAGTATCGGATAGTGCAAAACAAAAACAATGGCAGCCAGGTTTTCTCCGTTTATTTTCGTGTTTCCGATCATGCTTGGTCTTTGTTTATCGATTCTTAGCGAACACATACTGTACTGATTAAAACGATTGCCGTTAACTAGGCTATCGTACGACAAAAGTTTTCGTGTTTGTCCCTTCGGATTTTGTACGAGGCATTACACTTTAGTACTCTGCAACTTTTGAATACTCACCAGAATGCTGCCCTGCGTTTTATAAAGAGATGGTATAAGAAGCAGAGACAAGCTACCTTTGACCCGTAACTGGTACCCCTGAGACTGAGGAGGACTAGCAGAGTTTGGAGCAGTGTTCTTCTTAGTGTCTTACATATTCAAGTTTAAATCATTGCACTCCAGCACTAATAGGTCTACTCAAAAGGAACCAAAGTATTCCCAAAATTGTCCTCCTAAATACTGTAATGTCAAAGTATTCCAATCCCAACTCATGCTAGAAAACTGTTAGATTAACCGTTCACCTTTACAAGCCCCAGGCCATCCTGAATGCAAGTGTTTTAAGAGCTAAAACTCTGTAACCACCATATTTGAAGTACAAAATCATCTTGCAGTATATAATTATACACTTGAGCTGTATACAATAAGCAAATTCTACCTCAATCCTTTCTAGATGTTCCTTCCCGCCCTAAAAAACTCTAAGATTAAAGGGTAAGTATATACCACAGCAAAAATTTACACGTTTTTTCCACTTCTTTACAAGGCCTGCCTGAGGCCAGTGCAGTGTTCATCATCATCTAGTTCTCTGAAATTCTCTAAATTACTGGGCCTGGTGAGCAGATATGTCTGAGACAACAGACAAAAATGGCATGGTTCCTGTCTTCTGTGTGCCAAAGTAAATTAAAGGTTGTATTTGATATTTTTAAATGTTAAGTTTTTATTAGGGAAACACTGTCACCAGGTAACACTTTCAGGCTGCTGACAAACATAAAATGCCTAAAATTACTTTTACCAATGCTAATCCTGCTAAAGCAATTGACTACAACTCTAGTCAGTAATAACCCTGTGGTTTTCCTCAACCTGCATTTGCATCCAGCATCATCTGCCCATACACACGTGCATTTTTATACAAGTACTAACATATGCAAACAGCCACCGATATCTTTGGGGGGCTGTACGCAGCACCGGTGGCTCCAAGGCAGGGAAATATGCCCAAACGTTTTGTTGCATGGCAACGGGCACTCATGTGCATGAGGCCAAAGGAGTGTCAGAGACTCTCTAGTGGGCCCTGGCACTGCTTGTGAAACTTTGAAAGCCTGAAACTGTGTGCGAGAGAGTGTTCCGATTCTCAGAATGGGAGAAAATTCAGCCTGTTCCCAGCTGTCACTCTGAGTTCTAGAGGCTTCACGAACAGTAGTCAGGCACCTTGGTAGGACATGGGGGGAGGAAGTGGGGAGGGCTGTGCAGAAGTATCAGGAGTTGAAGTTCACTGTTACTGGAAAAAGGGCTGATGAGTTTCTATGGAAGGGCAGCATCCATAATTCTTAACCGTAATAAATGGATTTTTGTAAGATCTTACCGTAAAATCCTTTTCTCTTAAGCTCATTGACAGACGTAGTCTTCTTGATTCTCAAGAGCTGGGTTATGTTGTCTCCGCAGGAGTAGGACTAGGCAGAAAGACAAAACGTTCTGGCTCCACCTTAGGGGCAGTCCCTGAGGGTATATCCTCCCTCTCTCTGCTACAGGGAATCAGTTCTGTTTTAAAGCAGTACAGAGAATTTAACCCAACCCAACTCAATGATAGAGGGGCGGGTACTACGTCTGTCAATGAGCTTAAGAGAAAAGGATTTTACGGTAAGATCTTACAAAAATCCATTTTTCTCTATCGCTCATTGACAGACGTAGTCTTCTTGATTCTCAAGAGCTGGGACATCCTGAAGCAGTGCCACAAAATGAGGGGTGGGATTGACAGAATCAAAATCCAATCTAGAAGGCCCAACCGGAGCCAACCAGAAGTATCAAAGGACTCATCGAGTAAACAGATGAGACCTACCCCACAAATCCTCGAGGTGGACCAACAGTCTCCTCAAACAGTGGCCTGCAGGAACCTTGCAGCCAGAAGAGGCATCTGACGATGCCATCACATAAACCTTATACAATATTGTAAAGGTATGAACCGACTACTAAACAGTCGCCTTGAAAACCTGAACCACTGACGCCTGATGGCGGAAGGTCCAGGAAACTCTAAGCGCCCGAGTAGAATGCGCCTTAACAGGGAACGGGGGATCCCGACCCTTAGATAAAATAAGCCTATACCACCGTCTGTCTGATCCATCTAAAGATGGTCGCAGCAGAACAGGCAACCCCTTCTTAGGGCCATCCGTGATCACAAACAGTGAATCCGTCTTACAAATTGAATCCGTAGTATTCAAGTATATCCTGATCGCCCGAACTACATCCAAGGAATGCCAAGCAAATTCTCGAGGATGATTGGGCTAAGGACATAGGAAGGACAATACACTGTCCTTATTCAATGAAACTTTGAAACCACCTTAGAAGGAAGGATGGATTCGGATGAAGAACAACCTTATCCCTATGAACCACCAGATCTGGGGAACAACAGTATAATGCAGCCAGTTCTGACGCCCTGCGTGCAGAAGTGATAGCCACCAAGAAGACCACCTTCTGGGATAAAGTAGGCAAGGGAATCTCCCTGATATTTTCAAAGGGAGGTGTCTGAAGAACCGACAGCACCAAATTAAGATCCCAGGATGGTAACGGCGCGTGCACTGGCAGAGCCAGGTGTCGCACCCCCTGGATGAAATTCCGCACCAAGGAATGAGTAGACAAAAGCTTCTGAAAGAAGATAGCAAATGCTGAAACCAGACCCTTGATAACACTCAAGGCCAGCTTCTGCTCAACTCCCTGTTGCAGAAAGCCAATATTCGGACTACCGAATAAAGATGTAGTTGGAACCCAAGGGATTCACATCACACAATATAAGACTTCCATGTACGATGATAATCTTTCTGGAAGTCGCTTTCCTTGTTTTAACTAGAGTAGGAATAACTGAAGCTGACAATCCCTTGTCCTTCAGCACCTGGGTCTCAATAACCAGGCCGTTTAAAACCAGCGATCGTAAAGCAGGATGGAAGATCGGTCCCTGAGACAGTAGATCCTCCCTGAGAGGAAGTCTCCACGGGACGTCCGCCATCAGTCTGACCAAGTCGGCGTAACAAGCTCGACGAGGCCAGTCCGGAGCTGCCAGGATTACTGGAATTCCTTCCTCCTCTATCTTGCGAAGAAGTCTTGGCAGTAACCCAAGAGGAGGGAAGGCATACATTAGCTGGTATTGCCCCCACGGGGCGATCAGTGCGTCTGCGGTTTCTGCTAGAGGATCGCGGGAGCGAGCCACGAATCTCTGAACTTTCCTGTTGAATCGAGATGCCAACAGATCCATATCCGGGGTGCCCCATCGTAGGCACAACTGGTGGAAAACGTCTGGATGGAGGGACCATTCCCCCTGATCCAGAGTCTGACGGCTGAGATAATCTGCCTGCCAATTCTCCACCCCCGGAATGAACACCGCAGAGATTGCTGGAACAAATCGTTCCGCCCAGCGAAGAATGCAAGCCACTTCTCTGGCCGCTCGGACACTCTTGGTGCCCCCCTGGTGATTGACATAAGCCACGGCCGTGGCGTTGTCCGACTGGATCCGAACCGGGCTGCCCTGGAGCTGCTCGGTCCAGTGAATCAGACAAAGTCTGATCGCTCTCAGTTCCAATACATTTATCGGTAACCTGGATTCTTTCGGGGACCAAAGTCCCTGGACAGATAACTGACCGAGAATTCCTCCCCATCCGGATAGACTGGCATCCGTGGTCACTGCCGTCCAATATATTGGCAGAAATGACTTTACCTGGCTGAGCATCGGAGACCGAAGCCACCAGACCAGAGACTCTCTGGTCTGTTTGCTCAATCGGATCTGATTGTCCAGGGATTCCGGATTCCGATTCCATCTGAGAGGAATCTCTTGCTGAAGAATTCGGGTATGGGACTGGGCAAATGGGACTGCTTCGAAGGAAGCCACCATCAACCCCAGACCCCTCATGCAAGTCCGAAGGGAAGACCAGCTGTTGGTGGACTGCTGATTGAATCTTTCGGAGTTTCCCTACCGGAAGAAAAAACTCTTGTCCTGACTGTGTCTAGAATTAGACCCAGATATTCGAGCCTCTGGGTGGGAACCAGAAATGACTTTTGCTGGTTCACCAGCCACCCGAATTCCTGTAAAGAAATCATAGTAATTTCTATGTTTTGTAGCAAGGTCTGAGGAGACTCTGCATGAAGCAGAAGATCGTCTAGGTAACCTAGAATCGATATGCCTCTTTGGCGCAGAAGTGCCAACATTGGGGCCAACACCTTCGTGAAGACCCGCGGAGCCGTGGCGAGACCGAGAGGTAACGCCACAAACTGATAGTGGTTCTCTTCTACGGAAAAACGTAGAAACCGCTGATGTCCTGCGAAAATGGGAATGTGAAGATATGCGTCCTAGATGTCTATGGACGCTAGGACATCCCCTGGATGCAGAAAGGCTGCTACTGTGCGAATGGACTCCATTCTGAATCTTCTTATGTAGACAAAAGAATTGAGTGCCCTTAAGTCCAGAATTGGACGCACTTTGCCCTCTTTCCTGAGTATTGTAAATAGGTTTGAATAAAAACCCCTGAAAGCGTTCTGTCCAAGGAACGTGGACTACCACTCCTTGTTGTAGTAAATCTGTGACTGCTCTCCACAGATCGTCTAAAACTATTGGAAGGGAAGAATCGCGCTGGTGGGAGAGATCGAAGCTCGATCTTGTACCCTGACCTTATGACTTCGCAAACCCATCTGTCCGGGATTCTGGAAAGCCATGGATCCGGGAACCGGCGAAGACGTCCCCCCACCCCAGTTATGGGTGGGGGGCGCACCTTCAGGCTTTGGACGGTTTATCTTCAGGTCTAGAGGGGGCGGGCTTTTGCTTGCCCGACCAACGACCCCTGACGCCTCCTGCAGGAGCTTTGGAGGACTTAATTTTTTCACCCGCGGGACGAAAAAAACCTCTTGTGAGCAGAAAAAGAAGGCCCTCGTCTTTGACGAGTTCCTTTACCTTTAAAATTTTGCGGAAAAAAGGTGCTCTTTCCACCCGTGAGATCCTTAGATCTCATCTAAGTTGGCTCCAAATAGACGCTCTCCTAAAAAGGGGAAATTAGCCAATGCTTTTTTGGAACCTTGGTCGGCTAACCAAACTTTTAGCCACAGTGTACGCTTGAGAACCACCGCTGAGACAGATGCTCGCGCCAATAATGAAGTGGCGTCTAACGCCGCATCACACACAAACTGTAACCCCTGTATCATCTGTTCCAACAAGTCTGATACTGCCTGAGGGACCTCTTCTAGGTCCCGGCGTAACCACTTGGTCCATACAGTTACAGCCTGCGAAACCAGACCAATAGCAATTATTGGTCTGAAAGCTGATCCAATCAAGGTAAACATGGTGCGAGACATAGCTTCTATCTTGCGATCCACTGGATCTTTAAAAGACGGAGCGTCTTCTAGAGGAATAACCGTGGCTTTATTCAATCTAGCAATTGGTGAATCCACCACAGGTGGTTCTGTCCATTTCTTAATGAGGGTTTCCTCAAACGGATAACGCCTGTTAATGCGTTTAGAAATAGTAGAAATGCGTTTTGGCAGACTCCATTCTTCTTTGATTGGATTGCCAAAACATTTGGGCAATGGAAAAAACCTTCGCCACTAGATGCGTTTTTAGTCCCAAAAGGGATTTCAGTTTCAGCTATTTCTGACGGAATACCCTGTAATCTTAAGGTCTCTTGAACAGATACCATGAGTGCGTTTACCAACGCTTCCTCTCTGGCTATGGCTGATGCCGAAACATCCTCCTCACTGTCTGAAAAGACAGTACACGAGACACCAATACCAGATGAAGTACCTGCAACTGCAGAAATAGGCTCAGAGTCTGAATCCGAGGTTTCAGATAATAAGGGGTTAGGCGGGGGTCGCTTACTTGCGCCCTGTCCCTGACAAGCCACTTCCACCCGGGACACAAGCTTACATAATAGCGGACAATGATTTAATCGTCAGTGGGGTGCTGGAGGATCCCGCAGACCCCTCGAGGGGGTCCGGAGGAGATACATGAGTGGCAGGGTCCATGATAATTCAGGACACCTTTGCCAGAAAACACAAAAAAACTTTTTTTTTTTTTTTTATGTGTCTCCCCCTAGCGCAATAGCGCCCCTCAGAGTACCTGCTTCTCGATCCCACAGAGAGAGAGAGGGACCCCCAAGGCTCACCAACCGATGCAGTGAAGTTTCCAACCAACTGCAGTCAGCGTCTGTCTTTACAGACTGGAAGGAGCTGTTGCTTTTTCCCGGGTAGAAGGACGTGGCTCCGCCCCCTGTGTACGCCTTCCGGCGTTCCCAGCTCTCCACGAGGTAGCTGGGCTCATGAAACATGGCCGCCCCCATATAGGAGACATTAGACTCCAAAAACATGGCGGCCGGCGTGACCTGAGGACATGCATGCACCTGGTCTACGGCAAAATGGCGGCGGACCGCCGAAAACGTTTTTCCCAGCACATCCACCTGCATCTCTGCTGAGTGGTGATTGATAGATCTACAGGAGATACACTACAAATAAGGTAGGATTATACCTCCTATGTCTGCTGTAATGCTACAGTCTGCTGGGTAGAGTGTTAGCTCTCAAACCAAGTCCACTTCCCACAAACACATGCTGTATTTACAAGGGGGACTTTTAGTGTCAGATATATACTGACCATGTATGGAGGGGCCCATAATTCATACTGCCTCATAACGAGGAAAGAAAAAAGGGAACGTTTACTCACCATACCGAACCGACAGGCACCCTCTCTTCACAATACCCTCTCCACCGGGGTGGGGGTTTGTGGACCACTCCGGACGCCTCGACTCTCAGGTTCCTGGCGTCCAAGCGAGATTTTTAACTCGCAAGGTCAGTCCCTCCACTGGGACTCCGTCGCGGCCGACCCAGCGCGGAGCTCTGGTCTGCACGCGCTCGTAGGCAGAAACCGGGGTGACCACTGGATCTCAACATCCAGCCCGTCGCCTGGCCCCGCATACTTACTTGAATGTGTCGCGGCCGACCAAGCGCAATGCAATGGTCTGCGCGCGCTCGTAGGCCGGCTGGGGTGACCACTAGTGTCGCCCAGTCCGGCGTTTTTTGCTTGAAGATCTCACAGGAAAAACACTGGAGAAAAAACTACCTAAAAAATATTTCTTCTAAAGAAAAAATCTTGCCAGGACCAAAAAGATCCCAGCAAGGAGCTTAGGTCCTTACTCCTGACTAGACAGAAAAAAACTGATTCCCTGTAGCAGAGAGAGGGAGGATATACCCTCAGGGACTGCCCCTAAGGTGGAGCCAGAACGTTTTGTCTTTCTGCCTAGTCCTACTCCTGCGGAGACAACATAACCCAGCTCTTGAGAATCAAGAAGACTACGTCTGTCAATGAGCGATAGAGAAAAGTATATTTCGGCTGGGTTCACACATATGCAGCCGCGGTTTCAGTGTGGCAGTCAGGTGCGGTTCTGTTCACCGCTGTTAGCTGCAGACCTTTTATGCAAGTCTGTCTCTATTTTATAATAAATATTTTAAATCCTACATCATGAGGGTATTACCTTTATCCCCATCTGTGAGAGAGAATATATAGGAAGATTCCCAAAAGATACCCGCACAGCGACAGGGGCTATACTCTATTGGAAATAGAGCACAGACTACATCCCCAGCAAGCAGCATCTAGGCTCTCCAAAAGGACGCTGTATATCTAAAAAGGGCTTACTACAAGCAAGAGTGAGGTGAGAGGCTAGAGAGCACTTTTTGGTGATATTTAAAGGAAGAAGACTATTGCAACTCACCGTTTATCCATTGGTGAAGGGATCGATTTACACCGTTGCATTATATCTTTTTGGACACATTGACTTTATTTAATATAGGTGTCCATTTTTGAAACCGAGAAAAGCCCTCATCCTCAGGATCACGACTGATCTCTAGTGTGTACAGATTTATGTAGCGGAGATGAAGAGCAGAGAACAAGATGCTGATTAGACAGCATGATTATTGCACACTTGTGCCTTAGGCTGGCCACTATAAAATGTGCAGTTTTATCACACAGCACAATGCCACAGATGTCAAAAGTTTTGAGGGAGCGTGCAATTGGCATGCTGACTGCAGGAACGTCCACCAGAGCTGTTGCCCATGAATTGAATATTAATTTCTCTACCATAAGCCATCTCCAAAGGTGTTTCAGAGAGTTTGGCAGTACATCTAACCGGCCTCACAACCGCAGACCATGTGTAACCACACCAACCCAGGACCTCCACATCCAGCATCTTCACCTCCAAGGTCGTCTGAGACCAGCCAACCGGACAGCTGCTGCAACAATCGGTTTGCATAACCAAAGAATTTCTGCAAAAACTTTCAGAAACCGTCTCAGGTAAGCTCCTCGTCCTCATCGGGGTCTCAACCTGACTGCAGTTCGTCATGGTAACCCACTTGAGTGGGCAAATGCTCACATTCAATGGCATCTGGCACTTTGCAGAGGTGTTCTTTTCACGGATGAATCCCGGTTTTCTAAAATCTTTGAGTTCAGCTCATGAAAAATGGGGGCAAAAACAAGTGTTGCTTTTATAATTTTGTTCAGTATGTATGCACACACACATTAATATATATATATATATATATATATATATATATATATATATATTTTAGAGAGAGGGAACGATTGTATATATATATATATATATATATATATATATATATATATATATATATATATATATATATAGTTAGTTATCACGTGCGTCATTACATGTTCTTTTAAACTTTTTAAACTGGGCGGCACTGTAATCTCATAATATCTCTTGAAATTACAGGCAGTCCACCCAGTTTTACATGAATCTCGGCCGTTTTCAGAGGAAAAACTTCTGCTCTGTTCTCCCTGTGAGAACTGAAGTTCTCTTCTTCATAAACAGGGTGCCAGAGGAGATAATTTTCCTCTGAACTGCCGAGAAGTGAACTGAGAGAACTTCTCAATTTAATAAATGCACACCATAGTTTTTTTATTTTTTCTTGCATCACTGCTATATTTGCATTTTTTCTCTACCCACTGGGTTCTATTAATATATTTTACGGTTTTATCATTGTATACTTAACTATTCTATGTTGCACAATATTTGGTATATATGTAGAGTTGTGATAATTATTTGATTTCAAACTATTTATTTTGATTTTACATATTTGCACTTAATTAATATTTGTTTGGCTGTATATCCGCCTGTGGAGATATCCATACATATTTGCACTTTTTTAGGGGTAGCGCTACACTATTTTATTTTCACATTATTACTTGCTCAGGATAAGCAATTCAGTGACAGCAGCAACATTACTCATATATATTTACCATCTTTTCTTTACCGTGATAGCGCGAGAGGTAATAATTCTTATCTGGTAGTATTATTATTCCCATTATTAGAATTTATGCCCATATACACGGCACTGCTGCAGTCCTCTCTGCCTCGTGGTCCAGTCTCCTCTTCCCCTACAGCCTCATGGTCCCCCCTGGTCTCTTCCTCTGGCTCACCCTTATCTCCTGGGGACTGTAGTCTGCCATAAAGAATCGTTATGCGGCTACTTGTGGCTGGGACCACATGTCCGAAGATCAGTCACTCCTGCTTGTTATTTGGTCCCCCATGATTGGTCCCTGCCGTGGCCAATTAGGAGAGGGCGACGCTAGCTTTACTTTACAGACGCCACTGGGCTCAGGGAGGAAATTACCCGCAGCTGCGGTCTGCCTGCCTGTCTATTTCAGCGCCGCTGTCTGTGTGTCCTCTCCCGAGGCAGCGGCGACTGGATAGCAGCCAAAGTGGGAGATGGAAGAAGATTGGCACCCGCTACACCAGCATAGCTAGAGTACTGATCCCTGTGTCTCCTGCCTAGTGTGATCAGTTTTTAACAGGAACGCAGGGGGACTGGCAGAAACACCAGGGATTTCACATAAAGGAGGCAACACAAAGAGAACAGGACACTTTGTCATCAAGTACATGTTACAGCAGGCACATATCCGGAATATAAAATGCTGTGGTAATAAACACTTTAACAGAATGTGTTTTTTTAAATGAAAGACCAACTTCAATTAAGACATAAAAATTAGCTCAACCCATTTGGGGTTTCATTTTAGAAAGTGCAATGTAGTGCTGTCACACAGGTACCAACTTATCCTTACCTTCTCCTACCTTATTGTGTTCATGGACAAAAGAGCTGCGGATATAGGAGGTTCACAAAGAAATTACTCATGACGAAGCATAAATGTATGCCAATGTAAGGGGTAACTAGTAAAATAGGAGGAAAAACAGTCGACAAAAGACATCAATTCGCCTCAGATAAGAACTGTCTGTATTGTCACAAGTAAACTAGACTAGGGCATGTAGAGTAAAAAAGGTGGAAAATGGAAAGTTTAAATCCGATTGGTTGCTGAAAGGTAATATAAACAATTCTCATTCAAAGACTGTTACACACTATAGGTTTTTTTGCTGGTAGAACGAAAAAAAACTGGCAGCGAAGTAAGTACAGCGATCTCCCCCACTGAGCTATTGTGTTCTAACAGAGGCACGCCCCTCCCTGCCCCCCCCCCCCACCAGATAGATCACTCTGATCAGCGCCCTCCGCCATTGGCTAAAAGCATTGGTTTGGAGTCCGGCTTCTGACAGACAGCCCGACATACACATGGGCAGAATGTTGGCCTTATTTTTTTAACTGGGAAATGTCTCCCAACCTTCGGTCTGTGTGTACCCGACTTTAGACAAGTTAATAAATTAGGATCACTGGAAAACACCTGATCAGTTTAGAGGAGCTGCTGCAATGAAAATCGGCACCAAAACACTTTTTCTTGTTCAAAAGGCTGAAAGTTTGTTTTTTACCCCTAATGCATTCTCTGCAGAGCAGCTCTCCCCCCAATACTTGCCTGAGCCTTATCGCAATCCAGCTCTGTGCAAGACAGCAATGGCTCTCTCCACTCTCAACCCTCCTCAAACTCAAAGACAGCAGCAGGAGCCATTATCTCCCATTGCTATTAATCAAAGCCACTGTGGAGGGAGCGGGGAGGGCAGAGCCAAGCCATGCTGTGTGTGTCAATGGACACACGGAGCGAGCCCGTACGAGTGCCCCCAAAGCAAGATAGTAAGCAACTTGCTATGGTAGGCATTCAGCAGGTCGGAGGAGCCAGGAGCGCTGGCAGGGACCAGAGAAGATGAGGATCGGGGTTGATTATACATTACAGGTCGACAAAAACATTATAGGTTTACAATCATTTTAAGACCATCCTCATTATTTCACTAAACAAACAAGTGGCAACTACCCAAATCTATAAAAAGCCTTTACAGTAAGGTGCACATGAAAGGGCAACGCACATTACAAACAAAAATTTCCCAACACACTTTCCAGCTGGCCAGAAAAAAACCCTCATCCTCTCATTATTATCACTGTTGCAAACTTGGGAACCAGACAAAAGTCTGCACTTTGTTATAGTAACTAAGGGGATTGTTTGTGGCTCCACTTTGTAATGTAATTTCGCTGGCAAGAGATCCATAAATCTTTGTATGTAAATACTACTGAAGCCCCTGAAATAATGCATACATTCCAGTGTGCTTAAATGGTAATAGGTGTTGGCAGAAGCTTTGCACTGATTTATGACTTGCAGGCCTGGTTATTTATATTGAGCCAAAGATGAGGACAAATAACTTGGTTCAGAGTATTCCTCATTCGGCTGTAGTGATCTCTAAGGGTAAATCAGGTCAGCACTGGCTCTAATGCACACTAGATCAGCAACAAAAAATGTCAATGTAATAAACCAACATTAAATGAGATTTTAAAGGGTTAGCTCTCCCTAACCAACATAACTGCCTATGCAGATAATGGGTGTCTGTAGATAAAAAAAAAAAAAAAAAAAACTGTGCAGACTAAGGCTGGGTTCACATCTGTGCGAATTGGATGGATCCATTTCGAATGACATGCGAGTGTGACAGACTCTCAATGGAGCCGGTTCACACATGTCCGGGGCGTGCAACTTCAAAAAGGGTCTTGGGTGGTTTTTAGGTTCGGTTTAGGTGCAAATGCAGGCAAAAATTCAGGCTTAAACCGGTGAACAGGAACGCACCAGACCCCAGGCTGGAAACTGTGGCCGCACATACATGAACCCAGCCTAAAGTTGAATAATACCCTTGCTATAGGTATAGACCATTTACCTCATACAGCCTGAATGCTATGCTCCCAGGGTGTTTCTAGGACGTTGATATACGAGGCCTACTCACCTCCATCACAGGAGTGAGCTCCCAAACGCTACTGCATTAGAGAAAGCACAAGTGAGAGGATTTGAATCAGAGAATAAGCTTACTCCTATGTTGGTGGAGAAGTAATGACTAGGCCTCACTTAGCAACGTCCTGAGAGTATTCTTGTCAGGCTTTATGAGGTTCATAAATGGCCTACACCTACAGCAAGAGCATTATTTAACTTCAGTCAGAGCTGCACAGTTTGTTTTAAGCTACAAACACCCCTTACCTGCATAGGCATTTTTGTAAATGTGAACTAATCCTTTCAATAAAAAGTTAAAGGCAAAAAGGTTGCACACCACAGCCCAGCCTTGAACATTAAGCTATGGTCCCTTCTAATAGAGTTTTACTATAGTGTATTCACAGCTACAGACCTTCAACTCTGTATGAATGACCAAGTGCACTGAAGGTGTTACTATTTTTTTTTTTTAAGCACTAATTATTGTAGATCAGAAAATAGCTTATTATTGTAATGCTCACTTTGACAATCCTTTTTGCTGTATTAGCAGTAATGAACAGAAAATGATGAGGTTTTACAACGTGGAGTATCTCCTGAAGCTGGTTAACTAATAGGATGTGAATGTATGACAGTAACACGGTGCCTTATAAGGTTCATGTTTAGAATAAGAGGGCTCAGCAATGACAGAGTGCTAGGTTACATTTCATCTTCGGAGTCAGGGACATAATCAGCAACAAGTACAAGGAAATGTTAGGTACAAACCTACCAATACTGCTCCACCAATAAATAAATTCCAACAACGTGGATAGATGCACCAAACCACACTTATCATAAAAAGAGTGGAAACGCTTTTTTTTCTTCTTTTTCGTAATGGGCTGGCCAGTCTTTATTTTCTATATACTGTTAATAACACAGTATATCGGTTGTTCTGGAATATTTATAAATACTCTTTGACTATTTTTGGAAAGCTAGCAGATAAATTGAATGTACTGTTGGCAATACTATGAGAGCCCATTCACATTAGCGCGACTTGTCAGCCTGACAAGTCGCGGTATGTCGCGGTCCATTGAGTAGTATAGGACCTTTTCAAATAGGAGCGACACAAGTCGATCCGACTTAGAAAAGGGGTCCTGTACTACTTTGGGGCGACTTCGGAGCGACTTGCATAGACTTCCATAATGTGAGGTCTCTGCAAGTCGCGCCGAAGTCGCGGTGCACGCGACTTCACAGGTTGCCCCCCAAAGTCGTGTCGCCTCAATGTGAATGGGCTCTTAGTCAAATAGATTTTTGTTTAAATGTATGTTTTGTTCTCTTTTTATATACGAGCTATGAAAACTTTGAAACAAAATCGGTATTACATAAAAAATTAGAAAAAAAAAAGGGGGGGGGGGGGGAAGAGAGCAAAAGGGTTTAGCAATGACAGAGTGCTAGGTTAGATTTCAGGGATATTATCAGCAACGAGTACAAGGAAATGTGAGGTCCAAACCAGATAATACTGCTCCACCAAGAGGTTGCAATTAAAGGCCTACTTTGAGTTAAAAAGTTAACCTAAAGACAAGTTCATTGATTAGGATAGAATAAAAAGTAATAATGGCTTATTACTTTCCATGAGATAATGCTGTACTAAAGAAAAAATAATTTTGTGTGGAATTGTGATTAGGAATCCTTGTATTTAATAACACACAGAACTTCCATACTTCTACTGAAACAAATGACCTCTAGCAAATTCTCCTGCCAATTTCCTCACTGGTTTCAGTGGTAAGGCCTGTCAAAACTATGTGCTGGCACCGTTACTCCCACAGACTTATGTGAAGTGGGGCAAACTGAAGGGTAGCTTTCTGGACAAACAAGAATAAAGCCGTATTTTGTATCTGTCAAAACAGCTTGGCCTCACAATGTGCCTGTGTTTTAACAAGCTGACAGAAATTTCTGGCTGCCAAAAAACCCACTGTGTTTAGAGGCTGCTAAAATAACACATTGTTTAGGCACTAACAGGTTAAACACCAAAAACACAGGTAAGCAACTACTGGTTTTCCTGCTGTAGAAATAGTCATATCTTCTAAGAGAATGCTTTCAATTTATTTAGCAGTTGGTCCTAAGTAAAAACCTTATATGAAGGTTGAATTAATTGGGTTTAAGTGGAAAGAGATGTGTCTGACAGATGTTAACTAAGGCAGAATTGTTAGGTGATGTGGAAATCTGTTCGTGCCTGACTCACCTTTTGGAGTTTTGAAACTCCCATTAATACAGTCATCGCTCTGTCTCTTCTGCGCAGTCTTGAACTCTTTAAGAGACAGGTATAGCACCTTGCGCACCACCCTTTCTTCTGACCATGGGATACCATCACTGTCATCCTAGAAAAAGCCAAAGGGAAAATGCTTAAGTTAGTTTAACATTACTGAATAATTGCAATTCCAGAGAAAACAAATTCTTCATAATACAAATATGTATTTCTATTCCCACAACTGAACTTACAGCAGAAAAAAGGTGGAGGTTTTCTATAGCACTTTAACAACAGATCTAAGGAGTATTGACAGAAAGTGGCCAACTTGACTCTTTCAGCCTCTCCATCTCCAAGCTCAAGTGTTCCTTTTATGGTTATGATGTCTGATCTTATTAGTGTAATACCAAGGCTAGCCAGCCAAGAGGGGTGGGAGGGAAAATGCCCAAGACAGTCGGCCTAGGTGTGCAGGTCCTTCACATGCATAAATACACATTTACCTTGAAGGGAAGGGAATGGAATGTATTTCTAGTAGGCACCTATTTGTAGTCATTACATTTTTTCATGTAACTTTCAAATCTAGAGATTTGTGGATTAACCACTAGAGGGAGCTATGCATTTACCTGAGCCTAACTTAGTTTCCCTGCCTAACACGTGCTCAGATTAAAACAGCCACATGCGGAGAGCATTGCTTTCAATTATATGGCTGACTCATCAACCTGAATTGTGAGAAGCAATAGCAAAGAACACCCACTGTGTACCATTGTGAAACAGGAAGCAGAGGCTTCATCTGTGAGGAGCAAATATAGTTGCCCCCATGTACATGTAGAATAAAAAAAAAAACAAGAAAACAAACTATTTTTTCCAGCACATTAACAGCCCATTCAGACTGGCGCGACACGACTTTGTGGGGCGACCTGTGAAGGCGCGACTTGCACGGACTTCATATAATTTAAGTCAATGCAAGTCGCCTCCAGGTCGCCCCAAAGTAGTACAGGACCCTTTTTCTAAGTCGGAGCGACTTGTGTCGCTCCTACTAGAACGGGTCCTGTACTACTCAATGGCGACCGACCGACCGCGACTTGTCAGGCGACCAAGTCGCCTGACAAGTCGCGCTAGTCTGAATGGACTCTTACACCTATACACTGATAGACTTGGCTACTTTACATCATGCTGATTTTTAAACCTATACCTAAAAATCACGCACATCTCCCTTAATTATGTATTTGAACACAGCTTGATTAAATTTACAATGACTATACGTTTCCTTTTTTATTCAGATTGTAAATAAAACTTTGCAGATTCACAATAAATGCTCGGCTTTTAAGAATTTCATTTCTACATGTAGTTTCAACTGCAAACATACATTTTCATGCACAGACATTCACTATAATGCTTTTTCAAGATCATGCCACAACTGCACTTTTGTCCATGGTATAAACAATCCAGAGACTGTCTTATCAAAACATTCTGCATTTGTGTGTGTATATTATAATTATATAATAATTAATGTTGCTAATCAAGACAGATAAAGAAGCAATGAGAAACTACCCAAAAAAAAAAACCCAACTTATAGCTCTACGCTGTATTGACATTTAAGGTTTTCATTAAATCTCAAAGCTTTAGCCATTTCCCATCCGTTGGCAGCAGTTTCATTGCTTAGCTGAAAACTAAACAGCGGCAATTAAATCTTATTTATTCATGTACACAGCTACTAGGCCAGAAGTAGCGATCACAGTATTTAACAACATACTCATTGTTATCACTTAACCCCATGATCTCACCCCAACTCCTTGCTCTGGCCAGAGTCCAAGCTCTGTGTTGTGTCTTCACTTGTCAAGTGTCCTCTGACTTTAGAGTCCTCTCAATCAGTATGAGAAAATTGGATAAATAATTGCATACTCTGCACACAGATGAACAGCTGGAAACAATTGAAAAGGTATGTCTGCTTTATACAATGTACCATCTACCCTTGAAGCGAATTGTAAAATACATAAGCCACTCAAAATGATATAAAAACAGTATCCTGGCCATAAAATCAGTATGAAGAGAAGCTACACCACCCACAGTCAACAAATGACAATTTTTAGGAAAACTTCTACTCATTCAACCGACCCCAGCAAAACACCAATACGTTTATGGCATAACAAGGCTAGTTAAATTTTCCTCTCCAGATTCCTTCATCCAAGCTTCACAGTGCAGATAGAAAATTCTCCTGCTACTCCTATTGTACTTTGGCGGCCATCGATAGCCTGTCAGAATTCCCAAACAGCAGCTGTGCAGCTGAAAACTTTCTATCCGGCTGATTTGATGTTTCGATTTAAAGGATGTTGGCAGCAGAGTGGCCACCAACCACGCAACAACAGAACCTCCCACAGAGCGAATTTTGGCCAGTTCATCAAAAATTGATAGAAATCTGCATAGTGTATGGCCATCTTAAGAAAGAAGTCTAATCAGAGCTCTGCAATGCTTATTAGGATAAGTTCACCTTTTGACAAAAAATAATAAATGCACATTTTTTTGCACGTAAAAAAAAATGTACATTAGGTTTTGTTTTGAGAGCCTGGAAAACATTGTACCAGCGATCAGCAAATCGCGAATGCCATGCAGGTCCCCTGAAGATCTGTCAGTGTACCGGCTTATTAGTACCTCATACAAGGAAGCCGATACATTCTGATAGGAAGATGCAATGAACTACCACAGTGCTCACAGCGTTGTGGTAGTTCATTGAAAATTAAAACACAGAGGACTCCGCCCACCCGACTGTGTCTTTTTTGAATTGTGGCAGCAGACACAAGGAGAAGATCCCCAGTCTGCTGTCACAGCAGGGATTTGGAGGCGTGGGGATCGGTGCATTCAGAACGAGTAGCATGCTGAATATGGGTGTAGCATGTTATGAAAGGTGAACTTATCCTTTAAATAGAAGCATTCAGAATTTGTTATTTAACCCATGGGTTGGGTTTCATAAGAGGAGGCAGAAATAGAATTTGTAGAATCAATGTAAAAACATTGTATGCGCGGTTATTTTTAGTAGGATGTGGTGCCAAGTGGAACCAGTGATTAACTTTGTGCTCATATTTAATAAAACAAAAGGCACAGTTAATTTCCACAGCAGAGGAGTGCTGTAGTGGTGTGTGTCTGGGTCATCATAAATCATTGTTCATTTATTAGCTGGCCAATCATTTCATTACAGAAACATAGATTGCATCCTGTCCACATATGTAACACTAAAGTAATGTGCAATAAACAAAAACAATAAATCACATGCTAGTTATAGCTGATTTGTGACTATAACAATATATTTTTCTGCAGACTGCATTATTCCAGTGGCAGGAACAAATTGTGAATCCTCTAGAATTTCCTGGATTTCTGTAGAAATAGCTCCTAAAATGTGGTCTTGTATTCACATAAGTCATAATAATATAGCCCTATTTAAAATTGAACTCTTAAGTTCCCCTAAAAATAATGGAACCTGGAAAAAAAGGGTTCTTCAATGGTCACTAATTTAGGAGTTCTAATAATCTATAAGTATACTAAACATGCACACAATTCCTGCTGGCGATGTCATTGCAGTTACTTATTCCTGTCCTTCGCTTTTCATAGATTTGTGCATGGGTGCTTTCTTGTGAGCAGAACCTTAGTACTATAGCACATAACATGCAACTGCCTAGAAGTTTTAATGAATGCGACAAAATGAGGTCCCTAAATAAGCACACTGCAAGCTATTCTTAATACAAGCTACCTATACAGTTCTGCATATATCCCTGCTCCAAAAAAACAACCAGAGGAGTTAAGAAATATTTTTCTAATTATTTTTAGGTATGCTGCATGAATGAAAACATGAAAATACAGGCAGGTCCATAAATATTGGGACATCTCCGATTCTAATCTTTTTGGCTCTATACACCACCACAATGGATTTAAAATGAAACAAACAAGATGTGCTTTAACTGCAGACTTCCAGCTTTAATTATTTGAGGGTATTTACATCCAAATCAGGTGAACGGTGTAGGAATTACAACAGTTTGTATATGTGCCTCCCACTTTTTAAGGGACCAAAAGTAATGGGACAGATTAACAATCATAAATCAAACTTTCACCTTTTAAATACTTGGTTGCAAATCCTTTGCAGTCAATTACAGCCTGAAGTCTGGAATGCATAGACATCACCAGACATTCGGTTTCATCCCTGGTGATGCTCTGCCAGGCCTCTACTGCAATCGTCTTCAGTTCCTGCTTGTTCTTGGGGCATTTTCCCTTCAGTTTTGTCTTCAGCAAAGTGAAATGCATGCTCAATCGGATTCAGGTCAGGTGATTGACTTAGCCATTGCATAACATTCCACTTCTTTCCCTTAAAAAACTCTTTGGTTGCTTTCCCAGTATGCTTCGAGTCATTGTCCCATCTGCACTGTGAAGCGCCGTCCAATGAGTTCTGAAGCATTTGGCTGAATATGAGCAGATAATATTGCCCGAAACACTTCAGAATTCATCCTGCTGCTTTTGTCAGTCATCAATAAATACAAGAGAACCAGTTCCATTGACAGCCATACATGCCCACGTCATGACACTACCACCACGCTTCACTGATGAGGTGGTATGCTTTGGATCATGAGCAGTTCCTTTCCTTCTCCATACTTTTCTCTTCCCATCACTCTGATACAAGTTGATCTAGGTCTCATCTGTCCATAGGATGTTGTTCCAGAACTGTGAAGGGTTTTTTAGATGTTCTTTGGCAAACTCTAATCTGGCCTTCCTGTTTTTGAGGCTCACCAATGGTTTACATCTTGTGGTGAACCCTCTGTATTCACTCTGGTTAAGTCTTCTCTTGATTGTTGACTTTGACACACATACACCTACCTCCTGGAGAGTGTTTTTGATCTGGCCAACTGTTGCGAAGGGTGTTTTCTTTACCAGGGAAAGAATTCTTCAGTCATCCACCACAGTTGTTTTCCGTGGTCTTCCGGGTCTTTTGGTGTTGCTGAGCTCACCGGTGCATTCTTTCTTTTTAAGGATGTTCCAAACAGTTGATTTGGCCACACCTAATGTTTTTGCTATCTCTCTGATGGTTTTGTTTTGTTTTTTTTCAGCCTAATGATGGCTTGCTTCACTGATAGTGACAGCTCTTTGGAACTCATATTGAGAGTTGACAGCAACAGATTCCAAATGCAAATAGCATACTTGAAATTAACTCTGGACCTTTTATATGCTCCTTGTAAATGGGATAATGAGGGAATAACACATACCTGGCCATGGAACAGCTGAGCAGCCAATTGTCCCATTCATTTTGGTCTCTTAAAAATTGGGAGGCACATATACAAACTGTTGTAATTCCTACACCTTTCACCTAATTTGTATGTAAATACCCTCAAATTAAAGCTGGAAGTCTGCAGTTAAAGCACATCTTGTTTGTTTCATTTCAAATCCTTTATAGAGCCAAAAGGATTATAATTGTGTCAATGTCCCAATATTTATGGACCTGACCGTATATGGCGGGGGATTTCCAAATATGAAAGTGAAGGCGAAAATACAAGCCCTCGTTCACTCCAGGAGGTGCGCTTTGAGTGCTCACATTTTTTTTTTAACAGACTGCCTTATGGTAATAAATGTGAAAAAAAGATGCCACCACAATTTTTAAAATTGCGTTGCACCAAAACATAGTCCTGTGGTTAGACATATGCCGGTTTTCGGTAATTCGATATATTGCGGTATTGCATAGCCACGGTATTGTTATTGTGGCATTTTTAAAATACCGAGTTTCTCTGTCAAGTCTGCCTGACTTGTGAATTGATACATTTCAGTGAGCTGGATGACTCATTCACTCACACAGCTAACCCCTTTCAGCATTAATGCTGGCCATACACGTATAGATTTTCGGCCGGAAATTTTCATTTCAAGAAAATTCGTTTGATTTTCTAATCGTTAGTGGGGTTAAATCGATGTCCTTTTTCGACTGGAGCGACGGGAAAATTCGTAGGGGCAGAAGGGAAAACTTTTCTCGATCACCGAATTTTCGGGCAGTGTATGTGGTAATCGTTCAGAAATTACATTCATTTTAAAATTAAATGTTAAAAGCAAAAGACAATTTTCGAACGACATTCGTCTATTCAAAGAATGTTCAAAGAATGTTCAAAGAATGTTCAAAGAATATTCAAAGAATATTCCCGTCCAAAAATCTATACGTGTATGGCTAGCATTAGTCTCCTAACTATAAACAAAAATGATTACATTTGTATCTTTTCCTTCCCTCTGCCAGGGAGAAAGGAAGTTTAACCTCTTAAAGACTGGATCTTTTTCTGACACTTGTTGCTTGCAAGTTAAAATCAGTTTTTTTTTTGCTAGAAAAGTACTTAGAACCCCCAAACATTTTATATATTTTTTTAGCAGAGACCCTACAGAATAAAATGGCGATTGTTGTAATATTTGATGTCACACTGTATTTGCGCAGCAGTCTTTCAAACGCAATTAATAGACTTTAATGAATAAAAAAAAAAAAAAAAACGTAACAGTAAAGTTATCCCAATTTTTTTTTTTTTGTTACACAGAGAATCGTGAGAGAATCGTGATCTTTATTCCAAGCTAAAAAATCGTGATTCTCATTTTGGCCAGAATCGTGCAGCTCTAATAAATATATATATATATATATATATATATATATATATATATATATATATATATATACACACACACACACGCATAGCAGCCCACATTACATTATTATATAGCCATCAAGCAGTGTCTACAAAAAATGCAGAAAGCTTGCCAGAGCAGGAACTGCAGGTTAGTCGCATGGTGCAAAAGCAGGATGGATTTCAAGGCCACTGAATTTTAAAAAAATGCTGCATGCACCTTTTTTCTGCGGAAAATGAGGGCATAGCAGCCCATTCAAATCAATGGGCTGCTATGCCTGTGCAAATGTGGGCCGCCAACCCGCATACATGTGAACCACCAACCCGCATACATGTGAACCGCCAACCCGCATACATGTGAACCACCAACCCGCATACATGTGAACCACCAACCCGCATACATGTGAACCAGGCCTAAAGCAATAGTAAAGTCATTTATAAACAACACCTCCTTCAGGTTTAACCACTTCTTGACCACAAGGATTTGCCCTCTTAATGACCAGGCCATCGGATCGGAGCCGAGCGCCAGGACTAGTTATCACCAGTTAGGCCAGACACTGCTTGATGACCTATTTTAGGCCTGGTTCACAGAGTCTGTACTGACTGACTATATAATAATGTGCATAAGTGAACCAAAGCCCCTAAATTCAGCAATGAAATTGAAGTGAGGTGGAAATTTAATAATTTAAATTTAATAATAGAATACCGTGATAATACCGTATACCGTGGCAAAACCTTAATCAATTAATCGCAGCATGAAAATCTGATACCGTCACAAGCCTACCTGTGGTACCATGTATTTTACTGGGTGGGAAAGCACATGTGTTTGCTAGATATGTGGGAGTTTCATTAAGAATTATTGGAACCTAAGCATTGGCTGCAAAAGGGGTGTTTTTGTGTGGTGCGGAAAAACGCGTGACTTTCATTTTTGCACCACATCTGGTGTAAACAGCCCCTTGACAGTTTATGTACAACATATTGTTGTTTGGATGCATCAGTACCGAGCAATATAAATCTGAACATATGAAGGCATGTTCATCCCAGTCTCAGTGGAGTCTGGCTTTTTTACAAGAATGCTTGTCAACAGCTTCACTTTTAATAGCCTTGTTATAGATTTCTGCCTCCTGAAGTGAAAAAAATGGATACACAGTGTGGACAGATCTGGACTGAGCAGCAATAGTTATGAGTTTAGCTTATTTTGGTACAAAGCTGGGCTTACTGTAATTTTATGTCACTGTAACATTAGTACACCATATGATGGAGGCCAAAGCGTAAACAAATACTGGCAAATCAAGGAGGGGGGCTAGTGAGACCATGTCAAAATGCAATATTTGTTTTTTCTTTGGCACAGAATAGTGACTTCACTATCTAGTACCTTAGATCTGAATCTGTTTCGAAAGTGTGCAGGTATCTATCTAAGCTATGGCTCTCAGATGCGAACTGAAATGAATCGCACTACTAAGTCAAATGTTGTCTATCATCTCTCTTTAATAATGAGAACAAAACATTCTGCTATATGTGAATACAGCAAGAATCATCAAGCATCATAAACAAATCACCATGCAATTAATTTTTTTGAGAACAGAAGCACATAATTCTTGTAACTCAGAAGTTAAAACTGGATAAGGATGCATGCAACCTGGCACAACACGAACATGATGCATCCGGATGAGCCTTTTTCAACCAGGGTGCCTTGAGGTTTCTTCAGGGTGCCTTGGCAAAATGCCTAAAAACTGATCAAACATTATATACAAGACAGCAGGTTGATCAAGCCTGTCTTTTAGGTACACAAAGCCACGGGTTTTCATTATGCACCATTACGACTTTATAGACACTGGCATCCTAACAACCAATGACATCAGTTAATAAAAAGGATGTCTGTTTCCCCCACAGCATCCTTGTTTGACTCTACTTTGCCCCTTCTCCCTGAGCACTGGGGTGACATTAGCTGACTGATGGAGAGAAACCGAGGGAGAAGAGAAATATTGAAATACTAGCCAGTACCAGTGTGCAAAGGTGTATTTTCTTTGGAAGAATAAATCAGCTCTAGCTTTGGGTGTCCTACGTGTGGATGTTGCTACATTGTGTAAAGCTAATAGAATATTTTTTTACATTTTAGAATGTGGGTGCCTCGAGACTGTCTAAAATTTTAAAGGGTCCCTTGAGATTGTCTATAATTTTAAAGAGTACCTTGACTGAAAAAAGGTTGAGAAAAAATGATCCAGAGCATTCATCAGCCAAGACTTCTAAAAAAATATTTGCCAGAGGGCTGCTAAGATATTTTTAAAGCCTATGTTAGGCAGCAAAAGTCAGGACACTGCACAGCAGATTTAGGCCTCATATACACAAATGAGATTATCAGACGAATGAACATCAGTTTTTTTTTTTTTGCATGCTAGTCTCCATATCGAAAATGAAGAGGTTACTAAAATTACGTACATTCTCATACGACAGAATAAAAATTCAGAAGCAAGGTCATGTATTGTATTGGATTTGTTTTGTATCTTCAGATGAAGACTATACTATTTAATGAAAATTGTACTATCTATATCGTACGAGAAAAATTTCGGTGTTTGCCCCTTCTAATAATATCGGATGAACTGTCACGATAAGCTCTAAAAAGCTGTGTACTAACCATCAAATCATTGTACGATTGCTTAGAAAGCGGTATTCTTCGCTGGATTTTCTGATCGTGTGTACAGGCATTTAGATGCTTGTAAGAATTACAAGAGCTGCTGAAAATGCAAGTTTTCTGCCTGTCATGCCGAACCTCTAGCTTCAAAAAGTTCTTCATCACTGTCCACAGGTATGCAGATTAGAATTTGTGATTTTATTCTAATTTCACTGACGGTGGTTCATACGTACAAGCCAGAGATAGCTGGGGAACTAGCATTTTCAGATGGAGGTGGAAATAGCAGCCACTTATGGCAGGTAAAGGTTAGGAATACATTATAGTACTGATTCTCAATCAGTGGATACCCTAAGGGGTAAATGTGTTGGGATCAGGTGGCATTTTTACTTCTCATAATAGTTATTCAAAACAGCCTGATCTTTCAGCAAATAATACGTAATTTGTCAGTAGTTTTTGGATTTTTAAAAACAATAGATTATTAAATGGTAAGCAGATTTTAAAAGCTAGATCAATAGTTAACAAGGTTAGAGAGAACAGGGGAAAAAATATTTTGGACACTAAAATATAATTTGTGTTCAATTATGAAAGCCCCAGAGAGCCCTCAACTGCAAAACATAACAACATACCAGGAAGCAGAATATGTAGAAAAAATATTGATTCCAATTGTTAGCTCTTCACATCCTTGCAATGCAGTGCAAAGCCTTTTTTAAAACATGCCACATGCGGTGTTCAAATAAATATGAAATGCACACGCATCAAGTTTATTATTGTGGGAGTTTTTGTAAGAGTTAGAGGATGTTCATTTTCAATATGCTGGATGTGAAGAGTTAATGGATTTATATTAGTGTGCTATTTTTGGAATTTTGCAAAGTGAAAACCTACTGACCTAGAATTGTCTGCAACAAAATAGCCATCAGCCCCAGGCCCACATTCCTCAGCAAAATCTCTTTAAGAACACTGCAAAGTCTACGGCATGTATTCCCATATTCCAAGTTATGGGGCCATGGGAATACTGAACGTGATAAGCACCCCACACATTCCTGCATCACTTATAGTAGAGTTGCTGCTCTATTAAAGATACAACAGCAAACCTCAATTTCAGTTTAGAAACAGGGCTCAAACAAGACAATCTTTTATACAAACTGCTGATTTTATATATATATATATATATATATATATATATATATATATATATATATATATATATATACACACACACACACACACAGTATCTCACAAAAGTGAGTACACCCCTCACATTTTTGTAAATATTTTACTATATCTTCTCATGTGACAACACTGAAGAAATTACACTACAATGTAAAGTAGTGAGTGAACAGCTTGTATAACAGTGTAAATTTGCTGTCCCCTCAAAATAACTCAACACACAGCCATTAATGTCTAAACCACTTGCAACAAAAGTGAGTACACCCCTAAGTGGAAATGTCCAAATTGGGCCCAAAGTGTCAATACTTTGTGTGGCCACCATTATTTTCCAGCACTGCCTAAACCCTCTTGGTAATGGAGTTCACCAGAGCTTCACAGGTTGCCACTAGAGTCCTTTTCCACTCCTCCATGACCACATCACGGAGCTGGTGGATGTTAGAGACTTTGCATTCCTCCACCTTCTGTTTGAGGATGCCCCACAGATGCTCAATAGGGTTTAGGTCTGGAGACATGCTTGGCCAGTCCATCACCTTTACTATGTTGGAATACTGCCCTGCGGCCCAGTCTCCAAAGGGAGGGGGGGATCATGCTCTGCTTCAGTATGTCACAGTACATGTTGGCATTTATGGTTCCCTCAATGAACTTTAGCTCCCCAGTGCCGGCAGCACTCATTCAGGCCCAGACCATGACACTCCCACCACCATGCATGACTGTAGGCAAGACACACTTGTCTTTGTACTCCTCACCTGGTTGTCACCACACACACTTGACACCATCTCAACCAAATAAGTTTATCTTGGACTCATCAGACCACAGGACATGGTTCCAGTAATCCTTGTCCTTAGTCTGCTTGTCTTCAGCACACTGTTTGCGGGCTTTCTTGTGCATCATCTTTAGAAGAGGATTCCTTTTGGGATGACAGCCATGCAGACCAATTTGATGCAGTGTGCGGCATATGGTCTGAGCACTGACAGGCTGAACCCCCCCACCCCTTCAACCTTTGCAGCAATGCTGGCAGCACTCATACGTCTATTTCCCAAAGACAACCTCTGGTCAAGATGCTGAGCATGTGCACTCAACTTCTTTGGTCCAACATGGCGAGGCCTGTTCTGAGTGGAACCTGTCCTGTTAATCTGCTGTATGGTCTTGGCCACCGTGCTGCAGCTCAGTTTAAGGGTTTTGGCAATCTTCTTATAGCCAAGGCCATCTTTATGTAGAGCAACAATCCTTTTTTCATATCCTCAGAGTTCTTTGCTATGGAGGTGCCATGTTGAACTTCCAGTAATCAGTAAGAGAGTGAGAGCGATAAGACCAAATTTAACACACCTGCTCTCCATTCACACCGTAGACCTTGTAACACTAACACAAACAAGTGACATGACACCAGGCAGGGAAAATGGCTAATTGGGCCCAATTTGGACATATTCACTTTTGTGAGATACTGTGTGTGTGTGTGTGTGTGTGTGTGTGTATGTGTATGTGTATGTGTATGTGTGTATGTATATATACACATACACACACATTTTTTTTTTTTTTTTTATAACAAAACTAGAATTATTGGGTGCAAGTTGGGTACAAGTTTTTGGCCTCAGGCAGTCATAGCAGAATAATCTGCCTGAAAAAATATTGATGGCCTCACAACCCAAACCCATGATGCCATCATCAACCAGCTTTGGACACTGTTTGCTCCAGCCTCACCCTCTGCAGCCCCATGCATCTTAGGTTATGACCGCTGTGATGAAGCCCTACTAAACAATAGGGTGCAAAGTGGCGAGGCTGAAGCCTGCTAGTTGGCATGAGCAGTCTGAGTTTTGGAGGTGTGGGTACACTCTATCTACATCCAATGTGACTTGCTGACCCCTGGAGAGCCTATGTATTATGTTTGTTGATCGTTTAAAAACTATCCCTTATCCCAAAAGCAGGGGGTTCAAAGGTGATCAGCTAATATTGCTGGACACTGAGAAAACACAGAAGCTTGTAATGCTCAGTGACAGTGGAAGGTCCCCTTACGGCTCAAATACGACAGAGCACAGTTATTTCCACTGAAAAATTGTTCACCTTCACAGGTAATACCAGTGATGATCAGTGGTAATTTTGACGTGAAATTGCAATTTTGTTTTAATCATAGCCTTTTCACTAAAATGCCATTTTAGTTTTAGTCGTATTTTAGTCCTCTGAATTGTTTTAGTGTTAATCATATTTTGGTCAACTAAAATCTCCAGTACATTTTAGTCGACTAAAATCTAATAGGTTTAGTTAAATTGTAATGCATTATTTAAGCATTTCTATAGAATTTCCAAACTCATATACTCCTGGAGTAAAAATCTAATAGCATATAATTTATGGTATTAAGGTTTACAACGTCTAAATCTGTGGTGGATAAACGTCCCTCATTCACATTATCGGTCCATTTTCGTTTGTTGATGAAAATTGCAATTGATTTTTGTCATAGTTTTCGTCAACTAACAAAAATTCAAATAGATTTTCATATAGTTTTCGTCACTGGAAACATGCCATTGACGAAAATTATGCCGGAAATATTTTTGTCAACTTAAATGAACACTGGTGACGATCTGCACAGTCTTTTCACTGGATAACAACACTTTACATCTCTACAACAGTTTCTAAATTGTGGGCGGAAATAAGCCAAATGTATTTTCATTTTCCTTTAAATCTAAATTTTACTTTAAATAAATAACTTAATTAAAGCAGATTATTATGGAAAAATATTCTTTTGTATAAGCTATTTTTCCACATTTATACACACAACTGTGAATGTATTTTATAGTATTCAATATTAAAAGCTTTGGGCTTTGAAAGTTATCTTTTAATATCCTTGACCAACTTTAATACTGGCAAAACATACCAAAAAGTTATCCTGCAATGAATGTTGTACTCGAAAATATTCCTTATAATGATACAACTAATCTGTATGTATTGTAGTGACTGGTAGCTTTACTTTTCATTGGAACTCAATCTAGCTCAGTTCACTCAGACGTAAACATTCAGAAGCCTTTTCAGTGCTGTATTTGTGTACAAAATCCATCCCACATCCCAAGGCAATGAATGCTGGAGCTTAAAATAAGTTTTTTTTCATTTTCTGGATTTAGTTCCACTTCAGCCGCTTCAGGAAGAGTGGTTTACTGAGATGGAAACCTTATTTTTCTTGGCCTCTGTGCATGATGGTGTTGCTTTCGGTTTACTATAAAGTACAGCCATATGTTTTACCATCCATGTGCAAATTTGACTACCTATAGAAAGAGTTATTTCACAACAAACCCTAAAATCAGCTCTTGCACTCCATGCAAGGTCTGCTTTTTAATGGTGACCCCCCCTTGCTGAAATGCCAAACATTAAAAAAACGCCAGTAGGGGAAAAATGTTAGATAATATACTTACCTTTTCCCTTGGCTTCAGTAATGCAGATGATATCATTCTGCCAACAAGATCTCAGGGAATGTCAAGTACTCCAATTTGCACGAGAAGACACTGCAGCACATTGCAGGACCATCTTCCCATGTCACCATTGCTTCAGGGAAGGTGGGGAAAGGGGAGTACATCATTTTGTTTTTTAGTTTTATTGAGAATTTTAGCAAAGGGTACAAGGTTTACTTTAACTATTAGGTTTTACTATGTCAAATATGGCTCTGACGTTTTTTTTTATTTATTTTTTAGGAGACTGAAAAGGTGCAATACACAGATTGTTTCTAGTTTACTTGGACGCCAAGTGCACCAATTGTACGTGTAGCTACATGACAAAAGATGTGTTGTTTCTGATATATATTTCTATAATTGAATCAGGCCCATACAAGCATAGCTACAAAAGAACGTGGAAATCTTAATTTTGTCATATTAAATTATTCAAAGCAACTTAACACAAGTTTCCTATACAAAGAAACACACCAATCATAAGGACGAATCTGATGCAATGCTGATAGTCATAGAAATGGTGACAGCACCACCAGTGATTCCTTTCAAGGTGTTTATTTCTACAAAGTAAAGGTGACATTCTGAATTTCTTTTATGGGTCATGGCATTTTGAAAGCTCAATTTACAAAACTGCCTTCCTATTGTTGGTTAACCACTCTCTAAGGCCCCTTTCAGACAGGTGTTCTGATCAAGTCCGCTTGTCAGTTTTTCAGATGGACCTAATCGGAAGGCCCAGTCATCCCTCCGGTCAGGTGGGTCTAAACAGACTTGTATCCATTTTATATTCACTTACCTCCAGGTTTGATCAGGTCCGCTAAAACAAAATTGGAGAGGACTCTTTCCTCTTCCATTTACGCAGAGCGGATTGGAGGATTGGAGGTAGCTGGGTGTAAATTGACAGCAGAGTCTATTTATTCTCGACCACCCCTCTAGAGCAGAGTGGAGTCTCTCTGTGCCTGGAAGGACAATGAGGTTTTATCCACCCGTTCTTCTCGGATCAGCACACAAATCCCCTGCTGATCACAACATTCTTCCCTGTGCAACCCTAACCCTGTAAGGCAGGACACACATAATCCTACATTTACTTCTTTAAAATGTAAACCATTACCAGTGGCTGCCTTATACAGTGGCCTTGGGTGTGTGCAGTGAAGGGAGCAAAGATAATGCATTGCACTGTGCTGAAAGAAAAAAGTAGTGCACTGAAATCATAGGACTCAAGCAAATTGTCTTATCTATTATGTTGGGACTGTGCAGCCCAACACATATAGTGCAAATGGTATGTTAACCACATCATACTCCTGTTAATGTGGGTTGTGTTAAGGCAACCCATTGAAATCAATATAATGCCATTAAACCAAAAAGTCCCAAAAATCTGGCTTGCCTCAGAATTCGTAATGCAACTATGGTGTGTGTGATGTCTCACTGAAATGCATGTGCACTGCCTCAGTATGTTGGTGGCACCGCTACATATTTAACATGCATTGCCACGTATTATAATGCAAAGATTTCAACTGATGTGAAAGACAAAGCAGTAAATTATGAGAACCAAGTCATTGGACCAGGTCAGTGTTAAAAGATGCTTTTGTAGCAATGTAAAAAAATTCTTTAAATCTCATCGATAAAAAAACATTGCAATTTATTTTCACACATTATGTATCTTACGGTGTTCCTTTTGAACCTAAATAAAAACGTTTTGTAGACCTCTAACAAAGCAAGCCAACCTTGTAAAGGGTTAAGAGAACTGTGTGATTACAACTGCTCAGCATAAAAAGACAGTTACATTACAGAAGCTTGTGATGTGGATTCAACACACTGGATTCTTTTCGGTGTGAGTCACTGCACAATCATATGCAAGTGCTTGAATTTACAAGTCAGCAAGTCTTTTGTAAACAGTCAGCAGGCCTCCCGTGCTGTGGATTTAAATGTCTAAGATTGCTGTTGTAAGCAGAGAGAGGATGCTGGCTCCCACCTGTGATAGATAAAGCAAAATACTGATCCAAGTACTGGTCTGATTAATGGTGCTCAAACATACTATGATTGCTGCCATAACCCATGGGTGATCACAGAAACATAATATAGCCCTATCACGAGGGAACATTACTAAACCATTTGGATTATTTAGGCCTATTTCTATGGTGTTACCAGGATAAGGTTTACACTGAGTATGTTGTCCTGCTCTACACCAGTATGTCCCTCATTGCTATAAACATGCAAGCTTGAGTGATCACAGCATGGAAGCACATGGTAAGATCTTTTCATTGTGCCTGTAAGTCTGAAAATCCTATCAATGCTTAACAAAGATAACGAAAAAAATTATAATTTTACAAATGGGAACTGAACCACTCTGGCAGGCCAGCAAGTAATGAAATAAATGTTCTACAAATGAAAAGACAAATGAAAGAAAACAAGTTGCCCAGCAATTATGAAAATGTTTATTCAAGCATCTACAAACAGCTTGAATATACAAAATAACAGAAGTGAACTGGAAGTGATGGTTTGGGGCCTCACAGAGCCCTGATCTCATCATCGGCTTTGTGATTACATGAAAAGACAAGGATTTGAGACAGCCTACATCTGCAGAAGACATGTGGGTTAGTTCTCCAAGATGTTTGTAACAACCTACCTGCCGAGTTCCTTCACAAACTGTGTGCAAGTATACCTAAAATGTATGCGGGTAGTCACACCAAATATCAATTTGATTTGGATTTTTATTTAGTTCGCTCACTTTGCATTTTGTAAATTGATAAACAATTAAAATATATATATATTTGAAAGCATTCTTTTTTTTACAGCGTTTCTTCATGCCTACCTAAAACTTTTGCACAGTACTGTACCTACTCCCCTCTTGTTCACCAAAACAATCCTAATATCAAGAGTGCCGACTTACCATAGGGATTGAAACACCCAATTCTATTCGCTCTACTACACATACAGTAGCAAAGCAAGTTGGTATTATAAAGTTAAAGTATATGTGAATCCTGACCATGAACTTTTTTTCCCTTTTGGTCTGCTAAAAATACCATTGAAAGGGTTTTGTTATATCTATTCAATAAGCGCACTAAAATATCCATTGTAGAATAGCCTTTATGTGGAGATAGGAGAGTGGATGAAAAGAGAAAACTGGGCAGAACTGACAACACTCAGTCCATAAAAATGGTGTGTGTTGTCAGCAAGCAACATGAAATTAGAAGCATTTACAAGTGTATTTAGCAATTAGGAGTGCATTTCTGGCAGATTAACAAGTCTTTTAATGTACTTGCTGTGTCTTTAACCACTTCAATACTGGGGACTTTCACCCCTACCTACCAAGGTCAATTTTCAGCTGTCACCCTCTGAATGATAACTGCGCGGTCATGCAACATTGTACCCAAATTACATTTTTATCACTTGTTTTTTAAATAGAGAAGAGCTTTCTTTTGGTGGTAATCGCCACAATTTATTTTTTGCTAAACAAAAAAGCCTAAAAAGTTGGGAAAAAAAAAAGTTTTTCTTAGTTTGTTATAAAATTTTGCAAATAAATAATTTTTCTTCAAGGATATGTGCTGATGAGGCAGCACTGATAAGCTGTACAGATAATCAGGGCACTTATGATAAGTGCCATGATTATTTGTGTAAACAAAGTGCCGACAGGCTTAGCTGTTAACAGCCATCCTTTCATCACACACAGTTTACAGTCTGTTTACAAGAGATCAGCTGTGATTGCACACAGCTGATCACATGGTAAAGAGCCGCTGTGATTGGCCCTTTACCAAAATCTGTGATCAGTGGTTTCCAAATGGACACAGCCGTCACAGAGCATGCCGGATGCTCGCCCCCCGGAGGCGCGCAGGAGACGAGGTTCTGGGAGGGCATCCATGGATGCCTTCCTAGAACTGGATGAATGCGCTGTAGCTGTCTTTTGGCTATAGCTTGCTTAGTAAGTAGTTAAATGGAATAAATATGGGTCACTGTTTAGGTACTTCAGAAATGTACTGCATATTTTTTTTTTGCTTTGGTATACACTTTCAAATATTTTCTGCTCTTCTTCCCATGTATACAGTATTGAACAGAAATGCAGCTGGTCACACAAGCTGGAGAGATTAGGCTGCACTCACATCATATTAAACTGGTTGTAGAGGTTTACATTTTCTTTATCTTAATGCATTCACTGCATTAAGGTGAAAAAACTTTCTATGTTCAGCTCCCCCCCCCCCCCAAAAAATACTTACTGATCCTGATCAATCTCGATCCTGCACTGTGCCCAAGAGAAATCAATCAAATTCAGTGAGGAAGGAGCTGGGGCAGAGGCAAGCCGCACTATGTGTACCAATAGACGCACACAGCCTGGCTCGGGATTGAGCCCACACGCTTGTCACCTAAGGATAAGCCTTCCTATGATAGCACACAGAGAAGGGGAGAAGCTGAGAGCGCTGGCAGGGGACCCGAGAAGAGGAGGATCAGGGCCACTTTTTGCAAAACCTATGCATAGAACAGGCAAGTATAACATGTCTGTTATTAAACAAAAAAAACAAAAAAACTTTACAATCACTTTATGCATTGGAAAAGCAGTAGGCGTAATGGAATATCATTCCAAACATACCGGTATTGCATTTTTTTTCTTTTGTTTAAAATGACAGCACAGAATACTGACTTTGTAAACAAAAGAATAGGAGAGCTAGAGAAATGGGATTTTTGACTTACCGTAAAATCCATTTCTCTGATGTTCATTGACGGACACAGCTCCTGGTATTCATAACCAATGAGGTTTACTGCCCCCTACAGAAGTAGGACATTAGGCAGAAAAAGATTCTGGCTACAATGGGCAGACCCAGGGGGTATACTCCCTCCCTCTGCTATAGCCACTGAAGTTTTGTTACAAGCAGTGTCAGGAGAATAATAAACGCCACAGAGGGGTGGGTGCTGTGTCCATCAATGAACATCAGAGAAATGGATTTTACAGTAAGTCAAAAATCAAATTTTTTCTTTTGTTCATGGCGGCATCCTTGATATTGATAAAGGCGAGGAAATCCCACTGACGCAGAGATGATACCACCATTTGAATGGACTCCATTTTGAACTTCTGTATCTGCACAAAGTAGTTTAGCGTCTTGAGGTCCAGGATTGGACGCACTTTGCCTTCCTTCCTGGGGACTGTTACATAGTTGGTGAGGTTGAAAAAAGACATCAGTCCATCCAGTTCAATCCATGTGTGTGTGCGTGTGTTTACTGTTAACCGTACATCATATACCCATGTATGTTGAGGTCTTTAAGGTGCCCATCTAATAGTTTTTTGAAACTATCGATGCTCCCAGTTGATACCACTGCTTGTGGAACTGAATTACACATCCTTACTACTCTGACAATAAAGAACCCCATGCGTAGTTTAAGGTTAAACCGCTTTTCTTCTAGTTTTAGTGAGTGGCCCTGTGTCTTATTGTATCCCCTTTCTCTGAAAAGTTTGTTCTTTATGCTATGGTCACCAGAGCAGTATTTGTACATTGATATCATATCCCCTCTCAATCGTCTCTTCTCCAGAGAGAATACGTTTGAGAGAGAATAAGAGAGAATACGGCTGCCCATGGGTGTAGCCAGAATTTTTTTCTGCCTAGTGTCCTACTCCTGTAGGGGGGGGGGGCAGTATAACCCAATGGTTATGAATACCAGGAGCTGTGTCCGTCAATGAACGAAAGAGAAACATATGTTTCTACTTAGAAAATCTCATGAATGTTTTCATTGCTCTCCAGAAACACCAAGAGGGTGATTGACTGAGAGGCTTCAATTTACAAGGTCAGAACCTGCTATAATAAAACTACGACAGGGGAACGGTTCCAGCCTGACAGACACTTGGGTAAGTTCAGGAATGCAATAGATTCCATGCGGTTCACAGCACCAGCGTTACTGGACATCGATATTACTCATGGCGATACAATCGGCGGCTGTGTTATTTTAACATTTTTATAACATCTGATCAAACACAGAAACAGGCAGCAATTGGGTCACAAATATGTGCACTTTTCATGTACCTTTTTAAAATTCATAAATAGGTAATGCATAAAACTGCTTATTTTCACCTTAACAGCTGTTTGGAACAAACACTGCAATATTCTACTGTTTGTCAAAAGAAAAGAAAAATGGGATTTTTGACTTACCGTAAAATCCATTTCTCTGATGTTCATTGATGGACACAGCTCCTGATTTTCTTAACCATTGGGTTATACTGCTCCCTACAGGAGTAGGACACTAGACAGAAAAAAAAAGTCTAGCTACGACAATGGGCAGTCCAAGGGGGTATTTTTTCCTCTTTCTGCTATAGTTACTCAGTTTTGTTACAAGCAGTATCAGAAGATTTGCAACGCCACAGGGGGTGGGTGCTGTGCCCGTCAAAGACCATCAGAGAAATGGATTTTACGGTAAGTCAAAAATCACACAGCTCCTGAAATTCTTAACCACTAGGACGTCCCAAAGCAGTGTTAAACATGAGGGGAACAGCAAAAAAATTTCCAAAGCTAAAAACAGTAGCCAACCAGGAAAAAGGAGCTTAAACAACTGGAGCCCACCTGAAAAAAACAATACACCCTCAAAGAGCATCAGGTCCTCTCAACAGCAGCCTACAAAACCTTGAGGCCAAAAGAAGCATCCGGCAGATGCCAACCCATCCACTTTATAAAACTTTGTGAAAGTGTGCACCGACGACCAGGTGGCCGCCTTGCAAACCTGCATCACTGACGCCTGATGACGGAAGGCTCAGGAGGCACTAAGCGCCCAAATAGAGTGCGCAATGAGTCCTCCTTTCTGGCCCCGCTCATCACTTCCGGTACAGGTGCGGCATCCCTACACAGAAGCTGTTTAGCAGGGAATGCCGTGCCTGCACCGGAAATGAAGAGCGGGGCCAGTGCAGGGCATTGACTCCAGGGAGCGATGACGTTCAGCTCCCAGGTGTCATCGCAAGCCGGAAGAGACGGCGCAGGCCGCGGCCGCAGAGGGAGGAAGTGGAAGGAAGGTGAGTATATTTTCTTCAAAAACAAGGTAAGTGAACATAAAAAAATAAAAAATCAGGAGCATCCATTTCTTTTTCAGGTGACCCTCAGCAAGCGGATGGCCCAAAACCTATTTTTTTCGATTTTGAGGCCGGAACTCCGTTTTAAACATGCTTTTCTCCTCACAGGATAAAAGCGGCCTAAAAAACATGCCTAAGGAGTGTCAAGTGCTTGGGTGTTTTTTTTTTCTGCTTCTAAACGCCTAAAGTGTGCATAGGCACATAGGCCAACATGGGGCATTTTGAGGCAGAGAAAGGCAAAAAAAAAGCCTCATACACCTGTAAAAGCAGCATTTGTGAGCTCAAGTGTACAAGAGGCCTTCTACTCATATGCAGGTTGCATAGTGTTGGCTCTTAGGTTTTTAAAGGTGATGCCTTGTTCCGGGTCAGATTTGTCCAGGCCTGCCCTAATCCAACATGTGATTAAAAAAAAAATCATTGGGGTTATTTTCCCAATAACCATAATTTAATATAAATGAAATGTGTGCAATGAAAATTGTTTCAAAAAAATATCACCCCTCTTACAAACAAGCAAAGCAAGCACCAGTTACAGCCAAGCGGGGGAAAAGATATTTTAGTCACGTAATCAACATGTGGAGCGGTTATAGAGAGCAAAGAATGAAACAAAAGTGAGTGTGGTGAGGGAGGGGTTGAAGCATCTGTGACAATTACCGACTGGAGACTGAAGGGGAAGCTAGATTCTGTACAGGGAATACGTGTCTTTGTGTATATTTCCACAAGTCCAGCACAGGCTGCACAGTGGGAAGGAAGGCTTTTCACACTACCATGTGTACAGGTGCAGACACACAAACAATGTAGTGAAGGGAGAAAAATACAAGCAGAAAGAATGGAAACTTTGAAAGCACATTAATCTGTTCAACAAGCCATGAACTTAATCAGTGCTCTAATTAGAACAGGCATCTTGCAACACCATACAATATGAGGTGACACAAGAGCAAGCAACAAAACAGGGGACTCATGATTTAATGACCCTGACTGTACAAGCACATGGCCACATTAAATAACAGCTAATCAGCAGGGGTAATCTGTACAGACCCAGCATTGAACAAGCTCCCAATGCAGATTTCTGTGTATTCAAGACATGATTTATAATCTATTGCTACTCAATTGCTTGTGTGATTGTTGCTATAAATTCCAGACTGCATATAGGCAGCAAAGCACAGTACTTCTAAGGATGGTGAAAATTCTCCAAGTCATAGTTCTAGAGAAATTAACTTGTCACTTACAAAACAAAAAAGTGTGATATGGTCAGGAATCATTCCAAAATTCTATAGCTGGTCAAACATGAAAGCATCTGACTTTACTAAAGGATGGTCGTAGGGACATGCATATACAATTCAGTGCATGATTTGTACATAAGACAGCACCAAGTATTGTCCACAAATGTAAGTAGGCATGATTCCCCCCGACTCCCAATGACTTCCATTTTAGCAGGACTTCCTCGAGACCTTGATTTCCAAGTCTAAAAAAAGGCTGTTCTAATTTGACTAAAAACTGAATTGCAAAGTAGCACTGTCACAGAAAGCTTTCATCAGAAACAGAATAGTGGGCAACAAAGTACATGATGGAAAGATGTTTACAGAAAGATAGTGTATATTCTCACCAAAACATGGTACGGTGTTAACCTGCCCTAACTCTAATATGAGCAAGATTTATGTAAAATTTTTACATCATTTTCTGCAAGGAACTTGTCATTGTAGTGGGGACATACACTATATTGTCAAAATTATTGTGACGCCTGCCTTTACACACACAAACTTTAATGGCATCCCAGTCTTAGTCCGTAGGGTTCAATAGTGAGTTGGCCCCCCCTTTGCAGCTATAACCGCTTCAACTCTTCTGGGAAGACTGTCCACAAGGTTTAGGAGTGTGTCTATGGGAATGTTTGACCATTCTTCCGGAAGCGCATTTGTGAGGTCAGGCACGGATGTTCCATGAGAAGGCCTGACTTGAAGTCTCCACTCTAATTCATCCCAAATGTGTTCGGGTTGAGATCAGGACTCTGTGCTGGCCAGACAAGTTCCTCCACCCCAAACGTGCTCATCCATGCCTTTATGGACCTTGCTTTGTGCACTGGTCCAAATCATTTGGTAGAGGGGGGGGGGGGGACTATGGTGTGGGGTTGTTTTTCAGGAGTTGGGCTTGGCTTTAGTTCCAGTGAAGGGAACTCTTAAGGCGTCAGCATACCAAGACATTTTAGACAATTTCTTGCTCCCTACTTTTTGGGAACAGTTTGGGGATGGCCCCTTTCTGTTCCAATATGACTGCACACCAGTGCACAAAAAAAGGTCCAAAAAAGACAGATGAATGAGTTTGGGGTGAAGGAACTTGACTGGCCTACACTGAGTCCTGACCTCAACCCAATAAAACACCTTTGGGATTAATTAGAACGCAAACTGCGAGCCAGGCCTTCTCTACAACATCAGTGTCTGACCTCACAAATGCTCTTCTGGAAAAATGGTCAAACAATCATAGACACAGGCCTAAACCTTTTAGACCGTCTTCTCAGAAGAGTTGAAGCTGTTATGGCTGCAAAGGGTGGGCTAACTCAATATTGAACCTTACAGACTAAGACTGGGATGCTACTAATGTTCATGTGTGTGTAAAGGCAGGTGCCAAATACTTTTGGCAATATAGTGCATATTCACTCAAAGCACATGCACTACTAAGGCCCTTTAACACGAGAGATCAGGTCCACGTGAAAAAATGATGGGCAGACCTGATTAGAAGCTCCATGCAGCTCTATGGGCAGCCAGATATAAAAGGACTTGTGTCAGTTTACACCCATATACCTCCAAGTCCATCTAGGTTTGGAAGAAAAGAAAAGAAAAAAAAAAAAAACACAGAAAAGGACTTCATCCATTTCTGAACCTAAAAGTGACGGATCAGAGGTTTGTTTACATCTGGCCGCCCATAGAGCTATCACGAGTCCTTTGGACACAAACTGAACGGGCACAGATGTGAAAAAAAAAAAAAAAAGATTTTTTCAATTGTTTCAATTTAGCAGATCTGCTAAGGGATCCACCACTGAATAGAGCGGAGTGGCTCCGTTTGAATGAGTCTTTAAGAAGTGGTTAGGACAGGTTTTATTTTAAGATAGTTCTACTCACAGTTAATTGGTCTCACTGCACCAGTTTTGCAACGCTTGGTTGAAACACAGACTTGTTAAACCTTCCTCTGTAGCTACCTAGATGACATTGCGTGCATATCTAAGAATGTAACTACACATTTATAATACTCAGTAAAGGCTATATTCACTATAATGCATATTAAAGCTTTACACAACAGGCTGCAGTGCTGATCACTGTATCCAAACAGCGGAGGAGTCCAGCTGACACAGTGTAGAGGATTCCCCCATCTCCCTCAGTTGTGTGGATGGGGGAATGGTTCAGTTATATTCGCTCAGCCTGCTGAACAAAAGAACTGAACCATGTATGGCCACAGCTTTAGCAATTACATGCAGGGGACCCAGTCCGATAGCTCCCGCAGCTAGGCACGGCAGCTTGCATGTAATCTCTCATGAAGCGATTACCTGCGAATGATCGGCCTTTAATGCAGTTTGTTCGTCTGTTTCCAGGGTTGATCATTTGCATGTAAATGCTGCTTGCCATGATTAGTTGCGGGAGCGGTCAGCCTCCCATTGCTTTTAACTGGGCTTCTTTCCAAAGTTAATCACTGGGAAACCCCATGGGTCTCTTGCATGTGATTGCTAATGGTGCCATTTGCATGTGTGAAAAGGGTCTAAAGATTACCACCACACAAGTTACACTCTGACAGTACAATCTTCTTTTGGATCTACTAACAAGTAATATGTAGATTTACCCTGAATGACCGAGTACAAAATTTACTGGTAAGTTAGGTAGATTTTTGGATCATCGTTTTGTTAACCACTTCTGGAAATTTTCCCCCTTAAAGCGGAGTTCCGGGCACAAAAACGATATTTTTTTTTTGTGCCCATCCGCTAGTTCAGCCTAACCTGAAAAGGAATTGGATAGTTAGATTTTTTTTTTTTTTTAAAACTCACCTTGTAATTGACGATCGTAAATACTCACCTCAGGGTGCTTCCTCCCTCGGAGCCGCGGCTCACCCCGTCACTTCCTGCGCTGCGATGATTCCTGGGAGCTAAACGTCATCGCTCCCAGGAATCAATGCGCCGGCACCGGCCCCGCTCGTCACTTCCGGGCGACGCCGCACCGGAAGTGACGAGAGGGGCCGGTGCGGCGCATTCTGGGAGAAGAAGACGCGGAAGAAGACGCAGAAGAGGACCGCGCCGGCTTCACAAGAGAGATGAAAACGCTGTGGAAGAAATTTTATAAGTAAGTATTTCTTCTAAAAGGTAAGTGCGAACCGGGACAGATCAGAGGATAGCCATTGTGGAATGTGCTAGCCCTGACTGTCCCGGGGGTATGTTCATTAAAAAATGACATCTGTGCCCGGAACTCCGCTTTAATGACCAGGCCATTTTTTGTAATTCAGCACTGCGTTACTTTAACGGACAATTGCACGGGTGTGCGGCGCTCTACCCAAATAAAATTGATGTCCTTTTTCCCACAAATAGAGCTTTCTTTTTGTGGTATTTGCGTCACCTATGCGATTTTTATTTTTTGCGCTATAAACAAAAAAAGCGACAATTCTGAAAAACAAAAAACAATATTTTTCACTTTCTGCTATATAACACTGCCAATAAGAAAAATTAAAAAATCAAATTTTCTCATAATTTCAGGCCAATTTGTATTCTGCTACATATTTTTGAAACCAGATCGTATGCGTCCTCTCGAGACATTTAACTCGCAGGCCAGCCCCCCATCCAGTGAGGCTATGTCACGAGTCAACCAACCTAGCGCGGAGCTGAGGCCTGCGCGTGCTCGCTGGCCAGACTGGGGAGACCTTAAGAATGTAGAATATCCAGTCTGTCGCCCAGTCCAGCAGTTGAATGCAATTCTCACAGGAACAGAAAATAATGAAAGAAGAAAAAAAATTATATTTAAAAAAGGAAAAAATGCTAGGACCAGAGATCCCAGCAAGGAACTAGGTCCTTACCCCAAACTAGGCAGAAAAAAAGTGAATGCCTTTAGCAGGAAGTGGGAGTAGACCCCCTGTGAGTGCCCCATAGGCGTGGTAAAGCTTTTTCCTGCCTAGTGTCCTACCCCTGTAGGGGACAGCAAAATCCAATGGTCAAGAAGATTCTGGAGCTGTGTCCATCAATGAACGAAAGAGAAATATTGGTACCCGCTCCCTCCCAAAAAAAATGACATGCCAAATGTGGCATGTAAGAGGGTCAGGAGGCCTTAAAGATGAAGTTCCACTTTTGGGTAGAACTCTGCTTTAAGACATATCTTTGTGTTGTACCTTCCATTCCTTTGCAGGAAACCACACCATAAAAGAACCTGGGGTTTGTCCACACCAGAGTGTTGCAGTCTAACATGAAGTACAGTGCCTTTACTTTGAATAACGCCCATTTGCACTGCAATACACATGTGCTGTGGTGCATCAGAATGCACAAGTATGAGCCATCAGTAGTGTCGTGTTGAAAAAATGCTGCATCTGTGGTTTTAGGTCTCATTTGTCCAGCTCTCCTGAATGCTTTTTCTCCTGGTAGAAGAGCACCTTAAATCGCTTTACGATCGTCCACCGGCGTTATACTGCGGCAGGCAGCCACTCCTGGGCAAACCGACGTAGCTATACATCGGTCGCGTGCAGGAGGCTAGGGAGTGAGCACGCGCCGCCAGCAGCGCGCTCCCGCCCCCGCTAGTCAGCGGGGAAGCCGATGCAGCGGGCAGGTGGTTCCGATTGCCGCCTGACACCCGCGATCGTTCCCAGCTGAGAGAGAATGGTCAGCTGTTGTAAACACAGCTGACCGTTCACTCTGGAATAATCATAGAGCCCCTGTGATCCTTCTATATAGGAACAGAAATCTCTATGGTCATTTCACAAGCCACGCCCCCCCACAGAATCACTCCCCTAGGCTCACATTTAACCCCTTGATCACCCACACTGTTAACCCCTTCTCTGCCAGTGTCATTATAGTAACAGTGCATATTGTTAGCACTGATTACTTACTGAATTAATGTCCCTGCTCCCCCAAAAGTGTCAAAAATGTCAGTCAGGGGTCCGATCTGTCCGCCGCAATGTCTCAGTCCCGCAAAAATTACATAAATCTTTCCGGTTGTTAGTAGACGCAATAACTTTTGCACAAACCAATCAAAATACGCCTTTTGCGATTTTTTTTTTTTTTTTTTAACGAAAAATATGTAGCAGAAAACAAAATGGCCTAAAATGTTAAATTTTGATTTTTACATTTTATTTTTGGGAATGTTATATAGAAAAATGTGAAAAGAATAGAATTTTTGTAAGAACTTACCATAAAATTATTTTCTCTGAGTCCTCTGACAGACGCAGCTCTGGAAGTTTCTTCACTAATGGGTTATGTGCGCCCTCCTCAGGAGTAGCTAGGCAGTGAAAGCTTTCAATAGGCACACCTTTAGGGTCCGTTCTATCCACATGACCCCAGATATACCTGCTCATAGAATCAGTTTCGTAGCAAAGCAGTGGAGAACACAACCAACCCCAACATAGATGGGCGGGAGCTGCCTCTGTCAGAGGACTCAGAGAAAATTTTTACGGTAAGCTCTTACAAAAATTTGATTTTCTCTTATGTCCCCTGACAGACACAGCCCTGGAAGTTTCCTCACTAATGGGACGTCGCATAGCAGTGTAGGCATGAGGGGTGGGGAGAACGCAACCAACAACTGTTAACGTTTCGACAAGGCTAAAAAACGTAGCCAACAGGGCAACAGAAAGCTCAACCCCAACAGGAGCTTCCCCCTAAATAAAAAATCCACCACTGAAAGAGAACAGTGAGTCTCTTCAGCAAATAGCAGCCTGTAAAACCTTGCGGCCAAAGGAAGCATCCGAGGATGCCATCACATCAATCTTGTAGAATTTTGTAAAAGTGTGCAGTGGACCAGGTCGCCGCTTTACACACCTGAGCCAAAGAAGCCTGATGGCGAAAAGCCCAAGAGGCACTCCGTGCTGTAGTAGAATGTGCCCTCACAGGGAAAGGAGGAACCTGACCCTTCAGTGAATAGGCCTGAACAATTGGATATGGTTGCCACAGACGCAGCCGAACCCCTTTACAAGGTCCCTCGGGAAGGACAAACAGGGAATCAGACGTCCAAAAGGATTCCGTGGCTGACAGGTAAACCCTGATCGCCCAGACTACATCCAGAGAATAAAAACTGAGACCGAAGTCCCAGCAGGGAACCTAGGTTCTACTCCTAAGCTAAGCAGCAAGAAACTGATTCTATGAGCAGGTGTGTCTGGGGTCATGCAGATAGGACGGCCCCTAAAGGCGTGCCTAGTGAAAGCTTTCACTGCCTAGCTACTCCTAAAGAGGGCACACAACTCATTAGGAGTCTGCCAGAGGAAGTAAGAGAAATATTGTTTTTTTTTCCAGAATTGTCGCTCTTTTTTGTTTATTGCGCAAAAATAAAAATCGCACACAGTTGATCAAATACCACCAAAAGTAAGCTCTACTTGTGGGAAAAAAAAGGACATCAATATTATTTAAGTACAGCATCGCACGACCGCGCAATTGTCCGTTAAAGTAACACAGTGCCGAATTGCAAAATATGGCCTGATCAGTAAGGGGACAAATCCTTCCGGTCCAGAAGTGGTAAGAAAAAAAAAAAAAAAAAAATACGCCTAAAGCAACATGGCATGCCAAGGGTTTGGTATTTAATTATTACATTTTCCACAATATTAATTTATTCTGGCCACTGGAACAAATAAATGCTGCAGTGCTACACGCTCCTAGCATTTTGGCACAATTACACTCGTGTACAGACATTTAGGTGCATCAAGCATTTTTCTGCCCAAAAGCACTTCTCCTGAATGCACAAGCAGTGTTTTTTTTCAGCTCCTCTTCTAAAACACCTGTCAAAGCCTATGTGTGCATGGACACATAGGCAAACATGCATATGTGTTTAGAGGCTTTAAAACAAAAAAAAAGAAAGAAAACCGCCTGTAAAAGACTATCTTCAACCTCAATTATTACAGCTATTATGCTACGTTTCATAACTATAAAGTCAGTCTGAACAGGAGGATTCCAAATCTCACCATGTCATTTCCACTATGTAATTTTGAACTTTTGAGAGCATAAAACATCTGAGTAAATAGTAGCACTAATGTTTTCCTAGTTAAAATCATTAAACAAGTGACCGCGAGGCCATTTGTGTCGTTCTTTCAGTATTTGCAGTGTGTTTTTGACAAACAGGCTTATGAGAGACAAGCTTCCTTTTTTTCACAGACAATGAGAGCGAGGGCCTAGAGTCATGTGATCACTGCAGCAGCAATGGGTAGCTCTGGAGACAGCATGTCTAGAAACATGCCTAGAATGAAAATAATCTGTCCTAACAGAACGTGAAGGGACAAGTATCTATCGCTTTCAGTTCCCCTCACTGACCTTACAGACCACTCCAAATTCCTAGCTGGTCAATTACAATAATAGAAGGAACTCTAATATTTGCAGAGTAATATTCTATACATCCCCCACCCCCTCTCCTTCTAGAGTAGCTGCATACTGTGAAGTATATGCTGCTGAAGGAATATACAATGTGCTGATGATGCAATGGCATACTATGTCATGCAGGATCACATTAGCAGTGTCAGACAAGGCAGACAGGAGACACTTTTACTAAGTATTTTATATATGTGCAAATATTTGTGAAAAAGTCTGGTTTCTTCATTTTCTTTGCATACATCCCTTTTTTCCCCCACCCAGTTATAGAAAGCAATGGATATCTGTTGTTCCTTTATGTTCTATTAGGACAGATTACTTTCACTAGTAGGCATGCTTCTAGACATGCTGTCTCCAGAGCTCCCCATTACTGCTGCAGTGATCACATAACTCTTGCTTTTAAACTAAATGATGTCAACAGCATAAAAGTCAGCATTTGCCAGCTATATGCAAACCTTGATGTCTATTTTAGGGCCGGTGTTCCGTGAAAAAACCATACCCGTGAGAAAACCATACCCTCGTCACTTCCGGTTCCGCTACGGAGGGTATGGATTTCTCACGGTAGTTAAACTTGCGGCGGGTACATTAAAACACTTCGGGTGCAACATAAATCATGTCCTCTCCTATCGCTGTAACATCCCTCATCTCCGGTAATAAATATAAAAGCGGATCACGGAGCCGCGATCGCCATCACATTTACGTCTCATACACCCGCCGCCGCTTTTATATTTATTACCGGAGATGAGGGAAGTTACAGCGATAGGAGAGGACATGATTTATGTTGCACCCGAAGTGTTTTAATGTACCCGCCGCAAGTATAACATTAGAGACAGTGCCGTGATAATTTCATGCCCACCGAGCATGCGCACTTCTCAAATTCTTTCTTCTTTAATCACGTATCCGGGGCTCTGAGCATGCGCACTACTGCGCTGCTCAGCTGTTTCAGACCGGAAGTGACGAGGGTATGGTTTCTTCACGGGGTATGGTTTTTTAACGTTACACCGGTTCACACTCTTGCGAGTGAGATCGCATGTAATATCGGAGCGCACTGCTCCTTCATTACATGCGATCTCACGTGCGGATGCGAATTCAGCCATACATTTTTTATGGCTGAATTCACACTGCACCCTCACCAAACACGCACAGGACCCTTTTTTCCAGCCGCATCAGGATCGGATCGCACAGTGGTTCACACTTGTGCGATCCGATCCTGTGCGAACTGTAAAGATCGCACTGCAATATGCAATCAAACTGGGGGTGTCGTTAACATTTCATTGACCCCCCCTGCATATCGCATATGGCAGTGTGAACTGCCAGGGGTGCGTTTGCGATGCGGGAACAGGCTGCGAATTTGCAGCCTTCCCGCATCGCACAAGTGTGAACTGGGACTAAGGGACTGTACATTGTAGCAGAAATTAACAGCATAGGACAGGAGAGAGTTAAATAGCCTGCACATTGGAATCCGTTATCAAAAACATACTTCCAGCAGATATGAACCCCTAGGCTGCAGGTCCCCCATGTCTGATGACAGATTCACTGCTAGGTTGTCCATAGAACTTATATTGCAATTTGACTTGAAAAGCAGATCAAATTGCACACATGTACATCCCAGATCTATCTACTTGGAGAAAATGGACCGATTTGGGTTAGAGTGGCCAAACATTATACAATTTTCTTGTACAATATTCCTTTAGATTTAACAAATATAATAGGACGAAGCACCTAAACACTTACAATTTGTAGGCAATCAGGCAGGCCCTTGCACTGCATAGTTGAAGGTAAATCTAAAGGAAATTGAATAGAAAAATTGTATAATGTATGGCAAACTTTAGTCAGTTCTGTAAGCAGTGCTGAGCTCTGCAACCTGAGTGAACGTAAATGTTTAAATGAAAAAAAAAATTGAAAAATGGGATATAAATGACCAGTTTGTACACTAACTGACCCAAAACCATTCTGCTTTACCTTTAGGTCATAACACAAAAGTAGAATACGTACAAAGTGATAGCAACCTGATATGTGTCTTTTACTACACATTATTATCTGCTGTAACAAAATGTGCTCAAGTATCTTTTGAAAATTTTTAACAAAAAGTACAAAGAAAAAAAATTCTGGTTGGAGTTGCACTTTGATTTCTTTCTATGGTGGATGCAGCAATGTCTTCAGTCATCAACGCAGAGACTTTGTTTGTTGCAGTCACAATCTTTTACCACTTGCTAATTGATTCATTAGCAAAATCCCTGACAACTTGCTTTGGCCAACAAGAGTGCACAATGTGCCAAGATCGATGTGCACTGGTCTGCATCATCTGGGGGATCTGACACATGCAATGCCAATGATCATGTAGGCAAGAGATAAGGCATGGCATTCCCATCTCTGTCAGTATACCACCAAGTAACCATGACAGATTGCATTTTAATTCTTATTTTGAATCCCATTTCTAATCAACCAACCGGTTCTGTATACACTGTATTGATTAGCTTACATTCTGCTGTGTTTTATTTTGCTCTCATGAAAGGATCTGAAACTTTGTTGCAATGGATTTATACAGTATATGACTATTAGCTCGCTTACTGGCAGTATATATCTTTTGTTTGAAAATATCATGTTATTACTATACAGATAAATAGGAGGGAAAACAAAGCACAGAAATCTACTGTAGATGTGTGAAATACATATACATTATACATGGATGCAAAGCAATTGGGATATTAGACACAATATATAAATATAGATATGATGAACCATGGCATTGCAATATATACTCCTCATTCAGGCTGGTTGTGCCCAATTATGGGTAATGATCCACCAATGCACAACCATGTAGTAAATGCACCCCAATATTTTAAACATTAATGTAGAAATGTTTCCAGGCCTTGGGCCTGAGGTGGGTCTGCCATCAGTACCGGTGTTCCGTGAGAATTACCTACCCTGTGAGAATTACCTACCCCTCGTCACTTCCGGCCAGAAGCATCTGAGCAGCGCAGCAGTGCGCATGCTCAGAGCCCCGGATACCTAATGGCAGAGCAGAGGAGCTTACTAGTGCGCATGCGCACTAGTATAAAACGATCACGGTGTACCGTGAAAAAAACCTACCGACGTGGCGCTTACCTAAAACAGCTGTGCTGACATACGAGTCATCCCCGCTCCTGTCCCGGTCACTTCCCTGCTCTCGGCAAGTAAATATAAAAGCGGCTTTCGGCTCAGTGATTTATGTTTTCATACAGCCGCCGCCGCTTTTATATTTACTATCCGAGATCAGGGAAGTGACCGGGACAGGAGCGGAGATGATTCGTATTTCAGCACAGCTGTTTTAATGTACCCGCTGCATTAGATACAGTGCGGAGTACCGGAAGTGACGAGGGGTAGGTTTTTCTCACGGGTAGGTAATTCTCACGGAACACCGGTAACACTTCCAATGCATTTAAGTTGTGAACCCAGGTGTGAGAACTGAGACAATGACCATTCCGGTATCTTTGGTTTGTTTTGTTTATTGTATATTGGGGATGGGAGAAGGGAGAAGGGAATGAGTGGGATACTCCTCTGGGCTTAACTGGGACTTTGTACAAAAATGGTCACTAGCGCTGTCTTGGTGCCAGCTGAATGCCAACCAGCGCTTCCTGACGCTTGCAAATACTGCTTGGCTGAATTAGTGCTGGAACCTCGACTTTAACTTGTTTGTTAACTCAGAAGATCCAGGACTGTAGAACTCTTGACTCCTGACACTCGATTTAGCTTAAAAGTCACTGAACAACTCCCTCCAGCCCTTCACTGACCGAGGTAGCTCCTTGTCACTGCTGCAACTCCTAACTCTGTACACTGACTCTTCAGAGACCAACCATGGGTACCCTCTTTACACTTCAGGGTCCTCTGACTAGGTACCCCCTCTAACACTTAAGGGTCCTCTGACTAGGTACCCCCTCTAACACTTAAGGGTCCTCTGACTAGGTACCCCCTTCTAACACTTCAGGGTCCTCTGACTAGGCACCCCCTTTACAGCTAGCTGACTCCTGGATCCCTGGAACCTTCTCTGGAGTGGTCCCCTCTACATTCGGCAGACCCTTAGGGGCAGTTCACAGTACTCACGACCTTGGCAGGCTTTCCTGGAACTGGACCCCTCTTCCTTCACTGGTCCTCGGCACACCGGATCCCCTCTGCAGCTCAACTCAGCACTCTCTGGATTCCCAGGCAGCCACCCGGGAACACCCGATCCTTCTGACAGGAGGAGAGACAGCCGTACTCTCCCTCCTGGGACTCTGCTTCCCGCCAAAGACGCTGTGTCATGCGTTCCCTCAGAACTTATACCCACTCCCAGAATCCTCTGCGGCAGAATCTGCCTTCTGGGGTAGATACAGGCCTAAGTGTGTCTCTGATTGGGTTTCCTCCACTGCCCAATGGGAACCCTCTCATGGAGCCAGCAGGGAGACTCCCCTATCAGCAGACACACCTGGGAGACATGACAGCCAGCTGAAATCATGGCCCTGCTGTTAGGCAGCCAAGGCCCACTATAGTTTTACCTAGCACCTACCTGTAGGGTGCTACATCAATAAAAAATAAAAAATGTAATTAAAAAAAAGGGGGGGGGTGAGATATGTTTTTTGGGCATGTCGATTCCCAATAATACAATGGTAAAACTGCTATAGGGCACTCAGCAACTGGCTATGAATGGTCCCATGCAATTTAAGGCACAAAGGTCTGCTATAATACTTCATACAGGGAGGTCGGGATGAGTTGTTACAGCAACAATTTCATTAATGGTGTCTCTGACAGTAATTATAAATTAATGATTTAATCAACACTGTACCTATAATTATTGTGTGTTTTTTTTTTTTAAATCCTGCATAACAGGTTTGCTTTACAACACACTGGTAAGATAACCAATCAGATTTTAAGTTTTTGCAATTATATAATTGAATAAATTGGTGTAAACCAGTTAGTACTTGTTAAAGCAGGTGAATGTCACTTTACAACCAAGTTTCAGTGCTCATAATAAATAACACAAAAAGATTTTTTCCAGTCATTTCAAACTGGGGCTCTTGATTTGTATGTGACCATCATACTCCACTTTGAAGTTTCATATTATTAAAAAGGGAACTTTGAACTTTGCTCATACCAGTGTTTTCAACCTGACAGAAGTCCCCTGCCCCAGTGACCACTGCAGAGTTACGTTTAAAGCTCAATTTCAAGAAACTGTAGTGACTGTCAGTTGTCAACACAGCAGAAAGTTTGCAGTGGACTTTCACATCCACAAAACACAAACATTTGTGCCACATAACAAGAGATCCAGGGACAACAGTCGATTGGGCCAATAATACAACCTGTGAGTAACCGTGATTCAAAAGAAAAAAAAATGTAGGAGAGAATAAACTAGTATTAAAAACCATCAGGGTTTTTTTAGTATAAAGTTCACCTTTGAAACATGCTACATATTCCAGCTCTTGCCTCCCCTCCTCCTCAAGTTAAATCCCCTCCCATTGACAGCAGCCTGGGATTCTTCTCCCTATACTCATTGTCACTTTTCAAAAATAATCCGGCTCACCAGTGACACGGCCAACATGTTCAGCAGTCTTACTTACGGGTTCCCGTCCTCTGCTCTGAGCCACCTGATTGTCTGGAGCCGTGATGAAGTCACTCCCGAGCATGCGCGCAGGAGCCGCTGTTCACAGTACAGGACTCTAAAGCAACAGCAGGGGCGACCGTTCCTTCAGAGCGCATGAGCCAGTGATGTCACTGGCTGCATGCAAAGTAAGTAACTCCTAAACGGTGCATGTTGAGGAGATATTTACAGTACCTATAGGCAGAGATGTATAGTAACTAAGTAGAACAACTTCACTACTGTACTTAAGTACCGAAAGGCGGTATCTGTACTTTCCTAGAGTAGAATTTTTTTCTCCTACTTCCACTTTTACTTCACTACATTTTTTTCAATGATTTCAATACTTCTACTCCGATATTTTTTTTTTGTGCTGCATAGTTACTCGTTATAATTATAAAAATTACCACTGCCAGAACAGTAGATGGCAGGTTTCATGAAGCTCAAAACGTGTATTATCAGCGCATACGAAAATAAATGCTACTGTATGTATAAATAAAAGCTGCATTTGAAATAATAACAAACAAACAATATGATGTTCAAACTTTTGACTTCTTTCTTTAATAACTACATAACACAGTACTTGTACTTTTACTTTCAGTACTTGAGTAGCAAAATTTAAAAAAAAAACTACTTGCAATACTTAAGTACAAAAAATGTTGAATACTTTAATACTTCTACTTTTTGATCGAGCACTTCCACTTCTACTCAAGTCACTTTTTGATCGAGCACTTGTACTTTTACTCAAGTATGGGTTTCGAGTACTTTATACAACTCTGCCTATAGGTAAGCCTTATCATAGGCTTACCTATAGGTACAAGTTACAGAGGAAGCTTTACTTCCTCTTTAGGAGACATGCTTGTAGGTTGATTGGCTCCTGTCTAAATGTGCCCTAGTGTATGTATACATGTTAGATAGTAAGCTTTCGATTGTAAGCTCCTTGCAGGCAGGTTCTGATGTGAATGTACAATATGTAAAGAACTGTGAAAAATGTTAGTGTTGTATAAATGCCTGTAAAAAATAAAAAAAGACCAAAACTAGTCCTTCAGCTATTACATACGGTCTGGTTATGGTTGATTTGATTATTTTCCTGTTCTTTGGATTAGTACCCTTTATCATATATGCACCTACTCATTTTGCAGGACGGAAGGTGAAATATGGAGCGGTTTTGGACTTTGCAATAAGTCTTCATGTCATTTTTGTATATTCCTTCTTTCCTCCTGATTATGTATATCAGACTGTGACCATCTTGGAACATCATCTTATACTGTACTGTACATTCTACTGATACACTAATAAAAAAATCTATTAAAAAAAAAGCTGCATTAGGGACACCTTGAATCTCATGCTCACCATGGCTGCAATGGCTATTGAAAGCATATACAGAATGCAACCTAATTGGACTGATTTAGGGTCAAAGTTTATAAGATAACATTAGCAGCCGCCCCCACCCAACATTTTGTTCTTTACCATTGACTGAAGCTGTAAGACCCCGTTCACAATTTAGTGTATTGGAATCATGGGTAGAATCGCAATATTCTGCCTTCAATTCCAGAATTGCAGCGAAACGTGCAACACGCTGCAGTGCCATTATTAGGTAGACTGTTCTGCGACAAAACACACAGAAAATGCAGCAACACACGTCAAGAGCACCTGGCTCAGTGCCAGATTTTGGTACATAAGCTTTTTTGACATGTTTTTGGAGTGGAGGGAGGCCCATCCAAAAGTTATGATGCTGCTTCAAAAATGTGCCACAAAAAATGCAACACGACAGCCTCGCTCAGGTGTGAACAGGGCCTAAATGATTCAAGTTGCATAAAGTAGCAAGTAACTAGTTGAGCAAGCAATTTGGTTTCCCTTCTTTATCTCCTGTAGCAGAATGCAATAGCAGCTGTATCTTTGGTTGTAGCCTTGCCATTTCACTGTAAATGTATACTGAGGAATCCATTCACTTTCTATTTTTTCTTCTAGCCACCCCACATGACTATTTTCTTCAACTTTAGGAATGGTTCAAAAACACTAAATGTCAAGCCTTGTCCTTTCTCCTCCCCAGCCACATGATTAAAACTTCATCTTGCAAGGCAGCCATAGCAGAGATGATTGATTTAGGTTTCATCTCTCAGCTAGAGACTCACATGACCAACATTCAACAAGCTCTAGGAGCGTGTTCTGTAGTGTAATTGGCAGCAGCCCCTTGCCAACAGTTTTACATCACATGATTTCAATAGGGCCAATCAGTGCTGTGCAGGTATAATGGCCCATACAAACGATAAGAAAATCTGAAGGGAAAATCCGTCCGACGACCGATCTGCCGATTTTAGGATTGTTAGTATGGTGCTTTCGACAGCCGACTCCGACTTTTTGGCCGACAAAATCCTGATGTGCAGGCTATATAATTTTTATCCTCCGTCAAAACAACATCCGATTTTCATCTCATTAGTACAGATTTCGACGGAAAAAAATCTTAAGAGCAAGACTAGGCATGCTCCGAGACGAAAGAACACATACAAAGCAATCCAACACATGAAATCACTTCTGAAGTAGAATTCTGTCGTATGGGAAAATTCGTATGAAAATAACCTCTTCACTTTCCCCATCAGACTAGCATGCCACAAAAAACAGACCACAGATCGTTCGATAATCTGATTGTGTGTACGGGGCTTAAGACGACTCTTCCAGAGATGACATATATCAGATGTGTCATCAGATTCTTGCTTTCTGTTTCTCTAGATCCCTGGTGCCCATCCTGCGGCTTTTGGACCTCAACAGTTTGTAATGGAAGCATTGATTAGGGTAATGGCATTCATCTCTACTAGCCTCATGTAACACAGTCCCAGTTTCCTATTCTATTCTGCAGCATATCTCCAGCCAAAAATGTATTCTGTCCATACTCTGCGACCCTCATTTCCACCATTAGTTCTGCAGGTTCTGACAGTCCTCTCAAGCATTAAATATACTGAACTTTATGTGCGGCCCTTTGGTGATGTCAGGGGCTGCATCTATAGACAACCACTGCTCTAGATCTTGCAGTGCAGCCAGGGACAAATATAGAAAATCATGTGACTGCAGTATAAAGGATCGACAAAGAGGTTTTTGGGACACTTTTCTACTTGGTAACAACATTAGCACTGATAACTATATAAGAAATTAGGATGATATATATACAAAGTTTAATATCACTTTAAGCTAAATAAATGATCTTCAGTGCACATAACCTATTAATCAACAGAAAATATTGATGTGCTAGCAACATCACTAAAGTGGCAAGGAAAAAAAAAAAGTTCTTCAGACGAATTTATCTGTTCAAAAAGAAGGAAACAAGAAGCCCTGATGTTACTGTAAAACATGAAACCGATTGGCCCACTTAATCAAATGCATTTTCCAGCTAAAATACCGTAATGTGGAAAGTTCTGAAAAGGGTTACAGGAAAAAACATGTAAGCAGTCCTCTGATGCAAAGAAGTGCATTGTTTTCCCCTCTGACCCATGTTTTACTGCCTACTGTCAACCCTTTGATGTTCACTTGCTAGAATTCAGTATGACTGATCATTTTCTCCTTGCACTCAAAAAACCCAACACTCCCTCGCTCTTCAGATAACTAGAATATGCAATTGTGAATGAATGTAATGTCCTATCTCAACTACTAGTATTCATTTTTAAGTAGAATTCCAGGTTTCAATGCACTTTGATTAGTTAAACTGGCCAATTCTGGCAGCGAATGGTAAGTCCCTGCATAGCTGTCAGAAAAAAGCAAAGCTTATTGTATGTAGCAATCACTACTACAGTATATATTAACAAACCAGCAGCCACATTTTATAGTAATAAAAATAGTTTGTTTGGGATAGAGGGGATAGAGGGGCTCAATTAAACTATTTAACTAATTTTGACATTTTTTTGCCAAAAAATTACTTAGAACCCCCAACAAAGCAGAGGCACTGGAAAATAAAATGGTGGTTGCTGCGATTTTTTTATATCGCACAATATTTGTGCAGCCATTTAACAAATGCAAATTTGGGTTTGCACAAATATATATATATATTTTTTTTTTTTAATTTTGTTTACACTCCTAATTACCTTTTTTTTTTTTATTACTTTTACAAGGGATCCCTGATCCTTCCTCTGCCCTCCAAGGCAGCTGGATCAAACTGAGAACAGTTTGAACAGATGCTTCCCTGACCTGTACCAACCAGGGAAACACAAAACTAAAACCAGAAGTGACAAAATCCTTAATTCGTCACAGAGGAGAGGGAAGAATGGATGTTCCTCCTTCTCCTCTGTGGGCATGCAAGCAGACTGTTTACAGTGGTCCTGGGCTCCCGGTGGAATGGGAGAGCCCAGGAACAGCAGCAAGGAAGAGGCCTTCCAAGCTCTGTAAAAGTTATTAGGCTGCTGTAGAGCAGCTTGGAGCACTTTTCCTGATCGCCAGCTCTAAAAGATGATACCAGTATCACGAACCATCAGCCATGGGTGTGAAGCTGCAACCGTCCTACATCTGCACCGAGATCTGAGCGATTACCGTATATAACCGCTGAGCAATTACATGGCCGCTAATCATTTACCTCTCAGTCTGCTCAGAGTATAGATCAGTAACTGTCAATCACCGCTGTCCAATCTGTTCACTGAAGTGCTGGGCTGGAAATGTCGTCGGTGCAGCTGGCCTCAGCAGCATACCGAGAGCCACAGCCAGCTGGGTGGATCCTGACAATAAGGTTAGGATCCCTCCCCCTCCAGAGCCTGGAGCGGCCCTGCCATGTCAGCTGACAATGGGCAATAGCTGGCTCTCAGCTGACTCTGGGCCACAGAAGCACAAAAATAAGTGCACCCCTGTGGCCCACAAAAGCGCTTTGGCTTTACTTTTTGTTTAAATATATTCTCCCAGTGCCACAAAGAATATAAATCCACATTGTGTGCATAAAAATGCCTTTGCAAGTCCAGCTATCACCTTGTAAAAGTAGCAGTGATATCATTACTGTGCTGCAAATTGCCTCTACAGAGAGCAGAGCAGTTGGAGGGACCCAGCATGCCCACACCTACTACAGGCTGCCTGCAGAAAACTAAAGGAGGAGGCAGAGACAAGGAGAGAGAGCAGCACAGAGGAAAAGTTTCACGCTGGATTAATGAACAGATCTGAAAGAAACACACTATACATATACTGGGTGTTTGTGTGTGTGTATATATGTATGTATGTACGTATTTCTACACATACATATATATATACATACATACACACACTATACATATACGCACATATACTGGGTTTGTGTGTATATATATAAACTCTGCAGCTCTGCAGTTTACGCTATAGGAATTTGTGATATTACTGTGCACTGTTCATTTACCAATGCAGCTGATAATTGCAGGCAATTCTAGGAATATTTGTACTACTTTTAAAAAATACTGCATGCCCAGCAATTCCACACATTTTACCTGAAATTAGGAAAGGTCCTAGAAATACATTTATTTTTTCTATCCTCTACTAATTTCAGCCAACTAACATGGTTAAAATCAGAAAACAGGATACTTTCATCCATGTATGCCCAAAGGAATAAAAGGCTATTGATTATCCTGCCAAGTTACACAATTGCCATTGAATTTTACAGCAATTTAGCATTGTAAAAGGAAAATGTATCAGCTTTTGATTGCACTCAGTGCTGCTTCTACCATAAAGAATCACATTTTCCTTAACAGTACATCCGCTGTACAGTTTATTTAAACTGATCCTTCTTAGCAACACAAATTCTACATTTTCAAAGCACCAAAAATATAACCAGTTTCCTAAAACAAGGGTAATTACGCTAAAAGCAAATATTTGGCTGCTCTGGGTTTTTTTGTAAACGAAAGTTTCCTCTTTGGGGTGATTTAATAAGGGAGTGCTTGTCAGTCAAGTTGTCTCTCTGTCAGGAGCCCACCCAGTCTCTGACACAAGGCCAATGAAGAGACTGAGGATAAGCAGCCATGGCGACTGTTTTTACTTCTGTTCTGGTTATTTAAAAAGAAAACACTTTTGTAGATTTTTTTAAGAGGAAACACAATATAACAAAGTGATTCATACGAAGATCACCGACAAATCAGTATGTTTTATGCTACCTTGCTGCATATTATAGAACCAATGTTTCTTGAGCTGCTGGGGAACTGAAAGTCCCAGGGTTTACTTTCAGTTAAGGATTTCTTATTCTTTAATATCACATTGGCCACACTTTGTTTATGCTTGCCTTAGGTACATGTGCAGGCTTCAGAGCCCATGATCAACTATGTGTGCAATTCAGAAATTATTATTGATAATTTGTGTTTGCATCACACTGATGTTTAAAGCTCGGTACTTGCAAACTTTACAATTGCCCAACACAGGCCTGCTAATGTACACCTACATAACCACTGTATACCAGGAAAAAGTAGAATTCCCCTCTAAAGCCATGTACATATGGACTTCAGGTTTAAGAACGGTGTATACAGCAAGCATCAGCAAATCATTAAAAAACTTTGCACAAAAGTTATTGCGTCTACTAACTTACGGGAAAGATTTTTGTCATTTTTATTATTTTTTGTCTTTTTTTTTTTTACTAGTAATGGCGGTGATCTGTGATTTTTTGCGGGACTGCGACATTGCAGCGGACAGATTGGACCCCTGACTGACATTGACACTTTTGGGAGTCCCAGTGACATTACTACAGTAATCAATGCTATAAATATGCACTGTTACTGTAATAATGACACTGGCAGGGAAGGGGTTAATACTGATGATCAAGGGGTTAAATGTAAGCCTAGGGGAGTGATTCTGTGGGGGGGTTGGACTTTTGAAATGATCACAGAGACTTGCGATCATATATAGCAGGATCACATGGGCTCTGTGATCATTGCAGGCAGAAGGACGGACGGCTGTGTTTACATCAGCCGTCCTTCCTTCTCTGTTAGCGGGGGAGATTGGAGCCACCTGACACCCACACTGGCTTCCCCACTGACGATCGGTGGCGGAAGCGTGCCCCCGGCGGCGCGCACTCGCCCCCTAGCTCCTCCCAGGCAGATGAAGTTTATTAACGTGATTTCGCCTGTAGCTGCCACTCTGCCGAAGTAAATATACAGTGAGCCGACGGCAAGTGGTTAAATATCTAAAATTTCTTAAATGCATTTAACTGCATATAATCCCTTAAAATAAATACACATTTAATCATAGCATAGTCATCAGAGTGAGATCTCCTGCTTAGCTTAACTTGGCAAGTGGTAAAATGTTTTGGCCCCTATCAACCTTAAAAGTTGGAACCAGATGTTATACTATGCTGCTGCCACAATGTCACACTAGAAAAAAAATAAAAATACAATTACAAATGGCTTAAAATAAGCAAGATGACCACATATGAAACAAAATAGTGAGAATACAACCCTCTATGTGCTTTTACATACATAATAAAAACTTGACAGCACAAGGGTCTGTTTTGAGCACTGCAGTTGACTCTTGTAAATATCTGGCCGCACAAGTGGATGACACAAGGTTCGCTAAAAGCCTGCGGGATATGAACAAGGTGATGGTAAGAAGGAAAGGGAAACTCTATAAAATTAACCCAAGGCCACACAAGATGAAATTAAAAACAAATCAAACTGGCCTGGCGTCACTGCTTTGCTACTTCAGTTCTTGCTATTTAACGAAACAAAAAAAGACACAATCAGCACTGAAGCAATTCTCACTCGCACTTTACCATTCTAACATGCAGAACACAGCTCAGGTCCCCAATCTGATTTGCCGCATAATCCCCATGGCACACACCTATTACTGCAGCTGGGGATTCGGAGGAATCACATTAACAACCACTCACAATGGAAGCCTCTCTGCTTCTATTCATTGACTTTTCATTCATGTCAGCCAATATATACTGTAGCATGCAAGTCATAAGGAACAGTGCTGTGTAAAACTGCACACCCAGCAAATCTACTAACCATAAAGTAAAGCTTTCCACAGCCAGCTTACTTAACTCTGGACAACGAGGCATTTCAATTAAATCCAGTGAGTAGGAAAACTTGCTGGAAATATTTCTACCTCATGTCCTTAGGACTTGCAGCTGTTAGTAGGTGTGACTGAAACTGACAATGTCAGCGAGACTGGAACTGTGACAGTAAATAAAGTCCCCACACAGGATCAGTCAATCAGCACTTCATATAGATAAATAGGCAAAATCTGAAAGAAGATTTAGAAGCCAAGATGGTTATAGACTTCGAACTGCAGTCACAAATGATCTGATGGCAATGCCACATTTACTAAGGCTCCGTTCACATGTGAGCATATGGATCGCGGGCAGAACCGCCGCGGTTCCGCCCGCGATCCGGAGATTTATTGCAAATCGCGGGACGCCTAGCATTGCCCGTTGATTTGCAATAGCCCCCCAAACGCCGAGCGATGTTGCCGCGATTTCCGCCTGCCGAATCGCGGCAACATCGCGCAAACAAAATCGCGGGACGCAATACGCTCCAAAGAAGTACAAGAGCTTGTACTTACAAATCCCGCGATTTGCAATAATCTCCGGATCGCGGGCGGAACCGCGGCGGTTCTGCCCGCGATCCAAACGCTGACATGTGAATGCAGCCTTAGAGCCGGTTCAAACTGAGGCGTCACGACTCCTTACTACTTCGGGGGGCGACTTGTGCATTCCCATGCACCACGACTTCGGAGCGACTTGCATGGACTTCACATAATGGAAGTCTATGCAAGTCGCTCCGAGGTCGCCCCGAAGTAGTACAGGACCCTTTTTCTAAGTCGGAGCGACTTGTGTCGCTCCTATTAGAACGGGTCCTGTAGCGGTCAATGGACCGCGAGAGAGCTCGACTTGTCAGGCTGACAAGTCGCCTGACAAGTCGCGCTAGTGTGAACCGACTCTTATCATAGGTTGAACTGGATGGACTGGTGTCTTTTTTTCAGCCTCACTATGTAACGATGTAACTATATTTATCTGCAACACAAACACGGATCTGATGTGACAAATATCTCATGTGAAAAACACGGTATGGCTTTTAGCCAGGCTGGTTGAGTATAGATTCTAGATGTGCTGGCCATACACCAACTTTGTTTCCCAGTTTCTATTGCAAAAAGAACAAATGGGCGATTTATTTGATTATATTGCATCAAAAGCCAATTGAAGACGGTTGGAATAAGCAGAAAATCACTGTGATTGTGGACAGTAGGAGGGCAACAAAGAGTTTCAGTCAGTTGTCTGACTGTCATTGCTTGTTCAGATTATCTATGTGCCAAGATCTTCCACAACTTTCTGCCCAACCTAGCCAATGTCCTATCACAGGACACAATTAAAGGCTACTTCTCTTTTTTGTGGAACAAAGGGAGCTACAGGCAAACAATCACAGAGATTTCCCAACATTATTTATTACACGTATAGCACTAACAGTTTGCTGAGCACTTTTACTTATTGTACATTCATATCAGTCCCTACCCCAAAGAAGCTTATTATTATTATACAGGATTTATATAGCGCCAACAGTTTGCGCAGAGCTTTACAATATGAGGGAAGAATTAGAGGGCCATGCTCATTAGAGCGTACAATCTTATGCTGGCCATACACTAAAATCGTTCAAACTCATTTTCAAAAAACGAACAATCGGCAGTGAGAGACGATCGTGCCATCATGTACTGACAAATAAAACGTTCAATAGACATAAATTAATAGTTTTTTGTTTGTTTTTTTTCACATATACCTAGTGCAAACAGTTTGGACAAGAACACCCTTCAATTTATCGTTCGTTAGAAAATTTCCAAAACTGTCCAACTGACCAATTCGCGCCCATTAACTGGCTGAAAAACAAATAAACTGTCCAAATTTCAGCCAATTTTTCGTATAGTCTATGGCCATCATTAGCCTGGAACCAATGAACCTAACATCATTTCTTTGGAGCATAAGAGGCACACAAGCACAGGGGAACAAGCATACTCCATGCTAACTGTGTCCTGGCCAGGAATCGAACAGAGGACTCCATGCTCAAAAGGCAGGTGTGCTAGCCAAGAAGGCACAGTACTGCTCAAAGTAAATGGCCTTGTGAATGACTAACCATAAGCTGGCCATAGACCGTTTCAATCTTGGCTGGTTCAGCAGGAACCAGCCGAGATTCAAACTATGTATGGGCAGGCTGAATGTACCCAAGCTGATCGATTGATCAACTTTGGTACAACCAGTCTGCCCGATTTTGCATGCAATTATTTAACAGTCGCTAGCAATAATCACTGTGTTCTCCTAGCGGGGATAGCTTCCCACGCCGGGAGAACACAATGGCTCCATGGGAGGGTTTCCCTCATCATATCTATATTTCTCTAATATATATATATATATATATATATATATATATATATATATATATATATATATATATATATATACACACACACACATACCTACCCATCTATAGTTTGTTTGATTTGTTTTTTTTTTACTATTTTAATTTTCAAGACAATCTGCTCATATAAACCGTTGCCCCTTATTCTAGGGAAAGGGGGGATGTCAGCCGAGGAGTCAGCTGGGGGCAATGGGAGAAAGGCATGCTATTGTGTAATTTGGTGGTAACTACTGTACAACCACAGATTCTGGCTGCCCCGCACAGTTGCTAATTTAAATAGCTCAACAGAAGAAAAAGACAGTAACAACAAGCAGGGCCCTTAAATAACAAACACTACATAAGCATCCAGTTTCTTTTCCTGATTAATTCAAAGATTCATTAGAAGCAGACTAGTTTAGCCATCTGGATCCTATAAATTGGCTTTCAAATCCTGTATAATATAAAGAGTAGGTCCACCCAAAAGTTGTATTTCAGATGTAGAATGGGTCTAGTAGGCCAAGTCCCCTTATGGGCTTTTACATCTCTTGGGGAGTCCAGCAGCAAGCTTTCCAGCCACAGTTTTTGGTTACATTCCTATGGACTTTGAAGTTTGGAGTGTTAAGCCCACCCTGGTTGGTTACCCCCCTTTCTGGCAAATTCTCCATAAAATAAAACAAAAACACAATAGTAAAGTGGGAGCACTGCTTAAACAGTTGTGGAGATCTAGGAGCTCAAGAAAAAAAGGTCTTGCCACTGAACTTCCCCAGAGATAGAGTAATTGAAGTGTTATTAAAGCCTCAACAGTAAAATCAGCCTGTATATTCAGTAAAGCATGCCTATTATACTCACTGTGAAACCAAAAATCAAAGTGTTAACTATCTGCATTGTTCCCAATCCATCTCCCGATAGGGCAGAGTCTTGGAGACACTCTGCACATGCTCAGTTTGGGGTGTATTGCAAGAATTTTTTTTTTTTTTTTTTCTGGGGGGGGGGGGGTGCCTGTGATCAGCACGGGGCCAATCAGCACTGTCCAGACATAGGGTCAGGGGTCACACAGCCACATAGGACAGTTAGTGGAAAATAAAAACTCCTCCTACAAGCTTTAACCAGTGCTCGACTGGACACTGATAGAAGTCACAAGGCTGCTACATACTGCTGATGAGACAAGATATTTAGCAGTTTATAATTACTAAAACAATTGCATCTCTATGTTCAGTGGGAGACCAGATATAGTGAATGCAGGGTCCTGGGTTTAGGAACACTTTAAGGGGGGTCTAGCAAAAAAAAAAAAAATGTTTTAATAAAAGGAAAATGTTTTAAACACTTGCCGACTGCCGCACGACTATTTACGTCGGCAGTCAGCCCCTCACAGGCAGAGTGAAGTAGATCTACGTCGCTAGCCTGTGAGGGTCTAGGGAGCGACCGCGCGCTCCAGTGTGGTCACGGACCCCCCCGCGCATGTGACCGGCGGACCCGATGTCCGCCGGTCACTCGGCGATCGTCGCTGCAGAGGGAGAAAGGCAGGCGGCTGATGTAAACAACCCGCCTGTCATTCTCCCCTGTGTAGAAACACCTACACCTCAAGCCACAGCCAATCACAGTTAGAATCACGCCCCTAGGGACACACATAACCCCTCCCTCTCAAAAAAAAGTTAACCCCTTCACTGCCAGTGTAATTTTACAGTAACAGTGCATATGTATAGCACTGATTACTGTAGAAATGTCACTGGTAACCCCAAAAGTGTCAAAATTGTCAGTCAAGGGTCCGATCTGTCAGCAGCAATGTCGCAGTACTGCAAAAAAAAAAAAAAAAAAACGCAGATCGCCGCCATTACGCGTTAAAAAAAAAACAACAAAAATGACAAAAATCTTTCCCTTTGTAAACGCGATAACTTTTGCGCAGACCAATCAAAATACGCTTTTTGTTTTACCAAACATATGTAGCATAAAACAAATTGGCCGAAAATGTTAAAAAATTTTGATTTTTACATTTTTTGGGGGAATTTCATATAAAAAAATGTGAAAAATATTGTTATTTTTGCAAAATTGACGCTCTTTTTTTTGTTTATAGCGCATGATCAAAAAAATTGCACAGGTGATCAAATACCGCCAAAAGAAAGCTCTGTTTGTGGGGAAAAAAGGACGTCAATTTCGTTTGGGTACAGCGTCGCACGACCGCGCAATTGTCCGTTAAATTCACGCAGTGCCGAATCGCAAAATAGGCCCTGGTCAGGAAGGGGGTAAAATCTTCCGGGGCTTAAGTGGTTAAGAGACTCGTGCACCTGATTACAGGAAATTGAATTGCTCATTAGTCTACCTGGATTCCAGGGACGAAAATCCAAATGTACTGTTGATGCAGTCAATTTAAAGAAGAACTAAAATGAAGAAACTAAAAAAAAAAAAATTAAAATAAAAAAAAAAGGAAGGCAGAAGGATTAGTTACCAGAATTACCTGCAGCTGCCTTACCATTCCATGTTCTGCACAGTCTCTGTGTGGGGTCTGCCATTTCTGTAGAGGCTGGGTTTTGCGTCTAAGCAGGGACAACAACAAGCAACACAGTAGCACTCCACATCTCCCATGACTAGCACCCAGAGGCAGAAGGGCCTTAAGGCCTCATGCACACTGAAAGTTTTTGGCTTCAGGCGTTTTTTGTTTTTTTTTTCTACAGCCAGTAAACTCCCCAGCATGTAATCCTATGTGTCCATGCAAACATAGGCTTTTTATCAACGTTTTATGGCAGGGGTATTTTCTGGCTGGAAAAAAACCCAGAACAAGAGGGTTTGAAAAAGTTATTTCAGCTGTAAAAAGCTCTAACTCTGAAAAACGCTAAAAAAAAAAAAAAAAAAAAAAAAAAAAAATGCTGAAAAAACAAGGCCATTTGGCGTTTAGGCGCGTTTTTAAGTTTTAGGCTTTTGTAGGAGTATAGTTTTGCTAAAAAAAAAAAAAAAAAAAAATGAGGCTGTAGACACGGGCACATACAGGCGGTCCCCGGGTTACAAACATCCGACTTACAAACGACTCCTACTTACAAACGGAGGGAGACAACAGGAAGTGAGAGGAAATCTCCCCCTAGGAAGGGAAATTTACTGATGTAAAAGTTCTAATGGGAAATAAAAGGATCTACTGAAACTTTATCACCAATCCTTGTTTCCACAACAACCCAACATTTTCAAAATACAGTTGTCATAGGGATAGAAAGTGAGGTGAAATCATCTGAACAGGGGTACAGACAGCATAACAAATGTTACAGAGGGTGGTAACCCTTCCCTATGCTATCCAAAAAACTTAAAAAAATTATTCTTTTGGCTGGAGCTACACCTAAAAAAAAATGTACCTGTTCCGACTTACAAACAAATTTGACTTAAGAACAAACCTACAGACCCCATCTTGTTTGTAGCCCGGAGACCGCCGGTACCAGGAACAGACACTGCTGGTTTTAAGGGAGGAATTAAAGACAAACTGGTAAACTGGTGTATTACGGTAACTACACAGAGCAATGAGCCTACTGCAGTGTAGTGCACTGGAGTTCCATTGACTTATGAATGGCACCTCAATGCTCTGTACAACAGCAGTCAACATACCTCAGCACACCATGACATACGGTGTACATTGCAATGTGTTGCATTCTCAAAAAAGAACATCTCTGATTTTTCATATGCTGAGGTGAGCTGCCAGCCTATTCAAAATGAATATGCTGACTTAAAGCGGTTGTAAACCCACAGATCAAAAAAAAAAAAAACCTGCAAGACAAAGGCATAATGAGCTAGTATGCATCGCATACTAGCTCATTATGTATTACTTACCTTAGAACGAAGCCCCGACACGGACCCCCGGACATCGCTGCGGGCGCTGCCATGATCCCTCGCCGTCTCTTCCGGGTTTGCGGCTCTGGCGCGGTGATTGGCTGGAAGAGACGGCTCCGGCGCGATGATTGGCCGGAGCCGCGATGACGTCACTCCCGCGCATGCGCGCGGGAGTGATTTTCCGGCAAATAGATTGAAGGTCCCCCCGGACCTTCAGAGCGCATGCGCCGCTCGCGCGAGCGGCTGCATGCACTGTAAATATCTCCTAAACCATGCCGGTTTAGGAGATATTATTTGTACCTACAGGTAAGCCTTATTATAGGCTTACCTGTAGGTAAAAGTGTAAAAAAGCGGTATGCTACCGCTTTAAAGCAGTGCACCTTATCACAATGCATAAATTGACGGGGGAATAGGCAACATCAAGAAAACTGTCAAGGCAGGGGCAAGCACAAGCACAATCACAGTATTGACCTTACATTGGGGCCTTTAGAAAGAAAATATTTGATAGGAGTTGGAGTTTCTATCCTTCTTCAAACAACCTGACACAGGAGGTTTTCAAACAAGCCCAAGGACTATGATAAAGCAGCTCAAAAAATACCTAGGTTTTTCTCAAAAAAGGTACCAGAAAAGGAGTCAGATGCACGCATACACAAATGGGCATCAAACCACGAGGTGAAAGAGCCCAGGAACGTTTTATTATAATTATAAAACTATAAAAAACAGCCAATGTGTTTTCAGGACAGCAGGGCTACAAAACAAACAATATAACAGGATCTTGTGTCTATTTGTACAAATTAATGAAAAAAAAAAAAAAAAGTGTACCATTTCATAATGAACCATAAAGAGAACAGGTATAAAGGAACAAAACATTTCAGAAATGAATAAAAATTAATAAACTGCAACTACTTTCATTTGATATTTCTGTGATTAGAACTATACTTATATCCCAGCCTTGATAATAGGCTTGCTCAGAATCAATGCCAATATAGCAGCTTAATATATGAATATAACAGATTTAAACTACCTAACAAAGAAACAGACTGATACGATTTTTTTTTTTTTTTTTTTTTTTTACTTTCAATGTTTTTTATTGAGTTTTCAGAGAAGATAACAATAGAACTGCATAAGAACAATAAAACAAACAGCAAGGATTCGCATAAAAAGACTGATACGATATTGAATAATGAATCAAAGCATCCACTTGTACTTGTTAAAAAAAAATTGGAAGTTAGAGTCCCTGCATGGAAGCCCCTTGCTCACAGGGCATCTAGTCTTTGTGCATCCAATTCATATATTTCAGTTCTCTCAGGAGGCACACATGCAGCGTCCAGCCCTGCTCCCTGCAGCCTGTAAAAGTCTATGGCAGGCTGAAAGGGTCTGAATGTTGTACCGAATGATACTCACAAGGCCCTATGCATTCAGGGATGAAAGCCCAGAACACTTGCGAATCTGACCACCCTCTATTGTCTACGGCCCACAGGATGGTAGAAGCTTGTCTGTCACTGTGTAAATATTTGATACAAAGCATATCTGCTACCAAAACCTATTAAGAGTAAGGCCACTTTTACACGGGCGTTCTGTTTGTCCGTTTTTCATCCATCTGTTGACATTTGACATTTCTACAGATTAAATGGATATAAAACGGATGATCATCTATTTACATCCGTTTACATCTGCTTCCGCAAACACCTGTTTTTTGGAACGATTTAAAGCCCTATTTTTCTTCTGTTACAAAAATGTTACTGACGAAAAACAGATGTAAAAACTGAAAAAACGATCCGTTTTGCATCCGTTTTTGCATTGGTAGTGCATGTAAAAAAAAAAAAAACTGATGTAAAACTGATGAGAAACTGATGTAAACGGATTAGTTTTTTCTTTAAAAAAACGTGACTGAACTGATAAAACAAAAGTAAGGGCTCTTTCACACGGTCCGCCTCCGTAGGCGGATCCGTGTTGCTCAGCGGGGATCGATCCGCGATCCCCGCTGAGCCGGCGGATGACAGCTCCGTCTCCGCTTGCAGTGCGGAGAGGGAGGTGTCATGGCCCCCGCTGCTCTCTATGGGGAATCGGATGAGAGCGGACCGCCTGTCCGCTCTCATCCGATCCGATCCCCAGGACGGATGGAAAATAGGGTTTCCATCCGTCCGTATTTCACGGACAGGATCGGATGCGGATGGCAGCGGGTGTCAGAAGACATGTCACCGCTGACATCCGCTGCTCCATAGGGAATCCGATCAGATCCGCCTAAAAAACTGACAGGCGGATCTGATCGGACTGCCCGCTTGAAAGAGCCCTAACACTCATGTTAAAGGACCCAAAGGCTCAGTTCACACGGCTGTGATGGCATACGACTTTGCCCTGTGACTTCCTTCCCACGTGATCCGACTTGGATGCTATGTTAGGAGCCTGGTAAAGGGCTGAAATCACACCCAAGTTGGACCAAGTAGTGCAGAAACCTTTTCTAAAGTCAGAGTGACTTGTGTAGTATCAGTTAAGACGGCTCTCATAGGGGAACATTGAATTTGACATGTCTTGTGACTTGGGGTCTCACAACCAGCAACATTTACACAAACAACACGAAAACAGTAAATAATTACTTTTTTTTTTTTTTTTTACACATTATCCAAATTTCCATGGTAAGTGAGAAGCCTTTTTCTGCTGTACCAGAAAGGAACAATAACATGTTGAATGTCATGAAGAAACAGGCTACTATAACATGGTTTTTAAACATTGCAATAGATCCAGTGCATGTGACTTTTGAATTGGGCATAAAGAGTAAAGAGATCCTTAACGGTCCAAAGCTCACCTTTTGTAAAAAAAAAAAAAAATAATAATAATAAATTGGAAATTGTTTTTCAGGTAAAAAATGTGCAATTGTTTTTTTTTTACCTTGCAGCTTGATCAGCAGATGGCACGTGCAATGGCAGGCACCTGCAGACTCCCAGTCAGGTGTCTGCCCGTACCTCCCATACAGACAGACAGGTACTGCACTACAGGAAGAATCAATTACCTACGAGAGCACTCACCAGCTCCCTAAGAGTTCATTGAGAACTGAAGCAGTCTGCGGCAATGGAAGTATTTGAAGTTCACTTTTTTTTCAGGAAACTGAATAAATTAAGTGAATGGGGTGGGCAGAGCCCTGCGTGGCCACGCTACTTTTGAATTGTGCCAGTGGGTGCAGGAAGAGGATTCCCTGCCCATTGTCACAATGAGGGACCGTGGGATGCAGCAGGTTCTCTTTGGTAACATGTTACTCCCTAAACACAGGTGTAACATGCAACATGTTACCAAAGGTGAACTTATCCTTTTAGTATAACTAAAGGCAACACTTTTTTAGTGTTGGATAGAGTTGAAAGGTATTAGAACACCAGTCAGTTTTTATTGCTGTGTGTACCCTGGTTAGGGAGTTTCACCCTTTCTATTTGTTATGCATACTATTGTCATTGAAAGCAAAAGTAGAAGAAAATCACACATTTTTGGGGGGAAACACTTGTTCCGGTGACAACCATGCATTCCCTCACTTTGGAGGGATTTCCTCTCACTTCCTGTTTTGGCTGTGGGACAGGAAGTGAAGGGAAATCTACACAATGGGACAGACGACAACAAAAAAAAACCTGACAGGGGTTATAACCCTTCTTTATCCAAAATAAAAATAAAAAGTTTGCCTTTAATTCTACTATAATCCCTTTACACCCGCACTATAGCCGAAAGACGGCTAAAGCGCGGGCTTAATTTGCCGGGAGGGCATACATGGATGTGCGCTTGTATTTACTTCTGTGATCAGCTGTCATTGAACACAGCTGATCACATGGTAAAGGGCTGCTGTGATTGGCCCTTTACCCTGATCACAGAGTGTGTGCTCTGTGTGAAAAAAAAATGTAAAATGGGTACAGTGTTTCATGACTGCATAATTGTCAATAAAGTGTGACAGCGCTGAAAGATGAAACTTGGCCTGGTCAGGAAGGGGGTAAAAGTGCCCAGTGGGCAAGTGGTTAAATAAGAGCCTTAAAAAATTTGATATTTATTGTGATTCTTGAATTTCTTTCAGTTAATTAGACATGAGAAAGTAGACAGACACAGCAACCCAAGGGAATGAAACAGCATGGTGCGACTAGCACATGGAACACCTTGTAGAAATTTGAAGCCAGTGAAAGGACCTTTAAGAGGAAGCAACATAAATACAAATAGCAGGCTATAGGCTTGCCAGCCTATAGACCCAGAGCAGGGGTCATGGACAAAAAATTTCCGTAATCCACTAATGATTATCAGCCCTGAAAAGGAAGTCTGTCTGGATGGCTTCCTTTCACCTCTTGAATAATGGAAGCCGCAGGCAAAACAAAAAAAAAAAAAAAAATGGAAACAGAAGAAAATAAGGGTCTCTGTAAAAAGTTCTATCGTCACAGATCCTGGACTATGGCTACTTGTGTCAGATCAAACAAGCAACTGGTTTACTACATCCTGTACTGGCTTGAGATTGCACTCCTTATACATTGTTCAAAGAAGTGTCAGGTAACCAATGGGACACACCACCAAATAGAAGCTACTTTCTATGATTTACTAAGCTGCAACTACTATTTACATAATGAGAGCAGTTACAGATTTTCAACACCACAATTACTGTGAAATATATTAAAAAACAAAATGTGTGTCTTAGCGCTGTGGTGAAGTGGCCATTGTCACAAACTAGTAGTATACACAACTTATATAAACTATATTCAAACAAAAGTGTAGCTACAAAAAAATCAATGTATCAGCAAATTGTCAATATAAAGTGGAAAAAGTCCTTAATTAGTGAATGTAATCCTCCATGATGGGGAATAGAAATACTTGTGTGCAAAGTCCAGTGAAAAGAGGGCCAGTTCACACCACATGCAGTCCAATGCATTTTTTCTGCATTAAAAAAGCATGGAAAGTAGGTTACGGTATATGGTTTTCAATGGCATAGTTCACACCAGTGCCATCAGTTCCAGAAAAAAAAAAATAAGTAGAACATGCTGCATTTTACCTGCATTGGACTGTACTGGAATGCTGTAAAACACATCAAAACGCACTGGAAGGCACCTAAAATGCACCAAAAACGCACTGGAACACACATATCTTTTTTAACCACTTATGGACCAGAAAGATTTACCCCCTTAATGACCAGGCCCTTTTTTGCGATACGGCACTGCATTACTTTAACTGACAATTGCGCTGTCGTGTGACACTGTACCCAAATAAAATCGATGTCCTTTTTTTCTCACAAATAGAACTTTCTTTTGGTGGTATTTGATCACCTCTGCAATTTTTATTTTTTGTGCTATAAACAAAGAGCAACAATTCTGAAAAAGAATCAAAATTTTTCATCATTTTAGGCACATTTTCTGTATGCTGCTACATAGTTTTGGTAAAATAAAAAAAAAAAAAAAAAACATACAGGTACGTAATTTCCCGGGGCAAACTCGACCTGCTGCATTATAAGTACGGCGGCTGGTCGGCAAGTGGTTAAAGAGGAAGTAAAGCCTCCTCTGCAAGTTGTACCTATAGGTAAGCCTATGATAAGGCTTACCTATAGGTACTGTAAATATCTCCTAAACATGTACCGTTTAGGAGATATTTACCTTGCATGCAGCCAGTGACGTCACTGGCGCATGCGCTCTGAAGGAACGGCCGCTGGTGCCGTTCCTTCAGAGTCCCGTGCGCGGGAGTGACGTCACCGCGGCTCCGGCCAATCAGATGGCCGGATGCCACGATCCCGGAAGACGGGCGACTGAACACGTCGCCCGTCATAGAGGTGAGCGGACGGCACGGCGGGGGCTCGTTCTAAGGTAAGTTTCGCATAATGAGCTAGTATGCGATGCATACTAGCTCATTACGCCTTTCTCTTTCAGGGTGAAAACGAAAAAGAAAAAAAAAATTTGAGTTTACAACCTCTTTAAGGTTAAGAAAAAAGAGGGTGGAAAAAAAAATGCACTGGACTGCACCAAAAACGCATAAAAAACATGTCAAAAATGCACATGCAGAAAAGAAGGCTTTTTAGAAAGATCCAGTGCAGCAAGACAAAGGAATCATCACTAACACTTCTCGAAGTGAACAAAGGTAATCCAGCAAAAATGCTCCAAGGTCAGCCACCACACCCCATTGAAATGAACACTCACCAGAAATGATGGCTGCCAGTACAGCAGCATATATACCTTGAAAATGTGTCTGTCATCCAGTAAAGAGTAAACCCAGTATCCGTCCGATGAAACTTCTCAACAGGGTATAACTATCCTCTGTTAGAAAGTGCCTCCTGGACTTCCACATATGACAGACACATATTCAAGGCATATATGCTGCTGTAATGGCAGCCATCATTTCTGATGAGTGTTCATTTCACTGGAGCATGGTGGCGGACCTTGGAGCACTTTGCTGGATTACCTTTGTTCACTTCAAGAGGTGTTAGTAATGGTTCCCCTGTATTGGTGCACTGGAACTTTCTAAAAAGTCTTCATCTTTTCATTAGACTTTGCACACAAGTCTTTCTGTTTCCATCACAGAGGATTGCATTCAGTAACTGAGGACTTTTTTTTCACTTTATATTGACTGTTTGCTGATACATTGATTTTTGGCGCTACACATTTGTTTGTACCACAAGTACTGTACTTAAACTTACAGTAAAGTTTCTGGTTCTTGATTTAACATATATTTCTACATGAGAGTAAAAGCACAGTGTACACAGGCTAATGGGAATTAAAAGGGAGAACCATTCCAGCAGGCTCCCATTTCCATTTCTCTGATGTAAGTTAAAGTAAAACCAAACACAAACCTTGGCAATTAAAACAGTTTATAAGAAGAGAGAAGTCACAGCATGTCAGAGAAACCATTAGAGCCAGGGTTAAAAGCAACCAAATGTATATGCTAATCTTGATCTCATCCCTTTCTGCTTCCCATGCCTCGTATTGGTGGCTCTAGTGCTGGCTGTCTCATTTACCAAAGAAAAGACTTTGGAAGTGGGAAAGGGGCCAAGCTCAACTTTTACAGGAAATTTTTATATCATTAGGCTGCCAATACCACTATATCAACTATTGTTTTGGCATCCCACCAGCATGCATGGTGTCTTTTGTGACGATTGCCAGAGATAGTAATGGATATAAAGAAAGAGAGAATAATTATATAGGACACCATTAACACCTCCTCTGTGTATACCCTGTTATTCATTACCAACCTCTTATAGAGCTTTAATGTACACATACAATATAATATGACAAAATAAAGACATAGGGTTTTAGTCATAAAATGCTTGGGAAAGAAGAGATCGTCATTATGTACTGCTTAGTGAAAATGTGGATTGCTAAAGATTAACATTATATGTGAGATTGTTCTAGTTCACCATATAATAACCATGTATAGCTCCCCTGGATGTCTGAAGCTGACATACATCATTCAGATATTGAATTGAACAGCCAAAATGGAGACTGTAATCCTATTAAGGCCACATGTCAACAGAGATCGGCAGGAACTCGTATGATCACATCCATTTCTTAAGAGAGAGAGCAGAACTCACGTATTTGTTAAAGGGCAAGTTCACCTTTTGGAGCATGTTACCCATTAAACCCATATTTAGGGTGTAACATTTCACATGCTCTAGCTCCTGCAATGCTTTGCAGGCTCTTTTTGCATCTAACCATAATGCATCTAACCAGTAAAATCTAGAAGCAAGTATGAAAAAGAAGATACATCATTTAAGGCTGCCTTGGCGGCTTCAACTCAGGCCATGGGTGGTGAAAGACACATCCCACAGTTGCCAGACACACATACAACTTCATGTACAAATATCATGTTTATCCATCTCTGAAAGAACTGAAAAAGAAAACAGTTACAAAACCTTAAAGTGTTACTAAACCCACAACAGTAAAATCAGTCTGTATTTGCAGTAAAGCATGCTTGTTAGACCCACTGTGGAACCTAAGGGGTTAATCCTGCACATTGTGTAAAAAAAAGCTGTTTGATCTTGTCTTCTCTGATCCTCCCCTTCTTTTGCTATCCCCAATCCGTCTCCTGATAGTACAGAGCCTTGGGGGGGGGGGGGGGTGAGCTGCACATGCTCAGTTTGGGTGAGTTTTTTTTTTCTAGGGAGGGTACATGTGATAAGCACAGAGCCAATCAGCACTGTCCAGACAGATGGACAGGGGTCCCACAGCCTCATAGGACAATAATGGGAGAATAACAGCTTCTCCTACAAGCTTTAACCAGACACTGAGGTCACAAGACTGCTATATACTGCTGACAAGAAAAGGTAATTAGCAGTTTAAATTTAATAAAACAATCGCATTTCCTTGATCTGTGTACTGTAGGATACCAGATATAGTGAATGCAGGGTCCTGGGTTTGGGAACACTAAGGTGCTGTTAAATAATATCTGATAAGCCTGAACAGATTTTTACGGAGAAGAAATTCAAGCTGGGCCCCAAGAAAAGGCTGAGGCAGCACAGTGAGTGCGCTAAGAGCATTCCATTTTGGAGATACATGATACAGCAAAGGTTCACTCCAGAATGTACTTCACAGCTTTGATGACAGTGTATGATGTCACATTCGCAGAATGTCACTGATATGCAAAGTAATAGAAGAGACTCACGGAAAGACTGTACTGTGCTTTAAATGGAAGAACTGATGCTGAAATGGTGTTATGTGTTTATGAATTGAGTATAATCACCAGCTTAATGAAATTTTCTGAAGCAAGGTCAGCATGAGCTCATTCACAGTGCTGCTACTATTTATGGCTCTTCATATGCAGGATTACTCTGACACAATAAAACCCTTTTTCAACTGAGGATGTTATACATTACCAGTATTCTTTACAAGAAATCAAAACATCACCTAGTTGTCAGTGGCAAAGACAACATAAGGACATGAATTGCCTTACAACTACAACAAATCCTCTTGGAGAACAACTTGCAGTTGGAAATAATATAAATTTTGAAACAGCTCCATTATAGTTCAACAGTCAACACCCTTTTAAAAGTGATCCATGAAAGAAATCTGTCTTGAAAAGACTCAGCTTTTAAAACACTGTGGGCAGAGGTAAAGAAAAGAACTGGAATCTTAGAAAGTATTATTTCACTGAAAGGGTAGCTAATGCTTGGAATAGACTTTAACCACTTCCCGCCCGCCCTATAGCAGATTGACGGCGGGAATGTGGTTGCATTATCCTGACCGGACGTCATATGACGGCGGCAGGATAATACAGCTCTGCGCGCCCCCCGGGGGCGCGCAGAGCGGCGATCGGTGATGCGAGGTGTCAGCCTGACACCCTGCATCTCTGATCTCGGTAAAGAGCCTACTGACGTAGCTCTTTACCATGTGACCAGCTGTGTCCAATCACGGCTGGTCACATAGTACACAGGAAGAGCCGTTGATCGGCTTTCCTTAGTTCGTGCCTGACAGGCACGAGTAAAGGAGTGCCGATCGGCGGCTCCCCTGACAGGGGGGGGGGGGGGGGTCGGCACTGGTAATCAGACCATTGATTACCAGTGCAGACCCTCGGGGGGGTGCCACTAGAACCACCAGGGATGCCCACCCATGACCCCAGGGATGCCCACTATGGCCACCAGGGATGGCAATCAGGGCTCAGGGAGCCCCCCATTGCCCTCCCCGTCAGTGCTGCCCACCAGTGCCCATCATTGCCATCTTTCAGTGTCGCCCACCAGTGCCCATTATTGCCCACCAGTGCCACCTAGCAGTGCCCATTAGTGCCGATCAGTGACGCCTATCAGTGCCACCTATCAGTGCCCGTCAGTGCCGCCTATCAGTGCCCGTCAGTGCCGCCTATCAGTGCCCGTCAGTGCCGCCTATCAGTGCCCGTCAGTGCCGCCTATCAGTGCCCGTCAGTGCCGCCTATCAGTGCCCGTCAGTGCCGCCTATCAGTGCCCGTCAGTGCCGCCTATCAGTGCCCGTCAGTGCCGCCTATCAGTGCCCGTCAGTTTTTTTACTTTTAAATAAAAACCTACTTTGAAATTACTACAACATGAGGACCCGTTTTTTTTCATGAATCTTTATATGGAGGAAAAACCACGGTTCTAAAGGCCCCCCACACCCCACTAAAGAAAGAGTATCTGTATATACAGTGCAAGAAACGAGGAGGAGGACGCAAGAGGAGCCCACTGTGAAAACCCCAGAATATAGGGGAAGGCGAAATTTGACCTAGTAAGAGTGGTCGAACGTAGAGGTAAGCGTATTAGTTGAGAGGTGGTGGGGATCACCGAAGCACCAGAACTTTTCCGATTACGGATTATTAATATGGACTCACTTATGAATTGTATATACATATTGCACTTTAAAAGGACTTTTTCAGTTTATGCGATTATACTGCGATATTGTGAATTTGCATTTTTTTTTCACATTGTTTTTCACAAATATTTGCACTCTTAGAGTATACCTAGGAACCAGGGTTTGAATTTATGATTTCAATATATGATCCACCTATATTTGTGTTTTCACCAATACTATTCATAAAGGACACTAAGAAGGAAGGTTTCAGACTCTGGTTGCACTTGGTAATATTATGGATTAACTTATGAATTGCATATACATGTTGCATTTTTTTGTATTTTTTTTTAGTTTAGGAGATTATATTGTTATATAGTGATTTTGCGATTACGCCATTCAGTTGCGATTTTCTTTTCACAGGACATATTTGTGTTCACATTTATAATCACTGTATTTGAGTTTACCTAGGAACCAGTGTTTGAGTTTATGATATTGATATTTATATATGACCCGCTTACTATTTAACAAGGACACTGGAAGATTTTAAACTTTGTCTGCACTTTACAACACAATTATTATACTATAGCCTCGTACACACGCAACGATTATCGGCCGACCGATCGTCCGACTTTTGTCCAAGTTGTGTTTTGTTGGTTGGAATGTGCCTAGACTGCACACAAATTTTCTCGGCCAAAAAAATTCTACTTCAGAAGTGATGTCATGTGTTGGTTTGTTTTCTTTGTGTTTTTTCTTCTCTGAGCATGCCCAGACTTGCTCATCAGATTTTTCCCTGTCGAAATCTGTACTGACTGCACGAAAATCGGCCGTTGTGTTGACGGCCAACAAAAATTTTATAGTCTGCACACCAGATTTTTTTCGGCCGAAAAAGTCGGAGTTGGTTGTCGGAAGCATCATACTAACAAGCCGAAAATCGGCAGATCGGACGTTGGCCGAAAATTCCCTGCCAATTTTCGATGCGTGTGTACGGGGCTTAACACTACTAAGGACATTAGGCGCAACAACACACACTCATTATTTGATTCTCATTGTGTGAACACAATTCGGTTGCATTCAGCCACCCATCACAAACAAGCCATATATTATTACCTAAAAGATAGCGCGGGATATCCCACACTTTTTACAATGCTGTCTTTGGCATGATGTCTGAAGGCTGGTCAAATCAAGCTAGATAAACTGTCTGCTGACATTGAATTTACCTTTGCAATGTGTAGTAGATTGTTTTAGTCATTCAGGAAGTTACATCAGCATTGTTTTTTGTGGAACACTTGACAAAGCCTCTCCACGAAATGTAACAAGGCTCACTATTCTGTTTTGTTGTGACTGTGCTGATAAGACAAAATATTCAACAATCATCATACTTCCTGGTTTGTCTATGACATCGGCAGAAAAGGCATACTTGCAACTTGACTGACAGTTTGTAGTTACACCAGTATATACTTCCTTTATACAGAAAAAAAGAAAAGGGTTTGAATCAAACTGTAAAAATGTTCCCCATTTACAACATGAATGCCTACATATACTAAGGGGTATATTTATAAGCAGTGAATGTGTAGTTAAGAGAACATTTACTCTCGCCCCAGTGTGTTTTAAATAACAGATATTGATTTACCGCCAGTAAATGTTTGGTGAAAATATAGGTCTCTGTAGCTACCACTGTATGCATTTTATCGTGGCCAGTTTTTTTCCAAGACTTTCCTTAAAAAATTACAGTAACCCAACACTTCTGTTTGTTGATGATGATCTTTACATTTAAATGGTAAAAATCCTGAATTCCAGGGCCTATCAGCATCCAAACACTGCAGACAATGTTAGAACCAGCATTTTGTTCATACATCTATTTTAAAGCATGGCCCAAAAAGTAAAGTACAACTAAAATTTTTCTTCAAATCTGCTAAACAGATTTCAGATGCATCAAAACAAGGGAGGTATGCAAAGTCTTTCAGTTTTGTTTCCTTTTTAAAAAGTAGCCAGAGCCCGAAGTAAAAAGCCTGTCACCTGCCAGCATGCTGTAGAGAAGGACTCTTGCTCACTGTGTGGAAAGCAGTGGTCTCTCCGCAGAAGTATGATATCCCCACTGCCGAGTCAGAACCATCACTCTCCAATTAGCAGGCAGCATGCTGTAGAGAAGGACTCTTGCTCACTGTGTGGAAAGCAGTGGTCTCTCCGCAGAAGTACGATATCCCCACTGCCGAGTCAGAACTAGCGCTATCCAATTAGCAGGCAGTATGCTGACTGGGGACGTGTCAGACCTCTTCAAAGAGACAACAGCCTTCACAAGAGATAGGTTTCTTTCTAAACTAAACAAATTATAAGACTTTGAACTTGTTTTGTTTTGATGCACCTGGAATATATTTAGCTCATTTAAACTGAAAATGCATTTGGGATTTAGGAGTTGAATGATTAGTCCTTTACTAGCCGTTGTTTTCTGACCCCTGTAGTAAAAACAGCACCACATATACCTGACACACATAAAGGTTAAGGCCCATTTCACACATGCAGACCCGTTCATTTCATTAGTTCAGTCACGTCAAAATGGATGAAGTATTCATCAGTTTTTCATCAGGTTTTTTTTACATCTGCTACCAATGCAAAAACAGATGAAAAACTGACCATTTGTCAGTTTACATCCGTTTTTCTTCCGATCTTTTTTTTTTAACGGAAGAAAAATAGAGCTTTGATCATTTTTAAAAAACTGATGACGACGGATGCGGATGTAAATGGATCATTTATTTACATCTGTTTTTCCATAGAGATGCATTGATGTTGGTTTTTCATCCATCAACGGATGGATGAAAAATGGACAGCATGTGTGAAAGGGGCCTAGGACTCAAACAATGCTAACAGCTTTGGCTTCGCCCCCACAATGCCAGCAGATCTAGAGGTTTAATATACAATTTAAACATGCAAACAGCTATATAATCAATATGATTGTGACGGTGTTCACAGTCACTGGGAGTGAGGGACAGATACTTGGGGTGAGAGAATGGTTTGGATGGCTTCAGACATTCAGAGAGAGTGATATTTGTCAACGGTGTCTCTCAAGAAATGTGGAGATTTGATCCCACTTTGAACTGTGAGACCTGAGGCCTGTTGTCATGGAGTCTGACACCTAGATGTGTATTCCATGTGTTTCAATGTAGGAGATGGATAGACTGTCATTGGCAGTCTTGTCCTATTGTCTATCTATTGAGCTGGGGTGTGGATTGTGTAAGTCTGCCTTGTCCATTGTTAAAATGTTAATGATCTCACATTGTTCTGTCCAGATGGCTGGATAGTTGGTTCAGGTTGGTTCTGTTTCTGTATACAATTTCATCTGCATAGGATAATGCGGTCAGGCAACCCCTGACCTGTGTGTGGTGTTTAGATCAGGAGGGGGATGTGCTCATGTGTGTATGGATTGGGTGTGAGACTGTTCAATAAAAGAGAAGGTTCCTAAACTTGTACAAGCTAAGTTGTTGGCTAGCTTTGTATGGGGGCAGCTAGGATTTGAAATTTATGTTCATGACTGTAAGGAAGTTGTATACTGACGGAAGACCACAAGTACAGTGTGGGTCGGCGGTTTCATTACAATGATGATTTGTAAAATTACCATAAACACTGACAAATGTAGTCATTGTGCAAGTGGATCATATCTCTAAGGGTTCAATACATGAACAGTTATGATGAGCGCACAGATTGTCTTTGACTGATCATTTGATCTGATGGTTCAACTTCCTGAACACTGGTGACAACTAGCAGGCCTGAACACTGTTATGTGAGGAAAGGAATACATTTGGCAGGGAAAAGGCAGACTTTTCTCCTAATGTTTGAGGTGATTGTAGCCGTATAAGTGCACTTGCAACAGAGACAATTGAGTACTATCCATGATACTTTTTTTTATTTGCACCAACATACAATTTTTCAGGACAAGCTTTCGGGGTATGTCCCCTTCATCAAGGTCCAAGCAGTACTGATTCACAAAAGAAAAAAAATTTAGCAGAACAGTAAAAAAAAAAAAAAAAAAAATAGAGATTAGAAATTGTATTTTTTTTACCATTCTGCTAAATCTTTTGTGAATCAGTAATGCTTGGACCTTGAAGAAGGGGACATACCCCGAAAGCTTGTCCTGAAAAATTGTATGTTAGTGCAAATAAAAAAAGTATCACGGACAGTACTCAATTGTCTCCTAATGTTTGAATTGTTTGAATTGTTTGAATTCTTTAAATGTTTCAATAACCATTTGGGTTTATATTTCTACATTGAGGGGTGCTGGTTTTAAAAGAATTTTCATGCAAAGTCCCCTTCAGTGCAAACAAAAGGGTAAATACAGAGATTGAGTATATGTCAAGAAGTTGTCTTGCCTGGCAAATTATTTGTATTTCTGTTCATCCAGCCTTGATATTTACACAGCCCCATCACACAACACAAATGGGAGGATGAAATTCCTTTCTCTGTTATAGATGGCTGATGGACCAGTGTCATGCAGACTCTCTGAGCCTGATGACTGGACAATGGGAAACTGAGAAGTTCATTTCTGGAATTCAGTTTTAAGCACCTATCATTACACCATGAAAAACAAAGGGTTACTTTTACTGCGCTAAGTGACCGGTTCATAAAAGTTATTTAGGAAAAAAAAACAGTACAAGAAATTGGCGTAGGACTGCGGTCTACGAAAGGTTGTGTAATGGTTAAATCTTTAACATCCATCTCATGTCTATGCCAGCTTTAAGCCGGCCATCAATATCAATAGACATTCAGCAGTTTTATCAACCATTCCAAGTGCCTATGAGGGAAAACACATAAAAGCAACTATGGTGTCAGCTTAGAGGAAAACAACAACCACCATGGTTGTCTGATTGTTAATTTCTCTGCATAATGTTTGTCAAACATCCATAAACATGGGATCAAAACCAGCCGTGGCTGTCTTTAAAATGGTAGTAAAGCCAGCATTGTTCAAATCTGCTGACAGTCAGGCTTTTTAAAACAGAAGAGACCCATGTATAAGTTGCTTCTGAGTGGGGTTTCCTCCTTCCCACCTTACTATGTGAGGGAATGGGAGAGGGAGCTGGGGGTGGAATTCTCTCCCCCGCAATTGTCCCGAATCCTGCGTCTGACTCATGTCTCCTCTATTAGTACTAGGATACAGGAGTCGGCCTATTTGTGGCTCGATGGTACAGGACCCCTGCCAAGCTGGCCCGGATTTTTCCAGGCTCGGACCCCCATTGCTGGAGGGGCTGTGGCCAGGTGGGTACCTTCCTCCACATCTGGTGGGAGTGCCCTCTGCTGCAGCCCTTTTGGGACGCTATTCACCACTGGGTGTCAAAATTGTCGCTCACTCCTCCAACTCGCACTCCCCTGCAATATCTGTTCCATGACACACGCTCCTCGATCAAACGTTACAAACGTAGTGTTGTCCCCTTCCTGCTGAACGCCGCCAAGTGCCTCATTCCGAGGCACTGGCGAAGTTCCACCTGTCCCACGCTTTCTGAATGGAAGAGGGAGGTCAACCTGGTGATGGAGGCGGAACGGCGGGTTCTGACCTCACAGGGTAGGCAGGAACACTTCGAGGATGCTTGGACGGGGTGGATGTTCTACTCTGATGAGATCCCAGATGTGTAACAGCTGCTTGCAGCCGGGTGCCGAGACTCCTGGCCAGTATCCTCTTTGCTAGGATCCATACCCCCCTCCAGGCCTCCCTTATCCTATCTGTTCTGTTCCCCCCTCTCTGTTTGTTTCTCCACACTGTTCTTTCTTATCCTTCTTGACCTTTGCTTTCCCTTCCTTTTCTTTTCCTAAGGCCTCTTGCTACTGTTCTCTGTAGTATCCGCTGTATCCTGGATGCCTAAATATGCTGTTACTCTGGATCTACGTGGTGTCTGGCTGGCTATCCGACTCCCTCTGTGGGGACCTTCCCGGATGGCGGTGACAGACGTAACGTGTTGGGGTTTTTTTTTTACTGGGTTTGCTGTTTGGCCAAATTGGCACACTCTTTCACTATGACCGTTTGTTTGACCCCCTGTGGATGTCTATGTCTCGCTTATGGCGTCCGGATAGTTGGAATTACCAATTGTGCCTTCTCTATGCATCTCTTATCTGCACTTTACTTGCTCTTTTTTGCTGTTTTGCATATCCTTGTACTGTCTTGAATTTGTTAAATAAAGATTATTTTAAAAAAAAAAAAAAAACAGAAGAGACCCTAGAGGTCACATTCACAGCTCACTCTGCGTACCGCAGTGACATGGCTCCCGTTTGCGACGTCATATTGGCCGGCCAATCAAGCAGCTGGAGATGCAAAACCCAGAAGGAAGATTGGGTGAAGATGGAAGAGTCAGGGACCGGGGATACCCCCAACAACACACTGCTGGAGTGCTCTGTTTGTAGGTTAGCCTGTCATAATGCACTAGTATGCGGTGCCTGCAGGAGGGGGGCACATTGTTTTATATTGTAAGAGACTTTACTACCGCTTTAAAGCAAGGACTTCAAACATTATTCTATTCTGTGAATATTTACTGGTTCAAAAAATATATATATTTTGTATATGTAGAAATCTTTTTGCAGTAATATTTTTAATTGAAAAACATATGTAATAAAATCAGTTATCCATGTTTTCCTATGCTTAGCTATCCATGTACCTTGTTGGCTATAGTAATCAATAACCAGAACCTGTAGATTGTAACCAGGGTGGCGCCTGGCTTTGCAGTGTTTGTTCTGAGATAGGACTAAAGATTTGCTTAGCAGCCCCATAAAAACATTGCTGAATAAAGGAAGTGCAATCCATGGGAGAGGTAAGTAAATTCAACAAGCTTTATTTCCTTCAGCATTATTTGACAATCAATGCATTCCAGAAGAAAGTAATTTTAACAATACCTCCCACTGCCTTTTTGTACTAATGAGAGAGTGGGATTTTTCTTTCCAGAAGGACAAAACTCTGGCACAAATAAGGGAAGAACAATATATTGGCTTGTTGATTAAGCTACTGCAGACCGCTGATGACAATAAAAGTGCCTTTGCACGTGTTGACTAAAATGCACATATAAAGGCCTTTTTCTGTCTCTAACCAGCAGGCCACACAAAGGCAATCTACTGTGGACCACACAAGAATCCAGTCAACAAAATTATTAAATATGCATTCAAGCCTTCAATAAACAATAAAAAAGCAATCTAAAAGAACAAGGTTGCAACTATACCCTAAATTACTCTGAACCAGTTATTTGAATCAACAACATTTTATGCTTAGCAACTCTTTTATGAGGTCTCAGGAATGCTCACGGACAAATCCTGCAGAATTAAAGCTGAACTTTTGTTTTTAAAGTACAACTATGATCAGACAAATGAGATTCAAATATTTCCATATTCATAGCAAACAGAAAATGAGTTATAAAACAAGCCCCTACTAATTTTGTAGTAGGCAGTGTATGGCCAGTGTTCGTTTTGATGCACGTGGCATGTATGATTGAAAGGATAAGTTCACCTTTAATAACAACATGTTATAATACCATACAGAGGGAGTGACATTGCTTCACGACTGCTTTCTTAGACAGCTCAAAAACATTACAGTTTTAGGTGACAAATTATTGCAACAAGACTTTCATCAGTTAGCCACTACAGGAAGGGTCTACAAACCTTTATATTACACACAATCACAATATTCTGGGCAAATACCAGGGATGAGTCTCTTCCAACTTAAAAAATAAAAATAAAATGGGCCTGGCACTCAACAATCTCTGTGATTGGTTACAGACATGTCACTTCTACAGACCAGAAGTGCTAGTGTGCAACCTTATAAGGGGGGGAAGTATAAGGATAGCAGGAACAGAAAAGCACTGGAACAAGTATAGCCAGGTGATGGGACCATCTGACACAAGGATAGTGACCTCCACAAAGTCTACCTGTATTACCAGAAATTGATGACTATTAAACCTAAGGAGTAACAAGTAATGTGAATAAAATACTGCAACCAGAAGATGAGCACCAACACAACTAGGAAATTACCCCCACATACAATAATATTCCAATATACATAGCCAAAGAGTTACCAATCACAAATTCAGAGCTAAATCCTCAAATGTGACTCCAACAGTCAGAGTTTAAGCAAGGCCATGAGCAGCCATAACCAATTATGAGGCTTAACTGGCCCCCAGCTTTCAGAGCTGGCGTTTAAAGCTGGTTCACAACAAAAATCAGTGTGAAAAAGATGACCATGCTGCCCTTGAGATCTGCATGAGGGTGTCAATGCATTGTTAACATCACCTCAAATACAGATCACAAATGCCTCGTTTCCACTTAGCAGGTTGGTTCGGGTCAGTTCGGTATGGTACGCTATTTTGAGTGTTTCCATTATGAAAGTGGCCCATACAACCGAACAAAACCGCACCATTCCTGGTCCTCCTTCAGATGTAGGGCCATAGGAAATGGTACGGAACGGTTAGGGCGGAGCTACTGGCGTAACACGATAAATTCCACTGATTGGTGGACCGGAAAACGTCAATGCTCACGTCAAACAAAAGCACAAAACAAACACCACGTTTGGTGTGAACCCTGCATGGCCCCTGGCAGTCCCAATTGCAGTGGAAACGCTCACCTGAATAAGCCGGACCATTCTAACCCTTCCAAACTGTACAGACCCGAACCGTTCCGCTCAGTGGAAACGAGGCAAAACAGTGCGTTTGGGGGCACCAAATGATAAAAATGATATCTCAGTACCATGGGATTTGGTGCAGTGCACTTTTTAAAAGTAGTGTAGGCACTACTTTTCCCATGGTCAAGTGCATTTGGCAGCCCATTCAAAGTAATAGCCTATCAAAACACACAGTACAGGAACACATGCAGTGGTCCTGTGTTATCCTACATGAACCAATCCTTAGAATTCAGGGATCTCCAAACTACGGCCCTCCAGCTGTTGTGGAACTACATATCCTATGAGGCATTGTAAAACTCTGACATTCACAGACATGACTAGGCATGATGGGAATTGTAGTTCCTGAACAACTGGAGGGTCAAAGTTTGGAGACCTGGGTCTTAGATTGTAGGAAAATCTGTATGGCCACAATAATAATTTAAAAATTAAAAAAGTGACATCAAAAACTGATGTTATACAATGTAAATTTACAAAAAAAGACTCCTATATGAGAATCTAAACAGGTACAAACTTAAGTTACTATATGATGAAAAAGCCTTATGAAGTGCAGGAACAAAAAGACTACCTCACCTTCAATTACTATTACAAATCCTTCTTCATTGGTGTCTCGTTTGTGTCTCACATGCTCCACCTCCCAGTTAGACAAAGGGTGTGCTGTCGGAAAGCAGTGGTCAGGACTAGGTGTAGCAAGTTGTTGACTGACAAGCTTTTAAACTTGTGAAATGGCAGTGACAATGCTGATAGCCATGTCACTACATTTTTTCAGCCTACTGTAGAGCAGGCAGACACAGTCCACATGAGAGTAACAACTCTGCTGTGAATTCAGGAGCAGTGCAGCATCATTGCCACCCCCCCACAGGAAGCTGCATTATGTAGATTTCACTGGCACACACAACAGGTATTTATGGAACTTTGCAAGGGGGGCTCAATGTAAACCTATATGTGCAAATGCTCTTCTAGTTATGTGCGTGCAATACAGTTTTTTTAATGGGAGGCCATAGTTCTACTTCAAGATTTGTAGCAACAGAAAACATTATTTTATTCCTTTTAGGGAGTTAAAAATGCCTATTTAAAGCCAAAAAAAGTCAGAAAAACATTAACACTAACAAATAAGATTCATGGGAAAATATGAATATAGGCAGAAATAAAAGTCTCAGTCATTCCAAATAAGGAAATAACTTAACAGCCATTTATTTGAACGAGGGCACCAGTTTCACCACAAAACCTTTCAAATCAAGCATGGGATTATATAAGAATACATGGGAACAGCAAGAAAAAGGGGAAGAGCTTGAGCTTGTGATAAAAGCCAAATCTAAGAATGGCTTGCTGGGATAAATAAAATGTAAACCAAATTCTTCTAATTAAATTCTTCTCCCTGTGCCAAAACCACAACTGGATTGAACTCCAGCCATAACTTTGTATGGTCTTAAGGACGTATTTACAGGATGTACGTGTCACAAGCAGAAACCTCACACCAAGCAATAAAACAGCAAGAAACATGTGGCAAGTCTTCATCACATCTGCCAATCACAACTATACATCACAAACCTTTATTTCATATGATACTGTACATGATTTATGAAATCACACTAGCCTTTATCAGGATTCAAATTTTAATTTACAATAAAATGGTTCTTTAATTCAATGGTTACGTTAATTGCAAACTTAAAAAATAAATAAGGAAAAGACTATTGAAGGAAAAAATTACATATTCTACAATAATACTTTATTAAAAATAATGGTACACAATACACTACCTATTATGTGCTACACCACAAACGGTGATTAAGGTACACGGGTCATGAGATTTATGTAGGCTCCTGTTGCTGACCCATTCTGTTTGACCACAATATCAATGATCAAAGGTCAGAACATTTCAAAGATGCTTCGATATTACTTCTTTCAACATGGGTGTTTTGTGCTGTATCTTATACCACTGTACCTCATGACAAAGGAGTAAAGGTGTCAGTCATTCCATACATGCCATATAGCACAATGAATTCACAGCACCCCTGTGCTGACTCTGCTTGGAGCCAGAGAGTATCTGTAAGGAACTCTGATTTTCTAAAACTGCAAGAATACCTGAAAATTGCTCTCCAGTAACCGAGACAACTGTAAAGTTCTGTACACTATATTCTGTATTCTTCCCACCTTCTAAAATGTAATTTTTCTACTTGTTTGAATTTCTCACTAACTTTACCAGGACTAATCATTGTATAGCACTCAGGAAGGGACTAAAATGCATATGTCAAGTCTCCACTAAGCAAAACTGTAAATTTGGAATGAATATTGCTAAAATATTTGCAACAAACCTGGAGAGGGTTATCTCCCAAAAAATGTAGAGTTTAATTTTAAGACTCTTACGTTCTGCATCCCCGCACTCCTTTTCTAATGTCTCCTGGAAGCAGTGGCAAATTCTTACCTTGTTTTATGGTATGAATGTCTGCTGCAATAATCACATTCAAAGATTTTTAGCCTGAATAAGGGATAAAGATGGGAGGATCTATTTATTTTCCAGGATTATACTGTAATGTCCTCAATTGACCGCACGGTTCATAAAGTTCTCAGGCTTAGTAGTTTTTTTAAATGTGATTAAAAATATTAAACCATATACTCTACCGTGACATAAGCCTGCCAAAGACACTACTGGGCCAGATATACAGGACAAGTGTCTGTATTTACACTTTCAGTAGATCTTTGTTCAAGAATTTTAAGGTACAGTATATGTAAGAGGGTGGTTTAGGGTCCAGGTACATGAAGACATAGGATCATACAAAGTAGTATGTCCAGGATGCGGTATCAGGGTACAATGCAAAGCTAAAGTAGGAGTAAAGTTCAGTCTATCCAGAGTAGAAGAGGGAGCTATTTTGCTGGAATTAAAAAGGATATGATGCTTGGCTTCTTACAGGGTATTTGGCATCTGTCTAATTGTCAGTCACAATATGAATTTGGCCAATTTAGTGAGCATGGTCCAGTTCAGAAAGGGGACAGAAAGTCCCCTTTTTTATAGGAATAAAAAGAAAGATATAGAGTGGAAAGAGTGAAAGGGTGAGTAGGAAAAGAAAATACGTTCAACGGGCCTTTACATGCGTCAAGAATTCTTCTCCTGAATGTGCTGGCAGTGTTTTTTTCTGCCTCCAAACTCCTCTAAATTCCTGTGTGCATGGACACATTGGCTAACATGCAGGGGCATTTAGAGGCAGAAAAGAAAATGCCAGACTCCCCTGACAGCCATGTGCATGAGGCCTAGATTATCTTTAACTTCTAGAACCCATTATAAAGAGTATGTTTCTTTTACTGAGTAAGCACCAAATTAAAAACACAGGCTACTGTGTGCAGGGCCTCAAGTGCCAGAGGGCCGCAGGTATCCAAGCGCATCTAAAAAGCGCCTGAACTGCAGACATGTTAGAAACAGACAATGAACACAGGTGTAAATGGGCCTAAATGCACTAAATTGAAAATTAAGCCTAACTGAAATCAAATTACCAAATAAAGGTACACTATTACAAAACAGTAAAAATTGTTGTACCACATAAATAAGTCAGACACCTGCACTAGAGGAAATGTATTGACAAGATTTTTCCAACCATTTAGTGCATAACACAAGGTTTCCACTTCATCCCTCTTGTAGTCACCCCTGTAAGCACCTGCACTGAGGAATGCTGTAAATTTGGTCCGCATTAGGGTGACCATAATTGAGTAGCTATCTCATCTAGTATGATAGGCAGTAAACATCTTTGAACAACCCTTGGCATCGCTAACAGTTGGAGAAAAAATTTCTGCAATGCAGCTGAAAAGATGGATGCAAATATAAAGTAAATGCTTAATATTTCTGCAGAAAGGGACATTTTTTCAAAATTCCTCCATACTACCCAATTTGTACCAAGCAAAGCTCAAGTTGCTGTATTTTTTTTACCAACCATGTATGTCTAACTTTCTTTAATTGCTTTGAAGAATGCTTTAATGCAGATTGACCCAGGCTGGGCAAAGAGGACAGAATCAAGTGTATGCACACAAAGATCTCTCTGAAACTGCAAGTGGTTGGTAATGGATGGTGAGAACACTTGCACTCCTGCCTGAGCACAGCTTGAATTAATAACAGAGTATAGGGCTCATTCTGGTGTGGTCTTGTCCAGACATTCATGATTTTCTGAGAATACTGAAAGCCAAAAACAAGGGTTGTTTATAATAAAGAAACAAAATCCAACACTAGATCTGTGATCCCTAGGTCTTATTATATGAACTATTATATTATGTGAACTGTATTTGTTTTTCCTCGTACACACTACCAGTCCTTTTTTTTATGTTTAACCCAGCGAGTTGAATGGACAGCTCAGCTTGGAGCCGCTGTACTAACAATCTGTTAGTACAGCGATTTACCCTGCTGTGCTTGTGTTCTGACAAGGTGCGGCCCCTCCCCCACCAGAACATTCTAGTTAGCGCTCTCAGCCTCCCGACATTTGGCCTGTGTTTACTTCGCTTTAGTTAGTATGATGTGTCCTTTGTGTTTTCTTCTTCTTTTAGCAGTAATCAACTCTTCTGCGCACCCCCCCCCCCTCCCCATCCGCCAAAATCCTACCCTTTACTGCCCGATCAGCCATTGATTGAAGCCATACTATTGCTTCTTTAAATGGCACAGGATCTCGGAATAGGGAATGGATAGCTCCGCCCTCTCCATTCACAGATCCTGTGTCATTCATAGAAGCTGTAGTAGATGTGAGCTCCTGACATCTCCTTAGCTGCGTATAAAGTAGAGCCGCGCTATAGACTTTAAATACCCAGGAAAAGCAACTTCCACAACACGTGATACACATTGTAAAACGAAATAAAAAACAAGATAAGCAGCACTATTTCTAATAAAGGATATGCGATCATATTAAAAATGAAATTAGTGTTTAGAAATATTCCGCTCAGAGCATATAACATATGTAGAAAAATACATGTTTACATCATACTCTTTGATAACACTGGTGGTGGTGTGTATTCACAAGGAGGATTGTGCTTACAAAGGAAAAACAGAAGTTTTACTGGCACTTCATGGGACTTTGATTTATGATTCACTGTATGTTAGTACGATGTAAACATGGATTTTTCTATGTACATTATATGCACTGACTAAAGCACTTCTGGATACTCATTTCATTTTTGATGTGATTATTTATAGCCCCTTAGCTGTATTAAGCCCTGTTGTACTGGAAAATTACAGCAGTGGGGGTGAGGGTGGTGTAGGACAGTGGATTACTTCAAAAAGAAGAAGAAAAACATTTAGGACACATCATACTTTTTGTAAGGGCCCTTTTACATTGCCTTTCGGGTCAGGTCTGCCTGTTAGTTCTTAAGGCAGACCTGACTGAAGCTTCATGCTCTATGGGCAGCTGAACGTAAACAAACTCATGTCTATTTACACCTGCCTACCTCCAAGTCTGTTCAGGTCTGGGAAAAAAAAAAAAAAAAACAAACCGAAAAGGACTACATCCTGTCCCATTTTTCCTGACCTGTACATGACAGATCGGAGATGTTTGTTTACATCTGGCCGCCCACAGAACTATCACAGGTCCGCCTGAGTGCCGGTTCACACTAGGGCGACCTGTGAGGCGACCTTGTCGGCTCACAGGTCCCTGCAGGTCGCCTCCCATAGGGAAGCTGCGGACCCGTTCTAATACCTAGAAAAAGGGTCCGGAGCTTCTTTGGGGCGACCCGGAAGCGACCGCCATAGACTTCAATGTTATGAAGTCCGTGGCGGCCGCTCCGAGGTCGCAGCGCGCTGCTCGCACCGCGACCTCGGAGGTCGTGGTGCGAAGTAGCGTCGCTGCAGTGTGAACCGGCACTGACACAGACAGGGCACAGATGCAAAAAAAAAAAAAAACTTACATCTGTCCCATTTTTTTCCGATTCAGCAGAGGATCTGCTCGTGGATCCCTTGCTGATAGGAGCAGAGCAGCTCAGTGTGAGATACCCCTGTGTTAAAGTTAGAACTATTGTGCTGATGTTTACGCTTGTGTGTTTTAGGCAGGACCTAGGCTTTAAAGGAAAATATGATGACGTGCAATGTGTAGTAATCAAACTGAAATCGGATTGGCTGATGTATGGTGGGAATACTGTAGCTGGGAAGATGGGTAGGTTGAGAGGTGCTCCTAATCACAAGTTTCACACAAGAGATGAGTTTTTTTTCAAACTTGCCTGACACTCTGGATGTTTCCCACAGGGATCAGGATCCACAAGGAGATTTACATGAATACCAGCAAATGCAAAAAATGATACCTGAAAAGTAAGGTATTCAGCAATAGTTTTACTGGATCCCCAGAAAAGAGGAATAAATAAGTTGTGTGACCATCACAATCAAGTAGGGTCAGAAATAGCCTTTTTAGCTTATCAAGGGCTACATCCAGCTCCTCCAACCTTCTCCTTTTATCACCTCATAAAGGGATCATGGCATCAGAGAGCACATACATATACATATATATCTAAATCTATAAATAAAGGTAAAAAGACCAATAGTGCTTATATCCTTCTAAAAACGATTTAAAAAAAAAAAAAACATACTAGGGGTACTCAATTTTATCTGGTGCTTCCAGCGCACCAGAGGAATTTTGCCCTGAGGAAGACACGTGACCTTGTGTCGACACGCATAGGGGAGGGGCCAGGACGATGACGATACCAGGAGCCAGCGTGGAGCTGGATGCCGGCGAGTGTCTGTGAAGCTTGTGATTTTTATGAGAGCAACAGAATCTTCCCAGAAACGGAGTCTATATGCCTGTATTTGTCTGGTGCGCTGTAAGCACCAGATAAAATTGAGTACGGTGTATGTTTTTTCAATAAGTCATTTTTAGAAAGATATAAGCACTATTGGTTATTTTACCTTTTTATATATATGCTCTCTGGATGCCATGATCCCTTTATGGAGGAGAGAACAGAAGAGAAGGTTGGAGGAGGTGGATGTAGCCCTTGATTGGCTAAAAGGCTATTTCTGACCCTGCTTGATTGTAGTGGTCACACAACCCCAGGGGAGATTCTTCCTGGTGGGGGGGAGCACTCCGTGGTGACACACTATTTTGTAAGCACATTTGTGGAACATTATTGGAGAAAGTTGCACATGTGTTTTATGTGTTTGCATGGACATTTACGATATATTTTTTGGCATTGCACAAACATTTTTTGGATTGCACTATAATTATGTTAGATTGCAGAAAAGAAGTGTTGCTTGTGGTGGACTTTAAAGGCACTCACATAGATTAGTGTCTAAAAATATTTATTGAACAATATTTAAAATATGGTAGGCGCCATATATAGCTAGTTTAAAAGATTAAATAGAAACACATAAGCATCTCGAAAATGGAGTTGCGACATAATATTACACCTCTATACAAAAACTTCACACAAGAGGTAGCTGATTGACGTAGTTGGTCGACACGTTTCGCTTCATGCTTTTTCAAGACCAGACACGAATAAGCCACATTTAACCAATTATAAAAAACAAATAATGTCATTAGTTTGAGCATTACAGAAAATACAGATATTTTACCAATGTTTATACATTAAATTTCAAATGACGATCATCACTTACAAATTGTGATTTGTTCAATTTGTACAATTTGAAATTTAATGTATAAATATTGGTAAAATATCTGTATTTTCTTGTAATGCTTAAACTAATGAACTTATTTGTATTTACAAGTAGTTGAATGTGTCATATTCGTGGCTGGTCTTTAAAAAGTATGAAGGGAAACGTGGCAAACGTCGTCAATCATCTACCTCTTGTGTGAAGTTTTTGTATAGAGGCGTAATATTATGCCACAACCCAGCCAGCAACACGGAGCCCCCACCCGGCCCCACCCCCTTTCTCCCCTAATTGGCTAGTTTACTTTGATTAACAGCAGTGGGAACCAATGGCGCTGCTGCTGTGTCCCAGCCAATCAGGAAGGAGAATCTCAGTCGGCTGATCATGGACATTGCTGGATCTAGGTGGGCTCAGGTAAATATTAGGGGGGTTGAGGGGCGCTGCTGCACCCAGAAGGCTTTTTATCTTAATCCATAGAATGCATTAAGTTAAAAAAACCTTCTGACTTTACAACTCCTTTAAAGCACTGCAAGTGAGCATTTAAAATACTTGATTTAACTGGAATTTGTTAAGTTAGTGGCAGGGTTTTTTAAGGTCCCTGCCCTCCATAAGTTTGTGCTATAGCTGATAATTTGTTCTATCAAGTTTAAAGTAAACCTGTCACACGCCTCTGCAATTCAAACAGAGCACAGAACGAGAAAAATTATTATCAAAACGTAATCAGTAGATCCAGAGATACAAGCACTGAAGTGCTAATATTGATTTCATCTAAGTGCCAACATTTCTTCTTATAAGTGAATTTGGCCTCAAAACCACCAACCTACTGAGATTTCCCAGGGGTTAATAAAGCTGGGTATACATTTTAGATTTTTTCTTTTTTGTTCAACCAGCAGGTTGGATGAACAAAAAAAAAAAAAAAACATTTTCCTGCATCCACACATGCAATGTGCATGCAGTAATCTCCTCTGCTGCACTACTGTATTCTGACAGTGGGGACTCCCTTCCTCTGTCAGAATACAATCACAGCTGCAGCCATTGGCTGAAGGCTGATCAAATGGCGGTTTTCCACAAGGAAATAATAATAATTAATAATTATAATAATAAATAAATAATAATAATTAAAAAAATGTTTTAAAGCACTCCTGAACACTTTTTTTCTGCATAGGTGGAAATACATTTTAAGAAGCATGCATATTTGTACTGACACATTTCGTATATTGTTAAATATGTAGATATTTTATGTATACACAATGCCACAAGTGCATATATGTTTTTTTTATATATATTAGGACTCATGCACAATGCAGCTCAAAAATGCCTGTTTGACAGACGTTTGAGGGTTTTTTTTCCTCTTCCCTTAAAAATCCCTTCATATTAGCCTATGTGTCCATGCGCACACAGCCATTTACAGGCGTTTAGAAGCAGGAGCATTTTGAGGCAGATTAAAAAAAGAGAAAAAAAAAAAAAACATCACTTGCCCGTCCTGCAGAGGAGCTTTTGGGCTAAAAAAACATATACGCGTTCGCTTTTACGTCAAATGCGCATGCAAAAACATGGTTTTTACTGGATTTTCTCCTAGGCGACCTTTGGAGTACATAGTGCATGAGGCCTAATGTGTGTGTGTGTGTGTTAGGCAACAAGCAAACCACATTCACATATCCTATAAACACTCATTGACACACTGCTTTAATTACAGTAAATGGTTTGTATAAATGCAGCCTATTTTGGGGCAAGGAAGAAAAAAAATGTTAAATGTCTTTAGCTCTACAGCTGATAGAAAGCCAACATTTACTTTGGCATGAAATAGCAGCAGTGAGTGAAACACATTTTTGTTGCAGCATGAAGGATTGCATGTTTATATTCACCCCCTCCTCTAGCTTCCTTCTTTTATCCCCAGTCATGTTTAACTGCTAACAAGGGAAAGGCTTGGAAACATGTTTGTCCTTGTTGCTGTGTCCTGAGTGAGAGGTCATGATATTTATGTACAGAGCAGAGTTTCAGCACTGCAGGACACAGCTCACCGAGGTAAACTGGCATTTAATCGATAGTACAGATAATAGACTGTACCTTTCAGTATGTTTGCCAAGTACAGACATGTTATCATAATGGTAGTGAATACGCATGGTTCAACCTGTTCACAAGCCATTTACCAGTAAAATCATCACCTATTAACCATCACAGATTATTATAAGCCAGTTTATTAAAGCTTAATCAAAGGCAAACAGTTAAATGTACAGTTAAAATACATACATGGGACAGATGAGCCAATTGGTGACCTGACTTCTTTGCTCTATTGCAATTAAGCAATTCAAGCCTGGACACCTACCTGCTCACAGCGGTTGTAAATCCAAAACTAAATGAAAGCTTTACAATACATTTCTAGAACAATGTGTGTTTCTCTTTTTGTCTTCAGAATCTTACTTTAAATGTAAATACCCATTGACCCTGCCATTACTGCGGTGTCAATGGTCTGAAGCCTTCTCACTGTAATGTGCATGGTCTTAAAAAAAAAAAAAAAAAAAAAAAAAAAAAACACACCTCTGCATGTTCTGGGCAGTAGGTAAGACAAAGCCACAGAAAATCACACTGAAGCCTTTTACACACTGCTATTTTTTTCTTTTTCGTTCAACCCAGCGGGATGAACGAAAAAAAAAAAAAAAAAAAGACAGCTTAGGTCGGAGCCTCTGTACTATCACCATTGAGCTATTGTTTTCTGAAAGGGGGGCTGCCCCTGCCAGAACACTCCGGTCAGTGCTCTCAGCCAACGGCTGATCGGGAGTCCGTTGGCAGACCTTTTTTCGGCCATGCCCCTTTGACAGAAGGCGGCCGAATGGCTTTCTAAAGCAGACCATAGGCGGTTAGAATCTCTTGATTTGGACCACTGATATGCAGGCTGATTGTACCAAGTTGATTGATTGATTGCTCAGCGGGAGGGAGTGATGGACTATGTTGATGGGGGAATCAAAACTAGTCTGGCTTCGCCAATGGGCAGTCCCAGGGGGTATACTCCCTCTCTCTGCTATAGGTACTTCATTTTGTTACAATCAGTGTTACAATCAGTGTTGGAAGAATTACTACACCACAGAGGGATGGGTGCTGTGTTCATCAATGCACAGAGAAATTGATTTTCTCTTTCGTTCATTAACAGACACAGCTCCTGATCTTCTTAACCATTGGGACATCCCAAAGCAGTGTTAAACATGAGGGCTGGTAACAGCGAAAAAGATATTCCCAAGGCTAACTATAGCCAACCAGGTGCTCAACCAAAACAACTGGAGCTCATCTGAAAAAAACAATACACCCTCAAAGAGGACCAGGTCCTCTAAACAGCAGCCTGCAAAACCTTGATGCCAAAAGAAGCATCCGCAGATGCCAACACATCCACTTTATAAAACTTGTAAAAAGTGTGCACCGACGACCAGCTGGCCGACTTGAAAACCTGCATCACTGGCGCCTGAAGACGGAAGGCCCAGGAGGCACTGAGCGCCCAAGTAGAATGCTCCTTGACAGGGAGAGGAACCTGACCCTTTATTGGAAATAGGCCTGAATCACTGATTGCCTGATCCATCTGGAAATGGTCCCAGGGGAAGAGGACAACCCTTTCTGAGGCCCATCCGTAAGTACAAATAGTGAGTCAGACTCAGCTTTGGTCATCCCCACTCTTTAGCGACAGTTCTGTCAAAATAGGCGGGGAAAGGAAACACCTTTGCTGCTTTGGATGGCTTGAAAGTGCCAAAGGGAACCTGCGCCTCCGTCGCCGCTGCATCCTCCATCTTTAAGGTCTCACGCACAGACACAATCAGTGCTTTCATCGGCACCTTTTCGTGTGCGGTTGCACATGTGCAGGAATCATCCTATATGAGAATTCGCAAAGCGTGGTCCCAGCAGAGACCCACGTCCACGGGTGCCAAAATCGATTCAGGATCTGATGAGAAAGATGAAGCAGGGGAAGGTGGGGGGTGCTTTTTGCTAGCCCGTTGCCCGAAAACCACCTCCACCCAGGACACAAAGGACTCCAGGACCGCCGTCAGTGCATCGATGGATGGTTGGGAGTTGGGACCCAGAGGGCCTCGCAGGCTCAGAGAGGGGATCAGGTGGGGAGATGTGCTACAAAGACCCCATGAGTTATCAGTGGGACCCCACAAAAAGTGTAACACACAGCAAAGGACAACCCCCCAGGCACAACGCACCAAGCAATCCTCAGCAGAGAGGGAGAGGACCCCACTAGACACCACCCAACAGAAACAGGCACCTGCAGCACCAGGATAATTTGCGCGATCAGGAAGTGAAAAGATCCAGGAGTCAGCACCAGGGGATGAGGAGGTGCTCCCACCACAATCACTGCCCACAGGACTCCACAGTCATGGCTGCCTCTATTTTCAATGGCAAACCACCACAAAAAGGCCACCAGACTACACACACATAGCCGCCGTGCATTTGAGCACACAGGCTACAACAAAATGGGGGCACCATGAGGCTCCTAGGATGAATCCCTAGGCCTTAAGGACAGGCCCAGGTAGGATGGAGGGCCCTGGCAAGAGCCTCCAGCAGGTAAAAACCCCCCTTGCATAGCCGATGGTCCGGTTACAGGCAGCGCACCCCCACCCCAGGAGGTGGACAAAAACACCCACATAGCCCCAGGTCTGACCATCCCAAGGAGGGGCCCACGTCCACCCAAAAACCCTCCATGGGGAGGGATGGGGGGGGGCAGCTACTCACCATACCAGGAACCAGGCAGGCACCGCTCCAGACAGAACCCCTCGCCATCGAAAAGGAGGGGCTGTCGGCCAGGAGGAACGATGCAACTCGGGCGGGACTCGGTCGTATGCGACCTCGCGAGGCGCTTAACTCGCAGGTCAGCCCCCGTCCAGTGGGGCTATGTTTAGCTCCGCCCTAGTGCGAAGCTAAAGTTTGCAAGTGCGCGCTGGCTAGACTGGGGTGACCACTGGATCTAGATTATCCAGCCCATTTGCCCAGTCTGGCAGTTGAATGTACGGTAGATCTCACAAAAAAACAGGAGAAAATGTTCCATCTAAAAAGAAAAAATTGCCAGGACCAGAGATCCCAGTAGGCAACTAGGTCATTATTCCTGACTAGGCAGAAAAAAAAAAATGAGTATTTATAGCAGAGAGAGGGAGTATACCCCCCCCCCCCCCGGGACTGCCCCTAGGTGTAACCAGGCTTTTTTTTCTGCCTACTGTGCCTACTGTCCTACTCCTGTAGGGGGCAGTCTAACCAAATGGTTAAAAAGACCAGGACCTGTGTCCATCAATAAACAAACGAGAAATCAAATTTTTTCATCAATTTAGGCCAATGCGTATTCTACAACATATTTTTGGTAAAAAAAATCCTAATAAGTGTATATTGATTGGTTTACCAAAAAGTTATAGCGCCTACAAACTATGGGATACATTTATAGTCTTTTAAATTTTTTTATTGTTTTTACTAGTAATGGCGGCGATCAGCGATTTTTAGTGGGACTGCGACATTGCGGCGGACAAATCTGACACCAAGTAACACTTTTTGGGACCAATGACACCAATACAGTGATCAATCCTAAAAAAAATGCAGTTACTGTATAAATGACACTGGCAGGGAAGGGGTTCACACTAGCGGTGATCAAGGGGTTAAGCGTGATCCTAAGGAGTGCTTTTCAACTGTGGGGGGGGAGTGGATGCACTAGAGGAAAAGAGATCTGTGTTTCAGCATAGCTCTCTCTTTTTCTCTTTGACAGGTCTGCCTATGTTTTGCCATTCTGCCAAACAATCAGCAGGTCCCAGTGGCCATCGCAGCGGCGGGAGCAGCTGATTGGCTCCCGCTGTGTCCAATTACAGCGGGAGCGACACCCGGGTGCCGCACACCTCTGACATCTCATGCACAAAATCATGTACAGTGTACGTGTACGTGATCATGTACGTGATTTCGACCCCCCCCCCCCCCTCCCCGGGCCGCCCTGCTGTAGTATATATGCGGCAGGCGGCCTAGAAGTGGTTAAAGTTTTGAAATGGCCCAGTCAGAGCCCAGACCTTAATCCGATTGAAAATTTGTGGGGTGATCTGAAGAGGGCTGTGCACAGGAGATGCCCTCGCAATCTGATTTATTTAGAGTGTTTTTGCAAAGAAGAGTGGGCAAATATTGCCAAGTCAAGATGTGCCATGCTGACTCATACCCAAAAAGACTGAGGGCTGTAATAAAATCAAAAGGTGCTTCAACAATGTAGAAGTTTAGGGGTGTGCACGTTTATGCAACCATATTATTTTAGTTTATTTTTACTTCCCACCACCTAAAAGATTTTGGTTTGTTGTTCACCTGAGCTGTACAGTTTATAGGTCACATTAAAAGGTGGAATTTTTTTTTATCTTTGTCTCCTTTTTTTACATCACAGAAACCTGACATTTTAACAGAGGTGTATAGACTTTTTATATCCATTGCACATTCATACAAAAAGATTTTGCTGTAAACAACATCATCGACACAACTGCTACTGTATGTGGTTATGAATCTCGTGAAGAAAATTAGCTTCCATTAGACAGAAAGGCTAATTCTGGAGTAGGCAGGAAATAGTGGAATTGAGGGCAGGAAGGAATTACCACATTTTCAGGCTGAAATGTTTCTCAATTAACATTTTGAAACATAACCCCCAGCAGTTCCACTCTGCTTGCTACACAGACAATACGGTCTCCCATAGGCAAGAGAGACACGTTCATAAACCAGTAACATTAGCCTTTGAAGTTTACAGCCCGGACAAGCTGTGGTGAGCAGAACAAAGGTCCTGGGAGGAAGAGGTGTTCATTAACATGCAAATACCTCAAATTTAAATTTAAACTGTACCGGCAATGCCTCCTTCTCTATGCATTTGTTAAATATTTGGTCAACAATAGCAAACATCAGTGACCATTTCGTAGGTATTTCACAGAAGTCATTCATCAGAGCATTCAATCACGCCATAAAGGACTCAACAAATATTGTTTAAAAGCTGTAAAAAATTTTGCTTGATTTCCCCGCCAATGTTTCTAAAGTTAATGTCTGATTTCAGGATGTGTGGAAGTGACGTAATGTTTGAGTATGCATTCGACCTTAAAACCACTATAAATATAGATCAGTATAGCAGACTGTGTACTACTTATGGTTATGTAACATACCTAAAAATGTATACAAACTCTGGTTTACATCCTAGACCAGGGGTCTTCAAGCTTTGGTCCTCCAGTAGTTCAGGAACTACAATTCCCATCATGCCTAGTTATGTCTGTGAATGTCAGAGTTTTACAATGCCTCATGGGATGCGTAGTTCTGCAACAGCTGGAGGGCCGTAGTTTAAGGATCCCTGTCCTATACCATACATAATCATTAAATAAACAAAATGCTCACAATAAGGAAAATTCTACTTCTGAATGGAAGTTTTCCTAGCGCATGCACAATACAATAAATTCGATTTTTACCAACTAAGGACAACATTCACTGTTAGAATTTATTTTCTCTTCCATAAAAAACAAGAAACATTGCCAACTTTCTCCTTTGATTTCTCAGCTCACGGCAGTCAAAAACTATCATCAATATATCCACATTAACTGGCAGAAAATTGAACAAACATTTCAATGTTTTCAAATGGAAATCTAAGGCTGGGTTCACACATGATGCGGCCGCAGCTCACAGCAGGGGGTCTGGTGCATCCCTGTTCACCAATTTAGGTGTGAATCAGGTCCAAATTTTTGCCTAGATTTACAACTGCTTTGGAGCCAAAGACACACAGAAGAACCCTTTCCAAATTTGGACCGCAGCCTCCCCAGGGGTGTGTGAACTGGCTCCATTGAGAGCCCATCACACTCTCCTGTCATGCGAATTGGATGCGGGGAAACCTGCATCCAATTCGCATACGTGTTAACTGTGTATAAGCTAGCTTTAGATTGTAAAGACAGAAAGTAAAAACCAGCTACTGAACGCAACACATTTGAAGGTACAAATGAGATTTACATGGTTATTTTTTCATTTCCAATTCTTCCATACTTTTATATAACCTTCCACTCAAAAAGAGGAAGATAAAAGAGGAAGATAGCTCTGTAAATAAATGCACACAGAAATATTAAGGACGTGTGAAAACATTCCAGCATGATTTAATTCACAGAATGATCTCCCACTAGTGAAATGTTACAATTTATTTTCATTCCTGAGCTGAGGGCACAACATTTCCACACTGATACATTGTATACTTTTAAACTTACTTGCCAGTGCAGAGTTCCGGAACCACATTGTTATTTTTTACATTGCTGAAATACAGACAGCCTACTGCCAGGTGATAAATAACGAATGTGTGCGATCTTTAGCGAACTGACTGATGATTTACCGCTTTTTTTTTTTTTTGCGCTATTTACCTCACATTCAATATTTTACTTTGAATAATTTACTTTTATTAGGTCATGCGATATTTTAGAAAAAAAAAGTCACGTTGACCTTCATATCGCATTAAATTGATCCCTAAGAGAACTGGAATTTATTGCTGACCTGTGCCACTTTCTTCTAATGGAAAGCTATGACCCCAGCCACAGAAAAGCATAGAAAGAGAAAATGTGGAATATTATATATATATATATATATATATATATATATATATATATATATATATATACACACACACATATACACACACACACACACACACACACATATACACACACACTGAACAACATTATAAAACGCAACATGTTTGTTTTTGCCCCCATTTTTCATGAGCTGAACTCTAAGATCCAAGACTATGTACACAAAAGGCCATTGTTGTGTCATTTATCCACGACCATCACCTCATGTTGCAGCATGATAATGCACGACCCCATGTTGCAAAGATCTGTACACAATTCATGGAATCTGAAGACATCCCAGTTCTTGCATGGCCAGCATACACACCAGATATGTCACCCATTGAGCATGTTTGGGATGCACTGGTTCGGCGTGTACGACAGCGTGCTCCAGGTCCTGCCAATATCCAGCAACCTCGCACAGCCATTGAAGAGGATTGGACCAACATTCTACAGGCCACAATCAGCAACCTGATCAACTCTATGCCAAGGAGATATGTTGCACTGCGTGAGGCAAATAAAGGTCACACCAGAAACTGACTGGTTTTTTGAACCCCCCCCCCCAATACAGCAAAACTGCACATTTTAGAGTGGCCTTTAATTGTGGCCAGCCCAAGGCACATCTGTGCAATAATCATGCTGTCTAATCAGCATCTTGATATGTCACACATGTGAGGTGGATGGATTATCTCGGCAAAGGAGAAGTGCTCACTAAGGCTCGGTTTCCACTAGTGCGACTTGCGGTGCGACTTGACACAGGTCAAGTCGCACAGCAAGTCAAAACCCATTGTTTTCAATGGGGCACGTTTCCACTGCCGCGGCTTCAGTTGCCGCGACCTCAAAAGTAAATCGTGTACTACTTTTGAGCGCGACTTCCCTCTATATATGAGGGACAAGTCTAACTGAAGCCGTGGTTTACTTTGGCTACGAAGTCGTGCTAGAAGTAGCACGACTTCGTAGCCGCACTAGTGGAAACCGAGGCTAATACAGATATAGACAGATTTGTAAACAATATTTGAGAGAAATAGGCCTTTTGTGTACATAGAAAAAGAGTTCATGAAAAATGGGGGCAATAACAAAAGTGTTGCGCTTATAATTTTTTTCAGTATATATGACAGTATAATTTTTTTTACCCAATATCTGCTGTCTTTTTAACCTCCTCATTTAGTCTGAACATAAGGGTTTTCTTCATGAAGCTTTGGAGAGCTTTGCAAAACCTAGGATGACCCCGTACATTGTTAAATACACATTTTAGGGCCTCATGCACACATTTTTTTTCTTCCCTGAATGCCTTTGCTCCAAAAAGGAGTTAAAAACACACCTAAAGCCAAGCTTTACAAATAAGTTTAAGTGCGAAAAGCATCTAGTCATTCATTAATTTCACTGGTGAGTATATTAATTTATTCTGGCCATTGGTATGAATGAATACTCAAGAGCTAAAATGTGCCTAGCACTTAAGCAGGTTTATAAGTGTTTATTTATTTACTGTGACTGGTCAGAAACAGATTTTATATACATTGTGTAACCCTATAGTCTGCTTACCTTCATCCATTTTGTTTGTTGTTTCACTACAGCACTATTTTATACATATACTGCATAGCATAGTTTTTCCCTGATAATGGCTTAAGACAAAAGTGCCACTATAGGCAAATAGCCAATATATATTTGAATCATGTAGACCAGGCAAGTCCAACCTGTGGCCCGTGGGCCGCATGCGGCCCAGAACCGCAGGCAATGCGGCCCACTGACCCCTGACAATTTTATTTTTTGCTGGGGAAGAAGGAAGTAGGGTCGGGGGCATGGCCACAGCAGCTTCCAACTAACAGTAGGCAGAGGCTGCCTCGGAGGGGAGGGGGAGGGGGAGGGGGAGGTGAGCATGTGCAGTGTTTCAGACTCCTACCACCATGTCCACTTCAAATCACTGAAGTGGTCATGGTGGTTAGTGTGTTCCTTTAATATCTCTCAGAACAAGTAAACCTCCGTATACTGATTTCATTTCATTTGATTATCTTCTAGTTTTGTTAAATTAGTTCGGGGGGCGCGGCGGCATTTTATTACTTATGTACCTTAACTATAGTATATATTTTATATGCGGCCCGAGTAAATTTCTCTACACTCAATGTGGCCCAGAGAAGCCAAAAGGTTGGACACCCATGATGTAGACATTTACAGTTTTTAGGTGCCAAAGGATTCTGGTCAGCCAGTCTTGTGATTTATGCACTTCTGCCAGACTGCACAGCCAGGCAAGTATTTCCTGGCTCAGCAATGCAGCTTGCTACCTCTGTTCTCTGCACAGTGATTCTGTATCATTACTTCTGCCCAAAGCCTGAGGAGCTAAACTAGGTGTAGGAACGATAAGTAGCAGAGGGATGTTGATAGCTGGCCACAATTACAACACTCCTAGCATGTGAAATAGAAAAAAAACATCAATCTAAACTGTGTATTGGACTAGAAATCCATATTATTCTAATATAGCTGTATTGGTGGAGTTTGTATTCCAAGGTCCTGGACAATAACACATAATCTTAGCAAAATGTATTTATGTAGCCAGCCACCCACTTGTTGGTATGGCGCCAAGACCTCCATACTAGAAACATACCATGCACCTCTAATATGATACCTCTGTGATAATCATATGGTCCTTCAAAACTTTATGATATTTATGTCAGATGAGGGCATGGCAGTACTTACAAACCTCACAAAAAAACTAAAACAAGCAATCTCATAGTAATGAATGAATACACCCTGCCAAACACTGAAAACACAATACTACTTTTTCAAATACATCTGACAACTTGTTTACAAGGAAACGGAATTCCAGATCAATAAACCACTCCTGTTGCTAGGCAGAAGAAGAGAAAACAAGGAAGGTAGGTTTATACAGGAAAGATATACATCTTCACTGGAGGAAAAGGTATCTGCAGCTTTATATCATCAGATCAGTCAATCATCCTCCAGAACTAACTTATTAGACTGGAAAATGGAAAATGTAGAAATAGCTATGACTTCTAATTCAGTCATCAATCAGATCTAAATAAACAAACATGGCAACAGTACAGAAAAAGGAGAATTATAAATCACTGAGCATTCAGTAATCACTAAGGCTGGTTGTACGGAATACGATTGATAGATTAATTTGTGTACAATAGGGCTGCCACGACGCGTCGACTACGAAAAATCGTCGACGTGCGTGAAAGGCGTCGACGCGTCAACACGTGACGTCACACGCATACCAAAGATACGGCCGGTTCTTTCAACTTCACTTCCGCCGCGAGTACGAGACTTCTAAAAAGACTTCCAATGCAATGCGCTCGATGCCCGTGCACAGTGTTCTCCACTGTGCACAGGCATCGAGGGCATTGCATTGGAAGTCTTTTTAGAAGTCTCGTACTCGTGGCGGAAGTTGGATTTTTCGGCAAGATGTTTCCACAGCGCCGCTTTAAGCATTGCCGGCCGGGCCGCTGCATTGATTGGGGCCGCTGCAGGCTGATCCCTCCCACTGTCTCACACAGACGAGGTGTCACGCGCCACTCCAGCAGCAGCAGATGAGCCTGAGGGGTCTCCACTGGGAGGGGATAAGTGGTCTGTACTAGGTGGGAGGGCTTACTGTGGGGTCTGTACTGGGAGGGGGCTTACTGTGGGGTCTGTACTGGGAGGGGGCTTACTGTGGGGTCTGTGCTGGGAGGGGGCTTACTGTGGGGTCTGTGCTGGGAGGGGGGCTTACTGAGGGGTCTGTGCTGGGAGGGGGGCTTACTGAGGGGTCTGTGCTGGAAGGGGGGCTTACTGAGGGGTCTGTGCTGGAAGGGGGGCTTACTGAGGGGTCTGTGCTGGAAGGGGGGCTTACTGAGGGGTCTGTGCTGGAAGGGGGGCTTACTGAGGGGTCTGTGCTGGAAGGGGGGCTTACTGAGGGGTCTCTACTGGGAGGGGGGCTTACTGTGGGGTCTGTACTGGGAGGGGGCTTACTGTGGGGTCTGTACTGGGAGGGGGCTTACTGTGGGGTCTGTACTTGGAGGGGGCTTACTGTGGGGTCTGTACTTGGAGGGGGCTTACTGTGGGGTCTCTACTGGGAGGGGGGCTTACTGTGGGGTCTCTACTGGGAGGGGGGCTTACTGTGGGGTCTCTACTGGGAGGGGGGCTTATTGTGGGGTCTCTACTGGGAGGGGGCTTACTGTGGGGTCTGTACTGGGAGGGGGCTTACTGTGGGGTCTGTACTGGGAGGGGGCTTACTGTGGGGTCTGTACTGGGAGGGGGCTTACTGAGAGGTCTGTGCTGCAAGGGGGCTTACTGAGGGGTCTGTACTGGGAGGGGGGCTTACTGAGGGGTCTGTACTGGGAGGGGGGTCACTGTGGGGTCTGTACTGGGAGGGGGGTCACTGTGGGGTCTGTACTGGGAGGGGGCTTACTGAGGGGTCTGTACTGGGAGGGGGGCTTACTGTGGGGTCTGTATTAATTACAGGATTAATTAGCTAAGCCAAAAAAATGAAATAAAAAAATAATTGTTAGATTAGTGGACTAATCGTAAAAATAATCGATAGATTAGTCGACAGACAAATTAATCGTTAGTTGCAGCCCTAGTGTACAACCAGCTAGCCCATAGATGGATCTAAAATTTGACCACTTTCTGCTGAACTCGTCCAATGTTGATCCATCTATGGGCAGCATAACTTTTTATATGGTGTACAATCCACATTAATAGATTGAATGTTTACTCTCATTTGACTTACAGGTACATAACAACTGACAGCTGGTAAACTTTTTCATAAAAATAGCACGCCTGATCCGCACATCCATTTATGCCAGGCTTCTGTTCAACACCAGGAAAACAGCTGAAGTAAAATGGATAGAAGCCCTAATTGTCAAACAACTCTTATACACACATGACAAGATGAGGCAGATGAGTCTCCTGATAATTGTTTTACTGAATACATCCACTCATTCCCCTGAACACTACCATACAGCTGGCATGTGAGGCAGCCCACTAACTGCACACACCATGGCGTAGTCAGAGGAACAAAGGCTTTCTGATCAACTCATACAAGAGGCAATCTTATGAACAAGAAATAACAGGGCAGTTTAAAGTGAGCCAGTCTCTGGTGTTGAAATAATATTGTCTATCAGTTAACTATCTCCTGCCTTGCTAATGTCACTAATGGAGGTAAAGTTGCAATAAAGCAGTGCTGTGGTCACACGGAATATTTCTGACATCTGAACTTATGTAGCTTGGCCCCAGAAAAAAGCCTGTGCATTCAGCACAATACATGTGGAAAAAAAATGTTCAGGCTCAAGTGTCCAGTGCTATCTATTTTCATACATCTTTGCTGCAGGTTGACTTATGAGTGGAGAACTTGATACATTAGCTGATAAAGATTAGCACCAGCAATGACTCTCTTTGTGGTTTGCATTTTTGTGGTTAACAGAACATTCTGTGAAGCCTGATGGATTCACACAAATCAGCATAGCTGAGCAGAACTGCTATACTAAAACTGTCCATATGGCTTATAATCTTTTCTACAATCTAACTTTATGTTTGATTAAGGCTCCGTTCACATGTAGGCGTTTTGGGGCGTTTTTGGGGCGTTTTTCTGCTCTAGGATCAGCTCTCAAAACGCCCAACAAGACAAATCCTATTCATTTCAATGGCCCCTGTTCACATCTGAGCGTTTTGAAGCTGTATACAAAACGCCCAACGCTCAAAAAAGTACATGAGCTTCTTTTTGGGCAGATTACAGGCGTTTTCCATTGATCTCTATTCAATCTAAAAACGCCTGCACAAAAATCGCGGCAAAAATCGCGGTAAAATCGCGGTAAAAAACGCCGCAAAAACGCTACGCTCAGGTGTGAATGTAGCCTAAAAGGTTGCTTCAGTCAGTGTAGCTAGAATATAAAAACAAAAAAACAAAACAAACAAATGTACAATATGTGATTTTACAGAAAAGATAACAGCCTAAACTCAAATACTATGAGTCCCCGTTCACACTAAGGCGACCTGTGAGGCGACCTGGTCGCCTCACAGGTCGCCGTAGGTCGCCTTCCATAGGGAAGCTGCGGACCCGTTCTAATAGGAGCAACACAAGTCGCTCCGACTTAGAAAAAGGGTCCGGAGCTTCTTTGGGGCGACCTGGAGGCGACCGCCATAGACTTCAATGCTATGAAGTCCGTGTCGGCCGCTCCGAGGTCGCGCCGCGCTGCTCGCACCGCGACCTCGGAGGTGGCCCCCCCAAGTCGGATCGCGGCAATGTGAACGGGGCCTGACAGTAAAGAGAATGCTATGTAACATTGTATACCCATCCCACACAATACATTTAAGCCCCGTACACACGTGTCGAAAATTGGCAGGGAATTTTTGGCCAACGCCCGATCTGCCGATTTTTGGTTTGTTAGTATGATGCTTCCGACAACCAACTCCAACTTTTCGGCCAAAAAAAATCTGGTGTGCAGACTATAAAATTTTTGTCTGCTGGCCGATTTTCGTGCAGTCAGTACAGATTTCGACAGGGAAAAATCTGATGAGCAAGTCTGGGCATGCTCAGAGAAGAAAAAACACAAAGAAAACAAACCAACACATGACATCACTTCTGAAGTAGAATTTTGTTGGCCGAGAAAATGTGTGTGCAGTCTAGAGCACATTCCAACCAACAAAACACAACTTGGACAAAAGTCGGACGATTGGTCGGCCGATAATCGTTGCGTGTGTACGAGGCTTTAGTTTAGATCTAGTAAAAAGAGTCTAAAGCCTAGTACACACCGGCCGAATGTCGGGTGGCATCTGCCAGTTCTAAAGAAACCAGCCAATATTTGGCCCCTGTGAACGGCAGCTGGGCGGGCTTTTTTCGAAGGGTCATGACCAGAAAAGGTCTGCTAACCGGCTCCTAATCAGTGTTCTCAGCCAATGACCAGAATGTTCTTGGGGGGGCAGTGTTGAATGGACAACTGCCCATTCTCCACAACAGCCACCCCCCCCCCCCCACCAGAACATTCTGGTCATTGGCCGAGATCACTGATCAGGAGTCGGTCAGCAGACTTTCAGTTTGAATGCAATCAGGCACTACCTTGCACTATATAGTAGAAGGTACATCTAAAGAAAGTTGAATATGAAAGATGTATGGCCAGCTTAAAGCATTTGAGACTTCTCCAGATTTCTTTGCATCTCATCCTATACTTAAGGTACACATACACTGATCGCTTGTTCTCTTGTTCAGATTTGACAGCGTAGGTAGAGAACTCTCCACTGCTGCCTCATCGTTTGGAACTGGTTCAGTCAATTTTTTAATCAACCTCTGTCAAACCAGAAGGCGCTTGAAGGGCAACCAACAGCTCTAATTTTGGCCAATTCAGCAGGAATTGGCAAAATGCTGACTTAAGGTCAGCTTTACATTGCGTTCTGATTCTAACGTCTGTAGCTAGTTTGCCTTTTTACATGTTATGCAATATGATGTGTCTGTGATTTAAGTGGCACCCTATGGAGGAGGATGATTTATTTATTTTCGAATAGATCAGCAGTGTGAGAAATAGACATGATTCATATAATTTTTTCACAGTTAACAATAAAAGTTTTTTTTTTTTTTTTTTACTGAAAATAAAGCAAAGAAATTCAGACTGAATATAGCGAATACTTTTAATATCTGACACAGTAAGAAAAATTATATTCTTAGATCAAATATTGAGGCCTACAACCAACAAAGAAGTCACTAAGAACCCAAAAGATGCCCACAATCCCATTTCCAACGTATGTCTAGGGCCATACCATGGATTCCTAAACTTGGCCCCATCACATGTGTCTATGATGAACAAACACTGACAGCTTTTTTGCATTTGTAAAGGCTCTCCAGCAGCTGTACAGATCCCACCATGGAGCAATGAATTAAGCTTGCAACCCAGCTGGACCTTTACAGAGGACTGTTAAGCACAATACAGCAAGACTATCATTGTCAACCAAACCACTGGTACCCTCCCCCTCCAAATATCCTGCATTGCATTAGCAAGCACGTTTTTTTTTAGAAAACCAGAAAATTGACTCTAATGAGCGTTTGAGCATCTTGCAAAGCCACACCGAAACAAAAACCGTTACATACTCTGAGGTTACGTTGAACAGATTTCTAATGAATTCAAACTCCAAAATGTAATAATGTTTATTATGCAAGAAAAGCTTTACTTGTTACAGCTGAACCACCATCAAAAGGTGAAATTAAAAAAAAATTAGCTTTTCCAATTGTAATCATAGTCACGATCGCAAAAACAAAAATCGATATTACAGCTAATATTTTTTATATAGCCTCCAAAGCAGGTAATGTACAGTATTCAAAAAAATCACAACTTTCACAGGGCCAGGAAACAGTCTGACCTATGCAAGAGGTCCAACCTGTCTAAGTATAGCTGTAAATATCAAGGCTGTGTACAGACTAAGGGGCCCATTCACACTTTGTTGTTCTTGTATGCTGCGTTATTACATGTGTGTTCATGAATGTTTTGTCACAAGTTAAAGCGCGCTGTATTAAGGTGGTGCATTCATTTACAATGGGCTGCCAAATCACCAGAGCAGAAAAAAAAAAAATGTACATGAAGCATGGTTTCTGACACAGTGCACCACAAAGCACAGTAATTTGTTGTGGTGCGCTGCAATGGATGAGCTCTGCGACAGTCTAATTCCTGAGCGACTGATCTTCTAGCTACATTTTCCACAAGCACACAAAATGAACAGTAAAAGGCAGAATTGTGTGTACAGTTTCCATTTAATGATAAAATACACAAAAAGCTTTCCACTAGTGTTGTTTTCGGTTTTGTTTCCTGGTTTACCAGAACAACAAGATGCCTATGCATGGCCATGTACCATGGCCCAGAACAACCAGTGTTTTTTTTGCTAAGGGAAAAACATAAAATATAAAAACATGTATAAGAAAATTTGCGCACGTGACTGAGCAGTAATTGCCATGGAGTTTTCTATAGCTTGAGATGCTGATTAATATCTGTGTCTGTAATGTCTCACTATGAGCAAAACTTTCAGTTAGTCTGTTGTGTGTTTATTTACAGAGTTCACACAAAAAAATGTTTTCTTTACATAGAGCCCATCTCCATTAGCGCGACTTGTCAGCCTGACAAGTCGCACTCGGTCGCGGTCCATTGATTAGCACAGGACCCATTCTAATAGGAGCGACACAAGTCGCTCCGACTTAGAAAAAGGGTCCTGTACTACTTTGGGGTGACCTGGAGGCGACTTGCATAGACTTTCATTATGTGAAGTCTCTGCAAGTCGCGCCGAAGTCGCGGCGCCGCGCCTTCACAGGTCGACCCTAAAGTCGTGTCGCGCTAGTCTGAATGGGCTCTCTCTCAAGTCAGCAATAGCACTCAGCCACCACAACCTAAGTTACTTGTAATGATCGGTATGATGCATCCGGATGGCTGCTAGGAATGATGACATTTTAAATTGTAGTCTGTGCCAGACCAATCTGCCAGCAATCTGTCACTTACAATGAGATTAGGTGGTCGCTTGCTTGCCATCCCCGCCATCAGAACATGTCTTGTGTATTTTCTGATGCATAAAATACTTTTTCTGATTGGACAAAGGTAGATTGTGACGTTCACCCGTCTGTCCTCTAAACGTCGTCTAATCAGAGAACGCCTTGGATTTATTGAGAATACAATTTTTTGAATGGAGGTGCAGAGCGAGCAACCCCTTTATATTCAATGAGAAGCCGCTGCAGCAATCCTGGTAGATCAAAACTTTTTTTCTGGAGATCCCCATTAGTGTCCATTCACATTGATCTGACTTGTCAGGCGACTTGTCAGCCTGACAAGTCGTGGTCCTCCCGCTCCCACTGTGTAGTACAGGAGACGTTCTAATAGGAGCGACACAAGTCGCTCCGACTTAGAAAAAAAGGTCCTGTACTACTTCGGGGCGACCTGGAGGCGACTTGCATTGACTTCCATTATGTGAAGTCCGTGCAAGCCACGCTGCACGCTACTTCACAGGTCGCCCCCTAAGTCGGAGCAACCTAATGTGAACGGGGGGCTAAAAGTGATTGCAAAGTCTCTTGTTTTTTCTTTTTTAAAATAACATGTTATACTTACCTCCTCTGTGCAGTGGTTTTGCACAGAGCAGCCCGATGGGGAAACCCGTGCTGAGCTGCAGCACTAAGCTACAAAAACCTTCTTACTTTACTTTGCTTCTGGTGGTTAGCTTTTTTTTCCCTAGAGTTCCACTATAATTACAATATATTTCCAGAATAAAATCCTTTTGACACTGTGGTGAGGTTGGTCTAATTGTCCAAATTACTCCCCATATACTTGCTCATCATGACTTCATAATCTTCCAAGCTGTGATATTAGGGTAGTTTCGTAATATTACTGAAATCAGAACACTATATACACCCAACCTAATTCCACATCTGCATGGACTGGAAGTGATCAAGTCCAATTAAATTGACTACACTCATCCTAGGAAGAATGCAGGGTTTAGCCCATGTTCACATTGGAGCGACTTATCATTTGATTTGACAGGTCAAATCACATAAGTCGCAGCCTAATACAGGCAATCGCTCTATTAAAAAAACAGTGCAACACGACTTTGCGGTGCTGTACTAATTTGAAAAAGTAGTTCCTCCAATACTTTTGCAGATTTCGGGTGCAACTTGCATAGCCATCTGTGTATAAAGCCGCACCAATGTCTTCTAAGTTGCACTGACATGCGGCTTTGAAACAGTGCAATTTCAGATGAAGTCGCACGATTTCAAAGCCGCAGTCAATGTGAATGGGGGCTTACAGAAAGTCATTAGTATACACCAACAGCTCTCTGACTGCACCTTAGACACAAGTTTTTTTTAGGGTACATTTATTTTCATTTTTGTATTTTTATTGTAGTTTTCTCCCTAACAAATAATATTTTATATAGTTTTCATTGCGACTTTTTGTCCGGCTTAGTAATCCACTAAGCCTTTCTGCTATATGTTCACTAGATAGCTCTGTTGCATTGGGGCCGCTTTTATAATATGTTTGACTGTGATAGGCACAGCCTTCCTGGGTGTGATACCCAGGAATAGATTGCATATTCCTCTCTGCAGGTGGAGATCTGGCTGTGTGGGAGTGGTGTCCTCCTTGTCGTCTGCGCCGCGCTGTGACATCACGCCTGGCGGGTGGGGTATTTTGAATAGTAGGCACTAGCGGTGATCAGTGTTTGCGGGGAGCCACGGAATGCTGATTGCGGCAGTGCTTACAATAGGACCTTAAACGCTGAGATACTTATCCTTTCGGGGAGGATACTGTCCCCTGCAAATGGTGAAGATACATATATTTATATATCTTTTGTTTTTACTTTAGCCCACCATTACATTGATGCATGTTGCCGTGGGCGGATTTCTGGTGCATAGTGGTTTAAACCACGATGGTGGGAAGCTTGATGTTGCAGGATTCTTGAATCAACAAATTAGGTATGAAAGATCCTTATTTATATTCTCCTTAAAATATATAACATAATTGTAGTCAATATATTTAAACCTATCTTTCTAATATACCTTCAATGTCCTCCTTTGTGCTTCATTTATCCCTTCTGTGGTGGACTGCTATACCAGCCACTACCTGTGGGCCCTGTATTTGGGATACTTCTGTGTTGCCCCCCCCCCCCCGCCTTTTCTCGTTGCTGTGATATACAAGCTGGACCTCGTATCTATATTTCAATTTTGTGCTTCTGTCCCAGAAAGATGCTGCCAAATGATCTCTAATATATTTCACTGTAGTATACAATTTATTATTCTCATATTGAAGAACAAGAATATTTGTTGTATAATACTGAATATATGTTTGATATAATTGTATTATATCTTTTAAAAATATATATCCTCTCTTGTTCACATTGTCTATATTGATCAAATCTGTATGTGTATACTTATTTTGTGTTTTCTTTTTGGACCTATCTATTTAGATGTAGTCAAATATATCCCCTGAAGAAACTAAACCAATGGTGAAACATGTTGGGATTTCTACACTGCGATATAACATTGATGGACAGCTATCATAGAATGGTGCTTTTGTTTTTTAACATGTGGTCATTTATATGTTTTTTAGAAAATATTATTAAAATATCTGAATTTTAAATTAATGTGTTGACTACAGTTATTGGCACCTTCAAAATCCCAAGCTCATTTGTTTTTGGAGAGCATCCCTCTTTGTCCTGTGTCCTATGTACCTGGGATGCAGTGCCCTTGAGACTGTCCCCAACCAATCCACTCTCGTTTCTGTAAGAAACAGGTGCCAGCATGAGATGCCTATGAGAATTAGCAACCGGGGGAAGGGAGAAGCAAAATGAATAATGGAACAGCTGGCAGAATTAGCAGACGATGGCTGCTACGCTTCTTTCTTTCAGCACAAAATGAAAGTCGAAGGAGATGACTAAACATAAACAGAAGCAAAACAATATAAATACCAGAGCAGAGACAATAGAAATAATAAAAAGGCATTCCTGCACTAGACAAACTGAGCAACAAAGCGGCAAAGCAGGAAAACCGAACAGAGAAGCAACACAGTAGAAGATCTTGCGAACGAAAGCAAAGGCAAAGCATAGATTGTGCTTATTGTCGAATTTGGCTCTGCAACGACAGAAAGAAATATGAAGCCAAGACGTTCGCGTTCATTTTAGGCAAAAGAAATGATCATTATGAAATAGATTCAAACCATAATGAACATTATACTTGGATTTAACTGCCTTCACCTATATCCTTGCATCAGAATGTCAGTCCATCCAAAACGTATTCCAGATTTCAATGGATGCTAGAGAGTTAAATCACTGGTTTGTCAAGCCTCTCATGGACTCAGTGTGTGAGAGTTTTGTGTTAAATTTCCAGTTGTGTACACTTGCCTCAGCAAAATCATCTTCCTGTTAGATTTCATGCTATGGCATATGCAGCAGATAAGGATAGATTACCTTACAGCCCTCATTTTGTAGCAGAAAGAGTGAGGGCCGGTTCACACTTGTGCGATCCGGGAAGGCTGCAAATTCGCAGCCTGTTCCCGCATCGCATCCGCACCCTTGGCAGTTCACACTGCCATATGCGATACGCAGGGGGTGTCAATTAAATGTTAACGACACCCACAGTTTGATCGCATATCACAGTGCGATCTGACAGTTCGCACAGGATCGGATCGCACAAGTGTGAACCACTGTGCGATCCGATCCTGATGTGGCTGAAAAAAAAGGGTCCTGTGCTTCTTTTGTGCGGGTGCAGTGCGAATTTCAGCCGTACAAAGTGTATGGCTGAATTCGCATCCGCACAGGAGATCGCATGTAATGAAGGAGCAGTGCGCTCCGAATTACATGCGATCCCTGCAGCCGGACAAATGTGAACCGGGGCTGAAGCCTCATACACACGATCAGATTATCGGATAAATTTTCATCTGTTTTTTGTTGCGTACTAGTCTCATATTGAAAGTTAAGAGGTTATTTTCATACGAAAATTCTCATACAACAGAATTCAGTTTTAGAAGTGATGTCATGTGTTGAATTGTTTTGTATGTATTCTTTCGTTTCTGAGCATGCATAGTCTTGCTCTTACGATTTTTTTCGGACAAAACTTTACTAATTAAATGAAAAATCAGATGTTCTGTTCACGTATGATAAAAATTTTATAGCCTGCACATTCACTTTTTGTCATCGGCAGCCGAAAACATCATACGAACGATCTGAATAATCGGCAGATCGTTCGTTGAACAAAATTTTACTTCCGATTTTCTTATTGTGTGTATGGGCTTTAAGAAGAGGTTTAGGCCCCTTTCACACAGGCGGACCGTTCAGATACGCCTGTCCGTTTTTTTTGGCGGATCTGAGCTGTCCCCCCATGCATCCCTATGGGGCATCGAATGGCAGCGGAGACATGTCCGCTGACACCCGACCCAATCCGATCCGTCAAATCTGGACGGATGGAAACCCTATTTTCCATCCGTCCAGCGGATCGGATGGGATCGGATGAGAATGGACCGACGGTCCGTTCCCATCCGATTTCCCCCATACAGATGCATGGGGAACTGACAGCTGTGTCTCCGCACACAGCGCGGAGACACAGCTGTCCTCCTGCTGCTCAGCGGGGGGAGCGGCGGCTCGATCCCCCGCTGAGAAAAACAGAATCCGTCCGGACGGATAGTGTGAAAGGGGCCTAATTTACTCAAACTGGAGAGTGTAAATACTGGTACAGCTGTGCAAAACAGCCAATCAGCTTCTAAATTCAGCTTGTTCAATTAAGCTTTGGCGGAAAAGAAAAAAAAACTGGAAGCCGATTGGTTTTTATGCAGATCTGCGCCAGATTTTGCACTCTCTAGTTTTAATAAATCTACTCCCAAAGGCCCACTCACATCAGGTGCATTGGGCTGCGCTGGGCAAGTCCCACATGCATGGTCAAGGAAAACTGCAGGCTAGGTTCACACTATTGCGATGACGGAAACCAGCACGATTCCACATGTCTCTCGCAGGCAGTTTACACTGCCCTATGCGAACCGCTGCAGGTGTCAATACAAAGTTAATGACACCCCAAGATCAGTTTGCAAATTTCAGTGCGAACTGTTAAATGGTGCAGGAAAAGGATCACACGAGTGTGAACACCCATGCTATCTGATTGCAGTGCGGACCACAAAAAAGGTCCTACACCATTTTTGTTTGAATGCGATGCAAATTCAGCCATAGAGTTTCAATGGCTAAATTTGCATCGCAGAGACATCGCATGTGATCTGCACGTCTTACATTGCAATAGTGTGAGCCCAGCCACAATCTGAATGTCATAATGCACTGCAGTGATCAAACAAATTTGTGACCTTCTAATAAAGATAAAAGTACACAGTTCATCAGCACTGTTTGCATCATGTTACAACAAGCCTTAAGGCTCCATTCACATACTGGCGTATCAGATCGCGGATAGAATCGCGCGTATCTGCCCGTGATCCTGAATTATTGCAAATCGCGGGACATTGGTGTGATTCCCTAACTTGCAAAGGCACCCCAAACGCGGCACGATTTTGCAGCGATTGACGCCTGACAAATCGAGGTAAAATCACGCAAACAGAATAGCGGAATGTCCGTTGCCCAAAAAAAGTGCGAAAACTTATTTTGGGCAACAGGCGCCCTGCAATTATTTGCACAATTTTACCGCGATTCTTTAAACGACAAATCGAGGCAAAGTTGCGCCACGTTTGGAGTGCCATTGCAAGTTCGGGAATCGCACAAGCATCCCGCACGGATCGCAGGTGGAATCGCGGCGACTCTGCACGCGATCCGATAAGCCAGAATTGTGAACAGAGCTTAAGGCTCCGTTCACACTGTCACGACTTGGGATCCGACTTGTGAGACTCCAAGTCACATGACATGTGAAATCCCATGATAGTCAGTCAAAATTGACACTGGTGAACAACTATTTCAAAATAAAAATGCTTACTGTCAAAATAAAATAGCAATATTTCAGCAGCTTTCCGCAACCTCTTGTAGATCGTAATCTTGGAAAACACTTTTTATGGCTGCTTGTTTGTATTTTGTCAATGCAGATAAACACAGCATAACAATAAATCCTTTGTTTGTTATTCTGTGCTAAGTATAATGTGCCTGCGATCTCAGCTTTGTTGCAGTACAGATATGCAAACTTACATCTTACAACAAATGATTTAATATACATCTTACAGCTTACAACAAATGATTTAATAACACTTTGGAAGCATGAGGGGAAGACATTACACTAATGTAGCCATCGCTAAAGCTGGAGCCAGACAAGCTACATGCGGTACTACAGGCCATGACCTCAAAACTGGACAACACAACTTATGGATTTAATGACTAGTGTACAGGATTCAAAAGCAAAATGAACAGATCACCAAGCTGCTGTAATAAACTGATTCAAAAAAAAAATGTTCACAAAAAGATCTTCATACAGAATTGGATAGAAAATATGAAAACATCAGAAAATATTAGGCCACATTTACAAGGAAAACGGATTAGTGTAGCAAGCTGAAACTTTCAGTAGTTCAAGTCCAATAAATTATCTGAAATGGTATAAAAGGTAAGCAGTAAACAACCAGAAAAAAAAGGCCCTTTTCAGGGAAGAAGTAATGGGTTAACATCTCACAGTTGTTCTGCAGCAATGCAAATCAGGCCATGTTCAAACCAACATTAAGGCCCCTTTCACACATACGGTCCCCGTTTGTCCATTTTTCATCCACCCGTTGACGGATGAAAAACGGACATCAATGTATCTCTATGTAAAAACGGATGACAACGGATGATCATCAGTTAACATCCGTTTTCATCCGCTTCCGTCAATGTCCGTTTTTTCAAACGGATGAATGCCCTATTTTTCATCCGTCCAAAAAACGTATCGGGCGAAAAACGGATGACAACGGATGAAAAACGGACGACAACGGATGAAAAACGGACGACAACGGATGAAAAACGGATAACAACTGACGAAAAACGGATGAAAAACGGATAACTGACGAAAAACGGATGAAAAATGGATGAAAAACTGATACATTTTGACGTGAATGAACTGATGAACTGAACAGGTGGACCGTATGTGTGAAAGGGGCCTAAGGGCTCTTTCACACAGGCGGAACGTTCAGATCCACCTGTCCGTTTTTTGGCGGATCTGAATGGTCCCCCCATGCATCCCTATGGGGCATCGGATGTCAGCGGAGACATGTGGGCTGACATCCGATCCGTCAAATCTGGACGGATGGAAACCCTTTTTTCCATCTGTCCAGTGGATCAGATGAGAACGGACACAGTGCGGAGAACAGCTGTCATTCTCCTGCTCAGTGGGGGAATGGCGGATCTATCCCCCGCTGAGATAAACGGAGTCCGTCCGACGGACGGTGTGAAAGGGGCCTAAAAAGCAGACATTTGAGGCATGCTTTTAACGCTCCTCAAGCACCTGGTAAAGCAGTCTAATTCCAAAAATGGACAGAATAGCTGTTCACATTATCATAACATGAAGCATTTGCTGTACTTCAAAAATGAAGCTACGTGTTAAGTTAGGAAGAAGTTGAAGAATCTCAACTCCTTCCACTCAAGTCTAATATAATAAACCAAAAAAAAAGCTGGTGCCCGTTTGTGCCGCATTATTCCTTGTTCACAAAAAAACAGGAGTCTACAGTACTTTTTTCACTTGCGTCAAATGCTCCTGGGGCATTAAAAGAGCATTTTTAATGTGCCTTAAACGCTCGTCAAACAATGTGCATTAATGCTATTGGCGCGTATGTTCAACATCAGTATTTTGAGCAAATGTAAACAAGGCCCAAATTAAGTCATGAAAGTTTATGCCAATTTGCTGTTTATTCTTACAGGTGTCCCAACTTTTGTGAATTACTTACAAGCTCTCTGTATAACAGCAGTTTTGAAACAGAATGTGTTACTACACCCCCTTAAATAATACTTGGACAGTACTGCAATGAAGAAAGTAGTATATTTCCTTCAAAATGGCAAGAAAAAGGCATTTAACCAAAGAAGACAGACCATTATAATCAATAAAAGTGTAGGTCTTTCCTTTAGGCCCCTTTCACACACTAGGGGACCGTTCAGATCCGCCTGTCAGTTTTTTTGGCAGATATGAACGGACGCCCCATGTATCTCTATGGGGCATCGGATGTCAGCGGAGACATGTCCGCTGACATCCGATCCGTCAAAAACAGACAGATGGAAACCCTATTTTCCATCCGTCTGGCGGATCGGATGGGATGAGAACGGACAGACGGTCCGTTCCCATCCGATTCCCCCATAGAAAAGAATGGGGACCTGACAGCTGTGTCTCTGCACACAGCGGTTATTCACCTACTCAGCGGATCGGTCCCCCGCTGAGAAAAACTGAGTCCACTTGACGGACTCCGTGTGTGAAAGGGGCCTTAAAGAAATTGCAAAGAAAGCCAAGGTGTCAAAGAGTACAGTTTCTTACACTATTAAAAGGCACTTGGAAACTGACAGGAGGAGGTCTGGCAGATCCAACGTTACAAGAGAACCAAAACACAAGTGCTTTAGTATTTCCAGGCTGCCCGGTGTCACCGGTCACATGACGCAGAGCCGCAGGGGAAGTCTAAGAACACATCTACTCATATTGCCCCAAGCACATAAGCAGGGACAACAATGACTACTGTTTGCTGGAGCATGGGGGGCACAGAATAGGCACAAAAGAGCTGAAGGTTGTACACCAGAGGTATAGAGCTTGCAGTAAAAGGAAGACCCTAAACATAGTGGAAAAATCCTACGTTTCCTTCATTAGACATACACTGCTTCATTTAGTGCATAATGGGCAATGTCCACTTCTTTTCAATGGCAATATTTTACCCGCAGGCCCCAAATGGTTAATCCAAGAGGAGACACTATACTTCCTAAAACACTAACACCCCTTTCAAGGAGATATATTCACCCTTCCTTTTGCTCCTGTGCAAGAAAAATACAGAGTACTTCTGGGTACAGAGAAACTGTGACAGTGCTAATGCCAGGTGTTTTGCATGGGGGGAAATCAAAAGTCCACAGCCCTGTATAAGCTCTGACTGGAGACATTTAGAGCTTCGAAAGGGTTGCGGTTCCTAATTTTTGGCAGCTAAATGGAGTGGCGGGGGATCAAAGCAAAAAGGTATTTGCTGATGGGGAGGAGGAAATAAATGAACCTGTTGCTATGCCCTTCGGTTGTTGTAAAAATGAGTTGAAATGACTTAAAATAACAGCCAACTTTCTGATAGCTGCTTGTGATGTGTTTCGTGAAATTCTTTCAGCAGGATTATGTAGGAAAGGCAGAATTTCATTTTGCTGGGCTTGGGATATGTGTACAATGCATATTTTACAAAGTTAACTTGTGGTTAATGCAACCACACTTACAAAACACAGTTAAAACTCAAAATGGTGAACAGACCACAGGCCTGGACAGAATTCAGTCCACTCACTAGCAATAATATTCTAAACATCTGAAGAAAAATGACAACCACACTTAATTGTAACATACCTTTGGAGAATATTTATTACAAGAGACAAGAATACATAAAGAGAATTTATATGCTATTCCTTCTAAATGTTAGTTTAGGTTTTTGTGTTTTTTTTTTATCCACTTGTTACTTCCTTTTTTATACGTAATACATTGTTACAAACATCCCTGTGAGTCTTTACTATGACCAATACATTCATCTATATATTGTTTTGTAATTTTGTGTTTCAACAATAAGCTTCCCAATATAAAAAGCTGGTGAATTTTATCAGTAAATAGTAACAAATTGTGGTAACCTAGAAGTGCACTCTAAATTACGATAATGTGGTTCACAAAACGCGTACCAAAAGCCACACTTTTTTACCCCCAAGTTGTGGATACTGGAGGTAACCTTCAAATCGCCTTCCAAGGATGATTTTCAGTCTGTGTCCAGTTTAGGGGTTTCCCTTTAGGATAAGTTCCCTCTATTGCAGTTTCCCTGCGGCCACATTTGCGTGGGCACAACAGTCCTTTATCTGAATGTGCTTTTGCACCTTTAGGAAATTGCAGGGAAATGGACCGCACCTTTTTCTAAAATTGCAGCCGCAGGGAAACTATAGTGCTATGCTTTTCCCAGCATGGGAAATTGTGCTGTGGTTTCCACTGTGTGGGGGTGCCATTAAGAATTATTGGCATCCCAACAAGGCTTCTGACAGCAGTGCGTTTTTTGTGCTTTACACACAATCCTGCACCCGCAGCGAACCAAGCCCTGTACACACGATAAGAAATTTGGAAGGGAAATTTTTTCCGACGACCGATCTGCTGATTTTCGGATTGTTAGTATGGTGCTTTCGACAGCCGACTCCCACTTTTCGGCTGACAAAATCCTGATGTGCAGGCTATAAAATTTTTGTCCTCCGTCAACACACGTCCGATTTCCGTCTCATTAGTACGGATTTCGACAGGGAAAAATCTTATGAGCAAGACTAGGCATGCTCAGAGACGAAAGAACACATACAAAGCAATCCAACACATGACATCACGTCTGAAGTAGAATTCTGTCGTATGGGAAAATTCGTATGAAAATAACCTCTTCACTTTCCACATCAGACTAGCATGCCACAAAAAATGGACGACAGATCATTCGATAATCTGATCGTGTGTACGGGGCTTTACTGCCTGCCCTGGAGACACAAGGAAATTTCCCCTCAGGGCTTAGTTAGACAGCTGATAAAGGACTGTATGCCACCAGAATCAGCATTTCTGTGCGGTGGGTAGCACAAGCATTTGCTAACTGCCACTGCCATTAGGCACAGGATATAGACTTGGCATCCAGGGTTACTTATCTGTCCCTAACTGCAGGTAACTGCTAGATGTGTGGTTGCATTGGAGCAGCTGCAGAAACCATCAGCCTATCATTGATTTGTACAGGCTGCTGAATGCAAACTCCTGTGCTACCCACTGCATAGAAATGTTAATTCTTGGCGACAAATAGTCCATAATGGCCATCTGAATGAGCCCTTAGATAACTGTCCCCATTGGAAGGATTTCTCTCACCTCCTGTCCTGATGAAAATTGTAAAAAGTTTGCTGGCCCAACACTTATCTGTTCTAGTAACAGTGGTCAACTGGTCAAAGAGAGGGGGGTTAGTCTACTGAATGGACACAGGTTCTATTTAAAAAAAAAAGAATGTCCTTAAATATAATTTCAGCTATAACCAATAGTCTTGTGTATTGTCTAATCCCCCACAAAACGATTCAATGGCTTTAAACTATTTAACCATAGCATTGTTTATGGGCATTATTAGACAAACATCTGGGAGGTCAGGTTGAACCTGGATCTGAAAACTGACAAATGATGAGCAGACACATGAAATGTATTCTTTTTGTTTCCATTCTTTATTACCACTAAACAGAATAGCTACACTTGAAGTTATGTAAGCGTGTCATTGATTAACCTTGGATGCTTTTATCCTTCCTCGTCTGACCTTATGTTCCCTATCTGCACAGGATCTTCCGAGGAATGGTGCAAGGCTGACATCATGCCTCCCAGTACAGACAATACATTGCTTGATGGGTGTCTGTGACTTAGCCCCTTAGTCTCCCGAGGCCGTGCCCGTCTCCGGGTATGTGATGTCAGAGTGTACCCCGGGGATGAGCTGGGTGACGTCACGCAGCGCTCCCCGCACAGCCAATGTCTGCGGCTGCTGGAGCGGTTCGTCCAGTGGAACCTGTTGCTCTAGTCCTCGGGGTAGAGAGGCAGGATGTGATGGAGGAGGAGGGGAGAAGAAGGGGGCAAGGCCAGCAGCGAGCAGACAGCAGCCATGCTTATGGCAGCAAAATGGGAGGGAGGAAGGGAGCTGATTGATGGCCCCGGTCTGCTCAGCTCTCCATTATACCTCCGTGCGGCGCCCCCTTCCTTCCTCATCACTCCCCCCCCCCCCCCCATCTCCAAACAAACACCACCCCCCCCCTCTTCTCCCCCTCCCGTCACCATTTGGGGGAGTTGAGATGTTGCCAGGCAGAATCTCTGCGACACCATTCCTTCTAGGGTGGCACGAGTTTCACCAATACACAGAGAGGAGGGGGTGGGGGATGGTGCACACACAGGGCCATCCAGCCATGCAAGTTTCCATGTCTTTCCCCTATAATATACCTTCCCTGCAGAACACATGACACGAACAAAGACACACACTGCACTATGGAACTTCAAAGTGATCCACCATTGCCGGCGATCCCTGCAATGCGGACAACGGCTCCCCATACACATATACACAGTCCGTATTGTCATGTACTGAGAACACACCAACCGGCCTGACAAAGGAACAACTTTCCGATGGCCTGTATGTGATCACAGCTTTCTTCCTGCCAGCCTGCACACATCAAAGGCCTCGGAGACATTTAAACCTGCTGCAGGCAGGCTGCGCCGTGTGCGGAAACGGCCTTTTCTAAACATAGTCCTATACCGGATGATGACACAAAGGAAACCCTCCTCACTGCCAACACAACTTATCCCCCATCACAAGGCAGCCATTCCACATTCTTCCACGGTTGGCTTTGTGTCATCCGAGGTCAGCACAGATCTAAGCTTCCCTGGCTGCAGAGCCCCATCTCTGGATCCCGGGGGGGGGGGGGGGGGTCTCAGCATTTAAAGGTCCGCACAACAATAACACAGCACAATCCCCATCAGATGTACTTACATATTTCTTCTGGATGATATTCCTCTTGGGCCTTTCCTTACTCATTCTGATCTCCTGATCGGGTCAGCACAAGACAACAACTGACAGCGACTGACTCATGAATTAAAGCCCCGACACCAATAGGAAAAGACCAAGTAATCCCGATGCTGGTGCTGCCTGCTAATCCTCCTCCGACTTCTTGTAGCTTCTTCTCCCGTTCACCTTGAAAGCAATCCTTTGTGAGAAGAAACGCCAAGCCGGTCGCTGCATACGAAAAACTAACACTTTAATAAAATGATCATAGTGGAGACATTTGTTTTTTTTTTTTGTAATCGCCTTGAGAAGAGACGCTTAGCAAGGAAAACGCCGCCCTGTGCTTTTTGTTGTTAGTATTCACAGTCTCCAGTACAAATGGAACATGGTTTTGGCTTGTGATCAGCAGCTACATCTTGCACAGTAATGTCATCTGGGGGACTAGGGGTGTCTGTGTCTAAAAGAGGGGTGCGAGAGTGTGCATAAATAATAATAAAATAAAAAAGCAGATGTTGGAAGTCACGTTTGAGCTGCAGAACTCTAGCAGCAGTGAGCTCTGCACTGTGTCTCCTCTCTCTCTCCCCAGAAAGCTTTTTTTTTTTTTCTCTCGGCTTCCTCCAGCCAATGGCAGCAAAAGCAGGGTGGTGTCTAGTTCCCATGCAGAGAAAGAGCCAGTGACGTCACCGTGACGTCAGCGCATCACATGGCCCAGGGATGGGAGGTTCTGCTTTTGGAAGGCTTGATGCACAGAAGCTGATTAGGGGGAAAATAATGAGAGCAGGCTCAGTTTTGCATGGCAAACAAACCCTGGACCATCACAGCAATAAGCATACTGCTTCCTCACCTCTTATGCAGCAAACACAAGGCTGGCTTATTCACAAGAAAAATGATGAACATTTAAGAAAAGAAAAAAAAAAATAGATTCTGTAGGGTCAATTTACTAAGTTATAATGCATAATCTAGTTAATGCCCTCATTGCTGGAAATCTTGATTGCTATTGCAGACAAAATGTTTAGACCTCATTCACGCTGCATTGCACATATGTGCGTTGTCACACGACATGCATAGGGTAGCCTGCAATAAACACATCAAACAAGCGCTTCAAGTTTTGCTGCATTTTATTTTTTCATGCTCAAAATGCATATCTGCTTTGATGCTCATTATTAATGAATTGGCACCCAAAGCACAACACATGTTTTTTGCGTGCTTCATAAATGCAGAGAAAATCACACAATTTTGTGCACTTTCATGGGCTACTACAGTGTAAATGCAACTAACAGTATGGTGAGTGGAGACTTGTGTCATGTGTTTAGTCAATGAAATATAACATCTGATTGGTTGATTTCAGCCATAACTCTGTATTTATTTTGATTACATGTATTTATATAGCACTGACAAATTTCACATCAGTCCCTGTTCTAAGGGAGCTTACAATGTAAGGTCCGTATCATCCATGCATACTCACACAAATTAGGGCCAACTTGAAAAGGAGCTAATCATCCTACCAGCATGCCTTAGGGCCCTTATACACGGGCTTTCCGATCCGGTCCACCTGTCAGTTTTTCAGGCAAACCGGATCAGATGCTCCATGCAGCCCTATGGGGCAGCGGATGTCAGCGGACACGCTGCTATCCGATCCGATCCGATCTTGTCCGTGAAATCCGGACAACCCTATTTTCTATCCGTCTGGAGGATCAGATCGGATGAAAACGGACAGGCGGTCCATTAAACCGATCTCCCATAGAGGAGAGCGGGGCTCTGACAGCTCCGTTTCTGCACACAGTGTGGAGACGGAGCTGTCATCCGCCTGCTCAGCGGGGATTGGTGGATCAATCCCTGCTGAGCAAAATGGGAGTCCGCCGGGCGCACACCGCACGTGTGAAAGGGGCCTTAGGAGTGTGGGAGGAAATGGAGTACCCAGGGAAAACACCCACAAGAACAGGAAAAAATATGAAAACTCCACACAACAGATAGTGTCCTGACAGGGATTAGAACCAGGGACCCCAGTGCTGCAAGAGAGAAGTGAAAACTAACCACTAAGGCTGGGTTCACTCACTGGTGCGAGCTGGATGCAGGTTTTCCCACATCCAATTTGCATGACAGGGGAGTGTGCCCGGTTCTCAATGGAGCCGATTCACACATCTCCGTGGCAGTTGCGGTGCGCATTTCACAGGGGTCCTGTGCATCTTTTGGCGCTTTTCCACTGCATGGAACCGAACGGTTCGGCTCGCTTTTGTGCTTTTCCACTGCTGGTACCGCATGGTACGGTGTAGGAACGGTTCGGTATGGTACGGCGGCGCTTTTCCACTGCATGGAACCGAACGGTACGGCTCTCAAAAACAGTACCACCTCGATTGTGGTTCCAAGAGGTACCATACCCGGTACCATATCCCACAATCCTTTGCATGCAGTCACTACTAGCCACTGATTGGTCAGAGAATCCCACCCACCCCGTTGTTATCCCACCCACTTAACTTTAGTACTACTTTAGTGGAAAAGCAAACCATACCGTACCGTACCGAACCGTTCCAACACCGTACCAAGCGGTACCAGCAGTGGAAAAGCAAACCGGGCCAAGCAGGGCCGAGTAGAGCCGACCGGTACTTGCAGTGGAAAAGGGCCATTTGGCTCAGTTTTTTAAGCAAAAATCCGGGCCTGATTCCGGGAACAGGGAAGCACCTGAACCCTGCTGTGAGCCGCATCTCTTCTAACTAAAGCCCCGTACACACGTACCGAATGTCGGCCGAACGATCGGCCGTCTTTTGTCCGGTGCTGTCCTGTCGGTTGAAAAGTGCTAAAGACTGCACACGAATTTTGTCGCCAACAACAGCCGACCGCAGAAGTGATGCCATGTGATGGTTAACTTTCCGTGTGTTTTTTCTTCTCTGAGCATGCCCAGTCTTGCCCATCTGCTGTTAGTCGGCCGAATTCTGTACTGACTGGCGAACAATCGGCCGTTCTGGTGACGGCCAACAAAAATTTTATAGCCTGCACACCCGATTCTGTTCAGCCGAAAAGTCGCAGTTGGTTGTAGGAAGCATCATACTAACAAGCCGACAATCGGCCGATCGTTCGGCGGCCGAACATTTACGGCCGACAATAGCTACGTGTGTACGGGCCTTTAGAGCTCTTAATTGAGAGAAGTACAAATTATAGAGGGATATGCTTTGTTCATAATTCATGTCTGAGGTTTACAACCAATTTAAAGTATGATTTTACAAGTTTGCCACATTTAATATTCCAAAGCTGGGAAATCGAATAATAAACTTTTTAGGGGGTTTGCTTACACTAATTACAAGGCTGCTGGTGTGCGCTGAGAGGAAACTGTGCCAATGAACCTATCCTAGTGCATCACACTAATTACATTTTTTTTTGCTGTTGTTAGAACTTTATTGAAATGTCACAAGTACCTTTTTAGTAATGTTCTGTTCACACAGCGACATTGCAATGCAGTAGTTTGTGTCACAAACCACTGTATTGCATGCAATACTACTACTGCCCTCCAGGGAACAAAGTTTTTTGCCTCGTCTTTCATTGCGACTGCACTAGCAAAGCTGCCCAGTACACCTGGTATGACCAAGCCCTAAATGGTGTGCATTATTTCATTTGTTCCTTTAGGTCCTATTTACACTCATCTGTTTCCCTGCACTAAGACTGCCTGAAGACAGGCCTTTGCATTTCATACATGCCTGTTACTGCAATGCAAGGTAAAAATATATACACATGTTCATACATACATTCACTCTGAACAATTTTTTGTTAATGTATGTATTGAGTGTTGAATTAAGGCAGTCTATTCATTTGTAATGAGCTTTTGGGATGCCATTTAGAACAAATGACAACATACTGTACACATATTGTGGTATCTTGCACTGCCACTCATTCTGAATTGCATCCCAACACACATATACAGCAAACTCAAACATATGCATTTTAGGTAGAAATACCCATTCATTTTTTTCCTATGTGGCTGGTTAACATCCATGCTCTCCAACTTAGGGTGTTTAAGTTTATTAGAAAATTAAATTTACAGGCTGGGGCCTGTTTTTGTTTCATAGAGAAAAAAAAATATGGTTTTCTCTGGCCTTGCATTGATTGCAGAGGACTTATTGCCATCAGAGACAAAAATTGATATCCCCTACCTCTCATTTCTTCAAAAAATTCTGGGGTGCTCACATTTTTTTTCAATTTGGATCTCAGAGGGACATACAATCTAATTAGGATCTGAAAAGACGTTGAATGGAACACGGCCTTCAATGCCAAGGGTGGGTATTATGATGTGCCTTTTTGATGCCTTTCAGATTATGCAATTCCCTGGCAGTCTTCCAAATTTTCATCAACACGGTCTTCTGCGACCTCTTTTTACTTATCATTTGGTACAAATATAAAGATATTCTTTTCTACCTCCAAGACCTGTGCATTCATTGTCTTTATGTGACAATGGTTCTGCAGCAGCTTCAAGACAACAATCTCTATTTAAAGTAGGAAAAATGCTATTTCGATAAAACTCAGGTACCACTCCTTAGCCATGTTGTCACAGTCTTTTCATGAACCCAGCCAAACTACAGGTTTTATCCAAATGGACCCAGCCTTCAGGACTAAAAGCAACTCAACACTTTTAAAAATTATAATTGCTTTTTGGGGTGGTTCATCAATTACTATGGCCAGTTTATTCCTGACTACTCTACTTTAGAGGCCCCATTATGTCTTTTAGTCGAAAGGGTGCTATTGCAAAGAAATGCCCCCTGAAGCGGTCAATGCCTTTCACAAACCCAAAGCTGGTTTCTTTCCACTTCTATGCATTAATGTTTTAATGTCACCAAAGCCTTCTTTTTAAAGTTGATGCTTCGTCTGTTGGAGTGGGAGTCCCAACCCTGCTCATTTTTCTCTAAAAAGTTTTCAAATACTGAAAAAAACGATACGATCAGGGACTGAGAGATCCTGGCTAATGAACTTGCCCTGCAAGAATGGTGACATCTATTGTAAGGTTACCCACATCATTATATATACAGATCACAAAGCCCTTTGCAATCAGTTCAGCAATTAAAGCTCTGACAAGCTGGAAGGACACTCTTCAATGCTAGATTTAATTTTGATATTATCCATTGGACAGGATACAAAAACACGTGCTGATACTCTGTTAAGGTCCTTTGATAACTGCTGATGAGAATCACCTCAACCTAGGACCTATTATCTTCCCAACCAGATTCAGGGCACTACTCATCTCCAGCATTCTTGCATCCCCCTCAGGGAATATATTTGTGATACCTAATCTTCCTCCTAAACTTGGGCACATGATTCTAAACTTTCCAGACACTCTGGTGTACAAAATACTTATGGTTTCATTCAACTATTAGTGTTAGGGCTCTTTCACACGGGCGTTCCTTTTTTTTTTGCCCGATCAGGTCCTTTTTTTTTTTTTTTTGCAACGGACACGGATGACACTTGTGTCATCCGGTCCGTATGTCCGTTTTTCATTCCATCCGTTTGCGGATGAAAAACTGACATAATGCATGTCTATGTAAATACGGATGTCTGCGGATGACACCACTGACATCCGTTTTTGCTTCCGTTACGTTTTTTGAAAGGAAGAAAAAATAGGGTTCTCCTCCGTTCAAAAAAACTGAACTGAACTGAAATGAACTGACAAAAAACGGATGTCAGAGGATGATCATCCGATGACATCCGTATTTACATAGAGATACATTATGGGCTCTTTCACACGGGCAGTCCGATCAGATCCGCCTGTCAGTTTTTTAGGCGGATCTGATCGGATCCTCCATGCAGCTCTATGGGGCAGCGGGTGTCAGCGGAGGTCACCTCCGCTGACACCCGCTGCCATCCGCATCCGATCCTGTGCTGAAATCTGGACGGATGGAAACCCTATTTTTCCATCCGTTCAGTAATCGGATCAGATCGGATGAGAGCGGACAAGCGGTCCGCTCTCCTCCGATCCCCCATAGAGGGCAGCGGGTGCTGAGACACCTCCCTCTCCGCTCTGCAAGCGGAGACGGAGCTGTCATCCACCGGCTCAGCAGGGAACGCGGATCGATCCCCGCTGAGCAACACGGATCCGCCTGCGGAGGCGGACCGTGTGAAAGAAGCCTATGTCCGTTTTTCATCCGCAAACGGATGGGATGAAAAACGGACATACGGAACGCCTGTGTGAAAGAGCCTCTTTATAAGGATGTATTTAGATTGTAAGCTCCTTGAGGGCAGGGACTGATGTTAATGTACAATGTATATGTAAAGCGCTGTGTAAATTGACAGCGCTATATAAGTACCTGAAATAAATAATAAATAAGGATGTCAGACTATATTTAACTGTGTGCTGTTCCAATCCAAGAGAACCCCTTTCTCTGTGTGTCCCAGATGAACCTTGGCACTGTATTTCCATGGATTTTCTCTTGTCTCCCTCCTTCAGGAGGCACCAGCACCATGTATGTAATGGTGCACAGATTTTCCAAAATGCATCACCTAGCTCCTCTCCCAGGACTGCTAGCTGCTCTCACCCCATCGTCAATCTTCATCAAGGAAGTCTTCCACCTTTCTATGGAATGCCCTCTCACATCATTTCTGACAGGGAGTCCAATTAACAGCATGGTTTAAACAGTCCTTTGGAAACACAATGGACTATTTTCTGCTTTTCATTCTCAGTCCAACAGTCAATCAAAACATATCCAGGGGGAGGTTTACTTGATTGATTGGAAAGGCTATGGTCTGCAGGAAAGATGTCAGATACCTGTTTCTTCGTTAAAATATCTTTCCGTGTATTGAACTTGGCTGCCTGTTGGGATTCACTTGTATGCAGCCTGCGCAGAACTTTGGCATGGGTTCTGGTTTTCCATTGTCTCTGCAATGTTCCAGATTACTCCAGTAATGTCCATAGTCCTGCTGCATGGCTCAGTCCAAGTTCATCCAGTACTTACCTATGCTGGGATCCTCATTGAAGCGTATAACTGTACACTTCTGTTCAATCTTCCAACTTGCCCTGCAGTCTTAACTTCTCCTCAGCAGGGTTCCCATTTAAATCACGGCCATTGCAGATTAGTCTTCACATATTAGAGCAGGGTAAACCCGTGAATCACAACCTGGACTCAGCATGGAGCTAAGCACAAACCACAGTGAGGAATCCCTGTTGGAACACTATCTAGCCCTTGGACTCTGCACCCTGGGAAATCCCATATCACCTGCTCACACGTGGAATTTCTCTCATTCACCTTGTGATAGCTGTAAATTGTCAAACAGCACCTAGCCACACCTAGTCCTGACCACTGCTTTCTGGACTGTCAGCACTGCCTCCGTTGCTGAAACCCACCCACTGTGAATTGCAGTATCTGGGAGGACACAAATGATGGAGCATTTGGCTCAGTCATGCAAATTAAAGGATAATTTTTGTTTACGCTATGAGGCTTGTGTATTACATACTAACAAGTTGTGGTACTAGACTGTTATACAGGAGTATTTAGTTATACATTAAGGCTAGTGCCAAGGCACTTTTGCATATCAGGAAGTACACTGTTATTTTTCATCAGGAATTCAAGACAAAGGCCTCATGCACACTGGAAGTTATCAAAACCTCAGCAGAAAGCTGTAGCTGTAGAAGTTTTTCAGCTTTTTTGCAGCAGCGTTTTTCAGCATTTCTTTTCAGCCGTAGCGTTTTTTAGCTTTTTTTTTTTAGCAAAACTATATTTCCACAATAGCTTATAGCTCAAAAACGTTGAGAATAGCCATGTTATTCAGAATTTTTTTGGTGTTTTTCAGCGTTTTTACAGCTAAAAAAACGCCTCTTAAAACCCACTAGTTCTGGGGTTTTTTTACAGCCAGAAAACAGCCCTGCTGATAACAGCCTACGTGCGCATGGTCACATAGGATAACATGCCGGGGAGTTTACTGGCTGTAGAAAAAAATGTCTGCGGCCAAAAACAGCAGCTGTAAAAATGTCCAGTGTGCAGGAGGCCAAAAGATTGATTTTCCAAAATACTACCAATTATTAAATATTTATCTAGATACAGTATTACATTGTTTCTACTGCTGCCACATAGAAAACAGTATAGTCTGTATCTTTTCAGTTGGATATTGTAAACATATAAAGACATTTTGCAATCATAATGGAACAATATAAGTAATGAAATATATTCAGAACATTATATTTCTTGGCTTAGAATATTATCTTAAAGGATACAATACATGCATCTATATTTCACGTAAACTGACACTGTTGCTTTACACAAAATGAAAGTATCTCTTTAAAGAGGCCCCCCACCTACTCTTACTTGCCTTGCCTTGCCCTGCTTATTCTGTATATAAACTCAACTGTATCTAAGGGGGAAATTCCACTCACATTGGGATATTTTGTCTAATTTCCTGTTGCATCTATAGGACAGAAAAGGACCTTTCCTTAATGGTACACAGAAAGAAAGAAAAAAAAAACCTGCCAGGGGTGTAACCCTTTCCCTACTCTATTTAAAACAAGACAAACATTTCCACTATATGCCTATGCATGGGAGTTATGTTATGCTGGTTCATCCAATCAAGAAAGATGAAGACATCGATCTCAGTGGAAGACAGAAACAGATGTCAATGGCAACAACGTAGCTCACAAACGTGATATTGCTAGTAAACAATGCAAAAAAAAACATATGTATGGAACTTACTATTAGTAACTTTGGAGGGAGCTCAATCTTTGCATATTGAAAAGACTGCTCTTGGGGATCCCTCACCTTTGACCTCCGTGAAATGATAGCAGGTCTTGGTGTTCCTAGTAAAGAAGTAGCCAAATACAGAAATTCAGGAAAACAAATTTCAGCGCACTCACAGCATCACTCTTAATTTTTTTATTTTAAGTCAAATTCCAAAGGCAATTAAAACACAAATAAAACACGTCCAGCCAACAAATGTTTCTCATACAAGTGGTACACTTTCCCAATTCAAAGCCAAGGATTTTTACACCAGAGTTAAAAAAAATTAACATTTCTTCAATGTCCTTTTTTCCTAAGTTCTGCAACACAGGAATGAGCCCCATAAAAAAGATTGGGGTTTAATTTATACATGACATTTACCTAAAACATGCTGAGACAGTTAGGATATCTGGCTGTATGAAGGGATTCCTCCTAAATTTTTCAGATGAGAAAGAGGAACACCATAAATACAGTGTTTACTAGACAAATGACACACCTTCACTAGGCTACCCATAAATAATTGGTTAAAGGATATGTGGTCCTTTGCCGACCTAAACTAACACACTCTCCCCCTCCCCAGAGGTATAGTTGCCTGAAGCCAATGGCCATGGCCTCTGGTGATTGTTCATAACCATGGCTCTGCCTGGGCATCACAGCTCCATATAGAACTGAAATATTTAGACAAGTCTAGGAAAATTGCACTTGTGGAGCAGAATGTAAACAACCACTGGAGGCCACGGCCACTGGATCTTGGTAAATAGTTGTGGGGGGGAGGTGGGTTTGTTTAGGCCAGAACAAAGGGGCAGAAAGGATAAGTCCATCTTGTCTTAAAGTACACTTATCCTGTAAAGAACTCTCACCAACATTTCTAAACTTTTATTTAATCCCCAGTGCATTTAGCATTTGGTCCTGTTTGGATCCAACTATCACATACCTGGTGACAACTGGAATGTTGTGGAGGCCTTTCTTGCACCTCCTGTCCAACACTCCTGAAGGTGGAGACAGAGTGTGAGGGCATGGAGTGGCACGAGTGCCAGAGTAGCTGGTGGTGAAGTCCACACTTAGGTGGATGAAGCTGGGGGCTGCAGTCCTAGGAACAGGGCTACTGAAGTAGCTTGACACCAGAGCAGGAGATGGTAGCAGAGTCGCTATGCAGGCAACGACCAGCGGCAGCCGGGTAACAGGAGACCGAGTCAGCAGGGCAGCGCAGTACAGAATCTGTAGGCAAAGACAAGTCTAGTAAACAGGCCGAGGTCAAAGAGATCATGTGAAAAAGGTTAATGCAGGAGCAAAGGCAGAGTCCAGGAGGAAGACGGGTCATATACAGGTAAGCAGCTTCAAAGGATCAGGTCACAGGAATACAGGTACAAGCCGAAAACTATTCAGCAACTGATCATGGTGACAGGCCAGTTTAAATAGGCAGCTGGGCGTCAACTATGCATGCTAATTCGCATGTGCATGGATGCGAGCACGTTGAATAGGAATAGTACATCTTTGCCTAGAAGTATTAGCACGTAAACAATATGCACGCGCATGAATATTAGCATGAACTCGCACTGGTTTTCTGGTGCTGGGACTCTGGCTTACCTTACATTGCCGCCCCCCCCCCCCAACAGGCAGCCTCCGGATGCCCATCTGGGTCATCTTCTCAGGGGGAGTTTGGAAAAAATTTCTTACCAATCTTGGAGCATAAACATTGCCTTCCGATTCCTAAGAATTTTCTTCTGGACCATAACCCTTCCGCTTAATTAAATGCTGAATGAAACCTCTCCTCTTTCTGCAGTCCACAATGGCCCCAATTTCATATTCTTCCTCATCATTAACTATGGTTGGTGTTGGAGGACTCGGGCTATGGCCAGGAATCTTATCTGTAACAGCAAGTTTTTAATAGAGACACATGAAAAACTGGATGGATTTTAAACACTTCAGCTCCGGAAGGTTTTACCCCTTTATTGACCAGGCCATTTTTTGTGATTCGGCACTGCGTTACTTTAACGAAAAATTGCACGGTCGTGCAATGCTGTACCCAAATACAATTCGTGTAGTTTTTTCCCCACAAATAGAGCTTTATTTTGGTGGTATTTGATCACCACTGCGGTTTTTAGATTTTGCGCTATAAACAAAAAAAGAGGGACAATTTTGAAAAAAAAAACACAATATTTTTTACTTTCTGCTATATAACATTTCCAACAAAAAAAAAAATCTATTTTTTTTTTTATCCTTTTAGGCCAATTTGTATTCTGCTACATATTTTTGGTAAAAAAAATCCCAAAAAGCATATTTTATTTTGGTTTGCACAAAAGCTATAGCGTTTACTACAAACAACGGGATAGATTTTTGGACTTTTTAGAGGGACTGCGACATTGCGGCGGACAGATTGGACCTTTAACTGACATTTTTGACACTTTTTGGGGACTAGTGACATTAATACAGTAATCAGTGCTAAATATTAAGCACTGTTACTGTATAAATTACACTGACTGGGAAGGGGTTAACACTGGGGGTGATCAAAGGGGTTAATGTATAACTAATAATGCTTACTGACTGTGGGGGGCTCTGTTGACAGGCACAGAGAGTGATCTCTCCCTGCCTGTTTGACAGAAGTCTCGCCTGCTTTGTTTCCATAAGCAGGGCGGGTATTCTGTCAGTTTCTGTGACAATCGCTGGAGGTCGGCACTCCTCCCGCTGCCTGACTCCCCCTGTATCTAATCACAGCGGGAGCACAGTCTCGTCGGCGCGTGCCGTATGCACATAATCATATAGATCTACAGAATTATGCGCAGCCAAGCCGCCCTGCCGCAGTAAATCTGCATGGGGCGGTCGGCAAGTGGTTAAACCTGGTAGCGAAAGTTTATAAGCTGTCAGATTCTTCTTTTTTTACAGGAAATGGGCCAATGTACTTGAGACTAAGTTTCTTAGAAGGACAAGCCAGTTTCAAATTGATGGTTGATAGCCAAACCTTTTTCCCAGGTTGGAGATCTAGGTCACCCCTTCTTTTATCGAATAATTTTTTACTGTCATGTTGGGCCCTAGCGTTACTTTCCTGTAGAATTTTGTTGTTGGCTTGCAGAAACTCCAGTCTCTCCTGAACTGCCAGTACAGGTGCATCTGAGATTATATCAGTTAAGAAAGATGGATTAAACCCAAAATTTGAAAACATTTGGTTTAACTTGTAGCAGAATTAACAGAGTTATCAGAGTAAATGTAAAGCAAACTCGGCTAGAGCAAGGAGGGAAGCCCAGTTGTGTAAAAGAAGAGCAGCATCGAAGATATTGTTCTAAGGTCTGGTTTGTGCGTTCCGTCTGGTCGCTCGTTTAGGGATGGTATGCCGATGAGAACCAAGTCTCGATTTTAAGTGACTTACAAAGTTCTTTCCAGAATCTGGAGGTAAATTGAACTACTCAATCAGAGGTTATACTTTGTGGAACCCTATGCAGTCTTACTACTTCCTAGAGAAATGCTTGTGCCGTTTCTACTGTGGATGATGTTCCAATCATAGGCACAAAGTGTGCCATCTTGGATAACCTATCAAATATTACAAAAATGGTTGTGAAACTTTCAGACGGTGGGAGTTCAACAATGAAATCCATGTTAATCATTTCCAATTGCTTGACAGTCAGATCTTAAGCTAGGCCAGCCAAAAGAACCACTGCAAGAGTTCAAGGGGTATTTCAAAATGCCCAGCCAGGGGATGGTCATGGCACAGATTCAGGATAACCTGACGGAAACTTGAGGGAACAAACACCTCTTGCTCATGAAGGAACAAGCTGTCCTGTTCCTGCGAGTCAGGTGGTGGACCTTCTTCCTTTGAGGCTTGCTTGAGCTGTGACACTAAATCTCCTTGGAGTAACAGGAAACTCTGTGGAGACAGAATGGTATCAGGCTGGGTAGGCTCTGCTTCCTTTGGGAACATTAGTGACAGAGAATCGGGTTTCCCATTCTTTGAACCTGGTCTATAGGTAATATGATAATCTGTTCTAATAAGAACAAAGCCCATCTAGCCTGGCAGAGTTTTAAACGTCTGGCTGTACGGAGGTAGTGAGGTACTAGATACTTATGATTTGTGAAAATCAGAATCGGATGATTAGCTCCCTCCAGCAGGTAACACCAATCTTCTAGGGCAGACTTGATGGCAAGTAATTTACGATCCCTAACATCCTAATTATTTTCTGGGGGACAAAGTTTTCTTGAGAAGGCTATTGGATGTAGCATTTACTTGGCACCCTCGTGTTATGACAGGATGGCACCACTTGCATTTTCTGAAGCATCCACTTCAAGGACAAAAGGCAGAGCAGGATCAGGGTGTTGTAGAATCGGTGCAGATGTGAAAAGAGCTTTTAACTTGTTGAAAGCCATTTGTGCTTCTGGTGTCCACTGGAACCGAGTATTCTGTTTGGTGAGATGGGTAATAAGACTATTGAGGGCTGAGGAGTTCATAATTAATTTACAGCAAAAATTGGCAAAACCAATGAATCTTTGGACCCCCTTGCGATCTGCTGGAGTAGGCCAGTCAAGAATGGCACAAACTTTCTGTGGGTTCATTGAAATGCCTGAGGTCGAGAAGATCAGTCCCAGGAACTGGACTGTCTCTTTCTCAAACCCGCATTTCTCAGCTTTAGCATACAACTGGTGATCCCAGGGATGACTGAGAATCTTTTTAATCTGTACTCTGTGTTCTTCAAAGGATGGAGAAAATATGAAGATATCATTAAGGTATACAATTATAAAAAGATGAAAAAAGTCTCTGAAGATATTGTTGACAAAACGTTGACAAGTAGCTGGGGCGTTGCACAGTCCGAAAGGCATTACTAAGTGTTCAAAATGCCCAAAACAGGTGCAGAAGGCTGTTTTCTATTCATCCCCTTCCTGAATCCTAACAAGATTACAGGTGCATCTCATAAAAATTAAAAATATCATCAAAAAGTTAATTTATTTCAGTAATTCAATTAAAAAAGTAAACACATCTTTTATATAGATGCGTTACACACAGTAATATATTTCAGGCATTTTTTTTCTTTAAAATACAGAAATGTTGGCTTACTGAAAAGTATGTCCATGTGCAGTATAGTATGATTCAATACTTGGTCAGGGGTCCTTTTGCATGAATTACTGCATCAATGCAGTGTGGCATGGAGGCAATCAGCCTGTGGCACTGCTGAGGTGTTATAGAAGCCCAGGTTGCTTTGATAGAGGCCTTCAGGTCATCTGCTTTGTTGGGTCTGGTGTCTCTCATCTTCCTTTTGACAATACCCCACAGATTCTCCATGGGGTTTAGGCCAGGCGAGTTTGCTGGCCAATTAAGCACAGTGATACCATGATCATTAAACCAGATATTGGTCCTTTTGGCAGTGTGGGCAGGTGCCAAATCTTTCTGGAGAATGAAATTAGTATCTCCATAAAGCTGGTCAGCAGAGGGATTATGAAGTTCTCTAGAATTTCCTGGTAGAAGGTTGTGCTGACTTTGGACTTGATAAAACACAACGGGCCAACACCAGCAGATGACATGGTTCCCCAAATTATCACTTACTGTGGAAACTTCACACTGGATTTCATGCAACTTGGATTCTGTGCTTCCCCAATCTTCCTATAGACCCTGGAACCTTGATTTCCAAATGAAATGCAACATTTTTCACTGTCTGTGATGATTTGGGGAGCCATGTCATCTGCTGGTGTTGGTCCACTGTGTTTTATCAAGTGAAAAGTCAGCACAGCCCTCTACCAGGAAATTCTAGAGCACTTCATGCTTCCCTCTGCTTACCAGCTTTATGAAGATGTAGATTTAATTTTCCAACAGGACCTGGCACCTGCCCACACTGCCCAAAGTACCAATACCTGGTTTAATGATTATGGTATCACTGTGCTTGATTGGCCAGCAAACATGCCTGACGTAAACCCCATAGAGAATCCTTTTTTTTTTTATTGGTCTTATGTAATATTCTAATTTTCTGAGATAGTGAATTTTGGTTTTTCACTAGCTGTATGCCATAATTATCAAAATTAAAAGAAAGAAATGCTTGAAATATATCACTCGCATCTATATAAAATATATGATTTTCACTTTTTAAATTGAATTACTGAAATAAATGAACTTTCTGATGATATTCTAATTTTATTAGATGCACCTGTATATGCTCCTCGCAGGTAAAGTTTTGTAAACATTTTTGCTGTTTTGAACCGTTAAAAGAGTTCTGGAACAAGGGACAGAGGGTACATGTTTTTGACCGGTATTTTGTGATCTTTCTTTTCCACAAAGAATATACCTGCCCCTGCAGGAGAAAGTGGATGGGCAAATAAATCAGCTTTCTAAGTTCTTACCAATGTATTGCCGTAAGGCCTCAAGTTCAAGTTCTGACAAGGCGAATATACGCCCAAACAGGATCTCGGCTCCTGGTAACAACTAAATTGGACAATACTATGTCCTATGGGGTGGGAAAATCTCGGCCTTCTTCTTGACATCTAAAAAGTTATGATAAACAGATGGAACATGATGAGAAGCTGGAGTTCCTGGTTTCAATTCCATTAAGGGACCTGAGTCTGTGGGAGCCTGTGGTAAACAGCGCTGCAAGCAATAGGTAGTTGGAAATTACATTGTCCCTAATTCCCAGTTTATTTGAGGATTGTGTGCCTGTAACCATGGAATATCCACAATGACAGGGAATAAAGGCGATGAAATAATGTCCAAGTTCAGGTACTCCTTATGGCCCAAAGGAGTTACAGCTAACAACGGGCAGGTTTCATGAGTGATTGGCCTGATCTCGGGTTTTAAACATCAGCCAGGTGGATTTTCAGATGTTGTGCCTTAGTTTGTAATTGGATTTGATGCTGCTTGGCTAAAGTACAGTCCATAAAACAGCTACATGCTCCGGAATCAATTATTGCCTTGGTGTGAATACAACTCCCAGGTAGCTGTAGAGAGAGGTAATGTGAGATTACTTGAGTTGCTCTTTACAGGGTTGCTGGAAGTGACAGAAGCAAAAATAGACTTGCAAGGTCTTGCAGGTAGTAAAAACAAAGGTTGTTCTGCCGGCGACAAAGCTTTTCTTTAGGAGAGAGAGGTGAGTGGATTAGTCCCAATTGCATGGGTTCCACTGTGGAAGAAAGCAGCCTTGGAACTGGAGCTGGTTGCTCAGGACCAGCTGGAACTAGTGGACAAGTCTGGGTGGGTCGTGAGTTGCCAGATCTTTCCGCTTTCCTCTCTTGGATTCTACAATCCAGTTGTATAGTGAGCTGGACTAGATCTGAGAGTGAGGTTTGTTGATCTAATCTGGCAAGCTCATCCTTAAGAGTCTCTAAAAGTCCCAAGCGAAACTGGTAACGCAAAGCTGTGTCATTCCAGGCTGTGTCGGAACTCCATTTCCGGCATTCGGCCAAAGTCTTCCATGGGCCTACGTCCATGTTGGAGGGCATGCAAGGTAGTCTTCGCCTTGGATGCTTGTTGGGGGTCATCATAGATTTGAGCCATAACCTCGAAGAAGGAAGAAACCGACTTTAGAACGAGACTGGTCTGTTCGAGGAGACGATGACCCCATGATTGTGACTCTTCCAGCAGCAATGAGATAACAAAGCCCACCTTGGTGGATTCAGCAAAGAAAGTCCTGGGTTGTAACAAAAAATAAAGCTGGCAAGCATAATGGAATGCCAGGAATTTAAGGCGGTCACCTGAGAAGCATTCTGGAGCAGGTACTCAAGGCTCTGGAGGAGGGACCACTACGGTGAGTGCTGGAACTGAAGATGGAGAGGAAACTGATTCACCAGTGGCTGAAGTTGCAGCAGCTGAAGATGTGGTGGTCAGGTTGCTGACACAAACTTCAAGCTGGAGATAATCCTCCTTAAGACCAGTCATTACTAGATTTGTGATCTGCAGGCTTCCACAAGAGAGACACCACCTCCAGTCTCAGCCATGGCTAAATGTACCGCGTACCTGATGACTCCTGGAATGTTGTGGAGGCATCTCTTCCACCTTCTGTAAAACACTCCTGAAGGTAAAGACAAAGAGTGTAAAGGCGCAGAGTGCCACGAGTGCCAGAGTAGCTGGCTGGTGAAGTCCACAGTTAGGTGGATGAAGCTGGGGTCGCAGTCCTAGAACAGGATACTGAAGCAGCTTGGCACCAGAACAGGAGATGGTAGAGGCGGTATGCAGGCGGGGACCAGCGTCCGCTGGGTAACAGGGGACCGAGTCAGCAAACAAAGCAAGTCTAGGAAGCAGCCCAAGGTCGGTAACAGCGGGGCAGCGCAGTACAGAATCAGCAGGCAAAGACAAATCCAGTAAACAGGCCAAGGTCAAAGAGATCAGGTGAACAAGGTTAATGCAGGAGCGAAGGCAGAGTCCAGGAGGAACCTGGGTCATATACAGGTATTCAGGTTCAATGGATCAGGTCACAGGAATACAGGTACAAGGTGAAAACCATTTAGCAACTGCTCATGGTGACATGCCAGTTTAAATAGGCAGCTGAGCGCCAAGTATGCACGCTAATTCGTATGTGCACGTATGCATGCACGAATGTGAGTACGTTGAATAGGAATAGTAAATCTTTTCTAGAAGTATTAGCACGTGAACAATGCGCACAAATTTTAGCATAAGCTCGCACTGGTTTGCTGGTGCTGGGAATCTGTTTTACCTCACCATTCTGCCAATGCTAAGCAACCTGGTCAAACAGTTTACTGCTTTCTGACCACACTGCTAGGAAAAAGCCAATGGAATTGTGAGTTACAGCACTGGCTTCTGGCAGCAGGAGGCTCTCTGGGAGCCAACACTTCAATTCCCTACAAATCATTCAGCGCTGCTGGGCTGTGTGTCTCTATGCAGCTGCCTGTAAACATACACATTAGATAGATCACACAGCCCGCAGTCCTGAATGATCTTTTACTTGTGTGAATGATCAGGCAGTGCTGCAGGGCTGTGTCATACACGACACCAGCCCCAACAGCACTGAACCTTCATTTACAAAAGTAAAAGATCATTCAGGACTGCAGGCCGTGTGATCTATCTGCTGGGCCTGTGTATGTTTACAGGCAACTGATAGACACACAGCCTGCAGCACAAATTATCTTTACTTTTATGAATGAACAAGCAGTGCTAGCAGGGCTGTGTGTCACAGCTGTTGGTGTCATGTATGTTTACTAGCAACTGGCAGGTCTATCACACAGCCCTGCACCACTGACTGTTCTGTCATAAGAGTGAAGTAACAGTCAGCTTAGGAGAGGGGGTGGGCGCTCAGTACTGTCTGTACCTCCCACATTCGAATGCAAAAAAACTGATTCCACCTGGGGTGAAGCTACAGTATAGCAAAAACAGAAAAATAAAGAGGTGGTTTTATTCTTCAAAGGGCCACCAAACAGAATGGGACCAAGTGCTATGTATTTTGGTCCTTCAAAATTGAAAAAAAAAAATGGTGAGATCTATTTAAGAGTGCACACGAATTTTGTCGGCCAACAACAGTGATGTCATGTGATGGTTAACTTTCCGTTTGTTTTTTCTTTTCTGAGCATGCCCAGTCTTGCTAATCTGCTGTTTGTCGGCCGAATTCTGTACTGACTGGCGAACAATCAGCCGTTCTGGTGACGGCCAACAAAAATTTTAAAGTCTGCACGACAGATTCTGTTCGGCCGAAAATGCGCTGTCGGCAGTCGGAAGCATCATACTAACAAGCCTACAATCGGCCGATCGGTCGACGGCCGAATATTTACGGCCGACAATCGGTACGTGTGTACGGGGCTTTAAGCCGACAGGACAGCACCGGACAAAAGACGGCCGATCGTTCGGCCAACATTCGGTACGTGTGTACGGGGCTTTAGCAAAGGAATATAAAAAAATCCACACTAAAGACCCATACACACGATAAGAAAATCGGAAGTAAAATTTTGTCCGACAAACGATCTGACGATTTTGGGATCATTAGTATGGTGCTTTGACAGCCAATTACAAATTTTCGTACAATAAAAACTGGATGTGAACTTGTGCAGGCCTTTCATTTTTTTTATCGTACATGAAAACAACGTCCCATTTTTGTTTAATTATTTCAGTCTTCGTCCGAAAAAAAAAAATAGTAAGAGCAAGACTACGCATGCTCGGAAACGAAATAATACATACCAAAAAATTAACACATGACATAATTTCTGAAGTTGAATTCTGTAGTATGAGAATTTTCATATGAAAGTAACTGCTTCACTTTCCATGAGACTAGCATGCAAAAAAGAAACGGACTAAAATTTGTCCGATAACTTGATTGTGTGTACGAGGCTTTAACGACCTCGCCCCCTCCTGCACTGCAAGAATTAAATGTTCATTATGTCTAGAGAGGACAGTGCAGGCTGTGTTACTTACCTGACTCCCTGCTCCCTGACATCATCATATACAATATAGAGACATTACCACTGCATTGCACGTGGAGGAGGCTGAAGTGCTCCACAGCCAGTTGCAGCTTACAGAGGAGACTGGGGAATGGTTAAAGTGCTTGAGGGAGCCTGCTGGATCATGGAATAAGGTATGTAATTATTCCTGTACCCCTGGATTTAACAGTTAATCATTGCAGGGTGGGGGCTCTACTGCAAGGGTAGATGCTGTCTAATTTCTGGAGTTGGGCTTCAAACTAAAAGTGCCTTTTGATTGGTTTGCGCAAAAGTTATCGCATTTACTAAGTACGGGAAAGATTTGTCATTTTTATTGCTTTTTTTACTAGTAATGGAGGCGATCTGCGATTTTTTTTTGTGGACTGCAACATTGCGGCGGACAGATCGGACCCCTAACTGACACTTTTGGGGGGACCAGTGACATTACTACAGTAATCAGTGCTATAAATATGCTCTGTTACTGTAATAATGACACTTGCAGGGAAGGGGTTAACACTGTTGGTGATCAAGGGGTTAAATGTGTGCCTCATGCTTACTGACGTGTGTGGGGGGAGGGGATTGTGTGACACAGATCGCAGGTTCAGCAATGCTGAATCTTGTGATCTGTCCCAGAGGAGATCCGCCCCCTTTGTTTACACAAGCGGGCGGATTTCCTCACTCTTTCCCCAACGATCGGGGAAGAGCGGCGGTGATCACCGCCTCTCCTCCCCTGGCCCGACTCCCACTGTATCTGAATACAGCAGGAGCGAGCCTCCGGCAGCGCGACCCGCCGAGAGAGGGAGGAATCCAGCGACGTAGGTCTACGTCGCTGGACCCAACTGAGCCACTCTGCTGCAGTAGCAGCAATGTGAGCAGTCGGCAAATGGTTAAAAGTCAGCGGCTACAAATACTGTAGCCGCTGATTTTTAATATATAGACACTTACCTGTCCAGAGAGACCACGATGTCAGCACCCCAGCCGATTTTCGGATCGGCTGCCACCGCTGCCATTCTTTCTAAGGGAAACCGGCAATGAAGCCTTTTGGCTTCAAAGCAGGTTCCCTACTGCGCATGCGCAAAACGTGCTGCACATTCTCATAGGCTCGGCGGTAGGGGAAGGACGACTGAACTTCCAGTGGATGGCGCCATCTCCTGGAAGTGGAGAAAGGTATCTGTCAAAAACAGGTACCCGTTCCCCACTCCCCTCTGAAAGGTGCCAAATGTGGCACTGAGGTGGGGAGTAAATAAGCGGAAGTTCCACTTTTGGGTGGAACTCCGCTTTAAGGGGGTAAAACCTTCTGGTCCAGTTGTGGTTAAAGGGATAAAATGGCAACCCTACGTCCAAGGGCAATATACGTGGGGAATGAGCATGTAGGGGAATGAGCATGTAGGGGATAGACACTCCATGTGCAATGAGGCCTTTCATGTTTTATTTCAACTTTACAAGGTTTATACCTCAGACCAAAAAGAGGGCCACCTGAGGGGTGTAGAGGGACAACTAGGAGCTAGGTGAAGGTGTCTCCTCACCTCAGAAATACACTTCTTCCTCATAAAAAAATTCTTATAAAAGCAGCAACTACGCACCTGTAATTTATTAGTCACCAACTACACTGCCACTTTCTGTCACACACACACAGCTGCGCTCACTGCACATCTACAAGCAGCGCCGAGCTGCCGCCACACGCTTAGCCACAAAGCTGCCCTCCGTCAGCCAATCAGAACATCCTTTCCGCAACGCGGGCCAGTAGCGATTGGTGGATGCCATCGAAACAGCTGATTAGCTCTGCCTCGGTGGGATGACGAAAGCACTTTGTCCCGCCTCTTTACCTGGTAAGTGCAGGGAGGGGGGCGGAGAATCGGGTTAATGGAGCGTTCCAGAGAGGAGGGGGGAAGTGTTGCGTCACGTGTCTGCCATGTACGTGTCTGGTGCGCGGAGAGTAAAGTGCCATCTCAGGACAGGCTGGCGGAGGTAGGATGAGGTCATGTGGGCTGCATGTAACCCGAGCGAACACATAGCTCACACACAGCCTATTATCGGCCCTCGGCTACATCGCCTGACCCGGGATCATATGAGGAGGACACGGGAGAGCCTGCAGGCAGGAGGTGCCGGGCGCAGCCAGCCGTGCACGTTATGAAAGAAGACTTTGTACGGAGTCAGTGTTCTACCATATGGACGTGATCGGCTTACATCTACTGCACAGTGCTCTCCTCTGCAGGCTGGGTGATCTATAGCAATGTTTCTCAACCTTTCCTCAGTCAAGGCACCCTTTAAAATTATAGACAGTCTCAAGGCACTCCATTCTAAAATGTAAAACACAATTCTAATAGTTTTACATAATGCAGCAACATTAAAGCGGAGTTCCGGGCACAGATGTCATTTTTTACTAAACATACCCCCGGGACAGTCAGGGCTAGTACATTCCACAATGGCTAGCCTCTGATCTGTCCCGGTTCGCACTTACCTTTTAGAAGAAATACCTACTTATAAAATTTCTTCCACAGCGTTTCCATCTCTCTTGTGGGCAGCTGAAGCCGGAGCGGTCCTTTTCTGTGTCTTCTTCCGCGTCTTCTTGTCCCAGAATGCGCCTGCACCGGGCCCTCTTTTCACTTCCGGTGCGGTGCCGCATTCCTCCACGTCGCCCGGAAATGACGAGCGGGGCCGGTGCCGTCGCATTGATTCCTGGGAGCTATGACGTTCAGCTCCCAGGAATCATAGCGAGACAGGAAGTGACGGGGTGAGCCGCGGCTCCGAGGGAGGAAGTACTCTGAGGTGAGTATCTTCGATCTTCAATTACAAGGTGAGTAAACAAAAAAAAAAAAAAATAACTATCCAATTCCTTTTCAGGTGAGGTCTACCTAGCGGAGGGGCACAAAAAAAAATATAGTTTTGGTGCCCGGAACTCCGCTTTAACAAATGTAGGAGACCCAATGTTAGAGAGAATTATTCTGAAGCAAATACACTTTTGCACACTGGTCACTGGTATTGACTAGTATACCAATGTTTCTCTTCTCCCTCATTTCCTCTCTATCAGTCAGCTAATGTGACCCCCCCTCATTGAGACCACACCGCTCCAGGTGGAAATGCCTTCAGAAATCCTCACAGTTAACAGCACAGGTCAGGGCCGGTGCTAGACTATTCTGCGCCCTAGGCAAGACCAGCTACTTGCCCCCCTCCATAAATAAAAAAAAACTTCAAGATGTCCCTATTCTCGCAGCACACTCCATGCATTCCCCATACTCCCCCCTATACTTGCATCACTCGCAGTGCCCCCATCCAATGCAGAGTGACCAGTGCCCCCATCCAATGCAGACTGACCAGTGCCCCCATCCAATGCAGACTGACCAGTGCCCCCATCCAATGCAGACTGACCAGTGCCCCCATCCAATGCAGAGGGGATTAGAGTGCCGCATGATTACAAAAAGCCAAGTTCTGTTTACCCGGCAGGGAGGTGGTCATACGAAGTCCCGCCTCCTGGACCGGCTCCTATGATAGACGTCACCAGTGTTCTGTCTATCATAGGTAGGAGTAAGCAGAAGAACTTGGCTTTTTGTAATCAGACGGGGCTCTAATCCCCATTTCCCTTCCCCTCCGGAGGCAGCCCAAGCGGGAACTATGGAGCCCCCCTGCTCCAGTTCACGGTGCACTGTGGACGTCTGGTCACCCTAGGGTGGCTGCCAGGCTAGCAGGGATACCAGCGGCCGTGGCTGCGCCCCCTAAGCCAGCAGTGCGCCCTAGGCGGCTGCCTAGTTCGCCTAGTGGGAGCACCGGCCCTGGCACAGGTGCAGGGTGCAAGCCTTATAGAACAAAAAGTGTCTGGACAGCCACACTGCAATGCAAATATTTATTGAAAAGAGGATAAAAATACAGCATACAGAGTTACGGATCAAAGATAGCTGACGCATTTCACACTACTTACAATGGTTAATCATAGCTATGATTAAGCAGTTCAGCTCCGGAAGGTTTTAAGCAGTTCAGCTCCGGAAGGTTTTACCCCCTTAATGACCAGGCCATTTTTTGTGATTCGGCACTGCGTTATTTTAACTAACAATTGCACAGTCGTGCGACACTGTACCCAAATAAAATTGACGTCCTTTTCCCCCCACAAATAGAACTTTCTTTTGGTGGTATTTGATCACCTCTGCGGTTTTAGATTGTGCTCTATAAACAAAAAAAAGAACGACAGTTTTGAAAAAAAAAACTACTATTTCTCTATCGTTCATTGACGGACGCATTTCTCTCTGATTCATATCAGTAGGGTAATACTGCCCCCTACAGGAGTAGGACACTAGGCAGTAAAAGGTTCTGGCTACGCCTATGGGGCAGTCCCAGAGGGTACACCCTCTCCCTTCCTGCATAGGATGCCAGTTTTAATGTGCCTAGTCAGAAGTAAGGACCTAGTTCCTTGCTGGGATCTTTGGTCCTGGCATAGAAGTAATTTTTTTATGAAGATTTTTTTTTTTAGCTAGTCTTTTTTTTCTCCAGATTGTTTTTCCTGTGAGATCTTCTAGCAATTATGCCGGGCTGGGCGACAGACTGGACCCCCCATATCCAGTCTGGCCATCGAGCGCGTGCAGGCCTTAGCTCCGCGCTGGGTCGGCCGTGACATGGTCCCGCTGGACGGGGACTGGCCCCGCGAGTTAAACGTCTCACCAGGATGCACACGACAGGGTCTAGGATGACGTCGCAGCGTTCCTTTTTGGTCGACAGCCCCCCTACTACGGTGGCGTTGGGTCCTGTCAAGAGATGGCGTCCGCCTGTGTTCCCGGTATGGTGAGTAAACGTCCCCCCCCCCCCCCCTCCCTGGCGGATTTTGGGGTGGACGCGGGCCCTCTCTCTGGGATGGTTAGACCCTCAAACTCCAGGGTTCCCTCTTTCCTGTTGTGACCCCCCTCCCCTCCACCACCCCCCCTCCCATGTGGGGGACTGTTTGGGCCTATCCGAAGCTGGGGCCTAGTGTGCAGGCCGCATGGGGGGCTGGGGGAGTGCGCTGTCCACGGCGCTCGACTGATCCTGCAGGGGGGGCCCTTGGTGTGGTCTTCTGCTGTGGATGGGCATTTGGGGGTCCCCCTGTGGGCCCCGATTCGCGGGGCCGCCATTTTGTTATAGCCTCTGTCTGCTTCTATAGGACACCCGTTTTCGGCCATTTTGCGGTAGATTTTTTTGCTGTCATTTTTTTTTTAAAGTTGCCCGCGGGTTCCTCAGGTTCAGTATGGACCCTGCAGCGCATTAGTTCCCACCTGACCCCCTCACAGAGGCCACAGGGCCTCCTGGATCTCCACTGTCCATCAATGCCTTTTTAGCAGTTTGGAAAGCATTTGGGCCCAGGTGAAGGTGGAAGGTGCACTGAGACATTTCTCTGCCTACCCCTGCCTCATCTGATGTCTTGGAGTCTGAGTCTGGCTCAGCCGCCGCAGACGTGGGGCCCCCCTGCCGAATCTGTTACCTCGCACCCTGTCTCCTCAGATGATGAAGATGACATTTCTACCTCCCCTGCCGTGACAGGCACTGGTGGATGCACTGGCTGTTTCGGTGCGTGACACCCTGCGATTTGGGGGTCACAGCGGCGGCTGCACCTGGGGCGCAGGTGGCTCACATGCCATCTGGAGCTGCTATTTTTGCTGGCTGCTCATGTAGGAGGGGACCATCCTGAGACGTTCCCCTGGGGTGTCTAAGCGGCCGCTAGATGTTGCCCTTTTGGGGAGTCTCTGGTACAGAGGACTGTTCCGCCTTTGGTTGACGTACAGTCTCTAGCTGAATGGGACTACCATTGTTCCAGTGGAGGAATCCCCCATCCTGTAAGGACTTGGGGGATAGGATGGCCTGGACTGCACTGGGAACAGTGTTTGTTTTCCCTAGCCACGCAGACTCTGCCTGATGGGTGGAGTTCCACCGCCGTGACTTGGTGTGGGTCATGTCCCTCTTGCCCTGGGGGAGCTGTTGGACCAGCTGGCGCAGGGGCTGCAATTTGTTTGCGATGCCTCGCTGATCGAGGCTCCCTTGTATGGGTCACCTTGTCGTTTTCGGTGGTGGTTATCCAGCGTCTACTTGACTGTAGTGTTGGTCTTCGGATCAAACTTCTACGACGGTCTTAATGGATCTCCCTGTTCAGGTGGATCACCTGTTGGCGGTGCCCTGGATGACATTATATAAGGGTCTCAGAAGAGTGTTTTTTCTTCCACAGGCTAACAAGGGCAAGGGCCTTCGTCGCAGTCGGGGTTCTTCCCTTTTGGCTCGCAAACAGTTTCTTCATCCCTCAGGGACGGTCGATGTGGCAAAGTCCTTCCAGACTTCCGCGTGTCGTTCTAAACGACCCTGGTCTGGAGAACATGAGATCATTTTTTTTCCAGACCTGCGGACTAGGCCTACTCGGCCTGAAGGTGCTTCCTCACCCATGGGGGGAGGTCCTTGCCGGTCGAGGACCTGTGGTTGGCCCGGATCCCAGGCTGCTGGGTCCAGGAGGTCATGCAATCCAGTTGCAAGATCGAGTCCCGATCCGTTTATTTCCGGTAAGGTTTTTTCCCTTCCAATGTACGGCTGTCCCCGGATCACTTACTGGCGCTCTTTGGGGCAGTTCAGGCTCTGGTTCAACAAGCTGGACAAACTGGTCCTGTTGATGGTTCCGTGCAAATCAAAAATTCAAATTGGTATCGGTTCGCACGGTGGTGGCTTCACTGCATCTGGGGGATTCCTGGCCTCCATAGACATCAAGTTGTCTACCTTCACATCCTGTTATGTTCGGGACACCTACGGGTTCTCCCTTTTTTTCCATAGGGAGGATCTCTATCGGTTTGTGGCGTTGCCCTTGGGTCTCGCTTATGCTACTAGGGTCTTCACAAAGGTGTGGCTCCGGTCCTGGTACTGTTGCGGCAGCAGGGCGTATCGTTCCGGGGTTCCAGGCCGATCTGCTTCTTCGTGTGGAGTCTCCTACGGTGCTGACAAACTGATTTGGAAGTCACCATGAGGACTCTGGAGGAGTTCAGGTGGGTTCTGAACATTCAGAAGTCATCCATGGTCCCTTCCATGAGACTGGGCTATCTGGGCCTGACTTTGGACTCGCCCTCAGTCAGGGTGTTTTCTCCCTCCGGGGAAAAAACTCTTGGAACCTCAGACTGCGGTTCATGTCCCGCACATGGTCGTCCCTTCTGACCTGTATGCGAGTTCTGCGACTGATGGTGCCGTCTTTTTTCGAGACGGTCCCTTTCGCTCAATCCCTCTCGGGGATCCCCCAGAAGGCGATCCTTCATGAATGGGACTAGAATCCAAACTCTCTGGACTTTCGGATCCAGGTGAGCTGGCTGACCAGGGAGTCTTAAGCTGGAATCCTCCCTCCCCTTTTTCCTGAACACATCACCGCAGATGCAGGCCTGTCTGGGTGGTAAGGAGTCCTCGGCAGGTTCTCTGCTTTGGGAGTGAGGTCCCTGGAGGATCCAGGTTACCAATCAATGTCCTGGGGCTGAGAGCGATTCGGCTTTGCCTGGTTCACTGGATCGGGCACCTGCAGCTGCCCGGTGCACGTTCAATCGACTAGGCCACCACCGTGGCTTATGTCAAGTCACCAAGGGGGCACCAAGGGTGTCCTTGCGGCTTTGGATGTGTAAATTCTTCGTTGGGCAGTGCGCCTTGTTCCATCTCTTCCGCAGTTCCCTTTTCAGGTGTGGAAACCTTGGAGGGGGGATTGCCTCAGTCGACAAGCCTTGAATGCAGGGGAATGGTCCCTTCATTCTGAGGTGTTTCTGCAGTTGTGCCTTTGTTGTGGGCACTCCAGACTTGGACCTGTTGGCATTGCATCTACAGAATAGTGCTGCGGTTTGTGGCCCGCTCCCAGGACCTTCTGGCGGTGCAATGGTGGCACCATGGGTTCTGTCATGGGCAAGAACATTCGCTAGGTTCAACTTGAACGATGCCGGGGAGTTTAGCATGGTCCCCTGCGCACGGCTGTCGCCGGCATGGTCATGTGTGCGTGCTCAAGGATGGGGCAAGGTCAGTTTTAGCTACGCTCTGCCTTTCCTCCTCCCAAGTTGCTGCCAAGAATTTTTCGCAGGATCGAGGCAGAAGGGATTCCGGTCTTTCTCGTGGCTCTGGACGGGCCTCACCGAGCTTGGTATGCCGGCCTGGTCAGGCTGGCCGCAGAAGCTCCTTGGTGAATTCCTCTCAGGGAGGAGTTATTGTCTCCAGGGCCCATCTCCCCTCCGACTTTGCGGTCGCTAACTTTGCCGACTTGGCTGTTGAATGCCAGGTGCTGAAGGACGGGGGTTTGGCTGCTTCAGTGATTCCCACCCTGCTTGAATCGTGGGAAGCGACTTCTAGGGTGATTTTTGTTTATCATACGAGACAGTCGTATTGCGTGGGCTCCCCCTCGCTCTTACTCGGTGGCCCTTGGCTTCCTTCAATGGGGAGTTGATCACAAGTTGGCCTTGGGTACTGTCAAGGGTCAGGTTTCGGTTTTGGCAAATTTCTCCTGAAGGCCGTTGGCCGCTTGTGCCCTGGTACGTGACTTCTTCCAGGGGGTGTGACACTTGGTGCTTCCGGTGCGACCTCCGTCACTCACTGGGGACCTTGATTTGGTGCAGTCGGTTCTTTTACACCCTCTGTTTGCGAGTATTCGAGGGTATCCCCTTCCTACCTTATTACAGAAGGTGGCCTTGGTTGCTGTCACACTGCGTGCAGGTGTCGGCACTGGCGACATTATCCTGTCGTTCTATGTTGATCATGGGGCCAAGTGGTACTTCGTCCGAATCCGTCCTTCCCTCTGAAGGTGGTTTCTGGTGTTCACTTACACAGGGACATTGTATTCCCATTTTGTGTCCTGAGCCCTCACATTCTAAGGAATGTGCATTGCTTACTCTGTTTATAGTGTGGGCACTCCAGGTGTACTTGGCGATTACTGAGTCTATTCGTGCATCATTTTCGTGAATGGGACTGCCTGCGTCTGCTGTGTCTATTCCCGGATGGATCGGACAGACGGTGGTGCAGGTTTATTCAATTGTGGGTCAGGTCCTACCTTTCCCTGTTTCAGTGCATTCTCCTTGGGCTCCTAGTGCTTCCTGGGCTTTTCGCCTTGTGGGCATCTGTGCTCCAGCTTACAAGTCGGCTACCTGGTAGTCTGTTCACACCTTTACCACGTTTTATAAAGTGGATGTGCTGGCAGATGCCTCTTTTCAGCTGCAAGTTTTTTTTGCTGGCTTCTGTTTGAAGGGCTTTTGGCCTTCCTTGAAGGTGTTGACTGTTGTTTTCTGGTGGGCCTCATCTTTTGTGCTGATGGGTCCTATGTTGCCTGGTCGATTATGTTTGGCCTTGGGGACTTGTTCTTTTCCTATGTTCCCACCCCTCATTTTATGGCACTGCTTTGGGACGTCCCTACTGATATGAATCAGAGAGAACTGCTTCCGTCGAACGATAGAGAAAACTGGATTTTTGACTTACCGTAAAATCTTTTTCTCTTAAGTTCATTGACGGACGTAGTACCCGCCCTCTATTTTGAGTTGGGTTGGTGTTAATTTTCTGACACTGCTGTGATACAAAACTGGCATCCTATGCAGGAAGAGAGAGGGTGTACCCTCCAGGACTGCCCATAGGAGTAGCCAGAACTTTTTTCTGCCTAGTGTCCTACTCCTGTAGGGGCAGTATTACTGTGAGAACTGTGTCCGTCAATGAACTTGAGAAAAGGATCAATCCAGTTTTTTTACTTTCTGCTATAAAACATTCCCAATAAAAAAAATTAAAAAAATCAATTTTTTTTTTTGTTATTAGTTTTGGCCATTTTGTTTTCTGCTACATATTTTTGGTAAAAAAAATCCCGAAAAGCGCATTTTAATTGGTTTGTGCAAAAGTTAGTGTTTACAAACTATGGAATAGATTATTGGACTGGTTTTTTTTTTGTTTGTTTTTATTAGTAATGGCAGCGATTTTTAGCAGGACTGCAACATTGCGGCGGACAAATCTGACACTAAGTGACACTTTTTGGGGACCAGTGACATTAATATAGCAATCAGTGCTAAATAATATGCACTGTTACTGTATAAATGACACTGGCGGGAAGGGGCTAGCACTGGGGGTGATCAAGGGGTTAAGTGTGAGCCTAATTGTGTTTACGAACTGTGTGTGGGGAGGGCTCTGTGACAGGCACATAGAGATCAGGGTGTCTTAGCTGAAACACATAATCTCACTGTGCCTGTCTGACAAGAGAGCTGTCTGCTTTATTTACATAGGCAGGCGGCTCTCCTGTCAGTTTAACCGAAGATCGGGGAAGGCCGGCGATGATCGTGCCCACTCCTCTTGTGGTCTCGCTCCCGCTGTGTCTAATCACAGCAGGAGCTCAGCTCCGGCGGTGCACGGCCGATCTAGAAACACATGCCCTGCATACTAGAACATCATGACAGACTTACTTCAAAACAAATTCCTCCAGCGGCACAATGTCAACGCTATAGGCACTTCCATCTGCTTCTTGGTCTTCCTTCCAGGTTTGCGGACCTCAGGCGCGTGAATGGCCATGCCGCAGTGACGGTGACGTCACTCCCACACATGCACACGGGAGTCACGGCTGCAAAAAACGAGTTCTAAATGGGTGGCATGTTCCATTCAGAGCCCAGTGTACATGCGACAGTGACGTCATTGGCCGTTTACAAAGTAATTATCTCCTAAACTCTCTGAAATATTTACTGTATCTATAGGTAAGCTTTAATATAGTCTCACCTATAGGTAAAAAGACAACAAAGGGAGTTTTCTCCCACTTTAAGGCTTTCTTGCACATGATACTCCTGTTCGAGCATCTACTTTTTCAGACTTTTTTTGTATGTATTTGTGCGTATGTACGAGTATTTTCGCGTATATGCGTTAGCGTGCACAAGCGCATTTTTGCATGCTTGTTCTGCACAATATGTAAATGGGAATTTGCGCACATGAGGTGTAAATTACTGACCAAAAAAGCAGATTTTTCTATTTTTTTTTTTTTTCTAACTGGAGTGCTTGTTTAGGCGCCTGTGTGCATAGGCTCATTACAGTTAATGGGCTGTATTTTAGCTCAGTAAGAAAAAATCTGGACTTGCAGTGTGCAAGAGGCCTTAGTAGATGATTTTTTGAGAATAAAGATGTTGCTTAAAGTGATTGTAAAGTCTTGCTTATTTTTCTAAAAAAAAAAAATAACAAACATGTTATACTTGCCTTCTTGTGCAGTTGGTTTTGCACAGAGCAGCCTGGATCCTCCTCTTCTCGGGTCCCTCATTGCTGCTCCTAGCCCCTCCCTCCTGTCGAGTGCCCCCACAGCAAGCAGCTTACTATGGGGGCACCTGAGTTAAGCTGCAGCTCTGTGTCTCCATTCAGGCACGTAGCTGTCGTTCGGCCTCGCCTCCTCTCTCTCCTGATTGGCCAACTGACTTTGACAGCAGCAGGAGCCAATGGCGCCGCGGCTGTGTCTCAGCCAATAAGGAGGAAGAGTCCCTGGCGGCCGAGGGACTCGTGCCCATTGCTGGACAGAGAAGAACCTCAGGTAAGTAGTAGGGGTGCTGGGGAGGCTGCTACACGCAGGAGGTTTTTTATCTTAATGCAAAGCATGCATTAAGATAAAAAGCCTTTTGACTTTACAACTCCTTTTAATATAATTTTTAAGAACTCCAAGCTGTGTGCTATGGGGCACCTATGTGAGCGCACACCTGGGCTGGGTGTGTCCAGAGACACGCACAGTGCGTGTTGGCCACGCTGTACGCTCCCTCCTCACAGGATTTGACTGGCTGCAGCTGGAGTCTATGGAATTCATTGGAGTGGTGCTGCAAACAGGGATCGCTCTGGTTCATGAGAGGAGGTAGGAAAGTGGTTCACTGAAAGGAAATGTACACTGCTCCAGGTGAGAACAATCCAACCTTCAAACAACTAGGTGCAAGTCCAGTCTGTGGTTATGATTAAGCGATCTTGAATCTTGAAACGCGTCAACTGTCTGTGGGTCGATTGTCTTGTTTTGTTGGATTTACAATCTTAATAAAGGATCATTTTATCTTCATCCACTGGAGTTCGGTCAAACCTCTTTACATTAGGAAGTAGGAAAGTGTTTGGGGGAGGGGAAGGGAGCTAGCGGGACCTTTTTTGTTTTTCCTTTAACCTCCCTAGCGGTATTTCCGAGTGTGGCTCAGTGTTAATATACAGTGCCAAATGCGGTAACCCGGAGCCACACTCAGGATTACCCCACAATCAAACTTACCTTCTACTGCGATTCCCCGCTGTCCTCCAGCTGTGTGCTCGGCCGATGCCGTCACCTCTCTTCCGGTTCCCTTCCCTGCGAGCGCCGCGACGCAGGGGGTGGAACCGGCGGGAGATTAAAAAAAAAAGTAATAAAATAACTGACATGATGCAGTGTAATCTGTTAGGATTGCAACTATGTATTGTGCCATTTCACCAAAGGTTTTACCTAGTGACTTTACCAATACCCTGCCTGTACTTTTTGCAGTTCTTTGTGCCTGGAAAATTGAGAACGTCCATGGCATCCAAAAAGCGTTCTTTTAGCTCAAAAACGCTTTTGGAGGAACTGGAAAACAGCGACGATGAATCGGAATTATTTGAAGAACTGAGCGATAGTGATTCGTGGGAAAGTTTGTCATCAGGTACTAAAAGTGACGACGGCGACGACTCTGCAAATTAGCTCAGTGATGTGCGAACTTGGTGCTCTATTGACTATGGTACGGATCAGGCAGCGCCCCCAAGATTCCCATTTACTGGAGCACCTGGTATGAAAGTTGACATTGACCATGACAACCCCTTGGCATACCTACAATTATTTCTGACGATGAGGTTATTGAAAAAATAGTTACCGAGACAAACCGGTACAAAGAGCAACAATTGGCTACGCATCGGAAGTTTGCAAGACGCAGAAAGTGGGAACCAGTGACCAAAGATGACATTTGAAAATTTCTGTGCCTAATAATTCTTCAGGGAGTGGTGGGGAAACCCCTGCAGAAGTGGTATTGAACAACCAATACATCACTTGCCACTCTTTTGCACGGTCATATCAGAGTGCAGATTCTGTCTCATAATGAAATATCTCCCCTTCGAAAACAAGGAAGAATTTGATGAAATGTATTATTATATTATAATTTTATGATTTCGTGTTTCAAACTTTATCATACCCGGGATGTCTACTAGACTCTTGTTTGGACAGATTTAAGTGAGTTATTCCTAAGAATTACAGGCCTAAAATATAAAACAACATATTTCCATGCAAAACAATGTACTGCTTTTAGCACACAAATTCTGACATAATCAGACCACCGGGGAGGTTAAAACCACTTTAAAGAGTTGCATTGAGCAAACCTATTTATTTTCAAGGGCCAATGGACCTACCTGTTTTTTTTTTTTTTTCCAATACATTACAAAGAATGAGAAACCGTTGTATTTGATTTGGTTTTGTATGTGTACTGGGTGCTATTGAAAATGAATGGCAAGACACCTTGCGGTTTCTGTAATGCACATGGTAATGAACGTTAACACATGCAACAATGTGAATGGGACAATGCATCTCCTTACAGTCTGGAAGTAACTGAAAACTGATTCTAATGAAAGTGCTGACTGAGGCCTTAACGCAGTATTAAACCCAATAGAAAAAGCTTATATTGCTGTATTCATTTTCTTTTTTAGGCTTGCTTTCTTCTATTTTCATCTGGTGATCTGGTCAGTAAGTCTGTTTTTAAAAAAAACAACCTCTCTTGCAGACGTAGCAGTTACAGGTATGAGGCAAACCATTCAACACTGGCAAGGGGGCTTACAACAATCAGCTTTTATTTACATAAAACCTTTATAACTAATAGTAAGAAAAAAACGGTTTGCTGTAACTGCTTAGCTGTAGGTAGGCTTTCATTTGTTAGTGTAAATGAATCTGCTATTACATCTAAAGCTAATTATACAGTGCCTTAATACTTTGTAGCGCCACCTTTTTCTGCGATTACAGCTGTAAGTCGCTTGGGGTATGTCTCTATCAGTTTTGCACATCGAGAGACTGACATTTTTGCCCATTCCTCCTTGCAAACAGCTCGAGCTCAGTGAGGTTGGATGGAGAGGGTTTGTGAACAGCAGTTTTCAGTTCTTTCCACAGATTCTCGATCGGATTCAAGTCTGGACTTTGACTTGGCCATTCTAACACCTGGATATGTTTCTTTGTGAACCATTCCATTGTAGATTTTGCTTTATGTTTTGGATCATTGTCTTGTTGGAAGACAAATCTCCGTCCCAGTCTCAGGTCTTTTGCAGACTCCATCAGGTTTTCTTCCAGAATGGTCCTGTATTTGGCTCCATCCATCTTCCCATCAATTTTAACCATCTTCCCTGCCCCTGCTGAAGAAAAGCAGGCCCAAACCATGATGCTGCCACCACCATGTTTAACAGTGGGGATGGTGTGTTCAGGGTGATGAGCTGTGTTGCTTTTACGCCAAACATAACATTTTGCATTGTTGACAAAAAGTTATTTTGGTTTCATCTGACCAGAGCACCTTCTTCCACATGTTTGGTGTGTCTCCCAGGTGGCTTGTGGCAAACTTTAAACTACACTTTTTATGGATATCTTTAAGAAATGGCTTTCTTCTTGCCACTCTTCCATAAAGGCCAGAGTTGTGCAGTATACGACTGATTGTTGTCCTATGGACAGAGTCTCCCACCTCAGCTGTAGATCTCTGCAGTTCATCCAGAGTTATCATGGGCCTCTTGGCTGCATCTCTGATCAGTCTTCTCCTTGTATGAGCTGAAAGTTTAGAGGGACAGCCAGGTCTTCGTAGATTTGCAGTGGTCTGTTGATACTCCTTCCATTTCAATATTATCACTTGCACAGTGCTCCTTGGGATGTTTACAGCTTGGGAAATCTTTTTGTATCCAAATCCGGCTTTAAACTTCTCCACAACAGTATCTCGGACCTGCCTGGTGTGTTCCTTGTTCTTCCTGATGCTCTCTGCGCTTTAAACGGACCACTGAGACTATCACAGTGCAGGTGCATTTATACGGAGACTTGATTACACACAGGTGGATTCTATTTCTCATCATTAGTCATTTAGGTCAATATTGGATCATTCAGAGATCCTCACTAAACTTATGGAGAGAGTTTGCTGCACTGAAAGTAAAGGGGCTGAATAATTTTACATGCCCTATTTTTCAGTTTTTTATTTGTTAACAAAGTTTGAAATATCCAATAAATTTCGTTCCACTTCATGATTATGTCCCACTTGTTGTTTCTTCACAAAAAATTACAGTGTTATATCTTTATGTTTGAAGCCTGAAATGTGGCAAAAGTTTGCAAAGTTCAATGGGGCCAAATACTTTCGCAAGGCACTGTAGACAGGTCAAAATTCATCCAGTTCAGTTCAGCTTGTTCTATAGATCGACTACAGTACAACCATCCTATCAGGTTTTTTTCATGTAATCACTACTGGCAATCATTGTATACTAATGGCAGGGAAACCTTCCACTGTCAGAAAACAATAGTGCAGCGGGAGGGATTCCCTCATCAACACTGACTGTCCCATGGTTGAAGGAAAGAAAGTTGCGTGATCTATGGGCAGCCTAGCAACCCCCTCTCCCCAGCTGCGATTGTAGTTGGGTTTCTGTTACATCAGAGGATGGTGGAGATGCTTTTTGGAAGATCTAGTAAATACTTATGCCTCTATTCAGTCTGGTGATCCATTAGACATATATTTGCCCCTTTCCCGCCCCCCTTTTAAAGGCCCCAGAGAGACTTAGTTTGAAAAAAGTATATGGTAACAATATCAGCCTTAGTCCTGAACATATTGCAGTTTTTTTCCGGAACGCCTCATCCTATGTCTGAGAAGCATCCACGTCCTCTGTGCTCCTGTGTTGCTATGGAAATTTTTGGGGGATTTTATAGCCTAGATATTCCCAAATTTGTTAGAAATTTAAGACCACATACTGTTCTAGAATTAAGCCTCCCCTATTGATATGCAAATTAACCAATAACTAGTTCATGAGTTCAGCAGAGTAAGTACAGGATATGATGTACAGGAAGTTTGGTGAAGGGGAGGATTTTTGAACAAGCATGTGGGCAGAGAAAGGAACAGAGTTGTTCTTAAATAGAGTTGGGCAAATGGTTCAGGTTGCGCAAAAGTTGGGCTAGAACATCGCCTGTTCGCTTGTTCGGCAAACACCTGAATTGGCAGGGCGCTCGGCGGGATGTAAGCCCGCCTGAGCACCCCATAATGCACAGCACGCTGCACAGTGCATTCTACGCCCTGATTGGACAAAGCTTTGCCCAATCACGGCACAGTAAAAATATAGTTGTTAAAGAGCATCCTTAACAATGGATGAGTCATCAGCTGTCAACAGGCTTCCCCTATGACAGCTAAATGAAAAAGAAAAACATTGCTGGCGAATGAAAACAGTGAAATAAAAAAAAAAAAAACGGAGTGGGTCTTTACCCAATCCATACCAGGCCCTTCAGAAGGAAACTCACACCAAAATTTAAAAAAAAAACTATGTGGGGCAAGTGCCCCCCCTCCTGAACCATACCAGGCCACATACCCCCAACGCGGGGGGGGGGGTATTTTCAGGCAGGGGGCTCCCACCTAAAAGCACCTTGTCCCAATGATGATGAGGGCAGAGGCCTCTTCCCCACAACCATGGGCTGTGGTTGTGGGGGCATGGGGCTTATCGGAATCTGAAAGCCCTTTTTAACAATGGGGCCCCCAGATTTTGACCCCCCCCCAATGTTAACAAATATGAGGTACATTGGGCCCCTACTCATTCACTAAAAAAAGTGTAAAAGATAAAAACAATACAAAGGTTTTTAAAAATTCTTTTATAAAAAAAAAACAAAACAATGTTCCCCAATGTAGATCTATTGTGAATCAGGACGGCCGCCGTACCACCGGACCCGGAAAAAAGCTTTGCCCGCGAGGACGACTGACCGCTGAATGCCTGCTCAGCTATTTGACAGTTCTTAAATAGGTAAGGGGCAGGGCCACCTGGTAACGTCACCAACCAGTGCATGCTGGGCCGTCGACATCACAAGGGGTGGTGCCACCAGGTGACGTTGCCATGTGGCTCCGCCCCTTACTTTCAAAGGAACTGTCAAATGGAGGATTGACGATGGATCTACATTGGGGGACATTTGGTTTTTCTTTTAAATAAAGGGCTTGTCAAAAACTGTCTACTATTTTTCTTTATTTTTTATTTATTACCCCATACTTATTCACATGGGGGGGCTGGGATCTGGGGGCCCCCTTTGTTAAGGGGGCTTCCAGATTTCAATAAGCCCCTCTGCCCGCAGACCCCCCACAACTACTGCCTAGGGTTGGTGGGGAAGAGAATCTTGCCTCTATCATGGGGACAAAGTGCTTTGGGGTGGGGGGGACAGAGCCCCAAAGCACCCCCCATGTTGAGGGCATGTGGTCTGGCATGGTTCAGGAGGGGGGAGCTTGCCGGTCCGTGCCCCCCCCTTTTTCTGGCCTCCTAGGCTGCATGCTCAGATAAGGGTCTGGTATGGATTCTGGGAGGACCCCACACCATTTTATCTTTAAAAAAAAATAAATAACCAGGCCAGCCTCAGCAGGTTATTTAAATGCGATTGACTCATTTTCTTTAGAAATGTCTTTTTCCTGCAGCAGGTTCGATACATGGTACAGATGTGCCACTTCACAGGGAGATTAAGGGGACCCCACAGGCACTATATTTAAAGGAATTGTTCATATTTATTGTTTCACTTTAAGAGATGTTGATGGGGACAAGGGCCTCCTCCCAACAACCGTGGGCAGGGGGCTTTTTGACGATAGATCTACATCGGAGGACATTGTTTGTTTATTTTTTATTTTTTTTTCTAAATAAAGGAATTGTTAAAGACCTGTGTTACTGTTTTTATTTATTTTTGACACTTTTTTTAGTGAATGATTAGGGGTACAATGTACCCCATACTTATTCACATGAGGGGAGCCGGGATTTGGGGGCCCCCTTGTTCTAGATTCAGATAAGCCCCCTGCTCGCAGACCCCCCCCAACAACAGCCCAGGGTTGTCAGGAAGAGGCCCTTGTCCCCATCACTGTGGGGGCAGAGCCCCCCGCTCCAAAGCGACCCCCCATGTTGAGGGCATGTAGCCTGGTATGGTTCAGGTGGGGGATGCTTGCTTTCCTGACCTGCCGGGCTGCATGCTCAGATAAGGGTCTCGTATGGATTTTGGGGGGGATCCCACATTGTTAAAAAAAATCTATAGCAGACCCCATGGGACCCCCACTCCCATTTTTTTTAACATTTTTGTATTGCCGGAAATTTAAATGTCATATTTTTTTCTTTAGAAATGTCAGTTTTGCTGCAGCAGGTTCTATACATGGTACAGATGTGCCACTTTACAGGCAGACTAAGGGGACCCCCCAGGCACTATATTTAAATGATTTTTTTCCTTTTTGTCATTTGACTTTGAGCATCATTAAGCATCACTCCCTGTTCGAGAGTTCTGGTGCAAACCGAACAGGGGGGCTGTTTCGGCCCATCTCTATTCATGAAGACAAGAGGCAAGAGTAGATGTGAGGACTTTGGAAAAAGCAGTTGGACTCTGAGCAAAGAACCATCAATGGAAAGCCTGAGATGAGTAGATGTTTAGTATACTTACTGCATACATAATGTATGTGCTTATTTGCTAGGAAGAGTCAGTTGTGCATGTTGCAGGCATATTTTTCCATCAGCTAGGTTTTTCAACAGGATTACCTCGGGAAGCAGTGAGAAGAATTTTAAAGGGAAAGCTATTCATTTACGTTGTAATGGTGAGAGGCCCTTACACTCAGAGGTGTCACCTTTCTGGATCTTTCAGACACCAGTCACTTTCCAACTTTGGGTGAAGAGTTTTATGGACCTTTTGGATGAGAATTGGACGTTTTTCATTTCTTTCATGTTTTTACATGGACTCGCTTTGATGATGATTGATATATTTTTAGTCACTTTTTAATTCACCTTTGCATTTATCTTTATACTTGGTATATTAATTGGTGATATTTATTGTTTGCAGTATTCACTAACACGCATTCATTTTCAGCACACGCACTTCAGGAATTGTTATTTGCGAAAGTTTATTTACAAATTTGATGGTATATGACAGCGCAGCACCACTGTTCTTCATCATTTCCCTTTTGGTTACCGAAATCGGTGCCTGTAGCAGTCAGTTACACTTGCCACCATACATTGATAGTGTGGGAGTACTGTTTTATCTTTCTTTTCTGTGCACACTATCTCTTGCAGTTTAGTGCCAGTTCACACTATAGCAATGTCAGACATTGCATGTGATTCGCACCACACTGCTCTGCAAATCACATGTGATGGCTGAATTTGCATCGCAAAAACATACAGATTGTATGACTAAATTTGCATTGCATTTGGACCAAAGTCACGCAAGACCCTTTTTTGGTCCGCACCAGAATCAGATCGCATGGGTCCTCACACCTATGCGACCTGATTCCTGTCCGAATTGATAGTTTGCACTGCGATATGCAAACTAATCTGGGGGGTGTTAACTTTGTATTGACAGCAGCATCCCAGCAGTTCGCATATGGCAGTGTACAAACTGCCTGTGAGTCAGGTGCGATTCTGGACTTTGCAGTGGATTCGCAGGGTTCCGCTTTGCACCAGTGTGAACCGGCACTTATACATATGACTGTGTAAGGTTGTGCAGATCTTACTAGTAATTCAATATGGGATTGTACACCCCATTCACACTTATACCATAAGAACATACCTAAAATATAAAATAAGCACACAACAAGGATTGTGGAAAAGTTTAGACCGCCGCCCTTTTATTGGGTTTAAAACAATTTGAATAGCAAACCGATATGCTGCTAACCATTAACAGACCAACGTGCTTAGTCACTAATGTCTCATACACACGATCAGATAATCGTGCGAAAAAAAAATCGCTTTCAAATTGATCCCATGATAATCTGATTGTTAGTACACAGCTTTCGACAGCCGATCACGACATTTCGTCCAACAAAATCCAAAGGGACAAACATGAAAACTTTTGTCTTACGATAGCCTAGTGAACGACAATAGTTTAATCAGTACAGTATGCCTAAAAATCGATAGAAAAAGACCACGCATGATCAGAAACATGAAAATAACCCGGAAAAACTTGTCTGCCATTGCTTTTGTTTTGTTCTATCCGATACGTAGCTACGCAACCAGGAAGCTTTTCCAGAATTGTACGAAAAAAATCATACGTTTAGTACGAAGTGTCTAAATTTGATACTAGTATCATGCAACAAAATGCGAACGATAAGAGCCGGCTCACACTGGGGCGACTTGTCAGGCGACTTGGTCGCCTGACAAGTCGCCGTGGGTCGCCTGCCATAGATTAGCACAGGACCCGTTCTAATAGGAGCGACACAAGTCGCTCTGACTTAGAAAAAGGGTCCTGTACTACTTTGGGGCGACCTGCATTGACTTCCACGATATGAAGTCCGTGCATGTCGCTCCGAGGTCGCTGTGCGTGCTGTGCACCGCGACTTCACAGGTCGCCTGGCAAGTCGGATCGCCTCAGTGTGAACCGACTCTAAGTCGTCCGATCATCTGATCGTTTGTACAAGGCATAAGACTCAAGCAGCAATTTCTTTACCAACCAAATACCAGTATACCAACCACTGTCAACCCACAAAGTGGGTGACATTACCCAAAATGATGGACCTTCAGTATCAAACAGAACTGTTGTTAACCAATACCAGACCAACATGCTTAGTCACGAAGACTCAAGCAGCAATATCTTATACCAATAACAGCGTAACCAACCACTGTCCACCCACAAAGTGGGCGACGGTACCCAAATAAAGGTGGACCGCGATGAGGGGAAATAACAAAGGGGGAGGGAGGGTGGGAGAGCAGGTCAAAAGATCTTGAATCGGCCCCTGAGGTTACCGATATTACTGATATTTCGGGAAAGTGCTGTACCGGGGTGATGCCTGCAACTAGAGGCATCACCCCGGTACCGGCGTCCATAGCCGATGGTCGGCTGTCTTGTAATGACAACCGATGCGGCTGAGAAGCCGCTCGGCTGTCATTACAAGGAGGGGAAGTCTCCCCCCTCCCGCCGCCTTTCGCTGCTCGCCCGGGCATCCTACCTGCACACAAAAACAAGGAAGAAAGCCGCTCAGGTGCAAGTTCAGCACTCGGTGCAGGTCAGATCCGCCATCCAAGCATGTAGACATCCAAAAAGAGAGAGACCGCACTCAGAGATGTTAAATAAAAATCCTTTGGACTCCTTTATTCTCCATAAATCCAACAGACAGCAGACAGACAGTGCAATACACGAACAGACGTGTCGGGTTGACGCGTTTCACGATAAAAATCGCTTATTCATAGCGATTTTTATCGTGAAACGCGTCAACCCGACACGTCTGTTCGTGTATTGCACTGTCTGTCTTGTGTGTGTTGGATTTATGGAGAATAAAGGAGTCCAAAGGATTTTTATTTAACATCTCTGAGTGCGGTCTCTCTCTTTTTGGATGTCTACATCCTACCTGCACAGCCATGGAAGAGAAGGCCCGATCAAAGCTGTATTCGGGTCTCCATGTAAAAACCAAGAAGTGATGTCCTGATGCCATTATTCGGCGCCAGATTCAAAAAAATGACAACATTCAAAACAGCCAAACTTGGCTGTTTTGATTGCTTTTAAGAGCAGAGGAGGGGTTTGGGGTCTTTTAGACCCCCAGATCCCTCCACAACAGTACCCGTCAAGTGTAAAAATAAAACAATTAAAAATGTTTTAAATGTACAAAAATATCGGCTGATACCAATATTCAATGGCCAAAATATCGGTATCGGCAATAAAAATCCGATATCGGTCGATCACTAATCCAAACAATACTTTCTTACTGTAATGTGTAATTACTATGTATCTCTATATATCAGTATCATCTGAGAAACATTCTCCTACACTTGATATTTAAATTAGTTCAAGAACGTTTTTTAGGTTCAGTCTGACCTAATAAGTGCAAAATGAGCTTTGAAGACAGATCCTTTCTTTCCTAGCATGCCAGCCATTCTTGCTAATTTTAAAAAGAAAACTAGGGATCTCTTCAGGGTTAACAAATATGTCTTTGTTCTAGGTCAGTTTCCTTCATTTGTTTAGGCCTTGTGATAATTCACACATGGCAGGTCATCTAGGACTTTAGTCTGAGGCTACTTGCCTGTTATTTTTTCCACAATATGTTACCTGATCAAAATATGAACTGAAGATTGTTTATTTAAAATGCCTTTTTAAATTGTATAGATTATTTTTGTTCTTTTAACATTTTAAAACAAATGGCAAAAACTTTAAAGTGATGTATGTGGCAGTTTCACAAACTTTTAAGTATGGAGTCAGGGCTGCTCAAATGGACTACTGATGAGTATTGCACAATCTGCAGAGAAGTCATGCAAACTTGTAGGGCAGTGATGGCGAACCTTGGCACCCCAGATGTTTTGGAACTACATTTCCCATGATGCTCAACTACACTGCAGAGTGCATGAGCATCATGGAAAATGTATTTTCCAAAACATCTGGGGTGCCAAGGTTCACCATCACTGTTGTAGGGTAACAGGAAACATTTTTCTAATTTACTAAAGGAACTGAGAATTAATTTCAATTAACCAATGAAATGAGTAAACGGGGATATTCTTTTCACATGATTAGATATGTGAAGGGAATCTTTACACAATAAATTGTGTGAACATTCTTACTTATTTTTCGTAACTCAGTCTGATTATATTTCATTGTTGTGCAGTTAACCACTTCTGGACTGGAAGGTTTTACCCCCTTAATGACCAGACCATTTTTTGCGATATGGCACTGCTTTACTTTAAAGTAGATGAACAGCCAAAGCGCGACAATTTTGAAAAAAAAAAAAAACAATATTTTCTGCTTTAAAACACAGCCAATAAAAAAATGTTAAAAAATCTATTTTTTTTTTAATCAATTTAGGCCAATATGTATTCTGCCACGTATTTTTGGTTACAAAAAACACCCCAATATTTTTTTTTTTTTTACTGTAATGGCGGCAATCAGTAATTTTTAGTGGGACTACACCAGTGCAGCAGACAAATCAGACATCTGACACTTTTTGGGGACCAGTGACACTAATACAGTGATCAGTGCTAAAAAAAATTGCACTGTTACTGTACTAATGACACTGGCAGGAAAGGGGTTAACATCAGGGGTGAGCAAAGGGTCAAGTGTGTCCCTAGGGGGTGCTTACTAACTGTGGGGGGGTGGCACTGATTGTGGAAAGACAGCGATCCTGGTGCCTGCTTAGCAGGAACACAAGATCTCTATCTTGTCCCCTTGCAGAATGGTGATCTGCCTTGTTTACATGGGTAGATCGCCATTCTGCCTCTTCCAGGATGATCATGGGTGGCCGGACCTTTGATTGACATCTCCGCTAGCCAATCACGCCCCGATCGCTTCATTGTTTCGTGCAATAGCGCCACTTCGCTGCAGTATATACATGGAGGTTGGTCGTCAAGTGGTTAAAAGTCATAAAAACCTTCCAGTGTTCTGAATTACAATAATGAAAGGAGAACTGGGCTATGGTCAGGTAGGTCAGATGTTTGGCCTAAAAAAATGCAAAGAATATATAAAGAGGCACCTAAAGGCAGAGCAACATTGTTCTAGCAATGATATGAATGACTTCAGAAAGAGAGAGACGGGAAGACAATGCTTATAAAGGGCTTGTCAAAAATCCTGCTGAAGGCCTTGAAAGTACCCAGTACGTCTGAGAATGTGGGGTGCAGTACTTGTATTTATAGCGGCCAATCATCAGACCTGAATACTTTCACATAATAATGTGGGCCATTAGGCCTGGGTAAGATCCATTACAACATTTTGATAGGGCCTCCCAATGACTTTTCTTTGTGGCACCTGCAGTGTCAACTGTAACAATATTGTCATTGATCCAACCACAATGTATGCCTAAATCAAGGACAAGGTTAATGATATAAGTCATGCATATATTGGATACAAAGGTTTCCTATTTGGTCAAGTTGTTCATGCTTATCCAAAAAGATACTGGATATTGTTTTATGATCCATGATCATTCAATTTTTAACAGGCTAACCATTGTATTTTTCCAGGATCTTGTAGTGGCAATTTTAGAAGCATTCTATTTTAGATTTTTATTTTTTCTTGAAGTTTTTGAAACAACTGGATCTTTGAAGCATTCATTATTTAAATAAAGTTTTAATCTTAAAATATTAATAAGTACACTTTGATTTAGGATGTCTGTTTTTCACCGTTTTCACTGAAGATTCACCAGACTTTAACTCAAGATTTACACATTTATTTCATAAAGTGTTACTAAACCCACAACAGGAAATCAGTCTGTATACAGTATCTCACAAAAGTGAGTACACCCCACACATTTTTCTAAATATTTTATTATATCTTTTCATGTGACAACACTGAAGAAATTACACTTTGCTTTTGTGTACAACTTGTATAACAGTGTAAATTAGCTGTCCCCTCAAAATAACTCAACACACAGCCATTAATGCCTAAACCTCTGGCAACAAAAGTGAGTACACCCCTAAGTGAAAATTTCCAAATTGTGCCCAATTAGCCATTTTCCCTCCCGGGTGTCATGTGATTCGTTATTGTTACAGGTTCTCAGGTGTGAATGGGGGAGTAGGTGTGTTAAATTCGGTGTTATTGCTCTCTATCTCATACTGGTCACCGGAAGTTCAACATGGAACCTCATGGCAAAGAACTCTCTGAGGATCTGAAAAAAAAAATTGTTGCTCTACATAAAGATGGCCTAGGCTGTAAGATGATTACCAAGACCCTGAAACTGAGCTGCAGCACCAGGACAGGTTCCACTCAGAACAGGTCTCGTCATGGTCGACCAGAAAAGTTGAGTGCACGTGCTCCACATCATATCCAGAGGTTGTCTTTGGGAAATATGAATATGAGGGGAATAAAGTAATTAAAATCAGTAGAAAAAGTACGTCAGGCAGTGGGCTTGTACAAAGATAATAAGCTAAAAACATAGTAATGTAGCAGTATATTATACATTGGTACAATGTAGCCCATTACCAAAAGAGGGTAATTAACAGGGGAAACGGTAAAAAAGGGGGGGAACATGGGACTTTATATGAAGTGTGTGGACAAGCGGTTGGTAATGAAAAAAGTAGAATCACTGGTAAAGGAAACTTCTGATTTTATGTTCATTTTTTTTATCACATTATGTGCCTCTATTATTATGCCCTGTACTGTATCATGGTTTTGAGTATTATATGTATGTACTATGCAATTGATGCAATGTTATAAAAGTTAATATGTATTATTAAACCTGCTTTTTCCTTTACCAGTGATTCTACTTTTTTCATTACCAACCGCTTGTCCACACACTTCATATAAATTCCCATGTTCCCCCTCTTTTTTACCGTTTCCCCTGTGAATTACCCTCTTTTGGTAATGGGCTACATTGTACCAATGTATAATAATTACTGATACATTACTATGTTTTTACTTTATTATCTCTGTACAAGCCCACTGCCTGACGTACTTTTTCTACTGATTTTCTTACTTTATTCCCCTCATATTCATATGACCAGGGATGCAGGCATCTAGCCCCATTGGGCAGAGCCTCATATAAAGTCCCACCTTTTGAACTTTTGTTCAGTCTTTGGGAAATAGACATATGAGTGCTGCCAGCATTGCTGCAGAGGTTGAAGTGGTACGGTGTCAGCCTGTCAGTGCTCAGACCATACGCCGCACACTGCATCAAATTGGTCTGCATGGCTGTCATCCCAGAAGGAAGCCTCTTCTAAAGATGAAGCACAAGAAAGCCCGCAAACAGTTTCCTGAAGACAAGCAGACTAAGGACACGGATTACTGGAGCCATGTCCTGTGGTCTGATGAGACCAAGATAACGTTATTTGATTCTGATGGTGTCAAGCGTGTGTGGCAGCAACCAAGTGAGGAGTACAAAGACAAGAATGTCTTGCCTACAGTCAAGCATGGTGGTGAGGCATGGCCACGATCATTCAAGCGAAATGCTGGTAAACACACGTTCTGAACATCCTGAATGCAAATAATTGCTTTCCAAAAAACGACACTGAACTCAACTGCCTCTAAATGACTGTAGACGACCCAATGTACATGGACAGATAAGATAACATAGAGGAGGGTTCAGGGGCTTCTGAAAAAAACGCCCAACTGCTCCAAAACGGTCGTTTACAAGTAGCAGTGTACATGAGGCCTTATACAAGCTGTGCACTCACTACTTTACATTGTAGCAAAGTGTCATTTCTTCAGTGTTGTCACATGAAAAGATATAAAAAAATATTTACAAAAATGTGAGGGGTGTACTCACTTTTGTGAGATGCTGTATGCAGTAAAGCATGCTTGTTATACTCACCCTGGAACCTAAGGGGTTCATCTTGCACATTGCGTGAAAAAGTCTGTTTGATCCTGACTTCTCTGATCCTCCCCTTCTTTTACTGTCCCCAATCCATCTCCTGATAGAACAGAGCCTTGGGGGCATTTTGCACATGCCCAGTTTGGTGTGTATTGCTAGAGTTGTTTTTTCTTGGGAGGGCGCATGTGATCAACACAGGGCCAATCAGCTCTGCCCAGACAGATGGTCAGGGGGCCTCACAAGTCAGAGGTGAATGAAAACTTCTCCTACAAGCTTTAACTAGACACTGATAGAACTCACAAAACTGCTATATACTGCTGAAGAGAAAAGATATTTAGCAGTTGAAAATTGTAATCATTGCGTTTCCGTGTATTGTGGGAGACTAGATATAGTGAATGCAGGGTCCTGGGTTTAGTAACACTTTAAAGTGATACTAAAGTCTCATTTTCTTTCTTTAAAAATAACCAACATCATGCCCAGCGCAGAGGCTCACCCAATTATTTATCAACCACAGGGTCTATATCATCCCCATGGACCTATATAAATGGGGGCTGTAGAACTACCCCGGACTGCCCAAAATGTCAGGACAGCTGACTTCATTCATATGCTTTGGTGATGCCCCAAACTTGTTAGATACTGGCGGGAAGTTGTGGACACAATAAATAGAGTATTTTATACAAAACTGGAACTCTCACCATCTGTTTGCTGGGAGATACAATTCCCAGGAGGAGGAACAATTTCCACCGGAGGTTAGAGTGCCAGTGGTATGGCTACTGTTCATAGCTCATAAGACTATAGCCATGAAATAGATATCTTTTAATTCCCCTACATTTGAAGATTGGAGACAGCAGGTTCATACCACCCTATTGAGAGAAAATTAAACTACAAACTGAGAGGTTCTCCTAATTGGTTCTTTTAAGTTCTGGGAACCTTGGATAGCGATGCCAGGCTTAGCCCCTTTTTCCTTGGTCTGCTTAAGGTTAATCCAGTGCTAGTTCACTATTGAAAGTATTATTCCTGGAGAACCAGGTAATTTCCAAATTGGTCCTTTAGGGGTTTATTTACTAGAACTAGAGAGGGCAAAATCATTCACACTTCTGCAGAGAAAGCAATCAGCTTCTAACAGCAGCTTATTTATTTAAGCGTTGGCAATAAAATCTGGAAGCTCATTGGTTTCTCTGCAGAAGTGTGACTGATTTTGCCCTCTCTAGTTTTAAAGTAGTAAATAAACCTCTTACTGTCTAAACACCATGGCATGAGGAATTTTATGAGTGGTGTGCTACTTAATATCTACTTTGAATAAAGAAGAGATAGGTAAATGACGTTGCATGATACAAGAGGTAGTAAAACTAGTGAAAAATTAGGTGTATTAATATTTAAACCATGTAACTAGAGAAATAAAGTGCAAAAAATAAATAGTGTAAATATAAATAGTAATAAATAAGCAATACTAGTGGTGTCGTGACTAAAGTGTATATGAAACTCAGCTGAAAAGGAGGAAAAACTCAATAAAGTGGCAAAGTGCAAAAAAGTGACATCTGTGCAAGAATTGATGGTATAAAAATCCAAAAAAACATGTCTATATAAAAATAGATGATAGTAGTCAAATCCCAAAATATAATCAGTCTTCAATGGTGATTCGTGACTGAAAGCACACGTGCTCCCCCTCTCTCCCAGGACCGCACTCGCCAGATACACGAACCCCCACAGGGGTAACGAGCATCAATTGTTGTAAGGATGGCTCTTGGATATATGCCCAGTTGTGTATAACTATGCATTCCAGTAGATTGGAAGTTCTGTCTCAATGGCCACAGATATATAGAAATAAAAGTGTCTTCATAGTGTGATTCTGTTATTAAAAAAGGATTTATTAAAATAATAATAATATACTCACAAAAGATCAATGAAAACACACAGTAAACCGAGTACTCTCAGAGACAAAACTTCCAGATTGCCGTGCGTTCCACGAGCCGGAAGTGAGTGGAAGTGATGTGGTGACGCTCCACGCATTTCGTCAGTGTGACGTCGTCAGGAGCCTTTCCATTGACAGCGGTGCAGCAGTTCTTTTCATTGTACGCTTCATTTCACTTTAATGATTTCAAAATATTTTACATGGCAGCGCATAACTACACACACATTATTAACAAACATATGATACTTACCTGCTCTGTGTAGTGGTTTTGCACAGAGCAGCCCGGATTCAGGTCCCTCATCTGGGCTTCTGGCTCCTCCCACCTGCCGAGTGCCCCCACAGAAAGCAGCTTGCTCTGTGTGTCCATTCAGACACAGAGCCACTGTTTGAATCCACCCCTCTCTCTCCTCATTGGCTCACTGACTTTGACAGCAGTCGGAGCCAATGGCACTGCATTGCCGTCTCGACTAATGGGGAGGGAGAGTCACAGGCAGCTGAGACACTCCTGCAGCAACGCTGGATCGAGATGGGCTCAGGTAAGTATTAGGGGTGCTGAGGAGGGCTGCTGTACACAGAAGGTTTTTTTATCTTAATGCAAAGAATGTATTAAGATAAAAAAACCTTCTGACTTCACAACCACTTTATTACTAATTTAGAAAAAAAATTACATTTTTGGGTAAAAGTTCTGTAAATCTTGGTTGAAAACATTGTTACATAGACCCCCCTGTGTTGTTTATAAAAGGGACAAAATAAACTTTTTCCCACTTGTATTTTTAAGCTCTTTGCAGAACATTCTTTCTTTTATGCTTTTTAGGAACAATTCTTTCTTTTCATTTCTTTTTATCAGTTTTTTTTTCCCGTAGAATAAGGTAACACAGGAGCCGTGATACTAAATAGAAGCATACGTTCTGCCAAAGTTGAAGAACATAATGAGCAGCTTGCAATTAATAAAATCCCAAAGCAATGTCCCAGGGAGAGTTGAGATTAAAAACCAGACAATATTAGTCAAGGGACTCCCATGGAAAGCCTATAGGCATGTAAAAAGAAACCAGGAATGGAAAGAAAGTAGAAACAAGGGATAGGGGAAGAGGGATGGGAGCAAGAAAGCCTGGGGGAGGGGGGGGGGCAAGGTTCAACACCCATGGACTCTAGTGAACCAGCCTAAATCTATAAAGCTCTCATGCTATCTGGGTTAAAAGATGGCAAAGCGTAACTAAGCCATGGCTCCTGGGTCTTCAAAAATTTAGACTGTGTGACAGAGCAAGTCACACTCACTGTGAAAATGGAGAAACATTTCACACAGGATTGGCATTAAGGGTTAATGCGAGGTTCAGGACTATCATTTCTCAGCGGAGAAAGCTGTGTTTTTGGGGTTCCTCTGGATTCTGTAGTTCTGGATCGGAACCTTCAATCCTGTGTCCAGATTTTACCAGGTGCCTGCAGCCTGTCTGAGTGCAGGGTCATTATATACTCAAACCTGAGACTAGCTCAGGTCTCCCAGTTTGGATACAGCTTCCGGTGAGGAAGACAGAATGTCCCACCCAGGGTTCAGAGGAGCCCCAGACAGGAGGTCTTGCCCAAGGCTCAGAGGAGCACCAGTCAGTAGCCAGCAAACAGGAGGCCTTGCCCAGGGGTGTCCGAGCGAGCAGCCAAAGGACAGGAGATCTCATTCCAGGAGTTCGGTGGGCTCCTGTCGGGGTGTCAGAAGAACCCTATCCAGTGGCCAGGATTGGGCAGAGCAGCAGGGCGCTGCGACTAAAGGCTAAGCAAACCAAGCGAACCAGTAGGGATGGACAACAGTCAGATGGACTGGGAAGAAGAGCAGTGGCTGTTCATATTGATGTGGAAAAACCCCTGCGTGGGAAACTGATGTCTATGTGAATTTTACATTTTATTAAACAAAAGTGGGCTGCCATGCTCTAAATTATGGTTTGATCTTGCACAACTAATTGGAAAAGCACCTTCCACATGAGTATAATCTCCCCAATACCACAACTGGGAATGCTGAAGAATGCTGGACATTTTTTCAGTAATGAACATTCGATTCATGCAGTCCTTCACTTCCTGGAATGATACCGTAGGTTACTTCCAGGCCCTAGCAAACGTTTGTTTTCCTACCAAAAACAGGTATGCAGCCAGTGTCTGTTGTCCCTGGTAAAAATCTTGAATCAATAAGTTGAGAACAGCCAGACAGGCATCCCTGAGAACCATAAGGTAGAAGAGGGTTTGAAAGAGTCCAAAGACTGGACCAAAATTTAAGACTGGACAAGCACACATGGATTACATCATCCCTCAGGCCACATCCTTTAAAACATCTGTCATGGCCAGAGTTAGTACAGGCAATCTGGGCTGGGATCCTTTATCACTGAAAGAGAATCTTGAATGCAGATACAAGAATAGGGGTATTTAGTGATATATGACCAGGACTTACTCCAGTCTTCCAAGTCCACAGATATGAAGAGAAAGATATGTTTGGGTGTCCCTGGAGAGTGTGAGCAAACATGTTAAAACACAGATTTAATGTACGGGAAAACACCCAGTGTCTAAATTGTATATAGTGATAGTATTCAGAATTTGGAACACCATGATGCTCTTGACTGGAGGCCCAAGTGGGAAAGGAACGAGAATTCAGAAAGTGATGAACATTAGTAAAATAATGTGTGGATCACCAGGTGAAAGTCTTAGGTTGGCCAAGGTCTTGGGGGAAGAGCAGGTTATTGAGGATAGGAAAGATTGGCAGGATGGGAGATCTCCATTTCCCAGAAAAGCAAACCAAGCTCCAGCTGCTGCATTAGAGAGTTTAAGAACATTTAGGCACCTTTCTAAACACAGATACTAACTTTCATTAAAAAGTGTATCCTTTGGAAATTAAGGGTACACCTCTAAGGAGAAAAGATTTTTTTTTAACCAGTCGCTGGTGGCACGCACCCGCCCCCATTAGGCAGCGGGGATGCCGATGCACGGGGCTGGTAGCCCCGATTGCCGCTGGCCACCTGCGATCGCTCCCCACTGAGAGAGAAGAACGGTCAGCTGTTGTAAACATAGCCGACCGTTCTTCTCTTTGAAATGATAAAGGACGCCTGTGATCCTTCTATATAGGATCACAGGTCTCTATAGTCATCTCACAAACCCTTCCCCCCACAGTTAGTAAACACTTTCCTAGGCTTACATTTAACCCTTTTATCACCCACTAGCTTAACCCCTTCCCTGCCAGTGTCATTATTACAGTGACAGTGCATATTTTTAGCCCTGATTACTGTAGTAATGTCACTGGTCCCCCCCAAAAGTGTCAGAAATGTCAGGGGTCCAATCTGTCCGCCGCAATGTTGCAGTCCCGCTAAAAATCGCAGATCGCCCCCATTACTAGTAAAAATAAATAAAAATTACATAAATCTTTCCCCTTGTTTGTAGACGTGATAACTTTTGCGCAAACCAATCAAAATATACATATTGTTGATTTTCTTAACCACTTAAGCAACGGAAGATTTTACCCCCTTCCTGATCAGGGCCTATTTTGCGATTCGGCACTGCGTGACTTTAACGGACAATTGCGCGGTCGTGCGAGGCTGTACCTAAACGAATTTGACGTCCTTTTTTTCCCACAAACAGAGCTTTCTTTTGGTGGTATTTGATTACCTGTGCGATTTTTTGATCATGCGCTATAAACAAATAAATAAATAAATAAAGAGCGTCAATTGTGCAAAAATAACAATATTTTTCACATTTTTTTATATGAAATTCCCCAAAAAAAAATGTAAAAATCAAAATTTTTTAACATTTTCGGCCAATTTGTTTTATGCTACATATGTTTGGTAAAAAAAATCGCAAAAAGCGTATTTTGATTGGTTTGCGCAAAAGTTATCGTGTTTACTAACAAAGGGAAAGATTTTTGTCATTTTTGTTGTTTTTTTTTTAACGCGTAATGGCGGCGATCTGCGATTTTTTTTGCGGTACTGCGACATTGCGGCGGACAGATCGGACCCTTGACTGACATTTTTGACACTTTTGGGGTTACAAGTGACATTTCTACAGTAATCAGTGCTATACATATGCACTGTTACTGTAAAATTACACTGGCAGTGAAGGGGTTAACTTTTTTGTTGAGAGGGAGGGGTTATGTGTGTCCCTATGGGCATGATTCTAACTGTGATTGGCTGTGGCTTGAGCTGTAGGAACAATGATCAACGGTCCTACATCGTAGAACCGTATGATCACTGTTTCTACACAGGGGAGAATGACAGGCGGTTTGTTTACATCAGCCACCTGCCTTTCTCCCTCTGCAGCGACGATCGCTGAGTGACCGGCGGACATCGGGTCGGTAGATCTACGTCACTTTGCCTGTGGGGGGCTGACTGCCGACGTAAATAGTCGTGCGGCAGTCGGCAAGTGGTTAAAAAGAGCTTCTTTACCTAGAAAAATGGATGTTCGTTTCTTAAATATGTTCATTTTGAAACGTGAATGTAAGAAAATATGGTAAACTTGTATTCACTTTAAAAAAATGAAGCTGATGGAGTAAGTGGGAGCGGGATATCATAGGATTGATCCAGGAGGACACTCACCGCTTCATACCCCATATGACTGGGAACTCGAATAGTGTAAGACTAGAAGAGATCATCAGCTGATTCACCCCAGAGGGAACCCGGAAAAGAGGAAGGAGAGAATATCATTAAGGGAACATATACAGGCCTTGGAATTTTTGTTATCTGGTAAGAGGCTTACCCACCTGTGGTGTGGGAAGATATATATACCCCTCCCTCTCTCACACGAGGATTCTGCTCTTGAGGTGGCTGTCTTTTCACCCTAATACTTTCCTGCTGGTAAGAAGCAAACCTACATAGGTGGTGGGACATCAGACAATTAGATCTGTCTTCCTGGCTGTTACCTGAAGCACTGGGACTGCAGATAGTTTCACTTGCAACCTGTGCATATTTGTTTATTCTGTACACGTTTGTTGTAGAAATTTTTCTAGGCTCCTTGTACACCTATTCATATGTTTATTGGATGTTGATCATAAGTACTTTGGTTTTTGATCTATTCATTTATTATTGTATATTATTCACTTGAGAGTGAAATCTCATCATTTAGCGCACCAGTATTTATTCTCTCACTGTATTCACTTTACCCAGTCATGAGCAAGGGTAATTAAAAAACAGGATTTTTGCTAGTGCATTATTGCACACAGTGGTTATGTAGATATTTTCTTTCTTTGTTTATTATGGTCAGGACAACAACAAAAAATGTCTAAAACATATTTTATTAATTTTTCTTATATAAATATAAACAATGCATTTTAACCCTTTTACATATATGCGGCCTCGAGAAAGTGGGTCCTGATCCTGTGGGTTTGTTTGTGCTGGGAGCATGCTGCACACTATACTCCCAGCACAGAGACCAGGTTCTCCCTAAAAGCCCTGGGTCCCGTTCTAATGATCCAGAACAGAGAGGCCCGATACCTGATCGCAGTGATAGCCTCTGATTGACTATAACAGTGACCAGTCACTATACAGCCTGCCCAATGTGTTTTTTTTTTTTTTTGGTTGTTTTTTACCTCTTGAATCAAGATAAAGTTATATTGTATCTTTTTCTCCTTGCTAGAACAGAAATGTGTAAAGCCTCGTACACACGCACCGATTGTTGGCCGTGAATTTTCGCCTTGTTAGTATGATGCTTCCGACAACCGACTGCGACTTTTCGGCCGAACAAAATCTGGTGTGCATGCTATAAAATTTTTGTTGGCCGTCACCAGAACGGCCGATTGTTCCTTAGTCAGTACAGATTTCGGCAGACAAAAATGTGATGAGCAAGACTGGGCATGCTCAGAGAAGAAAAACCACACGAAAAGTAAACCAGAACATGACATCACTTCTGCAGTTGGTTGTTGTTGGCCGACAAAATTTGTGTGCAGTCTAGAGCACATTTCAACCGACACAACAACACTGGACAAAAGACGGCCGATCGGTCGGCCAACAATCGGTGCGTGTGTACGAGGCTTAAGGCTGAGTTCACACTTGCCGCGGCTCACAGCAGGGGATCCGGTGCCTCTCTGTACACCTCTTCAGATTTGAATCAGGCTTGAATTTTTGCCTGAATTCGCACCTAATTTTGAGCCAAAGACACACAGGACCCTTTTTAAGTGCAGACCACGGCTGCCCTGGAGCTGTGTGAATCAGCTCCAATGAGAGCTGGTTACACTCTCCTGTCATGCGAACTGGATGCGGGGAAACCCACATCCAATTTGCATGAGTGCGAACCAAGCCTAAATGAAAACCAGTGCGTATAAAATAATAAACAAAAAATAGCTAGATCAGGGATTGATCCAGATCATTGTCAGGGTTAGAGTTACGGTCAAGGGTATAGTCAAAGGTCATGATCAGAATCAGGGGTCAGGGTCAGTGTATTTTAGATAGGATTAAAAGAAATAGCATGTATGTTTTAGAGATGAGAAATAAAGCAAAATGTGCATTGTTTCTGGGGCCCACCACAGGTAAAAACAACAAATAACGTACACAGATGTGGTATTGCTGCGATTATCAGGAGCAGGAGAATTTATTTTGGGTTGTTCTTTGCTGGTATGTTATGGCAAATAGCAAGGCATATACAGCTACATTTTTTTAAATAATTTTTTTTTTTACTATTTTGTATAAATTTTTCTTTGAAAACAAAAAAAGGGTATAATTCAGCTGAATACACTAAGTAGCTGCAATGATATGCACACATGTTGCAAAACTGTGTTCAGGTGTTATGATTTGGTTTATCCTCCAGCATGAAGGAGTTAATAATATGTAGTCTTCTCCAGCCAGCAGATTAAACTTTAGTCTCCTTTTCACATCATAAGCATGATGACTTTCTCGCTGTCTCGCAAAAACATCTTTTGTCAGATTCTTATGAGTCTGGAAATTTCCACTTTGGGACCCCATTTTAAGCAATGCCAAAATTGAGTACACTGGCCCTTTAAATTTTGCACTCACGGTCTGCACCGCTATACCGCGCTATAGCCGAAGTCCCTCTTTAAGGTTAGCAGGTATCCTGACAGGAGCTAAGTGTGTCCGAGGAATGTTAAAAGGACTAAAAAAAACCCTTACTACTAGCCAACCTGGATAAGTAAACCGCTCTTTCAGTCTGTCAGCAGCAATTGAAAACTCCATACAAAAGAATTGGAAACACAGTCAAAATGGCCGCCGCCCATACAGCGCGATTGCCCACACTTAAGATGGTGCCCGAAAACGGCGCCAAACACACAGGGAAACCAAGAAAATAAAATCATATGAGCAGGGACTTAAACTTTATCAGAATGCTGACTATGGGGGCTTCTATAAGGCCAACAAAACTGAAATGCTCACTGATCTGTTTGTCAGGTGGGGAAGTGGAGGAGTAGTAGTAGTTTGCAGGAGTCCAGATTTTCAGGTCCAGGTAGCAGGCAGGTAAGTGTGTGATTCAGGGGTTCCATTTGTTTTAGAATTTGAGCAGAAGGGATGCAATAAATATTATTCTTCTGTGGGAATTTTAGGTGTATTTCAGCCTATAATTGTCTTTTTTTTTTTTTTTTTTTTTTAGACCTGAAAACTTGAATTAACAAACGTGTATCAAATTTTAGCGCCAGTGGGTATTTGCTTATTTAGTAAGCCTCTCATGGGTTCATTGCAAAGGGGTGACCTAGCAGCATAGAGATACTGGTGAATATGTGACACCAAAATTGTTTGCTCAAAGCGCAAGTCAACCAGTTATGACAGTGGGTATCATACCAGGAAACTACCTGTTTTTAAAGTATTGCAAGGTACAGGATAACACTGCATCCTAGGTTTTATGTAAGCTTTTCATCTGTCATGATATAAATAATTTTTATTATGAATAACACAGTTGCCAATATAGTTTTTCTCTAATAGAGAAATAAAGGATACATACATAATTAAATTTACAGAGATCAGTCATGTTTCTGGGACTAGCTACTCTGCCCTGATTTTGATCCTAATAATTCTAATGAATATACAGTATCTCACAAAAGTGAGTACATCCCTCAATTTTGTAAATATTTTATTATATCTTTTCATGTGACAACACTGAAGAAATTACACTTTGCCACAATGTAAAGTAGTGAGTGTACTGCTTGTATAACAGTGTAAATTTGCTGTCCCCTCAAAATAACTCAACACAAAGCCATTAATGTCTAAACCACTTGCAACGAAAAATGAGTACACCCCTAAGTGAACATGGGCTCAATTAGCCATTTTTCCCCTCTCCAGTGTCATGTAATTCGTTAATGTTACAAGGACTCAGGTGGGAATGGGGAGCAGGTGTGTTAAATGTGGTGTTTTCGCTCTCACTCTCTCATACTGGTCACTGGAAGCTCAACATGGCACCCCATGGCATTGTTGCTCTACATAAAGATGGCCTAAGCTATAAGAAGATTGCCAATACCCTAAAACTGAGCTGCAGCACAGTGGCCAAGACCATACAACGGTTAAACAGGACAGGTTTCACTCAGAACAGGCCTCGCCAAGGTCGACCAAGGAAGTTGAGTGCATGTGCTCAGCATCATCATATCCAGAGGTTGTCTTTGGGAAATAGACATATGAGTGCTGCATGGGTTGAAGGGGTGGGGGGTCAGCCTGTCAGTGCTCAGACAATACGCCGCACACTGCATCCAATTGGTCTGCATGGCTGTCATCCCAGAAGGAAGCCTCTTCTAAAGATAATGCACAAGAAAGCCTGCAAACAGTTTGCTAAAGACAAGCAAAGTAAGGACATGGATTACTGGAACCATGTGCTGTGGTCTAATGAGACCAAGATAAACTTATTTGGTTGGTTGCATGCCAACATGTACTGTGACATACTGAAGCAGAGCATGATCCCCCTCCCTTCGGAGACTGGGCCGCAGGACAGTATTCCAACATAACGACCCCAAACACACTTCCAAGACGACCACTGCCTTGCTACAGAAGCTGATGGTAAATAGGATGGACTGACCAAGTATGTCTCCACACCTAAACCCTATTGAGCATCTGTAGAGAATCCTCAAACGGAAGGTGGAGGAGTGCAAGGTCTCTAACATCCACCAACTCCGTGATGTCGTCAAAGAGGAATGGAAGAGGACTCCAGTGACAACCTGTGAAGCTCTTCTGAACTTCATGCCCAAGAGGGTTAAGGCAGTGCTGGAAAATAATGGTGGCCACACAAAATATTGACACTTTGGGCTCAATTTGGACATTTCCACTTAGGGGTGTACTCACTTTTGTTGTCAACAGTTTTGACATTAATGGCTGTGTGTTGAGTTATTTTTAGGGAACAGAAAATTTACACTGTTACACAAGCTGTACACTCACTACTTTACATTGTAGCGGAAAGTGTAATTTCTTCAGTGTTGTCACATGAAAAGATATAATAAAACATTTTAAAACATGTAAGGGGTGTACTCACTTTTGTGACATACTGCACATTCTAATTCATTTTTTTTTTAAATATAAACAATTCTATGAAATTATTTTCATATAACTTTATTTATGTAGAAAAGCTAATTCCTTATCTCAATTTACAGTAAACTATTCATGTGTCAATAAACTGTGCACAGAAAAAGATTTGATGTTCTACTTTTAGCTTAAACTTTTTATTGCAAACAAAACAAACTGGTGGATAGATGAACTAACATATTTGTATATATTAGATTTTTGATGTTTGATCTATCCTACATATTCCTGGGATCTTACAGACAAATTTGTGAAAGTATTGCATGTAAATTGGATCTGCAGCAGATAGAAGTAGCATTGGGATCCCGGTTTGACCCCCCCATATGAAAACTATTTTGTTGCTAAAAAAGTGCCCCATGCCCCATAAAACCTATGACCTATTTCTACTTCATTGATGATATTTTGATTATCTGCACTGCAAGTGAGGAGAATTTTTCCCAATTTCACAGGCACTTGAACATCTCCCACCCCACAATAAAACTTAAACTACTCACAAGCAGAAATAACCTTCCTTCACGCTACAATACCTAATACAGGAACAAATCTGTGAACATCAGAAAATTCACAGAGTGTCCCACATACCATAGACAAGACCGCTTTCTTCCCAGGCACTTAGAAGAATCACGGTTCATAGTCTGGCCATAAAGGACAATTGGATCTGCTCAGACACTGCAGACAGAAATGCCCAAATAGAACACCTCAGGAGGGATTTATAAAAACCGTGATATAATCCAGCGACAATAACCACACAGATCAGAAAAGCAATTAACATCCTCAGAGCCAGTCTTTTACACTACAAACAGAAAGAAAATGAGAGTCGAGTCCTTCTGCTTGTCATCCACAATCCACAGCTAGAAGCTCTAAAAAGGATTGCAAAGGAGCTCCGGCCTTTACTGTATGAAGATGAGAGACTTCAAGAAATATTCCTAGAACTATAACCACCAGCATGTCAACAACTACCCCATTTAAGGCAGCTTATTTTAAGATATTCCCTAAACAGCACAATACCAAATGGAACTTCTCCCTGCATGCAGAAGAGATGTGAAGATATCTGCACACATATCCGCAGCACCCATTGGGACCAGTACTAGGATCACAGCAGGAGTATAGAATACAATGTAGGATCTGCTGCAGATTCTAACGTGCTGTAGAGTGAGGAAAAAAAGTATTTGAGCCCCTGCTGCCCACTGACAAAGAAATGACCAGTCTATAATTTTAATGGTAGTTTTATTTTACCAATGAGAGACAGAATAACAACAAAACAATCCAGAAAAATGCATTTAAAAAAGTTATAAATTAATTAGCATTTTGATAAGTGAAAAAAGTATTTGATCGCCTATCAGTCAGCAAGATTCCTGGCTCCCAGGTGTCTTCTATACAGATAATGAGCTGAGATTAGGAGCACTCTCTTAAAGGAAGTGCTCCTTATCTCAGCTTGTTACCTGTATAAACACACCTGTCCACAGAAGCAATCAATTATTCAGATTCCAATCTCTCCACCATTGCCAAGACCAAAGAGCTGTCCAAGGATGTCAGGGACAAGATCGTAGACCTACACAAGGCTAGAATGGGCTACAAGACCATCGCCAAGCAGCTTGGTGAGAGAGTGACAACAGTTGGTGCGATCATTCGCAAATGGAAGAAACACAAAACAACTATCACTCTCCCTCGGTCTGGGGCTCCATGCAAGATCTCACCTTGTGGTGTTTCAATGATCATGATAATGGTGAGGAATCAGCCCAGAACTACACGGGAGAATCTTGTCAATGATCTCAAGGCAGCTGGGACCATAGTCGCCAAGAAAACAGTTGGTAATACATTGTGCCATAAAGGACTGAAATCCTGCAGCGCCCACAAGGTCCACCTGCTCAAGAAAGCAAATGTACAGGCCCATCTGAAGTTTGCTAATGAACATCTGAATGATTTAAAGGAGAACTGGGTGAAAGTGTTGTGGCCAGATGAGACTAAAATTGAGCTCTTTGGCATCAACTGAGCTCTCCATGTTTGGAGGAGGAGGAATGCTGACTATGACCCCAATAACACCATCCTCACCATCAAACATGGAGGTGTAAACATTATGCTTTGGGGGTGTTTGTCTGCTAAGGGGACAGGACAACTTCACCGCATTAAAGGAACGATGGACGGGGCCATGTACCGTCAAATCTTGGGTGAGAACCTCCTTCCTTCAGCCAGGGCATTGAAAATTGGTCATGGATGGATATTCCAGCATGACATGACTGTAAAAAATTGCTTGACTTTGAGGTCGCAAAAGTGTGAAAGGGGCCTTCAGTAATTAAGGTATAGTGTGCCCCCTTTCAATGCAGAGAGACCAGCGTGCCCCCTTTCATTGCAGAGAGACCAGCGTGCCCCCTTTCAATGCAGAGAGACCAGCGCGCCCCCTTTTAATGCACAGTGACCAGCATGCCCCCTTTCAATGCACAGTGACCAGCGTGCCCCCTTCAAAACACTGACCAGCGTGCCCCTTTCAATGCAGAGACCAGCGTACATGCCCCCTTCAATGAAGAGACCAGCATACATGCCCCCTTCAATTCAGTGACCAGCGTACATGCCCCCTTCAATGCAGTGACCAGCGTACATACCCCCTTCAATGCAGAGACCAGCGTACATGCCCCCTTCAATGCAGTGACCAGCGTACATGCCCCCTTCAATGTAGTGACCAGCGTCCCCTTCAATGCAGTGACCAGCGTACATGCCCCCTTCAATGCAGAGACCAGCGTACGTGCCCCCTTCAATGCAGTGACCAGCGAACATGCCCCCTTCAATGCAGTGACCAGCGTACATGCCCCCTTCAATGCAGAGACCAGCGTACATGTCCCCTTCAATGCAGAGACCAGCGTACATGCCCCCTTCAATGCAGAGACCAGCGTACATGCCCCCTTCAATGCAGTGACCAGCGTACATGCCCCCTTCAATGCAGAGACCAGCGTACATGCCCCCTTCAATGCAGTGACCAGCGTACATGCCCCCTTCAATGTAGTGACCAGTGTGCGTGCCCCTTTCAATGCAGGGACCAGCGTACATGCCCCCTTCAATGTAGTGACCAGAGTACATGCCCCCTTTCAGTGCAGTGACCAGCGTGCCCCCTTCAATGCAGTGACCAACGTACATGCCCCCTTTCAATGCAGTGACCAGCGTACATGCCCCCTTCAATGCAGAGACCAGCGTACATGCCCCCTTCAATGCAGTGACCAGCATACATGCCCCCTTCAATGCAGTGACCAGCGTACATGCCCCCTTCAATGCAGTGACCAGCGTACATGCCCCTTCAATGCAGTGACCAGCGTACACGCCCCCTTTAATGCAGTGACCAGCGTACATGCCCCCTTCAATGCAGTGACCAGCATACATGCCCCCTTCAATGTAGTGACCAGCGTACATGCCCCCTTCAATGCAGTGACCAGTATACATGCTCCCTTCAATGTAGTGACCAGCATACATGCCCCCTTCAATGCAGTGACCAGCGTACGTGCCCCCTTCAATGCAGAGACCAGCGTGCGTGCCCCCTTCAATGCAGTAACCAGCGTACATGCCCCCTTCAATGCAGAGACCAGCGTGCGTGCCCCCTTCAATCCCCTTCAATCCAGTGCACTTACCTGGATCTTCAGCAGCGGTGGTGGCGGTGCGGCTTCTCCTCAGTCCCCCGGCGCGTCTCCTCGGGTCCTCCCGCTCTCGCCTCCTCCTCGGCCAATGGCATGGGGTTTGCCTTGCGGCAAATCAGGAATCAGGTATTAGACCCGCTCCCTGATTGGCCGCGAGGAGGATCCGTGTGACAATAGCGAATTTTCATTCGCTGTTGTCACACAATGGGTGGAATCCGGGCGCACTCTCTGCGCCCCGGGTCCACCCTTTGCATCGCCCTATTAGAGCCTCTGGCTCTAATAAGGTGATGCAAAAAAATAAATAAAAGCCCCATTTAACTCCATGCGTCCGGTGCCCCTGCATGCAGATTAGGGGGCCGGACGCATGGATAGGGGGGGGGGGCGGCGCCCCTGCGCCCCCAACACACCGGCCGCCACTGTTAGCCTGTCATTTCCCTGGTGTTGGCTCAGAAAGCTAAATTTTCTGAGGCTCCTAAAATAGACAGGAGCCTGAAAAATTTATTAATTGGGGCCCACTGGGCACTAGAACTAGTGTCCCCATGGGAAGATTTCCCATCTATTACTGTTTTGGGAACAACCCAAAATTTGGGATTTTCTTTTACTTTCACTTTTGATGATAACGGTAAAAAGGACAAATAGAGACGGTGAATCTCCCTAACAGGGGTAGAGGTAGCAATAAAAATCTATCTCCACTTTATCCAAAAGTAAAAAAAATTAAATCCAGTATTAGTAGTAGACAAATGTTCAGAATTTGATTTTGAAAACACAATGGAGGCCTGGTCATTTGAGGAATTAAAACCCCACTACTAAGAGTTTCTGAGGAGTCCTGTGGGCTTGTGGCTCTAGATAAGAGTCCTTGAACTATCACCTCATGAGTCCTCAAAAGAATCCTAAAGACTCTAAAAACAGAAGGGAGAAAGGGACTGTACACACTGGGGTCAACAGTGCCTGTGAAATGTTTGCATTTTCTTACAGATCAGAGGGAAACGTTCATCTTTAATACAATTTAAAATAATTAATGCAGCGAGATAGAAATAGAGAATATATTATGAGCTACATGCAGATATAAAATGGCATGTCCGGACTGCACAGAACTACCTAAGGACAGACAAAATATTTATATGGATCCCACTCGTAACAGTCATGCAGTGTTTGGACTTGCATGAATGGGATGATGCTCTTATTTTGGAATCCAAACCCTGAACCAGCCATCAGATCCAGTTGGTGCATATAATCTATGGGCACCCAAAGAGGCAAAAACCCCCTTAATGGCAGTTGAGTTGACGTCTCCAGGGGTGATTGGCCAAGGGTCAGAGTCTGTCCCATATCCATACCTTTAAAAAAATGAGCAGCAGAAAAATATGACATTGCGATTCATTTGGGGCCTGTTCTAAACAACAGGGATTGCTGGAGGTTTCAGTAGACATTAACTTGGCCTTAGAGTGCACTATACTATATGCAAGATCTGCCTGTGTGTGCCCAGTCAGCTAAATTTGTGTCTCCTCCCAGTGGTGGCCAGAGGTATTACAGGCTGTATCATCACTGGTGTAAGTTCTCCCCTCATTCCTCCTCAACTAAACAGGGTTCTCGTCAGGTTAGTGAGTAACCATGCACACTGACACAGTCTAATGTAAACAACCAGTGGGTGTTTCTATGTTGAGTCTGACTTAAGCCTGCCTCTAGAGCCTTTGTTGTGATCTTTGAGGATCTTTGAGAAGGAATATCTTCATGTTAAAGCAGATAGAGAGGTCAGCGATGGCTTGTTTTAGAGCTTGTTTACACCATCCCACACACTAAAATGCATAGGGGCTTGTGCCCATTGTGTAAGGAGGGTGAGGGGCAGCACTTTGCATTGCTATAATGCATGGCACTATTTAATGTTTTGCTCTCTTTTTTTTAAAATTCATTTAAGTGTGACAAATTGACACTTTATTCAAGTCTATACACTGCAGCATGTCTGCATTTTTATCCAACGTACCGCAACCCACCTCAATGCAGCATTGTGGTATGAACTGGGCGCATAGATAACAATGGTTTTCTATGTGCCCTTGTGTTGAACCTGGGTTGATCTATGCAGATCAGTGCATTGTCTGGGCACAGGTGAACTTTAATGTTACTATTTAAGATGGATTAGGATGCTTCTGAGTTCCTTCTGGGCAATGTCTGACCTGCTTTTGACCACCTTCTAAGCATCTTTGAACTGTTTTTGCATTCCTTTTAACTTGTATTAGGAGCAAAGCAGTTTTTAGCACAAAAAAGCATGTGAACATGGACCTTAAAAAATATTTTCTACTCGGATGGCTGCTGGAGGTGCCGAAGGGGGCCGGGGACATTGCTGCATGTTTTCTGGTCGTGCCTGAAGATTTCCCATTTATGGGGAGCAGTACGGAACCTGGCCCAGGAGTTCACCGATTATGTGATTCCAAATGATTCTGCTGCACGTCTCCACTGTCCCCGTGAAAAAATACAAAAAATTGATCGTGTTCCATATATTGAATGGGGCCAAATCCTGTGTTGCTTTGCTTTGGAAAACTCAGACCCTCCCGACTATAAGTGTATTCGCAAGACTGAAGAGGTTAATAAAATGGAAGACTTGCGCCTGTTTGCACTGCACAAACGTGACATCTATGATAGAACCTGGGGGCTGTGGAACCTCTTTATTGTCTCTGACAGAGGGTGAAACTTGCTGTGTCCTGTGATGACCAATGCTAGCTCTAACTCATGACTTAAGGGGTCCTATTCCTGGTGTACACACCCTGCTCACACACGGCCGCTGTCCCACCCCCCCCCTTTTTTTTTCTCTTTTTTCTTTCCTCCTCCCCCCTTTTCCTCCCTTTTCTTCTCTTCCTCAACCATCCATTCCCTCTACCTTCCTTGGTGTTATATCTTCTTGATCTCTTTTCTCTCTTTTTCTTGCTCATGCTCCTTCTTGGAAATGTACCAGAGGGGGTATTCAGGAAGAAAACAAAATAGGGGGGGATGAAGCGGATGCTACTGTTTTGGCAGCGTATAGGCCCGACTGCACGTTACTTTGCTTATTGTGCCTTAGAGGCTTAAACCCTCATTCCAACTGTTAATTTTATAACCACCTATGAGCCTTATTGTACATTTTGGGATGTTACATTGTTTCAGATATATTTTTGTTGGTGTTTGCTGCCACCATATATTGTTTTCTACTTTGTGCTGTATTTATTTGCTCCAGTTTGTCCTTCTTTGAATAAATAAAATATTAAAAAAAAAATATATATATATATATATATATATATATATATATTTTTTTTTTTTTCTACTGACCTCAATATGTAATAGCGTCATCAAAAATTCTTGCAAATCTAAAGAAATATGGATATCACCTAAAACACAAACCAAATGATCATCAGTGGAAACTGAGGAGTAAAAGCTTCAGATGCCTCTAGCACATGTTACACAGTTTTTGAGGTCTGAATTTATGCTTCAGAAAGTGATTTTTGAATAGACTGTAACATCTTGGATAAAAGGCATCACAATAGATACCTTGGGTTGTAGTATGAGAACAGTGAAATAACCAAAGCCTGGAATGCTCATTCTGTGCCTGCCAGTGATGGCTTCAATATATTTTTATGAATTCTGTGGGAGTTCATAGAACAAGGGAGTCTGTGGATATTTAGTGATTAAGAAATTCTTTAACCTGGTGTTGTTGCTGATTGAAAACTGCCAACATGAAAATGCCAGTTTCACATTCTAAGATACAATATAATGTATATTTAAAAAATTTGCATGACACCTAGCCCCTTACTTTGACCATTTTTAGCGTGATTTATTTTGTATATTTGTATTTTGCTGCCCTTGGGGCTGATATTCATATTACTCAAATTAGGTCTCTAAGAAAGTAGACTTTTCAAATGTATTCTTTTTGGTAATTAAATACTAAAACTGAGCAGACTTTACAGGATTAGTATTAAAAAAGTTACAGGATGTAGAACATCAAGGATTTATACTGTTCCATGTTCATGCAGCGTGCATGGTAACACATAGATGTAGGTGTGAATGGGCCCATAGAGTTTCCCTTTGGCTTTCAACCTAAACTGCAGTGCATAGTCAATAAACAGATTAAAAAAAAAAAAAAAAAAACTGCAGTGCATAGATGTGACACCAGTCACATAGGAAACAATGGGATTTCTACATGAAATGCAAATGCAAGCGTTTCTGCTTCCATGGTTCAATGCAAGCCTGTTACTGCTGGATAAAAGATCTGCTGTATTTAGGCCAAAATAAATGTAAAAGGTAAAAAATGTATTAAACATCCAAAATATATGATCTTAGCATATGGTATCACTGATGCTGTATGTAGAAAAAAAAAAATTACACTTTTTTTTTTTTTTTTTACTGCTACATGCTTAAATGCATCTCCCAAGCATATACTGCAAATGAAAAGATTAGTGTTTTTTTCATGTCGTCCCTGAAGTCGTCCCTGAGCATCAGGAACATCGTGCAATTTGTTTGATGTTTTGGAATATATTTAGACTGTTGGGCATAAAAAGATAATACAATATAAAAGTGGTGGGTATATCAGCAACCAAAGGAGTTACGTTTATTGAATCCAAGGTAAGGTCTAAGGTTTTGCGATAATTTAATTAAATAGAGTTGAAGGGAAATTAAATGACTAGAAAATCATGCTTAAATGTAAACAAGTGTTTCAAAGAAAAGATAAAACGGAATGATGAGCGGCACAGTGGTGTAGTGGTTAGCACTTTCACCTAGCAGCAAGAGGGTCGCTGGTTCGAATCCCAACCACGACACTACCTGCCTGGAGTTTGCATGTTCTCCCTGTGCCTGCGTGGGTTTCCTCCGGGTATTTCAGTTTCCTCCCACACTCCAAAGACATGCTGGTAGGGTAATTGGATCCTGTATAACAAAAATTGGCCCTACTGTGTATGTATGTGAGTTAGGGACCTTAGATTGTAAGCTCCTTGAGGGCAGGGACTGATGTGAATGTACAATTTATATGTAAAAAGCGCTGCGTAAATTGACAGCGCTATATAAGTACCTGAAATAAATGAGAGTCAGAGGGTAAATGTGTAAAAGAAGGTATAAAATAATTTTTAGGAATCGGATGACCAGAAGGAAGGAAGTGAGAGGGGTTAGAGGTATAATCTTTTCTACAGTATATTAGTCCCCAATAGGTGATGCTTTATGAAAGCCATTGGTCTTGGTAGATTAGAAAATTGAAAATTGCATTGCATTTTGCCATTATCTGATCATGATTTTTTGTTTTGTTTTACAAAAGATAGATTTTTCCATCTAAGAAAAAAGATATAATACAATTAGATATGCACAAGGTGTATTTTGGGGGTTTCTGGACCAAGAAAATGAAATAAGAGAATGCAAGAAGCCTAGATTCTAAACATTCGAATTTTTATTATGACAAAAAGTGTTCAACTCTAGGTAGAATTGATAATAATCTGCCTGCACAGTACAGACAAGGTAAATTGTGGCAAACAGAGCTGCCCCTGCCCAACAGAGAACTACCTAGGATTTTTCCTTTGTAGGAAAAGAATAGGCCGCACATCCAGGGATTCCAATAGGTTTCAAATACCTTTATTTCCAAAAAGTTGCAAGTGATGACACCAAAGACACCAGCATAAAGTCTCGTAGACGCGTTTCACACATACATCTTGTGCTTAATCATTATCGTAATGATTAAGCACAAGATGTATGTGTGAAACGCGTCTACGAGACTTTATGCTGGTGTCTTTGGTGTCATCACTTGCAACTTTTTGGAAATAAAGGTATTTGAAACCTATTGGAATCCCTGGATGTGCGGCCTATTCTTTTCCTACAAGTGTTCCCACGGAGGCGGGCCGGGGCCAGCACTCTATTGGATATCCTATCTCCTGGCAATCACCACACAATATACACCTGGAGCAGTGTCTTTCTTTTCTTCAGTATCTAGGATTTTTCCTTGTTTAGGATTTTTCAAGAAATTAACATTGTTTAGGATTTTTCAAGAAATTAACAACATCTATAAAAGTTAGGCTGCAATGTTTAAGTTCAAAAGTTATGCTATGTAAATGAGGACATGTAACAAATATAAAGTAGGTTTTATCCCAAATTGGCTGCAAAAGTGGAAATATACTTGAAGTGTCTGTACACCAAGGACAGTGACTGTCTCTGCAGGGATTATCAATCTGCCTTGTGACACCTGTGGCAGCTGGCAGTGGGATAAGAATGAACGCTTTGATAGAGTACTCTTGTTAATGACCCTTATTTTAATGAAAAAAAATAATCATAAATTGCAGGTGACAAATAAACCCTCTCTCTGAGAGTGATCATTTATTGTCTGCCTCACCCCATAGCAATGGGATTGTAGCTCAATATTAGTAGGACTGTGCAGATATAAATCTCTTAAAGAGGTTATAAACCCGTACAACTTTTTTTTTTTTTTTGGCAACCTGTAAGAGAAACACATAATGAGCTAGTATGCATCGCATACTAGCTCATTATGCAATACTTACCTTAGAATGAGCCCCCGCCGTGCAGCCCGCTTACCTGTATGACCGGCGACATGTCCAGTCGCCCATCTTCCAGGATCGCGGCATCCGGCCATCTGATTGGCCGGAGCCGCGGTGACGTCACTCCCGCGCACGCGCGTGGGAGCCGACAGTCACGGCACGGGTCTCTGAAGAAACGGCACCAGCGGCCGTTCCTTCAGAGCGCATGCGCCAGTGACATCACTGGCTGCATGTAAGTTAAATATCTCCTAAACGGTACATGTTTAGGAGATATTTACAGTACCTATAGGTAAGCCTTATCAAAGGCTTACCTATAGGCAAAAGTGTCAGAGGAGGGTCCTGTTGGCTCGTGGCTACAGATAAGGTCCAAAACACACCCACGATCTTACTGCTAATAAATCTCTAACATGATCCTGTTGGCTTGTGGCTGCAGATAAGGTCCCAAACGCACCTACAAGGATGCCAGATTGGAAGCCTCTGTGCCCATGCAGCTGCTGCATCCCAATTGAAATTAATAGGACTGCTTGCATGCGGATGCATGGAACACTTGGGGGTGCATGGGATATGTTTTAGTACACCCTCTGTGAATGAAGCCCATCTGTTGACAACTATAACCTCACATCAAAAATATCCTCCAGACCTGGTGACCTCAAAATCAGCAGGGGGTATTGACGACTCCAATTCTGTTATTTTATAATCTTTTTCTATGATCTGTCATTGTCTGTTGTCTTTTCATTAGTGGAACTGATAGAGAATTAAAAAAAATCAGCAGGGGGCAGAGGTTAACTCATATTGGAGGCAACACAGTGTCTGATGTCAGCATTAACTTTCTTAGATCTGTGAGAATATGATTCATGTGGATACAAAATGGTATATCCTGGCCTTGGTTAATCACCTAGGGACTGACTAAACAGTTTTATGAGCCCTGCTCATGCCAGCCATGTAGTATTTGGATTTACTGCAATGGAGATGATGTGCTGGAGATTGAAATTGTTGCTCTGACCTAGCCATTAGAAACAACTGGTCCAAATAACCTATGGCCACTTCAAGAGACAAGAACTCTTCTTAAGCCCCGTACACACGTACCGATCGTCGGCCGACGGAACGTCCTACAAATGTTCGCGGCTGGTGTGTTTGTTGTTTGTCTGTTGAAAAGTGCTTAAAACTTGCCCAGGACATTTGTCTTCCGACAGAAAATGACGTCACTACGTTCCACGCACGTTCGCCGCTACAAAAGAGGAAGTGAGTGTTTGGCCGTGACCCTTCTGGGCATCTCGCGCTGATTTCGGTAGCATTTGTTTGGTTGACGACATTTCGCTATTTTCCGAGACATCGTTCGAGAATTTATTATGGCGACCGTGAATTCGTCCGTTGCTGTCGTTAGTGTTGGAGTTTTGGCTCTGAGACGACGTACGAGCAATAGGAAGAAGAAGCGGACCTCCTGGACGAAAAATTGGTTGCTTAACCGTGATCAATTTTCTCATATGTCCTTGCTGAGGGAGCTCCAGGAAAATAATCCTGATGACTTCAGGAATTATTTGAGGATGACGGATCCCATCTTTTACCGTCTTCTTGCCCTGGTGTCCCCCTATATTCTGAAGCAGGATACTTGTATGCGGCTTGCAATTACTCCTGAGCAAAGGTTAATTGCGACGTTGAGGTATCTTGCAACAGGGAGAAGCCTGCAGGATCTGAAGTTCACCACAGGCATCTCCCCCCAAGCTCTTGGAGTCATCATCCCTGAGACCTGCTCTGCCATCATCAAGGTCTTGCAGAAGGACTATATCAAGGTATGTTTGATTTTTTACATTACATTACATGTATTACTAGTTTCACCTGAATTATGATGTTTTTGGATGTACAGCAATTGACACAGGCCATTATTTGTAAACTACCCTCTGTCCGCATGCACATAGTAGTAAAGATGTAGATTATCTTTAACCATTTGTAAAATTACCCACTAACCACCCCACCATTCTCTCCTATGTGTCCCTAAACGCATTGCCTGTTAACAGTATTTTGAATTTGGGTCATTTTATTGCTTTCCCTCAAACAATTATTCCTTGGCCAATGTTTTAGTACCTAGTTAATGATTTATCTAAAATACATCAGTCCATCCATTCCCACCTATGATTCTGTATGTTTATGTAATGATGTTAAAACCTTCACTGACCACAAGCCCTAATTGATGTATAAATGCCCAGTTTTACTTACCCATCCCCCCACCCACATGCTAAATCTCAAAGTCAGCATATACCAAAGCTCAAGTTCAGAGGTCTTCAAACTATGGGCCACCAGTTGTTCACGAACTTCAATTTCCATCATGCCTAGTCATGTCTGTGAATGTCAGAGAATTACAAGGCCTCATGGGATGTGTAGTTCTGCAACAGCTGGATGGCCGTAGTTTGTAAATCTCAGCTCTAGCTGGTGAGTATAATGGGCCATACACACTAGAAGATTGTCAGAACAATTTATCCTTCCGATTTACCAAAACCAAATAATATGAGGTCCAACAAACACTTTCAAATCCTATGCAATCTGGTAGGCCCTTGCACTACATAGAAAAGGTAAATCTGCACGAAAAAGTCTTCAGAGAATCTTCTAGTGTGTATGGCCCTTTACAATATAAGAACAATAGGAGGTTGAAAATAAATGTATGTAGATGTTACATCCCCATATCCAAACCTTTGCCTTCCTGTTGTATATTTTTTTAGCAAGTTGCATAAGCATTTAACAGACAACTGTGTGTGTAATTAATAATGTGATGTGCTCAAGCACTAATTTTTTTTTTTTTTATTTTTTCCCCACAGTTTCCTTCAAACGCAGAGCAATGGCTGGAGATTTCTGATCAATTTCTGGAGAAGTGGAATTTTCCCAATTGTGGGGGTGCTATTGATGGGAAGCACGTCCGCATTGTCCCCCCTCCGAATTCCGGCACATTTTATTATAATTATAAAGGTTTTTTTAGTATAGTCATGCTAGCCATAGTTAATGCAAACTATGAGTTTATTTTTTTGGATATTGGCAAAAATGGCCGCAATTCGGATGGGGGAGTTATTGATCAGACGGAGTTCGCTCGTCGTCTAAAGAACGGCACTCTGAACCTGCCATCCAGGGAGCAAACTGTTGAGGGTATGAGCTTTGTGTTTATCGCAGATGAGGCTTTTGCGCTTGGGGAGCATCTCATGAAGCCCTACCCTCAGAGGAACCTCACCCCAGACCAAAGGATTTACAACTACCGGTTGTCCAGAGCTCGCAGAGTTGTGGAGAATGCCTTCGGGATAATGGCCAACCGGTTCCGGATATTCCTGACGTCCATAAACCTGGCACTGTACAAAGTGGATAATGTGGTCTTGTGTTGCTGCATTTTGCACAACTTCCTACGCAGGAATGCACAAAATTATGTCTTGCAGCAACTGGATACTGACCCTGCTATGCCAGGTACAAGTGGAGAGGCCCAACCTTCTAACCAAGTGGAGTCCATGCCGTCAATGGAAGTTGGACGGTCAGCATTGGCATCACACAGGGCCCGTCAGATCCGCCAGGAATATCTGGACTATTTCGTGGGGAGAGGAGCTGTGTCCTGGCAGCAATCACTGTCACAAACACATTAATCTTGTTAAAGATTGGACACACAAGATAAATGTCAGAGATATATTATTTTTCAACACATTAAACAAAAATTGCAATGATTCTGTATTGTGGATTATAATCATTTGGGCACATATGCCAAACACAATTATTTGGGTTAATCATGTGTTATATATGTGTGACTTTGGAAGGGTTAATACATTCATCAGTGTGTTTCTTGACTGTAGTCTCTCACCAGCTGATCCAAAGTGATGATGGCCATGTGTTATTTTTTAGCCAGTGGTGTAAATACAAGGGCCTTCTGCACCCCACAAAATGTACACAAACCCTGTCACATTGAGAACTAGGTCACACCCAAGGTTCATCTAATGTCACCTTATATTGGTGTTCATTGTCCAGAAGTTGCCCATACTATATATTTCAGATAATACATTAGGGTATTAACAAAGTACCTACACCTGTTATGTTGTGTTCATTTATGACATCCTTCTCACTGCCCACCAATGTTAGGATATGTCAGTGTTATGTGAAACTTGATCATTGTTCATCTCAAAGTGTTATATATATATAGGTAATGGAAAGTGAACTAGAGCAACGAACAAGCAATACACTATAGATTACACTGATCTCCCTACACTGATTGCTACTGGCAATATCAATGCCATATTGAATCCTAGGACTGCTAGTACCTTGAGTGTTGAGTCACACTTATGCGATGCGGGAAGTCTGCGACTTTGCAGCCTTCCAGCATTGCATAAGGGTGACCCGCCACTTACTTTTTCCACAGGATTGTATTCCACAAGTGTTAAGCACTGTGCGATCCAATCCAGATACATCAGAAATAAAGGGTCATGTGCGACTTGTATGCGTGTTCAGTGCGAATGTAGCCATACAAAGTGTATGTCTCAATTCACACTGCACATCTGATGGCATGTAATATCGTAGCGCACTGCTCCTTTATTACATGCGATCAGATGTTCATGCGAAAATCAGCTATACAGTTTGTATGGCTCAATTCGCACTGCACTCGCACAAAAGTCGCACATGATGCATTTATTCAGCCGCATCAGGATAGGATCGCACAGTCGTTCAAACTTGTGTGCTCCGATCCTGTGTGAAATGTCAGATCGCACTGTGATATGCGTTAAAACTGGGGGTATCTTTAACATTTCATTGACACCTCCAGCAACTTGCATATGGCAGTGTCCAAAATGCTTTCATTAACATGTAAATATGTGAATAGGACAGCCATCATACATTTAGTGCTTCTTTACACAGCTTTAGACCTCGACCCCCCAACGAAAGTCTAATAAAGAATTGAACACACATTGTTGAATGTAAAAATGTTTTAGTATCAAACACTCACAGGGTTAGGGTTAGGGTTAGGGTTAGGGTTAGGGTTAGGGTTAGGGTTAGGGTGTTGGAAAGTGCTTTTCCCAAACTTGGGTACACTCTTTAACATCTGAGTGTCATAAAACTGGCATAAAATATTATATAAAAATGGGAACATCCCAATACAAACAGTAAAAAATTTTAAAATAATTATTTTTAAAATTTGGCAAGCATGTCCACAAAATCACGCATCTTTCCTTGCAATGCCGTTGCAGTCTCTTTTATTTGCTCGAGGTCTGAGCAGCATTGAAGAGCCTCACGGGTCAATTTGGCCAATGTGCAAGTATGTAATACATGATCTGGAAAATAAAATACAACGGAGTCAATGTGAATCACCTACATGAGGTCATAATATAGAAACATTTGGTGTGCAGGTAATCTTTAAATTCCTCTCGAGTTAATACCTACCCTGTTCTTATGCTCTTTTGCCCTAGGCTCTTCATCTTCCTCCTGACCTCCTCCAATGCTGTTGCTGATGATTCTGCCGGTCTCCTGAGCTTACTATATATTCATTAGGGGTGTGAACGCATGATGACGTCATTGTGAGGGCATGGTTGTAATGTATATATATTAAGATGCAGAGACCAGAGACGGGCAGAATGCACGGCAACAGCATTGGAGGAGGACAGGAGGAAGAAGAAGAGCCTAGGGCAAAAGAGCAGACAACATAAGAGCAGAAGATTGGACAGCAGAAGACTGGAGAGGAGAAGATCCAAAGAGCAGAGTGGAGAAGACCGGATGAAGATCTTTAAGAACATTTCATAAACGTCTCCTGTCGTTATTCACATACACTTCCATTTATGTGGTTAATGTGTAGGGGTACTATGTACCCCATACCCATTCACATAGTGATTGGGGTCTGGGATCTGGGGGCCACCCTTTGTTAAAGGTTGCTTCCAAAGTCCTAGGAACCCCCTGGCCGCATGACCCCCCAAAACCACCAGACAGGGTTGTGGGGATGAGGCTCTTGTCCTCCTCTACATGGGAGTAAGGTGCTTTTGGGTGTGCGGTGCAGAGGCCCCCTGGCCCAAAGCAACAAAACCCCCCCATGTTGAGGGCATGTGTCCTGCTGTGGTCCAGGGGGTGTTTGGTCCGCTTGCTCGTTCTCTTTCCTGGCCTGACAAGCTGCATGCTTGTATAAGGGTCTGGTAGGGGTTTTGGGGGTAACCCACGCTGTCTTTTTGTTGTGGGCATACCCTCAAACTCAATACCACACACAAAAGGCCTGGTTGTGAACTTGGGGGGACACCCACGGTGGGTTGTTCAATTTTTGGGTGTAGTTCCCCCTCAAAAATCTTCACAACGCAAGTGGCCCCGCAAGTCAGAGCATCCTGATCCGACTTACGGTGCGACTTCCATTCAAATAAAGAGGCTCCCATAGGGAACTAGTGTTGTAAATTGGAGGCTAAAAATAACACTGATAAAAATCATTATGAAAAAACCTACGTGGGCACACAATTGGCTCTTGGACACTTGGTCCTGGTTCCTCCACAGTTTCGGAAGTGGCTTCCATGCTGCTTGGCAAGTTGCCAGGAGATCGGGCTTCTGACCTGGCTGGGGATGCCACATCCTGGCATGATGCAACATCTGCAATGTAAATTTGCAAGGGAATACAAGAATATAAGGTTAAACAATCATTGCAAATACACATATTTCTATGATCCCACTACACAAAAATCTGTGACTACCAACCTTCTTGTTGCTCTGGTGTCTCATCACTTGTTGGCTCCACCAGGATAAGTTCAGGAATAATGTCTTCATCTACATAATACAAAACATTGGCCATATCATAAAAGTCACAAGAGGTACATTTGTTAGGACATGGTGCCCTGCTTGATAGCTCTTTTAGTAACAAATATGAAGACATGTACATGGTTATCTACGAAAAATATGGTACATTAATGTTTGACAGTGCATAGGAACCAATTACCTTTAGTGGAATCTGTGCCACCTTCTGTGCCCATGTCCTCATCTTGTTCCACAACTGCCGATGGAGCTGCCAAACCTCTCCTCCTCCTTTCCCATTGTTTGGCACGGAGTTTACGTTTTTCTCCTATTTAAAGGTTTGAATAATAATCTGTGATTAATAGGAATGTTTGCTGAGAAGATTCGTGCATGAAAGAACGTTCGTTGCAACACAATACATATATTTTTCACTATGGCTTCCTGACTTTTAATGTCATATACTAAAACATCAACAATAGATCGATCAAATCACGACATGACAACTAAAATGAGTAATCTAACTTTTTACATAGACATTATAATCTAGACATGTTAATACAACATACACAAAATTATAAAAAACATATTGCATGATTAAAAAAATAAAGAAAAAATAAAACTTACTTTTTTTCAAAATCCGATGGATTTGGGAAAGCTGATCCTGCTCACGGTGTTTCAGGTCAGACCACCGTTTCCGAATCTGATCTTTCGATCGCTCGACACCGAATTTTTTGACCAAACAGGCCACCACCTTGTCCATGATGCCATCTTTCCTGGCATTGGGCCGATCGTAATTTGCCAACTTTCCATCGTAATCCATTTTTTCTAAAATGGAGACCATCTCCACCATTTCTGGCTTTGACATGGGTGTAGCCCTTGATTTTCGGGTGGCCCAATCACTTCGGCCCCCACTAATTGAGCTCCCAGATTGTTGAGACATGGTTCCTAATTAAACAATGATTATTCCACTGCCTCAGGTGTGAGTGTCGCATGTAGGCCTGATCTTCGGCACGTACACACCCCTGCACAAGCCCGCCACTGGAGGAGGAGTTGACGCCTGCGCTGTATTTAAAGGACGCCAGATCGTTCGGCCGACGATTCGCTAGCGGACATATCGAGAGTTGGAGCACGATCGAGCGGCGAATCACGACTTTTCCCCACAAACAAAGGTACGACTCTTTTAATAGAAAGTGTGTGTTTTGGGCCCTATACAGCTTTTATTAGGAATATCTTTATTATGTGCCAAAATACATGCTATTTTAATATGTTTTGTGTTGTTTTGTGTCTTGCAGGCATATACTGTCCTGCAATATGGTGGACAATTTCACCACCCACAACTTTTTAATAAGTTTTATTGATGAGTTCAGGCAACTGCCGTGTTTGTGGCAAGTGAAGTCCGCGGATTATAAAAATCGAAAACTCAGAAAACAGGCCATGGAACATTTGGTGGCCTTCTACAAGCCCGTCTGTCCTGGGGCAAATTTTACTTATATCCGCAAAAAAATAAACAGTATTCGTACTGCCTACAGGCGGGAGTTAAAAAAAATAGAGGAGTCCACCCAGTCTGGAGCAGGGGCACGGAATGTATATGTACCACGGCTGTGGTACTTTGATAACATGCGGTTCCTGGCAGACACCATGGAATCCAGGCCGTCAATTTCTACACTGCCTTCTACTTCGGCAGAGGGCTCAGTGTCGGTAGATCCAAGCCAGGATGAGGATTTCCTGGAGGAGAGTTTTACTCAGGTATGGCATTTCACAATATATTGTCTGCTAAAATGTAATCATGTAACAAAATTATAAGCTAAACCATAATTGACCCTTTAGGTAAACGGGCATAGCAAGGGGTTGGCATGACAGGCAACCGCCAGGGGCGCAGGCCAAGGGGGGTGGGTCACAAAAACATTGGCATTGTTTTATTATTTATTTTAACAATCCACTCAGCCTGCACACCCCAGAACCCCCAGTTTGCAGGCGGATTCATGCAGGTGTAAAACATTGAGAGCAGCTTCATGCAGGTGTAAAACATTGAGAGCTGCTTCATGCAGGTGTAAAACATTGAGAGCAGCTGAGCCAAAAGACCAGGAGACTGAGACTGCCTCTCACTGCATCCCCAGCACCCCTCCGGTCTTACAAACACTGCTGCATCCCCAGCACACCTCTGGTCCTAAGAAACACTGCTGTAGCCTCAGCATTCCTCTGGCTCAACCTTTTTTAATACAAAACTAACAGCTCCTGCAAATGATCCATCCATCCTTGCTTCCATGTCTCTGGTCTCTCACTCTGGGTCAGCAAGGCAGGTGGCTTCCTTATTCATGTTTCCCTGCACTGCTTCACCCTCAATGCCCTACATCAAGTCCTCTGCAAGTTCAGGCCCCTCTCTCTCTGCAACCCCCTCCTCTCTCTCTCACACCCCCTCTTTCTCTCCCTCTCTCTATCTCTCAACCCTCTCTTTCTTTTTCACACCTGAGACAATGATTGCCCACTAGAGAGCTCTACACTGGGCAAACAAGGGGCAAATTAGAAACTTTTAATGCCCTTTAATTTTTTTTTGGGGGGGTGGGTTACAGTTTTACATTGATCTTGGGGGGGGGGGGGGTTGTTGCCAAATACAGCTCCTCAACAAGGGCACTGGAGACCCTAGATACGCCACTGTATGTAAAGTCTGCTATTTGTTCACAATAATATAACAAACATGCATTTTTATATACACTATAACATTCTAATCAATTGTTCATTTCATCAACAGGGAAGTGTCACTGAGGAGGAGCCAGGTTGCAGCCAGGAGCCTGGGGAGCCTGTGGAGCCTGAGGAGCCTGCGGAACTCTTTCCACCACCACCTCCTCCTGCCAAACGGAGGCAAAAGAGGAAGCACGTGGATGACATCACCGACGAGTTTATCCAGGAGGCCACCATAGCCCTCCGTAGGAAACCGGAGGCCAATGAGTCCTTCGGGAATATGACTGCCAAAATCCTGGATAAGGTGGACCTCAGGCAGTGTCAGTATGCCAGAAAAATTATTCTGGATGTGCTGCAAAACGCAGAAAACGGCATACTTACTGAGCACAGCCACGCATGCCAGGAGCACCCGTGCCCTCCACCTCCACCTCCACCTCCACCTCCACAACACCCACCACCTCGCCAAATGCCACATGGCCAGTGGCAATATGGCCAGCAGGATCCAAACCTGCCCTCATGGCAACCTGATTTCAGTTACCAGCAACTTTAATTTGTGTAACCCCCTATTATTTATTTTACCCCTGTTTGCCAGTTTCTAGTTTAATTTTGTCCAAATGGACCTTTTTTATGTTTAGTTTATTATACAGAAAGTATTGATGTTTGCTTTGTTTTTTTTTTGCTGAGATCCAAAAAATAAAGAAAATTTAAAATAAAAAATGGCCTATCTGAATTTGTTAACATGTTTAATATTGTGCATAACCTGAAAAATATGTTTTAGACATTAATTCATACAAGAATAAAGGGTCATATCAATAGTTAGATCTTTGGTGTGAAAATACAAAAATAATGGTGAAGAGTTCAAATTATTTAATTCTAAAATTTGATAGAACAGATAGAATAGACAAACATTATCTTCATCATAACAGAACACATGCCTTTTTATTAGAAAAGTATGGCATTATGAGCAGCATCTTCCTTCTTCTCACATTTATCAAGATGAGCATGTGCTCCGCATTTCACCTATTTCTTGGACTTCCGCGAGCCGAAAGTTCTTTCTGAATAAAATGTTGAGTTTACTAGAGAAAATTCTTCCGGGAACTCATTTGGTTTGATCATGCGTGTTGGGATTTGTAGCTGTGTGTCGGCAGAATTGTGTACTGACAGGCGAACAATCGTCCGTTCTGGTGTCGGCATACAAATATTTTCATGTTTGCAAGAAAGACTTTTGTCCGCGGATTGTGCGCAGACATCTGTCGGAGGCACCATACTAACACGCGTACAATCGGCAGATCCTTCGTCCACCGACGTTTGTATGCCGACGATCGGTACGTGTGTACGGGCCTTTACACCACGCAAGGAAACCAGCTCCAAGGGTGATTGGCCAAAGACGAAGAGTCTATCTCAAGTCTTTTCTTTATAAATAGGGTAGCATGCAAATTTAACCTTGTAATTGATCCAGAACGTGTAGATTGTTCTATAAGCCAGAACATACTGGGGTAGATTTACTAAATCTGGTGCACTCAGAATCTGTTGCAGCTGTGCATGGTAGCCAATCAGCTTCTAACTTCAGCTTGTTCAATTAACCACTTCCTGCAAAAGTGGTTGTACCGGGGTGATGCCTGCAGCTAAAGGCATTACCCTGGTACCGTTGTTTAGAGCCGGTGGTTCGCTCTCTGGTGATAACAACCGATGCAGCTCAGCCATTATCGCAAGGAGCGGAAGGGGACATCCTGCTGATCTGCCCGGGTCTGCAATCCCACCGTGGGCTGGTCATAGTCCCAAATGTAGCTGAATTTGGCTTTGATTGGGTCTCTGATGAAGTAGCCCCTCACAACGTCACTTCTGGTTTACTCGGCGATTTAAAAAAAAAAAAAATGACCAAATTCAAAAACGCAGATTTTGAATACTTTTTTAAGTCTTTTAGACCCCAGATCCCTCCATTAAGAGTACCTGTCACTGCCTATTACTGTCACAAGGGATGTTTACAAGGTTTACATTCCTTGTGACGGCAATAAAAGTGATCAGATTTTTTTTAAAGTGCTTCCGTACCCGTGTGCTTGCGCACCAAAGAAAATGCATACATAAGTCGCGCCCGCAAATGTAAACTGTGTTCAAATCTCACATATGAGGTATCGCCAGGATCATAAGAGTGAGAGCAATTATTCTAGCAAAAAACCTCCTCTGTAACTCTAAACTGGTAACCATCAAAATTTTTTAAAGCGTTGCCTATGGAGATTTTTAAGTACCGTAGTTTGTTGCCATTCCACTAGTGTGCGCAATTTTAAACGGTAACATGTTAGGTATCTATCATCTTTCACAATATAGAAAAAAAATGGGCTAACTTTACTGTTTAGTTTTTTTTTTTTAATTCAGTGAAGTGTATTTTCCAAAAAACAAATGCGTTTGAAAGACAGCTGCGCAAATATCGTGTGACATAAAATATTGCAACAACCACCATTTTATTCTCCAGAGTCTTTGCTAAAAAAAAAAATATATATATATATAATGTTTGGGTGGTTTTAAGTCATTTTCTAGCAAAATATACTGATTTTAAATAAGAAATAGGCTTGGTCCTTAAGTGGTTAAGCTTTGATAACAAAACCTGGAAACTGATCGGTTTCTATGCAAAGCTGCACCAGATTTTGCACTCTCCAATTTTAGTAAATAACCCCAATTGTTTTGCATCTTATGACTGAAGATAAACTGTATATTCCCTCTGATCTAAGAAAATGAGTGGTGACTGCAGAAAAAGCCCTTGTATGAGACAATCTCTCCCCCACACTGATTTTTCATTTGCAAGGTCTTGAGGATTCTTTTGACAGCTTATCTGCAGCCACAAGCCTACAGGATCAGAGATTCATCAGCAGTGTTGTTTTTAACTCCTCAATGTCCAGGCCCCAAGATGTCTATTCCAATTCCCAATTTGAATATTTTGTTATTTCACCTTCTTCATGTAGTGTTGTATCTCCCCTTCAAAATGACGCATAGCTGATCCTTAAAGAATCAGCCTTCTCATGATTGCGCCATTTGTTGTGCTGGATGATGGCATTTTTCTGCTAGAGAGCTAGGCTTTATCATAATAATTTTCCATTGTCCTCAGCTACTTAAGCCTGGTACGCACTATAAAAAAAAAATGTCAGCTCTGGTCCGACATTAGTACAGCGATCTCCCCCACTGAGCTGTTTTGTTCTGACAGGGGGACGGCCCCCTCACCAGAACACTCCGATCAGCGCTCTCAGCCATTGGCTGGCTGCTGGTTTTCTAGCATGCACATCTGACAGAAGGCAGCCAAACAGCCAGGTTCTGTTGGAACGCCTGGCATACACATGGGCCGAATGTCGGACGTTTTTTATTGAACCAGCCAATGTCTCCCAACACTCGGCCCATGTGTATGGGGATTAACTATAACCAGTTGAAGGGGTTGTGGTCAGTAATAAATTCATGACCATAGAATTAGTGATTAGTGATCAGCTTTTGTAAGGTCTGTACAATTGCCAAGCACTTTTTCTCTATTGCGGTGTAGGTTACTTCCATGGGCAGCAGCTTTCAAGACTTTAGAATATTCACTATTGCTGGGACCACTGGAACAACATTCTGCTTTTTTCAGGGCTCTTTGTTGAGATTGCAGGGTCTGCAGACCCATCTCCCATACAACAGCCCAAAAGGAGGGTTCAGTCTTCGCCTGGTTCACCTCACGGTAGGCAAAGAACATGTGGGGTGGCCCCTTTGCCTGTCCCTTTACTGAGAGTCCATAAACACTATTAATTAACATCTACCTATTGGTCTATGGTTAATAGGATTGCCTGTGATATGCCTCACCTGCATCTTCCTGCAATCACATTGCATTAGGTGAAACATAAGTTGTGTGCCACAATCAGTAAAGATCTGACCCTGCCTGTCACTTAGGAGATGTTTACACAAGCGGGCGGATCTCCACACTCGATTCCCAGACGATCGGGGAAGAGCGGCGGTGATCACCGCCGCTCCTCCCCTGGCCCGACTCCCGCTGTGATTGAAAACAGCGGGAGCGAGCATCTGGCGGGGCGCGCGCGCCGCCCACAAGGGGAGGAGTCCAGCGATGTAGGTCTACGTCGCTGGACGATAGCGAGCCACATTGCCGCAGTAGCAGCAATGTGAGCAGACATCAAGTGGTTAACCTCTTCACACTTTGGATGTACTGGACATGTCCAAAGAGCTGTAAAGGTTAAAAGCACACATCACAGCAGAAACAGCATGCTTTCAGGTTCTCTTTGCCTGATTATGTGTATACTTCAGCTTGAGCTACTGAGCTCTGTAAACAACAGGTTTATTTTAACATAATATTAGAGGAAAATATGTAAAATGCAACCTAGAACTCCACCTATTTGCTTAATATAATGTATAACTGTTAGGTATTCATATGCAATATTTCATACATTACTTCACAACCTAATTTAAAAACAAAATAGTAGTGACCATAATAAATAAATTAAGAAATATATGTACAAAACCATTATATATTCCCCTTTATGTGTCATGTATAAAAATAACTGTAATGGTAATGGAAAAGCTTGCACAGTTAAAAAGATTATATTTTACAAAGAAAAGTATTAATACTTACCCCTGCTGAGCTCCATTGCCTTCAAGATATGGGTTTGCTGAAGAATCTTCCATATCTTGCATACTTCTTCATGCCCCTCTTGATACCAATAAAGTTAAAGCAGTGCTCTACTCCCCCACCCACCCATGTTTTTTTTCCCACCTGCATGTAGTGCTGTTGTTCTTTTCAAAGTACAAATCCAGTATTGTCTCACTGGGACCCATTGTTTGGGCACCACACAGTGGGTCCTGTGCCACCACTTTGGACTTCTTCAGCTGTCTACCGCTTTTGGGTGCAGGCAGCTAACTACCATGACCTCTCCACTTAGCTGCCCACTCGACCTATCTGTGTGCCAATCCTGCAGACTCCTAGGAGATGTGATGTAAGTATTCCATAAGGCTACAGGACCAGGTACATTTTATTCAGGCCTAGGATATAATGGCAGTGGGGGGCAGGCCTAAATATATAAAATGACTGGAAAAAATATTTTCTGAAATTATGCTTTGGTGGGAATTAAAAATGGAACTAACTCCATTTTGGGAGTTAAGTTCTGCTATAAATTAAAAAAAATAACAAAAAATTTTTTTGTTATAAAGTTTAAAGACAAAATAAAAAGAACCACAAAAAATCCTCCCCCAGCTCTTATGCAGCTGAGAACAGAGGGGATGTGATCACTTATAAAAGAAAGGGAAGAAAGGTATTTATAATGTTTTACAACATTGTTTACAATCACTTTAATGCCTTGTTCACACGATCAGATAATCGTTAAAAAAAAATCGCTTTCGAATTGATTGCATGATAATCTTATCGTTAGTACACAGCTTTCGACAGCCGATCACGACATTTTGTCCAAAAAATCCGAAGGGACAAACACGAAAACATTTGTCGTTTAATCAGTACAGTATGTGTTCACTAAAAATCGCTAGACAAACACCACGCATGATCAGAAACACGAAAATAACCCGGAAAAGGCCTGGCTGCCATTGTTTTTGTTTTGCACTATCCGATACATAGCTACACAACCAGGAAGCTTTTCCAGAATCGTACGGAAAATAAAATCATACGTTTAGTACACATTGTTGATTTCGATACTAATATCATGCTACAAACTGCGAACAATAAGTCGTCTGATCGTGTGTACAAGGCATTAGTATCACTGTGTACACCAAAGATAATTGCAATACTTCTAGGGCTAGCATTATACATACATGTAAACATACAAAAGATTCAGTAGCAATTCTAAAATGGAAGGGAATTTGATTGTGTTGGGGTGAATAAGAAAGTAACTAATGGTACCTACATCCCAATTTAGTTGTCTATTGTACAAAAAGGACTAGAAAGTCCAAAGAGGGAAAAAGGAGGGGAGGGAGGGGGAAACTGGAACAGGAGAGGAACCAGGGAGGGGTAGGGGAGGAGGGGGATGGAAAACCAGGGGGAGGGAGTGGGGGCTGTGGGGACTTTAATGGTACCGTAAAAAATTATATAGAAATAGAGTTAAAACATGCTATTAATTTTATTTATCAAAAAGACATAAAACAACAAACATGACAATCAATTTTATATCCACATATAATTAATATTCTAAAATTATTATTTTTTTTATCATTTCATGGGTGCACGCAATTTTTTAAAGCGTAACTCCATTTTTTTTTAGAAAAAAAAAAAATTCCCTCTGGGTGATCTATGTACATTACAAGGATTGTAACAAACTTTGTTACAGATTCCTTCCTTTTTGTTATTCTGAAGAAATCCCTGTTTGTTCCTCTGTGCCCCGGTTCTAAGTAAGTCTTATGGGAGTGTTTTCATAATTATCAACCAGCTGCTGCAGAATCAGGGCTTCAATGAGGAAAGTTGCAGGGTCTGCACCCCTTTAGATGTTTTTTTCCTATTGGGAATATTTTACCAAAAATGACATTTTTGTTGCAAAGGATGCCACAAATCTGACTTCTATCTTAGTGTAAACTTCTGGGAAAATCAGTGATCCAATCACACAAGCAGGAAATGATGTTTCTGGGGGGTTGTGTATACATTCTGTGTACAGAACACCTTCGGGTAGCCATATTGCATTGCACTTTATAGAAAATTACAGAGCTGCAGATTAAAAAGGAAAGGTTTAATAACATTCAGTTACAATATGACTTGTGTCGCAATTGTATGTAGCAGGATTCCTAGCCGTTTTGCTGGTTATGGGTCCGCCAGGCAAGGTTGCTGTTAGAAATCGCGGGGCCCCGTACAGACTACCTGGCAGGGCCCCCCCAAGAAAATATTAAAGATATATTTAGCTAAAATTCCAACAAAATCACTATTAGCAGACACAAATATAACATAACTTACATAATTCCTGCTAAATCTAAAAAAAAAAAACTATGTTAAATAAAAAAGAAGATTAGATGAGAAAAATATACAGGTTGGGCAGTTGGAGCTCAGTGATCAGAGAGACAGAGACAGAGAAACAAAGTTACAATTTACAAATAAACTCCTGAGCAGAGATAAGTGCTGGGAGGGGGGCCCACACAAGGGAGGGGGATTAGTGAGGGACAACTGTCTATTTCTCAACAGATAAAAGCTGATAGCAGGGAGAGGGACAGATCAGATTCAGGTGCTGGAGGAAGATTTCTGTATTTGTTGTCCATCACTAATCCCCCTCTCTGTGTGGGCCCCCCTGTGTGCTCGGGCCCCCTACAAGAGGGCTGGTGGTCCCCCCCATCAGCGGCTCTGCCGCCAGGGTTACAGCTAACAACAACAGCACATTTAAGCATGTTCTCCAAGTGTGAGCACTGAGACAAGGAACAGTCCAGTATCTTTGGGTTTTTTATGTTTATTGTGAACTTGGATGGGAGAAGGGATGTGTGGGATACTCCTCTGGCTCAACTATGCACAATTTTAGTAGGACAACTGAAAAACGCCTATTAGCGCTGACATGACGCTGGCTGGATGCCGGTCAGTGCCGGATGACGCTGGTTAACGCTGACTTACTGTCTATTAACGCTGAACTGACTTCTGACATTTTCATGTGGTACAAAGTCCTAGGTAAAGCTTCCTTTTCCCCTCTTCACTGAGGTAGCTACTTGTAAGACTGCTGCATTGCTTAACACTTCAGGGCCCGCACCGGCACCTTCTTTCTCACACACACACTTATCTGCAGGGCTTAAGCACTGGCACCCCCTTTCCAAGCCCCCTTTACTGGTAAGCTGGCTCCTGGATCCCTCCGACCCTCTGGAGTGGTCCCCTATCCTAGGCAGACCCCTGGGCAGTTTACAGTACTCACGACACTGCTTTCCAGGAAACCTCTGCCCGGCTGCTCCACTCAGTCCACAGCACACTGGATCCCTCTCTGCAGCTCAGCTCAACCTTCTCTCCTTCAGGCCGACCGCCAAGGACACCTTCACTACCTCTGACAGAAGGAGATACAGCCGTCACCCTCCTCCTGGGACTCTGCTTCCTGCCAAAGACACCCTGTCATGGGCTCCCCTCAGACTTATACCCCTTCCCAGTATGCATTGCGGCAGATTCTGCCCTCTGGGATAGATACAAGCCCTGGTGTGCTATTGGCCACTCATTGGACACAGTGGGGAGACTCCCCAAGCTCAACAGGCACACCTGGAAACACATGACAGCCTAGCTGAATAATCAGGCCCCCCTGATAAGCAGGCAGGGCCCCCCTTATAGGTTTTCCTAGCACCTACCGAGGAGGGTGCTACATGTATATGCTACATATTTTTTTGCCCCCTTGAAAGTGGAGTTACCCTTTAAGCTTGACAGATTTGTTATTGTTTTGTTTATCACAACGTCATACTTTACATTTCAGGGGAAAATGGATATTATATTGTGTTTCTGTGCATTAAAATTATTTTGAGTGTATTTTTTACTGTAAACATACGTTTAATAAACAGTAGCACCGTTATTGCCTGACATAAAATGCAACGACTACCATTTAATTTTACAGGGTCTCTGCTTTCAGCCCTGTTTTAGGTAATCTTTAGACATAAAATATGCATTTTAACATGTGGGCAATCAACAAAAAAGTGGCCATGACAGCAAAGGGGTTAAGGGTAACTTATACTGAGATAAATAAAAGGGCTACTAATACTGACTTGAAAATGCTAGTTCCTTAGCTATTTTTGGCATCAATACTTTCTGGGTCACTGACCTGGACCAAGCTTGTAGAGATGGAGTCAAGGTAATCAGACTTGTATAATTGTCAGCGCCTAAAAAAGTGCTGAGATCTTTGGATCAACATACAGTATAAGTCAAGGAAAAAATGTTATGTATTTTCCCTGTACAGGTTTCCTTTAAGGGCACGGAAGAAATACCATACACTGCTGTAAACTAATAGCACCTGGCATATTATGTTTAAGGGGCATACAATATTATTTTCCTAAAGCTCAGTTATCATTCTATGTAGGGTAGAGATCATTCCAGGAACTGCTTTGTGGTGTGGTGCTCACTTGTGATGACAAAACCATTACTCACATGGGGAACACAATTGAAAACTAAGACAAAATGTAGTGTTGTTGTATGGGTCTGGCAATTTTCTTTTAAAGTGGTTTTCTTTGAAAGTGGAAATCATTTCATCCATAGCCTCTGGTGAAAATGTTTGATCTATGCATGCAGACACGTTAAGATTTAAGTCCACAAAGAATTAGTCAGCTTCATTCTATCCTGCTGCAGTGTTCTTATATCTTGTGATCCCAACATTGAATTCTTTGATTTGCCAATCTCCTCTAATTACTCTTTTATACATCATCATAACCAAAAAAAAAAAAAAAATGTATACATACAAAAGATTCAGGAATGAAAATCCATTCTCCCAGTGGATTTCATGTGCACATTCATAAAAAAGTCGAGTCTGCATCATAGAAGTAGTGAATGAACATATAATTAGTCATCAGAGATTTCAAAACATTCAAGGTTATTTAGAAACCACTAACTGATAAAATGGTGAATGTAAAAGAGAGAGAATATAGTATAATAAATAATTAAAACGGAAGGAAGCAGAAAAGTTAAAACATTGAGAGCAGGCACGCTCTTTATTGCTGAAAACACACACCATGTCTCTTCTGCAATAAAACACACTTACCTGCCTGATCCCCAACTTCTTTGGAATGTACATTGAGCTTCATATGTGTGTGCAGTTTAATGTACATTCTTGACAGACTTGGTACCAGATTGAATGAACTGCCATAAGCATGCACAGGAGTTACATCATTCTGGCTTGATAACTCAAGAGACCCGAAGATCCCAAGTTTCGAAAATGGCCAGTAATTAAATAGAAGTCACCACATCCCTTAATATTGATGAAGATCCAAAACCAAGATAAACATTGTTTGGGCTTTAAAAGTACCATAAGAGACAACAACTTTATAATAAAATAGATATCTAATAACAACAAAGTTAAAATAAATATGGATCAAAACATAGATCCTAAAATGGCATACAATTTTTTTTCCTTATCATAGGTATATGTCAGATGGTACACAAAATTGAATGAATGCTTGTTGCAATTTCCTACATTGATTTTGCTCTTTGATCAGCCTATTGTACCGTCCAATTCCCACACAAGGTATGAAGGTAAAAGGTTTTTACATTTAATGCATTATATACCTTCCCTGTGCAGCTACCCCCCCTCCCCCCCAGCCCCCTCTCATACTTACCTGAGCCCAATCTTTATCCAGCGCTGTGCCTGAGAGCAGCAGGTCTATCCACTCTCTCCCTCAACACTGGGAAGATTGATAACAGTGGAAGCTATTGGATCATGCTGCTGTAAATCAAATATAATTGAAGAGGGAGCAGGGGGAGGGGCCGACCCCCACTGTCTGTGTGTATAGACGCATGCAGTGGGGCTTGGGAGCAAGCCTGCATGAGTGTTCCTATAGGAAGTGGCTTCTTTTGGGGGCAATTGCCAAAGACGAGGAGCCAGGAATGCTGATGGGGGACCCGAGAAGAGGAGGATCAGGGCTGCTCTGTGTAAAACCATTGCACTTAGCAGGTGAGTATACCATGTTTGTTATTTTTGTTTTTTAATTTTACCCTTTAGAATTGCTTTAATTGAAGTTACATTTATGCACATTTATTTATATATATATATATATATATATATATATATATATATATATATATATATATATATATGACAGTTATCTTATACTTACCTGATACTTACTTATATGGTACCTTTTACATTTTTTCCCTTGGTTTTGGACTTTTACCCAGAAAAAGACAGGACAAAGATGTTGGTTCTGGCAAGGGAGCAAGGTGAGGTGAGTTTACTTAAAGTGGAATTGCAGCCTAGACCTAGCTAATTTAAAAAAGGCTCCCACCCAGCCTCTAACATCTATACTATCTACCATGTAAAAGGAAGATGCTTATACTTACCCATTCTTATGGCGCTCTGATTATGTGATCTCCCCAACAGTCAGCTTATATAGGCTTACTATGGGGCATCTGTTGTTGGCTGTCCCTCCTCTTCCCTGAAGCTGGACACTGGGAAATGATTATGTGACTGGACATAGGTAAGTATATACAGTGGCATAGCGTGGGTTGTCAGTGCCCAGTGCAAAGGAAGTAAATTGCGCCCTCTAACCTGTGAAATTTTTTAGCGCTCCCTGGCCCATTCCACTAGTAAAGTATTAAACCCTTTATGATACATTTACAGAGAGACAGGAAGAGAAAAGAGAGACTCTCTATGGCACTTCAAATCCCACCATAGTAGGCTCAAATTCCTTAGCTCAGCATACACAGCATGGGGAGATATCCATCACTGTGTCACTATAACCTGTCAGCCTTTCTCCATTACCCCACTCCCTGCCACCCACCACCTGCACCATGCCCCTCCCCGCTCCCCCTCTACATCAGTGTTCTGACCCCCTCCTCCTTTCCCTCCCTCTTTCCCTCCCTCTGTCATCTGTCCTCCAGCACAAGCTTCCATCCTCTGTCCTCCCATCTCTGGCCGACTCCCTCACTAACAGAAAGGCTGACAGGTTCCCCGGCCTGACCTTAGACTTTATTAGACTTTATGAGACTCAATTCCCTTTGTGGGCAGGGGGCTGCAGAAGCTGGAGGAGGTTGGTGGAGTGGAGCACTAGGTGGAGGAGGAAGTTACATCTTTTTCCACTCTGAATGCTGTGGCTTCTGCATTACTCACTGGTCGCTAGAAGCCAGATGGTCCTAGCAACCAATATTTCAACAGCGGCAGAACTTGCACTGCCCAAGCCCCCTACCAATGTATCTGCTATATCGGTTTGGTCTCATTTGTGTTTGCAATAAGCACCACATCATTTTGTCTTATATAGAGTTCAGAACAAGAAAAGACCCCCCTTGTCACGTACCTGATCCGAGGCCGAGATGCAGAGAGGGCTCCCCTTGCGGCTGAGTGCGGCACACCCCTGGGGTTGAGACAGAGGGTGTAGCGCCCACAGAAGCACTGGTTGCCAGCAGGGTCCTGATGGTAGACAGGCGGTCTCTAGCAGAGTGCTGGGCAGGAATACACCGGACAGTCCGAGGAGGAACCAGGAACAACCAGGCAGTAGGTGTAAGACCGGCCGGGGGTCAAACACAGGGCTCGGCAGGAAGCTTCAACAGGTGCAAGCCAAAGGTATAGCAGGAAGGCCAGAAGCAGACAAGTCCGTGGGAAAGCCAAGATCAGGTACTGGAGGGCAGGTAGACAGGAAGCAAGTCCGTGAGCCAAGCCAAGATCAGATAACGGGAGAGCCAAACTTGAGCAGGGATGGTCAGACGAAGCCAAGGGTCAAAGCCAGGAGAGAGAGCAGACAGGTCAGGAACAAGCTGGGTCAAACTGGAATCCAGGAAGTAGCAATGCTCAGGAAACAGGAAGAGCTGAAGACAATCCAGCAATCTGATGGGCTGAGCAGAGTCCCTTTTATAGGCCAGTGAATAAGTCTATGGCCTGAGTCCATTGCGGCCATGGGAAGTACTGGCAAAGTTGCCAGTTGCAGCACAGCCATTTCACTGACACCCCTCTTGGGTGGCGGGATTTTAAAGGCCAAGAGAATAGGCCAGTGAATTAGTCTATGGCCTGAGTCCATTGTGTCCATGGGAAGTACTGGCAAAGTTGCCAGTTGCAGCACAGCCATTTCACTGACACCCCTCTTGGGTGGCGGGATTTTTTTTATAAATCATGTTAAAATCACATAGACAATGTGAACAAATATCAAAAAAGACATAATATACAAGATATTCACCCAAAAATATGGTGTAGAAAAACAAATCCTAGTTACAACAAATTTAATGATGCACACGTATCCAACACTTTTCGGCAAATACCCTTCATCAGGGGTGTAGGCATAGGAAATACTGTGCGCACATGAATTTTCTGTAATAGAGAATACAATGCAAATAAAAAAATGCACAAAACATACAGATGTTAAATAACATAATAATTACTGAAGAAACATGTTGCCATTGTATAAATTAAGTGGGTACATACCATATAAATGGAACCACTGACATATCAGTGGGATGGGAAGACCCAATGGTATATTGGTAAACAAAACAGAAAACCAAAAAAGAAAAGCCTGAGTACAGATGAACAGACATGAAAATATGGTTCCGGTTGTCTCCACACTGGTCTATAAAAGAACCCATAAATAGAATAGGAGGTCAGTAAGAAGGTCCAAAGAGACATAGTAGCAATGTACAGCCACAGATACAATGGCACATCTCAATGTAAATCAGGGATGGGCGTGTATACAAGTCTGTAGGCAGTTTTGGTAGTAAGCAGACATATATCTTAATGGACCACAGCTAGTAGAAGGTCAAAAAAGGCACAGACAGCAAGGAATGGCAGTTGCCAGAGGCACCCAAAGGTTCTCCAGAAAAGCATTGCTTCATGGGCTTGTACACTGCACGGCCATATAGCACTACAATACGATCAAGGTGAGAGGCTTGGATCTCTGGTGGCGGTGGAGTGAAGCACAATATTATGTATTAATCACTTCTGTGGTGGCCATTACTTTGAGGATTGGAATGCACTTATATATTTACGGACATTTTAATTGTATTATTTGACTGTATGCACATATTGATTTATGGACACATATTGATTCTTTGATTTTTTTGATATTGGGAAGCACTTATGATTTAAGGTCATTGAGTTTGCTTATTGTCTACACATATTGTTATTATACACCTAGATTGATTTTTTCGACATATTCACCATTTATTTTTCTGGCGCAGCATCTGTTTGTTTTTCAATTAGACCAGTAGGCCATGGAGCGCACTTCGCTACCCTAACAGAATAGGGGGCAGGGTCATGCGCTCCACAGCCTCCGATGCAGATAGGCAGCACACAGAGGGAGGCAGGCCTAGAATGAATCCACAGCTATCCCCAATGCGCTGCACAATTACAGGGGGAAAAAGAACGAGGGGAAGGGGGGGGGGGGGGGACACAGCCTGAGGCTCGGTGGCCCCAAAACCCCCACCACCCCGCACCCACCCAAAAACTCCGGGACCAATGGTAAAGAAGCGAAAGAAAAAGGAAAGAAAAAATAAATGAAAATAATAAGTGATTGATGAGTAATTGTCTATATAGAGTTCAGCAGCATGTAACACAGTTGAGGGGTCAGTAGTATGTATTTCAGAGTGCAGGGGCCTGTAGAAAGCAACACAGAGTTTAGGGGTTGTTGTATGTATTGCAGAGTTCAGAGGCCAGAAGTAAGAAACGCACAGTGCAGAGGTCAGTAGTACGTTATGCACAGTGCAGGTTTATAAATAACATGGAGTGCAGGGTTCAGGAGTAAGTCACAGAAGGATTTTATCTGCAGGGATCAGTAGTGTTTAAAGGGGTTGTAAAGTCTCATGGTTTTTCACCTTAATTTGGGTAAAAAACATTCTGTGCTTCAGCTGCCCCCCAGACCCCTACCCTCCCCATTTTTCCTACCTGAGCCTGATCATTCCAGTGATGAGAACGAGCCCAGCAGCACCAGCCACTGTCTTGGGTCCACATTGGACAGATTCATTGCAGCAGGAGCCATTGGCTCTCGCTGCTGTCAATCAAATCCAGTGACATGGAAGCGGAAGGGGACCAGGCCAAGTCCTGCTGTCTGTCAATGGATGCAGCAGCGGGACTCGTGAGCACACCTGCATGGGTGCCCCCATGGAAAACAGCTCTCTTTGGGGGCACCCAATGAAGATGAGGAGCCCAGAAAAAGAGGATCGGGGCTGCTCTGTGCAAAACCCTTGCACAGAGCAGGTAAGAATAACATGTTTGTTATTTGAAAAAAAAACAAACAAACAAACCTTTACAATCACTTTAATGGGGAGTGCAGAAATACCACCCAGTTGGTATGCGCTTTGCAGTTTACACTATGGTCCCCAGCTAGCATAAGCTAAGCAGTAATGAACTCTGAAAATTATAGCCCCCAGTTCATAAGAGCCTTATGTACTGTTACATTCAGCTTGCATGAATTACAATGTGCAATCAGTGGTACTAAATTACTAAATTGTTACCACTAGCGGCACCGAGCAGTATGAATCACCCTTGCTGCTAGGATAGCCCCGTAATGTGTGGCAACTTATTCTTGGTGACCTATTCCCTTGTATAGGAATTAGACCCTGGCCCCCGGACAGCCATGAATAACACTGAGATAATGCTGGTTGTTTTGATAAACGGAACATGAAGGAATAGCGGGGGTGAAGCAGCATACAGTAGTGGTGTTACCTCGCTCAGAAGCCAAGATTGTGATCTACAGACCTGCTACAGAACATCCGCCCACTACTTTTGAGAAGCACAGATTGAGTTAAGCCCCAGCCTCCTCTGATCCTTATTGGTCAGTCTGTTCTCGTCATGGCACCCTATAAGGGGTGGCTGAACGCCTCCCTTTTACCATGGCGATGGACGCTCAGCAATAGGGAATCCCCGAACCCTGATCATGCGGCAACTGTAGTGGAGCCTGAGACCATAGTAATAGGAGAAAGTCCTGATCGAGTCACACCTCAGGGAGCTTTTTCTTACATGGTAACTAAATCAATGCCTCATTTACTTGTCCAGGCTTAGGCTGGGGCATTTCTGTGCCCCTCTAAATGTTGCACCTGGGGCGACGTCACCGGCTTCCCCCCATACTACGCAACGAGTATTTAAATCTGCTTTCTACAGGGTAGTTAGCATAGGAGTTAGGAGGGGGTGGGAACAGTTTTAAGCTCAGTTAGATCTAGGCTGGAGTTCAACTTTAAGTTTAAAAACACTGTATGCAGTGAGTGATTTGCCAAAGGAGTATTTTTTTCAATTAGCTATGAGAATTCATTCTAAGATCAAAATTTAATTGCAAGTAGAGGAACCTCCCCTGTAAATGCATAACATAGCAAGCATAGGTTCACTGGGATTATTTTACTACAATAGTGTATAGTTCTAAAGAAATATATTTTAAACAAAATTATATGCTTGACTCTTCAGATTAGGAGTTAAAATGAACCTCTCTATTCTCTCATATGTAAACAGAGTGTTACCTTCAGAATCTACTTCATCAGCTGTCTCAAATACACTTCTCAAAACATACAGCCTAAAGTTGGACATGCACCAGTAGAATTTCATTTGAAAAAATAAGTTCTCGAGACATTTGCTTTTCTAATAGTTAATGGGGCCAAAGAATGATTATTTTTCAACCACAGTGATGAAAATCAAAAAGAAAGAGATTGAATTTTTTTCTTGAATGAGAGTAATTCTTACTTTCTTTTGCCAAAATCATACTTTTAATGGGCAAGTGCATCCCGAAATTGAACTAAGAAATCCAAATATTGGCATAGCAATCAGTTTTTCAGGGTTTTCACAGAATAGCCTGTCTAAAAGGCAGGTTGGCAGCACCCACTGTAGGAATTAGCTGTCTCTCTATGGGATGGAATAGAGCACAATTTTGTTATTTACAATAGTGAGTGGTAATGAGCGAAACCAAGCAAAGTTAATTTCACTGGACGTTTGTTGAATCAATGAAACAAAATCCACAAAATCTGAACCTAGCACCTGAATCCCATTAAAGCCTATAGAAACCAAATCTTATTTTTTTTTCCTGGCCCTCTTAAGGCCAATTTGTAAACTTCAATCACGGCCAACAACTCTCAGACAATCCGCTGTCAAAAAAACATCTCACTTATGGCAACCCTGCTCCGTTAGGCTATGCCCAATATCCAACAAATTTTTACAATATACTCCAGAGACATGCTGGTAGGTTAATTGGCTCCTCTCTAAAATGGCCCTAGTATGTGTATGTATGAATGGGAGTTAGGGACCTTAGATTGTAAGCTCCTTGAGGACAGGGACTGATGTGAATGTACACTGTGTATATAAAGCACTGTGTAAATTGACGGCGCTATATACAGTGGGTACGGAAAGTATTCAGACCCCCTTAAATGTTTCACTCTTTGTTATATTGCAGCCATTTGCTAAAATCATTTAGGTTCATTCTTCTTCCTCATGAATGTACACATAGCACCCCATACTGACAGAAAAACACAGAATTGTTGACATTGTTGCAGATTTATTAAGAAAGAAAAACTGAAATATCACATGGTCCTAAGTATTCAGACCCTTTGCTCAGTATTTAGTAGAAGCCCCCTTTTGATCTAATACAGCCAGGAGTCTTTTGGGGAAAGATGCAACAAGTCTTTCACACCTGAATTTGGGGATCCTCTGCCATTCCTCCTTGCAGATCCTCTCCAGTTCTGTCAGGTTGGATGGTAAACGTTGGTGGACAGCCATTTCTAGGTCTCTCCAGAGATGCTCAATTGGGTTTAAGTCAGGGCTCTGGCTGGGCCATTCAAGAACAGTCACGGAGTTGTTGTGAAGCCACTCCTTCGTTATTTTAGCTGTGTGCTTAGGGTCATTGTCTTGTTGGAAGGTAAACCTTCGGCCCAGTCTGAGGTCCAGAGCACTCTGGAGAAGGTTTTTGTCCAGGATATCCCTGTACTTGGCCGCATTCATCTTTCCCTCGATTGCAACCAGTCGTCCTGTCCCTGCAGCTGAAAAACACCCCCACAGCATGATGCTGCCACCACCATGCTTCACTGTTGGGACTGTATTGGACAGGTGATGAGCAGTGCCTGTTTTTCTCCACACACACCGCTTAGAATTAAGGCCAAAAAGTTATATTTTGGTCTCATCAGACCAGAGAATCTTATTTCTCACCATCTTGGAGTCCTTCAGGTGTTTTTTTTAGCAAACTCCATGCGGGCTTTCATGTGTCAGACACTGAGGAGAGGCTTCCGTCGGGCCACTCTGCCATAAAGCCCCGACTGGTGGAGGGCTGCAGTGATGGTTGACTTTCTACAACTTTCTCCCATCTCCTGACTGCATCTCTGGAGCTCAGCCACAGTGATCTTTGGGTTCTTCTTTACCTCTCTCACCAAGGCTCTTCTCCCCCGATAGCTCAGTTTGGCCGGACGGCCAGCTCTAGGAAGGGTTCTGGTCGTCCCAAACGTCTTCCATTTGAGGATTATGGAGGCCACTGAGCTCTTAGGAACCTTAAGTGCAGCAGAAATCTTTTTGTAACCTTGGCCAGATCTGTGCCTTGCCACAATTCTGTCTCTGAGCTCTTCAGGCAGTTCCTTTGACCTCATGATTCTCATTTGCTCTGACATGCATTGTGATCTGGAAGGTCTTATATAGACAGGTGTGTGGCTTTCCTAATCAAGTCCAATCAGTATAATCAAACACAGCTGGACTCAAATGAAGGTGTAGAACCATCTCAAGGATGATCAGAAGAAATGGAAAGCACCTGAGTTAAATATATGAGTGTCACAGCAAAGGGTCTGAATACTTAGGACCATGTGATATTTCAGTTTTTCTTTTTTAATAAATCTGCAACAATGTCAACAATTCTGTGTTTTTCTGTCAGTATGGGGTGCTATGTGTACATTCATGAGGAAGAAGAATGAACCTAAATGATTTTAGCAAATGGCTGCAATATAACAAAGAGTGAAACATTTAAGGGGGTCTGAATACTTTCCGTACCCACTGTAAATATCTGTAATAAATAAAAAAAATAATAAATATCAAGTCTTCACCATGAAGGCAGACTTGCCAACATACGTGACTCTGAATATCTCCCATAAACAGAGACTACATGGCCAATGTTGGGGCTGGTGCTAATGAGGGCCTAGAATACCTTATCTACAGTAGTAGCAAGTACATTTTTTAATCACTTTCACTAATAAAGTCTTGTTTTATTATTTGTAAGTTATCTACACTGAAAAAATATATTCAGCTGTGAGTCTGCTTTAAGGAAACTTCAACATAAAGTATATAGACTGTTGAAAAAGTACTATGAAAGTGAATGAGGCAATTTATGGAATGTTTCATGCCAGCATACTAATTTCCTTGTCTGCCTGAGAGACGGGATGTAAGATGATCCCCACAATTTTCTTATAGTTCAGGAGTTTATGATTTATTACATTTGGAGTTTTTTTTTCGACATGTACTCAATGGAATAAACCGGCAAACTTGATTCCAACAGACACCGTCTTTGTCTTTCATGAGTCTCCACGTCTGTGAAGTGATGCATGGCTATATTACAGAGCATTTCTAATTGATTCTCTACACATTTAAATATATAATGCAGAATTTTAGCAGATGAGAACATGAAAGATCACCAAAGGGTATTTTGCTTGCTGTTTTATAAGGACATTCTGATGCTAGAGATAGAGATATCTCTGCAAGCTAACATGAGCTTATTGGGTTAAGTGCTGAGGAAGCATACAGTATATTTATGAAAGATTTTACTCATTTTCTGCAGACAGGTTGCAGTTAATGTAATGAACACATTTTTCCCTCTAGAGTTTCATGTGGGCAAATGATTGTAAGATATTTGTACACAGCTGACACTGTTATGTAGTACAGTTACAAAAGAACACAAAAAGGCTTTTCCAACATTTGGGTCTTTGAAGTTTTTTTGCTTGTTGTCCGCTAGATAAAAGTAAGCTTAGTGCATAAATTCATCTACCTATATCTCGGCATCTACTGATTGTTTTTGACATATATTTTACACTACCACTTTACTGTTTTCAAGTGGTAGTGAAGTCTTAAAAAAAAAAAGTACCAGCCCCCTGCAAGTTAAAAGTTAAATACTGCTGGTTTACCAGGGACCTGCCAAATTTCAATCAGTATTCGGCCTTCCTTGCTCCAAAGAAGTCGACTGTTTGATCAAATTCTTATTACGGAGCATGCTTGAAAAACTTTTGTCGATCAACAGCTGCAGTAAGTTGGCTGCAGCTGCTAATTAGTAAAAAAAAACAAAAATAAATAAATAACTGGCGCACAACGAGGAATAGATATCACCAGGGGCTATACCAATGTCGCTGGACATACAACTAACCAGTTGAATGACAATTAATGACAATCAATAGAAGGGGCAGATTAAAAAATCCATATATGGCAATGTCCATAAAAAAGTCCATAGAAGTCCATAAAAAGCTCAAGGTGCACTCCTGAGGCAGCTCTAGTGACAAGTAGAAAATATGCTTGGGGCCAACTAGAAGAAAATCAATCCCCTTTGTGAGTACCCCCCTATATAGGGGTTTATCCCAATAAAAGTTTCAAGTTACTGCACTTAGAGTGGCGCCTGTGTTTTCTTCTAGCTGCTAATTAGTGTGTCCTGACATCAGTGGGTCCCGCTGTCAGGATGCAATGTCCCGGTGGTGGTGGGGGGACTCTTTCAGCCACTTAGTTTGTGTTGATAGGGGGTGTTATGTAATGTGCTTAGCCCCTTTTGTCAAGGGCATGGGGAGAAAAAAGAAATTCTCAGTTTTACATATAAAGCCTGGAGGACAGCCTCATGCCCATGGGCAATTTTCAATTTTTTATGCCTCTGAATGCAACTCTTTTTTAGCCAATATGTCTATGCATATTGCAGGGTTTAGAATCATATTTTAGAGCAGTGTTCAGGGGTAAAAAAATGGCTCAAACCTGTGTTCCAAGAGGAGCGTACTGGCATACATTATGCACATATATGTGTAAACACACAAAAATGCTTTTAAATGCACATACATGCAAGAACATTTATTCAAGTGGTTAGAATAAATGCATTTTAATAGAATAGGATGACTTGCATAAGCTTTTACATAACATAGGCCCATAAACTCACGTAATTACACTTCAAAACTAATCTTTTTACACTGTTTTTTTCTTTCAGTTCCTGGCAGAAGGATTCAACATATATGGAAGTATTTTTAAAAACTTGTGTGCATAGAGCCTTACCAGTTAATTTCATTCCTCTGAATTAAGGGGTTTTTGTAGCGAATTTGGGAACAGCCCAAACTTGTTCTTTAAATTGAAAAGTTAAAGTGATTGTAAAGTCTTGTTTTTTTTTTTTTAAATAACAAATATGTTATACTTACCTGCTCTGTGCAGCTGGTTTTGCACAGGGTAGCCCGGATCCTCATCTTCTCAGGTCCCTCTTCAGTGCTCCTGGCCCCTCCCTCCTGGTAAGTGCCCCCACAGCAAGCAGCTTGCTATGGGGGCACCCGAGCTGAGTCACAGTTTCCTATGTTCATTCAGACACGGCACCACGACCCAGCCCCGTACCCTCTCTCTCTCCTGATTGGCTGACTGACACCAGTGGGAGCCAATCATGCCGCGCTTCTGTCTCAGCCAATAAGGAGGGAAGTCCCGAGTAGGTGAGAAACTCCTGCAACAATGCTGGATAAAGATGGGCTCAGGTAAGTATTGGGGGGGGGGGGGGCTGAGGGGGGTTGCTGCGCACAAAGGTTTTTTTTACATAGCATAGAATGCATTAAGATAAAAAAACTTCTGCCTTTACAATCCCTTTTAATTTAGTATTTACTTTAAATAGGGGCAGGTGATATAACCTGTATGTATGGAAATATTGGAGTCACAGGTGAAAAAAAGGTGCAAATTTCATGTCTTTTATTTAAATCCTTGCTTTACTTCATAGTGAATAAATACATTGGAACAAGCATACTTCCAGTTGAGTCAGAGTTTCTGTCCTGCATTCTTTTCCCAAGTCATTGACTTGTTAGATAGTAAAGCCAGGATCAAGATAACAGTCTAACAAGTCTTCATTTTCTGGAAACCTAGCCCTCTAATAGTCATTTTAATGAAATCTCTTTTATAGAATAAGACCAGCTATTATAATTCTTCTGATCTATCTGAAAAAAAAAAAAGTTGCTTTTATTGGGAATTAATCCGCCAGTCACTTTGAGTGTGATAGGTGTTTTGTCACTATGTCTGTGAATTGATTTCAGAACAATCTTGCTTTAAACATCCATGTGTTTGTACTACATGAATATACAGTACCAGTCATTAAAGTAGATTTTTTTATTCTTTACATCTGTCTTTTATTTGCATACAGTATTTACTCTTTGATGTTAGCCAGCCATTTCCTGTTGGTTCATATAGTTACTCGATGGCATATTCTACATTTCTAACTCCTTAATGAACATCCAAAACACCACATTAATGTTCTACTTCCTTTCAAATGGAGCCAGAAGTTTTAAAGTGTCCAGAAAATGATACAGAGGTTTTCCTGTTTTGTTACTATAGTACTTTAAACAAAAGCCCCACTTTGATGTTAAACTTTCCCCATCAAGCAAGTACAGTTTTCCAGCTGTGTATGAACTACAAGCCTCAGCATTCTCTTTATAGGTCCATACAGGGACATATTTGCTCATATCTACAAAACAACATTTTCTCAAGGACAGGGCAACTGTATCCCCATTCTCTTGTCTTTTTTTTTTTTTTAATGCAGTCAAACCTTACGGCAATTTTAAGCAACTACAGAGCTTGTTACAGGGTTGAAGGGGTGACATTTTCTCCCTCAAGCAGAACTAAGCTTAGGAATGTTCCATGCAGTTGATTTTATTGCATTTACGGGGAGTTTGTTTTTTTTTTTAACCAAACTAAGTGTCCTGATTTAAAGTGAATTTTATTAGTCCTTTTTACAGAAGTTCCCTAAAAACAGAGATATTCCTAACAGGCAAAGTATAGTCTTGTATACTCAAATGACTTCTAAAATATAGTTAAAGTGATTGTAAATGATTACCTTGTAAAACAACCCATTCAGTTTAACCACTTTACCACTAGAGGATTTTGCTGTCTTACGTCTGGGCCACTTTTTGCGATTCGGCACTGTGCGATTTTAACTGACAATTGCGTGGTCGTGCGACGCTGTACCCAAACAAAATTTGCGTCCTTTTTTTCCCACAAACAGAGCTTTCCTTTGGTGGTATTTGATCACCTGTGCGATTTTTACTTTTTGCGCTATAAACAAAAAAAGAGTGTTTATTTTGAAAAAATAACAATATTTTTAACATTTTTTTATATGAAATTCCCCCCAAAAAAATGTAAAAATCAAAATTTTTTTAAATTTTTGGCCAATTTGTTTTCTGCTACCTATGTTTGGTAAAAAAAAATCACAATAAGTGTATTTTGATTGGTTTGCGCAAAAGTTATTGCGTTTACTAACTAAGGGAAAGATTTTTGTCATTTTTGGTGTTTTTTTTTTTAACGAGTAATGGCGTCGATCTGCGTTTTTTTTTGCGGGACCGCGACATTGCGGCGGACAGATCGGACCCTTGACTGACATTTTTGACACTTTTGGGGGTACCAGTGACATTACTGCAGTAATCAGTGCTATATATATGCACTGTTACTGTAAAAATGACACTGGCAGGGAAGGGGTTAATTTTATTGGAGAGGGAGGGGTTAATGTATGCCTAGTGCTTACTGTCGTGTGGGGGGGGGAGGTGACTGTGTGAGCCAGGGACAGATCAGATGTTCAGCTATGCTGAACACTCCGATCTGTCACTCCCTGTCACTTAGGACAGTGGCCCTCAACTCCGGTCCTCGGGGCCCACTAACAGGCCACGTTTGCAAGATAACTAAATTACATCACAGGTGATCTCATTTGCTGCTCAGTGATTGCAGTATTCTAGTCTGCATCTCCCCAAGGTAATACTTAAAATCTGGCCTGTTAGTGGGCCCCGAGGACCAGGGTTGAGGACCACTGACTTAGGAGATCCGCTCGCTCTGTTTACACAGCCGGGCGGATCTCCAAACTAGATTCCCCGATGATCGGGGAAGAGCAGCGGCGATCGCCGCCGCTCCTCCCCTGGCCCGACTCCCGCTGTGACTGTAAACAGCGGGAGCGAGCCTCCGGCGGCGTGCGAGCGCCGCCTACAGGGGGAGGAGTCTAGCGACGTAGTACTACGTTGCTAGACGATAACGAGCCATGTTGCTGCAGTAGCAGCAACGTGAGCAGACATTATTTGGTTAAAATAGAAATGAAAGACAAAACATTTGTGTATAGATATAAAAAACATTATAAATACAGTTTTTCCCTTTTATATATAAGTGATCACATTCCCTCTGTTCTCAGCTGCATAAGAGCTGGAGAGGAGAAGCAGCACACTAAGCTTCCCAGTGAATTGCTGTGCAGTGGGGGGTGTCAAGACAAGTCTGATCATTGGAGGCATGCAAGCAGAATTCCCAGCATAGCTAGAGAACTGACCATGGTGTGCTCTCCTGCTTAGTGTGGTCAGTTTTTTTTAGGAGAGCAGAGGGACTAGCAGGAACACCAGGGGTTTTACATAAAGGAAGCAATGCTAAGAGAACAAGATACTTTTTCATCTAAGCACATGGTACAGTAGGCACATATCAGGAATATGAAGTGTTGGGGTAACAAGTGCTTTAATTATTTTCACAAAGAAAAAAATAAACATTTAAAACCACTTTTATTGCACTATATTGCAGGGTATTGTAATGCACAGGGCACTATGTATTGTGCTATGCGGTATTACAATGAGCAACTGAAACATGTGACACCAAAGATTAAAAAGTCTATCATACTGATATTAGTAATTATTTGAGTAATTTTTAGGAAACATAGCAAAAACCTTTACTAATGCAAAAAAAATGCAAGACTAAAGCCAACTGGGCAACCAAACTAAATTGGCAATCAAACCAAATTGGGCAACAAAAACAGTATTTCCACAACAATATATTTAACTGAATTAATAAATTATGGTAAAGTTTTTGACTGTTGTGAGCTGTTTAATGCCTTTTTAAGAATAAAACCTGTGACTGAGCAATGAGCACCTGGAACCTGTTTTTCTTTTCCTTGAAAGTATGCATATTAGGATCTGGCAAGGTCTGGGGTAGGAGTGCTGCCTCTGCCGCATTGTATGGTATTTAGAGTATAAGCGTCACTTGAACTGGACTACTAGTGATAAATAATAAACAGCTGCCCAGAGGTCCTGTCTCACGAACTGGACTTTCCTACAGTTGCTTTGGCCACTAAATTGCTAGTCTAGGCCTTGTAGATACTCATCATATTTAACATAATTATAATATATTTAACAAAATACATGAATAAAAAAATATCATTAAAATAAAGGAATGTTTCCCCCTGATTATTGGAGTTAACGTAATAATGTTTAAATATTGCAACAATGACAAAAATCCTTCTAGAATTTACAGATGATTGCATTAGTGTTGCCAGATCCAGTAATTTTCTTTATTCGCCACTGCAATCCCAGAAGCAAACATCAGCCACCTGGGGATGGTTTAATTGCAGTGCTATATCTTTTATGCAACATTTACATCAGACAAATGTTGTACCATTTTGAGCAACTAATAATAAAAATAACCAGCAAAATTACAATAAATACAACAGTTTCTTGTTTATATCTACAAAATGTGCTAATATGATATGTCTATAAAAGAAACATAGCATTATTATACAAGCTTATTATACGGTTCAGTACAGTTACAACACAATTCAATACAAGAAGCATAGGAAGGCCCTGCTCGTGAGAGCTTACAATCTAATATGGAGGGGCAAGTCTCCCAAATGGTAATAAATGTGAGGGATGAGCTGCGAATGGGAAAGGCTTTAAAGAAATCCTGAAAGCAGGAGGTCTTGTGCAGAACAAAGATGACGGTTTAGGTGATATTTTGAGACGGGTGGTGATGTAGCTCAGAGCAGAGTTGTGAATGGCTTTATATGCTTTTGGTAGTTATTTGAATTTTAGTTATTGGGCAATTAGAAGCCTGAAAGGAGTAGGGCAGCAGACACTAAGCAATTGGTAATGTGGATGAGTCTAGCAGCAGCATTCATTATAGACTCAAGGTGGGATAGTCTGTGTAGAGGTAGGCCAATGAGGCAGGAGTTGCAATAGTCAAAGCAAGCGATAGCAAGGGATTGAATGCATAGCTTGTGGTTTCATTGGTTAGGAAGAGGTGAATTTTTTCAATTTTACAGAGGAAAAGTCTGCAAGATTTGGGGCTGATAGGAGAGGTCAGAGGCAATGATTACACCTACCACACTTACCAGTTGTATTTTTGAACTTAGTGGAGAAGTTAGGGAAAAGGGCACAGGGGGAAATATTATGAGCTTGGTTTTAGAAAGATTTTGTTTTAGGAAGTGGTGTGACATTTATACTGATATGTCAGCTAGTAATTTAGTAATGTGAGAGGAGACTCGGGGTAAGAGGGGGGGGGGGGGTGAGGTGAGGGGTAGAGAGATATTTTTTTGTTGCCATCGGTATATAGATGGTATTAGGAGCTGTTATTGGGTAGCAAGGTGTAGATAGAGGGTAGAAGGGGTTCAAGGAAAGAGCCTTGAAGGTCCCTATGGAAATAGGAAGTGGAGAGGAGGAGATATCGAAGTTTTCCCTACAACTCTAAGTAGGAGGAGAACCAGGAAAGACCTGGGTCTTGGAGGCCAAGGGAGTAGAGTTTTTTTGAGGATGAGTCAACTGAATCAAAGGCAGCAGAAAGGTCCTATAGTATGAGTATGGAGTGATGGCCATTAGTTTTAGCAGTTAGTAAGTTGTTAGTGAGTTTTAATTGGGCAGTTTCTGTATAGTGTTGCATGCAAAAAACAAATTGTAAGAGGTCAAGAAGGTTGTTGCCAGTGAGGTAGCAGCTGAGATGGTTGTAGACTAGGCATTATAGAAATGTAGAGGTAAATGGTAACAAGGAGATAGGTACTAAAGTGTCATTAAACCCACGTCATTAAAGCCTGTCAGTACATGCTGTATTGCATGCTGTACATACTCACTCAGTCATTATGGGATTTGTTTTCTGTATTCTGCAAAAAACTGTCTGATCCTGCTGTTCACTCCTCCTTGTCTGTGTCCCTGTTGCAGCCTGAGATTATGTAGACCAGCTGTTGCCACATCTACTGAGCATGCTCTAGTTTCAGTTCCCTTCTAAGCACTTAATTTCCTCCTTTTTCTTATCTGTGCAGCTCACATGAATATAATGTCACACATGTGGGTGCATACACAGTGGTTAATGGGGGCTTCACCTGCCTGTAATTCTAAGCACATACAAACAATAGACACAGGATGGAGTGGTGTAAAACAGGCTGTGATTGGCAGAACCTCCCCCTAGATAGCCAATGCGATGTTCGGGGGCAAAAAATAATAAAGCTTTAAGTTCGAAAACATATTTGTATGATTTAAAACATGTATTTGCTATTACCTATGTATTTTATCATGTATTTTTCCTTTGTATTTCAAAGGTGTTTTTTTTTTAACAAGTGACTAGCAGCAGAGGACTAGAAGTTCTTGCTGCCGATTTTTCCCTACAGATGGGCTGGGAAAGAGCTGGGTCAGATGACAGCTGTATATTGATTATGAAAAAAGGTACTTACAGTAGATGCTTTAGAGGGGAAGAGAAGGTGCCAGTACAGAGCGAGAGATTGAAGATGAGAGTTAGAGAGCATAGAATTGAGTAAGGCTCCGTTCACATGTAGGCGTTTTGGGGCGTTTTTGGGGAGTTTTTCTGCTCTAGGATCAGCTCTCAAAACGCCCAACAAGACAAATCCTATTCATTTCAATGGCCCCTGTTCACATCTGAGCGTTTTGACGCTGTAAGCAAAACGCCCAACGCTCAAAAAAGTACATGAGCTTCTTTTTGGGCAGATTACAGGCGTTTTCCATTGGTCTCTATTCAATCTAAAAACGCCTGCACAAAAAATGCCTGTAAATCGCGGTAAAAATTGCGGTAAAATCGCGGTAAAATCGCTGTAAAAAACGCTACGCTCAGGTGTGAATGTAGCCTAAGAGGGTGACAATAGAAGCTGTCAGGGAACAGGTGCTTAGGTGAGGGTCAAAAGAATTTGGTAACCTCCTCCATAGTATCAGGGTCAAATAGGAAAGTACTGAATCAAAGGTAGACATTGGAGATTATCCCTATTAATTTAATCAATCTTTTTGAAATAATTGGCTATTTCCTGGCCAGTGAGTGAGTTAGTGGGTGGAGGTGTTTTGGGACGAAGTAGAGAGTTAAAAGTAGAAAATGGACACGAGATGGACTTGTGTCTTTTTCAGCTAAATTAACTACCGGTATGTAATTGTAAAAAGAGCCATTGAGGACTGGATGAGTGGTTATTAATGAGAGTGATAAAATAGGCTGGTTTGGCAGCACTTAGGCAGAAATTGTATTTTAGTAGGGCATATTGTGTAAGAAAAAGTCTTGCAGGGATCCGGTTTAATGCCACAGGCGCTCAACAGCAAGGTTATGTCTCTTGAGATTTATCGTGTTGTCAGTTTTGGCAAAGTTGTAATTGATAGTGAAGATCAGAGTGCGCTGTTGTAAACGGAAATGGCAAGAGCAGGGAAGAACAGGGGTTTAATATGGTCATAGAGGTGGTCAGTAAGGAGAGATAAAGTGGTGCACAAAGTTCAGATTTTTTGGGGAAACCGAAACAGTGTTGGCTTTGGAGTACATTTACGAGTAGGTCAGAAAAAGGTACTCGCTTGCTAGGGAGAGAGATATAGCAATAGGTAAAGGTTCCTGCATGATGAAGGAAAGTGTAGAAACAATGCTGCATACCCCTGGAGTCACTGGTCACCGAAGCTGCTACCGCAAACTTCCTATAGTTTTTAAGACTGCTAGCTGAGGCTTGTAGTTCTGCCAGTCAGCCATGCCTCCAGCATATGCGGTCCTGGTAGAGTAGGTGTCGGAGTCAGGGTTCAGGCTTGAAGACCAGTAGTTATGGCAGTCAAGAGGCTCCCACCGACCAGCAAAGTATACAAGCAGGTCCCCTTGGTGGGTGATGTGGGCTCACTCAAGGTGCAGGGTCTAAGCACTAACCAGTATTCACCAGAGCTCCATGGGGGAGATGGGTTTTGCTGCATGTTAGTACCTGTTAGTACCCAGTCCTAAGGATCCCCCCACCAGAAGATGAACAAGTCAGGGTCCAGGAACAGATATAGCAAGTAGGGATCAAGCAGAAGCATAGTCAGTAAACAAACCAATGGTCAGTAATAAGTGGTTGCAGGTAGGGATTACCAGAAGTATAGTCAGGGAACAAGCCAATGGTCACTAAGGAGTAGTAGCAAACATATGATTGGCAGAGAGAGAGCACATTCATTTGGCAAACAGGAAGTGCAAAGGAATGCCTTAAAGTGTTTGTAACCCCTAAAAAAAAAAAAAAAAAAAGAGATCCTGTTTTCTCATAGCAGATTAGACAGCACAGTGCCTATGCTGTCTAATCGACCCCTCTCTAGTAAAAAAACCTGACTGATTCTGCCGGTTCCTGTGTCCCCCTGTGTGAGCTGACCACGATAATCATGGCTGCTTAGCCCAGACGTGGTCAGCTTGCGGGCCTTCATCATCTGCAGCGCTCCTCTGCCCCCCTCACCCTCTCCCTCCCTGCCTGTCAGCTCCATGTATCTGTGTCTCTGTATCTCCCCCCCCCCCCCTCCTGCCGCTGCTATTAAAAAATAAAAGATTAAAAATTGTCACTGCCAGCTCCTCTATATTCTAAAACGAAGCTTGTAAATACTCTTTTACAGCTATCTTCTGGCTGGTCACGTGACTCCCAGCCAGTCTTCTACTCTGATTCAGGGCTACTGCGGGAGGGGCTGAGTGGCCACGTTACTGCCCCGGCTGATGTCAGAGGGTGAGATCTCGACCCCTTCCACAGTAGCCCTGGATCAAAGGACAAGACCGGAGTGACGTGACTGGCCTGAAGATAGCTGTAAAATGGTATTTACAACCTTTGTTTTAGAAAAGCATTTACCCTGTGTCTTATTCTTAATTATAATAGAGGGGCTGGCAGTGAAATACATATTTGTGGTGACAACCACTTTAAATCAGAAGTTTATAGGAGAAGCAAGGAGTTCAAGGTTCAAGAGAAACAAGACACCAGTCAAGGTTGTCTAAGGAATAAGACAGGGAACTGTCCAGCATTTCAGTTGGCTCAGCAAGAAGATATACTGCCAGACACAGCAGAGGTTGCAGGTTCAGATCTGGACTCTGACAGTAGACCTTGCCTGAATTAATGCCTTACCTCGAGCCTGTGAGAATAACTGCTGCATACCTGTGTCAGTGCTATGTGACATGCTGTTACAAGTACAGTATATCTGTATGTATAATTCCCTCTTATTGCTATTGTCTTATACTGCAACAGGAGGCATTAATGCCCCAACTTTTACATTATCTGGAACTGTACTGTGTAAAAGTAGAGCATTAGCCACTGCAAGTGTTACCACCATTGTCGCTAAAAGTATTTGCATAACCTTCTGCAATACTCCTTTTTCAAATACTAGAACTTCTACCACCAATTGGTGTCTGTGTGAGTGCTCGCTCTCTTCTGCAAACCACAGCTCCTGGCCTTGCTCACAAGTTATTCATATAACTATGACTTATGAACTCCACTTCTTTAATGAATTGGCACACATTTGCTAGTTATTTTTTTGCAGATCAATGGCAACATATTATTTATAGTGGATTTTTATTCTAGTAAATGTTGGGATGTGGAAGATTTGTTCACTGTTGTGTCTACAGTGAGGAAAATAATTTTTTAATCCCCTGAAGATTTTGTAAGTTTGCGCACTTTCAAAGAAATGAATGGTCTATAATTTTTATCATAGGGATATTTTAAATGATAGAGACAGAATATCAACCAAAAATTCAGAAAAAACACATGATACAAATGTTATAAATTGAGTTGGAATTCAGTGAGCAAAATATGTATTTGATCCCAAAGCAAACCATGACTTAATACTTGGTGGAGAAGCCCTTGTTGGCAAGCACAGAGGTAAGAAGTTTATTGCACTGGGTTACCAGATTTGCACATATTTCAGGAGGGATTTTGGTCTTCTTTACAGATCTTCTCTAAATCCTTAAGGTTTCTTGACTATCACTTGGCAACTCAAAGTTTCAGCTCCCTCCATAAGTTTTCTATAGGATTAAGGTCTGGAGACTGGCTAGGCCATTCCATGACCTTAATGTTCTTTATCATGAGCCACTTCTTTGTTGCCTTGGTCATATGTTTTAGGTCATCGTCATGCTGGAAGACCTATTCACCGCCCATCTTCTGGCTGAGGGAAGAAGGTTCTTATCCAAGATTTGCCAATACATGGCCCCGTCCATTGGCCACTCAATGCAGCAAAGTCAGGCTGTGTGATTAGCAGAGAAACAGCCCCAAAGCATAATGTTTCCACCTCTGTGCTTGACTGTAGGGATGGTGTTTTTAGGGTCATAGTCAGCATTTTTCTTCTTCCATACACAGAAAATGAGTTAATGCCAAAGAGCTAAACTTTGGTCTCATCTGACCACAGCACTTTCTCCCAATCCTTCACTGAATAATTTAGATGTTCATTGGAAAACTTCAGATGGGCCTGTACATGTGCCTTTTTGAGGAAGAGGACCTTGCAGGCACTGCAGGATTTCAATCCATGGCGGTGTATTGCGTTACCAATGGTTTGCTTGGTGACTGTGGTCCCAACTGCCTTCAGATCATTCACAAGCTCCTCCCGTGTAGTTCTGGGTTGATCCCTCACTTTTCTCATGATCATCCTTACCCCATAAGGCAATATCTTGCATAGAGCTCCACCGAGGGTGATTGATGGTTATTTTGTATTTCTTCCATTTGCGAATAATTACTCCAACAGTTGTCTCCTTCTCACCAAGCTTCTTGCTGATGGTCTTGTAGCTCATTCCAGCCTTGTGCAGATCTACAATCTTGTCCCAGATGTCCTTTGACAGCTTTTTGGTCTTGGCCATGATGGTGAGGTATGAATGGAAGAAAAAGATTCTGTGGAGAGGTGTCTTGTATATGTAGCAGGATTTCCAGACATTGGGCCTGATATGGGTCTGCCAGGGTTACCGTTAACACCAACAGCCCCTTTGAGCTGATTCCCCAAGTGTGAGATCTGAGGCAACGAACAGTCCGGCATCTTTGGTTTGTTTTGTTTTGTTTATTTTGTATAGGGATGGTAGAAGGGAATGAGTGGGATACTCCTCTGGCTCAACTAGGTACAACTTGGGACACTCTGTGAAAAAATACCTGCAAGCGCTGCTTTGATGCTGGCACAATGCTGGTCAATGCCCGTTGGCGCTTGGAAAACTGACTTGCTGTCTGTGAACTTGAATCCGACTTCTGACACATCCTCTCAGCTCAAAAGTCCTTTAAAGTGCTCCCTGTAGTCTTCACTGACTGAGGTAGCCTGTACTGTTACTGCTGCTGCAACACTCAACTCTGTGTACCTTGCACTGCACACTCTGCACTGTACACACTGTACTTCAGGGCCCAACCGATGGCACCCCCTCTTACTCTTTAGGGTCAAACTCTTTACTCCGCACTGGCGAGCTAGCTCCTGGATCCCTCTGACCTTCTCCAGAGTGGTCCCCTCTGCTAGGCAGACCCCCAGGGACAGTTCACAGTACTCACTACTCAGAATGCTTTCCTGGAACTCAACCCCCACAGCTCCACTGGTCCTCAGCACACTGGATCCTTCCTGCCGCTCAGCTCAGCCCTCTATCCCCTCAGGCAAACTGCCTGGGATACCCGATTCTTCCTGACAGGAGGAGAGACAGCCGCACCCATCTTCCTGGGACTCTGCTGCCCGCCAAAGACACCCTGTCATGTGTTCCCCATAGACTTATATCCCCTCCTAAAAAGGCTCTGTGGCAGAATCTGCCCTTCTAGGATGGATACAAGCCCTGGTGTGCCATTGGTTAGGTTTCCTCCACTGCCCAATGAGAGGCCTCATTGGGACACAGTAGGGAGACTCCCCAACACAATCAGCACACCTGGGAACACATGACAAACTACTGAAAACATGGCCTTACTGTTAAGCAGACACCGCCCAACTATAGTTTACCTAGCACCTACACTGGAGAGTGCTACATATACACATAACGAGTTGTCATTAGGACTAATCTGTGTACCACAAGAGCACATACTGTAGCCAGTCTGTGGGAGCCATAATTATTGTTAGTTGGTAGGGGATCAAATGCTTATTTTACACACTGAACTGCAACTCAATTTAAAAGATTTGTATTGTGTGTTTTTCTGGATTTTTGGTTGATATTGTGCCTTTATTATTTAACCACTTGCCGACCGCCGCCCGACTATATACGGCGGCGGTCAGCCCCTCCCAGGCAAAGTGACGTACCATTACGTCACTAGCCTGGGAGCGAATAGGGGGCGAGCGCGCGCCACCGGAGGCGCGCTCCCGCTCGTACCCGACGAAGCCGGCGCGTGTGACCGGCAGACCCGATGTCCGCCGGTCACTCGCGATTGTCGGGTAGAGAGGGAGAAAGGCAGGCGGCTAATGTAAACAAAGCCTCCTGTCATTCTCCCCTGTGTAAAAGCACAGATCATACAGTCCTGCTATGTAGGACCGTTGATCTGTGCTGTTACACCACTAGCCACATCCAATGACAGTTAGAAACACGCCCCTAGGGACACACTTAACCCTTCCCTCTCCAATAAAGTTAACCCCTTCCCTCCCAGTGTAATTTTTACAGTAACAGTGCATATGTATAGCACTGATTACTGTAGTAATGTCACTGGTAACCCCAAAAGTGTCAAAAATGTCAGTCAAAGGTCCGATCTGTCCGCCGCAATGTCGCAGTACCGCAAAAAAAATCGCAGATCGCCGCCTTTACGCGTTAAAAAATAAAACAACAAAAATGACAAAAATATTTTCCTTAGTTAGTAAACGCAATAACTTTTGCGCAAACCAATCAAAATACACTTATTGTGATTTTTCTTACAAAACATATGTAGCAGAAAACAAATTGGCCAAAAATTTAAAAAAATTTAGATTTTTACATTTTTTTGGGGGAATTTCATTTAAAAAAAATATGAAAAATATTGTTATTTTTGCAAAATTGTTGCTCTTTTTTTGTTTATAGGGCATGATCAAAAAATCGCACATGTGATCAAATACCACCAAAAGAAAGCTCTGTTTGTGGGGAAAAAAAAGGACGTCAAATTTGTTTGGGTACAGCGTCGCACGACCGCGCAATTGTCTGTTAAAGTCGCACAGTGCCGAATGGCAAAAAGTGGCCTGGACGTAAGACAGCAAAATCCTCCGGTGGTAAAGTGGTTAATTTCTTTGTAAGTGGGCAAACTCCCCAGATCTGCAGGGGATCAAATAATAATTTTCCCCACTGTATCAGGATATGACATGTCAGCAGCAAAAATGTCTATACTAAGAACATCCTTAACAATATAGGCCTGAAGCATATTTTTAATAATGTTCTTTAATCCTCAGACTAAACCAAGTATATTATCTGAACTGAGAGTGTATGATGGCCATAGAGGCTGGAAGAGCTTTACACGCTTGTTACCTGAGGTTACAACTCCCTTAATTGTTAGGATATTTCCATGTTTAACAAGAAAGTGATTAAACTCGTCGAACTGTGGGAGGAGGTCCCACCTAGAAGACCCCTTGCAATCAACTATTTCAGTCTAGAAGCAGTTCCCCTTTTGAAGGACAACTTGATTTTGTTTTTCTTTGCTTTAGGATAATACTGTACCAGAACAGCCATTTCTTTTCCACTTACATAGAGTCCTAGGCACTTTATAAAATATGTATTTGCTCTAAAGTGACAGGACTTTAAATGAATATGATGGGCTTTGAGGGCCCATTAGCACATCCGTGCAGACCCATGCTGTGCTTCTCTGTGGTGAATGACCTCTAGCAATTACGGTAGTATTATCACTTATTTATAATACAGCAGCATGTTCTTCAGCGTCAGTAGCATAATACTCCTTTTCACTGGAGAAAAATGATCAGATTTTACTTTATAATGGCGTAATTAGTGCTGACACCTTGGTCATCTTGGCACCTGTTACAGGTACACAGTTAATAAATGACAAAAAGACGTGCTGTTTTTTTCTCATGGTTTCATTTATTTCCCAGTCACCTTACTCTGCTGACCTAATATGTGAGAAAAAATCCAGTTCTTGGTGCACGGCTCACTGGCTATCCAGGTTAATCCTCCATCCCCATCTGCCATTTCAACAATAACACCAAATGAGGCCTCTGCTGCAATCTTTATTAACCCATTACATACCAGGTCAATCTACAAACTATGTGCTGCTTTTTCAGAATGCCTATTTGTTCCCTTTTTTTCCCTATTAAAAAAAAAAAAAGAATCTTAAATATCCATATACAGCTAACCGTTTTGTTGCAATGGCAGTATGTTTTTGGATTCACATAGTGTATCAGTATTGAAATTATTAAATTAATCATATGTGGAGCGATGCTAAATTGACAATGCTATATATATATATATATATAAATATATATATATATACATATATATATATCTATATACTGTACCTGTTATAAATAAATAAATAGTGATTTCACAGTGATTTCATTTATGTTCTATATAGAAAAACATACCTTATTATACATGTGCTAGATGTAGATGCTCATCAAGATCTAATGTGAAAACAACCATATTTATTAATGCCTTATAAACAGGGGAGAATTGTCTTATTTGAACACAGGCAGAAAAAAGCGTAGTATAAGACCCCATTCACACTAGCGCGACTTGTCAGGCGACTTGGTCGCCTGACAAGTCGCGGCGGGTCGCCCGCCATTGAATAGTACAGGACCCATTCTAATAGGAGCGACACAAGTCGCTCCGACTTAGAAAAAGGGTCCTGTACTACTTTGGGGCGACCTGGAGGCGACTTGCATTGACTTCAATGATATGAAGTCCGTGCAAGTCGCGCCGAGGTCGCGGTGCACAGTGTCACAGGTCGCCCCAGCAAGTCATGTCGCGCCAGTGTGAATGGGCGCTTAGGAATCATAAGCGCCCATTCGTTTTTATCCTAAAGCGTTTTTTCTGTTTCTGGGCATGCTCTTCCCATTTTTTTTTTTAAATAAAAAGAATTATAGATTAGCCAAGGTGCTGGCAGTCATTATAATTACAGTATCTCAGTCCTTAAAGTATATGTGAACCTTCACCTTGTAAAACAATCCTGTATACATATAAAAAAAAAAAAAAAAAAAAACATGATAAATGCCTTTGTTTCTTTTTTAAGGGTGACAACATAACCTCTGTTTTCAACTGCACAAGGGGTTTAGAGATCTAAAGGGGGGGGGGCAATACACGGATCTTCCCAGTGAATAGCTGTACAGGGGGGAGTGTCAGCACAAGCCTAACCATTGGAAGACAGGCAGGCTGGGAGGGATGTGCTGTCATGTGGTCAGTTCGAAATAGGAATGCATTAGAGGTGACAGGATCACCGGGTATTTCAAACAAAGGAAGAAATCCAAAGTAAACAGGATACTTTTTATCACAAGTACATGGTACAAACGGGCACATACAGTATAAGGAATATGAAATGTTGGGGTAACATACACCTTAAATGTTATGACACAACTCACAGCCTTTATTTGTGAGAAGGAGAAACATGGTCATTATGTGCTGCAAAAAAAAATATACAGTCTGTATCAGTGCCAGGACAAGGTCATCTGTAGCCCAGGGAGACCACGCCAAACTGCACCCCACAAGATACATGAACATTATGTTTTAGCATGTAAAGGTAGCCAAGCACTGGGGATTAGGGATGGCCAACCAATATCACATCACATACATGGCCAGCATAGCTCTGAAGAAGGGGGTGTGCCCCCGAAACGCATGAGCATGCTTATGTGAGGTACAGAAACACTTGGATTTTCTACATCATTTTATTCTTCCATGTACATGATGTATACTTCTGTATTTTTGTGAGTATGCATTTTATTGGTTGCTTCTTATTTTAATAAATAGCTTCTTTACTTCTAATGCACCAGGGGTTTGCACCTTTCCCTTCTTTATATGTCAGTATGCTTACCTACTAAGCATAAATTCTCCCTCCTCCCAGGACTAATCTGCCCCCTGCTGAAATCCCCCCTCCCAGCACAAATCTATTTTTCCTAGAACCCACCCCCCGACTCTCCCCTTCTACAACAATTCCTACCTCCTGTTACCCCCCACATTCCCCCACCCAACACGAATACCCTTCCCCCCAAGGTCCTCATGGTGCCTCCCCACCTCACACAATACCACAGTGCCCAGGGCAGCCACCCCCTCCTGCCCACCCCTTGTATGAATTATATAGTATGTTCTGTCCCATGTATATGTATTTTTCTGTATTGTAATATACTGTATTAGGCTACCTTTGTTTGACATAGGCTGACATCTAGTGGCAGTTTAGAGGCACTACTACCTGTTTACTGATGTGATTTGATATTTCCCCCTGTTCTCCCCTACTGTTTAGGGATAGATAGTTTAGTCCTAGCTAGACCCTCCCCAAAGCTTCTATGTTCCCTCAGTCAATGTTAGTACTTTGCAGTGACAGGGTTTGGAAAAGTCATTGGGGGTTGATTTACTAAAACTGTGCATATAATTTAAATCTAGGCTTTCATTTGTTTTTTTACGTCATCTGTAGCTGTAAAATATTGGGTGATCCTGCAAGCACCCCCCCCTTCATTTAGCATTCGACCCACACCAAGCACGGTGGCATGTTCAGTTTGCATACCTTTGTTTGTTAACCACTTGCCGACCGCCGCACGACTATCTACGTCGGCGGTCAGCCCCTCACAGGCAAACTAACGTAGGGCTACGTTGCTTGCTTGTGAGGGTCTAGGGAGCGAGCGCGCGCCGCCGGAGGCGCGCTCCCGCTCCCGCATGGTCACGGACCCCCCCACGCGTGTGACCAGCGGACCCGATGTCCGCCGGCCACTCGGCGATCGGCGGGGGAGAGGGAGAATGTCAGGCAGCTTGTGTAAACAAGCCGCCTGTCATTCTCCTCGCTGTAAAGACACTGATCACATGGATCTACTATGTAGATCCGTTGATCAGTGTCCTTACAGCTCAAGACACAGCCAATCACAGTAGAAAGCACGCCCCTAGGGACACACACAGCCCCTCCCTCCCAAATAAAGTTAACCCCTTCACTACCAGTGTATTTTTACAGTAACAGTGCATATATATAGCACTGATTACTGTAGAAATGTCACTGGTAACCCCAAAAGTGTCAAAAATGTCAGTCAAGGGTCCGATCTGTCCACCGCAATGTCGCAGTACCGCAAAAAAAATCGCAGATCGCCGCCATTACGCGTAAAAAAAAAAACAACAAAAATGACAAAAATCTTTCCCTTTGTTAGTAAACGCGATAACTTTTGCGCAAACCAATCAAAATACGCTTTTTGCGATTTTTTTTACCAAACATAGGTAGCATAAAACAAATTGGCCGAAAATTTTAAAAAATTTTGATTTTTAAATTTTTTTTTGGGGGAATTTCATATAAAAAAATGTGAAAAATATTGCTATTTTTGCAAAATTGACGCTCTTTTTTTGTTTATAGCGCGTGATCAAAAAATCGCACAGGTGATCAAATACCACCAAAAGAAAGCTCTGTTTGTGGGAAAAAAAGGACGCCAAATTCGTTTAGGTACAGTGTCGCACGACCGCGCAATTGTCCGTTAAAGTCACGCAGTGCCGAATCGCAAAATACCCCCTGGTCGGAATGGGGGTAAAATCTTCCGGGGCTTAAGTGGTTAATGGGAGCTAAAGGGTGCTTTGCCAATGCAAAGTGTGCCTGTAGCCTTGTCGTCGGTTGTGCTGCAACAATCCCTTCACAGCACTGCTTTGCCTGTCACATCATAGGCAGGGAACCTGCTGATGCTGAGATAGTCCAGCTGAAGGCTTTCATTGAAAACACACCCCCTACCCCTTTCCTAAAATGATGTAGATGCCAGGTGCCTATTATCTTACCAAGTCTCTGCCTCCTGTCCTCACAAGACTGGAAGATAGACGGTCATGTGATCACTTTATACATATAAACTTTAATGGTAATTGGCATTAAACATTTTAAAATGAAGAAAGCAATTTTTGTTTAGAGTGATGATTTAGAGTGCACTGATTGACTGGGAATCGACCTTAGGCCTTGGTCATATGATGCTCAGATAATCATTGTGGACAGGAAGCTTTTATGAAGCTTTCAGCTTCGCAATGATTTCGATAAGGTTTGAACAGCTTTCCGAAGGCCTTTAGTTTCTGTTTGGAAATGCTAAACACCAATCTTATTGGGAGTGCTGACTGTCACTTTAACCACTTTACCACCGGAGGATTTTGCTGTCTTCCGTCCAGGCCACTTTTTGCGATTCGGCGCTGTGCGACTTCAACTGACAATTGCGCGGTCGTGCGACGCCGTACCCAAACGAAATTTACGTCCTTTTTTTCCCACAAACAGAGCTTTCTTTTGGTGGTATTTGATCACCTATGCGATTTTTACTTTTTGCGCTATAAACAAAAAAAGAGCGTTTATTTTGAAAAAATAACAATATTTTTAACATTTTTTTATATGAAATTCCCCCCAAAAAAGACGTAAAAACCAATTTTTTAAAAAATTTTTGGCCAATTTGTTTTATGCTACATATGTTTGGTAAAAAAAATTGCAATAAGCGTATTTTGATTGGTTTGCGCAAAAGTTATTGCGTTTACTAACAAAGGGAAAGATTTCTGTCATTTTTGGTGTTTTTTTTTTTAACGCGTAATGGCGGCGATCTGCGATTTTTTTTGCGGGACTGCGACATTGCGGCGGACAGATCGGACCCTTGACTGACATTTTTGACACTTTTGGGGGTACCAGTGACATTACTGCAGTAATCAGTGCTATATATATGCACTGTTACTGTAAAAATGACACTGGCAGGGAAGGGGTTAATTTTATTGGAGAGGGAGGGGTTAATGTATGCCTGGTGCTTACTGACGTGTAGGGGGGGAGGTGACTGAGTGAGTCATGGACAGATCGGATGTCCAGCTATGCTGAACAGTCCGATCTGTCACTCCCTGTCACTATGGAGATCCGCCCGCTGTGTTTACACACAGCGGGCGGATCTCCAGACTCGATCCCCGACGATCGGGTAAGAGCAGCGGCGATCGCCGCTGCTCCTCCCCTGGCCCGACTCCCGCTGTGAATGAAAACAGCGGGAGCGAGCCTCCGGCGGCGCGCAAGCGCCGCCCAGAAGGGGGAGTGTCTGACGACGTAGTACTACGTCGTCAGACGATAACGAGCCACTCTGCCGCAGTAATATTACTGTGAGCAGAGGTAAAGTGGTTAAACTAGCTGCTGGAAGGCAAACCAGGCTTTCAATAAGCTCCAAGTAGTTCTGAAGTTTGCTATCAGCTTGTTTAACCACTTTCAGACTGGAGGATTTTCCCCCTTAATGACCAGGCCCTATTTTGCGATTCAGCACTGCGTTATTTTAACGGACAATTGCGTGGTCGTGCGACACTGTACCTAAATAAAATTGTCGTCCTTTCTTCCCCACAAATAGAGCTTTCTTTTAGTGGTATTTGATCACCTGTGTGATTTTTATTTTTTGCACTATAAAAAAAAAAATGCGACAATTTTGCAAAAAAAAAAAAAAAAAAAACCCAATATTTTTCACATTCTGCTATATAACATTCCCCCAAAAAAAAAAAAAAAAAAAAATAAAAATAAAATTTTTATAACATTTTAGGCCAATTTGTTTTCTGCTACATATTTTTGGTAAACAAATCGCAATAAGCGTATTTTGATTGGTTTGTGCAAAAGTTATTGCGTTTACTACAGGAAAGATTTATTTTATTTATTTATTTTTTTTTACTGGTAATGGCAACGATCTGCAAATTTTAGCGGGACTGCGACATTGCGGCGGACAGATCGGACCCCTAACTGACATTGTTGACATTCTTGGGGGGACCAATGACGTTACTACAGTAATCAGTGCTAAAAATATGAACTGTTACTGTAATAATGACACTGGCAGGTAAAGGGTTAACAGTATAGGTGATCAAGGGGTTAAATGTAAGCCTAGGGGAGTGATTCTAACTGGGGGGGGGGGGGGGGGTTGGGCTTGTGAGATGATCACAGAGACATGCGATCCTATATAGCAGGATCACATAGCCTCTGTGATCATCTGAGGGAGAAGGACGGACGGCTGTGTTTACATCAGCTGTCCGTCCTTCACTGTCAGTGGGGGGAGATCGCTGGTGTCAGGTGATGATCGGAGCTGCCTGACACTCGTGCCAGCTTCCCCGCTGACGATCGCTCGCCCCCTAGCTTCTCCCAGGCAGATAAGGTTTATTAACGTGGTTCTGCCTGGGAGAGCCACTTTGCCGACGTAAATGTACAGTGCACAGTCGGCAAGTGGTTAAAGTGACAGTTGGGGTTTCCATTAAAGTGGTATTAAACCCAAAATCAAAAAAGTATTATATTGCAGCTTATCACTTATTAGATGTGCTGGCTGCATCAAATTTTCTTTTAACGGCTTGCCGACCACTGCACGACTATTTACTGCGGCGGTCAGCCCCTCACAGGCAAAGCGACGTAGGGCTATGTCGCTAGCCTGTGAGGCTCTAGGGAGCGAGCGGGCGCCGCTGGAGGCGCGCTCCCGTTCCTGCGCGGGCACTCGCGATCGTCCGTTACACCGGAAGAAAGGCAGGCGGCTGATGTAAACAAAGCCGCCTGTCATTCTTCCCTGTGTAAGAATGGAGATCAGACGGTTCTACTATGTAGGACCGTTGATCACTGTTCTTACACTAGTAGCCACAGCCAATCACAGTTAGAAACACGCCCCTAGGACACACTTAACCCCTCCCTCTCCAATACAGTTAACTCCTTCACTGCCAGTGTCATTTTTACAGTAACAGTGCATATGTATAGCACTGATTACTGCAGTAATGTCACTGGTAACCCCAAAAGTGTCAAAAATGTCAGTCAAGGGTCCGATCTGTCTGCCACAATGTCGCAGTCCCGCAAAAAAAATCGCAGATCGCCGACATTACTCGTAAAAAAAAAAAACAACAAAAATGACAAAAATCTTTCCCTTTGTTAGTAAATGCGATAACTTTTGCGCAAACCAATCAAAATACGCTTTTTGCGATTTTTTTTTTTTACCAAACATATGTAGCATAAAACAAATTGGCCAAAAATGTTAAAAATTTTGATTTTTACATTTTTTTGGGGAATTTCATATAAAAAATGTGAAAAATACTGTTACTTTTGCAAAATTTACTCTCTTTTTTTGTTTATAGCGCATGATCAAAAAAATCACACAGGTGATCAAATACCACCAAAAGAAAGCTCTGTTTGTGGGAAAAAAAGGACGTCAAATTTGTTTAGGGACAGCGCGCACGACAGCGCAATTGTTTGTTAAAGTCGCACAGTGCCGAATCGCAAAATAGGCCCTGGTCAGGAAGGGGGTAAAATCTTCCAGGGCTTAAGTGGTTAATAGAAGAAAAAGGTGCTACTACCCCAGATTATGTAGAAATCCTCCTGAGCTGTTGGGTGCAGGATGTAGAGTTGCTCAGCTGCTAAAGAAGTAAATGGATAGAAGACAATCCGCTACTCCATAGATGCTCTTCAATAAGTCCAAATTTATTGCAACTCCATAAAAGATGAATAGATACAGAAGATGTTAACATGTTTCAGCTGTAATGACCTTGTTCATAAGAGTTCTGTACAAAAACAGTATAGTGTAATAAAAATAGTAATATAGTATTAGTAATAAAAACACTCCCCTCCTCCTTCATTGGTCACACAGATTTCCAATTTACCTAATGATTCCCAAATTGAAACAATGAAACCAGAAAAAGAGGAGGGTTAAAATTATTTAATTAATGTAAATTTAGATCCAGGTCCCATCTGAGGTTTAACCCTTGGGGGTTTTAAGCCTAAAAAATCCTATCTGCTTGTTTAAAGTGACAGTTAGCATTTCCTTTAAAGTGATATTAAAACCAAAACCAAATATGTATTATATTGCAGCTGATCTCATTAGCTGTGGTGCATCAGTTTTCTTTTCTTTGCCATTTCTCTCTTTTTTTTTTTATCTGGTGATCTGGCCAATAACACACCTCCTGTATTAGTGAGACACAATTCTGGATGATAGAGAATAGGAGGCACAGCAGACAGCAGTATTGTGTGGGTGCTATATAAATCCTGTATAATAATAATAATATTAATAACGGGATGGTGGTCGTTTTAAATGTATTAGCAGATTTTTAACCACTGACATATTGAAGCCAAACTCTAGCCCACACAGTTTAGTCAGTTACAGAAAACAGTTTTTTTTTCTTTTGGGATAAAGGTTTTGCATGAATAAATAAAAGCTGATCATTTAAATCACCCCTGCCAGTGTTAAGTGGTTTATCCCATCCAGGTAAACTGATACATTCTGCTGGAGAGTTTGTGCTGTGAAAAATAACATACTTGCTAGCTGGATTACCAGATGAAAATAGAAGAAATAAAGCTGCAATAAATGTTTGCTTTAACCACTTTACAACCGCCCGCTGCAGTTATACTGCGGCAGGCAGCCGCTCCTGCGCGAACCGCCGTAGCTACACGTCGGTCGCGTGCAGGAGGCTAGAGGGCAAGCGTGCGCCACCGCCGGCGCTTTTACCCCCGCTCATCAGCGGGGAAGCCGATGCAGTGGGCAGGCGGCTCCAATTGCCGCCTGACACCCGTAATCGTTCCCCGCTGAGAGAGAAGAACGGTCAGCTGTTGTAAATACAGCTGACAGTTCTTCTCCCTGAAATGATCATAGAGCCCCTGTGACCCTTCTATATAGGAACACAGGTCTCTATGGTCAATTCACAAGCCACGCCCCCCACAGTTAGAATCACTCCCCTAGGCTCACATTTAACCCCTTGATCACCCACAATGTTAACCCCCTCCCTGCCAGTGTCATTATTACAGTAACAGTGCATATTTTTAGCACTGATTACTGTAGTAATGTCACTGGTCCCCCCAAAAGTGCCAAAAATGTCAGTCAGGGATCCGATCTGTCCGCTGCAATGTCGCTGTCCCGCAAAAAATCACAGATCGCCGCCATTACTAGTAAAAAAAAAAAACTATAAAAATTACATTAATCTTTCCCCTAGTTAGTAGACGCAATAACTTTTGCGCAAACCAATCAAAATACGCTTTTTACCAAAAATATGTAGCAGAAAACAAATTGGCCTAAAATGTTAAAAAATTTTGATTTTTACATTTTTTTTTTTGAGAATGTCATATAGCATAATGTGAAAAATAATGTTTTTCTTTTCAGAATTGTCACTCTTTTTTTGTGTATAGCACAAAAAATAAAAATCGCACAGGTGATCAAATACCACCAAAAGAAAGCTCTATTTGTGGGAAAAAAAGGACATCAATTTTATTTGGGTACAGCGTCGCAAAACCGCGCAATTGTCCTTTAAAGTAACGCAGTGCTGAATCGCAAAATATGGCCTGGTCATTAAGGGGGCAAATCCTTCCGGTCCAGAAGTGGTAATACTGCTTTAAGGTCTTTAAAGAGTGTCTAAACTAAAAATCAAAAATGTATATATTGCAGCTTACCAATCTGTAGATGTTGTGGATGCATTTGCTTTCTGTTTTTAGTTTTTTGCTTTTTTTCCTTTATTTGCACTTAGTTTCTTAGGGTGGCTCATCTATCTAAGGAGGACCAACAAAGACTCCCTTTGACAGCAGCACTGTCTGGAAACGGTAGTGCTAAACTGCCCATACACTGATCAAAATTTGACCTGTTTAACAGGGACCGTCTGAATTTCAGTCGGTTTGTAACTGTCCCCGCTCAACAGAACTCGATTCTTTGGTTGACTTTTGTGGTAGGGACGTGCTGAAAACCTTTCCTTGATCAGCAGCTGCAGCCAGTGATCATTGTATTCTGACAGCAGCTGGTGCTCCTGTCAGAATACCATGTCTCACCGGGGGTTATTCCTCCCTATACCTCATTTACGTGAATGGAGGAATTTGTTAGTTTGGCTGAGCAAAAGAAAACAAAAACAAAAGAAGTGTATAAGCCGCTATGTATTTTTATTTCTGCATTCCTATCACAAAATTCTTACTCTTTATCGATCGCCTGTTGGTGTTAAGTACAAAGAGCAATGGAGTATATAAGCGTATGCTTGTTTATTTTTTACCATGGACGGTTACTAGATCTTTATATAGCAGATTTTTCTATGCAAAAATATTTAGTCTGACTTCTGGAAAGTTGCCAACATGGTGGGAATAATTACTTTAATATTGTTGACAATTAACTAACCTACGTTCCATCATTATGTGAACAATCTTTTCTTTTATCAAGATGCCTCATACATCGTGATTATTACTTTGTGTTGTGTAGCTCAGGAAGGGTTTTATTAGATTTATTAATATATTTACATTTCCCAGTAGCCTCCTATAACAACTTTTTATTATATGCTGATGTATATTTACATTCTAAAGTCATTTTGTGACTTCTGCTTTATAGACTGCTAATAAGCTGTTTTTTACACTGTATGGGCAGACGACACTCTTGGGTAACATTAGCATTTGAGTAATGAGCATTTCTAACACTCTAATTTAAGCTGAAAGACGAAGGAAAATGGTCATTCTAAGACAAGAGTTTCTTAGATGACAAATGTATAACATTGTTGTTTCTTATAATTGACTGGTTATCTCTTTTTTTTAATTTAGAGTTTTAAGAAAAATAAATACATGCATGTGCTTATACCAAAATGTATGAATATATAAATGTTTGATTTGGGAAAGTAGTCATTGCAATTTTTCTAATAGCGCTCATAGGATGATGCGAGAGGTCTATTAGAGTGACGATCCATCTGCTAACTGTTCTCTAGTCTAAAGGCCCGTACACACGTACCGATCGTCGGCATACAAACGTCGGTGGACGAAGGATCTGCCGATTGTACGCGTGTTAGTATGGTGCCTCCGACAGATGTCTGCGCACAATCCGCGGACAAAAGTCTTTCGTGCAAACATGAAAATATTTGTATGCCGACACCAGAACGGACGATTGTTCGCCTGTCAGTACACAATTCGGCCGACAGACCGCAGATTTGCAAGACTGGGCATGCTCAGAAAATAGAAAACACAGGGAAAGTTAACCATTACATGACATCACTTCTGCAGTCGGCGGACAAAATTCTTGTGCTGTCCTTGTGCTGTCTTTGCACTTTTCAGCAGACACCGACATCCCGGGGAGAAAAGAGGAACATTTGTAAGCCGACCATCGGTACGTGTGTACGGGGCTTAACTCATGCATAAACATGTGGCTTAAGGCCCGTACACACGTACCGATCGTCGGCATACAAACGTCGGTGGACGAAGGATCTGCCGATTGTACGCGTGTTAGTATGGTGCCTCCGACAGATGTCTGCGCACAATCCGCGGACAAAAGTCTTTCGTGCAAACATGAAAATATTTGTATGCCGACACCAGAACGGACGATTGTTCGCCTGTCAGTACACAATTCGGCCGACAGACCGCAGATTTGCAAGACTGGGCATGCTCAGAAAATAGAAAACACAGGGAAAGTTAACCATTACATGACATCACTTCTGCAGTCGGCGGACAAAATTCTTGTGCTGTCCTTGTGCTGTCTTTGCACTTTTCAGCAGACACCGACATCCCGGGGAGAAAAGAGGAACATTTGTAAGCCGACCATCGGTACGTGTGTACGGGGCTTTAGTATCAGGACCAGCCGAAGACTGCTGGTCAGTTTTAGGAAGGTTGGAAGCTTCCAATACCGGGACAAGAGTATCTGCTGGCATAAGCATAGTTGGTACCTAAAAAGACAACACCAATGAGTAATGCCTCGTACACACGCAACGATTATCGGCCGACCGATTGGCCGTCTTTTGTCCAGTGTTGTTGTGTTGGTTGAAATGTGTTATAGACTGCACACAAATTTTCTCGGCCAACAAAAACCAACTTCAGAAGTGATGTCATGTGCTGGTTTACTTTCCGTGTGTTTTTTCTTCTCTGAGCATGCCCAGTCTTGCTCATCAGATTTTTGTCTGCCGAAATCTGTACTGACTGACGGAAAATCGGCCGTTCTGTTGACGGTCAACAAAAATTTTATAGCCTGCACACCAGATTTTGTCTGGCCGAAAAGTCGGAGTCGGTTGTCGAAAGCATCATACTAACAAGCCGAAAATCGGCCGATAGGACGTTGGCCGAAAATTCACGGCCAACTATCGATGCGTGTGTACGAGGCATAAGTTAAGGGTTGCGTGGCTGATGTGGTGAGTTCAAAGCCAGGGTTCAGGCACTGAGAAAACATGGTGAAGGAAAATAAAACATAATACACTGCACACTTGCATAGTGTAGCAAAATACTTAATTTCCATAGACTCTAATTAAAATGCACTCACAATTTAAATAGCTGAAATGGCTTATCTGACTGCTGGTGTCCACATCTATGGAAGCTTAGGGTGTTTGGCCAGAATCTGATGACCTCATATCTGGTTGGAGAGAGAAGCTTCAAAGTAGGGGTTCTTTTTTGTCTAGGATATGTTGCCGTTGGGGTACTGTTAGTATCCCCTGTCTCCCAGATGCTGTCAGATGCACAACCTCCCCCGGAAATGTCAGATGCACACTTTGGAATACATTTCGAGGTTGTACTGCTTCATCAGCTATCTATATTATTACAGTATGCCAGTGCACTGTGTTTATTCTTTTGTTTCAAAAGTATTATATCACTAGCGATAGGGCAGTGTACAAGAATTTTTATACATCTGACACCACTGAGCTTATTCTCCTGAAAATACCATTAGCATGATCTGCTGTATATAGGTACTTTATTCTGTACAAATTGTTTTTCCTAGTTCATTGTTTTGGAAGCCTAAAATTACTGGTTCACATACTGAATTTGTCGTCTAGCCATTTTCTACTAGAGGTACGGGTGACAACTCAGTTCTCCTAGGTCCTGCCCCTCGAAGTGCACTGTTTCTTATCTGCTGGCACTACAACTTCCCTACTTTTTGTCTGAAGTGATACAAAAATAGAATAACTGATTTTTGGGTTAGCATATAAAATTAGAGCAATGAAAGCAATAGTGTAATTACGTACTTGTTACGCCACTTTTTTTTTTTTTTTAAGTACTTGTACATATACAACAATGCATTGCAAATCCAGAGCATGTAACTGTCCCTCCTTTTAGAGTGATGGTCCCTCATTTTGAACTAAGTCCATTTGTACCTCTTTTTTTCTCAGATGTCCTTTTCTTCAGTCTGATATATAGACCTGTAAAAAAAATGTATCATTTGAAGTGATTGTAAACCCTCACCTTGTAAAACAACCCATTCAGTTTAAATTAGAAATAAAAGGCAAAAAATGTGTGCATAGATATATATAAAAAAAACATTATAAATACCTTTTCCCCCTCTTCTGTAAGTAAGCACATTCCCTCTGTTCTCAGTTGCAAAAGAGCTGGAGGGAGGAGAAACAGCAGCACACTGGTCTCTCCAGTGAATGGCTGTGCAGGGGGGGGGGGCATGTCATGACAAGCCTGATCATTGGAGGAGAGTACACTGAGTTCTCAGGACAGCTAGAAAAGTGATTATGGTGTGTTCTCCTGCTCCTGGGTCACAATCCCATGATTCACCATTCCTCTGCATCCTGTTGCACCACAAATGTGGTGCTAATGTGATAAAATACTGCATGGCAAGCTCTATGTTAACTGCTTTTGTCTGTGTAAGATCTACAACATAATTAATTATCTCTCACCCAACGAGCAGTAGACTGAGGGACCCAGTGATTGTGGGATGAATAGTTTCTTCTCTGGAAGTTTCAGTTCTTAGATTACAGACATAGGTCAGGCATTAACCTGTACAGCCCCATGTAGCATTCCTTATGTTTGAACACAAACAGAAATTTCTGTCAATGGAATGTGAAGATTTACTATACTATAAATTGTGCGAATGGGGCAACAAATGGCACCATGAAACTACATGATCAATGCGCATCTTAAGCAGATGAAATACACAAGATGCCGGTAGGAAGGTTTATAATGCCTCATCTTAGAAAGCTGGTAGGTAGATAAATTGACTCCGTAACACATTCACAATAGATTTAAAGTAGAACTAAAGGTGTATATTATATTAAATGCAAACAATGTAAAACTGCAAATTAAAATTGTGCACACATGCATACTTGCTAATCTGTGTTACATTTAGCATTATCCATATTTAACCAATTTAGCATTATCCATATTTAACCACTTTACCACTAGCCACTGTGCTGCTACTGCGGCACAGTGGCTCGTTATCGTCCAGCCGCCGGAGGCGCGCTCCCGCTGTTTTCATTCACAGTGGGAGTCGGGCCAGGGGAGGAGCGGCGGCGATCGCCGCTGCTCTTCCCCGATCGTCAGGGAATCGAGTTTGGAGATCCGCCCGCCTGTGTAAACAGAGCGGGCGGATCTCCTAAGTGACAGGGAGTGACAGATCGCCGTGTTCAGCATAGCTGAACATCCGATCTGTCCCTGGCTCACTCAGTCACCTCCCCCCCCCACACGTTAGTAAGCACCAGGCATACATTAACCCCTCCCTCTCCAATAAAATTAACCCCTTCCCTGCCAGTGTAATTTTTACAGTAACAGTGCATACATATAGCACTGATTACTGCAGTAATGTCACTGGTACCCCCAAAAGTGTCAAAAATGTCAGTCAAGGGTCCGATCTGTCCGCCGCAATGTCGCAGTCCCGCAATAAAAATCTCAGATCGCCGCCATTACTCGTTAAAAAAAAACCACCAAAAATGACAGAAATCTTTCCCTTAGTTAGTAAACGCAATAACTTTTGCGCAAACCAATCAAAATACGCTTATTGCGATTTTTTTACCAAACATGGGTAGCAGAAAACAAATTGGCCAAAAATGTAAAAAAAAATTGTTTTTTACATCTTTTTTGGGGGGAATTTTATATAAAAAAATGTTAAAAATATTGTTATTTTTTCAAAATAAACGCTCTTTTTTTGTTTATAGCGCAAAAAGTAAAAATCGCACAGGTGATCAAATACCACCAAAAGAAAGCTCTGTTTGTGGGAAAAAAAGGACGTAAATTTAGTTTGGGTACGCATGACCGCGCAATTGTCAGTTAAAGTCGCACAGCGCCGAATCGCAAAAAGTGGCCCAGACGTAAGACAGCAAAATGCTCTAGTGGTAAAGTGGTTAATATTCTCTATATGCCATCTTGCCTGGTCTCTCCCTCTGCATTTGAGTGAGGCGATGAAAGCAGTGATACCATCTGAATCAAGCAATGTATTCATTTCCTTTCAAGAATTTCTGTGTATCTATCCCTTCTTAATCCTCTCTGTTGTCTGGTCTTTTGCGAGTCACTTGTTACTTGTTTTTTAAAAAAATGCAGCTGTGTACCAAATGAGAAGAAAAAAGATAGGGCAGGACCAGGAAGAACCATATTGTTCTGTGCAATTTGGAGAGCTTTGCTCCTAGTGCCAGGAGTAATGTAGGAGTACAATAACATACCAAGAAGGAGGTGTGGAAAGCATACAACATCTGGAGAAAGTGCAGTGCTTCATAAAATTGTGAATGTCCATGTAATGGGTAAATATCTATAGTCCCAAGTGTAATCAATCCTATTAAGCAGAAAGTCCTCAATAGGTTCCAAAAGAACAACCGTGACAGCGTGATGTGGCAGAACACTTTTACCAGAAAAGAAATGAAAACCAGCATGTAATCATAAACTTAAGGGTCCAGGATGTTCTACAGTGCTCTTAGCTGTGGTATCCCTTCACCATTTTATGCTCTCACCAGGTAACAAGCCATTATGAGCCTTGTATCAATATCTTGGAGCTTGGTGACATTCTATCCAAGGTTGTAGACAGCAGGGTAAACCTCATGGAAGACTGGCGATGTGCAAAATAAAGCTCACATGTGGGAGCCCAAATAATGTCCACATAGTGTAGTATTTGTTCAAATAAAGCTGCAGCATACAAGTAATCAATAGGCAAAAACAAAAGACTTACAAAAGATGGCCACCGCTCCCAGCATAAGGACACGGTAGTGATGGCATCAGTGTGTAGGCCCCTCCCCACACGTTTTGTGCACGTACACATTCTCAAGGGTTCCACCTATATGTCCGCCTTTTGTTTTTACCCATTGTTTACTTGTATGCTGTGGCTTTGTTTTAATAAATACTACATTATGCAGAGATGTATAGTAACTAAGTAAAACAACTTCACTACTGTACTTAAGTACCGAAAGGCGGTATCTGTACTTTCCTAGAGTAGAATTTTTTTCTCCTACTTCCACTTTTACTTCACTACATTTTTTCAATGATTTCAATACTTCTACTCCGATATTTTTATTTTGTGCTGCATAGTTACTCGTTACAATTATAAAAATTACCACTGCCAGAACAGTAGATGGCAGGTTTCATGAAGCTCAAAACATGTGTATTATCAGCGCATACGAAAATAAAAGCTACTGTATGTATAAATAAAAGCTGCATTTGAAATAATAAAAAACAATATGATGTTCAAACTTTTGACTTCTTTCTTTAATAACTGCATAACACAGTACTTGTACTTTTACTTTCAGTACTTGAGTAGCAATTTTTTTTCAAAACTACTGGTACTTTTACTTTCAGTACTTGAGTAGCAATATCTTTAAAAAACTACTTGCAATACTTAAGTACAAAAAATGTTGAATACTTTAGTACTTCTACTCAAGTCACTTTTTGATCGAGCACTTGTACTTTTACTCAAGTATGGGTTTCGAGTACTTTATACAACTCTGACATTATGTGAGCAATATATGGGCTCCCGTGTGTGAGCTTTATTTTGCACAGTGCCGGTTTGGTGAATGCATATAATGGTAAAGTGATACCATAGCTAAGGAGCACTGTTCATGAATATATGCTGGTTTTTATTTCTTTTCTGTTGAGTGTTCTGGCACATCACACTGTTCCGTTGTTCTTTTGGAACCTATTGAGAACTTTCTACCTAATAGGATTGATTTAACTTGGCTTGGGACTATAATTATTTACCCATTACATGGACATTCACTAAATTTTGTTAAGTGCTGCGTTTTCTCTGTTATTTCATTGTTAATTGAAGGTGGTAAATTTACCTTTATTGGTGCTAGCTGCTTATTAACCACTTTAAGACCGGAAGATTTGAACCCCTTCCTGACCAGTCCCTATTTTGCGATTCTAGACTGTGTTACTTTAACAGACAATTGCACAGTCGTGCGACGCTGTAGTCAAATAAAATTGACGTCCTTTTTTTACCACAAATAGAGCTTTCTTTTGGTGGTATTTTATCACCTGTGTGATTTTTAATTTTTGTGCTATGAACAAAAAAAGAGCAACAATTGTGAAAAAAAACAATATTTTTCACATTCAGCTATATAACATTCCCCCCCAAAAAAATTTTTAAATCTAAATTTTTTAATATTTTAGGCCAATTTGTTTTCTGCTACATATTTTTGGTAAAAAAAATCGCAATAAGTGTATTTTGATTGGTTTGCGCAAAAGTTATCGTGTTTACTAACTACGGGAAAGATTTATGTAATTTTTATTGTTTTGTTTTTTTACTAGTAATGGCGGCGATCTGCGATTTTTTGCGGGACTGCGACATTACGGTGGACAGATCAGACCCCTAACTGACATTTATGACACTTTTGGGGCGACCAGTGACATTACTACAGTAATCAGTGCTAAAAATATGCACTGTTACTGTAATAATGACACTGGCAGGGAAGGGGTTAACCCTATGGGTGATCAAAGGGTTAAATGTGTGCCTCATGCTTACTGACGTGTGGGGGGGATGGGGGTTCTGTGACACAGGCAGAGATCGCAGGTTCAGCTATGCTGAATCCTGTGGTCTCCCTCTGTCTGTCACAGAGAAGATCCGCCTACTTTGTTTACATAAGCAGACGGGTCTTCTCACACTTTCCCCGACGATCAGGGAAGAGAGGCGGCGATCGGCGCTTCTCCCCCTTTGGCCCGACTCCCGCTGTGTCTAAACACAGCGGGAGCTAGCCTTCGGCGGCGCACACGCACCACCGAGACCACTAGGAGTGCAGCGACGTAGGTCTACATTGCTGGACCCAGGGGAGTCGAACTGCCCCTGTAGGATTGCAGTCGGCAAGTGGTTAAACTCCTTATCAGTGCTCACTTGTTTAATTTTGTTTCATACAATATCTGGAATGTTCAGCTAGACGAGCTGAATCCAATGATCATAGAAAATCCACGTAGGGCCTTATTCATTAAATATTCACTGCAGGTGAATCTTTTTGATAGATGCATAATAAATGACAGTGATTCATTCACCACCAGTAAATGTTTGTTGAAAGCCACATTAACTGCTCTACACAAATTCCCCTATAGTTTTGCATTATTTGTCTCTTGCAAATAAAAAAAAATAGTTCTGCTTTAAAAGACACCAATGTGTTCAACCACATGACGTCTCAGGCAATTTCTTCACATGTAGGTCACATTTCTTTACAGGTAGCATATATCGAAACTGTTATCTGCAAACCAATCTGCTTTCAATACAATTTCAGAAAAGACAAAACATGATAAAAAGGAAGTCAGCTTTTGATAATTATCCCCAGTAAATATGAATAAGTCGAAGGGAAAAGAAGAAAAAGATGAGCCGCAATATAGTAGATGGATACAATCACAGAAATTATGAATATGCCTTTCAGAAATAGAAGAATAAACAGAGGAATAAGTAAGCTATATAAAAAAGCGACATTTTGTCAGATAGTGGTAAATCTTTATATTACAGAACAAACTGCAAAGAAAACTCTCATAATATTGATTTCAACATAAAACCCCAAGGTGAAATCTATTGAAAGTGTGCTATGAAAACTTCTTTAACATCTTTACTTATGTTATTTGTGCCTACTGGCAATGAGCAGAAGCCTTTGAAGTCTGACAGCATGCCAGAAACAGAAACTATATGTAAAAAGGTGCCAGGTTCTTTTTCTTGTAAAGAGAACTGAGACGTGCTACTGTACAGCAGGGAAATCGCAGCTGTACATTTGGGGGTGAAAGGTTAAATCAGCAATACTTCAGCCCTAGAGCTGACTTGGATAAATGCTGTTCCAGCCATTAAAAGTGATCAGAAGTCATCATTTATTGGCAAAGAAAGTGAAAGATGAGCTAAGCTTACAACTGAAAAGGTCTGATTCCAACTGGACCATGGTGGAGTGGAAAGCACCCAAATTGCCCTTGTGGTGTATTTAGTTACCAACCATTACTGGTTTGTTATTGCATGAGGTTTGTGCATTAATCATATCACTTTAGTTTGACATTAATATTCTGTTGAGTAGCAGGTTTACAGCTGGAGGGGATTTTATGAAGAAATTGAATGTTAGGTAAAAATTGTTACAACCTTTCTTTGGGGGTGCTAGTTCTTACTTCGGTGTCATTGTAGACTTGATTTTTACAAGTATACGCTTGTATGGGCTCTTGTTCCTAAAATTAAGGTTGATTTACTAAAACTGGAGAATGCAAAATCGAGTGCAACCCTGAACAGAAACCAATCAGTTTTCAGGTTTTTTTGTCACAGCTGAATCGAGCAAGCTGACTTAAAAAGGTGATTGGTTTTCTATGAAGGGTTGCACCTGTTTTGCACTCTCCAGCATTAGTAAATCAATCCCATTGTTTCACTGATTCAGAAAAGGGATGTAGCTAGTAAAACCAGAGCTATTAATGAATAAACCAATCTACGTGATCAATGCAGATCTATAAGCAGAATAATTTTACAGTAACTGATATAATAAACATAAACATTTTTATGGATATGACGCACAAACATTCTTTCATTTAAAAGGACAGTGGGACAGTGTAATCACCCATTTTTTTATTACTTCACTCCCAAAAATCCCAAAAGGGACATGACCAGTGATAATAAACTGAATAAAAATGCATCTTGCAGCTATTATTCAAAAGCCAAGGAGAGATCAAAACAGCTGCTTCCAACTGACAAGTTTTAGGGCCTAATAACAACCTTTAGAAAAAGGCAGAGCTCTGAAATGCATTAAAGAATGAAAGTTAGTGTGACTTCAAATACAAGCAGCACATTTCACTGAGCAGATCAGGACTTTGCTTGGCCAAACTGTTGGCAGTCGCAATGACTTTGTCACAGGAAGAGACACTGTGACGTCTTCCCATTGATTGGTGCACACTTTATCTTACCCTCCTGTAAGTGCGATATTATGTAAAGGGTGTTTAACCACTTTACCGCTGCTCACTGCGGCAAAGTGGCTCGATAACGTCTGGCGACGTAGACCTACGTCGCCAGACATTCCCCTCCCTCAGCGGCGCGCGCGCGCCGCCAGGGGCTCGCTCCCGCTGTATTCAGTCACAGCGGGAGTCGGGCCAGGGGAGGAGCGGTGGTGATCACCGCCGCTCTTCCCCGATCGTCAGGGAATCGAGTGTGGAGATCCGCCTGCTTGTGTAAACAAAGCGGGCGGATCTCCTAAGTGACAGGCAGGGTCAGATTGCAGGGTTCAGCATAGCTGAACCTGCGATCTGTCCCTGTGTCACTCAGTCACCTCCCCCCACACATGTCAGTAAGCACCAGGCATACATTAACCCCTCCCTCTCCAATAAAATTAACCCCTTCCCTGCCAGTGTCATTTTTACAGTAACAGTGCATATTTATAGCACTGATTACTGTAGTAATGTCACTGGTACCCCCAAAAGTGTCAAAAATGTCAGTCAAGGGTCCAATCTGTCCGCTGCAATGTCGCAGTCCCGCAAAAAAAAAATCGCAGATCGCCGCCATTACTCGTTAAAAAAAAACCCACCAAAAACGACAGAAATCTTTCCCTTAGTAAACGCAATAACTTTTGCGCAAACCAATTAAAATACACTTATTGTGATTTTTTTTTACCAAAAATATGTAGCAGAAAACAAATTGGCCTAAAATGATAAAAAATTTAGATTTTTACATTTTTTGGGGGGGAATTTAAAAAAAATGTGAAAAATATTGTTATTTTTTCAAAATTTCGCTCTTTTTTTTTTTATAGAGCAAAAAGTTAAAATCGCACAGGTGATCAAATACCAGCAAAAGAAAGCTCTATTTGTGGGGAAAAAAGGACGTAAATTTTGTTTGGGTACGGCGTTGCATGACCACGCAATTGTCAGGTAAAGTTGCACAGTGCCGAATCGCAAAAAGTGGCCCAGACGTAAGACAGCAAAATCCTCCGGTGGTAAAGTGGTTAAACGTTAATAACAACATTTAATTTGCATCATTATATATTATGTTTACTGTGCAGCAAGAACACATGATATGCTGGTTTGGTCTGGGTCTGTCATATTTGATGTGTTGTAGAAAGGTTAAGGATAACAGTCCTAGAGCCTAAGGGAAGATCTCTCACCAGAAGTTAAAATAACTTGCTTAGTCCCCCAGAGGACAAGGTTCTCAATTGTACAGCTCTCCCTGCCCTGCAGCTCATGCCTCCTATGCTGAATTTCTACAGATAAAAGATTGTGCCCCAACCTTCCACAGCCCCCTCTCCATAGGCGTGTGCAGCCTATTGCATTAGGGTGTGCACCCCAAAGCTCAAACGCACATGCGTGTATATATATATATATAGAGCAGTGATGGCGAACCTTGGCATGAGACGGTCAGAGACTGCAGACATGATACAAGAGATGGTCAGAGACTGCAGACATGATACAGTAGATGGTCAGAGACTGCAGACATGATACAATAGATATATTTTAAGGTGACAGTCACACTTGAAGTTGCAGCTTCACATTTTTTGTTGGTTTAGCGCAGTTGTCCACTATTTTTCTTATGATACAATAGATGGTCAGAGACTGCAGACGTGATACAATAGATGGTCAGAGACTACAGACATGATACAGGAGATGGTCAGAGACTGCAGACATGATACAGGAGATGGTCAGAGACTGCAGACATGATACAGGAGATGGTCAGAGACTGCAGACATGATACAGGAGATGGTCAGGGACTGCAGACATGATACAGGAGATGGTCAGAGACTGCAGACGTGATACAGGAGATGGTCAGAGACTGCAGACGTGATACAGGAGATGGTCAGAGACTGCAGACATGATACAGGAGATGGTCAGAGACTGCAGACGTGATACAGGAGATGGTCAGAGACTGCAGACATGATACAGGAGATGGTCAGAGACTGCAGACATGATACAGGAGATGGTCAGAGACTGCAGACATGATACAGGAGATGGTCAGAGACTGCAGACGTGATACAGGAGATGGTCAGAGACTGCAGACATGATACAGGAGATGGTCAGAGACTACGGACGTGATACAGAAGATGCTCAGAGACTGAGGACATGATAGAAGATAGAAGAGCACTAGGGGGGCCGGAGAGCACAGGGGAAGCAGAGAGCACTGGAGGAGGTGAAGGGCACGGTGGGCGGGGGGACAGGAGAGAATTAAGAGGGGGTTTGCAAAGCATTGTAGGGGGTTGGAAGGTGCAGGGGGTGGAGAGCACTGGGGGGGCGAGCAGGGAAAACCAGGGGGGTGGAGAGCACTGGGGGGGACAGGGAGCACTTGGGGGGCGGGCAGGGAAAACCAGGGGGTGGAGAGCACTGGGGGGGACAGGGAGCACTTGGGGGGCGGGCAGGGAAAACCAGGGGGTGGAGAGCACTGGGGGGGGGGACAGGGAGCATAGGGGGGAGGGAGATAAAAAGCACTGTGGGGAGCTGAAGAGCATGGGGGGGGCTAAAGAACAGGGGGTCTAGTGCACTGGGGGGGTTAAGAGCACTGAGGGGGGATAAGAACACTGGAGGGGGGGTTAAGAGAGCACTGGGGGGCCAGCAAAGGAAGTTGTATAGGGAGGGGGATGGGGCAGCTGCATATAAAGGAATTGATATTTCCCTATTCTTCCTGCAGGAGGGAGAGGAGGGCAATCAGTTATTCAGCAGCTGCAGGAAGGATAGGGAAGGATGAATTCCTCTATATGCAGCTTCCCCATTCTCCTCCTATCCAACACAGAGCACACACACTTGGGCAATGGGCACTCACCTTCTTCCAGCCGAGGCTCCGCCCCTTCTTCCCGTCGAGGCTCCGCCCCTCCTTCCCGCCGAGGCTCCGCCCCTTTCTTCCCACCGCGGCTCCGCCCCCTTCATCCCGCCGCGTCTCCGCCCCCCGCTTGCAGCACGGATTGAAGGAGCTGCCACTGCAGCCTTCACACTGCCATACAGGATCTCTCAGAGGATGCTGGCTGATACCCCCCAGTGCGCCCCCCCATTGGTACCCCACTGTGTGTGTGACACTGTCACTGTCATGTAGCTGCTTGCAGGGAGAAAGACCAGCTGTCAAAACTTAGCGGTGATGTCGGGGGTGGGCGGGATCAAGCAGCTGTCAAACACCAGCCAATGATTGGGCTGCTTAAGAAAGGGGCGGGGCCACATAAATGAAGCAGCCGCCCAGACCCCATCCCATTGGCTGGTGTTTAATAGCTGTTCGGTCCCGCCCATCCCCGACATCACCGCTGAGTTTTGACAGCTTGTCTTTCTCCCTGCAAGCAGTAACATTACCTGACAGTGTCACACACATGGCAAGCCTCACTGTCTGCTGGAGCCAACAGCACAGCCGCCTCTCCACGAGCATCTCACTACCCTCAGTGCCAAAGATGGAGATCTCGGGAGGCAGCCGGCCCTACACTAACAGACACGGGGTGATTAGGGTGTGCCCAGGCACACCCGGCACACCCCGTGCGCACGCCTATGCCCCTCTCCATTCTGCAGCCATGGCTCCTTTGCTCCCTCTGCTACTGTTAAAATACTGAGCCCACAACCTATCACAGTTATCAGATTTTTATAAGAGGATTACTGCAGTAGTAGCTAGTGGCTTGCGTTGTGTGATTAACTGTGGCTAGGGAGCAGTTCTGTTTTTGACAAAAACACAAGCCTACAACAGTACATGCCTACAGCTAGTAAACTAGTCTCTCCGGAACAAATATAATAGCTTCCGGTGTGTGCTGTTATTGGCTTGTGCTTTTGTGAGTGACAGTGCAGCTTCCCAGATGCTGTCATTTATACAAGACAAGCTGCCAATCATATGTACAGTATCTTACAAAAGTGAGTACACCCCTCACATTTTAGTAAATATTTTATTATATCTTTTCATCTGACAACACTGAAGAAATTACACTTTGCTACAATGAAAAGTAGTGAGTGTACGCTTGTAAAACAGTGTAAATGTGCTGTCCCCTCAAAATAACTCAACACACAGCCATTAATGTCTAAACCACTGACAACAAAAGTGAGTACACCCCATAAGTGAAATGTCCAAATTGGGCCCAAAGTGTCAATCTTTTGTGTGGCCACCATTATTTTCCAGCACTTCCTTAACCCTCTGGGGAATGGAGTTCACCAGAGCTTCACAGGTTGCCACTGGAGTCCTCTTCCACTCCTCCACAAGGACATCACGGAACTGGTAGATGTTAGAGACCTTGCGCTCCTCCAACTTCCATTTGAGGATGCCCCACAGATGCTCAATATGGATTAGGTCTGGACATGCTTGGCCAATCCATCACTTTTACCCTCAGCTTCTTTAACAAGGCAGTGCTCTTCTTGGAGATGTGTTAGGGGTTGTTATAATGTTGGAATACTGCCCTGCAGCCCAGTCTCTGAAGGGAGGGGATCATGCCCTGCTTCAGTATGTCACAGTATATGTTGACATTCATGGTTCCCTCAATGAACTGTAGCTCCCCAGTAACACTCATGCAAACCCAGACCATGACAATCCCACCACAATCCTTGACTCTAGGCAAGACACACTTGTCATTGTACTCCTCACCTGGTTGACGCCACACAAGCTTGACACCATCTGAACCAAATAAGTTTATCTTGGTCCCATCAGATCACAGGACATGGTTCCGGTAATCCAGTGGCGTAGCGTGGGTTGTCAGCGCCCGGGGCAAGGCAAGCAATTTGCGCCCCCTAACCTGCAGACTTTTAGTACTCCCTGAGTCTCTTCCTACAATAGTACTGACCAGCCTGATTCCTACACTGACCACTACACTAACCTACCTGATTCCTACACTGACCTACCTGTCCACTTCACTAACCTACCGGATTCCTATACTGGCAACTGGACTGACCTCTACACTGTCCACTACACTGACCACTGCACTGACCTACCTGATTCCAAAACTAACCAAAACAGGAACCTACCTGATACCTAAACTGACCACTAAACTGACCTACCTGTCCACTACACTACACTGTCCAGGCTGGTCAGTGTAGTGTAGTGGTCAGTGTAGTGCAGTGGTCAGTGTAGTGCAGTGGTCAGTGTAGTGTAATGGTCAGTGTAGTGTAATGCTCAGTGTAGTGCAATGGTCAGTGTAGTGCAATGGTCAGTGTAGTGCAATGGTCAGTGTAGTGGTCAGTGTAGTGTAGTGGTCAGTGTAGTGTAGTGTAGTGGTCACTACACTGACCACTACACGGTCCACTACACTACACTGCCCACTACACTACACTGACCACTACACTACACTGACCACTACATAACACTGTCCACTACACTATACTGTCCACTACACTACACTGATCACTACACTATACTGTCCACTACACTAAACTGACCGCTACACTCCCCTTTCCCCTCTACACTACACTGTCCACTACACTACCCACTACACTATACTGTCCACTACACTACACTATACTGTCCACTACACTACACTGTCCACTACACTACCCACTGCACTATACTGTCCACTACACTACACTACCCACTACACTATACTGTCCACTTCTCTACACTACCCACTACACTACACTACACTGTCCACTACACTACACTGTCCACTACACTACCCACTGCACTATACTGTCCACTACACTACACTACCCACTACACTACACTGTCCACTACACTACACTACCCACTACACTACACTACCCTGTCCACTACACTACACTACACTGTCCACTACACTACACTACCCACTACACTTCACTACACTGTCTACTACACTACACTGTCCACTACACTACCCACTGCACTATACTGTCCACTACACTACACTACCCACTACACTACACTGTCCACTACACTACACTACCCACTACACTACACTACCCTGTCCACTACACTACACTACCCACTACACTATACTGTCCACTACACTACACTACCCACTACACTACCCTGTCCACTACACTACCCACTACACTATACTGTCCTCTACACTACACTACCCACTACACTACACTACACTACCCACTACACTACACTACCCACTACACTATACTGTCCACTACACTACACTACCCACTACACTACCCTACCCACTACACTATACTGTCCTCTACACTACACTACCCACTACACTACACTACCCACTGCACTACACTGTCCACTACACTACACTACACTACCCACTACACTACACTACCTACTGCACTACACTACACTACACTACCCACTACACTACCCACTACACTACACTACACTACACTACCCACTACGCTACACTGTCCACTACACTACACTACCCACTACACTACACTACCCTGTCCACTACACTACCCACTACACTATACTGTCCTCTACACTACATTACCCACTACACTACACTACCCACTACACTACACTACCCACTACACTATACTGTCCACTAGACTACACTACCCACTACACTACCCACTACCCTACCCACTACACTATACTGTCCTCTACACTACACTACCCACTACACTACACTACCCACTGCACTACACTGTCCACTGCACTACACTACACTACACTACACTACCCACTGCACTACACTACACTACACTACCCACTACACTACCCACTACACTACACTACACTACCCACTACGCTATACTGTCCACTACACTACACTACCCACTACACTACACTACCCACTACACTATACTGTCCTCTACACTACACTACCCACTACACTACCCACTACACTACCCACTACACTACACTACCCTACCCACTACACTATACTGTCCTCTACACTACACTACCCACTACACTACACTACCCACTGCACTACACTGTCCACTGCACTACACTACACTACCCACTACACTACACTACCCACTGCACTACACTACACTACACTACCCACTACACTACCCACTACACTACCCACTACGCTATACTGTCCACTACACTACCCACTACACTACACTACCCTGTCCACTACACTACCCACTACACTACCCACTACACTATACTGTCCACTACACTACACTACCCTGTCCACTACACTACCCACTACACTATACTGTCCTCTACACTACACTACCCACTGCACTACACTACCCACTGCACTACACTACCCACTACACTACCCTGTCCACTACACTACACTACACTGACCACTACATTATACTACCCACTACACTACCCAATACACTATACTACACTATCCACTACATTGTCCAGTACACTGACAACTACACTACACTGTCCTACCTACAGTATTCCTATACTGATCACTACACAGCGTGACCCTAACTGCTCTGTCCTAACTCACCTTAACTCTGACCCTAACTCACTCTGTCTATCTTTCTGGCTGCTGCGACTGCCTCTGGCTCTGACACACTGCTAGACTGTAAAAGGATGTACCTGAGATCCAGCAGAGGAGGAGGAGAAGATTGTGTGGTGGAAGTTCACAGTCCGGAGGCGGGACTCCCATGCGCGCCACATGATGTGCCACCCGGAGGAGAGGAGAGGAGAAGGAGAAGATGCTGGAGGTGCCGAGGCGGGACTCCCGTGCGCATCTGACACCTGATCACAGACAAGCCAGCCCCCCCCCCCCCGCTGCACGTGACCCTATTCGCCCAATAACAGGGCGCATCGGAACATGGCTGTCTGGGGACACTGTAATAAAATTAAGAGAACAGGCAGGAGTGACACACGGGCGTGGGATTGCGCCCCCCTAAATATTGCGCCCGGTGCGGCCGGCCCCCCCTGCACCCCCCACGCTACGCCACTGCGGTAATCTATGTCCTTAGTCTGCTTGTCTTCAGCAAACTGTTTGCAGGCTTTCTTGTGCATCATATTTAGAAGAGGCTTCCTTCTAGGACGACGCCATGCAGACCAATTTGATGCAGTGTGCAGCGTATGGTCTGAGCACTGACGGGCTGACCCCCCCCCCCCCCACCCCTTCAACCTTTGCAGCAATGCTGGCAGCACTCATACGTCTATTTCCTAAAGACAACCTCTGAATATGATGCTGAGCACGTTCACTTCTTTGGTTGACCATGGCGAGGCCTGTTCTGAGTGGAACCTGTCCTGTTAAACCACTGCATGGTCTTCGCCACTGTACTCCAGCTCAGTTTCAGGGTCTTGGCAATCTTCTTATAGCCTAGGCCATCTTTATGTAGAGCAACAATTATTTTTTCAGATCCTCAGAGAGTTCTTTGCCATGAGGTGCAATGTTGAACTTTCAGTGACCAGTATGAGAGAGTGAGAGCGGTAACACTAAATTTGCCACACCTGCTCCCCATTCACACCTGAGACCTTGTAACACTAACGAGTCACATTACACCTTGAAAATGGTTAATTGGGCCCAATTTGGACATTTTCACCTAGGGATGTACTCACTTTTGCTTCCAGCGGTTTAGACATGAATGGCTGTGTGTTGAGTTATTTTAAGTGGACAGCAAATTTACATTGTTATACAAGCTGCACACTCACTACTTTACATTGTATCAAAGTGTCATTTCTTCAGTGTTGTCGCATGAAAAGATATAATAAAATATTTACAAAAATGTGAGGGGTATACTCACTTTTGTGAGATACTGTACATAGTTGGTAAGGTTGAATAAAGACACCAGTCCATCCAGTTCAACCTGTGGTGTGTGTGTGTGTTTATGTAAAAAGTAAATCACATATCCCTGTATGTTGTGATTGTTAAGATGCCCATCTAATAGTTTCTTTAAACTATTGATGCTCCCTGTGGATAATTCCACATCCTTACTGCTCTGACAGTAAAGAATCCTCTACGCAGTTTACGGTTAAGCCGCTTCTCCTCCAATTTCTCTTCCAATTTCAGTGAATGGCCATGTGTCCTTTTAAACTCTCTCCCACTAAAAAGTTTTTTTCCCTATGCTAGGGTCATCAGTAAGTTATTTGAATATCGCTATCATATCTCCTCTCAACTGTCTCTTCTCCAGAGAGAATAGGTCCAATGCTTGTAGTTTTTCCCCATAACTGAGTACCTCCAGTCCCTTTTTTAGATTTGTTGCCCTTCTTTTAACTCTTTCCAGTTCTAGCACATCCTTCTTGAAGACTGGTGCTCAGAACTGGACGGCATACTCAAGATGCGGCTGGACCACAGTCTTGTAGATTTGGAGAATTATGGTTTTTATCTCTGGAGTAAATCCCTTTTTTTGGACTCCAGGTTATTTACCATCGTGGATTCCCCCACAGGTTCTCCCCGTAGCGAGTAACTTGCATGCCGAGTTCATGCCGACAGACCTCAGTTTGTAAAGCCAACATTTGTGGGGAACTGTATCAAATGCCTTTGCAAAATCCAGATATACAACATCCACAGGCCTTCCTTTATCTAGATAGCAGCTCACTTCCTCAAAGAATGATAATAGATTGGTCTGGCAAGAACGATCCTTCATGAATCCATGCTGATTACCACTAATGATACTGTTTTCAGCAAATTCTTGAATATAATTCCTTATCATCTCCTCCAATAGTTTCCAAACAATTAATGCTATACCGGCTGGCCTGTAGTTTCCAGGGATATATCTCAGCCTTTTTTTAAAATATTGGTACCATGTTGGCTTTTCTTCAATCAGCGGGTAGTCACTGTAGTCATCCCCCCAGAGCTAGCAGGCCACTTAGGACTCAGCCTTTTTAAAAGGAGCAGTGGGAACAGAGGAGGCACAACAGAATGGTGGGGAAGCTGTGGCAGGTTGCAGGCTCAGTCCAAATGGAGCATAGGAGGCATGGACTGCATGGCAAGGATGGATGTTCTGTCTGCAATGTTCAGAGGAAGTAGGGGCTGGGCAGGCTCTGTGTGATGTTACCCAGAAGTCCAACTCCTTAGCAGTGGGCTATGAAGGAGATAGTTATCCAACAACAGTGCTTAGAAATAGCAGCACCAATTTTACCAAGGACAAGTGCTATGTGCACATGGTTTCCTGAGTGATTTAGCAAGCTTTAGTAACTTCTAGTGAGACTTATTCTTTAACTACTTCTGGACCGGGCCTTTTTCTAACACTTGTTGTTTACAAGTTAAAATCATTTTTTTTTTTGCTAGAAAATTACTTAGAACCCCCAAACATTATATATTGTTTTTAGCAGAGCCCCTAGAGAATAAAATGGAGATTGTTGCAATATTTTTGAGCACACCGTATTTGTGCAGCGGTCTTACAAACACAATTTTTTGGGAAAAATATGCACTTTTTGGAATTTAAAAATAAGAAAATAGTTAAGTTAGCCCAATTGTGCGAGCTAACGGGGAAGGAGCGATTATATTTTTCTTTTCCTAATTATTATATCTTTTGTTTTTTATTTTTACACTGTCCTTTTAAAAAAAACATTTTTTGATCACTTTTATTCCTATTACAAGGAATATAAACATCCCTTGTTATAGAAATAAGCATGACAGGACCTCTTTAAAGCGGAGTTCCACCCAAAAGTGGAGCTTCCGCTCATTTGCTTCCTCCCCCCCTCCGATGCCACATTTGGCACCTTTCAGGGGGGAGGGGGGAACAGGTACCTGTTTTTGACAGGTACCCTTCCCCACGTCCGGTAGGCGGCGCCGCAGCGCCGTCCCTCGGAAGTTTGGCCCCCCTCCTCCTTCCCCCACCACCGAGCCAATCCAAATGCACAGCACACTTCGTGCATGCGCAGTAGGGACCCGCCCGTGAAGCCGCATGGCTTCACTGCCGGGTTTCCTTACCGGCAGTGACGGCAGGAGCACCCGACAGCCGACAGCTGCGGTGCCGACATCGCTGGACTCCAGGACAGGTAAGTGTCCTAATATTTAAAGTCAGCAGCTGCAGTATGTGTAGCTGCTGACTTTTAGTTTTTGGAGGGGGGGGGGTGGAACTCCGCTTTAATGTGAGATCTGGGGTCAAAAAGACCTCAAATCTCACATTTACACTGAAAAGGTTGCTAGGAACCGCTCCAGTCCTCCAAGGCCATAGAGTTGAGTGAGGGCCAACTTGTCCTCACTCGACTTCCTGCCTGAAAGGACAGTGGAGCAGATCGTTTTCCCTGCTACCGACGAGTCCGGTAAGTGGGGAGAACATCCAGGAAGCTGCGGGAGGTACCGACGTAAGTACCAACGTAAATACACAGTGAGTAGTCCATAAGTGGTTAAAAGGATAATTCTAGATAAACATTACATAAAACATGCACTGTGCCATGGTATACTGTATACTCTTTTTATCCTTTTGGTTTATTGTAAGCTACAGCAGTACCTTTGCTGAAAATATGACAAGTGTTGATAGAGGTTTGCTGTTTTACTTACTGTAAAGCAGTGACTGATGACTAGTCTGTGTATGGGTTTTATGTTCTTCTAGAGGCCTGTTCAGAAGGTTTTGCAGGGCCTAGACAACAAGACACACATATTTAGGAAATTGTCAATGTGTTTCATTTGCCTAGATAGTTTTAGAAATGATATATACTATGTTATGCCGCGCTCCCCTGTGGTTCAATCACAATCTTTCCATATAATATGTGCAATGAAGCAAAAATAAAAAAAGCTCCTTCAATCAAAATAAATAATAAACATACTAAACATGCTATATTAGTGCATAAGTGACTCTACGTATAGTGTATTTATCCCATATACATATAGCATTCCCCTTGGGGGTATGAATATGCTTCAATGCCTCCTCACATAAGAATCTTCACTTTAAAAACATGCTACCCGGTATGTGTCCCTTTAAGGGGCCTTCAGTCTCTGCCTTTTTTGCTGGTAAAATGCTCAAGCAGACATGGGATGGACTCTCATTGTGTAGTAAGATCGGTACCAAAATTTTATTAAAAGTATTGCACTTACAGTTAAAAAGTTGTAAAATCGCTTTTAAGATGCAAAAACAGCCATGATAAAATTCTCCTCAGTGTAACCTAGCTCCTCCCACGTGTTACGTCACAACCACATGACTTACTTAGGCTGCCTGCATCTGCCTGGATATAAACTTTGTATTCTATGTGTTTGTAGGGAAGAAGTGGACAAAGGCAGGGAAGAACAAGACATGGCTGTTTAAAAAATGGAAAATAAATTGACACAGTTCAGTTTAGCATTACAAAATTTCTAAAATGTGTTTTTGGTGAATGATATCTAAGAATTTTTAGACCCAAAATATATTATAAGTCAAAAGTTAGTGGACACCAGACCAACACACCCATGTTAGATTTTTGGGCATTAACCACTTGCCGACTGCCGCACGACTATTTACTGCGGCAGTCTGGCTCTCCTGGGCAAACCGACTTAGGGCTACGTTACTCGCCCAGGAGCCTCCAGGGGGCAAGCGCGCGCCTCTAGAGGCGCGCTTCCGCCCCCGCTCGTTCCCGCGCGAGTGACCGGCAGCTCTGATGTCCACCGGTCACTCGCAATCTCCCACTGGAGAGGGAGAAGGGCAGGCAGCTAAATGTAAACAAAGCCGTCTGTCATTCTCCCTGATGTAACTTCAGAGACTACACGATCCTGCTATGTAGGATCATATGTCTCTGTTGTTGTTACATCACAAGCCACGCCCCTTTACAGTTAGAATCACGCCCCTAGGGACACACTTAACCCCTTGATCACTAATAAAATTAGCTGATGTACTAACTTATCAGCAGCCCCATGCCCTCCCTATCCTGGTGCCCTAAGGCAGCTGCCTAAGCAGTCTTCTGCTGGCGCCGGCCCTGGACATATATTCACTATTCCCTGTGAGTTGGCACTGTTGTTTCACTGATTTCACACAATCTGCCCTCTAAACTACAGAGGTGGTAAGAGGAGGAGTTTTAAGACGTGGAGTCAGCATAGAAATCATTGCCTGCAGGCAGCAAAATACCTTGAGATATGTAGTCCTAAGGAATGAGCACAGAAAAAGTTGCAAAGCATTCAAGAAAACCTGGAAGTTGTGGAAAGAGATGGCCAGCAGACAAACATTTCTTGAGTAGACATATTGGATTGTCAAAAATATCTATCATTTGTATTGTTATTACAATGCCGATGTTCTAAAATGAAAGTGTTTGCTGTGACTTTAGACCTCCTTTTAGTAAGATGACTACAACAATTAGTATGAGCGATGTTGTGTTAATGTTTTAATATACATTGTCTATTTTTAGGTGTAATGTTGTTTGGTTAGAGTTTTTTTTCTGTAAAACCAACACTGGCTAATTAAAGTTGTTTTTAAATGTTGTTGTTTTTTATGAAAAATTGTGTACAATTTATTACTGTTATTTTAGTTTATCTTTAACAGATTACATTATAGCCTCACAGAGCACGGTACCTTCAAGGTCAAGGAATACCCTTAATCTGACAACTAGACCATGTAATGAAAGCAAGTCAGTTGAACACACTGTATAACTTTACATCATTAAGCATATGGGAGGATAGTTTTTTTAAATCAAATTTCATACAAAAGGTAGTATCAATAATCACATCATTGCTTGGAGCTGAAAGGGTCATTTTATGTGATAATCTTTTTGAACAAAATTAGAAGCACCTGTTATATCAACCTGATATTCAATGAATAGCTATTTAAGAAAAACAAACATTCCCTTCTATATAAAGTATAGATTGCAAGGATTTTAGAAAACCCTTTTGATGATTCATATCTTTCTTTTTTCTGAACAAACTGCTGTTTATTCTCCATTTCTCAAACTGATTTATAAATTGGAGAACCTCCATTCATTCAAATCATCTGAACACATTATTATTATACAGGATTTATATAGCGCCAACAGTCATGCTGAACAATATTACAGGCAGCATAACATTCTCCACAGATTTTCCAGACCCTTTCACGCCTGTCACTTGTGCTCAGGGTGAACCTGCTTTCATCTGTGAAAAGCACAGGGCACCAATGGCAGACCTGCAAATTCTGGTGTTCAATGGCAAATGCCAATCGAGCTCAACGGTGTCGGGCAGTGAGCACAGGGCCTACTAGAGGACGTCTCCTGGAATCTCCTCCAAGCTCCATCTTCTGGCAATGGCACATATTGATGTGCCAACCTTGAGGAGTTTGAATGCCTGTGCAACCTCTATAGGGTCTATATTGCCTCATGCTACCAGTAGTGACACTGACCCTTACCCAATTGCAAAACCTAGCCAAAGGCAAAACCAATGAAAAACAGTTCGGAAAGATGAGTAGGGAAAGAAATGTCAGTGGCCTCCACCTGTAAAACCATTCCGTTCTCATTGTTGCCCACCTAATCCCCCTGTTGTTAATTTCATTAACACCAAAGTAGCTGAAACTGATTAACAAGCCTCTCCGCTACCTAACTGACCAGATCAATATCCCAGGAGTTTAATTGACTTGATGCTATGCTCTGATTAAAAAGCGTTCCTTTAATTTTTTTAAGCAATATATATATATATATATATATATATATATATATATATATATATATATATACACACACACATACACACACAGAAATGCAGAAATGTGTGTTTGAGCTTAGGGGTGCACACCCTAATGCAATAGGCTGCGCACACCTATGTTAAAAAGATAATATGTTTGCTGTCTACTTTAAAAGCAAGAAGAAGTAAACCATGTCTGCTAGTTAGCAGCCTTGTTTTTGTTTTTAAAAAGCACAGTAACACGTGTACTATACCTGGACAGCCATAAACTAAGCTCAAGCTCTTTTCCCTCTACCATGTGTGTTTAATGTTCTTTCATAAAATAAAGATTTTATATACATAGTAAAAAAAGTACATGGTAAATCTTATGAACAACCTATAAACATATAAAACATTTAATATTATTTATACCTGTAAAATTACAATTAACCCCAAACCAACATAGTTTCACTTTAAAAAAGAAGAGATGTTTTGTAGATGTAGATGATTTGTTCTCTGCAACGCCCTATTGCCCCCAGCATTGTCCAGTACAAATGCACTGATTTAGCTGGTTCCAGGCAAGATGAAAGGCTTCCTTCAAACAAAACTTCTTCTTAGCAAGATGAACTACGGCTGTGCCAAAACATTTTTTTTTTTTACAACTGTAACACTCCAGCTTCAAATATTTAGCAGGCTCTGAATTAGAAAAGTGCATAGAAACTGCATTATAAGAGTGTACATGCATGCTCAATAAGTAAAGTCAATGCCTACCCAGATAGCATGCAATTGTGTGCAAGTTTGAAAATGACTTGCTAAGCTATTGCTAGACTTGCCAGGCTTCACAAGTTTGTTGCACAATTGCAGCAAGTCCGCATGGCATGACTCCAGATCAACTTTCTTTGCAAACATTCTGCAAGTCTGCTGCAAGTTCTGGTTCAGTTATGTTGCGCAATAGTCATCCCACCACAGGGGTCACTGTGGCTGAATTAGACTTTCAGAGCTCTTGCTGTAGACTCGTCACTGCAACTTTGCTCTAGCTAGAGACTTGCTGTGCAAATTTGCTAAAAATTGGAAAAGTGTCAACTAGAACTTGTGCTTCAAGTGCTCTGCAAGTGTAGAATTAGCAAGTGAAAATGTGCAGCAAATTTGTGGCAAGTTATCCTTGCTATCTGGGTAAGCTTTAGTTTTCTTTGTACTGATGAAGTCATGTTAAAGGGGCATCAGCAGTGTAATGTTGTGAAGCTGCTTGGGCAACATATTCACTATATTGTCAAGGGATTGTGAATTCCTGACTATCACACCTATATGATCTTGATGGACATCCCATTCAAAAACTATATGCATTAATGTGTCCCAGAGGATTTTGTAGTGTGTTAAATGTTGTGCCAATTCATCTTAAAAGAGGATTTGTGAAGTCGGGTACTGAAGCTGGACAGGAAGACCAGTTCATCCCAAAAGTGTTCAGAAGAGTTGAGGTTAGGGTTTTGTGTAGGCCACTTGAGCAGCTCCAGAGTCCACACCAAGCTCGTCAAACCATATCTTTATGGACCTAACTTTACGCACAGGTCTACAGTTATGCTGGATCAGAAAGGGGCAAGGTCGAAAGAGAAGAAATGTTTAAATGCAGCGATAACAGCACCCTTCACTGGAAGTACCTGAGCTCAATAATTTTGTGTTTGGGTCTTTGAAGACACAGATTTGTCAGATGTTGTTATAAGCCTGGGTAAAAAGATGAGTCCTGAATCTGCTTTTAAAAACATCCAGATAGCGACAATGGATAGCAATAATTTCAAGTAAGGCAACTCTGGACATGATCGATGGAAGCTTGTGAAAATATGGGTATCCAGAAGTTCTGCCAGGTAGGTCAGGCCCGAGTTATTTAGGGCTTTACTGTATAAGAAAGTAGGACAATTTTAAACTCCTCATTATCTGGAAGCCAGTGTAGGGAGCGAAGAATTGGGGTAATGTGGCGGCAGGTACAGGATCGGTGGGTTAGTAGCCTGGCCTCTGCATTCTGTACCATCTGCCAACAATGTAGCAATAACGTGTGTGCTGCCACTTTGATGTTAGCCTCTGCCATCCAATTACAAGCACTTCTGACTTGTCGGGGTTAGTTTTGGCCATTTACAGTTCATCCACACTTAAATGTCCGTAAGACACCTGTTGATCTTAGTTACAGGGTCACCAATGTCTGCTCTGAAAGACGTGTAGAATTTTGTGTCATCTGTATAGCAATGGTAACTAATATCATGGTGTGGGATCATGTATATGGTAACATTGGGGACAGAAGCGAGTCCTTTGGCACTCAATAATGTAATGGAAGATGATGAATGAATTCCATCTGTGACCCTTTGTGATTTCCCAGACAGAAAGGATTTGAACCATTGAGCTCTGTACCCCCTAGACCTCAGAGCAGCTTTAAGCGATCCAGTAAAATGTTTTGATCCATGGTGTCAAATGTGGCAGAAAGATCAAGGAGGATAAGGATGTAACATTCTTCCCTGTCTCTGGTCATCAACAGGTAATTTATTAGGCAGACCAGTGATGTTTATGTACTATGTTTATTTCTGAAACCAAATAGAAGTTTGTCAAAGATGTTTGACAGCTAGGCTTTCAATCTTGTCCGTGAGCGTCTTTTCAGTCACCTTTTTTAAAAATGGAAGACTTTTAACACTAACCTGATATTGGCTTCCTTACGTTGGTATGTGAAGATCCCTCTAATGAAAGAGCATGCTAATAGCATGCCTGTTGGACCTGGCTCAAGGTCACCTGTAGCTGAAATTAGATATTTAATGATTAACATGGTTTCTTCAACATCAATACTTTCAAATGTTGTTAAAAGTTTTGTTAATGTGAAAACTGTACTACTTGGCTGTGGGAGGTCTGCCGATTTTTCAGATCTAATGCTGATTCTGATTAAGGAGACGTCCTTTCTGTGAAAGGTCCAGACTAAGCTTCATGGAACCTGGGTTGCACTATTTTTCCACAGTGTGAAATCATTGAGCAGGTCTGAGGTTTGCTGTTGCAATTTCATATAACAAGTGTTGATGGAACAATCTGATTCTGCAACATATATGATAGAGATTTGTATTATAAATTGATTCCTACCCTTCCAGTGATGCCTCACATCATTTTGGAAGTTGGCTTTTCTCTCTTTGAGTGTCCAAGACAGAAGTAATTATTGTCTTTAGTTGCCAGGCAATAGCCTGGAGGAGGAAAAGCATGGTGCTAATGGGAGTCCAGATGCTGTTGAGATTTTAAAGGAGCAAACTTAAAGGGTAACTCCTCTTTCTTGGAGAAAAAATAATATAGCGTATACAATTGCGACACAAGTCATAATGTAATTGAATGTTATCACAAATTACCTTTCCTTTTCAATCTGCAGCCGCTGTCATTTTCTGAAAATGCAATGTTATATGGCTACCTGGAGTTGTTCTGTACACAGAATGTGTATTTAACACATCCCAGAAACATAATTTCCTACTTGTGTGATAGGCTCACTAATTTTCCCAGAAGTCTGCCTAAGATACAAGTCAGATTTCAGGCATCCCCTGCAACAAAAATGTCACTTTTGGTGAGATACTCCCAATAGGAACACTTTTAAAGGGATGCAGGACCAGCAGATTTCCTCATTAGTGCTCTGCATGTGCCACAGCTGATTGATAATTATGAAACCACTCCCATTAAACTCACTTTCCCACAGGGGCACAGAGAAACACAGAGGGATTTCTTCAGAATAACAAAAGGTAAGAATCTGCAAGAAAGGCAAGAAAGGTTGGTATAATCCTAGCAACGTACATAGATCACCAAGAGGGGAATGCTTTTTTCTCAACATACATGGAGTTATGCTTTAATGCTTTTCACTGCCTTTTATCTGATGGAATTTGAAAGGATTGGGGTGTTGCTTCTGTTCCTGCAGCATTTACAGACAAGTTAATGGAGTTCTTTGTAATATAAATAGAAGAAAAATTTCCGCGCTAGATGTGACAGAAAACCAAATGATTAAGAACAATAGTGAGCAGCTGGCACAAAATCAACTAACAGTGATTCAAAAAATACAATAAAAACCAAAAAGTGCAGCGCTGAAATCAGTATACAATTATATAGCTGAAAAGCTCATATAAAGAAAACAAAAAAGGAGAGGGGATAATGTCCAAATGAATAGTCCCAATATTAAGTGCAGAGATGTGAATCCACGTGCAAAATAACTTTCTTCCAGTGACACCAGGGAAAAGTGTAGGAAGGGGACACCCTTGTGCTCAGGTATAACAAGCAGCTTACCGAAATTCCGTGGCTGCTCAGTTTAATGAGACAGCCTCTCCCAGCTAGTAGTAAACCAGTAGGTCAACCGATATCAAGCTCAGGTGCTTCGAAAGACTCCAAAAGCCGAAAGCCGTTTCCGGTGTGTTGTTAAACCGATCACATTAATATGTGGCACACTTGGAACTTCTCATATACTCCATTGAACGTAAAGCCATATGTAGAAAGAAACAGAGGCCCATAGCGTAATCCCGTAAACCAATAGGTAAATTTATTAAAAAAACTACTTACAATTTAAAAGACAAAAACAGGCATGTAGTATGTGCCGGTCATGGATCTAACCGCGGCGTCCCGCAAGTCTCCAGATCAGCATATGGATAAACAGCCGGCTTCGTTGGGGGGCGTGTGGACGTTTATGTCTGGGATCGCCAACGTTTCGTCATAAGAAAGACAGAAGAAGTCTTTCTTATGACGAAACGTTGGCGATCCCAGACATAAACGTCCACACGCCCCCCAACGAAGCCGGCTGTTTATCCATATGCTGATCTGGAGACTTGCGGGACGCCGCGGTTAGATCCATGACCGGCACATACTACATGCCTGTTTTTGTCTTTTAAATTGTAAGTAGTTTTTTTAATAAATTTACCTATTGGTTTACGGGATTACGCTATGGGCCTCTGTTTCTTTCTACATATGGCTTTACGTTCAATGGTGTATATGAGAAGTTCCAAGTGTGCCACATATTAATGGAGTTCTTTGCCTTCGCTACTTTTTGTGTTATATCCCTGTGACTCTAGTTGGACTGTGGTACTGTTAGCCAGCTGAAGGTATTGAAATGGTGACGTGAGCATCCTGAAGTCTTGTAAATTATTCTAATCTGCTCAACATAGATTAGATTAAAAGGTTCTACCTAACTATACTTTTTTGTTTCTATCAATGGCCAACACTGTACAACAGTTTACTCTTCTTTTTGAATTTATTGTGCAGTGCTTGAGATTATGTGTAAGAGATTACTAAAATTGGTGAAAATTGGGGACTTTGCCAAAATGTATATGAACAAAAGGTTATGGTTAGCATTAGGGTTAGCATTAGAGTTTACATTCGCAAACAAAAACATTTATCACTCTATCAGCACTGGCATTGTGTTCACATGCTCTTGTTAAGCAGGCCATAGACGATACGAATATCGTCCGAAAATCGTAAATGCCAGTGTTATCGAACGATTTTCGTATCGTTAGTGTGGTATGTAAACTATGCGTTTTTCGTACGACAGCAAAAATTCACATATCCAACATGTTGGGTTTTTCCGCGAAATTTGTCCAATTTTCGTATCATTAGTGGTTTAGTCGTTCGATTCCACAGAACAACACACAACTGCGCATGTTTCCGAAAAGAATGACCCGGAAGGTAAATAAAAAGAATATCAACACGGACGACTGTTCAGCCGAAAAACCGCAATACATCAAATATTATATGTTCAAGCAAACTCTGCTAAGAGGCCAATATGTGTGCATGAAAAGTGTAAACACAAAAGTATGTGTATTGCAAAATGACTTTTAACACCTTTTTTCAATAAACGGACCCACTGCATTGTTGTACAGCTGCAGAATAAATGGTACAGCAAGTTTTCTTTCTGCAGGATGTATATGTTCCAATATTGTTTGTCATTAATAACATATGGTTATCCTAATTGTCATTTTAACAGTAGATTATTTTGATGAGAATGTCATTGTCTATACTACCATAAAGATCAATAGCTGTGTATACAGTTGATATCACATAATGCATGAAATAAAGACACTTGAAACCAATTTCAAAATAACCATCAATTTATTGATGAACAATAAACAAAAAGCGTAGTTGCGCATGTCCAGCACACAAACATTTCCCTATTTAGGATCTTAAAAGCTTGTACATATGTACATCAATATAGTTAGTAAATATGTACATACAGCCAAAATTTAACAGTACAAAAGTACATAAACAGTCACATAGTGCAATTGTATTTTTAATAAAGTGCAAGTCAGAGCAAGGGCCCTTTCACACAATCCAATGAGATTCGCCTGTCATGTTGTCAGGCGGAACTCATTGGAATGTTCCATGCATCCCCATAGGGCAGCGAATGTCAGTGGAAACATGTCCACTGACATCCGCTGCTATCCGACCCGATCAAAGCCTGACGGATGGAAATTATCATTTACATCTGTCAGGCGGATCGGATGGATATGATGAAAATGGACTGGTGGTCCCCAAAAGAGAACGGTGGGGTTCTGACAGCTCTGTCTCTGCACAAAGAGCAGAGAAAGAGCTGTCAGACACCTGCTCATAGGGGATTTGGGCGTGGACCCCCCTTTCAGCAGAATGGAGTATGTGGGTGCATGCGGACAGTGTGAATGGGCCCCTACTTTATAAAAACCATTTTTATTTTTTAAAGTGCCATAACGAAACATGGTCTTAAAAAAAATTTTTGTTTCCAGAGTATTTAAACCTTTGCTAATTGGTCTATCACATCAGAAATCCTGCCTTGAAACGATTTCATTTTATTGCAAACTTTCTCAATATCTGAATTGATTTGCATTAAATCAGCAATCATGCGGTTTGCAGATGCAGAAGTGAATGAAGAACTGCCAGCAGTAGACATTGTAAAGCCTATAAGAAAACATGAAAAATCATAAAAATCACAGTATAAACGTTATAATGAGCATACGTTTATGTGACATTTGGTTATGTACCTGAACTGGTGGCAATGCTGCTCCAATCACTGCCTTCAACTGGTGTGAGACATATCAGTGTTGTGTCAGTCGTCATCTCAGACTCTGCACTTGTCTGCTGTTCATTTCCCGCCTCTGCATGGGCCTTTCTAGAATGTCCTTTGAAAATTAATAAATACATGTATTTAACTTCAAATACTATACATATATTTAAATGCAATCACACTATGCATATTATTTCTGTATAGAAGACAAAAATACACTATAGATATGCATAGAAAATCACAATGATGCAAGCTGTGTAGTATGCACTCTCTGCATGCACATGTCACATGGCATATACAGAACATACACTCACACAGAAAAACCCAAGAACATCATACATTCTTGTTAAAAAGTTTATACTTACTTTTTTGAAGAATTTTCTTGATTTTCCTTAGCTGATGGGATTCTCTGGATTTTAAGTCAGACCAGCGTTTTCTCACTTGATCTTTAGTGCGTTCAACACCATGGTTTTTCTGTAGGACACGTAGAACTTTCTCCAGAATTTGATCTTTTCTCACATTTTTTTTAGGGTAGACTTGCTTCCGACAGTCATAATCCTTCTTTTGAAGAATGTTCACCATGTCCACCATCTCCTCCAAAGACATGTTGGTGGCTTTCTTCTTCCTGGGGCTTGTCACAATGGTTGTCTGGTGACCTTCTTCCACCTCCACGATTTCCTGCTCCTCATCTGTCCCAGATCTTTCGCTCTGAGAAGCTGCCATGTCTTGTCCCTCTGCCATGATTTCTCCCACAAGCCCCCGAAAGAAAGAAGAGGCGGGGCCTGTACATGGTATATAACGCACGTGCGCATTGCACGAATATGCAGCGACTTTTCGGGACGTAGGAAAGTCTATTCGTGCAGAGAACGCTGAACACACATCCCTGAGGTAAGTTCAAAATGCTGACTCTCCATTGCATATTTCACTTTTTCTACGGAAATACTGTGTTATAATGTAAATATATGCTATTTTATTACTGATAGAAGTCCTTTTGCAGTATAGGAGCTGTTCAAAAAGGATAAAAATTAGACCTCACTCCTGTCCAAACTTATCTCAGTCACGATTCATGGCACATGGCTCATCCATTATATGAACAGGCTGCATGAAACTTGCATATCGTGTTAGTTCTATTGTCTTAAGTATTATTTATTCTTCTTATTTAGTCATTATTAATGTGCAAAATCATTATGTGTTATATTTTACACATGTATAACAAGGCTTTGCAAGGTAACTTAGTAAAATATATATATATATATTTTTTTTTTAAAGGAAAATGCCTCTCACATTCACATCTACTGAGTTCCTTCCCCAATTCATTGATAAATACAGAGAATTTTCGTGCTTATGGGATGTGAAATCCAGGGATTATTCTAATAGATATAAGCGTGATGAGGCCATCAAAGAACTAAAGGAGCTATGTAAAGAGGTTTGCAAAGATCCAAATGACCTATATGTAAAGCACAAGATTGCTAACTTGCGGACTGTTTTTAAAAAGGAGTATAAAAAAATACAAGCGTCCAAGAAATCTGGAGCAGGGGCTGATGATGTCTATGTCCCACGTTTGTGGTACTTCAAAGACCTGATGTTTCTTGCTGACACAGATGATCCAAGAGAGTCCCATTGCACTCTGCCACCAAGTGCAGCATCAGACTCCAGTTTGATATCTGACCCAGAAGCAGAGGAAATGTCACAGACACAGACACAGACTCAGACACAGGTATATCCAAATTTTCGTTTAATTCACAATGTTTTTTCTTTGGGGGGGGGGGGGGGGGTTGGAGGGCCCAATGAAACAACTATAGGATCAGGGGTCCTTCTGCCTCATGAGCCAGTCATAGTAGAATGTAACAAAAACTAGAATAAAGAATACTCATATATTGTATATGATTTATTAAGCTGTCTTTATTTAGAGCAAGTCATTTCTTACAAAATATAATACATATGATTATATGCGATCCTGCCATGCAACTGCACCACTACCCATAAAATAATCTGTGTAATGAATGCGATTTTGACGTGCATTTGCAGTTGGTAGCCTAGGCCTTGCAGGAGCTAAATTTACCATGCCACTGCTGTCATTTCGCCAATCACCTGGCACAATTGTGCCACTGGTAAGATCTTCAATATCAACTGCAGTTGATGGCATATATGACACAGTTGTGCTTCTTAAATAATTGTGTAACATACAGCAGCACTCCACTATTATGTCAATTTTTTCAACTGTAACATTAATGGCGGTGTGGAAAATGCGGAATCTGCTGGCCATGATCCCAAATGCATTTTCTACCACCCTTCTCGCCCTAGACAATCTATAATTAAAGATTTTCTGGGGAGCAGTTAAATTGCGCAAGGGATAGGGTTTCAACAGGTGTTCATGTAAGGCAAATGCATCGTCCCCAATGAACACAAAATTAAGGCCCTCAACTGTCTCACTGGAAGATGGAAGATGCAACATTCCTTCTTTTAATCGATGCATAAATGGACTGCGCTCTATCACACCTCCATCCGAGTTTCTTCCATTTTTCCCTATATCCAAGTACATAAATTCATATTTGGCATTCACAATTGCCATTAGAATTATGCTGAAGAACCCTTTATAGTTGTAAAAATAGGATCCTGAATGTGCTGGTGGTGTAATTCTCACATGTTTCCCATCAATTGCGCCACCACAATTGGGGAAATTCCACATGTCCTGGAATTCTTTGGCAACTTCTTTCCATTCTTCAGATTTAGAAGGAAACTGTTGGCAAGATAGAAAAAAATTAAAACATGTTTTAATGATAATTAGTGATCATATTTTCTTCTTAATTTTTTTTGTTTCTATAGGATACACCAAGCCCAGTATCAGAGCAGCCAGGAACATCAACTCAGAGAACTCAAAGAGGAAAGAAGAGAAATCTTGACTACGATACTGCCAGTTTGCTGAAGGATGCATCATCTATCATGAAGCAGAAAGATGATGAATGTGATGCTGTGGGTCATCTGGTTGCACACAAATTACGGAGAATGTCCATGGAGCAACGAGACATTTGTGAAGCTTTAATGCATAAAATGATTGCCATTGGACTAAAGGGCAATCTTACACCTAACACAGATATAATAGGGTATCAGGGATGTACATCTCCTCCACCTGTAACATCTGCTCCACCTGTAACATCTGCTCCACCTGTAACATCTGGCCAATATTGGCACCCAAATATGTCTCAATCACAGGGAAACCCAAGCTGGTCAGTGCGTCCTGAACCACCTCAAGGTTCTTGGTTTCATGGCCCCCAATACACAAATCTGTAAAAAAAAATTCTAGATATGTTGCTCAATATTATTGCATTTCTTTGGTGTATTTGTTCCTTTTTTATTGGTTATTGTTTAAGAATTATATATTTTCATAATAATGATTTGGAAATGGGTATGTATTGATTTAAGAAAATACAAACTTTTTCAGACAACCGTGTACAGGAAGTTAGATATTTTTTAATAAAATTGATGTACTCACAAAATTTGACTTATGTTTGCAGTAATATTCTTACTAATTTAAGTTGTAATTTTTATAATTACCTTTAAATACTGTGGCTGGAGCACCTTCACTATGGCCTGACACGTCTCAGGTATGATTCTTCCCAAGGATTGGGCAGAGATTCCAGTGGTGAACTTCAGGTCTTCATAAGACCTGCCTGTTGCCAAAAAACGCAGGGTTGCCATGAGCCTCTCCTCTGCACTAATAGATTTTCTCATGCAGGTGTCCTGTTTGGTGATATGTGGCTGCACAAGAGCTAATAGCATGTCAAAGGACTGCTGGGTCATCCGCAAATAATTACGGTAATCCTCAGGATTATTTTCTCTGAGGTTTGTTAGCAGGTTTACATGTGAAAATTGCTCTCGTTGCATGAGCCAGTCTTTGGCCCACACTCTGCTCTTCCTTCTATTTTTCTTCTTTTTCTTCTCCTCCTCCAAAGCAATCAATGCAATAACCATTGCTGCCATTTTCTGATTCCTATTATACCTCTTGAATGGCATTTTATTGCTGAGAATAGTCGTATGCTGTGGCGAATGATTGCTCTGTTCGCAAATGACACGATACGACTTTTAACTGTAGGGGGAGTGCCCAGTGGAGGTGTGGTTAAAAGGTCAAGACAACATTGCATCACTTCCTATACTTGCAGAAGGAAGAAGTGTTTTGTCGTACGATTTTCGAATCACATTGATGGTACACTCGATGATGTGCACGACTGGCGCTTGCGTTTATCGAACGACAAATCGTACGAAATTCGAAACGTGTATGGCCTGCTTTAGGCTCCATTCACACCTGAGCGTATCGTTTTCAGGCGGTTTTTTTTTTGGGCTTATTTCAGGTGTTTTTGTCAGGCGTTTTTATGGGCTTTTTTCATGCGTCTTGTCAGGCAATTTTTGCAGGTGTTTGGAGGCAGGCATTGACAAAAGCCTTGTAATCTGCCATAAAAGAAGCTCATGTACTTTTTTGAGCTTTAGGCATTTTTCTTCAGGCAACAAAACGCTTATATGTGAACAGGGACCATTGAAATGAATAGGATTTTGCTTGTTGGGCGTTTTGAGAAATTAGAGATGAGTGTTTTACGAGCTAAAAAATGATCAGGTGTGAACAGGGTCTTAGGAAGGCAATTCAGATTGGGAAATTAAGGGCCAACTTTCTTTAGTAGAGTTTAGTAGAATTTAGTAGAGGTGAAATTGGTAATTACGATGCAAAACCGCTCTTCTTATCCCTTTTTATTCATTTTTTTATAACAGTACACAATAAAAGTATTACATATTGTAAGGTATTACATATTGCATTCAATTGTAGGTTTTCCGGCTTTCTAACTGAGGTGTTTTTTATCAAACACAGTACCCGCATAGTCAAGTTCAGAAGAGATAAATGATGAGTAGTGCATTACTGAGCTTTTGAATTGAAGCTTGAACAATGAAGAATAGGGCTCAGCAACTGATGACTAGCAGGAATGTCATCTTTACCAACTACTTGATGATATCAGAATTACATGTGTGAAACCACAGGAAAAAACAGACAAGAACATTTCATAACACGTATCATCAGTCATATCTGCTTTTCTTAACTGAAATTGATCAATCATTTGACTAAGCAGTAGTAATATATACAACCATGCTGCAGCATGCGATATAGCGAAAAACATCTTGTGAATTTACACCTGTAATTCCGGTGGCTGTTACTCATTCTTTAATACTCATTGTGTGCTACACCCTGCCACCTGTGCTTTTTTTCTTTTTTGCCATTTGAAGAGCAGCACTTTTATAAAGAATTGGTTTCAGGAATTAAATCCTGTCAATCTACAGACCTTCCTTCCATTGTTTATAAAACTGACACAACATTCCATTTCTTGATTTACAGGTTCAAAAATTGCTTACCATTAGTTATTGTATGTCATATTAAAATATGTCAGTTATTATTATGTATTCGTATTTGTCTACATAAACAATTAGACTGTCCACAAAGTTGAAACATTTTACTTTCATATGTACAGTATATTTTACCTTTTCTTTTTAAAAAGAAGATTTAGGCAGTTTTATTAGGTTTATAGGGTGGAATATTATTAATATTACAAGTATTTATATAGCACCGTATGTACAGTATATATATATATATATATATATATATATATATATATAGTTATACTGTATATACAGTATCATACATTAACATCAGGCCCTGCCCTCTAGGAGCTTACAATCTAAGGTCTCTAACTCACGTTCCTACTAAGGCCAATGTAGACAGGAGCCAATTACCTACCAGCATGTCCTTGGAGTGTGGGAGGACCTTAGCAAGGATAAGAAAGACTATGACACCAATAATCATTTTAGCTGCCAGCAAAATGGACTGACACCAAGGTAAGTGGCACACCTTCTGTGTATTCCTAGTGTAATGGGCCAATCTTTACACTGACCACCAATGAAAGAGAGTCCTTCTCCCACTGACTAACAATGTAATGGGACACTATACTGACCAATGTAAGGGGGCACTTCTCCACTGATCACAATGGGACACTACAATAATCACTGTCTGCATTACTTTTTCTTGTATTATAATTGCTTAATTTCAAATTTAATATGGGGGGGGGGGGTTAAAATCATTTGCTCTGAGTATTATTTGTTATTATTATTACTATTATTATCAGGGGTTATCTGTGGTAAAACGTTTGAGAAAGTCTGGTGTCTACTGAGGTGTGAAGGTATCAATATATCAATAGATATTCCCCCATTTCAAGGATCAAGATTGGATCAGCTAATGTCTATGATCATATTAGAATCATTGAACAGCATTCTTTATGCTTTCATTTAAAAAGTTAGAATAGAAGAGGGACTTAATATACTTCTCTGTAATGGAAGACACCAGTGTAGTTTATTATCTCTATTAGGACTCAGACTCACCTCTAATTCTCTGTGGGATGTTGATGCTTTGCTGTATACTCCCTCATGTGCAGCTTAGATCCCATAAGAAACAACCCAAAGGACTAAAAGTTTCTATTTTTTAGTTACCTTGGGAACAGCAACAAAATAGAAACAGATGGGCACTGTAGACTGAGAGGCTGTTATTAAATCTATTTATCCTTTATTCGATAACTCATCAAGCTACTTGCACAAGGCACTCTTACTCTCTTTATTGGTAATTGAGGGATGTAAACTTGAGCTTGGCATACAGTTCATTCTACTGTTTCCAAGAGATAACAATGCTTTCCTGTCCGTTTAGGGAGAAAATATATTCACTTGGATTATGGGACCAGGCAAGAATTCAGGGAAAATAAAATCTGAAGTATTTTTTAACCTAAAGAGGAACTGCATTCTGCTCACAAAAATTGTAATCAAAACATACCGGTATTTGCCATACTGAAGCTTCCCTCTAACCACTTTGCATATTATATTATATATATACTGTGACTCTGTACTTGCCAAATAATCTCCCTCTACTAAATCTGGCTGCAGCCATTTTAACTGTGGGCAGCTGAAGCTGCTGCCTGTTCACTTCCTGGATTTACACAGATACACAGAGGCACACAGATACACACACACACATATATATACAGACAAACACACACACATACACATATATACAGACAGACACACTCACGCCACTGCTTGCCTGCACATTTCTCCTCTCTTGATGAATACTCATAGATCTCTGCTGTCTCCTGCTATCTCCACCCTCATCCAGCCCCCTCCATCTCTGCAGATCTCCTTGGTTCTCCTGTAACTCACCCCTCCTCCCTTCCTGGCAAACCTTCACAAGAGTGGGAGAGATAGAGCTGTACATGATGTCATTAACCTGGGATAATTACCAGACAAGAAAGAGGAAGTAGGCTGTATAAGGTATATACTGTCAGAAAAAAAATATTTTACTATCCAAAGTTAAAACAACAAGGGCATAAGATTTAATAAATGGAAAGATGAAAAACTGACTGAAGTTATAAAATCTGCACAGACATGGACTATTCACAGCAATGTGGCTCAATCAGAGTAACGTGTGCTCTCTTTCAGATTCCACTTAATGTATTGACATACCTCCTTAGACCTCCTGCTCTCTACCTCCCTCATCCACTTTTCTCATACTCATCTCCAGGACTTTTCCAGAGCCTACCATTTTATAAAACTCCTTACCCTAATCTGTCCAACAATCTTCTGCTCTTTCCAACTTTAGGACTGGTTCACACTAGCACAAGCAAAAAAAGAAAAAAGAAAAGGGAAACAGTGCCTTGCATTGTTAAAAACAAAGTCGGTGTCCCCCAGCTGCAATCACAACCTGCACTAAAATATGGATCTTTTTTCTCTCTGGGTAGTGTGAACCCACCCTTAGGCGATCCATGAAAACTCAACTCTTTAAAGGAGCCAATCCTGCCTATCGACCTAACAACTGAGCTTTTATTTTCTTCATCAGCTCATCCCCCACTATTATTACTTTTGTATCACTTGATCCTCACTTTTAGATTGTAAGCTCTAACAAGCAGGGCCCTCTGATTCCTCCTGTATTGAATATCATTATAACTGTACAGTGTAAATCCTGAATAATAATATTAATCCTGTCTGGCTGCCTGCATGCTGGTATTGGCAGTGGAGGGCTGCTCACCAGGCTACAAATACCTTACCCAGATACCTCTTCCTCATCAGGTGGCCTTTCTAAATTTCTGGGAGGGAAGCTAAAGAATTTATCTTCCCTTAGTGTGCCTGGGAACCCAAACAGTTATAAAAGTTGGATTAAAGTCTGCATCTAATTATGGTGAGTAAATTTGTTTTTTCAAATGCAAACTGAATATACTAACATTTCTTCTTTAAGTATTCAAGTAACTTTTTGTACTTAAATTCACAGTTTCCTTGTGTCCCATAAGGTATGTCATATTTGAGCAATAGAGGTGCAGAAATGGCGACACATTTTGCAAATAAAACCTTTTCAAAGTGGGTGAATGTGTTTTTTTTTTTCATTATAGCAAATCTAATTTGGGTATGTAATAGCCTAAATTTCCATTTTCAATTGGAGGTGTGATTATTTGTGATGAAGATTAGAGTTTCACCCCTGGAAGACATCGGGTGATGAAATGCATAGGGTGGGGCATAGACGCGATGTCACCATGCATGCTGGGTTCGCACCTGTGGCCCGGGAGTTGGCTTGGTTATATGATTAAATACAAGGAATAGCAGTTTTAAAGGGGCCCTTAAAAATAAATTGTTAAACCAGGTCAGACTGCAGATCTTTACAGAGTCATATTGCTATCAGCTGGTTTATAACATTTCCAGAATTTACCTCCGGTGAGTTCATCTAGTATATATGGTAGCGGAGAGCACTATTGGGTGGAATAAGGAAGAATCTGTGAAGAATTTTTGTCACACTACACAGGATTATTCCATTTCACATTGGACCTTATACGGGACACTGGTTTCTTCATTTTCTTTGTCCATTCTTTCTCTTGCACGAACAATTGATTTTGTTTGTGCATAGTTGCACAGTTTTCATGTTTGAATATTTAAAATTTGAATATTTATTATATGTACTTTAACACACTTTTACCATTTTTTGGATTTGTTTAAATTTTGCTCATTGCACTATCCAGTTTACTAGATATATACACCTTTCAATACATTGTATACAGTAAAGAGAGTGTTTTGCACATTATTTTGAGATACTGTTTACCTAACATATTACACTTTTGGAAACATTAGGCACAGGACATTGGTTACATTTGACAATATAATAGGTAGTATCGCTTTTCACTTTATTCTTTCACATAGTGTTGATGTTTCACATCAAATAGGATAGCAGCTGCACCATAATTACTTGGGTGATTGCTCAGTTCTAAATATTCCTTCTCATAAGGTTAACTGAATATTCACACCCTTTTAGCTTGTAGGCAGGGTGCCTACATAATGTTAATTAAGGCAGTTGCTGGCCCAGGCTGGGGAAGGGGTTAATGCTTTGGACACATGTACCCAGGCTATTTGGACCCAGCCTATCCGTTCTGGGACATAAACAAGGGGGAAGGTCGGGTTTCGCAACTATGGCCCACTCAGGAAAATGCTGTGATTGCTGAAGAGCACCATTAGGATGGACTGCTGTGCCCTGCAGTCCATCGGAAGGCACCCAGAGTCTGGAGAACCACCAAACCTCGGGAAACACCATTAATGGCCTACTACCTTTTTGAAGTATGCTTAGACAGCGTAGCTGAATTAGTTAGGGAATGTTCTAGTAAAATTGTTCATGTTGAACTGTACCACAAAATGTTCAAGTAAAGTTGCATCATCTGTTCTAAGCTTGATCTGAAGTCATTTACAGGGGTTCACTGAGGTTCCTGTCATATGAAAGAACTAGGATCAATAAAGCACAAGTGGGGTATAAATCAAAGCACTACTAAAGGTCTACTTGGCAAGGGAAGCCAGAGGAGTCTTGCTGTTGCTATGGATACCCAAGAACTAGTGCAAGGCACATTGTAGCCAGTCGTGAGGCATGGTACCTGGTGTAGGTGATGGGTCCTCCGTTAGCGAGGGGGTCGGGGATCTGGCTCCCTCCCCAGTGGTCAGTTTCCCAAAGCAACTGGGACCAAATCCAAGTTACAGAGAACCACAGCCTGGACAGCAGTTAATGAGGTCCATGTTAAGTGCACAGCGGTACCCCATTCTGTTTTTGTGAGTGAGGTGACATAGGTACGCTGGACTGGTGGAGAGGGCACAGGCTCTGTGGTGTCCCTCCTAAATACATCATACATCAAGCTAAAGTGTGTAGTGACACAGGACAGAATTATTACTGCACACTGTGTGAAGATCACTCCTAAGCTGGGATCCACCATAATGTTTGATTCTCACATGAATGCGGTCCTCACCGGGTCCCAGGCGTTGATGAGCATGATCCATGCGATCAGGTACCCCGTGTGTTTGACTATTGCAATAAAAACTAATGGTATAATGCAATTTTGGATGCAGATTGTGTGTGTGTATATATAAATATATATATTTATATATATTTATATATCATTACTTTTTAACTGTACCAAGCAAGATGGATTCTCCTTAGCTGAGCACTAAAAAGTCTTTTGACTTCTCTCATCATCCCTTGCATCCCCTTCCCCCTACTATTGTTTTGTTGAATTTAGGAACAAGTGTTGAGAATAAGGAAACAAAATTAGAAAAATATTTTTCACAGTTAACAGTGCATTTTTAGGCTTGGCCTTGAAACCTTACCATTCTCCTGTTGTCACTTGCAGTGCAATTATGGGGCAATACAGCCCCTGCCTTCAACCTTGGGAGCAGTTTTGTATATGTTAACATGACCCAGGTTGGGTGGCATGTTTTAATTCAACTGGATTTCATCTCAGTCAAAAGTGGGCTGTCAATCCAGAACAAACTATTCAACAGCTCAATGTTGTTCTTGCTTTATCTAACTCAGTGCTGATTAAGACATTTCATGAGCTACTGAAACTGCATCAATAGATAGAAAGTGGTTATGAACCCTAGGTTCCAGCTAATGTGTTACAGGATTAATGAGCAAAAACCCTCTAGGAAGTCATGTGCTGTCACTTGGCTTACCAGTCTCATGATCACAAACACATACTGATCCCATCTAATGAAAGAACAATTATTCACTATAAACCAAAATCTTCAGCCTGCAGTCACACATTTGGACGACTTTTGTCTATTTTATGATGTTAAGAGTTTGATTGTTATAGGCACCATTAAATAATTTTACATATATACAGTATTTACACTGCTCAAAAAAAATTAAAGGAACACTTTGAAAACACATCAGATTTCAGTGAGGAAAAATATCATGCTTGATAGCTATACCGATATGGACTAGGTAATGTGTTAGGAATGAAATGATGCCACATTGTCTGATAGAAATGAAAATGATCAACCTGCAGAGGGCTGAATTCAAAGACACCCCAAAAATCAAAGTGAAAAAATGATGCAACAGGCTAGTCGATTTTGCTGAAATTTAATTGCAGCAACTCAAAATGGTACACAGTAATTTGCATGGCCCCAATGTGCTTGGATGAATGCCTGACAATGTTGGGGCATACTCCTAATTGAGACAACAGATGGTGACCTGGGATGTTTCCTTCCAGATCTGGACCAGGGCATCACTGAGCTCCTGAACAGACTGAGGTGCAACCTGGCAGCATCGGATGGATCGAAACATAATGTCCCAGAGGTTTTTTATTGGATTTAGGACTGGGGAGCGTGGGGGCCATTCAGTGGTATCAATTCCTTCATCCTTCAGGAACTGGCTGCATATTCTCGCCACATGAGACTGGGCATTGTCATGCACCAGGAGGAACCAAGGACCCACTGCACCAGTGTAGGGTCTGACAATGAGTCAAAGGATTTTATCTAATGGCAGTCAGGGTGCCATTGTCTAGCCCAGGGGTGGGGAACCTTTTTTCTGCCAAGGGCCATTTGGGTATTTATAAAATCATTCGGGGGCCGTACAAAATTATCAACTTAAAAATTTGCCTGTTATATTTGGTCAAACATTTAATTAACTCACCCCTAATGTGATGGCTGCAACTGCTTCTCTTTGGTGAGGTGTGTGATATTAGCTGGTATTGATGATGTTGCTACTCGCAACTGATTTTCCAGGTTTGTGTCGGTCAGTCTGGAGCGCAGTCGACTCTTTGTGATGGTAAGTTTTGAAAAGAACTGCTGGCTGGTACTGCTGTGGGTACTGCTGGCTCAGGCTTGTACTGCTGGCTTGTACTGTGCTGTGGGTAATGCTGGCTCAGGCTGGTACTGCTGTGGGTACTGCTGACTCAGGCTGTTACTGTGCTGTAGGTACTGCTGGCTGGTACTGCTGTGGGTACTGCTGGCTCAGGCTGGTACTATTGCCTAGTACTGCTGGCTGGTACTGCTGTGGGTACTGCTGACTCTGGCTGGCACTGCTGTGGGTACTGCTGGGTCTGCTGTGGGTACTGCTGGCTCTGGCTGGTACTGCAGGTTCTGGCTGGTACTGTTGTGAGTACTGCTGGCTCTGGCTAGTACCGCTGTGGGTACTGCTGGTTCTGGCTGGTACTGCTGTGGGTACTGCTGGCTCTGGCTGGTACTGCTGTGAGTACTGCTGGCTCTGGCTGGTACTGCTGGTTCTGGCTGGTACTGCTGTGGATACTGCTGGTTCTGGCTGGTACTGCAGTGAGCACTGCTGGCTCTGGCTGGTACTGCAGTGAGTACTGCTGGTTCTGGCTGGTACTGCTGTGAGTACTGCTGGTTCTGGCTGGTACTGCTGTGAGTACTGCTGGTTCGTGCTGGTACTGCCATCTCTGACTGGTGTTGCTGTGAGTACTGCTGGCTCTGGCTGTTACTGCTGGCTCTGGCTGGTACTGCTGTGTGTGCTGCTGGCGGGAAATGCAGGCTAGCAGCGGCGCCGCGCTGGAGGAAGAGGCAATGTTTCCTGTATTGGTCACAGGCAGAGTGCATTTGATATCACTCCGCCTGTGACTCACTCAGACTGTCAGAACAGAGCCGGAACTATAAAGGAAGCATAGGCCTTGTTCTGACAGATCAGCTGACAGACACAGACTCGGCTGCACGGGGGGCCGGACCAAATGGCTTTGAGGGCCACATACGGCCCCCGGGCCTTAGGTTCCCCACCCCTGGTCTAGCCTGTAGAGGTCTTTGCATGCCTCCATGGATATGCCTGACCCAGATCATCACAAGTTGGACTGCCTGTGCAACCTCTATATGTCCAGGTATCGCCTCATGCTACCAGTAGTGACACTGACCCTAGCAAAATGCAAAACTAGTGAAAAACTGTCCGAAAAGATGAGTAGGGAAAAATAATGTCAGCGGCCTCCACTTGTAAAACCATTCCTGTTTTGGAGGTCATCTCATTGTTGCCTGACAAGTGCACATGTTGTTAATTTCATTGGTAGCTTGGGTAGTATTTGGACAGGCTAGTGTATACAGACAGGCTAGGGTAGTATATGGACAGGCTAGGGTAGTATATAGACAGGCTAGGGTAGTATATAGACATTCTAGGGTAGTAAATAGACAGGCTAGGGTAGTATATAGACAGGCTAGGGTAGTAAATAGACAGGCTAGGGTAGTATATAGACAGGCTAGGGTAATATATAGACAGGATAGGGTAGTAAATAGACAGGCTAGGGTAGTATATAGACAGGCTAGAGTAGTAAATGATAATAAAAAAAAAAACCTAACTGCGCTAAAAACACAAAAACCTGCAACTTACAGTGAGATAACACCAAATGTAAATATAAAAACTAAAAAGCTGTGCTAAAAATATATTAACTTAAATGACATTAAAGTGCAATATAATAAATAATGTTCATAAATTGAGATTGATATGTTTAGTAAAATTATGTAAAAAAGGTGACAAAAAGATAATCTTCCACCACCAACTTGTGTATTGACCACCACATGAAATGCCTGCTTACCACGCCAAATGGATGAGTAATGGATGATCAATGGACCTCTCCTCTGTGCTCATAAAGGATGGATCAACTTTGCATCAGATGATCAGATAAAAAGGAGAAGACCACACAGGGGTCAGACTCACCAGAAGTGAGTAAAACTCTCTACTATGCTCCTTATATAATGATCGACTCGACATCATATAATCCACATGAAATGTAAATAAAAAGCTCTATAGTGTAAAATCTTAGGGTAAATTTATTAAAAAATAGGTATTGCACTTACAATTGGTAGAAAAACATCAAGCATGAATGTAACAGCCGGCCGGCTACATTCTAACACCCGTCCTTCCAGATCTTTGTAACACTTGGTGACGATAGATTTTTGGCCCTTTTTTTTGTTTCTATTAGTAATGGCAGCGATCAGTGATTTTTAGCGGGACTACGACATTGCGGCGGACAGATCGGTGATTAAAGGGTTAAATGTATGCCTGTTTGTGCTTACTGACTGTGGGGGTGGGGGCTCTGTGACAGACACAGAGAGATCGGGGTTTCAGCTTAGCGGAAACTCATGATCTCTCTCTACCTGTGTGATAGAAGACCCACCTGCTTTGTTTACATAAGCAGGCGGGTCTTCTGTCAGTTTCTGTGAAGATTGCGGGAGGCCGGTGGCAATCGCCGTCTCTCCTACTGCGGTCTGGCTCCCGCTGTGTCCAATCACAGCGGGAGCATGGCTCCGGCGGCGTGCACGCGCAGCTGATTCCAGGTGCACATAATCACGTAGCCACCCTGCTGCAGTAAATCTGCGTGGGGCGGTCAGCAAGTGGTTAAATATCATGCCTGGGAGGTCCCCTTAATGTGCCTGCAAAGTGGTGCATTTGTATGATTAATGGAGCCAGCTGCAGCAATACTGACATTTCTAAAGGAAAAAACGTCATTCAAACTTGCTCGCGGCTGTAATGTATTGTCGGCCCCTGGCAATACAGATAAAAAAACATGAAAAAATGCTTTTAAAAAATGGCCTGCCCCCCCCCCCCCCAAATCCATACCAGACCCTTTTTCAAGGATGCAGCCTGGCAGTCCAGGATAGGGGGGTAAGACGTGCAAGTGCCCCCCTCCTGAACCATACCAGGCCACTTGCCCCACAAAGCGCCTTGTCCCCACGTTGATGGAAACAAGGGCCTCTTCCCGACAACCCTGGGCTGTGGTCATGGGGGTCTGTGGGAGAGGGGCTTATCAGGATCTGTAAGCCCCCTTTAACAAGTGTTTTTTTTTTTTTTTCTATTTTTTAGGTTGGCGGACATCGTGATTGACGATACATTTACATCACGGGACACAATTTATTTATTTTTTTTAATAAAGGACTTCAAAAACTGTGTTCTGTGTTTTTAACTTTTTTACACTTTTTTGGTGAATGGATACCCCCCCCCCCCCTTCCTATACATACATTTAAACCTAGAAAAGGAAATAGTTTATTAATGAGGAAAATGTTTGTTCCCAGCAGGTAAAACCAAATGTGGGGGTTTCTGTTTCTAAGGAATTAACTGATGGGGTATTTTGCAGGTAAAGATTCTGGTACTAAAAATGTAACAGTACATAGCAGTGTTTGTCACATCATGTACACTAATGCTCGTAGTTAAATCGTAACTCCACTTTTGTTAAAAAAACAGATGATCTATGTACTTTGCAAGGATTATAACAAACTTTGTTGCAGTTTCCTACCTTTTGTTATTCTGAGGAAATCACTGTTTGTTCCTGTCAGGGTGCCAGGAAACCAGACACCACAAAGATGCAAGTAAAATAAAGCAGTTTATTAGAGCAACAACAATAAATGCAGAGCAATTGTGAGGAGCGAAATCAGGAACAGCCGGGGTCAAGTCCAGAGCGGGTAGTCTTCCAAGCCGGGGTAGAGTCCAGAGGTGGGTAGTCTGCCGATGCCGGGTCATCTGCCGATGACGGGTCGTCTGCCGATGCGGAATCGAGAGCCAGGAAAGTTGTCAGCCAAGCCAGGTCATGCACAGAGGAACACAGAGAACAGAACACTGCTAGCAGTGATGCTCCTTGGAGCATAAACACAAGGGAAAAGACTGCAAGCCAACAGGTGATATATATAGTCAGGTGTGAAACATCATCACTGAGCGATGCCCAGGCAGCAGGCAAGTGATGATGCAAACAGAGTTTATAAAAGACAGCAGTCTGCACATGTCCAAGGTGGCTGCCAACAGGAAGGCAACATAAGACATTGACAGTTCCTCTATTCCCTTGTGCTGAGTGAGTCTAATGGGAGTGAGTTCATAATTATCAATCAGCTGTGCATCTGCAGAGCACTAATGAGGCAATCTGCTGGGCCTGCATCACTTTAGACGTGTTCCTATTGGGAGTATCTCACAAAAAATAAAATATTTTTTGCAGGGAATGCCTGAAATCTGACTTGTATCTTAGGCAGACTTTTGGGAAAATTGGTGAGCCAATCACACAAGCAGGAAATGATGTTTCTGGGGTGTGTTCAGTACAAATTCTGTGTATAGAATGCCTCCAGGTAGCCATTATGCATTGCATTTTTAGAAAACTACAGTGGCTGCAGATTGAAAAGGAAAGGTCATTTTAAATAACATTCAATTACAATATGACTTGTGTCGCAATTGTATACACCATATTACTTTTTCTTTAGTAACAAGCTTTGTAAGCTGACATCTCTTATGCCTAGGGATAATGTGGACTTTATTGCAATTACAGAGGCATAGTTCAGGGATTTAAATGACTGGAAAATAACTATACAAGGGTACACACTATACAGGAAAGGCAGAGAAGGAAAAAGGGGAAAGAAGAGAAGGAAAGAGGGGAGGTGGCTATTGCCATTTATGAAGCTAATATTAAAGTTTACCTAAAGGAAAATTTTTTTTTTTTTAGTTTTGGATAGAGATGGATTAGGACACCTGTCAGTTTTTATTTCTGTCTGTGCCCCCCTAAAGGAGATTTACCCTCTCTATTTGTTCTGTTTACCAATATCATTGAATTCTAAGTAAAAGAAAATCCCAAATTATGGGTTGTCCTCAGAAAAGGAATAGAGGGGAAATCTTCCAATGGGGACATTAGTTCTGATCTGGGGGTCCCCAAGGAATTCCCTTAATTTGAAAGGATTTCCTTTCACTTCCTGTTTGGCTATAGGACAGGAAATGAAGGTAAATTCTTGCAATGGGATACATATGGTGAAAACAAATCTAACATGGGTTATAACCCTCCCTTGCTCTATCCAAAATGAAAAAAAAAGGTTTTGCCTGTAATTCTACTTTAATTAAAAAAAAAAAAAAAAAAAAAAAAAAAACAAATTAAATACTTGAAACCCTCTGAAAGAGGATTATGCTACCTGTTGACTGATGAGATAACTCAATGTGACAAAGAAGGGGCAATGATGGGTGATTGCAGCATGGACATTGGCTTGAATTCAAACTGCGCTTACAAGCAGGAGCAGAGATATGTTAAAGGCATCGAAAGGAGACTCTCTAAATGAATTAGTAAAAAGCCCAACCACAGGAAATCATATTCTAAAACGGGTATCAACAAATGGGGTTTGATTGTCTGATGTTGAGGTACAGAAATTTGGGTTCTAGTGCTTACTGATGTCTTTAGTTTCATATTAGAAAAAAAACTGAAAAATGATATACAAAAATAAAAATTTTAGTTTTCAAAAGCACAATTTTGTTGAAATGGGTGAATTTCTAAGAAAAAAAATAAAGGTTGGAGTAACACAATAGCAATCAGTGGGTAGTTTTAAATATACCATCCTGGAGGTAACTAGATTATTTGTCAGGCAAGTTTCTAATAGTAAGCAAACAGAAAAAAAAAAAAACTGTATGGGGGGAGCTTTGCTAAAATGGTGCACACAGAATCTGGTGCAGCTGTGCATAGTAATCAATCAGCTTCTAACTTCAGATTGTTTATTAAGGCGGCAGTAAACAGCATAAAAAAAAAATAGACACCGGGCAGTTTAAATCATAATGTGCTAGTATTATGACATACCTGAAAACAAAGCCCTCCAGTGGTGCGCTGTCATGGATGAATGTGCTTCCTTCTTCACCCAGTCTTTCTTCCGGGTTCGCAGGCTCCAGGCGATATAAATGGCCATCGGGCTACAAGTAGCACGTTTTTGCTCTGAGGAAGAGGGTCCTCCCTCGAAATGCGTCATCCCAGCCATAGAGCTGCTGACACCAGCATGTCATCCAGTACAGGGGTTCCCTGGTTAATTTGGAGACGACCGGTTCCATTGTGTTTTATGTGCTATATCATCACTCGTTTGTGAGTATAATGTATGTTGTCTTTAGATCATAACAAACCTTTTTTAGTGGTAATGCACGAGGTCGGTGCACCCTTCAATTGTTGTTGTCTTAATATAGGCTTACCTACTGTATAAGGAAAAATCATACAAGGGAGTTTACTCCCATTTTAAGCTTTGACAATAAAACCTAGAAGCTGATTGGTTAATACAGTGCATCCGGAAAGTATTCACAGCACTTTTGTTATGTTACAACCTTATTCCAAAATTGATTCAATTCATTACTTTCCCTCAAAATTCTACAAACAATACCCCATAATGACAATGTGAAAGAAGTTTGTTTGACATCTTTGTAAATTTATTAAAAGTAAAAAATGAAAAACTATCACATGTACATAAGTATTCACAGCCTTTGCCATGACACTCAAAATTGAGCTCAGATGCATCTTGATTGGAGTCCACCTGTGGTAAATTTAGTTGGTTAGACATGATTTGGAAAGGCACACACCTATCTATATAAGGTCCCACAGTTAACAGTGCGTGTCAGAGCACAAACCAAGCCATGACGTCCAAGGAATTATGTGTAGATCTCAGAGACAGGATTGTATTGAAGCACAGATCTAGAGAAGGGTACAGAAAAATTTCTGCAGCATTAAAGGTCCCAATGAGCACAGTGGCCTCCATCATCCTTAAAAGGAAGAAGTTTGGAATCACCAGGACTCTTCCTAGAGCGGGCCACCTGGCCAAACTGAGCAATCGGGGGAGAAGAGCCTTCATCAAGGATGTGACCAAAAACCAGATGGTCACTCTGACAGAGCTCCAGCATTTCTCTGTGGAGAGGGGAGATCCTTCCAGAAGAACAACCATCTCTGGAGCACTCCACCAATCAGGCCTGTATGGTAGAGTGGCCATATGGAAGCCACTCCTCAGTAAAAGGCACAAGACAGCCCGCCTGGAGTTTGCCAAAAGGCACCTAAAGGATTCTCAGACTATAAGAAACAAAATTCTCTGGTCTGATGAAACAAAGATTGAACTCTTAGGCCTGGATGTCAAGTGTCGTGTCTGGAGGAAACCAGGCACCGCTTATTACCTGGCCAATACCATACCTGCAGTGAAGCATGGTGGTGGCAGCATCATGCTGTGGGGATGTTTTTCAGCGGCAGGAACTAGGAGACTAGTCAGGATCGAGGGAATGATGAATGCAGCAATGTACAGAGACATCCTTGATGAAAACCTGCTCCAGAGTGCTCTGGACCTCAGACTGGGGGCAAAGGTACATCTTCCAACAGGACAACGATCCTAAGGACACAGCCAAGATAACAAAGGAGTGGCTACGGGACAACTCTGTGAATGTCCTTAAGTGACCCAGCCAGAGCCCAAGATTTGAACCCGATTGAACATCTCCGGAGAGATCTGAAAATGGCTATGCACCGATGCTCCCCAGCCAACCTGATGGAGATTGAGAGCTCCTGCAAAGAAGAATGGGAGAAATTGCCTACAAACAGGCGTGCCAAGCTTGTAGCATCATACTCAAAAAGACTTGAGGCCGTAATTGGTGACAAAGGTGCTTTAACAAAGTATTGAGTAAAGGCTGTAAATACTTATATACAAGTGATTTTTTTTGTTTTTTATTTTTAATACATTTTCAAAGATTTCAAACACACTTCTTTGATGTCATTATGAGGTAATTCTTTTAGAATTTTGAAGAAAATAATTAATTTAATCCATTTTGGAATAAGGCTGTAACATAACAAAATATGCAAAGAGTGAAGCGCTGTGAATACTTTCCAGATGCACTCTATGAACAGCTGCATCAGATTCTGTGTGCACCAGTTTTGGAAACCCCCCTTTAAACCACAGAGGTAAGTTGGTTGGTAAAAAAAAAAAATAACATATAGGAGATGCAGGGAAACAGCAAGAGAAGTACATAAAACAGACAAAACAAGGCCAAACATATTATCAGTGCTAGTAAAGCACAGAAAGAAGAAGGAATGGCTAAATCCTTTATGAAAGAAGACAAACCTGTCTCCTTTCAGTGAAAAGAAAAAATTATGCTATGGGATCACAAATATTAAAACTGGGTACTGGGTACACACTGTTGAGGGAGACATGAATGGAGCAAACCATTTAAATAATTACTTTTGGTCTGTCTTTTTAGAAGTAAATTACACAAAACAGTGGCGGCTGGTGTATTGGGGGCGCAGGGGCGCCGCCCCCCCTATCCATGCGTCCGGCCCCCTAATCTACATGCGTTCAATGGGGTTTTTTTTTTAATCATGTGACATGTTAACCATGTGACTAGAGCCAGAGGCTCTTTCAGGCTAAAAAAAAGGGCAGAGCACTGCACCCTGAGCCCACCCACTTGTGTGATAATAGCGAATGAATATTCGCTATTGTCTCATGGATCCGCCTCCTGGCCAATCAGGAAGCAGGTCCTGAGACCTGTTTCCTGATTGGCCGAAAGTAGAAGCCATGCCATTGGGCATGGGGCAGGAGACGCTTCTACTGTGGGGGAAGAAGCCGAAGCTGTCACCGCCGCCGCCGAGGGTGAGTGAGCCATGGGGTCCGGGAGGGGGGGGGGGGTCCGGGGTCCTGGTGTGTGGCCTGGTGGGGGGGGGTGTATGGTGCAGTCCGTCTGCCGCCCCTCCTGGCCCATGGAGCACCAGCCGCCACAGACACAAAAACTTTTTGGGGGTTCATTTGGTTCCAACGGTGAATGTTCATTTTCAGAGTTTCTATAGGCAGAGGTAGGAGATAAATTGGCTTGTCTAAAGTTTAGGAAACCAATGGGTCCTGAGGACGTTTATCTAAGATCTAAGAGACTTTGTTGGACCATTAACTGAACTTTTTAATCAATCCTCTCTTACATGAGACGTTCCCCATGACTGGAGGACAGCTAATATTTTACCTATCCACAGGAAGAGAAGTACTGAAGGAGATGAAAACTAAAGGGCAGAGGTAGGGTATCAATTAACAGTAAGTGAATTTAAAAAAAGTTGGGGCAAACATAGATATATATATACTAAAAAAAAAAAAAAAAAGCAAGAAAACAAACAAAGGGGGCAGACTTTTTTCTACCATAACTGGTTTCAATGAAAGAAGGTGAGGAAAAATCTCCCCAGTGGGACACAAAGAGAAGAAATAGAAAAAACTAACAGCAACAGTATTAAATAAATCTATTTTCTGACAATTTCATGACTCCATGTTGTATTGAAAAAAATTACCTTAGCCCAAAGTTCTACAGAGAGCTTACATTTCACTGTACTTCAATGCTTTTGGGATCATTTATCAAAAAGAGAAGTTTAAGCCATTAATTTTTTTTAGCAAAGTCAGGCAAACGTAAAGTTGTTTTTTTTTTAACTATGGCCTTATTTTAAATAAAAACTGCAGTATTTTTCATATTAGGCACTGCTGCCTCCTCCTAAGTTAAAGCGGTAATGAAGTCCTTTGTTACTCTTTACAAGTATAACATAGGACCTTTCATTAATGGTATGCTCTTAGGAGGTTTGCAGATAGCTAGTGAAATTAAACCTGCATAATGCCTTTTTAATGTTGATAAAGATATTACTTATATTACTTCATTGAACAGGAAGAGATCTCCTTTGGATCCCCTAGTAGTTTAACATTTAAAACAGTAAAATTGCTCAGTTTTTCTAAAATCCTAGTATAGCTTGAAGGTACTTGTTGTCATGTTTTCTCCTCTTTCCTTTACCTTTTCCCAGCAGATCTTTCTCAGGCCGGTTACATTACTGTTTCTCCATATCTAGACAAACCACGGAAATACATTGTATATGATGCCAAGGATGGGTCATGGATAGATCCTATATTAAACCCATATTTGGGTTGTGGTCCCATTAAGGGAGATGATTTGCATGCAATTCGTGTACTTAAGGGTTCTCACACATTCAGGGTGAGGGGTTCTGGGGTAATCTGATCAGAAAGCAGAAGACTGACTTACAGTCCTCTCTGGGTTGATAATTCCTCATTTGGGAATTCTGAGGCTTTGGAGAGATATTTTGGGTGGGAAAGAACCTCTAACCCTGATCACGGGAATTCTGGTCCCAAAATAGTTAAACTTACCTCTAGGAACTGCTAGGAGCTGCCGAAAAGTGTTTGGATTGGATTTATTTCCTGTGGGTAAAACCTTGTATGGTTGATATGACTTGTGCTGAAGATAGGCAGATTTTTTTTATCATTCACTAAAGTTACGCCAGATTTATTTGTTGCTAAAAGCAATGTTTTGTTTGCCTTTAGAGGAAATAAAGACTTTTTTTTCCAGTGGCTTTGGGTATGGTCCCTGAGCACTACCACAGTTGCTAATAACCCCATGTGACGGACGTGGGTATCAGATTCCTGCCCTGCTCACTAACTTCAGCCAATCTCACACTCCGCTGTCACTTACGTAACAATGCCACTCTCAGCTGCACCCTGGACAAATATTTTCCAGCTCGTGAGACCACAATCTAGGTGCCAGCAGCCTGAGAGCGATTGTCACTGGGCTAATTAAGCAATTAACCATTTAACTGCCACCACCCACTTAGGGAAACTCATAATTTTAGCAATACCAATTATGATTTTAAAATAATCGTCTGTAACACACACTGTCACTACATACAGGTATTGTTATAGGATTTATTCTATACAGTAGCACTCTTCAAGAGACAGGTTCTTTTTTAAGTTTGCATTAAGAGTTTAGGGGCAAGGTTAACACTTTTCAAAATAAGGTTTTCATGATGAAAGTCAAAGTTGGTGCAAATAAAATATTTACAGAAAAAAGGTGTTTCAAAGAAATAGAGACATAATTCAGCAATAGAAAAATAAGGTAAAATTGAGGAGGAAAAATACTTGCAGTCAATGTCCTGGGTTTTATCAGAGTTCAGTCGATGAGCCAGGTGTTATCGGTTCTCAAACTTGACAGATGTTCCTGCTTTGATGGTATCATGAGAACTCTCTCAACTGGTTAGGCATCTCCCTTTTTCTCTGGGACCAAGGGGGTGTTGATAGATGCCCCTGACCAAAAAAAAAAAAAGGAATGTCCATGCCCTGTCATGGGTTTATGACAATATCATAGCTTTCTATGAGGGCTCTCGTGCTGCTGCTCTGTGTGTCCATTCACTGGCTCACTGGCTGTGATTGACAATGGCTGCCGCTGCTGTCTCAGCCAATGAGAAGGAAGAAACCCAGAAGAACTTCTGCGCTCATGCAAATCGTTGGATTGAGATCAAGCCCAGGTAAATATTTGGGAGATACTGCACACAGAAAGTTTTTTAACCTTCATGCATAGAATGCATGAAGGCAAAAAACTTTGAGCCTTTACAACCACTTTAAAGGGATGCTATCTAATGCTATGTCATATATTTTTGGTATGAATGACATGCATAATGCTTGTCTAACAACATATTTTATTTTTTTCTTTTAGAAGAGACTAAAAACAGAATTTATTGTTCTTACATCCTCTCATCTTCTTGTCCTGACTTTATCTTCCTTGTCCACTTATCTCAAGTGCAAGTACAGGAGATTCTCTTAAATGAGGAACATGTTCCCTTCACAGTACATTGTCCTTTTTCATCATGCTTTGTTCCACTGATGTGTCTTATGTACGTGTTTAAGCTTTGCCAAGTTTTTACAAGTTCCTTATGTTTAACGTACTTCAAAAAAAATCTCTGACTGATGTCATTAATGAGATTCTGCTGTGACCTTACACGTTTTTGGCACAGCTTTCCAGAGGTAACTTCACCTTCTCATAAAAATGTCAAACTTTTAACAAAGTCTACTCAATTTTGTTAAGCAATGCTTATAGTTCAACTATATTTATGCCTTGATTACAATATGTGATTTCTATTTAGACTTGCTCATTTTTTAAACTGAGATATGATTATGGTGTGCCAAGTCCCATTGCTTCACAGAAATAATAGTGCCATTGGATTTAGAGCGGATACACTGTCTGTGCCAACTGTGGTAGGACACTGGGGCTTTAAAAAAACATAAAAAATAGTGTGCATCAAAATAGTACTGGTGGAGCACCATCTTGGACCAAGTTGGTAAGCATGGAGAGAGGCCTAGTTCAAGGTCCCCTGTAGCCTAAAAGACCAAACCTCTACTGATCATATAGCACAGTGCTGCATCAATTTTTGGTTTTGTGCTAGTGAGGTGGCAATTACTTAAGACAGCTAACGGGCATGATGTGTAGGTAATTTAAATAGGACATTTAGTGGGTGGATGATTCACAGATGCACAAATAGGCAAGGTGATCAAATGGGTTGAAATATTGTATTCAGTGATAGACCTTGATTGATATTTGCATGAAAACTGCTAGATGGATCACAATAAATGAAAGAATGAAAAATAAGTTCAGTTAAAAAACAAACAAAGTATATACTGTATATAAGAGAAAGAAAGAGAGAGAGAGACATATACCATGTAACATAACATATATATTAGTATATCTTGCATTTTCCATTTTGACGCCTGAAAAGTGGCATAGATTTTGCTGTGGGACACTCATCAGGGGGCATTCAGACAAAATCACATGTCAGGAACAAAAGCATTAAATTAAAGGTGTATGATGTAGAAGGTTGATGAGGGGTGCAGGCAGTTGAACAACAGGAACCTGTAGAGGTTATATCCAAAATGAGGAATCACATAACAATCAGCATGTATTAATCAAGAATAAGTAAGAATATCTCACTGAGGCACTAACAAAGGGTACTGAGCATAATTGGTACTTGCTACCTAGAGCAGCCATGTACACACTCTGCTGCACTGCACTATTTAAATTAAACCCTGCTGGTCTAAAATGTCTCAAAGGTATCCAAAGTTCTAATATGCTGTACCTTGTTGTGCCTGTACATACCTATGGTAGTTTTTAAATTGATCCCTGTGTTCTTGTCTTTGAGCACCTTGATTGTAGGTCCAGGTCGTACATGAGGCCTTGACCTTTCTCCAAAATAAGATTAACCCAATGTTTTTTTTGGTGGTAAGATCTAACCTTGTGGGCCAACTGTCAAACTCTGTTGGTTAAACCCTGAGGGAATGACTAGGCGGATTAATTTCTTGTACTTGTTACAAGGTTTAGAAACATTTAGTGAAATACTGATATATATAGTATAAAAATGCTTTTATGGTATACTGCCTACTTGCAGTTTCACATACACTGCCTGGCCAAAAAAAAAGTCGCCACCTGGAATTAACTAAACAACTAACTAAACTAAGCATGCAGTAACTATCCTATTGGATAGTTACTGCATATGCCCAAAGAATGAGGTCAGATGACTACCTGAATATACTGAATGACAAAGAAACAAAAGAGGGGAATGCAGGTTAATAACAACACAACATATCCTCCAAGGGGAAAAGCGGACTTTCAGAGGCACATAATGAGATGTATGACTCAAAATTAAAAAAAAAAAAAAAAAAACAATCTTTATTTAACACATAATAAAATTAGGTAGAGAGTGACCAAAAAGATTACTCCTACATAGACAAAAGTTGTACAAGACATCAACAAAAGAAACAAACAAAAAAACACTTTAAAAACAAAGCCGACAGCATATAATATTGCATTCAAGAATAGTATATATCATAATTGGTAAATTGTTTCTACTTGACTGATGCAAGGATTGCTCGATTAACAGGTCTACGCGTTTCGCGGTATGCTTGTTCAGGACCTTTATTATTCAGAGTAGTTCTTAGAATGAAAGAACAAAAATTAGTGATCAGCATAATGTCGTTAGAACAAGCTTAATCACATTGTTCTAATATCAATATTTAACAAAAGGCAGAAGACACTTATGAAGTACATAGACCAACCTTTTTTGTACTGTGCGTGGCGAATAAAAGTCTCCCGGGCGGACACAGGGGATCAGTAGGAGGGAAGCCAGCTAGAGCAGATATAGGAATTTGGGCCAATTCTTTTATATAAGTATAACATATGGTCTAAAGGGGAAAATAAGGAGGATATTAGTTTAGAACATGGTCCTGTGTGGGGACTTATCCTCATGTAGAAAATAAGAATTAGTAGGTTAGTGATTACCTCATGTGGCACCCTACCACCTTTAAAGTGGCTTAGAGATAGTGACCCATGCGGACAGCTAAACGCTGGTAACAAGAAGCTGGTTCAAATGGGATAGGATGGCATGCCACTGCCAAGTAGGTTCACAAAAAAGAGCCTGGAACAAAAGGATGGAACAGGTTCTCTCATTGTTGATGGTAAAACCACCAGGGGGGCACACAGGAGGAGGGCCAAAATAAAAAATAGCCTAAATATTGTTATATATACTTAAATAAAATTTACCTCAAAGGTATAAGATAGCCAGTAGGTGTTTACAATTAGATCCTAATTGATCTAGTAAAAGATCGGCACCAATCCTGTGGTAACAGGATATTCCTATATATGAATGAATAGATCTGTAATGAAATAGAATAAAGTATATTATCAAGCTAATAACATACTGTATATCAATGAGGAAAATAAAGAGCCCAAATACAATTACCTTATTATAGCTTGTAGCCAGAAAATCCTGGCGGTGTATTAGGGATGGTATCCCTTCCAACCTGTAAGGATTGTGGAGTTATCCAACTAATAGTAAACTGTATGTCAGTGAGGTAAATAAGAGACCAAATCCAATGTACCTTATAGCTTGTGGCCAGAAAATCCTGGCGGTGTATAGAAGATAGAAGCCCTTCCAACCTATAAAGATTGTAGGGTAACAGTTAAAAAAACACTTTTTAACTGTTACCCTACAATCTTTATAGGTTGGAAGGGCTTCTATCTTCTATACACCGCCAGGATTAAATATTGATATTAGAACAATGTGATTAAGCTTTTGTTTCTTTGAACCATTTTGGATGATGGCCCCTTGGGTTGTTCACTTACATTTTGCATACTGAATGACAAGGTTATTCCATCAATGGATTTTTTCTTCCCTGATGGCACATGCATATTTCAAGATGACAATGCCAGGATTCATCGGATTCAAATTGTGAAAGAGTGGTGCAGACAGCATGATACATCATTTTCACACATGGATTGGCCACCCCAGAGTCCAGAACTAAACCCCATTGAGAATCTTTGGGATGTGCTGGAGAAGACTTTGCACAGTGGTCCGACTCTCCCATCATCAATACAAGATCTTGGTGAAAAATGAATGCAACACTGGACAGAAATAAATCTTATGACATTGCAGAAGCTTATCAAAACAATGCCACAGGGAATGCGTTCCGTAATCAAAGCCAACTAAATATTACAGTGTGTGACCTTTTTTTCTGGTGGCAACTTTTTTATTGGCCAGGCAGTGTATAAAAAATGCATTGGAAGTGTGGGTGGTTTTCCATCTAGATCTGTTATTTATTAACTGTTAAGTGTTTCATATGTTGAATTTAGTTGTCTTTGGGCTTGTAAAATTAGTATTATACTCATCAAGCTAAATCACAAACTATTTTTCCTGAGGCCCAAGGCCAGCTACCTGAAACATACCTGTTCTTTTCCTGAACTGTGTGTGGCCTGATTTATTAGGATCAGATACTGTATATGCCAAGGGCAAATGAGACAGAAGTTCTTGGTCCCTAACAGTAAAAGCCTATGGCCATTAGTGCAAGCTGATATTTTTACATTTCCTATCTGCCAAAGCAAGCAAAGAGCACTGAAACAGCACACATCACTATAGATGTAAAGACCTTTAACTGTAAAGTTCACAGCTGTCCTATGTATGGTTGAACGCTCATAAATTTTCTAGGCACATATGGGGTAAAGCTAATTGCAAGTATTCCTCATAGAAAACACAACTGTGAAATATGTATTTATTGTATCATTTCTAAATTAACCATAGATTGCCTAGATCAGAGCAAACCACTCTATAAATATATGATTATATGAGTAATAGATACAGAAAGCAAGTACTGGGCATAGGTATTCACAACCAAATGTTCAGGGGTTGTGTACAAACAAATGTATGTGATGCACTGCACATGTATGGATATCCTGCCTTACCAACATATGCGTGCATCTGTTATCATCTTGAATAAACCATTTTTGTTACCTTAAAAAAATATTTTTAAAAGTGGAAAATGATAAATACTACCATGGTTGTGGCAAAAGAAACAGTTTTCTTTTTTCAAAGTACATTTCCAAATGATAATTGATAATCAAACTACTTCACCATGTAGAACGTCCTTATTAAGATATATACAGTATATGGTTATTACTTCTGGTACTGTACAACATTATTGTTGCTTGTCAACTTTCCATGGGCCTCTTGGAAGGGTCAGATTTACCCTAAGCTCTTGGCAATGATTTCTTCCTGCCACCAGTGGGCTCTGCAAGAAGGATTTTTGCTTTGAATTATGAATACTGAAATACTGGTGATGCTGCTCCTGCACAAGGATTCTCCTGACCACAGTCTCAACACTGTCACTTTATAGTGTATATTGGGAGGCCATGTTCAGGAGCTCCAGTCAGAGACATAGCAGCTATGAGGAGAAGCAGCAGTGGTAATGTCAGATTCTTATAAGTTTTCCAGGACCTATTTCTCTGCAATTGCTATGATGAATGACCCACTGCAAAGAACAATAGGAAGGACAGATAAACCTTACGGAAATGCCTTGTTAAAGTGCAGTTCCGGCCTATTTTGCAACTTTAGTTATTCCTGGAGTGCTCGCTATGCTGATCAACAATTGGGCAATTTCAATTTTTTTATTTCAGTGCATTTTTGATTGTACTTCCTCCTTCTCCCTCCTCTGTGGCCACGGCCACCGACATCACTTCCGCCTTTGCATTGCATCCTGGGAGCTGTTTGTTATCACTCCCAGGAGGCTGGAATCAGGAAGAACTCCCAGAATACTCCCTGGAATCAGGAAGAAGGACACAGCAGATTACACTGCAGCTTCAGATGCCCACATCCAAGAAGGCCGCGCTCAGACAGCGTTTTTAAAAGTAAGATTTTGACTAAAATCCAATACTGTACACCTTGTAAGTATGAGAATAGCGGTTCTGTAAAGGGTGATGGATTAGTATTATAGGGGTATTTTTAGTTAAAAAAGGTATTTGAGGCCGGAACTCAGCTTTAAAATTAGCAAGAGACAGGGGACACCACTTTTTTCCTCAACTCTAAAAATTAAAGTTGTGTCACCCTTCTGGCTATGCTGTTTGGCAGAGATATAGGAACTGCAAAAATGACTGGAGAGAATTTCAAATGCTTTTGCAGATAAGAAAGTTTGCATTTTAATTGCAGGTTGCCTGGAGTTCAATTATAGCCCATTTTTTAATTCATACTCTCTTTTCATATCTCTTTCTAATTTTCTGGTTTGAGTTTCTAACTAGCTTGGGCACATCTGCTGAAAAACATTAAAGTTAATCCATACACAAGAACACAGATTTGGTTCAGCTTTCTAGTACTTATTTGTGTTGTCACCCTATCCTAGGGTGACAACACATACTCACTGCACTGTACCTATGGAGGAGCAGCCTTGTCACCTTTGGAAAGGATAAGATAGGGGAAGGGGTTGCAGATATCTGGAAAATGGTACCTGATTACGGTTAGCAAAGGCAAAGAGCACAATTGTTAGCTCACAAAATTTAGGACAGGATCAACAGGAGTTTATGCTTATCGAACAGATATTCAATGTAGGAAAATGCTTTCAGTGGTAGATTTCCAGAGACCAAAAGGGAGAAAATTGGAAAAGGTAATTGTTAAGATTGACATACACTTTAACCCCTTGACACCACTGCTCTTGGGCTTTCAGGTCTTGTGACCGCTGTGATTATAGAGTATATATACAGCCATTTGGCGTTAAAGCCCACTTGTCCAGCGGTTGCAAATATGTGTACGGCCAGTGAAAACAGGTTAAGGAACTACCCAAGGACATCTGACCACTCCTCCTCTGTGATATCAGCTATGTTGACATTTCATACTGTAAATAACGCATTGATTATAGGTGTAGGCTTATTTGCTTTACAAAAAGAATTGACCTCTAAAATCTTAAAGTCATTGGATATGACCAATAGTTTTGGTATCACGGTTGACCCAAAGCTAAGGATCAAGAATAAAACAAAAGTGTTGGGGTCCAGAATGATGATATAGAGAGATATAAGGGGACCTCTCTAATTTGTAATAGTTATAGCAGACTGCAATGAGGGACCAGCATCATTAAGATCTTTATAGATATCTTTATGAATATACATTTTTCTTCCACTGTAGCAATGTGGGGACCTTGTAAAAGGTACAGTAGCCAAATATTGTTAAGGATAACAGAGATGAAGCATTATTATTAAAATGTAATTATGCAGTAAGAGCAGCATTAAAAAGCTAGTGATGAAATTATGTCCAAAACCCAACCTCTGGAGGCGTTCCCTGAAGTAGCCCTATTTGATTGAATCAAAGGTTTTTTCTGTGTGTAGTGGCACCTCCACTCTGGAACCCATGTGATGATGTTCTTTCTAAAGGGGGTATGTTGTTAATACCCAAGAACTTTCTGGGTTTTCAGTCAGGATACCGGCTCATTTCTGGCTTTGTCAAATCTCCGGCTTGTCAGGGATTCCTTCTAAACCTCGCTTGCTGTGTGGCGAGGAGGCAGGGGAAGGTTCTATATGCAGGTACCAACATAGGCAGTCAGGGATTGTTTCTAAACAATTCTTAGTGTGGAGGAGAAACATGTTGGAGTCTCCTGTGACTAGTGGAGGTGTACCAACAAGAGTTGAAACTGAGGCTTGGCCTACGCAGGTGCTGAATGTAAACTGCAAGATGCCTGGACCAGATCTATGTGAATGTGGATGTTGTTTTGAGGCCCTGGTTGCAGAAGTCTGCACTCAACAGATCTGGCAGCTCTGGAATGACTCTGGGCTCCTTTGGAAATCACAGTGGAGATACTATATATTTTTCCTGGCTGAGAATTTTAGTATTTGGATGTCACTTTAAAGCCTGTATGTGGGGGAAGAAGGCCAGGGTTGGATGTACACTGGAGGTGCCCTCCTTCCACAGTTCTTATTATTGACATAAAATGTCTTATTAAATGACATAAAATTTCTCCAAAATCTTCCCATCTTTTTCTTGTTCTTTCTCCTTTCTCCGTTCTCTGTATTCCATTTTGTAAATAATCATGGGTGAATAATCAAAAGTTTGTAATACCTGGGACTCTGAGCCACAATGTCATGGTTGAAACATGCATTACCGTTAAAATTGAAAAATGATAACCTCATACTTTATCAGAGAAAATTACCATATTAACTTGCCTAATTCTTATCTATTAAAAAGAATCAAACTGAGATGTATAGTGGACAAAATATTAATTTATACCCTATATCTTCAAAAATTCTCTTTCCCCTCCCCCCCCTTTTCTGAGCGGTAAAAAAGCAGTAAAACAATACCAATGACATCGGTGCTTGAGTTCGACAGGTAAAAACGTATAATCTAAAACCAAATTGTAACAAACTGGTTTAATCTGGTGCTATATAATCATTATCAATATAGGTGAATGTAAAACCATAAGTCTGTTATTGAAAATATATCATAGGTTATTGCAGTGTTTCGCCATTGATTTCTGCATAAACATTAACTAATATGGAGTTATATTTCTGCTATAGTGTTCTGTTCTACAATGCATTGTGCCGATGTGTAATATATGCACTTATTTTCCTCTTTTTTCTCTCTGTTTTTATTCTTAGAATACAATGTAAAAATCGTCAGGCAACCCAGAGGCATTCTGGGACTTGTATGCGGGGAAGCTCGTTCTGCGACATGGGACGATCTCGGAATGGGCGTTCCCTGTTGACACTGCCCGGCGCACGTAAGCCATCCAATCTCTGGCAATCTGATGCCTTTGGAGATGGATGGCAGTGTGGGTCTGGATGGTCACTTTGACCGCCCCGTCCCTCCTTTGTGCGTCGGTGAGGGGGCGATGCGGATCAGGGACCCCGGGAGTGTACACAGCGGGGTCGCCATGGCAACAGTCTGCAACTCATGCAGACGTGTCATGGCAATTGACCCCGATTGGTCAGCACTCCATGGGGCCGCCCTCCGCACCGCCCGCTCAGGGGGCCCTCCCACACACACACACACACCTGCTCCAAATCTGCAAACTCAAGAGGCATTACACACAATATAAAAAGGCAGTCATCCCACAAACATTCAGGCTGTTTTCCCTTAGGAGGAGAGGATCACACTCTGCAATCTGTTTGACAACCAGAAAGAGGTATTTAAATTAAACAACAACTGTATGCAGCCTGTTTCTCAAGTCTGGTTTTACTTTTGAAACATAGGCTAGCAATCCTCTTTTTTCATCTGTTTTTCATCTAATATAGATAGAATCATATAGATATATATATATTTTTTTATACTTTAAAATAGATACTCTTCCTGTCTTCTGGGAAATTTCATAACCCTTGAAGAAATCAGACTGCAAATGTGATCTCTCTATCCTCCTTCTCAACCTCCCTTCATGCAAAATATAGCATAAAATGTGGGTACATATTGAATATTTGGAATGCATATAGCCCTCCTAGAAAAAAGAGAAAAAACTTTTTGACATTTAAGCCTAGAAATTCACATCTATGCATGATACCAGGCCTGTGGCCAATGCAATCTGATGTGAAGATTTAGAATCCAAGCCTCCTCAAACATAGTGAATGAATAACATTCATGGCCTTTGCTGGATTATGTATTATACAAAAAAACTTTTTTGTTAATATAAAGACAACATTATATATATCCTAATTTAATCTCTTTAGAGTTGCAGATTGGAGGACTCGGTGTACGTTGGGGTATGGACCCCGTGTAGTGTCATGGTGGTCGGTCCTACCGTCTTGTCCTTATTGTTCGGCTCCCAACCCAGCACTGACCCACCCACTTTCTTCCCCACTGGATTAAGTGGGAGTGATCAGTATCTCCAGTGTATGACCCCCGGATCCTCCTAGCATGCCATTCTGGGTAACGCCAAAATGATTAAGCTTTTAACCAAAGACGACTCTTTCAGATCGAATGCCAAAAAAGACATGGTATGTGTATGGTGAGATATATTGAATGATACAAAAGAAAACAAATGCTAGGTAACACAATTTTGTACCGTAATGCAAAATTAATATTTTTATCCTTATTCTGTTATAGAACATGACAAAATAATTATACAATTAAATTGGGACCACGGTCAAAAGACCCCTGAAGAAGAGCGACATCGAAACGCGTAGGGTCTTCCAAACCATACTTCAGGTTCCTCCATGTCAAAAATGATCATTTGATCTAATATTGTAAAGAGTCGCCCGAATTTTTAATGTATTTTTACAATTGTGCAACCGTGTAAAATATTTGCTCTCTTGCCAATTTTTGTACACTTTATCTATATAAAAAATAAATTATTTTCTTTTCTATACCTACCTGTGTCTGTACCCGTTACAGTCCCAAACAGGGGGATTTTTTCCATATGTATGCTTCTTATTATTGATGTAGCAGCGAAGGAAGTACTAGTATTTGATAATATTGCATAATATATTATGGAATGATCTGGGATTCTAGGACTATGTATGAGCTACAGATGCTAAACCTCACAAAAATCATGGTATTCTTCTAACAAGAACTACTAAGGATCCTAAGAGCTGTCTGTAGAGTAACCAGGCGTATTCGCCAGTATGGTAGCTGTTTTTATACATTTTCTACTTATTACCAGTTTTAGCAATGTGGTGCCATGTTTGGCACCAACCATGTGCTGTTTGTTTAAGGGACCAAATATTACTATTTTACAAATTTATTTGTCTGCATGCATGTCACTATAAAGCTGGAGAAGTGTTAGCTCCATATTTAGCTAGCACACAGTATATTAATTGCTATTAAACCATTGCTTCCACTTCAGTGCGCTGCACTGTGCACTACTTTATTTAAAGCTGAATTTTAGGTATGATCTTTATTGCATAATTACACAGTGCCAGCTTGGACCACTGTAAGTGTAGTGCCCTCCTCTAGTTAGGCTGTTGGACTAAATTTAGTTTTTGCATTAAATGCAGTAAGTCGAGCAGTGATATACTGTATTACTTTTTTCTGTTTAGACCTTTCTAAGCTGGGGCCCTCTGATTCCTCTTGTACCAAATTGTATTGTAAATGTAATGCCTGCCTTCATTTTGTAAAGCGCTGCGCAAATTGTTGGCGTAGTTAAATCCTGTATATCTAATAATAATTAATTGATTTCTCCTACTTACTTTTGGTAGAAGTTTCCAGAATATAGAGCGGGGAGAGTAAAATGTCCAGTATGAATATTTACCATGTCCTGGCAAATCCCTGGAAGGCGGCATCCAGAAGGTGGCTAGGGAGATGATCAATGATTGGGGAGGCCTTTCCGAAATGTTCTTTCTCTTCCAGAAGGGATCCAGTTCTCCTGGGGCTGCTGCCCCTAGGAGGCAGCTAGGATGGGCTGAAGAATTACATTTTGGGTCTCAGCAGGTGCTGGGCTGAGGGCCTGAAGAAGATTACTAAAAGGATTATTGCTAGAGGGCTCTGTTCTGAAGTCCTGGTCTGGAGAAGGATCTTGTATCTCGGTCACTGAGCAACTTCCTGTGGCAGCTGGGTGTCTGGATTTATAAGTATTTGTGTTAGAAGTTTGTCCACCACTTAATCGCTTTGGAGTATCCTGAACCTCTCTTCAGTTTGGAGTTAGTCAGTTAGTTGAAGTTACTCAGCAATAAAGTCTAAAAAGACAATTCCTAGAATGCATTGCATCAGGGCTCACTGCCTCTTGCCTCTCCATTTCATGCAGTGCCTCTGTATTACTTGCATTGTTACTAAACTAGTGTCAAACTTATTGGTTTGTTTTTTACATGCAGTGTCTCCTTATTATGAACACTGCCTCGTACCTCTAGAAACCTAGTGCCTATTACACATTGTGTCTCCTGCCTTTTTGTTACATGCGGTGTCTTATGCCTATCTGTTACATACAGTGCCTCATGTCTCTACTGAATGTGTGGACAGTGGCACTGACCACAGACCTATCTGCTATAAACAGTGCTCCAACTCTTTATTACATGCAGTAGTTAATGCCTATCTACCAGAAACAGTGCTTTACATCTCTTTGTGATATGCAGTGGCTAAAATCTTTCTATCACACATATTGTCCAATACCTATGCACGGTGCCCGATGTCCCTCCTTAATGTTTGACTTGCTATTAAATGTAGTATCCAATGTCCCTGCTTTTTATGCAGCATCATGCCTTTTCACTACATGAAGTGCACCATTCTTCTTCTATATACAGTATCTCACGAAAGTGAGTACACCCCTCACATTTTTGTAAATGTTTTAATATATATTTTCATGTGACAACACTGAAGAAATGACACTTTGCTACAATGTAAATTAGAGAGTGTACAGCATATATAATAGTGTAAATGTGCTGTGAGTACATCCCTAAGTGAAAATGTCCAAATTGGGCCCAAATTGTCAATATTTTGCATGGCCATCATTGTTTTCCAGCACTGCCCTAACCCTATTGAGCATGGAGTTGACCAGAGCTTCACAGGTTGCCACTAGAGTCCTCTTCCACTCCTCCATGATGAAATCACGCAGCTGGTGGATGTTAGAGATCTTGTGCTCCTCCACCTTCCATTTGAGGATGCCCCACAGATGCTCAATAGGGTTTAGGTCTGGAGACATGCTTGGCCAGTCCACTCCTTTACCCTCAGCTTCTTTAGCAAGGCAGTGGTCATCTTGGAGGTGTGTTTGGGGTTGCTATCATGTTGGAATACTGCCCTGCGGCCCAGTCTCTGAAGGGAGGGGATCATGCTCTGCTTCAGTATGTCACAGTACATGTTAGCATTCATGGTTCCCACAATGAACTGTAGCTCCCCGGGGTCGGCAGCACTCATGCAGCCCCAGACCATGACACTTCCACAACCATGCTTTTCTGTAGGCAAGACACACTTGTCTTTGTACTCCTCACCTGGTTGCGGCCACACACCCTTGACACCATCTGAACCAAATAAGTTTATCTTGGTCTCATAAGACCGCAGAACATGGTTTAAGTAATCCATGTTCTTAGTCTGCTTGTCTTCAGAAAACCGTGGGCTTTCTTGTGCATCGTCTTTAGAGGGCTTCCTTCTGGGACTACAGCCACGCAGACCAATTTAATGCAGTGTGCAGCGTTTGGTCTGAGCACCAACAGGCTGACCCCCCATCCCTTCAACTTCTGCAGCAATGCTGGCAGCACTCATACATCTATTTCCCAAAGACAACCTCTGGATATAACGCTGAGCACGTGCACTAAACTTCTTTTGTCGACTTTGGCGAGGCCAGTTCTGAGTGGAACCTGTCCTGTTAAACCGCTGTATGATCTTGGCCACCATGCTGCAGCTCAGTTTCAGGGTCTTGGCAATCTTTTTATAGCCTAGGCCATCTTTATGTAGAGCAACAATTCTTTTTTTTCAGATCTTCAGAGAGTTCTTTGACATGAGGTGCCGTGGTGAACTTCCAGTGACCAGTATGAGAGCATGAGAACTATAAGACCACCTGCTCCCCATTCACACTTGAGACCTTGTAACACTAATGAGTCATGTGACACCGGGGAGGGAAAATGGCTAATTGGACCTAATTTGGACATTTTCACTTAAGGGTATACTTACTTTTGTTGCCAGCAGTTTGGAAATTAATGGCTGTGTGTTGAGTTATTTTGAGGGTAAAGGAAATGTACACTATTATACAAGCTGTACACTCACTACTTTACATTGTAGCAAAGTTTAATTTCTTCAGTGTTGTCACATGAAAAGATATATGAAAAGATATAATAAAATATTTACAAAAATGTGAGGGGTGTACTCACTTTTGTGAGATAATGTATAACGTAAATTGCCTCTTCATGACATGTAGTGCATCACATCTTTCTGTTATAAACAATGCCTCATGACTCTCTATTAAACGCAGTGCCTCACAGCACTCTAGTAGGTGCATACTGCTCTAGTACCCTTTCTGTTACAAGCAGCTCCTTATACATTTTTGTTGCACACAGTTTCTTATGTCTCCCTGTACAATGTAGTGCCTGATGCCACTGTACAATACAAAAAGCCTCATACCCCTCTACCACATGGCTGCATAAAACTTGAATTCACTGACTAACTGAAGGGATAGAGATGTGGGGAAAATCATTTGATCTAGCCATACTCGCTGTAACTTTGATGTGCATAATGAAAGATACACATGAGAACAGTCACTCTGGTAATTATGGAATGTTCCACTTGGCCTATTACCCACAGGGTTGCTTAAACACTGATGGTCCTTTTCATTGTGATGTAGCCATTAGAGGACAGACAGTAGTAAACAAATTAGAACACAGCTGATAACTGTTTCCAATAATGTATAATCACTGCCTGTAAAGTTGAAATCTGAATCTGTTCTGTATTTTCAAACTGTCAAAATGCAACTGAATAAAATAATTATCTTCAAATATTAAATTTATGTTTCTCCAGGAAAAACATGAACATCATAAGGCATAATGGCGTTCTGACACCAAGGCTGCATTCACACCTGAGGGTAGCATCTTTGAGCGTTTTTTTTCCGCACATTTTTATATGCGATTTTGGCGAGTTTTTTATGCATTACTTGCATGTTTTTATACAGCATTTTTGAGCTTTGATCTTTTTTAATTAGCCAATAGAGAAATCTATGATCTGTTGCATCATTTGTTGCTAGACATTCCAGCTTTTTTTTTAGCTTTTTCATTAGTTTTCATTTCTTTTTTATTATTATATTTAATTTATTATTATTTATTTTTGTTAGGGTAAGGGGTTAGGTTAGGTAAGGGTTAGGATAAGAAGTTGGGGTAAGGGTTACGGTTATATATTATTTATTACTACTACTAGTACTATTACTAATAATAATAATAATGATAATAATAAATTAATAAATACATGTAAAATAAATACACAATTAAACAAAAATAATCATAAATAATTCATAATAAATACATTCAATAAATGAGAACTAAGTGATAATAAATAAATAAATAATTAACCACTAACTTAAACCTCTAACCCTTAAAAAACAAAATAAAATAATAATAATAAATAGCTAAACACCCTAACACAAAATAAATAAATAATTATTATCATAGTAATTTATTTATTTTTTTGAGGTAGGGTGTTTATGTATTATTATTTTTATTATTATTATAATAATAATAATTTATTCATCATTTTTTAAGGTTTGGGTTAATTATTATGTATGTATTATTACATATTATTCATTTATTTTATTTATAATTTATGATTTTTGTTATTTCTGTATTTATTTTACATTTATTTGTTCATATATTATTACCATAATTTTTTTTCATTTGAGCAGAAAATTGTACAAATATGAGCGACAAAATGTGCAAATGCGCATAAAAACGTGCGATTGATACTTTTCTATTTATTTCTATGAGAAAAAAATGCGCCAAATGCTCAAATCTGCCCGATTCCAGCAAGAAAAAAAAGCTCCAGAAATGTTTTAAGCTTCAGGCAACTTGGAGTGGAGATGTGAACTATCTTCATAGAGAATAATTGATTTTTTTCTCCTCCAGCATTTTGGAGCTTTGAGCTTTAAGCTACAAAACGCTGAGGTGTGAATGGGTCCTGAAGGTTGAGCAGGGAGAGGGGGGGAGGCATGCCAAACCATAAATCTCTCTCTCATCTCGCTTAGGTGAAAACTTTCACATTTAAGTGAAGGCCCACTCTAAGTAGCATAGTGAACTAATGCAGTAGTTTACATACTAGTCATTCACATCAATTGCTGCCCCCAAGAAACGTATCTTAAACGCATACACTTCTGGGGCCAACTAGGGATGGGTTCTGTGTTTGAGTCGAATGTAAGTTCAACTCGAGCATCTGCTGTTCGCACTCGAGAGCTGGCAATACATTACACCACGAGCAAGTTCAAATGACATTTTTTTCTTTAGAAATGTCAGTATTGCTGCAGCAGGCTCCATAAATCGTACAGATGCGCCACTTTACAGGCACATCAAAGGGATCCCCCAAGCATGATATTTAAATGAATTTTTCATTTTTATTGTTTCACTTTAAGCATCATTAAAATCACTGCTCCTATAAAAACGATCGTTTTAAAAACATTTTTTTTTTTTTGCATTGATACATGTCCCCCAGGGCAGTACCAGGGTCCCCATACACTTTTTATGGCAATAACTTGCATATAAGCCTTTAAAATTAGGACTTTTGGTTTTTCATGTTCATGTCCCCATGTTCGTGTCCCATAGACTTTAATAGAGTTTGCATTTTCACTATAACTTTTTCCCTGTTCGAGATGTTCTAGTATGAACTGAACAGGGGGGTGTTCGGTCCATCACTAGAGCCAATATAGACAGAAGCCAGTTACCAACCATTAAGACTTTGTATTGTGAAAAAAAAAAAAAACTGAATATACAGAGGAAACCTTTTGCAAGTTTACGGTGAGCAGGCAAACTATATGCAAATTTTGTCCTGGCTGAAATATGAACTAAGGACCCCAGTGCTGGGAGGCAAAGTGCTGACCACTAAGCCACTGTACTGACAAATTAAATGAATTCTAAGTATGAACAATTGGATGTGAGCTTTTGAATTTTCATTTTCTTGTTTACAAAGCCCAATAGCTTTTACTAAAATTTATACTCTCATCTGAATGAGTCAGAACATTGTCTCATCCCCTCCAGCTCTCTTCAGAGGTTGCCATACCATTGTTCAATCAAAGTCTAAAAGGAAATCCTCTGCTGAGCTCTCTGTATAGAACATCAATAGTAATTTGTAAATTATCTGCCATGGGTACACCTTGTTATAATTATTATATGTAAAACTAACATTGCATAAAGGCTTATGTAAGAACGGGCCCTCCCTAAAGAGTTGAAGCTGTTATAGCTGCAAAGGGTGGGCCAACTCAAAATTGAACCCTATGGACTAAGACTGGGATGCAATTAAAATTCATGTGTGTGTAGGCAGGCATCCCAATACTTTTATAATATAAAAGATCAGTTTAAAATGTATAAATCTTAAAGCGGAACTAAACTGTATCTGAGCACCACAAACTGAAAATGCTATTTCACTCAATTGTCTTATTTAGAGCGATCTCACTCATCCATCCAGCCAGGTCTTTATGCTTTATTTTGTTGAGAAATCAATTTGAAGAACACACGCCTACCATTATTTAGCTACAGCCATCTCCATCTTGAGTAAGGGCAGATGATTCATGTAGCATTTGTTGCCTGAAATCCATCTGCTCCTAGCTCAGGCATGCAGGCAGAGAAAGCCCCTCCTCCAGATGAAAGGAAAACAATGTCCATGGGATGTATGACATCATTTTGGCCTCGGTCGGAAACCAGGAAGCAGCTGAAGATATGTAAAAAAAAAATTTAAAACAAATAAATATAATATACCTTCTTATCTATTTACTAATGCTAGCAGAATAAGGTTTAAAAATAGGTAATGTTGATTGAGAAACTTTAGTTCTACTGTAAAAAATGTACATTCTATTTACCAAAACTCTTTACAGTTTCCCCTTTAAGTATGTTTAATGAATGCTTTTGATTTTGATATATTGTATTTTTTGCTGACAGAAGGCAGAAACAAGAGTTCATACAGGGGCTCAAATTTACCCAATGTTTGGAAAGGGAACAAATTAAAATAATGATTATTTTTGAGTAACATGATCAGTATGAGTTCATTAACAGCCTGCAGCTTCATTTTGTGGTCAATGGTCAGCTTCTAATATTTCACCAGAGAAAGTTCATCATTCCTATTACATTATCCTACATATGAAGGACAAAGGGGACAGCTTTACAAAAGGTATTTATAAGCCTATGCTGTTGCCCTTGGGCACTAAATCTGTATTTATTAATTATAGCAAGATCAAGTAGATGTGGAGTATTGAATATCGGTATATGTTATACCGTGCTGTGTTTTACTACAGGCCATAAAACCAATACAAGGGTTTACCAGATACAGCAAGTCTGCAAGGCCAATATATTTCAGCTACTCAGTGCCAGGCAGTGCAAGACTTTACGGTTCAGAGCAGCTGTAGATCTGTAGGTTCAGCTATGATGTAGTAATATCCAGCACCCACAGCTTGGCTTTCTCATACCGCACTGCAGAAACTGGCAGACATCTCGGCATAATCTATAGCACATGTCCATGTTTTCACTCCTAAAACACTCGACTGCCCTTTAACTTTTGACTGATTTTCCTTCTTCTCAAGCTTTTAACTAACACTCCACCGAGGCATTGATTCCTTCACTTGCACCTGGCGGTTTAATTGGTCAGCTAGCAGAATATCATATCCATCTTCAGTTCTGCTTTTTCTATTTTTCTCACCTCATTTATCATATATTTTATGCAAGCTAAGAAAAAAAATCTTGTCAGGTGAGCAGCTGGAGAAAAAAAAAGGAGCCAAGATAAGGTAATGTAATGCATTCTATATTTTAATGGAAGATTAAAAACACTGTTTATAAGGTTTCAGAGACAGGTTTGAATTTCCCAAAATGGATAAAGTAGTATACAAAAAGCTCATATCGAGAAAACATATAATAATTTTTTAGTAAATGCATAAATGCATATATATATACATGCACATGCACACACACACACACACACACACACACTCACTATATTGTCAAAAGTATTGGGATGCCTGCCAACATGCATATGAGCTTTAATTCCTAATTCTAATGTCTGTAGGGTTCCATTTTGAGTTGGACCACTCTTTGCAGCTATAACACCTTCAGCTCTTCTGAGAAGGCTGTCCACAAGGTTTCGGAGTGTGTATATGGGAATGTTTGACCATTCTTCCAGAAGCGCATTTATGAGGTCATGCACTAATGTTGGAGAGAAGGCCTGGCTCGCATTCTCCACTCTAATTCATCCCAAGGGTGTTCTTTTGTGTTGAGGTTAGGACTCTGTGCAGGCCAGTCAAGCTCCTCCATCTCAAACTCACTCATCCATGTCTTTGTGGACCTTGCTTTGTGCACTGGTGCACAGTCATGTTCGAACAGGAAGGGGTTATCCTCAAAGTGTTCCCACAAAGTTGGGAGCATGAAATTGTCCAAAATGTATTGGTATGCAGATGCCTTAAGAGTTCCCTTCACTGGAAGTAAGGGGCTAAGCTCAATCCCTGAAAAACAACCCCACACCATAATCCCCCCTCCACCAAAGGATTTAGACCAGTGCACAAAGCAAGGTCCATAAAGACATGGATGAGCGAGTTTGGGTAGAGGAACTTGACTGGCCTGCACAGAGTCCTGACCCCAACCTGATAGAATACATTTGAGATGAATTAGAGCAGAGATTTGGATCCAGGCCTTTCCCTCGAACATCAGTGCCTGACCTCACAAATGCGCTTTTGGAAGAATGCACTCCTAAACCTTGTGGACAGCCTTCCCAGAAGAGTTGAAGCTGTTATAGCTGGAAAGGGTGGACCAACTCAATATTTAATCAAGCAGACTAAGACTGGGATGCCATTAAACTTCATGTGCGTGTAGACAGGCATCCCAATACTTTTGACAATATAGTGTATGTGTGTATGTGTGTGTATGTATGTGTGTGTGTGTGTATATATATATATATATATATATAACAATTTATTCAATTACAATAATACAGCGCTTGCAGATCAAAACATGTGCTTATTTAACATAATGTGATCAGATAAAAACATAAAAGACATTAACAAAATTAAAGTCTTTCCAAAGATCTCATATAAAGTACTCAGTGCTCTAAATTCTATAAAAAGATGCTTCATATAAACATGCTGTGAAGTGTGCCACACTCCCCTCTCTTATCCCCACTTACCAGAGCAAATAGACCCTCTGCTTCTCAATCTGGGGGTCAAACACGTTTGTATCTGGTGTTGTGAATACCAGGCCTCTTAGCGTCTTAAAACGTGTCTCCACAATGTTACTCTTGGGGCAGCTCTATTATCCACCAAGCTCAATAAAACAGAATGGTACTCATAGTGAAGTACTGTAAAAACATATTTATTTGTGCAAAAATGCAAAGCAACTATCAAAATTGCAGATACAAACGGGCATGAAACAATCATGAGGCTCTTCCGGATTAGCCGCAGCTCAGCGTGCATTTTACGGAGGGTGGAAGTGACGACGTTGGTTTGCAGAACCAGAAATTACGTCAATGCATTTTGCCCCCCCCCTCCAGGGCATCATCAAAGACATCAATTTCCAGTTCCGCAATTCAACTACGTCACTTCCGCCCTCCGTGGAATGCACACCGAGCTGCAGCGAACCCAGAAGAGCCTTATGATTGCTTCATGCCCATTTTTATCTGGAATTTTGTATATTGATTTGCATTTTTGCACAAATAAATATGTTTTTACAGTACTTGACTATGAGTACCGTTCTGATTTATTGAGCTTGGTGGATATAAGAGGACTTCAGCATCTTTAAATTGAATTTGGAACACTGAGCACTTTATATGAGATCTTTGGAAAGACTTAGATTTTGTTTATGTCTTTTATGTTTTTTTCCTGATCACATTATGTTTTATAATCACATGTTTTGATCTGCAAGCCCTATATTATTGTAATTACAGAAAGTTTGCAGCTGCAGAAATTTTGGATTCACATATAATTTAACACATAGTGTGAGTATTTATATGTTTTTTATATTTAACAATTTATTGCATTTACTAAACATATTTATATGTATTTTAAATGCAGCTAGTGCAGATACCAGAATCTGAGTTGACTTGCTATCACCCTTCTGTACAGTAGCACTCAGACTAGGAGAAGAGGGGAGAGTATTTGAGGTGAATCAGGTGTGCTGCATGCACATGGGCAAGGGACAAGCTGAGAATAAGAGAGAACAGAGAGATGACCTCATTGGTCTATTGCTTCTGCCTCAGTGCCCAATGGCAGGCTAGGTGTAGGGAGGTGACCTTTCTGTGTTGTTTATAAGCAGTAGAGAAAAGTCAGGACACTAGGTTGGCTGTGCTTTCCATCAGAGCTGTTTAAATCTCAGGCCTGGGTAAATCGAAATACAAAACTTTTGGAAGGTAAAACAGCTCCATAAATGGATTTCAATGGTGTAATTAGATGTTTGCCCAGAGTTTGGCTTTAAACTTATAGCGGGGTACAAGCACTATATTAAGTTTTTGTTTTATCCATTGTTCCTTTTCCTTCACATTGTCCCTGCCAGGTTGTTTTTACATGTGTTCTAAATAGCTAAGGCGTTATGTGCATTAGGCTTTTAGGTCAATTCAGATCTATCTCATACTGTACATTTGTAATGTTCCGGTACCTTTGGTACCCTAAATTACACTTTCCACAAGTGTATGCGCCCTACCATTTACTTTTGGAAAGGTGCGCATACACCTTTAAGACTGGAGCTGTCATCACTCAGCGCCGGACTAGATGGCTATTTAAGGCGTCGGTTCTCACTCACATGTGTTCGTTCAAACACCCTTACTTGGATGCTAACCTTGCTTGAAGCTTCCATGCTTGCAAGCTTACTTCGCTGACGGAACCTCGCTGCGCTGATCCCTTTATCCCTCTACTGGATCATCCGCCTCTCCTGAACCACCCTTCGGCTGTATCGCTAATAGTGCTAAGTACCCCGCAGGGGAATTCTCTATAAACTTATACTAAGCTTACACTATCTAGCTCTGCATAGTAAAGACTGTTTATTACATCTGCATAAACTAGATTGCTAGCTCTTGAGACTACTGCTACTTTTCTGCACTGGGTTGATCTCTTTTGTATGTCCACCTGCTATTCTATCATCTGCTATCATACAACATTGCTAAACCTTCCTGCATCCATCTGCTACTGTCTCACCTTCAAGTGTCTATCACCTATCACCTCCACTCAACCTATCCCTCAACCTTCATCATTGTGTTACCACATACATAAAGTCATTCTAGGAACCAGCTTGCTAATTGTGTGTATTTACTGGCTGAAATAAGACCTTCCACACATGATGAGTCATTGAGGTTGGGAATGGTATCTCAGCATATCTCTTACATGACTACTGACGTGGATCTATTTCTGCAGCTGAAAATCCACACCATATAAGAAACGCAGGAGCGTTATAGATTGAACGAACCTAAAATGGATTCAGCAGAAATAACCACTCAGGTGACACAATTAAAACAGCAAGTATCTGCGTTAATACACGCACTTGCTGAATTAAAAGAAGACAATCAGGCTCTGTCGCAGCAGGTAATTAGACTGACACAACTTACCTCTGCTCAGTCCCCTGAACCCAAGATAAATCCCCATTTGGTATTTACAGGCGATCGCAAAAAATTTCGCGAATTTAAAAACGCATGTGAGTTACTTTTTTTGCTAAAACCTCGTACCTACCTTACTGATCACATTAAGGTTTGTACTATTATTTCTTACTTATCAAGCGATCCTCGAGCCTGGGCAGATTCTCTTTTTGAGAAAAACGACCAGCTTCTCAACTCCTATGCCTTGTTCCTGGCAGAGCTCACTAGCCTATATGATGACCCCAATAGGCAGAGTACTGCTGATCTTCAGTTATGATCCTTGAAACAAGGAAGGAGGCCTGTAGAAGACTTTGTCGCAGAGTTCAAGAGATGGACCCTTGATTCAGAATGGAATGATGCATCTCTGAAAACCCAATTTAGGCTTGGCCTATCAGAAGCCGTTAAGGACGAGCTCGCCCGAGCGGATCTGCCAAAAACCCTGGATGCATTAATACAACTCAGTATTACCATAGATAGAAGACTACGAGAAAGAAAGGCTGAAAAGATGGGAATGCCATTATCCGTTTCCTCTCGGAGTCTGGCCGTTCCTATGGAGGTAGGAACCATACGCCCACCGCTATCAACTATGGAAAAAGCCAAAAGACGAAATGAAAATCTCTGCTTGTACTGTGCATCCCCGGATCACAAGATAAATGTCTGTCCCCTAGTCAACAAAAAGAAGGGTGAGTGTTCACATGTCTCTCTAGGAGGATTGACAACTTCATTCACTAACCCCTACATTTCTGTTTTTTTGACATTACAGTGGGACCAGAACAGGATTACTACTAAGGCCATGATTGACACAGGATCTTGTGGAAATTATATGGATATATGTTTTGCTGCTTTAAATAAAATTCCTATTATTTCTAAACTCAAACCTGTCTCAGTAAGTCTTATTACCGGTGTTCCGTTATCCTCTGGTCCGATCACCGATCAGACACAAGCACTTCTAGTCACTATTAACGAGTCTCATAGGGAGACTTCTACCTTCGATTTAATACCATCACCCCACTTTCCCATTGTGTTGGGACTTCCCTGGTTGCACACACACCAACCAACCATAGATTGGAAGAAACGGTCCTTGACCTTCCCTTCTTGTTATTGCGAGGAAACTTGTAACCTCCCGTTTTCCGGGAAGATTCTGTCTGTGGTGACAGATGAGATTGCACCACTATGTTATCAGGATCTTTCTGAGGTTTTTCTTGAGAAAAATGCTCAAGCATTACCTCCTCATCGAGACTATGATTGTAGCATTGATCTACTCCCAAATAGCAAATTGCCGTTCGGTCATGTTTATCCTCTTTCACAGGATGAACTTGCCCATCTCAAAACCTATTTGGATGAGAACTTGGAAAAAGGTTTTATTAGACCTTCCACTTCTTCCACAGCAGCAGGACTCTTTTTTGTTCGCAATAAAGATTCAAGTCTCAGACCTATCATCGACTACAGGAAATTGAATGCTATCACAATAAAAGATCGCTATCCTCTACCGCTTATCCCTGAGCTCATTGAGCAGGTGCGTGGAGCTACCTATTTTTCAAAATTAGACCTGAAAGGAGCATACAATCTCATCCGAATCCGTGATGGACACGAGTGGAAGACTGCATTCAGAACTAGATACGGATTGTTCGAATATCTTGTGATGCCATTCGGCCTATGCAATGCCCCTGCAGTTTTCCAACGATTTATAAACGATATTTTTAAAGACTTACTAGATGTCTGTGTTGTGGTATATCTGGACGATATACTTATATATTCACGGACCCTGTCTGAACACATAAGACATGTAAGACTTGTATTATCGAGATTGCTTGCACATAATCTTTATGTGAAGCTGAAGAAATGCTTGTTCCATAAAGATGAGGTACTCTTTCTAGGCTACATCATATCCAAAACAGGAATCGAGATGGACATGAGTAAAATATCCTGCATTCAGGATTGGCCTACACCAACTACACGCAAGGCTCTACAGCGATTCCTGGGATTTTCAAATTTCTACAGGAAGTTCATAAAAAACTTTTCTGCTATTGTGAGACCCCTCACACAGCTCACTAGCATAAAAATACCATTTAAATGGTCAGAAGAAGCAAATAAGGCTTTCCACTTGTTAAAGACAAGGTTTACTTCCGCTCCCATATTACGCCATCCAGACCCATCCCTCCAATACATTCTGGAGGTAGATGCGTCAAACATGGCAGTAGGAGCAATACTCTCCCAACGACCTACCCACACTTCACCACTTCATCCAGTCGCCTTTTTTTCTAAATCCCTGAGCAGTCCCGAGATAAATTACCCCGTGGGTGAAAAGGAACTGCTTGCTATAAAATTGGCTCTGGAGAATTGGCGACATTTACTCGAAGGCACCCAATTACCAATAATTATATACACGGACCATAAAAACCTCCAATATCTTCAGACTAGCAAAACTCTCTCGCATCGACAGGTACGATGGTCACTATTCTTTCTAAGGTTTAACTTCCTAGTGACTTACACACCTGCAGATAAGAACAAAAAGGCGGATGCACTATCACGACTAACTGAAGAAAACTACTTTGAAATTCCTTCCGTTCCTATAATACCTCACAAACGCATTATTGGAGTTGTCCGTTCCTTGAAGGAAGAGGTTCTGCATGGTATAAGGTTGGATTCACCCCCACCACAACTAAATACCGATGCAGAAGGCTTCCTCTACTACAACGACAAACTTTACATACCACCTACCCTACGCACCAAGATCTTGGAATTATCGCATGATGTGCCTATGGCAGGACATATGGGTATGACAAAGACTTTCAATTTGATTTCTCGGCAATTCTGGTGGCCTGACATGAAAACATCTATACAAAAATTTGTCTCTTCATGCAATGTCTGTGCCAGGTCCAAAATTGACACTACGAGACCATCCGGTCTACTATGCAGTCTACCAATACCCCAAACTCCATGGGAGGTTCTGTCATTGGACTTCATCGTAGAATTGCCTCCTTCCAAAGGATTTAATACCATCTTGGTGTCAGTGGACCATCTGACAAAGATGGCACATTTCATTGCTATTCGCAGACTACCTTCGTCCAAACAAACGGCAGAACTCCTGATGAAACATGTCTTCAGATTACATGGTATCCCAAAAACTCTTTTGTCTGACCGTGGATCCCAATTTATTTCTAAATTCTGGCAAGAACTATGTCACATACTACGGATTGAGCGGAAACTCACTTCTCCTTACCATCCGCAGACCAACGGACAGACTGAAAGAGTCAACCAATGCATCGAGCAGTATTTACGTTGTTACACTTCTTACCAACAGGATGATTGGTTGGATCTTCTCCCCCTGGCAGAATTTGCCTACAACAACGCAACTCACAGTACAACCAAGCAGAGTCCGTTCTACTTGAACTATGGGTTCCATCCCTCTATTCTCCCTCCACGCATCCTTCCTTCAAATAACCCAGTAGCCTCAGACTATCTTTCCCAAATAAAGGATTCTCTGGGTTTACTAAATACTACCATTGCACACGCTCACAGTCAACAAAAGAAGTACTATGATCTTCGTAGAAGACCTTCTCCACAGTATACTATCGGGGACCTCGTTTGGCTCTCAACAAAAAACTTGAGACTGAAGATCCCTAGCAAAAAGCTTGAACCTCTGTTCTTGGGACCTTTCCCAATCAAGAAACTTATTGGAAAAGCTGCAGTGCAGCTTACATTGCCAATGGACCTAAAAATCCATCCCATTTTCCATGTGTCGCTACTAAAACCCCATGTTCCGGACCAAGGAATAAGGCCTGATATTCCACCTCCCCCTCCTGTACAAGTTGAAGGTGGAGAAGAATACGAGATAAAAGAGATTCTGGATTCTCGTATCTACAGAAGAAGACTTCAGTACTTGGTTAGATGGAAGAACTATGGGCCCCAAGACGACACCTGGCTAAACACCTCTGACATACATGCCCCTAGATTAATCCGCAATTTTCATGCGAGATACCCAGACAAACCAGCTCCAGAGGCCTTCAGGAGCAGGCCTTAAAGGGGGGGTATTGTAATGTTCCGGTACCTTTGGTACCCTAAATTACACTTTCCACAAGTGTATGCGCCCTACCATTTACTTTTGGAAAGGTGCGCATACACCTTTAAGACTGGAGCTGTCATCACTCAGCGCCGGACTAGATGGCTATTTAAGGCGTCGGTTCTCACTCACATGTGTTCGTTCAAACACCCTTACTTGGATGCTAACCTTGCTTGAAGCTTCAATGCTTGCAAGCTTACTTCGCTGACGGAACCTCGCTGCGCTGATCCCTTTATCCCTCTACTGGATCATCCGCCTCTCCTGAACCACCCTTCGGCTGTATCGCTAATAGTGCTAAGTACCCCGCAGGGGAATTCTCTATAAACTTATACTAAGCTTACACTATCTAGCTCTGCATAGTAAAGACTGTTTATTACATCTGCATAAACTAGATTGCTAGCTCTTGAGACTACTGCTACTTTTCTGCACTGGGTTGATCTCTTTTGTATGTCCACCTGCTATTCTATCATCTGCTATCATACAACATTGCTAAACCTTCCTGCATCCATCTGCTACTGTCTCACCTTCAAGTGTCTATCACCTATCACCTCCACTCAACCTATCCCTCAACCTTCATCATTGTGTTACCACATACATAAAGTCATTCTAGGAACCAGCTTGCTAATTGTGTGTATTTACTGGCTGAAATAAGACCTTCCACACATGATGAGTCATTGAGGTTGGGAATGGTATCTCAGCATATCTCTTACATGACTACTGACGTGGATCTATTTCTGCAGCTGAAAATCCACACCATATAAGAAACGCAGGAGCGTTATAACATTGCAGTGCAATAACATGCACCGGTTAACATGCTTTGGTTTAAAGATTAAGTTTACCTTTTGTTAAAAAAATAATAAATACACATCTTTTGCAGGCAAAAACATGTAAAAACAATTTTTTTTTTTTACATTGCATCCTGTAAAGCATTGAGCCTGCAATCAGCGGATCACTGGTGCAATGCAAAGGATCCTGCAGACTCTTAGTATACTTTCTGCCTGTACGTCTGATACGGCCAGGCAGTTACTGAATGGCAGGAAGAATCAATGAACTATAAGAGCACTCATTAGTGTCCTCGCAGTTCATTGAGAACTACAAGCCATTGGTTTTAGGCTGACAGCAATTGTAGTCTATTAATTCACAGGAAACTGTGAATGAATGAATGAGGCGACAGCATGGGCTTAGCCTTGCACAGGCTGTGCTGATTAAAAAATTGTGACAGCGGTTGTGGGGAGTAGAACCTGCACCCACTGTCACAAAGAGGGGAGCTCTGGTTTTGGGAGGTGGGTGCATAGGAGCATGTTACATGTTACACCCTAAATATGGGTGTAACATGTAACATGCTTCTAATGGCAAACTTATCCTTTAAGGCAGTCTATTCTTTTGAATGGGCTGCCAGGGAACCACAACAGACCTAAAATCAGACCTGAACTTTTTTTGTCCAACACAGCGCACCACAATGTATGGTAACAGACTTCCCTTAGTTTAGTGCATTGAGGTGACATTCAATACAATTGGCACCCTAACGCACTGCATTGTATTGCAGTAAAGCACATTAAAATTTGCATTTTACCTTGCTTTACTGCAATGACTTAATGACATTCTCTGAGCATGTAAACAGGGCTTTTACTGATATGTGCATAGCTAGAATACTCTTGGGCACCCCATTTCTGTGACTTTTATAAAAAATGCCCGCTACAGAGTCTGCGCATGCTTCTACTGAACGGGGGGAAACCTGATCGCACTACTCATTAGCAATCAGTTGCTTGTCTGGAAACAGAGGCTGCTGACATGTCAGTATTCTGACCACAGTATAAAAAAAAATGGTTATTGATTAAAGTGAGTTTTGTTAGGGTAAAATGCCATCTGGGTCAATCAATTCTAAGATTTTTGCAAACATTTTTTGAGATCTTGATCTGATTTTGCTTTTTTTTCCTCTTTAGATAGGCCGTTTCAGTGCACTTGTTAACATCTTTCAAACCACTTTTTGTTTAGGTTTTCTCAACCTAATTATATGGGCTACTCTACTGTATTATTTTGCACTTATTCCTGCAAACAGTTCTTGATTAGGTCTCCCATTTCATTTGTCTTCAGCAATTTGTTAACGTGCCAATTGTCAATGTAATGTTTTCCTTCTGTGTATGCTGTATTGCAAGACCCTGTCTTATCTATTCCCTTGACTGAATATGTAGAAGATACTGTAGGTGCGTGTTTTTGTCAGTATTGATGCTTTTACTTTGGGGTTTATTTACTAAAGCTAGAGAGGGCAAATTTAGTCACAGTACTGCAGAAAAACCAATAACCTTAAAGGTTTTATTGCTAAAACTTCATTAAACAAGCTGAGGTTCGAAGCTGATTGGTTTCTCTGCAGAATTGTGACTAATTAATTTTGCCCTCTCTAGTTTTAGTAAATAAACCCCTTTATGTCCATTTCAACACTAATAAAGACTCCTTTGGATTTAAAAAAAAACACCTTCTTAGTTTTTTTTTTTTATAATCACATAATGTAAGTCAAAGTATTATAGTAAAAAACATTGCCCCTCCCTGTGTGCTTTAAAATGCAAGCAGTTTACCAAAGCATACGTTTCCAGTGTGACAAATGGAAGGACTTTGTTGAGAATGCCGCATTCCATGTAACAGGCAGCCTGCCATTTAAATACTAGCCCTATACAGACATCCATAGAGAGGTTTGAATGTATATGATCTCAAAAGGGGATCAAATATAGCGCTTGCTTAAAAAACTCTGATTCCTAAATAAATATATTAACCACTTGCCGACCGCCGCACGACTATCTACGGCGGCGGTCAGCCCCTCACAGGCAAAGTGACGTAGGTCTACGTCGCTCGCCTGTGAGGGTTTAGGGAGCGAGCGCGCGCCGCCGGAGGCGCGCTCCCGCTCCCGCGTGGTCACGGACCCCCCCGCGCGTGTGACCGGCGGACCCGATCGCCGCCGGCCACTCTGCGATCGGCGGGGGAGAGGGAGATAGTCAGGCAGCTTGTGTAAACAAGCTGCCTGTCATTCTCCTCTCTGTATGAGAGATGATCACATGGATCTACTATGTAGATCCATTGATCACTCTGCATACAGTTGAAGCCACAGCCAATCACAGTTAGAATCACGCCCCTAGGGACACACACAGCCCCTCCCTCTCAAATAAAGTTAACCCCTTCACTACCAGTGCATTTTTACAGTAACAGTGCATATATATAGCACTGATTACTGTAGAAATGTCACTGGTAACCCCAAAAGTGTCAAAAATGTCAGTCAAGGGTCCGATCTGTCCGCCGCAATGTCGCAGTACCGCAAAAAAAATCGCAGATCGCCGCCATTACGCGTTAAAAAAAAAAACAACAAAAATGACAAAAATCTTTCCCTTTGTTAGTAAACGCAATAACTTTTGCGCAAACCAATCAAAATACGCTTTTTGCGATTTTTTTACCAAACATAGGTAGCATAAAACAAATTGGCCGAAAATATTAAAAAATTTTGATTTTTACATTTTTTTTTGGGGGAATTTCATATAAAAAAAAGGGAAAAATATTGCTATTTTTGCAAAATTTACGCTCTTTTTTTGTTTATAGCGCGTGATCAAAAAATCGCACAGGTGATCAAATACCACCAAAAGAAAGCTCTGTTTGTGGGAAAAAAATGACGCCAAATTCGTTTCGGTACAGCGTCGCACGACCGCGCAATTGTCCGTTAAAGTCACGCAGTGCCGAATCGCAAAATGCCCTCTGGTCGTTTAGCAGCCAAATCCTCCGGGGCTTAAGTGGTTAAAGCATCACATGACCATAAGAATTCTCTCATTAATGTTGAAATTCAGTGCAAGGTGTGCAAAATGGTGCAAATAAATAAGGTATGAATGTATAAATATAAATTCATATGATATAGTAAATTATGGTAAATGTGACGAAAATAAATACGGTATAAATGTATAAATATAAATTCATATAATATAGTGAAATATATAATAAAAAGTGTGACGAGAAGCCTCTCTGTATAAATATATGAATATGACTAATGAATCAAAATTAAATTATCCAAAATGTGAAGGTAACTTCTGTGTTACAAAACTCCAAACAAACTTATATTGAATATATAATCATAAAAAAGTCCATTCTGTATAAAGTGACTAGTGTGCTTCAAATAAATCCACAAAGTATTAAAGTGACTCCTGTGCTCCAAAATAATAAAAGGAATAAATGTCCTTAGTGGCAGGTGTATCCTCAATTTCCAGGTGTAAGTAATATATTCATCAGGCAAAAATCCTTTTATATATATATAAGTGAATTGAATCACTTACCAGAACGGGTGGGTTCTGTATGCCGTATGGCACCAGAACCTTTCAAGCTTGTGAAGCCCTCTGGGCTTGATGGATGTTATCCCTCCGAGTGCCCCTCCGGGATCCTGGGGTGCCTGGTATACCTCTCTGCCTCTGAAGTGCTCACTTCCAAGCCGTATATGAGGAAAAGAAAAAAGGGACTCCAAATGGTGTAATAACGTTTTAAAAGAGTCTTTATTTCTTCCAAATGATAGAATTTTAAAATTAGCAGCGTCCCTGGTGGGCTAGCGGTGCGGGCTGCTCGGTTCTCCTTGCAGAATAATGCTAAAAAACAACCCACTTCTGGCTTGCGCTCCACCTCCTTAATACAGGAGACTCCTGTATTAAAGTCCGGTCACCACTGTGCTGTCCAAGCTCTGAGGACGTCACTGGAAGTGACGAAACGCATCAGCTTGGACCGCACAGCGTCATTGCGTCACGGCAGGTGGAGCGCAAGCCGGAAGTGGGTTGTTTTTCAGCGTTATTCCTCGAGGAGAACCGAGCAGCCCGCAACGCTAGCCCACCAGGGACGCTGCTAATTTTAAAATTCTATCATTTGGAAGAAATAAAGACTCTTTTAAAACGTTATTACACCATTTGGAGTCCCTTCTTTCTTTTCCTCATATACGGCTTGGAAGTGAGCACTTCAGAGGCAGAGAGGTATACCAGGCACCCCAGGATCCCGGAGGGGCACTCGGAGGGATAACATCCATCAAGCCCAGAGGGCTTCACAAGCTTGAAAGGTTCTGGTGCCATACGGCATACAGAACCCACCCGTTCTGGTAAGTGATTCAATTCACTTATATATATATAAAAGGATTTTTGCCTGATGAATATATTACTTACACCTGGAAATTGAGGATACACCTGCCACTAAGGACATTTATTCCTTTTATTATTTTGGAGCACAGGAGTCACTTTAATACTTTGTGGATTTATTTGAAGCACACTAGTCACTTTATACTGAATGGACTTTTTTATGATTATATATTCAATATAAGTTTGTTTGGAGTTTTGTAACACAGAAGTTACCTTCACATTTTGGATAATTTAATTTTGATTCATTAGTCATATTCATATATTTATACAGAGTGGCTTCTTGTCACACTTTTTATTATATATTTCACTATATTATATGAATTTATATTTATACATTTATACCGTATTTATTTTCGTCACATATACCATAAATTACTATATCATATGAATTTATATTTATACATTCATACCTTATTTATTTGCACCATTTTGCACACCTTGCACTGAATTTCAACATTAATGAGAGAATTCTTATGGTCATGTGATGCTTTAATATATTTATTTAGGAATCAGAGTTTTTTAAGCAAGCGCTATATTTGATCCCCTTTTGAGATCATATACATTCAAACTATTCCTTTTACATATAGCAGCTGCTATTTTTATTATTAATTTTATTATAAATTTTATATAAACTAGAGTCTATTCTTATTACCCCATTTTATTAATACAAATCCCTTGGCGCAAGGAATATACTTTGTATATAACCTTTCAGTCCATCCATAGAGAGGTAATAGGCCATTCATGGTAGTAGCGGAATGAGATTAATTACATATTGCTGATTATACTGCATATGATATATCAATTTAAATGAACAGGAGGTTTCCTGAAACAGGTGCCACCCCATATGTTTTTCTGATCTAAACAATTAAAAAATGCAATTTATGTTTAGGTAGGCCTTAGTGACCTTGCTGAAACAATGTGTCACTCCACTGTGTGCAGAACATGTAAGAACATGGAAGAAAAAAAACGACGTGTAGCATGGTTTTGGAAATGAAAAAGGATTTCTTCTTTTTAGTTAAAATACAAACATTTTCAAAAGGAACTCTGTGCTCAGAAGTAAATGTAGTGAAATAAATAGCTGCTAGCACATATAGATCTTGATAGATCTTGATACAAAGTTATAAAAAAAAACTATCATAGAAAAGTGCAGCGCTCAAAAAACAAGGTATAAACAGATTATTTAAACAAAATCAAATAAAAACAAGTGAAAAAAAGTGAAAAAGAATATGCCCATCCAGAGAGGAGTTAAACCTTCACAGACGTGTAAAACAACATGAAAAAATATAAGTTCTTATATGTGATGAATCCACACAAATTGAAATTATATTAGGAATAGGGATGATCGAACCCATGTGTGTTGTTGCAGGCAATTTTTTGGGCATTTTTTGGGCGTCTTTGGAGGCAGGTATAACATCTGAACTTCTGTATAGAGGTATATATACACACACACTTATATGTATTTATACACATACACACATATAGGTGTGATAGGAGCGAAGTCCTATACCTGTTAATTATTTCATTAGCGCAGGCATAGGGTTCTGCTACTTTCACACCTATATATGTGAATGTGTATATATACATACATACATGTGTGTGTGTATATATACCCCTACAAAGAAGTTCAGATGTCATGCCTGCCTCCAAACACGTGCAACAAAAATAGCAAGGTGTGAAAGTAGCGAAGCCACTATCCTGCTCTATTGCAATTCTAAGAGAAACAATCTTTTTTCTATGGCGTTAACCCTGACATGGAAGGGTTTTGTCACCCTGCCATAGCAGTCAGAGTCAGTTAACCCTACACTACACTACGGTCCCTTGACACTTAACACTTTCCCTACAGAAACTAGATTATTAAATCTAACTATAGTGTAAAATAGTACCCTAGCTACACTAGATATCCCTTTCCTCACACTAATAATTGCTAAATGACACTTTGAAGCAGGAGTAACAGAACTGCTTCCACTCTCTTCCACAGCCCTGTATTACAATGCTAGAGATTTGGTGGGGCTATCTTATATACTGGGGGGCGTATTCACTAATGATTGGCCTCTGGACCCCCTAGTCACTCCAATCACATTCCTAGCATTCTCCTGCCCCCTCAATTGGCTCTTACTGATGGTTCTGGTCCAATCACAGGCTTTTAAAGCCCAGTTCCTGTCCCATTGCATTTTGGTCGGTTCTGGTTGCCGAATTCAGAAATTTTTCAGCAAAAAGTTCGAAATTCGGCCGAATTTCGAACAGTCAATGTTCGGGTCGAACCGATGGTCGACCTGAACCGTCCGATCATCCCTAATTAGGAAAGTCCCAACAGATTAGTAATGAATCTTCTAAAGCAAATTCTTTTTAAAAAAACAAAGTGGTAATATAAAGAACCTCCACTGTAAGACCTTGCTCAAGTAAATAGATGCACCTTACCAGAACGTTTGACCACCTATAACAGATGGGCAAACAAGCTTTGTGTATACTCCATGCGGCAAGGGAATCATCAGACCTCCTGAAAACAGCTCTCCTTGTAGTCACTCAAAAGGAATCCATCCAGGTCCATAAAAATATAAAAAGACTCTCATGGTGTAGTATTTAGTAAAGCCAACTTAATATAAAGGTTAAAACTACTCACAAGGCCAATGTAATAAACTAGCTGTATGGTATATAACAATACACAAGCGTCCAGAATTTTTCCTTTTGTTGCGCGTCCACTTCCGGGTCCTGGCTGAGAGAGGTAATCCATGGAGAGGTAAATTTTCATTTATGGTAGCAGCGGAATGAGATTAATTGCAAATTGCTGATTATGCTGCATATGGTATATCAACTAGTGATTGACTGATTATTGGCAAAGCCGATATATCGAGGGCCGATATGCACTTTCCCAAGGTGACCGATATCGCCGATATTTCAGAAAAGTGCTTGTACTGGAGTGATGTCTGCAGCTAGAGGCATCACCATGGTACCGGCGTCCATAGCCTGAGAAGCCGCTCGGCTGTCATTACAAGGAGCGGGAAGGGACGTCCCCCCTCCCTCCACCTTCTGCGGCTCGCCCAGGTCTCCTGTCCCACCGCGAGACCCGGGCAACCAGCCTGCATGGCCGCCGTAGAACCCAATCAAAGCCGCATTCGGCTCTGATCGGGTCTCCATGTAAAAACCCGGAAGTGATGTCATGAAATCACTTCCGGGTACTCGGCACCAGATTAAAAAAAATGACAGCATTCAAAACAGCCAAACTTGGTGTTTTGAATGCTTTTAAGTGCAGAGGAGGGGTTTGGGGTCTTTTAGACCCCCAGATCCCTCCACAAGAGTACCTGTCAAGTGATAAAAATTTAAAAAAAAAATGTTTAAATGTACGGAAATATCGGCCAATATCGGCCGATACTGATATGCAATGGCCAAAATATGGGTATCGGCAATGAAAAACCAATATCGGTTGATCACTAATATCAACCTGAAGAAAACAGGAGGTTTCCTAAAACTGGTGTCATCCCATATTATTTTCTGATCTAAACATTTACAAAACGCAGTTTATGTTTGGGTAGGCCCTAATGACTCTGCTGAAGCAATGTGTTACTCCACTGTGTGCAGAAGATGTAAGAACATGGAAGAAAAAAAAAAGAAGAGTAGCATTGTAATGAAACTAAAAGATTATTTCTTCTTCATAGTTAAAATACACCTGTCATGAAAAGGTTGTGAAAGTAGCCATTACTGACCTCCTTCTGGAAATACTTACTGCTTGAATGTCATTCCGATCCAATGTTTTTAACACTCTGAGTGGTTGATCCAACACAAATTTAAAGATAAGAAATGTGGACAATTTCTTTCCTTTCCTTTACAGTATGCTTGTTCTGTGGCACTGATATAGAACATTTTGAAGCCCGCTTATTCCATTAAGGAGGAGGCCAGCACTGCCTATCCTCACCCTTCTTTCAGGATAGGTGCACCATACATCATAGTACTATTTCTATTTATGAGAAACACTGTTCTTGGTGAAAATCTGGACTGGACCAATGAAGCCAAAACTTTAGCTCTTGACTTCAATAGGAATGCAAACACTGACTTCCTTATTACATTTTATGAACTATATCTTTGCTGGATGAAGTATAGACAAATACTGTTTATCCTTGTTGAAAGACAGTTTCGGTAGCATAGGTATAATTTTTTTTATTTTTAAGTGGTTATTTTCCCTTGAAATTGAATGATCAAATTCTGTTAACAAATGAAATAAATCAGTGAATTGCCAATAATAGTCATTATGATGTGACGTGGTGAGGTTGACTGAAAGGAACCAAAAAGCCCACAAGTATATCAGTGCATAGGACAGTGCATAGGACAGTGCAGCCTCATAGCCCATTTCATTATAAATCTCCGGTACAAGGGAATTATTCCTCAATTTAAGAAGGGGGGCAGAGCCAAGTAAATTGATCATTTATGCTATAATATTCATTAAAAGTTTAAAAAGTTAGGTTAAGGGGACAGTTAAAGTCTGGGTTTAGGGTTTTGGTCTGGCTTCAGTTAGCTGACGGTCCAAGGAATTGAAATACATTATAGTATAGTGGTTAATTTACACAACTGAAAAATACATTTTCTTGGTCAAAATATTTTTTCTGTTTTCAGGATCCAGAAATACCATGCAGTGACTATGTATGTTGGTAACAGCCAAAAAAAGGAAAAGTGCACAAAGTTGTTAGGTCTATCTGGCCCTGTGGTATAACTTCTTCGTAGTCTGTTGATGCATCATTAATCAGATTCAACCTTTCAAGGCAGGTATATATATCGTTTGTGGCTATGTACATGTAGCAACTACAATAAACTTAGTACTGATACTTTGACACACTTATCTGATTGATAGCAGGAAGCTTTAAGTAGGCATGTTTGGAAAGGCCTCTTTGTCCTAACAAACATTTGCAGTGGATCTGCACTGTGGAAGCTGTGTCCAAATAGGCAAGTTGAGGACAAAGAACTAGTCACCAATATTGACTGTCGGCTCCTTGCAGCCTATTTTGCTGACTTACAGTACCATGCCTTGTTCTGCACTGTGTCTCTGTATGAAGGTAGGCATATTTGTAGAGGCAAGGCTTTGCTTTCTCCTGTCAGAGTTGTCCAACCGATAACTTGTGCTTTGCATTGGGAAAGGTCCTTTTTTTTTTACAGTGCAAGGGAAATTCTTGCACTGTAGATCCCCAGTTATAGCTTTCTCTCCAGCAGGAACAGTGAGCAGCACAGTAGTGACATCACCAAATCTCACCAAATCTCATAAGACTAGAAGTCAGAGGTAGAGTACTTTAGATCGGGGTCCCCAAACTTTTCAAACAAATGTCAGGTTTATGGTGTTTCAAGTGTGGGTGAAAATTACAGGATCAATTTGTCATGTGCACCTAATAACAATACATACATAGTGAACTGTAACACGGGGATACTGCTAGACTCTTAGGGAGAGGGGGAGAGATAGTGAGTAAGAGGGAGTAACAAGAGAGTGTGAAGGGCAGCTCTAGATTTAGAGGTTAGTATTTATCCCCTTATTTTTACTTATTTAAATGTATTTGCTATTAATTACTTATTTTTTATTTTGTCTTTTAATGGGCTATTAGTTTACTTTTTTTTGTTTTCATAAAAAGAGAAAAGGGATGGACAGCAATAAAAATAGTAAGATTGTATTAGCCACTTGCCGACCGGGCCATAGCCGAATGACAACTACAGTGCGGTCTGCTTTTTCTGGGAGGGCATACGATGATGTCCTCCCAGAATCACACTTTCCGCACGCCCCCTATAGCTCTTGTAGTCTCTATAACCTTCACAAAGACCAAATAATATATACAGTTCTTATTTAGATGATTTTTTACCAAAGATATGTAGCAGTAAACCTTTTGGCCAAAATTTATGAAGAAAAATTACTAAATTTGCAAAATGTTATAATCGGAACAAAGAAAAATACATTTTTGTTACAAAATTGTTGGTCTTTTTTAATTAACAGCGCAAAAAATAATAAAACCCAGTGATGATTAAATACCACAAAAAGAAAGCTCAATTTGTGTGAAAAAAGGACAACAATTTCATATGGGCACAATGTTGCATGACTAAGTAATTGTCATTCAAAGTGTGAGAGCACTGAAAGCTGAAAATTGGTCTAGTTAGGAAGGAGGTTTAAGTGCCCAAGGGTTAAGTGGTTAAAGAAATAAACCAAACCATTTTACTACTTGAACCCAGTTTGAATATTTTTTCCCTAAACTGACTGGAGTAAGCACCTAGATAAGAAAAACACACTTCTATCTGCAAGTGCCAAAGAGCCAAATGCAACCCCTGGGCGGCATGTTGGGCATCAGGGATCCAGTTGATTGTTATTTCTTCTTTAAATTAAAATGGGCTATTTAAAAAAATATAAAGAGTATATTCCACGTGCCAATGGGAAAGGGTGTAGTATAAAGTGCAAACAATAGGTATACCTGCGAGTATATAAATAATTAAATATATAAATATGAAAAAAGCAGCTGCTGTAGGAAAATGAGGTAGTGATGTGTGAATGGTCTGTTAGGACCAAATACAGCGCTTGCTTGTGGTGTAAATTAATGGATAGCAATATCCATTCCAATTCTTAAAATAAATACAAATAAATATACGGGAAATATGTCATAAATTGGTACCAATAAAAATATATATACGTGGATCATCAATTTTCCAATAAATAATTAAAACAGTGTGATAAAGTGCATAAGTGACTGGTTGTAAAATAATAAATAAAATAAATCACAATCAGCAATAAAATTAGATAAATGAACAGTCCAGAATAAAACGGTGACTTTTGTGCTCAAAAAAGTCCTTAGTGAAAGCGAATCTTCAAAATTCAAGGTGCACGTGCTCAGGCTTGATTGGCTATATCTCAGCAATTTCTGGTCCCAAGTGGATAATAAGTTGGGTCACTTACCAGATGTAGTGGGTCCTAAATGCCATATGGCACTAGGACCAATCGAGCTTATAAGCCTCTTCTCCTCCTTTTTCTTTTCTTTTCTTTTCTTTTTGGTCATTGTTTTCACCAAATCACTGCCTATGCCATTCACCAATCAATAAACACAAATCCCCCCTTTAAAGTTTTTTTTCTTTAAAAGTAACAAACATGTTATGCTTATCTGCTGTGTGCAGTTGGTTTTGGATAGAGCAGCCTGGATCCTCCTATTCCCAGGTCCCTTTCAGTCGCTCCTGGCCCCTCCCTTCTGTTTAGTATCCCCACAGCAAGCAGCTTGCTTTGGGGGCACCTGAGCCGAGCATCAGTTCTGTGTGTCCATTCAGACATAGAGCCGTGGTTTGGCCCCACCCCTTCTCTCTCCCCATTGGCTAACTGACTGAATAGCACCCCTGCTGTTTCTCAGCCAATTAGGAGGGAGAGTCCCTGACAGCTGAGGCACTCGTGCACATCACTGGATTGAGAGGGGGCTCAGGTAAGCATTAGGTAGGCTGCTGCACACAGAAGTTTTTTTTTTCTTAATGCATAGTGAAAGCCCTGAACAAATGACACTTTGCTATAATGTAAAGTAGTGAGTGTACAGCTTGTATAACAGTGTAAATTTGCTGTCCCCTCAAAATAACTCAACACACAGCCATTCATGTCTAAACCGCTGGCAACAAATGTGAGTACACCCCTAAGTCAAAATGTCCAAATTGGGCCCAAAGTGTCAATATTTTGTGTGGCCACCATTATTTTCCAGCACTCCCTTAACCCTCCTTGGCATGGAGTTAACCAGAGCTTCACAGGTTGCCACTGAAGTGCTCTTCCACTCCTCCATTGCAAAATCAGGGAGCTGATAAATGTTAGAGACCTTGCGCTCCTCCACCTTCCATTTGAGGATGCCCCACAGATGCTCAATAGGGTTTAGGCCTGGAGACATGCTTGGCCAGTCCATCACGTTTACCCTCAGCTTCTTTAGCAAGGCAGTGGTCGTCTTGGAGGTATGTTTGGAGTCATTATCATGTTGGAATACTGAACTGCGGCCCAGTTTCAAAAGGTAGGGGATCCTGCTCTGCTTCAGTATGTCACAGTACATGTTTTCATTCATGATTCCCTCAATGAACTGTAGTTCCCCAGTGCTGGTAGCACTTATGCAGCCCCAGACCATGACACTACCCCCACCATGCTTGACTGTAGTCAAGACACACTTGTCTTTGTACTCCTCACCTGGTTGCCGCCACACACGCTTGACACCATTTGAACCAAATAAATTTATCTTGGTCTCATCCGACCACAGGACATGGTTCCAGTAATCCATGTCCTTAGTCTGCTTGTCTTCAGCAAACTGATTGCGAGCTTTCTTGTGCATCATCTTTTCAAGAGGCTTCCTTCTGGGATGGCAGCCATGCAGACCAATTTGTTGCAGTGTGCAGTGTATGGTCTGAGCACTGACAGGCTGAGCCCCCCCACCCCTTCAACCTCTTTGGCAAAGCTGGCAGCACTCATACGTCTATTTCCCAAAGACAACCTCTGGATATGACGCTGAGCACGTGCACTCAACTTCTTTAGTCGACCATGGCGAGGCCTGATCTGAGTGGAACCTGTCTTGGCAAATTGCTGTATGGTCTTGGGCACCGTGCTGCAGCTCAGTTTCAGGGTCTTGGCAATCTTCTTATAGCCTAGGTCATCTTTATGTAGAGCAACAATTCTTTTCTTCAGATCCTCAGAGAGTTCTTTGCCATGTTGAATTTCCAGTGAAAAGTAGGAGACAGTGAGAGCGACAACACCAAATTTAACACACATGCTCCCCGTTCACACCTGAAACCTTGTAACACTAATGAGTCACATGACACCGGGGAGTGAAAATGGCTAATTGGGCCAAAATTCTGACATTTTCACTTAGGGGTGTACTCACTTTTGTTGCCAGTGGTTTAGACATTTATGGCTGTGTGTTGAGTCACAGTATTTTGAGGGGACAGCAAATTTACACTGTTATACAAGCTGTACACTCACTACTTTACATTGTAGCAAAGTGTCATTTGTTCAGTGTTGTCACATGAAAAGATATAATAAAATATATACAAAAATGTGAGGGGTGTACTGACTTTTGTGAGATACTGTATATGTACACACAGTCAAGACATACTTTATATAGATAGTTAGAAGTAATTGATAGCCGGTATAGGCATTTACTCTTGGTACTTAGGCCAGTAGTCTGTAGTATCATCAGGATTAATAGATCAAGTGTCTCCATTGGAAGATGTACCCGATTCCCCACTATTTCTGTTCTGGGGTCAAACATTTGGGATTTTCTTCCACTTTGACTTTTTGAGATAACAGTAAACAGGACAAATACGGAGGGTGAATCACCCTAGCAGGGGCACAGACAGCAGTAAAAAATGACAAGTGTTTTAATCCCTCTCCACTCTATCTAAAACAAAAAAAAAGAAAGTTTTGCTTTAGTTGTGCTTTAAGTTATGGTTATTCTTTTTCCTAATATATTTATTGCTGTAGTTGCACAGTTATTGTTTAACAAAAGATAAAATAATGACCTCCTGTTAAAAAGCAATGTTGAAAGTTTATTGGAAAACATTGGTAAATGCAGTGTTGTGTTTCACGCAGTATTGTTTCCGCAATAGGAAATTCTTGTGAGAATAATCATGTTAGTTTCTACCCACTGTACCTACCACATGCCTGTTTTAGAAATAATGGAGCAAAGAAAGCTTGAGGAAATGTGGCATAATTCCACTTGTAAACCAACAAGATTCCTTTTATAATTTTTTAAATTACAAAAGAAGAAAACTGATTGATGGCTAAGTTCAACAGCTCAATATTTGTTCCAGTTTTTCTAAATCAGACCCATAATATTTTTGTTTTAACAAAAATTCTCATCAATGTACATAGAGTAGACTGCAAGACTCTGATTAAGTAGGCCTGAGTGTAAAGGAAATAAATTGACATTTTTTTTCTTTCCTACATAAAAAATGCAAAGCTGTTCTCCGTATTTCCTGTGAATATTTCCAGCTGTGAAGTTCAGCAGGATCCTGGGCATATATTTGTCTGCTTGCCATTACAAACATCATATGTCAAAAAGGATATTAGACACTGAGACTATGCAGACATCGAAAATTGTTTTGCAAGTTGTAAAATACAGCCTTAGTCTATATAGGCTAAATATGAATTTCAGGTTTATTGAGAGCTTGCTTATAAAACATCCATGCATAGTAAATCGGAAAGCAGATTTGCAGTCAACACACAAGTCATCTGTGCTACAGAAGTATTTAGTTTAAGCTTCTTCCCGTGAAGCAGACCAGCAATTGAGCTCTCCAGGCATCCATTCATCAACACTATATTATAACATAGCTGTATAAAACAGATGAAATTGTATGTCCTGTAAGCATTCATTTCCCAAATCATTTTTTTTTTTGTTTTTCTCTGCGTACTGAAGGATCCTTTCATATTTCCTTTTAATGTGGAAAACTCAGTATGCAAGAAGTACAAAGAAAATCTTCTGCAGGACTTAGTCCCAATTTTGAAATCCCTATAATCTGAGTCTTGGCGTCAGTGCAATATTGCAATCATGTATCCTTGATGTGAAAAGATGAATGATGCAAGTTTAAATCAGTCATTCTTTTCTTCTGTTGCAAAAGCGTTTGCCCATATTTTTTTTCCCCCTAGCTCACGGGGCTTCTACTGTCCCACTGAGTCGATTTTAGGTCATCTTTCATTTGCTCAGAATCTGCTCCTATTGGCAAGATGTTTCTGTGTTCCTTCGGAAACACGCATATTGTTTTACTTACAGCTGCGTTGTGTTTTATGCTCTCACATAAATGTTATGCAGAGATTATAAGCGGGGCTATATGATACCGTTTATTTGAAGAGAGAAGAATATAGACAGTGTTATAGCAGGTTGATTTAATTTACTTCTAAATATGTCTCTGCTTGGTATCTGCAAAAGATTTACCATGTCCTCAATCCACTCGCCTAAAAAAAAAGAGTAAAAATGGCATTCAATTTTACTGCTTGGTTAAATGAAAGGTATACAAGACAGCCATGATTATGTACAAGCTCAAGTAAAAAATATAGGTCTTTATCAAATAAATGGGAAAGAGACCCTGTCATCAACTTAAAAGATCGCAAGAAAAAGAAAATATTAAGTATTTAAAAGTCAATAGAGTTCAGCCAAGGGTTAATAAGATAACGGATATGAGCACATAAAACTGCTCAACTATATTTAAAATATCTCAATTTTTATTAATTAGTTTTAAAGCCTTGAATTGGTCATAGATCTATTGTTTAAACGCACGCACACTGGGGCCCCAACAAAAATGTAATCTGTGCAAAATGGCACCGATTATTTGGATCTCATACTCTAAAAGAAGTGGCTGTTAGGTAATTACAAGTAGTACCACCTTTCTACCATAAGTGAAAAACATTGATTCCTTAAATAGAGTAAACAATATCCTATAAGATGCCCTTGTAAAGGATGCTCCTGCAGTTATAAATGAAACGTGCTTTATAATCCTGGAATAGTTCTTATTATTTGCACCAGCACTTATGGGACTCAGAACATCCAAGAAGTATCCAAAAGCCTAGGTTCACACTGAGGCGGGTTTGAAAACATGCGCGTTTACCGTAGCTAAACTTGCACGCTTTCAAACCGGCATTTTTAGTCTGACTTTGGGGGCGATTTCACAGACATCAGTTGAGGGTTCCTGCACAGATGTCTATTGAAATTGCCACCCGAAGTTGCCAAAAGTGGTGCAGAAACTACTTTTGGGAATCAGTGCGGCACCGCAAAGTCGGCGTCGCACCGATTCGGACCTTGCCACTGCCGGCAATAGGCTCAGATTTTGACAAGCATGTCAAATTGCATGTCAAATCGGCCCATTGTGGGCTTAATCCTTCTTGGTAATGGCCACAGAGCCTAATTCAGCTGGACTATAAACTGTGTTAAACCAAACAGGAAAATATGTGGACATAAATCCAGAACAAAAAATAACTAATGGTAAAGGCTGTCCAATAGTGTTATGAGTAGATCCACTAAGCAATGTTTAATAGTAAGCTGACTGCGGGTATAAAATATTAAACAAAACTGCTTTTGCTTTTTTAAATGGTGTTTTACATCTCAGTGTTTCTGATCTATTGCAGTCTCTTTGGATCCTTTTCTCACCGAAATTCATACATGCACTGTAAAGGTTGCACTGCATTTTTCAGGATGTGTTTGACGATAGTGACAACAGTGTGCGATGCCTGTGTAATGTGTTTTGAAATGGCCACTTGTGGTCTTAATCATTAGTTTGGAGACAGAGCATTTTTTATCCTATAACAGGAAGTGCCTGAAAAAGGAAATGCATGGCAAGATCACCATGTAATAATGTAGAAAAAAAACAACAAGTTAAAAAGGGTTAAAACAATTTTAGAAACTGTGGCCCTTTAAGTGGATCTTAAGGTTGGGAGTTGGAGATAGAACTCCTGATAAAGTAATCACACTTTCTCCACGTGGCCTTCCTAGTATACAGTGTCAGTGTGGCCGCTCTCTATGCCTCGGGCATTCCCATTCTAGGTGCTCTAAGAGGGTTCTTAGGTGGGTAACGAAGTATTAGAAAGAGTCAGTGCAAATAGGGCTTGTAGGTAGTTCAATTAGCAGAGGTGCCCAATGAGGTTGTTCAAAGGATAGACACAAGTCATCTGCTTTAGTCAAACATCCAATTTCTTTTTTTCACAAAAAAAGTGTTTTGTGGCTTTAAATTGCCACTTGTGGCAGTGATGTCATCTAGGTGGATCACATATAGCTCCATGTGATCCACCTAGATGACATCACTGCCAAAAGCTCTACATTCCACATAGTGGCCAATAAAGAATATGCTCCAAGTGGACCTTACTACCAGCTGACACTAGACACCATGTTTATCACCTTGAACTGAGAAAGTGGTGATTTAAAGCCACAAAAAGCATTTTATTTGGTGAAATAAAGCAGATGACTTGTGCCTATCCTTTGAACAACCTCAACAGGTGCCTCTGCTAATTGAACTACCTATGAGCCCTTTTTGCGCTGATTCTTTCTACTACCTTGCTTTAAACACTGTTCTTGCACACATAAGAGGTTCAACTGCTGACTAATTTTAGAGGGTGTACATTGCAGTGATTTTCTTCTTATCCTGGCTATTTAACTTTGTAGGTCCTTAACTATGAACAAGAATGCAGTCAATTAAGTCAGCATACCTGATATGCACATAAATATTAATGGCTCACTAAACCACCACTGCATGATTATGTGTAAACAGAACCCCTGTAATACTCTGCACTGCTAAGTTTAGGTGACCTTATGACTTACTCCATGTGAAAGTACCAATGTTTAGTGATTGGCCCATATGAAGTCCATAGTTGGCCCATATGAAGTCCATAGTATGCTCCAACAAGCTGCATCCTAAAAAAAATAAATGAAAGAGAGACATAAAACCATTTTCAGGCAAAAATGGATGTAAGATGGATGTTTTTGATTTATTATTGACATAAAAACAAGCATTTCATTCTCCAAGTATGTTAAGCCTTCCATTTGTCAAGTATATAGACATTGTGGTGCAGTGATTTGCAAATTTTGTCAAATGTCAACAGCTAAACCCTCTTCTTCCTGTCTAACCACTCTTCCTAGACACTGGTGTATTCAGATAGCAATGATACATGACTATAAAAATATAAAAATGCAGCACTTTCTTTAATAGACTAAAGTGCACATATTGTTCATTTTCCTATGAAGGAAAGACACACAGTCCTTGACAGGGTGAGCAAGAACAGAGATCCTGAGTGGAAACCGCCACCTACACCATCAACACACACAGCCTCTTACCAGAAGTAGTTGACCACCCTATTGCAGAGGGTCAAACACACATTAGTAGTCTCCAAGTAGCTCCAAACACAATCCCCTTTCTCAGCTAGCCTGTCAAGTGTAATTCCTTCCGAATCCAGATAATCAAGCAGAAGAGTCTCAACCCCCAATCATGGTCCTCAGAGTATATATCTCAAAAAAACAGATACAACCTCTTCATAACGTAATACGTTTCTTATACATTCATTTTGTATTAAAAAAACAGCATTTAGAATCCACATAGGAAAGTTTCCAACCCGAAAGATGGCGGTACTGCACTTCGTTACAGTGCTGCGATGATGTAACATGCCAGGCTCCACCCTATGCATTTTATCATAAGAAAGATGTTGTCAGGGGCCAGGCGCTGAGGAAGGGGATCGTGTTTGGAGCCGCTTGGAGATTACTAATGTGTGTTTGACCTTCTGTAATAGGGTGGTCATCTACTTCTGGTAAGAGGCTGTGTGTGTTGATGGTAGAGGTGGCGGCTTCTACTCAGAATCTCTGTTTCTGCTCACCCTGTCAAGGACTGGGTGTCTTTCCTTCAAAGAAAAATGTACTTTAGTCTATTAAGGAAAGCGCTGCATTTTTATATATATTTTTTTTTTTGCTTGTGACCAGCAAATGTGTTAGCAGCTTTCCACATTGTTTAGCCAGTCTGAACGCGGCTATTTTTGTATTACTTTTCAATGATACATGACTGTTTCAAGACGGGTAGAGTTGTCTTTGATGTGCAAGCTGTAATTAGATGCCAGGTTCACCATTTTTAGGCTGCCCATACATTATACAATTTTCCTTTATATTTACCAAAACCATATAATAATTGGTTAAACCTAAACACTTTCAATTTGTATGCAATCAGACAGGCCCTTGCACTACATAGTTAAAGGTAAATCTAAACTAAATTGAATGACAAAATTATATAATGTATGACCAGCCTTATTCTGTGCATGGGGCAAGGTGGTCTTAAACAACATGCCTAAACAGTGTGAAGAGTCAACACACGTTAGTGCTTAAACTTTACTATGTACAGTAGAAATTGAATGATCCCAGAAGTAAAGGTATTTTACATAAATGGAAATATTGGGGGCTACACACTTCTTCAAGGAGAAAGGTAATGTCTGTCAACAAGGTACTTTCTCAGAAGCTTACAGATCAGAGAATGCCTCCTTGGAGGAGGAGGTTTTCAGATCACCTCTGGGATCCCCAAAATTCTTACAGTTTTTCTAGCTGATGGTGGGAGAAGGTTTCAAGAAGCTGCCAGAGATACCCTGTAAGAGGTGTAGCACCATCCAAGGCTGAAACTAAAGGGGGAAGTGGGCATGTGCCCCGGGTGAGGCATTGAGGGGTGCCAAAGCTGGTATGAAATCATCCTGCAGCAGTTGAAAGGCCGCTTCTCCACCTCTACCTCCCGCTAATATTCAGCCACTGCAGGAGGAAGATACAGGGATCGGTACTTGTAAATGCCGACCCAGCTGCCACTCCTGTTATTGCCCCAGAGGAGCATGTGTGGGACCAGAGGAGCAGGGGGAGGGGCGTAACCAGAGGAGCAGGGGGACCATAGGAGCATATTGGGGACCATAGGAGCATATTGGGGACCAGAGGAGCATGGGGGGAAGAGGAGCATGGGGGGACCAGAGGAGCATGGGGGGCCAGGGGAGCAGAGGGGGACCAGAGGAGCATGGGTGGTACCAGAGGAGCAGAGGGGGGAACAGAGGACCAGGGGGGACCAGAGGAGCACAGGGGGACCAGAGGAGCACGGGGGGACCAGCAGGGCACAAGGGGGAGGGGGAATGGACAGACAGCTGACTCAACAGCTATGGCCTGGGAGTTTCTCACTTTCCTGCCCAATTCCCCTGTCTATTGCATTATCTCTTTCACACAGGTGGGCGGATTTGCCTATGCAGAGCTCATGCAGACACAGTCCACTTTCCTCTATGGGCGGTCAGAGGTAAATGAACTCCCTGTCTATTTACATCCGGCTGTCATCCGATCTGCCAGACGGATGGGGAACGGATGCCTTATCTGCCTATTTTTAGCGGATAGAATCGGTTCAGATGTTGGCCGGTGTCAACGAACACATGTCCATTTACATCTGCCACTTAATAGAGGGCAGTGGAGGGTCCGCCTAAAAAACTGACAGGCTGATCCTATTGGTCTGCCCATGTGAAAGGGGCCTTACACTGCCAAATTGCTGAATATTGGATGTAACAGATCAACCGGCACCCTGACTGGGTTGCCGGTTGATCTGATACATCCGTTGACGGATGCTCCTAGTGCTATCCGAGGGCTCCAAGCACTCCACCAGACACCATAACCACCTCAGACCCCACGAACCGCCGTAGCTTGGTTGGGGTCTCGCCATCTCCTACCCACCCTGGACCTACGACAAGGCTCCAGGTTCCCGTGGGTGACCCTTTCTTTCCCCAGAGAGTGAAGCAGGAACAAGTTCTTACAAGAGCTTAGTGATTATCCAAGAGAGTATGAAGAGCATAGCAATCCCTTGTAGCAGGTTCCCCCAAACATGAGTCAAGACTTCATGAAGGGGTAAAAACAGACTGTTTATTGAACAGACACACACTCAATTTATACACACATGAGCACATCCCCCACCTGATCAAATTACTACATACAGGTCAGGGGTTGAATGGTTACATTATCATATGCAGATGAAATTGTATACAGAAACAGAATTAACCTGAACTAATTAGCTGGCCATCTGGACAGAACAATGTGAGGTCATTAACATTTAACAATGGGACAGGTAGACTTTTACCAAAATACACATTCCATCTCAAAACAAACAATAGGACAAGCCTGCCAAGGACAGTCTGTGTGTCTCCTTCCTTGAAATACATGGAATACACAGTGTAAAGTGGGATTAAATCTTCATAGTTCAGGAGATATATTGCTGACAAATATTACTGTCCCACTTAAATCAATTCAAACCATTAAGTATCTGTCTTTTACTCAAAGTGATGGTTAGTACCGTCACACTGGAGAAGCCTCTATCCATGGGTGTAGTGTCCGGGGTCGCAATGACAACCCCGGCTATGCTCCTGCGGTGCCTCCCCGCAAAACTGGACAGGAGGAGTGGCATTTACTAGAAGCAATTACCTATATTTTTCTCCTGCGGCAGCTGAATGCCGGCTTCTCCTCCTCTACCCCCGGCATTCAGCTGCTGCAGGAGGAAAATACAGGTGATCCATACCTCCTAGAACCCAGTGCAGGAACCAAGTGCCAGAACAAATTCCGACACTTTGATACACTAACTGCCTGACATGGGTGCGCCAGCACAGGCACCAGTCACACCTGCCCTGCATCTCCTCTGGGGTCCAAAATGCTGCAATTCCATCTTTCTCTGGCAACCTGCATTTCTCTCCCGGTTGCTGCCTGTATAAGCACTCACTGCAGAGCAAACTGAAGCCGCCTCCTCCTCCTCGGCTCTGACATTTCATGTACACAGGAGAAGACAGGAGAAGGAGTTGGGAAGGAGAGACAGTGCTCTGCATCTGCACTGATCTGAGGTATGACTGTAAGAAGTTTAATGGAGCCTTGCAGAGGACGGAGACTTGGTGACCAGGAAGGTGGGGTGGGGGGCGCATGGGCAGGTAAGACAGTTTCATGCTGCCAGGAGTGATTTTAGGTAGGAATTAAGAGGACATGTGCTAGGGGGTGATTAAGAAGGGGAGAAGACTTGTGCTTGAAGTCTGACCTCCCCCACCTAACACAAGTCCTCTCCCCTTCCAAATCACCATCTAGCACATGTCCTTTTACCCCCTCAAATCAAAGAGATGGCACAGAGGGGGCCATTGTGGCAACTGGGACCCTGTGCACCCTGCAAGAGGTGCAAGGCAATTGTCGTTGGTGCCCACGCTACCACGCTGACACAAACCCCTGCCCTACTGACACTGTCCACTGCTCTACTGACAACAACCTCTGCCCTATTGGCACTGTCCATTGCCCTACTGACACATCCACTGCCCTACTGACGCCATCCACTGCCCTACTGACACCAACCTCTGCCTTACTGACACCATCCACTGCCCTACTGACACCAACCTCTGCTTTATTGACACTGTCCACCGCCCTACTAACACCAACCTCTGCCCTACTGACACATACACTGCCCTACTGACACCAACCTCTGCCCTAGACCATGCACACATTTTTCAAGTTGGAATACAGTATGGTATATGCTTTCCTGAAGTAATTTCATTTTTCTCTTGTGAGAATCATTTACCTGCCCTTTCCTTTTCCAGTTGTGTTTACTATGCTTCAGTTTGTCAATAAACAGGAGACCACTCAGCACAGGGCACTTCCCATTCATTCACTGTCCAGTGCAGTTGAGACTGCAGAGAAAGGGACTGGGGATTCTGTCCTCAGTCCCTTTCTGTGTCTTAAAAATCAGACATAAGGGGTCTATTTAGGAATTTTTGGCAGTTCGGCATCTTCACCAAGGGACTAATCTTGTCCCTTTACGGGGAGGGTGGGGGGAAGGGACGCTAAACTGATGTTTTGCCCCAGGTGAAAGAATGTCTAGCTTAACCACTGGTGCAATCTCAGGCTGTTAAAATGTTAGGTAAATGTAGTTTTTTTTTTTGGAGCTCCTCTGTAATCACTGAAGCAAATGTGGCTTGCTTTGGGCTGTTCTGATTTCACAGGCTGCAGGTTGTATTTTTCCCCCCTGCATTCTGGAATTCTGGAGGCTTCAGAGGGTGGGAATAACAAATGAGCAGCCTGAATATGTATTGTGCTTCAGCCAATCCCTGGGGAGGTGTGTCCAGTAGTTGGTTGAAGAGGCACATAATTAGCCTGAGACCTGGCATAGCCCTGTCTATTCCTGCCTAAGGAGTCACCAGTCTCAGGGGCTAGAGTTTTTACATGTTCTTCTAGGTTCCATCAGTGGCGTAGCTGAGGGTCCTGTGTCTACATCCCTCTGGATCTAAGGATCTAGTCTAGGAATCCACTGAAGAGTGCATAGTGGAAGCTGAAGGATACATACATACTGTACCTGCCCTATGGCATTGTTCGCATTAACCTCTCCTTCACTGAAGAGTGTCTGCTGGATACAGGTAAGAGTTCAGTTATCCTGTGAAATTGTAAGTACTGACCTAAGCTCCAAGATCCCAATGACTGTATGCTGTTTTTCTTTTAGTGAAAGTGCCAGTGGTAGCTCTAACTGAGGCGGCTCTTATAGGGTCTCAGTTTTGGTCCTCACCTTTGTTCCTGCCACAAAGACTGTTCAGAGAAGCCTAGCCTAGTGAGGATTGTGTCCTCCTGTTACTATTCAGTATTCCTGGAGTATCCCATACCACCCCAAACCCTATCCTGTTAAAGTTCTGCAAGCAATAAATCTATAAAAATAAATCCCCTAAACTGTTTAATGAGCTGGAGTGAATAGACTCTTGCTTGTCACCTGGCTACCTCTGCACTTATTTGGGAAAGAACCAGGTAAAACTAATTTGCTCCTACAGAGGTAGCATTACAGGGGGAAACTACTTTTTCCCTCCTCTTCAAGTACCTTTATCTAGCACCTCTCCTACTTACTCTATCACATACATGGTGAAGACTGGAATGCTGTAAAAGCCTCTCTTGCACCTCCCGCCTAACACTCCCGAAGGTGGGGACAGAGAGTGTAAAGACAAGGAGTGACATGAGTGTTGTAGCAGCTAGCTGGGGATGTCCACTCTGTAGGTGGATAGAGCTGGTAATTGCAGTCCTTGGAACAGGATGCCAAAGCAGCTTGGCACCAGAGCGTGAGACGGAAGCAGAACCAGCAGACGAGCAGCAGTCAGCAGCAACCAGGCAGTGAGGCACCAAATCAGCAGGCAAGCAAGTCCGGGAGATAGGCCAGGGTCAGTAACAGCCAGGCAATGCGGTACAAAGTCAGCAGGCAGCTCATAGCCAGTAAAGAAGCCAAGGTCGCAGTAGTAGGTAACAGTGCTAGAGCACGAGCAGATGCAAAGTCCAAAGGCAAACTGAGTCATACACAAGGAAGTAGGAACAGCGGATCAGGTCTCGTGAACACAGGAATGAGCTGAAGACCATTGAGCAACTGCTCACAGTGATAGAGCAGTTTAAATAGGCCACTGGACACCAAGTGCTAATTGGTATGTGCATGTGTACGTGCACCCGATCGGGCACAAATTTGTGCATGGGCACAAATATGTGCGCCATGAACTGGCACTGCAGATATGACATTGGTCTTCCACTTATAAATATTAGCACGTGTTCGATGTGCACGAGCATAAATCTGCACTGGCCTTTTGGTGGTAGAGATCCGGTTTACCATAAACTCTCCCTAACAAGTTGGGCTCTATCTATCCCTGACCTACTTTCACACTGAAGGCCCTTCAAATGATGTGAAAACGTCTCAATAAGCACTTCTTGGGAAATTTCGGAATTTGATAGGAGATGCCAGGCTCCCCAAAATCTTTCCCTTGGGACACATTAGTCCCCAATGGTTTCCTTCCAGCCTGAAGAGGAGGCACTGGGGTTGATTTACTAAATCTGGAGAGTGTAAAATCTGGTGCAGTTCTGCATGAAAACTAATCAGCTTCCAGTTTTCTTTTTGTCAAAGTCTAATTGAACAAGCTAAAGTTGGAAACTGATTGGCTACCACGTACAGCTGCACCAGATTTTGCCCTCTCCAGATTTTGTAAACCAACCCCACTGTGCAATCTTCAGGTTGGTGGACAAAACTCCAAACCAACACCTGCCTACATGTGCCTATAAAATACTGATAGATGAGTAACAGACTTGGCTTTATCCATGAATCACCCTGATCTAGGTTGAATCTTAAATTTGACAGATTTATTCACACATTTCTATTCACTACTGTTAATGATCCAAGCATTAGTAGTGAAAATTAGAGAATTTATGGCCTGCCCTAAATAACCTGGAATTGTTTTATTTACTTAGGATCTGTACTCCTGTCACTCTGTATGTAATCCACTCCACTCTGCAGGGTAAACATTAGGAGGAAAGTTGAACAATAGTCAAAAATACACTGAATATCATGACTTTACAGTTGATGCTTGTCGAGCTGAAACTGCCTGATTGCTTTCATTATGTGGTTTGTGGTGACAACACAAAATAAATGCAAACACAGGTTTCTTTTTTTTTCAGTCCAATCTTTTGACGATCCTTCTCCTAAATGTGGGCATTGTGATAACAACCTGAATATTTAGCATGTTTTGCCGTGTTTGTGTCTTCTAACAAAGAGAAGAATGACATGTTCCAATGTTTATGCCAGAAAAAGGTTGTGTGAGACATGGGGGTATTTTTATGTCAACGTCTACATTCTAACTTCTAATGGTTCTTGTTCTGACAGAGGGTAGAAAAACTGGTCTGACCATTTTCTCATAGTTATGCATTTGTTTTTCAGGTAATCAAGAGCAAAAATATGTTTTGCCTCCTAAAAAACATGAAAAATATACCGCCAAAGGTACAAAACAATTGTCGAATCAGGACTTTCTGACCAGTCTGTCTTGTAGAGAATGCATCACTATTTTATTACAGCTGAAAATTTGTCTGCTAAAATGCTAATCAATGTGCTTTTAAAAATGTTACATTAAATCATTATTGTTTTCAAGAAAAATCTCTTTTGAGACTCATTTATTTATTTTAATGAAAAACTTTTCTTTCCCAGGTCCTGACAGCTATGTTGGATGATCTGGATGACATTTGCATTATTGCAAGAGGGTCAAATGCCTACATAAGCAAACACAAAGTTGTTCAGAATCTTAGTGACTGCCATACTGTCAAAACATCACAACAGTGCTAATTTGTGTCCTTGCTCGACCTTGATCTGTCTTACTCAAACAAAATTTTTATTCTATGTGATCCTAAAGTAAAACGCAAATGTTAACCTTGATTCCAGCAGGTTACATAAAAATTGCACCTATGCAATATCCTTTCAATTAGCAGACTATAGGGTTGATAGGAGTGCATAATCTGGTGCAGCTCTGCATAGAAACCAGTTTCAGCTTCAATTTGTTATTTTATTTTTGTCAAAGGTTAATTGAACAAGCTGAAGTTAGAAGCTGATTGGCTACCATGCACAACTGCACCACAATTAACAATCTCCAGTTTTAGTAAATCAACCCCTATATCAGTTATATTTTAAGGTGAATTTCTTGGGATGCACAAATAATGTAAAAGTTGCAATTTTCTATATATTTTTTTTACTAATTCTTCCTAATTTAAATTTAGAATAGAAAAGTATATATTTTCATATATGCTACCAAATTTACTGCCCCTCGCCCGCTGTATAGACAAATAATGGCGGAGTGGGGCTGCTCTTGTTCTGGGACGACTTCATATGAAGGCGCCCAGTTTAGATGCGATCGCGCGCCTGCAGGTGCCCACAGGCGGTGCACAGCGTGGCAATCGTGGTAGCAGTGTGTCCCTGGGACACGGTGCGACCCTGATCTCGGCTTTTTACCCATGTGATTGGCTATGTCCAATCACAGCCAATCACATGTAAACAAGAAGATGCTGTTTGACAGTGACAGAGTGTAAGGAGAGGAGAGCCGATCAGCGGCATCTCCTCACAGGGGAGACGTGCATTGGTATTCAGGACACTGATCATCAGTGCCCTAATTACAATGCAGCCCCAACAATGCCAATCAATGACGCCACTCTGTACCCATCAGTGACACCAGTCTGTGCCCATTAGAGATGGTGGTCAGTGCTGTTTATCAGTGCCACCTATAAGTGCCCTCCAGTGCTGCATATTAGTGCCTCCTCATCAGTGCTACCCCATCAGTGCCCTTCAGTGCCGCCTCATCAGTGCCTGTCAGTGCCGCCTCATCAGTGCCCATAAGTGCAGCCCATCAGTGGCCATCAGTGTAGCCTCATCAGCGCACTTCAGTGAAGGAGAAAAATTACTTATTTACAAAATTTTCTGACAGAAAGTAAGGAAAACTAATTTTTTTTAACATTTTAGGTCTTTTTTCGTTGTTTTTAGCAACAAATAAAAAACCCAGACATGAAGAAATATTACCTAAATAAATCTCTATTTGTGTGAAGAAAACTATAAAATAATTCATTTGGGTATTGTTTTGTATGACCGCGCAATTGTCATTCAAAGTGTGACAGCACTAAAGCTGAAAATTGACCTGGGCAGTAATGTGGTGAAAGTGCCCGGTATTGAGGTGGTTAAAGACCCATCCGTTCCCCCCAAACAATGACTTCTATCTCAGTGAATAATTTCTGATAAAGTAGAATGGCATACTTTATGCATAAACAAGGCATCAAGTAAGATTAAATAGAGGTGTTGGATGAAAGATTGACTGCACAATTTTAATTTGTAACCTTATCTATCAGTGCACAATTCTAATTTGTAACATTTGTTACAAATTCTAATTTGTAACATAATCAAAAAGTGTCAGTAGAATTTCATTAGTGATTATAAATTATACAGAAGCTCAGAGTAAAACAGAAAATTGCTTTTTACTGGAATGTATGCACAAGGTTATATTGCATTTTGCTTTCAAGAACACCTAGACATTGAATGAACAGGTTGCATGTAATTTGATTCTAGAGCATTCCCCCTGGTCCACATATTTTTGGCTGGCTTCAAGTGAGACTTCAATTTGCATGCTGGACCCAGGGTTGTGCATGTGAGTTTATAGCCATGTAGTTACTAATGATGGCCTTGATAATAAATATGTGGCACAAAATGTGATTAAAGCTGAAACTTAGGTAAATAGCTAAATACACAATTAAAATACATAAAAATCAACTGTCTTGCCCGACAAGATTTTCTTACACCACCAAAACAAAAATGGCAGACACACGCATCAAATTATAGCTCGCAAGGTAAATGTACAGGAGTAAGGCAATTACCAAGCAGTATAAGAAGTTACACAAGCCCCATCAAGGCACCTCTACAAAGCGTGGTCGTTTCTGGTGTTTGCTGTACCGTTAAGGTCAATAGGATATATATATATCTATCAATATATATATATATATATATAAATAGATATATGAATATATATATATATATATATATATATATATATATATATGTATATATATATATATATATATATATGTATATATACAATGCTTAAATCAGAGTATAGCAAGTAAGTCAGTTAAACTCCTGGGATATTGATGTGGTTAGTTAGGTAGCAAAGGGGGTTGTTGATCAGTTTCAGGTGCTTTGATGTTAATCAAATTAACAACAGGTGCATTAGATATGCAACAGTGAAATGACCTCCAAAACAGGAATGGTTTTACAGGTGAAGGCCATTGACATTTTTTTCCCTACTCATCTTTTGGGACTGTTTTTCACTAGTTTTGCATTTGGCTAGGGTCAGTGTCACTACTGGTAGCATGAGGCGATAACTGGATCCTATTGAGGTTGAACAGGCAGTCCAAATCCTCCAGGATGATACATCAATATGTGCCATTACCAGAAGGTTTGCTGTGTCTCCCAGCACAGTCTCAAGAGGATGGAGGAGAATCTAGGAGACAGGCAGTTACTCTAGGAGAGCTGGACAGGGCCGTAGAAGGTCCTTAACCCATCAGCAGGACCAATATCTGCTGCTTTGTGTGAGAAACAGGATGAGCACTGCCAGAGCCCTACAAAATGACCTCCAGCAGGCCACTGGTGTGAATGTCTTTGACCAAACAATCAGAAACAGACTTCATGAGGGTTGCCAGAGGGCCCGACGTCCACTAGGGGGGGCCTGTGCTCACTGCCTGGCACCGTGGAGCTCGATTGGCATTTGCCATTAAACACCTGAATTAGCAGTTCCACCACTGGCGCCCTGTACTTTTTACAGAAGAGAGCAGGTTCACCCTGAGCACATGTGACAGACATGAAAGCCATGGAGATCATTACGCTGCCTATAACATTGTTCAGCATGACCGGTTTGGTGGTAGTCCATCTGATGACACCAGGTTGCACCTCAGTCTGTTTAGGAGGTCAGTGATGCCCTGGTCCAGATCTGGGAGGAAATACCCCAGGACACCATCTGTTATCTCATTATGAGCATGCCCCGATGTTGTTAGGCATGCCTACAAGCACGTGGGGGGCCATACAAACTACTGAGTACCATTTTGAGTTGCTGCAATGAAAGTCAGCAAAATGGACTAGCCTGCTGCTGCATTATTTTTTTCTTTGATTTTCGGGGTGTCTTTGAATTAAGTCCTCTGTAGGTTGATCATTTTCATTTCCATTTCCATCAAACAATGTGGCATCCTTTTATTGCTAACACATTGCACAGTCAATACAGTATAGATATCCAGCATGATCTTTTTCCCCATTGAGATCAGATGTGTTTTTAAAGTGATCCTTTAATTTTTTTGAACAGTGCGTATGTATATATATATATATATATATATATATATATATATATATATATATAAAAATATGTGTATGTATATATATATATATATATATATATATATATATATACATACACACACATATATATATATATATATATATATATATATATATATATATATAGTTTGAAAACATACATATGCATAATAGAATAAAGGAACTAAGAACAAAAATGAAGGCTTAGGCTATAAATATTGAAATATGTTGTGTTCATCACAGATATTCCCTGTCCATGGTACTGAATCATCTAAAACTCCAGTTGTCACATGAATGATATTTAAATTCCTTCAGTATAAGACTTGTCATAGACTTGACTTTACAAAGACTAGCTTTACATTTAACATTTGACTGATGTACAGTTAGAAAATTTAATTCGTATGGGCACAGTACAAAGTATGTGTGGTGGACACGGCATCAGACCCTTGCCACTTTCACCAACATGTGACGAATGGCTTGTCAAACTCACACTGTCACTGATATATAATGAAAGCACTCTCAGCCTTACCCTGCACAAAGATGTTCCAGCTGGTAGGACCACAATCTAACTGCCAGCCAACTGAGAGCGGTTGTCGCTTGGTATTGTTAACTACGCAATTAACCGTTTGTACCCAAACAATCACTGCCACCAATGTTTCAATTATAAAATACCAAACATTCATTCTAACAATTAGCAATAAAAATTATGACTTAAAATAAACGTCTGTAACATACACTGTCACCACAGACAGGTATATCCAGAGATTTACCATATAGTAGCATTCTTCTAAGAGACAATATTAACAAATTTGGAAACATTTTTTAATAAAAAAAAAGGTTAAGCAAACGGAAAAAAAGGTATTACAAAGGAAAAAGAAACAGTAATACAACAAAGAAATTAAAAGAGCTTAGGAATTAAAATACTTAACAAAGTCCAATACTGCTGGATTGAAAAAGTACAATCAATGAGCAAAATGGATCAGTTAAAGTTATCTTAAAAAAAAAAAAAAAAAAAAAATGGATCAGTTGCTCTCACAAGTCTTTGCTGATGTTCCTTCTTTAATGGTAAAAGAAGACCTCCAGACTCCAGGTGCAGCCCCTCTTTTCTGGTCCTTGAGGAGGGGGTGGACAGAAATGGTCGCCGTATTTTATACCGGTATTAATATCTTGGAATACACACAGATTGCATTCTGGTAACTTGTATATTATTTTCCAGCATGGAATTTCCATTGCAGAGCTTCTAAACATGTTATCCCTCAGATAGGTCTGACACCCAGGTAGTGGGAGACAGCTATCTTGCCTTTTGTAAACAATAGCCTAGTCATGTGTGATCTTGATCTATACCAGGGGTCTTGAAACTATGGCCCTCCAGTTGTTCAGGAACTACAATTCCCATCATGCCTAGTCATGTCTGTGAATGTCAGAGTTTTACAATGCCTCATGGGATGTGTAGTTCCGCAACAGCTGGAGGGCCGTCGTTTGAGGATCCCTGATCTATACGGTATTTTCTGCCACATTCTAATATATATATTAATAGTGATGTAGCTTTATCATGTCTGATTTCATGAATCATGGGATTTTGAAACTGCGAATTGGAGAAGGGAAATTTTGCTGGTCAAATAAAATACCTGTCAGCAAAGATCAGGCTTAAACGCCTTTACGATATCAATTACCCTAGGTAATACATTTTATTGCCTGCCATGTAGTCCTAATAGGTTTATTTTACCTTGTAGACCATGCGTGACCAAACTGAATGATTTTTTTTACAGTTTTACAATGGGTCAGTCTCAATTCCCTCAGAGGAAAGTGATAACCTTGCTGATTGCTAAATGCTGATTGTTGGCACACATGGGGATGATAAGCAAACTAAACATACTGCAATTTTCTATCCACACCTCATGTTAAGGCATCAATTATGGCTTTAGAAAATCCCCGTTTGTGTAGTGCACTCAGAGAATCACTGGTGAGCATTGCTTTTTAGAAATCTCATCAATAAACAACCCAAATTTTTCTCATCATTCCGATTTATGAATAAAAATAAAGACTTAACCCCTTCCTGCTCAGTCTATTGTCAGTTAATGGCTGGGTGGTACATTCATCGAGCAGGATGAATGGTGCGATCTGTCACTGGCTATGTCCATCAGACACAGACTGACTGATCAGTGTACCAGCTCACTGCTGGTACCATGTGATCGCTGTGACCACATCAGATCACATGACAATTGTAAACAATGGATGGCTTCCTTTCATGCTATCCACTGTGTACAATTGTGTTGCTAGCTGTGATTGGTCATACTGATCAGATTTAGATGTGACCAATCACAGCTAATCAAAACAAAACACACTAAATGAATCAGTTTCATTCAGTAAAAATGGTTGCTTTCCCTGATTTACCAGTGAAAATCATAATGTGTAAAAAGGAAAAAAAAAATCCCGATCACTTCCTCAGTGTAGTACAGTATTACTATGGTAACAATGTATTGCTCTGGTCACTGTGTGTGAAAAAAACAAAAGCAGTAAAAAAAAAAATTAATTTGAAAAACAAAAATATTACTTTTTTTCTTTTTTTTAACTTAAAAAAACTCACCATGTCGCTTGATAAATACCTTGGATATTCTAAATTCCAAAAATCGGTAAATTGGGGGATATTTGTACTGTCCTGATGTTTTCAGGCCTCAAGAAATTAGATAGGCTATCAGTACATCAGGACAGATTGATTTTCAGATATATACCCTCAGTTTGTGGACTTTAAAACTTTACTACAGACTAAATAATATACTGATCGGCGGGGAAGCCGTGACACACATCAGTCACCCTGATGCAGTAATAAAGGTACCTGTGGGAACTCATCCTCTCTTTGCTATTGGTGGCTTGTGAGTGGATTTGTGGAGTAGATCCCCAATATAGAAGCAGACACCCGGGGAACTTGTTTCTGTGACATTTCACTGGTAGCAATAATGGGTATTTTTCAGACCTGATTTTTTTCCCTCCTGTGGCCAGCACATGAAAGCCTTGCCCTATAACCTACTGGCGGATTTCTGTCTGAATTTGTTTGATTGGTGTTTAGCTGACTCTACCCTACAAACAAGTGGAAATCTGAATGATCAATCTGTGTCCTAATGCACAGTGGCGTGATAATACAATATCCCCTGAAGAAGCCAACATGGCGGGATTGTCACCCTAGAAGTTTCATTAACTTTGGACCATGTTGACCATTCTCTAGAACACCATGATGGAGTGATTTTAATATTGATGTCTTTATATGTCTTAACCTAAAATAATTTTTAATGAATTGAATAAAGTATGTATAATTTTTAAACCAATCTCCAGTTATTGGTACCTAAAAAATCCCAGCTCCCACAGGAGCATCTCTTTCTGTGTCCTATTATTTTACAAAGGGATGCCGTGCCAGTGAGTTTACCGCTGAAAACATCCTATTTGAAAATAATATACTTTGAGTTATTTTCGCCCCAAAAAATGCAGTAGAATACATTTTGGCCTAAATGTATGAAGAACGAATATTCATTTGCAAAGTTTTATAACAGAAACGAAGAAAAACACATTTTTTTTTCAAACATTTAAGTCTTTTTTTGTTTATATAGGAAAACGTAAAAAAACCCAATGGCGATTAAATACCACCAAAAGAAAACTCTATTTGAGTGAAAAAAAAGATAAAAATCTCATATGGGTACAGTGTTGCAATTGTCATTCAAAGTGTGATAGCGCTGAAAGCTGAAAATTGGCCTGGACAGGATAGGGGGGAAAAAGTGCCTGGTAATGAAGTGGTAATGTAGTATTTACTGTAAAAACAAAAATGTAATATATTGTAGTTTACCAATTCTGAAATATGGTGGCTGCTTGTTTTCTTTTGTTAGGCTTGTTTTTCTTTGGTAACTCTTATTATCAACTTCTTTTAACAGATCAAGCTGGTATGGTCGCAGGGATAGATGTGTGTATAGCAGCCATTTTGTTCAGGTCACAAGTCTCCCATGCCATCTTGTCTTAAGAAAAAACAGGCGCAGTGACCTCCCCCCTCCCTCCTCCTCCAGTTTACACAATCCACAACATCTTACTTTCACGCCTGACACCTCTTATAAGTCTGTTGATAAGATTGGTAGAATGAAACCCATATACACATCTCAGGGCCCATAAAACTGTCTGACTTGCCTGCTTGAGTGACTAGAGAGTTAACAGATACTTGGTCATAAACACCTTAGCTGAAGTGGTAATCCACATTGCTGTCTCTTTACTCTGGGTAGAATCTACAGTATAATCCCAGTTTATTTCATAATAACAGCACAGCTTAAATATAGACATATTTACCCCCTCAGTAAATATGTAGAGTCTTAAGTCCAAACACCCATAATAATGTGAGGAACCATTGGAACACCTTATCTCTCCTATGTAAAGTAGACATCGGAGGCCTTTCATATTTAGATACATTTCTAAGCTTATTTCGATAGCATGCAGGTTAGCAGACTGTAACCTGTAGGTATTCAGAGAAAATAATACGTCTAGAAAACTGTGCCTGGGATACAGTCATAAACACAGTGACATGCCAGAGCTACTCCTCAGCTGCTTTATTGGTAAGATGGTTTTTGTCAACACCCCCCCTTGTTGCCAAAGAAAAGTGGACTTATAACACATTGGGGGAGCTCTCGTTAATAGAGTTGAGCGGACACCTGGATGTCCGTGTTCGGCGGGTTCGGCCGAACTTTAAAAAAAAGTCCGGGTCCGTGTCCCGGACTTTTGCCGAACTTTTCCCGGACACCGAACCCCATTGAAGTCAATGGGGACCCGAACTTTCAGGCACTAAAATGGCTCTAAAACACCAATGGAAAGGGCTAGACTGCTGAAAATGGCAGCAAAACGTAGTTAAGAGCATGGCAAGTGCTCTGCAAACAAATGTGGATAGGGAAATAACTTAAAACACGAAAAAAAAACAGAAAAATAAAACAATGTTCTTCATCTCTGAAGGACGAGGCCCATATGGAGTAGGAGGGAGGTTGAGGTGGTGGTGGATGTGGCGGTGTCATAGGCGTGCGCACAGGGTGTGCTGGATGTGCCTGGGCACACCCTAATCACCTAGGGCACATAGCATTATCGCTCTGTTTGCCAGTGAGGAGATGGGAAAGATCTCCCTCGGACCTGCTCTGCTCTATTTCACTTTGCCAGCAGGGAGAGTAATGTATCGGGGCCATGTACATGTAGGCAAACATATGCATGTGTATTTAAACTTTGGGGTGCACACTCTAATGCAATAGGCTGCGCACACCTATGGGCGGTGTAGGTGGAAGCGGCGGTGGAGGAGGACCAGGGCCGGATTAAGAGCATCATGGGCTTGGTGCTGAGGATTTTGAAGGGCCTTAAGGGCCGTGCCTTGGCATGCACCCAGAGGAGGAAGGGTGCAGCCATGCATGCCTAATTCCACATGGGATGCTGTCTCTGAAGCCCATAAACACATCCATGCATCGGCAACTGTCCCTCCTTGTCCGGCCTTCGTGCTGTGTGGGGAGGTTCTGAGGGAGCTGCCTGGGGAAGCGAGCATAGAAGCCAGACTTCTGTGTTTACAAGTGACAGAAGAGCGGTAAAAGTGAATATGGCCAACCTGGGGCCTATATAAAGGTAGGGGCCTGGAGCTGCAGCTCCAATAGCCCCTACGTTAATCTGGCCTGAGGAGGACGAGGTAGCCAACACTGCTTCTTTTCACAAATTTTAAATGAGGGTACACCCCAAAAGAGTGAGAAAGAGCAAAAATGGAACAATGGCTGGGTAAGGTCGGTATCCATCGCTATTCTGCACAAGGTACGGAAAAGTCCCGTGGGATCCATGCCTGGTTCATTTTAATGAACGTGAGCTTGTCCACATTGTCTCTGGACAGGCGGCTGCGCTTGTCTGTGATAACGCCCCCAGCCGTGCTAAATACCCGTTCAGATAATACACTGGCTGCAGGGCACGCCAGCACCTCCAAGGCGTAAAGGGCAAGCTCAGGCCATGTGCCCAACTTGGAGACCCAGAAGTTGAAGGGGGCAGACCCCTCATTTAGTACGTCTAGGCGTGTGCACACATACTGCTCCACCATGTTGGTGAAATGCTGCCTCCTGCTAAGACGTTCCATATGAGCTGCTGGTGCTGCTGTTTGTTGTGGCGTGCTGACAAAGCTTTTCCACATTTCGGCCATGCTAACCCTGCCTTCTGAGGTGCTGGCGGTGCCCTGGTTGCATTGGCGACCTCTTCCTCCTCCTCCTCCTCTGCCTTGTGCTTCCACTGTGGCCCCGCTGTCAGGTGGGAACGCCAGCAGAATGGCGTCTACCAGCGTGAGCTTGTACTCGCGCATCTTGCGATCGCGCTCCAGTGAGTGAATTAAGGACGGTATGTTGTCCTTGTAATGGGGATCCAGCAGCGTGGCCACCCAGTAATCAGCACAAGTTAGAATGTGGGCAACTCGGCGGTCGTTGTGGAGACACTGCAGCATGTAATCGCTCATGTGTGCCAGGCTGCCCAGAGGCAACGAAAGGCTGTCCTCTGTGGGAGGTGTATCGTCCGTGTCCTCTGTATCCCCCCAGCCACGCACCAGTGATGGCCATGAGCTGGCCTGGGTGCCACCCTGCTGTGAACATGCTTCCATCTCCTCCTCCAGCTCCTCCTCCTCATCCTCCTCATCCTCCAGAACTGTGCCCCTGCTGGACAATTGTGTCCCTGGCGTTTGTGTGTGCAGGAACCCACCCTCGGAGCCCCTTGCGAATGACTGCCCTGAAAGCCTTGGAAATGTTACCTCTTCATCCTCCTCCTCCTCCTCATCTTGTGCCACATCCTCTTCCATCATCGCCCGAATTGATTTTTCAAGGAGGCATAGAAGTGGGATAGTTAAGCTGAGAACGGCGTCATCGGCACTGGCCATGTTGGTGGAGTACTCAAAACAGCGCAACAAGGCACACAGGTCTGGCATGGAGGCCCAGTTATTGGTGGTGAAGTGGTGCTGTTCCGCAGAGCGACTCACGCGTGCGTGCTGCAGCTGAAACTCCACTATGGCCTACTGCTGCTCGCACAGTCTTTGCAGCATGTGCAAGGTGGAGTTCCACCTTGTGGGCACGTCACATATGAGGCGGTGAGCGGGAAGGCCGAAGTTACGCTGCAGCGCTGACAGGCGAGCAGCAGCAGGGTGAGAACGCCGAAAGTGCGCACAGACGGCCCGCACTTTCTGCAGCAGCTCTGACATATCGGGGTAGTTTTTAAGGAACCTCTGCACCACCAAATTCAGCACATGCGCCAGGCAAGGGATGTGCGTCAAACCGGCTGGGCCCTGAGCTGCTATGAGATTTCTCCCGTTATCGCACACCACCAGGCCGGGCTTGAGGCTCGCTGGCAGCAACCACTCATTTGTCTGCTGTTCCATGCTCCTCCACAACTCCTGTGCGGTGTGTGGTTTGTCCCCCAAACAGGCAAGTTTTAAAACTGCCTGCTGTCGTTTACCCCTGGCCGTGCTGAAGTTGGTGGTGAAGGTGTTACGCTGTCCGGATGAGGAGGTGGTAGAGGATGAGGAAGCGGAGTAGGAGGAGTTAGGAACAGGAGGCAAACTGAAGCGCCCTGCAATCCTCGGTGGTGGAAGGACATGCGCCAAATTGCTATCCGCCTCAGGCCCATCCGCCACTGCATTTACCCAGTGTGCCGTTAGGGAGATATAACGCCCCTGACCGTGCTTACTGGTCCACGTATCGGTAGTTAGGTGGACCTTGCCAGAGATGGCGTTACGCAGTGCACACCTGATTTTTTCCCCCACTTGGTTGTGCAGGGAAGGGATGGCTTGCCTGGAAAAGTAGTGGCGGCTGGGCACGACGTACTGTGGGACAGCCACCGACATAAGGTTTTTAAAACTGTGCGTCTCCACCAGACGGAATGACAGCATTTCAAAGGCCAATAATTTTGAAATGCTGGCATTCAGGGCCAGGGATCGTGGGTGGGTAGGGGGGTACTTCCTCTTCCTCTCAAGTGTTTGGGAGATGGAAAGCTGAACGCTTCCACGGGACATTGTGGAGATGGTTGGTGACCCAGGTGGTGGTGTTGCTGATAGATCCTCTGTTTGCAGGGTGGCAGGTGCCGGTATCACTACAGATGTGGCTGGAGCGGCCGAGACTGCAGCAGAAGAGGAAGCAGGATGAGCCAGAGACGTTTCTTGGTTTTGAAGGTGTCTACTCCACTGCAGCTCGTGCTTTGCACTTAGATGCCTGATCATGCAGGTTGTGCTCAGGTTGAGAAGGTTTATGCCTCGCTTCAGGCTCTGATTGCACAGGGTGCAAACCACTCGTGTCCTGTCATCAGCACATTTTCTAAAGAACTTCCACGCTAGAGAACTTCTTTGAGCTGACTTTGGTGCGCTCGTTCCCTTGCTGCATTGGGCAGTAGCGGGCGTAGTGTCTAGGGCACGGCCGCTCCGCTTCTGCACCCTGCTCCCTCTTCTGCTGTGCTGGTGGCTCTGTGCGACCACCGCCTCTTCCTCCAAACTACTCAGGTCACCTGCATGACGTTCATTCCATGTGGGGTCGAGGACCTCATCGTCCTCCACATCATCTTCCACCCAGTCTTCACCCCTGCCCTCCTTGTCGGTCTCCACAATGCTGAACACCGCAGCAGTTGGCACCTGCGTTTCGTCATCATCGGAGACGTGCTGCGATGGTCCTTGCATGTACTCATCTTGAGAAATAAGTGGTTGGGCATCGCTGCACTCAATCTCTTCAACTTCTGGGGCAGGGCTAGGTGGATGGCCCTGGGAAACCCTGCTGACAGAGTTCTCAAAAAGAACAAGAGACTGCTGTATGGATTGGGGCTCAGACTGCTTGCCTGATTTCCAAGGGGGTGAGGTGAAAGACGGTTGGACATTGGCTGCAGGTGCCAACTCTGACCTTTCTGCAGTAGACTGGGTGGGAGACAATGTGAAGGAACTGGAGGCACTGTCAGCAACCCAATCTACTATCGCCTGTACTTCTTCAGGCCTCATCACGTCTAGAGGCGCATTATGCCCTACCAAATACTGCTGCAGGTTCTGTTGCCTACACACACTTGTGGAAGGTGTTTCACTTGTGCGTGTAGCTGGCACAGATCGACCACGTCCTCTCCTTGCAACAGGAGCTCTACCAGCAGCACCACGACCCAGGCCACGGCCCCTATTTGACGGTCTCCTCATATTTCTGTAATTTATGATCTTGCCCTAGAAAGGTGTTTATTGAATAGCGGAACAAAACAACAACAGTATCGCACGGGTGTATCTGACAGTCAAATATGCAAACTATGCCGCAATTTAATGTTTTTTACCCCAAAAGGGTGTATATTGAATAGCGGAATAGGAAAAAGGATAAAAAAACGGTGTATCTCACACGTACAAACACAGACTAGGCCCCGATTAAAATTTTTTGTACCCTAAAGGGAGGATGAGGAAGAGGAGTAGGAGGAGTTGGGAACAGGAGGCAAACTAAAGTGCCCCGGAATCCTTGGCAGTGGAAGGAGATGCGCCAAACAAATTTAAAAGGTGTATCTCACACGTACCGATACAGACTATGCCGTAATTTAATTTTCTTACACTCCAAAAGGGTGTATATTGAATAGCGGAATAGGAAAAATGTTATAATACGGTGTATCTCACACGTACAAACACAAACTAGGCCCTGATTTCAATTTTTTGTACCCTAAAGGCAGGATGAGGAAGAGGAGTAGGAGGAGTTGGGAACAGGGGGCAAACTGAAGCGCCCTGCAATCCTCGGCGGTAGAAGGAGATGCGCCAAACAAATTTAAAAAGGTGTATCTCACATGTACCGATACAGACTATCCCACAATTTAATTTTTTACACTCAAACAGGGTGTATATTGAATAGCGGAATAGGACAAATTTTACAAAACGGTGTATCTCACACGTACAAATACAATCTAGGCCTAAAGGCAGGATGAGGAGTAGGAGGAGTTCGGAACAGGCAGGAGGCAGACTGAAGCACCCTCAAATCCTCGGCAGTATGAGATGCGCCCCAAAAATTGGAAAGGTGTATCTCACACGTACCGACACAGACTATCCCGCAATTTAATTGTTTATACCCAAAGGTTTTGATTAAATAGCGGAATAGAAAATATGATCAAAAAAAGTGTATGTATCTCACACGTACAGAAGCACACTAGGCCCCAATTACTATTGTTTGTACCCCTAAAGGCAGGATGAGGAGTAGGAGGAGTTTGGAACAGGCAGCACCCTCAAATCTTCAGAAGTATGAGATGAACCCCAAAAACTTGGAAAGGTGGATCTCACACGTACCAACACAAACTATCCCGCAATTTAATTGATCCCCAAAGGTTTTTATTGAATAGCAGAATAGGAAATATGATCAAAAAAAAGTGTATGTATCTCACACATACAAAACCACACTAGGCCCCAATTACTATTATTTGTACCCCTAAAAGGCTGAATGAGGAGTAGGAGGAGTATGGAACAGGCAGCACCCTCAAATCTTCAGAAGTATGAGATGAACCCCAAAAACTTGGAAAGGTGGATCTCACAAGTACCAACACAAACTATCCCGCAATTTAATTGATCCCCAAAGGTTTTTATTGAATAGCGGAATAGGAAATATGATCAAAAAAAGTGTATGTATCTCACACGTACAGAAGCACACTAGGCCCCAATTACTATTGTTTGTACCCCTAAAAGGCTGAATGAGGAGTAGGAGGAGTATGGAACAGGCAGCACCCTCAAATCTTCAGAAGTATGAGATGAACCCCAAAAACTTGGAAAGGTGGATCTCACACGTACCAACACAGACTATCCCGCAATTTAATTGATCCCCAAAGGTTTTTATTGAATAGCGGAATAGGAAATATGATCAAAAAAAGTGTATGTATCTCACACGTACAAAACCACACTAGGCCCCAATTACTATTGTTTGTACCCCTAAAAGGCTGAATGAGGAGTAGGAGGAGTATGAAACAGGCAGCACCCTCAAATCTTCAGAAGTATGAGATGAACCCCAACAACTTGGAAAGGTGGATCTCACACGTACCAACACAGGCTATCCCGCAATTTAATTGATCCCCAAAGGTTTTTATTGAATAGCGGAATAGGAAATATGATCAAAAAAAGTGTATGTATCTCACACGTACAGAAGCACACTAGGCCCCAATTACTATTGTTTGTACCCCTAAAGGCAGGATGAGGAGTAGGAGGAGTATGGAACAGGCAGCACCCTCAAATCTTCAGAAGTATGAGATGAACCCCAAAAACTTGGAAAGGTGGATCTCACACATACCAACACAGACTATCCCGCAATTTAATTGATCCCCAAAGGTTTTTATTGAATAGCGGAATAGGAAATATGATCAAAAAAAGTGTATGTATCTCACACGTACAAAACCACACTAGGCCCCAATTACTATTGTTTGTACCCCTAAAAGGCTGAATGAGGAGTAGGAGGAGTATGGAACAGGCAGCCCCCTCTAATCTTCAGAAGTATGAGATGAACCCCAAAAACTTGGAAAGGTGGATCTCACACGTACCAACACAGACTATCCCGCAATTTAATTGATCCCCAAAGGTTTTTATTGAATAGCGGAATAGGAAATATGATCAAAAAAAGTGTATGTATCTCACACGTACAAAACCACACTAGGCCCCAATTACTATTGTTTGTACCCCTAAAAGGCTGAATGAGGAGTAGGAGGAGTATGGAACAGGCAGCACCCTCAAATCTTCAGAAGTATGAGATGAACCCCAAAAACTTGGAAAGGTGGATCTCACACGTACCAACACAGACTATCCCGCAATTTAATTGATCCCCAAAGGTTTTTATCGAATAGCGGAATAGGAAATATGATCAAAAAAAAGTGTATGTATCTCATACGTACAGAAGTACACTAGGCCCCAATTACTATTGTTTGTACCCCTAAAAGGCTGGATGAGGAGTAGGAGGAGTATGGAACAGGCAGCACCCTCAAATCTTCAGAAGTATGAGATGAACCCCAAAAATCCCAAATATCATTCAGCTCTGCTGCAGGCCACAATTTAATTTTTTTTAACCCAAGGCTGTATATTGAATAGTGGAATAGAAAAAGAGTGTATGATTTTTGAAACCACTCAATATTAGCACGTGAACTGAACACAGCAGTGTATGATCAGTCACTCAGCACAGCACAGCTGAAGGAAAAATGCTGCACACAGTGCCTGATAGAAAAATACTTTTCTCCCTCCTCCTCAGTGGGCAAAAAAGATTGTGTTCACTGCACCCCAAAAAGATTGTGTTCACTGCACCCCAAAAAGATTGTGTTCACTGCAACCCACACACAGCAAAATGGATGTGGACTACTGACACCTGCCTATCTCCTATCCCACACCACACAGCAATATCGATTGTAGTTTGTAGAACACACTGTCTGACCCTAAAAATCAGCAGACTCTGTCCCTAAAAGGATTGATAAGATCGTAGATCGGTCACTGCAAACCCCACCCCACACAGCAATATCGATTGTAGTTTGTAGAACACACTGACCCTAAAAATCAGCAGACTCTCTCCCTAAAATGCCTACAACTCGCCCTGCCTAACACACTCCGACCTGTCCCTCAATTCTATCCGGACACAAATGTTTTTTTTTTCCTGTCTGTCCCTAATCAGCAGCCAGCACCCCAAAAAGATTGTGTTCACTGTACCCCAAAAAGATTGTGTTCACTGCACCCCAAAAAGATTGTGTTCACTGCAGCCCACACACAGCAAAATGGATGTGGACCACTGACACCTGCCTATCTCCTATCCCACACCACACAGCAATATCGATTGTAGTTTGTAGAACGCATTGTCTGACCCTAAAAATCAGCAGACTCTGTCCCTAAAAGGATTGCTAAGATCGTAGATCAGTCACTGCAAACCCCACCCCACACAGCAATATCGATTGTAGTTTGTAGAACGCACTGTCTGACCCTAAAAATCAGCAGACTCTGTCCCTAAAAGGATTGCTAAGATCGTAGATCGGTCACTGCAAACCCCACCCCACACAGCAATATCGATTGTAGTTTTTAGAACACACTGACCCTAAAAATCAGCACACTCTCTCCCTAAACTAAAATGCCTACAACTCGCCCTGCCTAACACACTCCGACCTGTCCCTCAATTCTATCCGGACACAAATGTTTTTTTTTTCCTGTCTGTCCCTAATCAGCAGCCAGCACCCCAAAAAGATTGTGTTCACTGTACCCCAAAAAGATTGTGTTCACTGCACCCCAAAAAGATTGTGTTCACTGCAGCCCACACACAGCAAAATGGATGTGGACCACTGACACCTGCCTATCTCCTATCCCACACCACACAGCAATATCGATTGTAGTTTGTAGAACGCATTGTCTGACCCTAAAAATCAGCAGACTCTGTCCCTAAAAGGATTGCTAAGATCGTAGATCAGTCACTGCAAACCCCACCCCACACAGCAATATCGATTGTAGTTTGTAGAACGCACTGTCTGACCCTAAAAATCAGCAGACTCTGTCCCTAAAAGGATTGCTAAGATCGTAGATCGGTCACTGCAAACCCCACCCCACACAGCAATATCGATTGTAGTTTTTAGAACACACTGACCCTAAAAATCAGCACACTCTCTCCCTAAAATGCCTACAACTCGCCCTGCCTAACACACTCCGACCTGTCCCTCAATTCTATAGGGACACAAATGTTTTTTTTTCCTGTCTGTCCCTAATCAGCAGCCAGCACGTTGATGTGTGCTCTCTCCCTGAACTAAACAGCAGAATGACGCCGCAGCGGCGCTGCCTCGAACCTATAAAGACTTGGTCACATGCTTCAGACGGCCAATCACAGCTACTGATACATTTGTAGGCATGGCTGGGATGGCTTAGGCACACCAGTTAAGTGCTTGTTGATTGGCTGTTGAAAGCCCGCCATGAAAAGCGTGCCAAAGCATGCAAAACCCGGAAATAAAACGACCGAACACGGATTTTTACCCGAATATACAGTAAAGTTTTCGGGTCCGTGTTCGGGTAACCAAAATCCAATTATTCGGTACGAACACGAATAATACAGTCCGTGTTCGCTCAACCCTACTCGTTAACCATCAAACCAAGGAAGACCTGTCAAGTTATGAGAGCCAATATATCACCTTGTTTATTGCCTGAAGTCTGCTGAAGCAAAAACTTGCAAGAATGTTTTCATTTTCAACTCTTTTTTACTTTTTATTTCTCTGTTGCATCAATGTCTCTTTGTTTCTTTGTAATACCCTTTTTCTGTAAATATTTTATTTGGCACCATTTTTTACCTTTACATCATTAAACCATAATTTGAAAACTGTTAATATTGTTAATATTGTCTCTAAGGCTCGGATACAAATGAAAAGAATCTCCGTCTCTCGGAGAGCTCTACTGTAGTGTAAATTTCTTAATACGCCGGTCTGTGGTGACAGTGTGTGTTACAGACGTTTATTCCAAAATCATAATTGTAATTGCTAATCTTGTGAAATTTTATGACATTTCAGTAAAAGTAGTTAGTGGCAGTTTAATTGATTAATTACTTAGTTAACTGTACCCAGTGACAATCGCTCTCAGGCTGCTGGACCCTTGATTGTGGTCCCAGAAAATGGAGAATCTTTGTGCAGGGTGAGGCTGAGAGTGTCGCTGTTGCATATCTGTGACAGCATGGTATGAGATCGACCAATCATTTGTCACGAGTTGGTGAGAAGGGCAGTGGTTTGACATCGCATTCGTCATACATGTCCATCAAAAGTGTTACAGTGTTGAGGTCAAACCATTTACCAAAGATAGGAGCGCTCAGCTTTTATTAAATTACATAAAACCCAAAAGGTAAGAAAAATAAATAAATGTTGCTGTAACTGCCTAACAAGTGTTAGCTGTAGTTTAGCTTTATTTGTTAGTCAAGTTCATCTACATTTTCTTTTGCAAACACTACCTAACACTAATATCTCCCCAGACTGAAAATACTGCTGTTCAAAGGTGTCTTAGTGGAGACATCTTAAGACAGGAAATGTGTAACTGGCTACCTGGCCAGATCACAAGGTGAAAATAACGAGAAAAAAGCCTTTTCTGGGGTTAATACTGCTTTAAGAAAAAAATGATAACTTAAAAGGGACGTAACTGTACGTCGCTTCGCAGGACCACTACAGGGGAAGCCAATCAGCAGGTCTGGCGGCCGCAATTGCCACCGGGCACCTGCAATCGCTCCTCGTGGAGACAGAGCGGTGATCTGCCATTGTAAACACGGAGGCTGCTGTTCTGTCCGTTATGAATGTTCCCCTTATTTAGGAACTCTAAAGGTCTTTGTGTTCATGCAGAAAGCCCACCCCCACAGTTAGAAAGCACCCCCTAGGGACACATTTAACCCTTTGATCGCCCCTGGTGTTAATCCCTTCCCTGCCAGTGTCATTAGTACAGTAACAGTGCCTATTTGTAGCACTGATTTCTGTAGTAATGTCACTGGTCCCCCCAAAAGTGTCAAAAACGTCAGTTAGGTGTCCGATCTGTCCGCCGAAATGTTGCAGTCCCGCTAAAAATCTCTGATCTCCGCCATTAAGAGTAAAAAAAAAAATTAAAATGACACAAATCTTTCCCCTAGTTTGTAGATAACTTTTGCACAAACCAATCAATATACACGTATTGGGATTTTGTTTTATACCAAAAATATGTGGCAGAATAATAATTGGCCTAAAAGATGAAAAATATGGTTGAGTTTCTGCACCTTTTTTCTGAGAAAAAAAGCCCTGCCTATACTGTATAACTTTATTTTGATCTGTTATCTGCATCACTTTTAAATGTTTGAATATGGAAGGTCTGAATCTGATTGGGGGTTGTAATAAACTTCTTGGTAATGTATTTTTACAGCAGGCATTCTGTGTGTAAGGATCAACAAGGAGGGTGTTTCGGGCATGTTTTAAGATCATCAAATTATAGACAACATGATGTGCGGTGAACTGGTTAATGTTCAATACCTGCAATACAAATAACGAGCCACATACTAAAGTAGATCAGCTCCAGCTAAGGTTTGTTGCAATGACAGCACACTGCTTACTCCCAGCCAAGCCATGCCCCAAGCATGTGTTACCCACAACAGGATATATTCATAGGGATGGATATCTGATTGAAAACTCAGCTTTTTTGCCTCTTCCTGTGTTTAGGAAATAGGAAATGGTTACAATTAAACTGCTCAGATGTACATTTTACTTGCATATAAGCATCAGAATAAGAAAAACAACTATAAAAAATTGAACATGGAGTAATTGAACAGTAAAGGCTTGAAATCAGTTTAATCCCGTTTGCTTATGATTTGTGCAATATTTTATAAAAAGTACATTTTCTGTACCCATGGTATATAATATTATATAATGATATTATATAATCCCTCATAATGGCACACGGACAAATTTGGAACTTTAGCAATGATATAGGAATGGCCTAGGACTTTGTTGTCATGATGATATTCCTTATTAATGATTAAATTATAATAACACATAACTGACTGTTGTTAATTAGGAAAATTGTGACAATCTGACATGAATGAAGGACATACAGACTATTTCATAGCTATACTACTCTGTAATCCTGACATGCTGCTTTTGTCATGTGCTTGTTGATCATATGGACTGCCTTATCATGAGGTTTCTCCCTCTTTTCTTAGAGAGCTGTAATGGGTGCAATAAGACATCCATGACAATATACATCTAAAAGGTCAGTGTAGAAAATGCATTCCTACCTACATAACTCCAATACATGAGTGGTAGCAGGTAGCAAATGTGTTAAATGTACACTTTAATCTTTATTTCATTTCCAGTTTTCAGAAGGAACCTTGTCTTTATTTACTTCTTAGGAAAAACAATATAATGGCTGAACTTAACAGGAAACAATAACCAGTTATAATCATATGCTAATTGTTCCCCTTAGTCATAAAAACAATAGTTTAGTTGCAAATTTTTTGGTGAGAGACACTTTATTGTTCTTTTATATCCACATAAGCAGAACTTCTACAATTGCAATAATTTTCTTGAAAGTGTTGAAGTTTGTGGCTGTTCTATCTTCTACTAGAACCACATATTATAGCCATGTTTTTAAAGGCATTCTTACTTTTACGAATATACTTGCTAGCTTGCATCTTAGAAAAACTTTGCAAATTATTCTCTTTTATAGCATTTCATCCTCCAATTTATCTGCCACTGTTGTAATATTCGCCAGCCAACTTACTATTTATAATTGTCTACTCCTGCTTTTAAAACACTGACTCCCATTTTCCACCTCTTCTCTCCACATTGTCTCCTGATGAGATACACCAAAGGGACCTGTTGGTTTAGCCACCCACTACTACATCTGCGTGATTCTGATAACAGTCTTCACAATTAAAATGAGGCCTACACTGAAGCACAACTGAATTGCCTATTGTGAAATATGCATTGTGTACATCCATTAACATATTGCATTTTCTACAATGATGAGATGTATTTTCTACAAGGACCAGATTGCCTAAAACCACAGGTGAACATTTTCTAAAGTGCTCCATGATGTAATGCCCAATTAAAGCACAATCGACATGTGTACAACACTTTACTTTTTATCATTTAGAATTAGAAGAACAATATATCATTTAACAAATCCTATAATTTTATTCTGACTTACCTGACCACTCCTCGTTATGCCACTTTTATGCAGTAGCTTTGGCTTTTAATACACAGTCCCGGTGAATTGTCAATTTACACCGAGTGAGAGACGTTGTTGCCAGTGGCTTATTTTACCATAATTTATCCTGTTTTGCCAAATTAGTGAAGGATTAGAAGTCATAGAAGTGTCTTTGGATTTACTGTATTGCTTTCTTATAATTATGAATGCTTTTAGATGGAGGTTTTTGTGCTACAAACAGCAGGGATCCTTTAGGTACAAAACCCACTGCTGGTAAATGGCGTGACAGCTGGCCACACTAGCAGGTGTATTTGTTTAAAACCTGTCAAAGCTGGATGAATGCTATTGATGCATTCACTGGCTCAATGAAGCAGCCTGCAGTTAGGCGTGGGGCTTCCCTGAAAAGGGTCAGACTCTTTCAAGAGTCTTTTATATTATTTATTTGGAATAAAACCAAACTGGAGTCTGAAAATAGAATGTTATTAGGAGCTACTTTCCATAACAGTACATCATTAAATACACTTTTCTCTTGGAGTTACACTGGGTGAAGGGGAATTCCACAACAGTATGCTTTTCACGTTCTCCATTTACTAACACGTTTTCAGTTCCTGTACTTTTCACAATTAATGTCTTCATTGATTAATATACTTGCTTTAGTTAAATTTACACTTATTAGGTGTAAATGCTTTCTTTACCAAACTGTCTAAAATGAGAACTATTTGTGCTGCTCTTGACAATAAAGGTCTACTATTCAACTGTTATTTTTTAGTAAGGGTTTGAACTATTTGGACTTGGGACAAACCAGGCAGTTTGCCATATATATTTTGGTAACTTTCCTGTTGTACTGCAGTAATGAAATAATTGTACATTGGTAAAAATCTATCCAGAACCTAATTCAGTTAGTTTAAAAGCAAATTCATAGAAAGAATCAGCAATTATTTTTTTCTATGCCCCATCTTACCTATTATTAATATTATACAGGATATATAGGGCCAACAGTTTGCACAGCGCTTTACAATACAAGGGAAGACAATACAGTTACAATACAATTCAATAGGGGAGGAATTAGAGGGCCCTGCTCGTTAGAGCTTACAATCTAGAAGCTATAAAACAATTTAGCTGTATTTGCCTCTCTCTCTTCCTTTGGTAACTTTCCTGTTGTACTGCAGTAATGAAATAATTCTACATTGGTAAAAACCTATCCAGAACCTAATTCAGTTTGTTTAAAAGCAAATTAATAGAGAGAATCGGCAATTATTTTTTTTCCATGCCCCATCTTACCTATTATTATTATTATACAGGATTTATTTGCACCAACAGTTTGCACAGCGCTTTACAATATGAGGGAAGACAATACAGTTACAATACAATTCAATACATGAGGGACTAGAGGGCCCTGCTCCTTAGAGCTTACAATCTAGAAGCTATAAAGCAATTAAGCCATATTTGCCTCTCTCTCTTTCCTTGTCTATATATTGTTATATAAACTCTAGAAGTACTTGTACCTAATAGTGATATTAAGGGGTAATTCTTTTTTTTATAACAAACATGTCATACGTACCTGCTCTGTGTAATGGTTTTGCACAGAGTAGCCCCAATTATCCCTTTTCTATGTCTCCCACTTGCTCCTCCCCTCTTCGAGTACCCTTGCTACAAGGGGTACTCGTGCAGGCTTGAATACAAGAAAAAATAATCAGCTCAAACCAAAATTAAACAGAAAGACAATCTCGTGCACAAGGCTGCAAACAATCAGTGCCAAACACAAAAACACCTGTGAAATCTGAAAATAATAATATTGCTGCGCCAAGTGAACATCAATCAATGAAGATAAAAATTGTTCAGTGTTCAAAATAATACCACAATTCAATCCATGTAATAAATATCGAGTGAAAAATAATCAAGTGATATAAATCAATACAAATTGTCCCAATCAGGTGATATATAAATCAATATAAGTAAATAGTCCCCAATCACAAATGAAAAATAGTGTCAAAAATCGTGACTAAAATCTTCATCCATAAACGTGATTAAAAGTGCTGCATGCTTCCAGTGGCGTACCAATGGGGGGGGCGGCCCGCCCCGGGTGCCACTCACTGGGGGGTGTCAGCCGGTGTGTTCAGACAGATCCCGCAGTGTGAAGGCAGCTGCAGTGGCAGCTCCTTCAGTCCGTGCGGAGCCGCGGGGGGAATAAGGGGGCGGAGCCGCGGCGGGAATAAGGGGGCGGAGCCTCGGCGGGAAGAAGGGGCGGAGCCTCGGCTGGAAGAAGGTGAGTGCCCATTGCAATTTGCAAAAGTGTGTGCTGGATAGGGGGATGGGGCTGCTGCATATAGAGGAATTCATTGTTCTCTATTCTTCCTGCAGCTTCCTGCTGAATAACCGATTCTCCTCTCCCTCCTGCAGGAAGAATAGGGAAAGATCAATTCATCTATATGCAGCTGCCCCATCCCCCTCCTATACAACTTCTTTTGCTGGCCCCCCAAAGTTCTTAACCTCCTCCAGTGCTCCTAATCCCTCCCTCAGTGCTTTTAGCCCCACCCCCACTGCACTAGACCCCCCTGTTCTTTAGCCCCCCCCATGCTCTTCAGCTCCCCACAGTGCTTTCTCCCTCCCCCCAAGTGCTCCCTGTCCCCCCCCAGTGCTCTCCACCCCCCTGGTTTTCCCTGCCCGCCCCCAAGTGCTCCCTGTCCCCCACCCAGTGCTCCCTGTCCCCCCCTGTGCTCTCCACCCCCTGGTTTTCCCTGCCCGCCCCCCAAGTGCTCCCTGTCCCCCCCCAGTGCTCTCCACCCCCTGGATTTCCTTGCCCGCCCCCCAAGTGCTCCCTGTCCGCCCCCCAGTGCTCTCCACCCCCCTGGTTTTCCCTGCCTGCCCCCCAAGTGCTCCCTGCCCCCCCAGTGCTCTCCACCCCCCTGGTTTTCCCTGCCCGCCCCCCAAGTGCTCCCTGTCCCCCCCAGTGCTCTCCAACCCCCTGATTTTCCCTGCCCACCCCCCAAGTGCTCCCTGTCCCCCCCAGTGCTCTCCACCCCCCTGATTTTCCCTGCCCACCCCCCTAAGTGCTCCCTGTCCCCCCCAGTGCTCTTCACCCCCCTGATTTTCCCTGCTTGCTCCCCATGTACTCCCTGTCCCCCCCCAGTGCTCTCCACCCCCCGATTTTCCTTGCCCACCCCCCTAAGTGCTCCCTGTCCCCCCCAGTGCTCTCCACCCCCCTGGTTTTCCCTGCTCGCCCCCCAAGTGCTCCCTGTCCCCCCCAGTGCAATTCACCCCTGCACCTTCCAACCCCCCTACAATGCTTTCCAAACCCCCTCTTAATTCTCTCCAGTCCCCCCCCCCCCCACCGTGCCCTTCAGCACCTCCAGTGCTCTCTGCTTCGTCTGTGCTCTCCGGCCCCCCTAGTGCTCTTCTATCTTCTATCATGTCCTCAGTCTCTGAGCATCTCCTGTATCATGTCTGTAGTCTCTGACCATCTACTGTATCATGCCCTCAGTCTCTGACCATCTCCTGTATCATGTCCGCAGTCTCTGAAAATCTCCTGTATCATGCCTGCAGTCTCTGACCATTTACTGTATCATGTCTGCAGTCTCTGACCATCTCCTGTATCATGTCTGCAGTCTCTGAGCATCTCCTGTATCATGTCTGCAGTCTCTGACCATCTCCTGTATCATGTCTGTAGTCTCTGACCATCTACTGTATCATGTCTTCAGTCTCTGATCATCTACTGTTTAATGTCCTCAGTCTCTGACCATCTCCTGTATCATGTCTGCAGTCTCTGAGCATCTCCTGTATCATGTCTGCAGTCTCTGGCCATCTTCTGTATCACGTCTGCAGTCTCTGACCATCTCCTGTATCATGTCTGCAGTCTCTGACCATCTACTGTATCATGACCTCAGTCTCTAACCATCTACTTTATCATGTCTGCAGTCTCTGACCATCTACTGTATCCTGTCTGCAGCCTCTGACCATCTCTTGTATCATGACTGTAGTCTCTGACCATCTCTTGTATCATGACTGTAGTCTCTGACCATCTCCTGTATCATGTCTGCAGTCTCTGACCATCTCCTGTATCACATCTGTAGTCTCTGACCATCTCCTGTATCATGTCTGTAGTCTCTGAATATCTCCTTTAGCAAGTCTACAATCTCTTACTCAAACTTAAACACATTGCTAATATTAGCTATCTATCTATGCTGAAGGTAGGACTGTGCAGGGGAGGCAGAGAGTGCAAAAGGTGGAACTGCGATTAGAGAGACGGAGGGCAGACCGCAAGGGGCACTGTGATGGGGGGCTGTGAAATTTGTGCAAAAAATATTCTTGAAAACATTACATTTTTTTGTGGGTGTTTTTACATTTTAAAGTCAGGGGGTGCCAGATATAGGATCCGCCCCGGGTGCCAAATGCTCTAGGTACGCCACTGCATGCTTCACTCCAAGTGCTCCAAGTGACTAGTGACAGACTAGCAGCTCACCTCAGGGAGAGACTCCTAAGAGTCAAAACACACTCTGGAAAAATCCCAATAGCCTGGTTCACCTTCCAATCACCACCTCCTGCTCTTTTCATAGAGGCCCGGGACTCCTCATGCAGGCTTCATCGCACTGTGTGCGTTTATTGACACACATAGTATGGCTTGGCCCGCTCACCATTTCCTCATCACTGGATTTAAATGACTGCAGTGAGAGCCAATGACAGAATCCAGTAAGGAGATAAGACAGAGCAGCGCTGCTACTTTTGTGGAAAGCGCTGAACTGAGACTGGGAACAGGTAAGTATTTAGGGGGGCTGGGATTGGGAGAGAGGTACCTGAAGGTTTTTTTTTTTTAAACCTAATGCAGGGAATGCCCTTAGCCTTTAGAATCACTTTAACATAAAAAAATATGTTACCACTAGATGTTTACATCCTGTCAACTAATGTGGAAGATTCGGTGGGGGAATGAAGTGCTTGTAAATCTTAAAAATGAACTTATCTTATTTGTTCACTTTTGGTCTGTTAAATCTACCATTGAGAGTCTTATCATTGTCATTGAAATCTAAAAAGCTGATACCTTCTTGTCAGAGGCGTAACTAGAACTTTCAGGGCCCGGTGCAAGAAACATTGAAGGCCCCCCCTTCCCTTGAAGCCTGGGGCTCTTCCCACTGATCTTTGGGCCCTCTACTCTCGTTGCAAGGCCCTTTATTATGGTCCTGCACGGGACCCTTTCACAAGTTCTGCAGTGGGCTCCATTCCTGCCATCTCGGGGCCTCCCCACGGTGGTGGAATGCTAGGGCCCTGTTGCAAGTGTTGAACTTTGCGATCCTGGAAATTCACCCACTGCTGTCAATAGTTTGTATTTTTTGGTATTTAAATTAAATTATTTTTTATCATTTTATTTTATTTTTTTTACAATGTCACTGACTATGACTCTGTCCATTCAGAAAAGGAAGGCGCTGGTAAATTACATATTTACCGACCCCTTCCTGATTCTCTATTGTGACACATCCCCTGCAGCAGCCGGCAGGAGAGGGAAGGGAGCACAGTGGGGGGGGGGGGCAGCACAGTAGCGGGGGGACCAGGGGAGCACACAGGGGCCCAGAGACAGCAGAACACAAGTGAACTGGATAGGAGGAGTGGTGGAGGCAGCATACAGAGGAACCAATCTCCTCCATTTTCCTCCTGCAGCTACAGGAGGAAAAAGGAGGACAGTGATTTCTTTGCATGCTGCCCCCGCTGCCGTTTCTATCCAGGTGTACAGGAGAGCTGCACGGGCCCCCTGGAGCATGGGGCCCGGTTGCAATTGCAACCCCTGCAACCCCTCTAGTTACGCCCCTGCTTCTTATACTCTTTGCTTCTGATACACATATCAGCTAGCATTGTTCCCAGCTCCTGGTATTGGGATGAGGTGACAAGGAGGTGTTCTGTTGTCCTAGATCAACAATGCTTCATAGATACAATACACTGAGGGAGCTCTGTTACTGTAGGACAGAGAGCATGTTACTGGCAAAATAGGAGATGACAAATGAAAATTAAAATATATGCATTGCAGCCAAGGACTGATAGGATGCAATATAATACTTTTTTGCTCTTGGAGTTAGATACAATTAAAGCAGAATTTGAGAATATAACTAACTAATCCTAAAACTGCCTCCACCCCCCTCTACGAACTGCCTTGAGGAAGAAAAATACATATATTTACCTATTCTCAGGCTACTCTTTTCCAGTCACATGATCTTCCCTATGTCAGTCAGCTACAGGGGAGAGGAGAGAATGCTCCAACAACAGATGGAATGCCTGGGCTGTGACATTACCACCCATAGATTTACTATGGCTCGTCCATTGTCGGCACATGAAGCCACTGGTAGCTGACAGAGGGGAACCGATCACATGACCAGGACTGGAGCAGCTTGAAAATAGTTAACTATATGCAGGGCTTTTTTCAGCAGGAATGCAGTTCTGGCACCTCCAGCACTGAATGTATGTAATAGTAGGAAGTGATGGGTTTTGTTGGAGGGTCTATTAATGCTGGGTGCTGGGAGATCTATTGTTGCTGGAGAGGATTCTATTTTTGTGTGGGTGGTTTATTGTGGCTGAGAAGGTCTATTGTTGCTGGCGGGGATCTATTGTTTCTATTGGGTCAATTGTTGCTGGAAGAGATCTACTGTTGAGGAAGGGAGTCTATTTTTGCTGGCTGCTGGAAAGTCTATTGATGCCGGCTGCTGGGAGATCGGTTGTTGCTGCTGGTGTGGTATTTTGTTGTAGGAGTTCATTGTTGCTGGGGGGGGGGGGTGTCTATTGTTTCTGGGAAAATCTATTGTTGCTGTTGGGGATCTATTTTACTATTTTTCTTGTTTATTTACAAATTCCATTCAAATTATTTAGCACCACAAAATGACACTTGGCTCTGTATTCTCTAAAAAGGCACTACTGGGAGGTGGGTGGGGGATGGAACAAAGTAACGGTGGGCAGGGGCGGAGACATGAGGTGACACAGAAGGGGGGAGTTCCTGCACCTATTCTCTGAGAAAAAAAATCCCTGAGTATATGCATCTTTCTTTCCCAGCGTAGTTAGTATAGGTGTTAAGACGGGGAAGGGAGCAGTTTTAGGATTAGTTAGTTGTATCCTGGAAATCTACTTTAAGCTAAAGTTCTTCTTCATGTCCACATTTTACACAGAAAATCTGATTTAATAAATTGCTTCCAAATCTGTTGCAAGGTGTATAATGAAAGAATTAAATATAACAGTGAGTTATGAAGTTTAATTTGATTGATTTTTCAAAGTGCTACCAAGGGAGCAATGACATGCAAAATACAAGTTACAAGAGGACAAACACATTAACTTACACCTAAATGACAGAAGCAGTTATAGATGCAGTTAGCTGCACATTAATTAAGAATCCTTCATGTACCTCCACAATCATCAGTTCCACCTTTGGTGCAATGATCATAAATGTTGTCATTTCACTTTTCTGAAGTTCAACACGAGACCACTGAGCAGCACAATAGAATGTACACACGTAATATTTCATTGAAATGAAATTCGTTTTTGTTGTTTTTATTGGAAACGAAATTGGTTCTGTAAAGTGTGCCTTTAACTATGTTTGGTGAGAGGCAAGGTGTGAAATCAGATTAGTTCTACAAATCATTTAAATTCAGATATGTGTAAGCTTTTTTTTTTTTTTAAAATAAATAGTTTCTGATCGGTTCTGTTTTTTTTTTGGAAACTCTATATCCTTACTGAACTATAGGTAAGCTTCAGCTGTTGTTTTTCTTTGGTGTCTACTTTGATATGGTGCATGGATTTGTAGACATACTGAGGACAGGCGTTACCTCTAGGTGTGTTTTAATGCAGCTTATACTGAATTGTAATCCATATAATGGCAAGCCTTTCTGAATGGCAGGGGGAACTTGTCTATCTATTCAGCAATTGGATAGATACATTACTTCAACAGTGGCCCTCCTAAGCCTCTGCTGGAAATTTCTTTAGGCATAGCCTTCCAGTATGCTGGTCCCTATCATTAGAAACCACAGTAGTCCCATCATAGTGATGATAGTCATTTATGGAGAAGAAACTGCAATAATATATTTAAAAAATACCAGCGCTTGGATTCAACCCTCCAAACTAGAAACACATAGCAGCTAGCACAAAGGCGGACCACAAATCTCCCTCCCCAAATCCCCCTCTTTCAACACCCCAACAAATTTCCCCTCCTGGCACAAATATTCCTCAGTCATCTCTACTAGCATAAATCCTCCACCTCAATTCTTTGTTTTTAACACAAATCCCCTCTCCTAAATCATCCCTTCTAGCACAACCCCAAATCCACCCTTCAAGCACAAATTCTCTTCCCCATCCTCCGTCCCAGAGCAAATCCCCTAAATCACCCTTCCTAGCACATTCCAAATTACCCTAGCACAAATCCTCTCCCCACGCAAATTTCCCCTTCTAGAACAAATCTTACCCCAGCCACTCCCCTAATTCCCCCTTCATCACAAATCTCCCCACATCTTACCTTACACCACAAGTCACCCCCAGTCCCATCTCCTAGCGCAAACCTATCCCCTCAAATCCTCCACCCTATCCTCCTTCCTAGCACAAATCCCCCATATCACCCCTCCTAGCACTTCCTCTACAAATCACCCCCAGCACCAGTGGCGTACCAACAGGGGGGGTGGCCCGCCCCGGGTGCCACGCACTGGGGGGTGTCAGCCGGTGTCCTGACCGGCCTGTTCTGACAGATCCCGTATCGCAGTGTGAAGGCAGCTGCAGTGGCAGCTCCTTCAGTGCGCGCTGCTAGCGGGGGGGGGGGGGCTTAGCCACGGCGGGAATAAGAGGGTGGAGCCACGGCGGAAAGAAGGGGGTGGAGCCTCGGCGGGAAGAAGGGACGGAGCCTCGGCGGGAAGAAGGTGGGTTCCCAAGTGTGTGTACTGGATAGGAGAGGGATGGGGCAGCTGCATATAGAGGAATTTATCTTTCCCTATTCTTCCTGCAGCTGCTGAATAACTGATTCTCCTCCTCTCCCTCCTGCAGGAAGAATATGGAAAGATCAATTCATCTATATGCAGCTGCCCCATCCCCCTCCTATACAACTTCTTTTGCTATCTCCCCAGTGCTCTTAACCCCCCCCCTCAGTGCACTGGACCCCCCCCTGTTCTTTAGCCCCCCCGGTGCTCTTCAGCTCCCCACAGTGCTTTTCATCTCCCTCCCCCTATGCTCCCTGTCCCCCCCCAGCGCTTTCCACCCCCTGGTTTTCCCTGCCCGCCCCCCCAAGTGCTCCCTGTCCCCCCCAGTGCTCTCCACCCCCTGCGCCTTCCAACCAGCTCCTCCAGTGCTCTCTGCTTTGCCTGTGCTCTCCGGCCCCCCTAGTGCTCTTCTATCTTCTATCATGTCTTAATTCTCTGACCATCTCCTGTATCATGTCTGCAGTCTCTGACCATCTCCTGTATCCTGTCCTCGGTCTCTGACCATCTCTTGTATCATGTCTTCAGTCTCTGACCATCTCTTGTATCATGTCTGCAGTCTCTGACCATCTCCTGTATCATGTCCTCAGTCTCTGACCATCTCCTGTATCATGTCCTCAGTCTCTGACCATCTCTTGTATCATGTCTGCAATCTCTGACTATCTCTTGTATCATGTCCTCAGTCTCTGACCATCTCTTGTATCATGTCTGCAGTCTCTGACCATCTCCTGTATCACGAGGTTGACCTCGGAATGATCAGCACGCCACTTATACCGCGGTTTCCTCTTTATGATATGCTCTTAACATGCGTAAGTTTGTGAGTATTATTCTTTTATTCAATAAAACGCCAATCTATGCAGTCTGCACTATTGTCCTCCTTCTTTTCATCGAGGTATATTGGAGTTGCATCTGAGATGTTATGAATAGTTTTGGAGGCATATCCTTTCCTGGTTAAAGTATTTGAGTATACATCGCCCTCTATTTGATCACCATCTGGTAAGCAGTTAGTGTGTACATCACGGCTGGGTGTTGGCTCCATCTATACTTCACCATTGGGAATTGGGATCTTGCTCCTACTTTTCCTCCTCTTTTATTGGACATTTTGGACTTGATATTGGACGTTTTTCAATCAGTGTTTGGCGCTACTTTTATTCTTTTTTATCTCTTGTATCATGTCTGCAGTCTCTGACCATCTCCTGTATCATGTCCTCAGTCTCTGACCATCTCCTGTATCATGTTCTCAGTCTCTGACCATCTCTTGTATCATGTCTGCAATCTCTGACTATCTCTTGTATCATGTCCTGAGTCTCTAAACATCTCTTGTATCGTGTCCTCAGTCTCTGACCATCTCTTCTATCATGTCTGCAATCTCTGACTACCTCTTGTATCATGTCCTCAGTCTCGACCATCTCTTGTATCGTGTCCTCAGTCTCTGACCATCTCTTGTATCATGTTCTCAGTCTCTGACCATCTCCTGTATCATGTCCTCAGTCTCTGACCATCTTCTGTATCATGTCCTCAGTATCTGACCATCTCTTGTATCATGTCTGTAGTCTCTAACCATCTCCTGTATCAAGTCCGTAGTCTCTGACCATCTCCTGTACCATGTCTGCAGTCTCTGACCATCTCCTGTCCCATGTCCGCAGTCTCTGACTATCTCCTTTAGCAAGTCTCCAATCTCTTACTCAAACTTAAACACATTGCTAATAATATTAGCTATCTATTTATGCTGAAGGTAGGACTGTGCAGCGGAGGCAGAGAGTGCAAAAGGGGGAACTGTGATTAGAGAGACGGAGGGCAGATTACAAGGGGCACTGTGATGGGGGGCTGTGAAATTTGTGCAATAAATATTCTTGAAAACAATACAAATTTTTGTGGGTGTTTTTACATTTTAAAGTTGGGGGGTGCCAGATATAGGATCCGCCCCGGGTGCCAAATGCTCTAGGTACGCCACTGCCCAGCACAAATCCTCTTACTTTCCCCAAATTTCCCCTCCTAAAACAAATGGTGCCCCCCTTGCTGACCCCCGCCCAAGTCCTCCTTCCAGTATAAATCCTCTTCCTAAATCCCATCTCCTAGCATGTATTTCCCCTCTTCCCCTTTTCCAGCGCAAATCCCTCCTGTCCCCTCTTCTAGCACATATCCCCCCAAAACCCCTCCTCTTATCACTAATCCACTTCTCCCTCTGCCTCCTATTACAAATACTCTCATCCCCAGCACAAATAATTGCTACTCTGTCCCCCTCCCCTCCCTTTTCCAGTTGTGTTCCCAGCACAATTCCCCCCTCCCTCATACATAGACATTGGCACATGTTCCTGGGCACACATACAGTACGGCAGATGTCTGTGGCATATTCTTCCTCCCAGGCTCCTCCTTCTCATCTTGACACCTCACAGTTGAGGAAAAACCTAGGGGAAGCTGCTTTGCATAGTTGTGACAGGCAACTGGCAGGGAAAGGTGTGGGGATATGGGATCATGGCCGTGGGGACACGAACTACAGATGTGACTGGCTGTCAGATGGGGACTGAGCAGGGTTTATTACCCGCCCCTACCAAATTTGTTGAGAGGAAATGGGGGCAGGCAAGCAAACCATGTTCAGTCACAAACTGACTTTCCCAATCATGGAGCATAGCAGTGACAGGAGGAAGAACCTGGAGAGGACAGACAACACAGCCTGAACCTCTTCCTAGCTCTCTCCTTCTCGCCAGCTCAATGCTGATAGTAGTAGTAATGCTGTTGTCAATACTTTAATCTGATTGTAGCTCCAGGAAGACTCCACGATGCACTCCCCACCTCACATAATACCACTGCACACGCCTAGTCCTGGCCCAGACCATAAGCATGTTTGAGCTGTCAGCAATGTCAGCCTAGGTCTTGATGGATGAATCTGTAGCTGAGTTACAGATTAGGGCAAAACTCTGTTGCACGAATGTAGAATTAAAGTCTTTGGAACTCTCAGCAAGATTCCCTACATCAAGGGACATTATTTTTTGCAGTTGTCAAGTGAAGTTTTATCAGTAACAGAACTATCCTGAGGTTTCAGCTGGTCTGTGAGCAACCCTGTATGAGATGTAGAAATCTAGAGCAAAATAGAGTGTTTACTGTCACCAGTTTTACAGTCTATAAAGTGATAAATATCAGCATTGTTGTGCAGGTAGTAGATTCCTTGTTTTCTTCTTAAAGTTCAGTGTTGCTGTTGCTGCTATTTAGATGATTTTCGCACGTAGACTTGATCATTTACTAGAAGTGTCATTGTCAGAGTTAGTATCTCATTTATTTTCTTATAGCATGAGTTTTAGGAGGTAAAAGGGTTGTCTTGAATTAATTTAGCAATAGTTTTACAAGTACACTGTTTGAACTTTGGTTCTTACTGGAGTGAGGAGCACTGAAACAACCCAACTTAAGTTTATACTTTGAGTGTAAGGCAGCCTATAGATGGATCATTTTTTTTTTTCATTCAACCATGGTGTTGAAAGAAAAAAAAAAAATGGACCCAATTCCCCCATCCCCACACCCAATGTGGATGGGGGAATCTTCCCTGCTGTGACATTGTATTCAGACATTGGGGAGACTTTTCTGCTGTCAGAATAAACTGATCATAGTTGCAGGCTATACAGCCTGCAGTGCTAATTGAGTGGGGAAAATCCAACAGGGTGGTTTACAGAAGTTGATCGATTGCTGCTGAACTGGACAAATTTCGATCCATGCATGGCCAGCCTAAGGACCATTACTGTAATGAAACTCCAGACCCACACTCTGTTTGTGGTCTTCCGTCAGTATACGGCTTCCTCCAGTCTTGAACATAGATAGAGATTCCAGATGCCCTACATACAAAAACTAGCCTGAACTTGTATGAGTCTGAAAGCAACTCACTCTTTATTGAACAAGGCACAAACAGATATACACTGTGGGACAACCCCCCTCCCCCTTAGCAGCCAATCCACATACACATATACATCCCATAATAAGTTGATCTTAAGGCAGACAGAACAACAATAGAACAAAAGAATGCAGGTACTTAACAATAATAAACCCCACCCCGCCTCACTAGCAAGGGTCTCCTGCAAAAATCTGAAAAGTCAAATTGTTCATCTTCATATATTTCCTGAGGGATATTGTCCAGAAATATTATTATCCCAAGTGAAAGAGCCCCTCACTCTTTCAACACAAACCACACCTATAGAACCCAGGATAACCAGAGTAACACCAAATGCTGAGTCCGGTGTGGTTGTACAGCGAGTCTGATTAGTGCAGACCAGACTGGGGTTCTTGGTCACCATGTGCCCCCAATAGACACAGGATGACTTACACATAAGAGGGTCTGGGGAAGCTGAACAAGGAGTTACCTGACCTCTCCAAAGTAATCTGGGTTCCACAAGCCCCCCAACCAAAGTGACTCCCGTCACAATTACAAAGATCACTTATCTGCTGTTCTTGTACGATGTAGAATCGGGAGACTTCTCTTCCTAGTAGAAGCCTGATTTTAGCAATAAATGTCAAGTGGTGGAAAGTAATTCAAATCAGTGATCTTCTTTGCCATTAGGTATTTGTTTGCACTTAATACGTGCAGGAAGATATATCCCTCCTGTAACTTTGATGCTTGAAATTACAAACTAGTGGTCTGAAGCAAGTCCTGCTACAGTTTCTACTGAACCAGAGCTTCTTTGCAATGAGTAGACTAGTACTTCTCTCTTTACCTTAAACATATTAAAGTACTCTGAAGTAGTAGTTGAATGCCTGTTTTAGTTATTTAAAATAACATAAATCCTCAGAGCTTTCTGTGGTTGTCTCAGGAGCTTTCTGTGGTTGTCTCAGGGGACTAGACACATTTTAAAATTATTCTTGGGGATGACTGTTCATGGCTCTCCCCACCATGATGTGGGAATAAGATCTTCAGGGGATGAAGGTCCTGTTTTAAGTGACTGTAAAGGCATTTTTAAAAAATAACAAACAAGCAGCTCTAAATAGGGGCACTTGTGCGGGCTCGCTCCTGAGCCCTGCTGTCTGCATCTATAGATACAGGAATGTATTAAAGTAAAAAATGTTTAAGCTTTTTAACTACTTTGAAGGGACTTCAGTGTATCATTATCACAATCAAAACATTTAACTGTAGTTTTGCAGTCTCTGGCAAACTGGCCTGTAAATGTGCAACATCTGAAGCAAATGGCCAGGTTTCTTTGAAATGTCTTACATTCTTAAAAGTGCTTTCACTTGAACACCACAGTTTCTAAGAGGATGTGGTTTGTTGTGAATAAGACAGTACGAGTTTTGGTCTTTCTATATTTTTACTAAATAAATCTAGTATGCTAATCTCAACAACCCCCCAAGTACACAATGTGCTTCGTAGCCGGGGAATAGTACCAGTGAGTTAGGATCTTGTAGTTGGATTCCTGAATGCGTGTGCATATAGAGGATTTGAGGGAGAATCTAATGATGTTGCGTCTATGAGGCTCGGAGAACGTCCTGTGAAGTTCCCCTTCCCACTTAAGAATACCCAGCAGGGTGAAGTCTTTGGGTGGTAGAGAGAGGAGAGCGTATAATTGAGAAAGAGTGTAAACGTAAGGGGCCCTGGGCGACCAAGAGATGTTCGAAAAGCGTCAAGTCTCTCACAAATAGTGAGGAGGGGCCCAGTTCTTGCAAAAAGTGGATGAGCTGCAGTGCCTGCCATCGGGACAGACGGAACTTGCCTGTTGGTGCGGTCAAGTGAGATAGGGACGGCCAGTCGTTACTCGTAATAAAATGTGACACATGGAATGATCCCTCTCGCAGAAGATCACCAAATCTATCCCTTGCACAGGGAATTTCGGGTTTCCCAGAATTGGGAACAGCGGAGATTGTCCATCTGAGAGCCCCTTACTGGTGACGACCGATGAGCATGATAGAACCGTCGGGCCGACAGTAGGGTGCAGCTTAACTGCGGTAGGGATGTCCCGAGGTATCAAAGGTGCTCTGGGTAGGTATAGCGGGGACAAGGACAGCTCTAAGTTCACCCACTGCTTCAGGTTGGCGTGAAGGGCCCAATCGATCGACCTCGTCAGCATGGCTGCCTGATAGTAACGACGAGGGTCTGGCAATGCCACGCCCCCATACACCTTAGGCATGACAAGTAATCGGCAAGCCATCTGGGGTCATCTCCCAGTCCAAACAAAGTTTGTGAAGGTGGATTCGACCTTCTTAAAGAAAGTCGCCGGGATGGAGACGGGTAGTGTTTTGGAACAAAAATAAAAGCTTTGGCAGGATCGACATCTTCAGAATGTTGCAGCGTCCTAACCAGGAGTGAAGCCCCGATGACCATTTATCAAGTAGAGTGCAGATCCCCGCCAGAAGGAGCGGGAAGTTTAGGCGAAACAAGTCCGCAGGATTTGGAGAAAGCAAGGTGCCCAGGTATCGTAGGCCTACTGTTGCCCACTTAAAGGGAAAGTTTTGGGCCAGTAGATCTCGCAATGCCAGTTTCAGCACCACCCCCACCCCCATGATCTCTGACTTAGAGAAGTTGATCTTCAGGTTGGACAGTACGCCAAATAGCTCAAATTCCTTCAGGAGACAGGGCAGGGATATCAGGGATTGTGAGAGGGAGAAGAGAAGATCATTGGCGTATGCCGAGATCTTATATGTGGCAGCCCCCACGGATATCCCAGAAATGTCTGGGTTTGAACGGACTTTAGTCAAGAAGGGTTCCAGAGAAAGCGCAAATAGCAGCGGTGAAAGGGGGCAACCCTGATGTGTGCCATTGGAGATACGAATCGGGCCTGAAAGGACCCCATTCGCTTTCACTCTTGCTCCGGGGTTGGTATAGACGCTCAAAATCCAGTTCATCATCTGCTGGCCAAGTCCAAAGCGGCGCAGCACTTTGAACATATACGGCCAGCTGACCCTATCGAACACCTTCTCTGCGTCAGTGCTCAGGAAGACTGTTGGTGTGTCGGAGCGTCTGGCAAGATGGATCAGGTTGATGACCTTAGTTGTGTTGTCTCTGGCTTCTTGCGTGGGGACGAAGCCCACCTGATCCAAATGTACCAGGTCAGGGAGGTGGGATTGGAGATGGAGGGCTAGAAGTTTGGTGAAGAACTTAAGATCTGCATTGAGCAGCAATATCGGACGGTAGCTACTGCACACTGAGGGGTCCTTTCCTTCCTTGGGAATAACGGAAATGTGGGCACTTAAGGTTTCTTCTTGGAACAAAGAGGTAAGGCCCACCGCATTAAAGAGCTGTAACATAGGAGGCACCAGAAGGGTGTGGAACGTTTGGTAGTATAAAACCGTGAAGCCATCTGGCCTGGGTGCCTTACCCTTCTTCGCCGAGGCGATTACCGTGGAAAGCTCTTCTTGGGTAAAGGGAGATTCTAGTTCTTCCTGGTCCGGGGACAAGAGTCACGGTAGGTTAATAGAATCGAGATAAGATGATAGAAACGTCATGGGGGACTGTTGTTGAGGCAGACCGTAAAGGCGGGAGTAAAAGGCACCGAAGCATCGCAAAATGTCTTTGGGGAGGTGTATTTTGGAACCTCTGGTTTCCACTAGGTATGGGACATACGAAGAGGCTTGCTGATCCCGGAGGGATCGGGCCAGAACCTTCCCACATTTATCTCCGGATTCGTAGGTGATCTTCTTACAACGCTGAAGTGCCGCCTTGGCTCGGTAGCGTAGCAGGTCTGCGATCTGGTCTCTAAGACGAGCCAGTGTGGACCCATCCGCAGGATCCAGTCCCTGTTTATGATGGCCCTCCAAGGTCGCTACCTCTGCCAGCAGCTTATTCAATCACGCTTCCCTCTCTCTTTTAATGTGTGCCCCGTGACTGATGAGGATCCCTCTAATCACAGACTTGTGGGCCTCCCAGATCACTCCTGGGTCACTATCCTGGATGGCATTGAGTTGAAAGTACGTCTGTAGATGTTGGGTAACATCCACCAACACCCAGGAGACTCTCATTCAGCTTCCAATGCCAATCAGAGTCCCTGCACGTGCCACTGAGGTTAACTGTCAGCGTTACCGGGGCATGATCCGACCACGTTATAGAGCCGATTTCCACCTCCACTGTGGAAGGGAGGAGGAGGTTGGGGACCAGGAACAGGTTAATGCGGGAATAAGCCTGGTGTGGGTTAGAGAAGAACGTGTAGTCCCACTCACCCTCATGCAGTATACGCCACGCATCCACAAGTTGAAGCTCGTGGAGTGGGGCCTGAACTTGTCGACGCGTGCCTCAGGGCACCGACGAGGTGCCTGTGGAGGTGTCCAGATGTGGGTCAAGCAGGAGGTTGCAATCACCGCCCAGTAGAAGTTTGCCTTCCGCGAAGTCTAGCAGTAAGGTCAAGGATTTTTGGAGAAAGACCTCCTGGTGAACATTAGGGGCATAAACTGTGGCAAGGGTAAATTTAACATCTCCTAAACGGCCTTTTAGAAATAGATATCTGCCCTTCGGAACCTCCCGGCTATCCAGGAGGGTCCAGGGAAGACGATTCGAAATCAGGATAGACACTCCTCTAGATTTGGTCTCAGAGTTGGCAGCATGGTACAGAATCTGTTCTGAAGGAGTGGAAGACCCCCCCACTCTAAAGTGGGTTTCCTGGATGAAGGCGATATCCGTATGAAGACGCCTCAACTCACCCAACAGCATATGTCTTTTCTCTGGTACATTTAGCCCCCTGGCGTTGAGCGAAGTCACCTGCACGGGATCCATGAGACGTAGAAATAGGGGAACAGCGCGGGGCAAGAGAAAGGAAGAGGTAGAGGAGACAAATAAAGGAGGAGAGGGGCTCTATACTCTTCTTAGCAAAAACCAATAAGTGCTCTTGAATAATGCTCTGCCACCTTAATGTGAAAGGGTCTCTCACCAGATAGCTACGGGCCACCAGGCCCCAAAAGTTTAAAATCAAATACATAAAACTCACATTTGCCTGTACCTTAGAGTGGCACCTACTTAAAAAGCTTGGACTGTTGGAAACTCTTTGGTTCCATCTGCGTTCCACCGGGTCGGACGTGAGGAAATCGGAAGTGATGTTGCTGTACTGGACCTCAACGCATTTCGCGATAACGCATCATCAGGAAGTGGTGAGTCCTATGTATTTGATTTTAAACTTTTTATATATAAAACGTTACTGCACGATCATTCTGCTTTACATTTTGTATTCTGGGAAAACCTCTGGCATATTTTACCCTGCTGTGGATGTGAGGTCCCAACCTCCTGTTAATAAGCCCAGGGAGCTGATGTAATGGTTTTGGCAGATATAGATTGGAAGATCCTTTTAACTGGTCTTGGAATACTAGGAAACCTAATCAAGGCGATTTGGGTCCTGGTGGCCCGTAGCTATCTGGTGAGTGACCCATTCATATTAAGGTGGTGGAGCACTATTCAAGAACACCTATTGGTTTTTGCTAAGAAGATTATAGAGCACCTAATTCATGTGGTGATTGGAAGAATACAAGAAATATGGACATTTTATCAATTTAATTTGTGTACAATATATGGTATATTATTGTTTGTAATAGCGACTTACATTTAATACACCCAGTACCCTGGAAACGGTAAGATCAGAAGGTGCATTTATCACATTAACTTAGTCAAAACAAAGCTTGTTAGTAATGGTGATATTTAGTGGATGTGCAGTTTTTTGTTATTTGGAAATTCTGATGTATCAGATGTATAATAGAATAGAAGAAAAAAAGAAATATATACGTTACTTCCCAACCAATGAAACCACAAAGCTCCTAATTCACTCCCTGGTTATCTCTCACCAAGACTACTGCAACTCCCTCTCATTGGTTTACATTTATATAGGCTATACCCCCTTCAGTCCATCATGAATGCTGCTGCCAGACTCATCCACCTTACCAACCGCTCAGTGTTTGCTATCCCTCTCTGTCAATCTCTCCATTGGCTGCCACTCACCTAACGAATTTAATTCAAAATACTAACTGACAAAGTCATCCACAACTCGGCCCCCAGCTACATCACTAGCCTAGTCTTAAAATACCAAACAAATCATCTTCTTCGTTCCTCCCAAGACCTCATGCTCTCTAGCTCCGTCGTCACCTCCTCCCATAATCGCCTCCAACACTTCTCCTGAGCCTCTCCCATTCTATGGAATTCCCTACCCTAATATGTCCAACTATCTACTACCCTGTTCACTTTTAGACGATCCCTGAAAAATTCAGAGAAGCCTATTCTGCCTCTACCTAACAACTGTACTTTCATTTTCTTCATCAGCTCATCCCCCACAGTTATTACTTTTGTATCACTTGACCCTCCCTTCTAGATTGTAAGCTCTAATGAGCAGGGCCCTCTGATTCCTGTCACAACTTACCAACCAGCCAGCGACCAACCTAATTGACCTGTCTAACAGTATCCCATTAAATGCATGTTCTCTCATTGTAGAGACTCTTTAAATTGTAGAGTTAGGGACTGCAGATCACAGGGTGCCTTGTCGGGGCCTGCAGCTTACGCATGTATTTGCAAATGTGTGCAACCAAACCCCTGTTTTTAACGCATACTGTTAGACAGGTCAATTTGGTTGGTCGCTGGCTGGTTGGTAAGTTGTGACTGGAAATCTCTTCGTTTTTTTTGATCTGCGTCCGCCCTTCCAGTGCTCCTTACCACTAAGACCAGTTATAGGTGGAGGCGGTGACCACTTAGTGCCCTCTGATTCCTCCTGTATTGATTTGTATTGTAACAGTACTGTTTGCCCTAATGTTGTAAAGCGTTGCGCAAACTAAATATATATATATATATATATATATATATATATATATATATATAAATCCTATATAATAATACTAATAATACTAATAATAATAATAAAATATAATGAAATAGCAAAAGAATAGAGTAAAACAGAATAGAACAGAATAGAATAGAAACGAATATAATAAAACAGAACAGAACAGACTAGAATAGAAAATAAAAGAATAGAACAGAATAGAATAGAAAATGAAAAGAATAGAACAGAATAGAAAAAAATAGAATAGAAAATAAAAAAATAGAATAGAAAAAATAGAGTAAAACAGAACAAAATAGAGTAGAAAATAAAAGCATAGAATAAAACAGAATATACATAAAGGAATAAAATAAAATAGAAAAGAATAGAAAAGAAAAGAATAGAAAAGAACAGACTAGAATAGAAAAAAACAATAGAATAGAATTAAATAGAAAGAATATAACCTTCTTCCGAAATTCGAATTTCAAATAGAATGACTTTGAATTTGAATAGAATAGTTTAAAACAGTTTAGAATAGAATAGAATATAATAAACAATAGAATATAAAAAATAGAAAGGATTTCAAATAGAATAAATTAGAATAGAATAGATAAAAATAGAATAGAAAAGAAAAATAAGAGAATACTGTAGAATGCAAGAGAAAATAATTGAATATAAAAAAACAATGGAATAGAATAGAATAAAATATTATTTTAGAATCTTATTATTCTAGAATATAACCATATTTTGAATTTCAATTAGAATAAATTAGAATCTGAATGGCAATTCCAATTTGGATGCCAAATTTGAATCATATTCAATTTGAAAACAAATAAATAAAAAAATAAATAAAAAAATGAATTAACCAAATTTAACAAATTTAATTAAACAATATTATTCAAATACAAATTAAAACTTAACTAAACTATTTTTTTCGTTCTGCACATGTCTAACATTAAGGTGACCTTAAAAAGACTGTTTTTTTATTTTTGCCTGGAGGTACTCTTAAAAGGGTCAGGACTGCTGTAATTTTGCATCTTAAGAAAGAGATAAAAAATGGCAGCTTTTATATTTCTTTCAGAACAGGTCTCCTTTGATATATTGTTGTGAGTCAGTTGTACTTATTTGTAGCTTGGTAAATTATGAAACAACTTAGACTTATTCAGCAAAGTAAAGTAAAACGTTCAGGGACTATTAGAAACATTATTAAATAGTAGGAAAAAGCATTGTAATTTCTATAAAGAGAAATGTCATCTGCTTTTATTCTGTTGTACAGTTATTACAGAAAAGCGTCAAAACAGAATATAAATAAAAACACATGTGCTTAGACAAATGCATGTCCTATCTTTTTTTTAAATGCAGGCTATGCATTGGAGTAGTGTTTTATCTGCTGTCTCTGATGTTTGATCTGCTTTTGCCTGTTATTGACCACTTGACCTCTGGAAGATTTATCCCCCTTCATGACCAGGCCATTTTTGCTATGCAGCACTGTGTTATTTTATCTGACAATTGCGCGGTCATACAACTCTGTACATAAATGAAATTGATTCCCCCCCCCCCCCCACAAATATATCTTTATTTTGGTAGTATTTGATCACCTCTGCATTTTTTGAGCTATAAACAAAAAAATGCCAGCAATTAAAAAAAAAAAAAAAAAAAACGAACAATATTTTTCACTTTCTGCTATAAAACATTTCCAATACAAAAAATGTAAAAAAATCTAATTTCATCATAAATGTATGGCCACAATGTCTTCTGATACATATTTTCCCAATAAGTGTATATTGATTGGTTTGCGCAAAAGTTATAGCGTCTACAAACTATGGTATATATACCAGAGTTTTTATTGACACCAATACAATGATCAGGGCTAAAAATATGCACTGTCACTGTACCAATAACACTGGCTGAGAAGGGTTAACATCTAGGGAGATCAAAGGGTTAACTATGTGCCTAGCCAGTATTTTTTTGTTTACTATGTGGTACTTTCACTCAGGGATGTACTGGATTTTTTCTCCTGCTTGCAGGGAAACAAAATCCAGCACATCTCTGCTGACAGGAACAAGTTCTGCTTTGTTTAGATATGCAGTGCTCTGTCCAGCCTGTCTCCTCGTAAATCAGTGGGTGCTGGCAGACATCCATTGGTCGGCACCAACTGATCGGCTTCTGCTGAGACTAAACACAGCAGAAGCAGCGTTCCCAGGTGTGGTCAGGCTTTCCATGTGAGTGGACGTGGCCAGCTCTGCTCCTGCTGACTACCAGCTTGATATCAGCTAGTGGACATGCATTGGTCAGCACCCACTGATTGGCTTCTGCTGAGATTAATCACAGCAGAAGCAGTGCTCCTGGGTGTTGCCAGGCTTCCCATGTGTGTGGACGTGGCCAGCTCTGCTCCTGCTGACTACCAGATTAATATCAGCTGAGGATGTCTCCCGGGACATGGGATCCGCCTGACCCTGTGTGAGATCGCTCCTGGAGCTTGTGCTGAGTCCCAGAGCATGCTCAGGAGCCATCGTCCTCTGTAGACCAGCGCAGCCAGCAGATTATCACTGGGGTGTACACTGTAGCCTGGCCAGTTATCAGAGCAATGATGAGTTGGAACAAGGGGGACAGAACAACCTTAGGCTCTGAAGATGGAGCCAGCCCACCTCCTCTATGCTCCCAATTGAAGTATAGAGGTGCGATGGAGAAGCTTCAGAGATTTGTTTGGAACTTGACCTAAGATCCCTCTGCACCACGCCATACACCTGTACATACCGAGAAGGAGCCGTATATTCCTGTGCAGATTTTGGACATAGAGGAGCACGTACGACTTATATCAGAGCAAGGTCACTTATCAAAAGAAACAACTGTTCTGTCCCCCTTAAAATACCTTCTATTTCTAGTAATGACCAAAAATTATCTTGAGGCCCCCCTAATGTTAGAGGAGCTAATCAAGGCAGCCTCGGAATCTCCTAATAGGAAGCAGTGGCGGCCGCTCTATAGGCGGCGCAGGGGCGCCGCCCCCCCAATCTGTTGGCAAATAAAAAAAAGGAAAAAAAATATCATCTTTAGCCCACTAGGGGCGCCGGACTTACTGGTGGCTATGGGGGGGGTGGGTTTTGCACCCCACGTGAGTGCAGCAGAGGTGCTGATTGGCGGCCTTCTGGGGGTCATTGGGGCGCAGAGCAATGCGCCCTGACACTCCCCTCTTTAGTGAAGTCCTGGCTGTGATTGGTCCAGACTCCATAGTGACACCTTTTAAATATCTTGGTATATGGGTCTCCCCTAAAATAGAGGAATACTTGAACTACAACTTGATTCCTGTATTATATAAGTTTAAGATGAAGAGCAGGGTATGGACCAAACTCCCTTAATCCATGGCAGGGCCCCACAGCTACTTTATGTTCTACATAATTCACCACTGTGGATACTTCTCAAGTGGTTTAAAAAAATTGATTCTTTATTTGTTTTATTATGGAAAGGGAAGAATCCTAGAATTAAACTTTCACTACTACAGCTCCCTAAAGAAATAGGGAGAAGGGTTTGCCAGTGCCTAATGCCAAATTGTATTTTTTAGTAGCTCAACTCCAGCAGCTTGCAGGATGGGGGCTGATAGACTGGAGAGATCCTGTTCAGTCTTTACTCGTGAGTAGATCTTCCTGCTATCATTTAACCCTCCTCTTATGTTAGAATTCCATTACTATCCATGATGTTTAGGGTCGGTTTTGACCCGTGTTTTAAATCAGCCATAAAATACCCTCTGAATAATTATTTATCATCAAATTTGTTTCTTACCTCTTGGTTACCTTGTTAGGCTTCTTTATCCTTGAAAAGATTGGTTTTAATATTTTTGGTGTGACCCCTTAGACCTTTCTTTTGATAGCATACCTCTCATTTTCAAATTTAAAAAATGGTAAAATAAAGTCAGCAACTCTGAAATGTATTTGTCCTATGTTTCTTTACTTTATTTAGAGAAGCAGACAAGCAGGAAAAGAGATAGGCCCCTCCCTAACTACAGCTCACAGGGTTGAGAGGGGATTGGTTGTCAGTGTTACTAAGCAGAGAGAGTGTTTATGATTTCAGTTTTCGCACTTATTAGTGTCCTAAAATCCTATATTATAACTGGGTCAGAATTGACCCTAACACCATGAACGTCTTAATTTTCACCACAGTATTTTATAATTTAGTGAAAAGGATTATTTTTCTATTACATTGTTTAAATAGAGGTTCCTGACAAAGTAAAAAAATCTTGATGCAATAAACAAATTTATGTGATACTTATAGACATTCAAAACCTGAAAACGGGTCGGTTCTGACCCTAACATAAGAGGAGGGTTAATAGCTCAACTAGAGTCAGGATCCTTTGCGCATGCTCCCCAAAGTCCCACCTTAGTACTGAATAGATTGTGGCAGGAAATGAAATGCATAATGCAATATGAGAATATATCATTTTTTTCACCAATATGGGGAAATATAAATTACATGTAAACTGGAGGTGTTTGCCTGTTTGGGTCTTGGAGTGAATTGGAATCCAATATATCGCACAGTTATTTACTGATAACCTTTTAAAAACATTTCAAGAATTACAGACAAAATACTTATTGCCTTCTCATACATTTTATCAGGATTTACAATTGCGACATGCCCTACAGGTTCAGTTTAAAGATAATAAATTAAAGATACAGACTATGCCACTTGAAGAATCCTTTGTAAGGATACAGGTTAAGAAGGGTCTAATTTCCCCTATATATAGCTGTATGATTTGATAATATCAGAAGGCGGCTATCTGTCCAGCCAGAAAGGGATGGGAAAAAGATCTGGGAGTCCTGTCAGATGAAATATGGCAGAATATTCTGGAACATATGCCTTCTGTATCACCCCAGCAACGTTTAACCCAAGTATTTATAATTCATAGCGCATACAGGAATCCAGCTAAGATGTATCAATGGTGTAGGTGGGATACATCAGAATATCCAACGTGTTCAAGATCACCTGAAGACTTATTACATATGCTATGGAAATGCCCCAAATTCTTTAGGTACTGGCAAAACCTGGTAGATACTATTAATCGTGCCTACCAAACTCATGCGATTAAACCCTAAGGTATGTCGATTTAGTTATTTGGAAAAAGAAATATATACACCAGCAGTTAGTACCTATTAATAGGATGCTATTTATAGCACAAAAAATGATCGCATTAAAGTGGATATCCTCTGGAACTCCCACACATGAGGAATGGCGGACACAGGTTAATGATGTTCTATTAAAAGAATGGCAAGTGTACCAGGACAGGGGACTAATAAATAAATTCCAAAAAATGTGGGAACCATAGATGGTGGCACCTGGCCTGGTCCCTTACATCCTAACATCTGATGGAACTCTAAGCGTTAACAGATCTTTAAAAAAACAGTATCTCTCCTGCACTTGAGTGGTGTGCAGAAAGGTAAATGAGTGGCAACTTTGGCTCTGAGGAAGAGGGTCCGCCCTGGAAACGTGTAGGCCATACAAGGTTGTGAGGATGCCATCACGCTATCCAGCAGTAGAGAAGTGTCCTGGAAGCAAGCAGTCCCTATTTCCTATATGCTTGTACATATCCTATGTTTGTGAGTATATTGTACGCTATCTTCTTTAAATGTAATAAACTTATTTAGTGGTAATGCACAAGGTCGGTGCGCCCTTCTCTTGTCATTTTCTGTTAATAGATATTTTACTAGATACAGAGTGGTCAAGGAATGATAACTTGGGGAGGAACATAAGACAATATAAGTGTAGGTATGTGTACTATCTGCGGTAACAGAGGGTAGCATATGGACAGCTTTAAAAGGAGGGGGAAGGAAGCAGAAAAAAAGAAAAGAAAAAAAGGAAAACATATCTGGTACTCACGATATTTCATGTAATAATAACTGTGGATTGTTAATATGTAAATATTTGTGAAATTTATAGGAAGATAAAATGGATCAATATGTTAGGCTCACCCTGTGTTTTTTTTTTTGTAATTAAATGTAAAATTTTGAAGTCAATTGATAATAATGATATTACACTGCCTTCTGCAGCAGTGTCACGATTACTGGGTCAGGCTCAGAGTCCAGTCGCAGGAAGCAGCAGCACAACCGTGGTCAACAAGCAGGGTCTGGTACACAAGAGATCAGCCGGAGTGAGGGAGCAAGCAGAAGAGTAGTCGTAGTCTTTAGCCGAAGGTCGGTACACAAGCAGCGAAGGGCAAAATGGCAGCAGGCAGAGGCGTAGTCCTGGAACGTAGCTGGAGGTCGGTACACAAGTGGAAGATTCAGGAGGATGAAGCACACAAAGCTAGATCTTGGCAAAGCACAATAATCTGGCATCAGGAAGTTTCCAGATCAGGCTTAAATAGGAAGTACAAAAGAGTGGCCAAAGGTTCAGAGTTCACAGGAGGCTGGGCAAGGAACTAGGCAGGAAACTGGACAAGGTCTAGATCACCACATAGATCTAGTATGCATAGGTATCAGCTGCTGGATAGCTCAGCAAGAAGAAGCACTGTCAAAAGCAACTGAGGACCTGGGTTCAAATCTGGGCCCTGACAAGCAGATGGATCCTTGGATTTTTTTTTCTGTAATTGAATGTGAGTGTATTTTGTTTTTTACTATCTGTAATTGAAAAATGTTGTTAATAAACAGATGAATTGAATAAGGGGCGCTCCAGTGGCGCATGTGCACACCCTCCACCCAGAAGTGCAGAATCACTTATATGTACATGATTCTGCATAGAACGGCCATCCTGTAGCAGTAAATCTACTATAGGGCAGTCGGCAAACAGTTGAGGAAGCTTTGAAGAGATAGAAATTAATCTGAATAGGACTTTCAAAGAAAAACAAATGCATGCTCGAAATGATAACCTAAAATTTACAAATAAAAACAGATAGCAGGCTTTAAGAACTAATCAAACCGTAATATTTTCCTGCCATGTTTCTGCTAAATTTTAACTAAACAAAGAGACACAAAGTCATTATTACATAAACAATAATTTCCTTGAATATTATCTTCTGCATTAGGGTAGACTGACTTAAATAGAGGTTGTAACAGGCCAGTAGTTAAAGCTGCTGCTGATCTGTTACTTGTTGTTCCACAGACTAGCACGCAGGCTGTTACTTGTAGTCCCACAGATAAACAGTTAAGTGAATATGTTATTAGTAATTTCACAGTTCCAACATGCAAGCAGTCCAGGTTCTTGTAGCTCCATGCAAGCTGTTCTGATTCTTGTGGCTTCACAAATTTGCCCTGTTCTTACTTTGTTCCTGCACAGACTGAGTGCTTTAGGTGTCGGCAGGTCCTACCTGCTGAATTACATAATCAGCTACATGGCTAGTCCCTGCCCAGCCTGGCTATCTGTCTCTCAGTCCTGCTGCAGTCAATCAGATCAACATCCTTTGTTCTGCCTCTCCAGTCTAAGCATTGAAAGTGTGATCTCCGTAACCTACAGTTGTGATGAGATAGCGACAACCCTCAATCTTAGCTGAATTAACAGACAGTGACTGAATACAGACGACACCTTGAAGATCTTGTGAAGTTTAATCCAAGACAATAAGCATACCAGAAAAATATTATTAATCCTCAACGTATTAATCAAAATCACATAAATATATTTTCGATCACTCAATCGCACATTCTCGGTATATGCATGTATATTATATCTTAGTATTCAAAGGGAATAAATATAAAATTCTAGCCAATTGTAAATATAAGTGTTTAATGAGGGAAAAAAAGAAAAAGAAAAAAGGAGGGGAATGGGGGAGGGAGAACAAAGGGGGAGAGAAGGAAAAAGTAGTGAGAGAGTGAAACATTATGTTGTCACAAGGGGGAGAGAGAGACAAAAGCCTCTGGTGTTATTATACACCTTAATAATATTTTTCTGGTATGCTTATTGTCTTGTATTGTCTGTGTGTCCTAACTATTATATTGTTTGTCTTCAGATTTGTTATATTTATATAATCCTACTGTGAAATAAAACTTGCTGGACCCTAATGAAGCATCCACAGCAAAACGCATAGTTCCAGCAGTGTATTTACTCACGCAATGCCCTTTTGGGATTACTGTATTTCAGTGATCATTATGATTATATATATGTTTGTAATATGTATGATGTAATTTTTATGATATATACTCAATACATTTTGATACTTTTTTCATTTACATAATGTTTCTTTAAATAACTTTTAAGAGGCACATTTAAATCCCCTTCTCCCAGGTCTGCCTTTCCGGCAGGTCTGGACCCATTGTTCCAAAGATTACAATGTGATCCATTCCATGAGACATGAGGCTGAGAGGCATTACTGGAAAAAATGAACAAAGGGATGCAGCTATCTATACAGAATAAACTGAGCTAAGGGGATGGGAGAAACCAGGGACAGGAGAATACATATAACATTTAAAGGCATACCACAAATCATGTGAAACATGACAGCCTTCTCTTCTGCTACCTGAACTGAATCTTGGCTTTATTCCTGACTTTCCAAGTCTGCAGTCTGCCATGACCATTGGCTTAGTTTCTGGCTATCCGAGTCTGCTATTGAACCTGACTTCTTACCTGTACCTTCCCTACTGTGTCTGCAACAAGCTACTTCTGGACTATCACTACAGTATACCTTGCTCCTCCAGACCAACTTCCTGTTACTTTTTTGTCTATAAATCCTCCCTTTTGAGTAGGGAAGAGCGCAACCTGGGGTCAGCACATAGTGATGACCATCTCCACCATCTGGAGGTCTGGAGTATAATGACTGGCCCTTATAGTCTTCTCCCTGGGAGATCATGCATTACTGTCCATCTGCCTTTTTTTGGAGTCCTGATCCTACTACCAGGTGTGATCTGCCTTGTGGTGCCCTGCTTCACTCTGAGCTGGCTATTTGCCTACACTTACACCCTAGGATCTAGGGCAGGGATCCTCAAACTACGGCCCTCCAGCTGTTGCAGAACTACACATCCCATGAGGCATTGTAAAACTCTGACATTCACAGACATGACAAGGCTTGATGGGAATTGTAGTTCCTGAACAACTGGAGGGCCGTAGTTTGAAGACCCCTGATCTAGGGTCTTCCCGGGTGTATAGAAATTAATTTGACAATAAACACAGGTACTTGCAGGAATCATAAACAGTATTGTAATTTAGACATTTTTTAGGAACTAAAAGGTTCACTTTAGGGTAAAACTGAGACCTTTAACAATGTAATAGACGTTATTTTGACCATGCAACATATGCAAACATAAATGGCAGATATGACTAGAGATAAGTCTAATCATTACTACTATATGATGACCTAATGGAAAGGTTTATGTGCAGGTCACTTAACTGGCTAAGTAAAGTGTACTGACAGAGAGCTCATGAACAGCTAAACATAATTAGCGTAATTATGTTGGATGGAGAAAAAGACTATACAAAGATTCAAGCAAGCCTTACTTGCAATGGTGCTCAAACTAAATTATTTAATAACCTATTATTCTCTACCTATTACAGTTAAGTATCGGGTCTTTAAGGTTTATTGAGTCCTTTGCTTGTTAAAGTGCCCATTGATGAACAGTGAAAGGCCATTTATTTTACTTGGAGGCCAGAGAATGAAGGCCTTGGCTTTTGAAACCCTGTTCTCAAAACTTCTTGGAACACCGCAAACATTCTCTGACAATATGTATGCAATTTTTTTATACTTTCCTTTACTCCTACTTCTTAATTTATGAAGACACAATATCAGCTTCCAAGCAGTCTTTACACTCCCTATATGGATAGATGACAAAGAAAACAAGGGACTTCTTAGTCTTTCAGTTTTGTGCTGATGCCCATGTTTTTGTAAGAAGCTTTTGCACCTGCTGTGCTTTCTTAACAAGACTTCTGAATTTAAGGAATACTTTTTAAAGAGTGCCAGCACTTAAAAACAAAGAGATTTCTACATGCTCACAATTTGCTTAAACATCCACTGTATCGAGTATATTTCCTGTTCCAAAATTCTGGGCTTCACATTGACAAAGGAACACTTCATTTCATTGCATATTGCATCCTGGAGCCAGGAGATGAATATCTTCAAACATCAGTAACTTCAAAACAACAAATTTTTCTGGATACCATTGCAAAGATATTAGGGATGTGTTTCTATATCTGCAAATATGTAAATGTCAATTAAGTTTTAAACAGAATGGATAAAAACGTTTGTTCTCTTGTATTGTATATTAAGGTAAACGTGCCACCCATTCTGCATATCTGAAACGAAAGATCCTGTCTTTGAGCAGGTGTCAAACGTTTGCTGGGCACTCTCATTTCTTAAAGGGATTGTAAAGGCATAAGGTTTTTTTATCCTAATGCATTTTATGCATTAAGGTGAAAAAAACATTCAGTGTGCAGCAGCCCCCTCAGCCCCCTAATACTTACCTGAGCCCATCTTTATTTAGCAATGTTGCAGGATTTTCTCAGCTGCCTGGGACTCTCCTTCTCAATGGCTAAGACAGCAGCGCAGCATGATTAGCTCCCACTGCTGTCAAATTAGGTCAGCCAGCCAATCAGGAGAGAGAGGGGGTGGGGCTGTGTCACGGCTTAGTGTCTGAATGGACACAGGGAGCTGTGACTTGGCTCGGGTGCTGCTTGCTGTGGGGGTACTAAACAGGAGTAAGGGGCCAGGAGCACAGAAGAGGGACCCGAGAAGAGGAGGATCCAGGCCACTCTGTGCAAAACCAACTGCCAACAAAGTCAAAAGTTGGGCATGGGTTTGCATCAGCTGCTTAGGTGAAAGTTTGAGGAAATTGAAACTTAATTAGTAAACTAAACACAAACCCAGATGAAGCACTAAAGAAAGTTTTCTGGATAAGAAAGTAATACATTTTGGGCCCAAGAAAGGAAAAAAACTCACTTCGTCAAATTGCCCACTAGCTGCCACCAAAAATAGAGTTGGGAACTCTGAAGTGAGGAAATATTATAGAAATGTGGTTCCTGCGCTATCAAGGATTTTCTACCAACCACCCTAATGCTGCGTCACATAGACTGATACTTTAAAACAGTTACAAATATATACGCTATAGGGGAGTGTGATGCGCTTCAGGGTTATTGTGAATATTATATAATGTGCTTCTGTGTAATTATCCACCTATTGAGCAATTATATAAAAAATTGTTAATCTAAAGTGCTAATACATATGTTTCATTCCAAAATAAATACATAAATACATCGCTAGTACATATAAATATAAAGTGCTGGTGTTGATATCCCATTCAAATATTGTTATTACCAGAAAGTGAATAAGTGCTTCTTTTAAACATAAAAGTGCTCTGTGCATTCAGTGCTGATATAAATATCACATCAATAGTGAAAAAATATATGAAAAAATATATACTGCATATGTGCAAATCCAATAAATATAACAATCAGTGTCCAATCCAGATGATACGCCAGACAATTCCAAATTTATCTGGTTGCAAATCAGAAAGTTTTATATACAGATAAATAAGTAATAGTGATTTGTTTGTGCAATTTCTTTTCCTCCACCTTTAGTCTCCTTGGTGTGAACCTTGTTCAGTGATTTCACTTCTAGGTGTGCTATATTCTCACCTTAAAAAAGACTAATACGCCTGTATTAATAAACTATGGTTGGTGGTTGTTCCCCTCCTTCCTCTATTCCAGCGTGGTTTCTGAGAACCACAATCTCCTCCCAGGGATCCGTACTTCCTTCCCGATGTTGTGGTGTCTATGGGGACCTTTATTAGCCTCCTTTGCAATGCGACCTCTTTAGTTGTATCTCTCCTCCTTGGGGCTCATTGAAGCAATGGGGCCATCATTGTGTAGAATTTTAGCATTTATTAAAAAAAATATATAGCAGACTTACATTTAAAACAAGTTTCTCCTGTATGAAATAAGCCGCCGTGGGAGCACTGTCCCGTACCGCACGTCACTCCCAGGTTCCGGGTTCCTACGCGTTGCTTCACAGTATCACGTGACTTCCTCAGGGAACAAAAGGCGTAGGCAGTGTAGGTGCCTAGGCAGCTTGGTGAGTGGGGTTTACCATAGATAGTGGTGAAGTACCAGTGTAGGGCATCTTGAATAAGAGGGTTCAGTATATAAACTGTACTCTGGTGGGAGTCAACCAAGGACCAAGGCATGCAAAATGCTATCTTTAAGGTCCTAGCTTCTGGGGTCATACCTTTAGGGGGAAGCAAGGAAGGAGAGGTGCAAGACTTACGGGACTACTCGCATTCCTTTTGTATGGGATGTCGAATTCTGACAAACACCTAAGAGTATGGGCTGCCTTCAACTTGACTCTCATCTCTACTATTTCTTTATCATACATCATGGGACACAAAGCAGGTAATATTGACTATCTGGGTTATACGCTACCTTTATCCCACACTTTAGAAAACTTGTGGGGGCAGGGGTACTTTAAAAAAAACAACTTTTTATTAAAAATATATTTTTACACGGTCCTTTTAATTTTATTTATTTTTTTTGGATCACTTTTTTCCTATCACAAGAAATGTAAAAATCTCTAGTGATAGAAATAAAGCAGGACAGGTCCTCTTTATAGATACATCTGGGGTCTATAAAACCCCAGATATCTCCTCTACCCTTGAAAACATGAGATAAAAAACCCCATTGATCTCATGCATTCCAAAAAAAAAAAATGGCAGTGCTTACATCTACTCTAACCGGAAGTGACAAAAATGCTCATCGCTTCTGGTCTCCTAGACCATAGCAGTGATGGGAGATGATCCCGTCTCTGATCATTTTTATTGTAAGCTTGTCCAACTGCCAGATTGGATGCCCAGCTCCCCACTGGGACGGTAAAGCCTGGAGAGGCATGGGAGGTCAGGGGGAGGTAGGGAACCCTCAGCCTGTAAAAAACAATCCAGCCACAAGAATTGCTTTTGATTATTAGACCATTGCTGGCTCTAAAGACAATACTGAGATTATGCCTGACAGCTGCAGCCATAACGCCAGTATAACCACTTGCCGTCAATCACATGCATGTATGTGATTTGGCTGCAAGAGAATAACATTGTGTGCATGAACTACCTATCAATCCACCCAGTGTTTACCACAGTATTTTTAAAGAGGACCCATAGCAATATCTTTTTAGAGCTCCCAGTTCTCCAGTCTTAATCGTGAAGGTAATTAATTAATTGCCTTTAAAGCAGGATTTTAACTTCTTCCATAGCAAACATATACGGATCCGGACTTCACTCATTTGCCAGTTGCTTTGGCTGCCTGAATCATGAAAAATTACATAAACAGTAAGTTGCCAATTACTGCAGTCTTCTCCTTCATTTTAGTCCTCAGATTTTTGAATCACATCATAGTGTGAGGTCTTTGAAAGCTACCTTATGCTTCAGTAATTCACCACATTACACTCACCGGCCACTTTATTAGGTACATCTGTTTAATTGCTTTGTAACACAAATTTCTAATCAGCCAATAACATGGCAGCAACTCAATGCAGGGTTTAGGCATCTAGAAGTGGCAAAGACAACTTGCTGAAGTTCAAGCCGAGCATCAGAATGGGGAAGAAAGGGGATTTAAGGGACTTTGAACATGGCATGGTTGTTGGTGTCAGACAGGCTGGTCTGAGCATTTCAAAAAGTGCTGCTCTACTGGGATTTTCACACACAACCATCTCTAGGGTTTACAGAGAATGGTCCAAAAAAAGGGAAAATGTCCAGTGAGCGGCAGTTGTGTGGATGAAAATACCATTGTTGATGTCATAGGTCAGCGGAGAATGGGCAGACTGGTTTGAGATGATAGAAAGGCAACAGTAACTCAAATAACCACTCGCTACAGACAAGGTATGCAGAATACCATCTCTGAATGCACAACATATCGAACCTTGAAGAAGATGAGCTACAGCAGCAGAAGACCACACCAGGTGCCACTCCTGTCAGCTAGGAACAGGAAACTAAGGCTATAATTTGCTCAGGCTCACCAAAATTGGACAATAGAAGATTAGAAAAACGTTTCCCGGTCTGGTGAATCTCAATTTCAGCTGCGACATTCAGATGGTAGGGTCAGAATTTGGTGTAAACAACATGAAAGCATGGATCCATCCTGCCTTGTATCAATGGTTCAGGCTACTGGTGGTGGTGTAATGGTGTGGGGGATATTTTCTTGGCACACTTTGAGCCCCATAGTACCAATTGAGCATTGTTTAAATACCACAGCCTACCTGAATATTGTTGCTGACGTCCATACCTTTATGGCTACAGTGTACCCATCTTCTGATGGCTACTTCTAGCAGGATAATGTACCAACCATGTCACAAAGCTCAAATCATCTCAAACTGGTTTCTTAAACATGACAATGAGTTCACTGTACTCCAATGGACCCCACAGTCACCAGATCTCAATCCAATAGAGCACCTTTGGCATGTGGCGGAATGGGAGATTACCATCATGGATGTGCAGTCGACAAATCTGCAACAATTGCGTAATGCTACCATGTCAATATGGACCAAAATCCCTGAGGAATGTTTTTAACACCTTGTTGAATCTATTCCATAAAGAAATAAGGCAGTTCTGAAGGCAAAATTGGATCCAACTCAGTACTAGTAAGGTGTACTTAATAAAGTGGCCGATAAGTGTATATTAGGACCTGTTCCTAAGTGTCTTGCATTTAGGCAGTCCATTAATTTGAATGGGCTCCCAATACACCATAAAATAACACCTGCACTATTTTTTTAGACTCAGCTCACCACAATACAAGGTAGTGCGTTATTGTGTGTGGCAGTGTACTGCATTGCAGGGCATTTGGTTTAGTATTTTGTGATGCTGTTTAAATGAGTGCCATGCACTGTGGTACATACATTGTAGTAATCTAAATTAAAACGTACATGTTACCACACTGCAACAAACAGAATAGGCCCTTAAACTTTTGGCAGGAGATTCATGTTCTTTTAACCTCTTTCATTTGCGCTATAGCCGAAAGACGGCTACAGCATGGACCTTAATTGCCGGGAGGGCGTCCATGTGTGTCCTCCCATACATGAGCTGCCTGCACGCTCCCTGCCGAGCGCGCTCGGCTCGCTCTGTGATCAACGAGTCCATGAGTCTCGGCTGATCACAGATCAGAGTAAGGGGCTGGTCCTGGCCCCTTACCACGTGATCAGCTGTCAGCCAATGACAGCTTATCATGTGATGTAAACAGCAGCAGGCGATCAGCTTCCCCCCCCCCATGCTGTCAGGGTGAGGAGAAAAAAAGCAGATCGCTGCTCCTGTCAGAGGGACATTGGTCACGAAGAGGAGAGGAACATCTGTGTCCACCAGTGCCACCTACCAGTGCCCACCGGTGCCTACCAGTGCCACCCATCAGTGTCCACCAGTGCAACCTATCAGTGCCCACCAGTGCCACCTATCAGTGCCAATCAGTGCCCTATCATCAATGCTGCCCATCAGTGTCACCTACCAGTGCCTATCATTGCCCATCAGTGCCACTCATCAGTGTCACCTACCAGTGCTCATCAGTGCCACCTATTAGTGCCTATCAGTGCCATCTACCAGTGCCACCTATTAGTGCCCTTTAGTGCCACCTACTAGTGCCCTTCAGTGCTGCCCATCGGTGCCACCCATCTGTGCCACACATCAGTGCCACCTATCAGTGCCCACCAGTGCTGCCTTATCAGTGCCACCTTATCAGTGCCCATCAGTGTCACCTTATCAGTGCCCATCAGTGTCGCCTATCAGTGCCAATCAGTGCAGCCTATCAGTGCCCATCAGTGCAGCCTATCAGTGCCTATCAGGGCCCATCAGTGCGGCCTCATCAGCGCACATCAATGAAGGAGAAAAATTACCTGTCTGCAAAATTTTATAACAAACTATAAAAACTGTTTTGGTTTTGTTTTTCAAAATTTTCGGACTTTTTTGTTTGTTTAGCAAAAAATAAAAACCCCAGTAGTGATTAAATCCCACCAAAAGAAAGCTCTATTTGTTTGAAAAAATGATAAAAATTTAATTTGGGTACAGTGTAGCATGACCACACAATTGTCATTCAAATTGCGACAGCGCTGAAAGCTGAAAATTGGCCTGGGCAGGAAAGGGCTTTAAGTGCCCACTAGGCAAGTGGTCAATGCACAGAAGCAGACGTTTGTTTCTCTTCGACCTTTTAAAAGTTCTCAGGAAGATCAAGTGCACTTCTGTTAGTGTATATATTTATCCATTGTAAACAAAAGATCTCATTGATAAGACTACCTACATTAAACTGATCGCATTCATATATATATTAAAACAAAATCTATAAAAATAAAATGTCACTGCACAGTGAAAGCATACTGTTCATTGCAATGCCACCATTGTGCTTAAAATAATAATGCCATTAATGAAGACAGAAGCCTTGCATAAAAAACAACTGGCTTTCAGAGGCTTACAATGCCCATCAGTACCACAATATGCTTGAGAGAGAGCTGTGATGGCCAAAGAATGCTTTTGCATCTCAACACTGTTGTGCTTACCATGACTATCCTTTCACCCTTCTCTTGTATCTCATAGAAAGAGTCAAATTAATTGAATTATTAGTATAATACTCAAAACGTAGCATTGTACAAGCTTTTGGGAAGAAAATAAGAGGTCCTTGACACAGCGTTGCACCTGCTCGTTCAAGTTCTGAAAACATGCTGTCATACCAAATGGCCTAGTGAGGCTGTTACCAGTATGAGCCAATACGGTTCTTGTGTCACGGGTGGTCGATTCTGTGTGGCTAAGAACAGATGTGTTACCATTAACTTGCAATGCATTTGTTAAATGACTCTGAACTTGGTCTCAGATTCGGATTACTGATCATGTTCTATTTTGCTCTTATACAGTAGAGCCTTCCTCAGAACTGGCAGGCTGCCCCGATACTCTCTTATGGTTTGCAAAGATATAAAATATATATTTATAATGCTCTACAAAACTTGGCACTGATTTAACTGTGCAAATATTGCTGCTTATAACCGTATAAAAATAGTTTAAGGATTTTAGTGGATATAATAAAATGATATATGAAGCATGTTAGGTGTTGATATGAAGCCCATATATAAAAAGGGAGAAGAAATAAATAACTTTATATAGAAGTTATTGAAGTTAATACTGAATTTGACCCACTGCAGAAATGACAGTGTGAATACAACTAAATAGCACTCTTAATGTAAGAAATGTTGTTGGTATGCTATCTTACTTTAAATAAATACCAGATTATTTTTCAAATAATTTAATTTATAAAAGGTCTCTAGCACAGTCATCTGGTGAAAAGTCCACAGGGGGACAAGGGGGAATTGGGACTATGTGATACTAAATAAAGAAATATGTAATAGAGAGAAGAAATGTAAATATTGGAAATTAATATTCTAAAAAATATTTTTTTTTATACAAAATGCAGTAAAATACATTAATGAAAAATCATTGTTGGGTAAGATAAAAAACCATAAAAGCATACAAGAGGACATTAATGTATTTATACGGGAAGGCCCATGATATCAATACAAATACAGATGTCGAAAGTAGTGGATATGTTTCAACCTGAAGTCTTCTTCTGGGGGTAGATGTTCACTTTACACAGTTATCTACAACAATTATATCAAAACAGATAATAACCATACAAACATTTAAATAGAAAATAAAGCAAAAATGATAAAGCAAAATACGACATCTTATCAAACACTACTTACATTGAATAGATCAACATATAAAAAGAAATCTGTCTATATGGTCAAGAAACCAACTGTATGTCAGAGACTCCAATGTGATGATAGCTAGGGTTCCCAAAAGTGCACAAGGAATCAAGCAGCAAAAAGGAGTCAGGGTCTCGAATTCTGGAAACCTAAACGTAAAAATTACACAAAAAAATATATATATTTTAGTGTTTGAAGGAGGCACCAAAGGTGTTCCAAATAAAAGTGTCCCAAATATGAACCAAAACCTCTGTGAAAAAAGAAAACAAAAAGCACCAAAGGTATCCCATATAGAAGCCAAAACCTCTATAAGGAGAAAAATAAATAAATAATTATATATTGTAGTGCACAAAGGAGGCACCAAAGATGTCACAAATAAAGGTGTCCCAAATATGAACCAACACTTCTATGAAAAAGTAAAATGCACCAAAGGTGTCCCAAATAGAAGCCAAAACCTCTATAAGGAAAAAAAAATAAGTAAATAAATAAAAGAGAGAGGTTAACTCGTTTTATATATACCTTTCATTAGACCACACAGCAGAAGTGAGTCTTCCCCTAGTAGGGAAAGAATGTGACTGAAAGTTTCAGAACTGGTATATAAGGATACACTGAAGTGTCACATGGAAAAAGAAAGCCAATCTGATCATGAGAATGTCAAAACCACATACCTGTAGTGTGGTAGCCTGATTGCCCAATCATGGAGACAGGCTTGTCTTCAAGTATCCTTTGCCGACTTCTACACGTCCCAGCGTCTGTAGCAACCCACATTGCGTCCAGAATCCAGATCAGTGTGGGCAAAAACGAGGCTTGGTTAGGTGACTGCCAACAGGAAATACACAAACCACCATGATGGAAAAAGGTAGGAGGTAGAGAGCGGCACCGACATGAATAGCCTGTGAAAAACATTGATCAAAGTCTCTAGCACAGTCATCTGTTGATAAATTTAGCTCACCTAATCACATACACAAAATCCATATTTGTACTTATGGATTTGGTCTTGAGCTATATAGAAGAAAGATAAAACCTGCCATGATTAAATCACAGATAAAAGCAGAAGATCTGTGTTTCACTCCAACCACTGGAGTTTAGGCATGGGGATGAGTAATCTCCAGTGGGTGGAGTAAAACGCGCTATCTGTCATTGCCTGGAGTATGGGCGCGCTCCTTCCCAGCCAGCACTCATAGCAGCAGGCACAGGACTACATTTCCTAGCAGCCTGAGCAGCTCACACACATACAGAGATTAAACCACATTATATATGCCATCTGAAAGTTGTACGATACAAACATATAGATGATTATGTAATAATCCTAGATACATTTCTTGGTTGGGTACCATACAGTTTTCTTATGTAAGCTATTTAGCTTTGTATTATTTTTGCTGTGATCTGTTTCAAACGTGTTAGCACTTTTAAACTTAAAGCTGAAATTCCTGTAGGCTTTGTTAATGTCCTCCTCCATATGGTTCTGTTAAAGTATAAGTTCAAATTTGAGCCAGCCATAGACGGATCAAAATTTGTCCGGTTCAGCAGGAACCGGCCGAATTTTGAGCTATATATTGGCAGGCTTGTTGATCGATTTAAGTACGTCCAGCCTATTGGATTTTTTTTATGAGATCACTGTTGGTGGCTATAGCTGCAAGCAGCTATCATTGTATTCTGATGGAGATGAAACTTCCTGCTGTAAGAATACAATAGCTCCGTGAGAGGGATTCCACCATCAAGACGGAATGCGTTGATGGGAAATCAAACAATTTTCTTTCTCTCAACCCTTGGTGGAAGGAAAGAAAATTTGTTAACGAATGGCCTTCCTTTATTTATTGTTTCTTTCTTGCCACCCCCACCCTTGACAGTGACTATTTTAAGAAAACCAAAAGCTTCCGGTACTTCTTGCTTCACTCCACTTTTGCGTCATTTGACAGGCAAAGTTTTCAGATAATGCTGAAATTTCTTCACCTTTCTGCCTCTTGCACATTACTATTGACCAGTAAGGCAGCCAGCCTATGATGGTGATGGGCCAATAGGAAAGGGAAGGAGCAAGAAGGACCCAGAAAGCTCTGACACAAGCTGTTTTGCCTGTTAAACTGTCTGGGATTCTGGAAAAAGAGGAGAAATTAGAAAGTTCTGCACCTCTAGATGCCTGCACTGCAGCAGCTTTTGTGTTTTTAAGTGTGAGTAGCACAGTAGTTAAGTGGTTTGCACTTCTACCCAGCAGCATTAGGGTTGTTGGTTTGAAACCAACCACGGCACAACCTGCCTGGAGTTTGCATGTTCTCCATGTGCCTGCATGGGTTTCCTCTGGTTACTTCAGTTTCCTCCCACTCTAAAAACATGGTAGTATGTTAATTGGCTCCTGTCTAAATTGGCCTTAGGATTGTATGTATGAATGTGGGTTAAGGATCTTGGACTGCAAGCCCCTTGAGGGCTGATGTTAATGTACAATATATATACTATATTTATATATATAAGGGAATTTTCCCCAGAGCTTACTTACTGTGATGCAATTTCACTTTGCAAAGAATACCCTATCACCTCCAAGAAAAAAAAACATGTTTTTCTTGCACATGATTGGATTATGGAAGCCAACATGATTGGATGATGGAAGTGAACTTCACCTCATCCACTAAGCTCTGGAAATAATTCCTTTGCAAAGTGCAATTTCCCTTGTCAAGTGACAAACCTATTTGCGTTTAGTAAATCAACCCTATAGTCTCTTAAGCATATACTTACTTCAGCTGCAAAGCTTTGGTGATCTTCAGTGTACACCCTGCCCAGCAATGCACAACCTCCTCTTTAAAAAGTTCCCAACTGATAAATTAAGTGGTTTCTTGTATTTGCTTTGAGACCAGCTTTACAAAAAGAGAAGAACGAATAACATTACAAATGCAACAATGTTTATTGAAAGCACAGGTGTCGTTTTAGAAGCTACAGTATACAAAGACAGTAGTTATAATGTGTCTAGATATGAACATTTAGAAATATAACAAATTTTTATAATCTAGAAGTACATAATGAAATTTTATTAGAAATATATAAATACAGATAATAAATTAAATAATACATTGATTATAAGATAAATATATTTTTCTTTTTTAACTGACTATAATGACACATTTATAATCCTAATTATAAATTAAAGAGGAAGTAAAATCTGCTATTTTTTTTTTTTTTACCTGCAAAGTAAAGGAAAAGCTAGCACATTATGTGACACTTCCTCACTGGAGGCCTCATCCATCTTCGCCTTCCTTCCTTCCTTCTTCACTACCAGAACTTCCTTCTGGTAGTGAACAAGCACTTAGTAGTCGTGTGAAATGCATCTACTGTCCTACCCTGCTGTACCTTGTGCCACTTATGTGAAAAAATAATTTTTCTTCATTGGATTCCGTGGTGGTGTGTGACCATTTTCTTCTTTCACGCTTCTCCTGGTGGTGAGCCGAGGTTCAGCACCCACCTTGAATCATGGACTTTGACTAGCCTGAGCGGTGTTATCTCTCTTCATTGTTCCTTCTGGGTCCGTTGACTTAGGCTGTGCTACTGGCCGGAGCCGCATGATGTTACTGTTGCAACTGGCAGGGAGCCGCCGTTCACAGCACAGGGCTCTGAAGAAACTGCACGTACGGCTGTTTCTTCAGAGCACATGCACCAATGATGTAATCTGCGCAGTATACAGTAAATATCTTATAAACGGTGCAAGATTAGGAGATATTTACAGTGCCAATAGGTAAGCCTTATTATAGGCTTACCTATAGGTACAATCAGTAGAGGTAGGTTTACAACCACTTTAAACTATTTAACGTTAAAATTGCATGAAGGTATTGTTAATGTCATTTTATTCAGTTCCAAATCCCCAATTACTTCTTATTGTTAAATAAGGGGATATATGCTCATAAAAAACATTACAACAATGGGAATGTGTGCTTAATTTGAATGGAGCTGTGTGCGCATAGTACCTAGCCAGATATATGTAACGCATTTCACATACATCAGCATGCACACTGTTTTGATGTTTTGAATTTATTAATGTTTACAAATTAGATATGGCTTATGCAGTTTTATTTATTTATTTATTTATTTAACTTAAAGCATTTTGAATTAATGTTTTATGTATTTTTAAAATGTTTTTGTATGAGGTGCAAGGTGCACCCATGGCAGCAGTGTGGGTTTTACTTTCAGACTGTCTCTTTCTAATTGAAAGCCTTTGCAGAATTTGACTAAACAGGGATGATTCACTCTTCTAATTTATTTAACTTTGTGTGAAGTTTGAGTTTCAGCTATTGAGATCTGTAAGCAACATGCTTACCTTATCAAGCCTGGAAAACATTCTGATTTGGTTCAGAGATGTATGTTATACTGCATGTCCAAGTGGTAAACCTCACTTTTCCCTACTAACGATAAAAAGCATGACACGTTCCTGCCTATAGTCTGCTGGCTGGCCAATAATGGAGCACCAACACATTGCTGAAGTAATCACTGTTCTTTCTTCTTCTGTAAGTAAACTGCTAGTGTAATGTTGACAACACTGTACTATGTTATGTGGTTTACAGCTCTGACCTTCCCCCTTACATTCTTAATTTTGTTGTGCAGGAAATTAATTAAAGCGGAGTTCCACCTTAAAAAAAAAAAAAACATAAAAATACCCCCAGGACAGTCAGGGCTAGTGCATTCCACAATGGATAGCCTCTGAACTGTCCTGGGTGGCACTTACCTGCATGAAGAAATACTTACCTTGAAAATGTCTTCTCCAGCGCTGCCATCTCAGGTGTGGGCAGCTTGAAGCCAGCACGATTCTCTTCTGCGTCCTCTTCCATCCTCTTCGGTCCCACGATGCACTGCGCCGGCCCCGCCGTCACTTTCGGGGCTGCAGCGTCATACCTGACAGCTTCTGGGCATGCCCAGAAGCTGTTTAGCAAGGTATGACGGCGCCTGCACCGGAACTGACGTCGGGGCCGGTGCAGGCGCATTGATTCCTGGGAGCGATGACGTTCAGCTCCCAGGAAGCATTGCAAGCCAGAAAGTGACGACTCGCCGTGGCTGCCGAGGGGAGGAAGAGCTAGTAAGGTAAGTATATTATCTTCTAAACAAGGTAAGTAAAAAAAAAAAATTGCGATTGTTCATTTGTTTTTCAGGTGACCCGGAGCAAGAAGATGGACGTAACTTTCATTTTAGGGTGGAACTCCGCTTTAAAGCTAACATAATTACAAAAGCAGGTACATAAACTTCCTGTATACATTTATGATGAATATTAAAGAATATTAATAGATTTAAAGTGTAACTTTTATATGTTAATAAAAATAGGTCTTTAGACTTTTTCTGATAGCATTAATGTGTAACATTTTACGAGAATATTGTCATGCACACCAATCTGTACATATACACAAAGGTGCTCTCTGTATAGTTCCTAGATAATACAATTCATCAACCAAGTGCTCTGCTTTTGAAATGTATTGTTTTAAAGCCTGGAAAGCAGGCAATGTTGGGTTCAGATGGGTTGGTCAATATGGTATGAATGCGATATGTCACCTAATAAATGTGTCCAGTGCTAGCGAAATCATTTTTTAGGCATTTGTGAAGAGAGAGAGAATAATGCAATTGTCCCAGTTCTAAATGGTCTTTAGCAAAAATTCTAAGGTCATTGTCGGATCTACTGTAATTCATATTGAACGTTTTTTTTTTTTTTTTTCATCACCCGCTGCATTGACCAAGGATATTTCCCAATTTGATCAATCCTTATCACATTCAAACTCTTCTGCATTTTCAGCTTACCCATCTACTTGGGAATCAGAATTGCAAACCCAGCTAACAGAAGACCAGGAAACCCCAATTCTGCATCTATCACACAGAGACCTTAAAAATGGATGAAGAAAACAACAAATTTCTCTCTCATTGGTACTACACCCCTGCCAAGCTTCACTGCGTGTTTCCTGTAGTAAGGCCTTCTTGCTAGGTGGGGGGGGGGGGGGGTTGTAGTATGGTCGCCACGCATACACATAACTGGTGGGAGTGCCCTCTAGTGCGCTCCTACTGGGCTACTATTCTACAGTTTATCCATACAATTCAGATTCAAAGCTGTAGCATACCTAATGACCTAGGCCTATTGGAAACAAACAAAACATTCTGCCATAAACACTGGTTTCAAGCCCTAGATCATATCTATCTCATGGAAGAACATGAAGTACATAACACAAACGCTAGCATTACCAAAATATGGGTCTGCTGCTTTGCTTTAAACATGCTTTTTCTTACCTAGATATTATGGCTATTGATACCCACTAATACGGTTCCTCTTAAAAAATGTCAGCCATGTGTCTGATAATCATAAGATTACTACTCACATTTCAGACCAGGCCCTCTCCCTTTTCTCTTCTACCTCTTATTTTTACCAATTACACTTTACTACGGGATTGCGTTAGTCAACCCCCAAGCAGATTCCTATCATAACTGATATGATGATGCCAAGCATACACTTAATGGTATGATGTTATGTCAATCTTATGAAATACACTGAAGTGATTGTAACATTGTCCACATATCTTTGTGTTATTACGTTACTGTATACACCATTCCTCCATGTAATTGTTTGTGTCATTTACATTGAAGAACATTCCTTAATAAGCAATTATTAAACAAATAAGAGCGCAAGAGAATAGGTCAAGGGAGAAAGCATGAAAATAAGTGAATAAAAAAAAAAAAATGGGTAATTCTAAGTTAGATGAGGTTCTTAAAATAAACAAGGAAACTATCTGAAGATGACCAGGATGTCCACAATTTAGAATAGATTTGATGTTTTGGATCTTGTGCCCTGTGCAGATGCCGGATGTTTTTTTCTTGCACTTATTTTAAAAGTCTGCTGGTGAAGTTGAGACTGTCTTTTTTTCAAGGTGGCAATGACCTTAGCACCCACCATTCCATAATGTTGTTGCCATATTATGAGCTATCAGGGAGACTAACTGGACAACCATACCATTTTTCTTACAGTAAACACCAATAAAGATTCAGTAGTGAATTCAGCAGAGGAATATAATGATCAAGTTCCCGTTTTAACTAGGCAAACCTGACACTTCTAGGATTATTGACAGAGATCAGTGTCCTCTTTAAAATGCAATGATTTGCAGACACAACTTTTTACAGCATGGATTATTATTTCTGGAAAATGTGTCAACGACCAAAATGGGACTGATTCATTAAAAGGGAAGAAAATAAAAAGATAACAAAATGAAATTGTCTATGTTAATCATTTAAGGTTTAAAATTTCTTTCAAAATAAAGTTGAACAAAAAGTGATAATTTTTTAGGGTTGCAACAGCTCCAATTTTGTTGTTATTTTCTTCTCTCTGTTTCTACATGACTGTATAATGCAGGATTATAGGGTACATTGTTCTATTTCCTAATTCCAGAACAACAGTCCTTAACCCCTGGGGCATGTTATTCCATCAAATGATAAACCAATGCCTCTTTGGCACACTAGCTGGAGCACAACAGTTTTGTAAGCCAGGGGTCCACAGCCTAATTAAAATAAGCACTCCTTTATGAATGTTTACAAATGTTCCCCAAGTAACCCCTTGAAGCATTGTAGCATTTAATTAGCCATATAAAGCACTTGGTGCCATTTACCCATTGGTTAAGTACAATTTGAAAGTATAATAATGATGGTGAGATAGAAATATATAACTCCACGCTATAGACAAATTTGTTTGCAAAAACGTATTTGCTGTGTTAAATAGGTATTAACTTCACTACTGCCACCATAAATAAATTAATATAATCAAAAATAAATTATTATAATCAAAAATAAAAAAATAGACAGATGTTGTCAATTCTTCATTGTGACTATGCGCCTCTTGTTTATGACCTTTTGCTTTCTTTAAATACCCAAATAAAAATACAATTATAAAAATTAAAAAAATAGACAGACCCCCTGTGATGAAGTCGAAAGTGATGAAATGCGTTGGAGCGTGGTTACATGGCGACCTAAGGAGACACCGGGATGTGCAGCTAGCATCGAACGGTGGTGAGATAAGGACTCGTTTTAAAGTCACCTTGTGAAACGCTTATGTTTATTTTAAGAGTGTGAACAGACCTTTTATTTGCTTTTAATACATTTTGAACTGGTTGGTTATTGTACCATTGGAAGTTTCCTCTTTTGTTTTCTCGCATGACAATTTATCCATTAGGATGAGGTGAGCAAAAGCTCAGTTATCTGCCCTGCAGTTGTTTTATATACAAGCGGGTGTGCCGATCATGAGAATGGAAGGCAACAATAGTTTGTGAGTGTGTCTTCTGTTTGGAGTGGGATCACTTACTACACATGAGGTGGCGTTTTGGAAGTGGAATCTTGGAGCAAGGAGGAAAAGTCACGAATACAAACATTTATAGCTTTCATATACTTTTAACACACAGATCAGGACTGCGTGTTTATTTATTTATGTTTTTTTCATTTATGTCTTTGTAGCACATAATATAAATATTGTGTGTTTTGTCTAACAGCGCTACCTTGTAAGTGTTACACTGTTACTTTTTATTTTTTAATGATGGTGATATGATAATTTATGAGTTCTATGTACTGATCTGTATTATATTACATACACTGTGTGTTTTAATTTCAGCAGGTGACAGTTTAGTTCTCTGGTATAGAGACAGATCATGTACCACAATTGTTATGAAGCTAGCATTTAATTACAGTATTTAATCAAATCTGTTACAGTACCTACTGAATTAGATAAGCTTCTGACCTTTTTCTAAAAAGTCTGACATATAATCATTACACTCAGCATAGGATGTATCTCTGTGAAATAAAACAAAAATCCGGCCGTATCATTTGCATTTTGTGCAATCATTTTTAGATTATTTTTAAAATAAAGGAAGTCGATGTCTTGTGATAGATGTGAAAGTTTAGAAATAAACCATGAAAAAATAACCTTGCAAATGGTAAATACAAAACATGTTAATCTTTATGAATACAATATTCCTTTATGAAAAGTATGATACTTGTAGCAACCAATCCTATGTTTCTTTGAGTCTGCATTCTGTGGAGAAGGTATTATAAATCAAAAACAGCCAAACCAAAAAAAAAAAAAAAATAACGATTTCTCAAAGTCAAACTTGTGGTTACATTTATCACCCTGGAGGTTAAAAATGAAAAATCAGTTCTCTCTGCACACTCACCTCCTCTCTGGAACTGCCCCCTGCAGTAATCCATTTCCACCACTAGATGTCCTCAGGAAAAACAGTGAGTGCAAAAAAATAGACCAAACCCCCCCCCACCTTAGCAGGCGTCAACACTGTGCCCTACACCCTTAGTGTAATGATGCAACATTTTTGAGGAATGCCCAGTGCTTTAGAAAAGGCAAAAAGGAATGGGATTATACATGTCTGAAAAGTGGCTTGAAAAAGGTATGTATTCAATACAATGCAAACTATATTGGGGGTCTGAATGATAACTGGAACAGGACTTTAACTGCTCTGTTTACTGTAAAAGAAAATATGATTGGTTGTTGTAGCTTACTGCAATTTTCTATTGCTGTTTCCTTTGCTTTATTTAATTAACAATTTTCAGATTTTGTTTTTTAAGTTAGGGCAAAGTGCAATGACTGCAAAATCACTAGTGTAGTCACTCTTGGATTCAAATAGATTTGAACATTTCCTTCATGTGACTATGCTAAGCTAAAAATCATTTGCTTTCCACATACAGCCTGCACCTGCAGTGTTGTAGTATGCATTATGGGGGGAATTCAATAAAGCTGCTGCAACACTTTTCTGACGTTAATCACTCTTGTTAACCATTTGTTTACTGGACACTTTTACCCCCTTCCTGCCCAGGCCAATTTTCAGTCTTTCACACAAATAGAGCTTTCTTTTGGTGGTATTTAATCACCGCTAGGTTTTTCGTTTTTTGCTAAATAAACGAATTAAGACTGAAAATTTTGAAAAAAAAAAAACACTTTTTCATAGTTTGTTATACAATTTTGCTAACAAGTAATTTTTCTCCTTCACTGATGTGCACTGATGAGGCTGCACTGATGGGCACTGATGAGGCGGCACTGATGGTCACTGATAGGTTGCAGTAATGGGCACTGATGAGGCAGCACTGGTAGGTGGCACCGATAGTTGACACTGATGAGGAGGCACTGATGGGCACTGATTGGCTATAGCGTGGTCGGCAAGTGGTTAATGTATTGTGCCAAATTCATAAAAAATATTTGTAACACTTAGTTTAAATAGGACGCCTATTGTGTTCTCCAGAGTGGTGATGTTTCACAGTGGTGGATTTGAAGCACTGAAGGATCTTTATTCACATAGAGCACTGAGTACTTTATATAGTGGAATTTTTTTTATATACGGACACTTTCAATAACTTTTGTGTGGACACATTTATTTGGATATATTATTTTGATATATTTTTATACGATTTTATAAGTCATTTATGGTTGAATAATTGGGGTTTGTTATATAAATGCACTGTAGCACTTTCTATGTAAAAAGAGAGCGATTTTTTTTGTTTGACATGTATACATTGTAGCATATACAGTATATATGCAAAGCGGAGTAATTTATACAACATGTGAGCAACATACACACGTGGCATAGGTATTTGTAGTTGATTGTTGTAAAAATAAGTCGCGCTATAATATGATCAATGGAGATATAAAGTCCAACACAGTCCAAACATAAAGTGAAGATGTAATCCAGGACCAGGAACCCCAAAGGGTATATGCTTACCAGATTGAGGTAAGGTAAAGGCAGATTCTTTGGATAGAACTTGTCACCTTGATAGTAGATCCAGGTCCACGTGAACGGTTAGCTCAATGGTCATTGGATCATGGAAGTAAAGGTAAAAGCGCAATAGCGTAAAACCTTACAAACTATATTAATTGGACACCACAGTGTTCTTGAAAAATAAGTTCAATTGTGTGAATGAATGAACACTGCTGCACCATATCACTAATTAAATGGAATTAAACATTTAGCGCTGTAGACTAAGGTTTATTAGTATCACAGATTACATCGATTTTTTAATCAGATTATACTCACAAAGGGAGACATAGACAGCCATTACAGCAAAAACATGGCACCTCCACTGAGTGCCAAGCGTACGCAATGACGTCAGGTAAGAGACGCCTAGACTCTACTCCCACCCCCTCAAAAAAAAATACATACTAAACCCTTAAGGGGCACTTTTTTCTTTCTAAAATGTTACTTTTGTTTTGGTTTTGGTACAGCCTACAGCATGAATGACAGAAAAAAAATTCATGGGGCCAGTACCCTAATCCTTAATGGGGGTCTGTTATGGTTTGATGAGGCTTATCAGAATCTGGAAGCCCCCTTAAAAAATAAGATACTGCCCCCCCCCCCAAATTGAATAAAGTGAGAGTTACAGAGTATCACTACCTCTTTCCCAAAAAGATTCAAACAGTAAATAAACACAATATACAGTTTAAGAGTACTAGGTCTTGGAAGGTCCTATGATGTAAATCTATCATCAATCACCTAGTTTAGTGTATCAGATCCTCGTCAATTATTAGGAATGATAACAGCTGGTTTGTAAACAAAGGGGTAGGGATGTTAGTTGATGTCATTGACCAAATATGGACATGGTCATTGACCAAATATTGTCAGTCACCACCCGACCCCTTTGTTCACATCCAGCTGCCAGCTGGTAACCCCTGGTTGATAGCTAAATGGGCTGGGGGAGGATTGGTCACTGGTTGCTAGTAAGCTGGCAACTACTAGCTTCCTAACAACCAGCCTGAGTGTTCAATTAGTCTCTTACAATATAGAAAATCTGATTTGTCTACCCCCAAAAAGCTTTTTGACACTAAGGGTAAAGTCCTTCCCAGCATGGCTACTTACTGCACTTCAAAAACCCACATAAAGTGTTGCATCTAATCCCCCCATAACACCATGCTGCAAGTAGAAGATATGAGACTTTTCTAAATGCAGTGCAGTGCTTACATAAAAGGGTTGTGAGCTTTTCAAGTGGGACCCTGAAATGAGAATGCCTTGTTCCCAGGCTGTTAGAATTACTTACAGTGGTAGCTTGCAGAAAGACAACTCAGTCCTTCGGTGGAATCCATAGCGGAGAAAGATCTGGGTGTTCTGGTAGTGCAATGCCAAGCTGCGGTTTCCAAAGCAAGCAAAGTTCTTTCTTGTTTTAACAGAGACATGGACTCCAGAGAGAGAGAGAGATATAATTTTGCCCCCGTACAAATCATTAGTAAGACCTCATCTGGAATATGCAATACAGTTTTGGGCACCACTTCTCAAAAAAGATATCAGGGAACTGGAGAAAGTGCAGAGAAAGGCAACCAAACTGATAAGAAGCATGGAGTAGCTCAGCTATGAGGAAAGATTAGAGGAACTGGATGTATTCTCTCTTGAGAAAAGGAGATTAAATAGGGAAATGATCAACATGTATAAATACATAAGGGGTCCATATAGTGAACTTGGTGTGTTGAGTTATTCACTTTAAGATCATCACAGAAGACAAGGAAAACTCTTTATGTCTACAGGAAAAAAGATTTTGATTCCAAAAACGGAAAGGTTGTGGAATAGACTCCCTCCAGAGGTGGTTCTCAACTGCTCATTAGATTGCTTTAAAAAAGACCTGGATTCTTTCTTAGGTGTACATAATATAACTGGGTACTAATATTTATAGGTAAAGTTGATCCAGGGAATATCAGATTGCCTCTCGGGGGATCAGGAAGGATTTTTTTTCCCCTGCTGTAGCAAATTGGATCATGTTTTGCTAGGGTTTTTCGCCTTCCCCTGGATCAACTGTGGGTAAAGGATTGTGTAAATGGGATGTATGGTTGTGTTTTCTTTGTTTTTTTATTGGTTGAGCCCGATGGACTTGCATCTTTTTTCAACCTGACTACCTATGTAACTATGTCTTTTAAAGGCATTTTCGCAGAACTCATAATGAAAAAAATGGAATAGCCAAAAAGCTTGGCTCCTATAGCTTCTTGTGTCATCGTTGTACTAGGATTTTGATTGTAGCTAGAACAATGGAGGTTCTAGTGTGTGCTCCATTGTCCCCTCACTCTTCTGTCCTGCACAGAAAAAGCTTGGTTGAAGTCCTCCTGAATACAAAGATTATTAAAACACTCATCCCACCAAAGGGACAGTAAGCACAAGCACAAGCACAAGAAAAAGGCCCTTCCAGAACAATGCTCATCATGTTTTTTTTTTTACATTTTAGCCCAGCCCATTGATGATAAACTCATGAGGGATTGGCTAGTCAACAAATAGATAGCATTACTCATGTAAAATCTCTGACACAGCACCCTGGAGCCTACTTAGTGTGGAAGATAATATAACAGGGGGAATTCCTGAGCACAGGAATCTGAGAGAGACTTTTGTTAAAATTCAAAAAGTCTTAAAGCAGGACTTAGGCAACAAATGCCCTAAATGAAAAGTGAGCTGTATATTTGTATGTATGAGGAGAAGGCATATAACAGTGGTCTCCAAACTGTGGCCCAGGGGCCAGATGCTGGCCTTTGCTTGCCTTTATTCGGCCCTTGGGGCACTATTCCTCCCACTGACATTAACAATAGGGCACAAATCCTGCCAATGACACCAGTAGGGCACTATTGCTCCCACTGACACCACGATGGGGAACTATTCCTCCCACTGACACCAACGTTGGGACACTATTCCTCCCACTGACACCAACGTTGGTACACTATTCCTCCCACTGACACCAACAATGGGACACTATTCCTCCCACTGACATCAACGAAAGGATACTATTCCTCCTACTGACTGCAATAATGGGGTATTATTCTTCCCATGTACAACAATGAAGGAGCATTGTTATAATTTGTATGGAAAGTTTGAAGACCTTGGCATATACTATTAGCAAGCTGAAAAAAAAACACAGGTAATATTGTGGTACTTTTCCATTCAGAAGATTAAATTGCATTGCAACAGTCTTAATTCTGGAGGGAAATCGTTATCTTTTTATTTTCGATCTTTGAGGGATGAAAAGTGAAGCAGAATATATTAGATGAATCACATACACTCTGTGGGAGTGTTACATCCCATTATTCCAAATTTACTGGCTCTGGTTAGTCATGCTCCTAAAAAAGATGTTCAAATTAAAACACCAGTTACTTTTATTCGAGAGCATTTTGCAAAATAAATTAAATCTGATGAAGTTAATTGTCTATAATAGTTTTGGTGGAATGATCAGAGACTATGGGACAGAGGATTTAACTTGACTCTGACAGTCCATGAATGATAATTCAATAATAAAGCAAACTTTACAACATAGGGGCTTCACTACTGCCTTGCAATGCATATATTTCTTAATCAAAATCAAAATTTTACAACACATACCCACATATGTCTTCAGACAGTTAAGTAGCAATCGCGGATGAAAACATTTACAGTTGTGATAACTAGGTTTATATTCCAAAGGATTTCAGTCACTGACATATACTGTGTGTTTAAACAAGGTTTGGACTGGCAAATTGAGAAACGACCATTGTAGGAGATATCTAAACTTCCATGTTTTACGTATTTTTTAAATTGCCAGCCCAAGGCATATGCAATAGACATACAGTATGTCTTCCATTACAGCATGAGTTGTTTGCTCTAACTTAACTCCTTTGCACCTAAGGGTAAAACAAATCTTAATGCCTAAGTCCAATTTTGCAACTTTGACGTGTTAGTAAAACTGTACATATCATCACAATTATTTTGTGCATCTAGGTAGATTATACCTTGTTTTTTTTCAAGACAAATTGGGCTTTCTTTGGTGGTAAATGGTAATGATTTTTTTTTATCTTTGGAAAACTGGCCCAAATTAGTAAAAAAAAATAAAAACATTTTTTTAAATTTACACATATATTTTTATTCATTTGATATAGATACTTTGTATCTACCATTCATTACCATTTTTCCTATCCAACCTCTCTTTTTCTATCTACAGCATATAAGTCATACAATAGTACATTATATATACATACTTATCTTTTATTGTTACTTTATTGATATAGTACACATATACATATAATTTGCAACATTTACTACTACTTATTTGATATAGATATGTTATTACCAATATCCATACAATTCCCTCTACTCATTTGCCCTTGTGTGTGGCGTTTCTTGCCTACACTGGTGACCTTATGCACCCTCAGCTCCCATGGGAGGCACCTGGGTTCATGCCTTCACTTCCATTACCAGTTTGCGCCAGAATCACCATGTAAGTTTTTGGAACTGTGGGGATAATCCTCCCTCTTCCTTCCTCTTTCAGCTTCCATCAACCACCAGTTCATGCAATGTTCTTATACGCATTTTCTATTATAGATATGGATCATACATCGACTCTTGAAGAAGTGGCATATGTAGTCCACGAAACGCGTCAGTCTATGGATGTTATGATTACACCCTATTACTCATTATGATTGTTCATTTTGCCATGCTGGTTTGTTTGAAGCTGTCTTGGGAATCAATCTCTTTTTTTGCTAACTCAGTCCTTTTAATACCACACATCATGTCTTACCATGTATATCATGTTTGTATTTTTTTTGCAATAGCATTAAATATGATCTTTCAACTGTGCAAGCCTTGTCACTGCCATGTCTCTCATCTAAAGTCCCAACCTTCTCTTTTTTGCAATTTTTTTAAATTTAACTGTATGATTCTTGCTACTACCATAACCTACCACCAAAGAACAACCCTAAATAAATTCTAATGCTTCAGACAATTGTAGTGATACCACATATGTGTATGTTAGTTGTTTCTTTATCCTACCTAAAACACTCTGACACTGACACTAACTTATACTAATTTTAAAAAAATCCTGTCCAAAAAATACTGACCTTGACCTTTGATCCTGACCTTGATCTTTGACCTTGACCTTGACCCAAACACTAACCCTGGGGCTGACCTAGATCAAACCTTAATCTAAGTTTTTTTTTTTAACTATTATTTTTTTTTTCTACACACATTTTTTTGTTCTATCTCTGCAAGGACAAAGAAAGATACAATGTATCTGTCATGTCCATTCACAGAGACAGAAGACACAGGGGTGGGCTTGATTGATCACTGTAATAGCTAATCAGAGGCTTTCACAACGATCAGGTGACCCAGAATTTGGAGTTCTGGGTCCCGACCGTTACAACGGGACCTGGGGCTCTTGTTGAGACCCCAGTCTCTGTGTCGGGAGCGCGTCATGTGGCGAGCCCCCAGCGCAAAAGGAGATACACAAATATGTGGCCCCAAGCAAAGAAGCCCAGTCCAGTGGGGCCGCATATTTGCATATGGTTGCATGAAGGGGGTAAACTGTAGGTTGAAACAGCTGAGTCTTAAAATTATGAAAATTCAGCTTTAATACTTTTAGCTACCGACCCTTTATACAGGGAAGTCTTAAGAGCATCATGGGTCCCTGGGCAAAGTCATGAACTGGGGCCCTCACCGGGGAGATAGAGGCCTATAGTGCACATTGCATTCCATTGCAATAAGTGGGTGTGGCTAAATGATGTTAAATATTGTACGTGGCTGATGAGAAACAACAAGTAAACACAACCAGGAAATTATCCCAAATTCAATTTGCCCCCTGTATACACTGTTCTGCCCTCTCTACACACTGCCCCTCTGTATACACTGACCCTCTTTTCCCCTATTCACACTGCTCCCACTTCTTTTTCACATTATCCCCCTCCCTGTACACACTGTCCATGCTATAAATGCCTCTCCCAGCCTGTCAGCTGCCTGTATTTATGTATGTCTATACATTACTGTTAGGTCTTGTTCACACTGCATACTTAAGCGTACACCTGGGTGAGAGCCATGTTTGCCCGCATGGGCATGAGAGTGCACGGGTGTTTAGTGCATCCTCATGCATGCAGCCCCATTCATGCCAGTTAGGATGCATGGCTGCATGGACACAGACTCTGCTTCCAGTTGGACATCCATGTGGGTACAGGTCCCAAATCCACAATGTCTGAGTTTAGGAACCTACACCCACATGGACGTCAAATTGGGAGCAGTGGCTCTGTCCATGTTGCACTATTCTGACTCCAACTGTTGTAATAGTGACTTATCCCTTGCTGAGACCTATACCTGGCCTGTACTGTTAGGCCTAACAGTAATGTACTGACATACAGTGCATCTGTGAAGTTTTCACAGCGGTTCACTTTTTCCACACTTTGTTATGTTACAGCCTTATTCCAAAATAGATTAAATGAAATATCTCCCTCAAAACTCTACAAACAATACCACATAATGACAACGTGAAAGAAGTTTGTTTGAAATCTTTGTAAATTTATTAAAAATAAAAAAATAAAAAAATACCATGTACATAAGTATTCACACTTTTGCTCAATACTTTTTTGAAGCACCTTTGGCACTAATTACAGCCTCAAGTCTTTTTGAGTATGATGCTAAAAGCTTGGGCAGTTTTTCCCATTATTCTTTGCAGGACCTCTCAACCTCCATCAAGTTGGATGGGGAGTGTCAATGCACAGCTATTTTCAGATCTCTCCAGAGATGTTCAATTGTGTTCAAGTCTGGACTCTTGCTGGGTCACTCGAGGAAATTCACAGAGTTGTTCCATAGCCACTCCTTTGTTATCCTGGGTGTGTGCTTAGTGTTGTTGCCCTGTTGGAAGATGAACCTTCGCCCCAGTCTGAGGTCCAGAGCACTCTGGAGCAGGTTTTCATCAAGGATGCCTCTGTATATTGCTGTATTCATCTTTCCCTCGACCCTGACTAGTCTCCCAGTTCCTGCCACTGAAAAACAATGCAGCAGCAGGATGCTTTCACCACCATGCTTCACTGAAGGGATGGTATTGGCCAGGTGATGAGCGGTGCCTGGTTTCCTTCAGACATAACGATTACCATTCAGGCCAATGAGTTCAATCTCTGTTTCATCAGACCAGAGAATTTTGTTTTTCATGGTCTGAGAGTCCTTCAGGTGCCTTTTGGCAAAGTCCAGGTGAGCTGTCATGTGCCTTTTACAAAGAAGTGGCTTCTGTCTGGCCATTCTACCATACAGGCCTGATTGGTGGAGTGCTGCAGAGATGGTTGTTCTTCTGAAAGGTTGTCCTCTCCCCACAAAGAAACACTGGACCTCTGTCAGAGTGACCATTGGATTCTTGGTCACCTCCCTGACTAAGGCCCTTCTCTTCCAACCACTCATTTGGCCCAGACGGCTTGCTCTAGGAAGAGTCCTGGTGGTTCCAAACTTCTTCAATTTATGGAGGATGGAGACCACTGTGCTCATTTGAGACCGTCAATGCTGCAAAAATTATTCTGTACCCCTCCCAAGATCTTTGCCTAAATACAATCCTGTCTCAGAGGTCAATAGACAATTCCTTGGACTTCATGGCTTGGTTTGTGCTCTGAGATGCACTTTTAACTGTGGGACCTGATATAGACAGGTGTGTGCCTTTCCAAATCATGTCCAATCAACTGAATTCACCACAGGTGGACTCCAATCAAGTTGTAGAAACATTTTAAAGATGATCAGTGGAAACAGGATGCACCTGAGCTTACTTTTGAGTGTCATGGCAAAGGCTGCGAATACTTATGTACATGTGATTTTTTCATTTTTTTATTTTTAATAAATTTGCAAAAAAATTAAACAAATATCTTTTACACTGTCATTATGGGGTAGTGTTTGTAGAATTTTGAGGACAATAATTAATTTAATCCATATTTGAATAAGGCTGTAACATAACAAAATGTGGAAATATTGAAGCACTGTGAATACTTTCCGGATGCACTGTACAGTACTGTGCAAAGGGTTTAGGCAGGGGTGAAGAAATTATGTAAAATTAGAATGCTTTCAAAAATATATATTTTATTTGTTTGTTTTTTATCAATTTACAAAAGTGAGCAAATCAAATCAATATTTGGTGTGACTACTCTTTGGCTTTAAACCAGCATCAGTTCTTACATGCTAATGATCATAAATTTCATATGGAGGTTGAAACACAGTAATAACTGAAAATTAACAGTTGTGTAGAAGGCTTAAAACTGGGTGAGGAACAGACAAACTATGCTACTCAGGTGAGGTTTTGGAAGACAGTTTCGTGTCACAGGTCAAACACCATAGCAAGACACACCAACTCACAGCAACAAGCCACAAAGTAGTTATAATGCATCAGCATGATATCTCCCAGACAAATACAGGGGTTTTAAGATGTGCTGTTCAAGCTCTTTTGAAGAAGCACAAAGAGACTGGCAATGTGGAGGACTGTAGATGCAGTGATTGGCTTAGGAAACTAAATAAAGCAGACGAAAGGCACATCATTCTTACTTCCCCCTGATATGGAAAGATGTCTAGCAGTAGAAATGGGCTGAATACCCCCCTTGAACCCGAACTCAGAGGAAAAGTTTTCCCCCAAACAACGAACTTCATTGAAGTCTATGGGAGCCGAACATGAGAAATCAAAAGCTTAAAGTGCAACTATAGGAATAATAAAATCCTTTAAATATAGTGCCTGGGGGGTCCCTTTAGTCTGCCTATAAAGTGGAGCATCTGTACCATGCTTCAGCAAAAAATTGACTTGTGGTTGCAATTGCCGACACCCGGCTATTAAAAAAAGAAAAAAAAGGAAAAAGTGGCTTGGAGTCCCCCCAAAATCCATACCAGACCCTTATCCGAGCATGCAGCCTGGCAGGTCAAGAAAGGGAGGGGTAAGCTATCACCCCCCCTTCTGAACCATACGAGGCCATATGCCCTCAACATGGGGAGATGCTGCACCTTGTCCCTATGTTGATGGCAACAAGGGTCTCTTCCCCACAACCCTGGGCGGTAGTTGTGGGGGTCTTTAATTCAGCCGACAGCGGGGAAGCTCATTGACAGCTGTTGACTCATCGGTTGTTAAGGATGGAGTTCTCTTCTGTTCATTTACTTTCCATTTTATTTATTAAAAATAAACTATTAATACTTCTATTTCTGAAAGCATTCTTAATTTTCAGCATTTTTTACACCTGCCTAAAACTTTTGTACACAGTAGTGTACATACATACACACACATGCATATAAATATACGTATACACATGCATACATATACAAACACTCATACATAAACTTACACACATACATACATACTTACACACTCACATGCATGTATACAGTAAGGGAAAAAAGTATTTGATCCCCTGCTGATTTTGTATGTTGCCCACTGACAAAGAAATGATCAGTCTATAATTTTAATGGTACATTTATTTTATTAGTGAGAGAAAGAATAACAACAAAAAAATCCAGAAAAACATATTTTAAAACAGTTATCAATTGATTTGCATTTTAATAAGTGAAAAAAGTATTTGATCCCCTATCAATCAGCAAGATTTCTGGCTTCCATGCATTTTCTATACAGGTAATAAGCTGAGTTTAGGAGCACTCAATTTAAAGGGAGTTCTCCTAATCTCAGCTTGTTACCTGTATAAAAGACACCTGTCCACAGAAGCAATCAATCAATCAATCCGATTCCAATCTCTCCACCATGGTCAAGTCCAAAGAGTTGTCCAAGGATGTCAGGACAAGATTCTAGACCTACACAAGGCTGGAATGGGCTACAAGACCATCGCCAAGCAGCTTAGTAAGAGGGTGAGAACAGTTGGTGCAATTATTCGCAAATGGAAGAAACACAAAATAACTGTCAATCTCCTTCAGTCTGGGGCTGCATGCAAGATCTCACCTCATGGAGTTTCAGTGATCATGAGAATGGTGAGGAATCAGCCCAGAACAACACAGGAGAATCTTGTCAATGATCTCAGGGCAGCTGGGAACATAGTCACCAAGAAAACAATTGGTAACACACTACACCGTAAAGGACTGAAACCTGCAGCGGCCGCAAGGTCTCCCTCCTTGAGAAAGCACATGTACAGGCCCATCTGAAGTTTGCTAATGAACATCTGAATGATCCAGAGGAGAACTGGGTGAAAGTGTGGTCAGAAGAGACTAAAATTGAGCTCTTGTTTGGAGGAGTAGGAATGCTGCCTATGACCCCAAGAACACCATCCCTACTGGCATTCATGGTGGTGGAAACATTATGCTTTGAGATGTTTTTCTGCTAAGGAGACAGGACAACTTAACTGCATCAAAGGGACAATGGACAGGTCATGTACTGTCAAATCTTGGGTGAAAACCTCCTTCCCTTAGCCAGGGCATTGAAAGTGGGCTGTGCATGGGTATTTCAGCATGGCAATGACCCAAAAACACATGACCAAGGCAACAAAAACGAGTGGCTCAAGAAGAAGCACATTAAGGTCCTAGAGTGGCCTAGCCAGTCTCCAAACCTTAATACCATAGAAAATATGTGGAGGGAGTTAATGGTTTGCGTTACCAAACGTCAGCCTCGAAATCTTCATGACTTGGAGAGGATCTGCAAAGAAAAGTGGGACAAAATCCCTCCTGAGATGTGTGCAAACCTGGTGGCCAACTACAAGAAAATTTTGACCTCTGTCATTGTCAACAAGGGTTTTGTGAAGGGGTTAAATACTTATTTAATTTATTAAAATACAAATCAATTTATAACTTTCTTGAAACGTGTTTTTCTGGATTTTTTGTTGTTATTCTGTCTCTCACTGTTAAAATAAATCTACCATTAAAAAAATTAGACTTATCATTTCTTTGTCAGTGGGCAAACATACAAAATCAGCACGGGGAATAAATACTTTTTCCCTCACTGTACATAAACTTTTGAAAAGAACACAGCTTACTGTACCTGGTTGACCAACATTGACACCTGCACCACTGAGTAAGATGCCTGTGTATACAGAACTGCATGGAAGGGAGGTGGGGCAAGAGACTCAGAAAGCAGCTTTCCCAATGCACAGCTCTGCCCATTACTGCCTCATCCTGCCCTATCCAGCTTTGCAGTGTTTAAAAACAGTTAGCTGTCCAGGTTGTACTAGAATAGAAAAATACTAGAATAGTAAAAATATGACCCACTGCCATTGGTCAATATTGTATATTTAGCTCACCAGAAAAGCACAACATATTTTTTGTAACCACCCTCCTAGATAGGTGCTAGGATTAGTTAAATATAGTTGGGCTTGTATGTAGCAGATACCAGCCTTGGACAGGTGTGGTCATTGCAGGAAATGATACTGAAACTACTATAAATCCTGCAGTCTGCTTGTAAACTGGGAGACAGATTACATTATGGAGGTGCTGAATCTGGAAGTCTGGGTGGTCACCCAGACCACAATCTGCCAAACAAGAGAGACCCTCATATCCACCACAAGGGGGATAAAGCCAGGAGGAGAGAAGCCTGCAACCAGTAAAATTACCAGGGCAGGGGACCAGTTGACTGTGATGAAGACATCCGAGGTCAGCAGGACCTAGAGGCTGGACTACCAGTTCATCGGGTAATGAGAAGCCTAGAACCGCAGTTAACCCTATCACCCCCCCCCCCCCCCCCTGGAAGGACCCAGATGGCAATGTTTTTATAGGTGAGCCGGTGGGGAGCGATAGCGGTGGGAAAACAGGTTTTGGCTGGTAGCTAGTGGTCTTGCAGACCAATTCAACTGTCAGGACCTGGGGCTTTCACTCTAGAGGCAGCTACAGATCCTGAATCCTGAATTCTATCATTGAGGATCCAGATAGGAGTTTGAGGTGGGTTGCAGAAAGCTGAACTGTCAAGTTTAAAGCTGCACCTACCTTTTACTAAGTCAAGTTTATGTGGGCTGTTGCTGTGGAAAGTAACAGCTGCTCACTAATCTTCATATGTACAGAGAAGAAAGCCCTCTGCAAAGTTCTAGTGCTGAACTGAACTGCTACCTAAAGAGTCAATTCCTCTAATCCCCAAAAAAAACCTCTCCTACTATCCTTGTAACTTTGGGAGAAGGGTACTTCAGCTTCTGTGTGGAGGCTCGGCTGAAGTCAAGTCCGAGTGAGTGGCTGTTGTGGCAGAAGGCAGCTTCACTGAAGTTCTACACATGTGCTGAGGAGGAAAGACTTTCTGCCAAAGCTTCTTCAGTCACGTTTCCAGTTCATGTGTTGGACTGCAATCTAAAGGGGAAATCCCCTAGTTCTAAATCCCTTTTACCCTTGTAACAAAAGAAAAAGGGTACTTTGGACCATGCTTGAACATGTCACGCTGAAGGGAGTTCAGGTGAGTCATTGCTGTAGGCACAGGCAATGGCTTGCCACAACCTTTACAAACCTTTGTAAAGTTCTTGTTTCAAGATCTACATGTAGGAACTGAACGGTTGCCCAACATAGGGGGCAACCCTTGGTAATTTCCAGGAGATGTCATTTTAAGCTGTTGTTTTGGTGGCAGGTAATGGCTCAACAATAGAGACTCTCACAAGCAAGAAGTTACTTTCTAACCAGAAGGGGAAGGATCCCTTGTCAAGTTCAAACTACTACTCTACAGTTGAGATAATGAGTTGGTGCTCCTGATGCTGCAGAGGTGGGACCACTGCAAGTTTCAGTTGAGCTGAACTCCACATCTACTTGGTTTTATGGACTTTGGCTAGTAGAGCCAGAACCCAAACATCCAAGAACTCTTCTGCTGTTGCTATTTTTTGCTAAGTGTCTCTGACTAGAGAGCAGTATCAATATCAGTTTAGATTAGCTAGGATGTCTGGTTGTGCTTTGTTTTCCAGGGCTCTGGAGGACTCTATGTGGCAAGATGTAGCCAAATATACATATGTTGCTCACTTACAGTAACAATATTACAAGTGCTCTTTTGTGTCCAGTAGGGGCCTGGTAGTGTATTTATTTGTGTATTTGCTAAAGGAGGCATCGGCTGGTGTCCTGAAGAGCTTAGTCTATCTAGTTCTCTGTGAAGGGACTCTGCTCTTGTTGCTTTAAAGATGGAAGTCTACATTTAACTGTTGTCACAAATGGTGTCAAACAAGTACTTCTGCTTCAGCTTTTCAGAAAGGAGTTCACTGTCCTCACCTTGTACATCATTTTTGTTTTTGGATTATTCCTCTCAATTCTCTCAGTACCCCCTAGACTGGTGGCTGAGATTGTGTGCCTGGCTGCACAGCGATCCACTGGGGAAGAACCTGAGCAAGTTTCCATTGGCTCCTTCGGGAGTAAGCGCTACAGTCATAAATGCAGTGCTTTTTTTGTTGGAAAATAGGTACAGGAACTCAACCACAATCCCCCAAATTGCCCCCCCCTTACACACACCCTCCAAACCACATCAATTTAACGGGTGTGGTCAAAACGCACTAACAGTGGAAGGGTCTCGAAGGGGCATTAAATACCAGGAGTGCATTATGTACATAGTGCAGAGTTTGAGGAGTAAATATTGCAGTTCAGGGGTGCACTACACACAGAATGCAGCTTTCAGCCCTCTTGCACAGTTGCTTACTTCTGCATCCCCCATCCACATATCACTTTTACCCCTCTTTAGCTCTGACCTCTGCATGCAACCCATCCCCCTTCCACTGCCCCCATCTTCTCCCCACCTCCATCTTCCACATATCTTGCTTTTGTTGCATATTAAGCTGAAGAACCAAGTTGGCTCTGCGTCTCTCACTTGTGGGGAGATCATCCAGTGGGGGGGTTAGTGTCTGCACTGCACCCCAGGCACATCTCCCTAGTCCCTATCCCACTCAGTAGGAGCGACTCAGGAGATCTAATATGTGGGAGCCATTGGGAGATAATCTGTCGCTTATAGGCACAGAACCTGGCCTTCTGTGTACACAAGTAATAGTGGTGACGAGCGGGGAGAAGATGGCTTGAGTCAGAGGTGGTGTAACCGAGCTCCACCAAAATCCAGCAGGAAAAAAGCCTTGCACAAATGTATTTATTTTATGCAAATAGAGACTAATGTGTATAATATTTTTTCCTATTTACAACAAAAACAAACTCTAGCTCATCTTTTATAGTGCTTGAAATACGTTTGATGACTTTATTTGATCATTTTGTCAGTTTCAGTGTGCACATAAAAGTTTAGACTTTTCTGTATGTGCATTCATAATATTAAAAGTTCCAGAGAAAATATTTGTCATCTTTGTTCAGTAAAATTGGAAACATAGCTGGGTCTGTACTTTCCCATAGGCATCCTGCACGACACTGTCTATTTTTGACAAAAGTGGTGGGAGGGATATCAATGTGTGTTACATTGCTTTGTTGATCAGCTCAATTCAGACATAACATGTTTTTTTCAGATATCTCTCTGAGCCATGACTCATGAGCAATGCAGTGCTCTATTGTTGTATCCTCCAATCTCATCTTTGTTAAGTGTTTTTTTATGTAAAGAAACAAAACAACTAAACAAAAAAACAAAAACGAAAAAAAAAAAAATTTATATATATATATATATATATATATATATTCCAGAAATAAACACTAAACACTCTATTTACATTGAAATTTATTTACTAAGACTGGAAAATCCAGAATCCAGAATCTGGCATCAGTGTATTGCAACCAACAAACTTCCCCGAGTTGGATGAGGAGGACTGGTCTGATCTATGGGAATTCCCCTTCACTCAGTGTCCACCAGGCATAAAAAAAATCCAATTCAAAATCTATATTACCTCTTACAAGCTCCATAGGATGAGTTTGATCATTGCACGCACCAGTCTGAAGAATTTTTCACATTTTTTGGACTTGCCCCGCTATAGTCTCATAATGGCAAGGTGTGCTTCAAGTCATTACCTCTATGATACAATTGCCAATCCCTCTTGAGCCTAGATATTGGCTGCTGGGCTTAGTGGAAAAATTGGCAACTACGGTGGCAGTGAGGACTCTCCTCAGTCTCTTGCTATTCTATGCTCAAAAGGCCATTGCCATGTGCTGGAAAAAAACCCTCTCCACCTGCAGTCCGTTTCTGGATGCAATTCGTTAATTCCAACCTGCCCTTATATCAAGCTACAAACAGCAACAGAGGGTTCCCCAAAAGCTTCAGAAAGTATGGTCTAGTTGGATAGAAAATCCCTCCACTGCCACGTCTGTGGATGATTGATTTAATTGCGTGCTTATTTGTGTGTCCTTTTTTCATTGTTCTCCTAATGGGTACTGTTCTTTTAAAATATGTGTATCTTTAGCTGTTCGAGCCATGTACTTTAAGACTAATACTTAAGTATGATTTGTATTTTTGCTGTATTTTGTATTTAGGGCCTAAGACCTTGCCCTTGAGTGGGCTACTTTATTGTTTTTTCTTTGCTTGTAAAACTTGATAAAATAAATGGTTTTAAAAAAGCAACAACATTGTTTCACATTTATCTTATGTTGTCTGCCTTTTTTACAGACAATCAGATATACAATCTTCAATAGAAAAAAAAAATCCCAAAGTTTGAAATAGAATGGAAGCACCACATTTGGTAACAATGTTACCATTAAGGCCACATGCTATTGGCTTTGGAAGGCAGATTCACTGAAAGCAATGGGAGGCTGCCAGCATTTGCAGATAATCGCAGCCACTCATATGTTATTGCTATGAAGAGATCACCTGCGAGTGATGTGCCCTGGGCCGGAAATGCACAGGTGATGGCTGCATAGGGATTGCATTAGAGCGTGCACAATTAGCTTTCAATGGGGCTGCCTCCTACAGCTGATATCAGGGAACCCCTGCTGGGGTTCTCACATGTAAACACTGTTGGTCACATTGGCAAGTGTGAGCGTAGTCCTTTGTCTGTAAAGCTGGCCATAGGTGAATCAAAATTCCGCTGGTTTAGAACAGACTGGCTGAATTTCGATCCACCCATGGCCGCACCTGTTTTAGATCTACTGATAGACTGCTCATAAACAGGCTTTCTGGAAAACTTTGGTTTGATCAATGCTGCAGCCAATAGGCTGCAGCACTGATCAGTGTATTCTGACAGCGGAGAGGTCCAGCTGATTCTTCTGTTGTCAGAATATAATGACACAGCACAGAGGATTCCTGCATCTTAAAATGTGTGGATGGGGGAATCAGTTTAGTTTTTTCCACTCAGCCTGCTGGGCCATGTATGGTCAGCTTATATGTTATGAGTAAGCGACCCATAGAGCCGTGAAACGCGTTAACCGCATCCATGTCTGTTCGATGCACTGTTGTTGTTTTCCACGAATGGGAATAAACACTTCAAGTTTATCTACCTTTGAGTGCGGTCACTCTTTCTCTTTGGATATCTGGTCAGCTTAAGACTGCATAAACATAAAATAGAGAACTATAAATAAAACTATAAAAAAAAAAAAAAAAAAAATCAGACTCTCCTTTGATTTTATGTGGATGAATATTTAAAAGGTTGATTTGCTATAATAAATAATGAATGTATTTTGATAAATTCTGGCCTTGTTCTGCTCTGTCTGTAATGCATTTATAGAGGCTCACATGCAGTGTGTGCAGTGTGCATTTTTGTCGTCTGCCAAAAACGAATCCAGGTGGATAACAAGGTTACTAATACATTCTGTTCCCAGATTTCATGAGAACAAAAAGAAAAAAAAAAAATAAAGAAAGTTAAAAAGGGTTCATAGCAGGCTAAGACTCACCAGGAGACAATGCATGTTGCCTACATTCCTAGCTTTCCAAGTCTTAACTTTCCTACTCTCTCAGTAAACTTGTTTAGAAATTAAATTCTGCAATAAATTGCCCTCCATTAAACTGAACTTAATTCACAACAGACTATGTTCTCTGTATAGGTCACATTTTATTACTGTTTTTCTAAAAGCCAAAAGAGTGTAATACATTATAATGTACACATCTATGTTCACATCTGTTGCTTATTTTTCTTTCTATATATGCATCAAAGAGGCATATCAGTAAAAAGAAAATGCAGTATGCTGCTGATAGGAATGTTTGAAGTCTAGTAGTATATCAACACAGAGGAAGTTGTGTTGATAGCTTTATTCTGCATTATTTTAGGTAGTACAAAGTCTTCAGAAGAGTTAGGGCTAAATTCAATAAAGTTGACTTTTAAGTGTGTTTGACTGTATGTTAGTCTCATGGTAGTAATGCATCGGGCATGCAGATAAAGTTCAGAACTCATCCTGAATTTACTCCACATAATGTCTCATTTCATCATGTCAGAAAAGACCACCCACAGATCACCACTATGTTTTGGCTTGTGGTTTAAAAAGGGTTGGTTCGCCAAAAATGTATACGGATTGATTCTAGTATACTGAATCTGTCATTAGAAATCTTATATAATGAATCTGTTATAATGCCATTTATACTGTATCTTTTGAGGACTTTAGTGCTAAGATCTCCACACTGGAACTCACAGCCCTACCACTAATATATTTTACTAATCCTTCTGATTTTTTAATTGGGAGCATGCAATGAAAATTAGGAAGGGTGAAATACCCTTAAAGCTGTAGAGATCTCACTTCTGGAACCCCTGCTAGATATTAGAAATTGAATGACCCAACCTGTTAGCCGCTTCCGAAAGCTGAAGTATTAGTTTAGAGTGGATTAACTTTTTAATAAAAACTGACCTTGGGATTATTACATAGTGTTTTACAGAAATATTGCATTTAGTTAAAAACCCACATTTATTGGTTGATTTACCAAGGGCAAATAGGCTGTTCATTTTGCAAGGGTTTTTTCCCCCAGCTTAGTGAATGTGGTGAATTTTCACTTTGATAAGAATGCCCAGTCATGGGCATGGAAAATATAAAAAAAATAGCATTTGTGTTTGCACATGGTTGGATGATGGAAGTCAGCAGAGCTTCACATCATTCAATTAGCTCTGGGAAAAATTCCTGTGCACATTGCAAATTTGCTTGCAGAATGAACAGCCTTTTTGATTTTAGTATATCAAACCTATTGTCTCACTCCATTATCTTTATCAGACAATTTTGCTATAAATTTTATTTTTGTTTTTTTAGTGTTGTTATATAAGGCAAGGCAAGGATAGCCAATTGTGGTTGTATGAAGGAGCCCTTAACCACTTCCTGCTCGCCGTATGCAAAATGACGGCCGCAGGCTGGTTGTATTATTCTGATAGGGTGTCATATGACATCCAAAGGGATAAGCTGCTCATGCGCGCCCTTGGGGGCACGCAGCGCGGCGATCGGTGGTGTGGTATGTCGATCCAACACGCCGCATCTCCGATCTAGGTAAAGAGCCTATGACATAGACTCTTTACCACGTGATCCGTTGTGTCCAAACAAAGCTGATCACATGGTAACCAGGAAGTGCCATGTATCGGCTTTCCTCCCATCGCGCTGACAAAGCGCGGGTAGAGGAGACCTGATTAGTGGCTCTCCTGACATGGGAGGTCTGTGCTGATAATCAGTGCATTGATTATCAGTGCAGACCCATCAGCGATGCCCACCAGTGCCTGCCAGTAATGCCCATCAGTGCCCCACCAGCAATGCCCACCTGTCCCCGTAAAGCATCCCTCCCTCCTCTTCCATGCATAGTAACTAAAAAGGAACATAGTGGGTGGGATGTCACATCTTGATTGATGGATGATCCGCCTCCCATAAAAGCATGTGGACACAGGCTATAGTGGATTTCAAGAGGCAGTGATTCCTATAAACCAGATAAAACTACTGTACATGCTACTGCAGTGTTCTATATTACATATGAGGCACTCAGTTATAATGTCCATCCCACCTGGCTCCCCACTGCCACCTTGCTAACAGCCTACCTCCTGTCATCCTGATCCCCCCCTTTAACCCACTGCCAGCTTCAAAACACCTGCATTGACAAAGCAGCTTATTCCAATGTTGAGAGGACAAGGCTCTCTTCCCCACAAATGTGTCATGGCGGGTAACGTAGTCTGTGGACGGGGGCATATTAAAATATGGAACACTACCTTAACAATAAAGATGCCACCCCAGGTGAATGGTTAGGTGTTATTCAACCCAAAACAGTAAAATCAGTCTGTATATGCAATAAAGCATGCTTGGTATACTATGTGGAACCTAAGGGATTAATGCTTTGTATTATGTAAAAGGTCTGTTCAATCCTGCCTACTCTGATCATCTCCTCCTTCCACTGACTCCAAAAAATAACCTGATATTTACAGAGTCTATGGAGTCAGTCTGCATATGCTCAATTTGGTGTGTATTGCTAGAGAGTTTTTTTGTTCTTGGAAGAGTGCATGTGATCAGCACAGGGCCGATCAGCACTGTCCAGACAGAGGGTCAGGGGGGCCTTATAGGACAATCGTGGGAGAAATGAAAACTCCTACAAGCTTTCACCACACACTGATACAAGTCATAAGACTGCTCTAACTGCTACATACTGCTGATGAAAAAAGGTATTTATCAGTGTAGATTTACTAAAACAATTGCATTTCCATGTTCTGTGTACTGTGGCAGACCAAATATAGGGAATACAGGTTCTGGGTTTATTAACACTTTAACTTGCAATGTATACAGGGTTTGGATGAACAAATTGAGAAAAAATATCCACATCGCTATATTAGAAATTTACAAAGACACTTACAAACTAGGCTTAGAAAAAAAATTAAGACAAAGGAGCTTTATGAATGGGAAACGCCAGAGGGCATCTATCCTGGGAGCTGTGGAAAAGTGGGGGACCACATGACCTAGCCACACAGATGGAAAACAGACAGGAATGGTCAACTATGTCCCGATAAGATGTCACTAGAACCCACAGAGAACACAAAAAAAGGATAATACTACAGTATGCATGGCTATGTAATTAAAATAAATAGTATCTCACAAAAGTGAGTACACCCCTCACATTTTTTTAAATATTTTATTATATCTTTTCATGTGACAACACTTTGCTACAATGTAAAGTAGTGAGTTTACAGCTTGTATAACAGTGTACATTTGCTGTCCCCTCAAAATAACTCAACACACACAACAAAAGTGAGTACACCCCTAAGTCAAAATGTAAAAATTGGGCCCAAAGTGTCAATAGTTTGTGTGACCACCATTATTTCCCAGCACTGCCTTAACCCTCTTGGGCATGGAGTTCACAAGAGCTTCACAGGTTGCCACTGGAGTCCTCTTCCACCCTTTCATGACAATATCACGGAGCTGGTGGATGTTAGAGACCTTGCGCTCCTCCACCTTCCGTTTGAGGATACCCTACAGATGCTCAATAAGGTTTAGGTCTGGAGACATGCTTGGCCAGTCCATCACGTTTACCCTCAGCTTCTTTAGCAAGGAAGTGGTCGTTGTGTGTTTGGGGCCGTTATCATGTTGGAATACTGCCCTGCGGCCTAGTCAGCAAGGGGAGGGGGTCATGCTCTGCTTCAGTATGTCACAGTACATGTTGGCATTCATGGTTCCCTCAATGAACTGTAGCTCCCCAGTGTCGCTAGCACTCATGCAGCACCAGACCATGACTTTCCCACCCCCATGCTTGACTGTAGGCAAGACACACTTGTCTTTGTACTCCTCCCCTGGTTGCCGCCATACATGCTTGACACCACCTGAACCAAATAAGTTTATCTTGGTCTCATCAGACCACAGGACATGGTTCCAGTAATCCATGTCCTTTTGTGAAATACTGTACATACTACCCTAGTTATAAACCCATATACTTAAAAAAATAAACACCTGGTGTAAATATCAAAACAGACAAAGTGAATAGATGGATATATGCGTGAAATTAAAAGGAAAGTGAAAAAGGCAATATATGCGAGAATAGGTCCCGCATTTATTATTATCAAAGGTTATCTAAGATACACAAATAGAAATAAGTGACTGTCAGGGATTTAAATACCAATGCTAAAATATAAAAAGTTATTGAATAAAAGATAAGGGACCAAATAACCATTGTATTGGACTGTATTGTTCGGGATCGGACCCGAACATTTTACTGTATATTTGGGATACAGTCCATTGTTCGGTAATTTTTATTTCATGTTTTGGCACGGTTTTAATGTTTTGACGCGGTTTTAATGGCACGGTTTCAACAGCTGCAGGGCAGCCAATCAACAAGCGTTTAAATAGTGTGCCCTTAGAAGCCATCACAGCAATGCCTACTAATGGCATGGCTGTGATTGGCCAGTGCAGCATGTTACCCAGCCTCTATATAAGCTGGAGTCACGTAGCGCCGCACGTCACTCTGCTCTAACTACTGTAGGGTCAGGTTCCTGCTGCTGCTGATATGAGGGAGAGATAGGAGATTATTGTAGGGGCAGGCTGGAGATTGCTTTCAGGAAAGAATAGGAGAATTTTCTTTAATCAGACAGCGATCTACATCGATTTTATTGTGTGGGGGCGCAGTGCACAATCGTTTTGCCCTGTCCTGAGCCCAGTGAGGAGGAGAGAGAAAAAAAAAAACTTTTATCAGTCTGTTAGGTGGGTGGCGTGCAACATGTAGCAGCCATGTAATGCAAGCTCAGTGCATATGTGTCTGCTTAATATGGATTAAAAAAAAAAAAAACTTTTTTCCTTCATATTTTACTGTGACATACAGTGTTTAGACACTGCTGTTCTAATCTGTTATTCAAAAATCAACAATTTAAGGGGAAACATTTTTTTTTTCAGGTTTTCATTCAAATGTTTTTTTTTTTACTCAATAGCGGAATAGAACAACAACAGTATCCATAAAAGAAAGGAAAAGGAGGCGCAAACACCTAGTGCATTACCCGTGGTACTCTTTAAAATATTTTAATAAATGCTGAATGCATACTCACAAACATGAAGAATTGAAATCATGTTACAAATTCCCGTCACACGTATTTTGGAACATGTCCTGGAAAATGCGACCGCTAATGCATTTGGGGAGTTTAGCTCCCTTCTTCAGAGCTGGTCATGACATAACAAATTGAAGTATATATATAGAGAGTAGCTCAATGTTCCTCCAACTTTTCCCCTCCCTCACCCCTCCCTGCCCCCGGAAAAAGGATATGATAATCAATGCATACATACAGCCTATACCAAATACAGGCAAGAATACACCGATGAGAGGAAGTCTGAGAATTTTAGAACTAGTCAGGGATACAGGACAAAGGAGGACTACCAAGTGTCTTTTTGCACCAAATACAATCAAAAAGCCTTTGCCATTAAAAACATTCTAGAAAAACACTGGGGCATCCTACAAAAATATCCTTTATTATCAGGGGCCATTTCAAATATACCAAAAGTCATCTACCGTAGACCAAAAGACCTAAGGAGTGTCTTAGCACCAAGCCGAGTCAAACCCACTAGGACGGAACTAGCACCGATGTGGAAGACCCTATTCAACCAAAAGGGTTCTTTCAGGTGCGGAGTTTAAAACTGCAGACTTTGCCAATACATGTGGCATAGGAAAAAGGAGTTTATTAACTGTTCCACAGAGTTTGTGGTCTATGGTCTCGTCTGTCCCTGCGGACTCCTTTATGTAGGCCGCACTTCACGCACTTTCAGAACACGCTTTGGAGAGCACAAAAGAAACATCCACAAAGGTTTTGATAAACATTCTTTCTCTTGCCACTTTCAGGATGTGCATGATAAAAAATCGGCAGGTCTGAAAGCCTTTGGACTTGAGGCCATCACAGGTTACACAGACGCTGGCCTTAGATTTCAAAGATTGTGCAGTAGAGAAACATATTGGATTCATCTTCTTGGCTCATTGGCTAATAGGGGATTGAATGAGAATTTGGATATAACAGCTGTCATACGTTGAGTGTAGGGTCAGTCGGCCCCATGGTCTTTGTTAGGGAGATTTATAGAGTCATTTGCTGTATGGACAACAAACAAAGGGGGGGAGGCTTAGTGTAGGTGGGGAGGAGAGATAAGAAGGGTGATGTTTTGGGGTCACCATCATAGGTAGGAGATTTCATCCAACCAGATAGGCCATTGGATACAAGGCTTAGGGATGAGGACATTGGATAGACATGGTGCACCATTTTACCATTGTACTATTTCAGCATATTAACTGTTGGAACATGACATTGTCAGCAGTTTTGTGAAATAAGTGTATAGCAGATTCATTATTTAATGTTTTTAAAGGATGTATTTTATCAGGATTTTGGTCAATTATAGGCCATTTTAATCATTTTTTTATTATTGTATATTACACTGTACATGTTTTAAGAGGTGATCATAGAAGTGATTAGAGTCAGGTTCCTACACCTTATGACACGCTTGAAATTCCACACTCCAGTTGGTCCAACAGGGAGGCAGGGGGTGATTGTCCAGCGTGCAACAAAACCCATTCAGGTGAGCAGTCTCATGTCCACTTTTTTAAATCATATAATTGTATATATATTGTATGCATGTTTTTAAATACAATTTTAATGCATAGAGAGGGAATATAGGGTCCCTCGCCAACACAGGGTCCCATTCTCAAATATGTGATTTTATGAGCAGTGCAGTTTTGTTTTTTAACCGCTAGGTGGCAGTGCACTCAACCAGGGATCCAGCTGAGTCTGTACACATGTTTCCATGGTTACAGACGGAGGCGGGCTCTACACAGAGCTTCCGCCCCGCTTTACAGGATGTAATGCGATACAAGTCCTGGAACGCAGACCGTACGGCGTGCGTTCCAGGACCCGGAAGTTACGATCCTCTGAAGAGTCATGGATTCTGAGGAGCCAGAATGCACCAAAATAGCTACATTCCGGCATTTGAGGGCCCTGGGAGTGAGAAGACGAGCGGCAAACACCGGGGCACTGTCACGATCTTTAATACAAGTGGACAAGAGCGGTCTCAAAAGAGTTCTGGGAGGGGTAAGTCACTTATACACTCAAGGCTCCATCTGCACATTAGAAAAAGCATACCTAGAAAGTGCACACGATTTCATCACAATACAGATCATTTGTCTGTACAAACACTCTGTTCCTGGATCACATTCCCTGCTCTGGGGACCCCTTTGCTGTTTGTGGATATAAGTTCTGAAGGCAGTTTTTATTTGAACTGTTCCATGAAATGTAAAACTAGAGGCCACAAAGATTATGAGGGCTAAGGTATATAGGCTTATTAGGAGTGGGTCTGTTGACACTGGATGGTCCCGCCCCCTCCTTCCGGGGGGAGGGAGGGGTAAGGGAGGGGAAAAGGTGGAGGAACATTGAGCTACTCTCTATATATACTTCAATCTGCTATGTCATGACCAGCTTCATGTTTGTGAGTATGCATTCAGCATTTATTAAAATATTTTAAACAGTACCACGGGTAATGCACTAGGTGTTTGCGCCCCCTTTTCCTTTCTTTTATGCATCCGTTTTGGAGTTCCCTGCCTGAGGAGAGCAGCACGCCAGTCTTCCCCTTTTGAGTGAGCGCTTGGCTGAAATATTTGTCTGGAACAACAGTATCCAACCTGTTAGGCGTGCGGCATGTAGCAGCCATGTAATGCAAGCTCAGTGCATATGTGTCTGCTTATTATGGATCTAAAAAAAAATTTTTTCCTTCATATTTTACTGTGACATACAGTGTTTAGACACTGCTGTTCTAATCTGCTATTCAAAAATCACCAATTAAAGTGAAAAATAAACATTTTTCATTCATACTTTACTGTGAGATACACCCTTTGGATACTGTTGTTCTATTCCGCTATTCAATAAACACCCATTTAGGGAAAAAAAAATTAAATTGCGGCCTAGTCTGCATATTGTACTGTCAGATACACCCGTTGGATACTGTTGTTCTATTCCGCTTTTCAATAAAAACCCATTTAGGGGGAGAAAAAAATTGCGTCCTAGTCTACATATTTTACTGTGAGATACACCCGTTGGATACTGTTGTTCTATTCAGCTTTTCAATAAAAACCCATTTAGGGGAAAAAAAATTGTGGCATAGTCTGCATATTTTACTGTGAGATACATCCTTTGGATACTGTTATTCTGCTATTCAATAAACACCCATTTAGGGGAAAGAAAGATATTAAATTGCGGCTTAGTCTGTATCTGTACGTGTGAGATACACCCTTTTAGATACTGTTGTTCTATTCTGCTATTCAATAAACACCCATTTAGGGGAAAGAAAGATATTAAATTGCGGCCTAGTCTGTATCTGTACGTGTGAGATACACCCTTTGGATACTGTTCTTCTATTCTGCTATTCAATAAACACCCATTTAGGGGAAAGAAAGATATTAAATTGTGGCCTAGTCTGTATCTGTACGTGTGAGATACACCCTTTGGATACTGTTGTTCTATTCTGCTATTCAATAAATACCCATTTAGGGGAAAGAAAGATATTAAATTGTGGCTTAGTCTGTATCTGTACGTGTGAGATACACCCTTCTAGATACTGTTGTTCTATTCTGCTATTCAATAAACACCCATTTAGGGGAAAATTAATAATTTTGCAGCGTTTGCTGATTATGTTACTGTGAGATACACCCATTAAATTTGTTTGGCGCATCTCCTTCCACCACTGAGGATTGCAGGGTGCTTCAGTTTGACTCCTGTTGCTAACTCCTCCTACTCCGCTTCCTCATCCTCATCCACTACCGCCTCCGTATCCGGAGCAGTGTTCATTTCCAAGACTTTCAGGGCAGTCATTCACAAGTGGCTCCAAGTGTGGGTTCCTGCACCCACAAACGCCAGGTACACAATTGTCCAGCAAGGGCACAGTTCAGGAGGATGACGAGGTGGAGGATGAGGAGGAGGAGATGGAGGAGATGGAGGAGGAGGAACCATGTTCACAGCAGGGTGGCACCCAGATAACTGATAACAACAGATACTACACGTGATCTTAGCCAAAAGGTCAAGAAGCGATGCTGGTAGCATTCCCACCTGACAGCGGGGGCACAGTGGAAGCATAAAGCAAAGGCAGGCGAGGAGGAGGTCGCCAACGCAGCCAGGGCACCGCCAGCACCTCTGAAGGCAGGGTTAGCATGTATGAAATGTGGAAAAGCTTTGTCAGCATGCCACAACAACAAGGACCACCAGCTGTTTTTTTTTTTTTTTTTAAAGTCCGTGGTGTGTGAACACACTCAGACTATCACCCAGTGGGTGCATAAAAAAGTGCACACCAAAAAAGTGAAACACAAAAAGTGCACAGGGTGTACACATAGTCCCTGACCCTGATCCCCCGGGGCGCAAGGCTCCTGATAGGGACTGGGGTACTTACACTGGCTAACCTGGCCGAAACCAGGCAGCCCCGTTCTTTAGGCGGTCTGCTGAAACAGACCACCCCAAGTACTAGGTGGGGCTCTCCCGAAGAAAGACCCCATGAAAGAGGGCGAACCAAACCAGAAGACCATATCCACCCCCTCCCAAGACTTTCAGGGACAGGCCGAAGGACCTACACCCTACTAATCATGCTGTTCAAAAAAAAGTGTACCGCCACAATAAAAAACACAAAACGTGAGACACACAACACATAAAAGTGGGGAAAGGGATAGTAAAGAAGAAGTGCAAGGTTAGTACCACGTTGCAATACTATGGCAGGCCCTTCGGCCAGGAATAAAAAATTCCTCTGGTCCTGACTTCTGACCAAAAGGCCCGGCAGGTGTGAAAAATGTGTGTGGTGCCATACTCATAGTGTTGCCATCCACCGTGAATTATGGCACCCCTGGACTGCCACTCCAGGGGCACATACACCACAAGCTTTGTAGAATCCCGGTCCCTGGCAAGACCAGTGCAGCCCCGTCCCTACCAGAAGACCTCAGAACTTAGACAGCTATGGGAGAGCCCGGCCCACAACCAGGGACACATACCTTTTCCAAGGCCAGACTCCACCCAGAAGGGGGAAAAATGCCCCCGGCCTCCATCACCGTTCCTTACCATATACCATATACAGTTCCTTACGTACTATACACGTACTGAATGACGGGTCTGCCCCCTTCAACTTCTGGGTCTCCAAATTGGGCACATGGCTTGAGCTTGCCCTTTACGCCTTGGAGGTGCTGGCCTGCCCTTCAGCCAGTGTATTACCTGAATGTATATTTAGCACGGCTGGGGGCGTTATCACAGACAAGCGCAGCCGCCTGTCCAGAGCCAATGTGGAAAAGCTCACGTTCATTAAAATGAACCAGGCATGGATCCCATAGGACTTGTCCGTACCTTGAAATAGACATGTATACTGGCCTTACGCAGCCATTGTTGTATTTTTGATATTTCTCACTCTTTTGGGGTGTACCCTGTAATTTAAAAAGAAATAAAATTAAAAACAAAAACCAGTGTTGGCTACCTCGTCCTCCTCCACCGCCGCTTCCACCTACACCGCCACATCCACCGCCACCTCAACCTCCTACTCCATATGGGCCTCGTCCTCCTAGATCAAAATGATTATTTTTTATTTCTATGTTTTTTATGTTATTTTAAGTTATTTCCCTATCCACATTTGTTTTTAGAGCACTTGCCATGCTCTTAAGAAGATTTTGCTGCCGTTTGCAGCCCTCTAGCCCTTTCCATGTTTTTTTTAGAGCCATTTTAGTGCTCAAAAGTTTGGGTCACTATTGACTTCAATGGGGTTCGGGATCGGGGTAAAGTTCGGATTAAGTTCGGGTCACGAACCCGGACTTTTTTTTCAAGTTCGGCCGGACCCGCCGAACCCAGACATCCAGGTGTTCGCTCAACTCCACTCATAAACACCTTACTACATATCAAGTAGTTAAATAACTACAAATGTATATGGCCAATTACGCCAACTGAATGTGTACAAAGTGAAAACGATGAACAGAAATATGATGGTGAATGGAAAGAGAACCCATTACTAATTAGAACAAAACAAACTTGAGGCATCGAAATGTATTGAAGTACACCGGACACAAAATTGTGCATAGGGACAGATGTGCTGTGATAATTGTCATGCGTAGATCAAACTTATATGTGTAAAAAAGGGGCCAAGGAATCCTAGATGTACTGTAATCAGGACAGAATGCCTAGCCTAAAGAGGACCTTCTACAGTGGTCAACCCCATATATAGCAGACCGCCCATGTCCCTGCCCCCCCGAGCCATGTCGCAGTTGCCAATTAGTCCACCAGACAAACAGTCTTTACATGGACAGCATGAACATGGGATGTATCATGACTTATCTTCTGCAGCTGATTCCTTTAATCCTAAATCTTCATCCTTTATTCATAGAAAGGAAAGGGTGTGTGAAGGAGGAAGTTAAAGGCTCTCAGTTTTAAAAAGACACTAGAGTGTTTACGTTAGTAAATTCAGGGGGTAGAGCCACTCAGACTGGCTCTGTACACTATCTGTGATCTGAGCTGTCCAATTACAGCTTAGATCACAGCCATTAATAGGTGCAGTGGCTGTCTGTAGCTTATTTCTGCAGTGACATTTTTAAAATAGCACTGCATAAATTCACATCTACAACTCTGCCATTCTTAAACCTTATTCAATAGTAAAGTGGTTAATCAAAGCATTAATCAAAGTGGTAGAATGGTAAAGCATTGGACAGCATTTTAATAAAAATTAATACATTGAAATAATTACATTTCAATATGTTTTTGACTATGAGTATATCATTATATAGTATTTCAGTAAGTTTAGTATCATGAAATCATTTGCAATCAGTTAGGTACTGAACTGGGTAGTGACATAAAAACCTGTGCCTAACATAATTATTTCAATAGTTCCAACTGCACCAGTCCACCTTTGTGGTTCTGTAATTGATGTCAAGGTCTTTTGTTTTTAGGATCAATAATTCAGCAATAAGAAATGAAGGGTTGGTCTTTTAACATGCTCATCTTGAATCTTCTCATTTTTTTTCGAGTATAAACTAAAGACTACAGAAAACTGTTGGTGGTAACTAAAAATAATATCTCCAGTATATAATATAGTTGGAACAAAGTTAAATAAACCAATAGATGTGGTGTAATGCTAGTATAAAGCTAGAGAATATTGTTTTACTGCATAGCTAGTGCATTCTTTTCTCAAAGTACATATGTGGTGAGAGAAGTATAGGGACTGCCACTGCTAGGGTTATTCTAAACATGCTAGTTATCTGGCCGCATCCAGCACCAATACTTCGGAAGCCAGCCATACAGGGATTGACATTTGTCCAGTTCATCAGGGACCAGTTGAGAGCCTATCCATCTTTGAGCAGGCTGATTGTTCCCAAGTCGATCCATTGATTGACTTGGTTACAACCAACCTGTCGGATTTTTTACATGCGATTACTGCCAGGGGGCTATAGTCGCTAGCAGTAATAATTGAGATCTGTCATCCGGGAAGGCTCCCCGTGCCCTCCTGCCGGCAGAACACAATAGAGATGTGGGAGTGATTCCCCCATCCACACTGATTGTGTTGATGAGGAAATTGAGTGGTTTTCTTCCCTTCCACCCACGGTGGAAAGATAAAAAATTTACTCATCCATGAGCTGCTTAAGTCAGAGACCCAGAACAAGAATGCATCAAAAAACATCAGAGAGTAATCAGAATTCCTGATCTTCATACATGACTAGGTCAATGACTCAGAAAGCAATGAAGCCAAATATCAGCATGACTGCCAGGAAACTAACATTTTCATCAGCAAAGACCAGAAATGGCAGCCTACGCATTTCTCCTATAGCAGCTTACCTTAACATAACATGTTTCAGCTTACGCAGCACAATGTATTATATTTTGACCCTTTTGACATGTTTAATTTTTTTTTTTTTTTTGCAGTCTAAACTTCTTACGTAATGTATAATGATAAAATGTTATGTTGGCTTTTATAAAGGTGACATTGCAGATATGAAGACTGAAACTGCTGTTTTACAATAATCTGTACCCCAGCCATTATTGGGTGTGTGATTATTACATCGACATAACATAATATAATATTTGTAGCATGATAGTTGTTTTCTTCTTGAAAATCTTGAATCAACAATTTACTTCTATTCCCAACAGTCTTTGTACAAGTGTCCACTGAGAGAAATTAGCAAAACACACAACTGCTAACAGATCTGATGCAACTCAAGACATAAATAGTGTATGATGCAATCAATGAGTGTAACCTAAAGTAGATAATAGATAGCTTGCCAAGGAGTCTAATTGGGGCTACAAATGCAAGCTGTGAAGTGGTACGTCCAGTCTTGGTGACTACTGCAGAAGCATTAAATGTTTAGCTCAGTAAATCACAGTGGAGTATGTTGATGCCATATAAATAATAAATCAATCAATCAATCAATCAATCAATCAATCAATCAATCAATTAATCGATCCATTGGCCTTATTTTTCTCAAAAGATGTGTATCTGATGACCACTAATTGTCTGTTTATACATCTGCTGTTAGAAAGTTGGTATTTTGATAACATATGCTCAAACTGAGTAGTATAAAGGATGTTTTGTTCATTTTTTTGTAGATATGTATGATCACTTGACTTAACTGAGACATAATTAACCTTTGAACATTGAAATGAAAATAGCCGCTTCCAACAATGACTATACTATATTTTTCCTTGTAGCTGAGGGTGACAAGGTTACTTAGTGCTGATAATAAGTACATATTTAACATTTCTAAGAGCAACACTGCCCAGAGGAAGATGAAATTTATGGTCCAAATGCCAAGATACTAATACGTGATTAATATTACTCCTATTTGTGTCAACCTCGTGCTCTCTGTAGAAGTAAGTATTTATGTGTTTTACCCAGTGAAAAAAATATACTAGTTAAGGAGGCGTACATTCATGGTTGAGGGTGGGTTTACATTGTCAAAGCAGCTAAATTCATAAAAATGCGGAAATTTGTTAACAGAGAATTTTTTTTTTTTTCACACGCTGAGGTCATTTATCTCTTCTCTGATAATAGGGAGTTGCAAAGCAGTTTCAGGCATGTATAACCTAATCTTTTATTACTTCCATCAGCTCATCCCCCACAGTAATAACCTTTTGTACCACTTGCTTTACCGTCTTAGATTGTAAGCTCTTCTGAGCAGGACCCTCTTAACCCTCTTGTATTTTATTGTATTGTAACTGTACTGTCTCCCTTTTTATATTGTAGAGCGCTGCGTAAACTGCTGGCGCTATAGAAAAGCTGTATAATAATAATACTAAAGTATAAAAGTCCATATAAACCAGGGTTTCTCAAGCAGGGTTCTGTGGAAACCTAGGGTTCCTCCTGAGATTGCTAGGGGTTCCTTGAGCAATGGGCAATTACTGCCTCTCAGATAAGTTCCCAATGACACCATTGTTCCTTTTAGCTATCTGTAAGGGGGGAATTCTTCCCAATGATGACAAGAGTAAGGAGCATTCTTCCCACTGACTGTCACACTAATGTGTCATGAGTTGTAGATTTTTATTTTTAGCAGGGGTTCCCCAGGACCAGAAATTTATTTCAAGGGATCCTCTGTGTTGAAAAGGTTGAGAAAGGCTGATATAAACAATATACTGTAAATGCATGAGCACAGATTATTGATTCTAGCATGACTTGTAATGGCTTTACTGTTTATATGGACACACCACTTGTCCTGACAATTGACAAGACTAATGATGATATTATTAAGGATTTCTTTTTGAAAGTGATGCCAGTTTTGTTAGGATTCAATAGAAATACCCCAAAGAATATGTTCAAACCTTGAACAAGGAAAAAGGAAATTACATGTTGTGCATATTATAACTCTAAACTCCCACTAGAAGAAATTGAAGGGGTCCTGAAATAAAATGTTTATTTTATAGATAAGTCCACAGATAGATGAAGCTGTAGTTCTATGGCCTTTGATGGTGGGCAAGATGACAAAGAATTTAATAAACTACTTTGTTTATTCTTAATTTCTTCAGTAGCTGTGTTTAAGTAGACTATTTCCCTTTAGAAGATGAGCCTATCAAATCTGAAAAAGGGAAGAAAAAAATGAATTTTTATTTACTTTTGGTCATTCTAGGATTTTTGTTTTATAGATTCCTTCTTGAATTTATCTTCTATGGTTATTTTTTAATTACAATGCCTATGTCTTACATATTATATCATACAAAAATATATAGCATAAAAATCAAATAGTGGAACACGTGAGAGAAATCCTAAATGCAAATGAAGAACAATAAATAATATTTCTGAAAGTGTTTCTGACATCTCCGTGACAGTTCTGTTAAATGTGTGTCAGAAAAAAAAAAAAATATGCAAACATATCAGCTAACTCTGTACTCTTTCAGATAGAGAAAGTGGAGCTATCCGTAGTGTGAATATCTGATACCTAATGGATTAACGACTAATTTCAATTCTTTTTTAAGATTATATTGGGATTCGCATAATGGTCTTTTAATCCTTCTGGGGTATCTATATTAGGTTTTGCATCTGTATTGTATAATAATGCATGCCAATAATTGTCTTTGTTTCAGTTGTCACCAATGGGAAAAAAAATAGATAAGCGGGGCTTTATTAAATTTAGTGGGAAGCTGATTTTGGGGCACCCCTTCTCTAAAGGTTTGCCTGGAATGATCTAGTAACGCTCCTACAAAATCCACGTGGTAGTGGGAGAAATGTACAGTATTGGTAATCTATTCTTGTCTGCTCTGCAGTGTTTTCCTTGTACCTGGCTGTAGTATAATGGCTGCCTAGTGCTAGAAATTCACTTTGACTGTGTCCTTTTGGGATAAAGGTTTTACATAAATATATAAAAGCTGATCATTGTAAGCACCCTTTAAATGGTGAATGCTTTGTCCCATCCCTGTAACTGATACATCTGAAAGAGAGCTTGTTCTTTTGAAAAACAACAGACTTACTGGCTCACCAGAGAAAAATAGAAGAAAGAAAGCCTAAAAAGAAAATGAATACAGCCATCACAGCTATGAATTGGTAAGCCGCTTTTGGATTGAATACCGTTTAAAGTATATCTAAACCATAACAGACAACTTCCCTTATTTGTTCCCTTTGGGTCTAATAAATACCGTTGAAAGTGTTTTGTTCTATCTGTTAGATCAAAGAAAAAAAAAAAAACTGTTAATCCTCGCAGAAATCCAGTGGGCTCATATCTCAAGCAATGTTATCAGCCCTACCCAGTTAATATTTGTGATTTACAGAACATGAGCATGCTGGGGGTGTTCTGTAGACCTAACATACATTTTCCTGTCCTAGTGTGACAACACTGTTTCCCTATTGATACAATACAGTGAATGAACACTGTCATCCTAGAAGAAGTGTGGGATTTGCAGGATCACAAGTGTAAATAAAATGAAAAAAAAAAAAGCCTAAAAATGAAAACTAATGCTGTACAACATCTAAGGACTGATAAACTGTAAAATATAAAATACTTCCACCATGCAGGTTTTTGAAGTATGACTCAGAAAACATGGTGAATAGTTTCTAATAAAAGTATTGATCTGTATCTGGACAGGTATTTTGATGGTTTTGATAAAGTATAGGGGGCATAACAATGTAACCCATCATCTACCCTACTTATTCTTCATCTATCAGGGTGGATGAGCAAGTTTGTTAGCAGGTCTCTTTCAGATGTGTATGAAATATGAAAATTTGGTCAAATTAGTGTCCATATAATTGAAAAGTACAATCTGTGTTATGAAATTGGCCATTTACAGCTGTTTGTATCCAATACATACCTTTATTCTTACTATCTGTAGGGTTCCTCCGCGTTGGTGATGGCAGTTGGCAGGACTGAACAGAGTTCATGTAAGGATGTATGAGTGCTGCTCATTCAGGTGTATTCTTAGCCAGGGCTCCATAATGGTGTGCCTCCAAGAAACAAGTCCATGACAGACTGAGCTCACAGGAAGTCGATTGGATAAACCGGACTGTCATTCAACATGGAATATGATTGGAAATTGGATATCTGAAAAGGTAAGATTTGGGGCAACAGGAAAGGAAATGAGTATTGCAGATACAACTTTAAAATTCTGAGCAATTAAATAGAACTTATTTTGATTGTGCTGAAGTTCCGCCTCAAGCACTTCCTGTGTGACAATTAATACATTTAAACAAAAACTCTTGATTTAAAGATGAGGAATTGGTAACAGAAGATGTTTTAAAGGAGAACATTTTAAAGTCTGGAGCTACATTACCAAGGCAGGATGTTGAGCAGGAGGAACGGGCAGTAAGGATTTGTTTAAATCCACCTTTATAATGTATTCCCTAGGTAAAACAAAAATATAGCTGAAAACTCCTCCTCTCTTGTAGTATGTGCCTCTGTAGAGGGCAAGGAGACTGACAGAATAAAGTAGCAGAAAAAGGACAAATTAGCTTATTAACCTGAAAGTTAATAGAAAGCAGAAACAAGTTAATGGAGCAATAGATATAGGGGTAGCTGTTACTTTCAATAGCTAAGAAAGGTTATTAAAGTCAAATGAGTTTACACTACAGTAGCATCTTCAAAGAGGCAAAGTTCTTCATTTCTAGGTGGAACATTTAAAGATTCAGTGTCTGATTTTTAAATATTGTTTTTATTAAAAAAAGAAAAGTTAATATTTACAGAAAATATATTACAAAACCGATATATACAACAGTAAAATAAAAGTGTTTTAAAGGGCAAAAATACTTAAATGGAGTCCCCTTGGTCTTTGGTTCAGTGCAGAGTTCTGATCACTTGTCCAATCTGATATGGTATCACTGGCCCTCATAAAATACTCTTAGTACTCCTTAATAGTTGTGATGGTTAGACAAAGACTCACAGCTTCTGGTGCTGCCTTTTCTTCTGGGGCCTGGAGAGAAAGTTGCAGAGCTAAGTCCTCTTGATCAAAGGTTCTGAGGGATGTGTTGTATGATGTGTGATGGAGTATATTGTTATGCCTGGTGGACACACCCTTAATCCTTAATCCTGACCACATCTATATTTCTATATAACAAGGTTTAACAATCCACAAACCGGCATATTATTTAGCAGAATGAAATTATGATTTGCTAGATAGAAAACATAATATATTTATAATGTACAGTATATTGGTCCTACAGTACATGGTCTAATGTATTTAATAGCATCCTGTGTTGTAATATAATGGGAGATTTACTAAAACTGTTGCACACAGAATCTAGTGCAGCTGGGCATAGTAACCAATCAGCCTCTAGGTTTGATTATCAAAGCCTAATTGAACAAGCTGAAGTTAGAAACTGATTGGTTACTATGCACAGCTGCACCAGATTCTGTGCGCACCAGTTTAGGAAATCTTCCCCTGGGTGTCTGAGTGGTACCTCAGTTAGACATTAATGAATGCATAAAAAAAATGATTGCCATAGGAATTATGGAATATAGTTACATAGTTACATAGTTAGTCAGGTTGAAAAAATACAAAAATCCATCTAGTTCAACCAAATATGAATTAGTTAAAGGATTGAGAGGCAAAAAAGTTTAACTCTTGGTCAATATACCAGACTCATAGAGTTGTGTTACTTAAGCTGTTCACCAGACTATTTACAGTTTAGGACTCTTTTAAAAACGTTGGCAACTGGGGGTTTATGATACCTATGCAAGTCTTCCAACTAGTCTAATTTCAAGCATGTATTTTAAACTGGACTGTTTTTTTTTTCTTTAAATATATCACCTTACGAGGCTGCCTAGCATAGACGTAAGATTTAAATCTGACCATTTTTGTTATTGATTTGCAAGTTCTGGGGAGATTGAGGGTGACACGTTGTTCATTCTCCCACATAGTTTGGGGTTTGTCAGACATCACTATTTCATAACCATTACAGATGGAGTGGGTTAATTTCCCCAGTGGAAACACAGACATTAGTAAAGACTTGACAGAAGGTTTAAGGGTGCTTTGAGGCAGGGGGGCTCTGCTCTACACACCTTGTCCCCATGTTGATGGGGAAAATGGCCTCTTCCCCACAATCCTGGACGGTGGTTGTTGGGGTCTATGGGCAGTGGGCTTATTAGAATCTGGAAGCCCCCTTTAACAAGGAGGCCCTCAGATCCCGCCCCTCCCTATGTGAATGAGTATGGGGTACATAGTATCTCTACGTATCCACCAAAAAAGTGTAAAAAGTGAGTAAAGACACAACACAGGTTTTTGAGTTAATTCCTTAATTAAAATCCCCCGGTGTAGATCCATTGTCCAGGGTTGTGGGAAAGAGACCCTTGTCCCCATCAACATGTTAAAAGCATGTGGCCTGGTGTGGTTTTGGGGGGGGGGGGGCGCTCACTCTTATCCCTCTTTACTGGCATACCGGGCTGAATGCTCAAAAAGGTCTAGTATGGATTTGGGGTTCCACTTAAAATCCATATCAGACCCAAAGGGCCCCATGTTGAATGTTCTATTGCTGGCATTCTTTTGTTTACATTTCAGCTCTCAGTGGAGAAGCCGGCTGACAGCTAATGGGTCATGGGTTGTTAAGGACGCAGTGGCCGGCTTCTCGTCCCACTCCTTCACAACCAGCTATTCTTCACACAGTATTCAAATCAGTCGATCACTTTTCGACTAATCCCAATTCGAATAATTCTGAAAATTTGGAATTTGTTAGAATATTATTAAACTAAACTAAACGGATTCCGAAATGAATTAATGAAACAAAATTAGTAACATTAAGAATCTATCCAAAATTAAACTAACCAAATTTTTCCTTTCTGCACATGTCTACGTAGAACCTTCCTATTAGGTCACTGCAGAAGTGCTGTTTTAAGGAGATGTTAGGTCCCTACTGCCCACACCTGAATATAACTGCTCAAATGCATCAAAAGGTTTACATGTTAGACATTGTCCAGTTCCCAATAAATTATGTTGCAGCTGGATTCCTTTGTGTGAGGCTTTATTCACTGTTCTTCTAGTTTGTCATTGAGGCAGGCTAGAAAAGCCTGGGAAGCCAACACAGAGATAGATACTTGTGGCATTACTGCAGAAAGACCAGAGCTATAGCAAGTCTGGAAAATAATTCTACTATCACTAAGTTGGAATTTAGCATATGGCAACGATCTTTGTTTATCACAAATGTGAAAGAAAAAAAAAAATTATTTTTATTGCTCAGTAAGTAAAGCTTTAACAATAACAATTTTTATGTTCCTTGACTCCCACTTACTGATTAGTACGTTTTGACAAAATGTAGGACATTGCGAACACATAGTTCTAACAAGGAAGAAAAAAATGTTTTTGTTTTTTTAAAGTCCTAGTAACCAGCCTTAAACTTTGAAATATTACCATCAGGACGCCGCCTGGGCCCTATTACTATACGGTTATACACAAAACTACAACCATGTGTTCTAGCAGCATAGCACATTAATAATAAAGTTCACCACAGAAATGTAGCAATTAGATAATGATTAATGGCATGCTTTACATGATGTATGGCAAAGTGCACATCAAAGATACTCAACAAGAGAAACACCTGCAGACATAAAATGGCAGTGTATGGCTGCATTTTGTTGTACAGTATGTCTAAAATAAGAATAAAGGTATTATTTTGATTCTAGTTACAACTGAGTAGGGTATCTAATCTGTGTCCTTTTATATGTGCTTTACGGTAATTGTAAAACAAAATTGCACTAGTGAATTTGCAGTGAGAAGGAAAAAAGGTTGTGTTTTCATACTATCACCTAATATAAAACTCTTATAAATAGCTTGCTTTAAAACCGACCTAATAAACACAGTTTACCTACAGGAATATAACTACTAATCATGGGGCCCATAGCACAATTTTGATGGACTCTGCAGCCACCTCTTTCTGTGACATCTGTCAGTGTCAATTAAAACAATGATGTAATTGATTTTAACATAAAGGATGCCTAAATCAAGGACAGGTAGAAAGAGGGCTGTCAGTATAAATGGTTTACTATTAGGGACCAGTGTTGTGGATAGAAGTTGCCAGAGAAGAGCAGCAGTGCAGGGAACTAACTACTGTATAAATGTAAGAATTATTTAATCAGATTTTAAGATTTTAGGGATTTGATGTAAATTTTAAGCCCTTGCACCTCCACCACATTGTGGTTTAGAAAACAGTAAATAAGTATGTTGGAAATATTTTAATTTTTTATTGTTACATGATTGTTAGCGCACCTATGCATACTTACACATTTTGCAGAATTAGAACCTTAAAATGCTTTTTCAGTTTTTAGTTGAATGGCATGTTGGGATTTTATTATCCTCAAGAAGACATTCTTTTAGGCATACAGGGATAATATCCCTATCTCTCAATACAGCTCTCCTTCCATTCTGTAACATACACTCTCTACCACTCCTTCTGGCAGTTGTGTCCTCTCTCATCAAGCTCTTACTTTCACCCCTCTTCTCCTCCCCACAGCTTATATATATCCAAAATAACAAAAATAAATCAGGTCAGTCCTTTCTCAACCAATTATCAATAGTAAACACACTAAATTAGCCATAAATACCCCAACTGCTGCTCGCACTAATAAGCGTTTCAGTCACTTATCTACAACACAATCCTCAATAGATAGTGCAGCGCAACTGGTAACAATAGTACAAAGTGATATGTGATGACCAAAAAATATAAAGTGTCAGAAAAAAGATTAAACAGCAAACAATGTGTCCAATAATTGCTGATAAATAAGCCAGTGCTTGCTCCAGAATAGCAGTTCGTATGCTCCTTTCAACACATAGTGTTATAAAATCTTCAGTATATCCTCCACCTCTGTGTATACAGAAAAAAATGAAAGTGCTCATAAAATCTCCCACCAGTGAAAGGATGGCTGCTCACCTTAAGTTTAGACCCCTGTATTACGTATATATATATATCAACTTCCATTCTGTCCTCTCCCTTCTACTGCTCCTACCAACTCTTGCTAATTCTGCATCCATATAGAAATTATATAGATAAAGAGAAAACCTCCAGGACTCTGGGGCATGTTCCTTCATACAAATTGCACTCCCATATTACCACCCTCACCCTCCTGCTTCTCCTAACCTCTGATTATCCCCAAACCCTGGGCCTCTATTATTTGGCTTTGCCCAATGCTCCCATCTCCCTACGCCCTCTGGCAGCAGGCACAATCCACAGAACTTAGTCTCTATTCCTCTTCTTCCCAAAACCAGCCTTCCCTTCCTCTGTGCCCTTTGATATGCCTGCTCTGTCTGTAACAAACTCACCTCCTACGTCCTCTTTATCATAAATTCCTTAAACCAACTTGCCATTACAGAAACTGGCTTCATTAATCTGACATTGCTTCTCCTGCTTCCCTCCCCTATGGTGGCCTCCTCTGGACTCACTCCCCAAGACCCAGTAGATGGAAGGGAGGTGGAGTGTAAATTATTTTATCCCCACACAGCACTTATCAGGTACTTCACCCACCTCCCTCTCTGACACTCTCCTCTTTTGAGTCACATTGTATTTGTCTATTTTCTCCTGTTTCTCTAAGAATTGCTGTCATCTACTGCACCCTGGACTGGTATCAACCTTTCTTGATGACTTCTCTGCCTCACTACCTACTTACCTATCTTCGGAAATCCCCACAATCATTCTCGGCAACTTTGAGATCCATGTTAATGCTAATACTACTACTACTTCTAAACTTCTCAATCTAATCTCATCTCTTGACCTGAAGCAATGGAAACAGGCTCCTACCCACTCCAATGGAAACACCCTTGACTTTGTTTTCTCATATCTAAGTACTACGTGCAAACTCTTCAACAATCCTCTCCCTCTCTCTGATCACAACCTTATTAGTTTCGCTCTCTCTCTGTCTTCCACCTCCTCTTCTTTCAACCGCCTAACAGTTACCCGTAGAAACCTTTGCCACCTCAACCCTTCTCTTCTCTACTCTGCTACTAACCTCTATGACAAAATCTCACCCCTGTCCTGCCCCAACCTAGCCACTTCCATCTACAACAGCTCACTGTCATCCTCCCTAGACAAGCTTGCCCCCCCCCTCACTACACGCAGAATCAGGCCCCAACCTCTACAACCCTGGCAAACAGACCACACCAGAAGTCTCAGAAAACGTAGCCTTGCTCTTATGCATCTGTGGTGTAAGACCCGTCTCAGAAAGCCTTCAACCAATATAAATCTGCCCTCTAAAAATACTATTCCTGCCTCCTCACTGCCAAGCAAACCTATTTTATCACTCTCATTAACACATTCTCATCTAGTCCCTGTCAACTCTTCTCTTCTTTCTCTACCTCTACTCTGTCCTCCACTGCCACCACCCACTAACTTACTCTCTGTCCAGGAGATCGCCTATCACTTTAAAAATAATATTGATACAATTCGTGAGGAGATCTCCAATGCGCTGAAACCACCTTCACTTAACACCCCATGTTCACAGGTACAATCATTACTTCCTTGATTCAAACCTGCTAGTATTAACAAGGATGCTACACTTTTTTCTAACACCCATCTAACCACCTGCCCCCTGGATCCTGCTCCCTCACAAATGCTACACTCATCCGCTAGTCATCTCCATCCTTAAAAAGCCCTCACTAGACCCCCACCAATCTTAAAGTGGATCTTCACTACCTCTGAACACCACAAGCCAAAAATGCTATAATTCATTTTTAATATTAAACACAAACTCCCCCATCCATGTCTCTATGCATTATTTTGGTGAGAAGTCTCTTTGAAAAACACCCCCTAGCATTTCTGGACATGGCTATCTTCAGTAAGGGCAAATGATTCATGTAGCATTTACTTCTTGCCCTCAGCTCAAATATGCATACAGGAGAGTGTGCTTAGCTGAGAAACCCCCTATTCCTCTCCTCCCCTCCTGCCTGAAGTACTTCTGGGATGTATGACATAATTTGCATAGGCAGAAAATCAGGAAGTGACTGAAGAAATGTAAAACAAAAAGTTTAAAACAGGTAATTAGGATATAAATAAACAGAAGGGGTTGGTTCCTGTACAGGCCTAAACTTTTCTATCTATTTACTAATGCTAGCAGCATGAGGATTAAAAATAATCAATGTTGATTGGGAGAAGGAAGTTCCAACCTATATTCCATCTCCTTACTCCCCTTCTCCTTCAAACTCCTTGAACGACTGGTCTATAACCAACTGAGCAACCATCTGACTAAGATCAAACTACTTGATCCCCTTCAGTTTGGCTTTCGCCCTCAACACTGCATAGAAACTACTCTCCTTAAACTCACAAATGACCTTCTAATGGCTAAAACCAATGGACACTATTCTGTACTACTCCTCCTGGACCTCTCTGCTGCCTTTGACACAGTGGATCACCCCCTCCTCCTCAAAAAACTCCACTCCTCCGGTATCCATGACTGTACTCCTCACTGGTTCTCACCCTACCTATCCTACCACACCTTTAGTGTCACTTTCAACTCTACATTCTCCTCTTCCTTTCTCCATCGGGTCCCCCAAGGTTCTGTTCTTAGACCTCTCCTTTTCTCAATCTACACCACCTCCCTGGGACAGTTGATTGCCTCTCATGGTTTTCAATACCATTTCTACGCAGGTGACACCCAAATATACCCCCCAGCTCACTCTATCAGTCTCCTCACGCATCACCAACTTATTAACAGACATATCAGCCTACATGTCACATTACTTCCTCAAACTCAACCTATCCAAACCGAGCTTATGATATTTTCTCCCCCACATGCCCCTTCCCCTGACTTCTCTGTCAAATTCAACATGTCAACTATTAAGTCACCCCCCCCCCCCCATGCCAAGGTCCTAGGTGTAATCCTGGACTCTAAACTATCCTTTCGGTCCCACATACTAACAATAACTTACAAAGCCATCTACAACTTGGCCCCCAGCTACATCATTAACCTAGTCTCAAAATACCAACCAAATCGCTCTCTTTGTTTATCCCTCCTGCTCTCTAGCTCCCTTGTCACCTCATCCCATGCTCACCTCCAGGACTTCTCCTGAGCCTCTCCCATCCTCTGGAATGCTCTACCCCAATCTGTCCGACTATCTCCTACTTTGTACACTTTCAGAGGATCCCTGAAAACTCATCTCTACAGAGAAGCCTATCCGGCCCCCATCTAACAACTGTACATTTATTTTCTCCATCAGCAGCACCCCCCCCCCCACAGTTATTAACTCTTGTATCTCTTAACCCTCCCTCTTTGATTGTAAGCTCTAATGAGCAGGGCTCTCGGATTCCTACTGTCTTAAAGTGTATTGCAATTGTACTGTCTACCCTCAAGTTGTAAAGAGCTGCATAAACTATGGGTTGCTATATAAATCCTGAATAATAATAATAATATCAATGAGCTGGCCTGAATGACCAGATGCTCTGATGGCAATAAATCTACTTATTGATGAGGGAAGATTAAATGACTAACCACAGCACAGGATTTAAGTTTAGTTATACATTACTGTATTTGAGTTATCTTTACATGCCCACTGAATTTCCAAGTTTCAGTTCCCGCAAAAAATGCCACTGTTCCTGCAACCATTTGCCTGATAAATTAACCTAATTTTCATTCTGGCACTAATCTTCTGCACCTGACTACATCTCAAGTTAAGAAAAATATGTACAGAAAGCAAAAAATGCTAAATGAATGGCAGGTTGGGAAACAAAGTAAGACATACCTCTAAAAATTATTTAAATACATTTATAGTAAAAAGATCACGTCTGAGCATAGAGGCTTGTTACAAGAAAACAAGAGTTGGTGATTGGGGACAAACTGGATGCAAATGTATTATATACATTCTTCAGCTCTGTCTAAGCAAAGGAAAATGGTGGCACTTGAGTCCATAATGGGGGTGGTAGTGCTTTAGTTCCACATGAACCCTAATGGCTTAACACCGATATGTCCAGAAACAGTTAGTGAATAAAGATAAATAAAGCACTTAGACCAGATGGCTTACATCCATATGTCCTCTAAGAGTTGAGTTATTTTATTTCAAAGCCAATGTTTCTCATTTTTTGAGTAACAATAGATTGGCACAAGGCTCATGCAAAGCCTATATTTTAAACCAAGTAAGTACAGATCTGAAATATTAACTTCTATAGTCGGGAAGATACTTAAGAGTTTGATAAAGGACCACATAATGGACCATAAAGGATTCATTTTTTATACAAAACAATTTTATAAGTAATGGTCAGCATTGATTCACAAAACACCAAAGTTGTCAAACAAATACACTTTCTTTTTTCTGAGGAAGAATGCAAAAATTTACAAGCAGTTGTTGTGGATAAAGTATAGTAGGACCTTGAAAAAGTGTTTAATACAGTTCCCCACAGATAGCTAATGTGTAGAAAAAGGTTTTAGAAAAGGTTGAAAAAAGGCTCAGAACAGGTTTTCTGCATCATATTATATAGGATTCACCCTTTTATTAATGCCTCATTTGCAAAACTTTTGCAATGCACTTTGGGAAGGTCTGCGTCATGCTCAGAATCAAATAGATCATCAATATGAATGTTACCTAAATATGACAAAGATCATAGCAAAGTAAAAAAACTATAGACATACATATCTCTCTTACGAATTGTGACTTAAAATTTTTAACAAAAATCGATGCTAACAGGATTAATCAATTCCTAGAATGTTACAACCATATAGGCCAGGCTGAGTTTGTATTCAAGCATCGGGTGGCGTACCAGGTCAGAAGGGTAATAAATATCATCTTGGTACTACAGTCAAATTGGGACAGGAGGGGGAATAGACAAGGCATGTTGTTGTCTAGATTTTCACAAAGCCTTTGATTCTCTGTCCTGGCCCTACCTCTTCCATGTTTTGCAGTGATGGGAATTTGGCCCTAAATGTTAACTGATTTTACATACCTTGTTTCCCAATCCCACAGCTAACATAAATGTTATTGGCTAGTCAGACACAATAAATTTGCAAACAAGCACCTGGAAAGGATGTCCGCTATAGCCCTTACTATTTGCGATCACAATTGAGACGCTGAAGATAACGATTCACACAAATCCTAATATACAGGGAGTTCAGAGTGTGGGAATCCATCACAAATGCACACTTTTTGTAGATAATTTCTTGATGTATCCAACCTTTCCCACCACAACCTTAACTTATTTAATCTTTTGGCAGAGTCTAGCAAACTGTCTGGTCTTCAGGTCAATCCAAACGAATCAGAAATGCTCAACATTAACCTCTCTGATCTGATTTAAGGCACACTCCATGCCACACTTCCCCTTCACTTGGCAGCTTTTTGCCTTGCCATACCTAGGCATCAAGCTCACTGTAACAATCCTACAGGCTCACCTGAGTCAGAGGACTGCTGGCCGGGGGTAGGAGTGGAGCCCAGTGGCAAAGACCGCAGGCAGGTAGTAGGTGCTGGATACCGGATGGACACCGCGTAGTACTCTGATGAGGACACAGGTTCACCTGAGGTGCGGAAACTAAGTGCTAGCTGGTTTTCACTAGAGCCCCTGATGGTGGGGATAGACTGCGCTGCAAGCTAATACCAGGACGCGGTCCTCAGGATCACCCAGCCAGGCAGAGTGCAGGTTTGGTCCGAAGGCAGAGGAGCAGATAAGGGATAACCAGAGAGAAGTCAGACGAGCCAAAGGTCGGGGAGGGCAGCAGTAAGCGTGGTCAGACAATCCGGATTGGCAACAGAGGTAGCAGTTCAGTAGGTAGGGACAAAGCAGAAGAGTAGTCGGTAGTCAATTCCTGGTCAGCGTTGGATTTGTGGTAGTAGATAAGAGCAGCAGGTGAGGAGTAGCTTGATCAAGGCTCAGGAGCTCAATAATCAGCAAGCTGGAGTGCAAGGAGCTGGACTTCTATAGGGAAGTACCAGGTGTGGGGAATCAAGGGTGATGAGCAAGGCTTGGCAAGACTAAGGTTGAAATAATAGGCTTCAGGGAGGAATGTTCAGGGAGGAATGTCCAGGGAGGAATGTCCAGAGAGGACGGTAGCCTAGTAAGCAGGGCTACCGCCTGGGATGTGGCTGGTCACAGGTTCAAATCCTGACACTCAATTTTGAGATGACATTTCTTTATTGAGCTAATTTTTCGTCTGTTTATACCGCTTTGGAGGAGGAGCTAAAGATATGATCAACATATTCCCTTTCTTGGATGGGCAGAATAGCTACCATCAAAATTAACTTGTTGCCTGAATTATTGTGTTGTTTTCGCACATTACCAATTTTTATTCCCTCTTTGCATTGAAAGAAATTCCAATCCCACATTATTCAAGTTTTCCAGGGATCTAGCGGTTTTAGGGTGGCTCGCAAAACACTATATGCCCATCTTTTTGCGATATTATAGGATGGCACAATTGACCAACTGTCCCAAATTTATTGTACTTTTAATAAACCTGATTGGATCACAATTAAGTCACAGGCCAGACTCCCCACAACCTATAGACCTCCTCATGTGGCTCCCCCCAAAAATTGCAGAGCAATATTGTGCCCTACCTCATTCTCTTCACCTTTGGGATACCATCTGTAAGCTATCGCCTCCAAGCATACATAGGTAGCCTCTCTCTTTAATATCCCTTTCTTTCAACCAGGGCTCTCCCTACCACAAATTTCATGGTGGTTGAGCAAAGGACTATATCGCATATGCCACTTTTTTGGATAACAAGGGAATTAAACCTCCCAATTATTGTCTCCATATGTTACAACTGCCTCCCTCGGAAGCATACTGAATGGATCAAACGCTTAATTTTTTTTGCTACCTAAAACAACAAACAGATGATATCAGTACAAGAACATTACTTGAGAACAGATGCATGCAGGATGTGAGCTCCCAGGGCAGCATTTTGACAATATATTACCACTTTCAGGCCTCCCCCACTAAACTGCCCCATCTCATTACATGGGAGACTGGTTTGGGCACAGAAATATCTGATGAGGGCTGGTCTCTGTGGACAAACAGAATCCATAAAGGTATTCTTAATACAATTTTAGTTGAGGCCAGCTACAAAGTTCTTTCTCAATGGTAATTAGTTCCCACCAGGATCACTAAAAGCTATCCTGAGGCCTTCCCCCTTTATTTTAGGGGATGTGGACAGGACAGGAGGGTACCATGTTCCACATCTGGTGAACTTGTCCCAAAGTCTGACAGTTCTGGGCAAAAATATCTATCTTCTTACATTCTATAACTGAAGCCAATGTACCAAAAAATGCTAGAATAGCACTTTAAAATTAGCCGATTGCCGATATCTCTATGCATACCTAGACTCTAAAATTCTTCATGTTTATGGTGGCAAAAATGATGATCGTTAAGTCTTGGAAGACATCACTTGTTCACATACAATATTTGCTGCCAAAATCAAACTTTCATGGACCATGTTCCATGAAAAGCTGTCCAATATCCTTCAGGATAAGCAAACCTGATTCAACAGGATCTGAAAATCTTTGGCTAAAATACCTGAGTACTCCAGATTGATCTGGGGGAGGCGACGGCGACAGGGTATGGGGGTTGGCTGTGGGAGGAGTAGTCCATAGATTTCCTTCTTTGACCCTCTATTTTCTTACTGTATTTTCTTTCTCTCTTATCTGGTCAACGAATGTTGTACCTTCCATTGTCTGCTAAGACACATTATAGATGATCAGTACCAACTTCTGCTTTATTTCCAAGAAAAAATCAGAAAAAGCCTATTTTCTATAAGTTATCTATGATTGGACCGAGGGAGGAGCTACGTATGACGTCACTGGTGGCCATCTTTTTGGTGTACTGTTTGTATTCTGAGCGCTCATTACATGCACTGGGTACAAGTGCTCAACTTGTAAGTTTTTTTAACCCTCCTTTAATTAACATAATGTATTAGCAGAGATCACTAGATGTTGCTTTATTTTACTTTTACATATATGATACGGATGGATTCCTATCCTTGTTGCTTACTGTCCATCGGTGGATTTGTGTCCCCACATTGGGGAAGGCACATTGAGACCAGATTGGTCAAATTAATGAGGTGAGCAACTGTTTATGTCTCTGGTGGTGGATTCACTTGGACACCTGTATGCCTAGATTTGGAAGCACTTCACCACAGTGACCATTAATGCGTGGACTTTGAGAGTTATGCATGTTGTATGGACCTTTTACTTATTGTATTTACGAATCTCTTGATTCAATTATTTTAATTCATTCTCATTTTTGCACTGCACATTTTAGGTTTTACATTTGTTATATGTGGCACTTTGTTGTAATCTTTGATTAGATGAAAGTGTGCATTCCTTTGTACTTTGTTAAATATATTTAAATACAATTAAAAAAAAAAGGTCACTGTTGAGGCCCATAAATTTTAATCTTTTTATTAATTATATAGAGATGGAATTAAAAGTACCATTCCTGTGTTTGCAGATGACACCAAGCTATGTATTGCAATAAAGTCTTTATATGATGTCGCTAACTAAGCAGAGCTGAATGTACTGCTTGACTGGACAACTTTTCAGCAAATTAAGTTTAAAGGGTAACTCCACTTTTGTGGGAAAAAAATAGCAAATAAAGAAAAATAATATAGCGTATTCAATTGCGACACAAGTCACATTGTAATTGAATGATATTAAAAAAAATACCTTTCCTTTTCAATCTACAGCACTGTTATTTTCTGAAAATGCAATACAATATGGCTACCTGGAGGCATTCTATACACATAATGTGTACTTAACATTCCCCAGAAACATAATTTCTTGTTAGTGGGATTGGCTCACTGATTTTCCCAGAAGTCTGCACTAAGATGCAAGTCAGATTTCAGGCATCCCCTGCAACAAAAATGTCATTTTTGATGAGATACTTCCAATAGGAAAACGTTAAAAGAGGTGCAGGCCCAGCAGCTTTCCTCATTAGTGCCCTGCAGCTGCTGCAGCTGATTCATAATTAAGAAACCACTCCTATTAGACTCACTTCTGCACATGGGCACAGATGAGCATATAATGATTTCTTCAGAATAAAAAAAGGTTGGTATCTTCAACAAAGTTTGTTAAAATCCCTGCAATGTACATAGATCAGCCAGAGGGAAATGTTTTTTTTTGCAACAAAAGTAGAGTTACACTTTAATGTTTATAAAAGAAAAGTTTTACACCTGGGGGACAAAAATATGCATGCATCATACATCCCCAGGGGGCGTCCAACTGGGAGTCAATAATCAAGAAGGATCTGGCAGTTTAAACCACTTGCCAACCACCGCAAGTACATATACTGCGGCGGTCAGCCCCTCCTGGGCAAAGCGACGTATCGCTACGTCGCTCGCCCACAAGCCTCTAGGGGACGAGCGCGCGCCGCTGGAGGCGCGCTCCCACCCCCGCTTGTTCCCTGACATACCCACGTGAGTGATCGGCGGCTCTGATGTCCGCCGGCCACTCCCGATCTCCCGCTGGAGAGGGAGAAAGGCAGGTGGCTAATGTAAACAAAGCCGCCTGTCATTCTCCCTGGTGTAACTGCAGAGACTATACAATCCTGCTATGTAGGATCGTATGTCTCTGTAGTTACATAACAAGCCACGCCCCCCCACAGTTAGAATCACATAATTGAATTACATAGATTTTTCCCGTAGTTAGTAAACGCAATAACTTTTGCGCAAACCAATCAAAATCCGCTTATTGCGATTTTTCTTACCAAAAATATGTAGCAGAAAACAAATTGGCCTAAAATGTTAAAATTCTTTTGATTTTTACATTTTTTTGGGGGGGAATTTCATATAAAAAAATGTGAAAAATATTGTTATTTTTTCCAAATTGTCGCTATTTTTTGTTTATAGTGCAAAAAATAAAAATCACACAGATGATCAAATACCACCAAAATAAAGCTCTGTATGTGGGAAAAAAAGGACGTCAATTGCATTTGGGTACAGCGTTGCACGACCGCGCAATTGTCCGTTAAAGTCAAGCAGTGCCGAATCGCAAAATAGGCCCTGGTCTTTGAGCAGCCAAATCCTCCGGGGGCTTAAGTGGTTAATAGATAATGAACTTATTAATAGCATGCTTTGCTAAGCTGCAGTTTCTAAAGCTAGCAAAATAATTTCTTGTATTAAAATAGGTATTCTGTAGACTTTAAAGGCAAAGATAATCTTGCCACTGTTCAAAGCATTAGTAAGACCTCCTCTGGAATGTGCAGTCCAGTTTTGGGCACCAGTTCACAAAAGGGTTGTTGGGGAACCAGAGAGAGGGCTGAGAAGGGAAACTAAATTGATAAGAGGTATGGAGTACCTCAGCTTTGTGGAAAGATTACGTGAACTGAAATTATTGTTCCTTGAGAAGAGACAATAAATGGGGGAAGAGATGATAATGTATAATACATACAGTAAGTAGTCCATATAGCGAACTTGGTGCAGTTATTCACTTTAAGGTCATTATAAAGGACAAGGAGCACTCTTTATGTTTAGAAGAATAGAGGTTTATTCTTCATCTACAGAAAGGTTTCATCACAGTTAGAGCTGTAAAAAGTAGAATAGGTTATCTCTGGAACTAGTTCTAGCCAGCTCAGTAACTTGTATTAAAAAACAGTTGGATGCGTTCCTAAATGTGCAAAATATAACTGAATATTTACCTTTATAAGTATTAACACCAAAGATTGTTGATCTAGGTAATAAGTTATTTTCTTGGGGAAAACTAGAACAAATTGGATAATGTTTTAGAAGGGTTTGCTTGCCTTTTCCTCGATCAAAGGTGAGCATAGAGTTATTTTAATGAAGGATTTCCAAGCACTGCATAGAATTTTGTGCAAAAGCCTTCAGTCCTCCTAGATGGCTTTTCTTCTGACTCCTTCTTTTGGTCAAAGTGGTTGATAACAATGGAAAATACAATACTGGTAATCAAGGTAACCAAAAGGTTTTTGCTGTATCCAGCTGAGTGTTTGCCCATTTTATCAGATTTTGCATTGTTATTAAACATTCGTCTGGTCTTGTAAAGCCAGGTGATCTTTTTCACAGATCTGAAATGCTCTGACTTTGAAATTACACCCTGCAGATGTTGAAATGCCTCTATGAGCAAGATAAAGCAGTCAATAAATCTAGTTATCTAGTGGGGAAGCAAATTAAGTAGCATGTGCTTCTTTAAACATATTCAGTGGTAGCTATTCAGAAAGTCTCTTTGAGGAGATAACTAAATCCCAAATTAGGGACCACTGAAGCTGTATAACTATCTAATTTCTTTGTTGTACTATTAAGCAACATGGTAGGGGAATTAAAGAGAAAGACACCATCCAGGATCAATAAATGATACCATTTATGATAAATGAAGAAAGAATGGAGAAATACTACTCACACTGCAGCTTGTGGATGAGGTTGATGAAGAGTCCATTGTGGCAGGGTGGGGGTGGTGGGGAATTAAGTGATGAATTAACTATGGCCTTAGGCAAACTGCATGCCATCTTCTTTCCAGACTGTCAAGCCTGTCAACAATTTCAAAACCCAACTGAAGTTACAGAAAAATATATGCAGTTATAAAATTATTGTACTAACAACTCTCCACAAATACCTCTCAGTTCAGATCCTTCACCACCATCAGTCTGCAACTCTTGACAAAGTCTTGAGATCAGACATGTTGAGCTGGGGAGTCCAGTAATATGTAATTTTAGGTGGTTTTAGATTTTTTTTTATAAAACATTGTATGGAGTCGTTTAATTTTTTGTATCATATCTGTTTTTGTGGTGTTGGCAATACTGTGGTCTCAAACAGAGAGCAGCAGGACAATGCAAATGGTTTGTTGGATCATAGATTCAAACAGTTTTTGCAATTTTAAAAGCATGTTTTTGTCAGGAGCATCTAGCACTTCTGCTTCCTGATTCCACAATCCTCGTTTTGGCTATGACACTCTCCTAATCTGCAAGGTTATTAATGTAGCCAATCTCTTGGTGGATACCAAACCTGTTATAAGCCAGCCAAACATTCACTTGCATGCTTATGATAGAGAGTGATACAAGCGTAATTCCTGATAAAGCCCCCCTGTCTGTTTGCTTTGCTCTGCTAGTTTGGATTCCTCTGTGTATGACCTTTGACCGGATGTTGGACTATTCCCTGAACTCAGCCTGTGTCAGGGAGCTGGTGGCAAGCCTGATGTGCATAGGGTGGCCTCACAGGATCCAGAGGAAGGAACACAGACAAGTCACCTTGGTGGAAGACACAGGCTAGCCTGAGGTGCGGAATCTAAGTGCCAACCGGTTTTCACCAGAGCCTCAGATGGTGAGGATGGACTTCACTGTGTGTATAGCACCAGGTTGCGATCCTCACGGTTGCCCCACCAGGGGGTGAGCAAGTCCAGATCCGATGGCAGATAAACAGACAAGGATAAGGAAGGAGGATGGTCACAGGACAAGCCAAGGTCAGGGCGGGCAGCAGACAAGCAAAGTAAAAGACAAGCTGGGAGGTCAATCAGGGAAACAGCAGGTTTCAGCATCAGGAGTACAGGAGAAGCTGCAGACAAGACAGAAAGCATTAGTGTGCCTGCTACCCTTAAATAGGCCATTTAGGCACCAACTGCAATAGCTAATGTGTGTGCATGCACGCATAGGCGTGGCCATGGGCACAGGCCGTCAAGCACACGCATGCGCACTGGCAAAAGCCAGCCTGCTGCTAAACGGACAGACAGGCGTTCGCGCCTGTGCACTTCAGTGCCCCTCTGCAGTGCCATAGGGATTCTTTGGAGGAGGTACATTGATGACATCCTCCTCCTATGGGAGGGTGATGCTTCCTCACTGGAGATCTTTATGAGGGAACTAAACAGTAATGACAGGGGTATTTCCCTGCGTTATGAGTCCATCAGAAATCCATTTTTTTGGACCTCGAGATTAGAACTGTGGAGGGGAGGAATACAACCTCCCCGTTTTTTAAGGATACAGACATAAATGGCTTCATAGACACTAGAAGTTTCCATCATTCAGCCTGGTTACATTCTGTCCCTTACAGTCAGTTTCTGAGACTGAAGAGGAACTGCACCAGCCACGATGACTTTGTTCAAGAGGCCACTGTCCTTAAAAAGAGATTCATGGAGAAGGGTTATCAAAGGGGCAAACTTGATCAAGCTCTGGCCCGTACGGACCAGAGAAGTCGGGAGGAATTGCTGAGACTGAGAATTAAGGAGCCCAATGATGCTTCCAAATTTCCCTTTTTCTCCTCATTCTCCTCCCAGCATTTCTCAGTGAAACGTATTCTGCGTAAGCACTGGCACATTTTACAAAATCATGCTGTGTTGGGTCCAGTTTTACCAGCCAATCCTCAGATAGTTTTTAGGGGATTACCACCTCTTAGGTTACACATTTCTTCTACCGAAATTTCTCCTTTCTATTGCAATTATGGTTTCCATCCTAAATCCTGTTCATTCTTGGACATTTCTCCTGACATTCCTGATGCTAACACCACAGTTCACACATTTTCTCAGATTTGGAGTAAAGCCCAAGCTAACTTGTCCCCTAGCTTCGTCCCCAAAAACGCTTTGCGGATTGTCTTGGCTCTCAGGCCCCTCAGATTAAGATCGGGGATCTAGTCTTGCTGTCCAGAAGAAACCTGTCTCGTCAAGTTCCCTCACAGAAACTGGCTCTTAGGTTTATTGGGCCTTACAAAATTATTCACCAGGTAAACCCAGTATCCTTTAGATTACAACTTATTGCATCTATCAGGATCCCTAAAGTTTTCCATGTTTCTCTTCTAAAACCTCTTCAGAAGGATATCATTGTTTCATCTCAGCCTCTGCTCATGGTCAACGGAAAGGAAGGACATGAGATAAAATGTATTCTGGACTCTAGGAAAGTAAGGATATCTGTCCAATATCTGGTGGCCTGGAAGGGCTTTGGTCCTGAATAAAATTCTTGGGTCCCAACTACATCTGTTCCCGATAACAGACTTGTACGGAACTTCTATTGCCAGAATCCTGACAAAACTGCTCCTAGGGGTTTGGGGGCCCCTCCTCAGATGGGGGTAATGTCAGGAGCATCTAGCACTCCTGCTCCTTATTACAGCATCCTGGTTTTGGCAATGGCACTCTCCTTGTCTGTCTGCCCCCCTACGAGGTGATTAATGTGGCCAGTCTCTAGGTGGAAACCAAACCAGTTTATATGCTGGCCAAACAATCACTTGCATGATTGTGATAGAGAGTGATACGTGTGTAATTCCTGATCAAGCCCCCCTGTCCGTCTGCCTTGCTCTGCTAGTTTTGATTCCCCTGTGCATGACCTTGGACCGGATATTGGACTATTCCCTGAATTCAGCCTGCCTTTTACCTGGACTGTCATAGAACCCCTCTGCCTGTCTGTTAACCACAAGTACCTGTTTGCTTTGCTTAGATCACTTCTGCCCTGGCGTGGTGGCCAGGCACTATATCATTGTGTACAAGACCTGGGGGCAACCGAGTACCATTAGGCCTACTGGCCTTATGGGAAAAGCTATAGTGTCTGACCACCTGCGTTTTGGTGGATGTGACAGTTTTGACCTACACGAACATGGTCATAAAGCTCTGGTGAGTTAATATACTTTAGGGAAACGGTAGTGGAAGTGTATCTGAATGGAAGAGGTGCAGTTGTGATTTGTAAACAGATGATTTATGCTTATCTGCTGAAAGTACAAGCGGATGCCAAGTAAGGGAAAGTACAAAAAAACATGTTTTTATAAATAATCAAACATTGTACTAATAATCTCCATTTTTGTGGTCTTATCTCTACTTTTCTGTACTAGCAATTGTGCAAAGTGTCTAAAAATGACTGTGCACCAGTGATTACTCAAAAGAGACCTGAACTCTCTTCCTCTGCGTCACAAGTGTTTTTGAGGACACCTATTAATGTGGTTATTACCCAGCTACAGAACACTTGAACAAAAAGCAAAATACTGAATTGGAGAAAATGTTATTTTTAAAATATTTCCAAGCAAAATTAAGGCACAAATCATAACATACAGGGGTACAGGGCTATAAAGAAATACAGAGTTGTTAAACTACTATTGGGCTTTAAAGATGCAAGCCTATAAAAGCAAAATTGTGGGATTTTTGGATGATTTCACCAGATACACAAGCCCATCTTTGATGTAGTCCCTCTTTGCTCCCATCTGCATTGTCACTGTCATTGCTGAAAAAAAGGGAGCAACAGCATTACCACCAGACAGTATAGTTTAAATGACACAATGAACAATGACTTTCAGCCACTGCACCCTGATAACAAAGTTACCGACATTTGAAAACATTTCCAGGGACAACTTTTTTGCTGTGCTTCTATCAAGATGTTTTAGGTGGGAAAAGTGGTTTAATTAGGAGTGGGAAATTCATTTAAAATGTGTGTTGTTCTACAGCAAGAATTAACCTATTTTACAATTTACTGTAAATTTAAAATACTGTATATTAAGAACTGGTGCAAAGCCAGGAAGAATTTCTATATCCAAAACTAACAACAAATAGTTGTAAACTAGTAGAAAGATGATACAAAACACTTGGCTTTTATTATCTATGTACTGTAAACTCTTTTACCAAAAATAAATTAGAAAATAAAAGCAGGTGAATTTGACCAAGCCGCAATCGCCAGTTGGTAAGTATGTGATGATGTATTATACATAGGATCATTGATGCATGTGCCTGCAATTATTTATGTTCCACGTGATGTGGTAATGTACTGTTTATGTCCAGCAATATAACTACAGAAGCAAATGGTATGTCTTTTATAAATTGCGTGAATTGTCTTGAGTGTTGTTGGATTATATAAATGTGAAAAACATCCTTGATATAGAATATTTTAATGTTACCATGGTGTTTATACCATGCCTTGATTATGTCTTATCTACAGTGCATCTGAAAAGTATTCAAAGCACTTCCCTTTTTCTACATTATGCTATGTTACAGCTTTATTCCAAAATGGAATAAATTCATTATTTTCCTCAAAGTTCTACAAACAATACAGTACCCCATAATGACAACATGAAAGTTTGTACACGTGATATTGGCCCAGGAGTCGCATCAACTGTGCCAACAGCCTCGGGCTTCTAAATATGACGCCGGACGCGCATCATGACAAAGTCAGTGCGTATGCTCAGGACGCAGCCAATGGGACCAACTGGCTCTGGTGCACACGTCGCTGCCCGATGTGGTGCAGGGATGCGTCATGCATTCCACAGCCACCAGCACAAGGATATGGCCTCAACCAATCCGCGGGCCGTCTCACAGGAGCATAGGCGGGATTGCCATGGTGAAGCCACCTACAGGCGGGGCCCTGCGTTACCTTGTCACGAAGGACCCCGCTTTGCTCCAGGTGGGAGTTGTATGGCTATATGAAGGGACCGCCCCCCTGAACACTGGATCCAACAAGAGAGAGACAAATGAGGCACAGTGACCACAGAGTTAGAACCAGGGAAAAATTTGGATATGCTACTGTTGATAATAAAGAATACAGTCATTCTAAAATATAAAATAAACCTTGCGTTTCTGGTACTTTTCCAAAAGGAGTTTCATCATTGTCTTTGTACACTGTTGTAAATTGTTCTCCCATCTTTTTTGGAAACTGTCGTCAGTGTTATCTAATACAGGGAATATCTGTATTCGCAAGCCAAATGGATTGATATCTTCCCTGATGTATTGTTCAAAACTTTCAATGTGCCAGAACATGGTGACCTTTTTTTCAACTAGTTTTTTAAGTTGGAAGAACATAGAAGTCATTTCTGACTCCTGTGCCTCCTTTTTACCATGTTTGCTATATGTGGTCAAAAGTGTCCTGAACTCTCTTCCCCTAGACATGATGTAGCCTGAATTGCAACTGTCTCAATTGCTCCACCCAATGTAAATGAAAAAACCTAAAATTCTATATTCTATACTCTATAAAGTAAGGAGTCCCCACCATTCAGGAAACAGATGTTGGTTGCCACCATCCCAATTAGTTTGCATAGAAAACAACAACCCCATTGGTAAATGGGACTGAAGGCAACCAATCATCACTCTCAGTAAAAACATATTCTTATTTGCTCACATTATAATCAAATAAATTGTTTTGTAACAAAATGAATAAATATGAAAAACATATACAAACAAATAAAAGCAAAAGGTTCACGGCTCAATCTGAGTAATCATCTGGATGAATTGAATGCATATACATCTTGGTGTCTCCAATCTACCCAGCGCGTTTCAGGTCAAATATTTCTTCAGGGTTATCACAGATGGAGATACATATGTCCAAACATTCTATGAATAGAAAAACATAACATTGTGATAGTAGTACATGTATATTAAATATAAGACCTTTGTTGCAAACTGGTAAAATACCTACTATCAGAGATAATCAAGGTAGTGAGAGGCAGTGCCAGTCATAAAAAGAGGATGGAAAGGATGTTATTGTCTCTACCCAGCTGGGAGCGTCAGGTGAAAGCCCCACCACCACCACAGGGCCCCAATCAAGCTCCCATGAAGGTCCTCACAAAAGAGGGCCGACAGTGTCCGGGCATCCAGAGGATAAATCTTTCTACAAAAAATCAAACACTACTGATAATATGGTATTCTTATCAGGGACCCTCCTGTATGAGGGGTGGGAGTTGTATGGCCATACGGATGGACCGCCCCCCTCAACACTGGATCCAACAAGGGAGAGACAAATGAGACATAGTAACCACAGAGTTAGAACCAGGGAAGAATTTGGATATGCTACATATGTGCAAATGTGGGACAACTAGAACACTGAAAGGGGGAGAATTATATAACAAGTTGATAATAAAGAGCATAGTCATTCTAAAATCTAAACCTTGCTACAATGGAAAAACTCAATAGCTACTGTATATAGAACACCAACCAACTGGAAAAAAAAAAAAAAAAACGGAAACAAAAAAGCCACATATCACTGACATGCCAATACATTCCACCCTAATAGGGAGTGGAGTGCACCGACATTTCAGAGTGTCATATACCAATGCCATGTCAGTGGTCCATATGGCATCCAGGGTCGGCGCCAGCCGACACCAGATGCCATACAGACAACAGCTCTAATCCATCAATTTGCCAACAGTTACATCCTGGGTCCATCCAGATCAGAATACTCTTGGACCACAATCCCTCATCAAGTCTTTGATAAGGAGGTTATTCGTAAGATTATTTCTCACTTCTTCCAGATAGCCTTTCATATTAAATAAAACCTCCTCCCTGTATATAAACTCTAGCATTGGGCTATACCTTATTATCAGTAGTGTTTGATTTTTTGTAGAAAGATTTATCCTCTGGATGTCCGGACACTATCGGCCCTCTTTTGTGGGGACCTCCGTGGGAGCTTGATTGGGGCCCTGTGGTGTTGGCGCTTTCACCTGACGCTCCCCACTCGGTAGAGACAATAACATCCTTCCCTTCCTCTTTTTATGACTGGCACGGCCTCTCACTACCTTGGTACCACCTCTGATGATGGTATGAAGTTTTTCAAAGGACTTGCATTTAATTTACATGTACTACTATCACAGTGTTATGTTTTTCTATTGATAGACAGTTTGAACATATGTATCTCCATTTGTAATACCCCTAAAGAAAGATTTGACCTGACACGCGTCGGGTAGATTGGAGACACCAAGATGTATATGCACTCAACTCATCCAGATGATTACTCAGATTGAGCGGTGAACCTTATGTTTTTATTTGCTTGTATACATTTTTCATGTTTATTCATTTTGTACAAAAAATGTATTGGAGTTTAATGTGAACAAAAAATATACGTTTTTATTGAGATTGTTGCTTGGTTGCCTTTAAAGTCCCATTTACCAATGGGGGTTGTTGTTTTCTATGCAAACTAATTGGGATGGGGGCAACCAACATCTGGTTCCTGAACAGTGGGGACTCCTTCCTGTTGGAAGATGAACCTTCACCGCCAGAGTCCAGAGCTCTCTGGAGCACGTTTTCATCAAGGATGTCTCTGTACATTGCTGCATTCATCTTTCCCTTGATCCTGACTGGTCTCTCAGTTCATGCCACTGAAAAACATCCCCACAGCATGATGCTGCTACCACCATGCTTCACTGTAGGGATGTTATTGGCCAGGTGATGAGCAGTGCCTTGTTTTCTCCAGACATGACGCTTGTCATTCAGGCTAAAGTGTTCAATCTTTTTTTCATCAGGCCAGGGTATTTTGTTTCTCAAAGAGTCCTTCAGGTGCCTTTTGAAAAATTCTAGGCAGGCTGTTATGTGCCTTTTATTGAGGAGTGGCTTCCGTCTGGCTACTCTACCATATAGAAATAGTAGGAGAATATCATCTTTGATGAAACTAGTCAGGTCACGGCGTGCTGACGTCACACCTACGTATCTGTCTACGAAGGACGGGCGAGCGGAGCCATCCGGCCGGCGGCTGTTACCTCCCTTCAATCCACGTATCTGTCATCTGATGTTTGTAAGTGCAATTTTCATGTTTTGAATAAATTATCGTTGGATTTTATGCTATGGCTCTCCCCTCTTTATTCCTCGGGTAACCTGCACCACTTCCTGAGCCTGGTTGGTGGAGTCCAATTTGGAGTTTAGCCAAACGTCACTCTGAACCCCCGCTCATACATCACCTGAGGTCATCCTTATTGGTGCCCTCTTGGTTGCATGATCGGGACCCCCTATCTTTTCATGCTTATTTATAAGTCCATCTGGTAAGCGGTCAATCACACTGGGGAGACTATCTGATTCTTCCTCTTGCTACATCTGGTAAGGGGTACCTACTCAGTTTGGTGGTGGTTGTCACCTTTTCACTATTTTAATTACCACATTCAGCACTGGAATTTCCAGCTTCACACATTTCGGGTGTTATTACCTGTTGTTTTTGGTTTTACGCTATGGCGTTTGCCCTTTTTTTCTTTTTTATATAATACCCATTTCTGGAGATTTGCATCACAACAGTGCAGGCTTGCTGTTTATCCCTTGAGGCCTGGTGGAGTCATCCTTCAGTATTTTGGCTATAGAATCTGCTACTTCTGGTAAGCGGTACCTGCACAGGTCATAACTCATTTGGTGCATCTATTCCTCATTCCATTATCGGTTTACACTATGGTGTCGTTTTCTTCTTTTCATTAATGTTTCACTGAGGAGATTCATATTGGAGTCCTTTGAAGTTTACCGCGTCTCACATTTGAAGATATCTGCCTTCACCTATTTGGCTCTTTAATGTTTGGAATCTGGTAAGCGGTACCTGCACAAGTGTCATCACTTTATATTTATGGACATTCACATGGACTGTTTCAATTTTTAGCGCAGCTTGTTTTATATACATTTATTTTTGGGGTGTTGGTCGCACTTGAAGTTGCTGCTTTTGTTTTGTTTGAATTAGCGCAGTTGTTTTTTTATTTTTTTTATTTTTCCTATATTCTACTCTACCATATAGGCCTGATTGATGGAGTGCTGCAGTGATGGTTGTGAGATTCTCCTCTCTCCACAGAGAAATGCTGGAGCTCTATCAGAGTGAACATCGGGTTCTTGGTCACCTCCCTGACTGAGGCCCTTCTCCCCCGATCGCTCATTTTTGCCGGACAGCCCACTCTAGGAAGAGTCCTGGTGGTTCCAAACTTCTTCCATTTAATGCTGAAGAAATTTTTCTGTACCCTTTCCCAGATCTGTGCCTCAATACAATCCTGTCTCGGAGGTCTACAGACAATTCCTTGGACTTCTTTGCTTGGTTTGTGCTCTTACATGCACTGTTATCTGTGGGACCTTATATAGACAGGTGTGTGACTTTCCAAATCATGTCCAATCAACTGAATTTACCACAGGTGGACTCCAATCAAGTTGTAGAAACATCTCAAGGATGATCAATGGAAACAGGATGAACCTGAGCTCAATTTTGAGTGTCATGGCAAAGGCTGTGAATACTTATGTACCTGTGATTTTTTTTTTTCTTTAATAAATTTGCAAAGATTGCAAACAAACTACTTTCATATTGTCATTATGGGGTATTCTTTGTAGAATTTTGAGGAAAATAATGAATTTATTCCATTTTGGAATAAAGCTGTAACATAACAAAATATGGAAAAAGTGAAGCACTTTGAATATTTCCGCATGCGCTGTATATGTGTCAAAGCAATAACATTTAAGATTTGTAGAGTGCGGTTCATGATCTGTATATAAAGTGTTTTTTGGGTAGGTTCAATAGTTAACAATGTAACAGAGTCAATCAAAATAAAATATACATATAAAACCCGCGCCCTTATAGCAGCGAACTCATACAGCTGGATGTATACAAAAATTGATAAGAAAGGAGTCGCGCTTAGTAGAACAGTCAATAAATCCCATAGAAGAAAAACAGCAATGACTGGGAATCACATCACAGCCACATTCAGCCTTGATGGGTATACAGTTCATGAGAATGCGGGGTTATATCACCCAGGTGTGTGTTGCAGACAGACGCTTGTGAGAACCTTCACCACATATAGCCTCTTACCAGAGAGAGACGGGGCATACACGGTAAGTAGTTAGAGGACTACTTCGCCTGTATCCAGCAAGTCAGCTCCGGTACGTATCCAATCATCCGGTGTTCACCAATGTAAAGGATGTGCTGGCACTTTAAGGACCCGCTCTCAGAGTGTAATGTGGAAAAAGACAAAAACGGCCCATAGCGTAATACTGTCTAGATATTTATTTGGTAGAAAAAGGTATTGCACTCACCCAAATACAATAGCATCAAGCCTCTAGCCACATCATGGGCAGTGGAACGGTGTAGGGTACTTCCGAGTTCCGGGTATGACGGAGTGACGCTCGTTCCGCTCCTCCCCGAAGCTTTTCGTCGGATGGACGTTCTCAAGGGGGCGGTTTTTCTTCTATGGGATTTATTGACTGTTCTACTAAGCGCGACTCCTTTCTTATCAATGTAACAGAGTCGTTGAGTCCATATTTAATTTTTTTGGTTTGGGTTATCCTAACAAAAAATTGCATCTAGAAAAAATTGTACTGTCTGTCCCAAGTTATGTAAGATTGTGGCCTTGTGAACCTTTGATTCTGCCAGTGGCCTGAACTTGTCCATTTTTCCATACAAGTCCTCTTCTGCTGCTATACACATTTCCCTGTGATAATTTCATTCCGACTTTTTACCTATGCTCATTAAAAAAATTGGAATGCGGAAGGGTGGAACACCATAAGGAACTTTTTCCTTCTATTCATACCCCATCATTTTAGAAACTTAAAAGTCAATCGTGGCAAAATATTGATTTATGGTAGATTTTTACACTGTAAATTTGAAGAACTTCATTTCTCTCTAACCATTTATTAGTATAAGTCCTGCAGCAAAGAAACCTATAAATCTCTACTATATGATTATCAAGTAAAGATGGCACCCCAAGCAACTGGTTTTTAGCTTTTTGTGTCCAGCTAGAATCAGTTTAATTTCTGCTTTACAAGAAGTTGTGTAAAGATAATATCGAAATAGTATTAAAGATTTATAGTTTTAATAGCAGTATTGTAAATAGTATTTCAAGATTGTAATTTAATGAATAACTGATCTACAGGAGTTCCCTCTTAAGCTGTGCAAAATTATAATGTCCAATTTATTTTCCATCTTGCTCATAGTTTTGCATCTTGGTGCTTAAACATAAGGTTTTTAGTTTTTTTTTTTTTTTTGCAGAGAAGTGAAATCTATGAAACTTGACAGGAAGAACTAAGGGAAAAACGGGATGACAGTCTAACACCTAGGGGTGATAGAAAATCAACATGTAAATTATGTTATTTTACATCAAAGTCGTGGGCCTAAGTTTATTGCTAAAGTATCCAGATTTAAACATTAGTGTCCTGAGGACAATTACCTTCATGATGAGTAATGGTTATGTCTCTTTCCTGATGGCAGAACACCTGGCCTGTCTGTCTGTAGAGATCTGGGACACGTCTTTGTCATCTTGTTCCTTGGTTGTTGTGAGTAAGAAAATCAGTGAGAAATAAAATCAGTTAGTCTTCAGATTCTTTTTTCATACAGAACATACTTTGCTTTAAGTGACCTGGGTAAAGAGAATAAACACTTGTTTGATGCTGTCTTTTAAAGATGGGCAAAAAAGAACTTGTCAGTAAGGATGAGTGAACCTGGCTGGGCTCGGTTTGAGCCAGGTTCGCAGAAGCCAATAAGAAGTTTGTGAACGTTGAACTTAATGCCAAACCTCACTGAAGTCTCCTGGAGGTGAAAGTAGCTATTTCTACTATTTTTTCTTCAAAGCTAATAGGCAAGATATTGTTTTAAAAAAAAAAGAGTATGGGTATCTGGGCACTGTCATGGGATACATGTACCAATGCAAATTCTATTTTTCTAAACATGGTCAATTATGTCACCTAGGATCCCTGACCCTCTATTTACATTACCACAACATGAGGATCTGTCATTTATGGTCCTGACTATATTGATCAATAAGATTTCCTTGAATCCCTGGCTGCTTTGTTTACATTCTAGCAGTTAGTAATTAAAGTAAGTAAACCTACAAATATGGCCAGTTTGGTTGTTCATTGCTATGCAAACAGGCTGGGTTTGACCCAAACCGAAAACTCGTCCCTACTTGTTAGCCCCTGTGTTATATTCCAAACTAGGGATCAACCAATTAACGGCAACACCGATATATCGGGGACCGATATGCACTTTCCCCGATATATCGTAATCGTTCTTTGAATTTACCGATATTGCCGATATTTCGGGAAAGTGCTTGTACCAGGGTGATGCCTGCAGCTAGAGGCATCACCCCGGTACCGGTGTCCATAGCTGACGGTAGGCCGACTTGTAATGACAATCGATGCGGCTGAGAAGCCGCTTGGCTGTCATTACAAGGAGCGGGAGGGGATGCCCCCCTCCCGCCGCCTTCCGTGGCTCGCCCGGGTCTCCCATCCCACCGGGAGACCCGGGCATCCTACCTCCACTGCCGCTGCTTCCGAAGAGAAGACCCGGTGTTCTGCGTCTCCATGTAAAAAACCCGTAAGTGATGTCATGACATCACTTCCGGGTACTCGGCGCCGAATTACAAAAACTGACAGCATTTAAAACAGCCAAACTTGGCGTTTTGAATGCTTTTCGGTGCCGAGGAGGGGTTTGGGGTCTTTTAGACCCCCAGATCTCTCCACAAGAGTACCTTTAGAAAAAATTAAAAAAAAAAAATTTTTTTTACATGTCCGAAAATATTGGCAGATATCTGCCGATACCGATATCCGATGACCAAAATATCGGTATCGGTATTGGAATTAAAAAAACAATATCGGTCGATCACTATTCCAAACCCTCCTCCTTCCAACCAGGAGTATGCTATGCAGAAACCCAGATAGGTTGAAGCATGAAAAGTATGCTAGAGAAATAATGTCTCCTTCCTTATATCTACCAGTCAGAACCATTGTTTAATTTTCCTGCCTGGGCACCAGAGATTATATTTGGAACCTGATTGGTTGTTATAGGACACAATATGATATTTTCCGTACAATATGACCTACCTGAAAAAAAAATATTTCTGTCTCTAAAGAACTGATGACTAGATGCTGATTTCTGATTAGCTGTTATACTGAACACAATTTATCATTGCTCCATATTATTAAATAAGCATGGCATTAGAAAGTGTAAACCACTCAAATCAGCTTATAACTAGCAGATAATAGGTGCATGTGTAGGAGATATTCTCCTCTAATGAACAATACAAACATTTCCAGTGCTCAGTCTATTTAGTTAAAGCAGAACTGTGTCCCTAAAACAAAAAATTGCAAGCAGGAGATTTTTAAAATTACAGAAGAGATAAGCTATATCTCTTTGACAATAAAGGCTTTTGTAACTTCTTCCTTGCAATCCTCTTTGCACTGTACACCAAGCTGCCCATGCACAGCTCAGCATACATTTTTGTCAACTGTCGGTGTCAAGAGGAAATAATTTCCACATGCAAGTTACATTATCCTATGCCAGGAAAATCGAGATGCCCGAAGACCCAATACCGAGAGGAAGCCAAGGAGGAGATGTTGGAGCTGGGGGGGGAGCTCAAGGACATTGCATCGCTGGAGTGGAGGTGAGTATTTGTGGGCTTTGGTTCCACTTTAACAAAGGAACCTACATTTTTATGGGGCCCTGTAACTATATTTGCAATATATATACACTTACCATACTTTTGAAGTTCTGGGATTTAGTAGTCTGACTAATATAAGATTTTTAACTTTCATTGGTTTTTTATTGAAGGTTTTATGTAATATAAGATTTTTATGCACTTAAGCACCCAGTTGTATATTTTCCCCTTGTTTTAGTTATTTCTAGCATACATTGAAATAAAATACCCATGCTGAACTAATGGTCCACTCTAAGGGCAGATCCTGGATATATCTCAGATAAGCTTGATCCACTCCTTCTAGGAGGTACAGTTGTTTGTTGTATCTGTCTATATAATGTATCTGAACAATTTATATATCTACAACAGGTATGCAACACATCTTTGAGTCTATAATGAAATATGTGTTTACACTAAAATGATACCTATTTTTTGAAGTATATATTTTGTATAATTCTAGAGGTTCACTGTAATTATCTTCCTGATGAAGCGGGGTATTGACCCGTGAAACGCGTTGAAATCATAGCAAACAATCCATCACTTAAATATGGCACGGATGATGAGGAAAGCAATATATGATATATAATGTGATCATTCTTTGTATTTTAGATTTTTAACAACATTACACTGTTTTACTATTTGCTCACTTTTTGGTACTGTTAAACTCCTACATTTTCTAGTTAGTTTTTTTTTAATATATATTTCTATATAGGATGTGGGGCCAGGCATAAACAGAGTCCGAAACACTGAAGGTTTCCATTTAGGATTAATTCCCCCCATCTATTTAACCACTTTCCTACTGGTCACTTTCGCGCCTTTCTGCCTAGGCCAATTTTCAGCTTTTAGCACTATCACATTTTGAATGACAATTGCTCGGTCATGCAACATTGTACCAAAATAGAATTTTTATAACTTTTTACCACACAAATAGAACTTTTGGTAGTATTTAATCACTGTTGGGTTTTTTATTTTTTGCTAAAAAAAAAGGAAAGAAAGACCAAAAATTTTGAAAAAAAAAGTTTTTCTTAGTTTCTGTTAGTAAATGTTGTAAAAAAGTAATTTGTCTCCTTCACTGAAGTGCGCTGATGAGGCGGCACTGATGGGCACTGATGAGGTGGCATTTATGGGCACAAATGAGGTGAAACTGATTAGGTGGCACTGATGAGGAGGCACGAGTACACCACACTGATGAGGAGGCACTGATAGGTGGCACTGATATGTGCCACTGATGGGCACTGGCAGGTGGCACTAATGGACACTGATAGGCAGCACTTATGGGCACTGATAGTCAGCACCAATAGGAACTGATGTTCGGGACTGATGGGCAGTACTGATGGGTGGCACTGATGGGCAGCACTGATAAACAGGCACTGATGGGCAGTAACTGGCATCACTAATGGGCACTGATTGGTGTCACTGATGGGCACTGAATGGTGTCACTGATTGGCACTGCTGGGGCTTTACTGTAATCAGGGCACTGATGATCAGTGCCCTGATTACCTGTACTTATCATCCCCTTGAGGAGATGCTGCTGATCGGCTCTCCGCGCCACACACTCTGTCAGTGTGTGGCGAGAAGAGCCGATAAACAGTACTTCTGCATTTGCCTGTGAGTCTGCATTTGCCTGTGAGCAGCTGTGATTGGGCACAGCAGATCACATGGGTAGAGAGCCACGTCATCGGCACACGCGTGATCGCCGCGCTGCACCCCCAGCAGTGCGTGCAAGAGTGGCTGTTCAGGGGAGCTGCACCACTCCGCCGTCATGGAAAGCATGGAAAGTTCTGTTAAATGCTTTGACCTGCACTAGACTCAGGGATTGTGGGATATATAGTTTCTTCACACAAGGTATTGATTCTTAGACTATAGACAGAGGTCATTCATTAACCTGCGCATTGCTGTGTCTCATGCCTCATATTTTATGCATACAGATTTTTCTGACACAGGAATGTGATGGTCTACTCAACTATTGACTCGCCATACAGGGCAACATAAAACGACATGATCAAAGCACATCTTCGGCAGGTGAAAAACACAAGGTGCAGGTAGGAAGACTTAAAACTATGTTAAATAGGCAGAAAATAGAATGAGACATTACAGGTTTTAATTGTCTGGACTGTATATATGTACAAAAAAGGGAGGGTGGGTTTATTGGTTGGCCAATAGTGTACTAGTGATTTAGCGCACACAATAGTAAATAATCAAACCAAAAGAGAAAATTCGTAATGAGAAAAGAGAAGACAATTGCTCTCTCCTGTGGAGTCTCAGATTGTGCATATCTAGATAAGATGGTCTACAATGTGGGCTCTATCTCTCTGGCTCATGTCTATAAAGATCTTAAATATCTTTTCTTGTAGCAAAGCTATCCACTGAAGCTAGTATCTGTATGTTCACTGCTCACAAAGCCTGGGGGCTGTCTGGCATTAGGAGCAGCAAATATTACCTGCCTGGTCTAAATCTGAATACATATCCAGTTTCTGACAGGCGATATTACACAGTTACATAGTTAGTGAGGTTGAAAAAAGACACCCGTCTATCCAGTTCAACCTATGATGAGTGTGTGTGTGTGTGTTTGCTGTTAACAGTACATTGTATACCTCTGTATGTTGTGGTCTTTAAGGTGCCCATATAATAGTTTTTTGAAACTATCGATGCTTCCTGCTGATACCACTGCTTGTGGAAGAGAATTCCACACCCTTACTGCTCTCACAGTAAAGAACCTTTTACGCAGTTTAAAGTAAACCGCTTCTCTTTTAAATTTAGTGAGTGGCCAACGTGTCTTAATGAATTCCCTTTTGCTTAAAAGTTTGGTTCCTATGCTAGGGTGACCAGTACGGTATTTGTACATTGATATCATATACCCTCTCAAGCGCCTCTTCTCCAGAGAGAATAAGTTCAATGCTTGTAGTCTTTCCTCAAAGCTGATGTCCTCCATTCCCCTAATTATCTTTGTTTCTCTTCTCTGGACTCTCTCCAGTTCGAGCACATTCTTTCTGAGGACCGGTGCCCAGAACTGGATGGCATACTCAGGATGCGGCCGGACGAGAGTCTTGTAGAGTGGGGGAATTATCATTTTATCTCTGGAGTGAACCCCCTTTTTTATGCATGCCAGTATTCTATTGGCTTTGCTTGCAGCAGCTTGGCATTGCATGCCACTGCTAAGCTTGTTTTCTACTAGGACCCCCAGGTCCTTTTCCATCTTAGATTCACCCAGAGGTTCTACCACTAGCGAGTAACTTGCGTTTGTATTTCTGGCACCCAAGTGCATTACCTTACATTTTTCAACATCAATGCTCATTTGCCATGTAGTTGCCCACCCCATTATTTTGTTCAGGTCTGCTTGTAAGGTTTCCACATCCTGTATAACATATATTGCCCTGCTTAGCTTAGTAACATCCACAAATACTGAGATTGTGCTGTTATCCCATCCTCTAGGTCATTTATGAATAAATTATGTAGGATTGGTCCCAGGACAGATCCTTGGGGGACCCCACTTTCCACACCCGACCAATCCGAGTACTCCCCATTTATCACCACCCTCTGGACTCACCCCTGGAGCCAGTTTTCAATCCAGGTACTCACCCAATTGTTCATACCTATGTACCTTAACCACTTACCGCCCGCCCGCCGTCATATGACGGGGGGACGGTGCGGCTATTATCCTGGGCGTCCCCGGGACACAGCCGGTCACCGGCAGGGGGGAAACAGCCAATAGGCATGGCTGTTTCCCACGTGATCGGCTATGTTGCAATGACATAGCCGATCACAACAGTAGATGCCGGCAGAAGACCGCGCATGCGCGATCGGGAGCGCGCAGCGCGGTCATGTCGGTGGCTATGTGTTCCCTAGGAACACAGCTAGTCACCGACAGTGAAAAACAGCCAATGACAGTGGCTGATTACGATGTGATGGGCTGTGAAGCCATTCACAGCCCATCACAAATGTAAACAAAGAGCAGTAACTCACTGTTACTAGCTCATCTTCCCTCACACACCGTTTCCAGTGTGAGGAGAGGATAGCCAGAAACAGTGAGTTACTGATCTGTGTCTGTCAGTGTAAAAAAAAAGTGTCACCAGCCCCCCCCAATTTCACCTGTCACCCAACAGTCACCTGTCATCAGTGCACAAAATCACTACCTATAAAGTGCACCTGTCACCAGAGACTGCCAACAGTATCGCCAGCGGTGCACCTGTCACCCATCGGTGACCAGCGCCCGTCACCTGTCACCCCATCAATCACCGTCACCTGTCACCCCATCAGTCATCGTCACTTGTCACCCCATCAGTGATCGTCATCTGTCACCCCATCAGTGATCGTCATCTGTCACCCCATCAATCAGTGTCACCTGTCACCCCATCAGTGATCGTCATCTGTCACCCCATCAGTGACCGTCACCTGCCACCTATCCGTCACCTGCCACCTATCCGTCACCTGCCTGCCACCTATCCGTCACCTGCCACTCATCAGTGATCATCCGCAGTCACCCGTCGCACAGCCAAAATGTCCAAAAGGTTGTACAGCAGCGAGGAGGCGTTTGAGATCATCTCTATGGATAATGAGGGCACCGGGGAGCTCTCATCAGTATCCGAGTCGAATTCCGAATCCGATTCGGAATTTGAAGTTGCTAACAGTAGCGGATCGGAGATGGACTCGGAGGAAGAATGGGTCCCTCCCAAAAGGGCACGGCGCTCTGGAAACCGGGCAGCCACAAGGGATACACCCCAGGATCCTATGCCCAGCACCAGCACTGCCACCACCAGTACACCCCAGGATCCTATGCCCAGGCCCAGTACCCGCTCTGCCCCCAGCGAAACACCCCAGGAGCGAATGCCCAGGCCCAGCACCAGCGCTGCGGCATCACTCCCAATTTCAAATCCCCCTTCTACCAGCACTGGAGTGTCACATCCCCCAAGAGCCAGGGCCACTATCCACCTCCCAGATGCTCTTGCCAACCCAAGATGGCTGCCCTCCAACTCGGGATCAGCAAATATTCCCCCTTTTACCGCACAGCCAGGTGTGCAGGCCAATACAGAAAATTTTTCTTTTATTGATTTTCTCCATTTATTTTTGCCCAATGATTTTCTGCAATACATCGTGGACCAAACGAATCTGTATGCCCAGCAGTTTATTGCTAACAACCCCCAATCTTCCTATTCCCGTCCATTTGAGTGGAGAGATTTAACCTTGGAGGAATTTAAAATGTTTTTGGGCCTCACCATAAACATGGGGGTTACAAAAAAAAATGAAGGACATGCCTATTGGTCCACCCACCCCATACACATTATGCCCATATATTCTGCCCTAATGTCCAGGTCCAGGTATGAAATCATCATGCGCTTCCTTCATTTTAGTGACAACAGCCAGTGCCCCCCCCAAAATCATCCAAATTTTGACAAGCTGTATAAAATTCGCCCCCTCATAAATTTTCTTTCCCAAAGTTTTGCAGAACTTTACGTCCCAGATCAAAACATTTGTGTAGATGAGTCCCTGCTACACTTCACAGGCCGGCTTGGAATAAAGCAGTATATTCCAAGCAAAAGGTCCAAATATGGGGTCAAACTATACAAATTGTGCGACAGAGCTACGGGATATCTGTATGCGTTCCGCATATACGAAGGAAGAGATTCCCAGCTCAATCCCCCTGACTGCCCGGCCTACATGGGCACAAATGGAAAAGTTGTATGGGACCTGGCGTACCCACTGCTGAGGAAAGGCTACCACCTTTACCTAGATAATTTTTATACCAGCCTGCCCCTCTTCAGACATCTCTACCTTGAAGGAACCCTGGCCTGCGGAACCACCAGGAAGAACAGGAAGGGCTTCCCACAGTCCTTAGTAAATAAAAGAATGAGGAAGGGGGAAATAGCAGCCCTGAGAAACAACGAGGTGCTGGCCTTGAGATGGAAGGATAGCCGAAACGTGTACATGATGTCCACCATTCACGACGACACCACAGTGGAGGTTCGGAGAAGAAGAGGTCCCATCCAAAAACCATCATGTGTGCAGGATTACAATCTTTACATGGGGGGGGTGGATTTTAACGACCAGATGATTCAGCCCTACTTGGCCACAAGGAAGTCCCGATTCTGGTATAAGAAGGTTGCAATTTATTTATTTCAATTGGAATTTATAACTCTTATGTAATCTACTCCAAATCCACTGAAAGACCCATCGCCTTCCTAAAATACATTGAAGAAATTATCACGACCCTCGTCTACCCACAAGGACTCCCCCAAGAAAACCTTCGCTCTGAGGCTGTTAGCCGACTTAGTGAGCGCCACTTCCCAGACTACCTTCCACCGTCTGAAAGAGGCCGAAGACGCCAAAAAAAATGCCGTGTGTGCAGCAGAAGGGGGTTTCGTAAAGACACCAGCTTCTATTGTCGGTACTGTCCCTCCCAACCTGGCCTGTGCATTGGAGAATGCTTCACACGGTACCATACATTCATAAATTACTAGCCCATTTCCCCGTTTTCATCTGTGCTGACCAATTTTTCTCATGCCACTGCCTTCCACATAAACTGACCCTGGCCTGTTTTTCCACTATGCCTCTGCCTACTGTTTGGACTGCTTTCACGTGAACTGACCCTGGCTTGTTTTACCGATTACGCTTCTTCTTACTGTTTGGATTGCTTCCCTGTGAACTGACCCTGGACTGTTTTTCAACTACTCTTCTGCCTGCCGATTGGATTGCTTGCACGTGAACTGACCCTGGCTTGTTTTACCGACTATTCTTCTGCCTACCGCTTGAACTGATCTGTCGCCCCCCTGCTACTGTAGTACACAGGGGTCTCACATATGTGAGGGGCTCCAGAGTTGTTTTTCCGGATAGAGAAAACCAATTTTTTTGGTTCTCTCTGGGTTCTGTAAATTCCGGATTAGGGTCTGGAGTCCGGAGGCTTCAAAGAGATTTGGGTGGGAGAAGCCTCTACCCCTGTCCCCAGGTCTCACCTGACCAAGGCCCTCAGCTTACTACCATCATGCCTCTGCCTGCTGCATGATATTAGCTGGAGAGTGGTACAATGATTGTCTGCAGTGTACCGGGACCAATATTATGGCTGTGCTGACAATGTCTCTGCCTGGAAAATTCATTTGGACAAATGCTGCGGCTGTGCTGACAATATCCCAGACTATAGACTATATTCCTGCCTGCTGCCTGGAAAATTGCTATTGTAGTCGCTAAGCATATCCCTGCCTGCTGCCTGGACTAATGCTCTCCTCTGTGGACAACTGCACTACTACAACCACAGGTAATACTTTTTTTACACTTTCCTTTATAGAATGTATTTTGTAATGTATTTATTGCTATGTACATGCTATGTGTTAGAAATGTGAGGGGCATTCAAAAATGATAGGTTGTCAGGAAATTAGATGTGCATTTTATGTAAAAGTCTCACACGTGTGGTATTGCCATAATTAGGAGGAGTAGCAGAATGTATTTTGGGGTACAATTTTTGCTATATACATGCAACCACTTACCGACCGCCTAACGACTATATACATCGGCCATTTAAAGCTAAATACTGGGGTTATGGCAGCAGATAGCTGCCATAACCCCAGTATTTTTTTAAACGTCGGGCGGTCGGCTTTCAGATAAGGGTGGTCACAGTGGCAGATTCGCCGCCGAATCCGCCGCAATGGTGCATGGGATGAGGTGCCCCCCCCCCCTCCCGCCGCGTCCTAGACGTTTTCTCAGCTTACCGGACCCGCCGGCAGCGGGGAAAACTATCCGGTCCCGGATCCTCAGAGACAGGAAGTTGAGTGAGGGCAAGATGGCCCTCACTCGACTCTATGGTCTTGGAGGACCGGAGCTATGTCAAAAGTCGTTGCCTAGCAACCGGTTTAAAAGGCCGGGTTTTTTTTTGTTTTTTTTTTTTTTTCTTTTTCAACAATTTTTTTTTTTTAGTGTAGTTGTGAGGTGTGAGGTCTTTTTGACCCCAGATCTCACAATAAAGAGGACCTGTCATGCCTATTTCTATTACAAGGGATGTTTACATTCCTGGTAATTGGAATAAAAATGATCAAAACATTTTTTTTAAAAAAACTTTTTAAAAATAAAAAATTATTAAATAAAATAAATAGGAAAAAAAAAAAATTAAAGCGCCCTGTCCCCGTTAGCTCGCGCGCAGAAGCGAACGCATACGCAAGTCCCGCCCACATATGTAAACGGTGTTCAAACCACACATGTGAGGTATCACCGTGATCGTTAGAGCGAGAGCAATAATTTGAGCCATAGACCTCCTCTGTAACTCTAAGCTAGTAACCTGTAGAATTTTTTAAAATGTTGCCTATGAGGATTTTTAAGTACCAATGTTTGGCGCCATTCCGCGAGCGTTTGCAATTTTGAAGCATGACATGTTGGGTATCTAATTACTCGGCGTAACATTATCTTTCACATTATGGAAAAAAATTGGGCTAAATTTACTGTTTTCTTATTTTTTTATTCAAAAAAGTGAATTTTTTTCAAAAAAATTGCATTTGGAAGACTGCTGCGCAAATATGGTGTGATAAAAAATATTGCATTGATCTCCATTTTATTCTCTAGGGTCTCTGCTAAAAAAAAATATATAATGTTTGGGGGTTCTAAGTAGTTTTCTAGCAAAAAAATGATTTTAGCTTATAAACACCAAGTGTCAAAAATAGGCCCAGTCTTAAAGTGGATAAATGGACAACTTTGTGTAAAGAGCTACTTGGATGTTAGGCCTATGTATGTGGTCAGGCTGTGTAAAAGTATTACACATGTGGTATCGCCATACTCAGGAGGAATAGCAGAATGTATTTTGGGGTGCAATTTTTGCTATGTAGATGCTATGTGTTAGAAATATTGCATAAATTGACAACTTTGTGTAAAAAAAAAATGCATTTTCATTTTCTTTCCACAGTTTCCAAAAGCTTGTGGAAAAAAATGACATGTTCAAAAGACTCATTATGCCTCACAAATTATACGTTTGGTTGTTTGCTTTCCAAAATGGGGTCATTTTATGGCAGTTTCCATTGTCCTGGTGCTCCAGGGCCTTCAAAAGTGCGATAGGTTGTCAGGAAATTATATGTGTAATTTCTGCTTCTAGAATGCCGGACGGGGCTACTTGAATGTTGGGCCGCTGTATGTGGCCAGGCTGTGAAAAAGTCTCACACATGTGGTATCAGCATACTCAGGAGAAGTAGCAGAATGTATTTTGGGGTGCAATTTTTGCTATGTACATGCTATGTGTTAGAAATATTGCATAAATTGACAACTTTGTGTAAAAAAAAAGCATTTTCATTTTCTTTCCACATTTTCCAAAAACTTGTGGAAAAAAATGACATGTTCAAAAGACTCATTATGCCTCAAAGATTATACATTGGGGTGTTTGCTTTCCAAAATTGGGTCATTTTATGGCAGTTTCCATTGTCCTGGTGCTCCAGGGCCTTCAAAAGTGCGATAGGTTGTCAGGAAATTATATGTGTAATTTCTGCTTCTAGAATGCCGGACGGGGCTACTTGAATGTTGGGCCGCTGTATGTGGCCAGGCTGTGAAAAAGTCTCACACATGTGGTATCAGCATACTCAGGAGAAGTAGCAGAATGTATTTTGGGGTGCAATTTTTGCTATGTACATGCTATGTGTTAGAAATATTGCATAAATTGACAACTTTGTGTAAAAAAAAAGCATTTTCATTTTCTTTCCACATTTTCCAAAAACTTGTGGAAAAAAATGACACGTTCAAAAGACTCATTATGCCTCAAAGATTATACATTGGGGTGTTTGCTTTCCAAAATGGGGTCATTTTATGGCAGTTTCCATTGTCCTGGTGCTCCAGGGCCTTCAAAAGTGCGATAGGTTGTCAGGAAATTATATGTGTAATTTCTGCTTCTAGAATGCCGGACGGGCTACTTGAATGTTGGGCCTCTGTATATGGTCAGGCTGTGAAAAAGTCTCACACATGTGGTATCAGCATACTCAGGAGGAGTAGCAGAATGCATTTTGGGGTGCAGTTTTTGCTATGTACATGCTATGTGTTAGAAATATTGCATAAATTGACAACTTTGTGTAAAAAAAAATGCATTTTCATTTTCTTTCCACAGTTTCCAAAAGCTTGTGGAAAAAAATGACACGTTCAAAAGACTCATTATGCCTCACAAATTATACGTTGGGGTGTTTGCTTTCCAAAATGGGGTCATTTTATGGCAGTTTCCATTGTCCTGGTGCTCCAGGGCCTTCAAAAGTGTGATAGGTTGTCAGGAAATTATATGTGTAATTTCTGCTTCTAGAATGCCGGACGGGGCTACTTGAATGTTGGGCCGCTGTATGTGGCCAGGCTGTGAAAAAGTCTCACACATGTGGTATCAGCATACTCAGGAGGAGTAGCAGAATGTATTTTGGGGTGCAGTTTTTGTTATGTACGTGCTATGTGTTAGAAATATTGCATAAATTGACAACTTTGTGTAAAAAAAAATGCATTTTCATTTTCTTTCCACATTTTCCAAAAACTTGTGGAAAAAAATGACATGTTCAAAAGACTCATTATGCCTCAAAGATTATACATTGGGGTGTTTGCTTTCCAAAATGGGGTCATTTTATGGGGGTTTCCATTGTCCTGGTGCTCCAGGGCCTTCAAAAGTGCAATAGGTTGTCAGGAAATTATATGTGTAATTTATGCTCCTAGAATGCCGGACGCTGCTACTTGGATGTTAGGCCTCTGTATGTGGCCAGGCTGTGAAAAAGTCTCACACATGTGGTATCGCCATACTCAGGAGGAGTAGTAGAATGTGTTTTGGGGTGTAGTTGCAAGTATACATATGCTGTGTGAGAGAAATAACCTGTTAATACGGCAATTTGTAAAAAAAAAAAAAAAAAATCTTCATTTTGCAAAGCATTGTGGGAAAAAATTACAACTTCAAAAAACTCACCATGCCCCTTATTAAATACCTTGGAATGTCTACTTTCCAAAAAGGGGTCATTTGGGGGGTATTTGTACTTTCCTGACTTTTTAGTGTCTCAAGAAATGAGATAGGCCTTCAGTACATCAGGTGTGATCAAGTGTGATCAATTTTCAATGATTCGCACCATAGCTTTTGGACTCTATAACTTTCACAAAGACCAAATAATATACACTTACTTGGGTTATTTTTACCAAAGATAAGTAGCAGTATAAATTTTGGCCAAGATTTGTGAAGAAAAATGACTGATTTGCAAAATTTTATGACAGAAACAAAGAAAAATGCGTTTTTTCACGATATTTTCAGTCTTTTTTTATTTATAGCACAAAAAATAAAAAACCCAGTATTGATCAAATACCATCAAAAGAAAGCTCTATTTGTGTGAAAAAAAAGACGCAATTTTTGTATAGGTACAGTGTTGCATGACTGAGTAATTCTCAGTCAAAGTGTGAGAGCGCTGAAAGCTGAAAATCGGTCTGGGCAGGAAGGGGGTGAAAGTGCACTGTAGGCAAGTGGTTAATTTGTACAATAAGCGTTTGTGAGGAACTTTATCAAATGCCTTTGCAAAGTCCAGATACACCACATCCACAGGCTTTCTGTTTTCTAGATGGCAGCTTATTTCTTCACAGAAAGTTAATAGATTGGTCTGTCAAGAAACATTCTTCATGAATCCATGCTGAATACTACTAATGATGCGCTTTTTATTATTACTAAAATCTTGTAAATAGTCCCTTATCCCCTCCAATTTCCTGCAGACTACTGATGTTAATCTAACCGGCCTGTAATTTCTAGGGATATATCTTGGCCCTTTTTTAAATATTGGTACCACATTGGCTTTTTTTCAATCAGCCAGTACCCATTCCCATTTGTGGACTATCCAAAAAAATTAGGCACAATGGTCTGGCTATTACCTGGCTGAGTTATTTAAGGACCCTCGGGTGTAAGCCATCTGGTCCCAGGGACTTATTTATGTTAAGTTTTTCAAGTCTAGTTCTGAGTCTGTCTTCTGTTAACCATGCGGGTGCTTCCTGGGACATTTTATTAACTTTAACATTACAAATGAAGGATTCTCTTCTTTCTCTGATACAGACTTGACAAGAGAGCAAATGAGAGAGAGAGATTTGCTATGAGGCAGGTTTGAATAGCTTTTTTAGCATTTAGATTCGGACCAGGCAGGTAATATTTGCTGCTTCTACTGCCAGACAGCCACCAAGCTTTGTGAACAGTGAAGATACAAATACTAACTCCAGTGGATAGCTTTGCCACAAGAAAACATATTTAACATCTTTAAAGACATGAGCCAGAGAGAGAGAGCCTACATTATAGACCATCTTGTCTAGATATCCACAATCTGAGACTCCATAGGAGAGAGCAATTGTCTTCTCTTTTCTCATTACTAATTTTCTCTTTTAGCTTGATTATTTACTATTATGTGCACTAAATCACCAGTACACTATTGGCCAACCAATAAACCCACCCTACCTTTTTGTACATGTATATAGACCAGACAATGTTTTATAAGAAGAAATAAATGTTATATTTTAATACCTATGGCTTATGTGCCATAGACATCAATGTTAACACGCTTGTGCGTAAGGAAATGCCCCCTTCATTCAGTATAGTTTTTATGTACAGTATTTTAACTCATTTTCCAGAGCAGACAAAATGCATAAACATTGTTTTCAAGAGTCTAGTTACAGCAATGCTTTGTATTGCCATCCTTTGGAATAAAATTCTACAGGCTGCATTTTGGGTGTGTGGACCTGCAGTTTACCATTCAATCTAAATGAAGCTTTTTAAAAACACAAGGCAACATGTCTAATTTGCATGTGAATGCATGTCAGCACAATGCACATAAGTGCATGCATTCTGGTGTGAACAAGTCCTAATGCATATGTAAATCTACTTACAGTCATAATTATAGAGCTGTGGCACTAAACAGGAAGCACATCATTTAACTATAATAACTTTTCTACATAAGTATATGAGATAAAGAAATAAAAGTAGATTTAGGAATTTTAAAACATAAACACATTATGATGACTATATTTACATTAAGCTAATCACATATCTATACTGTATATCTAAAAATTGAAAATGGTTTTATTATCAACATAGGAATTATTGGGTATAGTATTTCAAATTATGAATAATATAAACATACAGTATAAGAAAAAAAATCTGAAAGTCAAAGGAAAAATAACTCACCTTATTCCACAATGTAACAAACTTCTTTCTTTAAAATACCTATTGACCAAAATGTATAACGTGTTCTTCCTCAATAAAATATCTTTTACATTTTTTTCTTCCAAGTCAGGGTTTTTTTTTAACCATTATGCAAGAATCAATTAAATTCAACCAAGATTAAAAAGCTGTTTGCAAGGATTCAGATGTCAGAATAACTTTGGAAAAGAAAAAGTTGGCATTGGTTGTGGCATCAAGCCTCCAGCAATTAACTACAGGAAAAATGATCCAAACAAACAGCTTTTTTGCCGGCAGCTAAGTGTCTTTCTGCAAATCTCTTTGATGCTGTTAAACCCCCACACCATAAAGCAATCAGATGCTAGAACTGCAAACCTCCAAGTGGGATAATTTTTTTTTTTCAAATCTCATTTTCTCTAGTTCACAAATAATACACCTCAAAGCAAATGTTTTTATTGACTGGTAATAATGAAAATGTAAATAAAATAAATATAAAATTGTAAATAAAAGTTATTATTTTGTATATTTTTTATTTGTTATATTACGCCAAGGACCTTGATTCATAAAAAAAGTTTTAGAGGACATTTAAAGTAATTGTAAAGTCTCCTTTTTTTTCCAATAACAAACATGTTATACTTACCTCCTCTGTGTAATTGATTTTGCACAGGGCAGCCTGGATCCTCCTCTTCTCGGGTCCCTCGTTGCTGCTCCTGGCCTCTCCCACCTATTGAGTGCCCCCACAGCAAGCAGCCTGCTATGGGGGCACCCGAGCTTAGCCCTGCCCCTGCCCTGCCCCTCTCTCTCCTGATTGGCTAACTGACTTTGATTGACAGCCGTGGGAGCCAATGGCACCACGGCTGTGTCCCAGCCATTCAGGAGGAAGAGTCCCGGATGGCCGAGGGACTCCTGGACATCGCTGGACAGAGAAGGACCTCAGGTAAGTATTAGGGATGCTGGGGAGGCTGCCACACACAGAATGTCTTTTATCTTAATGCAAAGAATGCATTAAGATGAAAAACCTTCTGACTTTACAACTCCTTTAACTTCTTTATTTAGAAAAAGTGCATGACTTACTCATGTATGGCCTAATTCACTAAATAGGTGTACATCTTTTTTTTGCATGCAATAAGTGAACACATGCCTTGTGTGTTTTGTGGCTCATTTATAAAGAAGTTTTAGGTTGTTCAATGTTTTGCCAAGGCTTTTACCATAACAAATGAGGAAAGGGAAAATCCACACCTGAGTCCCCTGTTCTCCTGTCTCTGTAAGGTAACAATAATTTGTTGGGATGTTCCAGTAAGATTGAATCTGATAACATGACATTATGTTAATAACACAAAATCACTCTGGTAGGATTACATAATATCAGCATAATTCCAAACAGTATAGACCTCTAACATAAAAATTAACCATTAAACTGCCAAAGATGTTTTACTGCACTCAACATTTCATCTAATCTAAAATATATATATATATTTTCATTTTGTAAAGCCAGCCTAAAGAAAAACAGTAATGAAAAAAATCACTTAAAAGGTTTAAACAATAATTTTATGCATTCTTCATGATGAGAAAAATCTAGGGGTGTAACAGGGGTGTGTCCTTTGTCTACATACTTTGTGTAAAGGTGTCTCTCTTTCTCATCTCAGAAAATTGAGAGGTATACATTTTATTATTATATTATATTTTTATTATATTTTATGTTATATTACTTATTATTAATAGAAAGGTGAAATGTGCGCTAACCCAAAAATAAATAAATTGTGGCAGCACTAGAAATAGGAAATAAAAATGTGTATATAGAATAGTGCGCTCAACAAAACGTATACATCATGATGCATAAATAAACCACACAATAATGAATCGACAATAATAATGTGGAATACAAATAAACCACCAAAGGTGACAATTGTGAACAAAAAAAGTGCACACGATAAAGCTCTGATCAAAGAGTCTCTCAAATGAATATTATGTAGTGAAGTCTTCGAGTCTTGCAATAGTAAACCAACACCACGTGATCCAAATGCAAAAAGGAAGAAGTGGCTCCTTACCAGAATCCACTTCCAAGCAAATGACTTCACAGTTGCTCTGACTTTGGAGTGCAACTTTGATGCAGCCTTGACGCAAATTCGGATGGGTGCAACTTGGGAGCCACATATTTGGCAGGCACAGCATCTACATATGTGAGTCATATACACCACTGTGAAGTGAAGGGATCCTTATGATCCATGAGCTGGAGCCAAAACTGTATGTTCTCCTGGTTTAGTAATTCTGGCACAAACCTTATGGTTTAAAGCTTACCCCCATCTACATCTGGTAAGAAGTCACCATTATCACTGGGTGACACACGATATGTCAGATTATCACTAAAATTAGGATTATTTGGTCACAATATAATTTGAGGAAGTGGATTCTGGTAAGGGGCCACTCCTTCCTTTTTGCATTTGAATCACATGGTGTTGGTTTACTATTGCAAGATTGGAAGACGTCACTACATAATATTAATTTGAGAGACTCTTTGATCAGAGCTTTATCTTGTGCACTTTATTTGTTCACAATTGTCACCTTTGGTGGTTTATTTGTATTACACAATATTATTGTTGATTCATTATTGTGTGGTTTATTTATGCATCATAATGTATAAGTTTTGTTGAGCTCACTATTCTATATACACATATTACTTATTATGCTTCACATTTACAACATGGAATCATACTTTAACTATTCCATCAACCAGGTAACATAGAATAATTTTGGTGAAATGACTTTACTCACATTACATCATTCACATTATATCACTTGTATTACATTACATCATTCACAGTTAAATTACTTCACACCCACAACATGGAATCATACTTGAAATATTCCATCACCCAGGTAACATGGAATGACTTTGGTGACATGACATCACTTTGTCCTGGTAACAGGTTGGAGGATTAGAGGTGCCCATATTGAAGTTTGCACAGAATACCAAAAACTACTTATTGTGTTAGAGATCATCTAGGCTGCGAAAATATTACATTTTGTTTCCACTTTTAACATTTTAAATACCTGAGCTTTTGTGACTCATGAAAACGATGTGTTCTGAGAGACATTTAATACATTTGCAAGCAAGATGTTCTTTCTTTTATCACACATGAGCCTTTTTTGGTTGAAAAAAATGGTGTGATTTGTTAGAGCAATAACACATTTTTTCTTTTGATCAGTTAATAAAATGTTATATGTCAACGCCTGTTTATTTTATTATATTCTGTGAGCTAGTATTTGATTCTCACATTTCATGGTGTCTGCTGATTTTGGCTTGGCAGACAGCTGCATACAGAGGTCGGTAGACATTACTATTACTATCACGCAACTGTAAAAAAGAGAAGATTAGAATAGTCCTTTCTAAGCAATAAACAGATCTAGATCAGTCAAACAAAAATAATCATACCAAAAGAAATTCAACAGATCAGCTAGTATACGTATAAGAACTTGTTAATTAATGGCTGGAAATAGAAATGATACAAACACAGACTTTAGCTGGCGATTGTTTATTGGGATAGAGTATAACCAATGAATAATATTTTTTATTCAAAATGCAAAATGTTCTTATTCTCACAGTGTCAGAAATAAAATATATACAATCTCATAGGGTGTTCTATCAGACTTTGCCATATGGTGGTATCCTAATACATAACAATGTTTGGTCCTAAGTAGTGATGAGCGAATCTGTCCACTCTCAATTTGTGGAGGGGGTTCATTGAAACCTTCTTGAAATCTGTGAAATCCAAATTTAGCAGTTAACCACATTGATGTCTATGGAAAGGAGAAGGAGGGGGGTTCATAACACTGCATTTTAGCCATTTTCCAAACTAATAGGCAAGGGAAACTGGGCAAGTGAGGGCAGCATTGGAAAACCACCAATCTTTTACATAGCACACTTGGGAGATGCCTTAAAGCTGCAATTGGTGTTATGGAACAGTTTGATTTTCACACAAATCATCAGCAACTCTGTAATCTGGCATCATGTAGTTTGAATATGTCATTGACTTTTTTAATTTTTGCATTTAGCTTGACCTACATACTGTACATGAGCAGCACCTTGATTTGATTCAGTCCATCTTGTTAAAATGCCTGTTTAGGTAGTTTTGACTGCAACACGTGATTTTTTTTTTTATGAAGTGGTAATAAACCAGAATTAAATAGTTAAAGTATTAAAGTAGCAACCACAACAGATCCAAACACTTTAATAAAGCTCACTCTTAAAAAAAAAATCAAGCTAAAGTCCTTATCTTGCAACCCATACAAGAACTTTCATGTAAAAAAAAAGAAAGTTCTCATAATTTTCTGGAAATTCTGTAGCTGCCATGTAAAATAAATAAATAAATAAGTCCAGATGCCTTTAGAAAATGAACACAGATACACAAAAAAAAAATGAATCCATGAAAAAAAAACAGAATTAAATAACATAATAATAATAAAAATACTACAAATGAGACTAGAAAAAAAAAAAACAACATACAGAGTATCATACAAAATACATAAAGAGCAGCCACTATACTGTAAAAACATTACAAATACAAATAAAAGCAATTTTGATAACGAGAAAGGTCCCAAGGAGACCACTGATGAAACTGTTAATATCCAATTTGATATTAGGTGCTTTAGGTTTAAGAGTATTAAAAATTCATATAGCATGTGAAATACTCCTTACCCTATTTATACCCCACCAGTAGGGTCGTACCAAATTCAATCCCCCAAAATAGTAGGATACTTGGACCTCTATTGTGTAGTTGTGTTTTTATAGCCAATATCAATATTATGGATATGTTCAGAAATGGGATTTCTTAAGGGTCTCTTTGCACAGCCAATGTATTGAAGACAGCAAAGACATTGTAGTGCATACACAACATGTGTAGTGTCACAAGAGATAATGTCAATTATCCCCTAGATTGTAAGCTCTAACAAGCAGAGCCCTCTGATTCCTTCTATATTGAATTGCATTGTAACTGTACTGACTGCCTTCATGTTGTAAAGTGTTGCGCAAACTGTTGGCGCTATAAAACATTCTGTATTATAATAATAATAATAATAATAATCTTAAAATTTTTCTCTTTTTGTGTTGAGTAAAACACTTTCCTTCTTTTTGCATTACATTTGGTTGTGTTACAGCTCTTACATCTACACAAGAGAAGAATATTTTCCTATCCAAAAATGTATGGATTCTTTTGAGTTGATCCAAAACATTACATCATCAACATCAACAATCATATTGCCAAAACTTGAGGCCCACCCATAAATATATGTAGGCACCTGTGGCAGATGTGGGCCTAATATTTGGTCATTTTGAAGAATAGGCCAATACCTACTCTATATCTCTTCCACTTCTTTATACTGAGTAAACTCCATAATTAGACTCCATTGGGGCATATAGTCACTAGAATGGTCTGTAGGTTTAGAATTTAATAGATCCTTCCTTGGTCTTTTTAGAACCTCCTCTTTTAGCTTAGCAATCATTCTACTAAAATAACAATGAAAATGTGGCAACTGCCCCAATAAAATATATAAAGTGACTGTTCCCCGGAAGAGAACAAAAAAAAGACCAACAATGCGCTTGAGCATAAGTATAAAAAGTATAATAGAAGGTGAGTGCTCACAGACCAATTAGAACATGGAAAGGAATTCCGATTATGTGAGTGATAATAATGTGGAAAGTTGGAAAATGAAAACCCAAAGTGAGATTGCCCATCAGGGACATGAGGAATTGGTACCAAACTAAGAAAACACAAAAAGAAAATACAACGCCCGATCAAGGTACAGTATCTAGTATACAAGGTGTAGCCATGTTCATCCAAGGAGATGTGAAGTTAAACAAGCCAAGATGTGATGCCCAAAAGGGGTATATAAATATGCTGTCAGCGGGACCACTGGTGCCTCTCAGCATCACGCTAGCCCAGGTGTGTTTTTGCAACAGGCGTTTTTTTTGGGCATTTTTTGGGGGTCTTTGGAGGCAGGCAAAACATCTGAACTTATGTATAGGGGTATATATACACACACACTTATATGTATTTATACACATACACACATATAGGTGTGATAGGAGCGGAGACATATGCCTGTTAATTATTTCATTAGCGCAATCATAGTGTTCTGCTAATTTCACACCTATATATGTGTATGTGTATATATACAGACATGTGTGTGTGTATATATACCCATACACAGAAGTTCAGATGTCATGCCTGACTCCAAACATGTCCTCAAAAAAGCCCTATAAACGCCTGCAGCAAAAAGCAGGCTGACAGGTGAGAAGCCATATCGCTGTTCTATAAGTGACCTAAGAGAAACAATCTTTTCTCTATAGCGGTCACCTTGACATGGAAGGGTTTTGTCACCCTGCCATAGCAGTCAGAGTCAGTTAACCCTACATTACACTACGGTCCCCTTACACTTAGCACTTTCCCTACAGAAACTAGATTATTAAAGCTAACTATAGTGGAAAATAGTACCCTAACTACACTAGATATCCCTTTCCTCACACTAATAATTGCTAAATGACACTTTGAAGCAGAAGTAGCAGAACTGCTTCCACTCTCTTCCACGTCCCTGTATTACAATGCTAGGAATGTGGCAGGGCTATCTTATATACTGGGGGGCATATTCACTAATGATTGGCCTCTGGACCCCCTAGTCACTCCAATCACATTCCTAGCATTCTCCTGCCCCCTCAATTGGCTTTTACTGATGGTTCTGGTCCAATCACAGGCTTTTAACCACTTAAGCCCCGGAAGATTTTACCCCCATTCCGACCAGGGGGTATTTTGCGATTCGGCACTGCGTGACTTTAACGGAGAATTGCGCGGTCGTGCGACGCTGTACCTAAACGAATTTGGCGTCCTTTTTTTCCCACAAACAGAGCTTTCTTTTGGCGGTATTTGATCACCTGTGCGATTTTTTGATCACGCGCTATAAACAAAAAAAGAGCGTCCATTTTGCAAAAATAGCAATATTTTTCCCTTTTTTTTTATATGAAATTCCCCCCAAAAAAATGTAAAAATCAAAATTTTTAAAATTTTCGGCCAATTTGTTTTATGCTACCTATGTTTGGTAAAAAAAATCGCAAAAAGCGTATTTTGATTGGTTTGCGCAAAAGTTATTGCGTTTACTAACTAAGGGAAAGATTTTTGTCATTTTTGTTGTTTTTTTTTTTAACGCGTAATGGCGGCGATCTGCGATTTTTTTTGCGGTACTGCGACATTGCGGCGGACAGATCGGACCCTTGACTGACATTTTTGACACTTTTGGGGTTACCAGTGACATTTCTACAGTAATCAGTGCTATACATATGCACTGTTACTGTAAAAATACACTGGTAGTGAAGGGGTTAACTTTATTTGAGAGGGAGGGGCTGTGTGTGTCCCTAGGGGCGTGATTCTAACTGTGATTGGCTGGGGCTTCAGCTGTATGCAGAGTGATCAACGGATCTACATAGTAGATCCATGTGATCAGCTCTCATACAGCGAGGAGAATGACAGGCAGCTTGTTTACACAAGCTGCCTGACTTTCTCCCTCTCCCCCGCCGATCGCAGAGTGGCCGGCGGACATCGGGTCCGCCGGTCACACGCGCGGGGGGGTCCGTGACCACTCGGGAGCGGGAGCGCGCCTCCGGGGGCGCGCGCTCGCTCCCTAGACCCTCACAAGCTAGTGACGTAGCCCTACGTCACTTTGCCTGTGAGGGGCTGACCGCCGACGTAGATAGTCGTGCGGCGGTCGGCAAGTGGTTAAAGCCTATTTCCTGTCCCATTGCATTTTGGTCGGTTCTGGTTGCCGAATTCCGAACTTTTTCAGCAAAAAGTTTGGAATTCGGCCGAACCTCGAACAGTCAATGTTCGGGTCGAACTGATGGTAGGCCCAAACCGTTCGATCATCCCTACTCAGGACCTCATTGTCTTGATAGCAAAGAACATTGGCCTATCCAAAAAAAAAAAAAAAGCACAACAATCTGGCCAGAGGTGTTGATTGTTTTCTATTAAGAAGGACGCAGTTGTTGGACGGACGTCACAACTTTTGGTGCCAACACTTGCTTGAAATATTAGTATTTCACTGTGTATGTTTGTGGATAGTGGAACATAGTTGCTAGACACTCTTTGGTAAGTGTTACATTGCCTCGTTCTAATAGTGAATCCCCCTCTATGCTTTTTGGCTTGTTGGGACTGCTATACCTTATATGTTTTATGTGATCTTTAGATGGACTGTCATATTGATGCCAGCCTACAATGAGGAGATACACTAATAAATGAACTTGTGTCTGGGAGTTTTTTCTGGCTACTTTTATTTAACAACATATAAATACAGCTAATGGCCTATTGAAGCTATACCACATTTCCAATGTGTTATCCTAAATATTTTAGATGGTCCTAAACACCTTACATTTATGGCACTACAGTTTGTATTGTCCCCTCGAATGATAGGATATTCAAATATTATGTCTTGTCTCCTGTTCCCAGTTCCACACATAGTGACTGTACTAGTGATATTTATCTAAGTAAGTGCTAGATTTTATAGTGGTATTCTCATAATATTATTTGTCTGTTTATTAGCTGTTTATTTATCTCTGCACTTTTTAATGTATAGGACTATTGCATTGCATTATATTACCCATATTGCATTTGTTCTGCGCCACACAATATACCACTGTCCCCATGTTGCACTCCTAGGATGACATATAAGTTGATTCGGTGGGCACAGTATGTTTAAAGATGATGATTCCCAGCTATATTTTGAACACTGACTGTTGTGGTTTTTTTTTTTGGATAGGCCAACATTCTTTGCTATCAAGACAATGAGGTCTTGAGGAAGCAGTTAATTGTGAAACATGTCGACCTCTAGGAACATATAGCAAAGAACCACGCTTGCAGTTTGTTTATATGGCCTGTATCATCCATTTGGAGCACTCTATTCATGTTTTTATGATTGTTTTTTAATTATATTTTGTAATAAATATTTACTCTACCTAATAATGTCTGATTGTTCCTCTCTGGTACCAGTGAAGTCTGCAAGGTTCTATTTTTTTGGTTATCTCATTTATGGATGAGGTACACCTTGTGTAGCCCATTCTTTTTTTACTTTATAGCTGCAAAAAATCTGGCCCAACAATTTCCTACATTATTTCAGCAGGACAATGAGCCTCATACAAGCAGGACTCACCTAAAACCCATAGTATTGCCAAACCTGAGATTCATCCCTTGCCCTAGGTATCCTTATATTATCTGTCTTTCATTCCTAAAATGTAATAGCAATACCCTATTTGGTTGTGTAAGAAACCTCTGAAAGGGAATAGCAGATTTTATTATATTGGGAATACTATATCCCTTGTTATAATTATAAAACTAGTAGAAACCATAGAGAAACTCTGTTTCTAGATTAAAGCTTTAATACAGACCATCAATTATGGGAACTTTTGGAGTTGTCACATGAGCAGCAGGTCAGTGGAAATCTTCCATATATAAACCTATTCTAGTTACATCTGTATAAGAGAGGGTCCCCCCTTGCATTAGAGATACTGTATGTCCAGCTGTATTTCTAGGATGGGAAGTGAAAGAATATCTCCCTGATGGAACATGAACCAAGAAAATGTACAGGGATCCTAACTATTCCCTACTCTAGCCAAAAATGCAAAGCAAAAATAATTTTAGGGGGCTTTCACACTTTAATTGCACTTGATTGCATGCTCTCCAGTAACAGCAGTAGGAAGCACTTAATCGCATGCACATTACTACTCTGCAGATATGGTGTGTTTACAAGCGTGCTATCTCTACTAATCAAATATAAAGATATATTTTAAAGTTACATTTATTATAATTTGTGTATTACACTGGTATCTTTTATAATTATATTCAGTGAAGTGGATGCTTTATTGCTCTTTCTCAGTACAATAAAACAGTAGTGAAGATATAAGCCTTTCATGTTATGCACTGTTATAGATTTAAATATATATTATTGTGTTTATGAAATATTTACAATCATCATCTCATTTAAGCTTCTCTATTCATCTTGATACCAATCTGCTCGCTGACAATTAAATTCACATGGAAAAAACATTTTCTTCATGCCTGTCAAGGTCAATAACGTATACTCCTCCTGATGGCTTTGGCATCAACTTACATTGTAGTGAATTTGTTTCAGTTTATTTGAAAGCCAAAATTGTAATGACAGATATATGAATGAAGAAATTAATGTACACAGACATAGAATGATCTCTACAATATACTGTAGCTATCATATGCAATGCATGTTACATGTATGGTTATAGAGAAAATAAGCAGGCTGATTCTTTTAATGTGTTTCTATTTTACTACATGAATCTAATGAGGAAAGATGACATATACAGGATGTGAGACCTTGAACATGAAGTCAGCATGCTGTGTAACCTGATGTATATGTGTATAGCAGATGCTTAATTAACACACATTGTTGAGTCTTGGATTTAGGTTTTGTTGACAACTTCCTTTTCTCCTGTTACATGAATTAGATTGTACAGCAATACTGTAAGCAAATGGCTTCCATTCCACCTCCTCTAACCTTCATCACTGGTACAGATTTGACAAGTGAGTTAAAATAAGCAAACTGATAATTTATCAAATGCCAATTTTTGGTCTACTAGTATACCTAGCATTGGGAATCTGGAAATGAAGATGTGCTAGTAAACTGAACAAGACTATAAAAAGTTTGGTGGGAAAAATATAATAAATGTAGCACCCTCCTAGACAGGTGCTAGGTTAAAGCATCTATTTTGCTCCTGCTGCTTATCAGGGGAGCTGATCTGTTAGTTTTCCCTGTCACATGTTTCCAGGTGTGATTCACTAGGTCTGAGAGAGTGTCCCTACTGTATCCAATGAGGGAGCTTTTTGGACAGTGGAGGAAGCCCAGCCAGTGACGCATCCTGTTTCATTGCAGTCTCAGTGGGAGGGCATGTTGCAATGCATCCTGGGATTGACCATAAATAGGGCGGGAGCATGTGACAGGGCATATTTTGGGGGGAGCAAAGTCCCAGGAGGAGGTGGATGGCTGTCTCTCCTCCTGCAGAGTGAGGAAGGTGGTCCAGGCAGTTGGCCTAGGGACCAGGAGTGGAGCTGGGCTGCAGAGGATCCAGTGTGCTGACCAGTGGAGCTGTTGGGCAGAGGACTTTGGGAAAAACAGTATAATGAGTACCAAGGGATTTGCCTAGAGGGTCTGCCTAAGAGAGGGGACCACTCAGGAGAAGTCAGGGGATCAAGGAGCCAGCTCACTCAGAGTGTTACAGTAAAGGAGGTGCCGTGTAGTGAACCCTGAAGATTAGGAACAAAGGGGGTGCCAGGAAGGGCCCTGAAGTTGTTCAGTACTACAGTCAGATTGTTTCAGAGTACAGATTACTTCAGAATACAGATTACTTTAGAATACAGATTACCTCAAGGGAATTCCTTCAGTTCTGCATTACAGCTAATGACAGGCTGAAACCAGCGGCCTAGCCGTGACTAGCTCAATATCAGTGTTACTCAGCGTTACTCAGCATTAACCAGTGTTAACCAGCATTTATTCAAGGCTTTCCTGCCTATTGTGCATAGTTCTATTCAGTTGGAGTATCCCACTCATCCCTTCTCCTATCAAAGTTCCTAATAAAACATAAAAAACATAGAAACTGGACTGATTCTTGTCTGAGGTAAAAACACTTGGAAAATGCCAGATTGTTCTACTGTTGCTAATGGTAGAGAAAAGGGTTTGTTGTATGGGCGCTTCCGTGGAATACAGCAGGCTTTAGGTGAGACACTGCACTTCGGCAGCACTGGAGAGGAGAAGCTGCTCTGAAAGTGATAAACATAAAAAGACAAGGCGCCTCTAAGTGCAGTAGGCTCTGAGTATTTATTAGGTTAAAAGCATAAAAGCACTCACATTTGGTAAGTATGACATGGGCATAGCAAAGATCTGTCTGGAGTCTTCCTATCCGCTGTGCTGAGTGGTTGCAATGGGGGCATCCGGTGATCCGCTTCCTGTAGATGCGTCCTTTCGTCTGTGTCTCAGCCTGGTTGACATGAGATTTCCTGAAGGCAGGATGTGGACGCAGCGGCTGGTGTCCAATAGAGCGGGTGGTGGGCGATTACATGTTTCGGAGCTCAGCTCCTTCGTCAGACCTCCACCCGCTGGAGGTAAAAGGACATTTATATATGCAACTGAAATCGTTATTAAATGGGACAGGTGCATTCAGGCAGAAGATAATTGGATAGTTAATTGATACCAGCATGTGCATACCCTGAAAGCTGGTAACCATTACACAATTATCGCACATGTGAATACTGCATTACCATGTTAAAAATATTTTAAAAAATGTATAAAAATATATATTAAAACATACACACATATATATACATACATGTAAATAAAGACTATATATAAAAAAAAAATATATAAATAAAAAAACAAAAAAAAAAAAAAACGCACATCCAGCACTAAATAATATTCAAAGAGACCCAAAAAGATATTCTGTAATAGCGTATTCAATTCTAATTCCTCATTTATGCCCCAGGTGACAAAACATCAAGGGCATAAATCCACAGTAGCTTTCTCTGTGACAAACGCACAAACCTCTCTTCAGGAAAAAAAAAAAAACGAACATCCAGTGCAAAATAATGTTCTATAATAGCGTATTAATTTCTAATTCCTCATTTATGCCCCCAGGTGACAAAACGTCAAGGGCATAAATCCAGTAGGTTTCTCTGCGACATAAACGCACAAACCTCTCTGCTTCAGAAAAGGTGGGGGGAATGGACTCTATGACCCATACTTTTAGGCCAGCACTAGATTTATTGTGGTGTTTTGTGAAGTGTCGAGGTACACTGTCGTTGTCTTTACCGGCCTGAATTGCTCGGCGATGTTCTCCAAAGCGTTGTCTTTATGGCCATATAGTGCGGCCTACATAATGTAGGCCGCAGGGACAGGATAGACAATAAACCACATGTTCTGTGGAACAAGTGTAAAATTCTTTAATGGGGTAAATTTTACCCTTGACGGAAAACTCTTTTTGTCCATGTTGGAGGCACAGAGGTTTGTTGCACTGATACATTCCAATAATGGAGAAGAATTTTAGTGAGGGGGATGTATGTTTTTTGGAACAAAGCTTACTCGGGGCTATCTGGCTCTTAATATTTGGGGCTTTTCTGTATGAAAACCTGGGTTGATTGGATATGCAGTTAGCTAGGTGAGGGTCCTGTTGAAGTATTGACCAATGTTTGCGCATAATATGTTCCATGCGTTTGTATTGGCTATGGAACTGAGTTGTAAAACGTATGATGTTTCCCTGACTGTTGGTTTTTATAGACTTCCTCGGATCGGGGGTGTCGTACAAAGCACAGGCCTCCTCTACCAAAGACGCTGGGTAGTCTTTATCTGAAAACTTATTTTTCAAGGTTAGACTTTGTTCCTGGTAGTCCGCAAGCTTGACGCAATTGCGTCGTAATCTGCAGAACTGGCTTTTGGGTATATTATTTAGCCATCGCGGATGGTGACAGCTATTATAATGGAGAAAGGAGTTCCCGGAGGTAGGTTTATAATAGTTTCTCGAATAGATCTGACCATTTTCATGGTACAGATCTAAATCCAGAAATTCCAGGTGATCCTTATCATGGACCGAGGTAAATGAAAGACACATGTCGTTGTTATTGCAATGGCTGACAAATAGAGGTATATCCTGCGTGTCCCCAGCCCAGATGATAATAATGTCATCGATATATCGCCCATAAAAGGCGATATGTGACATGTACGGGTTCTGGGTCCAGATGTGTGAGGATTCCCAGTATCCCATCGTGAGGTTCGCATATGACGGGGCAAAATTGGTACCCATAGCATTCCCGTTCACTTGGAGATAAAAAAAATCTTGGAACTGTAAATAATTATGGGTCAAACAAAAAGATGTAGCGTCTAGAAGGAATTGGATTTGATTGGTGGGAAGAGTATGATAATCCAATAAAGACGTTTGTACGGCTCGTATACCAACGTGATGTGGAATAGATGTATATAACGATGTGACATCTAAGGACAGCCATGAGTAGTTGGATTCCCACTTGTACGGTTCCAACAATTCCAGAAGGTGGGTCCCATCACGGATATATGATTGTAGGTCCTGTACAAGCGGTTGGAGGAAAAAATCCACATATTGCGAGAACCCGCTGGTAATACTGTCCATAGAGGCCACAATCGGTCTGCCTGGTGGTTTTGTATTGTCTTTATGGATCTTTGGCAGATGATAAAAGTATGGAGTATGATGATACTTTTTTAGAAGAAAAGACGCTTCCTGGGCAGTGATGATGGTAACCCAGCTGACCCGTAACCAGCAGCTCCCTTGGGATTAGTGCTACATAAAGATAAAAAAAACCCTAAGTTTGACATCAAACTAAGGCGTCTTGCACGTGGGTGTTTATTAGCTCCTCTAGCATGGCACTTTTTTTTTTTTTTTACACTACCAGTGAAAGGCTGTACAAAGCCACACTTGTGTAAAAGCCAGTCGCTTCTGCATTAGTGTCTACGTCTTGCATATTTCCCTAAATGTGCACCACTCTTGCTTTTGGGGAAATGATACGGTAAATACAGAAGCAGAATACAGAAGCTATCAGCATTTAAGTAAGTACTGCCAAATACAGCCACTAACTTGGTGGCTGTATGCAACGCTAGTGGCAAAGGAAAGCACTGGGAATTTTACGCTGGAGTAGTTTTCAACTAATAAATGTCCATGTGCATGAGGCCTTGTAGTTGTGTTCTGTTAGGTCTTATTTTATTTAAGGAGATACAATGGCATGAGACAGAATTCTATCCTGACACTAATACAAACATATTGAATATGAATACGTACTAAAGGATATTGGTTGGACACAGAATTTAGATATTCTTCTCGTTCTCGTCTGATTTGTTTGAGGTCATGAAATCATTTGTGGCTTTGCAGCTGTCTTCAAATCAAGGAAACCTTAAAACTGTACCAAAATCACAAATAGAGAAAGCACACTGGCCTCATGTATCACCGTAGACAGCACTTTATTTTTAAAATCGAGTAACGTAGAAGCAGGATGAAATTACAGGCATGTAGCCATCCATCACATCCTATAGACAGGACCTCCTCACATCACCATCCTCAGATTAATACATGAGAGTATATCCTTACCAATATGCAGATGGTAAACCATAGCTAGGTTTCCTGACACTATTGAACTTCAAGGCCGAGCATGTGATGAAGCTGGAGCTGCAGGCACTCATATGCTCTAAAGTGAAAAGAAAAGTTTAGGACATATACACCATTGGGCAAGATGTACATGTAACACTGCAAATGTGCATCCAAATCCACACTACATCATCTTATTATTTCACACTCTGAGTATACTCTGCATTCCAATGTATAATTTGTGCGCCAATCTGCTATAGAAGCTTTTGCCCATTATTGGAATCCTTGCATACGTAGTAATTGCATAACATCTGTTTTGTGAATATACACATAACTGTATATGTATATTGTGACAGGAAGTCAGGTAAATCTGGGAATGTAGTCACAGGAAGGAGATACATTTCCACCTGATTTAGAAAGTTCACTGATACTATAGGGTGTTGGCTACAGAGCTAGCCAGCAGGAAGTTGAAAGGCCTTCACCTGTTCAGAATGAGGGAGTTAAGGCTCTATAATTTGTTCAGAGAAAGTCCTATTGATTGCTGCCTCCTGTCGCCGTGTGGGCTGGGAGAGGAAGGCAGACAAACGGCTGCATCCTGACGCCATGTGGGTAGAGGACAGTCCTGTGTGCCCCCTGAAAGCTGAGTGAGCATGGGGAAGACCTCCTGAAGCGGTGTGCGCTCAGGAGGGTAAAAACGAGTGAAGACGTCTCAAAGGTGAGAAGACGAAGTGTTTCTGTGTGAAAGAAAACAAAGGGACATGTTCAATGGACAATGTTTGTGCTGTGTGAAAAGCAAACAAATGGACATTTGAGTGTCTGCTGTAGGATCAGCAGTGTTGGCCCAACAGTAGGTTGGGAAGACTTCTTAGGTAGGTTCCAGCGTGAGAAGGTAGCCGCCCACAGAGGCAAGGATTTATTTTGTCTTTTATTTTATTTTGGCTGTTTTGACGCTTGCAATTGTGTGAAGTAAATTGCATGAATAAATCAGTCTTGTTTTCAACCTCTGCTCGGCTATCTCTCTGTGAAAACGCACCCCCAAAGGGGTCACCCATACGCCTACCACCGAGCTAATCCTCACATATGGTGGAGGTATGCAGTGGGCATAAGCAGAGATCCCTGCAAGGAAGTGCAAATGTTTGATGAACTTTATCTGGTGCATGAGATTGCACAAACTGTGTGTGCAGGAAAAGAGATCTTGCAAGAGAGAGAAAAACTACATGTGTTAAAGAGACAGTGGTCTGAAAATTTTTTGCTGGACTGTGAAAAATTTGTTTGTGGAGTTATTGAAGATGGGGCGTTCAAAACGCCTGAAGAATGCAAAGATAGATGAAATGAGAGACCGGATTCTATGGATGGAGGGGATGTTACCGTCTGAACCAGCCCCATCCATGCCTAAAGAGAGTATACTAAAGAGGAAGGTTGTTGTCCCTAGCAACACTGATGAAACTGCTATGGAGACGCAGTGTGCTCAGATGAAAAGTAAGCTCAAAATGGAGGAGATGTTGAAACAACTGATTATATCAAATACAGCTCAACAGCAGGCAAATGCAGCTCAACAGCAGGCAAATGCGGATTTTCAGCGGAGCTTTGCAGCTCAACAAAAGGCTCATCAAGAGAGCATGGCAGGCTGGAAACAGAGACGCCAGCAACCAATGGAGGCCATCGGTTTGGAGGAAACCGAGTATGTGTGCAGGGCTGAGTTGGATGCCTTGCAACGGAAAATGGAAGAAAAGGAACAAGCCTTGGAATTGCTTAAAATGGAGCATAGAAACTTGCAGGAAACGAATGAACTACTCAAGTCTCATGTGTCACAGTGGGAAGAATCCACTGCTCTTCTTTTGGTCGAGTTGCAAAAACGCAGAGAGACTATAATGGAGAAAGATACCATCCTCATGGAAAAGGAAAGTGAAATTCAGACTTTGCAGAAGCAAAGTATGGCTGATATGTTGGAGTTGCGTAATCAGCTGAAAAAAAGTCTTCAGTCTTTGGGAGCTACAAAAATAGACCTGCAGGAGTCGCAGGAACAGAATGTTGCTCTGAAAGCGACATTGTCTCTCAGCGACAAAGAGAAAAGTGAAAGAGAGGCTAAATTACTGAGTACTGTGTATGAGCTCACTACTTTGAGCAATGTGGTAGATGAATGGCGTGCGGACTGTGAAAGTTGGAAAGGGGAAGCCCAACGTGTCCAGCAGCAGTTAAAGGAGAAAGAAGCCTGTGTGGCAGAATTACATTCTTATTCCCAGATGCTAGCCAATGAGGTGAAGGCTCTTATGCAGGGAAAAGGAGATTGTGAACATAAGAGGGAAAAAGTAGAGGCACAGCTTCTGGAATCGCAAGTCAAGGTGTCAGAAGGTGACCGATTGTGTGCTAAGCTGTCAGAGAAGGCAAACCGACTGCAGGTTGAGTTGGACAATGTTACAAATCAGCTTTCTCAAGCAGACAGCAAATCTAGAGAAATTGCGGAAGATTTTTCTATCTTGGAATCGCAGCTGCAAGACACGCAGGAACTCTTACAGGAAGAGAGGTGTCAAAGGCTGAGTTTTAGCACAAAGCTCAAACAAATGGAAGATGAGAAAAATGGCTTCCTGGAACAATTAAAAGAGGAGGCGGAAGCAAAGAAAAACCTATCAGAGCAAGTCGCAACATTGCAAGCTCAGATAGCGGATATGAAAAAACGCATGGAAGAAAGCGTTGGTTCATTACAGTGTGTTGAAGATGTGAAAAAGAAGTTTGATCAGATGCTTGGTGAAGAGAAGACTGTGTCTGCAAAATATGCAGAAGAACGCGCACGTGCAGAAACGGAGGTGCGTGATAACGAGAGCAAAGCCCTGTTCTTGGCTCGCTCTTTGGAGGAAGCTCTAGAGTGTAAGGCTGAACTAGAAAGTGTTAAACAGCTGCGTACAGAAATGGAAGAATTGGTCAGCTCCAAGGATGATGTATGTTGTGAAAAGCGTTCAGGAGCTAGAAAAGTCTAAGCGAGCCTTAGAACAGCAAGTAGAAGAGATGAAGATTCCGTTGCAGGAACTGGAAGAGGAATTCCAGGCAACAGAGGATCTGTCCCAAAGAGGGGATAGTGTGCCTGATGCAGTTTTTAAAAGGATCAGTGTTTTGGGGTCTGTCCTGAGTGAGCCTCAGAAATGTGACGACATGTGGCTTGAATCACCCCTTTGGAATAAACCGTTCCTTCAAAAACTTCAAGCATTGGAAAATGTATCATTAGAACTTCAGCAAACAAAGGAGCTGAGTAAGAAATGTGGTGATTTCTCAGTTCAGGCTGAAAACCTAGTGGAGAAAACTAAGGCTGTTGGTGAAAACGTGAAGCAAATGAATAAGTGCCTTTCAGGGAGTGTTTCCAAAATGGAACTGGTGAAAGACGGGTGGCAGAAGTTTGATCGTGATCTTGAGATGCATTCCATGTGGAATTCAGATAGAGAAAAAGAACTAGGTGACCTTGAGCGGTCAAATAGTTCAGCAGAAAGTGCATTGAAGAAACCTGTAAAAGAATGTGTTGCAGTTCCATGCTTCTTCACTGATGCAGAGAGGAGGTCTATAATGGATACCACCCAGATCGCTGGGTTCAACTGTGTTGTTGCCTTTGACCCCTATGTTGGTGGAAGGAAAGTTGATGATGTTCTGGTTGGCTTCTTCTGTGAAGAGTTTGGCAAGAAATATAAACTCAATATCAAATCAAATAGTAGGCCTTTACTGCGACTCGCTCAGGAGGGCGAAAAGTTTAAGAAGTTGATGAGTGCAAATGCTTCAGATCTGCCTATGAATATGAAATGTTTAGAGATGTATAGTAACGAAGTAGAACTACTTAAGTACTGTACTTAAGTACCGAAATGCGGTATCTGTACTTTCCTAGAGTAGAATTTTTTTCTCCTACTTCTACTTTTACTTCACTACATTTTTTCGATGATTTCGATACTTCTACTCAAGTATTTTTTTCTTGTGCTGCATAGTTACTCGTTACTTTTAAAAAAATTACCACTGCCAGAACAGTAGATGGCAGGTTGCATAAAGCTCAAAAAAATGTGCATAATGTCATTTGTAAATCAGCGCATACGAAAATAAAGGCTGTGTATAATAAAAGCTGCTATACCAAATCTTTCCATTAAAAAGAAAATATGAAACAAACAAATAAATGGTGCTACAGCGCTTAAAGTGCATCAAGAAACTACTAACAAACACAGGTTAATCATTTGAATAAATCATTTGAAATAATAAAAAACAATATGATGTTCAAACTTGTGACTTCTTTCTTTAATAACTACATAACACAGTACTTGTACTTCTACTTTCAGTACTTGAGTAGAAATTTTTTTTCAAAACTACTGGTACTTTTTACTTTTAGTACTTAAGTAGCAAATTTTTTGAAAAAACTACTTGCAATACTTAAGTAAAAAAAATGTTGAATACTTTAGTACTTCTACTTAAGTAACTTTTTCTGCGAGCACTTCCACTTCTACTCAAGTCACTTTTTGATCGAGCACTTGTACTTTTACTCAAGTAGAAATTTCGAGTACTTTATACAAGTCTGTATGGTGAATGATATTGATATCTCTGGGAAAAGGAATAGGGGTCACTTTGAAGAAATGTGTGACAGCCTGTTGTCTCAATTGGAAAATCCTCTGCACAGCATCTTAGAGCAAGCAAAGCTCAAGAAGGAAGATCATTCCCTTTTACAACAAAAAGTCAATGATTGTGTACAGCTGTATGGAGAGGCAACTCAAGTCACAGAGGGATGTCAAGAGTCCCTACTTGGAACAAAGCTTAGTGAAGCAAAGGTTCTCAAAGTTTTGTGGAAAACATTTATGGATTGCAGAGAGAGGCGTCTTAAGAATGTTGAAGACATTAAGACTAGCCCAATTGAGTTGCCTATGGATCACGGTCCTCCATGGTGGATTGGACAGACGGTTATGAGGGACAAGCTGTCTGACATTTATGAGAAAGCTGTCAATGAAGATGACAGAAACGAGAAGGAGCAAAATGATGCCAAAAATGCAGTTGAAGAATGTGTATATGAGATGAGAGACAAACTGTGTGGCATTTATGAGAAATCCGTCAATGAAGATGACAAAACAGTTTCATCCGGAAGCTTGAGGATAATAGGAGGCTTATCAGTGAGTCAGCAGTGCTTGACACATGCGTGCCTGGAAATCTGTGTCCCAACCCTAGGGTTGAAACAAGAGGGGGGGGTATGTGACAGGAAGTCAGGTAAATCTGGGAATGTAGTCACAGGAAGGAGATACATTTCCACCTGATTTAGAAAGTTCACTGATACTATAGGGTGTTGGCTACAGAGCTAGCCAGCAGGAAGTTGAAAGGCCTTCACCTGTTCAGAATGAGGGAGTTAAGGCTCTATAATTTGTTCAGAGAAAGTCCTATTGATTGCTGCCTCCTGTCGCCGTGTGGGCTGGGAGAGGAAGGCAGACAAACGGCTGCATCCTGACGCCATGTGGGTAGAGGACAGTCCTGTGTGCCCCCTGAAAGCTGAGTGAGCATGGGGAAGACCTCCTGAAGCGGTGTGCGCTCAGGAGGGTAAAAACGAGTGAAGACGTCTCAAAGGTGAGAAGACGAAGTGTTTCTGTGTGAAAGAAAACAAAGGGACATGTTCAATGGACAATGTTTGTGCTGTGTGAAAAGCAAACAAATGGACATTTGAGTGTCTGCTGTAGGATCAGCAGTGTCGGCCCAACAGTAGGTTGGGAAGACTTCTTAGGTAGGTTCCAGCGTGAGAAGGTAGCCGCCCACAGAGGCAAGGATTTATTTTGTCTTTTATTTTATTTTGGCTGTTTTGACGCTTGCAATTGTGTGAAGTAAATTGCATGAATAAATCAGTCTTGTTTTCAACCTCTGCTCGGCTATCTCTCTGTGAAAACGCACCCCAAAGGGGTCACCCATACGCCTACCACCGAGCTAATCCTCACAATATATATATATATATATACACACACACACACACACATATATATATATATATATATATATATACACACACACACACACATATATATATATATATATATATATATATATATATACACACACACACTATATTGTCAAAAATATTGGGATGCCTGCCTTCATTGCCCTGATTATCAGTGCAGCTCATCAATCAGTGTCGCTTAGTGCAACATATCAGTGTCCATCAGTGCAGCATATCAGTGCCCATCAGTGCAGCATATCAGTGCCACCTATCAGTGCCCATCTGTGCTGCCTTATCAGTGCAGCCTCATTAGTGCCTATCAGTGTAGCTTATCAGTGCTACCTCATCAGTGCCCATCAGTTCAGCCCCATTAGTGCCCATCAATGCAGCCTATCAATGCCCAATTCAGTGCATCCTATCAGGGCCATCAGTGTAGCTTCATCAGTGCACAATAATGAGGAAGAAAAATATATTTTTTGCAAAATTGTAAAACAGAAATGAAGAAAAAGGTTGTTTTTTTTTCAAAATGTTTTGGTTTTGTCTTTTTTTTTTTTTCATTTGTTTAGCAAAAAATAAAAACCCAGTGGCAATTAAATACCACCAAAAGAAAGCTCTATCTGTCTCCAAAAATGATAAAAAATGTAATTTATGTACAGTGTGGCATGGCCACGCAATTGTTATTTAAATTTTAACAGCGCTGAAAATTGGCCTGGACGGGAAGGGGGTGAAAGTGTCCTGTATTGAAGTGGTTAAACTGAGAAAATGTACCATTTCTTTAAAAAAAATAAGCTAATTTTTAAATTGATGGCAGCAACACAACCACAAAAAATTTAGGACAGGGCAACAAAAAGCTGGCAAAATAAGTGGTAGTAGCAAGGAGGAGCTAGAAAGCATTTTGCAACTAATAAGCTAATTGGCAACAGGTCACTAACATGATTGGGTATAAAAAGGTCACCTTAGAGATTCAGAGGGGTTGATTTACTAAAATTGGAGAGTGCAAAATCTGGTGCCGCTCTCCACAGAAGTTAATCAGCTTTGGGGTTTTTTTGTCAAAGCTTAATTGAAAAACTTGAAGTTAGAAGCTGATTGGCTACTATGCACAGCTGCACCAGATTTTGCACTCCCCGTGTTGGTAAGTCAAACCCAGAGTGTCTCGTCAGTAAAGATGGGCAGAGGTTCACTAATCTGTGAAAAGCCGCGTCTAAAAATTGTTGCGCAATTTCAGCACAATGTTCCTCAATGTAAAATTGCAAAGCCTTTAAATATATCATCATCTACATTAGATAATATCATCAAAAGATTTTACGAATTTTCTGAAGGAAATCCCTGTGTACAGGGGAAAAGGCCGAAATGCAATATTTGATGCTCCTGACTTTGGGCCCTCAGATGGCACTGCATTAAAAACAGGCATTATTCTGTCATGGACATCACTGTATGGACTCCAGAATACTTTTAAAAATCACTGTCTGTGAACACAGTTCGCCATGCCATACAAAAACGCAAGTTCTATCATGCAAAGAAGAAGCCATTTGTGAACATGATCCAGAAACGCCACTGCCTTCTCTGGGCCAAAGCTCATTTGAAATGGTCTATTTCAGAGTAGAAAACTGTTCTGTGGTCAGACATTCTTTTTGGCAACCATGGTTGCTGCATCCTCCAGACTAAAGAGGAGAGCAACCGTCCAGCTTGTTATCAGTGCTCAGTGCAAAAAACTGCATCTCTGATAGTATGGGGTGCATTAATACATATGGAATGGGCAGCTTGCACATCTGGAAAGGCACCATCAATGCTGAAAGATTCATCCAGGTTTTAGAACAGTAAATGCTCAGGCAGGGCATCCAGGTGATGTCTTTTTCAGGGATGACCCTTCCAGCTGGACAATGCTAGACCACCCCCTTCATCTATGACAACAGCATAGCTTCATAGCAGAAGAGTCTGGGTGCTTTACTGGCCAGCCTGCAGTCCAGACATTTCACCAACTGAAAATATTTGGCTCATCTTGAAACGAAAAATATGACAAAAAAAGACACAGACTGTTGAGCAGATAGAATTCAATATCAGGCAAGAATTGGACAACATTCCAGCAACTGGTCTCCTCAGTTTTCAAAACATTTACAGAATGTTGTTAAAAGAAGAGGGGCTGTTACATCGTGGTAAACATGGTCGTGTCTGGACTTTTTTTATTACTTAATTTTTTCTTAAAATGGTACATGTTCTCAGTTCAAGCATTTGATATGTTTTCTTTTTTCTATTGTAAATAAAATCTGGATTTACGAGATTTGCAAACCATTTTATATAGGTTATACACAGTGTCCCAACTTTTTGGAAATTGGGGTTATATATATATATATATATATATATATATATATAGTGTATGAATATATACACTATATATATATATATATATATATATATATATATATATATATATATATATATATATATATATATATATATAGATATATATAAAAAAGTATTGGTTTATATAATGAAAGAAACAACATTAAAATGTGACCACCCATGAGGAGGAGAAAGATCGATTTGTACTACAGTACAAGGGTGGCAGTGACATCAGGCTGATAAGCTGACCCTGACCAAGGCAAGCACTACTTGTTCAAATCAATGAATTCTGTTATACCAAGATGCTCACAGTTTACTGGTGTATGATGCATATAGGGTTTACCCATATGACTCCAACAGGGCACTGCCCAGCATGTCTATGTATGAATGGGTGTATGGGCACATGCATGTTTGTGTATGCATATGGGCACACGCATATGTGTGTGTTGGTACATACAGTGTATATACATGTATAGGCATTTCACATGGATTGCAATATACAGTTTTATTCGTGCTAATAGTTTTCTATTTATGGATGATTTGTGAAGGTATTCAGTTTATGCATTTTTGTGCATGGCTTTTGCACATTGCATCTGATTTATTTTATATTCATACAGCAACTCTAGTCAAGAGATTACGAGATTAATATTTATTAGTTATGATGTTTTCCCTCATTTGTTGATAAGAATGTCCCGCCCCTTTAGGGGGCGTAAAGATTACGCCCACTAATTGGAATTAGCCATGCCACTCTGCTTTTTAAGAGAGGTGCAAGCAGTAGGTCTTTAGTCCAGAGGCGTAACTAGAACCTTCAGGGCCCTGGTACAAGAAACTATGAAGGGCCCCCCTGACCCCCCTTTCCATATGAGCTTCCGGCTTCCAGTTCTGGGAGGGTGTCCATGGACATTCCCACAGGATCCTGCCTGCCTCCCACGTGTCCCCTGGGGCAGGCATCCAGCATGCTCTGTGACTGCTGTGTTCTTCGGACAATCACAGTGACCCTTTACCTTGTTATCAGAGCCCTTAACCAGCAAGACTGTCAGTAAGTTGTTTACATTGATAATCAGGGCTCTGATCATCAGTGTCCTGATTATCAGTGCAGCCCCATCAGTGCTACCTATCAGTGCTCATGAATGCTGCCTATCAGTGCTCATCAATGCCCCCTTTTAGTGCCTATTAGTGCTGCCTATCAGTGCTCATGAATGCCGCCTATCAGTGCCACCAATCAGTGCTCATCAATACCGCCTATCAGTGCTCATCAATGTTCATCAGTGATGCATATCAGTGCCCGTCAGTGCTGCCTATCAGTGCCACCCATCAGTGCTCAACAATGTCACCTATCAGTGCTCATCAATGCCCATCAGTGCTGCCTATCAGTGATCATCAATGCTGCCTATCAGTGCTGCCTATCAATGCCACCTATCAGTGCTCAGGAATGCCTCCTATCAGTGCGCATCAATGATTCCAATCAGTGCTCAATAATGCCGCCTATCAGTGCCCATCAATGCTACCTATCAGTGCCACCTATCAGTGTCCATCAATGCTGCCTATCAGTGCTCATTAGTGCCGCCGATCAGTGCTCATCAATGCTGCCTATCAGCGCCACCCACCAGTGCTCATCAGTATTGTCTATCAGTGCTGCCCATCATTGCCACTTATCAGTGCCCATCAATGCCGCCTATTAGTGCCACTTAGTGCTCATCAATGCTGCCTATCAGTGCTCATCAATGGAGAGGGGCGGGAGAAGAAGATCGGCTGTCTCCTATCCGTGCGAGGTAGGAGGGACTGTCAGTACAGGCTCTGAGACACTGACAGAATGGGCAGGCAGGGGTGGCCCCCTCCTCTCATAGTGACAGAATGGGTAGGTGTGGACCCACTCTTCTGCCAGTGACTGCCCCCTCCCCTCGCACCAACAGAATGGGTGGATGGGGGAAGGCCCCCTCCTCTCGCAGTAACCGCCCCTTTCCTTGCAGTGACAAAAGGGGCGGGGGCGGGCCCCCTTCTCTCACAGTGACCGTCCCCTCTCCTCGCAGTGACAGAACGGCTGCCCCCCCCCACAATGGCGGAACTCCAGGGCTCAGTCGCAAGTGCGACTGCTGTGACCCTGGTAGTTCCCCCACTGCTTTAGGCTCTGAAGAAGAGGGCTATCCTCAATGCATCAGCCCATTGGATCTTCACCTTCTGTCACACAAACTAATGTATTTTATGCATTGAGCTTTGATGGTTTAGACACTTTGTGAATATGATACTTACCACTTTTTAATTTCAATAAATTTTGGTCTTAGGATAATGCACTAGGTCAGTGCGCCCTTTGTGTCTTTTGTATGGTAAAAGTATTGGGATGCTGCCTTTACACACACATGAACTTTAATAGAGTCCCAGTCTTAGCCTGTAAGGTTCAATATTGAATTGGCCCACCCTTTGCAGCTATAACAGCTTAAACTTTTCTGGAAAGGTTGTCCACCAGGCTTAGGAGTGTGTCCATAGGAATGTTTAACCATTCTTCCAGAAGCGCATTTGTGAGGTCAGGCAATGATATTGGACAAGAATGCCTGGCTCGCAGTCTCCACTCTAATTCATCCCAAAGATGTTCTGCCGGGTTGAGGTCCGGACTCTGTGCAGGCCAGACAAGTTCCTCCACTTCAAACTCGCTCATCCATGTCTTTATGGACCTTGCTTTGTGAAATGGTAAGCAGTCATGTTTGAACAGGAAGGGGCCATCCCCAAACTGTTCCCACAAAGGTGGGAGCATGAAATTGTCCGAAATGTCTTGGTATGCTGACACCTTAAGAGGTCCCTTCACTTGAACTAAGTGGCCAAGTCCAACCCCTGAAAAACAAAATAGTGCAAGTGGGGTTGTGAACGGCGCTACCGTTTTTCAAGAAATAGCAATATTATATTTGCTTAGCGTGAATGGTGATACCACTTAATGTGTGCCGTGAATAAATAGATAAATAAATTTTAAAGTGCAATCTTATAAAATGCTGTATAAAAATATTGTGTAAAAATCAATAAAAATAGATTATATAAATGCCTTATATCTTAAATTATTGGTGATAAAGTGCATAAGTGCTAGTGCAAAGAAAGGAGAGACACAAGGCTGAAATAAATTAGTGAATTTTATTTAAAAAAAGACCAGGTGAAACATATATCTATCCTCACTATGAACCAAAGGTGATGGTGTTTAGTGAAGAGAAAAGAAGTAAATGCTGCTGTGAGCAAACGAAAAAAATGTATACTGAAATTAATAGGTGTAAGATGAATAGGATAAATGAATTAATGTGATGAATTCGGGTTGCAACAACCTGCGTGACCGCTAGGTGTCGCACCCTGCTATATGACCTGATATCAGTTGCAGGAGGGTACCGTATATCTGGGTTCCGCTGTCCCCTCTGACTTCCTGGTGGGTCTGCGTGATTCCTCAGAAAGAAGAAAGGAGACCCCTAGGTATCATATCCAAACAACATGATAAAAAAAGTGTAGAGACTCACAGGGAGATTCGAGGCTGTCCGCGATCAGTGTAGTGTGGCCGGGAAGCTTCCGCGTTCCACGGCTCTGGCTCCGGGTGCCGGAAATGACGTTAGACGTCGCTGACTCCGCCCTACCGGTTTCGTCACAAGACGTCTACTAGGAGCGGCGTCAACAACCTGGCTTCCCGGCTGTTAAATAGCGTTCCATCACCTAGCAACAACACGGCCTCCCCCGCCGCCATATTGGTGCTGACAAATGAGGCCGGACGGGGGCCATCTTTTGCCCCCATGCAATGCCTGCCTATTTGTCATTTAGGAGTGTTTACGCTATTCACTCATCATTTCGTAGACAGCCTGTATGGATCACGATATTCAACAAATAAAAGGCAGTGTTTAAACTTTATTGGTGATATATAAAAATAGGTTAAAAATTCCTCAAAAAAATTCCTTTGTTATATAAAAATCTAATTTATGAAAAAAATCTAATTGATGAAAAAAACCACGGTAGGTACTGGTTATGGAGAGCTTATAGTTTATTTGTGTGAATGTATTAAAAATTACAGAATTTGGTTAAAAAATTAAAAAAAAATTAAAAAAAATTTTTGTTAAAAAATTACCGGATATTTTACTTGTAAAAAAACCCCCACTCCCTAATCCCCCCCCCCCCTCCATCAAATGATTTGGACCAGTGCACAAAGCAAGGTCCATAAAGACATGGATGAGCATGTTTGAAGTGGAAAAACTTGACTGGCCAGCACAGAGTCCCGAACTCAACTCAAAAGAACACCTTTGAGATGAATTAGAGTGGAAACTGCGAGCCAGCCTTCTCGTTCAACATCAGTGCCTGAGCTTACAAATGCGCTTCTGAAAGAATGGTCAAACATTTCCATAGACACACACGTAAACCTTGTGGACAGCCTTTCCAGAAGAGTTATAGCTGCAAAGGGTGGGCCAACTCAATATTGAACCCTACAAACTAAGACTGGGATGACATTAGAGTTCATGTGCATGTAAAGGCAGGCGTCCCAATACTTTTAACAATATAGTGTATATACTGTATATTTTTTTAATTGGGGGAGGTAAATATGCAAACTAAGTTTCTTTCATGGCTGCCATCTACATGTCTTCTGCTGAAAATATTTGAGTCTCAAGAGTACTTTCACAATCCCAACACACTTCCAATGCTGGTATTTTAGACCTACTAAACACATTTAAATCAGCCCTGTCACTTTGAGAAGTAAAGCCAACCTAAAAAAGAATGTGTTGCATATTTATCTTTCAGTGGCTCCTGTCTCAAAACACTGCAGATCTCTAGCGGCTGAAGGTGTGTAAAATACCTGCTCACTCGCTATGCACTGTGGTTGCTCCAGCTGGCTCTTACATTTCTATAGGAAACAAGAGCCAGCAGGAGGAACCACATCATGGTGGGGAAGCAGGAAATTGATACACCAAAATTGTCATATACTAAAAGTGGCAAAGATCTGGCAGTATTTTAAGAAATTGACTCCCATATTATTTTCTTTTACAGTTTGGCCTTAGGTTACTTTGGACCGCATATTGAAAAGATGTTAATCTAAATTGCATGACATTAAAGAACTTTCCTTAAAGCCTGCAAGTCTATTACCCCTTGTTACGATTACCTCCTAGCTTATATTATTATTGTTAATACTAGGAAAGAGATCACAAGGCCACTATTTTTTCCCTGGGTCTGTATGCTGGATTGGAAATGTAATTTTCTTTGTTTAATGTGCTCGCTTATGCAAAGTATTTATTTCTTTAAATTGTGCTTTTGCTTGCATGGTGGACTGAATATGGATCCTCTTTTGGTTTCAGACATTGCTGTGGGGTCAGTGCAAGGTCAATAATGTCATAGGAGTATGCTGACTCTGGAGAGAGGGTCGATGCTAATTCTGTCCACACATTCTAATGCATATGTGTGGCTGTTTGACACAACCCCTAGTAATTACAGCGGCTTGTAGAAATACTTCCCTAGCTGTCTCAAAAGGAGCTGCTTAATAAATCTTGTCTGAGAGCTGATGCCAAATTATTAGTAAGATATTTGTGGGTTAGGCGTTACTGTGTATGACACTTGTGCACACCACTCTAGAAGTTTTTGGTTGACTGAATGAATAAAATAAAATTCTTGTCCTGAATGAGGGAGTTCTACAGTGTCACATGTTGTATTTGGGGGCAGTGACAAGGGGGAACCATGGTATACCTGCCACTACCCCATTACAACAAGAATATTAAGTGTGAGTTTTTCACCCTCAGGTGAATATATATTGAATCCTCCTGCCAGTCCTGACACTAGAAGGATCCAGTCTCCTCTTCAGTCAGTGTCATGAGTCTGTTTCTACCTATCCTGGCACTAGACTACAGAGCATTTTGAGTGCAGAACACTAAATACCCTCCACAGCACATTTGTTTGCTCCAACCTTTGGGTTTGAAAGGGGATCACCATACACTTGCAAGGCCTTGCTTCTTCTATGGTCTAGACCCTGTATCTAAGAAAGATCCAAACTGAAGCAGTCCCAGCATAGGGACACATTGCTGAGAAGGGGTATGCTTAGACTGACACCAAGACACCCTTGTGATTGAACCCTCCATTACTGGCCACCACCATCCCGGTCCCAAACTGGCTGCACTTCCATTTGTATACCGACGTTGCGCAAGCACTTAAATCACTCTTCATTCCCCCATTACACCAATTGTATTGGCCACATAAGCTCATTTTCATTAAGTGACAATTAAGTGACAAAACCAGACTTTGCAGAAAAAATGAACTGTTTTAATGGAGTTCATCTTCATGACACTGTACACTGATTTCACACAGGTCTGTATTTAACACAAACCTAACAGTTACGGTACAACTCTGCGGAAATCACAGTAACAGTCTCTTTGAGGTAGCTTTAAGACACAGCAATGGTCTAGCTGGTCGCAAACTTTAATTGGAGCAATGGTTTATACTGTCACAATAGTTTAACTGGTGCAATGGTGCGCATATCTTGAGCTTGATACACCTCCACATACTAAATAGCGTTGTTTTGAGTCCCTTCTTAGGCAAACCAAACCTGACATTATATCTCTACAGTATAGCATTGATGGAGGTTTCTTACTTCTCATTACTTTTTCCCTTTGTGGGCACTACTTCCTTTCATTGTATATTATTCTAGCAGGACATGTCCTAGCCTCTGGCTGATGTACCACTGCACACAGTTAACCCCAATGCTCCAGGGTGTTAACACACATAACAAACTGAAAACAACAGTTGGCACCTGCCAACACTCTTCTTCCCCACCTAAACACTGTACTATAATGCATCTTCCCCCAAAAAACATACATCCACAGCATGACTTCTTCAAGCATTATCACCAGTGCATCAAATGTCTAAACAGCAATGCGGTGCAGTGCAACTAAGCATGTCAGCTTTGCCATAACACATACAACTGTTTATATATTATGCACTGGATCCAGGAAACTTATTAACTCTCCCATAGTGGGGTGCCTCCTACCAATCTGCAGATCTCAGCATCAGGGCAAATGATTTCAACTTGGTCAGGATAAATTTCCCGGAACAAGTCCCACCACCAATACATCTTGTTACATTTTTTGGCCATATCTGGATTATTATTCAGTACCTTGAATGACTGCTGCATAGCTAGACACTCCCAGGGGGCTCAGTTCTTGGCGTTCTTTCCCCAACATCCACATCTGGGGCTTTGGAATGTATGGGTATTTAAACCCATACCTATTTATAACTACCTAGTTTAAGTAGTGCTGCAACCGGAAGAATCTGGTAAGCTTATTTTCTTGGGAAGTCCCGGGTGACAGATAAGAGTCATATGCTTGCCTGACAGAGATGATAACCAGCGCAACAGGCTTCATTATCTGCTCTGCAACAGTGTGAAACTCCCCTGCCAGAGGCATTTGACATCTTGTGGACAGCTCTCAGAGGTGAAGATGTGTCACTGCAATTTTCAAATGCGAAGGGCCACACAGAGGACACTGATGACACACTCTGCTTCCACACTCATGCTCATGGGGGGTACTGCCTGTGTGGAAGTGATGACTGCTGACACTGCCATGATTCACTGACACACTGGCTCCTCTGTAATGTAAAACAAAGCTCCATCACTGGCTGTTTCTCTCAAAGTATCATTTGGTTTCGGTGGCGGCTGGTGCTCCACGGGCCGGGGGGGCAGCAGACGGACCACACCATACCCCCCCTCGGACCACACCAGCCCGCACACCATACCCCCCTTCCTGGTCTCTGGCTCACTCACTCTGGACATGTGGAGGGCAGGCAGGCAGGCAGCAGCGGCGGTGGCTTCCCCCTCAGTCTTCTGCGTCTCCTCCTCCTTGGCCAATGGCATGGCTTCTTCTTTCGGCCAATCAGGACCCACTTCCTGATTGGCCAGGAGAAGGATCCATGTGAAAATAGCGAATATTTATTCGCTATTGTCACACAACTGGGTTTTTTTTGAAGCTTAATAGAGCCTCTGGCTCTAATCACGTGCTTAAAAAAACCCACAAAAAAAACACCTCATTGGAATCCATGCATCCGGCGCCCTGCATGTAGATTAGGGGTCCAGACACATGGATGGGCTGCCACTGTTTGGTGCCCTCTTATGGGTTTTGATGATGGTCCCTCAGGTGCAGACTAAGCCTTGGCTGGCTTGGGGAAATCTGCACTGTGCCCCACTGATATGACTTGATTTGGGCCCGAGGTCCCTGATGACACCTCCACGGCTGGGTGAAAGTGGCTTCCTCTGCCTCAACTCTGGATTCTGATGCTGCTTGAGACTTGGCGTCTTTCTGGGCATCAAGGTTTTGGGCATCCTCCGATGCCTCCTTGGTCTCAAAAAGGAATGCTTTTGCAGCCTGTACCTCTTGCCCACGCTGTCACACACTTATTGACTCACTAACATTTCTGGCATATTGGGCACAGCATCTCCTGCTTACTAAACCAGCACAGAGAGAAGCTCCTAACAGCCTGGAACCATTACCCTGTAGTGAAGCCCTCCAGTTCTGGCTCCAGTTCTGGGTCCTTGCGGGAATGCTTCCAAGGATACATTACAACAGCATTTCCAGCTGAACTTTCAGTCATGTGGAGTTCCCAACATTTGCACACCATTGCTTTTCTACACAGCTCACTTAGCTGCTCTTTTCAATCACAGGGCATTACATCATCTACTTACTCCATTTGTTACGCTCCTGGTCATACTCATGATCATGTAGCGGTCCTAGACATGTGCTGACCTTTAACTCTTTCTGGCTCCAACAAGTTTTTCGCCATACATTGTATCATCCCACCAATCTTGACCTATTCAACCCATCACTAGACTACAGAGCATTTTGAAGTTAACAGTGCAGAACACTAAATACCCTTCACCAGTTCTTTATCACAGTGAAAATTAATGGAGATTGGAGCATAGAAATTCGCTTGGTGCGCTGAAAACTTCGCTACACTGAAAAGCGCACTTGTGGATATTAATACGCGCCAAGCACCATTAATCCCTTGTACTGAAAAGTACAATGTACATCTCTTTTGTATAAGGTTATCCAAGCGCTCGGCGACAAAGAAAGAAACAGGCGCACGCTGTGTCAAATCGATGCCAACTGAAGATTCTTTGTCTCCTGGTTTATTTTATAGTCAGAGAACAAAAGGGGTTTACAGGAGTGGTGGCGTCAACACAACCAATCACAGACATGTATACATTCAAAAGTACAATAGAAAAGGGGAGTGTATGTTTATGGAGAAACACGGCTGTGCGCACGAGACTCTAACTGCCAAGTGAAAGCGAAACAAAGCAACATGACTGCCACATGGATTCTCATGGACTCGGCCACACTAATTCACAAGCAGGCACTCTCATCATAACCTGTGTGAATCCTATATAATATAGTTCAAAAAACATATTTGATAGTGATCATGCTACTGTTCCAGTGAATGGGACATTACTATATCTGCAAAATACAATAGCAGCAGTATTTCAATCATATGGATCAAATATAACAGAAAATTGCCAGCCATTAATCCTGGTAAAAGGGCAGATATTATTAAAACGATAAGAATTACACATCACAAACATATCTCCGCAGTGAATACCGGGGGCCCCGGCTGGCTGATATACATTTGTGCGATGGAGTTCTCCTTGCACTGCCATAGATCCGGACTGGCCCTGCCGATAGGGATGATCAGGCTACAAGTAGCATGCAGTCTCCATTTAATGGAAGGTTTCCACAATTACAGGTCTTTCCTCAAGGCCAGTTAAAGCAATATTCGCTGTGTATAGCGATTACCGGTAAACTGACACTGGGAGACATCATGGCAATTTAACTAAAAACACATCTTAAAGAAACGTCCACATAAATATTAATAACATTTCCACAACAGCACATTTGTCTTGCTCTTGGGTTTGAAAGGGGGTCACCATATACTTGCAAAGCCTTGCTTCTTCTGTTGAATAGGCCCTTTCCCTGAGAAAGTTGCCTAACACAGCTGCCCTATCATAGGGACCTTCCACTGAGAAGGGGTATGCTTAGACAAAAAGCCACCCTTCCAACCCCCCACCCTATTAGATTGTAAACTCTTATTTAACTGTACTGTCTCCCTTTTATATTGTAAAGCGCTGAGTAAACTGTTGGCACTATATACTGTAAATCCTGTATAATAATAATAACTGGTATCCTCTATCATTGGCCACCACTGTCTTCGTCCCGGTCTGGCTGCTCTTACCTGTGTATAGCAATGTTACACAAGCACTTAAATCACTGTTCGTTCCCCTCGTTCAACCCACTGTATAGGTTACATAAGCTCTTCTTCAATAAATTATATCAGACTTTGCAGAATAAATTAACTGGTTTACCGGAGATTCTCTTCATGACGCTGCACATTGTTCACACACAGCTCAGTATTTAACACCAACAGGCACAAACCACATCTCTTTAACAGTTAAGGTACAACTCTGGAAATTACATTGTTTACACTAACAGTCTCTTTGAAGTAGCTTTAGAACACAGCAATGGTCTAGCTGTTGCAAAGTTTTCCTGCCGCAATGGTTTAGATGGGTACAATGTTTTAACTGGTGCAATGGTTTTAACTGGTGCAATGGTGCGCATATCTTGAGCTTTACCCACCTCCGCATAAATGGCTTTATGTCTCTCACTTTCCCTGACTCAAGGTCCCGCCTTGGGAAACCACCAGTGGCGGCTGGTGCATTGGGGGCGCAGGGGCGCCGTTTCCCCTATCCATGCGTCTGGCCCCCTAATCTACATGCGGGGCGCTGGACGCATGAAGTTCAATGGCGTTTTTTTTTTTTAATCACCTGATTAGAGTCAGAGGCTCTAATAGGCTTCAGAAAAGGGTGAACCCTGCGCTCCGAGCCCACCCATTGTGTGACAATAGCGAATGAAAATTTGCTATTGTCACACGGATCCTCCTCGCATGCCATTGGCTGAGGAGGAGGCGGGAGGACTCGAGGAGATGCGGGGGACTGCGGAGAAGCCGCTGCTGCAGGTAAGTCTCTCTGTATTATAGGGGGCACGCTGGTAGCTCTGCATTGAAAGGGGGCACAATGATCTCTCTGCATTGAAGGGGGGCACGGTATGCTGGTCACTCTGCATTGAAAGGGGGCAAGATGATCTCTCTGCATTGAAGGAGGGCACGGCATGCTGGTCTCTCTGCATTGAAAGGGGGCACGCTGGTCACTCTGCATTGAATGGGGCACGCTGATCTCTCTGCATTGAAAGGGGGCACGCTGGTCACTCTGCATTGAGATGGGGCACGCTCATCACTCTGCATTGAATAGGGGCACGCTGGTCACTCTGCATTGAATGGGGGCACGCTGGTCTCTCTGCATTAAAAGGGGGCAAGCTGGTCACTCTGCATTGAATGGGGGCACGCTGGTCACTCTGCATTGAAAGGGGGCATGTTGGTCACTCTGCATTGAAAGGGAGCACACTATACCTTGATTACTGAAGGCCTCTTTCACACTTTTGTGACCTCAAAGTCACTCAATTTTTTACAGCGTTTTCCGGCGCAAAGCAATGCCTATTACATTTTTCTGTTTGCGCCCCCCCCCCAAAAAAAATTTTGAGCACCAGCCGCCTCTGGAAACCACACCTACCATTGAGGGAGGTTTAAAAAGACTAGAGAGTGAAAAATATGATGCAGCTCTTCATTGAAACCAATCAGCTTTCAGGCTTTATTGTCAAAGCCTAATTGATCAAGCTGAATGGTTACTATCACAGCTGCACCAGATTCTGAGTGTACCAGTTTTAGTAAATCTTCCTCTTTGTATCTCTACATGATAGTATCTACTACCTATATGGCGGTTCCATACACGCATTCAACCCCAATGCTCCCGGGTATTAACACACATAACAAACTGCTGGCAACAGTTGGCACCTGCCAACACTCATATAAACTCTTTAAAATGTTAGGAGTGGATCTAAAATACTGTATACAGTATCTACTGGAGATTGGGCTATTTTTTCCACTTTCTGGCCATGAACAAGTGTTTGTGGTGTTCTCCTGAGGTAATTGTAAGGGCATCTACCACTATAAACATTGCGGTTTCATGCACTATGCCTGTGTGTTTCTGTGCTGTAAGGTTCAGCTATTCAAACATCCATTCAATGTGTATTAGGAAACTAGCTGATACATATGGAAACCTGAGCTTTGCAATAATTGTGAAATGCTATTGGGCAAAAAATAATGAAAACAATTTTCAAAAATGGGAAACAATTTTTAGCCCCAACAAAAGCAAAATTACAATAAAATATTGAAAAAACATCAAAAGAAGTTCATGTATATACAGTATCTCACAAAAGTGAGTACACCCCTCACAATTTTGTAAATATTTTTTTTTTTTTTAATGTAACAACACTGAAGAAATTACACGTTGCTAAAATATAAAGTAGAGAGTGTACATCTTGTATAACAGTGTAAATTTGCTGTCCCCTCAAAATAACTGAAAACACAGTCATGTGAATACACCCCTAAGGTAAAATGTCCAAACTGGGCCCACAGTGTCAATATTTTATGTGGCCACCATTATTCTCCAGCAATGCCCCAAAGATGCTCAATAGGGTTTAGGTCTGGAGACATGCTTGCCCAGTCCATCACCTTTACCCTCAGCTTCTTTAGCAAGGCAGAGGTCATCTTAGAGGTGTGTTTGGGGTCAGTATCATGTTGGAATACTGCCCTGTAGCCTAGTCTCTGAAGGGAGAGGATCATGCTCTACTTCAGTATGTCCCAGTATATGTTGGCATTCATGGTTCCCTCAATGAACTGTAGCTCCCCAGTGCCAGCAGCACTCATGCAGCCCCAGACCATGACACTCCCACCCCCATGCTTCAATGTAGGCAAGACACACTTGTCTGTGTACTCCTCACCTAGTTGCCACCACACAGGCTTGATACTATCTGAACCAAATAAGTGTATCTTGGTCTCATCAGACCACAGGACATGGTTCCAGTAATCCATGTCCATAGTCTACAGTCCCCTCAAAATAACTGAAAATACAGCCATTAATGTGTAAACCGCTGGCAACAAATGTGAATACAGCCCTAAGTTAAAATTTCCAAATTGGGCCCACAGTGTCAATATTTTATGTGGCCACCATTATTTTCCAGCACTGCCTTAACCCTCTTGGGCATTGAGTTCACCAGAGCTTCACAAGTTGCCACTGGAGTTCTCCTCCATGACGACATCACGGAGCTGGTGGATGTTAGAGACCTTGCGCTCCTCCACCTTCCATTTGAGGATTTCTCACAGATGCTCAATAGGGTTTAGGTCTGGAGACATGCTTGGCCAGTCCATCATCTTTACCCTCAGTTTCTTTAGCAAGGCAGTAGTTGTCATGGAGGTGTGTTTGGGGTCGGTATCATGTTGGAATACTGCCCTTTGGCCCAGTCTCCGAAGGGAGAGGATCCTGCTCTACTTCAGTATGTCACAGTACATGTTGGCATTCATGGTTCCCTCAATGAACTGTAGCTCCCCAGTGCCCGCAGCACTTATGCAGCCACAGACCATGACACTCCCACCACCATGCTTGACTGTAGGCAAGACACACTTGTCTTTGCACTCCTCACATGGTTGCAGCCACACAGGCATGACACCATTTGTACCAATTAAGTTTATCTTGGTCTCATCAGACCACAGGATATGGTTCCAGTAATCCATGTTCACAGTCTGCTTGTATTCAGCAAGCTGTTTGCGGGTTTTCTTGTGCATCATCTTTAGAAGAGGCTTCCTTCTGGGACGAATTTGATGCAGTGTGCGGCGTATCGTCTGAGCACTGACAGGCTGACCCTCCACCTCTTCAACCTCTGTAGCAATGCTAGCCATACTCATCCATCTTTTTCCCAAAGACTACCTCTGGATATGATGCTGAGCACGTGCACTCAACTTCTTTGGTCTACCATGGCGAGGCCTGTTCTGAATGGAACCTGTCCTGGTAAACCGCTGTGTGGTCTTGGCCACCATGCTGCAGCTCAGTTTCAGGGTCTTGGCTATCTTCCTATATATAGCCTAGGCCATCTTTATGTAGAGCAACAATTCTTTTTTCAGAGCCTCAGAGAGTTCTTTGCTATGGGGTGCCATGTTAAACTTCCAGTGACCAGAGAAAGAGCGATAACACAAAATGTAACACACCTGCTCCCCATTCACACCTAAGACCTTGTAACACTAACGAGTCACATGACACCGGGGAGGGAAAATGGCTAAGTTGGCCCAATTGGGACATTTTCACTTAGGGGTGTACTCACTTTTGTTGCTAGCGGTTTAGACATTAACCACTTTACCACCGGAGGATTTTCCTGCTTTACGTCCAGGTCACTTTTTGCAACTTGGCACTGTGCGACTTTAACTGACAATTGTGCGGTCATGCAACGCTGTACCCAAATGAAATTTACGTACTTTTTTTCCCACAAACAGAGCTTTCTTTTGGTGGTATTTGATCACCTCTGCGCTTTTCATTTTTTGCGATAATAATAAAAAAAGAGCGAAAATTTTGCGAAAAAATTGACATTTTCTACAGTTAAAAAATATCCAATATATTGAATTTTTGTCATATATTTAGGCCAAAATGTATTTAGCTACATGTCTTTGACAAAAAAATTCTCAATGAGCGTATTTTTAACCGCTTTAAGACCAGAAGATTTTACCCCATTCCTGACCAGGCCATATTTTGCGATTCGGCACTGCGTTACTTTAACGGGCAATTGCGCGGTTGTGCGACGTGTACCCAAATTAAATTTATGTCCTTTTTTTCCCACAAATAGAGCTTTCTTTTGTTGGTATTTGATCACCTGTGCGAATTTTACTTTTTGCGCTATAAACAAAAAAAGAACGACAATTTTGAAAAAAATAACAATATTTTTCACATTTTTTACATGAAATTCCCCCCCAAAAAATGTAAAAATCAAAATTTTTTAACATTTTAGGCCAATTTGTTTTCTGCTACATATGTTTGGTAAAAAAAATTGCAATAAGCGTATTTTGATTGGTTTGCGCAAAAGTTATCGCAGCTACTAACTACGGGAAATTTATGTCATTTTTATTGTTTTTTTTAACTAGTAATGGCGACGATCTGGCAGCGATCTGCAATTTCTTTTGCGGGACTGCGACATTGCAGCAGACAGATCGAACCCCGAACTGACATTTTTGGTACACTTTTGGGGGTACCACTGACATTACTACAGTAATCAGTGCTATAAATATGCACTGTTACTGTAATAATGACACTGGCAGGGAAGGGGTTAACTTTATTGGTGATCAAGGGGTTAAATGTATGCCTGGTGCTTACTGACGTGTGTGGGGGGAGGGGATTGAGTGGCACAGGCACAGATCGCAGGTTCAGCTATGCTGAATCCTGTAATCTGTGCCTGCCTGTCACATAGGAGATCCGCCCGCTTTGTTTACACAAGCGGCGGATTTCCTTACTCGATCCCCGACTATCGGGGAAGAGCAGTGGTGATCACTACCTCTCCCCCCCCTGGCCAGACTCCCGCTGTGTCTGAATACAGCGGGAGCGAGCCTCAGGCGGTGCGCACGTGCCACCGAGGAGGGGAGGACCTACTTACAAAACATATATTTAAAATGTGCAAGCCACGGCTCGTGGTTAGCTGCTCTCGCAGTGTGCGTTCCACCGGCCGGAAATGACGACGTTGTGACGCTGGACGCTTCAGCCAATAGCTAGACGCGTTTCGCCCTCCTCCCAGGGCGTCATCTGTAGCTGTGGCTTGCTCATTTTAAATATATGTTTTGTAAGTAGGTTTCTTTTCTTCTAATAAAATAACCATTTATACGTACTTCACCATGGATGGCTTTATATTTTCTGAGGGCACTCTGGATCTATGAGTCATTGGTACAAAGGATTTCTCCCAACATTTAATATCCAAAAGGCTGCTTCCATCAGGATTTTTGGACACACACCAAGAAATTTCATACAATCGCCTGATATACATCTACCTGTGGTGAGTGGGGAACCTTAAGGGGGAACACCAGCACTTTGGTTTAAACGAGTGGAGCACTACAGCACTTTGGATATATGTATTTAAAGGACTATTGAATTATACACTCAAAGACCATTTATTTATTAAGCATAATTTATTTTTATTGCACAAAGGATTTATTTGAATGTTCATTCATTGTCACTAAATATTGGTAATTTTGCACGCACATTTTTTAAATAGTTATGTATTGTATAAAATATTTGGTATATTGTCACGAAGTTAGCAGCGCTGATCACATTTCATTATATAAGTTGTGCACAACCTTGTGATGTGCTTGGTGAAGGCAGTTGGGCAGAGAAACTTTGAAAATATCCTGATTTTTGTGGGATCATAGTAAAATGCCAAGCCTGGCAGCTAAGAATTCTTGGCATGTTAGGAAGAATCTTTGAACCTGAGCAGGGCTATCTTCAGAGAGTGTACAGTGTACATTGTTAAATAGGGGAGTGAAGTTTTAGTGCCTAGTGATTACAGAGAAAAAGAATAATCATTAGGGTTGCCACTTATCTGGGATTCACCTGGACAATCTGGGTTTTGAATCAAGTGTCTGGGTTTTAGTCCACCTGAATACCAGACACGTTATTTAAACAGGAATGGGACTTGGAACAGGGCTTAACAGGAGGGCGAGGGGGCACTATGTGCGCCTCATTACTCTTCACTTTGGAGTGCCCAAAGGTGTCCCAGGTCTGTTACACTCTTATAGTGTATACTAAAGCAAAACAAAATTTAATCTCCGCCACTAAAGTATTCAGGTTTGGCTTGAAGAAAAAGTGAGAACCCTACTGATCATACACAGAGTAGTATTTATATTAACTATGTATCTGATACCATGTGACCCCTTATGCAACTAATACACTTATAGGCACAGACCTAAAAAGAGGAAAAGATAAAGGCAGATTAAAATTAGAGGCTCAGATAATGGGAGCAGATCCAGCACTGAGTGAATCAATAGAAATTGTAACCTTTATTTTATAATTCTAGTGCATACTCAGAAATATATTTACCGGTTGTAATATACAACCTAAAAACCAAGAAATTTATAACATATTCCATGTCACCAAGTAGTATATAATTCATCATAACTGTATTAAAAACCACAGCACATCTGTCCCGAACACAAGACCGCAATTAGTATAACATGTTTCGTTCTGCTTAATACAATCACAGAAAAGTAAATCTAGTGTTTTCCATTCTATGCTCTGCAGCCAGATGGCACATGCTATAATGTCTGAGCCCTGCGATAATAAAATACTGATAAAACTTAACAAGCCTTTTGAAGGCATGAGGTGGCTCCTGTGTTCTTCCCTATACCAGATTTTTTAATAATAGCAAGGATAATACTCCTTTCTGAAGTTTTGATCATGCAGACTTCACCATATTACCAGCCAACAGCCATGGAAATCTAACCTTGCAGAGCTTTCATGAGAGTCATTGATCATTTTTGTGAGAATCCGGAGTGCTTTAGCTTTGTTTGATCAATGTTCTCTTTTCCATGAGGGCTGTTTTGGGGATAAAAGGAAAGAACTGTTGTGAATCATACTGTGAAAGGAAACAAAAAGATGAATTGTAAAACTTACAACAAATGTGAGCCCACATGGCACTGGCCTATTCAATTCCCTTTGCTCATTGCTCGTGGCTAGATTTTGCTCAAAGAGATACACGTGTTGGTATATTTGGAATACTCAATGCCAGATGTTAGTCTTAATTCTTTAAGTCTGCTCTGACATTATCCTGTGGTCAAAAATATACAGCATCCGTTTACCATAATTTATATAAATGTTCTAAACTAATACGGATCAGTGGCCATATGCCAATTTCAGCTGAAATCTATTGCATAAATGTGTGTCTGCCCTGTATCTGTTCTAACCGAGATTGTCCATAACTGTGGGGGGAAGGGAAGTTTTGGAATATAGTAACCAATAAGGTTACCTGGACAATTTTAAAACTCTCCTAAAAAAACATACAGTTTGGATTTGATTGGTTGTTATGAATCATATCAAAACTAATTCTAGCTTTTATTAAATATATTTAAACAAATGGTTTAAAATATGTTACTAATCCTGGTACTTGTATGCACACTTTCAATAACATGGACTGCAGCTAAGTCTATGGCCTCGTTCACATGGGCATACTTTAACATACAGCCGTGGCCAAAAGTTTTGAGAATGACACAAATATTAATTTTCACAAAGTCTGCTGCTTCAGTGTTTTTAGATATTTTTGTCAGATGTTACTATGGTATACTGAAGTATAATTACAAGCATTTCATGAGTGGCAAAGGCTTTTATTGACAATTACATTAAGTTTATGCAAAGAGTAAATATTTGCAGTGTTGACTCATCTTTTTCAAGACCTCTGCAATTCACTCTTGCATGCTATCAATCAACTTCTGGGCCACATCCTGACTGATGGCAGCCCATTCTTGCATAATCAATGCTTGGAGTTTGTCAGAATTTGTGGGGTTTCTTTTTGTACACCTGTCTCTTGAGGATTGACCACAAGTTCTCATTGGGATTAATGTCTGGGGAGTTTCCTTGCCATGGGCCCAACATTTTGATGTTTTGTTTCCCAAAGAAATGTAGTTATCACTTTTGCCTTATGGCAAGGTGCTTTATCATGCTGGAAAAGGCATTGTTCATCACCAAACTGTTCTTGGATGGTTGGGAAAAATTGCTCTTGGAGGATGTTTTTGTACCATTCTTTATTCATGACTGTGTTCCTAGGCAAAGTTGTGAGTGAGTCCAATCCCTTGGCTGAGAAGCAACCCCACACATGAATGTTCTCAGGACGCTTTACTGTCGGCATGACACAGGACTCATGGTAGCATTCACCCTTTCTTCTCCGGACAAGGTTTTTTCCAGATGCCTCAAACATTCGAAATAGGGATTCATCAGAGAAAATTACTTTTCCCCAGTCCTTAGCAATCCAATCCTTGTACTTTTTTGCAGAATATCAGCATGTCCCTGATGTTTTTCCTGGAGAGAGAAGGCTTCTTTGCTACCCTTCTTGACACCAGGCCATCCTCCAAAAGTCTTTGCCGCACTGTGCGTGCAGATGCACTCACACCTGCCTGCTGCCATTCCTGAGCAAGCTCTGCACTGGTGGTGCCCCGATCCTGCAGCTGAATCAACTGAAGGAGATGTCCTGGTGCTTGCTGGACCCTCTTTGGAACCCTGAAGCATTCTTCACAAATGCAGTGGAAATGCTTTTTTATGGGATTAAGTTAATTTTTATGGCAAAAGAGGGATTTTGCAATTAATTGCAATTCATCTGATCACTCTTCATAACATTCTGGAGTATATGCAAATTGCCATTATAAAAAATGAGTCAGCAAAGTTGTGAAAATGTATATTTGTGTATTTCTCAAAACTTTTGGCCATGGCTATACACATGTGTGAGGGCCATGCTTGCCTGCACCAGGATGCACAGTTGTTGTTTGCATCTGCATGCAGGCAGTCTCCTTCATGTGAATTGGGAGGCAGAGGCTGCACAAACACACTGCTCGCTATTTCACAATCATGCGGGTACATGGCCCCGGAAGCCCACTGTCTGCAGCTGCCAATAAACATGAATAGGTCTGCCCGCATAGGGATGCATGGAACTCATGTGGGCAAACATGGCTCTCACATGGACATATGCTAAGTAGACCCGTATGAACAAGGACTAACAAGACATACAGTGGGTATGAAAAAGAATCACCCCCCCCCCTCATTAAAATAATTACATTTTGTTGCTTTGCAGCCTGAAATGAACACAGACCCAGTTTTTATTTTATCCATCTGTATTTATTCAGTGCAGCATATAACATCCAAGTGAAAGATAGAACACCAAAATGTAAAAACAAAATAAAAAAATAAAAAAACACAATCACTGAGTTAGAAAAGGGATCACTTCCCTCCCTAAAAATGACTTATAAACTCAATCAGGTGTAGCTACTCTTCTTAATGGCACACAAAGCCATTTTACTTTCAACTGTGATTAGCTGTGGTCATTTTGATTAGCTCAGCATGAACAGAGCTTTCCTGGAGGAACTGTCAAAAGATCTCTGGGATAAACATTGTGGACAGGCACAAATCAGGAGAAGGATGCAAAAAAATGTCAAAGGCTTTATCAATGCCTAGAAACACAGTGAAGTCTATTATTAAGAAGTGGAACATTTTTGGTACAGGCCCTCACTTCAAACTGGGCGAAAGAGTCAGGCGGAAACTGGTCAGAGAGGCTACAAAGAGGCCAACAGCAACTCTGAAGCAGTTGCAGGGATTTATCAAAAAGAGTGGTCATTGTGTGCATGTCCCAACAATATCACAAATTCTCCACAAATGTGACTTGTATGGGAGGGTTGCAAGAAAAAAGCCACTCCATGAGAAAGGCCACATGCAGTCACAACTGAGCTTTGCCAAAACGCACCTTGAAGATCTTGAGGCCACATGAAAAAAGGTGTTATGGTCAGATGAGACTAAAATTTAGCTATTTGGCCTCAACACTAAATGATCAATATGTCTTGCAGAAGTCCAATACAGCTCACCATCCAAACAACACTTCTCCTACAGTGAAGCATGGAGGTGGTAATATCCTGTTATGGGGATGTTTCTCTGCAGCAGGGACTGGAACACTTGTCAGGATAGAGGAATGGGGCAAAATACTGTCAAATTCTTGAGGAAAATCTGCTGCCCCCTTTACAGAAAGATGTCAATGGGAAGAAGGCTTGCCTTCCAACATGACAATGACCCAAAGCACACAGCAAAATGACCACACAGTGGTTAAAGGAGAGAAAGGTGAATGTCCTTGCATGACCTAGTCAGAGCCCAAACTTAAACCCCATTGAAAATCTGTGGAATGACTTAAAGACTGCAGTCCACAAACGGTAACCATTAAAATTTAACTGAACTTGAGCAGTTCTGCAAAGAAGAGTGGGCAAATATTGCAAAGTCTAGATGTGCAAAGTTAGTAGAGACATATCCCAACAGACTAAAGGCTGCAGTTAAAGCAAAAGGTGGTTCAAAAAATAGTGACAGAAGGGGGTGATCCTTTTTCCAACTGATTATTTTAAAGGGGGTGATTATTTTTCTATACCCACTGTTTTACATGTTTTCAACTTTTTAAATTTTGTTAAAATAACAAATATGTCATACTTACCTGCTATGTGCAATGGTATTGCACAGAGTGGCCCCAAAATCTCCTCTCCTCAGGTCCCCCTCTGGCGCTCTGAGCGCCTCTATCCTGTCTTCCCCCATAGCAAGTGCTTGCTATGGGGGAGGACGTGTGGGCTCACTCCTGAGCTGGGCTGTGTGTAAAACTTAGCCTTAGATCTCTCCTCATAGGATTTCACTAACAGCAGCAGGAGCTGCTCTTACTATGTCCTGTGTAAGGTGAAAGATAAAGCAGAGGTAGTGCTCATGGGCACAGCACTAGATTGAGAAAGAACTCTGTGTTTTTTTTTTTTGTTTGGGGGGGGGGGGGGGTGATGGTTAGTAGGACGTTTAGACTCATTTTAAATTCTGTTCCAAATGTCTATTTTTGTATTTGCTTATCAGAGCCTTTTGAGTTTGGGGGGTGGGATCCTGGGGCAAAACAGGAGGCATGCAGAGCTGCGTGCGGGCATTAGAGGGTGCAATGTATTAAAGTGATTGTAAAGTCTTGTTTTTTTTTCCTATAAAAATAACAAACATGTAATACTTACCTCCTCTGTGCAGTTAGTTTTGCACAGAGCGGCCCGCATCCTCCTCTTATCGGGTCCCTCTTCTGTGATCCTGGCCCCTCCCTCCTGTTCAGTGTTCCCACATCAAACAGAATGCTATGGTGGCACCCAAGCAAAGTCACAGCTCCCTGTGTCCATTCAGACACGGAGCCTGGCTCTGGCCCCGGCCCTGCTCCTGCCCCTCTCTCTACTGATTGGCTAGCTGACTTTGATTGACAGCAGCGGCAGCCAATGGCCCCGCTGTTGAGTCTCAGCCAGTCAAAAGGGAGAATCTCGGACAGCTGAGACACTCATGGACATCGCTGGACAGAGAGGGACCCCAGATAAGTAGTAGGGGGGCTGAGGGGGACTGCTGCACACAGAAGGTTTTTTATCTTATTTGCATGCTATGCTAAAAAAGCTTTCAGACTTTACAACTTCTTTAAATGCTTGTTTGGAAAACATAGAATGCAATCATTAATAAAAAAAAAGCACAGTTATAAAACATCAGTTTAAAAACATAGAAGATTAAAATGAATTAAATTGACCCAAAACCATTTCGGTTTTCCTTCAATGCTGCAATTTTGTTTATCAAAGACCTTCTTGGTTTTGCTTCATCCATGACTTTATTTTACATCCTATTTGTAGCATCCTCTTTTTTTGGTGAAAAACAGCTTTATTTTAGAAGATAGCAAATGAAATTGCAAAATACTAAATTATGGTTAGCTGGCGTATATTTTTTTCATTATGAGAAAAACAGAAGTTCCTGCCCTGGTAAGTACAGAAGTTCCCAAAATATGGTCAGGTTTCCTGAGTGGTTTTCAGGGCAGTCAGAGGAAGTACTGCTTTAAGGGCTGACCTGCATAAAACAGTAGTTGGCTGTCATTCCCTGAACAGGATTCAGTTCCTTGTACAGGGTTCAATTTTGTAAACATTTAACTTTAGTTTTCTGAGGAGGCTCAGGAGGGTTTGGCTGTGACAGGAAGTCCCGTTTGCTGTTTATATTGGTGCAATAGGAAGTATTGTCACAGGGCATGGCCCAGGATATGAATGTAGAAAAGCTGAAAATAAAGATTGCACAAAATATTATAGATACTAAGCTGGCAGGTATTAAAGGATAAGCTTTTTTTCTAAATTCCAGCTCCCCTATGTACAGACCCAATTCCAAAAACGTTGGGACACTGTACAAATTGTGAGTAAAAAAGAAATGGACTAATTTACAAATCTCATAAACTTATATTTTATTCACAATATAATGTAGATAACATATCAATTGTTGAAAGTGAGTCATTTTGAAATGTCATGCCAAATATTGGCTATTTTTGGATTTCATAAGAGCTACACATTCCAAAAAAGTTGGGACAGGTAGCAATAAGAGGCCGGAAAAGTTAAATGTAAATATAAGGAACAGCTGGGGGACCAATTTTAAACTTATTAGGTCAATTGACAAAATGATTGGGTATAAAAAGAGCCTCTCAGAGTAGCAGTGTCTCCCAGAAGTCAAGATGGGCAGAAAATCACCAATTCCCCCAATGCTGCGGCGAAAAATAGTGGAGCAATATCAGAAAGGAGTTTCTCAGAGAAAAATTGCAAAGAGTTGGAAGTTATCATCATCTACAGTGCATAATATCATCCAAAGATTCAGAGAATCTGGAACAATCTCTGTGCGTAAGGGTCAAGGCCGGAAAACCATACTGGATGCCGTGATCTTCGGGCGCTTAGACGGCACTGCATCACATACAGGAATGCTACTGTAATGGAAATCACAACATGGGCTCAAGAATACTTCCAGATAATATTGTCGGTGAACACAATCTACCGTGTCATTCGCCGTTGCTGGCTAAAACTCTATAGGTCAAAAAAGAATCCATATCTAAACATGATCCAGAAGCGCAGGTGTTTTCTCTGGGCCAAGGCTCATTTAAAATGGACTGTAGCAAAGCGGAAAACTGTTCTGTGGTCAGATGAATCAAAATTTGAAGTTCTTTTTGGAAAACTGGGACGCTATGTCATCTGGACTAAAGAGGAAAAGGACAACCCAACAATAACAAGTTGTTATCGGCGCTCAGTTCAGAAGCCTGCATCTCTGATGGTATGGGGTTGCATGAGTGTGTGTGGCATGGGCAGCTTACACATCTGGAAAGGCACCATCAATGCTGAAAGGTATATCCAAGTTCTAGAACAACATATGCTCCCATCCATACGTCATCTCTTTCAGGGAAGACCTTGCATTTTCCAACATGACAATGCCAGACCACATACTGCATCAATTACAACATCATGGCTGCGTAGAAGAAGGATCCGGGTACTGAAATGGCCAGCCTGCAGTCCAGATCTCTCACCCATAGAAAACATTTGGCACATCATAAAGAGGAAGATGTGACAAAGAAGACCTAAGACAGTTGAGCAACTAGAAGCCTGTATTAGACAAGAATGGGACAACATTCCTAGTCCTAAAGTTGAGCAACTTGTCTCCTCAGTCCCAGTAGTTTGCAGACTGTTATAAAAAGAAGAGGGGATGCCACACAGTGGAAAACATGGCCTTGTCCCAACTTTTTTGAGATGTGTTGATGCCATGAAATTTAAAATCAACTTTTTTTCCCCTTAAAATGATACATTTGCTCAGTTTAAACATTTGATATGTCATCTATATTGTATTCTGAACAAAATATTGAAATTTGAAACTTCCACATCATTGCATTCTGTTTTTATTCACAATTTGTAGTGTCCCAACTTTTTTGGAATCGGGTTTGTACCAATATACCATTAATGTACCACTGTTGCAGAAAAATAAAAGCTTTCTTTCATTTTTAGAACAAGTTTTTTTTCTTCCCTGCAAAGTAAATGCATAATGTGTTAGTATACATTGCATACTAGCACATTATGTGACACTTACCTCCAAACCAAGCCCTCGTCGTCCCCGCTGGCGGCCGGATCCATCTTCTTCTGTCTTCCTTCTTGGTCTGTGGACTCCGGCTATGCTACTGGCCGGAAGCTGCGTGACGTCACTCCAGCGCATGTGCGTGGGAGCCGCAGGTCATGGTACAGGGCTCTGAAGAAACAGCAGGGGCGGCTGTTTCTTCAGAGCGCATGTGCCGATGATGTCATCGGCTGCATGAAATGTTAATATCTCCTAAATGGTGCAAGTTTAGGAGATATTTACAGTACCTATAGATAAGCCTTATTAAAGGCTTACCTATAGGTAAAAGATCTAAGAGTGGGTTTACAACCACTTTAAATTATATATCGCATTAGCCTATCCCAAACTATTTAACTCAAAAAATGTAAGAGCCATATCACACAAGGAAAAATATTTTTAAATCTTTTTTAATGAGCTTAAACACTCCTACAGGATCCCACTGATGGTAGCATCTCATGAAAATTGGATGTGTGCTATCTTTTAAAAAATAATGTGTCTTGCTGAGGCACCTTTCCTCTCCAATGTCCTAAGTTCACCTTTTTGTCCAGAATTTCACTTTTCATAGTGAATTGAATTTTTTTGTAATATCATTTCTGGCCCTGCCATTCCAATGCTCTTATCTCTCACTTACTTCATCCAAAAATGGTTTAAAATGTCATGTTTTTGTCTGAGTCTCAGAAAATTTCTGCTTGCATCAGTTCCCATCATTCTCTGTGTTATTGCATCACAAAAAAGGGTTTGATAGGGCGTGTATTACCAGTCTGAACCACAACTCCCCTCATTACTAGGGATGATCGAACGGTTCGGGTCGACCATCGGTTCGACCCGAACATTGGCTGTTCGAGGTTCAGCCGAATTCCGAACTTTTTGCTGAAAAAGTTCGGAATTCGGCAATCAGAACCGACCAAAATGCAATGGTACAGGAAATGGGCTTTAAAAACCCGTGATTGGACCAGAACCATCAGTAAACGCCAATTCAGGGGGCAGGAGAATGCTAGGAATGTGATTGGAGTGACTAGGGGGTCCATAGGCCAATCATTAGTGAATACACCCCCCAGTATATAAGATAGCCCCCGCCAAATTCCTAGCATTGTAATACAGGGACATGGAAGAGAGTGGAAGCAGTTCTGCTACAAAGTGTCATTTAGCAATTTTTTAGTGTGAGGAAAGGGATACCTAGTGTTGTTAGGGTGCTATAATCAATATAGAACAGGGATATGGCTCCGCTATTTTCACACCTTGCCAGTTTTGTAGCAAGCTTTTTTTTGGGCATTTTTTGGGGGACTTTGGAGGCAGGCAAAACATCTGAACTTCTGTGTAGGGGTATATATACATACACCCATGTATGTATATATGCACATACACATATATAGGTGTGAAAATAGCAATATGCTTGCGCTAATGAAATAATGAACACCAATATGTCTCCGCTCCTATCACACCTATATATGTGTATGTGTATAAATACATATAAGTGTGTGTGTATATATAACCCTATACAGAAGTTTAGATGTTTTGCCTGCCTCCAAAGACCCCATAAAAAATGCCCAAAAAAAACCCCAGCTACAAAAACACACCTGGGCGTTTTTGTAGCTGGCGTTTTTTTTGGGCATTTTTTTAGGGTCTTTGGGGGCAGGCAAAACATCTGAACTTCTGTATAGGGTTATATATACACACACACTTATATGTATTTATACACATACAGACATATAGGTGTGATAGGAGCGGAGACATATTGGTGTTCATTATTTCATTAGCGCAAGCATAGTGTTCTGCTACTTTCACACCTATATATGTGTATGTGTATATATACAGACATGGGTGTATGTATATATACCCCTACACAGAAGTTCAGATGTTTTGCCTGCCTCCAAAGACCCACAAAAAATGCCCAAAAAAAATGCCTGCAACAACACACCTGGGCGTTTTTTTTTTGGCGCAGGCGTTTTTTTGGGCATTTTTTTGGGGGTCTTTGGAGGCAGGCATGACATCTGAACTTCTGTATAGGGGTATATATACATACACACATGTATGTATATATACACCTACACACATATAGGTGTGAAAATAGCAGAACACTATGCTTGCGCTAATGAAATAATGAACACCAATATGTCTCCGCTCCTATCACACCTATATGTGTGTATGTGTATAAATACATATAAGTGTGTGTGTATATATAACCCTATACAGAAGTTCAGATGTTTTGCCTGCCTCCAAAGACCCCCAAAAAATGCCCAAAAAAACGCCAGCTAGAAAAACGCCCAGGTGTGAGTCATGCCTGACTCTAAACATGTCCTCAAAAAAACCCTATAAACGCCTGCAGCAAAAAGCTGGGAGACAGGCGAGAAGCCATATCACTGCTCTGTAAGTGACCTAAGAGAAACAATCTTTTCTCTATAGCGGTCACCCTGATATGGAAGGGTTTTGTCACCCTGCCATAGCAGTCAGAGTCAGTTAACCCTACACTACACTACGGTCCCTTTACACTTAAAACTTTCCCTACAGAAACTAGATTATTAAAACTAACTATAGTGGAAAATACACTAGATATCCCTTTCCTCACACTAAAAATTGCTAAATGACACTTTGTAGCAGAACTGCTTCCACTCTCTTCCACGTCCCTGTATTACAATGCTAGGAATTTGGCGGGGCTATCTTATATACTGGGGGGTGTATTCACTAATGATTGGCCTATGGACCCCCTAGTCACTCCAATCACATTCCTAGCATTCTCCTGCCCCCTCGATTGGCTTTTACTGATGGTTCTGGTCCAATCACGGGCTTTTAAAGCCCATTTCCTGTACCATTGCATTTTGGTCGGTTCTGGTTGCCGAATTCAGAACTTTTTCAGCAAAAAGTTCGGAATTCGGCTGAACCTCGAACAGCCAATGTTTGGGTCGAACCGATGGTCGTCCCGAACCGTTCGATCATCCCTAGTAATGAGGGGAGTTGTGGTGCAGACTGGTAATACACACCCTATCACACCCTTTTTTGTGACGCAATAACACAGAGAATGATGGGAACTGATGCAAGCAGAAAGAATTTTCTGAGACTCAGACAAAAACATAACATTTTAAACCATTTATGGATGAAGTAAGTGAGAGATAAGAGCATTGGAATGGCAGGGCCAGAAATGATATTACAAAAAAATTCAATTTATTATGAAAAGTGAAATTCTGCACAAAAAGGTGAACTTAGGACATTGGAGAGGAAAGGTGCCTCAGTAAGACACATTATTTTTTAAAAGATAGCACACATCCAATTTTCATTAAAAAAGATAGCACACATCCAATTTTCATTAAAAAAGATTTAAAAATATTTTTCCTTGTGTGATATGGCTCTTACATTTTTTGAGTTAAATAGTTTGGGATAGGCTAATGCGATATATAATTTAAAGTGGTTGTAAACCCACTCTTAGATCTTTTACCTATAGGTAAGCCTTTAATAAGGCTTATCTATAGGTACTGTAAATATCTCCTAAACTTGCACCATTTAGGAGATATTAACATTTCATGCAGCCGATGACATCATCGGCACATGCGCTCTGAAGAAACAGCCGCCCCTGCTGTTTCTTCAGAGCCCTGTACCATGACCTGCGGCTCCCACGCACATGCGCTGGAGTGACGTCACGCAGCTTCCGGCCAGTAGCATAGCCGGAGTCCACAGACCAAGATGGAAGACAGAAGAAGATGGATCCGGCCGCCAGCGGGGACGACGAGGGCTTGGTTTGGAGGTAAGTGTCACATAATGTGCTAGTATGCGATGCATACCAACACATTATGCATTTACTTTGCAGGGAAGAAAAAAACTTTAAAAAAAAGGAAGAGTTTACTTCCTCTTTAACCGCTTGCCGCCCGCCCGCCGTCATATGACGGCGGAGCGGAGCGACCATTATCCTGGGCCGCCGTCATATGACGGCGGCACTTTAAGCAGGGCAGGCGCGCGATCGCGTGCGCGCCGCCCTGCACTGCCGGTGTCGGGGTGTCCCCGGGACACCCCCCGTCACCGGCAGGGGGGAAACAGCCAATGGGCGTGGCTGTTTCCCACGTGATCGGCTGTGTTCCAATGACACAGCCGATCACAATGAAGGCGCCCACCAGATGACCGCGCATGCGCGATCGGGAGCGCGCAGCGCGGTCATGTCGGTGGCACTGTGTTCCGTAGGAACACAGCTGTCACCGGCGGTAGTAAACAGTCACTGACAGTGACTGTTTACTATGTGATCGGCTGTGAATCCATTCACAGCCGATCACAAAATGTAAACAAAGAGCAGTAACTCACTGTTACTAGCTCTTCTCCCCTCATACAGTTTCCAGTATGAGGGGAGAAGAGCTAGAAACAGTGAGTTACTGATCTGTACACATGTCAAAAGTAAAAATCACACTAATAAAGGTCCCCACACAGTCCTCAGCCCCCCCCCAATGTCACCTGTCACCCAACAGTCACCTCATCAGTGCCCAGAAATTGACACCCATAACGTTCACATGTGAGCGCAGCGATCGCAGGCAGAATCACTGCGATTCTGCCCGCGATCCGGAAATCATTGCAAATCGCGGGACGCCTGTGCGTTGCCCCTGATTTGCAATAGCACCCCAAACGCTGTGCGATGTTGCCGCCATTTCCGCCTGCCGAATCGCGGTAACATCGCGCAAACATCGCATGATGCCCAAAAAAGGTACAAGAGTTTCTTTGGAGCGTAATGCGTTGTTTGCGCGATGTTACTGCGATTCGGCAGGCAGAAATCGCAGCAACATCGCACAGCATTTGGGGTGCTATTGCAAATCACGGGCAACGCACAGGCGCCCCGCAATTTGCAATGATTTCTGGATCACGGGCAGAATCGCAGTGATTCCGCCCATGATCGCTACGCTCACATGTGAACGTAGCCCGAAAGTTCACCGGTCACCAGAGACTGCCATCAGTACCGCCGTGCACCATCGCCCGTCACCTGTCACCCATCAGTGACCATCGCCTGTCACCTGTCACCCATCAGTGACCATCGCCCGTCACCTGTCACCCCATCAATCACCGTCACCTGTCACCCCATCAGTCATCGTCACTTGACACCCCATCAGTGATCGTCACTTGTCACCCCATCAATCATCGTCATATGTCACCCCATCAGTGACTGTCACCTGTCACCCCATCAATCATCGTCACCTGTCACCCCATCAATCATCGTTACCTGTCACCTCATCAATCATCATCACCTGTCACCTCATCAATCATCGTCACCTGTCACCCCATCAGTCATCGTCACCTGTCACCCCATCAGTCATCGTCACCTGTCACCCCATAAGTCATCGTCACCTGTCACCCCATCAGTCATCGTCACCTGTCACCCCGTCAGTCATCGTCACCTGTTTGCCATATACATGCAATCACTTACTGACCGCCTAACGACTATATGCGTCGGCCATTAAAAGCTAAATACTGGGGTTATGGCAGCAGATAGCCCCCATAACCCCGGTATTTTTTGAAACGGCGGGCGGTCGGCTTTCAGATAAGGGTGGTCCCAGTGGCAGATTCGCCGCGGAATTACCCTTACGGTGCAGGGGAAGAGGTGCCCCCCCCCTCCTGCCGCGTCCCAGACGTTTTCCCAGCTTACCGGACCCGCCGGCAGCGGGGAAAACTATCCGGTCCCGGATCTTTAGAGACAGGAAGTCGAGTGAGGGCAAGATGGCCCTCACTCAACTCTATGGTCTTGGAGGACCGGAGCTACGTCAAAAGACGTTGCCTAGCAACAGGTTTAAAGGGCCGCTTTTTTTTTTTGCTTTTTTTTTTTTCCTCTTTCAACAATTTTTTTTTTTTTTTTCTTTTTTAGTGTAGTTGTGAGGTGTGAGGTCTTTTTGACCCCAGATCTCACAAGAAAGAGGACCTGTCATGCCTATTTCTATTACAAGGGATGTTTACATTCCTTGTAATAGGAATAAAAATGATCAAAACATTTTTTTTTTTTAAACTGTGTAAAAATAAAAAAATAATAAATAAAATAAATAGGAAAAAAAAAAAAAAAAAAAAATTAAAGCGCCATGTCCCCGTTAGCTCGCGCGCAGAAGCAAACGCATACGCAAGTCCCGCCCACATATGTAAACGGTGTTCAAACCATACATGTGAGGTATCGCCGCGATCGTTAGAGCGAGTGCAATAATTTGAGCCCTAGACCTCCTCTGTAACTCTAAGCTAGTAACCTGCAGAAATGTTTAAAATGTTGCCTATGGGGATTTTTAAGTACCAATGTTTGGCGCCATTCTGTGAGCATGCGCAATTTTGAAGCATGACATGTTGGGTATCTAATTACTCAGCGTAACATTATCTTTCACATTATGGAAAAAAATTGGGCTAAATTTACTGTTTTCTTATTTTTTAGTTCAAAAAAGTGAATTTTTTTCAAAAAAATCGCATTTGGAAGACTGCTGCGCAAATATGGTGTGATAAAAAATATTGCAACGATCTCCATTTTATTCTCTAGGGTCTCTGCTAAAAAAAAATATATAATGTTTGGGGGTTCCAAATAGTTTTCTAGCAAAAAAAATGATTTTAGCTTGTAAACACCAAGTGTCAAAAATAGGCCCAGTCTTAAAGTGGATAAATGGACAACTTTGTGTAAAGCGCTACTTGGATGTGAGGCCTATGTATGTGGCCAGGCTGTGAAAAAGTGTTACACATGTGGTATCGCCATACTCAGGAGGAATAGCAGAATGTATTTTGGGGTGCAAGTTTTGCTATGTACATGCGATGTGTTAGAAATATTGCATAAATGGACAGCTTTGGGTAAAAAAAAATGTGTTTTCATTTTCTTTCCACATTTTCCAAAAACTTGTGGAAAAAAATGACATATTCAAAAGACTCATTATGCCTCAAAAATTATACGTTGGGCTGTTTGCTTTCCAAAATGGGGTCATTTTATGGGGGTTTCCATTGTCCTGGTGCTCCAGGGCCTTCAAAAGTGCGATAGGTTGTCAGGAAATGATATGTGTAATTTGTGCTCCTAGAATGCCGGACGCTGCTACTCGGATGTTAGGCCTCTGTATGTGGCCAGGCTGTGAAAAAGTCTCACACATGTGGTATCGCCATACTCAGGAGGAGTAGTAGATTGTGTTTTGGGGTGTAGTTGCAAGTATACATGTGCTGTGTGAGAGAAATAACCTGTTAATACGGCAATTTGTAAAAAAATAAAAAATAAAAAAAAAAAATCTTCATTTTGCAAAGCATTGTGGGAAAAAATTACAACTTCAAAAAACTCACCATGCCCCTTATTAAATACCTTGGAATGTCTACTTTCCAAAAAGGGGTCATTTGGGGGGTATTTGTACTTTCCTGACCTTTTAGTGTCTCAAGAAATGAGATAGGCCTTCAGTACATCAGGTGTGATCAAGTGTGATCAATTTTCAATGAATAGCACCATAACTTGTGGACTCTATAACTTTCACAAAGACCAAATAATATACACTTATTTGGTTTTTTTTTACCAAAGATAAGTAGCAGTATAAATTTTGGCCAAAATTTGTGAAGAAAAATGACTAATTTGCAAAATTTTATGACAGAAACAAAGAAAAATGCGTTTTTTCACGATATTTTCAGTCTTTTTTTATTTATAGCACAAAAAATAAAAAACCCAGTATTGATCAAATACCATCAAAAGAAAGCTCTATTTGTGTGAAAAAAAGGACACAATTTTTGTATGGGTAAAGTGTTGCATGACTGAGTAATTCTCAGTCAAAGTGTGAGAGCGCTGAAAGCTGAAAATCGGTCTGGGCAGGAAGGGGGTGAAAGTGCACTGTAGGCAAGTGGTTAAAGTCATTGTAAAGGCTAAAGAGCTTGAAAATAAATCTGTCATAAAAGAAACATGGAGACAGCTCTCCTTTTCCTTTGGGCCACATATATGCGTATCTCTCTTTGTGCTGGGAGCGCGCAGCACAGCACGCTCCTAGCACGGAGACTGGGGTCTCGTACTAATGACCGGGACCCGAATTTCCCAATTATAGGTCACCTGATCGCTGTGGTAGCCTCTGCTTGGCTACCACAGTGATCAGTCACTGTGAAGCTCGCCCCTGTTTTTTTCTCTTTCTGTGAATGGAGAGGAAAGATACAATGTATCTTTCTCTTTCTTTGCAGAGAGGAAAAAATGTGTTTGTATAAAAATAACAATAATAATAATAATGAAAAAAAAGAAGAAGAAAACATACCTACATCAAGGTTTACTCTGGGTTAGTGCCAGAGTTAGTATTTAGGTCAAGTAAGGGTCAAAGGTCAGGGCCAGTATTTATATTTTTTTAAATTAGAGTCAGTGTCAGTTAGTGTCAGTGTGTTTTAGGAAGAACTAAATATGGGCTCAGGCTTGTTTGGGATCCTAGTCTCAACTCACCTGCCCGATCCCGCCAGGAAGCCAACAGTGCATACCGCTAATCACAGGCCGTGAGACATTTCCCGGTCTGCAGCTTCACACACACACACTGGGAAATGTCTCACTGCCTGTGATTAGCGGTGTGCATTGTCAGCTTTCAGACAGCTGGGTTAGGACTAGATTCTCGAACAGACATTAGCCCATCTCTAGGTAGAACAAAAAAAAAAAAGAAGCAAAATGTTCGCTATTGCTTCTGGGCTGTACTACGGGTACAAACAACTGACATACACATATGTGGTATAGTTGCGATTATCAGAAGCAGGAGAATTTATTTTGGGTTGCTCTTTGGTGGTAGGTTATGGTAGTAACAATGTAGAAAGAGGGTAATAACCGCGCTAAAGGTGAAAAAATAAATAAATATAAAGCAGCGACTTCAAGTGTGACCACACCCTTAAACAATAATAATACAATAAGTCGCGCTGCGTGATAAGGAACAAATAAATGTTCAACAAACGTAAATGTCCCAATAGTGAACGTGAATAGAAAAAATACGTTGAAAATCTTGAACAGTCTCCAAGGTCCCTTAGGAAATGTGCTTACCAGAAAGACAATTTAAATCTGCGAGATTCATATGCTGAGGTAGGATTCACAAGCCAAGGAGATTGCGTGAAGTTCATGCGTTGGATACTCGATGTATAGTGTAATAAACCATATAAAAAAGAAAACATTCCATAGCGTGATACCGCACAGGAAAAAAAATTATATTCAAATCTTATTCCACCACATAGTGTGTGAGTATCCTTCACCGATTGTGAGGCAGCTTACCAAAAATTTAAACACAACGTGAATAACTGTCCCAGTGATAGAAAAAAAAGGGAAACCACCACCAACGTATAGCCTCTTACCAGATTGAGATAGAAATCAGCAGAGTTCAGGTATTCAAATCACCTATTGCCAGCGAGACACCCAAAGACACTTAAGCCTCTTACCAGACCACAGATGATTTATACAGTGTAGTCACTTGATGCACTCCCCCAGCATGTAGGCAGATAGCCTCAGGGACCCGATGACACCAATAGATAAGCCACAATGGGTACTCAGTGACCAGGATGTACCAGCAGACCAGCCCATAAAAACAGAAAGCCGCCAATAGTGTAAAATCTTTGACACACTTTATTAGTAAAAGAAATGCACTTACAGGCAAATAGTAGATATATCACGAAAGGGATGTGAAGCCGCCGGCCGGACGGCAAAGCGCATCCGCTCCCTCGATAAGCTTCCGGGTGATGACGTCAGCACGCCGTGACCTATAGGTCACGGCGTGCTGACTGAATCTACTATTTGCCTGTAAGTGACACACTAATAAAGTGTGTCAAAATCTTTGACACACTTTATTAGTAAAAGAAATGCACTTACAGGCAAATAGTAGATATATCACGAAAGGGATGTGAAGCCGCCGGACGGCAAAGCGCATCCGCTCCCTCGATAAGCTTCCGGGTGATGACGTCAGCTCCTTGGCTTGTGAATCCTACCTCAGCATATGAATCTCGCAGATTTAAATTGTCTTTCTGGTAAGCACATTTCCTAAGGGACCTTGGAGAGTGTTCAAGATTTTCAACTTATTTTTTCTATTCACGTTCACTATTGGGACATTTACGTTTGTTGGACATTTATTTGTTCCTTATCACGCAGCGCGACTTATTGTATTATTATGGTAGTAACAAGAAATATACAGCTAAATTTTACTATTTTGGGCCACTTTTCCTTTGATAATAAAAAAGAAAATCCATAACCATTTACTACACAATCAAAGCCCAATTTGTCCTGAGTAGTTGCGATGATATGTGATTTTACTAACACATGTCACAAATTGCAAAATTGTGCTTAGGCATTTAGATTTGTTTTATCGTTAGGCGAGAAAGAGTTAAGACAAGAACAGGTCAAGGACCTCTGACTTTCCTTACTTGCATACTTGCTTCAAGTCAGAATGTATTGAAGACATACTGTAGGTTCAAGCAATTCAATTTTAAGAAGGCTATCATTAGCAGTCCCCATTTTTCTCACATGATATATTTAGATATAGAAAAGGCTTAATTAATAATTGCTCTGTAACTGAACCTTTAATGCAAGCATTTGTAGAAATCATTTGTTTGTGATCTTCACTTCAATAATTTGTTTTTCTTTCAAAAGTGTATATATATATATTTTTTTTTTTTTTTTTAGTGCAACCCTGTTACAAACCTAGGCAACTCAACTGAGCATATCAAGAAAAAATACATATTCAGAGGTTACCTCGAGAGAAAACCACAATAGATCCAGTGACATAGCTACAGCTCTACCCCTTTTTAAATCTTCAAGCCTCCCTGATGATCATTAAGAGATCTGCAGAGGCAGTATAGTTGTCTGAAGCTTGCCTTTTGCAGTTAACAGTTAACATTTGTACAATATTTAGCTGCTGTGATATTCTGGGGTGCGGTTCACCAACCAGCTGTGTTTTTGTAAAACAAACAGTTTTTATTTCTTCAAAAAGGCAAACAAACAAAGGCAAATAAATCAGGTCATCCTTGGATTTAATCAAACAAAACAGTCCATAAACTCTGGTATAAAAACAAAGTTTTGGCTCACCACCAGCATGAACTTGTCCCACTAAAAGGTTTAAAGTCCTTGCCTGCTTCATGGGTCCAGAAAAGCATCTTCTCCACAGCCATACAGCCCACAGCTCTTTGGCAACTGTATTTTGTTCCACACAACACCTCATCAACACCTGCTGCCTGCTATTACTTCCTTTTGTTCCAGACCCTCTCCCTGGGGTTAACTCATCAGGTCCAAGGTACTCGTAGTCATCCAAGATCTCTCCAAGCCCCCTATCAGGTCCTAATAATCCTGGAAAAATTGCAAATCAGTTTTCCCTTTTTAAATTACCCTAGAACCCCTCACCCTTCAAGGGTAAGAATGCCTGAGTACTCAACTGCTTCTTTGGAAGCCCCCCGTAAAGTGACCACAACCTCAACAATACTTAAACATATCTATTGCCCAGAACCTCTCTTTGTCTCGTATACAGCCTATATCTCTAGTTCTACTGATAAGTTTCAAATGCAGTTCCCTCTCTACATTATGCATTTTTGTATTGAATACATAGTTTAAATTGCCCATTTTGTGATTTACTTCTAGTACACTGCTGCAGCTTCATGTAATCATGAAAATGATTGTAAAATGTTGGTAACCTTGCCCTCAATTTTTCTCATTATGTTTTTATTTTCTCTATAGGGCTAAGCCCATTTCATATCGCAGAAAGCCACTTTGGGTGCTGCCATTCTGTACTTGCTTGTATATTTGGCAAACCATTCCATTTTCATCTAGTTTCAGACAATGACCGGCAGCTTCATATCCCGCATTGATTTTTCTGCTCTTCAGGATCTTCTCCTTTACAGACAGGAACAAGCTCAGTGAAGGATTTCCTCCATTAGAACAAATTATGGTCTAATTGCAATAATAGTTATCATGCTGTTTATCTTCTCTTGGGATATCTGTGTTCTAGCCCTTATGCTTGCTTCAGGCAAGATTCTTCTGGTGGAGTATAGCAAAATAAATTGCATTTAGACCTTTTATTGTTTACCGAGCCTTTGTGTAAGCACATTGTTTTTAACAATAAAAAATAATGATAGCAGAGGTTGTGTATGAAATAACACGGAAAACTGAATATCAGTTTGAGTATTCAAAAAAAAATTGCACATGCGAAATTTCAATTGTATTAAAAAAATTAACATATCAAAGTGCTTTTAAATTATTGACACTGGGGCAGCATGCTACTAAGAGTAAACAGGATAACTAAAGTCTTATTGAGCATGAGAGAAAGAACAAGAGAGATACAAAGAGATAGATAGAGAGAGAAAGAGAGAGAGAGAGAAAACTAGGGCATATTGACATATTTTGCATTGCTCTGCCTGTTTACATGATTTCTGTTAAAGAGAAGGATCAGAGGTCAAAATGGCTGATCCCCCCTTCAACAGAGATTTTAGAGGTCATGCGACCAAATGCCTTGGATTTGTTTATTTGTGAAATATCGGTTGGAACTCACAGCAGCAAATTCTTTCACAAAGAGTTTTTTATACATTTTCCTTTTAAAGAGCAGTTGTAAAAGTCACAATTAAAGAGAAACCAGTAAATTGGCATAGTAATATGTGGATGAAATCTGGAGCAGCATTCTTGCCAGGAACTGTAAAGCCAAGACATCTTACTTCATTTTGGATAGAGTAGGGACATGTTAGGTTGTTACATGATAAGTCTTAAGCACACCAGGTTGCTCATCGAAAATAACTTTAAAGTGATTGTAAACAATCACCTTGTAAACAACCCATTCAGTTTAAAATAGAAATGAAATGCCAAACATTTTTGTAAAGATATAAAAAAAAATTATATACAGTATACAGTACCTGTTGTCCCTTTTTTTATAAGTGATCCCATTACATCTATTCTCAGCTGCATAAGAGCTGGGGGGAGGAAAAACAGCAGCACACTGAGCTTCCCCATCAATGGCTGTGCAGCGGGGCTTGTCAGGATAAAGAAGTATGTTAATCCCGCGCAGATATGGGAAACTATCTCAAAAAATTCCTTGAATGAAACCTGAAGTTTGCAGCCTCCCTAAAATACTTCACATCAGAGTGAGAAGTAAGGTATGAGATATGGGTGTTATAGGGTATGGGCGCTACTTCTGTTGTCTATTGTATTGTTCTAAACCACTGGAAATGTGTCTACAGTGGTGTTATGCATATAATACCAAAAGCCAGAGGCGTAACTAGAACCTTCAGGGCCCTGATGCAAGAAATCATGAAGGGCCCCCCAGACCCCTGGCCGGGGCCCTTACCTTCAAGCCCAGGGCTCTTCCCACTAATCCTGGGGCTCTTTACACTTGTTGCATGGCCTTTTATTACGGTCCCGCAGCAGGATTCTTTCACAAGTTCTGCAGTGGGCCCCCTTCCTGCAATCTTGGGGCCTCCCCACAGTGGTGCAATGCCAGGGTCCGGTTGCAAGTGTGACCTTTGCGATCCTGGAAGTTCACCCACTGGTTTGCTACCGGGCCCCCTGGAGCATGGGGCCCGGTAGCGATTGCAACCCCTGCAACCCCTGTAGTTACGCCCCTGCCAAAAGCGACATACTTATATATATATATATATGTATATACACACGGCTAGCTAAAATATACAAAAAATTAAATATAAAGTGCTTTGGTGCTCAGTGCCAAAATTGAATATATACTGAGTGATATATTGAAATTATGCTCAGCTTAATAATTAAAGTGCTATAGTGCTCAATGTGCCAAATGTGTGAAATACAGATGTATAATAAAATATATTAAAAGCAAGAAATCATATGAATGCTGAGCGTGGTATATAAAAGTGCGTAGATAAATGTAAAATGCTGTAGTGTCAAACTGGAGAACAAATAAATATCCCAAAAAATGCCAAGTATAATGGATAAGTGAATAAATAAATATTGCAAAAATCAGACAAAAATATATTGCAAAGTCCCAATATCCACTAGCAGCCGCTAAAGTTCAATAAGAAGTTCAAGTAGAAGCCTAAGGTAGTGCTAGCGTCCCAAGTGTATAAGAAGCCAAAAGGGAAAGTGATGCAATATTCCTGTGCTTTTAATCCTTACTCAGCTGTGCACAGTGCGGTGATCCAGTGCCCCTATAAGAAATGCACTCACCACAATGCTTTCCCCTGAAAAGGGGTAGCGAGCTCTGCATAGCAATATAGATGTTTTTTTGGAGATCCTACGATATCCCTCTGTGAGTCTTTCCTTGCCTATGGATCTAGGTCAGGTCCAGGTTGTATGGATGCCTCCACGCTAACCCCTCGGTCCCTTCCTGGTGTAACTGGGTTTCTCTCAAATGGTGCCCCACAAGAAGGAAAATAGACCGACCATAGTGTAGTAGTTCAAAGGTAATATTTAATAAATAAAATATCCACTTACAGTGAAGATTGTGACAAACCGCGATCCCGCTCGGTAAGCGTGCAGGCCGGATGTCCGGGTTACTATGCGTTCCAGTCCTCGGAACCACACTAGCAGAAGTGACGGAGTGACACACGATCCAGCCCAACCTGGTGACGTCAATGCTGACGAAACACGTTGGGCTGGACCGCGCGTCACACTTCCGCTAGTGTGGTTCCAAGGACTGGAACGCATAGTAACCCCGGCATCCGGCCTGCACGCTTACCGAGCGGCATTGCGGTTTGTCACAATCTTCACTGTAAGTGGATATTTTATTTATTAAATATTACCTTTGGACTACTACACTATGGTCGGTCTATTTTCCTTCTTGTGGGGCACCATTTGAGAGAAACCCGGTTACACCAGGAAGGGACCGAGGGGTTAGCGTGGAGGCATCCATACAACCTGGACCTGACCTAGATCCATAGGCAAGGAAAGACTCACAGAGGGATATCGTAGGATCTCCAAAAAACCATCTATATTGCTGTGCAGAGCTCGCTACCCCTTTTCAGGGGAAAGCATTGTGGTGAGTGCATTTCTTATAGGGGCACTGGATCACCGCACCGTGCACAGCTGAGTAAGGATTAAAAGCACAGGAATATTCCATCACTTTCCCTTTTGGCTTCTTATACACTTGGGACACTAGCACTACCTTAGGCTTCTACTTGAACTTCTTATTGAACTTTAGCGGCTGCTAGTGGATATTGGGACTTTGCGATATATTTTTGTCTGATTTGTGCAATATTTATTTATTTAAGCCGCTGCATAATTTAAGCCGTGTGTATATACATATATATAAGTATGTCGCTTTTGGTATTATATGCATAACACCACTGTAGACACATTTCCAGTGGTTTAGAACAATACAATAGACATCAGAAGTAGCGCCCACCCCATAACACCCGTGTCAGGATAAGTCTGATAATTGGAGGAGAGCAAACTGAGTTCCCAGCATAGCTAGAGAACTGACCACGGTGTGCGGTCAGTTTTTAATAGGAAAGCACAAGGACTAGCAGGAACACCGGGGATTTCACTTAAAGGAAGCAATACAAAGAGAATGGGATACTTTCTCATTCAAGTACATGGCACAGCAGACACATATCAGGAATATGAAGAGTTGGGGTAACAAACGCTTTAGTGATCACACTCACATATAGACAAAAGAAACACTTTTGCCTGATGAAGACATTACTCTTGTAGCTGTGAAATATCACTTACACATGAACATTAGATTGCTTTGGACAAGCAACCTGGTGTAATGATGGACCATATACTCTAGATTTATATTAGCAACATCACCTGTCATAGTCATTTAAAAATGCCTTCATTTAAGAATTTTATTGCTGTCAGGAAAGGAAATAATAGTTAATGTTTTCAATGGGGATACAAATAAAATCCCATTTTTAGTAGAACAAAGAAGGGACAGACAATGAAGAAGGGTTCTGAAAATGTTTGTATTGCTGTTTATGCTTTTCTGTCTCAATGACAACTGCCTCCCATTTAAATGTAGATATTACAGCTGATGAGCAATCTTCCTGCGGGGTCACATAAAGGAATACAAACTTAAGAGAACATTCAACTCCTCCCAACATTGTCCAAAACAAACAAAAAAAAATGTCCAGTGCTTAAGTGTAGCACTACCACCGTAGAAGCAGCTGGTATGTTAGCCCAGGTCTTCCCCTTTTTTCCCTGCAGCCAGGCAAAATGTAGATGCACACAGCCAGGTGCACACACACTTTCGCTCATTGTCTTCAATGACCAGTCTAGGAGTTTTGTTTTTTTATTTTTGGGGAATTTGGATAGGGAAGGGGGATTTAGTGGAATACTCCAAGAAAGACAACTTTTCACAATTGAATACATCCAACTGATGTCTCGGTTAAAGTTATTGTAAAGTCTATTTTTTTTTTAAATAACAAACAAATTAAACATACCTGCTCTGTGCAGCTGGTTTTGCACAGAGTGACCCAGATCCTCCTCTTCTCAGGTCCCTCTTTTGTGCTCCTGGCCCCTCCCTCCTGTTGAGTGCCACTACAGCAAGCAGCTTGCTATGCGGGCACCCGAGGCGAGTCACAGTTCTCTGTGTCCATTCAGATATGGAGAAACGACCCGGCCCTGCCCCCTCTCTCTCCTGATTGGCTGACTGACTTTGATTGACAGCAGCTGGAGCCAATTGCGCCGCTCTGTTGTCTCAGCCCATGAGGAGGGGAGCCTGGGGAAACTCCTGTAACATCGCTTGATAAAGACGGGCTTAGGTAAGTATTAGGGGGGCTAAAGGTAGCTGCTACACACAGAAGGTTTTTTTTTTTATCTTAATGCATAGGATGTGTTAAAAAATGAAACATTCTGCCTTTACAATCCCTTTAAGGTCTGATGAAGTCCTTGCATGTAGCAGATAGTAGCAGTGTAACTTGCAAGTAGCACAAAGTAGATTCAGTAGTGAGCAAAGTCCCTCCGTAGTTTTAGTAGCAGGGCAAAGCTCCTCAGGTACGAGCCATTTATTACAGACTGCTTGGCAATCCAAAAGTAGTAGAACTGAGCAAAGTCCTATGAAGTAGCAAACATTCGGACAAGCTCTTCAGAACACTAGCCAGTGTTCCCTTGTTCAGACTCTCAGCTGACTATATAGCACGACAGAAGGGGTTAAAGCACAAGTCTATAGTTCCTTTAGGATGTCTGTACTCACAAAATGTCCAGAGACAGCTGGTAGCCTCCTTCCAATTTCCAATCGACACTCTATACCAGTGATACAATAGTCAGCCCCCTCTGCCAGCTCTTTGCAGAACCAGGGTCACTCTCACTAACTCCCACCTGAGGCCACATGGCAGCACACTCTCTCTCAATTCAGGCTCTCAGGTCGCCTACCTGGGGACACATGGCGGCAGGTGCCAAAGGAGGCAGCAGCCTCTTCCCTAGCTGGTACAACCCACTCCTGGGAAATACCTAGAACTCAGCATGTTCTGTAAATACATAGCATCTCCCAGCATCCTTCAGGCCTGACCCACCCGGGACTGCCTAGAGAGGCATTAATATGCCTGCTGCGTTCTGCACAATGTCCACCTATACATCCAGAACCTTCCTAGGTTGCTTAGATACAGGGGAGCTTGTTTTATTTAGAAGGCTACCACAGCTACCACTCTCTTTGTGGAAACAGCAATCTATCCAACACATCCCTTGCTGAGTCAGAACTCTCCAATCAGCCGGAAGTATGAATGTTTCTGATTGCAAAGCTATCAGTATGACTCAGAAGGTGGCGTGTGGACCATTGCAATGAGATTTTTACTTCCTTACAAAGAGAAGGTCCAACTCTACAGTTGATACTGGAGGGTACTGGGGGTACAGAATTTTCTACTCTGTGTCTGTGGCTGCTGCTTTAGAAACAAAACAAACCGTAAGACATTGAACAACTTATGTTTTTAGCTGAAATGTATTTAGCTGATTTTAACTGAAGATTAATTTGGGCTTTAGGTTTAGGCTCCGTTCACATCTAGGTATCCCGCATCGTGGGTGGAATCACCCCTCGCAGGAGGCCTGTTGCTGAAAAGAAGTTCACTTCTCTTAAGCGCCAGGCGTACCGCAATTCTGTTTGCATTATTTTACCACAATTAGTCGGACGACAATCGGGCCGAAATCACGCCGCAATCGGGGTGCCCTTGGAAGTAATGGGGATCACAACCGCGTCCCGCAATTTGCGGCAATTACACCCCCCTAGATGTGAATTGAGCCTAAAGGGAATCTGTGCTAAGAGAAGTATATGGGCCTCTTGAAAATGCTAGTCATCTGGTTGTTTCATTCATTTCTGAGACTCTGACTTAAAGTCACAGGTTTAGTATGACCATCAGGCAACTTACAATTTCAGCAGAAAGCTTTAGCAATAGCAGCCTACATTTCTCATGTGATAGGCTTCCATTAACATCTGAGTACAAGTAGATTTCCCTTTTTGCATTTGCCATGCCAATCTTTTCGAAGCTGCCATCTCACAGATGGAACTTAAAAAGGTCTTAAAGTGTGAGTTCGTGTCAGGTCAAGTGATATCATAAGCTTGACTCATACTGCTCCCTTTATTCTAGCTGTGGAGCTATTAAATCCTGTGATACAATTGTTGATACAAAAAAGAGTCATGTAGAGAGTAAAAAGCTGTTCTGTCTATGTCTGTTATACAAAGTAAAAAAAAAATCTAAATTATAGATGTATTTGTGAAATTACTAAATTCTCTTTTTTTCCTATTTTTTTAAAAGCCATGCTAAGAGCTCATCTGGTTTATATTAAAAGAAATTGAGAAGCCATTATAAAACAAGTGCTTACTTAAAATAGTGTTTTACAAAACAAATTGCAAAGATTTTTTTCTAAAAGTAAAGCTATAGAATAACTATTTGTCTATATATGAATGCAGCACAGAAATATCCATACTATACAGCAAGGCATTAGATACAAGTGTACAGCCATCCCTCTGGCTTTTTAATCAAATGGATACCTAAAAAATATTTTTACGTTATGTCTTATACTCAACAAGCGAACTATAGACTGTACCCTAGTGCTCTTATAGTGAAGTGTAGCCAAAATCTTATTTTCATTTAAAGGCTAAGTTTATCATTTTAATACATTTTATAAATACACTAATGGTATGGAAAAAAAAAGAAATTATTAAAATGTAACCATTTCAGCCTGGAAAGCATCGCAATTGTGGTTAGCGCACCACAGGTGCAATGCTGAGTGTTCTGCAGACTCTACTTCTAAGATGAGGTCCGTACCTGTAGCACGGACTTTCAGTTAGAAGAGGTCAGGAAGGTTGGCTGGACTGCAAATGATGTGACGTCACCACGGTACTGTGCCCAGCCATCCTTCTTCAACCTGACGCTCATGGATGAAAATGTTCCAGAACTCGAGAGCAAGCGAGCACGTGCAGAGTCTGTGATCATGCCCAAAAAGGAAGAGGGAATATGCGCGTGCTCTGTAACACTCGTCTGCCGAACTGGCAGACAGGAAGTGTAGTTTTTGCATGGGACATAGGGACACATGGTCGTGATCATTTTAAAAAGAAACAGATATGAGACAGAAGGTACACCCTAGGAATCTGGTAAAAGTGCAAATGTAAGTTGATTTCTGGGGACATGTATGCTCCCATACTGCATGTTACACCCTAAACATGGGTGTAACATGTGACATAGGGAGAAAGGTGAACTTATTCTTTAAAGTTTTGGATAGTATAGAGCAGTGATGGCGATTCTTGGCACCCCAGATGTTTTAGATCTACATTTCCCATGCACTCTGCAGTGTAGTTGAGCATCATGAGAAATGTAGTTTGAAAACATCTGGGGTGCCAAGGTTCACCATCACTGGTATAGAGAATGGTTCATTCCTGACTATTTCTTCGATGCCTGTATTCTATTGGGAAAATTTTTTATATTTTCCTTTACTTCCTGTTCCTGGTACTGAACAGCAAGTCACGAGAAATTTCTGCAAAGTAAGTTAAATGCTCTCTTAGACGGTTTTCACTAGGACAAATGTCCCACTTCTAAGATTTTCCCTGTATTCCAGTGACAACTCCTGACCAACACCACAAATAGAGACACTCTCCCCCTAGTAGGGACACTGAAAGCAATAAAGACTGGACAGAAGTGACAACCCTTCCCTATTCTATCCAAAAGAAAAAAGTTTGAGGCTCTGTTCACATTTAGCCATTTTTGGGTGATTTTCTGCTTAAGCCTTGGCTCTAAAAATGCCCAACAAGACAAATTCCATGAATTTAATTGGCCCCTGTTCACATTTGAGCATTCTGTTGCCTTAAGAAAAATGCCCATCGCTCAAAAAAGTACATGAGCTTCTTTTTTTGCAGATTAAAGTCGTCTTTATTTTTTTTCATAGGTCACTTGTCAACCTAAAAATGCCTGCACAAAAACACTGCAAAAATACTGCAAAAACGCCTGTAAAAGCCTGTAAAAATAGCAATGCCTACATGTGAACAGAGCATGAGCAATGAAATATGCAGGGGTACCTGAGCATTGGTAGCTTAGGTCACATGTAATATTGTCAGATAGTATGCCAGATTTCAAAATGTTGTTGTTGATAATGGAGATGAACAATTTTAAAAATAATTCTTAGCCTTCAATTTTCTCAATTTTACTTTACAGTCAATTTCATGCACACATTTTTAACTGTTCCACTGTGGAATGTTCTGGATATTAAAAGTTTTTTTGTCTAGGAAAGAAGGAAGAATGCTCCTTATTGAGCTTTCACATATTTTCTGAAATTTTCAGTTGGAAGGCTCTCTTAAAGAATCAAAAATTATATCTATTCCAATCCTCCTAAAAAAAAAAAAAAAAAAGCTAAAACTGCTATTTGCTGGTGAAGCAATAACAGCACATAAAAAACAAAACAAAAATGACTAGCACGGTTAAAACTCACTCATCCCTTTCTCCCAGCGCCTGTGGGATTGCAATGACTAATCATGTGATACACATATATAAATCAAATCACGAATGAATATAACATTAAAAAGTATAAAAAGTTTTTGGCACTAGAGGCAGCCGCTATAATATACAACAATGATATCCTATTACGCCTACACTTTTCATAAGGGTGTCAGTGATGATTAAACATTTCAAAAGCAGGAGTGAAGTCCAAATGAAATGCACCGGAGAGGTCACCACACCTTGTGAGACCTCTCCCTTAGGGAGTCAACACTTACTAGGCCTAGAAGTGAAAACTTCACTGTCTGTAGTGCTAAGAAGAGAAAAACAGCTAATGAGAACGGAGGAGTGACCAACATCTGTCACCTCAAGAAAAGATTTAGGTGCATACTACTGCATATGCCATATGGGGTTTTAAAGAGACTGTCAACACCTTAAAAAAAAATTGCTGGTAAAGCACAAGGAAGGCTTTTACAGTAATGGCGGCAATTAGTGATTTCTAGCAGGCCTGCCGGAGCCAATATCAGAAGAATATGAGAAGAGATCTTAAGCAGAGAGGAGGCTTCTTGATCCGTCTGTACAATAGTTAAAGGTTTTGTTATATCAGTGCTCTGGTGAGTGTTGACTGCCTAAGTGTGAGGTTTCACGAGGTGTGGTGACGTGTCCGGTGCATTTCGTTTGGACTTCACTCCTGCTTTTTAAATGTTTAACCACTTACCGACCGCCTGCCGTTGATTTACGTCTGTACTTTGTCACTAAATACCGGGTATTGGCAGCAGACAGCTGCCATAACCCCGGTATTTTTCAAAACGGAGGGTGGTTCTCTTTCAGATAAGGGTGGTCCCAGCAGCTGATTCACCGTGGGATCTCCCTCACGGTGTGGCGGAAGAGGTGACCCCTCCTCCCGCCGCGTCCCGGTTATTTTCCCCACTTACCGGACCCGTCGGCAGTGGGGAAAATGATCTGGTCCTCTCTTCTCACAGGCCGGAAGTCGAGTGATGGCAAGATGGCCCCCACTCAACTTTATGGTCTCGGAGGACTGGAGCGACATCAAACGTCGTCTCCTAGCAACCGGTTTAAAGGGCAAATTTTTTTTCAGCAATTTTTCTTTCTTTTTTAGTGTCTTTTTGACCCCAGATCTCACAATTAGGAGGTCCTGTCATGCTTTTTTCTATTACAAGGGATGTTTACATTCCTTGTAATAGCAATTAAACATTATCAATTTTTTTTTTTAAAACTGTGTAAAAATAAAAAATAATAAAAAAAATAAATAGGAAAAAAATTAAAGCGCCCTATCCCCATTAGCTCGCGCGTAGAAACGAAAGCATACGCAAGTCCCACCCACATATGTAAACGGTGTTAAAACCACACATGTGAGGTATCGCTGCGATCGTTAGAGCAAGAGCAATAATTTGAGCTCCTCTGTAACTCTAAGCTGCTAACCTGTAGAAATTTTTAAAGAGTCAAGTATGGGGATTTTAAAGTACCAATGTTTGTCGCCATTCCATTAGCTTGCGCAATTTTGGAGCATGACATGTTGGGTATCTATTTACTTGGTGTAACATTATCTTTCACATTATAGATCATTTCATTATAGAAAAAAATTAGGCTAACTTTACTGTTTTCTTATTTTTTAATTCAAAAAGTGATTTTTTTACCCAAAAAATTGCGTTTGGAAGACCGCTGCGCAAATACGGTGTGATAAAAAATATTGCAATGATCTCCATTTTATTCTCTAGGGTCTCTGCTAAAAAATATATGTAGTGTTTGGGGGTTCTAAGTAGTTTTCTAGCAAAAAAATAATAATTTTAGCTTGTAAACAACAAGTGTCAGAAATAGGCTCGGTCCATAAGTGGTTAATCATCACTGACGCCCATATGGGGTTGTAAAGGACTCTTAAAGGCACAGGAGGTGTATTTCTTCTGAAGAGCGCTGTTAATGCGGACATTTTTTTCTAACACTGTATAGTGTTAAGTAGAAATTGCAAATAAAAATTATCAACCCGCACTAATAGCGACATTTAAAACAAATCCACTACCAAATAGTGCAAACTATATGTACAAAAATATATATATGAAAATAAAAATTAAAAGTTTATATAAGTGCAAAACTATTTAAAATATAGCGAATCTCATATCAATAGTAAACTAAAGTCTACATATCTTAGCTGAATGATACAACAGTGTTTTCACATCCTGAGGAAGGTGAATGACGAACCGCATCAAGTGTAAGTTCTGGTATTTTAACAAGGATTCATTTGTTTTTAACTTTGTTAGTATATTTATCAATAAAGCACTTTACTTTGTAATAAATTGGTCACACTTTGGAGATGCCTTTGTTTGTATGCAGGTCCTGAGTAGAGGAAGAGATAGAGAAAGCCGTTCCAGTACTGAGCTGTAGAGGCTACTGTACCTTAAGGAGAAAATTGAGCGCCATATGCTATAATCCTGATGAGGACGGGTGTGAATTCAGGTATATCGGGAGATTGGAGCTAGGCATTATTTGGTGGTTTCATGTTGGAGACAGGAAGAACCAGGAAGTTCTGCATACTAGCATTACTTCATAGGAGTCCAGTGAGCCTTTTATACACTGCCCAGGGTTTGTTTACTTAAAGAAACAGTTATATAGTGGTATGCTATTTGAGTATAATAATTTATGAATTGTTGTTCTGGATGTTTAATATACTACACTATAAGTTTCTTTATGCTTTAATGGTGAATCCCAGCAGATGAGGAGTGGAGTTCTAGATTCTGTATGCATGAGGAAGGTTCCAAGCGAGTGGAAAGCAACATTTGCTGAACTTATAGAAAGTGTGTGCTTTTGATTTGCTTGCTACTAGGGGGTCATTAGTATTTGGTGAGCCTTTCATCTATAAAATTGAGAGTGGTGTTTGTGGTCCACAGTCGTTGCTTTGTGAGTAGTTTATTATATATGAGTGATAAAAAGATTTTTGGTACATACTACACTATGAATTTTTTATGTTTTGACACCGGTGCTCCATGGAGGGGAAGTGGATGAGAGGAGAGGAGTTGGAAAACGTTGTAATGACCTGTTTATAGAAAGTTTTAAGGGTAGTGGATATGGCGCTGCTCTATTAATTACATTACGTATATAAGTGTGTGGTGCCCTTTAAATAAAGGTAAAATGAAAATGACTAAATCTGTTAAACTCCAATTTAGTATCTACACCTTAGTGTTACCAAAACGTATTCATTGAAACATATTCTGTTTATTATATTTATAAAGTGACAGGAGCTCTTTTTGCCCAGAAATAAATAAATAAAAATGACAATAAAAATGATCAAACTATGATGTGTGCAAATAACCCTTAGGTAAATAATACTTGCAAATTAAAGTGATCGGTGCTCTTTAAAATTGAATAGGCAAATTCCCTTCTAGATTGTAAGATCTAACGAGCAGGGCCCTCTGATTCCTCCTGTATTAAATTGTACTGTAACTGTATTGTCTTCCCTCACATTGTAAAGTGCTGCGCAAACTGTTGGCGCTATATAAATCCTGTATATTAATAATAATAATAATTAGGAAATGATCAGTGTTTGATATATACAAATAGTCTTTGAATGAATAATCAGTAAATCAAGTGACAAGTGATCTTCAATCTGCAAAGTGTGCTCAAATTGAATGCTCCCAGTGGTGCCACATCCCAAGTAAATATCAAAAAGAATATTCCCCTATTGGTGGGACTTTGTAGGCACTCAGTTATTCACACATGACGGTTTTATTTTACAGATAATATTTATTGAAAAAATCATACAAAAAGATTAAAATATGGCAGGTTTATGAATATACATCACATTCACAGAAGGACAATGACCACATGGCCCCAGGGTAATGACCCAACGCGTTTCGGAGTGTCAGAGATTACTCCTTCTTCAGGGGTGCCCTTAGAAAGTGGTCTGCAGATAATTAATTATAAAAACAATTACAAAGATGACATAATAGAGTCTAATCAAAAAACATTGTTGAAAAAGGATTCATAGTTATACACTTACATAATCCTCTTTAGTGATTCAAGACAATTAGCCCGCCAGTATTATATTAAAAACAAGAGATCAGCCTGCTTCAACCGAGCATCAGGAACGCCATTTGGAAAAGGTGACCAGGATTCTGAATACTGAACACGATATGAGATGTAAACTTTAAGAGTTGTGTGCTAACCAGCCGTGATATAGGCTGGGCAGAAACAGCTGAAACCCAGGAAATGGCAATCCTGCTGGACAAAGGTCAAAGGGTAAGATCATTTCTTATCTTGGGGGGTCAGAAATGAGAACAATCTTTTATTGCAAATTTCTACTGTTGATCAATATAGGTGTGAGGATACAGTCCCTCATCAATGAAAAGATAGGGCATAATAAAACCTATAAAGGTACCCCAAAATCCTCAATAAAATGTATGGGTAATACCTGACAATGCAAATAGCATATCTTACTAATGATGGGTAGATAACTTCCATCAGTGACGTTTTCTCTTACTCTTAATGATATTGATTGTTATGATTGCAGTTTAAATAAAGGTTGCCCCGGGAAAATTGACAATTTTGCTACATAAAGTTTGTCATAGGGATTGCCATTACCTTTTATGTCTCCAGGCGCTTGTAAAATATGCAGGCGTCAGCTCCCTGTGTTCCGAATGAGTGAGCAAGAGGACTCACAATCGGAAACCAGGGGTTTAAAAACCTTTACTAATTAGCATGATGAATACCCATTGTGTGGACTTAACTTTGATCCTATGCAGCTGGTCGCCTTGAAGGGTTTCCTGGAGTGCAAGAGCCGATCGCATCTCCAAGCCAGATATGACAGAGCGGAAGTGCGCCCGGCCTATGCATTCCACCGGCACATACTGATTGCGTCGGCGTGGAACGCAGACAGAATCAAAATGAGCATGCGCGACTGACCTAAATACGGCGATCGAGATGGCTCGAGATGTTCAATCAGCGAATCGCCAGTAGATGGCGTCCGCTTATTGTGCCGGGTTGTACTGCAGGCACACGCAAAGATATAATCAGAATGCAAAAATAAACACAAATGAGTCGCCATTAAGAATACTGGTACTCACAACATAGAGTCAAGTTTGATTAATGGCTAGATTCAGAGATCTAGAATGTAAAAATCACTTTATGGCTTTGATAATTTGACTTCAGTCAATATAGTGTTTTTTGGCATTGGGACCTGGTGAGTCGGCAAAGAAGGCTAAAAGCTTGTAAAGATAGTAGTGTAAATATAAGAGATAATAAACAAAACAGTTATTGATCTAGACTTTACAGCCCTACAAAATTCTCACTAAACAAATATCAATATATCAAGTGGTAATCTTTAATATGTTTCATGTCATATATCATCCTGATGGACATTGCAGATGATAATGGCCCATCCTTGGCCAGAATTGTAAAGAGCCAATCAAAGAATACATGTTAAAAAGAAATAAATAAGAGAATGAGAATAGGAAACTAAAAAAATAGTGCCAGGAAGATTATCACATATCTTTTTCCATGCCTCCAGATGTGAAGCCCTCCAAAAAGGGCTTAAAAGAAATCATTTCATTTAACCCAGGGGGCTCTGTCGCTTTCAGAAAGTGGATCCACCTCAATTCCATTTGCAGGAGGACCTTGTTCCAGTCTCCCCCTCTGGGATTTGGATGGATCCTGTCTAGGATTAAGAATTTAATCCTAAGAAATCTACCAGAGTGAACAAGTGAACAGAGTGAAAAATCGCAGATCGCCGCCATTACTAGTAAAAAAAAAAAACAATAAAAATTACAAATTGGCCTAAAATGTTAAAAAATTTAGATTTTTTAATTTTTTGGGGGGGAATGTTATATAGCAGAATGTGAAAAATATTGTTTTTTTTTTTTCAAAATTGTCGCTCTTTTTTTGTTTATAGCGCAAAAATGTAAAATTGCACAGATAATCGAACACCACCAAAAGAAAGCTCTATTTGTGGGAAAAAAGGACGTAAATTTTGTTTGGGTACAGCATCGCACGACCGCGCAATTGTCCGTTAAAGTAACGCAGTGCCAAATCGCAAAATAGGGCCTGGTCAAGAAGGGGGGTAAAATCTTACGGGGCTGAAGTGGTTAAACAAAAAAAGAAAAATAGATGTTTTTTTCACTTCTTTTTACACAGCCAATAAAAAAAAAAAAAAAAATCAAATTTTTTCATCATTGTAGGCCAATATGTATTCTGCCACATATTTTTTGGTTAAAAAAAATCCCAGTAAGTGTATATTGATTGGTTTGCACAAAAGTTATTGTGTCTACAAATAGGGAATGGATTTATGGCATTTTTATCTATTTTAATTTTTTTACTAGTAATGGCAGCGATCAGCGATTTTTAGCAGGACTGCAACATTGCGGCGGACAGATTGGACACCTAACTGACACTTTTGACACTTTTGAGGGGACCAGTGACATTACTACATTAATCACTGCTAAAAAGATGCACTATTACTGTACTAATGACACTGGCAGGGAAGGGATTAACATCAGGGGCAATCAAAGAATTAAGTGTGTCCCTAGGGGATGCTTTCTACATGTGTTGAGGATGGACTCACTAGATGAACATAAAGACTCAAGTTCCTGAATAGCAGGAACACAGGATCCCTGTATTCATCTGTGACAGAATGTTCTGTCTCTATGGGGAGCGATCATGGGTGGCCCGGTGGACTTCGTGTCTGCCGGACGCTCTGATTGGCTCCCCCTCTGGCCAATCAGCAGGCCCCCACTGGCTATTACAAAAAACGATGTACAGGTATGTACACGTAATAGAGCAAACCTTCCGCAGTATATGTGCGACAGTTGGTCGGCAAGTGGTTAAAGAGCAGATTAGCGCAGTGGGTTACTGGTGTTGATGTATGTATATACTCCACGGTTCCCACACGGCCTTGAATGTATTAAAGGTGGCTAGGAGGATGCTGCCCGCCTTCTCCTGGGCCGTTATGCAAGAGATTTTTAATTTTACTGCTGCAAAAGACACTGTCGTTTGCCTCCATGCTTGAGCTAAGGTCATCCTGGTGCCTAGCAGTAGAAATAAGTGAGTTTTAGAAGATACTTTGAGCATCCGACTGGTTTGCTATTCAGTAAGACAATCTCTGAAATTTTATGAATTGCAAGGCTGGTGACCTTGCGCAGCAACCAAAATATTATATCACAGAAGCCCCTAATGTGTGGAAATTCCCAACAAATGTGGAAGAGTGAACCCACATGACCACATCCCCAAAAACAAAGAGGGGAGGAACCCAGGAACATTTTTGCCTGACTGGTGGGGGCACAATACCAGCGGGTGAACAACTTAATGCTCACTTCCATCAGTGAAACATTCACTATTCTCTTAAAGGACCTATGAAAGAGACTATACCAGGTGTCGACCTCCCAGCTGAACTCTAAATTCCGTTCCCAACTCAGTGCATATGAGGGTTTGCATAAATCAATGAAATGCAATCCTTCTGGTCCATGATTCAAGAGCACCACTAAGCCGTGATGTGTGGAGGATCAGGTTTAGATCTCCAGAGTGAGAGGATGAAGTGTTGGATTTGGTGCAGTCTAAATCTTTCATAATGGGAAATCTCCAATTTGCTAATACAATAGGACACCGTCAAGGGGCCAACAGAAGAGAGGAAGTGACCGAATTTGAACAGACCCTTGTTCATCCACCATTGAAACACCCTAATATCCTGTCTGTGAGGGAAGAGGGGGTTATGAAACAAATGTGTCAGTAGCCTGAATTTAGGGGTTAGTGCAGAGGATTTATAGAGTCACAGAAGGCCAAAGAGTGAAAAAGCGTAGGTCATTTTAACTGAATGAACCCTTCCCAGCCAGGAAATATCCCATTTTGACCAGTTGGACAAGATATGTGAGAAAGATGGACTCCCTTGTTTGCCCTTTAAAGCTTGGAATAGAAATCATGGAACGTGGCCATAATACGTTGTGGGTTCTGCGTCAGTGGAGGAAGGTATTTTTGGGAAGGAGAAGGAACGGGATTGGGGCGTCAGTCTGGCAGCCAACCTGGGACCTATTTTATCTTTAAAAAGGTAGAAACGAGTACCAGACCACCAAAGGTTTTTTTTCAGTCTGAGTGGTAAGGGCCAAGTTTAGGGATAAGCGGCTAGATTCTAAAAGCGCTCTAGATCTAGGAGTGGGATTGCATCTGTGATCCAGGTGCGAACTGGATGACTTCTCCCGGAAAGACAGCCTTATGGGCTGCCCAAAGCATTTCAGTAGAGACTGCCCCATCATCATTAACTCAAAAGTATTCCACAATTTATTTTTCAAGCATGGTACAGTGAACCAGGTTGCTTAGTAATGATTCATTTAGGAGCCAACTGAACATGCCATCCTGACCCTGAAGTTTCGTGATTAGCATTACCAGCATCAAGTGATCTGATAACGGGGAGTCTCTAATGAATGATCTGGTGTGGTGCTGAGAAGTGGGCTCCCTCCAAATATCCACTAACCCATGGGAGTGTGTAAGCTTAGCAATCTTCAAGCTTTGTCTAGGGGGGCGCAAAAGTCACTGTGCCCTGATTTGTTAAGCATGTGATCCAGAGCCACATTAGATCCCCCCCCCCCCCCCCCCCCATAATCACCATACCCAGCAAGTAGGGGAACAGGGAGGTCAGCATAGAAGTGAAAAATTGTGATTGGCCTGGATAAGGGGCATAATAGGAAACAAAAGTATAATGGGTACCTTTCAGAGAGCCTGACAACAGTATGTATCTGCCCTCCGGATCTTTGATTTCCTGCGAAGGGAAGAAGCAAGATTTCTTGGAGAAAAAAATCCCCACCCCTTTAGTCTTATCCTATGCATTGGCCAAATAAAATGTAGATTCTTAGAGTGGACAAATTTAGTGGTGAATTGCTAAGGGAAGTGTGTCTCTTGAAGAAGAAGTACATCAATCTGTTGGGAATGGGAATGTTGAAAGTACTTGCATGTTTGTAAGGGAGAGTTCAGGCCCTAGATGTTATGAGAAGCTACACGGCTAGGCCTAGAACTTTCTTCACCTGGAGCCATGGATTCAGAAGGATGGTATAATCACTAGCAGGCAGAGACCTACCTTCAACCTGATATTTTCCCCCAAGAGTGGCCCAATTCTGATTGAAGTAAAGTCAGCATTCCTAAACCATTTGATCTTGGGTTCTTCCTGATGCCTGGAAAGTAAAGAGAATAATGAAAATCAAAAAAAGACATGAGAAAAAGTTAGGGAGAAATGGGGTCTGTGGAGCCCATGGAAGGAACGTTCCGTGAACCTCCCCAGGTCCCTATATATGAGAGCAATCCTGCCCGCTCCCATATCAAAAAGTGATCTAAACATCCATCTGAGGGGCAAATGCAGATCTGCCACTATATGAGGGAACATCAACGGCGCAGACGGGGGAGCATTGCTTCCCCTCCAACCCATACAAACAACCAATTTAGCACAATATAAAACAAGCCCCCCCCCCCACCTATTGAAAGTAATAAAGGGTGGGGGGATTCCCCCCTTTTTGAGGACTATGCCCCGGAGCCCGGAGGGGAGCATAGGCTCCCCTCTAAAAGTGTTGCTTTCCCACTACCCCCAGACCTCCAAGGAAGAGCCTCCACTTTGGAAAAAAGAAATATAAAGTGGCAGACTTACATGAAGTCTGATATATGCCCCCATATACAGGAGGGGCAAGGAGATAGTATTTATAATGAACATTAAATAATTTCAGGGAGGAACCGGGATATCAAAAACTCTTTTCCTGACCCATCCCCAGGCCTCCCCGGAATGAGCTTAACCAAACTAGCAGGCAAACAGTCTAAAACCTAGAAAGTATCAAAGTCCAATTGTGGAACACAGAAAAATTTGGAAAACAATAATTGTTGAAGTGCCACTAATTAAATAGAGGGACCATGGGAGAAAAAATGGATCCTAATGGATCACCCATACAATTATTCAGTGGGTAAGATTCCCAGACATGGGATCTGAAAATGAGAACAAGTGAAAGAAGCTGAACCCACTTCCCTAAAAAATCCAGGGGGATGAGAGTCTCTGGATATTTACGACTGCTTCTTTTTGCAGACTGAAAGGATTGGACTAGGACTCAAAGGACACTTGGCGGATCCAGCATTCTTGTTATTTGAAGTGGAAGCTGACGGTTGATCAAGGGATATCAAACCCATCTGGAACATCTATGATGCACTCGGGATGGCCTCTAATGCGAAAATTATATTGCCTGGAGCGATTTTCTAAGTCATTAATTTTGGACATGGCTGGATCCAGGCGGTCCTGTAGATCCTGAATATGGTCTGTATTGTGATTGATTCTGGAGATTGTCTGATATGTTATTTTCCATGACCTCAATCCTAGAGCCTAGGTTTTGGAGGTCTGCTTGTATAGCTGAGGTGATTTGAGAAACTGTTTGTACTAGCCCTTTATAGAGCATCTTGGAGAATGTGTTCATCATAGCAGTGAGTTGCAAAGGGGTTGCTGGTGAGGTCTGCCCAAGATTGGCTGTTACAACAGGGCTTGCTTCCAGGTCCCTTAATGAAGTAAGCAACAGCTCATCTAGTGTTCTCTCTAAGAGAGATTCAGTCAAGGCTGAAGATAGTATAGTGTACACACAGGAGTGACATTGTATTGCAATGCAAATGTGTCTGTACTTTCCTCCATTTCCTCTCCCCTGTCTCCCCTGTCCTTTGGAGCATGCTGTGGGTCAGCCTATAGCGCTGCTGCTGTGTATTAGCCAACCAAGAGGGAGAATCTCGGATGGCTGAGACCCTTATGGACATCGCTGGACAGAGAGGGACCTCAGGTAAGTGTTAGGGGGGCCGAGGGGGCTGCTGCATTAGGATAAAAAACCTTCTGACTTTACAACCCCTTTAAGCAGGCTTGATGCACTCGCTGGTTAGTTGTAAATTTTTATACAATTTGCGGCAATTTTTATAAATGTTGCCAAGGCAGCCCTGAAGAACCCAGAATACACCCCTGGGTGCCACAGCACCCTGGTTGAAAAAGGCTGATGTAGAACATCAGGAAATGTCAGTTATTCTCTTAGCACGCAGAGGGAATGTGTCAAAGCCCTGAACAATCGTATTAAAATTGTCGCTTAAGTAGCATCTTCTGTCACTTATACTTGTATGCCAGCAAACTATGTGTGTGTTGAAGCTGCCTGTGAATTACACAGAATTCCCCTGTTCTTTGCTGTTAAAACGCATCCAGCATTCAGATTTTTATAGTCTGCAGAGAATCATACAACTCATGTTTTCCTTGGATTTTTTAATTACATAGGTCTAGGCACATCAAACAGATCTGCTGCTGATACTTCGGAAAATAAAAAAAAATGATGAATCACAGATATTCTTGATTCTATCATCTCTAATTGCTAGTAGTGTTGAGCGAACACGGACTGTATTATTCGTGTTCGTACCGAATAATTGGATTTTTTTTACCCGAACACGGACACGGACACTTTACTGTATGTTCGGGTAAAAATCCGTGTTCGGTCGTTTTATTTCCGGGTTTTGCATGCTTTGGCGCTCTTTTCATGGCGGGCTTTCAACAGCCAATCAACAATCGTTTAACTGGTGTGCCTTAAGCCATCCCAGCCATGCCTGCAAATGTCTTAGTAGCTGTGATTGGCCGTCTGAAGCATGTGACCAAGTCTTTATAAGTTCGAGGCAGCCGCCGCAGCAGCGTCATTCTGCTGCTTAGCTAAGGGACAGAGCACACATCAATGTGCTGGCTGCTGATTAGGGAAAGATAGGCAGGAAAAAACCATTTGTGTCCGGATAGAATTGAGGGACAGGTCGGAGTGTTTAGGCAGGGCGAGTTGTAGGCATTTTAGGGATAGAGTCTGCTGAATTATAGGGTCAGTGTCTTCTACAAACTACAATCGATATTGCTGTGTGGGGGGTGGGGTGAATCTGCACTCAATCCTGATCTACGATCTCTTCTCAATCCTGTTAGGGACAGAGTCTGCTGAATTTTAGGGAAACTGTGTTCTACAAACTACAATCGATATTGCTGTGTGGTGTGGGATTGGAGATAGGCAGGTGTCAGTGATCCACATCCATTTTTCTGTGTGTGAGCTGCAGTGAACACAATCTTTTTGGGCTGCAGTGAACACAATCTTTTTGGGCTGCAGTGAACACAATCTTTTTGGGCTGCAGTGAACACAATCTTTTTGGGCTGCAGTGAACACAATCTTTTTGGGGTGCAGTGAACAAAATCTTTTTGGGGTGCAGTGAACACAATCCTTTTTGGTGTGCAGTGAACACAATCTTTGTGGGGTGCAGTGAACAAAATCCTTTGTGGGGTGCAGTGAACACAATCTTTTTGGGGTGCAGTGAACAAAATCCTTTGTGGGGTGCAGTGAACACAATCTTTTTGGGGTGCAGTGAACACAATCTTTTTGGGGTGGAGTGAACAACATCCTTTTTGGGGTGCAGTGAACAAAATCCTTTTTGGGGTGCAGTGAACAAAATCATTTTTGGGGTGCAGTGAACACAATCTTTTTGGGGTGCAGTGAACACAATCTTTGTGGGGTGCAGTGAACACAATCTTTTTGGGGTGGAGTGAACAACATCCTTTTTGGGGTGCAGTGAACAACATCCTTTTTGGGGTGCAGTGAACACAATCTTTTTGGGGTGCAGTGAACACAATCTTTGTGGGGTACAGTGAACAGAATCTTTGTGGGGTGCAGTGAACACAATCTTTGGGGGGTACAGTGAACACAATCTTTTTGGGGTGCAGTGAACACAATCTTTGTGGGGTGCAGTGAACACAATCTTTTTGGGGTGGAGTGAACAAAATCATTTTTGGGGTGCAGTGAACAACATCCTTTTTGGGGTGCAGTGATCAAAATCCTTTTTGGGGTGCAGTGAACACAATCTTTTTGGGGTGCAGTGAACAAAATCCTTTGTGGGGTGCAGTGAACAGAATCTTTGTGGGGTGCAGTGAACACAATCTTTGGGGGGGTACAGTGAACACAATCTTTTTGGGGTGCAGTGAACACAATCTTTGTGGGGTACAGTGAACAGAATCTTTGTGGGGTGCAGTGAACACAATCTTTGGGGGGTACAGTGAACACAATCTTTTTGGGGTGCAGTGAACACAATCTTTGGGGGGTACAGTGAACACAATCTTTTTGGGGTGCAGTGAACACAATCTTTGTGGGGTGCAGTGAACACAATCTTTGGGGGGGTACAGTGAACACAATCTTTTTGGGGTGCAGTGAACAACATCCTTTTAGGGTGCAGTGAACACAATCTTTGTGGGGTGCAGTGAACAACATCCTTTTAGGGTGCAGTGAACACAATCTTTGTGGGGTACAGTGAACAGAATCTTTGTGGGGTGCAGTGAACACAATCTTTGGGGGGTACAGTGAACACAATCTTTGTGAGGTGCAGTGAACACAATCTTTGTGGGGTGCAGTGAACACAATCATTGTGGGGTGCAGTGAACTCAATCTTTGTGGGGTACAGTGAACACAATCTCATACTTCTGAAGATTTGAGGGTGCTGCCTGTTCCATACTCCCCCTACTCCTCATCTAGCCTTTTAGGGGTACAAACAATAGTAATTGGGGCCTAGTGTGGTTGTGTACGTGTGATATACATACACTTTTTTTGGATCATATTTTCTATTCCGCTATTTAATCAAAAACCTTTGGGGATCAGTTAAATTGGGGGATAGTCTGTGTTGGTACGTGTGAGAGAGATCCACCTTTCCAAGTTGTTGGGGTTCATCTCATACTTCTGAAGGTTTGAGGGTGCTGCCTGTTCCATACTCCCCCTACTCCTAGCCTTTTAGGGGTACAAACAATAGTAATTGGGGCCTAGTGTGGTTGTGTACGTGTGATATACATACACTTTTTTTGGATCATATTTTCTATTCCGCTATTTAATCAAAAACCTTTGGGGATCAGTTAAATTGGGGGATAGTCTGTGTTGGTACGTGTGAGAGAGATCCACCTTTCCAAGTTGTTGGGGTTCATCTCATACTTCTGAAGGTTTGAGGGTGCTGCCTGTTCCATACCCCCCCTACTCCTCATCTAGCCTTTTAGGGGTACAAACAATAGTAATTGGGGCCTAGTGTGGTTGTGTACGTGTGATATACATACACTTTTTTTGGATCATATTTTCTATTCCGCTATTTAATCAAAAACCTTTGGGGATCAGTTAAATTGGGGGATAGTCTGTGTTGGTACGTGTGAGAGAGATCCACCTTTCCAAGTTGTTGGGGTTCATCTCATACTTCTGAAGGTTTGAGGGTGCTGCCTGTTCCATACTCCCCCTACTCCTCATCTAGCCTTTTAGGGGTACAAACAATAGTAATTGGGGCCCAGTGTGGTTGTGTACGTGTGATATACATACACTTTTTTTGGATCATATTTTCTATTCCGCTATTTAATCAAAAACCTTTGGGGATCAGTTAAATTGGGGGATAGTCTGTGTTGGTACGTGTGAGAGAGATCCACCTTTCCAAGTTGTTGGGGTTCATCTCATACTTCTGAAGGTTTGAGGGTGCTGCCTGTTCCATACTCCCCCTACTCCTCATCTAGCCTTTTAGGGGTACAAACAATAGTAATTGGGGCCCAGTGTGGTTGTGTACGTGTGATATACATACACTTTTTTTGGATCATATTTTCTATTCCGCTATTTAATCAAAAACCTTTGGGGATCAGTTAAATTGGGGGATAGTCTGTGTTGGTACGTGTGAGAGAGATCCACCTTTCCAAGTTGTTGGGGTTCATCTCATACTTCTGAAGGTTTGAGGGTGCTGCCTGTTCCATACCCCCCCTACTCCTCATCTAGCCTTTTAGGGGTACAAACAATAGTAATTGGGGCCTAGTGTGGTTGTGTACGTGTGATATACATACACTTTTTTTGGATCATATTTTCTATTCCGCTATTTAATCAAAAACCTTTGGGGATCAGTTAAATTGGGGGATAGTCTGTGTTGGTACGTGTGAGAGAGATCCACCTTTCCAAGTTGTTGGGGTTCATCTCATACTTCTGAAGGTTTGAGGGTGCTGCCTGTTCCATACCCCCCCTACTCCTCATCTAGCCTTTTAGGGGTACAAACAATAGTAATTGGGGCCTAGTGTGGTTGTGTACGTGTGATATACATACACTTTTTTTGGATCATATTTTCTATTCCGCTATTTAATCAAAAACCTTTGGGGATCAGTTAAATTGGGGGATAGTCTGTGTTGGTACGTGTGAGAGAGATCCACCTTTCCAAGTTGTTGGGGTTCATCTCATACTTCTGAAGGTTTGAGGGTGCTGCCTGTTCCATACTCCCCCTACTCCTCATCTAGCCTTTTAGGGGTACAAACAATAGTAATTGGGGCCTAGTGTGGTTGTGTACGTGTGATATACATACACTTTTTTTGGATCATATTTTCTATTCCGCTATTTAATCAAAAACCTTTGGGGATCAGTTAAATTGGGGGATAGTCTGTGTTGGTACGTGTGAGAGAGATCCACCTTTCCAAGTTGTTGGGGTTCATCTCATACTTCTGAAGGTTTGAGGGTGCTGCCTGTTCCATACTCCCCCTACTCCTAGCCTTTTAGGGGTACAAACAATAGTAATTGGGGCCTAGTGTGGTTGTGTACGTGTGATATACATACACTTTTTTTGGATCATATTTTCTATTTCGCTATTTAATCAAAAACCTTTGGGGATCAGTTAAATTGGGGGATAGTCTGTGTTGGTACGTGTGAGAGAGATCCACCTTTCCAAGTTGTTGGGGTTCATCTCATACTTCTGAAGGTTTGAGGGTGCTGCCTGTTCCATACCCCCCCTACTCCTCATCTAGCCTTTTAGGGGTACAAACAATAGTAATTGGGGCCTAGTGTGGTTGTGTACGTGTGATATACATACACTTTTTTTGGATCATATTTTCTATTCCGCTATTTAATCAAAAACCTTTGGGGATCAGTTAAATTGGGGGATAGTCTGTGTTGGTACGTGTGAGAGAGATCCACCTTTCCAAGTTGTTGGGGTTCATCTCATACTTCTGAAGGTTTGAGGGTGCTGCCTGTTCCATACTCCCCCTACTCCTCATCTAGCCTTTTAGGGGTACAAACAATAGTAATTGGGGCCCAGTGTGGTTGTGTACGTGTGATATACATACACTTTTTTTGGATCATATTTTCTATTCCGCTATTTAATCAAAAACCTTTGGGGATCAGTTAAATTGGGGGATAGTCTGTGTTGGTACGTGTGAGAGAGATCCACCTTTCCAAGTTGTTGGGGTTCATCTCATACTTCTGAAGGTTTGAGGGTGCTGCCTGTTCCATACTCCCCCTACTCCTCATCTAGCCTTTTAGGGGTACAAACAATAGTAATTGGGGCCTAGTGTGGTTGTGTACGTGTGATATACATACACTTTTTTTGGATCATATTTTCTATTCCGCTATTTAATCAAAAACCTTTGGGGATCAGTTAAATTGGGGGATAGTCTGTGTTGGTACGTGTGAGAGAGATCCACCTTTCCAAGTTTTTGGGGTTCATCTCATACTTCTGAAGATTTGAGGGTGCTGCCTGTTCCATACCCCCCCTACTCCTCATCTAGCCTTTTAGGGGTACAAACAATAGTAATTGGGGCCTAGTGTGGTTGTGTACGTGTGATATACATACACTTTTTTTGGATCATATTTTCTATTCCGCTATTTAATCAAAAACCTTTGGGGATCAGTTAAATTGGGGGATAGTCTGTGTTGGTACGTGTGAGAGAGATCCACCTTTCCAAGTTGTTGGGGTTCATCTCATACTTCTGAAGGTTTGAGGGTGCTGCCTGTTCCATACTCCCCCTACTCCTCATCTAGCCTTTTAGGGGTACAAACAATAGTAATTGGGGCCTAGTGTGGTTGTGTACGTGTGATATACATACACTTTTTTTGGATCATATTTTCTATTCCGCTATTTAATCAAAAACCTTTGGGGATCAGTTAAATTGGGGGATAGTCTGTGTTGGTACGTGTGAGAGAGATCCACCTTTCCAAGTTGTTGGGGTTCATCTCATACTTCTGAAGGTTTGAGGGTGCTGCCTGTTCCATACTCCCCCTACTCCTAGCCTTTTAGGGGTACAAACAATAGTAATTGGGGCCTAGTGTGGTTGTGTACGTGTGATATACATACACTTTTTTTGGATCATATTTTCTATTCCGCTATTTAATCAAAAACCTTTGGGGATCAGTTAAATTGGGGGATAGTCTGTGTTGGTACGTGTGAGAGAGATCCACCTTTCCAAGTTGTTGGGGTTCATCTCATACTTCTGAAGGTTTGAGGGTGCTGCCTGTTCCATACCCCCCCTACTCCTCATCTAGCCTTTTAGGGGTACAAACAATAGTAATTGGGGCCTAGTGTGGTTGTGTACGTGTGATATACATACACTTTTTTTGGATCATATTTTCTATTCCGCTATTTAATCAAAAACCTTTGGGGATCAGTTAAATTGGGGGATAGTCTGTGTTGGTACGTGTGAGAGAGATCCACCTTTCCAAGTTGTTGGGGTTCATCTCATACTTCTGAAGGTTTGAGGGTGCTGCCTGTTCCATACTCCCCCTACTCCTAGCCTTTTAGGGGTACAAACAATAGTAATTGGGGCCTGGTGTGGTTGTGTACGTGTGATATACATACACTTTTTTTGGATCATATTTTCTATTCCGCTATTTAATCAAAAACCTTTGGGGATCAGTTAAATTGGGGGATAGTCTGTGTTGGTACGTGTGAGAGAGATCCACCTTTCCAAGTTGTTGGGGTTCATCTCATACTTCTGAAGGTTTGAGGGTGCTGCCTGTTCCATACCCCCCCTACTCCTCATCTAGCCTTTTAGGGGTACAAACAATAGTAATTGGGGCCTAGTGTGGTTGTGTACGTGTGATATACATACACTTTTTTTGGATCATATTTTCTATTCCGCTATTTAATCAAAAACCTTTGGGGATCAGTTAAATTGGGGGATAGTCTGTGTTGGTACGTGTGAGAGAGATCCACCTTTCCAAGTTGTTGGGGTTCATCTCATACTTCTGAAGGTTTGAGGGTGCTGCCTGTTCCATACTCCCCCTACTCCTCATCTAGCCTTTTAGGGGTACAAACAATAGTAATTGGGGCCCAGTGTGGTTGTGTACGTGTGATATACATACACTTTTTTTGGATCATATTTTCTATTCCGCTATTTAATCAAAAACCTTTGGGGATCAGTTAAATTGGGGGATAGTCTGTGTTGGTACGTGTGAGAGAGATCCACCTTTCCAAGTTGTTGGGGTTCATCTCATACTTCTGAAGGTTTGAGGGTGCTGCCTGTTCCATACCCCCCCTACTCCTCATCTAGCCTTTTAGGGGTACAAACAATAGTAATTGGGGCCTAGTGTGGTTGTGTACGTGTGATATACATACACTTTTTTTGGATCATATTTTCTATTCCGCTATTTAATTTAACTGGGCCTCCATGCGAGACCTGTGTGCCTTGTTGCGCTGTTTTGAGTACTCCACCAACATGGCCAGTGGCAATGACGCCGTTCTCAGCTTAACTATCCCACTTCTATGCCTCCTTGAAAAAACAATTCGGGCGATGATGGAAGAGGATGTGGCACAGGATGAGGAGGAGGAGGAGGATGAAGAGGTAACATTTCCAAGGCTTTCAGGGCAGTCATTCGCAAGGGGCTCCGAGGGTGGGTTCCTGCACACGCAAACGCCAGGGACGCAATTGTCCAGCAGGGGCACAGTTCTGGAGGATGAGGAGGATGAGGAGGAGGAGGAGCTGGAGGAGGAGATGGAACCATGTTCACAGCAGGGTGGCACCCAGGCCAGCTCATGGCCATCACTGGTGCGTGGCTGGGGGGATACAGAGGACACGGACGATACACCTCCCACAGAGGACAGCCTTTCGTTGCCTCTGGGCAGCCTGGCACACATGAGCGATTACATGCTGCAGTGTCTCCACAAAGACCGCCGAGTTGCCCACATTCTAACTTGTGCTGATTACTGGGTGGCCACGCTGCTGGATCCCCGTTACAAGGACAACGTACCGTCCTTAATTCACTCACTGGAGCGCGATCGCAAGATGCGCGAGTACAAGCGCACGCTGGTAGACGCCATGCTGCTGGCATTCCCATCTGACAGCGGGGCCACAGTGGAAGCACAAGGCAGAGGAGGAGGAGGAGGAGGTCGCCAACGCAACCAGGGCACCGCCAGCACCTCAGAAGGCAGGGTTAGCATGGCCGAAATGTGGAAAAGCTTTGTCAGCACGCCACAACAAACAGCAGCACCAGCAGTTTAGATGGAACGTCTTAGCAGGAGGCAGCATTTTACCAACATGGTGGAGCAGTATGTGTGCACACGCCTACATGTAGTGAATGACGGGTCTGCCCCCTTCAACTTCTGGGTCTCCAAATTGGGCACATGGCCTGAGCTTGCCCTTTACGCCTTGGAGGTGCTGGCGTGCCCTGCAGCCAGTGTATTATCTGAACGGGTATTTAGCACGGCTGGGGGCGTTATAACAGACAAGCGCAGCCGCCTGTCCAGAGACAATGTGGACAAGCTCACGTTCATTAAAATGAACCAGGCATGGATCCCACGGGACTTTTCCGTACCTTATGCAGAATAGCAATGGATACCGACCTTACCCACCCATTGTTCCATTTTTGCTCTTTCTCACTCTTTTGGGGTGTACCCTCATTTAAAATTTTTGAAAAGAAGCAGTGTTGGCTACCTCGTCCTCCTCCTCAGGGCCAGATTAATGTAGGGGCTATTGGAGCTGCAGCTCCAGGCCCCTACCTTTTATATAGGCCCCGGGTTGGCCATATTCACTGTTACCGCTCTTCTGTCACTTGTAAACACAGAAGTCTGGCTTCTATGCTCGCTTCCCCAGGCAGCACCCTCAGAACCTCCCCACACAGCGTGAAGGCCGGACAAGGAGGGACAGTTGGCGATGCATGGATGTGTTTATGGGCTTCAGAGACAGCATCCCATGTTGAATTAGGCATGCATGGCTGCACCCTTCCTCCTCTGGGTGCATGGCAAGGCACGGCCCTTAAGGCCCTTCAAAATCCTCAGCACCAAGCCCATGATGCTGTTAATCCGGCCCTGGTCCTCCTCCACCGCCGCTTCCACCTACACCGCCCATAGGTGTGCGCAGCCTATTGCATTAAGGTGTGCACCCCAAAGTTGAAATACACATGCATGTGTTTGCCAGCAGGGAGAGTAATGTATCGGGGCCATGTACCTGTAGGCAAGGAGAAATAGAGCAGAGCAGGTCCCAGGGAGATCTTTCCCATCTCCTCACTGGCAATGCTATGTGCCCTAGGTGATTAGGGTGTGCCCAGGCACACCCAGCACACCCTGTGCGCACGCCTATGTCACCGCCACATCCACCACCACCTCAACCTCCCTCCTACTCCATATGGGCCTCGTCCTTCAGAGATGAAGAAGAACATTGTTTTATTTTTCTGTTTTTTTTTGTTGTTTTAAGTTATTTCCCTATCCACATTTGTTTGCAGAGCACTTGCCATGCTCTTAATTACGTTTTGCTGCCATTTGCAGCACTCTAGCCCTTTCCTTTGGTGTTTTAGAGCCATTTTAGTGCCTTAAAGTTCGGGTCCCCATTGACTTCAATGGGGTTCGGTGTCCGGGAAAAGTTCGGTAAAAGTCCGGGACACGGACCCGGACTTTTTTTTAAAGTTCGGCCGAACCCGTCGAACACGGACATCTAGGTGTCCGCTCAACCCTAATTGCTAGGCTTTTAAACATGATTTTCATCTTTATTTTTACTTTACATGCATTGCTTCAAACAGATATCATTCACAGTCAGGACAAGGCAGAGACAGAGGTGGAATCTGCCCTGGGTACCATCCTGCATGGTACAGCAGGCAAAAAGAGCCTTTCCTGCCTTTGCTATGCCTGGCCATCTCTTGCACAGTGCAAAACTGAGCTGTCAAACTGATAGCTCAGCCTTGCAGATTACATTGGGAGATGATGACTTTCACTGTGTACTGTAACCAGCAGCACTCCACTCCACTGTCAGTGTAGGGAGTTGCATTCTCATTGTGCAATGTGCAGGATTTAGCAGTCAGATTAACAGTTCAGGTCCTGCTCTGCATTTATTTATCCCTCTGGCATTTTTTTTTGCCACATTTACTGTATTTAGTCATTTGTATAATGACTTCTTAAAGTTGCACTTCCATTTTTGTAGCACCAAATAAAAAATACTTACACCATATACACTACATGTGTCTAGTGCCATTATAAAATTGACAAATCACAGCATAAAATGTGTAGGTAAAATGAGCCTTTTTTTCCCCTAAAATTGTACTTAGGGAAAGTTCATACCATGAATTGCACAGGAACGTCCTGTGCATTCCTGTGAGATTCACATGCGATTTGGGTGCAGTGCAATTTCAACCTATTCATTTGAATGGGCTGAATTCGTACTGGAACCCACCAAAAATAGGGCAAGCACTACTTCAAAAAATGCACAGCAACCAGATTGCATGGTACTACTGCACCATATGATCTGGTGCAGGAAAATGTACTGTGTTTGTGAACCGCGTTTTGGGTGTCAATAAGTTAACACTGACACCTGCTGTAGATCGCAAGTGCAGTGCATTTTAAATATGGTGCTGGAAACAAGCACAGAATGTGGGTTTCTGGCATCACATTCTGGTGTGAACTGCCCTTAAAGAGGAACTAAAGTTCTGCTACAATACACTGTAAGCAGGGAGAAGAGGAATGCAATGTCTCTTCTGCAAAAAAACAAAACATATCTGTCTGCTCACAGTGGTCCCCGGGCTGTAAACTGAGCTGCAAATGCCCAGCTCAGCTTAAAGCAGCTGGGCTGATCCTGTGTGCTGGGATGAGTGGCCCCCGCTCATGCACAGGAGCGACGTCATCCTGAACCAGCCAAAGAAGAGGGCCGAAACTCGGCACACAGGAGAGGGTGTCCGGCCCCTGGTGAGGGGGCAATGGGAAGTTGAGTATCCCCCCTTTGGTCCTGCTTAAACATTTTAGTTAAATGATAATGAAATCATAGAACAAACATGCAATATATTGCAGTGTACAGTCTTTAGATGCGGTTGGGGGACCAGTTTCCTTTTTTCTTTTTAAGCTAAGAATATTAGAAGCAAATACAACAGAAGAAACCTGTTGATCTTGCCAAAATGCAGTGTTCTTGTCACTTTTTGTGAGATGCACCAAAGAATATATTGTATTTTTTCCTAGCTATCTTCTGTAAACTAGCATCTGCTACCCTCCATTTAATGTAAATGAAGTAATATGGACATGTTTGTACTCCATATCAGGAAAGCAGTCTAGAGTGACAACCATGGCTCCCTACATAGATACAGTGATGGAGTGACATAGTCACCCAGGGACAGGACATTATTTGCAAGATTACCAGGTGAAAATAAAGCAAAAGAAGCTTGGACAAATAAAACAGACAACAAACGAAACCCACCACACCAGGCAGTAGTAAGCTCCAAAAAATGTAGTTTTTGGTTTTGGCTTTTGATTTACTTTAACCCTAATTATTTTAATTAACTCCTTAATTTCTTTCGCTAAGCCTCTTTCCCTTTACTGCTTGTATATAAATATTTTAGTTTTTATTATTCCAAATAAATAGTATTGAGGGAGGGGGCCATTTAGCCTCCTTGGGTGGCAGAGGATCTTGTCCTAGCAATGATATCATTAAATGAGGTGAACAAACCTGTTAACCAGTTAAGGATTCATACTATGTCCCACAGTTCCTCCCCACCAGGCACACACCAGTGATTGTAAATTTTGGGATCCACTGTCAATTTAAGTGAAACAAAACCCTCCTATCCTTTTCAGCCAAGGAAGCTGCCATCCTAGCCTCTGTTTGATCTGCAACTGCCATGATGCTGCACATGTAATCAGTTATGACGCCAACCATTTGATGGTTTTGGGTATTTTGGTTGTGAGCACAAGCAAATGTGACAGCATTCTCGACATGCATGTAACTGTTTTTAAAGCCATTAAATTGATGGGTTTAGTTCCACTTTAAAGCAAAACTTTACCTAAAACATCTTGATAAAAAATAATGTTTTTTTAAACAAGGAACATACATTCCACAATAATAGTTAGACTACCAAAATTAGGGTGTGCTGCAAATTGCATTCAACATTACTCCTGTTTCTTCTTGCTGGAGCCATTTTGCTGAAGCCCAGAGCCCCTGGAATTCTAGGATTGCTAACTGTCACATTTGCTTGTGTCCTCAACCAAACTGTCAAACCATCAAATGGCTGGTGTCATAACTGATCACATGTGCAGCGCCATAGCAGTCACAAATTCAACAGGAACAGCTTCCTTGGCTGTAAATCATGCAAGGGTTTAATGGCCCTTTATGCCTGTCAGCAGATCAGCCTCTATACATTTGTCAGGGAAAGGTTTGACCTCAGCGGAGTCACTGGTAGTAGTGCCACATCCCTTAAATATAATGGAAAAAGAGAAATTACCCTAGTTCTGGTTCTTTAACCACTTCCCGCCCGCCCTATAACAGATTGACGGCGGGGATGTGGTTGTATTATCCTGACCGGACGTCATATGACGGCGGCAGGATAATACAGCTCTGTGCGCCCCCCCGGGGGGCGCGCAGAGCGGCGATCTGTGATGTGAGGTGTCAGCCTGACACCCTGCATCTCCGATCTCGGTAAAGAGACCACTGACGTAGCTCTTTACCATGTGATCAGCCGTGTCCAATCATGGCTGGTCACATAGTAAACAGGAACAGCCATTGATCGGCTTTCCTTAGTTCGTGCCTGACAGGCACGAGTAAAGGAGCGCCGATCGGCGGCTCCCCTGACAGGGGGGGGGTCGGCACTGGTAATCAGATCATTGATTACCAGTGCAGACCCTCGGGGGGGGGGATGCCAATAGAACCACCAGGGATGCCTACTATGACCCCAGGGATGCCCACCTATGACCCCAGGGATGGCCACTATGGCCACCAGGGAAGGCAATCAGGGCTCAGGGAGCCCCCCATTGCCCTCCCCATCAGTGCTGCCCGCCAGTGCCCTCCCTATCAGTGCTGCCCACAAGTGCCCATCATTGCCATCTTTCAGTGTCGCCCACCAGTGCCCATTATTGCCCACCAGTGCCCATTAGTGCCCATCAGTGCCGCCCATCAGTGCCGATCAGTGCCACCCATCAGTGCCCACCTGTGCCGCCTATCAGTGCCCATTAGTGCCCATCAGTGCCACCTATCAGTGCCCGTCAGTGCCACCTATCAGTGCCCATCAATGCCGCCTACCAGTGCCTAGCAGTGCCGCCTATCAGTGCCCACCAATGCTGCATATCTGTGCTACCTATCAGTGCCGCCTATCAGTGCCGCCTATCAGTGCCACCCCATCAGTGCCTCCTCATCAGTGCCTGTCAGTGCAGTCTCATCAGTGCAGGAAAAAACTTATTTATTTACAAAATTGTATAACATTTACAAAAAAACTTTTTTTTTTTTTTCAAACTTTTCGGTCTTTTTTTATTTGTTTAGCAAAAAGGAAAAAACCCAGAGGTGATCAAAAAGAAAGCTCTATTTGTGGGGGGAAAATGACATAAATTTGGTGTAGGTACAGTGTTGCATGACCGCGCAATTGTCATTCAAAATGCAACAGCGCTAAAAGGGGAAAATTGGCCTGGGCAGGAAGGGAGGAAAGTGCCATGTATTAAAGTGGTTAAAGGCACTTGTAGTAATCACAAACAATAGTTACAACAATATAGTTTTATTGATGACAATCATAACAAAATTTGAGGAATTAAAAAATGCAAGCAGTGTGTTCCAGGACATGCACAGAATACAAAGAGAGTCAAGCTACAGCACAATGGATACCCAATGCATTTCAAAGCGGTCACACTTCTTTTTCAGGGTTGAAAGTGATGGCTATGACTATTCCTCTATGATTGCCAGTTTCCCTTACCTTGAATGACATTGGCAGCACTGAGAGATGAAGTGAATGAAGAGAATGAAATTGGCTTCGGGTGCCCTGGACAGGTAAGTCCTAATATTAAAAGTCAGCAAAAGACAGTATTTGCTGTCAGTAGTAGCTACTGACTATACATTGTTTTGTGGGGGCTGGAGCTCCTCTTTAAGGACGCCTGCTCTCAGCAGCTCCTTTGGTATTGATTGCTGTAACAGCATGATGCACCTGTGTTTGGTAAAATGTAAAAAAAAAAAAAAAAGTTACATTGTAGTTAGTTAGCCCTTAAAAGCAGCGATTATAGCGTAACCATTATTAAACAGGAATCACTGTAGCACATCAAGATACATTGTTTTTTTTTTTTTTGTTTTTTTTTTTTTAATTTAAATTAAAGTCATTTTGATGTTACTACTGGTTAGTTAGTCCCTTGTGATCTCTTACTAGCTGTAAATGACTCCTTCCTCTCCCATTCCCTTATTATTTTAACAACATTATTTAAAGCATTTTAATATAATTTGTATGCAGTGTTTTCAAGTTTTAATTAAATTTAGAGCAGGAGTCTCCAAACATTCTAAACAAAGGGCCAGTTTACAGTCCTTCAGACTTTAGGGGGCCAGAATGTGGTCATTGGAAGTAGAAAAGGTCACTCCTGATGTCAGTGGGAAAAAAACAATGCTCCATCTTTGGTGGGTTTGTTCGGGAGGAATAGGGCCCCATCTTTGCCGTCAGTGGAAGGAATTGTGCCCGATCAATGGTGTCAGTGGGAGGCATTGTGCCCCATTGTTGGTGTCATTGGGAGGAATTGTGCCCCTTCATTGGTGTCATTGGGCCTTGTTGGTGTCACTGGGAGGAATTGTGCCCAATTGTTGATGTCATTGGGTGAAACTGTGCCCCGTTGTTGGTTTCATTGGGAGAAACTGTTCCCCTTCATTGGCCTAATGGGGTTTAATGTTGTTGTCACTGGGAGAAATTGTTCTCCATCATTGATGTCAATGGGAGGAATAGTGCTCCATCATTGGTGTCAATGGGAGGAATATTGCCCCATTGTTGGTATCAGTGGATAAAATAGTGCCCCAAGGGCTGGATAAAAACAAGCAAAGGGCTGCATCTGGCCCCTGGGTTGCAGTTTGGAGACCACTACTTTAGAGTATTATTGTTAAAAACACACAAAATGTTTAAAATTCCTTTTTCAGTTTGTAAAAAAAGGCTCTATGCTTTTTTTTTTTTTTTTTTTTTTTTTTTTTTTTAATTATTACTAACCAAATTGGGAAAAAAAACATTTTTGTATTACTTCTGTGAAAAATGTAATAATTCCTAAAAGACAATACCATAAAAAAATGATTGTTTTGGCTAAAAAACTGAAATGTAAAAATGGCTCTGGATTTTACTTGGTTAAAAAAATCATCCAGTTTAGGTAAGTGACATGAATTTATATTAGAAAACAGCATTGCATCCTTTTTGAGGATGAGAGATGTTCATTGATTGCTGTCATTAAAAGACAGGAACAGGGTGTCAGGAATATATCCTGTCTCAAAGTGAGCAGTGATTGCCTTCTTCCAACTAACAGTTACTGTTTTATTGTAAAGTATGGATTAACTTTGGAGTTCACATAGCTTAACACAGGATCCAGATGGCTTCCTACAATGCTGTAATCTGATTTAATATCTCAATCATAGGAGAAACAAACATCTAAATACTACCATTTACCAGTAGTTCAAAAAAGCAACATCATTTAAAGGTATCTTTTCATTCGAGATGTTGCCTTAACATTTAATTTCATATTACTTACATTAAATGCAGCGTAGATGCGTATAGACAGGTAAAAGCCTTTTGAGGGTTGACCACAAGTTCTCAATAGGATTAAGGTATGGGGAGTTTCCTGGCCATGGACCCAAAATGTTGATGTTTTTGTTCCCCAAACCAATTAGTTATCACCTTTACCTTATGGCAAGCTGCTCCATCATGCTGGAAAAGGCATTGTTTATCAACAAATTGTTCCTGGAAGGTTGGGAGAAGTTGCTCTCGTAGGATGTTTTTGTACCATTCTTTATTCATAGCTGTGTTCTTAGGCAAAATTGTGAGTGAGCCCACTCCCTTGGCTGAAATGCAACCCCACACATGAATGGTCTCAGGATACTTTACTGTTGGCATGATACAGGACTAGCGCTCACTTTTTCTCTCTGGACAAGGTTTTTTCCAGATGCCCCAAGAAATCAGAAAGGGGATTTATCAGAGAAAATGACTTTACCATAGTCCTTAGCAGTTCAATCCCTTTACCTTTTGCAGACTATAAGCCTGTCCCTGAGGTTTTTCCTGGAAAGAAGTGGCTTCTTTGTTGCCCTTCTTGACACCAGGCCATCCTCCAAAAGCCTTCCCCTCACTGTGTGTGAGATGCACTCACACCTGCCTGCTTCCATTTCTGTGCAAGCTCTGCACTGGGGGTGCCCCGATAACCACACTGACGGATAAGAGCACAAGATCCCAGGAGCTGCACATCAGAACAAGACCTGCTGTGTGTAGACAAGTGGCAGTCTCAGCCTGAACCCCCGCCAGGCCACGCCATCCCCATGGGTAAGCTCCAGTGGGCGGAGTGAAACATTTGGTGCTGTGGCCTGGCAGAGACTGCCACTTTCCTACACACAACAGGCCTTGTTCTGATGTGTGGCTCCAGGGATTTTCTGCCTGTCATTGTCTGGAGCATGGGCAGGCTCCTTCCCAGCCATCACTCACAGCAGCAGGCACAGGACCACATTTCCTATAACCCGAGCAGCTCACACACATACCATGGGTTTGCAGCAATAACCACACGCTAATCGAAGTCCCTGCTGAACCTGCCAAATTTTGATCTATTTATGGCCATCTTAAAAGTGAAAATAAACTGTATCTGAGCACAACAAACTGAAAATGTGATTTCATTAACTTTTATTGTTTTAATATTTGAAGCAAACTCAACCATTCATCCATGGCTCCGTGTTTTATTATGCTGAGAAATCACTCCTCTAGCATTTCTAGCTGCAAGAAGATTGTATAAGGACAGATGATTCATGTATCATTTACTTCCTGGAATCCATCTCCTCTTAGCTTAGTCATTTAGGTATTAGGGTGTATGTAGCTTAGAATGCCCCTCCACCCCTCCATATGAAAGAAAAGCAATGCCCAAGAAGACTCCTGGGGTGAATGACATTATTTGCCTAGGCCAAAAACCAGGAAGCCACTGAAGAAATGTGAAAAAAAAAGTTTACAACAAGTGAATATAATATACCTTCCTATCTTTATACTAATGTAAGCAGCATAAGGGTTAAAAATAGTTCATGTTGATTGAGAGAATGAAGTTCCACTTTAAGTGAATGTGAATGCAAAAAGCAGCTCCAGTCAACTTGGAAGCTGCCTGAAGCAATTTAGAAGCAACAACAACAACAGCCTGGATAAAATTCCGAACAAATCTTCTTTGAAAAAATCATAACTAAGAATTTTAATTTGCATTTCTCACCATTAGTGGACCGCAACAATTGCTGATTTTCGTACGGCCATCGAATTTGAGTGATCGTAAATTTTTTGAAAAAACAAACTAATTTCTAATCAATGATAGGAAAATTGTGCAAGAAATATAAGCGAAAATGAAAACATGGGCTGTGACCTGGAATGAAAAGAAGATTCACGGCCAAGAAAATTATTTTCTGTAGCAACATGAGGGGAAATTGAAGGCTTGGTTGGTCAGATTTTGAAATCAATTGTGGCCCTATCTGATCACAAAATGTCTACATCAAAATTTGTTAGGAATTCTACCCATGTATGGCCTGCACAACTCTTTGAGATAAATTAGAGGAACTCAGCAGCACTTGGAAGCACACCACATTGGACATTTTTCTCAGTCTTCAATGTACACAAGCCCATAGGATGCCCAGTGAACTGCTACTGGCCTAGTGGTACATTGGTGAAGAACCGGTAGGAAACTCATAATGGAAGGTGAATAGGGTCAACCCTGTGCAGTCTCTGCCCACTGCATCAATACTCTGAATAAACAATTACATGAAAACAAGTGTGATAAGAAGCAAATAACCAGTAGCAGAAAGTGTAGGCTAAGAAGCAGAAAAAAAACAAACATTGCGAACAGTCGAATAGAAGAATGGCTGAAAATACACAAACCATCCAGTCACAATAATGGAGAGAAACTGATAATATTTAAATTCAAGTTTATTTTTTGTATATTGTTTTTTTATGTTACAGACAGATTCATATTAACACAGTAGAGGTGATATGTTGCAGTTCGGTGATTACCTGAACACCAGCTGGCAGCTTCCTGGCCAATGGGATACTGGTTCATTAAACTATCAGACACAGAGAATGCATTATTTCTTTTTCATTGCATCTATTACCATGGCAGCTTGTAAGCTAACTAAGGCCATAAAATGAGTCTGAAGTCATCACACTTTATTGGATTTTACTGCTGACTGACCTGAGGCGAAATGCAACACCAAGTGTTCTACCTATTAAGCAACATGTTGTACCAGTGCTTAAAAGAAAATGCTAGCTAGGTAAAACACAGATCTATAAATTATTACAAGATTTAAAAAAAAAAAAACCCCCACAGCTTTACAATAGGCATTGTGCAAATGTAATCACCTTATGGCCGAAGGGGTCTGTATTGCACTCAAGTCAGTTCCTGTCTGTACAAGAGAATAGAATCATCTGCATGGCAATAGCAATTATTACCTTTCAAAGTATTATTTAATGACTATGTTATTTAAAATGAATATTTTAGAAGATTAAGTTCAAAGAGCTTATTGAATCACAAACAACCTGCCTTTAAAATAACAATCCACGGCTTGTTTTCAGGTTGTCTGAGGTTTTCCATGGCAGGATGGAATTACATTAGTCAGACACAACTAATGGCAGTAAATGTTTAATGTCATTACTTCCATATGCACAGGCTTGTGACCAAACGTTCATGATTAACACTAATAGGTGGAGGAAAAAACATGATGATGTCAGACAGGGACTTGTACATGCCATCGTTTTCAAGAGATATAATTCCATCCTCAAACTGTTTAGCAGATATTCCATTGTGGAAAACACTCCTCTCTAAGTGCATCAGCCTGTTAATATGAACTATAAAAATCTAATTTGTAACTGCCAAGTGACTTCACAGCAGAAGCCAGAAAATCTCTATGATTTTACATATTTAAACTTGATTCCTTCCGCCTTGTGTGAAATCAGTGTACACAAAGGAAGACTCCTCGCTGCCGCTGTTGCAGTAATTGCAAGTAGAACGTCAGTACTCCCACTTTGTTTATTCAAGAATGAATCTTCATAAAACAAAGGCACAAGATGGATTATGTACTTTTGTACTGGAGGGTTAACAAAGGAAGACTAATTTGCTTTTGGGTATGTTTTCATTCCTTTCATTTTCATTGTTTCCTAAGTTTTTAGGTTCATAAACTTTTATTTTATTTACTTGTATAACGTATGTGTTAAACCAATAAAGGTTTATTACATGGTGTACCTAGGGCACAAAGGGTTCCAAAGCATGCTTTCTAGCAATCTGACTAATTAATAAATTCCAGCATCTGCTAAAGGAAGGAGTGGGATATGTTTCTTTTCTAAATCATTTTCAATTACTAACAGGTATAAGAAACCAGAAACCTTGCAAAGATCTTACCACCTGCTGCCTGCAAGTGCACACACTGAAAATACACTATATTTTCCTATTACAGGTTAACTGTTGGCAAAAGAGACAATTAGGTCCCCAGACTCCCCACACATTCCTAGCAATTTTGCACTTAGATGATACTGCATGTCAGGAACAATGTAATTCTTGTGTGCATGCACAGGAATTACATAATCCAATGGCCAAAGAGGAGTGTTATGGGACCCATAAGAAAGAGAGATATTGTTGGTGGACAGAGTGATGACTGGAGGCTCTCTGTTTGGAGGAGGGCACACTGAGAGATTAATGTGCCATGATGACAGATTGCTCTGCATGCTTGCGCATTATGGCAAAAGCTCACCCATCCATACCAGGATTTAGTTTTGCTTTAAAGCCCAAATAAACCCTTATGATTTATTAATGTAATGCAACCTGTTGTTATTTTTTAAATTTTTAAGTGTTTCAGCAAGGGTTGAAATACTGTTGGCAACAAGTACTGCATAAGATTCAGCCAGCAGCTCTATAACACAAAGCATTAGCTCGGCTCCCATGGTCTGATATGCACCCTGAACACTGCTAATCAACTGCATGGCTCAGGGAGTAGTAGAGATAAAGAAAATTAAGATGAAGCTGTCATATAACTTTTATTTCAACATGTATAATACATTTAGGAGAATTTAAGTTTTAACCCCTTGCCCACTGCGCTATAGCTGGATGATGGCTACATCATGGTCTTCCAGTTCTGGGGGGGGGGCATCTAATGATGTGCTCCCACAACCACACCCCCTGTGTGCCCCCGAGCATCAAACACACTCTGTGATTGCTGTGTTTTTCAGACACAGCTGGTCACAGATCAAGATAAAGGGCCAATAAGAGCAGCCCTTTACCATGTTATCAGCTGTGTCCAATCACCAGCTGATCACAATGTAAACACACTTGCCAGTTATTGGTATTCCTTTCCTCATGCGCTGTCCCAGCGTGAGGAGAGGAGAGATGGCAATCGGCAAATGTGAAAGGGGACATCTACACTGATAATCAGGGTACTGATCATCAGTGTCCTGATTATCATTGAAGCCCCAACAGTGCCAATTAGTGCCCATTAGTGCTGCCCATCAGTGCTGCCTATCAGTGCCCATCAGTGCCTCCTCATCAGTGCCCATTAGTGCCTCCTCATCAGTGCCCACCAGTGCAGCCTTATCAACGCACATCAGTGAAGGAGAAAAATTACCTGTTTGCAAAATGTTATGACAGAAACTAAGAAAAAAATTTTTTTTTCAAAATTTGTGATCTTTTTTTGTTTGTTTAGCAAAAAATAAAAAACCCAGCAGTGAATAAATACCACCAAAAGAATCTCTATTTGTGTGAAAAAAAAAAATAATAAAAATGTCTATGAGAACAGTGTTGCATGACAGAGCAATTATCATTCAAAGTGCGACAGCACTGAAAGCTAAAAATTGGCCTGGGCAGGTAGGGGGTAAAAGTGCTGAGTAGGCAAGTGGTTAAAACAGTCAGTGAAGACTGTGGGAGTATACCACAAATTAAAGGCATAATTCACCGTCCTATACAGATAAGGGACATCTGTAGATGAAAACTAGCTGTACAGCTTTGACTAAAATTTAATAATGGCCATGCTATAGGTGTAGGTCATTTATGTACCGCATGAAGCCTGACCTTTAAACTCCCAGGGTGTTGCTAGAATGTTGCTAAGCAAGGCCCAGCTATTACTGTTCATCTTTATTATCACAAGAGTGAGCTTTTCCTCTAATTCAAAGCCCTCACATGCTCTTTCTTTCCCTTGATTAAGTAGTTGAGCTCAGAATTTGAGATCTTGCTTCTGTGATGGTGTAGATGAGCAGTAATATCTGGGCCTTGCTTAGCAATTTCCTAGAAATGTCTTGGGGGCTTTCAGGTCAGGCTTCATAAGGTATGTAAATGTCGTACTGAGTTTGCTCCATGTCATTGCACCTGTTGAATACTACTTGAGATCACACCGTTTGTACTTGAATCGTTTGTAAACTGCAAAGGGGATGTAAGTTTTCAACTTTTTTAATAAAGTCCTTCTATGACGGGTTTACACTATGAGGAGACTTTTTGTTTTCTATGGGTATCCAAGTTCCTATATATTTAGAGAAGACTTGATGTGACAAAGGAGTCGACAGCTATCCAGAGATTATTGCTTCACACAGTTTCAATACCTTTTGCTTGAATTACTCTCTGCTGCTGGCAATAGAGTCCATTAACACTGGTAATCGCTTTTGACTCTTACCTCTGGTGGCAGTCACACCTTTTTGGCAATCTTCCATTCTGAACATGGAATTCCCTTCTTGGAAATTGACTTTATCTTCTGTTTGAACACATAATATTATTCAAGTTTTTGAGGATTTTACTTTTTTGTTTTCTGTTAATTCATATAGAGGCTGCACATTTGTCATTTTGCACTTTAAATGGTTTTGCATTTTTCATAGTTATCCATATACTTAATACTGTATGTGTATTCGTAGCTTTTTATATGCATGATTATTGTATGCATCTGTATGTAAATGTATTTACTCATAAGGTATATGTTTTTAGTGTGGCACTTTCTCCTCTTCACACCCACTCAGCTAGCTTGAGAGAAGCCATGCTTTCACAAGCTGAGCTGTCACTAGGGACTGATTGCTACTTCCAGTCACTTTATCAAAAATAGCCACAAGCTGAAACATTTCAAAATGCTACTTCTTATTGGAGGCATGGTTTTAAAGAAAAATAAAGTTTTATATGAGCATATAGCAGGACATGAAGCCTGTTTATGACAACATTACCCTGTGATTTTTCAGATAACAGCCAACATTTATATAAAATTAAATTCTATTCAACTGTCAACTTTTCCACTAGTTGCCTTCATTAGGAAAAAAAATTTAATTGGTTGATATACTGTGTGTTTTGCCTAAATTTTCTACACTCTAATAAAGCAGCAACTGCAAAAATGTACAAAAAAGTGCAAGATGTGAACCACTGCCTGAAAAAATGTCTGCTACAGTGGGTATAGAAAAGAATCACCCCCTTTAAAATAATCACATTTTGTTGCTTTGCAGCCTGAAATGAAGACAGACACTTTTTTTTTTTTTTTTTTTATTCAGCTGTATTTATTAGTGCAACTTATAACATCCAAGTGAAAGATATAACACCAACATGTTAGAAAAATATAAACAAAAATTCAAAAACAGAATGTCTTTAAGCCATTCCAAAGATTTTCAATAGGTGTAAGTCTGGGCTCTGACTAGGTCATGCAAGGACATTCACTTTGGGTCATTATCATGTTGGAAGGTAAATATTCTTCATTCTTCTCATTGACAACTCTCTGGCAGAGGGCAGCAGATTTTCCTCAAGAATTTGATGGTATTTTGCCCCATCATTTTTTCCTTCTATCCAGACAAGTGCTCCATCCCCTGCTGCATAGAAACTGTCAAGTACCTGGTTGGTGAGCCTGACATGCGGAGGAAGGCCTATCCTCCAGCTTAGGCTCAAGGGCCACTGGTGGTGAGACAGTAGCCGCTGGAGCACGGCAGGGTAAGAGCGCCTATGATCAGTCCAGTAGTCTTTGCAGGTAGTAGCTGGGAAGGAAGCCAGGAGTAGCTGACAGCAGGCAGATGAGAGAGCAGGCAGATGTGCCAGTGGGATAGCTGAAAGCAGGCAGACTGACTTGGCTCATGACAGAGAGGTATGGAGTTTGGGAAGGAAAACCCGCTCAGGTGAGACTGAATGAACCGGTGCTGATCAGATCAGCCATCCAGAAACAGTGCAATCGAAGAAGTTGGACCGCACTCGGATACATGAAATCAAAATAGTTCTTTATTCCTCATCCAATCCATACAGACAGTGCATTGAGAGACATGTCAGGTTGACGCGTTTCACGATATAGATAATCGCTTACTCATAACAACACACTGGCTCATGACAGACTGTGGATGCACAGCAGGAAGCAGGTGCCAGAAGATGCTGAGCTGGACTAAAGGTGCTGGAAGGGCTGGTAGCAGGGTCAGACGAGCCTGGTCCGTAACAGATGGACAGATCAGGCTTATACAGCAGACAGAAAGCGTAGTCAGGTTACAGGCAGAGTAGGCAATGGGTGCAGAATCAACAGGTGCAGCAGGCAGAGACAAAATCCGAGGTGAAGCCAGGGGTCAGGACAAGTAGCAGACAGGAAGCAAGCTGGGTCAAGATCAGAGGTCAAACGCAGGAATCAGTAATGCAGGAACATACACCAAATGCTGTAGACCAATAGCAAACAGTAATTAGCCAGTGCTGAAGCTCCATTTAAATAAGCTGTTTGGTGTCAGCCTTGGTGACAGATGCGTGCTCGCAAAAGCGCACTGCCCATTCTTGGCTGGTGCATGCACATACGTGTGCACCTGGAAACAGCATCTGTACTATGGTGAAGCCTTTCTGTGACAGAAACACACCCATAACAGGATATTACCACCTCCATGCATTACTGTAGGAATGATATTATTTGGAAGGTGAGCTGTATTGGATTTCCGCCAGATATATTGCTTGGTGTTGAGGCCAAATAGTTCAATTCCATCTGGCCTCAGAATCTTCAAGGAGCATTTAAGGTGGTCAGATAGTAGAGCAAATGTGGTACAAGAAGAAAAAGTATAAATTACATAAAGGGCGTGATCCTTTTTCCAACTCAGTGATTCTGTTTTTGATTTTTTTTTTCTGACATGTTGGTGTTATATCTATCACTTGGATGTTATAAGTTGCTCTAGTAAATCCAGATGGATAAAACAAAAACTATTTCTGTCTTAATTTCAGGCTGCAAAGCAACAAAATGTGTTTTTTTAAAGGGGGGTGATTCTTTTCTATACCTATTTTAAAATATCCAATAATATTTCTGATAAATGACTTACTCCAAGCCAACAACAATTTCAAAATGTTTCTTAGTGTTAGATAGAGTAGGGAAGTGTTAGCACATCTGTCATGTTTTATTGACTATCTGTCTTCCTACTAAATACACTAAAAAAGTTTTTATTGCTGCCTGTTACCTCATTTCCTGGCAGTCTCCATGGCAGCCTACGTGTGGGTTAACCCCGCCTCCTCTCCAATGGTATAGGACCCCCCTCTATAAATTTCAGCTTGCAGGCACAGCCAGTGTTCCTTTTTTGTCCTCCTCCAAGGACCAACTATTTGGATTATTTCCTGTTGGAATTTGGTCGGCTTACCTCAGAATGAAAAGTCGGTGTCTATGTCCAGGGCCCAGCCACGGGCGGGTGAGTGACATTTCAAAATCCCCTTTGGCTGATAACTGTGCGGTGCTTCGGATGGCCGACGGATATCCTGAAAGGGTCTGAAGATTTGTCTCCTCCATGGCAGTGTTTTTGTTATGTTTGTTTGTCTCCAAACTATCTTTCTTTGCTATCCCTGGTGGCCCAATGGCGGCTGGAACGCTCCGTGCGTTCCAGCCATCTCCTTCCTGCTTCCCCTCCGCTCAGTCCGGCGGACGCATGCGCTGTATGGTAATGGAGCTCCGCTCGCTGCCTGCGCATGCGCACTTCGCCGCGATCGGAAGCGAGGCCTGGTCCGCGCATGCGCACTTGCGATCACGGCCGGCCATCGCTGACGTCATCCTGGCGCGAAAATTTAAACGCCTGTCAGCTCCAGAGCATTTGGGAATGCACTGTGGGCATAGCGACGTCTTCCCGGTACCTTGTCCGTTTGTTTACCAGGTATGTGGGGACCGGATGCTGCATACATTTTTGTGGTATGCAGGGGGGGGGGGAGAGCGGTTGGATGCATATTAGGACAACACCTGAATGTTCCTTATTGCTTTGTAGTGATCCCTGTATGCTCTACTTCCTAGTGAGTTTGTGGTTTTGCCTGAAACATGGATCCTGCTTCACCGCCCTCTTGTGGCCAGCCCTCTCACAACAGGTGAGTGCTGGTACATTTAGAGGGATATGAAGGGAGGGATGCTGGCTCATGATTCATGGCTAAATCCTGTGTCTCCCTGGATTTCTCTTTCTCCCAGCTCCTCCAGGTCTGGTCAAGAAAGAGACCCTGTCAGGCCACGAAGAGAATCATCTTCAAGGTCAAGACGCCGTGAGTCTCCATCTGGGAGCAGACATGAGAGGAGACGCTCACATTCCTCCTCCAGACACCGCACACACCGCCACAGTAGCCATACGGCCCAGAGAGCCTGTTGGGGTTGTGGGGCGCATGTCCCGGAGGACAAGTCCCTTTGCGAGCCCTGTTTCGCTCGTGCAGCTGGTGAAAGAGAGTCTGAAGATCAGAGATTGGAATCCCTGGTGAAACGGATTGTCCAACAATCCATGAAAGAGTGGAATGCTAGTCCCACACCTGGATCTGCTACTCCCAGCTCTCCTGCTGATGCTCCTGAAGAGCAAGGTCCCTCTCAGCCAAGCTTCACTTCCGGGAAATCCTCAGAGAGCGATTCGGAAGAAGAGGAAGGTGCAGTTGGGGGTTTTGATTTTGCCCTTGTTGCACCTCTCATAAGAGCAGTCAAAGAGGCTCTGAAATGGGAAGATCCCAGTACCCCACAAGTAAAACAGAGAAGGTTTTTCAAACATTTGGGGAAAGAGCGGCTAAACTTTCCGCTCCTGTCAGAATTGAAGGATGTCATCCTAGAAGAGTGGAGTAAAGGGGACAGCAAGACCTCCTTATCCTCCAAACTGTCCAAGTTGTATCCTTTTAAATCGGAAGAAGTCAGTCACCTGGAATCAGCTCCTCTGGTTGATGCTGCAGTTTCCAGACTGGCTAAACACGTTACACTCCCGCTGGATAATGCGGTGTCCTTTAAAGACCCTCTGGATAGGAAGATGGACTTGGATTTAAAAAGAATTTATGTCACAGCCGGTGCGGCTTGTAAACCTGTGCTAGCACTAGCAGCCATGTCTAAGGCCATGGAAACCTGGGTTTCTGATGTTGAACTAAAATTAAGAAGTGTGTCTGAAGATGCAGTAGAGAACTCTCCTGTTCAGGAACTGAAGTTAGCTTCTGTGTTTCTTGGAGAAGCATCCATTGATGTGTTACGTCTCTTATCCAGATCCATGTTGGCTTCTGTCACAGCCAAACGGGCCCTGTGGTTGCGTCCCTGGCTGGCAGACCCAGCCTCTAAACAGGCTTGGTGCAAAATCCCTTCTGAAGGTTCCTCTTTATTTGGAAACAAATTGGATAATGCAATTACTAAAGTGACGGGTGGAAAGTCAGGTCTCCTTCCCCAAGATAGGCGCCTCTTTGGCCCTAAGAAGCAGCAACCAAGAAAGCAGTTTGCAGAGCGATCAAAGGATGCCCGCTCATATAGGCCTGGGCGAGATTACAGGAGAAATTGGAAGAGCAGCCAAGCATCCTCTCGTAAGCCGGTCAGAGGCTCAGCACCTTCCGGTCAAGAAACCTCGAAGTCCTTTTGAGATTGGGCCCGTTCAGACATGCCAGGTGGGGGCACGCCTGCTCCGCTTTCAGCGTGTCTGGGCGGCCTCAATCTCAGACTTCTGGACCATCAGGACAGTGTCCACAGGACACACATGGACTTTCTCAACAGATCCCGTGTCCAGATTTATTCCCACTCGCTTGCCTTCTCAGGACGAGAAAAGAAACGTTTTGCTCGACTATGTAAGCACTTTGGTAGCTCAGGGCGCAATAATTCCGGTGCCCGTGCAGGAAAGATTCCAAGGCGTATACTCGCCCCTCTTTCTAGTACAGAAGAAGAATGGATCCTGGCGCCCTGTGATAGATCTCACCTATCTCAACAGGTTCATCAAGAACGAAAAGTTCAAAATGGAAACCTTATCTACTATCCAGAAAGCAGTACTTCCAGGAGACTGGCTAGTGTCAATAGATCTCAAAGACGCGTATTTCCATGTGCCTATAGCAGTAAACTTCCACAAGTACCTTCGTTTCGCGGTAGAACATCAACACTTCCAGTTCATCTGCCTTCCTTTTGGCCTGTCCACATCCCCAAGGGTGTTTTCCAAGGTCCTTCTAGCTGTGGTGGCTCTAATCAGAACAAAGGGTGTACGTCTACATCACTACTTGGACGATCTTCTACTGTTGTCACAAGACCGGGATCAACTTTTGTTCCACAGGGACCTGGTTACTACAACTCTCATGGAGTTCGGGTGGTTGTTGAATCTTCAAAAAAGTCATCTGGAGCCCTCTCAACATCTGGTCTATCTAGGGGCTCAATTCAACACCGTTCAGAATACACTTTCTCTGCCTCTAGAGAAAATCCCGGTGGTTCGGGAGAGGATCCTTCCAGCCCTCTCATCCTCTTTTCTGACGGCATCCCAGTGTCTCAAGATCATCGGCACAATGGTCTCGACGGCCCCTATGGTCAAGTGGGCACTGTGGCGAATGCGGCCCTTTCAGAGGGGCTTCCTTCGGCAGTGGAATCCGGAAGATCACGATCAGCATATCTTTATTTCCCACAGCATGAGGAGCAGCTTATTTTGGTGGCTCCAACGCAAGAACCTGCTCAATTGCCATTCTCTAGTCCCCATCACATGGGTCATCATTACAACCGACGCCAGCAACTCTGGCTGGGGAGCCCATTGCATGACAGAGGTGGCTCAAGGGAAATGGCCCCCGCAAGCCCACTCCCCGGTTTCCAACGTCCTGGAGCTTCGTGCGGCTTTTCTAGCTCTTCAAGCTTTCCATCATCTAATAGAAGGCAAATCCGTACTTCTTCGAATGGACAACACCACGGCAGTGGCTTATGTGAAAAGACAGGGCGGTACCAGGAGTCTCTCCCTTCTTCAAGAAGTAGACCCAATCATGACATGGGCCCAAGCCCATCTGTCCAACATCTCGGCGGCCTACATTCCGGGGCCACAGAATGTTCAGGCAGATTTCCTTTCCAGAGTTCAGTTGAATCACAACGAGTGGTCTCTCCACATAGACTCATTCAAGTGGATTCTGTCCCTAGGGGTCTCACCAGAAGTAGACCTGTTTGCATCTCCATGCAACCACAAGCTAGTCCGGTACTTCACACGCAGCAAGTGTCACCAAGCATGCGGAACGGATGCTCTGACCGACAGATGGGAATTCAGCAGGGCATATGCTTTTCCCCCATTTCCCATCATCCTCAGATTTCTTCAGAGACTCCAAGCAGAAGATGTGGAGATCGTCATGGTAGCCCCTCACTGGCCGAACAGGCCCTGGTTCCCACTTCTCCTGCAACTCAGCTATCGGAGCCCGATTCCCCTGCCCATCAAACCAGACCTTCTCTCGCAGGGAACAACATTACACCCCTGCCCCGCCTTGCTCAGGTTAACGGTCTGGTTCTTGAGAGGGAGAGGTTGGAGTCACTCGGATGCCCTCCTGGGGCAATCCCTACTTTAATGAACTCTAGGAGACCTAGCACGAACAGAGTTTACTGTAGAGTCTGGTCTAGATTCTTGGAATTCACGTACCCGGAGGGAAATCCTTCCCTGAATTTCGGAGTTCAAGAAGTCCTGAAGTTCCTTCAAGCAGGTCTGGATAAGTCCCTATCAGTTGGGACTCTCAGGGTGCAAATATCAGCCTTATCGGTGTTCTCAGGGTTCTCCTGGGCCAAGCATATACTCATACAACAATTCTTCAAAGGTGCGGTCAGACTCAGACCTCAGAGGAAGCCAAGGTTCCCAAAATGGGACCTTCCCCTTGTCCTTAACGTCCTTTCAAGATCTAGTTTGTCGGACTCCATTAAAGATCTTACCATTAAAACAGCCTTTTTAGTAGCAATCACTTCAGCTAAAAGAGTTTCTGAGATCAGTTCTCTTGGTTATAAAGAACCTTTTCTCACGTTTTTCCCGGACCGAGTAGTCCTAATTCCGATGCTCAATTACAATCTGAAGGTATCATCGGTTTTTCATGAGAACCAGGAGATTGTACTTCCTACCTTTCGTTCTTCAGAGGATAATGAACCTCATCCCTTGGATGTAGGGAAAACTCTTATGGAATATCTCCAGTCAACGTCTTCTTTCAGACAATCGGATAATCTCTTCGTCCTTTTCTCAGGCAAGAATAGAGGGAAACGGGCCTCGTCAAGGTCCATTGCGGCCTGGATTGTGTCTGCCATTCAGCGAGCTTACTGTGTAGAGGGTTTGGCTCCTCCGGAGGCGGTGACAGCCCACTCGACGAGAAGCATCTCAACGTCCTGGGCGGCTTCACATCATGTTGCACCAGAAGTAGTCTGCAGAGCAGCTTCATGGTCTTCTGTAAATACGTTCATGACACATTATTGTGTGGAGCCAGCCTCCTTATCTTCAGTTAATTTTGGCTTGACTGTTTTGTCTGCTAATAATTTGAAGTAAAATTTGATTTGAAACATTCCCACCCGTGTGGTTTGGGCTAGTTATTTCCCACACGTAGGCTGCCATGGAGACTGCCAGGAAAACGGAAAATTCCTATCATACTTACCGTAATTTTCCTTTCCTGGTGGTCTCCATGGCAGCCGGAGTTCCCACCCTCTGGTCTTGGATTCGGCTAAGATATGGAACACTGGCTGTGCCTGCAAGCTGAAATTTATAGAGGGGGGTCCTATACCATTGGAGAGGAGGCGGGGTTAACCCACACGTAGGCTGCCATGGAGACCACCAGGAAAGGAAAATTACGGTAAGTATGATAGGAATTTTCCGTTTTCCTGTTAAGGTAACACCACAGGAAGGGAGGTAAAATAAGGTGAAATTGCTTTCCTATAAAGACAGCAATAAAAACTTAACAGAGGTAAAATGCGCTTTTATATATATTTCCTACTTTTTTAACTAACACGCCCTGCATATAAAGAGTGTTTGTTCACTACAGCATATAATGTACATTTTCATGTGGACAACTGGTTTCTTTCTGTAGCGAGTGCTTTTCAGCTGTACAAATGTATAATGTAATGTGCACTGTTTTCTAAGGTAATGCATCCTTTAATACATGTAACCTAGGTCTGAACCATAAACACCTTAATGTGCCTATTCCTTTCTGTACATCCAGCTGGATATTCTGGGCCACTTGTAATACTATATCATAGAATTAGCAGACGTTAAACAGGTCATGTATGTGTGTCAGTTATTTAGTTACATTGCAACCACATTAGTAAGCATTACATGGACTATAGCCTGGCAGAAATAAGTAACTGACATTGAGAAACAGGGGTTTATGGATTAAGGGTCTTATCGTAGATTACAGGGATGAAAATTCCTATGTAGAAAATATTTTATTAGCACACACGAACCATCTACGATTTCACTTTAATTAGGGTTGCTAAGAATTTAAAAATAAAAAAAATATGTTTTAGTATGGCAATTCATAGAAGTAGCCTTGGCAACATGCAAAGTATAGTAACACACAGAAACCAGTAACAATTTTATTTTTTATCAACTTCAAAAAAATGAAATCAATTTCATTCCAGTGACTTGCCCTTTACAGTTGCTTGTTAAAGAAAGTTCAGTTTAAACATAAAGCTTCTGATTTTCCACACTTACATACATTGAGGCTGATTTACTAAAGGAGTTGAGAATGTTCAAATGATAAATTGTGTGAATGTTCACTTCAATTATCCAACCATATGAAAAGCAATTTCCTGTTTACTTTTTTCATTTGCACATCAATTTAACGCAAATTTGCTTTTGATGTGATTGGATGATTGAAGTGAACATCGACACAATGTATTGTGTGAATATTCTTAATTCTTTATTAAATCAGCCTCTTTACCGCTCTCTTAGCTTTGTTGCCTTAGAATTCAGCTTCTCCACCAGTGATACATGTACATTTGTTAGATTCAGGGGGTACTTTCATTTGTCAAAACAAAAGTTTAAACTGCTTGCAAAAAAATGTATTATGTTTAAAAAAGAATACATGTATAAATAGTTTATGAAAAGAATACATGTATGAATAGTTTATGAGAAACACAAGGGCTTGTTTTTTTGGACCATTAGATATATTTTAAGTGTTACAGTCATTAAGTATTACAGACGTATTTGAGACAAGGTAAGACACACCAAGGGGATACATAAAAATACTACTTGGATCTTCATTGACAATGTCCTGTGGTGGAATGAGACAAATGTTGAACAGCAGAATTTTGCAACACTATGTTTGAAGAGAAAAAAAGGGCCATACGCCACAACCTCAAACCAGCTGCAAAAAAATGTTAGAGGAAGCATTTGGAGCATTAGGATTTGGGCCTGCTTTACTATCTAAGGGCCTGCACAGGTTTAAAAGGAATAATTAATTCAAAGTTGTATCAAGAAAATTTACTGCTAAATTCTAGGATGGATGGTGCATCATCGGAAGTAAGGTAGTGAAAAAAAAAAAAAAAAAAAAAACAGACGTAACTCCACAATACAAAAACTTCAACTGTGATGGCTAAGCTACAGTGCAGACCTCAACCAAACAGATGGGCATGTGCCAAAAATAGTTGTGCATGCAAGGATATCCAGAAATATAAATGTACTGAAATAGATTTAGGAACAAATTTTTCATAACCGTTGTGCAATTCAGATCAACAACTACAAGAAACATATTTGGTGGAGTTTCACATATATTTTCCAGCTTGGACTATAAAAGTTTAAACAAATTGATGACTGATGGCCTTTTGTCTTGTATACATGGTTTGTGTAAGAGCTGTATACCAAGCTAACTTGAAGCTTTCAGGAAGTTTTGTGAAACTTATGAAAAATAAGAGGAGGAGTAGGTGGCGCTGCCTGGGGGACAAACTAAAAGTATATCAAAACAATAGGTGAAAAGTATGTGAAGATGCAAACTCCTAAAAAAACCTCTGAAGAAAGTGCATAGGGGCCTGACAAATGTCAATAATAAATAATATAAAAATACTATAAACAATAAGGCATAAGTCCATAAAGTGCTCATGTGCAAAAAGTGCATATATAAACCCAAAGAACAGAAGTGTCAATAAAAAGTGCCAAATGAGTAACAATAACAAATATATTAAGAAAAATGTGTATAAAATTATTCCACATAAAAAAGTGTACAAAGAAAAAGAAAAAAATAATTGATAAAGGGCAGAATATAGAATATTTGACACAGTCCTGACCTCAGTATCTGAGGAAAGGGATTTAGGAGTAATTATTTCAGAAGACTTAAAGGTGGGAAGACAATGTAATAGAGCAGCACGAAATGCCAGCAGAATGCTTGGATGTATAGGGAGAGGTATAAGCAGTAGAAAGAGAGAAGTGCTTATGCCGCTGTACAGAACACTGGTGAGACCTCACTTGGAGTATTGTGCGCAGTACTGGAGGCCATATCTCCAGAAGGATATAGATACTCTAGAGAGAGTTCAGAGAAGAGCTACTAAACTAGTACATGGATTGCAGGAAAAAACTTACCAGGAAAGGTTAAAGGACCTTAACATGTATAGCTTGGAAGAAAGAAGAGACAGAGGGGATATGATAGAAACTTTAAAATACATAAAGGGAATCAACTCGGTAAAGGAGGAGAGCATATTTAAAAGAAGAAAAACTACCACAAGAGGACACAGTTTTAAATTAGAGGGGCAAAGGTTTAAAAGTAATATGAGGAAGTATTACTTTACTGAGAGAGTAGTGGATGCATGGAATAACCTTCCTGCAGAAGTGGTAGCTGCAAATACAGTGAAGGAGTTTAAGCATGCATGGGATAGGCATAAGGCTATCCTTCATATAAGATAGGGCCAGGGACTATTCATAGGATTCAGATATATTGGGCAGACTAGATGGGCCAAATGGTTCTTATCTGCCGACACATTCTATGTTTCTATGTTTCTATGTTTCTATGATAAAATTATTTTTTCTTTGCACACCTCTTTATGTGGAATAATTTTTTACACATTTTTCTTAACATATTTGTTATTGTTACTCATTTGGCACTTAGTCACTTTTTATTGACACTTCTGTTCTTTGGGTTTATATGTGCACTTTTTGCACATGAGCACTTTGCGGATTTATGCCTTAATTGTTTATCGTATTTTTATATTATGTATTATTGACATTTGTCAGACCCCTATGCACTTTCATTAGAGGTTTATTAGGAGTTTGCATTTTCACATAGTTTCACTTACTATTTTGTAAAACTATATACTTTTAGTTTGTCCCCCAGCAACGCCACTTACTCCTCCCTTTTTTATTTGCACGGAAAAATATATTTTTTCATTTGTGAAACTTATGGCAAACTTTGAGCAGCTTTGTTACAGCCTTTAATGGCTCGTTTAAACTTGTGTTTCCCTCTGAGGAGCAATCTGTATGTTTTAACCACTTAAAATAAGCACCACTGTGCTGTGACTGTGCATTGCTTTCAGTTGCGAAGCATCCCCATTCAGTTGAATGGATCTTGTTCAGTGAGTGGTAGTGCCTGCCAAGTGTGACATTGCACTTTGCCTGACAAAGTTTGCCACACTGCGATGAAAAGCTTTGCACCCTCTGCATGTATACACCCCTGTACACCTGTACACTGCAGCCTAAGGGGAAGTGGTTGAGGGGAGCAGTAAAAATAGGGCTAGCCATGTGTTTTTTACTGCCCTTCCCACCACCACCACCATCATCGCAAGAGTAAACAAGGTCTTAAAGTACCTTTCAGATCCAGTTCAAAAATGTTGAACACAGCTTCAACAGGCATTAAATGGAGTTAAAAAACAACAAGAACACTGCCTTCTAAAGCCTTATAAAATGCAGACTGTCACATTCCTCAGTTGGCTGTTTGCCAATTGTACAGGCTCTGTGGTTATTATAGTGAATCTTGTTGGAGCAAAAAAAAAAAAATGGATTTATTTTGCCTGCAGATTAAAAAATAGGAATGACAATGAGAACATATAGAGCACTACAGCAGCAATCAGGTATGTGAAAACCCCTGCGCTATCACAACAGGCATGAGATGGAAATACAGAGATAGCAAACAGCAAGGAAAAGCGGCAGCTCCTAGTTCAGCCTTGCCAGGACACTGAATAGCTATAAAAACAGTAAAATAGTGAAGCTGCGCTCATCCAATTTACACAACAGTGGATCAATAATTAGCACAGTCATACAAAAGAATAGTAGGACTTCAGTGACATACACGGAATAACTTAGATAGGTAAATAGTGACTTCAGTGCTGTAAACAAGATCTCAATGTAAGGTGCTTAGGTAGTCCTGATGCAAGAAATGTAACGTGACTCCAGTGCCAATCTTACAATAATAGCTAGGTGACACCAATAAATAAACTGAAACCTCAGTGATGTAAACAAAATATCATAAAACAATAAATGATGATTCACGTGCTGTAAATGGGATCAAAATAAAGTGCTTAAAAATTCTACTACAAATACTGTAGTGCGACTCCAGTGTAGATCATCCAATTGTGACTGGGTGACAACAAACAACAATCCAAGTAATAAAGAAAACTGAAACGCTGATACAAATATAAAACACTAAAGGTGTAGATAAAAACAAGGAGTATTACTGTGACTCAAATTCAGTTTTCTTCATTATTTGGATTGTTGTTTGTTGTCACCCAGTCACAATTGGTTGATTTACATTGGAGTCACGCTACAGTATTTGTAGTAGCATTATTAAGTACTTTATTTTGATCCTATTTTTACTACAGCAGCAGTCTCCTTCTAATTTTCAGAGTTTAAAACACATCAACGTGCAGCCTGCTGCTATCTGTAAAGGCCTTCTCTTTTTTCTTTTTTTTTTAAGTGAAAATGCATACACACTTCTACAAGGCTGACTGGTTGAGCTGAGAGTAGCTGATGGATGGCACAAAGATGTTTTCTGGGTCAGAAGAGATGCTAGGGATGATGAAGAGGCCTGCCAATGACACAGAAAATGCTTGTATGGCCGCAATTGATGCAAACTGAAGCATTGATTACTCAATACATTAAAGCAGTAATAAACCAAAAGATAAAACTGTAATGTATTGCAGCTTACCACTCATTATATGTGGTGGCTGCAGTAGTTTTCTTTTTTTATGATTTTTCCCTCTGTTTTTACCTGGTGATCTGGCTAGTATTACACTCCCTGTATAAGAGTGCCTCCACTCTGGATTAATTCTGGATGAAGGAGCACAAGGACACCTTTGGACAGCAATACTGTCAGTCTCAGAGGGAGGGGAGAGTTAGATGTACTAGCAGATATTAATGTACTAACATATTGAAGCCAAACTCCAGCTTTTTTCCTTTTGGGATAAAGGTTTTACACAAATCAAAGCTAATCAGTGTAAGCATTCCTGTCAGTGATAAATGGCTTGTCTCATCCCTGTATGTGCTACATCTGCAAGAGAGCTTGGTCCTTTAAAAAACAACAGAGATACTGGCTAGATTACTAGGGGACAATAAAAGACAGAACACCTAAAAAAATAAAATTAATGCAGTCATCATATTTAAGAATTGGTAATTTATTTAGTATTTGTTTGCTTTTGGGTTTAATACCGCTTTAATGCCTCAAGTTAATGATTCATGTTAACTAGTACACTCATTTCTGCCTACCAAAAAAGTGTAGGAAGACTAAAATAGCCTACTCAAGACACTTGGGAGCTCAGGATACTCAACCTCTGGATCCTAGGAGCATCTTATACCCAGTGTTACTGCTGCACCTTCAGTCCACAGGAATTCTCTACAAAGTAGCTCACACCACCACCAAGGCCTTTCAAAGGCTTTTCTCTAAGGCCGGCCATACATGGTTCAAATTCCGAAATAATTTATTTTCGAAAATCTTATCTAAGAATTTTTGTTCGAATTTCACCCCATTATTGGGCTGCAGCAATGGACAATTTTCATGTAGTCATCGAATTTGAGTGATTGGGCAGGCTAGAAATTTTTTGGAAAAACAAAAGGATTTTGGAATCAATGATGGTAGAATCATTTGAGAAATATAATCAAAAAAGAAATGTGCATGAGTGCAAGAAAAGAAAATTCCCAGAAAGAAAAGAAGATTCCTGGCCACGAAAACTCTTTTTTGTAGCAAAATGAGGTGGAATTGAAATTGGTTGAATTTCTAAATGAATGGTGACACCCTCGGATCACAAATTGAAATTTCTGATTTTTGAAAGAAAATTTGTTAGGAATTCAACCCATGTATAACCTGCATAACACAGTGGGTCTGAATTACAAAAACCATGAATGTACACTGCATCGATTGTGCATGTACAACTATATTGTATCCTATCTTTACTACTTAGATTACTTTCTCCAATGCTTTTGGGTCTAGCTAACTGTTAATGGTTTTACATATTATCTTTTTGATGTATGATCTCATATACTGTAGGTACAAAAGGGTATGAAGTGCATAATGATACCATTACATTTTATTTGGAGTCTTGATTTCTATACTTGTTATGCACTCAGTCTGCATAACAATTAAAGAATATTACTTTTTTAACAAACTGTGGGATTAAAACTGTAAGATGTTGGCCCATGCCGGAAGCGCATTGAAGATCCTGGCATCTGCTTTCACACACATATCATGTTGGACACTGGAGATCTAATCACATGTTTAAAGTGGTTCTGACTTAAAAAGGTAAAAAATTCCCCACTACTTGATACCCCCCAGTCCTTAACCACTCTAAGACCAGAAGGATTTGCCCCCTTCCTGACCAGGCCCTATTTTGCGATTCGGCACTGTGTTATTTTAACGGACAATTGCGCGGTCGTGCGATGCTCTACCCAAATAAAATTGATGTGATTTTTTCCCACAAATAGAGCTTTCTTTTCGTGGTATTTGATCACCTGTGCGATTTTTATTTGTTGCGCTATAAACAAAAAAACAGCAACAATTTTGAAAAAAAAAATATATATTTTTCACATTTTGCTACATGACATTCTCAAAAAAAAAATGTAAAAATCAAAATTTTTTACCATTTTAGGCCAATTTGTTTTATGCTACATATTTTTGGTAAAAAAAAATCGCAATAAGCGTATTTTAATTGGTTTGCGCAAAAGCTATCACGTCTACTAACTATGGGAAAGATATTTATGTCATTTTTATTGTTTTTTTTTTTTTTACTAGTAATGGCGGCAATATGCGATTTTTTTGCAGGACTGCGACATTGCGGTGGACAGATCGGATCCCTAACTGATATTTTTGACACTTTAGGGGGGACCAGTGACATTACTACAGTAATCAGTGCTAAAAATATGCACTGCTGCTGTAATAATGACATTGGCAGGGGAGGGGTTAACCCTGTGGGGGATCAAGGGGTTAAAGCCTAGGGGAGTGATTCTAATTGTGGGGGGCGTGGCTTCGGAAATGACCATAGAGACATGTGATCCTATATAGAATGATCACATGGGCTCTGTGATCATTTCAGGGAGAATAACGGTCAGCTGTGTTTACAACAGCTGACCGTTCTTCTCTCTCAGCGGGGAAAGATCGCGGGTGTCAGGCGGCAATCAGAGCCACCTGCCCGCTGCATCAGCTTCCCCCGAGACCGAGTGCCATAATGTATGGCGATTTGCCTGGGAGCGGCTGCCTGCTGCAGTACATCTGCGGTGGGCAGTCGTAAACTGGTTATACGCTTGTGCTCTCCCCTCTTCTTGGTCTCACATGAGACTCTGAGAGCAGTAGGAGCCACAAGCTGCTGCTGCTGTCATTCAAATCCTGTAAAAAGGGAACAGGGGGCATGGCCACACTGCGTTTTGTGTGTCTATAGATGCACATGGATTGGCTCAGGAAAGTACCTGCAGTGGTGCTCCCTCAGTACATGGCAGGAGATGCCAGAAAAGGAGGTAAGGTATTGCTTTGTGCAATACCATTGCACAGGGCTGGTAAGTATAACATCTTTTTCATGTTAAGGAAAAAAAAATTGGCCTTTACTACCACTTTTAGTAAAAAAAAAAAAAAGGTTTTGTATTCTTTACTTGTTAAAGCCCAACAACATGACAGGTAAAAACTTCAAATGCGCTTTTAAGGCAAAGTAAAAGAAGTCATAGCATACGCTATGCTGGAGGTATGCGAGGGTTGGTATACCCACTGTGGTTAAGGATGCATGTTTGCACAATGTCATATGCTACCCCTTGGAATGAGGGTTCAATTGATAAATACACATATATACATTGCAGTGCAGCTTAAAGGTTTTTATGACTTGCTGCTTTGCTTTGTACATCTTTATTCATCCCTTTGTTAGCAACGATGACACATTTACTCCTTAGTACACTTTACTGAAACAGCAAAACCAAATGCAGAGTTGTTTAGATATTTAATGCACATTGCAATTTGGGATGACGACTTTGTTTGCATTGAACATCAGTATATGAGTTTCCTGTTAGGATTGGAATTTCTATGCACACATACATCTGTACACTCATGCAGTTGCACAATACAGGGGTACTATAGCTATAATTACCTGCCCTTTTGTTTTGTTTTTTATTCCTTTAGTGAATCAGACTCATTGGCTCCTGTACTGAAAAAACGTGATTTGGGTCCTTAAAGTGTTACTAAACCCAGGACCCTGCATTCACTATGGAAAAAAGGAAAAGTGGGATGTTGCGCTAACCATATAAACCAGCAGCCAGCACCAAACAACTGAAAATACAGGTTGTAAAACGGAATGTGTAAATAATAAGTGCAGCGCTAAACGTGATAAGTAAATAACCATATTCACAGAGAAAACATTAATCACATAATGAATGAAATCCATGATAAAAAACATAATATGGATAAAAGTCCATAAAGTGTATATGTGTGACACATAAAATAACTGATTGTGATATCAATAGAGTCCTATATATCATAAATGAAAGTCCCAACATGTGAAGAAATTATCCAGCTTAGGAAAAGGATCCAGCTCAAGAGCAGGTAAAGGAAAAATTAGATCCCGTCACCAGATGGAACAAATAAAAAATGGGCGCTCACCAGATCAAACAGGCTTTACAGAAATGATTCAGAAGAAGCCTAATGAGTGGGCGACACGAGTATAGGAGGGAGGGGCCGAGCCACGATGTCACTTAGCCACTGGGATCTGTGTGGAGTGGTGAGCAGACAAATGTGAATGTGATTACAAGAGCTTTTGATTTTTCATTTTGTAAGTGTTTTTTTTATATGGGGGCTTTTAATAAACTTTGTTCAAATGGAGAGCACTATGTAGTCTGCCTTTGTACTTGCATGAGGTTCACAGAGCAGTAGAGGAGCTTGCAGGGCCGGATGCCAGGAGAGGAGACCATAGCAGGAGATTGCAGGAGTGTATATGCAAAGCTGATTGATCTCATCTGTGAGGGACTCACATTCCCTGCATTCACTATATCTGGTCTCCCACAGTACCCAGAATATGTAAATAATAATTTTAGTAAAAATAAAATGCTAAACACTTTTTCTTCTTAGCAGTTAGTGCAGTCTTGTGACTTCCATCAGTGTCCAGCAGAGCACTGGTTAAAACACTGCATTGTGTTTGCATTCTCCTCCTTCTGTACAAAGAGGGTGCATGGCCTCTGACCCTCGGTCTGGACAGTGCTGATTGACCCTGTACTGAATACATGCACTCTCCCAAGAAAAAAAAAACCTCTCTAGCATTACACACCCAACTGAGCATGTGCAACTTGCCCCCAAGTCTCTGTACTATCAGGAGATGGATTTGGGACTGTGGAAGAAGGGGAGGATCAGGGAAGACAGGATCAAACAGCCTTTTTACCCGATGTGCAGGATTAATCCCTTAGGTTCCACTGTGAATATAACAAGCATGCTTTACTGCATATACAGACTGATTTTACTGTTGTGGGGTTAGTAACACTTTAAGCTACTTCTTTGTAGCTGCTGGTATGAGTCACAGCAGAAGCATTCTTTATTACGTTTACCTCAAAGTTATTTTTTTTAAGAGTCACACCTATATTTTTTTATACAATTGTTTTGACCAACTTTTTATTAGGCCATTTGACATAAATAGCTGCATTGAAAATCTGTCATTTTGTTTTCTGATGTGTAAATGTTTCACCGCTCTACATTTCTACCACTTTTGCTAGTTATTTAGCATTGACAGTATATCTATAGGTTCTCATTCAGCTCTAGTATATGCAAAATGATTGTAACATCAAAAGAAAACACAAAGGCACATAATAAAACATATATAATGAGGATACAAAATATAAATTGGTTTAAACACTTTTTAAAAAAATAACAATAAGGGAAAACATTATTTTTATAAATATAATATAACAATACTGGGTTGGAGCTCTAACTCTGAGTATCTAGTTAAAATCAATAAAAACTGTGTTTAATAAGGAGTATTTCTGACCTTTGGAAAGTACCAAGAATACTGTGCACCTTAAGTGAAATGAAAAGTGTTTAATTAAATCTCTTCAATCAATGCTACGCCACCTGTTGAGAAAATTATTAGATTGAAAGGATACATTTTACACTAAACAGATTTGAAAAACCACAGAACTGGGGTGAATGAACTATTTGGAGCTATTTATCTTATAAAAAAAATAAAAATAATAAACATCTTTAAGAAATTCTGATGCCCATAGCTGTGCTGGCCCAAAAGGAGCTAGACAGCTCCAACCACACTGGCACAAACCAGAAAAACAGTACATTATTTACTTGTAAAAGAGAACTGAGGGTGAGCATATTAAGTAATTATGCTTTTATGTTTCAATATATATTTATTAAATGTATCAAACAAGGAACTACATGTACATTTACATGTAAAACATCTTCAAATAATACATTTTAAATCAATACAGAAAATTGTGTACATTAAATAAAAGATTACATACTCATATGATATGTTATGATAACTGAAATTATAGCCATAAATCTTTCTGTTTAATGCATTTATGTAATGATAACAAAAACACATAATCTGTACGACTGATTTGCAATCATCACAATAAAGAGGTTGTTTCAATAAAGTTGATGCTGTATTCTTATTGCCCATCTTTAATTGTGTATTTAGGCCAAAGCATCAGATCTGAAGGATTATTACATGTTTTACAAAATAAAAAAAAATAGAAAATTAGTAGGATATGAGTAAGAAAAAGAGTAGGAACATTTAATAGAGACAGAAGAATGTGGTAGTAATCCCAAATAGGATGTAGATATAGCTGTTAGTTTTGAATAAGCGCTTTATAATTAGCTAAATCCATGAATGGGTACCAGTTTAGCCAAAGCAAAACTGAAATAATGTATCTGAAGACAAGCTTCTAGTTTATTCCATTAAACAAATAGAATTAACTCTGTACAAGCAATCTTTTACTGAGAAAATTGAACTCAATTTCCAATGTAAAGGAATCACTGTTTTTGCCAAAATGAGAAGGTGGATAGTTATTGAATTTTTATAGTGCCAAAGTTATCAAAGGAATACATATTTTTTAGGTGGTAGTAATTGTACGCCTTTCATTTGGACCCAATCTTTATTGAGATAACGGCAATTCCAAGCTATAAATCTTGTTTAATGCGTGGCAAGGTAATAATTATGAAATTTAGGTAAGTCCATACCTTCTAACAGTTTAGGTTTGCTAATCATTTTAAATTCATTCTTGTATTTTTATTAGGCCATAAAAATATATTCTTTAGAAACTGAAGTTTTCTAAAATTATATGTATTAATTATTAATTGATATATATATATATCAAATAATAATAATTATTTATATAGGCAGCACCACCATTTGTAAAATGGATTTCCGTGCAAAAAAAAATGAATTAAAAGTTAGCAGCTACAAATACTGTAGCTGCTGACTCCTAATATAAGGACACTCACCTGTCCTGAAATCCTGCGGTGTCAGCACACTAGTAGATTTGTCAATAGGCCTTGGGTGCATTTTCACTAATCTGTACAACAGGCTGTGAATTCTTGCGGCTTCACAGCCTGTTTCCTATTGCGCATGCGCGAGTCGCACTGTGCTTTCTGAATGGTCCCACTGTCTTTTAGGACCTGTGTGCCTCCCAGAGGGAAGCAGGGGGTAGGAAGCGGGGCCAGAAGTTTCGTAGATCACCGCGATTGCCGTGCGGCAATCTTACCCAAAAGTAGGAGCGGGTACCTGGTTTTGACAGATATCTGCTCCCCCTTCCCCTCCAAAAAGTGCCAAATGGGGCAGTGAAGGGGAGGGGGGTGCAGACAAGCGGAGCCTTTGCCTTTTGGGTGGAGCTCCGCTTTAAATATAGCCCCTCTTACAAACCAAGGGAAAAACCTAACTTACCATCTCTTGCAAAATGTATTTTAAATCTGTTTCTATCTCGTTAAATAGAGGTGAGAAGTTTTTGAAAAAATATCAGTCAAATTTGGTGTACAGGGGCAGGATTGTTTAACAGGATTGTTTAGCAGGATTGTTTGCCAGAGGATAAAGGATAAAGACTCCTCTGTGAGTAAAAGGTTAAGAACTTCAGATTTTTATAATTTGTATTCAAATTAGGTAAATTCCAAAAGTTTCAAAAGTAGAAATCTAATTTGGGATAGAGATATGGGGTAGATAACCAATCAAAATAGCAGATCATCTGTGTAAGCCGCAATCTTATATTCTCTCTAAAATTTTCAAATCCTTTATTGGATCAATTAGATTAATAGTTCCGATAAAAGGCTCAATAGTGATAATGAATAACAGGGGGGAACAAGAGACAAGGAACAGCCCTCGTATTTATTATATTACCTGTTCTGAGAGTTGGCCATTGATCAGATCAAATACAAATTTAACTGTTTTTTTTTTTTTAATATAACTTTCACCTACAGTATGCTAGTAAATGTTCTTTCCCTTTAGGAATGTTAACTGACAGCTGACACATAGTTTACCAAGGATAACGTATACCATTCAGCCAATTAGCAGTGGCAGATTTAATTACTTCTGCAGTATCCCATGGCATCAAGAGCCCTGAGTATCTTCTTAGTAATGATGGACTGACAAGCAAAATAAGCTTTACACACAGTGAAAAATCTAAATTTCCTCCAAGATATAAAGACTATTGTGGAAACAAATCTCAAAACTTAAGTAAATGTTTTAGACCTTAACAACTTAAATTCTTTTGAGGAGAGAATGCTTTACAGAAATGTTGACCATGTGACACTGGGTCTATTTTAAAGGTTTTCAGACAAGATTCCCACAGTTTTCTCCCATTTTTCTAATTTGATTCAATTGGAAAAATGGAAGAATCCTTGGAGAACGTTTGTGAAAAACTTTATAAATAGATCCCTTAGCGTATTTCCTCTGTATTAACCAGCTCAGCTCTTGTGCCTTCATTTACAATACATTATGAACTACAGCAATTTCTACATTCCCACTATGGGTTTGTACATTCAGCTATAGCTTTGTCATTACTTAATAGAACAAAGTAATACATACATTGTTTAGGAGACAAACTAGACTTTTCTTTCCTGGCATTGCCTTGCAAAATGTATTTTATTTTCCACGTAATCTATAGACAAAAAACACTTACTAAAAAATAGAAAAACTTTTTTTTTCTGTTTTGATCACTGTTAGTTTAAAAAATGTTGCTGTTAAAATTTGTTCTATAAATTTTACAATTCAAATTTTTTATAAAATTATGTTTCTGGTATGAATCACGGCAAAGTTATTTGCAAATGAAAAAGGCAATTTTTTAATTTTGCACATTTGATTTTAATGCGACAATGAAAAAAAAAAAAATAAATAGATTGAAGAGTGTAAACATTAAAGTTGAGTTCCAGCATGAAAATTTGACATCCGCTTGCTCTAAGTAACCTGAAAAAGAATTGGATAATCACAATTTTTTTTTTTTTTGCTTTACTTACCTTGTTTTTGAAGAAAATATACTTACGTTCCTTCCACTTCCTCCCTCTGCGCCACAGCCCGCGCCGTCTCTCCTTGCTTGCATTGACTTCTGGGAGCTGAATGTCATCGCTCCCAGGAGTCAATGCGCCTGCACCGCCCTGCTCGTCACTTCCGGTGCAGGCGCGTCATTCCCTGCTAAACAGCTTCTGGGCACTGGGCCACACATTGTAACTTTATAAGCTCAGCTCAATGCTGACTTCTAGGGTAACAGCACACACAGCATACATCTCCACAGGCCATCACAGCATTGCAAACTTCTCCACTGACCACCATTGTAGCAGTGTACTTTTTCACTGACTTCAATTCTCTGTTGTATTCATTTCTACACCTACCACCACCGTACCTACAGTACACACTTCTGCAATGACCACCATGGTATCAGCCCACTTTTCCATTGCTTCCTGTCATTGCAATAGTGCCCATCTCTACTGATCACAGCAAATGTAATGGTACACTAACCGCCACCATTGCAACATCACACCACGTACCAAATACTGCTGCACTACCATTGTTGGTTTCCATGTTACATTGTATTGTACATTCACGCTACTAGGAATAATTTTTGGAATTACTTGCCCCATTCCATTCAATATATAGGCACACCTAGTGGCACATAATACTATATCCTGACAAAGGGATTACAAGTATTGTGCAAATAGATCTTTTTATATTTAAAACGTAATTGTAAACATATGTACTTGTACTACAAATTACAGATTTATATGGCCTTATATTTAGATTTCCAAATGTCTATACTCTTACTGCAGCTACTTTCTATTCTGACAAGCAGTGTGAGATGGACTCACATCATGCAGCTAGGCTGTGAGAATTTGATTTTTTTTGAAATGTTATTATGTTTATAGCATAAAGACAAACATTTAACAAGTAGAGCATGACATGATTGTAACATTGGACATTTAATGTACCAGCATCCCAACTGTGCTCTGACAGTTTATATAGTTCCTCTTTCATTATTTGATATTGAATTGGAAATAGTTTAAATGATGTCGTTGAACATATTTTGTGGAAGTTATTAAATAAATTACACATGGGTACCATTAGTATAACATAGTATACTAGTAATACAGTAATAAAATGGCTAATGTAGTCTATGCAGCTATGTAAAGTCATACAAAATTGTCTACAAAGGCCAAATATCCAGAATGGTGTTGTATTCAGCATATACAGTGCCCAATAGTGACCAGAGCTTACAAATACATGTGCATAAACACATACAAACAAGACTCAAAATATATAAAATACATTATTTAAAAAAAAGAATGGAAAAACATATTTTTAGCAAGTGAAAACCGTCAGCAAACTACTGTATTTTCATATCATTTTGGTTCAAAAACAATCCAAAGCCTTTTTAGTTTTGGACATGAAGAATTCAAAATGCTCAAAATGTTATTTCCCAAGTGAGCCCATTGGGGAGATTTCCATTTACTTTTTATACATGTGATGCCTGTAAAAGAATGTACAGTTGTTACTCGGACAAGAAGGCACAGACAGCAATAAAAACATTGTTATAAATTCTATTTTTTCCCTCACACTTGTTTTTGCTCTTTTCTGTGTCCGCAGAGACAGGAAATAGGGAGGGGAGACTCTCTATAATAGTAATGCAGATGGCAGTAAAAAGCTGTAACCGCCATCTGTGGCTCAATCCAAAAAGTTTTAGTTCAAGTTGGTTTATTTATATATATAAATATAAACTGTGTAATGTGTTTGTGTTTTGTGCAACTTTTTTTTTTTGAATTTCCCTCCCTAGTTCCGCTCCCATGCAGCATTGCTGCTGCAGGGAACGGAACTAGGAAGTGATCAGACCGACGGAGACCGACGGAGAGCGGCGGGAATCTCAGCTGGCGGTCACAGCAATGAGAGATCATCGCTGGATCGCCAGGAGAAGGTAAGAGAACACCGCTGCGCTCTCTGCACATCTACCCCGAGCGTGACTCGGGGTTACCGATCCTGGTATGAAAAATCCACCCCGAGTCACGCTCGGGGTTACCGCCAGGGAGGTTAAATGAGATAATCTATCAGGGACTCTGGTGATGAGATTTGTTCACTAGATTTTTTGAATGTTGTACCTAATTCTGCTTTTAGTGATTTTACAAGGTTTTTTAAGAAGTACCAAATTGCAGCCCACTTTAAGCCATTCAGACTGACAATGCAAAAGCATACTGTAGCACAAATGTCATTCAGTGTGATTTAATCCATATTTAACTCTACTTTTGTTGAGAGAAAAACAATCCCTTCTTAGTGATCAATGTACATTGCAGGGATTTTGACAAACTTTGTTGCAGACTCCTACCTGCTCTGAAGAAAAAGCTGTTTGTGTCACTATGTCCTATGGTTGCTGATCCTGAATGACAGTAACTAATTCCTTTTTTTCAGCTGGTGCACTTTCTGTATCCTGATGAGAAAAGTTGCAGTGTAATGTGCAGGTCATTTTTAAATAACAATAAATTACAACATGGCTTGTGTAGCAATCATATACTGTATATGCTTTCTTATTTTTTATTTGCTATATTTTTTTTGTAAAGTTAGAATAGGCTATATATAGGTACCTCATCCATAATTACATAGTAGGTGAGGTTGAATAAAGACGATAGTCCATCCAGGTCAACCTGTGTAGGTGTGTGTGGACGTATTTATTTCCCATACCCCTGAATGTTTTGATCCTTGAGATGTACGTCCAAGAGTCTTTTAAAAGTAGCCAAAGTCCCTGCAGTTACTATCACTTGTGGTAGAGAATTCCACAATCTTGTAGCCCTTACTGTAAAAAAACCCCTGCATAGCCCAAGGTTAAATCTCTTCTCCTCTAATCGCATTGAATGGCCTCGTGTCCTCATGCATTCGTTGCAACTGAACAGTTTTTTTTCTATGCTGAGATCACCGTTGAGGTACTTGTAAATTGCTATCATGTCCCCTCTCAGGCGTCTCCTTTCCAGGGAGAATAAATGAAGCGCTTGTAATCGCTTGTAAGCGCTCTTCATAATTAAGGTCTTCCAATCCCCTAATAAGTTTAGTTGCTCTCCTCTGGACTCTCTCCAGCTCCATCACATCCTTTCAGAGGACTGGCGACCAGAACTGGACAGAATACTACAGATGTGGTTGGACCAGTGTTTTATAAAGTGGTAGGATTAAAGTTTTATCTCTGGGATATATCCCCTTTCCTATGCTAATATTCTGTCGGCTTTGGCAGCTGCAGCTTGACATTGCAGGCTATTGCTAAGTCTATCTTCCACTAAGACTCCAGGATTTTTCCCCATTTTGAATTCCCCCCGAGGTTCCTCCCCCAAAGTGTATTGGGTGTTTATGTTTTAAGTCCCAAAGTGCAATACCTTACATTTCTCCACATTAAACCTCATTTGCCATGTAGTTGCCCCCATTGTTATTTTGTTCAGATTATTCTGCAAGATTTCTTCCTCATGATGCAAAGTTATTGCCCAACTTAATTTTGTGTCATCTGCAAAAACTGAGATTGAGCATAGTCAAAGAAGAAGGTCAGAACCTAGTGGACTTTACTGGTACCAGAGAAGGACAGTGAAACAAAATTGAGTAAATAGATAAATGTTTATTACAAAAATAGCTTAAAAAAAAATCCATAAAACCATGAAGGGAAAGTTTAATTGGATGATACAAGCAATACAGTCAAAACTGCAACAGTATTTCTTTGCTATATATTGCTAGAGGTCGACACGTTTCACAAAAAACTGCTTCCTCAGGACCTCATTGTTGGCCTATCCAGGAAAGAAACGCACAGCAATCAATATTAAATAAATAACAGGGCATCATCAATACATTAACATACTGTACCCATTGAGTCTACTTACATGCATTCCCAAGAACCCAAATAAAGATGGCGGTGTGCTGCATGGTGCAAGAAACAAAGGTAGCTATCACAGTGTAATGCAATTGTCCTACACAAAGGGAGCTTAAATGATTAAGCAGCTAGTCAGCTAATGAGCTTATCACTAGCATTTTAAGAAACTATTATCAATTAATTCCAGCACCGAGGGCAGCAATAGATTGATCATGTCCAACAGCCATAAAAGTCTGTAATTGGTGAAGTTTGCCTTTTTTAAGGTATGCACAATGGTTCTAATTGTGGCAACAAGCTGCTGCTTGGTGCATGTAATTCAGCTTCTTGTAAGAGATGATTTTAACAGGCAGAGGAGGTAATTTCTATAGTAAGCAATTTGTTTTAAATAGGCTGAAACAGGAATGAAACAACATGATTTCTAATAGGTTCATAACACAAAAAAAGAAAGTATGCTCATCAGTCTTGAAATATTATTATCTAGTCACTAACACTAAATGTCCTAATGTAAGCTAAATTTCCTGCACAAAAATTCTGCTTCATTTGTAGCTGCCTTATAATTCCTGCAAGTATGATAGAATGCTTTGCCACAAAGTTCCAATCCACCGTGAGATGTTAGAGCTAGTTGTTATGTCTTACCCCCTCACATTCCTATTGGTCCATCACAATGATGGACTGCCCCACTAGCAGAAATATGCATGAGGTAGCTCCTTAAAGCGGAGTTCCGGCCTCGGGGTCACTTTTAGCTAAAAATACCCCCAGGACAGTCAGGGCTAGTACATTCCATAATGGATAGCCTCTGTGTGACTAACCAGAATTGCAGGGGAGAAGGGTTCTGGATCACATGCTGAACTTTTCAGAATTGGCTTCATTCTGAGAGCTGTTGCCCACAGCGACCAGAGGAAAGAGTGCCACGTGCATCTGTGAGGTGTGCTGCTGTGTCTGAGACTTTCATCAATGCCTACAGAGGTGCAGGCTGGGTAAGCCCCAGGCCTGATGGACTACCTTTCTCCTGACTCCAGTCAGAAGCTGAAAATTTGTTCCTATTTAAACCCACCCCGAGAGTGGTCTTCCAGGACTGAACTGCATTAAAGAAGACTCCACCAAAGCTGCTAGAGTGATGAGAGGTTTGTGGGCCATATTAATATGTTTATTTGACTATTGTTACCTTTTCTGTTGTCTGCTGAGGAGATCTGCCAGAGGAGATTGGAATGGTTGTTGGCCCTGAGACTACAAATATTCCCAGTTGGGAACAGTCCTCGATGAAGATGAAACAAGGGCTCCAGTGCCGACAGGTCTTTGGCTATTTATTGCACTTGCCAGTGAAACTATGGGAACTGTAAGACAAGGATTGAGATAGTTAGGCTATTCCTCTATATATGGTATAGTTATTTGAGATTGCTTTTGTCTACACTATACTCATGGTCTTTGCTACCTTTGCTTAACCCAACTTCCTTTTACAGGGCTTTCTTGTTTAATAAATTAACTGTTTACAGGTGAGTTAGTATTACTTGGGCCTATGTACAGAACAGGTCATGTTAACTGTAATTGAATGTTATAAAAAATTACCTTTCCTTTTCAAACTGCAGCCTCTGTAATTTTCTGAATATGCAATGCAATATGGCTACCTGGAGTTGTTCTGTACACAGAAAGTGTACTGATCACAACACAGAAACATAAGTTCCTTCTTGTGTGATTGGCTCACTAATTTTCCCAAAAGTCTGCCAAAGATTCAAGTCAGATTTCAGGCATACCCTGCAAGAAAAAATTCATTTTTGGTGAGATACTCCCAATAGAAACATGTCTAAAGGGATGCAGGCCCAGCAGCTTTCCACATTAGCGCTCTGCAGCTGCACAGCTGATTAATAATTATGAAACCACTCTCATTAAAACCACTCAGCACAGGGGTACAGAGGAACAAACAGTGATTTCTTCACAATAACAAAAGGTAGGAATCTGCAACAGAGGTTGCTATAATTCTTGCACTGTACATAGATCAACCAGAGGGGAATGATTTTTTCTCAACAAATGCTTTAAACTTTAAATAGTTGTCAATGTTACAAGTGCCTCTATTGCAGGACTTCCTCTTTATTCCTGTTCTGGTGAGAGAAACTCCCTAGCAGAGTCAAAAAGAGTAAAATAAAACCTTATAGAGGACCTAAACCCTTACCATTCTATCCAAAACTAAACAACAACAGTTTAGGTTTGGGAAACACGTTAATCCACAGGTTAAATGTAAAGCAGCACACGATGGAAAAAAAAACGGTGTATTTCTGTCTCTGTTACAGGTTTTGTTGTTCATTTTCTGATTCTTTAAACACCCTTGACACTTATGAAGGCAATTTTAACAGAAAAGCTGCATCAGCCTACGTAACTTCACCTCCTCCAGAACTGCAGTTAATACTGTTTGATTAGAAGCAGTGGTTGTGAAACCAAACCAGAAATAAATAGTTCTTAACAAATAACTATTATTTAGGTAAAGTGTGTCTCCAGGCAGGGTTAAAAAAGTCATATGCAAGCCTTCGATACCCTATTTGCATTCCTAGCATCCTAATGTACAGTATATCACTGTGAGCTAATGCAAATAAATTAACTTGGGATCCTGCCTTCTCCCTTCTTTGAACCTGGTTTCCGGTGCTTGGCCAACAGTGCTTCTCAGTTGCTGTTCAAAAGGCTAATCCATGATGCCCAGAACTTTCAGAGCATCATTATTTATTCAAAAAATCTGTACCCATATGAGTTTTTTTTTCTTGGGCATTGTTGGGGAAACTGTATATTTTATATTTCCTTATTATTGTTGGTTTATATTGTAGCTCACTAATTAATTCTAGGGCTCCAAATCCTGGTCAATGAGCCATATATGGTCATATGTATTGTTTTACTTTACTGATGTAAAGCTTGAGAAATGCAGGATGACCACACCCACTATCCCCCTTAAAAGGCAATGTCACTGTCCAAACATTTGATTGGTCATTTACTCACATACTAGCCTGCATCTACCACAGCCCAAACTGGAATACGCTAGTCCCGTCTCCAGAGCAGCATCATGTAGCATGCAAGCGTCTGGTTTGATTACCTGTCCACGCCTTTATGGGGGACTTCGTGAAAAACAGCATCTTTAGTTAAGTATTCTTGTCATATTTTCTTTATCTTTATCTGTATCTGTCATTACTTTTAATAAATGTTATACTTTTAAGTATTTGTGTGATCTCTCTTTGCACATATCGAACACAGTCCCAAAAACGTGACAAAACAGGCATGAAGCATTACATTTTAAACAACTTTTTGCAGACTAACTATTGTGTATGTTCCAGTAATCTGAGCTTTGACAATGGTAATACACATGTGCTGGTATCCAATCATCACTTTTTGTAGTTAGGCATGTACATCCCTCCCTGTCACTTCCTGTCTTGACAGCAGTTATTAGAGAAATCTCCATCTGCTTCTCACTATACACTGGTGAACCAGTGGGTAGCAGTCACATGATCACAGATAAAAATATAAAAAAAAGGTATTTACATGCAGATTTTTTACTTATAAAACATGAAGGAGATCAGCAGCAATACTGAATGTACTATTTAGGACATTCTTAATCCGTTGCTATTCCTTCTACTTTAGAACTAATTGAAATCATGACAGAAAAAAAAAAAACATTTAGTTCAGTCAGTACATGTACAATCGACTGGAATTAAAAAACTATATAAAGCACAACTAATTCTCCCTATTTTTAACACTTTTGTAAAAACTGTAACCACATTATAGCAGGGGCAATTTAGTTTTGAAATGACTAAAGTAAACAAATCAGCTAAAATAGAGATATCTTGCATGCAATATATGCACTGTTCATTGCCAGTGCATTGGGACTTATTTATAGCATATTTTCCTTACACTTTGAAAGGCACTTATTGCGGCACTCCCTGTTGCTGTAACCCCAAATGCAAGGGTCCCTAGTGCTCAGCGCGACCCCATGGGATAGTACAATGGGCCATGCTTCACCTTTTTCTCATAGTTAGGTATGGCAGGTGTTGTGGAAATTTTGATAGAACATTTTCTTTAGTTTAAATAGTCATTATGTCTCCCAGTGTCGGTTTTACCGATAATCGATATTCACAGTGATTATTGCTTTATCTGCCATTGAAAGACTTGTTAGTGATAAGATGGCAGCCATTTCTGTTCATCTCTGCACATGGCTGTGTTTGTACATAAGCCCTGCCCATTGTACTTTGTGATTGGTGGTTGTGAAGCCACTCCCTGTAACTTCCTTTTGTCCACTTGATGTAAATAAACCTGCTCTGCCCTGCCCTCACACAGAACACAGCAGAACACAGAAGGAGACACACACACACACACTGACTCACACACACACACATACACACACACACACACATACACACAGACACAAGCTCACATAGCCATTTAAGAGACACATAACCTCTCACACATAACCTGAAACACATCAACTCTCACACACAAACACTTACTCATACACATACACACACATACATATCCAATGGAGAGATACCTGGCAGATGGCATCGAAATGACCCAGCGCGTTTGTTCCTTTCTTTATCGCCGAGTGCTTGGTAAATCGTTATGCAAAAGAGCGGGCCATTTGTACTTTTCAGTACAAGCCTATTTATTTTCCACGACATATGGCGAGTTTGGTAGCCCTAACAGTTCCTAGCTTCATAGCGGAAAACAGGAGGGAAGTGAGTCCAGTTTTGTTACAACAAAGGCGCCGTGTGGTAAGACATTTCATTTCAGTTTTTGAAAATTTGTTGTGGTTTTAAACCAAGGCTCACTTTCTTTGTCCGCTGTGGAAGCTAGAAACAAAAGCTTAGCAAAAGAACCTTTTCATTTGCAGCGTTCGCTCTTTTATATAACGACGGGGTTATTTCTATTAATATTTGTGGCTAGGGATCAGGTCTGTTACATTCTCAGTTAATACATCCTGGGGTTGTGATATATATGTGTTAAATATTGCCTTGTAACATCTGTTGTAATATCAGCTTTGTTCGATGAGATAACAATATATTCCGCAGATTGTTTGGTGTGTGCTGGATTGGTTTTTGGCGGGAACTCGTTTATTAGTGAAACTGGGTTTTTGCTTTGGACTCTGATGTTTGAATTGAGCATATAGCAGACAGTTTTGGACTGAGTTTCTGTTTTTAAGTAGCAGATTGTATTGTGCAGCCCCAAAATCAGCATTCCACCAGGATAGCTATTGTCTCTGAATACAGCTGTAAAACCTGTTTTTCCTGTCTTTTGTTGTTGTGTACAAAGAAGCACATGGTTGCTCAAACTCTTTGTTTTGTGCATTTCCTTTGTGTAGACCATGTGCTCGGATGGCAGCCATTTTGTGATGTCATTTCCTTTGTGTGGGCCATGTGCTTGGATGGCAGCCATTTTGTGATGTCATTTCCTTTGTGTGGACCATGTGCTTGGCAGCTATTTTGTTAAATGGAGTTGAGACTCATGTGGCTGAAATGCTATTTTGAGCTTTAAAACATTTTTCTCTTTTTTGGTAGTTTTGAATGGCAACTTTGTGATGTTATTTTTGCGCTGTATTTCAGTTTAAAGGTAATGTTTTTTTTCATTTTGATTGAAATCTGGCATCTAGGCAGTTGTTTTTCTAGCTAGCTTTGTTCATCTTTTTGTTCATATTTAGCACAGATATATACATATCCAACCCATCAGTTTTTGTTTTTTGTTTTTGTCTGTTTTTCAGGGGTAACTATTTATTTTTTTGTTTTGTAAGTTTTTGGTTAAGCTGTTTTTGTGGTGTATTTTGTCTCATTTTTGTTGTAACTAAGTTTTTTTCCAATGATAAGAGTACATTGTGGAGTGACTGATATTGGATTCAGTTTTTCAGGGTTGTTTTGTACTGAGCGGTGGTTTCTCACAGAGGTACTTTTCGGTACTGCAGGTTGGATTTTAGGTAGAGAGGTTATATCTTCCAGTGTGCAATCAGTAACCGGCATCTTAATTTAAATTTTTAATGCAACACCAAGGAATAGACTGAAGCCAAGGTTTGTATAGGGAGGACTTTCATTGTACTTTCGGGGGTTGTTTGGCTGCACGGGTTAGGTGGAAACGAACGTGTGTACTTTGAGCCGTCTACGTGAAACGGGTGATTGCGACACGCTTGTTTCAGCCTTCAACCTGTGAGGAGTAGATACCGAAACTCGCCCCACATTAGGCCGTGTAAAAAAAAACGGAAGTTGGGGAACGTGTGGGGGTTGATGAGCTGTATAGCCGTACGATGCCACCGGGTTGATGCCTTCTAGCTGACCAGCGCGGGAGTCCGGAAGTAGGCCAACACTGTCAAAGTTGGCACCTGACAGCGTTGCTCCTAAACCAGGTGCAAAGAAAGCGATTCGAATCGTCATGGTTAATGGTTTATCCATGCAATGGGGGGTAACACAGGTCCCCCAGGTTAGCCAAACAGTTTCGCGGTACATGAAGTCTGAGTTTGGGGCTCGGGCCATGAGACCCCTCAGGAAGGGGAATAACCAAGGGAAACAGTTGGTACATCCCTTTTTGGAAGGTGTTTTTGATGTCTGGAGATGGGAGGAGTTCGTTTTTGAATTCAGAACTAGGCTCCAGGCAACAGAGATGCTAAGTGTAGCGCAATTGTGGCTTCAGAGATCTATTATGGTCAATCAGCAAGGCGTGCATGAGGCGGGTTCAGTCCGGAAGAACCACATTATGTACACTTGGCCTGATGAGATAGCCGAGTCCAGCGATCTGGTGAGAGAAGTGGAGGAAGCTCTTCCTGGGCTAACTTTAATAAGACGAGCCAGATCCGCTGACCCTGAACCTGTCACTGTCTCTGCACTTTAATCTCCGTTTTCTTCAGTTCACGGTGCAGACTTTGGTACTGGTAATGCCCTCCCACCTCACAGTGTCTCTATCTCTCAACAGCCTGTCATAAGAGCTGAACCCTCTCCTTCTAACTCTTTGGCAAACTAGAAGTTCTTTTAACAGGTCTGCTATGGATGTGGAAAGTCAGGGTACATCAGGCATAATTGTCCTACCAACCCGGCTGGTCCGTGGGGTAAGTGGCAATTTATTCCGGAGGATCCGGAAAATTCAAGGTAGGTATGGTCAGAAACGACTATGACTTATCATAAGGCGTTGATAAACCGGTGTCAGCTCACATCCTAGAGGAACTAAAATAGCCCCTCCCTTGCCTCGCTGACACCGATGCAGCCAACACGGTTTTAAGATCTCAAAAACCTAGAGGCAAGGTTCCCCTTCCAGGGAAGACAACTCCCACTGTAGGTCTCTCAGGCCAGACAGTGTCAGTGACTGAACCTCTCTATTGCAGGCTAGGCCAGCTTTGCAAGGAGAAGCTTGTTTTTTTTTTAGGTCATTGCATTTCTCTAGGTACCCAACATCTAACCACTCAGAGAATACAGACATTGAAGGACCCCCAAAGTCCTCGTAACCTTAAACGATGCACTATTTTGGAACCCTGCGTCTCTTCTTCCTGTTAAGGATGAAGAGAAGGGGGGAGAAGGCCGTGCAGAAAAATGGTAATTTTCAAAACTTTATCTCGCTCTCTTTCTTTTTCTCTCTCTCTCTCTCTCTCTCTTTTTCTCTCTCTCTCTCTCTCTCTCTCTTTTTCTCTCTCTCTCTCTCTCTCTCTCTCTTCTCTCTCTCATCAATTTCCAACTTTAGTAGGGACAACATGATTGTCTTTTCTTTGATGGAGTGGCAATCAGCGGCTGTCAGTCCGGTGAAGGAGATCCCCATTAACCTTTTTGTCGATGGTTCCAGGTACTACACCCCAGATGGCAAGACATAGAGATCAGGGGATCAATATCTATACAGAGTTGAGATACGCTTTTTGGACTGGCACATGATTGTGGTCCTGTCTGGAAGGCAAGAGGGTTCTTGACTAGTTTGGGGAGGTCGGTGAAACGTGCGGGGTTAATAGAGCTGTTCATTGCCTTTTGCTTGCCACACGTGATAACCATTCTGAAGGTAAAGGCTCATACTACTGAGACGACTATGGAAGCCAATGGAAATGCCTTGGCAGATAGAGCTGCTAAGGAAGGTGCTCTGAGCCCTGTGACAGAGACCCTGATGCTAGCCATCCCCTCTGAAGAAGCTGCAGTCCCAAGCGGAAGTGCAGGAGAAGAGGAGATGGATGGTTTTGGGAACTACACAGGGTCCAGATGACATCTGGGGTCTTGATGGTAAATGGTGTTTACCCAGATCCCTTTTTCCAGTGACGGCCCACTCGACTCATTACCTTGGGCACCAGTCAAAGATGGTTATGTGTGCATAGGTGGAGGAGCATTGGATTGGCCCTGGCTTTACTACCGCAGCCGAGAAGGCACCCACCTAAACCGGAATATCCCTTTTAGCGCATTCAGATAGACTATATCACTTTGCCGGGGAACGAGCGTGTCTTGGTCTGTCCGGATATGTTTTCTGGGTGTCCAGAGGCTTGGTCCGTGCACAATGCCATTGCCACTGCCACCACGAAAAAGATCCTGTCTGAGATAGTTTGTCGCAAGGGGGCTGCCTGGAACGATCGAATCAGATCGCGGATCACACTTCACTGGTCAGATCTTTTTAGAGGTATGTACGGCGCTTCAGGGATTAGCGGTAAGGTTGAACGGCTGAATAGAAAGAGCCACGGCTCGAATGTTTTCTCATTGCTCTTTACCCCAACAGGAATGTCCCATGGGTTATCACCCTACAAAGTTTTGTTCGGGAGTCAACCAGAGCCTGGATTGTGCATTCCTCAGCAGCTGTCATTTTTACATTCTCAGCTGACGGGGTGGGTGCAGTCCTGGCAAAGGGAGCTCCAAAAGGTCCATCATAGGGTTCGGGAGTCTCTCCCGGACCCTGACACGATAACCGGTGTACATTCTGTCCAAGCAGGTGACTGAGTAAACGTCAAGGGACGGGATTGGAGTGGAGGAATTACCAGGTTCAGCTGACAACACCGACTTCCTTGAGGTTCTGGATCCATGCCAACCACTGCAAAAAGCTGCTCAACTCCATCCAAGAATGATAATGAGGAGTATCATTTTTATTTACATATTTAGCAAGTGTGTTTTAGCAAGGGTAATGCATTTTCAGCTGGCCAAGATGGCAAACAGGTCTAATGGCTGGGTGTGCTCCAAACCCCCACCTAGCTATTACACCCCAGCAATGGCAGACATTCGTATCATCATGAAGACAACCGAGAGACACTTGCCCACCGAATTTAATGACACATTCCTAGAGGGTAACATCAGTTATAGTTTTAATGTTAGCTCTGGCTTCTGTTCTTTTCTGGTCAATACAATTTGGGTATCGGGACAATCAGGTAGTCCACGGCTGGGCTTTAACTTTAGTTTTGGCACCGGAACTAGATTTGTAGGATCTACAACCTGTGGGACAAGTATAGCAGTCATCTCACCAATGAAACTCCGGGTGTTTTTAGTGTAGGAGAAAATGGTACTAGATTTTCTGTTAGCTTCCAAGGGGGGTTTCTGTAGGGGAAGACTGCTGTTCCGGCATAGCAACACCAGTGATAAGGTCCAAGCCCATATGGATAAGGTAACTTCATTGCAAGGCAGAGCCAGAGCTATAGCTAGTAACGAGGGTTGGAATCCTTTTAATGCTTTGGGAGGTTCTGGGGATTTTTTTGTTCTCCATTGGATCTTGGTTGAAGGAAATAGAAGTATATATACTTATGTTGTTCTTGTTTCTATTCCTCCTATATGATCCTGTTGTCTGGTCAACCGAGTCACCAAAGCCCGAGCAGATGACTTCGTCCTGATTGCTGAGACGAGACGCCCCAAGATTCCGCCCCTGCATCCGACGCCAAGGACTCCAGCCCGACCGCTGGTCAACGCATCCCATCATCTCATGCCCTCCCTCTGAAGTCATCTCCCGAAGAACGGAACCCAAGTGTCGTTTTCTTTCGATGGATTGTTTTTACCCGTTATCTTTTTCTTTTTATAAACTTTTTGAAATGGATTGTTTTTATCGTGAGAAGAACTGTTCTGTTTATTTGGAAGAAGAAGAAGATTCATCAAGGGACACATGGGAGCATATGACAAAGAGGAGGGACTGTTGTGGAAATTTTGATAGAACATTTTCTTTAGTTTAAATAGTCATTATGTCTCCCAGTGTCGGTTTTACCGATAATCGATATTCACAGTGATTATTGCTTTATCTGCCATTGAAAGACTTGTTAGTGATAAGATGGCAGCCATTTCTGTTCATCTCTGCACATGGCTGTGTTTGTACATAAGCCCTGCCCATTGTACTTTGTGATTGGTGGTTGTGAAGCCACTCCCTGTAACTTCCTTTTGTCCACTTGATGTAAATAAACCTGCTCTGCCCTGCCCTCACACAGAACACAGCAGAACACAGAAGGAGACACACACACACACACTGACTCACACACACACACATACACACACACACACACACATACACACAGACACAAGCTCACATAGCCATTTAAGAGACACATAACCTCTCACACATAACCTGAAACACATCAACTCTCACACACAAACACTTACTCATACACATACACACACATACATATCCAATGGAGAGATACCTGGCAGATGGCATCGAAATGACCCAGCGCGTTTGTTCCTTTCTTTATCGCCGAGTGCTTGGTAAATCGTTATGCAAAAGAGCGGGCCATTTGTACTTTTCAGTACAAGCCCTTTTATATTCCACGACAGCAGGTTTACCATTGGTTACTGCAGGTGGGATTCTCCTCTAGAAACAAGCTACCATTGGTGAAAAAATGGCAGGCTATTGGCCCATGCTTTTTGAGCCTATTTAAACCAGCTGCTTGCCCACAGAGTCTGCCCCAGCTCCCTGGACCAGACCTCAGCTCGGCACTACATTGGATCCCATTCACCTCAGAATGGAAAACCTTCTCCGCTGCTTGATAAAAAGAGCCGAAAGGGTTGGAGGAGAAGAATGGCTGCACTGATGCCTCCAGGAAGATTCCGGCCCACTCACTGTTCCCGAGTCTGCTTATGAAAACCCAGGAAATCTGAAGGATGACACCGCAGACATGCGTAGTCCACCTCATCTGTCTTCTAGGAAGAGAAGAAGACCTAGAAAAGATTCTTCTCCTCCTCACTGCAGCAGTAATAGTGACATAATGTGCCCAGCAGGAATTACTACATAGCCAAATCAGAATGCTAACCAGGCAGCTATTAGTGGGCAACAGGTCGTTCATTATGGTGAGAATGTTAAAATGCCTAATATTAAAAAGGCTGAATTTTCTAATTAATTCTGTATTTAACCTGTTAAAAATTGTCATAGGACACAGGTCTCTGGTGCAAAATATGAATTTGCAAAATTTTACTCATTTATCTAATTTTTTAGGTGCACATTATAATGGTGCTTATTTTGTACAAGGCAATAATTTGGAAAACCCAATTGATCTAGGAGGCAACAGGCAGAGCATGCCTGATGTAAGTGTGGTATGGCATGGCTCTGTTAACCCTTTACATTCAGAGTCTGGTAAAATGGTTACAGATAAAATACAATGTAAAACAGTTAGCAATACTGTAGATTTAATTTCACCTTAATTATTTATCTAATAGAAATCCTTCAGCTGTGGTTTTTCTAATGCTCCCTCTATAGTATTAAGACCATCTCGTTGAGCTCTCGCCTTTAAGTTTCCTGTTGTCTATTTCAGTCAAGGAAAAAATTTGGAAAGGAGAATTCATAGATATGTTATATTTACTGCCAGCCTCCAAATAAGTTTTAGCCAAATCAGAAAAAAAAATTACAAGATAGATCTGAGGAGGACAGGAGGAGAGCGATACCAAGGACTTTCCAGAATTGGCTTAAAGTCTTCTACATTTATGCAGTTGTTTTAGGTGAACTCTTTCTGGAAAAATGCTCCGACTTGTTTCAGCACCTGGATATAGTGCCTAAGGCTTTTCGTCATTTTGGTGGAACAGCATGGTTCACCTATGATGAAAATTTTATACAAAAGGTAGCGGCCCATTCTTAATCACGATGGGGAATTTAAGACGGTGGACTCTGGCTCAATCTAATGTTACCCCAGATACCACAATTTTTACAGAAGCCAACAAATAATATTCAGAATTCCTTTTGCAAAGGTTTCTGTTTTGAATTTAATGAAGGTAAATGCAAATTCTTATTAAATTGTCGGTACAAGCACGAAGGTTCCTATTGCACTAGATCACACCCTGCAATCCGTTGTTTTTGCAAAGCCTCCTCCACTACAGTCCAAACCCAAACTCAAGACCAGGGCACCAGTGAAGCTCCCAAATTGTTACCTTTGCTCGACTTCCAGGAGGGTTTTCTAGTACCAAAATTTATGGGTATGGGTTGTTCTTTTACGCTCAGTTAGTATTCATCCAGATATTGTTTTTGAGAAAATTGAGAAAGAACTCAAAGATAATAGGATTGCTGACCCCTTTTCTTCTCCTCCATTTCAGAACTTTTTGGGGATTCACATTACTTTCTTAAACAGGCATTAAATCAGCTTTTCCTTTATTACCAGTACACCCTCAGGGTTTTAATTCTTTAGGTTTTTCAGTTTAATGGTTCTTTCCTTTTTGATAACTGTATGCCCATAGGTTTTTCTTTATCATGCTTCTATTTGGAAGCTGTTTTCATATTCCTTTAATGGGAAGTTTCCAACCTTTATCCAAAAGGTGGATTTTTACATTCTCTGGACAACTTACTTTTTGTTGGCCTTGGGATTCTCTTATCTGTTATGATTTTCTAGCATGCTTTGTGGATGTCTGTGAGTTATTTGCTAATCCTCTCATTTTACCAACTGTTTTACCAACAACTTTATTTGAATTCCTAGGAATCACCAAAGATTCAGTCAACACGAAATTTTGATTGCCTGCCTATCACGTACCCGATCAGAGGCCGAGGTGCTGAGAGGGCTTCCCTTGTGGCTAAGTGCAAGGCACCCCTGGAGGTGGAGACAGGGAATGCTGTGCCCAAAGGAACAGGGATTGCCAGCTGCGGCAAGCTCCGGTGAAGAGGTGACTGCGGTGGTTGTAGACACGTAGTGCGTGCTGAAATGCAGGATGCCTTGAAGGAGACTGGAGAAGATAGCCAGGCGTGCGACAAGAGCGAGGTCAAGATCAAGCCAAGGGGTCAAACACAGTTCATCAAGCAGTAGAGGAGTCCGTAGGAGCAAGCCGGGGGTCATACATGGGAACAGCAGACTGAAGCAGAGCTGGTAAACAAGCCGATGGTCGGAGCCAGGAGGAGAGACAAGACAGGTGAGACAAGCCGGGTCGGTAACAGGTAATCCAAGTAAACAGAAACAGGAACTCAGGAAACAGGAAACAGGAAGCTGAAGATCATCCAGCAACTAATCGCTGGAGCAGGCTGCTTTAAATAGGCCACTGGGCGTCGCTGCATTAGTGTGGGCGGAAGATCCAGCTCTCTTGTGGGAAGTTCCCTGACAGTGCCCCCCCCCAAAGGGCAGCCTCCGGATGCCCAATTGGGCCTGCTTCTCAGGATGCTTGTTGAAAAATTCTCTAAGAAGTTTGTGGGCATGAACGTTATTTGCAGGCTCCCATGAACTTTCCTCAGGTGAATACCCTTTCCACTTAATCAGGTATTGGACCTGTCTTTCCCTCTTTCGGCAGTCTAGGATGGCCTCTACCTCATACTCAAATTCCTCACCCATCGAGATGGGAGGTGGAGGTGGATCACCCCTTCCTGAGAAAGGGCCAGAAGAGGCAGACTTGAGCAAGGAGATATGAAAAACAGGATGGATCCTGTAGGAATCCGGTAAGGAAAGTTCGAAGGCTACAGGGTTGATTTCCTTCTTGATTTTGAAAGGGCCAATGTACCTTGGACCCAACTTCCGTGATGGGCAGGGTAGTTTGAGGTTTGCCGTGGAGAGCCACACTTCATCCCCCGCTTTCAAGGCTGGATTCTCCTTTCTCTTCTTGTCATATGACCTCTTATAATCTTCCTGCGCTTTACGCATGGTTGCCTGGAGGGTTAGGTAGTTCTCTTGGATAAAGGTTAATCTATCCTGAACCGCGGGTACCGTTGCTTCTGGTACAGAGTTGGGTAAAAAAGAGGGGTGAAAGCCGTAATTGGCCCAGAATGGGGATTGGTTGGTGGTAGCATGAATAGAGTTATTGTAAGCAAACTCTGCGCAGGGCAGTAAGGCCACCCAATTATCCTGTGAGAAGGAAGAAAAACAACGAAGGTATTGTTCCAACATTTGATTTGTTCTCTCCGTTTGGCCATAGGCAGAAGATAGGCAAATCTTGATATCCAAAGCCTTGCAGAGGGCCCTCCAGAATCGAGAGGTGAATTGTACCCCCCTGTCCGAGACAATACTGTTTGGTACACCATGTAGCCTTACAATCTCCTTGATGAAGATATGTGCTGTGTCCATGGCTGAGGGAGTGCCCACCATAGGCAGGAAGTGTGCCATCTTTGATAAGCGGTCTACTACTACCAGGATAGTGGAAAAACCTTCAGAAGGGGGCAGTTCTACAATAAAGTCCATAGACAACATCCTCCAAGGCTGGTCCGGAACAGGCAGAGGTCTTAGCAAGCCCCAAGTCTGCGTGAGACTTCCTTTACTTCGGGTACAGGTCGTACAAGAACTTACATAGTCTTTGCAGTCCTGTCTAAGGTTGGGCCACCAATGGGAACGTTGGATCAGTTCTAATGTCTTGCGGACCCCAAAATGGCCTGCCAGCTGGTGGTCGTGGAACGTTTTAAGAACCTGGACTCTGGCTCCCTCGGGTACAAAAATCTTATCCCCGTGCCACAAAAGACCTTCCTGCCTTCTAAGTGTGGGGATTTCGGACTCAGGGCACCGGGCAGAAACCTGTTCCAGGGTGGCCCTTAGATCAGGCTGGATAAGAAGAAAGTTCTGGGGAGACAGAATGGTGCTGAGGGTGGCAGTATTTGGGGTCTCAGGGAACATTCGTGACAGAGCTTCCGCTTTACCATTCTTGGATCCTGGGCGATAGGTGAGGTGAAAATTAAACCTTGAGAAAAACAAGGCCCACCTGGCCTGTCGTGGTCTCAAGCGCTTGGCAGATCTGAGATACTCCAAGTTCTTATGGTCGGTGAATATCATAATTGGGTGCGCTGCATCCTCCAGGAGATATCTCCACTCCTCCAGAGCGACTTTGATGGCCAGCAGTTCCCGATCCCCAACATCATAGTTCCTTTCCGGCTGAGAGAGCTTTCGGGAGAAGAAAGCCACTGGATGCAATAGTGCTTTAGGGCCCAGACGTTGAGATAGGACGGCCCCTGTGGCGACTTCAGATGCATCAACCTCCAGTACGTAGGGCAGGGCGGGTCGGGATGCTGCAGGACAGGGGCAGAAGTGAATAACGCCTTTAATTTATCAAAAGCCTCTTGAGCCTCTTGGGACCACCGGAAGCGGCAGTGTTGGCGGGTTTGCTGGGTAATCGGGGCGATAATGCCAGAAAAGTCCTTGATGAACCTCCGATAGAAATTCGCAAACCCTACGAACCTCTGAATGCCCTTTTTGTCCGTGGGAGCTGGCCACTCCAGGATGGCAGATACCTTCTGGGGGTCCATGGCTACCCCATCAATGGAAATGATCAGACCCAAAAATTGTATAGAAGTCTTTTCAAAGGAACACTTCTCTGCTTTTGCATAGACTCCGTGTACCCTTAGTGTGGACAGCACTTTCTTGACATGGATTCTATGTAGTTCCAGGGTAGGGGAGAAGACAAGAATGTCGTCCAGGTACACAATCATGAAGTTATCCAGGTATTCTCTAAAGATATTATTCACGAAGTGCTGAAAGGTAGCTGGAGCATTACATAGACCAAAAGGCATAACCAGGTACTCAAAATGCCCAAAACGTGTTCAAAAGGCTGTTTTCCATTCATCGCCCTCGCGAATGCGTACTAGGTTGTAGGCACCGCGCAAGTCCAATTTAGTAAAGACCCGGGCGGTACGGAACCTCTGAAAGAGCTCAGGAACAAGCGGAAGAGGGTACCGGTTTTTAATTGTGATTTTATTGAGCTCTCTGTAATCCACACAGGGTCTGAGGGTATGAATTTTCTTTTCTACGAAGAAAATTCCGGCGCCAGCTGGAGAAGATGAGGGGCGGATGAATCCCTTTTTTAGGTTTTCATCAATGTACTGGCGCAACACCTCAAGCTCAGTCTCTGAAAGTGGAAAAATCCTTCCAAAGGGAACTTCTGCACCAGGTAATAGCTCGATAGGGCAGTCGTAGGGGCGATGAGGTGGTAGTATATCGGCCTTCTTTTTGTCAAAGACGTCCAGGAAATCATGGTAAACTGGAGGAACGTCCTGGCTGGAGTCGGAGACTGGCTGGACGGTCAGGCAACTGGAAGGAGACACAGGTTTGGGCATCAGACAGTGCTGAAGGCAGTAGGGGGACCCAAAGGAGATCTCCCTTCGGATCCAGTCTATCTGCGGGTTGTGTGCCTGCAACCATGGTATCCCCAGAATTATGGGAAACATGGGGGAACATAAAATATCAAACTTCAGGAACTCTTGATGGCCAGAGTCAGTAATGGTAAGAATAGGTACCGTCTCGTGAGTAACAGGCCCGGATCGAGGAGTGGTACCGTCGGCCAACTGTACCTTGAGTTTAAGTTCTTTAGTCTGAATAGGAATCCGGAAGTCCTTAGCAAGGGTTACATCCATGAAGCAACTACATGCCCCAGAGTCAATTATTGCTGGGAGTCGGACCTCCCCTTTCGCTACCTGTAGGGAGACATGGAGAACAAGATGAGTAAGGGAAGATCCTGGGACTTGCTGATACATGGAGTTGTGTGGGGAAGACTTACTGGGCCTCACAGGGCAGTTGCGGAGAAAGTGTCCGGCCTCCCCACAGTAGAGGCAGAGGTTAGCCCGCCTGCGGCGGAGTCTCTCATCAGAGGTCAGGGCAGAACGAACCATGCCAATTTGCATAGGTTCTCCTTCAGAGGAGGCTGCTGTGGCTGGAATAGGTGCAGGGACAACTGGTACCTTAGGTAGCATCCAGGAAGGCCGGAAGGACTGAACACGTTCAGATCGCCGCTCCCGCAGGCGTCTGTCCAGTTGGATGGCGAGCTGAATGAGGCCCTCCAAACTGGTGGGGCTTTCTACTTGTGCCAGCTCATCTTTGAGGGCCTCAGATAGGCCAAGTCGGTACTGGTGCCTTAGGGCGGCATCGTTCCATTCAGTACCGCTGACCATTTGCGGAAGTCCACAGTGTAGTCTTCAGCAGGGCGCCTCCCCTGCTGTAAGGTATGGAGAGTGGCCTCTGCAGTGGCCCTGCGTTGTGGGTCATCATATAGTTCGCCCATGGCTTCAAAAAAGGCGTCCAAAGTGTTGATGACAGGACTTTTTTGTTCCAACAGGTGATGAGCCCAGGACTGCGGTTCATCGGATAGCAGAGAGATGAGAAATCCCACTTTAACTGTTTCCAGGGAGAAGGTCCTTGGTTGCAGAGCCAGGTAGAGAGAACAGGCATTCTTAAAAGCCCTGAACTTCCTCCGATCGCCGGAAAAACGCTCTGGAGTGGGCACCCTGGGTTCAGGAGGAGGAGCCATTATCATAGGAGTGGGTGAGTGACGCTCCGGAGTCAGTGAGGCTGATGATGTAAGACCTGCAGAAGGAGGAGCTGTAGTTGCAGAAGATACTGCCAAGTTCTGTAAACGACCCTCCAACTGGAAGTACCCGTCCTGTAGGTTGGTCACTGCTTGGTTGAGGGCTGCGACTTGCTGGCACAGAGCCTCAAGCTGGGAAGCACCTCTGTCGGCCTCTGACATATTCTGGCTGGATGATAGTATCACGTACCTGATCAGAGGCCGAGGTGCTGAGAGGGCTTCCCTTGTGGCTAAGTGCAAGGCACCCCTGGAGGTGGAGACAGGGAATGCTGTGCCCAAAGGAACAGGGGTCGCCAGCTGCGGCAAGCTCCGGTGAAGAGGTGACTGCGGTGGTTGTAGACACGTAGTGCGTGCTGAAATGCAGGATGCCTTGAAGGTGACTGGAGAAGGTAGCCAGGCGTGCGACAAGAGCGAGGTCAAGATCAAGCCAAGGGGTCAAACACAGTTCATTAAGCAGTAGAGGAGTCCGTAGGAGCAAGCCGGGGGTCATACACGGGAACAGCAGACTGAAGCAGAGTGGGTAAACAAGCCGATGGTCGGAGCCAGGAGGAGAGACAAGACAGGTGAGACAAGCCGGGTCAGTAACAGGTAATCCAAGTAAACAGGAACAGGAACTCAGGAAACAGGAAACAGGAAGCTGAAGATCATCCAGCAACTAATGGCTGGAGCAGGCTGGTTTAAATAGGCCACTGGGCGTCGCTGCATTAGTGTGGGCGGAAGATCCAGCTCTCTTGTGGGAAGTTCCCTGACACTGCCCTTAAGATAAATCGGAAGAAGTGGTTAATTTCTTTCTTTCTATCAAAAAATAAAGCATTATTGAAGTCCAATTACTTTTGAGCCTCTGTGCCTTCAGAGCAAGAGTTATACCAGTAGCAAGAATATTCTCAAGACATTTGGCTTTGGCTACGAAGGGCCTTAAAAGTCCTTATGCCCACATTTATATTTCAAAAAATATTAAGGAAAATTTTAAAATCTGAGATAAGATCTTTGGTGATTTCAACGATTCTACAAATGGCAGATATATTACATCAATGATTCTGCTTTAAGTTCCTTTACGGATGCCTCAGGGTCATTTGGTCTTTATTGGTTCATATTTTATACATTCTGAACTAACTTCTTTAACCACATTTTAATTTTCATCTGTCCTTTCTTCCTGCCTTAGAAAACGTAATCTTCATGGTTTCCAATTCTCTTCACATTAATTTAGAATAGGAGTTGCTACAACTGCTAGTGGTTTGGGGTTTTCCCCTGAAGAATTGAAGAGGGTTAGTCAGTGGGATAGTGATTGTTGCAAAATGTATGTCTGCCCTGAATTAATTATTGATTAAGTATTTTTCTTGCAGGCTCATCTAAACTCATTATTTGGATAGTGGGCCATTTATTCGTTTATTGGGCCATGAAACAGGCTGAATCCAGGAATTACTCTACTAATCTATATCTAGACAATAACAACTTTCAGGTTCTCTGGTGGGACATTAGGGATCTTAGATGGAAAAAATGTTAGAGACAAAGTCATTTATTTATCAGGTATCTAGCCCATGCCTGATATTCTGATCATTCATGCTAGATTTAGGTAAAGTTAAAACATGGGACCTCCTGTGTGAAAAAAAAAAAAGATTTTTATTCCTTCAAATTTCTGTTTCCTCAAGCAATTCTGTTTTTTTTTTAGAGATGATTCCTAGGCTTATGTGGTCTCCAGCAGGAAATCTATTCTACATTGACATAATTCGTAGATGCCTTAACCACACGATTCACAATTTTCTGGTATCTTATGGAGGGTTGTCATACTGCCATGTTGAATTAGAGGGTTTTTTGCCAGGCCTTTTCAAAATGATCTTGTGCACCTTTGTGAAATTAGCAAAAAATTGGGGGAGCAAACCCTGAACATGTATATCTAAAGCCGGTGCAGCTATGGACCAAGCAACATGTATATTAAAAAAGAATAGCGCAACCATGCAAAAGAAATGACTATCAAATATGGAGACCATCCATAAATAAAAATGGGGATTTAGTTCCACCATATGGCCATATCGTGCTCAAGCCCACCTTTCTGAAATTAGCCTTGACATTTTCAATATTGGGTTGCAAAAAATTATTGATTTGGCCATGGTGTTGGTGAGGCCTCAGCAATCCGGTTCCCGTCTTGCTTCAGCTGGTGGAGTATAGTCGTCCAGTATATCTGGATGCACAAGGTGACTGTATTAGTTGATTTTTGATCTTAGCCAGGATGGCGATATATATTCCTTTGATAAGGTTATTATTAATTAATTATTTAAGCTTACCCTTTAAATAACACCATGGCCAATAAAAATATCCAATAAAGATTTTAGAAAATAATTAATCTGGTGTGTTGTGTGATTAATTTGTCATTGTTTAAATACGGCTCCTTTGTCTTATCCCATGCAAGGGTCCCCAGCGCTCAGCGGGACCCAATGGGATAGTACAATGGGCCATGCTTCACCTGTTTCCCATAGTTATGTGTTGCATGGTTACCATTAGTTACTGCAGCTGGGATTCTTCCCCAGCAACAAGCTACCATTGGTGTAAAATGGTGGGCAATTGGCCAGCCCTTTTTGAGCCTACTTAAGCCCGCTGCTTGCCCACAGAGTCTGCCCCAGCTCTCTGGACCAGACCGCAGCTCCCACACGCCTGCCCATCGTTTAAATACCTGACGTGGTGTTTTGTTCAGAAAGGGTGTAGTTGTCCAGTATATCTTTAGTTGATTTTTTGGTGTTAGCCAGGATGGTGATATATTTTCCTTTGATAAGGTTTTTATTAATTTTGTATGGTTACCATATGCCATGACCAGTAAAAATATCCAATACATTTTTTAGAAGTTAATTTATCTGGTGTATTGTGTGAATAATTTGTCATTTTTAAATATGGCTCCTTTGTGCTATCCCATGAACTTTCGGTTTAAATTGGCTAAATACATTCCAGGTGCGTGAAAACAAAAGCTGTGCAAAGTCTTATAGACTTGTAGAAAAAGACCCTTGCTCTCAGTCTCAGTGATCACTTTGCAGAGGTCTGTTACACCCCCTGCTTACCTCACTAATTATGCAGCTAGAAGCATCATCCCAATACCATTTTTTAGAGCCAGCGGTCGGCTTTCAGGTGGTAAAGGACGATGCCGCTCGGGACCCGCTCAGTCGTTACCCCAGCAAGTGGAAGGGGATGACCCCCCCTCCTGCTGCCTTCTGCTGCTCTGCCTGGATCTCCCGTCCCAACAGAAGACCCGAGCAACCAGCTGGCTGGTGGGAGTCCCAAACAAAGCTGGATGTGGCTTCGATCAGGTCTCCAATAATGTAACCCAGAAGCTGCGTTTATGACATCACGTCCGAGTTACTCGGCAGCTAAAGGCGCCAAAATTTTAAAAAGTGACAGTATTCAAAAAATCCAGTTTTTCACATTTTGCATACATTGAAGTGCAGTGGAGGGGTCTGAGGTCTTTTAGACCCCCGATTTTTCCATAAAGAGGGATTAAAAACCTGTGCGAAAATTAAAAAATTAAATAAAATAAATAGGAAAAAAAAAATTTAAAGCGCCCCCGTTCAACAGAGCAGAAGCAATAATTAAAAAAAAAGGGTGTACTCTGCACCTCTAAACTGGTAACCGTTAAAAATTTTTAAAGCTTCGCCTATGGAGATTTTCATTGACCGTAGTTTGTCGCCATTCCTCGGTGTGCGCAGTTTTAAACTGTAACATGTTAGGTATATATTTACTCGGCATGACATCATCTTTCACAATGTACAAAAAAAAAACGGGCTAACTTTACTGTTTAGTTTTTTTTAAATGCAGTGAAATGTTTTTTTTTTCCAAACAAATGGTGTTTGAAAGACCATTGCGCAAATACCGCGTGACAAAAATATTGTAACGACCGCCATTTTATTCTCCAGAGTCTTTGCTAAAAATGTATATATAAAATAAATAAATAAATATATATATAAATAAATAAATAAATATATATATATATAATATTTGGGGGTTCTAAGTAATTTTCTAGCTAAAAATACAGATTTTAACTTGTAAACAACGTGTCGGAAATGGGCTTGATCTAGAAGTGGTTAAAATACATAGCTGGACTAATGGTCTAGTTTGTTTAAATATATTTCTGGAGTTGTGCATTACATAAAACCTAAGGTGGAATTTGAGGAGTGAATATCAGGCCCATTTCACAAGCTGTGATAATTCTGTATGGCCTTGAATTGTTGAATGCTGCCATTTGATAGTGGGGGAGAGATATGCTTTGATGTGAGAGGTAATTCCGACCACAATTAAGTATTATTTGTTTTATTTTGTGAAACCTGCCAAAAAATGGAAGATATCAAACATCCTTCCATAGTTCAGTCTAATCTAATCTGTTTCCTTTTCATTTTAAGTCTTACTGACTATTGAACACTACAACACAGAATGAGTATTCAGATATAGCTTAATGAACGGGGAAATGTAATGAATTTTCCTCTGTAAAAAGCCCATATGATGAAACAAGGGCCACCAAGCAGCTTTGCCTTCCATACGGTGGTGCAATTTATAATTAGGAGGTCAAAAGAAAAAAGGTGTGCTGTTATTATCTCCAGCTTCACCCAGTTGCTATAGTCAAGCAATTTAATGAATTTGTTCCATACATTATTGTGATTCAATAAAAGCGTCAGCAGTATTCTACAATGGACAGCACAGCAAACATCACTAGTATTTACAGCAGCAATGTATACACATCAGCGTACATGGCAGACCTTGAAAGATATCTTTACATGTCAGCAAAGACATGCCCTTGTGAGGCTGCAGCTGTTTGACTAAGATATAGCACCGTTACCAACTACAAACAGGCTCCAAGTGGGACTTGTTAATGATTTCCTTTCAAAAAGCCATTTGCACAGAGGATATCTTCAGTCTGGAATGGCCAGCCAACAGCTGCATTCAGGTTGTCAGATATGCTGAAACAGATCTTATGAAAATGTTATATCCACCATGCTTTACACATGACATAAGATAGCAGTGTTTATTTCCTCGTAAGATTTCAGACCTCCCATGTTAATTGAAAGCCCAAAGAGGCTTACTTTCCTATTCCTACTGGCTATTATATGACAAAGTTGATCAAACTAATTGCAAGAGTTAATTAAAGAGTTAACCACAGTTTGTAAAATGAAATATGTCTATGTTTTAAAATTCAAGATAGTGGTTTGCATTTTGTCTTGATTGAGTTACCAGCTGCCTTGAAAATCTTTTGATAATAATTACCCCAATAAAGGGCACACACTCAGAGAGTTTTTCAGTTGGACATACTTAGCAGGAAATAGATGAGAAAAGCTGAACATGTAAGTATTAGGAGGGCTAAATCTGATAGAAAAAGCTTGATTTATACCCTTGCTGGGATGGACAAACCGTCTGCATTCCTAATTTACTCAAATTGACCAACAATGTGGCACATTTTATTGCCTATGGAATAAACAATGTAGTTTTATGGATTTGTTCATCTGTAACGCAACTTTTAACAGCTAGAGATACTTGAATCAACCTACACGTAACAAATGAAGGAAATATTGGATGTTATTAGTAATTTACTAAACGTAATATGAATTATTGTAATTTTACAATCTTACAATTTAGGAAGTATTACCTAGAAAGGGACAAAGTTCACAGTAGGGTGCAGTGACAGACAAAGTCAAAAAGGGGCCCTGTGAAGAAATGTTTTAAGTCCCCCCCCCCTCCCCCCAACTTACAAAGCTAGAAAAATAACTTTTTTGCCATGGTGACTGTTTTTTTCAGCAATAAGTGATAAAAATATCAGTCACATGGCTAAAAATCATTAAAAATATTGATTCATGAGAAAATTGGACTAAATTTAGCAGTACCCTCTTAGGTGCCACTGGGTTTTGGGTCCCCCTATAGTCTGCACAGGCAGACAACACGCATTTTCCATACGTGCATCCAGACACAAGAAAAAGTCCATGACCTTGGTTTTTAGGATTTATTAGGGAATTCAGTTTGGATAGGCAAAATGGGGTTATGGGATGCCCACCTTCACTCAAAGAACAACTCTTTAGCACACTGCACATTACAGATACTTGACTGTGTTCCCTCCGGAAGAGTAACAGTCTTTAGCAAAATAATCCCCTCCTAGGAATTTGGTGTCCCCTGAGTGGATTTTAAGCAAAGTCCCAACTTGTAGGAGCTCTCCGGTCCTTAATGAAAAATACCAGCCCATCTGGCTATGATATCTGATCCCAATGCAGGTGATTGGGTAAGCAATGAACTGTCTCCTGAAGACTTGCCAAGAACTTGCATCTAGCAGACTTCTCCCTTATAGGACCTGGGGTTGAAGAGGTACACTGTCCTTGTCCTGCAGCTATGGATAGAACTGCCTTTATGCCTTCTACTAGGCTGGTTCCTTTCCAGGCTTTTCAGGCTGTCCTTCCCCAGTGGACTGCAGGGCAGTGAAGCTCCCTCTTTCAGCTTTCCTTCTTCCTCCAATCTCCAGCCTGGAGGCAGAATCCCCCTTCTCCTGGGCCCCCTCTCTGGTTACACATCAGCACCTCAACCATCTATCTTCCACCTGACTCCGCTGCTGGCAAGGCTCCTCAATATTTATAGGCTGGTTCAGCCACCCTGCCAGGCCTTCTGCCTTTGGATTGGCTGGATTCCCATAAATATTCAGATCAGCGCCTCCTGGCCTCCACCACTAGCTTCTAGAATCTTCTCCAAGCTTCTAGAACCAGGGGGAAATACCAGAGGCCTGACCTGCAGAGCCCTCCAGTTTGACCTGAAGTAAACCCTCTGACTCACACTCAAGCCTCTATCTAAACTACACAACTATGTACACAAGAGGTCACTACAAAAAGTTAATAGCTCATTTTATGTTGAAAAACAAACAAACAAATCCACACCTAATGGTTAGCTATGCTGTGAAGTTAAGATTGCTTTGTTGCTTTAAAAAAGTTTAACTGCTTACCTATATATATATATATAGTGAGCAGCCAAATATGTTTGTATGTACCTGCAGCAACTTTCCTTGTCCCTGCAACACCTGAATGCTGGGCCATGCTGTACTTCTTAGATGCCTATTAGCCAGTACAAATGTGTGGGTGGTAAGAAAAGGTGGCAAACTCTGGCACAACCTGAAAAATGTCACATCTGGTTGGGTTGTCTGTAATTTAAACCAACTAGCAGCTTTATTTTTTTTTGTATTTGATTTTATTTGACAGAGTCACTTATTTTTAGAAGAAAGTTGATATTTACCTTGAGATATAATAATAAATCGACCCAACTCATATATCCTAGAGAACTGAGCCTAACAAATCATGTCACATACAGTAAGCATTTTACTTCAACCTGAAACAGCTTATTATATGCTGTACAATATTTTGTGTATCAGTAAATTATATAATTTATAATATTGTACATGTAAAAGCAAAACTTTACACTTCTTGGTTTGAATAATCTGAGGAAGGGTTAAAACCCTTTTTGGGTCATGTTAGGTTTTTTTTTTTTTGTCTGTATCCCCTTGGGGGAATTTCCCACTTCGTTCCCCAGAGCCACAACAGGATGTAAAAGTTAACTTCTCCAAAGTCAGGACATTTTCCCATCTAGACACTGGAAGGTTTACCCTCACCTCTTGTTCTGGTGACTCTAACTTTCTGTTCCAGTGAAAATGGTCTCAAGTACAAACATAGGGGTGAATCTCTCCAGTGAGGACACAGGAAACAAAAAAATGTCGACAGAGATTTTAGCACTTTCCCGCTCCATCAAAAAAAAAAAAAAGTTTTGCCTTTACATACCTTTTAACTGACCACATAAAATGATATCACAACACACTAGCACAACAATCACCTTGTCCTCAGCTTCTGTATGGGCAGCCCCTAATATTGTAATCAACCACCAATTATTCACAGGTACAGCCCCCCTTTTATTTAGACAAATCCAGCTTTTTCACGTTGGGATGATTCATTAGGCCCCTTTCACATGGGCATTCCGATCAGGTCCACTTGTCAGTTTTTCATGCGGACCTGATCAGATTCTATGGAGCAGCGGATGTCAGCGGTGACATGTCCACTGACACACGCTGCTATTCGATCCGATCCAGACGGATGGAAACCCTATTTTCCATCTGTCTGGAGGATCGGACCTGGTAGGATCAGATGAAAACGGACAGGTGGTCCATTTTCATCCGATCTCCCGTAGAGGAGAGCGGGGCTCTGACAGGTATGTCTCTGCACAGTGAGCAGGGACTAACCTGTCATCCGCCTGTTCAGCGGGGATTGGTGGATCGATCCTTGTTGAGCAAAATGGAGTCCCCCGGGCGGAAAGCCCCTGTGAAAGGACCCTAACAAACAGATAAAAAAAGTGCAAATCTGGAATTGCTGCCCACAGCCACCAATTCGATTTTTATTTTTGCATTTTACTATATAATAAAAAATAGAAACTGAATAAATGCTGGTGGCAACAGCTCTAAAATGTACTTGTATTACTTTTTGTTTTTTAAAAGTCTTAAAAAAAAGTTGTGTTGTTCACCTCTGCTGTGTGATTGGTTACTGTATTAGCAGTAGGCAGATGTACATAGAGTACACCTGAATAAAGCTGAATACAACAGCTGCTGTTCTCCTCACTTATTATTAACAGCCTTGCCTCTTCTGTTTTATAGGTTTCATGTTTGTTTTTCTCTTTGTTTCCTACCAATGAGGGGAATGAAACCTGCTATTAAAGCTCCAGTTAGTGGGTGTCAGAAGGTGTTTTTCATTGTATCCTGATCCTAAGACATACACTACGGTTATTAATTATCTGAACTCTCACAGAAGAGAATCCCACTGGGAGTTCTGCCTCTCCTAACGTAACACATATGATTTAAAGAAAACTTGTTAAAATGGAGGAAGGAAAATTGCTGGAGATAGGAAAAGAAAAAATAAAATAACAGCGGGACAAATAAATCACACTTGTTAGCTCAGCAAGTTTACTGAGCTTCGGAAATTTCATTTATTTATTTATTGTATCTTGTTGCATGTCTTGGTACTGGGATTGTTTTTTTAGGACATGAAAGGTTCCTTCAGGTAGTACATAACATTCACCATTTACTTTCAAACTGAGAAACTCCATTAACCTAGCTGATGATCACTGCCTGATACCTACTCAGGGGAAAGTTGATTGGCCTGAGGATTTCCTGATTACTATTGTTTACCGCCCCCCCAGAAAGGTGGGCACCCGGTGTGCTCTTCCCTTCCTCCTCCATAGGGACAAACAAGCAAGTTTGCCTGAAATGGAAGTAAATATAGATAACATACCCAAAATAAAAGCAATCCACTTCGTTGTCTAAATCACTGGTGTCAGTATGTCCCCTTTTTCATCTTCCACCCACCACTTATAACTGGCTTGTAGTGTGCCACCCTTCCCCTTTGTTGGGACAAAATAGAGTCTGGGGTACACTGAAGAAATTTTATAAGTACATTAAATAGACTCATTCAATAAACAGTGAGGTGCAAAATACAGTGATACAATTATCCTAAATAGTCTAACATCAATAGTTTGTAAATTATTAGAGGGGATGATAAGGAACTATATCCAAGAATTTGCTGATGAAAACAGTATCATTAGTAGTAATCAGCATGGATTCATGAAGGAATCATTCTTGTCAGACCAAACTGTTAACATTTTATGAAGAAGTGAGCTACCATCTAGATAAAGGAATGCCTGTGCATGTGGTATACCTGGATTTTGCAAAGGCATTTGATACAGTTTCCCATAAACCTTTACTTTACAAACTGAGGTCTGTCGGCATGGACCATACGGTATGTACCTAGACAGAAAACTGGTTACAGAGGCGGGTGGAAAGGGTAGTGATAAATAGCGAGCACTCAGAATGGGCTGGGATGGTAAGTGGGGTCTCCAAGGATTGGTCCTGGGCCCAATTTTGTTTAATTTATTTATAAATGATATAGAGGATGGGATAAATAGCTCAATCTCAGTGTTTGCTGATGATACAAAGCTAAGAATGTTGTGGGCAATAACTTCACAACAGAATAGGGAAACCTTACAGGAGGACCTCAATAAATTAATGGGTTGGGCAGCTACATGGTAAATGAGGTTTAATGTTGAAAAATGTAAATTAATGCATTTGGGTGTTAAAAATATGAACGCAAGTTACTCCTTAGGGGGGAGAACCTCTGGGGGAATCCATGATGGAGAAAGATCTGGGGGTCCTAGAAGATGACAGGCTCAGCATCGGCATGCAACGCCAAGCTACTGCAAGTAAAGCCAGCAGACTATTAGCATGCATTAAAAAGGGGATTTACTCCAGAGATAATATGATAATTCTCCCACTCTACAAGACTCTGGCCCGGCCATATCTTGAATATGCCATCCAGTTTTGGGCACCAATCCTCAGAAAGGATGTGCTGGAACTGGAGAGAGTCCAGAGAAGGGAAACAAAGCTAAAAAAGAGACTGGGTGACCTCAGTTATGGGCAAAGACTACAAGCACTAAACGTATTCTCTGTGGAGAAGAGACGCTTGAGAGGGGATATGATGATATACAAATACCTTACTAGTGACCCCAGTATAGGAAAAAAACTTTTCAGTGGGAGGGAGTTTAAAAAGACATTGGCCATTCCATGAACCCAGAGAACTTTAAACTGCGTAGAGGATTCTTTGCTGTCAGAGTGGTGAGGATTTAGAAACACTTACAGTCTGTTTGAAAGCTAAGTTAAACCAGTCCTGGAGTGAAGCGTTCTATACCTTTAAGAAGGGGGGATTTTCTTTTGAACACATATGCTAAAGTAGGTTCTGCCACCGTCCCTATATGTACATTATAGCGGGGGTTGCTGGTGCCTCAGACCAGATAAAGTGGGACTTTATGGGCAAGTAAGGGGTATATCAAGCGAAATGCATTATATCATTCAACAAGGGAGTAGAGTAAATATAATGGTATTTAATATGTAGATACCGGTAGTAAATGTTATACAACAAGCATTGAGTGACAGTGGTGCTTGGGACAGAGCCCAAGTGTGAAGAAAAGAAAGTTGATTCCGTGGAATCAGTGAAATCAGTGACAATGGTGTTATCAAGTGACTTAAAACATTGGATTCTTCTGTTTTCCCTTGGATGTTGAAATGGGAGAACTCAGAAAAATCCTAAATTGCTGACGCGTTTCGGCTCTCTTGTGGGCCTTTCTCAAAGCGTTCAGTCACTTAGTCTGTGGTCTATAAGAGTAATATAAGGTATAATGTGTAAGGATAATTTTAACAAATCCTTTAAATGGATCATACATTGCTGGAGTTTGAAATAATATATGGTTACATACATGGGTGCATCCATTCCTTCCGCGTGTCAGCCCCTGTATCCGTCCACATTCACAGCGGGAATCATATGTTGCAAGGCCTAGGATTATAATTGTGTTGTTTCTTAAAGTGTATCTCAGATGGATCAGGTAAGTATATATGTATTTTCTTATGTATATATATATGTATATATATTCACTTACATCTGAATGCACTGGTTGGAGAGTGTTGTCTCCAGGATCCTGGGGTTAAATTCCCTCTTTATTTTATGTTACCAGGCTTGGATCTAGAATATAAGGGACAATTGTATCGATAGTATACATAAGGTATCCGGTAAATAACCCAAAAACTATCCCACAATTATATATGTGGCAGTATCTTATGAATACTTGTAAGTGCTTAAAAGGACTTCCCGTTGGTGGTGTGGTACATCAAAGTAAAGGTGACTATAAATGCTTCGGTGCCAAGTTTATTAGAAAACATAGTAACGGTTTCACAGTCCGTTGCACTTACAATTGTGTTGTCCTTCTGGCTTGCGCAGTGTAAGAGGTCCGTCCTCTCCTCTCCGTTGGAGAGAAGTGAGGATTGCCTCATATTCCCCGGCCTTATGAAGCGCCTCGCGCATGCGCATTGCGCATTGCACGTAGATCGTCTCCATAGCGGCGTGACGTAGGCACCGACGTCTGCGCCTGCGCTAGCTGGATGCGTGCGCAGGCCGCAACCCCGTTGCTGGGGACGCCGCTCTGGCCGCCGACACGGAAGGAGGAGCCATCTTATCCCCGAAGGGATTGGTGGGTCCTGGTATTCCCCTACGAAGTAGGGGTTACCGTGCCGGGTGTGATAGTGCGGTATAACTGGATCGACCCGCGGGGTTATGGAACACACCCTAGTATGCTCTAAATCATATACAATTTATTACAATAATATAATGATAAATAAAAGATCTTAAAAATGACAATAAATTTATATATATTTATAGGAAATGAGACTGTAATATTATAATTAACAGCAGTTGCATATAGGTCCACCATGGGTAGCCGTGGATCAAGGAGGGACAGCCCTGTTTGCCGGACAATACCAGGGATCGTCACAGGGCCATGTCAACATAGAATCGGGTTCCTATGTTTTATTAAGGGAACAGTCTTTGTTCAATGTGCTATTATGGCACTAGAGAAGATTGAGGATAAAGGGTGGGTGGGGAAGGGGAAAAAAGGAAAGAGTTTTTTTGGGTAAGAAGAAATCTCGTGTATATTGAATCATATTATGTATATAGCAATCCCAAAAGTACGGATGTTTAGGATGGATGGGATGGTATTTAATCTGTCTTGCCAGAAGCAAAACCTTCCAGAAACGGACGAAAGCTTTCATTTTCATTCAGACCAGGGTATTTTGTGGCATGGAGGCGTCTAATCCACCTCATTTCCATCTGAAGTAGTCTCTTGTTCCAATCCCCCCCACGATGTGGTATGTGGATTCTTTCAAGTGCCATAAAAGTCACTTGAGGCATTCTATTTTTGTGTTCATGGGCAACATGCCTCCCTAGGGGTACATAGAAATTACATAATTGCATACTGTTAATATGTTGATTTACTCGTTTGCCAAATTCTTGTTTGGTCTTACCTACATAGTAGGAACCACATTGACAACGCATGAGGTAGACGACTCCTCTTGTCCTGCAATTTGTAAAGTGTCGGGGTTTAAATAGCTCCCCATTGGGGAGTATGGTGTTAACACATTTTTGTATCACACTGCATTGTCCACAGTTTCCGCATGGGAATGTACCCATGTGTTTACAGGGGTCTTTCCTTGTTTCCCTGTACTCACTATGCGTGAGAGCTTGCTTCATTGATCCTGCTTTACGGAATGTTATTTGTGGTTTTTCTGGTATAAACTGTTTTACCATCGGGTCCTCTTTTAAGATTAACCAATGTTTGGAAATGATTTTCCGTATTTTTTGGTGGTCGTTGGTGAACCTCATGATTATGCGGGTTTTGTTATCCTGTTCTTTAAGTTTTATGGTGTTTTTGTTTTTAAACAGAATGTTGTGTCTTTCTTGCTTCTTCACTCTGTTAAACGTTTTTCTCAGTGTAGTCTTGGTGTAACCCCTTTTCAATAACCTTTCGGTAAGGATGTTGGCCTCTCTTTGGAAATCTTGATCAAGAGTACAGTTTCTTTTCAGCCTAAGAAACTGGCTGTAAGGAATAGCATTTTTCAGTGGGGTCGGGTGGAAACTTGACGCGTGCAGTATGGAGTTGCCTGCTGTTTCCTTTCTATATAAAGTTGTCTTTAGGAGTCCATCTTCGCCTTTGATAATCCAGGTGTCCAAAAATGAAATTTTTTCTTTATCATAATTAAGAGTAAAGAACATGTTATATTCGTTGTTGTTCATCGCTTGCAGGCAATCTTGAATCATACTTTCTGGTCCTGTCCATATAATGAATATATCATCTATGAACCTTTGCCATAAGATGATATTATTGGCAAAGGCTCTGTTTTCTTCTTTAGCTAGGAAATCCTGTTCCCAGGCCCCTAGATATGTATTGGCATAGGAGGGGGCACAGCTTGTGCCCATTGCTACCCCACATATCTGCAAGTAGTAGCTACCATTAAAAACGAAGAAATTATTGTTTAAGATATAGTCCAACATCATAACTATAAAGTCATTAAACTTTGTATCATGTCCGCTATGTTCTTCCAGGGTTTTTTTAATCACTTCCATTCCCTTTTGATGTGGGATGTTATTATACAAAGCTTCTACATCAATCGTGATGAGAAACGCTTCATTGGGTATGGTGATGCCGTCTATGATCTGGAGAAGATGTACCGTGTCTCTTGTGTACGAGGGTAGTTTAGTTACATGGGGCCTCAGGTAGGCATCAATAACTTTACTGGTGTTTTCGGTGAGATTTCCATTGCCCGATATTATGGGTCTACCTGGTGGGTTAATCTTATTCTTGTGAATTTTGGGCAATGCATAGAACGTCGGGGTTCTCGCATGTTTCGTCCTCATGAATTGCCACAAAGTCTTTGAAATCATCCCTTGATTGAAAGCTCCATCGATTTTCTTGTAAAAATCTTCTTTGTATGACTCCACCATGATGGGTAGTATCTTCTTATAGCATCGTTTGTTGTTCAGAATCTTTTGGCACATCTCTTTATAATCCTTGTTGTCCATAATCACAATATTCCCCCCCTTATCGGAGGGTTTAATTGTGATTGATTCATTACTTTCTAGTTCTTTTAGTGCCGCTTTTTGTTCTACAGTAAGATTTTGCTTGGTGTTGTCTCCTTTAAGTTTTTCCAGCTCTCTAGTGGTTTCCCTCACAAAGAGGGCTATTGCTGGATTTTCATTTAGAGATGGAAAGATATGTGATTTTTTCTTAAAAGTTGAGCATTGTGCTCCTGATGTTTCTTCTACTTCGACGTCTTCGTTTTCACTGGTTGTGTCCTCGTCTGTCCAATCATCTATGGCCCCTTCTTCCAGCAACAGATTCAGGTCTCTGATGGCTCTGAATTCGGCTGCGGTTAGATTAGAAGGTGGTGCTTCATTGGTTGTTTTCTTGCCGAATTTTACTTTCAGTAATAAATTCCTAGCAAACAGATTCACATCCTTAATTGTTTCAAAACAGTCTGTGCCCCTGTTGGGGCAAAAGGAAAGGCCCAATGAGAGCACTTCCTTTTGATGTTTGGTCAATCTATATGTAGAGAGGTTTATGATGGTCAGGCCCTCTGGGTCCATGACCTCTTCTTGTGTTACTTGGTCGATTTTTTCGTTTTCGTCTTTGTGCCTAAAAAAGGCCTCTGTGATTTTTGACTCCCATCCTTTACCTGTTGTGACCTGGTAAAGATTTGATGATGTTTTATTGGTGCTGTGGCACCTTCATCAGGTTGTGTGTTAGATTCAATAATGGTTGGTTCCTCTGTGTCTTGTGAGGACGGGTCATAATTTTCATCTATTTCTTTTTGCTGATGTGTCCAGGGTTTATCCCTGTGTCTATACTGGTATTGTTCCGTTCCCGATGTATTGGCTGACGAGTCCGAGGAGTATTGTGGACCCGTGTTCCTCGATGTTCGATATGTGGCTCTTCTTGTCTGTCTGTTGTTTATCCACTTGTATGCACGATTTTGTGTAAAAGCATTTTTGTCTCTCCAGTATTTCCTCTCTTTTTTCTTTAGTATATCTTTACTGAAGTTTTCAATGTGCTCTTTAAGTTTCTTTTCCTGCTCACTGTATAGTGGTGCGTTTTTAAGGGGAGTTAATTTCTCATAGATCTGTTTTATTTCTTGATCTAGGGTTTCCATTTGTCTAGTATATTCGTTTTGCAGAAGAATCATGAGTTTTTTAGAGCATTCATTTAGGACTTCTTCCCATTCTTTTTTCATCATAGTAGTAATATTGTCCATGGTCGGAAATAACTGGATTCTAAGACCGACAGGGTTGATGTTCTCATTCACATATCTTTCAAAAGATTTTATGTGCCAAAATAGGGCTGACTTCCGTTCTAAGTATCTCTTTAAAGTACCAAACAATGCAAGAACATCCGATTCTTGCTGTTCATTTCCCTGGAAATTCTTCTGGATGTCCAGCATCAGGTTGTTCCAACTGTCTCCAATCAGGTTCCCCATGGATGGGTCCTCCGTTTCGGAGGTACTCATTATCTCTCACTTTTATTGCGTGGAGATGGATGGCTCTGGTTAGATTGGGTTTACCTCTTTCCTCTGGGATTGGTGGTCCAACAGAGGGGGTAATTTACCCCAAATCCAGGGCCTATTCGGTTTTAAGGGAGTAGGGCCCTGCTGATCAACCCTAGTATACGAATATTATTCAATATTGTGTATATGATGTGAAACAAAAGAAAAAGGAGGCTATGGATGTGTTATCCATCCGAAAAATCAAAAAGAAGGGGGGATTTTCTTTTGAACACATATGCTAAAGTAGGTTCTGCCACCGTCCCTATATGTACATTATAGCGGGGGTTGCTGGTGCCTCAGACCAGATAAAGTGGGACTTTATGGGCAAGTAAGGGGTATATCAAGCGAAATGCATTATATCATTCAACAAGGGAGTAGAGTAAATATAATGGTATTTAATATGTAGATACCGGTAGTAAATGTTATACAACAAGCATTGAGTGACAGTGGTGCTTGGGACAGAGCCCAAGTGTGAAGAAAAGAAAGATGATTCCGTGGAATCAGTGAAATCAGTGACAATGGTGTTATCAAGTGACTTAAAACATTGGATTCTTCTGTTTTCCCTTGGATGTTGAAATGGGAGAACTCAGAAAAATCCTAAATTGCTGACGCGTTTCGGCTCTCTTGTGGGCCTTTCTCAAAGCGTTCAGTCACTTAGTCTGTGGTCTATAAGAGTAATATAAGGTATAATGTGTAAGGATAATTTTAACAAATCCTTTAAATGGATCATACATTGCTGGAGTTTGAAATAATATATGGTTACATACATGGGTGCAATTAAGGATGTGAATCTGTTTGCTAGGAATTTATTACTGAAAGTAAAATTCGGCAAGAAAACAACCAATGAAGCACCACCTTCTAATCTAACCGCAGCCGAATTCAGAGCCATCAGAGACCTGAATCTGTTGCTGGAAGAAGGGGCCATAGATGATTGGACAGACGAGGACACAACCAGTGAAAACGAAGACGTCGAAGTAGAAGAAACATCAGGAGCACAATGCTCAACTTTTAAGAAAAAATCACATATCTTTCCATCTCTAAATGAAAATCCAGCAATAGCCCTCTTTGTGAGGGAAACCACTAGAGAGCTGGAAAAACTTAAAGGAGACAACACCAAGCAAAATCTTACTGTAGAACAAAAAGCGGCACTAAAAGAACTAGAAAGTAATGAATCAATCACAATTAAACCCTCCGATAAGGGGGGGAATATTGTGATTATGGACAACAAGGATTATAAAGAGATGTGCCAAAAGATTCTGAACAACAAACGATGCTATAAGAAGATACTACCCATCATGGTGGAGTCATACAAAGAAGATTTTTACAAGAAAATCGATGGAGCTTTCAATCAAGGGATGATTTCAAAGACTTTGTGGCAATTCATGAGGACGAAACATGCGAGAACCCCGACGTTCTATGCATTGCCCAAAATTCACAAGAATAAGATTAACCCACCAGGTAGACCCATAATATCGGGCAATGGAAATCTCACCGAAAACACCAGTAAAGTTATTGATGCCTACCTGAGGCCCCATGTAACTAAACTACCCTCGTACACAAGAGACACGGTACATCTTCTCCAGATCATAGACGGCATCACCATACCCAATGAAGCGTTTCTCATCACGATTGATGTAGAAGCTTTGTATAATAACATCCCACATCAAAAGGGAATGGAAGTGATTAAAAAAACCCTGGAAGAACATAGCGGACATGATACAAAGTTTAATGACTTTATAGTTATGATGTTGGACTATATCTTAAACAATAATTTCTTCGTTTTTAATGGTAGCTACTACTTGCAGATATGTGGGGTAGCAATGGGCACAAGCTGTGCCCCCTCCTATGCCAATACATATCTAGGGGCCTGGGAACAGGATTTCCTAGCTAAAGAAGAAAACAGAGCCTTTGCCAATAATATCATCTTATGGCAAAGGTTCATAGATGATATATTCATTATATGGACAGGACCAGAAAGTATGATTCAAGATTGCCTGCAAGCGATGAACAACAACGAATATAACATGTTCTTTACTCTTAATTATGATAAAGAAAAAATTTCATTTTTGGACACCTGGATTATCAAAGGCGAAGATGGACTCCTAAAGACAACTTTATATAGAAAGGAAACAGCAGGCAACTCCATACTGCACGCGTCAAGTTTCCACCCGACCCCACTGAAAAATGCTATTCCTTACAGCCAGTTTCTTAGGCTGAAAAGAAACTGTACTCTTGATCAAGATTTCCAAAGAGAGGCCAACATCCTTACCGAAAGGTTATTGAAAAGGGGTTACACCAAGACTACACTGAGAAAAACGTTTAACAGAGTGAAGAAGCAAGAAAGACACAACATTCTGTTTAAAAACAAAAACACCATAAAACTTAAAGAACAGGATAACAAAACCCGCATAATCATGAGGTTCACCAACGACCACCAAAAAATACGGAAAATCATTTCCAAACATTGGTTAATCTTAAAAGAGGACCCGATGGTAAAACAGTTTATACCAGAAAAACCACAAATAACATTCCGTAAAGCAGGATCAATGAAGCAAGCTCTCACGCATAGTGAGTACAGGGAAACAAGGAAAGACCCCTGTAAACACATGGGTACATTCCCATGCGGAAACTGTGGACAATGCAGTGTGATACAAAAATGTGTTAACACCATACTCCCCAATGGGGAGCTATTTAAACCCCGACACAAATTGCAGGACAAGAGGAGTCGTCTACCTCATGCGTTGTCAATGTGGTTCCTACTATGTAGGTAAGACCAAACAAGAATTTGGCAAACAAGTAAATCAACATATTAACAGTATGCAATTATGTAATTTCTATGTACCCCTAGGGAGGCATGTTGCCCATGAACACAAAAATAGAATGCCTCAAGTGACTTTTATGGCACTTGAAAGAATCCACATACCACATCGTGGGGGGGATTGGAACAAGAGACTACTTCAGATGGAAATGAGGTGGATTAGACGCCTCCATGCCACAAAATACCCTGGTCTGAATGAAAATGAAAGCTTTCGTCCGTTTCTGGAAGGTTTTGCTTCTGGCAAGACAGATTAAATACCATCCCATCCATCCTAAACATCCGTACTTTTGGGATTGCTATATACATAATATGATTCAATATACACGAGATTTCTTCTTACCCAAAAAAACTCTTTCCTTTTTTCCCCTTCCCCACCCACCCTTTATCCTCAATCTTCTCTAGTGCCATAATAGCACATTGAACAAAGACTGTTCCCTTAATAAAACATAGGAACCCGATTCTATGTTGACATGGCCCTGTGACGATCCCTGGTATTGTCCGGCAAACAGGGCTGTCCCTCCTTGATCCACGGCTACCCATGGTGGACCTATATGCAACTGCTGTTAATTATAATATTACAGTCTCATTTCCTATAAATATATATAAATTTATTGTCATTTTTAAGATCTTTTATTTATCATTATATTATTGTAATAAATTGTATATGATTTAGAGCATACTAGGGTGTGTTCCATAACCCCGCGGGTCGATCCAGTTACACCGCACTATCACACCCGGCACGGTAACCCCTACTTCGTAGGGGAATACCAGGACCCACCAATCCCTTCGGGGATAAGATGGCTCCTCCTTCCGTGTCGGCGGCCAGAGCGGCGTCCCCAGCAACGGGGTTGCGGCCTGCGCACGCATCCAGCTAGCGCAGGCGCAGACGTCGGTGCCTACGTCACGCCGCTATGGAGACGATCTACGTGCAATGCGCAATGCGCATGCGCGAGGCGCTTCATAAGGCCGGGGAATATGAGGCAATCCTCACTTCTCTCCAACGGAGAGGAGAGGACGGACCTCTTACACTGCGCAAGCCAGAAGGACAACACAATTGTAAGTGCAACGGACTGTGAAACCGTTACTATGTTTTCTAATAAACTTGGCACCGAAGCATTTATAGTCACCTTTACTTTGATGTACCACACCACCAACGGGAAGTCCTTTTAAGCACTTACAAGTATTCATAAGATACTGCCACATATATAATTGTGGGATAGTTTTTGGGTTATTTACCGGATACCTTATGTATACTATCGATACAATTGTCCCTTATATTCTAGATCCAAGCCTGGTAACATAAAATAAAGAGGGAATTTAACCCCAGGATCCTGGAGACAACACTCTCCAACCAGTGCATTCAGATGTAAGTGAATATATATACATATATATATACATAAGAAAATACATATATACTTACCTGATCCATCTGAGATACACTTTAAGAAACAACACAATTATAATCCTAGGCCTTGCAACATATGATTCCCGCTGTGAATGTGGACGGATACAGGGGCTGACACGCGGAAGGAATGGATGCACCCATGTATGTAACCATATATTATTTCAAACTCCAGCAATGTATGATCCATTTAAAGGATTTGTTAAAATTATCCTTACACATTATACCTTATATTACTCTTATAGACCACAGACTAAGTGACTGAACGCTTTGAGAAAGGCCCACAAGAGAGCCGAAACGCGTCAGCAATTTAGGATTTTTCTGAGTTCTCCCATTTCAACATCCAAGGGAAAACAGAAGAATCCAATGTTTTAAGTCACTTGATAACACCATTGTCACTGATTTCACTGATTCCACGGAATCATCTTTCTTTTCTTCACACTTGGGCTCTGTCCCAAGCACCACTGTCACTCAATGCTTGTTGTATAACATTTACTACCGGTATCTACATATTAAATACCATTATATTTACTCTACTCCCTTGTTGAATGATATAATGCATTTCGCTTGATATACCCCTTACTTGCCCATAAAGTCCCACTTTATCTGGTCTGAGGCACCAGCAACCCCCGCTATAGCGTTCTATACCTTTATCTTCAATGCAGCTTGCCCTAGACTGCATCATCTTCCTTCCATCTCCAGGTCTTCATCACTTACACTAGCTGAAACCTTTCTAGCATACAGCACATTACTAGGAATGCTTGGTTCCCTGTCGATTTCTGTGTCTGTGTTTCCTTCCCTCAGCCCCCCCACTGTGTCCTGTAATGATGCGGCCAGAGGAAGGAACTTTAAGGCAGCAGAGAGGGACCAGACATCCAACACTCCTGGGAATTTTGGACGCTTAAGATTTTTCAAGCAGCAAAGCAAATGAAGACAACAGAGATCAGCGGCACAGAGGGTGTAAGACTTTTGTTAGCAGGCATGCCTTCGATTTTGAGTTTTAAAATAGTGACAGAGCCACTTTAATGAAACAACACTAAAAACAAAAATTTGCAGTAACCCAAATCAGCTAAATAAATTTCAGCTTTCATGTGTAGCGCAGACCCCTGAAGGAGGTGCTTGATGCATTGGGTCTCCCATTTCTGTGCTTATGACTAGCACCACACTCTCTGACACACCTGGTGGATGAGGAATATTTTTTTGCAGATGTCTGGATATACACCCCAAAGACTTCAGGTGTATAGGAATAATACAGTAAATTGATAAGCAGCAGTGAGAAGTAAATTATAACCAGAAAAACAAAAATTAAAAAATATATATATACTGCTCAAAAAAATTAAAGAAGCACTTTGAAAACACACATCTCAATGGGGGAAAATATCATGCTGGATATCTATACTGATATGGACTGGGTTTTGTGTTAGGAAGGAAGGGATGCCACAGTGTTGGATGGAAATTAAAATGATCATCCTACAGAGGGCTGAATTTAAAGACGTCTCAAAAATTAAAGTGAAAGAATTATGCAGCAGGCTAATCCATTTTGCTGAAATTTCATTGCAGCAACTTAATATGGTAGTTAGTAGTTTGAATGGCCCCCACGTGCTTGTATGCATACCTGACAACATCGGGGCATGCCCCTAATGAGACGACAGGTAGTGTCCTGGGGTATTTCCTCCCAGATCTAGACCAGGGCATCACTGACCTCCTGAACAGACTGAGGTGCAACCTGGAGGCATCAGGTGGACAGAAACATAATGTCCTAGAGGTGTTCTATTGAATTTAGGTCAGGCAAGCATTGGGGCCATTCAATGATATGAATTTATCCATCCTCCAGGAACTGGCTGCATACTCTCGCCACATGAGGCTAAGCATTTTCATGCACCAGGAGGAACCCAGGACCCACTGCACCAGCGTATAATCTTACAATGGGTTCATGGATTTCATCCTGATACCAAATGACAGCCAGGGTGCCATTGTCTAGCCTGTAGAGGTCTGTGCTTCCCTCCATGGATATGCCTCCCCAGACCATCCCTGACCCACCACCATAACGGTCATGCTGAACAATGTTACAGGCAGAATAACATTCTCCATGGCTTTGCCAGACCCTTTCATGTCTGTCACATGTGCTCAGGGTGAACTTGCTCTCATCTGTGAAAAGCACAGTGCGCCAATGGTGGACCTCCCATTTCTGGTGTTCAATGGCAAGTGCCAATCAAGCTCCATGGTGCCAGTCAGTGAGCACAGGGCCCACCAGAGGATGTCAGGGCCTCAGGCCACCTTCATGAAGTCTGTTTCTGATTGTTTGGTCAGAGACATTCATACAAGTGGCCTGCTGAATGTCATTTTGTAGAGCTCTGGCAGTGCTCTTCCTGTTCCTCCTTGCACAAAGGAGCAGATACCGGTCCTGCTGATGGGTTAAGGACCTTCTATGGCCCTGTCCAGCTCTCCTAGAGTAACTGCCTGTCTCCTTGAATTTCCTCCATGCTCTTGAGACTGTGCTGGGAGACACAGAAAACCTTCTGAGAATGGCATGTAGTGCCATCCTGGAGGAGTTGGACTGCTTGTGCAACCTCTACAGGGTCCAGGTTACCGTCTCATGCTTCCAGTAGTGACACTGACCCTATTGAAATGCAAAACTAGTGAAAAACAGTAAGAAAAGATGAGTAGGGAAAAAAAAATTACGTTTGCTTCCACCTGTAAAACCATTTCTGTTTTAGAGGCTGTCTCATTGTTGCCCATCTAGTGCACCTGTTTTTAATTTCATTAACACCAAAGCAGCTGATACTGATTAACAACCCCCTCTGCTACTTAAATGACCAGAACAATATCCCAGGGGTTTAATTGACTTGATGCTATACTCTGCTCAAAAAAATGAAAGAAACACTTTTTAATCAGTGTATAAATATACAGTGCCTTGTGAAAGTATTCGTCCCCCTTGAACTTTGCGACCTTTTGCCACATTTCAGGCTTCAAACATAAAGATATAAAACTGTAATTTTTTGTGAAGAATCAACAACAAGTGGGACACAATCATGAAGTGGAACGAAATTTATTGGATATTTCAAACTTTTTTAACAAAAAACTGAAAAATTGGCCGTACAAAATTATTCAGCCCCCTTAAGTTAATACTTTGTAGCGCCACCTTTTGCTGCGATTACAGCTGTAAGTCGCTTGGGGTATGTCTCTATCAGTTTTGCACATCGAGAGACTGAAATTTTTGCCCATTCCTCCTTGCAAAACAGCTCGAGCTCAGTGAGGTTGGATGGAGAGCGTTTGTGAACAGCAGTTTTCAGTTCTTTCCACAGATTCTAGATTGGATTCAGGTCTGAACTTTGACTTGGCCATTCTAACACCTAGATATGTTTATTTGTGAACCATTCCATTGTAGATTTTGCTTTATGTTTTGGATCATTGTCTTGTTTGAAGACAAATCTCTGTCCCAGTCTCAGGTCTTTTGCAGACTCCATCAGGTTTTCTTCCAGAATGGTCCTGTATTTGGCTCCATCCATCTTCCCATCAATTTTAACCATCTTCCCTGTCCCTGCTGAAGAAAAGAAGGCCCAAACCATGATGCTGCCACCACCATGTTTGACAGTGGGGATGGTGTGTTCAGGGTGATGAGCTGTGTTGCTTTTACGCCAAACATAACGTTTTGCATTGTTGCCAAAAAGTTTGATTTTGGTTTCATCTGACCAGAGCACCTTCTTCCACATGTTTGGTGTGTCTCCCAGGTGGCTTGTGGCAAACTTTAAACAACACTTTTTATGGATATCTTTAAGAAATGGCTTTCTTCTTGTCACTTTTCCATAAAGGCCAGATTTGTGCAGCGTATACTGATTGTTGTCCTATGGACAGAGTCTCCCACCTCAGCTGTAGATCTCTGCAGTTGATCCAGAGTGATCATGGGCCTCTTGGCTGCATCTCTGATTAGTCTTCTCCTTGTATGAGCTGAAAGTTTAGAGGGACGGCCAGATCTTCGTAGATTTGCAGTGGTCTGATACTCCTTCCATTTCAATATTATCGCTTGCACAGTGCTCCTTGGGATGTTTAAAGCTTGGGAAATCTTTTTGTATCCAAATCTGGCTTTAAACTTCTCCACAACAGTATCTCGGACCTGCCTGGTGTGTTCCTCTTTCTTCATGATGCTCTCTGCGCTTTAAACGGACCTCTGAGACTATCACAGTGCAGGTGCATTTATACGGAGACTTGATTACACACAGGTGGATTCTATTTATCATCATTAGTCATTTAGGTCAACATTGGATCATTCAGAGATTCTCACTGAATTTCTGGAGAGAGTTTGCTGCACTGAAAGTAAAGGGGCTGAATAATTTTGCACGCCCAATTTTTCTGTTTTTTTATTTGGTAACAAAGTTTAAAATATCCAATAAATTTCGTTCCACTTCATGATTGTGTCCCACTTGTTGTTGATTCTTCCCAAAAAATTACAGTTTTATTTATAGTCTTTATGTTTGAAGCCTGAAATGTGGCAAAAGGTCGCAAAGTTGAAGGGGGCCGAATACTTTCGCAAGGCACTGTATATATATATATATATATATATATATTGTAGCTTGAAGCTCACAAATGCTCAACAAGCAGAAACCCATTGTTTTCAATAGCCCTTGTTCACATCTGAGTGCCTTGTCACTTGTAGCAAAACACCTGTTGCGCAAAAAAGTACATGAGCTCAGACAGAATTGTGCGTTTTTGTCCCCAAAGACATAAAAAAGCACATGAGCTTTTTTATTTTATTTTCTCAAGCACTTTGTTGCAAGTTTTCTTCTCAAACAGTAGCTCTCTGCCTCTTTTTCATCAGCACTCCACAAAATTTAGTTGAAAAAACGCCTGAAAAAACATCTTACAAATGCTGCAAAAATGTGCAAATCTGCTCTGAAAAATACTAAAAAACTCTTGAAAAAAACGCTTGAAAATGTGACACTTAGGTGTGAATGTAGCCTAACTAAGGGAAAGATATACCACACTATCAGTTCAGCGGTCAGTATTAGCCTACGCTACTCCCTCTGCTGGCCAGCTCATTGGGGCCCAAAACATTATGTTGCAGTGCTCAGGGTAGTGTCCCTTTAATTGCTGATGCAGGAAATAACACAGTGTTCCTGGCAGACCACTCTATCCCTCTGTTATTAAGGTGCAGTGCAGAATTGGCCAGCAGCTGCTTACCAGCTCAGTGTCAACAGGAGGTCTCCTTCTGCTTACTAGACAAAGCATCTCTTTCTGTCAGGCTCCACAGTTAAACAGCAAGCTTCCCAGCATCCAGACTCACCTCACTGCTCTGCTCTGTACTAGCTGCTGCTCTGTCTCTGCTGCACTCAGGTACCACTATTCTCTGCTTCTTAGCTAGAAGTCCCCTCACCTCTCTCTTTCCATGTGTAGCTGGTCTGTCTCAGCCACAGTCTCTCTGTAGAATGCCCCCTCTTCCATTTTTCAGCTTAGGAAAGAAGTTAAAAACACTTCCCTTTCTCCACACCACAGTGTAACTGGGAGTTGAAGTCCAAGAACAAACTATGATCCAAGCTAAGTCTCTTTTCTTGCACTAAATTTCCCACAGTCCTTTACAATTCTCCTTAGGCTCTCCAATTGTTCATGTCCCCAGTTGGCCCCCAGTTTTCCCCAGTAGACAACTCTCTCCCTCTGGTATAAAGGTGTATGCAGGATTGTCCAGCGGCCGCTCACCAACTCCGTGTCAGCAGGAAGTTTCCTTCCACTTACTATGCAAAGGGTCCCTTTCTGTCAGTGTCCTTTGTGTCTGGCCCCTCAGCTAGACAGCATGATCTCCAGAATCCAAGCTCACACCAGTGCTCCGGGAATAGCTGCCTCTGCCTCTACTGCTCTCAGGTGCCACCATTCACTCACTGCCTCTGCTACTCAGAGAATGCCCCTTTTTCCTCTTTTCAGCCTGGGAAGATAGGTAAAAACAATACCCTTTCTCCACACTACAGTGTTGAAATCCAAGATCAAACTATAATCCAGGTTAAGTTTCTTTTCTTGCACAGCATTTCTTACAATCCTTTACACTTTTCCTTAGACTCTTTAGCAGACCATGCCCTCAGTTCACCCTTTAGTGGATAGAGTACGGCTTAACACTGGCTGCTTTGTGTTCTGTGAATGCAGCTTCTCCTGTAGCTGTGTCTGTAAATGTCTCCAACACTGCTGCAGTCTGGGCTACACAAATTAGTAAGACTATAACACTCACAGAAAATTGAAACTAGATCCAAACACAAAAATATATATCTCCCACTCTACAAGACTCTGGTCTAACCACATTTTGAGTATGCCTTCCAGTTCTGGGCAAAAGTCCTCAAGAAGGATGTGCTGGAACTGTAGATGAGTCTAAAGAAGGGCAACAAAGCTAATAAAAGGACTAGAGGATCTCCGCTATGAGGAAAGACTACAAACATTGAAATTATTCTCTCTGGAGAGGACACGCTTGATAGGGGATATGATAGCGATGTACAAATACCTTACTGGGGACCTTAGTATAGGGAAAAAACTTTTCAGTGAAATGGAGTTTAAAAACACATGTGGCCATTAACCGGTTGCCGACTGCGCACAGTATATTTACTGCGGCAGTCAGCCCCGGCCAGGCAGAGTGACGTAGATCTACGTCGCTCGCCTGTCACTGGGATTTGAGCCAATAGCAGGCCTCGGCTCATTCAGGGAGGAGTGCGGGCGTGTGACCGGCGGACCCGATGTCCGCCGGTCACACTACGATCGCCGGTACAGTGGGAGAAAGACAGAGCGGCTTATGTAAACAAGCCGCCTGTCATTCTCCCCTGTGTAAAAATTTAGATCAGACGGTTCTACTATGTAGAACCATTGATCTCTGTTTTTACACTAGTAGCCATGTCCCACTACAGTTAGAATCACGCCCCTAGGACACACTTAACCCCTCCCTGTCCAATACAGTTAACCCCTTCCCTGCCAGTGTCATTTTTACAGTAACAGTGCATATGTATAGCACTGATTACTGTAGAAATGTCACTGGTACCCCCAAAAGTGTCAAAAATGTCAGTCAAGGGTCCGATCTGTCCTCTGCAATGTTGCAGTACCACAAAAAAAATTGCAGATCGCCGCCATTACTCGTTAAAAAAAACCACCAAAAATGACAAAAATCTTTCCCTTTGTTAGTAAACGCGATAACTTTTGCGCAAACCAATCAAAATACGCTTTTTGCGATTTTTTTACCAAACATATGTAGCATAAAACAATTTGGCCGAAAATGTTAAAAAATTTTGATTTTTACATTTTTTTGGGGGGGAATTTCATATAAAAAAAAAGTGAAAAATATTGTTATTTTTTCAAAAATTACGCTCTTTTTTTGTTTATAGCGCATGATCAAAAAATTGCACAGGTGATCAAATACCACCAAAAGAAAGCTCTGTTTGTGGGAAAAAAAGGACGTGAAATTCGTTTAGGTACAGCGTCGCACGACCGCGCAATTGTCCGTTAAAGTCACGCAGTAAAAAATCGCAAAAAACCCCCTGGTCGGGAAGGGGGTAAAATCTTCCGGGGCTTAAGTGGTTAACTGAAATTGGAAGAAAAGTGGTTTAACCTTAAACTGCGTAGAGGGTTCTTTATTGTCAGAGCAGTAAGGATGTGGGATTCTCTTGCACAAGCAGTGGTATCAGCAAGGAACGTCAATAGTTTTAAAGAGCTATTAGATGGGCATCTTAATGAGCACAAAATACAGGGATATGGGAATTATTATTGACAAATTACTATTGACATAAACACATACACACACACACACACACCACAGGTTTAACTGGATGGACTGCTGCCTTTTTTCCAACCTTACCGACAATATTACCGAATATTGATTTCATCATTGAGTGTGTTGCGCCTCATGTAAAGTCCCACAGGCAATTCATGTTTCTTTGTGTCCATTCAAAAAAGATAGGGGTCGGTAAATGACATATTTATTTGCCCCTTACCCCGCTCTCAGTCCTGATAGCTGACACATCCCCCTGTGTGCCCGCAGCACCCAGTGGGAGAGGAAAGCCAGCACCACTGTGGGGGGGGGGGGGTGTCAGGTCTGGTCACGCTGGGGGGCATGGCATACAGAGGGATAATGATCGCCCCGATCCTCCTCCCTTTCCTGGCCCTCCCTGTTAATGTTGACCAATCTGCTTGACCATATGGCAATTATGTCACTGTTGATCTGTTGGAAATTGTATTAATCAATAAATCTTTACTTTATTGATTTTATCATTGAGTGTGTTGCGCCTCATCTAAAGTCCCACGGGCAATTCATGTTTCTTTGTATATTGTATGGGGATGGGAGCGTCTCATGGGGCACCTCCAACCATACTTCTTTAGTTAGTTTGAATAGACACAGTGAGTAATTGGTACTGATCGATCCCGTGTCCATTGATAACTGGGCATAGTAAACTGTGTTTACTATGCTTTAGTTTATAAATGAACAGGAGCCTCTGTCTCCTGTTCATTCATCATTAGAAAGCAATTGAAGAATGTGTCCTCATTTTCTCAAAGGTGAGATATCAGGGGTCTGTTTGAACCCTTGATATTTTAACCAAGTCCCCCCATTGGGTTTTTTTTTATATATAAAACAACACAAAATACCAAAAACAAGTTTTTATAGTTTCTGTTATAATATTTTGCAAATAAATAACCTTTCTTTATAAATGTATCCCAAAATTTATTTTGCCACATTTCTTTGGTGAAAAAAAACCCAAATCACTGAACATTATTTAGTCTGTGTAAAAGTTGTACTGATGGCCTATCTGAATTTTAAGGCCCTAAAATGCCAGGACAGTAGAAATAACCCCCAAATTATCTCTTTTTGGAAAGTAGACAGTCTAAGGTATTTAGTAAGAGGCATTGTGAGTTTTTTGAAGTTGTGATTTTTTGTCACAATTTTTTTGGAAAATGAAGATATTAAATAAAATGTGTTTCTTCAATTTTTTTTTTTTTTTTTTTTTTTTTTTACATACTGTCACCAAAGCAGTAAAACATAATCATATGACTTGTGTGGTGGCGATCAGGGACATTGGTGACAATATGTAATAATAATTTTATTCATTTTTTTTCCTTTTTTTTCCTTATTTTTTCACATACTGTGACCAGAGCAGTACAGTGACACTATACTGCTCTGGGGAGGTAATTTTATTTTGTCATTATGACAGTGATGATCTGTTCACTATTCTAAGCAATCATTTTTGTTATCCATTAATGTGCCATTGTGTACTATTATGACAGCTGTGATTGGCCACAGCTATCACATGGCACAGGTGATGTGAGTGGCCCCTGTACCAAGTGATCACTGTGACTGATCACCGGGATTACAATAGTACACATGAATGGCTATAAATGGCAAGCCATTGTGTACAAGTCTTCCGCTGTGTTCGGTGGACGCAGTGGTTGAAAGAACCTACCACTGTGCACCCCCTGGGGGGCACACAAGGAGCACAAGTAGGAGGACATCATATGACATCCTCCCAGCATAAAAGTGCTCCCACATGGCCATCATTTAACAATAGGCAGTGGTTAAAGGAACCTTATAAGCATCTAAACAGCTGTTACTCTATTGAACAACATTTTTGTATTATTTTCACAAATGTTTTATATATTTTTGCTAAATGAATAGACATGTACACTCCATTTTATTATTATACAAACATAATATGCAAAAGAAAAACTCAGATACTGTATTTGTAGATGTACATTAATTAAGTGATCATTGCTGGTAAAACAAGTGTATTTTTTTCATGTTGGGTGAGCAGTTATGTTAGCCATTGTCCTAATTGGCCCCTAACTTTATGCATTTCATTACAATAGAGCTTCTATAAAGAGCAAAACATGGTCGAGAGCGAACGATTTTTCACTCATGTTATATAATCATAGGTACAGCTCTCTTATTGCTTCTTCTTTGTTAGCTGTGTCTCCAAGATACTTTACAGAAAACATGTACACGAGCGCTGGGATGTCTGATGGTTTTTGCTGATAAAACAGTACAGACTAAACCTCCAGATTAATGAGAATGCAGACGACAGAAATTCTAGACTGCTTGGTGTCTGCTCTAATTTCACTTCCTACTCTAACTGTGTCCAATAAACCTGGCCCTCAGGGGATTGTGGAATAACTGCTTGGCTTGGACAAACCCAGCCCAAATTACTGGTGAGCAAGTGGGGATCTGCAGTACGTCATACCTTTCTTCCAGAGAGGGGACAGTAACTCTGCAAGAGCAGACTGACAGTTTTATTCTCTGCAGAAATAATGAAGCAATATTATTGTCTTGGGAAAGCATTATCTCTATGACAAACAGTATTGAACACAGACTTCTCTTTTGTGCAGTAGCTCAGTAACAATTATTACTTGAGGTTTAGACACTCATTTGTTATTTTTTCAAATCCATGGGTGTTCTATCTTATTTGCAATAATGACAAGGAGGTACATTTACTTTGAGTGTTATTTTATGTATATTATGCATAATGAAATCAGTCTATGTTACTGTATAAATTAGCATACCTTTGCATGTTATACTGTCACATAACAAGCTTTTGTCCTGATTTGGAGTTGCCATTGCCAGTATGTAGAATTCAGTGTGTCAATTATTGTAGAGATTCTATGGCGACAATAAATTAGATACAGTTTGATATAGATGTGCAGCAGGAAATCATAAGATACAAAGCCAAAATGAGGGCTTGTAAGATCTCTCAACATTGTCAAAGAAGACAATGGGAAATATCCTAAATCTAACAAACTCATAAAAAATTAAATGTTTCAAAGGTACAGTAAGTGACAATGAAAAAGAAAAGAATCATCCTTTGTACCCACTGCTTTTCTTAATAAAGTGAAACTAGATTCAGATATATTTTTAATGTTAAGTGCATGCATACTAATGAATTTGTAAGGCAGGTCATATATGTTTTAAATTTCTCTTGTTTAGTCTTGTAGGCTGAATGAGTGAAATCCATCAGTTCCCCCATCCACCTTAAAGTGGAACTCAACCTATCTATTTATAAGAGAAGTATGGGTTTAAAAAAAACAAAACCTTATACCCACCTAGTTGGATGCAGCATCAATCCGATGCTGCATATGTCCCTCAACTCTTCTGCTGTGAGAACTGAGAAATCAAACACTGCTAATTGCTCAGTTCTCCCCTCCGCTCTGAGCAGAGAGCCATATCTGACAGTCAATGGATCTCTGCTCTGCCCCTTCAGCTCTCACTGGAGAGCTGGGCTGGGAAGGGGAGGGAGCTGCTGGCTCAATCTCCCAGCAGCACAGCTGAGAGGCTGAGCCAGCAACCGATCCAGGCATGTTGGTGGATCCCAACTGTAAAGCCAGGATCTTTCCCCAGCCTGAACTGACTGAGTGACAGAATGATCTCCACTACTGTGATCCATAGGAGAATTATGGCCAAAAAAACTTTCGCCATACATCTCATTTAACTGTTTCCCCTAAACAGTTACATTCAAAGTATGCCATGAATGATACCTGTCACTGTTGTTAGAGCTCCTAATCAAACTGTCAAACCATCAAATGGCTAGTGTCATTACTGCTCACATGTGCAAAACCATAGCAACTCCAGTTCCTAAAGAGGCTAAGATTAGTTTCGCTCTAAGCAGGGCAGAGAAAGAAAAATCAACTGCCAGCTCCTGTATTCAACCGTCAACATTCCAGCGGCTGCTGAATACATGAACAGTGATTGCATCTGATTGAATGCAAGTGCTGTTCAGCTAAAATTGTTTTAAATGGCTCCTTCAACAAAAGTCATTTGAAAAATAGACTTTTGTTAAGAAGGGGGTGAAAGGAAGGGATGGTGGGTTCAGTAAACAAGCATCTGTCACATACACCTGAGATCCAAGTTGCAGGAACTTGTTTATTCCTGCAGCTGGAATCTTCTGCATGGACATAATCCATCATGTGAAGGAGGCCTTATAGTTTTACCCAACCACTGTCAGTGTAACATTTATTGGACAGGTTTTCCTGTAGGTAAATACAGAGAATATATATATATAAAGCATGTGAAAAAAAAATAGCAGGGAGTATACTGAATACTTATAACTATGTGTAATAACCCAATACAGTTATCATCCTACAATATTTTTCACCATAGCTACCTTTTATATCCCTTTTAAATCTTAAGAGTTTGAATTCCAATATGAAATCAATAAGAAAGAACCTGGAATTTGTTAGACTTACGTGGCAGGACAGTTAAGAACAAATTGTCAACATCCAAGGACTAACACTTCTGCTTTCCACACAAGTTCTTGTGCATCTTTTGAAGGGCAGTGTGTGCAGGAAAGGGGGGCAATTTGTACAGGAAGGAGGGGTGTAGGATTAAAGGGGGCAGTGTATACAGGAAGGGGAGTGTAGTGTTAAAAGGGGGGCATTGTGTACTGGAAAGGGGGCAATGTGTACAGATTTTTTTATTTTTTTGGGGGGGGGGGGGTGCAAGTAGCTGGTCTTGCCTAGGGTGCAAAATAGTCTAGCACCGGCCCTGCCTACAGTAATCAAACTAAACCTTTCCTCCTGAATCCTGAATCTACAAAGTATCAGCTAAAACAACTGATTCATATTTTCACCATATGTCAGAGGAAGTATATGTTTTCTGGGTATAACAAAAACATCTTAGTAGCAAACATTTAATGGGATTTGTTTTGGGAGTGCCCATTTACTCACCATTCTTTAGTGGTAAAGATGAAGGTGCAAGCTTCTTTACTTCTACTTTCCACAACTCCATAGATTTTTAGACAAGTATAAATTCTTCAGCTTCCCTCTTTCAGGTGCTCAGATAAGCCACACTCTGTGAGATAGAGGTAGATGAGCAAGTGATCTCCAGTCAGATGAGCAGCTCTGTGCTGTCCGAACGGACATATAGGCCCCAATTTAACAGCTGTGCAGATGCTTGTCCCCGAACACAGACTGTGTGCATTTGGGAACATGATTGGGAAAGTGTTTTCTGGACATTTAAAGGTGACCTGACTATGGTTCTGAGCTCTACCCCAGCAGATAGAGGAAGTCTCTGTCCAGGAGTCAGAAGGACTCCACCTAGGAAAGACAGGTGGGAGCCAGAGCAGCAAGGGGCTGCTAGCTGTAAGGACAAAAGCATTTGTGAGAGGACATTCTGAAGGAGACAGACAAGGTCAAGGACAATGTGTAAATCCGGCCATAGGTGGATTGCAATTCAGCCAGTTCAGAAGGACTGGTCAAATATAAATACATCTATGTGCAGGTTGGTTATACTGAAGTCAATCTATTGCTCAACTTCAGTACAACAAGCCTGCTGGGTTTTTTTTTCTTGATCACTGCAGTGATAATTGTGTTCTGATGGCTGGAAAACCTCCCATTGTCAGAATACAATAACGCAGTGGGAGGGATTCTCCCATCACAGCTAACTGTGTTGATGGTGGAACGGAGTAATTTTCTTTCCTTCAACACCTGGTTGAAAGAATGAAAATTGTATAATGTGTGGCCTGCCTGAGCCAGGAGGCTGATGATCCAATGTTTTGTAAACCCTATGTGAGGGAAACACATCTTGGTTTTGATATCTGGAACTTTGAATTTACTTTTACTAAAAGAGATAAAGGAGAGAAGCCCTTAAAAAGAAGAATTTCATCTTTAACCACATCAGCCCCGGAAGGTTTTACCAGCTTAATGACCATGGCCATTTTTTGCGATTCGGCACTGCGTTACTTTAACGGAAAATTGCAAGTTCGTGCGACGCTGTACCCAATTACAATTGATGCCCTTTTTTCCCCACAAATAGAGCTTTCTTTTGGTGGTATTTGATCACCTCTGCGGTTTTTAGATTTTGTGCTATAAACAAAAAAAGAGCGACAATTTTGAAAAAAAAAAACACCATATTTTTTACTTTCTGCTATAAAACATTCCCAATAAAAAATTTTAAAAAATTAAATTTTTTTATCAGATTAGGCCAATTTGTTCTCACAGTTAGTTCTCACAGTATATATACAGTATATACTATATATATTGTGAGACTCGCATCAAGTGTAGAGCATTTAAAGGACAAGAGTTTTCCTCACCCATGTTTATTAAAGGAAAGTTCATCAAGCAAAAAAAGTAACAGGTTTTCCCTCGCAGTGGGTTTCAGCATTTCAGTCCTAAGCAAAATAAATGATCATTCAGCCCCTCTGGCTTGACTTTGCAGCGCTGCTGTTCTGGCCTCAAACTCTTGACTGTCTCCCACAGACTTCACTCACCCAACAGGGTGCACACGGATAGCAGCCTTGTGTCGCACTGACTCCCATGTGGAGCCCTCCTGACTCACGGGCCAGACCTCCTGTCTGCCGGGGTGGAGCAATGAACCATGGTCAGGTCATTATTAAAAGCCCAGTACACACCTGACCAATTCGTTTTCTGGCTATACTGAATAGCTGGACCCAGAATTGGAGATTTCATCCCACCCGGATCACTTAGAAATCTCCAGGCTCCAGGTCCCAAACTGGACTTTTTAAAACACTGAGGAAACTGAAAAGCCAGATTCCTCTTCATGTTACAACCTCCCTGGAGCCCCTCAACCTGCCTGGCTGAGAATTCTGGGTCACGTTCACTTTTTGGACCCTGACAGGGCAACGCTCTGCCACAATATATATACAGTGCCTTGCGAAAGTAATCGGCCCCCTTGAACTTTGCAACCTTTTGCCACATTTTAGGCTTCAAACATAAAGATATAAAACTGTAATTTTTTGTGAAGAATCAACAACAAGTGGGACACAATCATGAAGTGGAACGAAATTTATTGGATATTTCAAAATTTTTTAACAAATAAAAAACTGAAAAATTGGGCGTGCAAAATTATTCAGCCCCCTTAAGTTAATACTTTGTAGTGACACCTTTTGCTGCGATTACAGCCGTAAGTCGCTTGGGGTATGTCTCTATCAGTTTTGAACATCGAGAGACTGAAATTTTTGCCCATTCCTCCTTGCAAAACAGCTCAAGCTCAGTGAGGTTGGATGGAGAGCGTTTGTGAACAGCAGTTTTCAGTTCTTTCCACAGATTCTCGATTGGATTCAGGTCTGGACTTTGACTTGGCCATTCTAACACCTGGATATGTTTATTTGTGAACCATTCCATTGTAGATTTTGCTTTATGTTTTGGATCATTGTCTTGTTGGAAGACAAATCTCCGTCCCAGTCTCAGGCCTTTTGCAGACTCCATCAGGTTTTCTTCCAGAATGGTGCTATATTTGGCTCCATCCATTTTCCCATCAATTTTAACCATCTTCCCAGACCCTGCTGAAAAGCAGGCCCAAACCATGATTCTGCCACCACCATGTTTGACAGTGGGGATGGTGTGTTCAGGGTGATGAGCTGTGTTGCTTTTATGCCAAACATAACGTTTTGCATTGTTGCCAAAAAGTTCGATTTTGGTTTCATCTGACCAGAGCACCTTCTTCCACATGTTTGGTGCGTCTCCCAGGTGGCTTGTGGCAAACTTTAAACTACACTTTTTATGGATATCTTTAAGAAATGGCTTTCTTCTTGCCACTCTTCCATAAAGGCCAGATTTGTGCAGTATACGACTGATTGTTGTCCTATGGACAGAGTCTCCCACCTCAGCTGTAGATCTCTGCAGTTCATCCAAAGTGATCATGGGCCTCTTGGCTGCATCTCTGATCAGTCTTCTCCTTGTATGAGCTGAAAGTTTAGATCGACTGCCAGGTCTTCGTAGATTTGCAGTGATCTGATTCTACTTCCATTTCAATATTATCGCTTGCACAGTGCTCCTTGGAATGTTTAAAGCTTGGGAAATCTTTTTGTATCCAAATCCGGCTTTAAACTTCTCCACAACAGTATCTCAGACTTGCCTGGTGTGTTCTTTGTTCTTCATGATGCTCTCTGCGCTTTAAACGGACCTCTGAGACTATCACAGTGCAGGTGCATTTATATGGAGACTTGATTACACACAGGTGGATTCTATTTATCATCATTAGTCATTTAGGTCAACATTGGATCATTCAGAGATCCTCACTGAACTTCTGGAGAGAGTTTGCTCCACTGAAAGTAAAGGGGCTTAATAATTTTGCACGCCCAATTTTTCAGTTTTTTATTTGTTAACAAAGTTTGAAATATCCAATAAATGTTGTTCCACTTCATGATTGTGTCCCACTTGTTGATTCTTCACAAAAAATTACAGTTTTTTATCTTTATTTTTGAAGCCTGAAATGTGGCAAAAGGTCGCAAAGTTCAAGGGGGCCGAATACTTTCGCAAGGCACTGTACATATATATATATAAATATATATATATATATATATATATGTATATATATATATATATATATATATATATATATATATATATATATACACAGTATCTCACAAAAGTGAGTACACCCCTCACATTTTAGTGAAATGTGAAGAAATGACACTTTGCTAAAGTAGTGAGTGTACAGTTTTTATAACAGTATACATTTCCTCTACCCTCAAAATACCTCAACACACAGCCATTAATGTATAAACTGCTGGCAGCAAAAGTGAGTACACCCCTAAGTGAAAATGTCCAAATTTGGCCCAAAATGTCAATATTTTTTGTGGCCACCATTATTTTCCAGCACTGCCTTAACCCTCTTGGGCATGGCTGTACAAGCTGTACACTCACTATTTTACATTGTAGCAAAGTGTCACTTCTTCAGTGTTGTCACATGAAAAGATATAATAAACTATTTACAAAAATGTAAGGGGTGTACTCACTTTTGTGAGATACTGTGTGTGTGTCTATATATATACATATATATATATATATATATATACACACACACAGTACATATAAATTTCAAATATACATTTTTTTTTTTTTACAGGTTGACAATACATTTCACAAACAATAAACATTAAATTAAAAAAGTGACAGTGTCCCTTTAAGGCACATCGCATTGGATTTAATGGGCACCTACATGTTTTGTCCTGTAACACTTTCAGATGCTGGAGCAGAGATGTCTCTGACATGTAGCTGCATGTTGTCATGAGATTTCGGCATGTATTACAAGTCATTAGGGCTGTTTCTTTTGCTCTCTCAGGACTTGTGTAATAATTTCCATTGGCACCATTCTCAGGGAGAATGTTATATGGTACATTCCCATAGTGCACTCATATGTATTTAGTTGAAGGAATTATAAATGAGGTCAGTTCAACAATCTCAAGACACAAAATAAAGGATAAAATAATTTAGGAAAAATGTTATGCTTTTATTTTCTGCAGATTAGTACTACCAAATAAATTGGTCTACCGTTTTCAGTTTAAAACTTTTTTAACATTTTTCGCCACAAGTCTGAGATTCCATGCAGCATGTTTATTTTGCAAATGGTATAGTACATCTGAGGAATAGGTACTTTATGATTAGCAGTATTTATATTTTGATTAGAGTTCCTTTATTTTTTTTTAAAGAGTACTTTGCTAATTACCGTATATAAAATAACATAGCTACTAAGTTTGTTAGTGTCTAGATTACATTTTCAAAGTAATGATGAATTCATTGTGGGACATGAACCTGATTAAATGTCTCCTGTGTCTATGCCCAGAACATTATTGAAAGCCTTTAACTCCATGTAGATTTTGACTTTGGAGATGAAAATCTAAAGAGAAGATGCCACAAATTATATTTTTTTTCCACCTACTATCTCACTAAAAAACATAATGTGCCAATTGTGGTAAAGGAGAGAGGAGGACACAAAGCGGAACTTCCCCTTTTGGATGACGGTCTGCTTTAAAGAACAACTGTACTGTTGGAAGGCAATACGTATTTTCCTTTTATTATCAGATGTTTCTGGATGGTTAAAACCTGATCACACCTAGCCTGGAGTGCCAGCAGAGCAAGTTTCATAAATGGGAATTTTATATCCTAACAGGATGTTCTCGCATAGGCCTCCTGTATGGGGGGTAGAGGCGCATCAGATAAGACCTACTGGGGAGGTTACACCAACATCAAAGGCGAGCTGTTGCTGAAAGATGACCCGGGTCAAAAACATGATTCATGGATGAATGGTGCCACTAGTGGAGACTACAACATGTTTCCTGGAAAGATGGGATACTTCCTGTTGATTAGGAAGGACCGCCTCTTATGGATTTTCATTTGATAGGCGGGCAGTAGTTGTTTGTGTGGGTGGTGTCTGAGTGAGCTTTAAAAGTAGCGGCCAGCTGGAGTTATTTCTCTTTGCTTTTTGTCCTGGAGCCAAGCCACATATAGAACCTGAAAGGAAGGACTTATGGTATTGTATCACCCCTGCTATATGCTCTATAATATTCTTTTAGTGTTTTATATTAGCTGTCAGGGAAGAAGAAGTAAGCCCAGGCACATAGTTATGTGCAGACGGAGAGTGTTTGTTAACCAACGGAGAAAGCCTATTTAGCCAAACCTATGGACTTTGGATTCCTGTTCACTTTCCACACCTGCCACTAAGTGGCGCCAAATGGCCTATATAAACACCTCTGCTGCACTAGGACCTTGCCTTATGGTCTACAGCTTCCTGCTTCCTGTTTCCTGTTCCTGGTGTTTACTCTGTTGCTGTCCTGATCCGTCTGACCACGATTGAACTCTGCCTGAACCGACCCTGGCTTGCTCTTCGACTACGTCTCCGCTTTATCCTGCTGTCTGCCTGTCTGCCGTTGCCAACTCCTGCCTGAACCTGACTACTCTGCTGCCTGTGATCTGCCAGCCTGCTAAGCATCTGCTGCCTGTGACCAGTCAGTCTGCCAAGTACCTGCTGTCTGCATCACGATCCAGTCTGCATCCAAGTACGCACGGACCTCATCTGCAGCCTTCACCATCTGAACTTCTAGGCACTTGTGCCACTCCAGGCTTCTGTGTCTCCTGTTTGCATTATCAGGGGTACTAGGCCGGAGGTGTAAGAGATCGCCTTCCTCTCCACGTCAGGCTCCATCTCCAGGTACGTGACAGTACCATAAGGCCATGTCGGAGCCTGAGAGAGGGGCATCTCCCCTGGATGAGATCTCCCAACACATTACAGCATTGTCACAAGCCATTAAGGACTTACAAGAGGGGTACACTCAACTGGAAAATCGCATCCAGACACTTCCTGCAGTGGCGACTTCAGCGACTGATGCGACTCCTGCTAATCCAGTTGCTTCTTCAGGAGCCATAGCTGCACCCACTGTCCTGATGCTGCCTCCAGAACCCAGAGTTCCTATGCCTGAGAGATTTTCTGGTGATCGTAGCAAATTCCGTGCATTTTGCAACGCATGTGAATTATATTTTGCTTTACAACCTCGCACCTTCTCCTTAGAGGCAACCAAGGTTGGGTTCGTCATATCATTACTTCAAGGCGAACCTCAAGCCTGGGCTCACCATCTACTAGAGAAAGACGATGCCAAGCTGTCCACCCTGACTCTCTTTTTTGACGCTATGGCACAACTCTACGATGATCCTCAGCGATCCGCATCAGCAGAGGCGGCCCTCCACTCGCTTCAGCAAGGCCGCAGGGCAGTGGAAGATTATGTGACAGAGTTCAGGCGCTGGAGTGCTGACACCTGCTGGAATGACGCTGCCTTGCGTTACCAGTTCCGCTTGGGCCTAGCTGAACCCTTAAAGGATGAACTGGCTCGTGTAGGGGTACCCAGCTCACTGGAAGGACTTATTAATCTCTCTATCCAGATTGATCGCCGCCTCAGGGAACGAAGGTGGGAAAGGTCCTCCAGTCATGCGTTTCCCGTATGGAAAGCCCCGCCAAGAGCAAACATGGCTTCAGCCGCTCCTGCCTCACCCACAGCTAAGGAACCTGAGCCAATGCAATTGGGGCTGCTACGTACCTCTCTAACGCCTGAAGAACGTCAACGCCGCCGCCAGAACAACCTATGCCTCTACTGTGGGAAAGCGGGGCACTATGTGCAGAACTGTCCAGCAAAGGCACGTAAGTGTCTGACCATCTTACCTGTTAATCTGCCACCAGTGCTTTCTAGTTCCACTCATGTTGCTCTCCCTATCTCGTTCCAGCTTTCAGGAAGAACCGTTCCAGTCTCCGCTATAATTGACTCAGGAGCCTGCAGCTGCTTTGTTGATCTGGCTTTTGCCACTCAGCATCAGATACCTTTGCAGCCCAAAGCCCAGGGACTTTCTGTATATCTGGCCGATGGTTCCAGCATAAGATCTGGAACAGTCACTCAACAGACTATACCTTTGCCAGTCCTAACCTCACCATCTGGTCACAAGGAACTGTTATGTTTGGACGCTATTTCATCCCCGCTATTTCCAGTCATTTTGGGTATACCCTGGCTACAGGCACATAACCCCAGTATTGACTGGGTGACTGGCAAAGTGGACTTTCAATCTTCATATTGTCATGAACACTGCCTCCTAGGACCTTCAGGTCTACCATTGCCCTTACTATGCATGGACTCTGATGCTGAATTACACCAAGCCGTCCCAGCAGTTTACCATGACTTCTTGGACGTATTTAGCAAACGCGGAGCTGACACACTTCCGCCTCACAGATCCTACGACTGCCCGATTGAGTTGCTGCCTGGGGCTGAAATCCCATTTGGACGAATCTATCCTCTGTCTGTACGTGAACTAGAGACATTGAAAGAGTACATAGATGACAGCTTAAGTAAAGGCTTCATCCGTCCCTCCACTTCACCAGCAGGGGCAGGTATCTTTTTCGTGGAAAAGAAAGACCACTCTCTCCGGCCCTGTGTGGATTACCGCGAGTTGAATAAAATTACAGTCAAGAACCGGTATCCCCTTCCGTTAGTTCCAGAATTGTTCCAGAGACTTAGATCAGCAACAGTATTTACCAAGCTGGATTTACGGGGAGCTTATAATCTGGTACGCATTCGAGAAGGAGATGAGTGGAAGACGGCCTTTCGTACCAGATTTGGGCACTTTGAGTATTTAGTAATGCCATTTGGGCTATGTAATTCACCGGCAACCTTCCAACACTTTGTTAATGATATCTTCAAGGATTTTCTGGACATTTTCGTTATTGTTTATCTTGATGACATTCTGATTTTTTCTGTTTCTCTGGAGCTTCACCGAGGTCATGTCAAGAAGGTCCTCGGTCGGCTCAGGGTACATGGACTTTACGCCAAAGCAGAAAAGTGCGAGTTTGAACAGCAAAGCATTCAGTTCTTGGGGTTGATCATCTCTACTGAAGGCATCAAAATGGACCCACAGAAAGTTTCTGCCATATTAGAGTGGCCTGCACCATCAGACAAGAAGGGAGTCCAGCGCTTTGTCGGATTCGCAAATTTCTATCGGAAATTTATTAAGGGGTTTTCTGCCATTATTGCCCCCATCACTCAATTGACCAAGCAGGGCATTCGGTTCTGTTGGTCACCTGAAGCACAAGCTGCTTTTGAGACTCTAAAGGGACTCTTTACATCAGCACCCATTCTTAGCCACCCAGATCCAGCGTTATCCTTTGTCTTGGAAGTAGATGCATCCGAAAACGCAGTAGGGGCAGTTCTGTCACAGCGCCAGGGCCCAAAGACTCTGTTACACCCAGTGGCGTTTTTTTCACGTAAAATGTCCTCTGCTGAGAGAAACTACGATGTGGGAGATCGTGAACTGCTTGCTATCAAATCAGCTCTGGAAGAATGGAGGTACCTCTTGGAGGGGGCAGCGCATCCAATTTTGATTTATACAGATCACAAGAATCTGGAGTACTTGAAGGCAGCCAAACGTTTGAAGCCACGTCAGGCCAGGTGGGCACTTTTTTTTTCAAGATTTTTGTTTCATATAACCTACAGGCCAGGATCAAAGAATGTCAAACCTGATGCTTTGTCCCGAATGTTTGATGACCCCAAAGACCCACCTACTTCAGATACTATATTATCTGCAGGAAACTTTTTGTTGCTGCAAACAGATATCTTGTCACAAATCAAGCAGGCCTCATTGGGGGCTCCCTCTCCACCTGGGACAACGCTTGCTGCTAGAGAAGGCTTACTGTGGTCTGGGGATAAGATATTTGTACCAGAGAATGTCCGAGTAGCAGTTCTGGAACTATGCCACGATCATCCCTTGGCAGGACATTTCGGAGTTCATAAGACCACAGATCTGGTACAGCGCCTGTTCTGGTGGCCTAATTTGGACAAGGATTGTAAGGAATATGTAAGTTCTTGCACCATTTGTATTCGTAACAAGAGTAGCAGAAATAAGACCTGGGGTTTACTTAGGCCCCTTCCAGTCCCCGATAGACCCTGGAGGATGATTTCAATGGACTTTGTGGTAGAACTACCAACATCTGAAGGGTGCTCAGCCATCTTTGTCGTGGTGGACCGGTTTTCCAAAATGGCTCACTTTGTGCCCTTGAAAGGGGTTCCCTCCGCAATAGAAACAGCCAGAGTCTTTATAAAGGAAATTGTGAGGCTCCATGGTGTTCCTGGAAACATTGTTTCTGATCGAGGAGTACAATTCACGTCAAAGTTTTGGAGGGCTCTCTGTGAAAAACTAAAGATAGAACTTTCATTTTCCTCTGCATACCACCCTCAGTCTAACGGTCAGACTGAAAGAACAAATCAGACTCTTGAACAATATATCCGTTGTTTTACTTCTTTTTCTCAGGATGACTGGGTTTCATTATTACCGCTGGCTGAATTTGCATACAATAATTCAAGACACTCTGCTACAAAACAATCTCCTTTCTTTGCTAACTATGGGTTTCACCCTTTATTTCTGTCCAATACTGTTCCTGACTCTTCAAATCCAGCTGTACAAGACACCCTTGAATTTCTCCAACATAACAACAGAATCTTGCGGGAAACAATCTCTAAGGCACAGGAGGACAACAAGAGATTCTTTGATAAGAAGAAAAGGGGAGATTTAATTTTGAAACCAGGTGAGCAAGTCTGGTTATCCACCACCAATCTCAAGTTGGCTTGTCCTATGAAAAAGCTTGGTCCCAAATTTGTGGGACCTTTTCCAGTAAAGAGGAAGATAAATGATGTTTCCTATGAACTTATATTGCCAGACTCACTGAAGATTCATCCTGTGTTTCACGTGTCTCTACTAAAACCCACAGTTTCTAATCCCTTTCCAGAACGGAACTCAGGTCCTCCTGAACCAGTGGTCATCAATGGCGAAGAGGAATATGAGGTAGAGGCCATTTTAGACTGTAGGAAAAGGAGGAATCAGCTTCAATATCTGATCAAGTGGAAGGGCTATGGCCCTGAGGAAAACTCGTGGGAACCAGAATCGAATGTTCACGCCCAGGAACTAATTCAGGCCTTCCGCTGCAGGTACCCTGAGAAATTTACTCAGTTGGGCATCCGGAGGCTGCCCGTAAGGGGGGGGCAGTGTCAGGGAAGAAGAAGTAAGCCCAGGCACATAGTTATGTGCAGACGGAGAGTGTTTGTTAACCAACGGAGAAAGCCTATTTAGCCAAACCTATGGACTTTGGATTCCTGTTCACTTTCCACACCTGCCACTAAGTGGCGCCAAATGGCCTATATAAACACCTCTGCTGCACTAGGACCTTGCCTTATGGTCTACAGCTTCCTGCTTCCTGTTTCCTGTTCCTGGTGTTTACTCTGTTGCTGTCCTGATCCGTCTGACCACGATTGAACTCTGCCTGAACCGACCCTGGCTTGCTCTTCGACTACGTCTCCGCTTTATCCTGCTGTCTGCCTGTCTGCCGTTGCCAACTCCTGCCTGAACCTGACTACTCTGCTGCCTGTGATCTGCCAGCCTGCTAAGCATCTGCTGCCTGTGACCAGTCAGTCTGCCAAGTACCTGCTGTCTGCATCACGATCCAGTCTGCATCCAAGTACGCACGGACCTCATCTGCAGCCTTCACCATCTGAACTTCTAGGCACTTGTGCCACTCCAGGCTTCTGTGTCTCCTGTTTGCATTATCAGGGGTACTAGGCCGGAGGTGTAAGAGATCGCCTTCCTCTCCACGTCAGGCTCCATCTCCAGGTACGTGACATTAGCCTTCTACTTTCTTTATAATAAATTAGATCCTTGCTTATTTAAGCAGTATGTTTATTTTTATAGCTAGTGTAGCACCCTCCTAGTTAGGTGCTAGGAAAAAAGCAGCTAATGCTCCTGCTGCTTATCAGGGGAGCCTGGTCTACTAGTTTGCCTGTCACATATTTTCTAGTGTGATTCACTGGGTCTGAGGGAGTGTCCCCACTGCATCCAATGAGGGAGTTTGTTGGACAGTGGAGGAAACCTAGCCAGTGACACATCATGATTTATGGCAGTCCCAGTGGGAGGGCATTCTGCAATGCATCCTGGGATTGGCCATAAATACGGAGGGGAGATGTGACAGGGCGTCTTTGGCGGGAAGCAGAGTCCCAGGAGGAGGCGGATGGCTGTCTCTCCTTCTGCAGTGTGAGAGGAAAGGGGTCTTAGGTAGTTGGCCTAGTCATTATTTCATCTATTTCATTTGGTTTCAGTTCCTCTTTTCAGCCACTGCTACACACCTCATAAAAAGTCCCATGGGCCATTTCCCCTTTTTTCCGTTGCATGTATCGGGATGGAGGTGTGTAACTGATGGTACCAGACCATATACCCCCTATTGCCTTTGAATTCGGGTGGAAGACACCCACTTGTGCCCTTTTTATGGTCTGTTTCCATCGCGGCTGTTACTATGATATATCAATAGATTCATACTATGTTGATCTATATCAATTCATGTATTTTTTTGTATTTATTAATTTCATCATATAATCCATTGTTCTCTTTTTCTATTTAGACCATTTACTTTCAATTCATTTTTACATAATCTACAACAATTGCCTAGTGTGATATTCTCACACTGTACACCCCATTTTTCCTAGTTTTCATGATGGGCTGCTGTGCAACGGGGCTGGTTGATCTCTGTCCCGGGAGCTGCGATGTATGAAGAGGGAGGTTTTTCCTCCCTTGCTGTCCCCGCCCCTCGTTCCACGTTGGGTGGGGCCACCTATACATCGGCGCCATGCCGCATTTCCAGTGTGTGATCCCGACGCCTCCTCTGGCATCACCACGCCGTTGCGTGCCATTACATCTGCTGACGGCAGAGGCGAGGTTGCGCTCTGCGTCCTTCTCCCCCATTCGGTCACGGCCGGATTATACCCCTGTCAGACCTCTTGTTCCGCCCGCTGCATGATGCTAGGGTCCTATGGACGCTGCCTGCTTGTGACACCCATGGATGGATCGCTTCTGGGACACTTCCTCTTCTCTATTCACATCCACACATCCCATTTTGTTTTTAGCCACTCACAACACGGTAAGCACTCTTTCCTCTACTTCCCCTTGCACATTGGTTTCTCACCTACCAGTGGCGTTCATCTTTTTCACGCTTTCATTTCATTTTCACCATTCACTAGCACTCCCCAATAATTTATACATTTACCCCTGTATCCTCTTATACATTATATTTAATTTCAACTTCATGACATCAACACCATATCAGTTTTAATTAATATCGATCAATTTAATTACATAATTTCATTTATATCCATATATTTATTATATTATTTAATGTATAGTTTTATGATAGAGGTGGAACTACATTCCACTCTCTACAGTATACTCCCCATTTTACCCACTCAAATCACTTATTTATATTTGTCTGACACTTATTCCCATTTACTATACATCAACTTCTCAGTTGCCTCTATTCTTCTTATTTTCATCCTCATTACCTTTAATATTGATTATACTACATGTCCTTCCTATATTGAACATATACTCTATCACTTCCATATGTGATAATTACATCCAGTATTATACATTACATTATATATACTATATATTATATTAATTATTTATTTACAGTGTATGACAGAAATGGAAGGTTCAATCTCCCCTTACTAAATAAATGCAAATGAAGATCAATGCGCTACCGAGAGGAGTTTGATAGGAGCAAGCTAATAAAAATAGATATAGGTATAAAAATGAAGGAAAAAATGAAAATAAGAAAAAGCTGCCAATTTTAATCGGTGTCCCCACTGTAAAATAGTGTTGTGTATTGTATAAACAAAAATCTGCGCTAATTCAAAAAAAATCTTATGAACTCCCAAAACAAGAGTGAATATATAGATGGCACATATAGGGGTGAATCAACATCGGCATAAAAATCGGCGCTAATTAATATGAAATACTTGATCAAAAAATATGTGGAAAATAGATATTCCTAAAAAGATCTATGATATTCGTGCAGGTATACAATGGGGTGAAGGATTAACGAATCCGCATAAATACATGTAGGTGAACAAATCTGTAGTAGACTTATGACAAGTGAGATACTTCAAAATAAATGCGAAACTACTAAACAAATCCGATATCTGTGCAGGTGAATAATCAGTGCAATAAAATATCCCAAAATAGCAAAATCAATGAATGCTGTAAATAAACGATCCGAGTGAACAAATCTTCCAAGGGACAATCGTGTTTACAAAAAAGGAAACAATGTGTTACTATGAAACAAATAGTAACCAAAAGCGTGAGATAAATAGATGCTGTGGTTAAACAGTGTGAATGTGCAAATATCTAACTGATCTTACCCGGGTCAGCCGTGTGAGCACAAATAAAAATAATGGATAAAAATGTAAGAAGCTGTCACAATCAAAATGAAAAATATAAGATGAATAATGCTGGTGTGACAACACTAAATATATAAAGACCCCAATCAAATGATGAAAGGATCGTATTGGACAGTGAATAGCCCAATCAATCCAAAAAAAACGTAGTGAATCCTATGTAGAAAAAGTGTAAACTCCCAACTAATATAAAATTCCACAATATCGTCCGAGATGAAATGAACAATATAGTGCAGTAAATGTCCACAGTAATGTCCAAAATATGATATAAATAAAGTGCAGTGAATCAACAGATGAAAATCCCAATCCAAAGCAATCCAATCAAAGCAAAAAAGATGACTGTGTGAATGAATAATGCACTCCTCTATGTATACAATAGGTCTCTTCAAAAAATGTCCAAAATCCAGTGTAATAAATAAACAAAATTGGATGAATAACAATAGTAGTAGTAGGTAACGATCCGACTCTTGGTGCTCTTAATGTGTGCAGTGGCCACTTACCTCAAACACACAATTCAATCGCATGTGTGTAAACCAATGATGAAGGTAGATCCGCTCTCCAGACCGCTTCTCTCAGAACGATGAATGACTGGATCTTTAGTCAGCTGAATGTTCTGCTGTGGACTCCTGGGACATCCCTTGATAAAGTCACGTGCGTAGTGACGCAACGCGTCGGGAGGAGCCGGGTGACATTGCTTCCGTGTTCACGGCCGGAACCAGAAGTCCTATTGCATACCGCTTGTACAGCGGTGTCAGCGTGTATAATTTTTCTTTGATGTAAGTGCATTACTTTTTTTGCTCAATAAATTGGTTTAAAGATACTGCACCATGAGCGATCTCTCCTTTACATCCCCACGAGGCTAATCCGTCATTTAGATCCCAGGAGTCCGCAGCAGAACATTCAGCTAACTAAAGATCCAGTCATTCATCATTCTGAGAGAAGCGGTCTGGAGAGCGGATCTACCTTCATCATTGGTTTACACACATGCGATTGAATTGTGTGTTTGAGGTAAGCGGCCACTGCACACATTAAGAGCACCAAGAGTCGGATCGTTACCTACTACTACTATTGTTATTCATCCCATTTTGTTTATTTATTACACTGGATTTTGGACATTTTTTGAAGAGACCTATTGTATACATAGAGGAGTGCATTATTCATTCACACAGTCATCTTTTTTGCTTTGATTGGATTGCTTTGGATTGGGATTTTCATCTGTTGATTCACTGCACTTTATTTATATCATATTTTGGACATTACTGTGGACATTTACTGCACTGTATTGTTCATTTCATCTCAGACGATATTGTGGAATTTTATATTAGTTGGGAGTTTACACTTTTTCTACATAGGATTCACTACGTTTGTTTTGGATTGATTGGGCTATTCACTGTCCAATACGATCCTTTCATCATTGGGGTCTTTATATATTTAGTGTTGTCACACCAGCATTATTCATCTTATATTTTTCATTTTGATTGTGACAGCTTCTTACATTTTTATCCATTCTTTTTATTTGTGCTCACACGGCTGACCCGGGTAAGATCAGTTAGATATTTGCACATTCACACTGTTTAACCACAGCATCTATTTATCTCACGCTTTTGGTTACTATTTGTTTCATAGTAACACATTGTTTCCTTTTTTGTAAACACGATTGTCCCTTGGAAGATTTGTTCACTCGGATCGTTTATTTACAGCATTCATTGATTTTGCTATTTTGGGATATTTTATTGCACTGATTATTCACCTGCACGGATATCGGATTTGTTTAGTAGTTTCGCATTTATTTTGAAGTATCTCACTTGTCATAAGTCTACTACAGATTTGTTCACCTACATGTATTTATGCGGATTCATTAATCCTTCACACCATTGTATACCTGCACGAATATCATAGATCTTTTTAGGAATATCTATTTTCCACATATTTTTTGATCAAGTTTTTCATATTAATTAGAGCCGATTTTTATGCCGATGTTGATTCACCCCTATATGTGCCATCTTTATATATTATTTTTCATTGTTTTTTTATTTACTGCTTTCCAATACTAGCATGTCTCTTTCGTTCTAGACATAGTTCTTATGCATTTACTCTGAAGAAGCGAGTTATAGCTCGCGAAACGCGTTAGTTGAAGACATTCATTTACTATGATATATGTATTTATGGCTATATTGATGAGACTTTGATATATTGTACCACTACAATGTATACATTTTGGGGTACACCATTATGTACTTGATGTATTTTTTATTTACTGTAATAAAAGTCATTCTTTCATCTATTTCATTTGGTTTCAGTTCCTCTTTTCAGCCACTGCTACACACCTCATATAAAGTCCCACGGGCCATTTCCCCTTTTTTCCGTTGCATGTATCGGGATGGAGGTGTGTAACTGATGGTACCAGACCATATATCCCCTTTTGCCTATTTATAATAAATAGGGGAGATCCAAAACCACCCCACATTTATTTAATGTACTTTTAACATAAACTACACTTATATACTCCCCCATGCCTTCTTAAATAACCTGCCCTACCAGCCCCATTTTAGCTTCTTACTTATCTGTGTACAAGAGCTGTCTCCTATGTAATGTTTACTTCATATACATAAGTTGTCTCTGGAGCTGCGTCTGTGCACTGAGCCTTTATAGACTTGTATGGGGGTGCCCTAGGAAGCAGCTTCAGTTCCAGGACAGCCCAATGCAAGTCTATAGGGGCTCAATGTCCAGGCCTGTGACAAAGATGGTTTCTGCCCCAGATGAACTAAGTATTGCACAGGACAGATGAGGTTAGGAGATGAGGTTGAAGATGTTAGTGTAGGTTCATTTAGAAGAGGTGGAGGAGTGGATAAGTACCGTGAAATTAAAAGTATGAATGTCCTTTAATTTTTGATTTTTTTTTTGTACAGGCTTGCCTATGAAATATATTTATTTACCCTTACTTACTGATACAAAGTATGTTTAACTAACTTTGTCTCCGTATTTCTGCTAGAACTTACAGGTTTCCCAGAGGTCAAACTATTGCGTTTCCTACCAACCCCTGTGTGTAGTTTTGAATATTATAGCACACTTTAACAATTTAAGAATCACTTTTAAGATTCTTGCTCTTTGCAATGCCTTCTATCAATGCCCATAGATACATGATACAAAGAACTTGATTGTTCATTCCCAAATTAATATGCATTTATGTTGAATGTATTTGCTTCTGAGTATTTTAAACAATCAAACAAGCAAATAAATTTAAAAAAATTATAAATAAACTAGGGTGTTCCTATGTCTTGCTCACAGTCTACAATACTTAATATTAAACCTACAGGTAGCAATTGGACTTTGTGGTACAGCACCCTTCCATTGCTGCCAGGATTACATTTCCATATCTGGTGGGGCAAAGCAATCTATAGCTAGAAAATTCTATAGATGATGAATATTACTTCTTTAGTAAAACAGAACAGAACTACTTGTGATTATTCTCATAGAAATCATCCCTCACAGTCAAATGCAGGGTAGCTCTCGTAACAAAGATGAATAGCTGGTTGATTCCAGGGCCCTAGGACAAAACAACATCTCACTGGAATTGCAGTACTCTAGCAATTAGGAGGTCTTCACTTCTGTAGCTGGGTCTTCTGGAGGTGCTGCATGCTATTAGGATCTGGCCTAGCTGCCTTATGCCTCAGCTTCAGATCACTTGCCAAGCTATGTCTGCTTCATCAGGCATGGTCTCTCTGAGCTGCTGAGGGTAGGAAGCTGAAGAAAACATCCTCCTTGGGCATGACATGTGACCCATTGAGTTGTGGGAAAAAGAGTTAAAGGCTCTGCATCTGCGTCTGAGCATAGTGAATAAACACTCCACTACAAGTATATACATGCAAATCTTTTATAGCCATATGCCAAGACTATTGAAGGGTACAGTCAGGGCCAGTGCTTCCACTAGGCAAACTAGGCAGCTGCCTAGGGCGCATTGCCACCTAGGGGCACAGCCATGAGTCGGCACTCTCTCTCCATCATGAATGATCCTTGTGAGCTGAGGGGAGGGGCGGCTGTGGGGGAGGAAGAAGGGGCAGTGGAAGATGTCAGGTGTCTTGGGCAGTGCGGAACTACCAGGCCCTGGCTTTCCACCACTGTTAGGTACACCATTGGAACATTGGGGTCAGTGGATATGACAGCATGACATGGAGGAATATTGGGGTACCAGGGTGTGACATGGAAAAACATCAGTGTCCCTGGGTGTGACATGGAGGAATATGGGGGTCACTAGGTATAAGAGCATAACATGGAGGAAGCATCAGATCAGGGTCACTGGGTATGACATAGGGGAGTTTTTAACCATTTCCCTTTTTTTTTCTTTTTGTGGGGGGGGGCGCAAGTAGCTGGTCTTGCCTAGGGCGTAAAATAGTCTAGCACCGGCCCTGGGTACAGTGCATTCTTGAGGTCATTGATGCTGACCACGAAGCCCCTCAACTGTCTAAAAGACCTCAACTAAATATTTTATTTTCTAACTCATTTAATTAAAGTAAATACTTTTTCTGCTAAGACGCTAAACCTGTATATAACATTACAGTTTGTGCTGTATGAGAAGGTTTGTACACTTCTAAAGAAACCACTTTTATAGTGCATTGTGATTAAAAAATAACACAATATGACAAGGGAAATATGGTAAATTTTGGTGAGCACATCATAATTTAAAAGCGTTATGTTTAGAGTTTCAGTTGTAGTGTTTACCTTAAATGTATTTTTGATGTGACCTTTTAATTTTTCATGTTTGCGCTTACATATTTTTATTATTGTATTAGATATAGAGATTTGTAGATAAACTACTAAAGGGAGGTCTGTATTTAACTTAGTATCTTTCAACCTTTCAGCTTAACATTGTTGGGATAAGGAGGCCTATTTACTAAAACAGAATTAATCTGAAAAAATTGTGAATACTCTCTACAAATTCAGTCATGGTAAAAACATCTGCAAATGATTGTGTATGCAAAGTGAATAGGAGTTTGTTTTCCACGTGACTGGATAATTGAAGTAAAAATTAACACAATTTTTTGGCTGAAGAATTTTGACATCTTTAGTAACTTAGCTCTATGATATTTGCCACCCAGGGAGAGGATGTTGTCTTCAGCGAGTACGCTGACTAATATTTATACCTTGTGAGAAGTAAAGCACAACCACTGTGTAGTACTGCAAATCAGGAAGAAGAGCAGAGCAGGGAGAACGTAGTAAGTAAATATGGCTGCCCCCACATACGCATATAAGTACAAACTATACAACCTTTTTTTTTAATACACAGTTTATTAGCATTATTTATATAAATCTGAACTCTGATCTGAAATCTGAAGATTATAATATAAAAATAATCATAATAGCCATACATTAATTTTAATAAGTTACAATTTTGTGTTTGACTGGTGTTGGATACAAAGTATACTGTATTTAAAAGCAAAACTCTTTTTTTCATTTTTGCCAGAGTAAGGAGAGTTTTAAAACTCAGTTTGTCAGTGTAGTGCCCTCCTGGGTCTTTCAGGGGCAGAATAACACCTCCAGAGACAGGGGGCGAGCTAGCATTTACCCCATGGCTATAATGGGGAGTTTGGAACAGAAATTGGGCACCAGTCACTTATGATCTTTTCAAAGCTTTAATGCAGAACATGAAAGAAGGTAGTAGGAGAGAGAGTAAGGGGTCTCAGATACCAGTAGCTGATTACTTACAGACTCCTTGGATCGAGAAAAAGTACAGCTTCACAGTACCAGAACCTTTAAGTCAACCCGGCAATATTGCAAACACGTTTTTAAATGTAGAACAAGATCCAGCTTCATAGTGTCAGAACCTTAAGCTGACCCCAAAACACTGTAAGCACGTTTTAGATGTAGGTGCATCCTCCAAATTAGTCACCAGGCCCCCTCCTGAGAGACCAGCCTTCATCCTATCTCTCTCTCTCTCTTTAGCAAGTGTCCTTCCCTGGATCTTCTCTAATTGGCTTGGCTTCTTCCACGTTGAGCAAAATAGCCTAAGGAACACCTCAGGATTAGTAGGCCCCAGACAGGCTTCAGAGCTCACTTCAGCAGCATATCCCCAGGCAAGGAGTGGCTGAGGCAAGAGAGAACAAGCACATGGGCCTGCCCAAATATATACCCTCTCCTAGCATGCACCAGTGGCCAAGAACCTCCTACTGGGCTGGCTGGAAGAAAAATAAATATTCATGACTCAACCTAGTTGTACTCATACTGGCCTGTGGTACCAGTGACAATGGCGACAGTGAGAAATGCACAACCTAATTGAAATTAGTGAAAGACCAGATAAACTGTACAATCAATCTGAGCTGTCTACAGCCCAGCCAAAAATGACATTTACATTGTAGCCTCAGTTAAGGACCAGGATGCTACATAAGCTTTGGGTTTTTTTTGCATCTTTGTCTCATTAGGGACATTTCATTATCTTCCTGTCAAGGAAGTAAGAGAATATCTTTTCAATGTGATGGATATCCTCTCTTAGACAGTTGCCATAGAAAGAATTGTTGCCATTAGAAAATTGCCCCTCTATTCCTGTTCTGGTATCAACTCAAAATGTTGGATTTACCCACATTGTCATGTCCAGTGACTTTGGTGATCAGGACAGTTGTAGAGATCAAACCACAGACAGCAATAAAATCTGAACCCTCCCCACTCTATCTTTGTTTTAATATCACATATTAAGAATAAGTTAAATCAATACTACTAGTGTAGCCTTTTCCTACTTACTGCTGAAAGTAATAACTACAAGTCTCTACTATCAATTATAAGTTATTCATACTATTGTTATTGCTTAGCATCTGCACCTGTTACAGTTACAGATACCAATCACATAATGTGTTGGCATCCTATACAGTTAACTTGTTCACACAACGTTGCCTGAAATATTCAGATTGATGATCAGATTTTGTTCTAGGATAAGTGATTGTACATGTGGGATGGTGTGGTGCATCATTTGTGTGAAGTTGGGTCAAGACTTGGATCACAATGTTAAGTCTCCATGCTGCAAGGGATTTTTCAAGCTTTGTCATAGACAAAAGTTCTAGGGATGTGCAAAGCATAAGTATATGGTTGCCATAGTGATATGTCTAGTTAGGCATTAGAAATCCTGAAAGGACCAGAGGATGAGTGACAATACAAGGACTTAGTAGTTGATCTTAAGAGCCAGAGTGAATTAATGAGATTTTCACATGGGGAGTTATAATCAAGGCTAGCCCTCTATGCCACTTAGGCTTCCTTCCCTTTCTCAGCTGTAGCACAAGTGGAAATATTTAATTGCCAGTTTTAAAATCCTTTAAATTTATTTTAACCTATAACATTTAAATTAATGAAATGTACACATTTCTAAGCCCTTGCTGACTATTGCTGTATTTTCAGGGGCAGCTGCTCTTTATTTGTATGGAAGTGGAAATTCAATAGTGCTTATTAATTTGAGCAGCTAATGCCCACATACTGTGACTATGCTTGGGCTTAAGTAGTTTATCAAAAGCCGTTCTTACGGGGATATCAAGTTGTATGTATTATCTGTTTTTCCTAAAAGGTTTCTTCAATAATAATAATAAAAAAAAAAAATTCTGAGAATCCAAGATATAAGCAAGGTAAATGTTGCCACCTGACTCAACCTTTTCTTGTAGAAACTTTGAATTTCAAGAATAAAATGCAACTTCAAATGGATTCCTAGAAACCAGTTTGAAATGTGTTTGGCAGCATGTACTATAGCATGCTGTGACTTTCATTGTTGATCTTTTTAAATGTATTTCTGGTACAAAACATTTTCTACATTCTCAGAACACAGAAATACTCAGCCTACTGACATCACGTTACTAGATTTTTTTTTGTTGTTTGCACAAAAAGTACCATATGTTTCCTTGCGGTGCAAATTCATAATGTTTCCGTGCTGACTAATCCACAACAAAAGCACATGTCGGGTTCATTCCACAGATTCTTGTACTGTAAACTAATCCCCTTGATCATATTGTTTGACTCTCTTTTTACATAACACACTGGATTTTCACAGCTTCTTTTGATTTGCTGACTTAAAAAAAAAAAAATCAGATTATATATTTAAAAAGCTTTGCGTCCGACGGATATCTTTGATGAAAGCACTATAAATGAAGGTTGTCTATTAAAGTCAGATTTAGCTTCTTCTGAAGCCCTTGTTACATAATTTTTGCATTGATATTCTGCCGTTTACAGGAAATTCACTTTATTCTGTTCTGCTACTGGCAGCTATGAGTTGATTATTGCACAGTAGCTTGACATATGGTAATATTAAAGGTCTCTAGGTAACAATAAGTCTAAATCTGTATATGCACATGCATGTTGACCTGACTTTATAGATGTCTCTTTTTAAGGGGGGTCTGTCACATCAGTTCACTATGCACATTACAGACTGACTGCAATATCCTTTAGCTCTACCAACAACTATGCAGTATGAGGACCTGCCTGATTGGATACAGGCTGAATGTGTAGTACAGATGGGCGCTCATAATACAAGGTTTTTTAAAATCTAAAGTTGGGGTGGCATGCTTTTTTGCTGAACCCCTTAACTACCTATATCAGGTTGTATTTTTTTTTGCTTTACAGATATATTTTGACAATCATCCTGAATTCCGATCCCATGGTCCACTTCCTCTCTACCCCCCCTCCCCCATTTCCCAGTCTCCTCTCTCTCCAATTTGTCCCTCACCAAAAAATACACTGACTCCTTGGGTACACACAACAATTTGAGATGATTTTCAGGTAGGGTTCGAGATTGTCTGGCACTTGTTCTGGTTATTGATTGACAATGTCATCCTAGTTTTCGACGATACTATCTGGATGAATATATGTTTCAATGTACCATTTTCTTTGGTTGTATGTTGAGAAATCCCTAAACAAAATTTTTGAAACAGAAAGTTTTAAGTTAATTGTATTAGGTTAGTTTGTAACATGAATGATGAGCTTTGCTTGCATCAGCAAATGCATCTAATACTGATATTATCCAGCTCATAGTAGCTCCCAGACATTGCTTACCTTTGAAGCTCCATACTGTGAGGTTGCTGCCCTGGAGCTACCTCCAGTTCTGAGAATTTTAGAACTGCAGGTTCCACCACAGTACAGGTATAGGTAAGTTAGCATGTGATAGGATCTTTTAAAGTGATTGGAAAAATAATATATATTTCATATGGCTTCTGCATAGAAATATTAGAAATATATTTGTTTGATATAAAGGTTTAGATTGACATAATAGTTCATACAAGCCTCTGACACTACATCTGAGCTTTTTAGCATTCCTAGTAAAAAAAACACGAATTAATATAAAAATGCTGCTTTGTTTTCTTAAGTTTGGGTGTCAGTATAGTCTTTAACCCAAATCTACAATTATACAGATGTTTTAGCACATTTCTGACCTCAGTAATGTAATGATGTTCCTATATTTTTTAATGCTTGTCCAAGCTGTACTGATTAGCGTTGACCGGCTAGGTTTGGCAAAGGGTGTCACATCATCAGGACTGGATGAGCTAAATGCAAATATTTTGGTAAGCATGACAATCAGGTATATGACACTCAGGCTGTGTATTTAGCAGCTTGTCTGGAGCTCACCTTAAATTCTCCCAAGCAGGCTTGAAAAAAAAAAATCTTTCCTGATTTTAGTTAACTGTAGCCTAAATAATGAAATCTGATTTTTGTTTGGTCTGAATGGGTTATTTAATTTTGCACAATATTAACTGTCTTTGTAATTCCTTATTAAATAACCCAATTTGAATGTGCTTGTGGTTTCTGATAAGTTTCCCAAAAATAAAGCTGTAAACACTGAACCTTTCCTCAAGTTGTCGGGGAAAAAAACATATGTAATGAAACATGTATATATTTCCAGAGCATCTGGATTTTGTAACACTTGCTAATAAGATCACTCTATTTACAGTGCATTTGGAAAGTATTCACAGCATTTCTCTTTTTCCACATTTTGTTATGTTACAGTCTAATTCCAAAATGGATTAAATTCATTTTTTGCTTCAAAATTCTACAAACAATACCCCATAATGACAATGTGAAAGAAGTTTGTTTGAAATCTTTGCAATTTGATTAAAAATAAAAAAACGAAAACAATCCCATGTACATAAGTATTCACAGCCTTTGCTCAATACTTTGTTGAAGCACCTTTGGCACCAATTACAGCCTCAAGTCTTTTTAAGTATGATGCTACAAGCTTGGCACACCTCATTTTGGGCAGTTTCTCCCATTCTTGTTTGCAGGACCTCTCAAGCTCAATTAGGCTGGATAGGGAGCATCAGTGCACAGCCATTTTCAGTTCTCTCCAGAGATGTTAAATTAGATTCAAGTCTGGGCTTTGGCTGGGCCATTCAAAGAAATTCCCAGAGTTGTCCTGTAGCCACCTCATTTGTTATCTAGGCTGTGTGCTTAGGATCATTGTCCTGTTGGAAGATGAACCTTCGACCCAGTCTGTGGTTCAGAGCGTTCTGGAGCAGGTTTTCATCAAGGATGACTCTGTACATTGCTACATTTATCTTTCCCTCAATCCTGACTAGTCTCCAGGTTCCTGCCACTGAAAAATATCCCCACAGCATGATGCTGCCACCACCATGCTTCACTGTAGGGATGGTATTAGCCAGGTGATAAGCGGTGCCTGGTTTTCTCAAGACATGATGCTTGTCATTCAGGCCAAAGAGTTCAATCTTTGTTTAATCAGACCAGGAAATTTTGTTTCTCATTGTCTGAGAGTCCTTCAGGTGCCTTTTTGGCAAACTCCAGATGGCTGTCATGTGCCTTTTGCTGAGGAGTGCTTCCGTCTGGCCACTCCTACCATACAGGCCTAGTTGGTGGAGTGCTGCAGAGATGGTTGCTCTTCTGAAAGGTTGTCCTCTCTCCACAGAGAAAAGCTGGAGCTCTGCCAGGGTGACCATCGCATTTTTAGTCACCTCCTTGACTAAGGCCCTTCTCCCCCAATCACTCAGTTTGGCCGTGCAGCACACTCTAGGAAAAGTCCTGATAGTTCCAAACGTTTTATATTTACAGATGATGGAGGCCACTGTGCTCATTGGGACCTTCATTGCTGCAGAAATTTTTCTGTACAATTCCCCAGATCTGTGCCTGGATACAATTCAATCTCGGAGGTCTACAGACAATTCCTTGGTAGGGTTGAGCAAATCCGGACTGTATTGTTCGGGTTCGTACCAGACTTTTGGGTATTCGGTATCCGGACCCGAACCAGAACATTTCACTGTATGTTCGGGTACTGTCCGTTGTTCGGTAACGTTATTTGATGTTTTGGCGCGGTTTTAATGGCGCGGTTTCAACAGGTGCAAGGCAGCCAATCAGCAAGCATTTAACTAGTATGCCCTAGAAGCCATCACAGCCATGCCTACTAATGGCATGGCTGTGATTGGCCAGTGCAGCATGTGACACAGAGTCTACGTATATAAGCTGGAATCACATAGCGCCGCGCGTCACTCTGCTCAAACTATACTAGGGAGAGGTTCCTGATACTTTTGCTGAGGGAGAGATAGGAGATTACTGTAGGGTCAGGCTGGAGATTGCTTTGAGGGAAAGCATAGGAACAATCTTCTTTAATCAGACAGCGATCTACATTGATTTGATTGTGTGGGGGTGCAGTGCACAATCTTTTTGCCCGGAGGGAGAGATAGGAGATTACTGTAGGGTCAGGCTGGAGATTGCTTTGAGGGAAAGCATAGAGAGGAACAATCTTCTTTAATCAGAAAGCGATCTACATTGATTTGATTGTGTGGGGGTGCAGTGCACGATCTCTTTGCCTGGAGGGAGAGATAGGAGATTACTGTAGGGTCAGGCTGGAGATTGCTTTGAGGGAAAGCATAGGAACAATGTTCTTTAATCAGACAGCGATCTACCTTGATTGTATTGTGGGGGGGGGGGGGGAAGGGGGTGCAGTGCAGGATCTTTATGCCCTGACCTGAGCCCAGTGAGGAGGAGAAAGGAGAAATTTTTTTTTTTATAGTCTGTTAGGCGTGCGGTGCTGAACATTTAATGCAAGCTTAGTGCATATGTGTCTGCTTAATCTGCATTTAAAAAAGAAAAAACATTTTTTCCTTCATATTTAACTTTGACGTACAGTCTTTAGACAGACACTGCTTTTCTAACCTGCTCTTCAAAAAGCACCAATGTAAGGGGAAAATAATAATTTTTCAGTATTTAGGGAAAAATAAATATTTTTCAGTTTTTCATTCAAATGGGCTTTTTTTTATTCAATAGCAGAATAGAACAACAACAGTATCCAACCTGTTAGTAGGGATGATCGAACGGTTCGGGTCGACCATCGGTTCGACCCGAACATTGGATGTTCGATATTCGGCCGAATACCGAACTTTTTGCGGCAAAAGTTCGGTATTCGGCCACCAGAACCGCCCAAAATGCACTGGGACAGGAACTGGGCTTTAAAAGCCCGTGATTGGCCCAGAAACGTCTGCAAAAGCCAATGAGGGGGCAGGAGTCTCCTAGGAACGTGATTGGAGTGACTACGGGGACCAGAGGCCAATCAGGAGTGAATACGCCCCACACTATATAAGATGGCCCCGCCTAACCCCTAGCACAGTTATCCAGAGCCTGTTGAAGAGAGTTGAAGCAGTTCTGTCTGACTCCTGCTTGCTACACTACATTTCCTACATATCGAGTGGTTCTAAAGCTCCATATAGCAGAATTGTATTTAGCTTACAGCCAGTGTAGTTAGATACAGCGATTGTGCTGGTTCTTAGAGTTAAAAAAAAAAAAAAAAAAAAAAAAAAAAAAAAAACTTAAGGGACAGTGTCAGTCTTCTGCTGTATGGAGCTTTCTATTTAGTGGAAAGGGATATCTAGTGTAGTTAGGGAACTTTGTACTACATTAGTTAGATTTGAAAATTTAGTTTCTGTAGGGAAAGTGTGAGGGTTCTGTTTAGTGAGCACGTGGCACAGTGCTGCTGTATCACAGCAGGTATACGTGCTTGCTAGGCAGCAAAATACAGTGACAACTTAACGCCTGTTGTTCAAAGCGTTAGGTGCACTGTACAAAAGCCTTTGCAACTGTGCGTGACACGCAACTGCTGTGCTGTATCCAGCGACAACTGTGGGTCGCATAGCAGTGTGCGTTTTTCACCGCACACAGTTGCCAACGCATCAGTGACAACCTAACGCCTGTTGTTCAAAGCGTTAGGTCCACTGTGCAAAAGGCTTTGCTACTGTGCGTGAACCGCAACTGCTGTGCTGTATCCAGCGACAACTGTGGGTCGCATAGCAGTGTGCGTTTTTCACCGCACACAGTTGCCAACGCATCAGTGACAACTTAACGCCTGTTGTTCAAAGCGTTAGGTGCACTGTACAAAAGCCTTTGCAACTTTGCGTGACAACTTTGGGTCGCATAGCAGTGTGCGTTTTTCACCGCACACAGTTGCCAACGCATCAGTGACAACCTAACGCCTGTTGTTCAAAGCGTTAGGTCCACTGTGCAAAAGGCTTTGCTACTGTGCGTGAACCGCAACTGCTGTGCTGTATCCAGCGACAACTGTGGGTCGCATAGCAGTGTGCGTTTTTCACCGCACACAGTTGCCAACGCATCAGTGACAACTTAACGCCTGTTGTTCAAAGCGTTAGGTGCACTGTACAAAAGCCTTTGCAACTGTGCGTGACACGCAACTGCTGTGCTGTATCCAGCGACAACTGTGGGTCGCATAGCAGTGTGCGTTTTTCACCGCACACAGTTGCCAACGCATCAGTGACAACCTAACGCCTGTTGTTCAAAGCGTTAGGTCCACTGTGCAAAAGGCTTTGCTACTGTGCGTGAACCGCAACTGCTGTGCTGTATCCAGCGACAACTGTGGGTCGCATAGCAGTGTGCGTTTTTCACCGCACACAGTTGCCAACGCATCAGTGACAACTTAACGCCTGTTGTTCAAAGCGTTAGGTGCACTGTACAAAAGCCTTTGCAACTGAGCGTGACACGCAACTGCTGTGCTGTATCCAGCGACAACTGTGGGTCGCATAGCAGTGTGCGTTTTTCACCGCACACAGTTGCCAACGCATCAGTGACAACCTAACGCCTGTTGTTCAAAGCATTAGGTCCACTGTGCAAAAGGCTTTGCTACTGTGCGTGAACCGCAACTGCTGTGCTGTATCCAGCGACAACTGTGGGTCGCATAGCAGTGTGCGTTTTTCACCGCACACAGTTGCCAACGCATCATTGAGAAATATGCCTGGTAGACCAAGAAAAGGCATACGTGGCCCTGCTGCGGAAAGGGGCACAGCTTCTAGGGTGTCTAGAGGCAGGGGTGGACGTGGTGGTCAGTCCTCAGCCAGGCCACCATTTGGATTGTTCTCCGGCAGTGGCCAAGCTATACGTCCACAGTATGTACAGGAGGTGGTGGACTATATGAACAAACCCTCATCATCGGCATCATCTGCAACTACAGTGACCCAGGCAGAGAAAAGTGGTCAGTCTTCTGCAGTTGTCAGAACAAATACAGATGAGTCCATGTCCACCTCATGTCCTCCCTTAGACCCAATTTCAGACATGGCAGAGGAGTCAGCTGAGCTGTTTGACCACAGTGTCGGCCATCTACTCCAGCCTGATGCTCAGTCCTTTATGGAGTCTGATGTTGGGTCTGAGTTTGAGGAGGAGGCAGAGCAAACAAGAGGGGAGAGCAGACGGCCCGCTCCATCTAAGGCCGCACCTGTTGTCTCCCAGGCCAGGCCTGATGCTCAGTCTTTGATAGAATCAGATGTTGGGTCTGAGGTTGAGGAGGAGGCAGAGCAAACAAGAGGGGAGAGCAGACGGCCCGCTCCATCTAAGGCCGCACCTGTTGTCTCCCAGGCCAGGCCTGATGCTCAGTCTTTGATGGAGTCAGATGTTGGGTCTGAGGTTGAGGAGGAGGCAGAGCAAGCAAGAGGGGAGAGCAGACGGCCTACTCCATCTAAGGCCGCACCTGTTGTCTCCCGGGCCACTATACACACCTCATCTTGCTGGGCCTTTTTTGAGACATCCCATGCAGATAAAACAGTTGCGATCTGCAAGATTTGTAAGAAGGGTATAAAACGTGGCAAAAATGTCAACCACCTGGGTACAAGCTGCCTAAACAGGCATTTGACAACCCACCACTCGGCCCGTTGGCAGGAGCATTTAAAGAACCCACAAAAGGGCCAAAGATTGGTCAGTCGGCCTCCTAGTTCTCCTCGCGCTCCTCCTCATGCTCCATCTGCTCCACCTGCTCCACCTGCACATCAGTCTGTTCCTGGCCCTGCTATAGTCACTCGTCACCTGTTGGCAGCCTCCACTGGCAGGGATGATGATATAGCAGGCAGTGTCGCATCTACCTCCAGCACACCACCAGCTGTATCATCTAGACGCCAAATTTCGATTCCACACATGCTGGAACGAAAAAAAATGTATACTCCCCGCCACCCACATGCCCAGCGTCTAAACAGTAGTTTGGCTAAACTACTGGCTCTGCAGCTATTACCATTTAACCTGGTAGAGTCTGCTCCCTTCCGTGACTTCGCAAAATGTGCAGTTCCACAGTGGCAGGTGCCAAGTCGGCATTACTTTTCCCGTAAGGCCCTGCCATCCCTATACCAACATGTGGAAGGCAATGTAGTGTCATCCCTGGCCAAGTCAGTCAGCCGTAAGATACACTTGACGGCTGACACTTGGTCAAGCAAACATGGGCAGGGACGGTACATTTCTGTCACTGCTCACTGGGTGACACTGCTTGCCAGTGGAAGGGATTGTAGCCAGGGCTCGGTGCTGCAGCCAGTGTTGCCCCCACGTCTGCAAACAGCTGGTGGTGTCGCTGATCCGGGTAGATTGATCACTTCTACCCCCTCCTGCTCCTCCTCCTCTACCTCCTCCATGCCCTCCTCTGCAGAATGGTCCTTTGAATATGATGAGATACCACGTAAACGTTCAAAGGGCTATTCTATGTCTCAGGCCAAAAGGTGTCACGCAGTGCTGCAGCTTGTGTGTCTAGGGGACAGGCAGCACACTGCCCCTCAGATTCTTGGGGCTCTGCAGGCACAGGCCCAGAGGTGGTTGACACCACGCCAGCTGCAGCCAGGGATGGTGGTTACTGATAATGGGTCAAACCTCCTGGCCGCCCTTCGTCAGGGAAAGTTAACCCATGTGCCATGCCTGGCGCATGTCCTGAATCTCGTGGTACAGCGGTTTTTGAACTCGTACCCGGGAATGCAGGATGTGCTAAGGATGGCAAGAAGGGTGTGCAGTCACTTCAGGCGGTCGTACAGTGCCACTGCACGTTTGGCCGAAGTGCAGCGCGAGTTTCACCTGCCGGTACACCGCCTCATCTGTGACATGCCCACCCGCTGGAACTCCACCTTGGCTACGCTGCAGCGCCTGTACACGCAGCAGAGGGCCCTCAATGAATACCTATGCGAGTACGGCACCAGCACTGGCTCTGCGCGCCTGGGCTTCTTTTCACCACGGCAGTGGCTTTTGATTAAGGATGCATGCGCTGTCCTCTCGCCATTTGAGGAGGCCACAAGGATGGTCAGCCGGGACAGCGCATGCATCAGTGACACCCTACCGGTACTGTTTTTGTTGGAGCACACTCTGCGTGGCATTATGGACAGGGCACTGGAGGCAGAGCAGCAGGAGGAAGAGGAGGACTTCCTTGCCTCTCAAGGCCCCCTTTATCCTGAGAATCCTGACCCCATTATGCCTAGCTCCCAGAGGCCCGAGCAGGATCCAGGGGTGGAAGAGGAGGAGGAGGACGATTCTGCGGGAACTTTTGCAGGGTTTGAGGAGGAGGAGGAGGAAGACATGCGGCAATCTGCAAGGCCTAGTTTGACTCCCTCGGGACACTTTGGAGTAGTACGTGGCTGGGAGGAGGAGGAGCCCGTTGAAGATAATGTCGTTATGAGTGACCCCGAGGAGTCAGCTTCTCAGGCCTTCGCTAATTTGCGACGCATGGGAAACATCATGCTCCAGAGCCTGCGAAAGGACCCCAGAATCAAGGCCATTAAAGAGACTAACCACTATTGGTTGGCCACCCTACTTGACCCCCGGTACAAGTGTAAAGTCTCGGAGCTTTTCCCATCCACCCATAGAGTCCACAGGATCAAATCCCTTGAGGACAGTCTCAAGAGGAATCTGGTGAACATGTTCCCCGACTCCCGTAGGGTGCAGGGGCGGGGACAACCTACCATGGATTCTACTGGTGGTCACGAGAGGAGCGTTGGAAAAGGCGTGCGGTTGACGGATGCCTTTCGGTCTTTTTTTAGTCCTCACCGCCCAGGCCTCTCAGCTGCCACATCGCATCGACACCGTCTGCATCACATGGTGGACGATTACGTGAGGGCACAAAGTGACACAGAGGGCTTTTCATGTGACGAATCCGATCCACTGGCATACTGGGTCTTAAGATTAGACCACTGGCCAGAACTGGCCCAGTATGCCATGGAGTTGTTGGCCTGCCCTGCTTCCAGTGTCCTATCGGAACGGGCATTCAGCGCAGCAGGAGGATTCGTCACAGACCATCGAACTAGACTCTCCACCGACTCAGTCGACCGTTTGACATTCATTAAGATGAATCAGTCGTGGATATCAAGCTTTGATGCACCTGATGCAGACCTTGTAGACTAGGCTATCGTTGTGATGTGGCAGTTGAGCCTCAGTTTAAGCCTGGACCATGGTGCCACCCTCAAACCCTCCTCTCATTCTCTTTACGTTCACAGAACCTCATTTTGGTTATGACAAAAACGACAATGTTTGCGCACCTGTTCCACAGGTGCACACCTTTACAATTTTTGGGCCTCCTTCAACACCAGCTCTTTGGGGTTAAGGTGGGGAGGCTATGCTAAAACAAAAACGACAATGTTTGCGCACCTGTTCTACAGGTGCACACCTTTACAATTTTTGGGCCTCCTTCAACACCAGCTCTTTGGGGTTAAGGTGGGGAGGCTATGCTAAAACAAAAACGACAATGTTTGCGCACCTGTTCCACAGGTGCACACCTTTACAATTTTTGGGCCTCCTTCAACACCAGCTCTTTGGGGTTAAGGTGGGGAGGCTATGCTAAACAAAAACTACCATGTTTGCGAACCTGTTCCACAGGTGCACACCTTTACAATTTTTGGGCCTCCTTCAACACCAGCTCTTTGGGGTTAAGGTGGGGAGGCTATGCTAAAACAAAAACGACAATGTTTGCGCACCTGTTCCACAGGTGCACACCTTTACAATTTTTGGGCCTCCTTCAACACCAGCTCTTTGGGGTTAAGGTGGGGAGACTATGCTAAAACAAAAACTACAATGTTTGCGCACCTGTTCCACAGGTGCACACCTTTACAATTTTTGGGCCTCCTTCAACACCAGCTCTTTGGGGTTAAGGTGGGGAGGCTATGCTAAACAAAAACTACCATGTTTGCGAACCTGTTCCACAGGTGCACACCTTTACAATTTTTGGGCCTCCTTCAAAGCCAGCTCTTTGGGGTTATGGTGGGGAGGCTCCGCCAACACCAAAACTACCATGTTTGCGCACCTGTTCCACAGGTGCACACCTTCATAATTTTTACGCCTTCTTCAACACCAGCTCTTTGGGCTTACAGTGGTATGGCTCCGCCAACACCCAAACAACAATTTTTGCGCACCTGTCACACAGATGCATATCATTGTAATTTTTTTCCTTACAAAGGCAATTATTGCTTTCATTACCAGCACTTTCATAGGGATATGGTGTCAAGGCATCGTCCGCACCACCAAATGCCCAATTTTTAAGCATCCTTTACTTCTATTCAAAGTCAAGAGACAACAGTATTCATCCAAAACATCTCTAATCTTGTTCACTCTGCACTACATTGTGGCCCCTACCCCTAACCCTCAATGTATCCGTGCATATATGTCTGTTTCTTGTGAGATTTCAAGTTAAAGTGCACCAAACACCATTTTACATGAAATAAAGTGCAATTACATACATCTTTGGACTTCTTGAAACATTTGGTAATAAAAGCCCCATTGTGGAAATACACCCGTTAATTATATGCACATTTAAAGAGACAGCACCTTTTTCCAAAAAAACCTCTAATGTTGTTCCCAGTGCACTGCATTATGTCCCCATCATACACATTGGCTGAGCCGTTGATTAGGAGCAAAAGAAAGGTGCGGTTAAGCAAAAAAGTCATTTTTGAAGGTTTGGTATGCTGTAATTCTGGTTCTGGACATGCTACAGAGCTGAAACTTCACAGGTACACCTTTTAGACCCCCCAGACACTAAATCCAAAGAAATCTCTTTTTTTTTTTTTTTTTTAATTTTTTCAATAATTGGCTATCTATCAAAAACGACAATTTTTAAGAACTTTTTTTTGTGTGATTAATAGTCCCTGGGGCATGACCCAGAACCCTAGGCACTTTTTAGGGGCATTTATTGGGTTTTAGGGCTTAAAAATGGTGTTTTTTGATTACAGAAGTTCGGGTCCCATTGATTTCAATGGGGTTCTGAAATCCGAACCGAACTTTCGTGAAGTTCGGGTGTTCTGGTCGAACCGAACTTTTCAAAAGTTCGATCATCCCTACCTGTTAGGCGTGCGGTGTGTAGCGGCCATTTCCTGCAACCTCAGTGCATATGTGTCTGCCTAATCTGCATTTAAAAAAGAAAAAACTTTTTTCCTTCATATTTTATTGTAACTTACAGCGTTTAGACAGACACTGCATTTCAAATCTGCTATTTAACAAGCACCAATTAAGGGGACAATTATTTTTCAGCTTTTCATTCATATGTTACAGTGCGATACACCCATTGCATATTGTTGTTGTATTCCGCTTTGCAATAAAAACCCATTTAGGGGAAAAAAAGTTATTTGCGGCCCTGTCTGCATATGTTAAAGTGAGATACACCCATTGCATACTGTTGTGTTGCACATTGCAATAACAACCCATTTAGGGGGAAAAAATGTTAATTGCGGCCCTGTCTGCATATGTTACAGTGAGATAAAGCCATTGCATACTGTTGTGTTGCGCATTGCAATAAAAACCCATTTAGGTGAGAAAAAGTAAATTGCGGCCCTGTGTGCATATGGTACAGTGAGATACACCCATTGCATACTGTTGTGTTGTGCATTGCAATAAAAACCCATTTAGGGAAAAAAAAAGTTAATTGCGGCCTAGCCTGCATATGTTACAGTGAGATACACCAATTGCATACTGTTGTATTCTGCTTTGCAATACAAACCCATTTAGGGGAAAAAAAATAAATTGCGGCCTAGTCTGCATATTTTTCTCACCCTTTCTATACTGTTGTTCTATTCCTCTATTCAGTAAACACCCATTTAGGGAAAGAATATTACATTGCGGCCTAGTCTGCATATTTTACTGTGAGATACACCCTTTGGATACTGTTGTTCTATTCCGCTATTCAATAATCACCCATTTAGGGAAAAATATTACATTGCGGCCTAGTCTGCATATGTTACAGCGCAACAAGGCACACAGGTCTCGCATGGGGGACCAGTTACTGGTGGTGAAGTGGTGCTGTTCCGCAGAGCGACTCATGCGTGCGTGCTGCAGCTGAAACTCCACTATGGCCTGCTGCTGCTCGCCAGCATGTGCAAGGTGGAGTTCCACCTTGTGGGCACGTCACATATGAGGCGGTGAGCGGGAAGGCCGAAGTTATGCTGCAGCGCTGACAGGCGAGCAGCAGGTGGGTGAGAATGCCAAAAGTGCACACAGACGGCCCGCACTTTCTGCAGCAGCTCTGACATATCGGGGTAATTTCTAAGGAACCTCTGCATCACCAAATTCAGCACATGCGCCAGGCAAGGGATGTGTGTCAAGGCCCAGAGCTGCTACGAGATTTCGCCCATTATCGCACACCACCAGTCCGGGCTTGAGGCTCACTGGCACCAAGCACTCATCGGTCTGCTGTTCAATGCCCCTCCACAACGTACTGTGGGACAGCCACCGCAATAAGGCTTTTAAAACTCTGCGTCTCCACCAGCCGGAATGACAGCATTTCAAAGGCCAGGAATTTTGAAATGCTGGCATTCAGGGCCAGGGATCGTGGGTGGGTAGGGGGGTACTTCCTCTTCCGCTCCAGTGTTTGGGAGATAGAAAGCTGAACGCTTCCACGGGACATTGTGGAGATGGTTGTTGGTGACCCAGGTGGTGGTGTTGCTGGCAGATCCTTTGTTTGCGGGGTGGCAGGTGCCGGTCTCACTACAGAGGTGGATGAAGAGGCCGAGACTGTAGCAGAAGAGGAAGCAGGAGGAGCCTGAGACCTTTCTTGGTTTTTGAGGTGTCTACTCCACTGCAGCTCATGCTTTGCACTTAGATGCCTGGTCATACAGGTTGTGCTCAGGTTGAGAAGGTTTATGCCTCGCTTCAGGCTCTGATTGCACAGCATGCAAACACTCGTGTCCTGTCATCATCACATTGTCTGAAGAACTGGCACGCTAGGGAACTCTTTGAGCTGGCTATGGTGTGCTCGGTCCCTTGCTGCTTTGGGCAGTAGCAGGCATAGTGTCTAGGGCACGGCTGCTCCGATTTTGCACCCTGCTCCCTCTTCCGCTTTGCTGGTGGCTCTGTGCGACCACTGCCTCTTCCTCCAAACTACTCATTTTAGTGCTCAAAATTGCATTTTAGTGCTCAAAAGTTCGGGTCTCTATTGACTTCAATGGAGTTCGGGATCGGGGCAAAGTTCGGGTTAAGTCCGGTTCACAAACCCAGACTTTTTTTTCAAGTTCGGTCGAACTCGCTGAACCCGGACATCCAGGTGTTCGCTCAACTCTATTCCTTGGACTTCATGGCTTGGTTTGTGCTCCGACATGCACTGTTAACTGTGGGACCTTATATAGACGTGTGTGTTCCTTTCCAAATTGTGTTAAATCAACTGAATTTACCACAGGTGGACTCCAATCAAGTTGTAGAAACATCTCAAGAATGATCAGTAGAAACAGGATGCATCTAAACTCATTTTGAGTGTCTTTTTTTATTTTTAATACATTTTCAAAGATTTCAAACAAACTTCTTTCACGTTCTCATTATGAGATATTGTTTGTAGAATTTTGAGGAAAATAATGAATTGAATCCATTTTGGCTGTGACATAAAAAATTGTGGTGTTGGTAAATTTTCACATGGTTAAAAGCCAGAAAAAAAGTGCTTTATATGTTAGTTTAGAATAAGCAAACATTTCTAGTGAATTTTAACCATTTTTTTATATATGTCATGAATTGAATAAGGTTTTATTTCCTGTGCCAAGGTCACAGATAGAAAGAAAAACCTAACAGATAAGTAAGGGTGTTTACAGCTTTCTGGCCCCTACCTCCCACCACCATAATGTCTAACTGAGGTCCCGTTCATTGGTTGGAAGAAATCTTCCTCCAATTCAGAGAAAAGGCTCATTTGCTAGGTTCAGAAAGGGTTTTCTAAAGCTGTTGAGAGAGCAGGATCTTGTTCTGAGGGTGAAAACTACAAATTGACCCTCCAAGTAAGCAATACATTGAGTTTTCCTCTTTTGTGGGTTACATGAGGAGGGAGCCATGTTCTCCCAAGGATTCTTTTGCTCTGAAAGACTTGACTCAGATCACTGACTAGAACAGAAGGGTTATGCTGACCAGAAAGCTCCTGTTATTCCAGAAACATTTAAAGTTTACTAAAAGTTCAGCAGCAAAATTATACATGTAATTGTGTCATGTTAATCCATCCACATCACATTATGAAGTGAAGAAATGTGTGTGAAGTGAAGTGTGTTCGTTTGGGGAACTGGAAGAAAACCCAATGAGTGTTAGATTGCCATTATGATGGCGTGAGGGCTATACTGAAATGCAGGACTCCTTTTACCTCTGGTGCCCAAAAAAGTGTTATGGCTGATAACTCTAACAAAATTATGAGACAAGAGATCCCCAGAGTTGTTTAGAGACAAATGGGTTATACCCATGATTTCTGCAGTGAGAAGGGCCTAGTCTCTGACACCCTTCTCAAAGAGCCCACTGAGTACTGCAAAGTAGGTTAGAACTGGTTAAATAACCAGTGTGGTCTCCATAGATATGAAAGCAAACTGTATTGGTCAAATGCCAGAAAGGAGTGTGGTTATACTGAAGCAAGTGTTTTATTATTTGCTCTCTTCACCCCATGCCCTCTGCATATGACCATATGAGGTCTGCTGCCATTCCAGAAAAGGAAACTTCTTAACCTCTTGCATAGAAGCTAATTTTTACCAACTGTAGAGAAAACAACACAGTTGTGGTCAGTTTGACTTTGAGAAACCACCATATACAAAAGTAATCCAAACAAGGCATTTACCCTACAAGCCAGCTCTTTAGCATTTCTTAATGCTGGAACCTGCCTCAGAGATTGCTGGTGCAGCATGAAAAAATTGAGGAAACTTGTAGGAAGGACTTATACTCATATTAAACTGTTGGCAATTGCACACCGCATGCACATTGAGGAAGTGAAAACACCTCCTGTTTCTGTATTTATCCTTCCTCCTCTGAGATGGGTCATGTATAAATGAACTGCAGTCTTTTCAGTTCTTTAACTTTTGCTACTTTTTGATAACTGTGATAAATGTATAATGGTGAATATAGGTTCTTTGAGAACTGTATCAAATACCGTCTTCAGAATCCAGAAAAGATAGATAACCTTAGCCAATAAAACATATTGCAGCCGAGTGGTATACAGAAATCACCAAAGTACAAAACCACTAATATCTTGCACAATGCAAGCAAATGCATTTTCCATCCTGTGGCTCAATATCCTCTCTGACAAAGTCAAAAAGTTTATGGACTGCAATGAGCTCCAATCCAGCTCATTATCAGACAGCTCTTCCAGAGAATAAGCATACGTTTTGCATAGATGAGATTATCTAAACTGAATGAAAGAAATACTGTATAACATGACCTTTTTCTTCAGAAGCATCCTCACACATTTCAACTGCAGCCAGAAACAGTAGCAGATCATTTGCTCTGTCCAAAACCATGTTAACTGCCAAAGAAATGTACTCATAAGTAGGGATGATCGAACGGTTCGGGTCCACCATCGGTTCGGCCCGAACATTGGGTGTTCGAGGTTCGGCCGAATTTAGAACTTTTTGCCCAAAAAGTTCGGAATTCGGCAACCAGAACCGACCAAAATGCAATGCTTCAGGAAATGGGCTTTAAAAGCCCGTGATTGGACCAGAACCATTAGCAAAAGCCAATTGAGGGGGCAGGAGAATGCTAGGAATGTGATTGGAGTGACTAGGGGGTCCCTAGACCAATCATTAGTGAATACGCCCCCCAGTATATAAGATCGCCCCCGCCAAATTCCTAGCATTCTTGTACGGGACATGGAAGAGAGTGGAATGCTGTTCTGTTCTAATGTGTTACAAAGTGTCATTTAGCTATTTATTAGTGTGAGGAAAGAGATATCTAGTGTAGTTAGAGTGCTCCTTTACACTTTAGTTAGCTTCAAAAATTCAGTTTCTGTAGGGAAAGTATGAAGTGTCAGGGGACCGTAGTGTAGTGTAGGGTTAACTGGCAGGGACTGCTATGGCAGGGTGACAAAACCCTTCCATAGCAGGGTGACTGCTATAGAGAAATGATCATAGCTTCGGAACTGGAATATGGCTTCTCACCAGCCAAGCATTTTTTATGCTGCAGGGGCTGCCACTGCCAGTGCTTTTTTGAGGACATGTTTGATGTCAGACATGACATCTGAACATGTGTACAGGGGGTATATATAGACATATATGTCTGAATATATACCCCTAGACATATATAGGTGTGATAGTAGCAGAAATAAATGCTTGCGCTAATGAAATCATTTACAGTAATATATTTCTGCTACTATCACACCTATATATGTCTAGGGGTATATATTCAGACATATATGTCTATATATGCCCCCTATACACATGTTCAGATGTTTTGCCTGCCTCAAAAGGACCCCAAAAAATGCCAAAAAAATGCTAGTGTCAAAAAAAAAATGCCCAGGTGTGTTTTTGCTGGCATTTTTGGGGGGTTTTGGAGGCAGGCAAAACATCTGAACTTGTGCACAGTACCACTATACACAAGTTCAGATGTTTTTCCTGACTGCAAAGATCCCAAAAAAATGCCTTCTATTAAACCGGCAAGGTGTTACAGGAGCGAAGAAAACCCCCTGTCAGAAAGTTTTCTAATACAAACAATCCTTTTTTTTTCTGGTTCTGGACATGCTACAGAGCTGAAACTTCACAGGTGCACCTTTTAGACCCCCCAGACACAAAATCACACAAAAAAGTTCTTAAAAATTGTCATTTTTGATAAAAAAGCCAATTATTGAAAAAAAAAAAAAAAAAAAAAGAGATTTTTTGATTTTTACTTTGGATTTAGTATCTGGGGGGTCTAAAAGGTGTACATGTGAAGTTTCAGCTCTGTAGCATGTCCAGAACCAGAACAAAAAAGATTGTTTGTATTAGAACACTTTCTGACAGGGGGTTTGCTTCGCTCCTGTAACACCTTGCCGGTTTAATAGAAGGCATTTTTTTGGGATCTTTGCAGTCAGGAAAAACATCTGAACTTGTGTATAGTGGTACTGTGCACAAATTCTGATGTTTTGCCTGCCTCCAAAAACCCCCAAAAAATGCCAGCAAAAACACACCTGGGCATTTTTTTTGACGCTAGCGTTTTTTTTTTGGCATTTTTTGGGGTTCTTTTGAGGCAGGCAAAACATCTGAACTTGTGTATAGTGGTGTATATACACACATCCATATATTTATATACACACCTAGACATATATAGGTGTGATAGTAGCAGAAATATATGCTTGCGCTAATGAAATCATTTACAGTAATATATTTCTGCTACTATCACACCTATATATGTCTAGGTGTGTATATAAATATATCTATGTGTGTATATATACCACTATACACAAGTTCAGATGTTTTGCCTGCCTCAAAAGAACCCCAAAAAATGCCAAAAAAAAACGCTAGCGTCAAAAAAAAAATGCCCAGGTGTGTTTTTCCTGGCATTTTTCGGGGGTTTTTGGAGGCAGGCAAAACATCAGAATTTGTGCACAGTACCACTATACACAAGTTCAGATGTTTTTCCTGACTGCAAAGATCCCAAAAAAATGCCTTCTATTAAACCGGCAAGGTGTTACAGGAGCGAAGCAAATCCCCTGTCAGAAAGTTTTCTAATACAAACGATCTTTTTTTTTCTGGTTCTGGACATGCTACAGAGCTGAAACTTCACATGTACACTTTTTAGACCCCCCAGATCTGAAATCCAAAGTAAAAATCAAAACATCTCTTTTTTTTTTTTTCAATAATTGGCTTTTTTATCAAAAATGACAATTTTAAAGAACTTTTTTTGTGTGATTTTGTGTCTGGGGGGTCTAAAAGGTGTACCTTTTAAGTTTCAGCTCTGTAGCATGTCCAGAACCAGAAAAAAAAGGATTGTTTGTATTAGAAAACTTTCTGACAGGGGGTTGGCTCCGCTCCTGTAACACCTTGCCGGTTTAATAGAAGGCATTTTTTTGGGATCTTTGCAGTCAGGAAAAACATCTGAACTTGTGTATAGTGGTACTGTGCACAAGTTCTGATGTTTTGCCTGCCTCCAAAAACCCCCAAAAAATGCCAGCAAAAACACACCTGGGTATTTTTTTTTTTTTTTTTTACGCTAGCGTTTTTTTTGGCATTTTTTGGGGTTCTTTTGAGGCAGGCAAAACATCTGAACTTGTGTATAGTGGTATATATACACACATAGATATATTTATATACACACCTAGACATATATAGGTGTGATAGTAGCAGAAATATATTACTGTAAATGATTTCATTAGCGCAAGCATATATTTCTGCTACTATCACACCTATATATGTTTAGGTGTGTATATAAATATATGGATGTGTGTAACAAATTTAAAAAATCTATTTTTTTTTATCAGTTTAGGCTAATTTATATTCTGCTTCATATTTTTTGGTTTGCATAAAAGTTATAGCGTTTACAAACTAAGGGATAGGTTTATGGACTATTTTTTTTATTAGTAATGGTGACAATCAGCGATTTTTATCGGGACTGCGGCATTCCGGCGGACAAATCTGATATTAAGTGACACTTTTTGGGGACCAGTGACATTAATCCAGTGATCAGTGCTAAATAATATGCACTGTTACTGTATAAATTATACTGGCAGGGAAGGGGTTAACACTGGGGTGATCAAGGGGTTAAATGTGTTCCCTACATGTGCTTACTAACTGTGGGGGGGTGGATTGAACAGAGGCAGAGAGAGATCGGTGATTCAGCTTAGAGAGGTAGGGAAAGAGCTAAGCTGAATCACACGATCTTTCCCTGCCTCTCTGACAGGAGAGCCGACTTGCATTGTTTACATTCCAGACGGCTCTCCTGTCAGTTTTGCCGAAGATTGAGGGAGCCCGGCGGCGATCGAGCCCGCTCCTCCCGATGTTTCTAATCATGCGCCGCCGAAACCACATGCACATAATCACGTAGATCTACATGATTATGCGCAGCCGTACCACCCTGCCGCAGTAAATCTGCATGGGGCGGTCGGCAAGTGGTTAACCTCTTTATTTGTACTTGCGACCATTGTCATCTAGAAAGAAAGTAAGGGGAAAATACAACATTTTAGAGTTGTCTCATGAAAAAGAATTAAAGGGAAATCTTAAAATAAGGGACACTTGTTCTGGGGGCAATTAACCAAGAGGTAAAATACCCTCACTTTGGGAGATCTCCACTAACTTCCTTTTGCCCCTCTGAGACAGGAAGTTAAACAAAATTTCCCCAATGGTATGCAGGCATCAAAAATAAAGTGGCAGGGGTTATATTCCGTTCCTACACTACCCAAAACAAAAAAATATATATATTTTGGCTAAAGAATAAGCTTTTCTGGACACCAGTAGATCAGTAGATATTGCTCAATCCAGCAATTGTATTTAACCAATCATCTAAGCAAATATTGTTATTATTATTATACAGGATTTATATAGTGCCAACAGTTTGCTCAGCGCTTTAAAAAAAATGAAGGCAGACTAGGGTTGAGCGGACACCTAGATGTCCGTGTTCGACGGGTTCGGCCGAACTTTAAAAAAAAGTCCGGGTCCGTGTCCCGGACTTTTACCGAACTTTTCCCGGACACCGAACCCCATTGAAGTCAATGGGGACCCGAACTTTAAGGCACTAAAATGGCTCTAAAACACCAAAGGAAAGGGCTAGAGTGCTGCAAATGGCAGCAAAACGTAATTAAGAGCATGGCAAGTGCTCTGCAAACAAATGTGGATAGGGAAATAACTTAAAACAACAAAAAAAACCAGAAAAATAAAACAATGTTCTTCTTCATCTCTGAAGGACGAGGCCCATATGGAGTAGGAGGGAGGTTGAGGTGGTGGTGGATGTGGCGGTGACATAGGCGTGCGCACAGGGTGTGCTGGGTGTGCCTGGGCACACCCTAATCACCTAGGGCACATAGCATTGCCAGTGAGGAGATGGGAAAGATCTCCCTGGGACCTGCTCTGCTCTATTTCTCCTTGCCTACAGGTACATGGCCCCGATACATTACTCTCCCTGCTGGCAAACACATGCATGTGTATTTCAACTTTGGGGTGCACACCTTAATGCAATAGGCTGCGCACACCTATGGGCGGTGTAGGTGGAAGCGGCGGTGGAGGAGGACCAGGGCCGGATTAACAGCATCATGGGCTTGGTGCTGAGGATTTTGAAGGGCCTTAAGGGCCGTGCCTTGCCATGCACCCAGAGGAGGAAGGGTGCAGCCATGCATGCCTAATTCAACATGGGATGCTGTCTCTGAAGCCCATAAACACATCCATGCATCGCCAACTGTCCCTCCTTGTCCGGCCTTCACGCTGTGTGGGGAGGTTCTGAGGGTGCTGCCTGGGGAAGCGAGCATAGAAGCCAGACTTCTGTGTTTACAAGTGACAGAAGAGCGGTAACAGTGAATATGGCCAACCCGGGGCCTATATAAAAGGTAGGGGCCTGGAGCTGCAGCTCCAATAGCCCCTACATTAATCTGGCCCTGAGGAGGAGGACGAGGTAGCCAACACTGCTTCTTTTCAAAAATTTTAAATGAGGGTACACCCCAAAAGAGTGAGAAAGAGCAAAAATGGAACAATGGGTGGGTAAGGTCGGTATCCATTGCTATTCTGCATAAGGTACGGAAAAGTCCCGTGGGATCCATGCCTGGTTCATTTTAATGAACGTGAGCTTGTCCACATTGTCTCTGGACAGGCGGCTGCGCTTGTCTGTTATAACGCCCCCAGCCGTGCTAAATACCCGTTCAGATAATACACTGGCTGCAGGGCACGCCAGCACCTCCAAGGCGTAAAGGGCAAGCTCAGGCCATGTGCCCAATTTGGAGACCCAGAAGTTGAAGGGGGCAGACCCGTCATTCACTACATGTAGGCGTGTGCACACATACTGCTCCACCATGTTGGTAAAATGCTGCCTCCTGCTAAGACGTTCCATCTGAGCTGCTGGTGCTGCTGTTTGTTGTGGCGTGCTGACAAAGCTTTTCCACATTTCGGCCATGCTAACCCTGCCTTCTGAGGTGCTGGCGGTGCCCTGGTTGCGTTGGCGACCTCCTCCTCCTCCTCCTCTGCCTTGTGCTTCCACTGTGGCCCCGCTGTCGGATGGGAATGCCAGCAGCATGGCGTCTACCAGCGTGCGCTTGTACTCGCGCATCTTGCGATCGCGCTCCAGTGAGTGAATTAAGGACGGTACGTTGTCCTTGTAACGGGGATCCAGCAGCGTGGCCACCCAGTAATCAGCACAAGTTAGAATGTGGGCAACTCGGCGGTCGTTGTGGAGACACTGCAGCATGTAATCGCTCATGTGTGCCAGGCTGCCCAGAGGCAACGGAAGGCTGTCCTCTGTGGGAGGTGTATCGTCCGTGTCCTCTGTATCCCCCCAGCCACGCACCAGTGATGGCCATGAGCTGGCCTGGGTGCCACCCTGCTGTGAACATGGTTCCATCTCCTCCTCCAGCTCCTCCTCCTCCTCATCCTCCTCATCCTCCAGAACTGTGCCCCTGCTGGACAATTGCGTCCCTGGCGTTTGCGTGTGCAGGAACCCACCCTCGGAGCCCCTTGCGAATGACTGCCCTGAAAGCCTTGGAAATGTTACCTCTTCATCCTCCTCCTCCTCCTCATCCTGTGCCACATCCTCTTCCATCATCGCCCGAATTGTTTTTTCAAGGAGGCATAGAAGTGGGATAGTTAAGCTGAGAACGGCGTCATTGCCACTGGCCATGTTGGTGGAGTACTCAAAACAGCGCAACAAGGCACACAGGTCTCGCATGGAGGCCCAGTTATTGGTGGTGAAGTGGTGCTGTTCCGCAGAGCGACTCACGCGTGCGTGCTGCAGCTGAAACTCCACTATGGCCTGCTGCTGCTCGCACAGTCTTTCCAGCATGTGCAAGGTGGAGTTCCACCTTGTGGGCACGTCACATATGAGGCGGTGAGCGGGAAGGCCGAAGTTACGCTGCAGCGCTGCCAGGCGAGCAGCAGCAGGGTGAGAACGCCGAAAGTGCGCACAAACGGCCCGCACTTTCTGCAGCAGCTCTGACATATCGGGGTAGTTTTTAAGGAACCTCTGCACCACCAAATTCAGCACATGCGCCAGGCAAGGGATGTGCGTCAAACCGGCTAGGCCCAGAGCTGCTATGAGATTTCGCCCGTTATCGCACACCACCAGGCCGGGCTTGAGGCTCGCTGGCAGCAACCACTCATTTGTCTGCTGTTCCATGCTCCTCCACAACTCCTGCGCGGTGTGTGGTTTGTCCCCCAAACAGGCAAGTTGTAAAACTGCCTGCTGTCGTTTACCCCTGGCCGTGCTGAAGTTGGTGGTGAAGGTGTTACGCTGTCCGGATGAGGAGGCGGTAGAGGATGAGGAAGCGGAGTAGGAGGAGTTAGGTACAGGAGGCAAACTGAAGCGCCCTGCAATCCTCGGTGGTGGAAGGACATGCGCCAAATTGCTATCCGCCTCAGGCCCATCCGCCACTGCATTTACCCAGTGTGCCGTTAGGGAGATATAACGCCCCTGACCGTGCTTACTGGTCCACGTATCCGTAGTTAGGTGGACCTTGGCACAGATGGCGTTGCGCAGTGCACACCTGATATTTTCCCCCACTTGGTTGTGCAGGGAAGGGATGGCTTGCCTGGAAAAGTAGTGGCGGCTGGGCACGACGTACTGTGGGACAGCCACCGACATAAGGTTTTTAAAACTGTGCGTCTCCACCAGACGGAATGACAGCATTTCAAAGGCCAATAATTTTGAAATGCTGGCATTCAGGGCCAGGGATCGCGGGTGGGTAGGGGGGTACTTCCTCTTCCTCTCAAGTGTTTGGGAGATGGAAAGCTGAACGCTTCCACGGGACATTGTGGAGATGGTTGTTGGTGACCCAGGTGGTGGTGTTGCTGACAGATCGTCTGTTTGCGGGGTGGCAGGTGCCGGTATCACTACAGATGTGGCTGGAGCGGCCGAGACTGCAGCAGAAGAGGAAGCAGGATGAGCCAGAGACGTTTCTTGGTTTTGAAGGTGTGTACTCCACTGCAGCTCGTGCTTTGCACTTAGATGCCTGATCATGCAGGTTGTGCTCAGGTTGAGAAGGTTTATGCCTCGCTTCAAGCTCTGATTGCACAGGGTGCAAACCACTCGTGTCCTGTCATCAGCACATTTTCTAAAGAACTTCCACGCTAGAGAACTCCTTTGAGCTGACTTTGGTGCGCTCGTTCCCTTGCTGCGTTGGGCAGTAGCGGGCGTAGTGTCTAGGGCACGGCCGCTCCGCTTCTGCACCCTGCTCCCTCTTCTGCTGTGCTGGTGGCTCTGTGCGACCACCGCCTCTTCCTCCAAACTACTCAGGTCACCTGCATGACGTTCATTCCATGTGGGGTCGAGGACCTCATCGTCCTCCACATCATCTTCCACCCAGTCTTCACCCCTGCCCTCCTTGTCGGTCTCCACAATGCTGAACGCCGCAGCAGTTGGCACCTGCGTTTCGTCATCATCGGAGACGTGCTGCGATGATCCTTGCATGTACTCATCTTGAGAAATAAGTGGTTGGGCATCGCTGCACTCAATCTCTTCCACTTCTGGGGCAGGGCTAGGTGGATGGCCCTGGGAAACCCTGCTGACAGAGTCCTCAAAAAGAATAAGAGACTGCTGTATGGCTTGGGGCTCAGACTGCTGGCCTGATTTGCAAGGGGGTGAGGTGAAAGACGGTTGGACATTGGCTGCAGGTGCCAACTCTGACCTTTCTGCAGTAGACTGGGTGGGAGACAATGTGAAGGAACTGGAGGCACTGTCAGCAGCAAACCAATCTACTATCGCCTCAACTTGTTCTGGCCTCATCACTTCTAGGGGCGTTTGATGCCCTACCAAATACTGATGCAGGTTCTGTCGCCTACTCACACTTGAGGAAGGTGTTTCACTTGTGCGTGTAGCTGGCACAGATCGACCACGTCCTCTCCTTGCAACAGGAGCTCTACCAGCAGCACCACGACCCAGGCCACGGCCCTTATTTGACGGTCTCCTCATATTTCTGTAATTTAAGATCTTGCCCTAGAAAGGTTTTTATTGAATAGCGGAATAGGAAATATGATCCAAAAAAGTGTATGTATCTCGCACGTACAAAACCACACTAGGCCCCAATTACTATTGTTTCTACCCCTAAAAGGATGGATGAGGAGTAGGAGGAGTATGGAACAGACAGCACCCTCAAATCTTCAGAAGTATGAGATGAACCCCAAAAACTTGGAAAGGTGGATCTCACACGTACCGACACAGACTATCCCGCAATTCAATTGATCCTCAAAGGTTTTTATTGAATAGCGGAATAGGAAATATGATCAAAAAAAGTGTATGTATCTCGCACGTACACAACCACACTAGGCCCCAATTACTATTGTTTGTACCCCTAAAAGGATGGATGAGGAGTAGGAGGAGGAGTATGGAACAGGCAGCACCCTCAAATCTTCAGAAGTATGAGATGAACCCCAAAAACTTGGAAAGGTGGATCTCACACGTACCGACACAGACTATCCCGCAATTCAATTGATCCTCAAAGGTTTTTATTGAATAGCGGAATAGGAAATATGATCAAAAAAAGTGTATGTATCTCGCACGTACACAACCACACTAGGCCCCAATTACTATTGTTTGTACCCCTAAAAGGATGGTTGAGCAGTAGGAGCAGGAGTATGGAACAGGCAGCACCCTCAAATCTTCAGAAGTATGAGATGAACCCCAACAACTTGGAAAGGTGGATCTCACACGTACCGACACAGACTATCTCGCAATTGAATTGATCCCCAAAGGTTTTAATTGAATAGCGGAATAGAAAATATGATCAAAAAGAAAGTGTATGTATCTCGCACGTACACCACCACACTAGGCCCCAACTACTATTGTTTGTACCCCTAAAAGGATGGTTGAGCAGTAGGAGGAGGAGTATGGAACAGGCAGCACCCTCAAATCTTCAGAAGTATGAGATGAACCCCAAAAACTTGGAAAGGTGGATCTCTCTCACACGTACCAACACAGACTATCCCCCAATTTAACTGATCCCCAAAGGTTTTTGATTAAATAGCGGAATAGAAAATATGATCCAAAAAAAGTGTATGTATATCACACGTACACAACCACACTAGGCCCCAATTACTATTGTTTGTACCCCTAAAAGGCTAGATGAGGAGTAGGGGGAGTATGGAACAGGCAGCACCCTCAAACCTTCAGAAGTATGAGATGAACCCCAACAACTTGGAAAGGTGGATCTCTCTCACACGTACCAACACAGACTATCCCCCAATTTAACTGATCCCCAAAGGTTTTTGATTAAATAGCGGAATAGAAAATATGATCCAAAAAAAGTGTATGTATATCACACGTACACAACCACACTAGGCCCCAATTACTATTGTTTGTACCCCTAAAAGGCTAGATGAGGAGTAGGGGGGGTATGGAACAGGCAGCACCCTCAAACCTTCAGAAGTATGAGATGAACCCCAACAACTTGGAAAGGTGGATCTCTCTCACACGTACCAACACAGACTATCCCCCAATTTAACTGATCCCCAAAGGTTTTTGATTAAATAGCGGAATAGAAAATATGATCCAAAAAAAGTGTATGTATATCACACGTACACAACCACACTAGGCCCCAATTACTATTGTTTGTACCCCTAAAAGGCTAGATGAGGAGTAGGGGGGGTATGGAACAGGCAGCACCCTCAAACCTTCAGAAGTATGAGATGAACCCCAACAACTTGGAAAGGTGGATCTCTCTCACACGTACCAACACAGACTATCCCCCAATTTAACTGATCCCCAAAGGTTTTTGATTAAATAGCGGAATAGAAAATATGATCCAAAAAAAGTGTATGTATATCACACGTACACAACCACACTGGGCCCCAATTACTATTGTTTGTACCCCTAAAAGGCTAGGAGTAGGGGGAGTATGGAACAGGCAGCACCCTCAAACCTTCAGAAGTATGAGATGAACCCCAACAACTTGGAAAGGTGGATCTCTCTCACACGTACCAACACAGACTATCCCCCAATTTAACTGATCCCCAAAGGTTTTTGATTAAATAGCGGAATAGAAAATATGATCCAAAAAAAGTGTATGTATATCACACGTACACAACCACACTAGGCCCCAATTACTATTGTTTGTACCCCTAAAAGGCTAGATGAGGAGTAGGGGGAGTATGGAACAGGCAGCACCCTCAAACCTTCAGAAGTATGAGATGAACCCCAACAACTTGGAAAGGTGGATCTCTCTCACACGTACCAACACAGACTATCCCCCAATTTAACTGATCCCCAAAGGTTTTTGATTAAATAGCGGAATAGAAAATATGATCCAAAAAAAGTGTATGTATATCACACGTACACAACCACACTAGGCCCCAATTACTATTGTTTGTACCCCTAAAAGGCTAGATGAGGAGTAGGGGGGGTATGGAACAGGCAGCACCCTCAAACCTTCAGAAGTATGAGATGAACCCCAACAACTTGGAAAGGTGGATCTCTCTCACACGTACCAACACAGACTATCCCCCAATTTAACTGATCCCCAAAGGTTTTTGATTAAATAGCGGAATAGAAAATATGATCCAAGAAAAGTGTATGTATATCACACGTACACAACCACACTAGGCCCCAATTACTATTGTTTGTACCCCTAAAAGGCTAGATGAGGAGTAGGGGGGTATGGAACAGGCAGCACCCTCAAATCTTCAGAAGTATGAGATGAACCCCAAAAACTTGGAAAGGTGGATCTCTCTCACACGTACCAACACAGACTATCCCCCAATTTAACTGATCCCCAAAGGTTTTTGATTAAATAGCGGAATAGAAAATATGATCCAAAAAAAGTGTATGTATATCACACGTACACAACCACACTAGGCCCCAATTACTATTGTTTGTACCCCTAAAAGGCTAGATGAGGAGTAGGGGGGGTATGGAACAGGCAGCACCCTCAAACCTTCAGAAGTATGAGATGAACCCCAACAACTTGGAAAGGTGGATCTCTCTCACACGTACCAACACAGACTATCCCCCAATTTAACTGATCCCCAAAGGTTTTTGATTAAATAGCGGAATAGAAAATATGATCCAAAAAAAGTGTATGTATATCACACGTACACAACCACACTAGGCCCCAATTACTATTGTTTGTACCCCTAAAAGGCTAGATGAGGAGTAGGGGGGGTATGGAACAGGCAGCACCCTCAAACCTTCAGAAGTATGAGATGAACCCCAACAACTTGGAAAGGTGGATCTCTCTCACACGTACCAACACAGACTATCCCCCAATTTAACTGATCCCCAAAGGTTTTTGATTAAATAGCGGAATAGAAAATATGATCCAAAAAAAGTGTATGTATATCACACGTACACAACCACACTGGGCCCCAATTACTATTGTTTGTACCCCTAAAAGGCTAGATGAGGAGTAGGGGGAGTATGGAACAGGCAGCACCCTCAAACCTTCAGAAGTATGAGATGAACCCCAACAACTTGGAAAGGTGGATCTCTCTCACACGTACCAACACAGACTATCCCCCAATTTAACTGATCCCCAAAGGTTTTTGATTAAATAGCGGAATAGAAAATATGATCCAAAAAAAGTGTATGTATATCACACGTACACAACCACACTAGGCCCCAATTACTATTGTTTGTACCCCTAAAAGGCTAGATGAGGAGTAGGGGGAGTATGGAACAGGCAGCACCCTCAAATCTTCAGAAGTATGAGATTGTGTTCACTGTACCCCACAAAGATTGAGTTCACTGCACCCCACAATGATTGTGTTCACTGCACCCCACAAAGATTGTGTTCACTGCACCTCACAAAGATTGTGTTCACTGTACCCCCCAAAGATTGTGTTCACTGCACCCCACAAAGATTCTGTTCACTGTACCCCACAAAGATTGTGTTCACTGCACCCTAAAAGGATGTTGTTCACTGCACCCCACAAAGATTGTGTTCACTGCACCCTAAAAGGATGTTGTTCACTGCACCCCAAAAAGATTGTGTTCACTGTACCCCCCCAAAGATTGTGTTCACTGCACCCCACAAAGATTGTGTTCACTGCACCCCAAAAAGATTGTGTTCACTGTACCCCCCCAAAGATTGTGTTCACTGCACCCCAAAAAGATTGTGTTCACTGTACCCCCCAAAGATTGTGTTCACTGCACCCCACAAAGATTCTGTTCACTGTACCCCACAAAGATTGTGTTCACTGCACCCCAAAAAGATTGTGTTCACTGTACCCCCCCAAAGATTGTGTTCACTGCACCCCACAAAGATTCTGTTCACTGCACCCAACAAAGGATTTTGTTCACTGCACCCCAAAAAGATTGTGTTCACTGCACCCCAAAAAGGATTTTGATCACTGCACCCCAAAAAGGATGTTGTTCACTGCACCCCAAAAATGATTTTGTTCACTCCACCCCAAAAAGATTGTGTTCACTGCACCCCACAAAGATTGTGTTCACTGCACCCCAAAAAGATTGTGTTCACTGTACCACCCAAAGATTGTGTTCACTGCACCCCACAAAGATTCTGTTCACTGTACCCCACAAAGATTGTGTTCACTGCACCCCAAAAAAGATTGTGTTCACTGCACCCCAAAAAGGATGTTGTTCACTGCACCCCAAAAAGGATGTTGTTCACTCCACCCCAAAAAGATTGTGTTCACTGCACCCCACAAAGATTGTGTTCACTGCACCCCAAAAAGATTGTGTTCACTGCACCCCAAAAATGATTTTGTTCACTGCACCCCAAAAAGGATTTTGTTCACTGCACCCCAAAAAGGATGTTGTTCACTCCACCCCAAAAAGATTGTGTTCACTGCACCCCAAAAAGATTGTGTTCACTGCACCCCACAAAGGATTTTGTTCACTGCACCCCAAAAAGATTGTGTTCACTGCACCCCAAAAAGGATGTTGTTCACTGCACCCCAAAAACGATTTTGTTCACTGCACCCCAAAAAGATTGTGTTCACTGCACCCCACAAAGGATTTTGTTCACTGCACCCCACAAAGATTGTGTTCACTGCACACCAAAAAGGATTGTGTTCACTGCACCCCAAAAAGATTTTGTTCACTGCACCCCAAAAAGATTGTGTTCACTGCAGCCCAAAAAGATTGTGTTCACTGCAGCCCAAAAAGATTGTGTTCACTGCAGCCCAAAAAGATTGTGTTCACTGCAGCTCACACACAGAAAAATGGATGTGGATCACTGACACCTGCCTATCTCCAATCCCACACCACACAGCAATATCGATTGTAGTTTGTAGAACACAGTTTCCCTAAAATTCAGCAGACTCTGTCCCTAACAGGATTGAGAAGAGATCGTAGATCAGGATTGAGTGCAGATTCACCCCACCCCCCACACAGCAATATCGATTGTAGTTTGTAGAAGACACTGACCCTATAATTCAGCAGACTCTATCCCTAAAATGCCTACAACTCGCCCTGCCTAAACACTCCGACCTGTCCCTCAATTCTATCCGGACACAAATGGTTTTTTCCTGCCTATCTGTCCCTAATCAGCAGCCAGCACATTGATGTGTGCTCTGTCCCTTAGCTAAGCAGCAGAATGACGCTGCTGCGGCGGCTGCCTCGAACTTATAAAGACTTGGTCACATGCTTCAGACGGCCAATCACAGCTACTAAGACATTTGCAGGCATGGCTGGGATGGCTTAAGGCACACCAGTTAAACGATTGTTGATTGGCTGTTGAAAGCCCGCCATGAAAAGAGCGCCAAAGCATGCAAAACCCGGAAATAAAACGACCGAACACGGATTTTTACCCGAACATACAGTAAAGTGTCCGTGTCCGTGTTCGGGTAAAAAAAATCCAATTATTCGGTACGAACACGAATAATACAGTCCGTGTTCGCTCAACACTAAGGCAGACATTACAGTTACAATACAATTTGGTACAATAGGAATCAGAGGGCCCTGTATGCTTTATAAGTATGATAAAATGTTTGCTGGAGAATGCACTGTGAATGTGCTGCTTTATAAATAACGAGTTCCCTTCCACCACCAATGAAATAGAAACCTGCAATGAAAGTGTGAATCTAATTAGAAGCTGAAGGCAAAGAATTCCAGTTCTTAGAAAATTTTGATACATTGAGCCTTCGGTGCTTTTTTTCCAGGAAGCCTGAGTGGGAGAACAGAGGAAAATTCTGCCAGAGTTGAAAGATTTTCCTTATTTCTGCTGACCATATCTTACATGTTGGCTTCTGTTGATAGGAAATAGCCGCTAAGGCCATTTGGGAAATGACAACTCAGGGCATTTGGGAAATGGTTTGCTTTTGATCAGTAAATTATCTGAAAAGTTATCTGTTAGGGAAATCAACTAAAGTTTTAGCCACATACTACCTACTCACCTAATAACAGAACAACACCTAAAACCACATTTAATCTTTTACAGTTCAGTATTATGAATAATAGTGTGAGAAATCACTTATGTGAAAACACCTCATCTCAACTAAGGCAAAAATGAAATTATTGCAATAAATATGACTAAAATATTTTGTTTTCCCAGAAGAAACATAGTTTAGTCATCTATATACTGTTCTTCTTTTCCCACAATTGATAACATCAGCTGAAAGTCATCCCACATGCACAAAACAGTGTCATACTCATCTTCATTTAGACAAAAAAGTAATTTCTAGTTTGGGGGTTGACTGCGAAATCAGATTCCATGGAAAACAGTGAGGGGCATGAATCTTGTAAAATCATACAATAAAAAGTATTTTTAAAATCAGTAACAAATATTTTAAAATATTACACAATTTAATAAGCTTTGGTGAAAAGGGAAATTATATTTTCTTTGATGTATGTGTATGAATACTTAAATGTACTGTTCTGATTTTTAATGACAATTGAGCATAACACATGTTCATTTTAAACATTTATGTAATTTAAAGGAAAGTACAGTAGATTTTTTTTTCTTGCTTATATGTTTTTACATTGATTTGTTATGTCAGAAAAGGAAAACTCCTTGCAAAAACTTTTTTCTATGTCCTTTTTGCTGATCTAATACCTTCAACAACTATAGCATCCATCTTATTCCGAGCTCAGTAGTTCCTCTGTAATAGCCTGATGATTTTGAAGAAAAACCTTTAATCTCCAGGGGTTTCCTGTTTGAAAGACTGATGGCTGCTATTCCTCCCATACCCCTAGCCACCAGTCTTGGCACTTCCCATTTGTAGTCCTATCTACAGCAAGCAGGGACTTGTACTTTCGTCCCCGCTTGCTGTAGTGGGCAGAGGGGTCTCACAGACTCCCGGGCTGCACCACCCATGGGGGTACTGTCCTCCTTCTCCTCCCCTGCTTCCTGCTAGCACTCCATATCACCACCACCGTCCGCCCGCCGCCCGCCAGCCATCCACCTGTCACTGCAGTAGGATCATTAGGAGAGCCAGCCTGATGACACAGAGTGGACATCTCCCATTGTGACAGATCATGTAGGTTAGAGTCCCCCCTCCCTGACCAGCATTGAAGCAGTGTGCTGTCTATCACATGAGCCGGTCCAGGAGGTGGGACTTTACAGTGGCCGGAGTGTCACCTACAAAATCTGTCACAGTGGGAGATATCCCGCTCTGTGTCCTTGGGCTGACTCTCCTAATGATCCCTGCTGCACGAACGATCCCTGCTGCAGGTATGGGCACTTATAAGCTGCACTGATGGGTACAGATAAGCTGAACTTATGGGCACTTATAAGCTGCACTGATGGGCACAGATAAGCTGCACTGATTGGCTCTGATAAGCTGCAATGATTGGGCACAGTTATGCTGCACTGATTGGCTCTGATAAGGTGCACTGATAGGCACATTTATGCTGCACTGAAGGGCACAGATAAGCTGCACTGATGGGCACTGAGGCAGCACTGATAAGGCTCTGATAAGCTGCACTGATGGGCACAGTTATGCTGCACTGATGGTCACTGATAAGCTGCACTGATTGGCACAGATAAGCTGCACTGATGGGCACAGATAGGCTGCACTTATGGGCACTGATGGGCACAAAAAAGCTGCACTGATGGGCACAGATAAGCTGCACTAATGGGCACTGAGGCGGCGCTGATGAGGCTGCACTTATGGGCACTGATAAGCTGTACTGATGAAGCAGCAGTTATGAGGTGGCACAGGTGGGCACTGATGAAGCTGCACTAATGAGCAGTGAAGAGGCTGCACTGATGGGCACTGATAAACGTCACTAATGGGCACTAAAACAGCACTGTTAAGGCTGCACTTATGGGCACTGGTAGGTAAGGTAAGATAAGGCAGCACTGATATGCTGCACAGATGGGCGCTTATAAACGGCACTGAGGTGGCAATGATGAGGCTGCATTTATGGGCACTAATAAGCTGCACTGATGGGCACTTTTGAGAAAGCACTGATGAGGCTGAAATTATAGGTACTTATAAGCTGCACTGATGGGCACTGATGAGGCTGCACTGATAAGGCAGCACTGATGGACACTGATAAACTGCACTGTTGGGCACTGAAGCAGCACTGATGAGGCTGTACTTAGGGGCACCGATAAGCTGCACTGATGGGCACTGATGAGGCTGTACTTATGAGCACTAATAAGCTGCACTGGTGAGGCTGCATGATAAGGCAGCACTGATTTGCTGTACTGATGGGCTCTGATAAATTTAACTGAGGTGGCACTGATGAGGCTGCACTTATAGGCACTGATAAGCTGAACTGATAGTCACTGATGAAGAAGCACTAATGAGGCTGCACTTAAGACACTAAAAGGCTGCACTGATGAGGCTGCACTGATAAGGGAGCACTAATGAGGGTGCATTTATGGTTACTGATAAGCTGCACTGATGGGCACTGGTAAGGCTGCACTTATGGGCACTGATGAGACTGCACTGCTTTACTGACGTTGTCCACTGCCAAATATCTGTAGGAGGGGTTTCCACTATCTCTGAAAAGCTTCATTTTTTATGTCTTATTTTCAGTTTGATGTGTATTATATATGAAATTTCGTATCACAGAGACTGGTGTTGCAGTAATATTGAAGTTTAGTGAGATTTCCATATATTAGAGGGTTCCACCATTATTGTATGATTGATTAGCAAGTTAGCGCTGCACTGTTTTTTTCTTATGCCAACATTTAGTTGTGCCACAAGCTGATGTAAAGTAGCATGTCCCGGCTCTTTCTTACCCTGTTGCGGCTAGGGATGTGTTTATATACACCATACAAGCACTGATTGCTGTTAGAAAGACGCAGAAGGAGGAATATTTATAATATTGATTTACAGCAGAGTACAGCGGTAAAAATATATAATTATGGGCATGTGTCTACAGTTCAGTAATGATTACATAAAGTACGTAAGGGCAATATGTTTATCTCCTGTTGTGGCTGAGGGGGAGAGCACAAATATGCTTTGCATTTATAATGCTGCAACCTACCCATCATGCTGTGTGTTACTGAGTAGTGTGGCTAGCTGGCTGCAGCATGAGGGGTGTAATTTATGTTGAAGTGGGCTTGTTTACATTTACCATGTACAGGCCTAGTGTACCCTTTCACAGTCACTGCAATTCCCAAAGCACGATGGGAAGTGTAGTTTGTTTATAGTGTATAGAAAGAGAGGAGAGGATATGATGTAATCCCTGTTGCAACAATTCCTCCTTGGCAGAATAGATGCTGCATTTTTTGAATTACAGAGAGGACTTCCTGAAAATTCAATTAGACTATTCTCTTCAATGGTAAAGAATTTCACAAATGTAATAACTCTTTAGTGTTTTGTGTAGGGGGTGTACTAAAGGGGAATTTTTTTTTTTGCAGATCCCAGAGTTCTGCTTTAAATTTATTGTTTGTATACAATCCTAATTTTACAAATAAACACTTTATACTGAGTGCCTCCATACTTCACTGTGTTAAGTTCATGCGGGGTGGTCTGATAAGTATGCCCAACATTGACTCTATAACTGTTGACTCCTTCTTAAAGCCGACCTTCACACCAAAAAACATATTATTTGCGCAATGATAGAGCCCCCTCCCTCTCCCACCATTAAATTTATTATTTTCTATGTGCTTTTACTTTTTTGTGTGCAGCCCTTCCTCCTTTCTTGCCTAGGCTAAAATTATGTTGAGTTCAATCCCAAGCATGCACGTATGTGCTGAAGGGCTCTGCCCTGCCCTCAGGACCAAGCACATCTTTGCAAGCGTGAGGTCCCTGCCAGGTCCTGAAAGGCTGGGCAAAGGCCAAGAAAAAAAAAACCGAATAGAAATCATGATCAGACCAAAAACAGCAGCTGACAAAACAATTAGATAAATTGTGTACCAAAATGTGAAACCAAATTGCTGCGCTAAAATTTAGGGACAAATATGAAATACCATGATTGCATAAATGTAAAACCCAATACACGAATAGTGGAAATATTAGTCCCAAAAAAGTAGTCCAACATTTGTAAATAATACTGTGAAAGATCTTGATAGCTGGATGCTCCAAACACCAAAGTATCCCCCCACCTTGAATACATAAGGCTCTTACCAGAAAAAGAGGACTGAGAGTCACATAAGCTTGTGTATCAATGTGTAATCTGTAGGGGAGCATGAGCTGCCTCCAGGTCTCCACATATGGTCAGCGGACCACCACATCCAATAAAGATAGAAATTTAGCTACAACATACAAAGAGAACCAGGAACACCAACATAGTTTAAAACTGTATAAATCATTTATTTAAAAGTACTAGCCACTCATGTGGTTAAATTTATCAAGTGCTTAATAACCTAAAAATTTTGGCCCCAAGTTCTAAACTGGTCACTTCCTGGTTGTAGCGTGCATGATGACGACACGAGTGATAACTCTACATTGCTCATGACGTCACCACGCACGTTACAACCAGGAAGTGACCAGTTTGAATCCCGGTTCCAGAGTTTTTCTAGGCAGATCTATTTCAGGTACTCAGGAAACAAGAAAAGTTAGTGGACAAGAGGCCTCTCACCAGAAGTAGCCAATCTCCAAACTCCCGGCGTTTCCATATAGATTTGCGAAACAGTCTACTCGCAAGCTAGCACCCAGCAGTAGTAGCCAGTTGTCCTCTCCTATTGGTCAGAGTATTACTGATGGTCACATTCACTTACCATGCCCAGCAAGTGAAATACTGATCCCCATTGCAGACTCTCAAGTTCCAGCTCCCCTCCAATGTAGCACTGCACAGAGTATGGCAGCAGTAGCAATCTCTGATCAGCACACTTATCCTGGGCAGCACAGCATCAGATAGCTCCAGCAAACTCTGGGGCACATACACTTGTTCCCCCTTCACTGCAATGTTGTGGTGCTCTCTCCATTTGAGCACAGAAGTTCCCTCAGTCCTTTGGGAGATGTAGTCCCTTTCTTCCTTCCAGGGCCAGGACTGTGCTGTTTTAGGGACTACATTCTCCCTCAGCCCGCTGACCGCTTCTTCTAGCTCTGTTTGATTCAGACCAAGCCAGGGTGGCTTCCCCCTGCACTAGAGATTCTTCATAGAGGAGCATTGCAAAGAGGTCTACTTGAAGATGGCTGCTGCACTTCTAAATGAATGAAAATTCAGTTTAACCTTGTCCACATTGCAGTAAGATAATACAGCAGCAACATAGAAAGAAATTCCACAGCAGTCATCAGCTAGAGTCCAGGTTACACTTTTTTTTTCCTTTTTTTCTTTTTAACCCAGTAGACCATGGCCATCACTGTAGTGTCTTAGCCTACTACAGTGATTTACAGCTTACACCAGGGGTGTCCAAACTTTTTTCAAAGAGGGCCAGATTTGATGAAGTGAACATGCGTGAGGGCCGACCATTTTACCTGACATTCTTTGGACCATTCAAATTAAATACAAACTAACTATTTTATGCAAAGTTTATTGCAAACGGCATACTTTTCCTTTCATCACATGGATGACAAGTCTAAACGGATGTTAAATCGCTCCGCCTTTCATATCTGAAGGCCAGATGAAAAAAAAATCCAGGAAGCTGAAATATATGTCAGGAACATTGTAAAGTACATAACATATTATTGGTAATAAAGGTTGTCTGTCAACTTTTAAGTTAAAAAAAAATATGAATAGGAACATAACACCAAGTATACATGTTGTGTTCAAATATATTGATAACTGATTTAGACCAACTGACGGTAACTGAGATTTTACAATGTATTCAATCCGGAGCATGCCTGCTCCCTAATCAGTCACACAAGGGTTAACCACATATAAGCGCTATATGAACCCACCGATGATGATTAAGGATGGCAGCAAGAAAAGTCATGAATGATGCCAATGTATTTTTCCAAATTACCCGTGGGGCCGTATTAAAGCAGCCCGGGGGCCACATTTGGCCCACGGGCCGGACTTTGGACATGCCTGGCTTACACAGATGCCATTTGAGTATCACATATGTATACTTACATTGCGCGCAGCTGGTCCAATGTAAGGTTGGACCAGCTGCGCCTAAAAAAAAAAATACATAAAAATACCCCCGGGACAGTCAGGGCTAGTGCATTCCACAATGGATAGCCTCTTAACTGTCCAGGGTAGCACTTACCTGCAAGAAGAAATACTTACCTTGAAAATGTCTTCTCCAGCGCTGCCATCTCAGGTGTGGGCAGCTTGAAGCCAGCGCGATCCTCTTCTGCGTCCTCTTCCGTCCTCTTCAGTCCCACGATGCACTGCGCCGGCCCCGCCGTCACTTTCGGGGCTGCAGCGTCATCCCTGCACAGCTTCTGGGCATGCCCAGAAGCTGTTTAGCAAGGTATGACGGCGCCTGCACCGGAACTGACGTCGGGGCCGGTGCAGGCGCATTGATTCCTGGGAGCGATGAAGTTCAGCTCCCTGGAATCATTGCAAGTCAGGAAGTGACGACGGGCCGTGGCCGCCGAGGGAGGAAGAGGAAGTATATGTTCTTCTAAAACAAGGTAAGTGAAAAAAAAATTGTGAGTATCCATTTGTTTTACAGGTGACCCGGGGCAAGAAGATGGACCAAAGTAAAATTTTAGGGTGGAACTCCACTTTAAAGTAAAACTAAAGGCAAAACCTTTTTTCGTAGTCTACCTTGGGTGTAGATGGATTAGATGGATTAGACCCCCTGTCGGTTTTTATTGCTGTCTGTGTCCCCGTTAGGAAGATTAACCCTCTCTATCTGTCCTGTTTACCATTTTCGCTGAAAGTGAAAGAAAATCCCAAATTTTGGGTTGTCCGTAGAAAATTAATAGAGGGGACATTTTTCAATGGGAACACTGGTTCTGGTGACCTGGGGGTCTCCAAAGGATTCTTTTCATTTGTAGGGATTTCCTCTCACTTCCTGTTTTGGCTATGGGACAGAAGTGGAGGGAAATCTCCCCAATTACAACATTGTCTTTTTTCTTGGTGGAAGAAGGGGATTTATAAACGTGTGATTTTTGATACTATTTTCATTCACTATTTGACATTTCTAAAGATATTTTGTATTTACTTAATTTAACCACTTGTCAACCACGCTATAGCAAAATGACAGTTACAGCGTGGTCAACCAATTCATATGATGTCTTTCTGTAAACGTGCCTGCCGTTGAACCTACTGCAGCGCATGGGTGGCACGCTGTGTGATCGCTGTGTCCTCTGGACACAGCTGATCACAGATAGGGGTAAAGAGCCAATCAGCAGCTCTTTAACACGTGATCAGATGTGTCCAATCACACCTGTCCCAGCATGAGGAGAGAAGAGAGCCGACAAACGGCTAGTGTGAAAGGGGACATCTGTACTGATAATCAGGGCATCTCCCCCCCAGAGAAGGACGGACGGCTGATGTAAACAAAGCCGTCTGTCCTTCTCCCTGCAATGATCACAGAGACCATGCAATTCTGCTATATAGGATCACATGTCTCTATGATCATTTCAAAAGCCCAACCCCCCCACAGTTAGAATCAGCCCCCTAGGCTTACATTTAACCCCTTGATCACCAATAGTATTAACCTCTCCCCTGCCAATGACATTATTACAGTAATAGTGTATATTTTTAGCACTGATTACTGTAGTAATGTCGCTGGCACCCCCAAAAGTGTCAAAAATGATCTGTCTGCTGCATTGTCGCAGTCCCGCAAAAAATTGCAGAATGCCGCCATTACTATTAAAAAAAAAAAAAACAATAAAAATGACATAAATCTTTCCTGTAGTTAGTAAACGCAATAACTTTTACGCAATATTTTTTTACCAAAAATATGTAGCAGAAAACAAATTGGCCTAAAATGTAAAAAAATGTTGATTTTTTAATTTTTTTTGGGAATGTTATGTAGCAGAATGTGAAAAATATTGTTTTTTATTTTCAAAATTGTAGCTTTTTTTTGTTTATAGCGCAAAAAATAAAAATCTCCAGGTGATGAAATACCACCAAAAGAAAGCTCTATTTGTGGGGAAAAAAAGGACGTCAATTTTGTTTGGGTACAGTGTCGCACAACCGCGCAATTGTCCATTAAAATAACGCAGTGCCGAGTCGCAAAATAGGGCCTGGTCATTAAGCAGGAAAATCTTCCGGTCTTAAAGTGGTTAATATATTGGAAGGTGACCACTACACATCTTACATGCCTGATTTGCCGGTGAACCATTGATTATTCCCTGTGCGAGTGTACCCATTGGACACCAAAGAAAAGCCATAGAGGTCTCCCGGTTCACTGCAAAGGAAAGAGGGTTGATGACTCCTGTCTTAAGAATATTCCATCATACTGCCCTCATGTCTCTAATAATCTAGAGTCAATTTCCTCTGGTAAGCGGCCATCTCATATTATATACTGGAGGCGTACCTGGGTGTTTCACCTTTTTTATGATATTCACTAGTGCTTTTTTCATATATGTTGAACACTTAATTCCTCACATTTTCCTTGGAGTACTAGTTTCATGATTGTGCTATGTCACTTCTAATTGGACTGTAATATTTATAGAACTTTTTTTCTTTGTCATTTTAGCGCAGCAATTTTCTGTTTGTATATGCTGTTTACAGTCTTATCCCTATCGTTGTTGCCAGCAGCTTTCTAATTTTGATTTATCTGTGCAAAACCTTTGAAATTTAACTAGACCACTACACATATAAAGTAGCACAGATGTAACTATTTGGCACTGTGCATGTGAGATAATAACAATAAGCCAGACATAAGTCTGTCACAAGGCTTTAGATATACACTCTGGAAGCTATGGGCAGCTACAATTAAGCTATTAGAACATGGGAATACTTGCCTAATAGCCTCTGCTTCTAGTCTGTGTGGAAATACAGCAGCAGTAGCAGCCCCTGTGTGTGTATGTAGCTCAGTTCCCTGTCTCTCTCTACACTTATTCCTTCTGGTGTTTCTGACCCAGACACCTAGAGACAGGAAGAGATGTACATAAATAATCTCTGTCAACATTAAGCAGCAGATCCACTTACAGATGGCAGAGGCAGACAGCAGATCCTTATACAAACATATCATACAATAAAAGTTGTCTATGGGTGCAAACAGAGACAGTTTGCACAAAATCCCTTGATAGCCTTACATATACACTTGTGCTAGCTGGCCTAATGTAAATATCCAAAATATATTATTTCCAGAGTTCAGCTTTAAATCAATTGCACACCTAAAAAAGAGTTAACAATATCTTGTTTGAAACTACAAGATTATTTATAACAAGGATATTGTAAAAAGAGGAGAGGGATGTTTACTAAAATAGATAGTTCCCTTTAATATACTATTGGACCTATTTGGGAAATTGTGTGCATTTTTAAAATAACAGAGATAAAAACAGTGTATGCACAATATTTGTAAATATTTGAATATGGGCCAGCTTGTCCCCAACCCCACTTGCTTCATGCTCTACTGCCCACTAATTATGTAGGGCAGCTCATAGATCAGTAGGAAAGCTGTATCAAGCTTCACCAAAGAAAATTGGCAAGGTTTGCATAACAAGAGAGGGCTGCCCATTAATGGCACTGTAAACCGTACATGAACATAAATGTAGGCACCTTTAGCTTTCCATCACTGCTGTTCATTTAGCAGTTCTAAGGTAACCACATGGTCATTTTAAAACTGAAGTAAACCAATTAATTTAACAGTTTCAAAAAACATGTGCCGGAAATGTAACACTCCCATTGGTTGTGCTCTCAACGAAACTGTCAAACCATCCAATAGCTGGTGTCATAACTGATCGCATGGCAGTTGTAGATTAAACAGAGGCAAGGATTGCAGCTTCCTTGGCTGAAAATGATAAGAGGGTTTACTTCCACTTTAAAGTATAACCAGAAAAAAAATACAAATAACAAATAAATGCATTGCATTTGCTTTTACTGTACCTTTTTTTTAAATATGTTTACATTTCAATATTATGTATCCTCCCATAGAAAATGACCCACATGTTTACTTTGGATAACATCAGATGAAATAAATTCTCCTCTCAAGTTACTGCTACTCTGAAACTCCAACTGGGAGTAAAAGAAAACACACTGTGTTTATAATTTTTAGAGACTCGGTATTGACTGGAATAGTACCACTGGATTGGCGTAGGGCCAATGTGGTGCCTATGTTTAAAAAGGGATCAAAGCCTTTACCAAGTAACTATAGACCTGTTAGTTTAACTTCTATAATTGGGAAGATGCTGGAGAGTTAGAAGACCACATGGATGAGTTCTTGCTGGAAAAAATATTTTAAGTAATAGACAGCATGGATTCATGAAAGACAGAAGTTGTCAGACAAACCTGATTTTTTTATGAAGAGGTAAGTAAAACCTTGGACAGAGGGGTGGCTGTGGATGTAGTTATACTTGGATGTTGCAAAAGCGTTTGACACAGTCCCACATGCACAACTAATGTGTAAGGTAAAGTCTATAGGCTTGGAAAGATCAGTTTGTAAATGGATAGAAAACTGGCTAAAAGACGAAATTGAGAAAGAAGTGGTTAATGATTCTTACTCTGAATGGTCTAAGGTTATCAGTGGTGCGCCTCAAGGTTCAGTGTTGGACCCTTACTTTTTAATATCTTTAAAAATGATATAGGGTCTGGTATTAAAAGTAACATTTCAGTGGAATTACATCCTTACAGGATATCTCTAGTTTACAAGCCAACCTCAATGCGCTGTTTAATTGGGCTACTATGTGGCAAATGAGGTTTAATGTTTATAAATGTAAAGTTATGCACATGGGAGCTAAGAATAGGAAGAGTACAAGCAAATTCCTTTCTTGTATTAATACTCCAGAGAGACTCCAGAGAGAGAGATATCATTTTCCCCTGTACAAATCACTAGTAAGACCTCATCTGGAATATGCAGTTCAGTTTTCGGCATCAGTCTCAAAAAGGATATCAGGGGGAACTGGAGAAAGTGCAGAGAAGGGCAACCAAACTGATAAGAGGCATGGAGGAGCTCAGCTATGAGGATAGATTAGAGGAACTAAATGTATTCTCTCTTGAGAAGAAGAGATTAAGGGGGATATGATCAACATGTACAAATACATAAGGGGTCCATATAGTGAACTTGGTATTGAGTTACTCACTTCACTTAAGGTCATCACAGATGACAAGTGGGCACTCTTTATGTCTAGAGAAAATAGATTTCATCTCCAAATATGGAAAGGTTTCTTCACAATAAGAGCTGTGAAAATGTGCAATAGACTCCCTGCAGAGGTGGCTAGCTTAGTAGATTGCTTTAAAAAAAGGTCTGGATTCTTTCCTAAATAAACATAATATATAACTGGGTACTCACAGTTACTGTATAGGTAAAGTTGATCCAGGGAATATCTGATTGCCTCTCAGGGGATCAGGAAGGAAAAATTTCCCCTGCTGGAGCATATTTGATCATGCTTTGCTGGGGTTTTTGCCTTCCTTTGGGTCAACTGTGGGTATAGGATTGTGTCCACAGACATGACAAGTTCCTTCCTTAGGTAGAGGTTGTATGATTAAGCCCAGATTGAGACCTGTCTCAGGCAGGGATTGTCATTGTCATGTTTGTGAACAGTATCTACAATACATGTGGATGCTTGTGAACTATCCAACATGCAGCAGCCTTTTTTCTTACTCTCACATACTTTGTTTTTTATTCTCTTGTGAGTGGGGCATCAACCAAAAATGTTTCTACATGCCCTACTTTTATTTTTTTAGGTTTGTGAGGTTCACTGTGCTGTACTATGGATAACGACTAACTAACTAGGGCTTAGTTTAAACTTGCGGGTGGTTGATGGTGAAAATAGACTGTTGACCCCACACACCTCCAATAGGGGCAAAGACAGCCAGACCAGGGTGTATAAATCCCACAGCAGCAATGCTCTGCTTTACTACGTGGTAAACCCCCCCCCCCCCCCCCCATCGCATTTGGCAGCCAGTACCACCACTGAATGTGACATATTCAAGTAAATAGGGCCACTCCACAGACCAAGCGCTAGGTTCGGGTTATGGTGCAGTATTCCCACAACCACTAGTATTGCCTCCTAAATGCATCTGCACCATTCTGTGAAAGGCGATCCTTCTCTTTGTGTTTATATACAGCACCTAGGGCAGCAACATTTAAAAAAAAATTCTGGGGAACTGAAGGGAAGTGAAGAATCATGAAGAAGGAAAAATATAAGCAAATAAATACAATATAACAAAATATAAAGAACATACAGCAAATAAGTTACAGTTAGAAAGTGTTATAAAGACCACTGCAAAGCAAATAATCACCAAATCATGGAAAACCTCTTTCCTTTGTGTCTTGGAAACCAAGCACAGGACCACACAGGCAATGGTGCATGCCAAAATCAAGGCTAGATTACATGGTCTATAGAGTTTGCAAATATCAGATGATTTGGCAGCCGTGAATTGATAATTTTCTACCTCCTTACTTTGATACATCCTTAATGGAGCCTTCAGATACAACAACTCTGTGTCCTTCACATTAACTTTCATTCTAGGGAACCAACCCTATACTGTCCCTTCTTTCCCTACTTTCCCTTACTCTGTTACTGGTACCCACCGGGAGCTATTTGTCTCTAAACAACCCTGAGCTAAAGCTGGGGAGGGACATCCACTTTCCCCTATCCTGATAATTTCTTTGTTTCAAGTCTTCAATACCAGTGTTACACATTTCTTCCTGATTTACCATAAAGCTCACAGGATCCATCATCCTTTCAATATCTGCTTTTATACTTGATGCTCTCTTATATCTACTTTCTGTTTGCTATCGCTGCCTGCGAGGAGACAATATACACTTCTAAATTCTTGGTGCATTTTTTGTGTGTTGTTTTCATATCTGTCAATAAGATGTTTGAACAAGAAAAAAGTGTTAAAAGGATAAATACCGTACATACTTTAAAAAGGAAGTTAAAAAAAAGAGATCCCCTTTACCTGCCTGCCATTTTTATACATGCTCACTACGTCATACCTGTGCACTAGCTTGGCAAACCTTCACTAGGCATTAATGCACTCCTTCCCCCTCTGCAATCACTAACAGAAAAAAATGAATGTTTTTATTTCCACCCCAACCATCGCCCTTCGCCATTCTTCTGTAGGCGAGAATGATGGCTCCTCCTCTCACATATCCCAGAAGGCTTCAGGAGCAGAAACATACTGTGCCCAGTGGGTGGAACTAGAGTGCGCTGCCTGGGGTTCTCTGCCTGAACCCAGAAAAGAGAGCTGAGCTCTTGATGTCCTCAGAAAAGAAGATGGCAGTATACGCTGTGGTACCTGAACGTCGGGTTTCAGCAGAACAATCAATTCCAGGACCAGCAAGTCAGATAAAGCCAAAAACGTTGTTGAAATCACAGTGCTACATGTATTTTCATAAACAATGCTTTAAAGGCAACCGATTTGCTAAGGGCAAATACGATGTTCACCGGCAAGGTAAGTTGCACTTAGCAAGGGAATTTTCCCCAGAGCTTAGTGAATGTGGTGAATTTTCACTTTGCAAAGAATACTCAATCACCTGCAAAGATATTTAAAAAAAAATGTTTACTTGCACATGATTGGATGATAGAAGTCAGCAGAGCTTCACCTCATTTAATAAGCTCTAGGGAACATTCCCTTGCAAAGTGCCACTTTCCTTGCAATACCCATTTGTCTTTAGTAAATCAACTCCTATGCATCCACCACAATGGTTGAAATGTATCCAATTCTATTTTTTATAAATGTAAAATACACACAGGCAGTTATACTGAGTACAAGCACAGCTGTCTAGTACAGAGAATCAATTCAGCGAGGCATGAATATTTTACAGGATTTTTTTTTCTACATAACTATGCATACACAGAAATAGCTAAATGCAGTGACTGACATTCCTTCCTGTGTCCCTCCACATGATGAGAAACATCTCTTCTCTCTCAGTGCTATGGCTGATCAATATCCTTCAGGGAGAAGACACTCTCATTGCTTCTGTCATCTGCTTGAGCAATGGACTGTAAATTGTGCTGACAAGCAAAGCCTTTGATCTCTCCTCCCCTGCGGATAAGGCCATTGAGATCTGCTTTGTGGGACTATAATCTTGTTGAAATAAGTGTTGTCAAATGCATACTCTATAGCTGCTCTTAGCAAGCGAAAACCTGCAACAAAATAAGTCATAAAGCCCTCTATACAAAAAGCTATTACAGAGCTACTAAGTTCTGTTGCTTTATTCTCTCAAGTGGTTTGGGGATAATGTTTTGTTACACAGATCTTAGCATGTCAAGGGATGGTAAAATAATATATGTGTACTAAATGCTGTAGTAAGCAGGTGATCAACTCCCAGAAGAGATTAGTGAAGTAACAGATTTAGCCTCTCCTCAGTCCAGCTATTTCATGTCATAATGTATTTAAGTGAAGCCTCTATAGTTGATTTTAAGCCTAGCAGATTCCAAACTGTTTCCTCCAAAGACTCAGATACTTGTCACTGGGTCTTACCTACCCTTGTCATCAGTAAAAAATGAAATTAATGTAAGAGAATAAATAAATGTTACTGTTATGAACAGTATATACATTTAAATATCATGTTAAGTCTTAAAACAGCGAACCGAGTAATGAAGTTAAATAAATAGATTTGTAATAAAAACCATTTCAGGCATCACTAACTTGGACAATAGGGCTAAGGGCAGGCTCACAGTTTGGGAACCACTGATTTAGAGTATCCAGGTGCACCCAAGAAGCTAGACAATCAAGGGGAATTCAAAAAGAGTGTTTAAGACAATCTGCATTATTTCGTTGTGCCTCCGGGTGACAAAGGTCAGTGTAGGTGACAGATTCATTTACCTGTTGTAGACAAGTACATAAATCTGGGGCATACACTGAGTGTGGAGGTGCACTGAGACCAGAGCATCCATATTGACTTTTAACCCTGTGGGGATACCTTTGATCAGAGAAGGAGCGTGATGGCTATCTGCTCGAAGTAAAGTACTAGCTGCAGTTTTCTTGCGGAATGTCTCTATGATTAACCTACCACTCTGCTCTAATCTTGAGGTCCAAAAATTAGATCTGACACTTATCATAATAAGTGTACGTAAGTCTGATATTTCTTTGGTTGTCTCACAACTCTGCCATACATGTCTGTAAGTTTCAGATGTTGAAAACAACAGAAAAGCCAAGTGCATGGATGTATCCAGAGTGACGTTTGAAGGGAAAAGGTTAAACCCCGGCTGCTGCTCCCAAACTCATGAGACCAAATGAGGGACAAACACAAAAATCAGCAGAGGGAGCGCTGTTCCAGTAGGTAAAGACAAGTTTGAAAGTTCAAAGTGTCAATCATTTTATTAAAAAACTAGAAAGACTGATGCCATAAAATTAATAAATCACGAGCCCATGCCCATGCTAAGTTTCAGATGTAACCTTTCCAAATCATGAGGACATCATCTATGTAGCGCAGCTCCAGTAACACATGGCTGCGATACATCAAAGAATTATAGACTATATCCTCCTCCCAGGCCCCCAAATGCAGACGGTCATACAAGGGGCACCCATCAAAGTGCCTCTAACCTGCTAATAATACAACCGCAGAAATTAAAAAAAGTTGTGCTGAAGCATAATCTCAAGTAAATCAAGAAGGAATGGATTTTGGGGTCCCAAACAGGGATAATTTTGTTCCAAAAAAAAAATGTATATATTGATTCAACATTGATACTGACTAGCCATGCGTTCTCATCAACCTCAACATCCTCAATATGGGAGAGGACATCCTTGGTGTCCTGTACTGGGACCATTTCCTTTATCAGGCCATCAACATATTTGCCTACCCTTTCAAGGGGACAATGGATGGCCAAAACAATTGGTCTACCAGAGGGATTTTGAGCATCCTGTGGATTTTGGGTATCACATAAAAAGTAGGAATATTATACTGTATTCTACCACCTTGAGGTACTCAAAATCCCCCATTGGTAAGAAGACCAGCTTCCTTGGTGAATAGCAATTTCAACTCAATCCTTTTGGTGCTAGTTATTAAAGTGTTATCCTTAACAGCTCTGCATGACCTCAAATCTATTTTATTCCTTAGTCACCTAATGCTCCTACTTTATTCAACTTTTTACAATTAATTTTTGGCCAATTGTGACATATTTAGGACAGTATTTAATTTAACTTAGGAGGGGCTTTAGTTGCATCACTAGTCCAGTGAATTATGTTAGGGTCCTGGTGACCCAACATTAGCCACCCCAGATGATGGATTAAGGGTGGTGTCATGCGGGTGTATTCTTTTGACAATGTTGTCATGTTTTTAATGTAAAGATGGAGTGATACAGAGTGTTTTTTAAATTAACATTGTTTTGATACCAATAAAGCCAAAATTGATTTCCAAAGCCACATGTGTCTCCTTTAGGCAGCTACTGTATGTTTGGAGCCACACTCTCCTTAGCTTGGTTTCCCCAATTTTTTTCTAGTTTAAGATTCGTTTGGGGAGACCACACCTACACGGTGAGTTTGCGTGAAAATTTCTACTAGCCTAGTACATGGCACTTTTTGTTGTTTGTTCTTGCAATTACATGGCGGATATGTTGAAAAACTAGTGTCTCAGCTTTCCCATCAGGCTCTGGCCACCTCTGCATCAGTGATTGCTAGGAGGTGTTGGCTGTGAAGCTGACAACATCCTAAACAACCTAAACATCCTAAACATCCTAAACAATCATTGAACGATATGCTACACTGCGTAGAGAAATAGGCACTCTGCCTGTCTCTGTGCACCTAGTTAAAGTAGGTCTTAATTACCTCCAGTTTTGTTATCTATAAACTGGAGGTAATTATTTTTAAATGTGGTGCATTAATAGCACTATTTTGTAAAAAGCCTGACAGAGGCCAGTGTGTTCCAAAAACCCAGAACCTTGAGCTGCAAAGCAAGGCAGCTAACTATGTACTCAAAGAAAGTAAATTGATCAAAAAGTAGAAGTTTATAGAAATAAAATATGACGAGAAGCAATTCTGTAAACAGACTACATGTATGATAAAGGGCCCAAAGAAAAGACAATTGATAAAAGGTCATAAAATTGAAAACCATGCGTCGTAATATGCCTGAATAAGCAAGAGAAATATTTCTAGGTCCAAACCTCCTGTGTAACTCTAAACTGGTAACCTGTAAAGGCTTTTTGCCTAGGAAGGTTTTTAGGTAGTTTGGCGCCATTCCAAGGGCATACACAACTGTAAAGCGTGACATATTTGGTTTCTATTTACTCTGAGTAACATCATCTTTTATGCTTTACCAAAAACATTAGTATTATATAGAGTTTATGTGCTCTAAAATGCATTAAAGTGTATTTTTTCCAAAAAAATTGGGTTTGAAAAACTGCTGCACAAATACCATGTGACAAAAAGAATTGCAGCACTCTCCATTTTATTCTCTAGGGCCTCTGCTAAAAAATATAACTCTGCACTATGGAAAAAGGCACACTGCAGATTTTTTTTTTTTTTAAAAATCACACACACTGGGTAGCATTATCTAACAGAGGGAATTGGAGAGACTTTACAAGTGGCTTTACAACCACTTTAAGTGTCGAGCACAAAAGTGTAATAAGTATATGTTATTTGGTTTTCCCTCTATTCTTTGGATTTCAGAAACACTTATTAATACTGTTTTTTGGTTATTCATTTTGGGTAGCAGCATGGTATTGTTTTAGTTTGTTTTCTTTAGCCTCTTACCAGGGCACCCTTCTCTGGACACATGCTATGATTCAGGAAAAGTCAAGTTCACATCAAACAAGGATAGAAGTTGCTCTTCTCTCTCTCTCTTTCAATCCTTCTGAAACCGGGCCTCATTTCCTTCCTTACAAGCAGTAGGAGTGTTCTTCAACACGGTATTTGAAATCTAAAGGGGCACTGGAATGTTCCCAAAAGTGAAGTCAAGGCAGCCCCACTGGGGAAGATCTACTTAGGGGAACCAGGAAACAAGAAAGGTCTGTAGCCAAGAGGCCTCTCGCCACAGTAGGTCACAGTCACTCATCGCACCCAGCAAGTGATTTTCAGTGCGGGCTCTCAGAATCCATGTCCTCTCACATGTAGCACTGCACAGAGTATGATGGTAGCAGCAGTCTCTTATCAGCACTCTCCTGGGCAGCACACTGGGCTCACACTCCTGGGCAGCACAGCATCACATGGCTAAGTGGTTAGCACTTCTGCCTAGCAGCAATAGGGTTGTTGATTTGAATCCCATCCATGGCACTACCTGCCTGGAATTTACATGTTTTCCCTGTCCCTCTGTGGGTTTCCTCTGGGTACTCCGGTTTCCTTCCACTCTCCAAAGACATGCTGGTAGGTTAATTGGCTCCTGTCTAAATTGGCCTTAGTATGTGTATGTATGAACATGAGGGACCTTAGATTGTAAGCTCCTTTAGGGTAGGGACTGATGTAAATGTATAATATACATGTAAAGCTCTGCATAAATTGATGGCGCTATATAAGTAGGGTTGAGCGAACACGGACTGTATTGTTTGGGATCGTACCGGACTTTTGGGTATCCAGTACCCGGACCTGAACATTTCACTGTATGTTCGGGATACAGTCCGTTGTTCGGTAATGTTATTTCATGTTTTGGCATGGTTTTAATGGCGCGGTTTCAACAGCTGCAAGGCAGCTAATCAGCAAGCGTTTAACTAGTGTGCCCTTAGAAGCCATCACAGCCATGCCTATTAATGTCATGGCTGTGATTGGCCAGTGCAGCATGTGACCCAGCCTCTATATAACCTGGAATCACATAGCGCCGTGCATCACTCTGCTCTAACTATACTAGGGAGAGGTTCCTGATGCTGCTGAGGGAGAGATAGGAGTTTATTGTAGGGGCAGGCTGGAGATTGCTTTCAGGGAAAGAATAGGAAGAATCTTCTTTAATCAGACAGCGATCAAAATTGATTTTATTGTGTGGGGGTGCAGTGCACCATCTTTTTGCCCCGACCTGAGCCCAGTGAAGAGGAGGGTAGAAAAAAAAACTTTTATCAGTCTGTCAGGTGGGCGGCGTGCGGTGTGCAGCGGCCATGTAATGCAAGCTCAGTGCATATGTATCTGCTTAATCTGGATTTAAAAAAGAAAAAAAAACTTTTTTCCTTCATATTTTACAGTGACATACAGTGTTTAGACACTGCTTTTCTAATCTGCTATTCAAAAAGCACCAATGTAAGGCAAAAATAATTATTTTTCAGTTTTTAGGGAAAAAAATATTTTTCAGTTTTCCATTCAAATGTTTTTTTTTTATTCAATAGAACAACAACAGTATCCAACCTGTTAGGCGTGTAGTGGCCATGTAATGCAAGCTCAGTGCATATGTGTCTGCTTAATCTGGATTTAAAAAAAAAAAACGTTTCTATTTCATATTTTTCTGTGACTTACAGTGTTTAGACACTGCCGTTCTAATCTGCTATTCAACAAGCACCAATTAAGGGGACAATTATTTTTCAGTTTTTCATTTATACTTTACTGTGATACTGTCATACAGCATTTAGACACTGCAGTTCTAATCTGCTATTCAAAAAGCAATAATTAAAGGGAAAAATAAAAATTTTTCATTCATACATTACAGTGAGATACACCCATTGGATACTGTTGTATTCCGCTTATCAATAAATAAGTCAATAAGTCAATCAATAAGTCTGGCCAGCATGTGCAAGGTGGAGTTCCACCTTGTGGGCACATCACATATGAGGCAGTAAGCGGGAAGGCCGAAGTTACGCTGCAGCGCTGACAGGCGAGCAGAAGCAGGGTGAGAACGCCAAAAGTGCGCACAGACAGCCCGCACTTTCTGCAGCAGCTCTGACATATCAGGGTAATTTTTAAGGAACCTCTGTACCACCAAATTCAGCACATGCGCCAGGCAAGGGATGTGCGTCAAACCGGCTAGGCCCAGAGCTGCTACGAGATTTCGCCCATTATTGCACACCACCAGGCCGGGCTTAAGGCTCACTGGCGCCAAAAACTCATCGGTCTGCTGTTCCATGCTCCTCCACAACTCCTGCGCAGTGTGGGGTTTTTCCCCCAAACAGGCAAGTTTTAAAACTGCCTGCTGTCGTTTACCCCTGGCTGTGCTAAAGTTGGTGGTGAAGGTGTTACGCTGACCGGATGAGTAGGCGGTAGAGGATGAGGAAGCGGAGTAGGAGGAGTTAGGAACAGGAGGCAAACTGAAGCGCCCTGCAATCCTCGGTGGTGTAAGGACATGCACCAAACTGCTATCTGCCTCAGGCCCAGCCGCCACTGCATTTACCCAGTGTGCTGTTAGGGAGATATAACATCCCTGACCGTGCTTACTGGTCCACGTATCCGCAGTTAGGTGGACCTTGCCCCAGATGGTGTTGCGCAGTGCACACCTGATTTTGTCACCCACTTGGTTGTGCAGGGAAGAGATGGCTTGCCTGGAAAAGTAGTGGTGGCTGGGCACGACGTACTGTGGGACAGCCACCACCATAAGGCTTTTAAAACTCTGCGTCTCCACCAGACGGAATGACAGCATTTCAAAGGCCAGAAATTTTGAAATGCTGGCATTTAGGGCCAGGGATCGCGGGTGGGTAGGGGGGTACTTCCTCTTCCGCTCCAGTGTTTGGGAAATAGAAAGCTGAACGCTTCCACGGTACATTGTGGAGATGGTTGTTGGTGACCCAGGTGGTGGTGTTGCTGGCAGATCCTCTGTTTGCGGGGTGGCAGGTGCCGGTCTCACTACAGAGGTGGATGAAAAGGCTGAGACTGCAGCAGAAGAGGAAGCAGGAGGAGCCAGAGACCTTTCTTGGTTTTTGAGGTGTCTACTCCACTGCAGCTCGGGCTTTGCACTTAGATGCCTAGTCATGCAGGTTGTGCTCAGGTTGAGAAGGTTTATGCCTCGCTTCAGGCTCTGATTGCACACCGTGCAAACCACTCGTGTCCTGTCATCATCACATTGTCTGAAGAACTGCCATGCTAGGGAACTCCTTTGAGCAGGCTTTGGTGTGCTCGGTCCCTTGCTGCATTGGGAAGTATCAGGCGTAGTGTGTAGGGCACGGCCGCTCCGCATTTGCACCCTGCTCCCTCTTCTGCTGTGCTGGTGGCTCTGTGCGAACACCGCCTCTTCATCCAAACTACTCAGGTCACCCACATGACGTTCATTCCATGTGGGGTTGAGGACCTCATCGTCCTCCACATCGTCTTCCACCCAGTCTTCACCCCTGCCCTCCTTGTCGGTCTCCACGATTCGGAATTCCGCAGCAGTTGGCACCTGTGTTTCGTCATCATCCGAGACGTGCTGTGATGGTCCTCCCATGTACTCATCTTGAGACATAAGTGGTTGGGCATTGGTGCACCCAATCTCTTCCACTTCTGGGGCAGGGCTAGGTGGATGGCCCTGGGAAACCATGCTAACAGAGTCATCAAAAAGAAGAAGAGACTGCTGCATGACTTGGGGCTCAGACTGCTTGGCTGATTTGCAAGGGGTAAGGTGAAAGATTGATGGACATCGGCTGCAGGTGCCAACTCTGACCTTTCAGCAGAAGACTGAACCCAATCTACTATCGCCTGTACTTGTTCTGGCCTCAACATTTGTAGAGGTGCATTAGGCCCTGCCAAATACTGCTGCAGGTTTTGTCACCTACTTGCAGCTGAGAAAGGTGTTTCACTTGTGCGTGTAGCTGGCACAGATCGACCACGTCCCCTCCTTGCAACAGGAGGTCCACCAGCAGCACCACAACCCAGCACTAACATGGTGGAGCAGTATGTGTGCACACGCCTAGACATACTGAATGACGGGTCTGCCCCCTTCAACTTCTGGGTCTCCAAGTTGGGCACATGGCCTGAGCTTGCCCTTTACGCCTTGGAGGTGCTGGCCTGCCCTGCAGCCAGTGTATTATCTGAACAGGTTTTTAGCACGGCTGAGGGCGTTATCACAGACAAGCTCAGCCGCCTGTCCAGATCCAATATGGACAAGCTTACATTCATTAAAATGAACCAGGCATGGATCCCACAGGACTTGTCCGTACCTTGTGCAGAATAGACATGTATACCGGCCTTACCCAGCCATTGTTGTATTTGATATTTCTTACACTTTTCAAGTTCGGCCGGACCCGCCGAACCCGGACATCCAGGTGTTCGATCAACTCTATATATAAGTAATAAATATAAAGCTTCAGCAAACTCTGGTTACACACCACTATTCCCCTTTTATTGCAAACTCATGGTGCTCTCTTTCATCTAAAGAATACCCTCCCCTTGCTTTGTTGCATCAGCCAATCACCTTCACCATCCAATTAGACCTAGACTAGATGGCTGCCCCCCACACTGGAGACACCCCATAGAGGAGCATTGCAAAGTGGTCCCCTTAAAGATGGACTTCTGCATTCATGAATATTCAGTTTAGCCCTCTCCACACTGCAGCAACAAAGGAAGAAGTTCCACAGCTTTTATCAGCTACAGTCCAGGTTACAAAAACTTAACACCAGGCAAACATCTAAACACACAGCTGAAGTACATATATATGAACTGTATTATCTGCCATTTTTGTCAGAAATTCTGCCTAGCCACTGTTATGATCTTACAGGCAGCACAACCAGTGGGGCTGACACCACATACTCTGTTAGAGATAAGGCATACAGTAGTGTAGCCTACCCAATCACAGCCTCAAGATTGGGCAATGAAGGAGCAACAACACACTTATACGTCTTCATCTGTGCTCTCTCAATTTGGTGGTATGTTCCTTATCAGCACATGCAGCAGAGCAGGATTAAATCCTGGTGCTGCCCATCCCTTTCTTATTCTGTGCAGTGCAGAGTAGTGTTGTGCAAAGGATGTCAGAAGACTGATATCAAAACAGATTAAGGCACTTATGCTAGTATTTAAAATTATTATTAAAGTTATAAACTGCATTAAATAGTATTTTTTTCATATCTGCCTGGAACTCAGCTTTTAGGAAAGCGTGTTTTTTCAACTTCTCAATTTGTACTTTTAGGCTGGGTTCACACTAGTGCGAATTGGATGCGGGTTTCCGCATTCAATTTGCATGACAGCAGAGTGTGCCCTGCTCTCAAAAAACATGAATTTCAACCTTCTCCGTAGAGGCTCTTGCACACTGGACACTTTTAACGGGGCTGTTAGGGGCACCTGGAAGGGTTTTTTTTAGCCTCTAAATGCCCCTGCATGTTAGCCTATGTGTTCATGCACACTTAGGCCTTTGGAAGAGTTTAGAGGCAGAAAAAAACCCACTGCCAGTGTGTCTAGGAGCAGCAGAGTTTTGGCAGACAAAATGCTGGATACGTGTAAACACCCGTTAATGCTAGGCACATTTAGCACTCCAGTCTTAATTCATTCCAATGGCAAAAATAAATTGTTATTCTGGTTCATTATTGCGTTACACACGTGTACAAGTGTCAAGCACTTTTGTCTTTCAAAAAACTGCTGCCAGAAGGAAAGGCATTTAAGAGAGATTCCAAAACGTCCAGTGTGCATGAGGCTTTAAAGTCCATTTTGGTTTTATTTCCCAAGCCTAGGTCAGTTATGATTATTAAACGATTAAATGATTGTGAAATTTGCACATAAATTAAGCTGCGTTTTTTCTAGGTCTAGTTTTAGGCCTTATGCACACGGGCAAAATAATTGACCTTTATAGGGCTCATTCAGACCTGAGGCAGCCCTTGCTGTCCACTGAAAAGCAGGTTGACTGCTTTTCAGAGGGTAGTTGACAGGCAGTGAAGAGGCTCCTCTTCACTGGCTGTTTTAACCACGAAAAGGCTGAACCACCGTGCCACAATGTGGTTTCAGTGTGGTCTTAATGCAAAACCTGCATTCAGAGAGGAGCTTACTGGCATAATATATGCACATACGTGTGTAAACACATAAGCATGTGGATGTGCATAATTCAGTCTAGTTGATAGAACAAATATTCTAGCCAATAAAATGATTTTTTACGCATACACTGTTGACTTCTATACACTCAAAATTATGCATTAACGGCAGAAGGGTAGCATAGGTGGGAATAATTTAATACAACTGAGTGCATGCAGCTTAATGGTCATTTTCCAGTTAAGGCAACTTTGGCTTATGTTTTTGTCATTATATGCCCATTTTAAATTTTCCAACCTTATGAAAGGTTTGCTTTCTGATTTCTCTATTACAATTGAAAGAAGGCTAAACAAATACTCTAAAAAAATACGAAACAAGCCACTTGTAGGATATTACTCTTTAGACTATGTAACCTGAGACATGAACCTTGCACACAGGGACACTGACTGGTTTATTTTATGCATTGTCAATGAGAAAGGATCTAATATGTACATCTGCTGTGATATTTGATCCAAGCATTTCCCCCAGAGGTCTGACTAGGCATTTTAGCACCCTCGATACAGACCTTGAGGTCTGTAGCACCACACATAATGAAAAATATAAAAATGTAGTCCTTGCACCATTTATTTAATTGCATCTGTTAACATAATTATGTTCTCCTTTTGCAAGCTGCATTTCCCCAAACAATGACATTTCTGGAAAAAATAATTGTCACAACTGAAAATGTTTCTCAGTCTCACCTACAGGTCACAAAGCATTTTCTACTCTTCTTTTATGTGTTTTAGCGCTCTTTTCTGTCCTCTGCTCTCTTGGCATCTGCCACTGCTGCTCTCTATTAGTTATACCATGGATGCCTGATTGTATGCAAGCGTAATTACAAAATCTTGTAACCCCAGTGTGTTTAAATGTAATTTCAAAATTATTTATTAGCTAAAGCTGAACATATATGGAAAGAATATGGAAAAAAACAGACTTTAATCTAGCATTGTATACAACTACAAATGTACCTGCCCCCCCCCCCTCAAAAAAACAAAACAAAAATAAAGTGCCAAATGCAAAGGAGGAGGGGGAGTGGGAGGGGGAGGGGGAGGGGGAGTGGGAGGGGGAGGGGGAGGGGGAGGACTTTCCCTTTTGCACAGCAGGACTCAGTTGAGCAGACTGCACCATAAACCTATGAGACCCATTATACTGTACAGTACAATCAAAACCAACACTGAATGCTTGCTGAAATGGGAGGGGGCAAGGTGAGCAGAGTGATGACCTCATCAATCAAAGATTAATTTATCAGGATTGTGACGGTGGCTGGTATCAGACCCCTGGCCTTCTCATCCAACTTGTGACCAAAGGCCAGGCAATCTCACACCCTGCTGTCACTTGCGTAACCATGCCACTCAATGCACACAGATTGTCCAGCTTGTGGGACCACATTCTAGATGCCAGCAGGCTGAGAGCGATTGTCACTGGGCTAATTAAACCATTAACCCTTTCTCTGCCACCACCTTTACAATAAGATGAGCCCAGAGGACGCTCGTAATTTTAGAAATACCAATTATGACTTTAGAATAATCATCTGTAACACGCGCTGTCACCGCAGACAGGAGTGCCCAGAAGATTTATTCTATACAGTAGCGCTCTTCAAGAGACAGGTTCTTGGGCTAGCTTGAGTTAAGAGCTTAGAGACAAAATTAACACTTTTCAAAATAAGGTTTAATTATAAAAAAGGTTAAAATTAGTGCAAATAAAAATATTTAAAGAAAAATGGGTTACAAAGAAATAGAGACACAATTCAGCAATTTAAAAGAATAGATAAAGAATTAGAAATGGAAATACTTGCATTCAAAAATCCTTGTATTATCAGAGTTCCAGAAGCTGAACAGATGTGATCGGTCTCCAATGGATAGATGTCCCTTTCCTTGATGTTACATGAGACTGAGAAAGCAAAGTTTGAGCACGCTTTACTCTAAGATCAAAGGGGCGGTGACGGACACCCCTGACCAATTACAACAGAGTGGCAAAGGGCTGTCCAGTGGTTTACGACCATATCAAATGTACCTTTGTGGACAGAGTCATACCACTCTTAATATTTCGACATATGTAAGGGTTACATTCTTTAAACTGCAAGCTCCTCGCTCCGCATGTGATTTGCTTTCAAACGATATCAAACATGAATATTTTTATCACACAAGGAATATCTTATCGCTCTTTCCTATCCCATGTGTGACAGGATGACCATGTGTGGCCTCGTTTTGTTCAGTATATTCTTTGGCATTTAAATATATACTTTTTATTAATATGTTATGTTCCTATCTGCATTTATAAATTGGGTAGAGATTTGTTAGATATATTGGTTACATTTCTAATTAACAGTTTGGCTTGTGGAATTTACAAGGCAGCCTCACTGGCCATCTGCTCAGACCTCTGTCTGCGTTTAAGATAAGGTCTGCTTCATTATGACCCAGCCAGGATGTGCTTGAGATAAGACTTCCTTTTGAAGCTTGCATACTAATGTTCGGTGACCCAGGGAGTTAATTAACATGAGGGGGTAGGGTGACAGGCTGTGTGAGAGAAATTGCTTTGTAACTGTCATGGCAGAACTCTCTCACACAAATTGGTGGCTTGACAAGATGGTTGCTTGCGACCGCTTTAAACAAAATGGTTGCCTGACAAAAGGGTGTCCCAGCGCACTATACCATTACAAGGATGGGAGTAGGATGATGGCCAGGTGGAGCTGCCAACCTGCAGTGGGTAAGAGAGGTAAGCAGTCTGTCTATTGTATCTGATAGGGGAGCCAGAATCACAAGACTGAACAGAAATACAAATATCTTTGGAAACTAAACTTCAGGTGTGTTGGACCCATGCCATCTACCTGTCCCTACTCCTTAAAATCATTCAAAATGCTAACATGTTTGTTAAATTAAAATAATAAACATGTCATAGTTACCTGCTCTGTGCAATGGTTTTGCACAAAGCAGCCTCAAAGCAGCCTCAAACCTCTTCTTTTCGGGTTCCCTGTCGTGCTACAGGCTCCTCCTGTTCTGGGTGTTTCACCATAGTAAGCAGATTCCTATCATGACATCTAAGGGCTTGATCATGAGCCACATTGCCTGCATCCATAGACACAGACAGCATGTCTTGGCTGCGCACCCTGCTCCTTCCTCCCAGCATTTGATTGACAGCAGCAGGAGCCAATGGCTCCTGCTGCTGTTTGACTCCTGTAAAAAGAGGAAGAGAGAGGAGAGAAGACCTGAAGCCTTGACAGCTCTGGATTTCTGCAGGCTCAGGTAAATGTTTAGAGAGGGGGGAAGGGAAATAGTTAGTTGGGGTATATAGGGGTATTATCGGATGCCCATTTGACTTGCAAAACTTCTTCAGGGCATTCAAATATATACAGTCTGTACACAGTCTCCTCTTCTGCCTCCTGCACCATCTTGCTTGCAGAACAAAATCATAGACTCAGCTGGAACACTGTTTGGATGGGATCTGACAGGGCACTCTGTCAGCTCCAGAAATTGCCCATTACAGATAGGGACCGCGGCCCCCTTTTTGGTTTGTAGAAAAAGTCCCAGTGTCCAGCTATTCTCCTGTGGGTACTGATCCAGCACCATGTCTTCAGGCACTGCCAGCCCACCTGGCTGCAGCTGCCCATTTCACTGAAAGAAGAGGGGGAAGAAAGCGCCAATGGAGTGCTGTTTAAAAAAAGGGTTTATTAAAACAACAGGTTATGGTGAACTCGATACTGGACTCACTTCTGTGCAGTCACTGTGGTGCCCTCCGTGATGTGGTCAGATGGCTCGGTGCCTGCTCAGGGTCCTGGTGTGGTCCAATCATCCGGGAGAAGTCAGGGGGTTCTCAGGCGACTTCCGGGTCGGATCGGCTTAGGAGCTGTAGAGCGCTGTGGAGGCTTCGTCCGGCTGCATCTGACGTCATGGGAAGTCTGGGCTTAGTGGGCGTATCCGGGCATCACTACATGTTTCGGAGCATGCGCAACATGCCGCTGTCGGGCATGCGCACTCCTTTGTCAAGTGTCCGGATAGGAGAGAGTGAAGGTGATAATATAGGAAGCAAGGGGGCGTCATTAAAAGTTCAAAGCGGCAATGGCTAGGGGAATCTTAAAGCGGCAATGTTCGTTGGTGGCAGCGGGGAAAACAGTTTACATAAAAGAGTATATAAAAAGGTTATATGTGAATATAAATATATATACAAACGGATGTGGAACGTCCATAATATATTTCCTGACATAGTTGACCTAGTAGTCTGGGAGCATATTCCAGCACGAGGTAGAAGCATTTAGTACTGGTGCATTAGGGGAGTGTAAAGCTCCTGCGTTTTCTGAAACAAGATGGATTTGCAGCTGCAGAAAAACTCCACTCAGCAGTCATGTAGAGATACGTTGAAATACCAATTCCAACTCCCAAGACTCATCACTGTGGTCTGTCTGATTCAGCATACAAATATACACACTCAATAAGATGTTCCTGGAGTGATAGATGTATATAGCAGTATAGTGGTGATGAGCTGAAGAGACAGGTATGAACAGTGACAATAGGTGAACAGCACTTGAGAGAAATGTTCATGAGAGTATAGATGGTAACAGGTAGGATGCAGATAGGTTAGCAATCATGTATGGTAGTAGGTGGTAGGATAGCAGATGACATACAGGAGAGACTAACCCAGTGCAAGGATAGATGTTAGTAGGCTCAAGAGCTAGCAATCTAAATAATAGTGCAGATGATAGTAACAGTCCTTAATATGCAGAGCTAGATAGTGTAAGCTTAGTAGGAAGGTTATGGAGGATTCCCCTGCGGGGTACTTATCACTAATAGCAAGCAGTAGTAGAGAGGTTCGGTATGAGCGAGTGATCCGGTAGCGGGATACAGGGATCAGTAGCGAGGTTCCGACAGCGAGGTACGCTTGTAAGCATATGAGCTTCAAGGCAGGTTGAACGAACATGTGAGTGAGAATGCCGGCGGTTGAAATAGCCGCTCTGCGGCGCTCAGTGATGACAGCATCGGTCTTAAAGGTGTATGCGCACCTACCAGAAGAGAATGGTGGGACGCATACACTGAATTGGAAAGTGGAATAAGGGTACCAGAACATTACAGTACCCCCCCCCCTTAAGGCCGGCTCCGGAAGGCCTCTAGAACTGTTTTTTCCGGGTATTTCGCGTGAAAATTGCGAATCAGCCTAGGGGCATGTATATCAGAGTAATAAAAGGAAATGACCAGCGCTATGGACTAAAGTGCATATGAGGGGGGGGAGGAGAAAGGTGTTATAAATAGAAGGTGTAAGCTGCCACCAATCAACCCTTAGATATAAGGGCAAAAGTGCAATGAAAGAATGTGATAATTGGTATCGGCGCTACCTTATTAGTGTGAAGTGAATACCACAAATATCAAAGTGTCACCAATGTTATAGTGAATAGACTCCTAAATAAAATATTACATAACCAATGTGTTTAATAAAGTACAAAATTAAAACAACCAATACAGTGATAAGTGTACCATATACAATAATAGTGAACATAAAAGAAAAAAAGAAAAGAGAAAGAAAAGAGAAGGGGAGTAAACCCCTAACCACAAATGTGTTTATCAGGTATGAATTTCCTGATATATGTGCCCCATATGTGATGTAAAAATGGATATAAATACTTGCTGCTGAGTAAAAATATACTTGTCCACTAGGTGGCGTTTCCGTTAATAGCTCATGCAGCAGTATATGATATAAGAGAAAATGAGTGCTGCTAGAAAGATACGTAGAAAAAGCCACTAGGTGGCGTTGTGTAATACAACCTGTGCAGCAGATATGGATGGGGGTCTCTTCTCCGCGATAAAGGAGCAGCTCCGAGCCGGCACTTATGCCCTAAATGCTCACAACAAGAGAAGGCCCCATAATGAATAGTGAATCCATGCAATATGTAAAGAAAGCGCAGTACACTCACTGGTAGATTAGCGATGATCGGGATCAGAATGCAGTCGGTGCGCGCCGGGATGCTTCCGCGTTCCACGGCCGACAACCGGAAGTGACGTGGTACGTAGCAAACTCCGCCCTACGCGTTTCGTCAGAGGGACGTCAACTGGAGCGGCGTCAACTAGGCGTACTCCCGGACTTATTATAGCCGCCCGTATCCAGGTAACGGAGGGGATGGGTCAGCGCTGCCATCTTTTTACTCCCACTCCGGAAGCCATATTGCTCCTCTACTGGCTTCAATTCAGGATGTGCAAGGGAACGGCCATATTATCATCATATCCGATCAAATTAGTGTGACTGAGTGTAATGCGATCCTTTATTTAATATTTCTTTTAAAAATTATATTTTATTCAAAAAAAGGTCAACCTCGATTAAAAATAGAGGTTGATAAAAATTAAAATATAAAAGGACAGATTGAAAAAATTAAAAAAGAGGTTAAAATTGTATAAAAATATTTTGATTACATAAAAACTCCATATGGGAAGAAATTTAATATATAAAAGGTTAGGGTATTTTGTGTAGCTGTCATACTTAAATTTCATATATATACCAGGAAGAAATTATTAACATAACTCACTGTGAGCCTGTTCGTTAAATGGCGGACCAACCGATAATAGGTCTAAAAAATGATGAACAAACATTGGGTGATTTTTAACGGTGTTTGGGGAGTGATGCTGGATGAGAAGGATGAAGTAAAAAGAGGTGTTTATTCTAAAAGGGAAGATTATAACCTTGTGCAAGTGATTATATCGTAAGTGGGTTGTATCACTTTTAGGCCTAAAACGATGCTGGATGAGAAGGGCAAACCAAAATATAAGATTTAGTGAAAAAAATTTTTTAAAATTCTGTGATGTGATCTAGTGCAAGTGGTTTATATTATAAGTGGGTTATGTCACTCTTAGGCCTATCTGATGCTGGATGAAAAGGACAAACCAAGATACCAAGATACCAAACTTAGTGAACAACCAAAATATATATAAAGATCTATGAAAAAATGTCAATACTTAACATAAATAATGTGCCAAAACATATAAAAATATGTTAAAGTAATTATGATAAATAAGTGGTGGAAAGATTGTGACACCGGTTGGCGTAGATATTGTCAACACCATATCAAACAATTAGATAAGGAGGTGTAAAGTGCAAGAAGTGAGGAGGATTTTTTAGAGAATTGTTTTAATGCCAAGACAGATTAAAACAAACTAATAATAGATGAGAAGGATGGATGAAAAATTCCCCAAAAAAACAAAAATATATAAACATAAGGTGAAAACAGCAAAGAAAATATATATATAAGTGGTCGAAGAATATATATATATAAATGACTGAAAGGAAGTATAAAAGGAAAAGGCAAAAGATAAAAACCAAAACATATGGTTTTTATATATATATATATATACCGGGATTATTAAAACAAAAACTGATGCTGGATGAGAAGGATAGGACAAAAAAAAATTTTTTTAAGAGTTTCCATACATATATGTATGTAATAAAACCAAAGGTAATTGGTAAAAACAAGGTAATTGGTAAAGAATTGAAAAAGGGGAGGGAAAAAACCCCCATCTTAAAAACCATATTACCTAAAAAAATTTTACCTAAAAAAACCATATGTTTTGGTTTTTATCTTTTGCCTTTTCCTTTTATACTTCCTTTCAGTCATTTATATATATATATTCTTCGACCACTTATATATATATTTTCTTTGCTGTTTTCACCTTATGTTTATATATTTTTGTTTTTTTGGGGAATTTTTCATCCATCCTTCTCATCTATTATTAGTTTGTTTTAATCTGTCTTGGCATTAAAACAATTCTCTAAAAAATCCTCCTCACTTCTTGCACTTTACACCTCCTTATCTAATTGTTTGATATGGTGTTGACAATATCTACGCCAACCGGTGTCACAATCTTTCCACCACTTATTTATCATTATTACTTTAACATATTTTTATATGTTTTGGCACATTATTTATGTTAAGTATTGACATTTTTTCATAGATCTTTATATATATTTTGGTTGTTCACTAAGTTTGGTATCTTGGTATCTTGGTTTGTCCTTTTCATCCAGCATCAGATAGGCCTAAGAGTGACATAACCCACTTATAATATAAACCACTTGCACTAGATCACATCACAGAATTTTAAAAAAAATTTTTCACTAAATCTTATATTTTGGTTTGCCCTTCTCATCCAGCATCGTTTTAGGCCTAAAAGTGATACAACCCACTTACGATATAATCACTTGCACAAGGTTATAATCTTCCCTTTTAGAATAAACACCTCTTTTTACTTCATCCTTCTCATCCAGCATCACTCCCCAAACACCGTTAAAAATCACCCAATGTTTGTTCATCATTTTTTAGACCTATTATCGGTTGGTCCGCCATTTAACGAACAGGCTCACAGTGAGTTATGTTAATAATTTCTTCCTGGTATATATATGAAATTTAAGTATGACAGCTACACAAAATACCCTAACCTTTTATATATTAAATTTCTTCCCATATGGAGTTTTTATGTAATCAAAATATTTTTATACAATTTTAACCTCTTTTTTAATTTTTTCAATCTGTCCTTTTATATTTTAATTTTTATCAACCTCTATTTTTAATCGAGGTTGACCTTTTTTTGAATAAAATATAATTTTTAAAAGAAATATTAAATAAAGGATCGCATTACACTCAGTCACACTAATTTGATCGGATATGATGATAATATGGCCGTTCCCTTGCACATCCTGAATTGAAGCCAGTAGAGGAGCAATATGGCTTCCGGAGTGGGAGTAAAAAGATGGCAGCGCTGACCCATCCCCTCCGTTACCTGGATACGGGCGGCTATAATAAGTCCGGGAGTACGCCTAGTTGACGCCGCTCCAGTTGACGTCCCTCTGACGAAACGCGTAGGGCGGAGTTTGCTACGTACCACGTCACTTCCGGTTGTCGGCCGTGGAACGCGGAAGCATCCCGGCGCGCACCGACTGCATTCTGATCCCGATCATCGCTAATCTACCAGTGAGTGTACTGCGCTTTCTTTACATATTGCATGGATTCACTATTCATTATGGGGCCTTCTCTTGTTGTGAGCATTTAGGGCATAAGTGCCGGCTCGGAGCTGCTCCTTTATCGCGGAGAAGAGACCCCCATCCATATCTGCTGCACAGGTTGTATTACACAACGCCACCTAGTGGCTTTTTCTACGTATCTTTCTAGCAGCACTCATTTTCTCTTATATCATATACTGCTGCATGAGCTATTAACGGAAACGCCACCTAGTGGACAAGTATATTTTTACTCAGCAGCAAGTATTTATATCCATTTTTACATCACATATGGGGCACATATATCAGGAAATTCATACCTGATAAACACATTTGTGGTTAGGGGTTTACTCCCCTTCTCTTTTCTTTCTCTTTTCTTTTTTTCTTTTATGTTCACTATTATTGTATATGGTACACTTATCACTGTATTGGTTGTTTTAATTTTGTACTTTATTAAACACATTGGTTATGTAATATTTTATTTAGGAGTCTATTCACTATAACATTGGTGACACTTTGATATTTGTGGTATTCACTTCACACTAATAAGGTAGCGCCGATACCAATTATCACATTCTTTCAATGTATATCAGAGGTATCCAGCCAGGTGTCGTCTTGGGGCCCATAGTTCTTCCATCGTACTAGATATTGGAGTCTTCTTCTGTGGATACGAGAATCCAGAATCTCCTTTATCTCATATTCTTCTCCGCCTTCAACTTGTACAGGAGGTGGAGGTGGGATGGTAGGCCTTATTCCTTGGTCAGGAACATGGGGCTTCAGTAGCGACACATGGAAGATGGGATGTATCTTGAGGTCTGTTGGTAATGTGAGCTGTACTGCAGCTTTTCCAATAAGTTTCCTGATTGGGAAGGGTCCCAAGAATAGAGGCCCAAGCTTTTTGCTAGGGATCTTTAATCGTAAGTTTTTTGTTGATAGCCAAACGAGGTCCCCAATAGCATACTGAGGAGAAGGTCTTCTACGAAGGTCATAGTACTTTTTTTGTTGACTATGAGCGTGTGAGATGGTAGTATTAAGTAAACCCAGAGAGTCTTTTATTTGGGTAAGATAGTCTGAGGCTACTGGGTTACTTGAAGGATGCGTGGTGGAAGAATAGTGGGATGAAACCCATAGTTCAAGTAGAACGGACTCTGTTTGGTCGTACTGTGGGTTGCGTTGTTGTAGGCAAATTCTGCCAGAGGGAGGAGATCCACCCAATCATCCTGTAGGTACGATGTGTAGCAACGTAAATATTGCTCGATGCACTGGTTGACTCTTTCAGTCTGTCCGTTGGTCTGAGGATGGTAGGGAGAAGTGAGCTTTCGCTCAATTCGTAGTATGTGACATAGTTCTTGCCAAAACTTGGAGATGAATTGTGATCCGCGGTCAGACAAAAGAGTTTTTGGAATTCCATGTAACTTAAAGACATGTTTCATCAGTAGTTCCGCTGTTTGTTTGGACGAAGGTAGTCTGCGAATAGCAACGAAATGTGCCATCTTTGTCAGATGGTCCACTGACACTAAAATGGTATTAAATCCTTTGGAAGGTGGTAGTTCTACTATAAAGTCCAAGGACACAACTTCCCATGGAGTCTGGGGTATTGGTAGACTGCATAGTAGACCGGATGGTTTTGTAGTGTCAATTTTGGACCTGGCACAGACGTTGCACGAAGAGACAAATTTTTGTATAGATGTCTTCATATCAGGCCACCAAAACTGCCTGGTAAGCAAATTAAGGGTCTTTGTTATACCCATATGTCCTGCCATAGGCACATCATGTGACAATTCCAAGATCTTGGTGCGCATAGTAGGGGGTATGTAGAGTTTGTCGTTGTAGTAGAGGAAGCCTTCTGCATCAGCACTTAGTTGTGGCGGAGGTGAATCCAAACCTATACTGTGCAGAATCTCTTCCTTCAAGGAACGGACAACCCCAATAATACGCTTGTAGGGTATTATAGGAACAGAAGGGATTTCGGAGAATTATCTTCAGTTAATTGTGAAAGCGCATCCGCTTTTTTATTCTTGTCTGCAGGTGTGTAGGTCACTAGGAAGTTAAATCTTAGGAAGAATAGTGACCATCGTACCTGCCGGTGGGAGAGGGTTTATACAAAAATTGCCGTGCAATTTAGGCCCTTACCCCTATGAGAACAACAAAAAAATGAGGATAGAAAAAGATGGGGCTTTACAGGCCAGTGGGAGTAGAAGGATCAGACGCAAAACCAATATTGTAAAACCAAAAATACATTTTATTGATAAACATAGAGTAAAATTACGCATGGATAACCATGCATACTTGAAAATGACAGACTGACATACAATGGTAAAATCAAACATATAGAGTCGCTAGCAGTATAGAAACAATCCCCAAGGGGGATATGACCACAAAAGCCTGTGTAGGATGGAAGATGGGTCTCAAGCTGGATTCGGTCAATGTAGGTCCCCAGCAAGCCGACGCGTTTCTTTTAAGGCTTCCTCAGGGCCTGAGAGACCATAACAGACCGGTGTTTCCTTCTTAGTAGTGACTCATGCTAGACGACAAGGTTGTAGTGATGACAGATGCTGCTTGGAAGATGTTGCTTCCGTATTTCCAATATGAATTCTATACAGATATCATAGACAAATTTATTGCACTGGATCCAATACTTTAAAATCCCCGCTGCGTCACCAATGGCAGGGCTTCTAGGTTTACCCTCACTGTAACCTCTTGAACAAAAATCGCAGTCAAACAAGGTAAGAGTCCTCTCCTTGGCGTATTTCCAATTCTATATATATATATATGTTCACCATTCGGTATGATGGATCTACTTTTACATAGGAGTGGCTTCAAGCAGGACAAGAATCAGCTTTCTCTTTGCGGTTCAGGAGATGCTAATGTTCACGGCCTAGAGACCCTGGATGGTGGCAGTGAATGACCTCTCCTTGATATATGAAGTACTCCAGGCAGGAAGGGGGGGGGCGCATATGCATGTATATTTTTCATTTATTGGGACAATTGGTCCTGGGCTGCATCAGCCCTCCATCTTCAATTCACCAGACAACCTGCCTCAAGGGTTTTGTTAGTCTTAAGATATTGAAGATTTTTATGATCTGTATATATGAGTATTGGTAATCGGGTGCCTTCAAGTAGATGTCGCCAATTCTCCAGAGCCAGTTTTATAGCAAGCAGTTCCTTTTCACCCACTGGGTAATTCACCTCTGGGCTGCTTAGAGATTTAGAGAAGAAGGCGACTGGATGGAGTGGTGAAGTATTCGTTGGTCGATGGGAGAGTACTGCTCCTACTGCCATATTTGACGCATCTACTTCCAGAATGTATTGGAGGGATGGGTCTGGATGGCGTAGTATGGGAGCAGAGGTAAAGCTTGTTTTTAACAAGCGAAAAGCTTCATTTGCTTCATCTGACCATTTAAATGGTTTCTTAATACTTGTGAGTTGTGTGAGAGGTCTCACAATGGCAGAGAAGTTCTTGATGAACTTCCTATAGAAGTTTGAAAATCCAAGGAATTGCTGTAGTGCTTTGCGGGTGGTTGGTATAGGCCAATCCTGAATACAGGATATCTTACTCATATCCATCTTGATTCCTGTTTTGGATATGATGTATCCTAGGAATAATACTTCTTCTTTATGAAATAAGCATTTTTTTAGTTTCACGTATAGATTGTGTGTGAGTAATCTGGATAACACAAGTCTTACATGTTTTATATGTTCAGACAAGGATCGTGAATAAATAAGTATATCGTCCAGATATACCACAACACAGACATCAAGTAAGTCTCTAAATATATTGTTTATGAATCGTTGGAAGGCTGCGGGAGCGTTACATAGCCCAAATGGCATTACAAGATATTCGAACAATCCGTATCTGGTTCTGAATGCTGTCTTCCACTCATCTCCATCACGGATTCGGATTAGATTGTATGCCCCTTTCAGGTCCAATTTTGAAAAGTAGGTAGCTCCACGCACTTGTTCAATGAGTTCAGGGATAAGCGGCAAAGGATAGCGATCTTTTACTGTAATGGCGTTCAATTGCCTATAGTCGATAATAGGCCTGAGACTTGAGTCTTTATTGCGGACGAAAAAAAGTCCTGCAGCTGTGGAAGAAGTGGAAGGTCTAATAAAACCTTTTGTCAAATTCTCATCCAAGTATTCCTTGAGATGGGAAAGTTTATCCTGCGAAAGAGGATAAACATGACCAAAAGGCAATTTACTATTTGGGAGTAGATCAATAGTGCAATCATAATCCCTATGGGGAGGCAGTACTTGAGCATTTTTCTCAAGAAAAACTTCGGACAGATCCTGATAGCATAGTGGTGCAATCTCATCTGACACCACAGACAGGATCTTTCCATAAGACGGGAGGTTACACATACTCTCGCAATAGTAAGAGAGGAAGGTTAGGGTCCGTTTCTTCCAATCTATGGTTGGTTGATGTGTGTGTAACCAGGGAAGTCCCAAAACAATGGGAAAGTGGGGCGAAGATAATAGGTCCAAGGTAGTGGTCTCCGTATGAGACTCGTTAGTGGTGACTAGGAGTGCTTGTGTCTGATTAGTGATTGGGCCAGAAGATAACGGAATACCGTTAATAAGACTCACAGAGACAGGCTTAGGTTTTGAAATAATAGGTACTTTATTTAAAGTAGCAAAACGTATATCGATATAATTTCCGCAAGATCCTGTGTCGATCATGGCCTTAGTGGTAATCCTAGTCTGGTCCCACTGCAATGTCAAACGAACAAAAAGATAAGGGTTAGTAAATGAAGTTGTCAATCCCCCTAGGAGGACATGTGAACACTCACCCTCTTTTTTGCGGACAAAGGGACAGACGCTTATCATGTGATCCGGGGATGCGCAGTACAAGCAAAGATTACTGGATCGTCTCCTGACTCTTTCAGTAGTTGATAAAGGTGGGCGTATGGTTCCTACCTCCATAGGAGTAGGGTCAACGGCCGAAATCCGAGAAGGACTGGACAATGGCATTCCCATTTTTTCAGCCTTTCTTTCTCGCAGCCTCCTGTCTATGTTGATACTGAGTTGTATCAAAGCATCCAGGGTGTCCGGTAAATCCGCTCGGGCGAGCTCGTCTTTAACGGCTTCTGATAGGCCGAGTCTAAATTGAGTTCTCAGAGATGTATCATTCCACCCTGAATCAAGGGTCCATCTTTTGAACTCTGCTACAGAGTCTTCTACAGGTCTCCTACCTTGTTTCAAGGACCTCAATTGAATATCGGCAGTACTCTGCCTATTGGGGTCATCATATAGACTAGCGAGTTCCGCTAGGAATAAAGCATAGGAGTTGAGAAGCTGATCATTTTTCTCAAAGAGAGAGTCTGCCCAGGCCCGTGGATCACCCGTTAGGTATGAAATAATAGTACAGACTTTGATATGATCAGTAAGGTAGGTACGAGGTTTTAGCAAGAAAAGTAACTGACAGGCGTTTTTGAATTCACAAAATTTTTTGCGATCACCTGTAAACACTAGAGGAGGATTTATTTTGGATTCAGGGGGCTGAGCAGCGGCAAGTTGTGATAGACGGGTTACCTGTTGCTTCAGAGCCTGATTGTCTTCTTTTAATTCAGTAAGAGCGTGTATTAACGCAGTCACTTGTTGTTTTAATTGTGTCACTTGAGTGGGTAAATCTGCTGAATCCATTTTAGGTTAGTTCAATCTGTAACGCTCCTGCGTTTTCTGAAACAAGATGGATTTGCAGCTGCAGAAAAACTCCACTCAGCAGTCATGTAGAGATACGTTGAAATACCAATTCCAACTCCCAAGACTCATCACTGTGGTCTGTCTGATTCAGCATACAAATATACACACTCAATAAGATGTTCCTGGAGTGATAGATGTATATAGCAGTATAGTGGTGATGAGCTGAAGAGACAGGTATGAACAGTGACAATAGGTGAACAGCACTTGAGAGAAATGTTCATGAGAGTATAGATGGTAACAGGTAGGATGCAGATAGGTTAGCAATCATGTATGATAGTAGGTGGTAGGATAGCAGATGACATACAGGAGAGACTAACCCAGTGCAAGGATAGATGTTAGTAGGCTCAAGAGCTAGAAATCTAAATAATAGTGCAGATGATAGTAACAGTCCTTAATATGCAGAGCTAGATAGGAAGGTTATGGAGGATTCCCCTGCGGGGTACTTATCACTAATAGCAAGCAGTAGTAGAGAGGTTCGGTATGAGCGAGTGATCCGGTAGCGGGATACAGGGATCAGTAGCGAGGTTCCGACAGCGAGGTACGCTTGTAAGCATATGAGCTTCAAGGCAGGTTGAACGAACATGTGAGAAAGTGTTGAAATGATTTTATGTACCTATTTTTGTATTTTTGTATATTCATGTAGGAAGTGTATTCAGGTATGTGTGGGTGTATACCGACATACAGATACATACTCATACTATACAAAGGTTCTTACATTTGTTATAGTCATTATTCTTCTCTGTTTGTTACGTTGTATGTATTTACATTTTTTCCAATGATTTTCATTGGTACTTTTTACACGTTTTTTTAAACGTTTTTCTATCTGATTGTCGGTCCAGGTCTTTGTGTGTATGGGTGAGTTCACGGTACACACGATGGGCTGGAACTTCAGCTTGATTTTTATATTTAAATCACCACTGAGATGCCCTTTGGGGCTGAGGCCAGGTGATTAATTGAGTTGTGCACAACTGCTGATTGTTACCGCCCCCGGTACACCTGTTTTCATTGGGGCGGTCTATTTAAGATCTATAGTCAGCTACAGTCATTGTAATGATTAAGCACAAGATGTATGTGTGAAACGCGTCTACGAGACTTTATGCTGGTGTCTTTGGTGTCATCACTTGCAACTTTTTGGAAAGAAAGGTATTTGAAACCTATTGGAATCCCTGGATGTGCGGCAAATTCTTTTCCTACATGTGTCTGTTAAAGTGGACGGGAATCGGGGGGGGGGGGGTGGGGGGGGAAAGAGGTGGGAAGTTTGTAAGATGAGGGGGGGGGGGAAAGGGAAAGAAAAAAAAAAAAGGGGGGGGAAGAAAAAAGGGGGGATAGGGGGAGGGGGGGGGAAAGGGGATGAGTAGGAGGGCAAAGGGGGGGGGAAGGGGGGGAAAGAGGGAGGAGGGGGGAGGGGAAGGGGGGTTTGGGTGGGTATATACTTACTAGTGGTGTTCTTGATGGGCATGGAATTGTGTGGGGTATAAGTGACCTGAAATAAGGACAAGAGAAAGCGTTAGATTGATATTATTAATGAAAGCTAAAGGATAGTGTTCACGTCAAGTTCCTCGTTGAGTCCAGAGGGACTGAGGCTGTCCAGAGTATAAATCCAGAATGTTTTGCGTTCGCAAAGTAACGCGAAATGTTCTGCTGGCAGTATGGTATTGGGGATGGATTCTAGGACCCATATTTTAACACCGGCTGTGGATTGGTGGTGGGATTCTAAAAAGTGTCGTGGGACACTGTGAAGGTCACTCCCTGTCTCTATGTAGCGTCTGTGTTTTCCAAAACGTTGTCTGAGGGGGCAGGTTGTGCAGGCCCACATATAACAGGGGACATGGGCAGGATAGACAATATATTACGTAGTCGGTAGAGCAATTGTAGAAGTCTTTGAAGGTATAGGTGATGCCTTTGTGTGTAAATTATTTTTGGCCATGTTGGATAAAGGCGCACGTTTTGCATAGGGCCTTTTTGCACTGAAAGATCCCTTTTAGTGGTATGAGGCAGAGGGGATTGGGTTTCGGGGTTTTCAGCTTGCTGGGGGCGATTTTGGCTTTAAGTGATGGAGCCTTGCGGTAGGTGATGCGGGGTTTGTCCATAGTGTGGGCAGAGAGGTGTGGGTCCTGTTTGAGGATGCCCCAATGTCGGGAGAGTATACTCTCCATTTTTTTATGTTTTCCGAGGAATTGGGTGATGAAGCGGACTGCGTTGGTGGGTTGGGTGTTCTCTTTTTTGGGGGGTTTGCCTGGCAGGTATGTAGTATAAGCTGTGTCAATTATGTGGTCTGGGTAGCCTTTATCTTGAAATTTCTTTTTTAGATGTTGACTGTGAATTTGGTAGTCGGTATCTTTGGTGCAGTTTTGTCGTAGACGGCAAAACTGACTTTTGGGTATGTTGTTCACCCACAATGGGTGATGGCAGCTTTCATAGTGGAGGTAGGAGTTCCCTGCAGTGGGTTTGGTATAGTTGCTAGATATAATGTTGTTGGCATCATGGCTAAGTTCTAAGTCTAAGTAGGCCAGTTTGTCCGGGTGCCATGCATGAGTGAAAGATAAACTGAAAGGGTTATCGTTGCAATGATCAACAAAATCCTGAATGATGCTGGGGGGGCCGTCCCAGATGATGATCAAATCGTCAATGTAACGGCCATAGAATATCAGGTGTTTGGTGTATGGGTTATTGTGCCAGATTGATGTATTTTCCCAGAAGCCCATTGTGAGGGGGAATATGTGTTTCTGTCTGAAAGTAAACGGTGGGCTTCATTAACATAATCGGCTTTATTTTGGATTATTATACCGCCACCTTTATCTGCGGGTTTGATTATGATATCGGTGTTGTGTGTGAGATTTTTTAGTGATTGTCTTTCTCCATGACTGAGATTGTGTGGTAGTCTTTGACGGTGGGTTTGGCTGCTGTTTTCACACATTTTTTGCAGATCAGCGAAAACAACCCTGTAGAAGGATTCGATGTACGGCCCTTTGGACCGAGTAGGGTTGAACGTGGACTTGGGGCGCAGGGTAGTATGTTGTATGGGTGGGGAGGTCTGAGGGTGTTGGGTATAGAGTAATAATTCTGGGTCTATATCATCGGGTTGTTCTTCTGTGTAAGTGGAGTACTCTAGTGCACTGGCAGAGCTGGTAAAAGAGGTATCTTCGTGTATTGTAGGTGTTATCATGGGCATCTGGGTACTGGTGGGGGTGAGTTGGATGGAGTCGATGTTTTTATTTTTGTTTGACTGTATATTGAAGTGTCTGGTCAATGTTAGTTTCCGGACAAACTTATGGAGGTCTTTGAATAACTGGAATGAGTTGGGTGCTATGGTGGGTGCAAATGAAAGACCTCTACTGAGGAGGGAGGAATCTTGAGTGGATAATTGGTAGGAGGACAGATTAAAGATTTTCACAGTTTCGGGAATTTGTTTTTTATTTTTATTGTTGATTCTGCGTCCGCCTCTGCACCCTCTTCTATGTGTTTTCGTTTGAGACGTCTTTTCCGGAGGGGGCCCACCTCTGAAAAAGTAATTGAATCGGGGTTTGAGGGTGTAGATATATCACCCACTCCAAAATCTCCAACGACTATTTTTAAGTCCTTGGGGGTTATGGAGGGTGGTGCAGGGGGTCTTTGGTTTGTGATACGTTGTGGGCCGGGTATGGGGGACTGAGGATCTTTGGACTGTGTATTAAATTGCTGGGGTTTTTTGGTTGTGGGCTTTTTTGGGCGCTGGGAGATAGGACGGGGGAGGCGCGGGGTGTGTGGGGCCGATCTATGAAGATACCTCTTTTACCAGCTCTGCCAGTGCACTAGAGTACTCCACTTACACAGAAGAACAACCCAATGATATAGACCCAGAATTATTACTCTATACACAACACTCTCAGACCTCCCCATCCATACAACATACTACCCTGCGCCCCAAGTCCACGTTCAACCCTACCCGGTCCAAAGGGCCGTACATCTAATCCTTCTACAGGGTTGTTTTCGCTGATCTGCAAAAAATGTGTGAAAACAGCAGCCAAACCCACCGTCAAAGACTACCACACAATCTCAGTCATGGAGAAAGACAATCACTAAAAAATCTCACACACAACACTGATATCATAATCAAACCCGCAGATAAAGGTGGCGGTATAATAATCCAAAATAAAGCCGATTATGTTAATGAAGCCCACCGTTTACTTTCAGACAGAAACACATATTCCACCCTACTCAAAGACCCACTACCGGAATTTCAAGCTGAACTGGAAATACTAATTACCACAGCCAGCAAAGCCAAGATTATAGACCCCAAGGAAGCCAGTTTCTTAAAAAGGAGCTTCTATAAAACACCATATTTCTACCACCTTCCTAAAATACACAAACACCCCACCATACCCCCAGGCAGACCTATAGTCGCAGCTATGGACAGCATCACAAGCGGACTCTCACAATACACAGATACATTCCTCCAACCATTAGCCCAATCCCTCCCATCCTACATTAGAGATTCAGCCCACCTCATGGAGCTCCTCCAACCTTACACCTGGGAGGAACAATATCTCTGGTTATCATTAGACGTTACGTCTCTATACACTTCTATTCCCCACGAGGTGGGTCTGACCTCAGTCCAACACTTCCTGTCCCAAGATAACCTCATCAATCCGGAACAGGCTGTATTTATCACAGACGCCATCAAATTTTGTCTAACCCGTAATTATTTTCTATTCCAAAACACATACTATCTGCAAACCACAGGGACTGCCATGGGCGCCAATTTTGCCCCCTCATATGCCAACCTCACAATGGGCTTCTGGGAAAATACATCAATCTGGCACAATAACCCATACACCAAACACCTGATATTCTATGGCCGTTACATTGACGATTTGATCATCATCTGGGACGGCCCCCCCAGCATCATTCAGGACTTTGTTGATCATTGCAACGATAACCCTTTCAGTTTATCTTTCACTCATGCATGGCACCCGGACAAACTGGCCTACTTAGACTTAGAACTTAGCCAGGATGGCAACAACATTATATCTAGCAACTATACCAAACCCACTGCAGGGAACTCCTACCTCCACTATGAAAGCTGCCATCACCCATTGTGGGTGAACAACATACCCAAAAGTCAGTTTTGCCGTCTACGACAAAACTGCACCAAAGATACCGACTACCAAATTCACAGTCAACATCTAAAAAAGAAATTTCAAGATAAAGGCTACCCAGACCACATAATTGACACAGCTTATACTACATACCTGCCAGGCAAACCTCCCAAAAAAGACAACACCCAACCTGCCAACGCAGTCCGCTTCATCACCCAATTCCATGGAAAACATAAAAAAATGGAGAGTATACTCTCACGACATTGGGGCATCCTCAAACAGGACCCACACCTCTCTGCCCACACTATGGACAAACCCCGCATCACCTACCGCAAGGCTCCATCACTTAAAGCCAAAATCGCCCCCAGCAAGCTGAAAACCCCGAAACCCAATCCCCTCTGCCTCATACCACTAAAAGGGATCTTTCAGTGCAAAAAGGTCCTATGCAAAACGTGCGCCTTTATCCAACATGGCCAAAAATCATTTACACACAAAGGCATCACCTATACCTTCAAAGACTTCTACAATTGCTCTACCGACTACGTAATATATTGTCTATCCTGCCCATGCCCCCTGTTATATGTGGGCCGCACAACCTGCCCCCTCAGACAACGTTTTGGAAAACACAGACGCTACATAGAGACAGGGAGTGACCTTCACAGTGTCCCACGACACTTTTTAGAATCCCACCACCAATCCACAGCCGGTCTTAAAATCTGGGTCCTAGAATCCATCCCCAATACCATACCGCCAGCAGAACGTTTTGCGTTACTTTGCGAACGCAAAACATTCTGGATTTATACTCTGGACAGCCTCAGTCCCTGTGGACTCAACGAGGAACTTGACGTGAACACTATCCTTTAGCTTTCATTAATAATATCAATCTAACGCTTTCTCTTGTCCTTATTTCAGGTCACTTATACCCCACACAATTCCATGCCCATCAAGAACACCACTAGTAAGTATATACCCACCCAAACCCTCCTTCCCCTCCCCCCTCCTCCCTCTTCCCCCCCCCTTCCCCCCCCTTCCCCCCCCCCTTTGCCCTCCTACTCATCCCCTTTCCCCCCCTCCCCCTATCCCCCCTTTTTTCTTCCCCCCCCCCTTTTTTTTTTTTTTCTTTCCCTTTCCCCCCCCCTCATCTTACAAACTTCCCACCTCTTTCCCCCCCCACCCCTCCCCCAATTCCCTTCCACTTTAACAGACACATGGTCCCCAGACCCACACCTATTGTGTCACCTCCGCCGATAAAAGCCTTCTTCTAACTACCAGTTACCCTTAAGCTGCTACATTTATTACTTTACCATTGTTTTATTAATTGTTTTAATGATTATTGTTTAGTCCCTGTGTATTCAAATATGCCTCTCAGTGTCTCCCCTAAGGCACCAGTACTAAATGCTTCTACTTCGTGCTGGAATATGCTCCCAGACTACTAGGTCAACTATGTCAGGAAATATATTATGGACGTTCCACATCCGTTTGTATATATATTTATATTCACATATAACCTTTTTATATACTCTTTTATATAAACTGTTTTCCCCGCTGCCACCAACGAACATTTCCGCTTTAAGATTCCCCTAGCCATTGCCGCTTTGAACTTTTAATGACGCCCCCTTTCTTCCTATATTATCACCTTCACTCTCTCCTATCCGGACACTTGACAAAGGAGTGTGCATGCCCGACAGCGGCATGTTGCGCATGCTCCGAAACATGTAGTGATGCCCGGATACGCCCACTAAGCCCAGACTTCCCGTGACGTCAGATGCAGCCGGACGAAGCCTCCTCAGCGCTCGAAAAACTCCTAAGCCGATCCGACCCGGAAGTCGCCTGAGAACCCGGACTTCTCCCGGACGATTGGACCGCACCAGGACCCTGAGCAAGCACCGAGCCATCTGACCACATCACGGAGGGCACCACAGTGACTGCACAGAAGTGAGTCCAGTATCGAGTTCACCATAACCTGTTGTTTTAATAAACCCTTTTTTTAAACAGCACTCCATTGGCGCTTTCTTCCCCCTCTTCTTTCATACCAAACATTGAGCTGCTTCGCTCACCCGGAGAGCAGCCTGGAGTGCCGCCCACCTTCCCCCTCCACCTACAGAACAGTGGGTTGTCCACACCCGGATTTCCCCCCCCCCTCCCTCCTCAGAACCGAGGTCAGCCCAACACTTCCAGCTCATACCAAAAAGACACCTGAACCTTATATTCTCCACACCCTAAGGCTGCTCCAGCTTACAGCCTTCTGAAGTATTAGTGCCTTGTCTGACCCTCGCCTGACTATCTGCTTTTACTAACAGCCAAAATAGAGAGCAGCACCCCTGGTGAGCGCCATAAAACTAACATTGTTTTTGCCCATTTCACTAGCCCTCCTGGCTAACCTTCCCACAGTGATCCCAGACTGTCCCACTCACCAGCCACCTGGCTGTCTTCTCCTTGGACATGCTCACTGGCTCCTTCTGTCCTCACACCTGCTCCCATGCATCTGGGAAGGATTGCCCCTAGAGGTCACCCCCCCCCCAGACTAGAGGGCTACCCTTTGCAGGGTCTGACTGGGCCCAGGGGAAGGGTGGTAATTGCCCCCGGGGCGGCTCTGATGTCAGGTAAAAAGGCTGCAGTCGAGGATTAATTATCGTAGGGGCCAGATACTGTATACAGCCGCTGGCCACCACTACGCAGTGTTATTTTTGCAGAGCTGCAGTGGAGCAATACAAATGTGGCGAGTGCGCTTCTGCACCCGGTTGGCACAATACTAACACAGTCACTTCCCTGTGAGGCCGAGTAATCTCCGCCTGACAGGAGCTTCCTAAGCCCCGCCTGGCATAATGTCATTCAGAGGCCAGGAGCGTGGGATGGAAGAGGAGGAGTGCTGCCTCTGTGACCTGCTGGAAGCGTCCACTACCATGGACAAGTGAGTGAGCAGAAGCTGATAACATTGCTGGGATGGATACCAGGTGGGCATGGATAGTGAGCTGATTCAGTGGTTCAATGGGCCACTTGACTGGACTTACACCCTAGGCTCAAGGCTGCCAGCCCTCACCTGCCATCAAAGGTCTTTGACAGCCTCCTTATCACTCCATCTCCAGCTTCCACCCAAACTCTTCCGCCCTTGCTGAACTGACTCTATTTATAAGGTGGTCTGCCCCCTGCCAACCTATCTGTTAGGGATTGTTCAGGGCTCTCATTAGTACTCCTAGCAGTTAACCTCCCACCCATTCTTCTGGAAGTTTCTCACATATACTTTCCAAGTCTTCTGGAAGTTTTGCACAAATATCTCTTCATACTAGCACATTATGAAAGACGTACCTCTATAATGAAGCCCTCTAGCGCCGTGCTGTCACCGCTGACAGGGCTTCCATCTTTATCTGGTCTTCCTTACAGGTTAACGGACTCCGGCCATTTGAATGGCAGAGCCATGGTGACGTCACCCAGCGTGTGCACTTGAGAGTCACAGTTGCAGCACAGTGTTTTCAATGGGCGGCATACTCTAGTATGCCATCTATTCAGAGCACAGTGCGCATCCGCTGGTGACATTAACGGCTGCAAAACATGATAATATTTCCTAAACAGGTAAAAGTAAAAAAGTGGAGTGTATTTCTGCTTTACCACTTCCAGACAGCCCACCGTGTATTTACGTTGGTACTTTGACGTTAAATACCGGTGTTATGGCAGCAGATAATCCTGGTATTTTTCTACATGGCCGGCGGTCCTCTTTCACAAAAAAGTGGTTACAGTGGTGGATTCGCTGCAAGATCACTTTTATGGGTGGCGGGAGAAGTGCCCACCCACCTCTGGCCAGGGTAATTTTCCCCGCTTCCTGGAGCCGTTGGTAGCGGACAAAATGGTCCGGTCCTTTCAGGTCCTAGGCAGGAAGTCGGGGGAGGGCAAAATGGCCCCCACTCGACTCTATGGCCTTGAAGGACCGCATCATACATCATACATGACATCATACGTCGCATACTCCCAAAGGTCTTAAAGTGCCTATTTTTTTTCTTGCAGAAAAAAATGAGATTTTTTTTTTTGCTTTAAGTGTAGATGTGAGATCTGAGGTCTTTTTGACCCCAGATCTCACATTAAAGAGGACTTGTCCTGCTTTTTTCCATTACAAGGGATGTTTACATTACTTGCAATAGGAATAAAAGTGTGAATGGCACAGAATAAGGCCTCATGTACACAGGGCAATTTTTTTTGCGTTTAAACATCCTAATAATGTTATATTAAAAAAAAAAACAGTGCAGCGCAAAAATTACCAATCATAAAAGTAAAAATAAATACTCCATAAATGTCCTTTAACTGGTTCCGGACCGCCCACCGCATATATAAAGTAGGTGCTAGGTAAAAATATAATGGGCCTTGGCTGCCTAACAGCAGGTTCATGATTTCAGCTGGGCTGTCATGTCTCCCATGTGTGGTTACTGAGAGGGGAGTCTCCCCACTGGCTCTGTGAGAGGATTCTCATTGGGCAGTGGAGAAATTCCAATCAGTGGCTCATTCGGGCTTGTATCTACCCCAGAAGGCAGATTCTGCCGCAGAGGATTCTGGGAGTGGGTATAAGTTTGAGGGGAATACATGACGCAGCATCTTTGGCGGGAAGCAGAATCCCAGGAGGGAGAGTACGGCTGTCTCTCCTCCTGTCAGAAGGATCGGGTGTCTTGGGTGGCTGCCTGAGTATCCAGAAGGGAGAGCTGAGCTGCAGAGAGGATCCGGTGTGCCAAGGACCAGTGGAGAAAGAGGGGTTCAGTTCCAGGAAAGCCTTCCAAGGTCGTGAGTACTGTGAACTGCCCCTGGGGTCTGCCTAGTGTAGAGGGGACAACTCCGGTGAAGGGCCCAGGGATCCTAGAGCCTTCAAGTGTAAAGGGGGTTGCCTAGTGAAAGGACCCTGAAGTGTAAAGGGGGTTGCCTAGTGAAAGGACCCTGAAGTGTTAAGGGGTTGCCTAGTGAAAGGACGCTGGAAGTAGAGAGGGGGCACCAGTGGTTGGGCCCTGAAGAGTCAAGTGTGCAGAGTTAAGAGTTGCAGCAGTACAAGCAGTTACAAGGAGCTACCTCAGTCAGTAAAGGGCAGGAGGGAGTCACACGCAGGACTTTTGAGCTAGACAGAGTGTCAAGAGTCAAGGATCATTACAGTCCTGGATCTTCTGAGTTAACCAAGGAGTTAAAATCGAAGTTCTTGCACAAGTTCAGCATAACAGTATTTTCAAGCGCCAGGAAGCGTTGGTCGGCATTCAGCCGGTGTCAGGACAGCGCCAACGGGCATTTTTTTGTACAGTCTCCCAGTTAAACCTAGTTGAGCTAGAGGAGTATCCCACTCATTCCCTTCTCCCATCCCCATTATAAATTAAACAACACAAACCAAAGATGCCGGAATGGTCATTGTCTCAGTTCTCACACTTGGGTTTTCAACTTAAATGTGTTGGAAGTGTTTCCGGTAACAATGACAGACCCAATGCCTGGAAATATTGCTACATATACTGCGGCAGGCTGGCCCTCCTACGTAGGGCTGCGTCAGTCGTGTGCCGGCAGCTAGGGAGCGAGCGCACGCCGGCGGTGGTGCGCTCCCGTCCCCACTCAGCAGCGGGGAGCGATTGCTGCCAGACAACCGCAATCGCTCCCCGCTGAGAGAGAAGAACGGTCAGCTGTTGTAAACATTGCTGACCGTTCTCTCTGGAATGATCACAGAGCTCCTGTGATCCTTCTATATATATATATATATATATATATATAGGATCACAGGTCTCTATGGTCATTCCATAAGCCCCCCCCCATACAGTTAGAACCACTCCACTAGGCTCACATTTAACCCATTGATCACCCACAGTGTTAACCCCTTCCCTGCCAGTGTCAGTATTACAGTAACAGTTCATATTTTTAGCACTGATTACTGTAGTGATATCATTGGTCCCCCCAAAAGTGTCATAAATGTCAGTTAGAGGTCTGTCTGCCGCAATGTCACAGTCCCGCTAAAAATTGCAGATCGCCACCATTAATAGTAAAAAAAAAAAAAAAAAAAAAACAATACAAATGACATAAATCTTTCCCCTAGTTTGTAGACGCGATAGCTTTTGCGCAAACCAATCAAAATACGCTTATTACCCAAAATATGTAGCAGAAAATAAATTGGCCTAAAATGTTAAAACATTTTGATTTTTAAATTTTATTTTTTTTGGGAATGTTATATAGCAAAAAGTTAAAAATATTGTTTTTTTTTCAGAATTGTTGCTATTTTTTTTTTATAGTGCAAAAAGTAAAAATCGCAGAGGTGATCATATACCACCAAAAGAAAGCTCTATTTGTGGGAAAAAAAGGACATTAATTTTATTTGAGTACAGAGTCCCATGACTGCGCAATTGTCCGTTAAAATAGCACGGTGCCCAATCGCAAAATATGGCCTGGTCATTAAGGGGGCAAATCTTCTGGTCCAGAAGTGGTTAAAATGCATATGCAGATTCCTAAAACATAAAGATGCCACTGTGATGCAATTTTGGGTTCAAATACTGAAGCAAGCAGGTGACAGCGTGAGTCAGGCCCATCCACCACAGACATACACAGCCGCTCAGCTCACACATCTGACCCTCAGGTCTGGTATCACCTTCCCATAGGGAAGAAGTGATCCGGTAGTTGATCAGGGACACAGCAAATGGACGTAGTTGTATTCACAGGGGAAACATTCCGCACGATATGTAATGAGATAAAAGGAATCTAGTGTTCTCTGTATATTTGCATCTATTCAAGATTAAAAAGTAGGACACTTACAAACAAAGCACTTAAGCCAAGTGCATGCATCGCGTGCTCCGGATACAATGTATAAATAATAAGGTGGCTGTGGATGACGTTAATATGCAGCTTCTCCCCCTTTACGCATTACATCCGTTGGCAGGACTTTGTCAGTGGGAACGGAGCTGAGAGGTCCACCACATCCTCCCGACCCTCATAGAAACATGACACTTAGCATTCTACTTGGAATAATAATACCCAACAGATGACCTTTTTAGATTTAGACATTTATAAGGAGGGTGTTTGGTTTAAGCCCCGTAACCATTTTAAACCTACCGATCAAAATGCATACATCCCACTAAATAGCTGCCACCATCATATGTGGTTATGCAAAATCCCAAGGAGACAGTTTATAGAGGCGAAATTGTTCTTCAGAGGAGAATTTTCTGTCACAATCACAGGTGCTATCTGCCTAACAAAAAGGATATGGGAAAAAAGGCCAAAGATAGGGAAATTGAAAGCATAAGGGCTATGGATAGGAATTCCATTGTAGCAGATACCCAGAGTCGGAAGTCTACCAATATTGGAGAATACTGTATGATTTTGGATTATAGTATCCAGTACAAAAGGTTTGAGAGAGTTGTGGCTAAGCACTGAGGAATATTTAAACAAGATCATATTCTTGGACCTCTGCTTTCTACAAACTCACAGTTTATATACAGAAAGGTGTCCTCTCTTCTAAATACTATTGCCCAAGGGGTTATTGGTTCTCCAAGGAATTCTGAGAATAAACTTGTCTCGTTCCTTTCTCTTTTTATGCATGTGTAAGATGTGCAGCTTGTAAAGGTTCAAAAGTGAAGAATATTAAAAAAAGTATAGGGTATAGTGTATATGCTTAAATGTGAATGTGGTCTGCAATATATTGGAAGGACATCTAGGGTCTTGCATGTAAGGATAGGGGAGCATATGAACAATATTAGAAAAGGTAATGAAGATTGGGGGGTACAGTAGAGCTGCACGATTCTGGCCAAAATGAGAATCACGATTTTTTTGCTTGGAATAAAGATCACGATTCTCTCACGATTCTCTGTGTAACATCTTTTACATTATAAAAACTGGGATAACTTTACGGTTTTGTTTTATTCTTTTTATTTTTTTATTCATTAAATTGTATTAATTGCGTTTGAAAGACTGCTGCGCAAATACAGTGTGACATAAAAATTTACAACAATCACCATTTTATTCTGTAGGGTCTCTGCTAAAAAAAAAATATATATAAATGTTTGGGGGTTCTAACTACTATTCTAGGAAAAATAAACTGATTTAACTTGCAAGCAACAAGTGTAGGAAAGGTTTAGTCTTTAAGAGGTTAAACTTCCTTCCTCCGGCAGAGGGAAAGAAAAGATACAATGTAATCATTTGTGTTTACACTTCAGTGGGAGACTAATGCTGATAGGCTTTTGCGGCTCTTTTTTTTTTTTTTGACAGCTGCTCCCTCACAGCTATGTAAAGAATCGAGCAAGTGTCATGTTAAGATCGTCTGGGGGAGTGAATCGCGACCTCCATTCGGTTACGATTAATCGTGCAGCTCTAGGGTACAGCGCTTCTTGGAAGTATTTAAAAAAAGGAGATTTAGGTAAAACTCTAATAGGGGTGTAATTGATGTCAAAAACTAAACTGTGTATCTCATTTGTGTATCCGTATACTTAATATAAAGTGCATAAGTGATTTCAATAAATTATGGTGGACCATATAGAAACATTCAATAAAACGTGCAAAAATTAGATGAATAAATAAAAAGTATACACAATCTTATCTCAATAAATAAACTAAAAGCAATATATTCAGTAGATAAAGTGCTCAGTGCAGACCATAAACCATTAATAACAATGGTCAAATGTACAAACATTCAAGTGACAGGTGAAGTATTAAGTGCATCAACCAAAAATGTGCCTATTTTCATACAGTCCTTTATGAATACTGCAGGTAACGCCAACAGTTCCAAAGTGGGAAAGGGGGGATGTGCTCCAATAGTGTGTTCAAAAAAAGAGAAAAAAAGGTTTTATGCCCTTCACCTCAAACGGTGTAAAGAAAAGTGGGGTGCTTCTTCACCTTGTGCCCCTATAGGTGTACTACTCTCTCACCTCCGAGTATCCTATTATACGCCTTTTAAGCTCAGACCCGGGATCCTCTCCACTCCTTGCCTGTCTGCAAATGGATAATGGTCCCTTGGATAGATCGATTCATATAATATGCCCAGTGGCCAGCGACCCTCGTAAGTAAAGTGCTTACAATAGTGCAATATTGCCAGAAAAATCAATTTTATTGCCAAAGATTAAAAAGACTTACGGTACATTTGTCTTTAAAAAGGAGTGCCTTGTGTGTACAAACACTGAGAATCGCGGTTCTCACTTCCGCGTCCGTACGTCACTTCCGGAAGCGGCCCTACACGTTACGCCACTTCCGCTCACGTGGCTTCTTCACGTGAGCGGAAGTGGCGTAACACGTAGGGCCGCTACCGGAAGTGACGTATGGACGCAGAAGTGAGGACCGCGATTCTCAGTGTTTGTACACACAAGGCGCTCTTTTTTAAAGACAAATGTAAGTCTTTTTAATCTTTGGCAATAAAATAGATTTTTCTGGCAATATTGCACTATTGTAAGCACTTTACTTACGAGGGTCGCTGGCCACTGGGCATATTATATGAATCGATCTATCCAAGGGGCCATTATCCATTTGCAGACAGGCAAGGAGTGGAGAGGATCCCGGGTCTGAGCTTAAAAGGCGTATAATAGGATACTCGGAGGTGAGAGAGTAGTACACCTATAGGGGCACAAGGTGAAGAAGCACCCCACTTTTCTTTACACCGTTTGAGGTGAAGGGCATAAAACCTTTTTTTCTCTTTTTTTGGACACACTATTGGAGCACATCCCCCCTTTCCCACTTTGGAACTGTTGGAGTTACCTGCAGTATTCATAAAGGACTGTATGAAAATAGGCACATTTTTGGTTGATGCACTTAATACTTCACCTGTCACTTGAATGTTTGTACATTTGACCATTGTTATTAATGGTTTATGGTCTGCACTGAGCACTTTATCTACTGAATATATTGCTTTTAGTTTATTTATTGAGATAAGATTGTGTATACTTTTTATCTATTCATCGAATTTTTGCACGTTTTATTAAATGTTTCTATATGGTCCACCATAATTTATTGAAATCACTTATGCATTTTATATTAAGTATACGGATACACAAATGAGATACACAGTTTAATTTTTGACATCAATTACACCCCTATTAGAGTTTTACCTAAATCTCCTTTTTTTAAATACTTCCAAGAAGCGCTGTACCCCCCAATCTTCATTACAAGTTCCTTTGCTGCATGGTTTTCAGTAACGGTACATGCGGCATCTAGGAAGGGTTTATGCAATTTTGATATTTCCTTGGACAGCGCGAGACTCATAACATAATACGTAATATTAGAAAAGGGTTGAAAACACATAGTGTTTCTAAACATTTTAGGGTGTCATCTCCAGATCATGGAGAGGGGGTAACTTTATTCGACAGTTAAGTCGCAGAGAGTAGTTCTGGATTAATGAAATCAAAGGTATGACTCCTGCTGGCTTAAATGTTGATTTTGATTTGAATTGCTTTATATCAAATAGGAAATTCATGTTTTTTTTATATATTTTATGATCGGTATTTTATTTTGGTTTTTTTTTGTGCTACTACCCATACAGCTCACCAATGAACGAGCTCCCGGGTGCCTGATTCACAGCCGTTTAACTGAGTACATATGTAGAAAGATAATCCGCACACCGGTAGTTGCTCTTAAAAAATCTTAATCTTTATTCAATAACCACAGAACACAACTGCTGAGTTTGGAGGCAGGGGCATTTAGAAGTAGAAAAATGCCGCTGACATTTAGGAAACACATACTTACCAGACCAAGAAGTCCAGCACTGTCTTCTACATGGCCATGTCTTCTCAGGGTTTTAGTTCCCCTGCATCATCATCTTGGTTTCAGGAGCCAGCTGTCATTTCCTTATGACTTATCGCTGGGCCCCTACTGCACATGCATGAGACATGGCCAGAAGTGAATTTTGTCCTGTAGTTTCTTGGGGTGTGTAATGTTAACTCAGGAGGCTGCGGGTGAAAAGGGGGAGTGAGCCAAGTATATGTCATCCTCGCCTTGGAATGGAGAAATGGGAGTGAGTACCACAAAAAAGGTACTCGCACCCCAAAAAAAAATGTAATTTCTTATTAGGTAGTGAAGGAGGATGAGAAGGATGGTATCTTTAATTTTTTGGGTGAAGGTTCACTTTAAGAACTTTTTTTTTCCACTAATAAAAGGGACAGCTTTGTTAGGATTACGTTGCTCTATATTTTGAGATGTCAGGAATTTATTAATGCAAATGCATACAATTACTGAAAGGTCCACATTATAAACTGCATTATAAAATGAATTTATGATTGTCTAAAAATTATATTTATTTCTGCAAGCTAAAATGAGAACAATATGTTAATTCAGGCTACTTAGGGCTGGTCTTGTCATTTTTTACATCTTGATCATAGCTATTATTATTTTTTTTTTTATATAGAACATGAGTTCTGTCATCTCTGTGATCAGTGCTGTTCAGACAGTCCATGTTATCCTAACTTGAAAGGCATTATTTAATTATGAAACCTAATACAGTTTTGATAAAGATCATTATCTGCTCAGTGCCATGAGACAATGGGTCATTGTAACCAGAACTAAATTGGGACATACCGTTCATTATATAACTCTGCTCAAGAGGATTGGGAAATACTATGCAAGCAGATTAAAGGCTAATGATGTTATTGCTTTATGTCAAATGGGGCTTTGAAATTGAACAATCCTCCTAGATTAGATAGTATAACCACGAGCTGTAAAACACATTTCTAAAAAGTGTGATTCAGCAGTTATGACAATACAAACAAAGGAGTAATAAAGTACTGACGTGTGTATTTTTCAAAAGAAATATTGGTGAATTAACCTAGACCCTCCACTCACTTTATCCTTTTCTGACTATAGTATAGAGTACAAACTTTGGGAATGATGGATGAAATAGCAATCAGTATCTGACTTGTGTATTTAGATAAACTCTTGGACAGTTTGTAAGAGTTGACCTGCCGAGGACACCATAAATCTCTTTTTGTGGTGTCAGTGATTTCAGTAGGAGTATTTTTAGCATCACTATATACACTGATAACATTGTTTCTGTTCCTTAGTGAACATAAAAATCCCTTCACATTCCTCTTGTGTAAGTGGTAAAACAAACTCAGGATTTTGTTCAATTGACACTAAACCATATACTTACTGTATTCTCCAAAATAATCCATACACATCGACTACTTAATGGCCTTGTAATCTATTTTTAATGAAAGTGTTTCCTACTATGTTTTTCTGCCTCCTTGTAATGTCCTCTGTCAGTCCATCCATCAGTCAGTCCTCCCGACTCTCTCCTTTTCCATCTCACTCCTGTTTATATGGAACATCATCATCCTATAATCCATAGTCCCAAGTCCATTGCAGGAGCTCCGTACACACAATCAGAATGTAAGTGTAGGACCACACAAAGGGTGCGGAGTAGGATCCATCACCAATAGAGAAGTTCACACTAACCCTTACCCTAAATGATGAACAACTTAATCAAAAGCAGTCAAATGCGCTTAAAAATTATCAACTCTAGCTTTCCGCACAAGTAAGGTGATAAGTTCCTTAAACACTGGCACGATCCAACACGGACAAGATCTCATGGCATAAATATGTGGGAATAGGCAAGGAGAGACTTTATTGCGCAATATTACTGATAAAGTGTTTATTTAAAAAGAAGCCAGAATACTCACAATCATAGTAGTTAAAATTGCGTGTAAATCCTCATATCACTGGGAATGTTTCCAACCGGTAAGGTGGCCGACTACCAAGCGTGACAACGTTATGTAAACCAGACTGCTACTAACGCGTTTCACCATACACAGATGTCAATGGTTGCAGCTGCTCTTCGGCAAACAATTTTTTCTCGGCTCCTTTGATTTTTCAACCAAAATGGGCAGGAAGTGACTGACAAGGCCACTCGCTAAGCCAATTTTACCTGATTCTTCTGAAATTGGAACAGTGTATGGCTAGCTTAAAGTATATGGATATTTGAAATTGAATTAGTAATAGTGCTGATTGATAACCTGCTGCCATAAATTTTTTGGTGCATTCCAAAAAAATATATATAATCTTTGTATTGAGGCACTAGCTTAAATTCAAATTATATGTGAAGATGTGACTAGTTCAATAACTATAGACACTATGCAAAACAATAAAAAATGAACAAATCCACACAACCATATCAAGTGAAAGTCATGTAATATTACATTTCTAAACAGAAAGTAATCTTCTATTCAACTTCTTTCTGTCACCACGTGTTCATTAGTGATGCACGCTCTTCTCACTTCATAGTGCTTCACTTTATGAATGTGCTACACTACCTAATAAAAGGGGGGCCACTCATCAGATATCTTTGGTCGGTTAGTGTATATTTGGCATTCACCTTCTTTACTCTCGCATCCAATATCACCAGCATGGACGTCCCAGAATAAAAACACAATAGCAGCAAAATCGTGCAATATTGAACGAAAATGTGCTGCGCTAGAATATAGTGAATAATGAAATCACCAAAAAAATACAAAAAATATATAATCCAAAAATTATATATATCACTCTATATGTGTGTGAGGATAAGGTAACCAGAAATTAATCAGTATTCCTTAAAAATGTGAATATCACCAATGTAAATCAATAATCACATAAATCATAAATCATCCAGTGTAAATTATAATAAAGTGAAAAATAAGGGTAATAATTAAATTAAATCCCAATAAAGTCCATACAAAAATTAGAAGAAAATCCAAGAAGGTGTGCCACAAGATCCCAAAGAGTGCATCCACGCAATTCCTTGTGAAAATATAATAAACACCGATGTGCAAATCACCCAGGGAAATCAGATGGCTGCTTACCAGAACGGGTAGGTCTCTCAAACTAATGAGTAGACCACAGAAAGCTTAAGTGTAATGCCAAGGATGGCCACAGGATGTCTCCTTTAAACTCTCAATGACGATGTCCACAGATGCAGAGTGCTGGGCTCAAACAGCCACTTCACATAGTGCAAGTCAGAGAATGGAAGAGCTGCCAATCAGCTGAAGCACGGCCTGCACCTGTGTAATCTCCTTACTGAGTCCATCAGAAAATCGTGCAATATGTTTATTTTAAAAAAATTCTAGTTAAAAACATATGCCAATGAACTTACATTTCCATGTGCCACAAAGCAAGAAGAAGTTGCAGTCCTCGAGCTGGCATCAGTTCCACCTGAGTTGGACTTGACGTCAGCAAGACCCAGAAATTCCACTACTACTAAGACCTCAATGCATTTCACCGGAGAGGTGTCATCAGGGCGTCGACTTCCTAATGATGCCTTTCCGGTCATTGCATAGAAGACTACTTCCTGTTTAGAAATGTAATATTACAGAACTTTCACTTTGTTTTTTATTGTTTTGCATAGTGTCTTTGGTTATTAAACTATTCACATCTTCACCTATAATTTGAATTTAAGCTAACAGCTTACAGTATAACCAAAGGCAAAACTTTTTTTTAGTTTTGGATAGAGTTGAGAGGGATTAGAACAACTATTAGGTTTTTATTGCTGTCTGTGCCGCCATTAGAGGGATTCACCCTCTCGATTTGCCTTGTTTACTGTTATCATTGAAAGTAAAAGAAAATCACAAATTTTAGGTTGTCCTCAGAAAAGTAATAGAGGGGACATTTTCCAAAAGGAACATTAGTTTTGGGGACCTGGGCCCCAATGGATTCCCTTATTTTGCAGGGATTTCCTCTCTTTTCCTGTTTGGCTATGGGACAAGAAGTGAAGGTAAATCTCCCCAAAGGGAAATGGTGAAAAAAAAATCTCACAGAGATCCACCCTTACTCTATCCAAAACTGAAAAGAAAAGTTCTAATTTAGTCATCCTCTGAGGTAAAAATTTCCTAAGCTACTGCTTCAGTTCCTGCAACAGACCTATAGAAATTAATCAGGAAAATGTATTTGGGGATGTGGAATTGTATTTTAAGGATCTACACAAGTGGGCTGAGCAGTACATAATCTAAATGTGCACATTACTTTGAAAAAATAAATAAATAGCAAAACTCAAGCCTTGTAATTAATTCTCAGAACATCCGTATAAAATGATTCATGTGTAAACATAATTTCTGAAAATGTACGATATTTATCAAAACTGAAGCAGCCAAAATCTGGAACAGCTGTGCATAGTAACCAATCTGCTTCTACAGTTTGTTCAATTAAGCTTTAAAGATGTAAGATAGAAGAAGATAGCTGATCGATTGCCATGCAAAGCTGCTCCAGTTTTGATAAATTTCCCCTCAATAAAACAAACAAAAAATATGTGATTTATTTCTGGTTGTGTTAATCAGGTAGAGAAGGTAAAAAGTCTTTTCAAAGTGATATCTAAAAAGGTATCATTCTGACAATACCTTTTTCCTTCTCTACCTAAATATAATGAAACATAATATTGAAATAAAATGCCAAATACTGATAAGCATTCCTAAAATGCCTCTGAATATATATGTATAGGGGATTGTATGGTTGTGTTTTCTTTTTTGTTTTTTATTGGTTGAGCTAGATAAACTTGTGTCTTTTTTCAACCTATCTATGTAACTATGTTAACTATATTTCGGTTGCTAATTTCCTACACTATGCTGTCCTTGTCCTGGATTTACATTATTAAAGCAAAAGCAAACAAAAAATACATACATATCCTTTTTTCTAGAGGTCTTTTGGTGGGCGCAATGATGTCAGAGGCCCTCTTCTCGCTTTTTCTTTTTGTGGTATAGGAGCTCTGAAGGATTTGTTGTATTGTCCTGGAGGCTCTCTCCAACAACTGTGGTGTCCTGCTGGACCTTCATAAGAGATTACGCAAACGAAAGCCAATGCATTTCTGGCACCTCATCAGGGCTTGTAGAGTAATGACCAAAGGATGAGGGGTATGTCCTGGACTGTAAGACTGTCAGTTAAAACTCAAGAAGGCATGCCAAGTATTGCCTGTTCACTGGCAGCTATTCAACTTAAAACTGAATAGCTAGAAGTGAACAGGTAATATAGTGAGCTTGAATGCAAGCAGATCCCTTATTTACATGATTACTTGGGTTCCCACTTACAGTCTAGTATGGCATCCCCTATACCTATAGTTATTACTCTACAAACCTTGATGAAGGGGGAGTGTTGAGCCCTGAGACACGTTGGCTTTTGTTGAAAAATAAAATTGTATGGACTGAACACACTAATGTGCAGCTCCCATCTTTCCAAATTGGTCAGTCCACTCCCTTCTGGACTCCCAGGAAAAGAGTTAATTGATGCTGATCAAAATTTAACCCAGAAGACTGAGGACATTTATTGGTGGAAAAGAAGTACTGAGGTGAGGCAGCTCTGGATTGTAATTCATTTTTGCTTTTACTGGGCTACTAATTTAGTTTTTTTTACCTTTAAATTAACTGATCATTTCTAAACTCTGTTTTTAAAGGATCAGTTGAATGTAAAGCAAAGGCTGTCCAACTGCATTAATCACACATACACTTGTATTAGCCTCCCAACTTCAAGAGCCAAACTAGTACTGCCTTTTAGTATTATGCCCTAAAGCAAATACAAGGAAGACTGAAGATAACAATTTATAGCTGCTCAAGCAGTCCCTTCCAGAAGAGCTGAATGTGATGTATATATAGGTAAGCATACAATTTTCATCACAGGGCTGAAAGATTACAAGGTTAATTAATCTTCTCTGAGAAGGGTTTTCTTCAATCCTTATTTGTCTTTCATAGAGGTTGTTCTAGGACAAGGCATTTTAGTACAACTAAATATATCACACCAGCTGGCAGCCCAAGGAAAGGCTGTTAAATGTGCAGTGGATTTATTTTTATTGACATATTTTTTTCTGTAACAAATAGAACAGTTTCTAAAAAATAAAGTAAATGTCATACCATATTTTCATTGTACCATTTAAAAATAACAATATTTGTGTATGTAAGCAAACTTAGAACAACACAATGGTTGAAAATAGAACTACCTATCAAGCAAATATATAAAAAACACACTATAAATATGTTGCCAAACATACAGACATTTATAGGCAGTCTATAAAAAGTGCAGACCAATTAAGGTTCTCTGTAAAATCTGAATTAAAAAATATTGTCTACAAAAATGCTGATGTTTTTGCAACTGGATATGAGTGTTCTTCTGTTCTGTTTAACTAATTAGGACTTAAATGCTTATTTGATAATATCCCCATGGATACATTATCATTAATGACCCAAAGTAAAGATCATGTGTTTATTTTCTATTGGGCATTTGTTGGGGTAAAAGCTGAAATTTGGAATTTAATTTATTTTCTTAACAAGTCCTAGCTCAAGTTTAAGGGGAGGTTGCACCAGCAGATGTTGGTAAATGACATAGCACTAGTAATGGATCAGAAATTTCCCAGCAAAATGTTTTCTTCTTCTAGATGCCCTTAAAGTGGAGTTCCGGCCTCAAATATCTTTTTTAACTAAAAATACCCCTATAATACTAATCCATCGCCCTTTACAGAACCGCTATTCTCATACTTACCAGGTGTACAGTATTGGATTTTAGTCAAAATCTTACTTTTAAATACGCTGTCTGGGCGCGGCCATCTTAGACGTGGGCATCTGAAGCCGCAGTGTAATCTGCTGTGTCCTTCTTCCTGATTCCAGGGAGTGTTCTGGGAGTTCTTCCTGATTCCAGCCTCCTGGGAGTGATGACAAACAGCTCCCAGGATGCAATGCAAAGGCGGAAGTGATGTCGGTGGCCGTGGCCACAGAGGGGGGAGAAGGAGGAAGTACAATCAAAAATGCCCTGAAAATAAGGTAAGGGACTCCCGAAAAAAAACTGAAAATGCCCAATTGTTCATGAGCATAGCGAGCACTCCAGGAATCAGTAAAGTTGCAAAATAGGCCGGAACTCCTCTTTAATCTGATGATTAGCAACTGTCTGAGCCAAGGGTGTCTACGACCTGCCCCAGTAAACATTGAAAGGAGACACAGCACAGTGATGAGCTGATGTCACTCTGTTTTCTCTTCCTATTATCATGCTTCTTGTCAGCACATGAATCAATTTGCTACTTATGCTGCTTCTGTTTTATATACTCGGGGAACTGCAATAGGCTGATACCAGGTCAAATTAAGATCCTTACACCAGTTGTCATCCAGTCCTATTTGGCTTTTCTCTACATTTATCTCTTACTTTGTCCCCCACCCCCTTCACCCACTGACTCGCTCAATGGCCAAGAGATTGCCAATCACTTCAAAAACAACATTAATACAATTCATGAGGACATCTCCACTGTACAGATATGTGCAGATATATTCCCCACTTAACATATCCTGTCCAACAGCACATTCAATACTTTCCTCTTTTGACCCAACTACTATTAAAGAGGTTATCAAACTTTTCTCATATGCCCACCTAACCAATTGTTCCTGTTTCCTCAAAACTACTACGGTCACCCTCTTCTTCTGTCCTATACTCTCTCACTCACCTCTTCAATCCCTCCCTCTCTACTGGCACCTTCCCCTCACCTCTAAAGCATGCAGAGATCACCCACATGCTTAAAAAGCCCTTATCGGACCCCATCAACCTGAACAACCTAAGACCTACCTCCTTGTTCCCATTTACCTCTAAACCTTTAGAATGCTTAGTCTACAACTCTCTGAGCTACTACCTCCCTATAAAAACAACCTTCTTGTCTCCTTACTGTACAGTCTGGCTTTCGCTCACAGCACTCTACAGAAAGTGAAATACTAAAACTCACTAATGATTTACTAACTCCTACAACCAATGGCCACTAAACCATACTCTTATTACTAGACCTTTCTACGGCCTTTGATACCGTTGACCACCTGCTCCGAGTCCTCAATAAGCTTTCTTGGCCTCCAAGATTCTGCTCTTTCCTGGTTCTCCTCCTGTCTATGACAGCACTCCTTCAGCATACAACTCTGTCTCCTCCTCTCAACTTCCTATTTCTGTAGGGGTCCTCTCTGTTCTTGGAAACCTTCTCTTTTCTATCTACACGTCCTCTCTCGGTCACTTGGTAACCTCCCACTGCCTCCAAAACCATTGCTAAGTTGATGACACCCAAATCTATCTCTCTATCCCTCACTTCACTCCTGCAGTCTTGCATTACTAACTGACATTTCAAAATAGATGTCTTACCACTTCCTGAAACTAAATCTTTCTACAACTGAGCTTGTAATATCCCCCCTTCCCCAGACACACACACACTTGTGACCTTCTCCCTGACTTTTCCATAAAGATCAGTAATACAACTAATAGTCCCTAACCTCATGCCAGGGTACTATGTGTAATCCTAGACTCTGACCTGTCTTTTCAGCCCCAAATCCAATCACTGTCAAACGCTTGTAGACTTCACATCTCTAAAATGTGTCCCTTTTTAACCAATGATACCACCAGGCTACTCATTCACTCCCTTGTTATCGCTTGCCTTGACTATTGCAACTCCCTTCTCTTATCCCTACCTCTATGCAGGCTATCCTCCCTTCAGTTTATCATGAATGCTGCTGCCACATTCATCTACCTTACCAACCTCTCAGTGTCTGCCACCCTTCTCTGCCAATCCCATGATTGGTTTCTGATTGCCCAGCGAATTAAATTTAAAATACTAACAACAACATACATAGCCATTCACAACTTTGACCCGAGCTACCAATCTTGTCCCAAAATATCACCCAAACCGTCCTCTCTACTCCTCCCTAGACCTTCTGCTCTCTAGCTCTCTTGTGTTCTCTTCCCTTGCTAATCTCCAGGACTTCTTCAGAGCCTCTCCCATCCTCTGGAACTCTCTACCTCAACCTGTTCAGCTGTATCCTACTCTGGCCACCTTTAAGTGATCCCTGAAAACTCATCTCTTCAAGAAAACCTATCCCTCCTCTACCTAACAACTGAACTTTTAATTGTCTCCCTTTGTATTAAAAAGTACTGCGCAAACTGTTGGCGCTATATAAATTCTGTATAATAATAATAATAATACAGACATTCACTTATATTACCATCTGCACGCACCACCTGCAGCTCCCAGGCATGGAAATAAAAAATTACTTAATGTCGGGCATATTTTTTTGCCTCCACATTTCAGTGTGTATGTAGCCTATTAGGAGCACAGTATGTTCTTGGAAATAATTTAAAATGAGCAAAGGAATGACACAGGAGAATAAAAATGGAATATGCTGCATTTATTTACCTTGACATAAAGTTGGCTGCAAGTACAGAAGTTTGGAAATTTCAGCAGATACAAAATTTAAAAAAATAGTAACACAGGCTGAAAAAACTATTTTGGAAGATGCTGGTAATTAGTCAAATAAATGAAAATTTTATATACCAACTAAGTGTTTTCCGGGGCCCTGACAAATACACTGTATTACCAAAAGAATTGGGATGCCTGCCTTTACACGTATATGAACTTTATATGTGGACGAAAAAGCCTGGCTCACAGTCTGCGCTCTAATTTATCCCAAAGGTGTTCGATCTAGTTGAAGTCCGGACTCTATGCAGGCCCGTCAAGTTCCTCCACCCCAAACTTGCTCATCCATGTCTTTATGGACTTTTCTTTGTGCACTGGTCCAAATCATTTGGTGGAGGGAGATTATGGTGTGGGGTTGTTTTTCAGGGATTGGGCTTGGCCCCTTAGTTCCAGTGTAGGGAACTCTTAAGGCGTCAGCATACCAAGACATTTTGAACAATTTCATGCTCCCAACTTTGTGGGAACAGTTTTGGGATGGCCCCTTCCTGTTCCAACATGACTGAGCATCAGTGCACAAAACAAGGTTCATAAAGACATGGATAAGCGAGTTCCTAAACCTTGTGGACAGCCGTCCCAGAAAAGTTGAAACTGTTATAGCTGCAAAGGGTGGGCGAACTCGATATTGAACCCTACGTACTAAGACCGGTATGCCATTAAAGGTAATATGTGTTTAAAGGCAGGCTTCCCAATACTTTTTGTAATATAGTGTATTTACAGCAGAACAAGTAATAGACTGCCTGTCACTCAAGTTGCTGCATGACTCCATTCCATTAATTTCTAGCATTTTCATGGATCAGCAAGGCACTGCAACTGCCTCCATTGTCACCATTGCCTGTAGCTCTGGGTCTGGATACCACACAAGTGTCCAAGGGTTCGATCACACATAAGGCTAGGGTTGGTAAAACTAGGTAGTTGATCCCCCCAACTGGCCACCTGAACACAAGCATGTAGCTGCTCAGGGCAGTACACATTCTGCAGCTGTGCAGCTATGCATTGCAACTGTACATGAAATTAGACAACATGTCACATTGGAGGGCATTAGCAATGTATCCTGTGCCTGTCTATGGGGCTGAACTGCAACAACCCTCATGGGATTTCGTCACAGTGGTGCAACATTTACAGAATAATGTCTCTGAAAAGCGATTCACTGCACTAAATGTAAATGGGTCTTGATAAAGTGCAGCTGCAGATGTAGATGCCCAACTTCCCTGTGCATGATTAAAAAGCTCACAAGGGTAATTAGTGCTACCCCTTTTAAAGACTACCTCTATTAAACCAAATCTATGTAGTAGCAGAATGAGGGTATGCGCTACAAAAATACAATCATGACAAGCTCCCATTAAGACCAAAACAAAATAAATAGCTTATGCTTAACCTTCAATACATAGTAAACACTACATTTTGGTTATGGCTTGAGAAACATAACATATATCCTTATATTTATAAAAATAAACAAATGTGGTTTTCAGATTAGATTATTCATATGTATTGATTGTTCATTTATTTTAGATTTATTCAGTGTAGTGAGTATTATATCTGACTTATAGCTTGCTGTTTTACTCTAGAGGTTTTTTTTTAATGAGTCAAGAACTTAAACTGTCAGTCATCGGGAAGAAAGTAAACACTGCAATTAAATCTAATTTATAGACAAGATGGCCAACAAGTCAGAAAAGTATTTTCAGCGATCAATGAAGTGTCTCAGGCTGTGGTTTCCTGTTTTCTCATGCACTCATAATTGTCACTAGAAATATATTTCATGAATAAACTCCACTTTGCCAGAGCAAAGATGAACTATATTACTAAATAACGTTTAAATAAAGCTATTAGCCTCTAATACAGAATCTAAAAAGTTGTAATAGCACAACCTTAATGTAGTGAATTTATTAGGAATTGTGATTTCCAATGGTGATTGATGCATGTACAACTCTTTCTGTTAAAAGGCCTGTAACCCTTCAACTAATGTTTCTTATCTAGACAAACGCTCTCCCCTCCCTGTACACCATAGTTGAGGGCACAACTCATAGCATTGAAGCATGAACATTCCTAAATCAATACTAGATAATAGCAATAAAACAAAAATAATTCATACAATTACCACAAATCAATGTTGCCCTTAGAAAAGGGGCAAGGTTTATCCTAATTTAGCTCTCTAACAAAGGATTTTTTTTTTCCGTTAGCCTTCATTACAGTAAACATTCATTAATATGGGTTTTAATCCTTTAAATAGGAGAAATTACAATGTCAGTAATTAAAGTAATTGTAAAGTCTTGTTTTCTTTTCTATTAAAATAACAAACATGTTATACTTACCTGCTCTGTGCAGTTCTTTTGCACAGAGCAGCCCGGATCCTCCTATTCTTGGGTCCCTGGCTGGAGCTCCTGGCCCCTTCCTCCTGTTGAGTGCCCCCACAGCAAGCAGCATACTATGGGGGCACCCAAGTTCAGCTGCAGCTCCATGTATCTATTCAGACACGGAACTGCAATTCGGCTCCACCCCCCCTCTCTCCTGATTGACAGCAGCTGGAGCCAATTGCGCTATTGCTGTGTCTCAGCCGATCAGGAGAGAGAGTCCCGTACGGCTGAGGCATTTGTGGACATTGTTGCATAGAGAGGGGGCTCAGGTAAGTATTGGGGGGGGGGGCTGAGGGGGGCTGCTGCACACAGAAGGCTTTTTATCTAAAAAAAACTTCTGACTTTACAACCCCTTTAAAGCTTTAAAATGACTCTATATTGAAAGATACTGTATCACATTGATCATTGATCTTATTGTATAATATATTTAGTGGCTACCTTAATGCTTATTTAATGGCAAACTATACACCAGAGGCACTCAACATTCATAAGATGGGGTCCGGTGTATCATATTCCTGGGGCTCAAAAAAAAAAAAAAAAAAAGGTTTCATTGATCTTAATGGAATGAAAACTATATCTAATTAGCTTGGTTTTAAAAAAAAAATGTTCTGGGAACTTACTTGAAGTTTGGACCCACAGACTGCCTATCAACCTGCTGATTATTAGAAACTCTTAGCAATAGAAAAGATGATAGGAGCATAGTGGAGTGATACAAATGTATACAGGTACAGAAGATTTAGTGGCAAATCAGAGGATAAAATAGAGTTAAGATGTTACAAATGAATACAGTCATAGAAGATCATGCTGCTCTGCCACTGGCACAGAAGGCTTTTAAAAGAGTATCCTCCTGGTTTGGAGTTAATTTTTCCAGAAGGTTTGTTCTGGGTCCAACTGATATTATTATTTTTATTCTTATACAGGATTTAAATAGCGCTAACAATTTGCGCAGCACTTTACAACACGAGGGCAGAAAGTACAGTTACGATACAATTCAATACAGGAGGCATCAGAGGGCCCTGCTTGTTGGAGATATCTAGTTTCATTTAGAGCCCTGGGGGAGTGCTGAGCCTCCGAAACCCATTGGCTGCCTGGTGTTTTTGTTTGGTGACCTCTTTGGTTGGAATGCATATGGACCTATGAAATCAGGTGAGTTCTGTCTCTTGAGAGAGAAACTGTTGTGTGGACACAAGCCATTTGCCTTCATAAGGACTTCTCTCATTATATACTGGGGGGGTTGTATCGAGTGCCTTGTCTTCATCTCTACTACAGAAGTACAGGAAGCAAATGTGGCACCTTACTATGGATCCAGAAAACTCTCAGCAGCAATTCTTTTGAACTTTATACAGGGAATTTATAAAGGTAATCAAAGACACCCATTAGAATTCTGTCAGGGATCAGCACTGAATCTGTTGGTGTTCCAGAAAAAGATTAGTGCTGCTCAGCACCCTACTCCTGCGCTCAGAACCTGGTCCTCAGGCTGCCTCGATCTTGGAACTTGTACTTATACTTGGCATCCACTATGGCTAGGGTTTGCTGCCCCCTACGACCAGGGCGGTCGACCAAACACTGTAGATACAAAACAAAGAAAGGGCGCACCAGCCTAGCGCATTATCCTCAGCGAGTTTATTATTAATAAAAGGATAAAAATCAGCTACTCACAAACATGCGTGAAAGTCAAGCATTTCAATTCCATAAAGCAGCATCATTACAGGAGTCCAATATCTCATAAAAGCAGAGGGTTGACGCGTTTCGAGGCCGTGCCTCTTCCTTAGAGCCTGGAGGCCCATGACTAAGTCCATGGCTAAATATGGTAGACTAGGCCTCCACATGACCCTCAGAGATGTGGGAGGAGATACCACCCATATGGGCGTGGCTACACAGTTAATTGCCCAAAACATAACAGATTTTGTTGGTAAGCCCTATAGATCCACTGGCTAAGCTGGTATATTAGCCAATCAACATCACCTTCCTAACTCATTTAAGATTGTGCATTAAAAATTATACATTATAAATAGTACAACCCCACATAGAATACTCAGTCAATGCGGCACAGACCAACTCATCCTCCTCTCACGGTACGTGCACAACACCAGGGGATAAGAATCAATATGGCACATGATGATTCACAGCTATTGCTGAACCTGACCAGACTGCTGTGAATCATCATGTGCCATATTGATTCTGGAGGATGAGTTGGTCTGTGCCGTCCTGTCTGTAATGTCATTGCATGCTTTTTTCCTGTTTGTTATCAGTGTTGTATTTCGTCAGATTCTTTGTAAGCATTTTGTGTATTTTTGAAAAAAAACTTTTGGTTATGGTTTTACACTATGTGAGAATGCTTGGTATGCTTTTATATATCCATGAGATGGTAGGCTGACCTGTGAATGCTGTGATTGTCCACACTTGTTCCATCTAGAAAGGCCTGGAGATCTCTATACAGGATATATGGTTAGAATATATCTTCCCATGAGTAATTGGAGTAACAGCTCTCTTGACTAAGTACCTACGGTACATGCGTCCAAATTTTCCGGTAAGTGTGCTTGCCAAATATGGTGGTGGATCACTGAACGATTTGGGAGTCAGATTTATCATCCCTTCACATTGATATTTGCTTATCATCATTTCTTGGGTGGGTGGTGTATAAAGTTGATCGACGTGATATATGCATTTTTCTTCTGATACATTGGAGTTTTCATTCTTTGAAGTATTCATCCGTTTGATTTTTACCCTTTTTATGTTCACTGAATAATTTCCTGTGTATGCATTCATATATTGTTTGTTGTTAGTGCAGCACTGGTTTTACATACATTACATAACCACCTGGTAGCTGAAACCAGGTGGTTCTGATCACTGAAGCCTGCTGGATTCTGGAAAACACCTACTGGTGGACACTGGAACTGCAGCAATCAGCCCAGAGTACCACAGTGCCAGCATGTGAACTCAGTCCTAACACACTAGGAAAACAGATACATAGGCATGTAGTAAAAGCATAAAATTATTTATACATCATCATGCTAAAAGTTTATATATAAAAAAAAGAACTTCTTCAACAGCTTTAACATCCTTTCATTTTTATTATAGCAAACCTACTAGGAAACAAACATTACATCATAGATCTCTTGTGAAGGGAAATCTTGTAAATGTAATATCTGTCTCACCTTTGCTTTAAAAACCCTCCGGCAACAACTTGAACACCACAGTCTGCAACATCAGTTCTGTCGGGAAAACCAGAACCCTGACAAGGTAAATTGGGTGCTCAGAAAAAGCCCAGATCATGATATGCATCCAATCCGGATGATCACAGCTCGCATAATATTAGCAATTACCTGCCCAATAGCAGCAAGATACAATAGGCAATGAGGTATATTTCCATTCTCATGCAGATTGCAATTTATTCCAGAACACACTGCAAAAAAAAATTTCAGCTCAGACAACAAATGATTGTGACACACATATATTAACCACTTGCTGACCGCATACTTAACTTATAGGGAGGCAGAGCAGCTCAGATGTTTGCTAGCACCCGCTGATCGGTAAGGAGAGATACAGAGGCAGAGCTCTGTTCTGACAGGGGGAAAGTAATGGATTGTGTGTCCCTGCAAAGCAGGGAATCAAATCCATAACTTCCCTTAGTAAAAGCAGTACACATATTAAACACAAACACTGGTTAGGCCCACGTTTAACCTTTTTTCTCGCCCTAGATGTTTAAACCTTTCCCAGACAGTGTCATTAGTGCAGTGATAGTGCATATTTTTAGCACTGATCACTGTATTAGTGCCACTGGTTTCCACAAAGTGTCAGCTGGTGTCAGTTAGTGTCCAATTGTCCCATGCAATATTGCAGTCCTGCTATAAGTCGCTGATCGCTGCCATTACTAGTTTAAAAAATAAATCATTAAAAATTCCAGTATACTGTACATCCCAATCTAACTTTTGTGCAGACCAATCAATATATGGTTATTGGCATTTTTGTTTAATTCAAAAATATGTACATATTGGCCTAAATTTATGAAGAAATTAGATTTAAACATTTTTTTATGGGATGTTTTATAGCAGAAAGTAAAAAATATTATTTTGTTTTTTCTAAATTGAACCCAGTGGTGATGAAATACCACCAAAAGAAAGCTTTATTTGTGGGGAAAAAAAGGACATGAATTTCATTTAGGTATAGTGTTGCATGACCGCGCTATTGTCAGTTAAATTAATACAGTGCCGTATCGCAAAAAAATGTCCTGGTCATTAAGGGGGGTAAATCTTCCGTAGATCAAGTTGTTAAAATATGTTTTCCCCTTTCTCCAAGGAAAATAGAGCAATTGGATCCCTCTCTCGTGTAACTGAAACCCTCTTTCCAATAAGTTTAAATGTCTTTTTGTGCAATTGTCAGAAGCCCTTATTATCATCCATAGGAAAGGCACAGTCTGATATTTTATTTCCGATATATACTGGTTTATTAATATCAGTATTAATCTGGATTTTAATTGTTTTAATAGGCACATGAAATCCATAAATGCTTTGGAATATCAGCTGTCAGAACAGAAAACATAAAACAGACATAGACTTAACTGAAAAATACATCCCTCCTGGACCTAGAGGCTTCTAGATGATAACCATACAAGTTGTAATTCTTCTTGTTATGCCATATACAATATGCATTGAATTATTGAATTAAAGATAACCTTGAAAGCTCAAGGCTCCATGCCACCATGTATACAATATGGAAAATGTATGATAAGAAAAGATGTTTTGTCTGAAATAGAAAAAAATAGAAAATGTATAGCGATAAACATGCATTATAAGCTACCTTCATAAACAATTCTTATTTTTCTATAATCAAAGCTTAAAATAACACCAAACTCTGTCTTTAAAAATATATTTTTAACTCAAAAGAGTACCTTCTATTGCTTTCAGCCTCCTCCAGATCTTCCTTTTTTTTATTGCTGTAATCATTAGCTACCCACTCTTGCTCGCCCCGGAGATGGGCCATTAAGTAGTGGATGTGTATGGATTTATTATTGGAGTATAAGGGTATTGTTTAGTGTCCCTTTGAAGTGAACCTATGCATTGACCATGCAAAGCAAAGCAAAGGTTCACTTTAATGGTGGCCCCACCAATAAAGTGAACACCAAGTTTGCCTTCATTCCCTTGCTGCTATTTTCAGCTGCTGGGAAAAAAAGAGGAGCTTGGTGCTTGGTGATTGGCAGCCCTGTTAATTTTAAAGCGGAGTTCCACCCAAAAATGGAACTTCCACTTTAAGGCCTCCTGATCCCCTGACATGCTACATTTGGCATGTCATTTTTTTTTGACAGGTACCAGCTCCCACTTCCACTCAGGCTGACTAGGTGGCTCAAGCGGGAGTTCTCCTCTCACCCTCCCTCCCTGAAATCTCCCTGAAATCTTCTGAGACACATCACAGGTACCAAAAGATTGCCCGTCCACTCAGGACACGCAGCACATCTCTCGCATGTGCAGAGCGCACCCGGTTGTGAAGCCACAAGCTGTCACAGCCAGGTGCCCACACTAGAGATGCCAGCGCCACGGGGAGAAGAGGAAGAGAACCGAGGCTCCCGCTGGCCGCATCGCTGGACCGTGGAACAGGTGAATGCGTGTCTATTAAAAATCAGCAGCTACACTTTTTGTAGCTGCTGACTTTCAATAGACATAAAAACGGGTGGAACTCTGCTTTAAGCTTAGAGGCTTCAGGCTTCAAAGTCTCTAAGCTTACGAAGCTTCCTCTCCAAGGGGCTGTAAGGCTAGGAAAAGAGGAGGGGTTGATGGGGAGGGGTGTAATGTTGCCCAAGGTGCTGAAGTTTCATGTGTGTGTGGGGGGAGAAGTGACCAGCACTCCCTCACACTACTACTGAACTGCTAAAGTCCACCTTGGGCACCTTGCAGTTCCTTGGGCACCGTGGCATCGATGTGGTGGGTTCTAGGAGGTCTTTGCTTCCCCATACCTGGAACTCTATTAAGCTGCACCACTGTCAGGTGGAGTTGTGCTAACAATGTCTGAGGGAAGGGGAGTTTAAGAGCACTGGCACTGGCACTTATCACTAATGTGTTGGTAGGGAAGCAAATTAACACTTATGTGGGGGGGGGGGGGTGAGGAATTAAAAACACTGCCACTGACCACCCACCTATTCAGGAGTAAAGGTAATTATTGACTCTGCCACTGGCCACCACTTGTGTGTGTGCGTGTCTGTGTGGGGCTGGGGGGGGGGGGGGTTGGAGGAGAGGAATTAAAAACACTGCCACTGACCACCTGTTCAGGAGTGAAGGGAATAATTAACTCTACTACTGGCTACCACTTGTGTGTGTGTCTGTTTGTGTTGGGGGTTGGGTGAGAGGAATTAAAAACACTGCCACTGACCACCCACCTATTCAGGAGTAAAGGGAATAATTAACTCTGCCACTGGCCACCACTTGTGTGTGTGTGTGTCTTTGTGTCTGTGTGTCTGTGTTGGGGAAGATCTCAACAGCACTGCGACTGACCACCAATGTGGTTGGAGGCTTATTAATACTGCCACTGACCACCAATGCAGAAGGGAAACTAAGTAACACTGCTGCTGAGCCCCGATGTGTGTGTGGGGTTAACAGCAGTGCCTCTGACCACCAATGCAGGAAGAAAAGATAATTGACATTGCCACTTACCACCAATGAAAACAAAATGTTTACCATAAAACATCCTTTGGCCACAAATGCAGAACAAGGGTTAAGGGGTTTAACACCAACTGATTACCAATAAAGGGAGGTTTAAATAGCACTGTCATTGATCACCAGTGCTGGGGATAATTGTTGCAGCCACTGAAACCAATGGGGAATTATATCAGTTGCTGACACCAGTGCTGGGGGTTGTTATTGTGGTCACTGGCATGCATGCTGGTAGTTATTATGTCAGTCACTGGCAGCAAGGCTGAGGGTTATTATTTTGACAACTGACACATGCTGACGGTTAATATTGCAGTAACTAACACCAATGCTGTAGGTTATTACTGCAGTCGGTAACACCAATGTGGAAGATTATCATTGCATCCACTGACATCAATGCGGTCATTATTATTTTGCCCACCAATGCTGGGGGTTAATATTACTGCAGCAATGGGGCTTATTTTACCCCCACTTCCTCTTCATTGTGAGTGTTGCAACAGGATATTCAACAGGATTGAAATTGTCCAGTGTCTTACGCACCCAGACAAGTATAACAGGCTTAATAGAAAACTGCGGGAGCGTTGTAATTACTAAGCTAACAGATGAAGGTGGTACTGTAGGTGCCAGCGTACATTACCAGGGTGTACCCTTTCAAGTAAAATTTTACAGTATTTTTTTTTTTGCTACATTTTTTTCTGCTTGTCCTAAACAGAAGTGCAGAGGAGGTCACTGACAGCAGTATCAGAAAGACAAGTTAAGTAAGCAAACTAAATGTACGGTAAAGTACTATTTACATCCGTGAATTTCTTTTCTAAAATAATTCATTTTCATGGAAGAGATTGCTGGTAAAGTTTTGTGCATTATCACTTGATGGACTACTTAGAACTCAGTTGATTGTGTTTCTACTAGAGAGTGTTAGGTATATTTAAAATTTTTAACCCACTTTAAGACCTGGCCTTTTTGTGACATTTTGTATTCAGTATTTTTTTGCTAAAAAACTACTTAGAGCCCCCAAACATTATATATATATATATATATATTTTTAGCAGAGACCCTACAGAATAAAATGGTGGTCGTTGCAATATTTCATGTCACACATTTGCGCAGCGGTCTTTTTTAACGCAATTATTTTGGAAAAAATACACTTTAATCAAATAAAAAATAAAAAAACAGTAAAGTTATCCCAATTTTTTTGTATAATATGAAAGATGATGTTAGGCCTAGTAAATAGATGCCAACATGTCATGCTTTAAAATTGTGCATGCTCGTGGAATGGCGACAACGACGGTACTTAAAAATATCCAAGGACAAAGCTTTAAAATGTTACAGGTTACTGCATGTTTAGAGTTACAAATGAGGTCTTGCACTAGAATTATTGCTCTCGCTCTGACAATCATAGCGATACCACACATGTGTGGTTTGAACACCGTTTACATATGCGGGTGCCACTTACGTATGCATTCGCTTCTGCGCTCAAGCTCAGAGGGATGGGCGCTTTATTTTTTTATTTTGTCTATTTATTTAATTTTTTATTTGTGCACTGTCCCTTTAATTTTTTTATTCCTATTACAAGGAATGTAAACATCCCTTGTAAAACAAATAAGCATGATAGGTATCTTAATTAAGAGATTTGGGGTCAAAAAGACCCCAGATCTCTAATTTACCTTTAAATGCAAAAAAAAAAAAAATGTAATTTTGACTTTAAGAATAAAAAAAAAGTTGATGGCCAAGAACCACAGGTGACGTCAAAGGTCACTCTGGTTCTCCAAGGGCAGTGAGCCAAGGGAGGGCCATCTTGCCCTGACTTGACTTCCTGCCCAGCCACGGATCGGACCAGATCACTTCCGGGTTTACCGACACCGGAAATCTGCGGGAGGGTGGCACCTCTCCCACCACTTTTAAAAATGTTCCTGTGGTGAATGTGCCACTGGGACCACTTTTAGTGCTAAGCAGGCCACCTGCTGTAAATAAAGATACTAGGTTTATGACAGATAGCTGCTGCCATAACCCTGGTATTTAACATCAAAGTAAATACATATATTTACAGTTAGGCAGTCGGTAAGTGGTTAAGGACAGTTGGGTAATTCATTTACATTGTATATACAGTATCTCACAAAAGTGAGTACACCCCTCACATTTTTGTAAATAATTTATTATTTCTTTTCATGTGACAACACTGAAGAAATGACCCTTTGCTACAATGTAAAGTAGTGAATGTACATTTTGTATAACAGTAAACATTTGCTTTCCCCTCAAAATAACTCAACACACAGTTATTGTCTAAACCGCTGGAAACAAAAGTGAGTACATCCCTAAGTGAAAATGTCCAAATTGGGCCCAAAGTGTCAATATTTTGTGTGGCCACCAATATTTTCCAGCACTACCTTAACCCTTTTGGGCATGGAGTTCACCAGAGCTTCTCTGGTTGCCACTGGAGTCCTCTTCCACTCCTCCATGATGACATCACAGAGCTGATGGATGTTAGAGACCTTGCGCTCCTCCACCTTTCATTTGAGGATGCCCCACAGATGCCCAATAGGGTTTAGGTCTGGAGACATGCTTGGCCAATCCATCACTTTTACCCTCAGCTTCTTTAGTAAGGCAGTGGCCATCTCCCACCCCTTCAACCTCTGCAGCAATGCTGGCAGCACTCATACGCCTATTTCCTAAAGACAACCTTTAGATATGATGCTGAGCACGTGCATTCAACTTCTTTGGTCGACCATGGCGAGGCCAGTTCTGGGTGGAACCTGTCCTGTTAAACTGCTGTATGGTCTTGGCCACCGTCCTGCGGCTTAATTTCAGGATCTTGGCAATTTTCTTATAGCCTAGGCCATCTTTATGTAGAGCAACAATTCTTTTTTTCAGATCCTCAGAGAGTTCTTTGCCATGAGGTGCCATGTTGAATGTCCAGTGACCAGTATGAGAGAGTGAGAGTGATAACACCAAATTTAACACACCTGCTCTCCATTCACACCTGAGACCTTGTAACACTAACGAGTCACATGACACCGGGGAGGAAAAATGGCTAATTGGGCCCAACTTGGACATTTTTAGGGGTGTACTCACTTTTGTTGCCAGCGGTTTAGACATTAATAGCTGTGTGTTGAGTTATTTTGAGGGGACAGCAAATTTACACTGTTATACAAGCTGTACACTCACTAATTTACATTGTAGCAAAGTGTCATTTCTTCAGTGTTGTCACATGAAAAGTTAAAATAAAATATTTTTACAAAAATGTGAGGGGTGTACTCACTTTTTTGAGATAGTGTATTTTCCATTTCAATATTTTTTTTTCAGTTTAACAAGTAGCTAACATGCTATTGTTCTGCCCACGCAGGAGCTAGCGTTGACAGTGGTAACAATAGTTAGCTTACAAAAATAGACAAAATTCAGCAGTGTGAAAAAGAGAACTGATTTAACAACAGGAGATAGGCCTTTTCATAACACCAGGAGGGCCAAGGGATCCTTAGGAAGTTCCCTACAGTGGGGTATCCACGAGGCCCATCAATATCCTCATAATGGTGCAATTTGTAGCCTATACAGATCTAAGAAGAAGGAATAGGTCAGAAACCAGGAAGAGGGTAGGCAGAAAGACGGTGCTTACAAAAGCGCACCTGACAGGTAGGGAGCCAGGGAGGGGATGAGAAAAGCTAGAGAGAAAGAGAGGCCCAGTTTTAAAGGCCTAGAGAGGGGGGAGAAGTACGGGCCCAGGAACATCAAGGTCATCCATCATAGGCGACCCAAGCTGGTTGAGGGGAGAGTAGGAAAGGCATAAAACAGCCATAGTTCCCAAACTTTCAGAAACGTAGCACGCGTGTCGTTGCGAATGCTAGACATCTGTTCGTTAAGCATCAAGGCGAAAACTGTTTATTGTATTTTTGTTTTATGCACATATAACAAATATATTAAGACATTTTAGTCTGCATTTTCTGATTTACTTTTGCTGCAAGAATATCCCTACCTTTGCAGATGCACACATTGCATGCAGTATATTCATAGTTGCTGCATTTGCTTTTCTCTGCACAATATGTAACGTATGGTCTATCAATGTATACAAACTGTTCCTAGCCAGTGCTCAAATGCTGAAGGATATACTCCTAATGGTAGATAATTGTTCAAAGTTCCTTCGCATGCTCCAGCAGGACTGCAATTAGACAGTAGTGTTCTCGACCTTGCAGCTCTCTCCAGACTGGTAAACTCTCAAGCTGCACTAGAAACAAAACAGAGAGTGCACTGGCCTTGTGCGGAGTCTCCAATGAACCTTATTATTAAAATACGTCAAATACTTACAAGGATCCTTGAAAAACAGCATGTAAATCACAGCATCTGTCCAGGTCTAGATCCTCTCAAATCATTTTCGAGAACCAAGCCCTCTGCCTCAGAGATCCAAGGGAGAGGATGCTTTGTTTAACATGCTGTTTTTCAAGTACTCTTGTGAGTATTTGAAGTATTCAAATAATCCATTTATTGAAGATTCTGCACAAGGCCAGTGGGCTCTCTGCTTTGTGTTTAGTGTGGTCTGTCAATGCCTGCACAGCATGTTTTGTTTGCTTCAAAAAGCATGATTTGCATTCTTTGGCTTAAAGCGTTAAAGTAATCCAATAAATTTGATTGGAGCTTTACTTGCATTATTGTTCTCTAAAGAAAGTAAAAAAAACATCTGGAGCAGAATTCTGAAAACAAGGAAAATTAAAGAAGAACTTTACCCATAACAACTTGATAAAAAAAATGTTCTTTAGCAAGGAACATACATTCCACATTAATAATTATGCTACCAAAATTAGTGTGGGCTGCAAATTGCCTCCAGCATTGCTCCTGTTTCTTATTGTCAGAGGCTGCCATTTTTCTGAAGCCCAGAGCCCCTGAACAGCAGTAAATCATAAAGCAGGACTAAACCCATCAATTTAACTATTTAAAAAAACAGGTACATTCCTGGAATGCTAGGATTGCTAACTGTCACATTTGCTTGTGTCCTAAACCAAACTGTCAAACCATCAAATGGCTGGTTTCATAACTGATCGCATGTGCAGCACCATAGCAGTTGCAGATCAAACAGAAACAGCTTCCTTGGCTGTAAAGGATAGGATGGTTTAATTCTGCTTTAAGGCTGTCAGCAGATCGGCCTCTACATATTCAGCAGTGCCTAAAATGGAGAGCATGTACAGAGAAGGGTGAGACAGTGTAATACTTTATTTTAAACAGTATAGGCACTTATTTTTATTGTTTTACATAGCTATACCTGCAAAAGGGGCCAGCCTGAAGTGATCTAGCAGAACTTAATTCTCTGACTCTGCAGTTCACAATGGAGGAGGCGCATTTTTAGTTTGGGAACACTCTAGAGTGGATTGGGACCATTTGGTCTTTTCTACATCTATTTTAATGGATTAGTCATACAGTTTCAAGCCCATTAGTCTTGTATACCCTGTCTGGGTCAAACTTTGAAACTTTTTTGCAAGGTGTTTGATATTTGGGCTTCATTGTCCCTTATAGTATACTGATACTCACCAAGAAGCACGTATATAGTCACACTTGAGTGTCTCCAATATAGTCTAATCTCTGCAGATCCTTCATATGTCTTGTTGTCAAAATGGGATTGTGTACTCCCGCTGCTGACCAGATACATTTTATATGAGCAATATCCGCAATCTCCTGAAGAAGCTATATCTATGTAGCGAAACATGTTGAGAAATATTGAAATAATTGCTTGAATAACATGCAAATCATTTATTCTTTATGTATGTTTTTAATATTTGTATAAATAAAAATTGGATTTTTTTATATATAATGTTTTGTGTTTATAGCACCTTAAAAACCCTATTATTAGGGGGTGGGGGGCTAGCCAGTATGGAGAATGGCAGTGTGACCGCTCAGGTCCGCTCTCCAAGGCCACAGTGAAGAGACCCAGCGACAAGCAGCTCCATAAAAAATACCTCAGGCAGCTTCCCTACTGTCCAGGACCGCTCAGATGTCAGTGCGGAAAAGATAGGGGACATCTAAACCAGGCAAAATGCCTTATTTCTTTCCGCACCAGCGCCACCCCGCCAGCCAAGATGGAGCCGGCGGACATGCAGGCAGCGCGCGTGGCTCTCCGTCCCTGCTTTCCCCAGCTGGGTCTGGCAGCGGAGCAGCGTCCTACGGCTCTCCCCCACCATCCTCATCATCCAGCCCGGTGAAGAGTAAACCGAGGAGGCACACTGATGCAGACCTCAACCTGGAGGTAAGCCCTATTCCCCCCTCCCTGGATGTGACAAGGGACCTGCAGAACTCAATTTCTGACTTCCCCGCTAGGGGTCAGCCAGTAATGGACACTTTACTCAAAGACATGATGATATTGCTGAGGTCCACCATTCACGCTGATATAATGTCTCTGGCCCTTTAATTTAAATCTGATGTAGCAGCAGTGTCAGATAGAGTTACTCACATTGAAACTAAGATGGGGAATTTACTTCTACCTTTAACGATATGGTAGATGCACACAATGAAAGGGACTCTGAATTGTTCCAAATGAAAAGTAAATTAGCGGACTTGGAAGATAGAAGCAGAAGGAACAATGTTAAAATACGTGGAATCCCTGAATTTGTCATACTTCACTTATATACTTAAAGAAGTGCTGCCTGATGCTTCCCTTGGGGATTTTGTCATAGATCGCATCCACAGGCTGCCCAAGCATATTCAATCCAATCTGCCTCGAGACACTATTCATTCATTTTTATCATGTAAAAGAGCAATTCATGCTCGCCACGAGAAGACATGACAACCAGTCCCCTACTTAACAGGACTTGTCATTCTTTGCTGACCTCTCTGCCTTTACATTACAACAAAGGAGACAGCTGGCCACTATTACTAAGCCCTTAAACAATCATGACTTTACATACAACTGGCTTTATCCTGCAAAACTGTTGATCACCAGAAATGGCGACACCCATGCCGTGACCACAGTTAAGGAGGGTATCCGCCTACTGCGCACCTGGGGCATATTGGACCAGGACCACTCACAGCCAGAAGCACCACCTAAACCGCCATCCACTGCTAATCGCAACTCAGACGCAGATGAAAGCTGACAAAAAGGAGCTCATTCAAGCTTTACTAAGCTTCTACTGCACTAGGCCAAGGAGAAAAGCCACATTGTTACTCTAAACTACTCCCCCGTTGCCTTAGCGATAATTATATTGCACACATTTGAATTCGGATTGTTTATCTGTTCTTGTTTTCTGTGTTTTCCCTGTTTTTTTTTCTCCTTTTTTTTCTTCTGTGCATTTCTGTTATCTCAGAGGTACCGTTTAGCACCTCCCACGGACCACGCAAGCACCTCATCAGCAACTGGACCATTTCTCTGCGGACCTCAGCTCTCCTGACCATCTTTCTTGGATTGCCTTCCTACCCGAAACTACCTTTCCACATGACCTCAACAACCAGGTATTTCTACCTACGGTGCCAGAATTCACTGGTGGCTCCCTTCCTTACAATACTGATTTGTTCTCTTATATAATCCAATTGCGCACCAGTATCACATTTCACAATGCCTCTCACCATATCCTCGCTCAACGTGAAAGGCCTGAATAGCCCTTACAAGAGACAGTTGGCATAGAAGGAAGCGATTAAGCGATTAAATTGAAATGTGATGTCATGTGCTTCCAGGAAACACACTTTATAGGCCATAACCCTCCTATTTTTCAACACCGTCTTTTTCCACGTGTATTCATGGCCAGTTGACCGTCTAAAAAAGCCGGTGTCGCAATTGCTATAAAAAACACTGTTCAATTCCAAGTGGAGAAGCATTTAGACCCCTTTGGCCGCTACGTCCTGTTGGTTTGTGACATCAGCAATACCAGACTCACGTTGGTTTCAGTGTATCTACCCAACACAAAACAGCTCTTCTACCTGAATAAGATCTGGAAGAAGGTCACTGCCATGAAACAAGGCCATGTCATTCTATGTGGTGATTTTAATGCCACACCAGCTAGAGACCTGTACTTTTCCAATGAATCCTGTAAACGCAGGTGCAAAGTATATCTATCGCAATTCCTCTCCTCATCTGAACTTTTTGATGTATGGAGGTGCCCTACACTCCTCGGAACGTGACTATACCTTTTATTCTAATGTACATCAAGCCTACTCCTGTATAGATGCTTTTTTGGTAGACAGATTTTTACTTCAAAAGGTTTCCAAGTCTATTATTAATTTTATAACTTGGTAGGATCACACCCCGATTTCCATTAGTGTGGGGGAGGTTGGCTCCGAAACACGGGCAAACAGGTGGCGCAATGACGTATACATTATGTCCCAACCTGAAAATGTCAGAAAATTGCACTCGCATCAGGCGGAATATTTTGCCATCAATGCTCCCTAGGTTGCCGACCCCTTCACGCTGTGGAATGCGCATAAAGTATTTGTCCGGGTCTGCTCATCCAGATGAGTGCCAGGTACAAAAAACAGTCGTCTAAACAGATAGATGATGTACTTTCCGCTATACAAAACCTAGAAAACACCAACAAAAAGGAAACTTCCACAGCAATACGTGAACAACTTTTTAAATCCAGACAACTATTACGTTCCCTGTTAGTTACACAACACAACAATACCCTACGCACATTAACCACTTTAAGACCGGAAGATTTTCCCCCTTAATGACCAGGCCCTATTTTGCGATTCGGCACTGCGTTACTTTAACTGACAATTATGCAGCCGTGCGACGCTGTACCCAAATAAAATTGATGTCCTTTTTTTCCCCACAAATAGAGATTTCTTTTGGTGGTATTTGATCACCTGTGCGATTTTTATTTGTTGCGATATAAACAAAAAAAGAGCGACAATTTTGGAAAAAAAAAAAACAATATTTTTTTTTACATTCTGCCATATGACACTCTCAAAAAAAAAATGTAAAAATCAAAATTTTTAACATTTTAGGCCAATTTGTTTTCTGCTACATATTTTTGATAAAAAAATTGCAATGAGCATATTTTGATTGGTTTGCGCAAAAGTTATTGCATCTACTAACTACGGGAAAGATTTATGTCATTATTATAGGTTTTTTTTTTGTTTTTACTAGTAATGGCGGCGATCTGCGATTTTTAGCGGGACTGCGACATTGCGGCGGACAGATCGGACTCCTAACTGACATTTCTGACACTTTTGGGGGGACCAGTGACTTCACTACAGTAATCAGTGCTAAAAATATGCACTGTCACTGTAATAACGCCATTGGCAGGGAAGGGGTTAACAGTATAGGTGATCAAGGGGTTAAATGTGACCCTAGGGGAGTGATTCTAACTGTATGGGGGTTGGGCTTCTGAGATGACCATAGAGACATGTGATCCTATATAGCAGGATCACATGAGCTCTGTGATAATCCCAGGGAGAAGGATTGTCGGCTGTGTTTACAACAGCCGACCATCCTTCTCTCTCAGCAGGGAGCAATCAAGAGTGTCAGACGGCAATCGGAGCCGCCTGACACACGCATCGGCTTCTCCGCTGATGAGCGCGGGGAGGGTGTGTGCCGCCGACGGCGCGCGTTCGCCACCTAGCTCCTCCCGGGCAAATCACGTGGTTTTTCCTGGGAGAGCCACTCTGCCGCTATATATATATATATATATATATATATATATATACTAGGGATAGACCGATTATCGGCAAGGCCGATATATCGGTGGCCGATATGCACTTTCCCCGATATATCGGTATTGGCCCCGGAACTGTACGATGCCCTCTAACGTTTATTCTGTTGGAGAGATTGATAAAGCCTGCCTTCTGTGAGCACTGCTATTCATGTTGCCCCAGTGACAACATTCATTAGAACGAAACGTGCGTTGGGTTATTGGTAGCAATGACATGGCACCTCTGGCAAGGGTAAAAACCTTTTAGGTTTCCAAAAAACATGGGTTTGGTTGGTTGTTTTATAACATTAGGTGCCACTAGATGTCTCAGACCTAGCGCCTTCCTAAAAATGACTCCAGGTCGGCCTGGGAGAACTGGGCCTAATACTTCATCATTCTTCAGGATATACCAACGTTCAGCATTCTATTTACTGTTTGGTATTGGCTGGAATAAGTGGTAGAAAAAGACCACTCATACCCTGAGTTGTTGCCCTCTTTGACTTTGGGCTTTAATAAATCCCTTCTATTCATAGAACCAATAAATTGTTTTTTATGAATGTCCGTACAATGAGTTGTTTCCTCCTTTTTCATGGGTGACACAACGAGCTGGAGTGTGGATTACTGGCACAGCTTGATATTAATGAGATGTGGTTTATCTATCCATACTGAAAGCCTGGACTTGCTAAGAAAGCGTCATCCCATAGATGAGGTGCTCTTTGCTTGCATTGAAAAAGCTGCAAAAAAGCTGTGTTAGACCTACAAAGGTCAACCCATCTGGTAAGAGGCAAATCCTCTTTTTTGTGTGCAGTGGAGCACGGTGTATTTAAATAAGTTCACATTTTTATACAGGAAGAATCACCTCTGAATGGTTCAGGGGAATGTACATCTGATCACACCATCTTGTGCATGGGACTTTTTTTTTTCATTTATTTAACCATGGACTCACTTTTGGTTTATTATTTCACTTTTTTTTGTGTTTGTGTTGTTTTGGAGAAGCGCATTTATTTTTTATACGCTTGTTATATGATGACGCTGTACTGCACTGGTGACAGTATGTAAAAAAATAAAATAAAAACAAAATTGCTTCATTTTCTAAAAACTTAAGACAAAAAATTACAACTTCAAAAACTCGCTATGTCTTACTAAATACCTTGAACTGTCTACTTTCCAAAAAGTGGTAATTTGGGGGATATCTGTACTGTCCTGACATTTTTGGGCCTCAAGAAATGAGATAGGCCGTCAGTGCATCAGGATTGATACATTTTCAGATATATACCATAGTTTGTGGACTCCATAACTTTCCTACAGACTAAATAATATACCCTGATTTGGGTTATTTTCACCAAAGAAATGTAGCAGAATACATTTTGACCTAAATTCATGAAGATTATATATTTTCATAATTTTTTAACAGAAACAAAGAAAAAAGGTGTTTTTTTTTTTCAAAAATTACGGTCTTTTTTAATTTATTTAGCAAAAAAATAAAAACCCAATGGTGATTACATACCACTAAAAGAGAGCTTTACCTATGTGAAAAAATGATAAAAATTTAGATTGGGTACAGTGTTGCATGACCACGCAATTGCCATTTAAAGTGTGACAGCGCAGAAAGCTCAATATTGGCCTGGGCAGGAAGAGCGTAAAAGTGCCCAGTATTCAAGTAGTTAGGTAAATTTATTGCCAAAAATTTAGATTTTTATATGTATGTGACAAATAAAAAAACAAAATTTGCTCTGAAGCAAAGTGGATACTGTATGTCGCATGTGTCAAACACGAGACCTGCGGGCTGAGTCCAGCTCTCCAGGCCCTTTCATGTGGCCCTCCCAACTCATGCAGCTTTAGCACCTCGCTATATCTGCCCCCACATTGTATCAGCAGTTGACGGCAGAGAAGAGGCCAGAACTCCTCCACCAGATCCTGCGCTTCTCTGTGCAGCTGCGGAGAAGCTCGTTTCTGCCCCCATCCCCCACACCATCTCAGTAGCAGAGAGGAGAGCAAAACTCCTCCTACAGATCCAGCACACTCTGTGCAGCTGCAGCACCCCCTTGTCTCCGCCTCCCCTGGTGTCAGCATTCAGCTGCCTCCATCCCTCCTCTGGTCCTCCTCCAGACCCTGCACTTTCTGCTTCCCATCTTCCCGTCTGGTTCATCCCAACAGCAGCACGAGGAGTATATTTATATAGTCTTAACGATACAACCAATCCTTTGAGGACAATCATATTGCTTATGTGGCCCACAATGAAATTGAGTTTGACAACCCTGCTCTATGTCATTGTTGTTAAAGGCAACATAACAGTAGAAGAGAGTTTTATAGATTTCATTCATACCAAAGAGAAAAGTAGAAGTGGGCCATCAGTTAAAAACGTAAAAAAATGAAAATGCAAGGGCCTAGGGATAACATTAACACGGCTAGCAAATACAGTGGTGCACAGGCAAGAATTCTGCAAGAAAATATATATATGTCAGATATGCTCCATGTGCAGCCCTTTGCCTAAACTTGACAGTAGTACATGCAGCTTTTGTGAATCCTGAGGTTAAAGCTTTTTTAGGGAAAGTTCAAAGAATGCTTACTTTTTTCATGCAATTCCACATCTCACTGGGAAACATTACGGCAAATTGTAAACACAACTCAGAAGGGTCATACAGATGCTTGATGGTTTTCAAAGAGAAAGTACAATAAAGTTTTATTTACACAGATCATCAATGTATGTGAAGCTCTTAGGCCCCCTTCACACTTGTGCGACTTGGGACTTCAAAGTCGCATGACAATTCGTACTTCATGATTTCCAATGAGTACCGTTTATATCTGTACGACTTCAAGTCGCAACTACTTAAAAGTAGTCCCTGCACTACTTTTGGGCGATTTTAATGCGTTTTGAGGTCCAAAGACGTAGGCATTGCTTCAAGTCCACTCAAAATCGCGACGTTAAAATTTCATGACTTTTAGGTTGCATAAGTGTATAAGGTGCCTTACAGACACGCATTGAATCCTTATCCACTTGCTAACCATATAACATACATTTACAGTGGCAAAGTGGCTCTTCTGCGTTGGGTCACATATTAGGTACGTGACTCTGCACTTCCGGGTAGGGGGCTCGCATGCTCTGCCGCCGGTGACCCAGCTGCACTGTGAGTAGACACAGCAGAAGCCAATCAGCGGGTGCCCGCCAATGGATGACCACCAGCACCTGCTGATTGTCCGGAAGACACACAGGACAGAGCTCTACCTATGTAAACAAGGCAGAGCTTTATCCTGACAGCAGGGAAGTGATGGATTTTCTTTCCCTGCAAAAGGAATAAAAGTCATCACTTCCCTTAGTAAAAACACCACATAGTAAACACCAAAACACTGGCTAGGGAAACACTTAACCCTTCGATGGCCCTAGCTGTTTAAAGTGGCGTTCGAACCGTTTCTGTGTTTAATAAAAGTCAGCAGCTACAAAAAGTGTAGCTGCTGACTTTTAATAAACATACACTCATCTGTCCCATGATCCAGCCACCCAAAGCCTTGCTCCTCTCCCTCTCCTCTCAGCGGCACCGGCATCACTAATGTGGGCATACGGCTGTGATGGCTTGCGGCTTCACAGCTTGGTGTACACTGCGCATGCGTGAGTTGCGCCACCTGTCCTGAATGGCCAGGCAATCTTTTGGGACCTGTGACGTGCCCCAGGGGATTGCAGGGAGGGAGGGGGAGAGGAAAACTTCAGTTTGGGGCACCCTGGCGCTAAGAGCAGAAGTGTGTCAAAAGTGTCAGTTAGTGTCAGAATGTTCGCCGCAATATCTTGCAATATCACCTATAAATCGCTGATCGCCGCCATTACTACTAAAAAATAGGGATGATCGAACTTTTGAAAAGTTCGGTTCGGCCAGAACATCCGAACTTCCCGAAAGTTCGGCCTGGATTTCAGAACCCCCTTGAAATCAATGGGACCCGAACTTCGGTAATCAAAAAACACAATTTTTAAGCCCTAAAACCCAATAAATGCCCCTAAAAAGTCCCTAGGTTTCTGGGTCATGCCCCATTAACTATAAATCACACAAAAAAAAGTTCTTAAAAATTTTCATTTTTGATAAAAAAGCCAATTATTGAAAAAAAAAAGAGAGATTTTTTTATTTTGACTTTGGATTTAGTATCTGGGGGGGTCTAAAAAGTGTACATGTGAAGTTTTAGCTCTGTAGCATGTCCAGAACCATGAAAAAAAAAGATAATTTTTCAGTAGAACAGGGACGTGGAACCCTCCTTTTACACCTATATGATCTTTTTTTTCTGGTTCTGGACATGCTACAGAGCTGAAACTTCACAGGTACACCTTTTAGACCCTCCAGACACAAAATCACACAAAAAAAAGTTCTTAAAAATTGTCATTTTTGATAAAAAAGCCAATTATTGAAAAATTAAAAAAAAAAAAAGAGATTTTTTTTATTTTTACTTTGGATTTCGTATCTGGGGGGTCTAAAAGGTGTACATGTGAAGTTTCAGCTCTGTAGCATGTCCAGAACCATAAAAAAAAGATAGTTTGTATTAGAACACTTTCAGCACAGGAGTTTTCACACCTTGCCGGTTTAATAGCAAGCATTTTTTTGGGTTCTTTGCAGTCAGGAAAAACATCTGAACTTGTGTATAGTGGTACTGTGCACAAGTTCTGATGTTTTGCCTGCCTCCAAAAACCCCCAAAAAATGCCAGCAAAAACACCCCTGGGCATTTTTTTTTTTGACGCTAGCGTTTTTTTTGGCATTTTTGGGGGTTCTTTTGAGGCAGGCAAAACATCTGAACTTGTGTATAGTGGTGTATATACACACATACATATATTTATATACACACCTAGACATATATAGGTGTGATAGTAGCAGAAATATATGCTTGCGCTAATGAAATCATTTACAGTAATATATTTCTGCTACTATCACACCTATATATGGCTAGGTGTCTATATACATATAATTATGTGTGTATATATACCACTATACACAAGTTCAGATGTTTTGCCTGCCTCAAAAGAACCCCAAAAAATGCCAAAAAAAACGCTAGCGTCAAAAAAAAAATGCCCAGGTGTGTTTTTGCTGGCATTTTTTGGGAGTTTTTGGAGGCAGGCAAAACATCAGAACTTGTGCACAGTACCACTATACACAAGTTCAGATGTTTTTCCTGACTGCAAAGAACCCAAAAAAATGCCTGCTATTAAACCGGCAAGGTGTGAAAACCGAGAAGAGAAGCCAACCCCCTGAGCTGAAAGTGTTCTAATACAAACAATCTTTTTTTTATGGTTCTGGACATGCTACAGAGCTGAAACTTCACATGTACACTTTTTCGACCCCCCAGATCTGAAATCCAAAGTAAAAATCAAAAAATCTCTTTTTTTTTTTAAATTTTTTCAATAATTGGCTTTTTTTTATCAAAAATGACAATTTTTAAGAACTTTTTTTGTGTGATTTCGTATCTGGGGGGTCTAAAAGGTGTAGCTGTGAAGTTTCAGCTCTGTAGCATGTCCATAACCATAAAAAAAAGGATTGTTTGTATTAGAACACTTTCAGCTCAGGGGGTTGGCTTCTCTTCTCGGTTTTCACACCTTGCCGGTTTAATAGCAGGCATTTTTTTGGGTTCTTTGCAGTCAGGAAAAACATCTGAACTTGTGTATAGTGGCACTGTGCACAAGTTCAGATGTTTTGCCTGCCTCCAAAAACCCCCAAAAAATGCCAGCAAAAACACACCTGGGCATTTTTTTTTGACGCTAGCGTTTTTTTTGGCATTTTTTGGGGTTCTTTTGAGGCAGGAAAAACATCTGAACTATTGTATAGTGGTATATATACACACATAATTATATGTATATAGACACCTAGCCATATATAGGTGTGATAGTAGCAGAAATATATTACTGTAAATGATTTCATTAGCGCAAGCATATATTTCTGCTACTATCACACCTATATATGTCTAGGTGTGTATATAAATATATGTATGTGTGTATATACACCACTATACACAAGTTCAGATGTTTTGCCTGCCTCCAAAACCCCCCAAAAAATGCCAGCAAAAACACACCTGGGCATTTTTTTTTTGGGGTTCTTTTGAGGCAGGCAAAACATCTGAACTTGTGTATAGTGGTATATATACACACATAATTATATGTATATAGACACCTAGCCATATATAGGTGTGATAGTAGCAGAAATATATTACTGTAAATGATTTCATTAGCGCAAGCATATATTTCTGCTACTATCACACGCATATATTTCTGCTACTATCACACCTATATATGTCTAGGGGTATATATACAGACATATATGTGTATATATACCCCCTATACACATGTTCAGATGTCATGTCTGACATCAAACATGTCCTCAAAAAAGCACTGGCAATGGAAACCACTGCAGCATGAAAAATGCTTGCTGGTGAGAAGCCATATTCCTGTCCCGAAGCAACTCAAAGAAATGATCATTTCTCTATAGCGGTCGCCCTGCTATGGAAGGGTTTTGTCACCCTTCCATAGCAGTCACTGTCAGTTAACCCTACACTACACTACGGTCCCCTTACACTTAACACTTTCCCTACAGAAACTAAATTTTTGAAGCTAACTTAAGTGTAAAGGAGCACTCTAACTACACTAGATATCCCTTTCCTCACACTAATAAATGCTAAATGACACTTTTAAAGTAAAATTAACAGAACTGCTTCCACTCTCTTCCATGTCCAGTATAACAATGCTAGGAATATGGCGGGGGCTATCTTATATACTGGGGGGCGTATTCACTAATGATTGGTCTAGGGACCCTTAGTCACTCCAATCACATTCCTAGCATTCTCCTGCCCCCTCAATTGGCTTTTGCTAATGGTTCTGGTCCAATCAAGGGCTTTTAAAGCCCATTTCCTGAAGCATTGCATTTTGGTCGGTTCTGGTTGCCGAATTCCGAACTTTTTGGGCAAAAAGTTCTAAATTCGGCCGAACCTCGAACACCCAATGTTCGGGCCGAACCGATGGTGGACCCGAACCGTTCGATCATCCCTACTAAAAAATTAAAATGAAACAAAAATTCCAGTATATATATCCCATAGTTTGTAGATGCTATAACTTTTGCACAAGCCAATCAATATTTGCTTATTGGGTTTTTTTTGTTTACCAAAAATAAGGCAGGGATGTGGTCTGTGACAGCAAAAGCAATCGGACAGGCAGCAGGCAGCAGGCAGAAATACTGTCCATAGTCATTACAGGCAGCAGGCAGGAGTACTGTCCATAGTCATTACAGGCAGCAAGCAGGGATACTGTCCATAGTCATTACAGGCAGCAAGCAGGGAGAGTGTCAGCACAGCCAAGCATTGGTCCAGGTAGCAGGCAGAGATGTGGTCTATAAAGTCCTGGGTCATTATATGCAGCGATATCTTCAACACAGCCAAAATATTGATCCAGGCAGCAGTAAGGACCATCACGCTTAGGCCTCTGTCAGGAAAGAATGGGGACAGGGGTAGAGGCTTCTCCCATCCAAATCACTTTGAAGCCTCCGGACTCCAGACCCTGTTATGGGAACACAGAAAACCAAAAACGGTTTTTCTATACTCCTAACTCTGTTCTGAAGCCCCTCACATATGTGTGAGACCCCTGTCTACTGAAGTAGAAGGGCAAAAGATCAGTCCAAGTGGCAGGCAAAAAGCGTGGTTGATTAGCAGGCCGGGTCGGTACACTTGGAAGTCAGAAACTTGGTTTAAAACGGCAGGCAAAGGCATAATCGGTAAACAGGCTGAGGTCGGTGCACGTGGATGTCAGAAATGTAGTTTTTAAAACGGCAGGCAAAGGCATCGTCGGTTAACAGGCTGAGGTCGGTGCACGTGGATTTCAGAAACGTGTTTTTTAAAACGGCAGGCAAATGCATCGTCGGTAAACAGGCCAGGGTCTGGTAACGTAGAAACATGGTAGCAGGCAAATGATCTGGACGGGTATTTCAAAATGGGAAATGGCAGTCTTAAAATTAAGGGGATCTAAAATCTTATAGCTGTATGGTAGATTTTGAAGCAATCTCCAATGCATAGGCCAGGTTGGGAGGGACAATCGGGACAATGAAAACTTGTGTCTCTTCTAATTCCATTTCTGCTGCACACACGACATCTCTTTTGGCGCCTTCTTCCTGATTCTGTGGGGGGAATGCTATAAGGAAAATGTAGCTCGTGAAGTCTACTCACACTATCCGAGCGAATGCTTGCTTGGGTCGGTCCTTGTTGGTATATTAGGGCAGTGATGATTTCTTCAATGTACTTGAGGTAGTGGAGGTGTGGGTTTCCTGGTGTTTTTTGATGGCAGACAAAGGAATTGTACATGGCCATATGAAAAAGGTAAAATGCAACTTTTTTGTACCAGTAACGGGACCTTCTGGTTGATAAGTAGGGCTGCAGCATCTGGTCATTTAAATCCACCCCCCCCCCCCCATGAACAAATTATATTCGTGGACGCATTCAGGCTTTGTAATGGGGCCACGTCTTCTGGGAATCTCCACCACGGTGTCATTGTGGATGGTGGACAAGATGTAAACATCTTTCTTGTCCCTCCACTTCATGGCCAACACTTCCTCATTCCTCATAAATGCGGTTTCCCCCGGTTGAAGATTTTTTTGGACCAAAGTTTGTGGGAATCCCTTCCTATTTTTTCTGCTGGTACCACAGGCCAAGGTTTTTTCCAGGTACAGGTGACGAAAAAGGGGAAGACTGGTGTAATAATTGTCTACATAAAGATGGTATCCTTTTTTGAACAGGGGGTATGCCAGGTCCCAGACAATTTTCCCACTGGTTCCGATGTATGTTGGGCATTCGGGGGGCTGGAGCTGGGAGTCTTTGCCTTCATAGACACGAAAGGCATAGACATACCCAGTGGCTCTCTCGCATAGTTTGTTCATTTTCACCCCATACCTGGCTCTCTTATTTGGGATGTATTGCAGCCGGCCAGTATAATGAATAAGGGATTCATCCACACAGATGTTTTTGTCTGGGACATACACTTCCGCAAATTTTTGTAAAAAATAATTTATTAGGGGGCGCAATTTATATAGTTTGTCGTGGTTGGGATGATCTCGGGGAGGGCACTGTGAATTGTCATTGAAATGGAGGAAGCGCATGATCATGTCATTACGTGATCTGGACATGACAGCGGAAAAAAGAGGCATGTGTTGGATGGGGTGGCTGGACCAGTAGGCATGGACTTCATTCTTCTTAGAAAGCCCCATGTTGAGTGTAAGTCCCAAAAATATTTTAAATTCGTCCACTGTAAGACGGCGCCAATTGAACATGCGGGCATAGGAAGAATTGGGTTTGGAGGCAATAAATTGATCTGCGTAAAGGTTTGTTTGGTCCACCATGTACTGCAGCAAGTCTTGGGGAAAAAACAAATAAAAATAATCTAATAGGGAAAAATTGGAAGTGTTGGGCTGCACACCTGGCTGTGCGGTGAAAGGGGGGATTATAGCTGTTCCTGAGCTGGCAGGCAACCATACGGGGTTTGCCAGGGCATCGGGAAGGTGGGTTTGGGCCTGGCTTCTTTGGGTTGCACTCGTTATTCCAGTGCTGGTACTGGGCTCCTCTTCTTGGGGTCTAGCTGCAGCGGTGTTGGTGCTGCTAGTTGTAGGATGGTGTTCTGGGCTTACTCTCCTTATCCTTTTAGGAGGACGGACTTTTTCCTCCTGTCTGATCTGCTATCCTCCACTGGCTCATATTCCAAACCAGTATCGTATGATGCGAGCTCCCCGGCGCTCTCATCACCTGACATGGCTAGCATTTCAAATGCCTCCTGTGCTGAGAAAAGCCTTTTGGACATACTGGCGGTACTGATTGGTACTGTCGGTACTGATGGGTCCTGGCGGGACTGATAGTATTGGCGGTACTGGCGGTACTGGTGGGTATTGGCGGTACTGGTGGATATTGCCGGTACTGGTGGATATTGCCGGTACTGGTGGATATTGGCGGTACTGGTGGGTATTGGCGGGTACTGGTGGGTACTGGTGGGTACTGGCGGGTACTGATGGGTACTGGCGGGTTGTTTGATGTGCTGACAGATGATCCAGATGTGGTGACAGATCCAGATGTTCTGACAGATCCAGATGTGACAGATGGGCTGTGACACTGGTGACAGGTCCTCTTTATTGGGGGGGGGCTGTGTAGTGCACTTTTTACTGTAAAAAATACAATTTTTTACTCACAGTAACTGACAGGTAACTGATCTCTGCTGTTCTCCTCACACGATCGGGGTGAGGAGAACAGCTCAGATCAGTAGTAACTGCTCTCCATTGTTATTGTTGTGACCGGCTGTGATTGGACGCAGCCGATCATGTGGTAAACAGCCAATTTTCCACAAGTGTTTCCACAAGCAACCCATTGAGGCAAAAGAGAGTTGTCCTTATCCATTGTGAATAGTTACAGTTGGAGTATCCCACTATTCCCTTCTCCCATCCAAGTTCCAAAATAAATACTGAAAACCAATACCCCTGGACTGTTTACTGGGTGATGAGCCATCAGGAATAAGGAGGGATATGTGTACTATTCCTTAAGTGACTGTGCTGGTAATCAGAGGAGGCCCGAGAAGTCATCTTACAGCAGGCCTTACGGGGACAGTGCTAAATAGAGTTGAGGATATAGAAGGTGTTCTGTACTGTTTTTGTCCTAAGTTGACAATGTTGCTCCTTCATTCAGCATGGTTACTGATTATCGTCACTCTAGGACAAGAAGTGTCTTACCAGATGAAAATAAAGGAAAAAGCCTTGCAAATATGCCCCAACAGCTATGCTGCAAGTTAAAATATTTTTTGTTTATGGGTTTACATTTAATTTAATATACCCTAGTCATTAAACATACCTTATGTAATTAATAAAACCAAAATAAAAAAATAAAACTATTCACATAATGAGCTGCATACACACGAGTAAGTCAGAAGGAAGACTAGGCGTTGTTTGTACATATGCTAAGACACAGAAAATCGACAGGGAAATTGTGCATTAGATTAATACAACAGATCTTGTACAACAGGCATTGTAATAAATGTAATTGTGTCTCAAGTCAGACAGAAAAAAACAGCTAGCTATTTACTTTGCTTATTGCTTTTGTTCGGGTGGTGCTATGTTCTTTTACTTTTTGACAAACAAAATACATTTACTGCATCTTCTGTTGTTCATGTCGCAAGTGATGAAACCTGGTTGTTCTAAATTACAGCACCCCGATAACCTTTTTTTTTCTATGTAATAAACCAGATTAGCTATAAAACATCCATTAATGGCAAGAAAACTTTCCAAAGTAACAAAATACTTGACAAGGTAAATATGCCTCAAGGAATCACCTGAGTGTGGAATTAAAAAGACATAAATAAAAGAAACGTTTTCCATTAACAACAATCGATGCTTTATTAAGTAGCTGATATTTAGTTAATTAGTTATATTTATATTAGTTTTATTTATTTAAACTTATTCTTGCTTTTTGGCAATGATACAGATACTGATTTATTCTTCTGACGTGTTTCATAATGGAAGCTCCCCTTTCTGATTTTTGTAGAATGGAATATTAGGAATTGCAGTTAATACTGAACATTTCAGAGAGATCCCGATGTAATCAGGTTTCCTGGAAGGAAATGCTGCCTAATTCATCTGATGCACTGGGCTGTTCCCCCATATAAGTTCCCATTTAGAAGAAAATGAGAGTGTGTCCCAGTGGAGAATCATGTAGCAGAGGCACAGGCTTATTATCCTAATTCACAAATAAGTGAGAACTGTGTTATGTTTCATGTGGGTCTCATATGAACCCATATCATTGAAACCAAGAGTGAAATCAGCAAGTCAATGAACTGCATTGCTGCAATATCATAAAAATCAGTAGATTGGAGTAGTAGTGTTTCATGTGTTTTGCTTTTGTATTTATTGTGATCACTAAGTCGCAATTCACAAAGCTATAGAAACAGATAAAGAAAACCCTATTAAAAAAAAAAAAAAACAACAAAAAACAGTTAGTTGTTTTTAGCTGAATCCAATGAGATTTGAAAATGAAGGTCATATGGCTAAAAATAGATGGACTTAAGGTAAGGCCTTGTTGACATAGGTGTATGCATCCATGCTTCGTGCAGGGCCATGTTGACCACAGAGGGATGCACAGGTGTTCCATGTATCTCTGTGCAGACAGCCACATAGCTGTCAATTAGGACACAGTTGCTGCACTGTCATGGTCTTTACTCCCAATGTGACATTGGTGCGAATGCACAGCCCCTCCGAACGCACCTTGGGTGCATTTGGGGCTGTGCACCAATATGTCATGTCATATTGGGAGCATGGAAAATGGAAGCTAAAGGAATTCCAAAAAGCCTTCAGTCACTGCATCTCAATAGATAGCAATTGGGCCTGCTGGTATAGGGATGCAAGTGACACTTGTGCATCTCCATTCCAGTAAACGCAGCCCTGCACGGGGCACAGATTGAAATGTCCTGTATGAACAAGGCCTTTCTAAGGACTTAAAGTCCAAATCCAGCTAAATCAGTTTTATAATGGTGCAGGAACAGATTTTTTTTCTTTTGAAAAAAAACTTGAAACCATTATTATAAAAGCCGATGATTGTAAGCACCACTGTCATTGTAATAGTTTGGACCAACCCTATAACCTGTCACTTTTATTTGTGAAAAAATTGAATGTATATACTGAATATTAGTGTAGCAGAGCTCCCATTTACTCACCGTACTTAGATGCAGATGTAAGCTCCTTTTAACTAGATTTTCCACAAATCCATGGATTCCCACAAATTCTGAGGATCCTGGATGCCCACAGGTTGAAAAATTCCTAAGCTGCCCTCTCAGGGGCTCAAAAAGGCAACACCGGTTGAGGTAGATGTAGCTGGGCAAGTGCTCTGCAAACAGGTGGGAGGCCCTCCACTGTCAAAACCAGCATATGTGCATTTGGACCAGAGTCTAACAGCCTGGAGCTTTTCCAAAAGACCTAGTTACTAAGGGGAGCCCCCCCCCCTGATAGCTATCAGAGTATTCAAGCTCCAGTGGGGTGGCCCTTTGTCTATGCGCCCCGGACCCTTCCAGCTGCTCACCTGTGCTACCAGAGCTACCCTGGATTTCACTGTCACATACACTGGTTATAAGGATAATCACAAGTTTCAGTTATTTTACTGTCTGATAATCTGGCTAATTACCTGATCTGTTTACCTTGATGTGACGGTACTCCCCGTCACTGGGAGTGAAAGACAAATACTTAATGGACACTGAGAAAATGTTTTGGATAACTTCAAATGGGAGAGTAATATTTATCAACAATATCTCTCAAGAAATATGAAGATTTAATCTTACTTTACACTGTGAGACCTATAGCCTGTTGCCATGAAGTCTGTGACTCCTAAATAATCAAAGCAATGCTTAGATGTGTATTCCATGTACTTCAATGTAGGAGACGGACAGACTGTCACCGGCAGGCTCTCCCTATTGTCTGTCTATTGAGGTGTGATGTGGGTTGTGTTAAGTCTGTCTGTTCCATTGTTAAATGTTAATGACCTCACATTGTTTATGTCCAGATGGCTAGATAATTAGTTCAGGTTAATTCTATTTCTGTATACAATTTCATCTGCATTTGATAATGTAATCAGGCAACTCCTGACCTGTGTATGGTAATCTGATCAGGAGGGGGGGGGGGGTCCATGCTGTATATAAATTCTGTGTGACTGTTCAATAAACTGAGATTCCAGTACAAGCTAAGTTGTCGGCTAGCTTTGTATGGGATGGCTGGGAAAATCTGACATCTATGGTTACGACTGGGAGGAAGCTGTATACTGACAAAATTCCGCAAGTACAGTGTGGGTCGAGGTTCTGTCACACTTGATATCTACAAACAAGATCAGGCATGTCAGACAATGGTTATATGAGTGGTGTGACAGCAGTGCCCAGTAGAACGGAGGGAAGAAGGTAATCTTCCACCCCTATAATAATGGCCACAACTAATAACAAATTACACAGGACCAGGTCAGGACTTGGGTGACTAGGTCATGACATTGCCGAGCTTGATCCAGTAATATGGGATTCCGCCTGATCAGCAAGAATGGCTAACCATTAACACATTAGATGGGGAAGCAAAAGGGTATTCCTGCATCTCCCAGCAGAATCTGGATTTGCTTGAAAAAAATAGTTAACATTTTAGCGGTGTATGGCCAAGCGGTAACATTAGGAAACCAAAGGGCCCACTTGAATGGCAAAAAAACAGAGAGCAGAAGAATGCAATCTGCAATATACACTGGAACTGCAAGCATCAGAGATACACCACAGGTAAAAGGGGCTGAGTAGGATGGCCTGGCTGGGCGATGTAGACAGACTGAGCTGAAGGAACAAATTGCAGATGGATAAGGAGAAGATGTGCATGTGTGCCAACACGCAAAAAAAAACTTGCCAGAACGTTATGTAAGCATGCTCGTTTGTCTAAAAATTTACAGACATGGCACAAAGCAGCCTATTTAATGGATAGTGCTGAAGCAGGAAGTGGCTGGGTGATCTTCAGCTGTTCCCTGTATCCTCAATTTGCATTTATTCCTGATTCTCCATTGCTCATATCTGGCTCGTCTCTGGATTCTCCTCTGCTCTAACCTCCTGTTTGTCAATACATTACTAATCACGGCTTGCCTTCTGAATACATTTATGCCTTCCATCCTGCCTGATATTGCCTTCTGGGCTGTCAACTACTGGCTAACTCAGACTCTGCCTCCAGCCTGTTGTCAGTTCTGATGCCTTTCTCAGCTGATTGTTCCAATCTGCCCCCCCCCCCCCCCCGTGGCTTCTTCACCCGGTTCTGCAGTGGTCTTCCTTTAAGAAGTCTACAAACATACCTCTACATCAAGTTACCTACCGGAAGTGGTCATCTGTGGACTAGATTCTTGGAACCCAGGCCATTAACCAGGTACATGATGAAGATGAAGATACAAGAAGCCCCAAACTTAATTTTCACCAACTGGTAAGTGACCATAGCATTACAGTAGAAGAGATGTATAAGCTCAGCTCCAGAAAGAGTTACCTTCATTGAATCACAGGCAGGAATACTCCTCCAAGGCAAGAAGGAGATGGTTTTTGCGGAGAAGGCAAACACCCCCTTGGGAGACAGCCAAGGCAGGCAACATTATCCTTTCCATGCTGGGGCTGTAACGAGTTGAGTCATCACCAGAATGCCCCAACCATACACAGAACATGCTAAAATACCCTACTGTTAGGAGTCCAGAAATTCAAGACAAAGTTGAATGACTCCCTATCCAAAAACCAAAGATATGGCGGTCCAATGTCCTGCTATGCATGGAAGCATTGACTGCCAAGAGATTTAGTGCCTCTTAGATACTGGCTCAAAATCACTACCCTGCCAGAGCCAATATTCCAGTGATACCTTTCTAACAAGAACATGAGCCCAAACATGCCATGGATCTCCATGAAATTCACCAATGAGCTCCAAATAGAAGAAGTCAAGATTACCAGGATGAAAAAAAAAATGTGGGGTCAAGGCCTCAGCCAAAAAGTTTAGTAAATACATGTACCTCAACGGACAGCTGCAGTTGATAATGAGCATTAATATCATCTGGGGACTTAGGGCTGAGATGCTGAAGGAAGGCCCTGTACACATGAGTCCATCTAAGTAAATAACACAACTGCTGCATGCTGTGGAATCATTGGAGGGCTCAAGTGTGTGCCCTGTGAACATCTGGGAAACGTCTAGCTTCCTCAAGGTTGCCTTTAGGATTGAGGTTGTTGTACCACCTAATCAAGAACTCTTATCATGTATTGCAAAGCTTCACTGTCCTTGTTGAAGCTTTGCCCTCATAAGTGGCTTTTTTTTTCACCAGGACCCTCACAGTGGTACAGCAAGGTACGGCACTAGTTGAAATCCATTACACCAAGTCTGGTGCAGTAGTAGAAATGTCCCTAATTACGTTTATATCTGTCATTAGTGAATATGACTCAGTGGTCACAAGAAACAAATGGAAAGTGGGCAGGATAGCAAAATATCAAAAAAACAAAAGGGAAGAAATTGCAAGAATGGCTCCAACAGGGGTGAGGTGTATAAAAAAAGGTACTTTTTTGAGGTAATTACAAAAATTAAATATGAATCAACAACATCAAAAATGTAAGAAATTGAAAAAAGAGGGGGTAACCCGCTGACATGAGGATAAAAACATCAACAAAGGGTCCTGTCTCATGAAAAGCCACTGCTGCGATGATCTCAGACTCCACCCACCACCCTATACACTTCAAAAATGTGCTGACCCCTGGGGAATCAATGGAGGGGGCAAGGGGGACACCCCATGAGAAGCTGGATTCCAAGGGGGAAGACTCCAAAAGTGCAATAGTCCCAGAAAGGGGCAGTGATTGTATATTAATGGAGTGATGTGGATAACTCAGTCCATAGGTTGCAGGAATCTCCACCAATGGCTGCTGAATGTAGGATTCTCACACCCGTAGTTGATGTCCATAACAGTTAACAGCTCCACCACACATTCAGCAGCCATTGGTGGAGATTCCTGCAACCTATGGACTGAGTTATCCACATCACTCCATTAATATACGATCACTGCCCCTTTCTGGGACTATTGCACTTTTGGAGTCTTCCCCCTTGGAATCCAGCTTCTCATGGGGTGTCCCCCTTGCCCCCTCCATTGATTCCCCAGGGGTCAGCACATTTTTGAAGTGTATAGACGGGGTGGTGGGTGGAGTCTGAGATCATCGCAGCAGTGGCTTTTCATGAGACAGGACCCTTTGTAGATGTTTTTATCCTCATGTCAGTGGGTTACCCCCTCTTTTTCCAATTTCTTACATTTTGATGTTGTTGATTCATATTTAATTTTTGTAATTACCTCAAAAAAGTACCTTGTTTTTATACACCTCACCCCTGTTGGAGCCATTCTTGCAATTTCTTCCCTTTTGTTTTTTTGATGTCTGTTTAGTTGCTTGGCTCACAGGTTGTATACCGTTGGGTTAGAGGTGTTATATTTCACATAATATATGCCACATCCTCAGACCCCATTTGGTGGTTATGAGTAGATTTCCCGAGGTTCCACACTCCCCCTACCCTTTGTAAAAGGATAGCAAAATACTACCACTCCCACAACTGACCACTGAGAAACTAAAACCCTTAGATCAAAGCAATAAGGGATTTACTGGATAGGTGATCAGAGGTGTTCTCACATAGGAACTAGGGCCTGTGCTGTAGAATTTGGATTGAGTATGCAATACCCACAGGATAGACCCCTCCCATCAAGGAGAGATATCAAAGCATACCTCTACCAAGGGGTCAAGCAGATGCTTTTCCAGTTGATCAAAGTAAAAAGAATAACAGCCTATGGGTGGCTCCCATTATCGTTATGAGAAAGATGGGCTGCACCAGGGCTGCTTTTAGAAATCAAGGGGACCCCCAAAATATCAAAATTATATTTTCACTACAATTACACATTAACTGACAATATAACTTACAAATTTCCTGCTAAATCTAAAAACAAAAACTGTATTGAGTTAATACATAAAGCTCTGTGTGTGAGTGATGTCTTGGGGCTCATTCACATGGGTGCTGTGGCGTGTATATTGTGAATCACATTTTTTTTGTAATGTGGTTGGAGCTGTGTGTAGGCAGGCTGTGTTATGCTATGGGGATGCAGCAGCTGTACAAACACAACTGCAGGTCTTACTTTAGCAGGCCTGTGGATGCAGGTGTAAAGCCCCAAACACAGACATTGTGCATTTGGGACCCCCCACCCACACCCACACACCTGTCAAATTAGGACCTGCTACTGTATTATTTAACCTGCTGCATCCTTATAGAGTAACAGGTGGCTCTAGCTGTACAAACCACTCATTCACACTGTATTAGCCACATAACTCATGTGATTGAGCTCTTTTTTTGGATTATTTGTTACAATTTTAAATTATTTTTTAATTTTTTTCTACATTTTTTTATTATTTTTTTATTTTTTACAACGTTTGAGACAGAGAAAGGGACATAGAACATAAATTCCTCAGTCTCTTTCTCTACAGCCTCAGCTGCTTTGGACAGTGAATAAAAAGAACAGAAAGAGCTCTGTACAGGGGCCCCTGTTCATTCACAAACTGAAACATAGTAAACACTGTTTACTATACTTCGGTTAGGAATTAACACATTGAGTAATAGATACCAACCAATCATTGTGTTCATTCTGGAAAGGAAGAGACTGGTAAATATGGCATGGCCCCTTCCCTTGTTCTTCCATTGTGTGCCTGCACAGGATGTGGTGCAGGGGGGGGGGGGGTACTGGAATCAATCCCCTGTTGGCTCTTTCTGCAGCAGCTGAAAGCCGGTGGGAGGGAGAGGAGGAGAAGCCAGCTTTAAGCTACTGTAGAGAGCTATTCAGGGGATTGATTCTCTCTGCAGAAGCTTCTGAAAGGAGGGAAGAGGGAAAGAAAGGGGAGCCAGCTTTTAGCTGTTGCTCACCTTCCCTATTTACATCGAATTCCCTCTGCTACCCGCCTCTTCCCCGCAGGCCTGGGCCCCATACAGAGGGACAGGTGTTATCCCCTTATCGGAGACCCTGGATAGCACTCTTCACTTTTGTATGGATTATAAGCATCTGAATGCTGTTGCCACTAGGGACACCTAACCTATTTCAGGGATTTGAGGAATCTCTGGTCACCCTAGGACAGGCCAAATCTTTCTCCGCACTGCTCCTATGGGTTTGTGACATTTCAAAAGAATGCCTATCAGGCTGAACAACATGCCTGACACATTCCAGAGGATGATGGAACATGACATTGGGGACATGAACCTAAATAGTATCCTGATATATTTAGACAATATAATAGTGGTTTTTGCCACATTTGAAGACCAATGTCTTCTGTATTGGCCTAAACTCCAAGTTGAATAAGTGCCATCTATTTAAGTATGAGACTGAGTTCCTAGGACATGTCATTGCCAAACAAGGTGTACTCCCCCATCTCAACAAACTAAATGGAGCCAAAATGATCATGACTGAAGTCAGAACTTTTCTGGGTCTGGCAGTATAGTATGAAAGTTTCAACAAGCACCTCACCCACCACTGTGATTCAAAAGCTCCTACAAGAGGGAAGTCAGAAGGGGGCCACATGAAAGTGTACTGAGGATCAGAACAACATAAGGTGTCTGACTTCAAGAAGCAGCAGCTGATGTTGGCTCCTCTGCTGACCTTTACTGACTTCACCCTTTATTTAAAGCTAACAACTTATGCCAGTATGCCCTGGGGACCATGATCTCACAAATACAGAAGAGGGTCAAGCTGGAGCGTTGGCCTTTGTGTTGGCAGTCACTGAATGCTTTGCTGAGTACCAGACAAGAGCCACATTTGAGCTCTGGAGGATAACAATACATTGCAATGCAATGCATCGAACAACTAAATTGTGTAGCACCCCCCTGATCCCCAGAAGGCATGGTGGTACCCCCAGAGACAGGGTGGAATTACATTTCACCTCAGGGTTTAGATCTCCTAGGCAATAGTGGAAAATGTGAACAGATGGGTGCCAGTCTTTTTTAGGTAAAAATAAGAGTTTTGTTTTTTTAGGAAAAAAGAGTTTATTAACCCACACATAAACTCCAGGGAGAGAAGGCTAGGGAATTTAAAACACCTAACCTGCAGACCCAATAACACAGCTATAAACTCCAGTACAGGAAAAGGACTTTTATGGTGAATCCAGTTCCTTTTTATTAGCAGCCATCTTTATTAGCAACTATATCCTTCGCAGCAGCAACAGTAGCCTTGATTACTCCATCTCGCTGCTTTCCTACCCTCTCCAGGACTTCCTCCTTCAAAATATCTCAAGCAGTAGGGTCATCCGATACTCCATCACAGAAATAATCTTATTCTCTCCTGTCCTCTGTGAGGCTCCCTGAGCCCAGGGCCTCAAGCATCTAGACACTGGACAGGCAGTATCCTTCTACTCCAAGCACATGTACAAGCCTATAAGGCTTAGGCCTAATCACACAGCTGCTCCTCACACACCCTTGCCAGGTAACAGCCTTAGGGGAAGAGAGAGAGACCACCTGCCCCACCCCAAAGTGTGGACCATTGACTTTACACTTACTCTTACACTTAAAAAGTGAGAAGGTGGATACATTTACAATTTAGTTATGGTGGACCACTCTACTGACCGACAATTAGACTGCCAAGACCACATACTAGATCATGTGGAAGCACTTCTGACCTCTTATGGCTGTACACAGAAGAAACATTTGGACCAGAAACCCTGTTTTAAAATTGAGTTCTTCAAAGAATGGTGGGACTCAATAGGCATTGTAAAGTTGCACAGTACCCGGTACCCCCTCCCACAAAACAATAAGGCATGTAAAAGGTTTAGTCACAGCCTGATACAACTTCTGACAGGCTTAGCTCATGAAAACAAAGTAAATAGACTCATAACTTAGTCAACGTGGCCTGGAAATAGAAATGGAAATATAGGACATTCTTCAACAGGTTACTCATCCTAAAATGTTATGTTTGGCTGCACTCTTAGGGGCTCACAGCCCTTTGGACCATAATGAAAGGCCCTCCACTGTCAGAATTGGCGAGCTAGAAGCTGAGCCATATCCTAAAAGCATGCAGCTTCTCCAGAGGACCAAACTACTGTGGACAGCCTCTCCACAATTGCCACCAGAGTATACCAGTTCTACTGCTGGACCTTTGCTGGACATTTGTCTTTGGGGCTTGGAACCCTTCAGGTGTATACCTGTGTTACCAGCATTACCCTGACTTCACTGTGAGGTACGCTGTTTATGAGAATAATAACAAGTAGTTATGTTTGAAACTGTTCTACTGAATTCATGATTCTCAGCTACACTCTGTGTATAGAGACTATGCTATACACGCTTACCCTGATTGAGTCACAGAGCCATTGTTGTGAAGTGTTTATGTTCTTTGCCATCCTGAACCCATGCATGTTCTTTGTCTTTTTCTTAGCATGAACCTGTTTTACGTTATGAGAAATAAGAGCAAGAACTAATGTAGAGAGTGCAGAGACATGGAGCGCAACTCCTCGGATGAACCCTCATAGCACAGCAGCAGCAATCATGGTATGGTATTACCGAGAGCACAACAGCAACCTCTCCTAATACCCATTATTAGAATACAATGGCTTTACAATAAGATACCATTTCAAATTTGGACTGTCACCCTAATAGTGAAGATTATGTTACCAACAGCTGAAATGTGCAATTATCACGTTTGGCCTGTACTCATTGTTACTTGTTATCACTTGTGTGGAAAGACTATGACATTGAAAACTATGTAGTAAAGAGCCGAAGAAGTTTTATAACTGTCGGGTAACAGTAGTGGGCTGAACAGTAGTATGAACTGATGCTGAACTGTTTTCTTTTTTTTTAATATCTTCTTTATTGAAATTTCAAGTGTACAAAACCAAAACCAAAACAAAAGTAAAACAACATAAGAAGGCGCAGTATACCCACACAGGGACTGTATAATAAAGGATCCATCATTCCGAGGAATCAGGCAACTGTCACCCAACAAGCAAATGTACCATGGTATGGCCTGTGTTGCAAACGAAGGTACTTAACAAACTGATATAATCAATAAAAGGATGATGTCTCCATACCATACAGTTGTTCCTCCAGTGTAGTGGGGAACTTCCACAATAGTATCAGGACCTGTCAAGCATAGAGGAAGTAGCTGGATCGGCCAACCATTTTGACCATACTTTATCGTATTTCTTTGGGCTACCCCTATTAACATGCAGTATGTTTCTTTATACAACGGTAAGTTAAAAATAACCAAATGTTTCCAAAATGTAAAGGAAGGAGGAGCGGCCTTCTTTCATGACATAGTTATAGCTTTCTGAAAATAAAAAAGAAGCAAGTTAAGCATGGTTCCTTCAGCAACTGTGGGGACCAACTCTTCTACAACCCCAGAAGACAGAGGCTCACAGTGGGGACAAGAGATAACTTTGCAATATCATTGACGATGGAGATCACCATCTCCCAGTACTTGGCAATGCTAGGGCAACTCCAAAAGATACATGTGAAATCACCAGACGAGTAGTCACATCAGCAACACTCCTGGGAGATTAATGAATAGATTTTGTGTAGTCTGTATGGGGTGAAGAAAGTTCTGTGCACAATTTTGAATTGTAAGAGCCTGTCTCTCAATGAAACAAGATGGCAAAAGGGAAGGTCCCAAACATCCTCCCAGTTCTCATCATCTAGGTCAGGAATGTCTCTCAACACCTTCTATGATACAGAGGTCTGGGGGGAAGACTGTACAGCACCGAAGTAGGCTTCTCTGAGCACTCTGTCCAGAGCACATGCTCCATGTCAGCCTGCTCCAGCCTGAGTGAAGCATTGGGAAACTGACAGCCAAAAGCATGGGACAACTGAAGGTATCTGAACAAGTGAGGGGCTTGAACATTCTAAGCAGAGGAGAGATAGGTAAGGGACCGTAGAGAGTGATTGTCAACTACATGAAAACTGGTGTAATTTTGTACTTAGCCCACACCTGTGGATCAGGCAATAAATAAAAATGAGATAAAGTTGGATTGCACCACAACGGAGCATGTGCTGAACTGTGTTTGGAGGAATAGTGCAGCCTTCTCATAGAAGCTCAGGCAATGCCTGGGGGAAACCTGCTTAGCAGCTGGTAAAGATAGGAGTGATGGTGGTTGGTTGCAGTGGGTTATTTGTATTACACCTGTTTACGCTTATCTCAGATGTGTCTGGCAACCACATGAAAACTGTTCTTGTAACCACGATATCAAGAAGCCCTTGTAGTGACAAGAACTGATTAGTGCTATCTAGGCCGATGGTCAGAGAAGTGGAACCCATGAAAGTAATGAAGAGAACTGGTCAGACTGGTGTGGGGTTTCAGCCCACTGTTCCTGAAAAGCTGTGGAACTTTTGTGGGGACCTATTTGTCTGGGAACTGGCTTAACAAACCAGATGCTTGGTGTCCCCCTTACTGGCTAATAACGCATTCTGTTAAACTATCATTAGAAGTTTTAATCACATATATATGCCTGAATACAATATTTTTCCCCATAGGGGTAGTTAATACACAATACATACATATAAAGTGGTAGTAAACTTGTACCTACAGGTAAGGCTTACCTGTAGGTACAGGTAATATCTCCTAAACTTGCACTGTTTAGGAGATATTCACCGGCGCATGCTCTCTGAAGGGACAGCATACCTTTCAGAGAGCAGAGAACTCTGTGCCGCGGGCACGCATGCGCAAAAGTGACATCATCGCAGCTCAGCCAATCAGACAGACGGAGCACGTGAACTAGGTAAAGATGGAAGCCCTGTCAGCAGTAACAGTGCACCACTGGAAGGCTTCGTTCTAAGGTAAGCATTTCATAATCTGCTGGTATGTAATGTCGTTTTTTTTTTTTTAATGACTGCGATTTACTACCACTTTAAACGCTCCTCAGGAAAAGTAAGGCAGGTATATTGAGCAAAACGATGCCCCAGCAGAAGTCTCGGCAAAGTAGTAAGCTGCATATTTGTCCAAATTGTTACATATCCAATGCCAAATGCTAAGAAAATGGCTCTCAAAAAGCTCATGGAAGTTTTACCTAAACTCCCAATGTAATCACATGTGGATAGCAAGCAAAAATAAAATTTAGGACAGCAAGTGGGAACAAAAGCAAAGCTAAAACTAAAAAGATGCATCAAAGCCTAAGCATAGAACTCATGTCCTAACAATAGCAATGGCTGCTTAGGATAACTCTAATTGTTTGGTCTTTTTATATAGATATTTAATCTAAACTAATTGTAGCCATTGTTATTAAGCAATAAGCTTTGATAAGCAGAAGTTGTCTTCAGTCTTAAATATGGTTTAAAGCTGTCTTAGATAAACATCTAATGAGACTGCTTTGTCATTTACTTTTAATACATATGTTTTACTCAAACCAACAGGGAATTTATTTTACAATCTGCTTCACCTTAAATTCAGAAAAAAGGACTACCAAAATCTCTTCTAGTCCGCCTGCCAATTTCTTTCCTGGGGTTTCCATTTCATACACCCTTAAATTGTATCTGCCTTCTGATGAAAAAAGGTTATGTTTTATTTCTCTAGTGACAAATACACATTTTTCAAGAAAATTAGATCTCTGCAGGAGCCAGGATACATTGAAATCAGTGAGTTTCTACAGGGTCTCTGAGCTGTACCAATTCATGATTTGTAACTGAGAAGTTGGAAAGTGGTGAGCTTGTATTACTGAGCACATAGGAGCTGATGATAAATGTGCTTGTGCTGTGGTGTTGAAATAGCTTTTTTTCATCACAGCCTTTTCAGCGCCAAGGTAAATTATATTGTGGAAATTAGAAAAGTACGAGCCCTTGGGCTTGAAAGTTTCATGCACAGGTATCGTGATCAAAGTACATTTATATCATTTTCATGGATTTATGTAGCTAAACAGACAAGTCGTTTGAGTTATGTATTCCATAATTTTTACAGTTACTGTGTTTCTTTAAAATAGAGACTTATGTATCATGTTCTTACATGGATTTGACTATCTTTGGTGGAGCTGTCAATTTCAGGTGAGTGGGGGAGTTGGAATGGCTTGCGTTGATTATGTGGATAGGAATAAAGAAAATAATCTACACAAAGGGATAGAAAGAGCAGCTATGTTTGATCTCTTTAATTATAAAATGTGGAAAATGGTGAAGAAATAATAAGAGTTACCAGCATAAGGCCCGTTCACACATTGGTTAGTGGGAACACGAGTTCCTGCTAGCAATTTAAACAGTGCAATTCAACTGATTTAAAAAATGAGATTCAGGATGAATGGCACCCAAAATGCACGGTGCACGTTTTGCTATGGTTTGGAATTGCGGACAGAATCCCCATGATACCAAATCACCTATATGTGAATGGGGCCTAAAATTTAAACATATCAACTGAAGATGAATAATTAACACATGACTTGTTTCCAATGCTATGGTAAAAGACATATCAATACATACATACATATCAATAATCAATATCAATACATACATACTTGCATATCTCTAGGAGCCAAGGCTCATAACATCATGATGGTAATAATACAGATTATCATAGGCCGTAGACGTTTTTTTAAGGGAGCAGAGGATTCTACTGACAGGAGTATATTGGATTTCCATGGATAAATGGCAGAACAGAGTGGTGTGGTGATAAGGGATCAAACCTGAGGCTGTAGTGAAATTTCAGGACCAATGCAGACAAGTATAGATATTCTATATCACTAGCAGGTGGGGGAAAATGACAACTAAGACACAGGCTCTGCAAGTGTCTGGATTTCACTAGAGTTCCCAGGGGTATTGGCTTCGTATTACTGAATGTAAACTCTTCATTCTCACCTGGACTCACCGTGATTCTGCCCACGATTCCAGAACTACGGCAAAACGCGGGAAAAAATTGTGATGCCATTACTTGGTAATTGCACACCAGTCACAGTGTGATTTTGCTGCGTTTGGCCAGCGATAAATCAAGCTGTGTTGGGATTTTGCCGTGATTGCAGCACAATTTATTGCCCTCCAATTGTGGCAAAATCGCACTTCGATTGGGGTGCCTTTAACAAGTAATGGCATCGCAATCTCTTCCCGCCTTTTGCCAAACGCCTAGGTGTGAATGGAGCTAGGCACCCTTTGAATTATCTTTCTGACAATGGCTGACAGTACAGACAAGAACAGCCACAGTCCCAGTAAAGAAGCTACCTTGAAAACAGGTTTCGACTAGAAGTCAATGTCACAATATAAATACTATATATATATTGATTGTTTTTCCCATGCAGAATTATTGCTTAGTGAATTTTGTCTGTCACGGATATAAGTAAAAAGGCTTCTGGTAATAGTCAATTCTCTTACAAGTTGTACAGTGCCAGCATCTAGTGTCAGTATTTGTACAATATAATTTTTTAATGGTAATGACATGAGCTGATGTTATAGGAACTCTCTGAAGGGACCTTTTTCCTTAAGAAGAAGTTCTCAATGATCATCTGTGTGTTCCACACTGCCTAAAGCAAGCCCGATGATATTTCAGGCCTGTCAAAATAAGAAGAATTGACTAATTAGCAATCTGTTTCAGGAGTTGATAGTTAGACATACACTATATTACCAAAAGTATTGGGACGCCTGCCTATAAACGCACATGAACTTTAATGGCATCCCAGTCTTAGTCCGTAGGGTTCAATATTGCGTTGGCCTAGCCTTTACAGCTATAACAGCATCAACTGTTCTGGGAAGGCTGTCCAAAATGTTTAGGAGTGTGACTATGGGAATATTTGACCATTCTTCCAGAAGCGCTTTCATGAGGTCAGGTACTGATGTGGACGAGTAGGCCTGGCTCGCAGTCTGCGCTCTAATTTATCCTAAAGGTGTTCTATTGAGTTGAGGCTTTGTGCAGGCCAGTCAAGTTCATCCACCCCAAACCCGCTCATCTATCCCTTTATGGACCTTGCTTTGTGCATTGGTACAAATCATTTGGTTGAGGGGGGATTATGGTGTAAAGGTTGTTTTTCAGAGGTTAAGCTTGCTCCCTTTGTTCCAGTGAAGGGAACTCTTAAGGCGTCAGCATACCAAGACATTTTGGATAATTTCATGCTCCCAACTTTGTGGGAACAATTTGGGGATGGCCCCTTCCTGTTCCAACATGACTGCACACTAGTGCACAAAGCAAGGTCCATAAAGACATGGATGAGCGAGTTTAGGGTGGAGGAACTAGACTGGCCTGCAACCCGAAAAAACACCTTTGGGATGAATTAGATTGGAGACTGCGAGCCAGGCCTTTTTGTCCAACATCAGGGCCTGACCTCACAAATGCGCTTCTGGAAGAATAGTCAAGCATTCCCATGGACACACTCCTAAACCTTGTGGATAGCCTTCCCAGAAGAGTTGAAGCTGTTATAGCTGTAAATGGTGGGCCAACTCAATATTGAACCCTACGAACTAAGACTGGGATGCCATTAAAGTTCATGTGCGTGTAAAGGCAGGAGTCCCGATACTTTTGTTGTTAATATGCAAAAATTGTGTAACAGTTTATTCTCCAGTGTTGATGTGACTGAAATAATCACTTTTTTCCCAAATAAAGTGCTTCTCGTGTGAACAAATATAAACAAAATGATGTACTTTCACCTCCTTGTGACACCTCTGTGCTCCCAGAATTCTCACCTTAGTGAGTAATCAAATACTCTTTTTGATTACACAGAATCTCAGGGCAATATTCCACCAATCCTAGCAGTGCTCTGGGCAATATGCCACTGATCCTAGCCTGGTTCCAGGTCTATCAGATGTGTTTGGATATATTAGGATACTCGTTGGTAATGGTCCTGTAGCGCTACCCCCGCAGGAGCCGCTTGGATATTGGCGCCCGAGCCACTCACTGATTGATCAACAGCCAGTCACAGGTTATTTTCACACAGTCGGGTGCACACACTCTTCCGCTTGTTATCTTCAATAACCAGTTAAGGGGATTTGTTTTTATGTTTTATTTGGAGAACTTGAATAGGAGAAGGAAATTATTAGGATACTTCAAATTAACAATTCACAGGGGGAGGACAACTCTCTCAATAGAACCGTGTAGCTGATCACCAGCCGGACCATACAGCAGCTGTATGGAATTAACAAGTCCCCTTGTAGCTGAAGCAGCTCGGTGAACCTTGCCTCTTCAAGACACTAGCCAGTGTCCCCTTTAGCTTGCACCCAGCAGCTGACTTCTAGCACCCAGAGTGGGATCTAACAACACAAGTCCTAGGGATCCCCTCTAGTTACAAGGCTCCTGAAGTATATGCGGAAGACTTCCTCAGTAGTACCAGATCGGATCTGTGGACATCCTCCCTCAGTCAACTCTCAGAAGAACCATGGGTTGCAGCTTCAGTGATTCAGGCTATCAGGTCACCCACCTGAGACGGCATGGCAGCCTGAGCTGAGGAGGGGCAGCAGCCCTTCCCCTCCTGGACCTCTCTCTCTAGACCCAGAGACCACATGCTCTTCAGGTATAAATACAGTCACCCAGCTTGCCTTGAGGCACACCCCTTCTAACTGGCAAGGGATGTATAGACATTCCATGCTCTCATATACAAGGTTTCCACCCACTGTCCAGTACATCCAATAGCAACCAGACCAGTGTGAAACTTTCAAGACGCATGAGCAGCACCAGGACACGCTGAGCAGACTCAACAAATCAATCACAGCTCTCTGTTAAGCAGACGGCACATACATTTACCTAGCTGTCTCCTCGTTACACAGAGAAACCAAAAATTATATACACTTACTCTAGCACCTACAAGGAGGGTGCTACAGTCCCTTTAAGGCTCTGTCCACCACACACCATTCAAATGTTAGGGTAAAGCAAAGTGACCTCCCATAGTGTATTTCCCTTTTATTCCAGCGTATAAGGCGACTGGGCGTATAAGATGACCCCCTAATTTTCCAGTTAAAACATAGGTTTTGGGCTATACTCGCCGTATAAGACTACCCCTTTTCCGAGGCAACACCATTTAAAAATATCAGATTTGATTTAAATAACTTTATTTAAAATGGTTATGACTTACCGGTACTTAAAATCCTTCAAAATGCTTCATATTTGCTTCATAATGCTTTTCGCTGGTGGAGCCATGATGGGGTCTGTCTAGCAGTCGTTTTGTTTATACCCACTAATCTGTCAGCCCGTTGGATGTGCAGTAATACTGTATGTACCGTAACTTCGGCTACATATAGTATACCGCGCTGAGCCAATCACGGTGATCGATGTATTCTATTAATAAATACAATGTCAGCTTGGATTCAGGGCCGGCGCCACCTATAGGCGAGATAGGCCCCCGCCTAGAGCGCACACCAGTCAGGAGCGCTGCCAGGGCTGAAACTAGAGGGCAGGGAGTCGCTCCTCCATTCTGCAACTGTGAGGGGGGGCCGCCTGCTGTCCGTTCTGCCACCGTGGGGGGGAGCGGCCGCCGTCCGCTCGCCGCCTGCTTACTCACTGCAGGGGAGGCTGAGCACTTCTCTCCATAGAGAAGCCGTGTAGCTGTACCGTACTGTACGGAGGAGGAAACTGAAGGACAAAGTCAGTTGACTAGCTGACAACCAATAGCGGTAAGGGGGAGGAGCTCTGCATGGAGTCCAAGCCACCGTTAGAGGCACAGGAAGAGATGAATGAGGAATCCATCGGCTGACATAGTGAGTAATTACCAGGCCCTCCACCACAGGTCTCATCCCCATCCCCCCTGCCATAGAGGTGATAGGAGGGGGGGGGGGATAGGGATGAGACCTGTGGTGGGGGATGGCACTGCCACTGATCTCATCCCTATCCCCCCCTTCATCCCTGCTCCCACTTATCCCACCCCATCCATCCCTGCTCCCACTTATCCCACCCCGTCCATCCCTGCTCCCACTTATCCCACCCCCTCCATCCCTGCTCCCACTTATCCCACCCCCTCCATCCCTGCTCCCACTTATCCCACCCCATCCATCCCTGCTCCCACTCATCCCACCCCATCCATCCCTGCTCCCACTCATCCCACCCCATCCCATCCCTGCTGCCACTCATCCCACCCCATCCATCCCTGCTCCCACTCATCCCACCCCCTCCATCCCTGCTCCCACTCATACCACCCCCTCCATCCCTGCTCCCACTCATCCCACCCCATCCATCCCTGCTCCCACTCATCCCACCCCATCCCATCCCTGCTGCCACTCATCCCACCCCCTCCATCCCTGCTCCCACTCATACCACCCCCTCCATCCCTGCTCCCACTCATCCCACCCCATCCATCCCTGCTCCCACTCATCCCACCCCCTCCATCCCTGCTCCCACTCATACCACCCCCTTCATCCCTGCTGCCACTCATCCCACCCCATCCATCCCTGCTCCCACTCATCCCACCCCCTCCATCCCTGCTCCCACTCATCCCACCCCATCCATCCCTGCTCCCACTCATCCCACCCCATCCATCCCTGCTCCCACTCATCCCACCCCATCCATCCCTGCTCCCACTTATCCCACCCCATCCATCCCTGCTCCCACTTATCCCACCCCATCCCATCCCTGCTGCCACTCATCCCACCCCATCCATCCCTGCTCCCACTCATACCACCCCATCCATCCCTGCTCCCACTCATACCACCCCATCCATCCCTGCTCCCACTTATCCCACCCCATCCATCCCTGCTCCCACTTATCCCACCCCATCCATCCCTGCTCCCACTCATCCCACCCCATCCATTCCTGCTCCCACTCATACCACCCCATCCATCCCTGCTCCCACTCATACCACCCCATCCATCCCTGCTACCACTTATCCCACCCCATCCATACCTGCTCCCACTCATCCCACCCCATCCAATCCCTGCTTCCACTCATCCCACCCCAACCCAACCCTGCTGCCACTCATCCCACCCCAACCCATCCCTGCTGCCACTCATCCCACCCCATCCAATCCCTGCTTCCACTCATCCCACCCCCTCCCCCCCACCTCAGCCACTCATCCCATCACCGCTGACACCCATCCCTTCCACCACCACCGCTGCCACTCATCACATCCCAACGCCCACCACTGATCCAATTCTGCCCTCCCCCACCACTTCTGCCATTAATACCATCCCCCCCACCACAGCTGCCACTCATCCCATCCACCCACCACAGCTGCCATTAAGCCGGGGGGGGGGCGGCAAAATGAAGTTTCGCCTAGGGTGTCAAAAATCCTTGCACCGGCCCTGCTTGGATTGGCAAAGGTTGTAACATCATCAGCCCGCATTTCTGACTCAGCCATACCAAGCAGGCTTTGTATTCATTAATCAAATACATCACTTGCCAAGATTGGCTCAGTGTGGTATACTGTATGTAGCCAAAGCTACGGTACATACAGTATTACTGCACATCCAGTGGACTGGCAGATTAGGGATGTTCTTTTGGGCCAGTTTGGCCCAAAAGAACTATGTAAATTAATCCTAAACCTGGAGTTCTCTTAAGGTTCACATTTTATACTCTGCGTATAAGATGACCCCCCAATTTTTGAAGGGGTGTTTTTAAGGTTAAAAAGTCATCTTATACACCGGCATATACGGTAGTTAAAATCAAAGAAGTGTTTATTAAAAAAATGTAACTTTTACATTCAATTTGATGAAAAACGCTTGGTTATGTGCAAACACAAAGCAGCGTATAGGTTTCCGACATAACTTCCTGTCTGGGATGCCCTACGCGTTACGTAACAGCACGTGACTTCATCAGGGAAACCGGACTGGTTGTGTTAGATGCCATTTATCTGGTGTAGGCAGGAAATCATGTGGTGGCAATTTTGTTGTAGTTTCTTTTGTAAACATATGACTGCCATTTTTTTTTTTTTTTTTTTGCGTTCAATAAATTTTTATTGAGTTTTTCAAAAGAAAATATAGACAAAACAGATAAAACAAAGGATTGAAATATTCAACAGGTTCCAATGCATGTACACACTCATATAGTGAGAGCAACGAATGAATAGTGCAAAAGCAGTCAGAGTTATCAGGAATATCCTACAATATTCAAAGCATCACATGTTATACAACGGTATATCATATGGTAGGAAGATGGCATAACGTAGCATAATAAAGATAAAGTATACAACTGTACTTGGATGTAGTATGGGGGCGAGAAGCCCCTCCACCCCGGACCCAGAGCCCTAAGGAACAATGTCGCCAAGTCCGGTTTGAGGGAGCCGTCCCCCCACCACACGGGTCATTAGGAAGGTACAATTATTTCAAGAGAGCCTAAGTGTCTGATTCAGATAAGGCCAGCATACCCATGACTTTTGGAATTTTTTATACGACAGGGAGTTAATTGCTAGGGATTTCTGTAAGAGATAGTTATCATTCACGAGCGCAATCACTTCGGACAGATTAGGAGTGGTAGTAGATCTCCAATTCCGGAGAATCAAGGTCTTGGCTGCTAATAATATGTGGGTCACCATTTGTCTATAGTTAGGAGGGTAAATATCGATGTTGATATTCATTATAGCCAATTCTGGATTCGGGGGTGAAAGTACTCCTGTGCACGAGGAAATACACCGGAAAATAGTATGCCAAAAGCTCGTGAGTGATGCACAACCCCACACAATATGTTGCAAGGTTCCCGTTTTGCCACATTCCCTCCAACATAGAGAGGATATCGATGGTGCCATCTTAGCCAACCTGTAGGGCGTATAATACCATCTATTGACAATTTTAATTGTAGTTTCCCAATGATTAGTGCACTTCGAAAATTTATATATGGAACATAGAGCTGTCTGCCACTGTTTAAAAGTGAAAGTTGTTTTCAGGTCTTTCTCCCATTTCAACATATTAACCGTCTTCTGGGAAGAGGTATCCCCTGATAGGATATCGTAGAGGGTAGATATACCTTTGTTAACTGGGGATTTTGTTATCAGGAAGTTCCATGTAGGTAAATTGACATGGGTAGAGGATAAGGAGTGTTTCCCTATAAGAAAGAGTATTTTTGAAACAGTCATCGATGTGTCAGGCGGTAGGTTAAATTCTGTCATTAAGTCTTCTTTACACTTGGGGCCTAAAGGCGACTGGAGTTGTGAAATCCGAGTTAGTCCCAGATCTTTCAATTTGGAGACGTTTAGGTTGGTATAGATAGTCGTGAGGATGGATAAGGGTAGTTTGTCAATGTCGGAAGGTATCACTCTTGGTTCAATTTTATTAACCGTTCTCCATGCTTGGAGGGAAGATTTTACAGTAGGAGGGAGCTTAGCTAAGTTCCATGGGATCCAAAGATCTCTCAGGAGCATTAGATTAAGGTCAGAGGTGGGTACTAGATGTTTTTCAATTTGTGACCAGAGAGGTGTTTCGTCATGGGGGGTCCAATGTTTAAGCTGATCTAGTCTGGTGGCCCAATAATAGGCGGAGATATCGGGTAAGCCCGCTCCTCCTAGGTATTTGTGGTTTGTTAGTATATTGTATGCAACTCTCGCTTTCTTACCCATCCACAGGAATTTCCTCAGCATGGTTACTAGAGAATGCAATTGTGCCTGGGTAAAGGGAATTGGGAGGGCTCTGAATAGGTACAGAATTTGCGGTAAGATGTTCATCTTAATCGCCGAGATTCTAGCCCCCCATGATAGGTTCAGGGAAGCTATCCTTTCTAATTCAGTTGTCAGTTTTTGTTTAAGGGGGCCTAGATTGTTCTTGACAAGGTCAGTGGTTTTGGAGGTGATAAAAATTCCTAAATACGAGATCTTATCCACTGTCCAGGGGAAGGGACAGGTGTTAGTTAGATTTTGTTTGATTTCTGGGGGTATTCCTAGATCAAGGATCGTCGATTTCGTGGTATTAATTTTGTAAAATTAGATTTTACTAAATTCAGTTAAAATTCGGTATGCAGTGGGTAATGAGATTTCGGATTTTGTCAGCATTAATATAATGTCGTCAGCGAACAAATTTATTTTGTGTTCATAACCGTCAGTTTTAAATCCATGAACATGTCTGTCAGAGCGTAGGGTTGCAGCAAGGGGTTCTATAATTAAATTGAAGACTGTTGGGGACAAGGGGCACCCCTGTCTTGTGCCATTGGATATGGTAATAGGTTTGGACACTGTGCCTGAGGCAAGGACCCTGGCAGAGGGTTGTGAATAAAGGGCCATAATGGCAGAAAATATATTTCCTTGAAGACCAAATTTGTGTAGGGCGGCCATCATGTAGTTCCAGTTGACTCTGTCAAACGCCTTCTCTGCATCCAGGGAAAGGAGAAGAGAAGGCGTTTGACTTTTTCGGCCATGTATAGCACATCTACTATACGTCTAGTGGCGTCTGACGTTTGGCGGCCCGGTATGAATCCCATTTGGTCTTTCCCTATCAGGAAAGGAGCCATCTCTTGTAGGCGCCCTGCAAGTATTTTGGCAAAAATTTTTATGTCTGTATTCAACAGAGAAATAGGGCGATAATTGCCCGGAAGAGATGGGTCCTTCCCCGGTTTTGGTATGGTAACGATGTATGCTCCCAACATCTCTGCAGGAAAACTAGTTTCGGCTGTAGCTTCATTATAAACATCCAATAAATGCGGGATTAGAATATCACTGTATAATTTATAATATTTGCTCGGAAACCCGTCTGGTCCTGGGGATTTACCGTTGGGAAGTAAATTTATAATTTTTTCAATTTCGTCTCGTGTGAATGGAGCGTTGAGTGTAGACAGTTGATGTTCAGTAAGGGCTGGTAGTTCTAGTTTATCCAAGAATGTAGATATTTCAGATATGGTTGGGGTGTGGGTAGCGTTGTCTCGGTCAAGATTGTATAGTGAGTGATAGTAATTTGCAAATTCATTTGCTATATCTTGGGGATGGGAGAATATAGTATTTGTCTGAGGGTTAGTCATGTGGGAGATTTTGGATTTTGTCTGTTTGGCTTTGATTCTGTTGGCTTGTTTTCCCTGGCTTGTTAGCGTGAGCGTAGTATGTTGTTTTAAGTTTGCGGAATATTTTGTCATGTTGTGTTAGAAGAAGTTGACGTTGTTCGTGTCTCAGGTGATACAGGGTATTTCCTAGTGATGGGTCGGGTACCACCTTGTGTTTTTGTTCTAGGGTATTATTTTGGGACAGTAAATTGGAGAGTTTTTGATTATATAATTTTTTTAATTTGTAATTTTGTTGGATGCATATGCCCATTATGAAAGACTTATGGTCACCCCACAAGGACCATGGATTGGAAACCGAGTTTTGATTAAGGTTAAAGAATTCCTGCAGGTGTTGGGACACACACTTACCAACCTGTTCCGTCTGTAGGTTCCTGATGTTGCATCTCCATACTTGCCCCGCTGGTCTCGGAATTCCCTCATTAACAGTCCATTCGATTGCTGCATGGTCAGACCATGTAATGTTTTTGATCTCTGCAGAAGAAGTTCTTCCCAGAAGGTGCCAGTCCACCAGAAAGAGGTTAATCCTAGAATAAGATTTGTGACGTGCAGAGTAAAAGGTAAAGTCTCTTTCTGATGCATGAAGGCACCTCCAGGTGTCGTAGAGATGTTCACAGTTGAGTAGCTCGAGCAGAGAAATCTTGCGCCCTGTAGAGGAGGCGGAAGTATCCATGTCTGGATTGACCGTGAGGTTAAAGTCTCCACATATAACTAAGTTTCCATACTTCTTCTTGGCAACGATTTTGAGAAGTCTACGTAGAAATCTGAGTTGATGCGTGTTAGGCGCATAGATCGATACAAAGGTCATTGGCATGTTGTTGAAGTCTCCTGTAATGATCATGTAACGGCCTTCTGGGTCTGCACACTGTTCTTTCAATTGAAAGTTGATGGTATTTTTTATGGCGAAAAGTATGCCTTTCTTCTTAGCTGGGGATGTTGCTAGGAAAATGTTGGGAAAGTCCCTGTGAGAGCACTTTGGATGGTTTGCAGTCTGGAAGTGCGTCTCCTGGACTATGAGAATGTCGGCTTTTAAGGTTTTCGCCTCCTTCCACATTGCGAATCTTTTAACTGGATGGTTTAGCCCATTAGCATTGATTGAGAAGCACTTGAATGGCATTACGGTGGGTAATTGGCTTCATTCAGGGGCGATGTGACGTAAGTGAAGTTTCTAGCCCGTTTGGCGGCTAGGATAATCCTTTGAAACAGAAGAATAGTAATGTGGCTGTTGTGTACAGGTTGTGCATTGGAAGAACAAAACAAAAACGAACAAGGATAAGGGGTTTGAACCAATAAAAAAGGGGATCATATTATAGGTCCGTGATTAACTGAAACAGTTAATAACCGTTCTGGGTGAGGGGCCATACGGACTTAGGAAGATCCATTGGCCTGGGGACCGTGATGATGCGGATGTGTGGCAGGAACACCATCAGCATGAGTAGTTTTATTTTGTTTTTCTGACCTTTTCCTGGATACCACATGCCACTCTTCGGGAACACGAGAGGGGCCGGGGCCCCTGTGGTGGAGGTCCTCCGCAGGGAGGAGTATCCCCCAATTTCGGAGCAGGGCAATGCCTTCTTCAAGCGCTGTGACTGTGGTGGAATTCCCATTATAGGTGATGATCAGGGAAGCGGGATACTTCCACTTGTGTGGAATTTTATGGTTCCGGAGCGCTTTAGTTATAGTTGCTAGGTTACGTCGTCTCTGTAGGGTATGACGTGATAAATCTGGCAGTATTTGTAGGCCTGCAAACTCTCCCGACATGTCATTGATTTGGCGAGAAGCTGACATAATTTTTTCTTTTGCATGAAAAAAATGTATTCGCAGTAGGACGTCTCTCGGTATTTCTGCTGCCAAAAACGCAGGTTTTGGTAAACGATGTATTCTGTCAATGACAAGTTCTGCAGCAGACAGTGAGGGGACTAAGGTGGTAAAAAGACGAGTCGCATACTGCATCAGGTCAGGAGCTTGAATCGTTTCAGGGATACCACGCAACTTGACATTATTGCGCCTGGACCTATCCTCCAAGTCAGCCACCTTGTCCTTCAGCCATGCAATATCCTCGGAGTGGTGGTTGTGGGCATCCACCATAGCATTGAAGGACAAAGCTTGATTCCCTAGTGATTCTTCAACTGTATGAATTCTATTCCCCATACTGGACATTTCTTGTCTGATCTGATGCATACAGGACATCATGTCCGCATACATTGAAGCTTTTAGTGAATACAGCATGTTCTTCAAAGTAGTCTCTGAAGGTAGGCTGACCTCCAGTGGGGAAGGATTCAAAGGGATCCTGATTGTGTGGCACATAGCAATTGTTAGGGCCTGTTTGCTGTAAGGAGTTACTGTCCATGCCATGCCATGGTTTGGCTGGGGAATTGATCCTCTGTTTAGTTTTGGCAGGACTCTTGGATGACGGAGAGACAGGGGATGATGAACCAGATGAGCCTTCACTGTCTGGGTTGCCCACTTTGTAGAGCGGGTGGATGGATGGAGCTGTGTTGCAGTGCTGTGAAGAGCTGCCTTAACTGTGCTGTGTGGAGCTGCTGCCAATTTGGAGAGATCCAGTGCTCAAATGTGGCATAGGGTTGCTCATTTTGCTGAGTTTTGGTGCTTCTCTCCTTCTTCTGGCCATGAGCAGGGATGACTCAGGATGCTTGTGGGTCAGTATATGTGGTTATGCTGCTAATGGATAGTGATATGGGTGTCACGGTCCCCTCTGGCATGAGAAGCTAGTGTCCTAGGTACTAATCATTTGCAGCGCCGGTCGCCACATTACCAGGTTGTGTAGAAGATATCCGTAGTGAGTGGGCTGAAGGTGGTGAGTTGCAGCCTTTCCCGTGGGAGCCCTTCTGTGTGTTAGTTATGGCAAATAATTTTCGGATGGCCTTACCGGATCTCCACTCGCGGCTGGATGCCGCTGTAGGAAAGGCCGCAGCTTCTGGCTGTAGCTAGGCCTCAAACATATCTCTGCTTCTGGATGTTTGATTTCAACAATTCTGGGCTTAAAATGTTCCTCCAAGTTGCGGGAAGCACGATGGGTAGGTGATGAGTCCCAATATGCAGCCTAATCCGAGGATGCTTACAGATTAAGGTAACGCACCGGCGGAGCTCTCTCCCTCTCTTCTGCTTCAATTTGCTTTTTGTCACTATTGGGGTCCTTTCTGTGAGGGGCAGGAGGTGGGTAGATGAGCGTGGGGGCACCCGGGAGATGGATGGAAGTCCTAGATGAAGGTAGGCCTTACCGGGTCACCGATTGCGAGGTCGGGCTCCGTTTTAGGAAAGGCCGCAGCTTCTGCGGTTGCTAGGCCTCAACTCGCCGATCCTCGGATTGGGGTCGTTTCTCCACAATATTGTGTTGTATCGGTTCTGGGGGCTCCGATGGTTCTCCTAGAGGTGTTTGTTTACCCTATTGAGGGCAGATTGAGGAGGATGGTTAAGGATTTAAGTTGCAGTGTCGGAGCTATCCTTAGATGCGTCCGTCCCGCACGGCTTCCGGCCACGCCCCCCTATGACTGCCATTTTTGATGTGATCTCTAATGGTTATGCAGCCTGTAGAGAAATATCTCCAACAGTGGCCATTTTGTTGTAGCACAGTTTATATTGTAATTTAGACAAGACCAGTGACTGAGTAGTGATGAACAAATTTAGGAAATTGATTGCTTAATGTATTCTAGTAAGACTTATACTCAGATTTAACTCTATTGTTGGTCTCAAATATGTTATTAGAGTACAATCTAATCAATGCTGTAAAATTGTGAATATTCCACATTAGTCATTCCCCGAGCAGTAGTGATGTTTACAATGGATCCCCATTCTAAATATACGGGAACCATAATTATCCTGCTAAAATGACTGTAAACATATATTTTTATATACAAGTGAGTATAATAAAAAACTAACATCAGGTTAAAAATCAGTGCATGGGTTCTTAAATAGAATAACAGTTAATACAACATCCATATAATAACCCTTAAAGTGACCATCATATTTTGTTAATAGTAATGATCAAATAATTCAAACATTACTAAAAATGTACTAAAATATATATGAGTGCTAATATAAGTATATCTACTCCATTATTAAATGGCATATAAAAATGCTTAAAAATCAATGATAAAACAGTTCAAATCAACCCCAAAATTAAGGACCCCTGGAATAAAAGTATTAAGAGTATATATCCATTCGGATTCTTTCTAACTGATAGTTCTAACTTTATGACTTCCCCATGTTATATTTTTCTATGCCCCACAATTTTAGACTAGGGTCCTTGTTATGTACTTTTGCAAAATGTTTAGAGATGTTGTGTTTCGGATATCCCTTCTTTATGTTTTGTAAATGTTCTTTTATTGTAATTCCCAGTGCACTTTTTCTTCTGCCTGTATTTTGCAGTTGGAAATAATATTCTAGAACATACACCACTCCTTCAGCATTACAGCTGATGAAATCCCTGATAGGGTAAGTGAGTCCTGTTTTTGTAGCTGTAAATTCAGTCCCTCAAGTGTTAGCTTTTTTTGAGTTTCTACATGCATAACAATATTTGCACAGATGGAAACCTTTTCCTGTAAAAAATGTGAATGCTCTATTGGGCGGTGTGGTTCAATCACATTTCTCACAATTTTGTCTCGCAGGGTGGGAGCTCGTTTATATACGATAGTTGATTTATCTGATAGTACTTTATTTAGATGTTTATCGGCTCTTAGTATATGCCAGTGTCCTTCAATCAGTTTTTTTTAATTGCTTGTGCTGGACATTGAATAAGAGAAAGAGGTATAGGTGGTGCTGCCTATGTAATATGTGCAATTCTCATTAAAAAAAAAAAAAAGTGAAAAAATTATTTTGGAAGTGATAAACTAAAACAATATTTATATATAATCATATTGCACAAACCCCATATGAAACAAATAGTAAAGTGCAAACATATGAAAATACCAGTAAGCTATAATAGTGCTCCAAACGTCTGAATTTCTATACACATTCTGTCATAATAAATACATTAAAAAAGGAAAGTGCTTCTCTGTGCAAAAAAGTGCAATGATCAAATAAGTAGAAAAATAAATAAATACTTGAAAAAAATCATAAGTCCTTAAAAAAAAAAGGAAAGTGGCAAAGTGCAAAAAAGGTTTGCCAAAGTACAGAATTGGTCTCTTGGTGAATCCACTCGTGCCCCCCCCCCCCCTCAGCTCCAGACTCACCAGAAGACTGAACCCCTGCAGGGGTCAGAGGCACCAACAAATGGTATAATACAAGGTCCTGTGTCTCCTCCTCCATCTCCCCTGGTCTGATCAGTGGGAATTCTCCTCACAGGGTATATGGACAAGAGAGGCAACTCATAGTGTGAATACATAGCAAATTGTTTATTATTAATAGTACTTAGGGTAAATCCAGTTGCCAAATCTCAGGAAATTAAAACTGCATGTGTGTAGGTAAATAACCTCTACTTGAAAATATATTTAAATACAAAATATGAATACTAAATCCTAAAAATTATAAAATATATATATATATATATATATATATATATATATATATATATATATATATATATATATATATATAAAAAAATACTAAGTAATGAAAAATAGTAAGAAATAATAAAACAAAATAATGATGAGAAATAAGAAATAAAAATCATTCATTTAGTGGTAATAGGTAGCAAGCAGTATAGTAGATCAAGCAGATAAATAGAAGCAAACTAGAGGTGCATGTTGCCAATAGAACGACACAGTGCAAGCAGAGGAGGAGGGAGCCAAAACAGTAATAAACATCAGAAAGTTAAATTAACAGTTTTTGTCATCCATAGCATCCATCGGGTGCTTACCACTCTACCTTCCCATGAAAAGTCAATCATCTGTGTCCTCCTCTGTAGTTTCCTTTGCTCTAGTTATTAGCATTAGCTCTGTTAGTGATCATAGTGGCTTGCTACCTCTCCGTGGTTCCTTGTTAGCCTTTTTTTTTTGGTCTTATTTGATCATTGCACATTTTTTCACGGAGAAACACTTTCCTTTTTTGCACTTTATTTATTATGACAGAATGTGTATAGTAATTCAGAAGTTTGGAACACTATAATAGCATATTAGTATTTTCTTATGTTTGCACTTTACTATTTGTTTCATATGGGGTTTGTGCAATAGGATTATATATAAATATTTTTTTAGTTTATCACTTCCAAAATATTCTTTTCACTTGTTTTTGGTTTTTATCACATAGGCAGCGCCACCTATACCTCTTTCTCTTATTCATTACCATACCCCACTTTGTGGGATGAGTGAGGTAGGCTGAAGCCTTTTTGTCCACACCATAGCGCGGAACTATAACCAATCTCATGTGCTGGACATTTTAGTCCAAAATTAGTAGTGGATTTACCTTTATTGGTTCTGCTTTATTCTTATTGTCCTGTAACATATTATTCCTTTCCATCATTCCTACTAGCTGAATTTGATTACTTATGCATTTGATTCCTTTATCAATTAAACTTCTTCCTATCATTTCTGCTTGAATCATGTTGTCCTTTAGTTTTGTGCAGTTTCTCCTCAGTCTCATCACTTGGCCTCTTGAGATGTTGTAAAGCCATGGGATAAAGTGACAGCTATCCATTGGCAAATACCTGTTGCTCTCTACTTTCTTGAAGTAGGTCTTAGTTATCAAGTTGTTTTTGTTGATTCTAATCTCTAGGTCAAGAAAGTACATTTTTCATTACTAATATTCCATGTGAGTTTTACATTTTTGTCACTCTTGTTTAATTTGGTCTAAAATTCTTCCAAAGATTCCTGGTTACCATTCCATAAAATAATCAGGTCATCTGTAAACCTTTTGTATAATACTAGTTGTTGGGGTTGATTTTGATGCATCACTTTTTCCTCTCAATGTGCCATGAATGTGTTGGCAACGCTGGGCACAAACTTAGCTCCCATGGCTATCCCTTTTTTTTTCCTTGTAGTAACTTTGGTTATACCAAAAATAATTGTCTTTCAAACAGAAATCCAAGCATTTAATTAGATATTTTCTCTGCATAATAATCCGCTATATTCTCTAAGAAGCCACTTGACTGTTTTGAATGCTTGGTGGTGCGGTATAATAATATATAATGATGACACATCTGCAGTTGCTAACTGCCTTGGAGGACTGGAACATTTTCTATTTGTTGTAGTATGTGTTTAGTATTATTTATGTAGGCTTTTGATCCTTGTTTTGCTAGTTGGATGAAGTTGTTGTCGATGTATTGGCCCATTCTTGTTGTTAAGGAGTCTATTCAGTTGACTATTGGTCTTCCTGGTGGATTTTGACCATCGTTATGTATTTTTAGTACTATGTAGATGATGAGTATTTGTAATGTTCTGGTACCTTTGGGTACCCTAATTACTCTTTCATAAGTGTATGCGCCCCACCATTCTCTTTTGGTAAGGTGCGCATACACCTTTAAGACTGATGCTGTCATCACTGAGCGCCGGACTGGATGGCTATTTAGATCGCCGGCTCTCACTCACATGTGTTCGTTCAAACTGCTTTGTGCCTTGATGCTAACCTGTCTTGAAGCTCTCATGCTTGCAAGCATACCTCGCTGTCGGAACCACGCTGCGCTGATCCCTGTATCCCGCTACCGGATCATCCACTCTTGCCGAACCTCTCCTCTGCTACATTGCTATTAGTGATAAGTACCCCACAGGGGAAACCTCTATAACCTTTATACTAAAGCTTACACTATCTAGCTCTGCATACTAAGGACTATTACTACATCTGCATTATCTAAGATTGCTAGCTCTTGAGCCTACTACCACCTGTTCTTGCACTGGGTTGATCTCTCTTGTATGTCCACCTGCTACTCTGTCATCTGCTACCATACATGATTGCTAAACCTATCTGCATCCCATCTGCTACTATCTTACTTTCAAGAACATTTCCTTTCAAGTGTCTGTCATCTACCATCTCTACCCAACCTGTCTCTTCAGCCTATCATCACTGTGTTACTATATACATAAGTCACTCTAGGAAACATCTTATTGAGTGTGTGTATTTACTTGCTGAATTGAGATCATCCACACATGAGTCATTGAGAGTTGGGATTGGTGTCTCAGCGTTTCTCTACATGACTACTGAAGTTGAATATTTCTGCAGCTGAAAATCCACATCATACGTAAAACGCAGGAGCGTTACAGATTGAACGAACCCACAAATGGATTCAGCAGAAATAACCACTCAGATGACACAATTAAAACAGCAAGTAACTGCGTTAATACACGCACTTGCTGAATTAAAAGAAGACAATCAGGCTCTGTCGCAGCAGGTAATTAGACTGACACAACTTACCACTGCTCAGTCCCCTGAACCCAAAATAAATCCTCCTTTGGTATTTACAGGCGATCGCAAAAAAATTTGCGAATTTAAAAACGCATGTGAGTTACTTTTCTTGCTAAAACCCCGTACCTACCTTACTGATCACATTAAGGTTTGTACTATTATTTCTTACCTAACAGGCGATCCACGGGCCTGGGCAGACTCTCTTTTTGAGAAAAACGACCAGCTTCTCAACTCCTATGCCTTGTTCCTAGCAGAACTCACTAGCCTATATGATGATCCCAATAGGCAGAGTACTGCCGATCTTCAATTAAGATCCTTGAAACAAGGTAGGAGACCTGTAGAAGACTTTGTCGCAAAATTCAAGAGATGGACCCTTGATTCAGAATGGAATGATGCATCTCTGAAAACCCAATTTAGGCTTGGCCTATCAGAGGCCGTTAAAGACGAGCTCGCCCGAGTGGATCTGCCAAAAACCCTGGATGCATTGATACAACTCAGTATCACCATAGATAGAAGACTACGAGAAAGAAAGGCTGAGAAAATGGGAATGCCATTATCCAGTTCTTCTCGGATTTCGGCTGTTGACCCCGTTCCTATGGAGGTAGGAACCATACGCCCACCTCTATCAACTATGGAAAGAGCCAAAAGACGATCTGGTAATCTCTGCTTGTACTGTGCATCCCCGGAGCACAAGATAAACGTCTGTCCCCTAGTCTACAAAAAGAAGGGTGAGTGTTCACATGTCCTCCTAGGGGGATTGACAACTTCAATCACTAACCCTTACCTTTCTGTTTGCTTAACATTACAGTGGGACCAGAACAGGATTACTACTAAGGCCATGATTGACACAGGATCTTGTGGAAATTATATTGACATACGTTTTGCTGCTTTAAATAAAGTTCCTATTATTTCTAAACTTAAACCTGTCTCAGTAAGTCTTATTAACGGTGTTCCTTTATCCTCTGGTCCGATCACTGATCAGACACAGGCACTCCTAGTCACTAGTAACGGGTCTCATATGGAGACCACTACCTTCGATCTAATACCTTCACCCCACTTTCCCATTGTGTTGGGACTTCCCTGGTTGCACACACATCAACCAACCATAGATTGGAAGGAATGGACCCTGGCCTTCCTCTCTTGCTATTGCGAGGGTACGTGTAACCTCCCGTCTTTCGGGAAGATCCTGTCTGTGGTGACAGATGAGATTGCACCACTATGTTATCAGGATCTCTCTGAGGTTTTTCTTGAGAAAAATGCTCAAGCACTACCTCCCCATCGAGACTATGATTGTAGCATTGATCTACTCCCAAATAGCAAATTGCCGTTCGGTCATGTTTATCCTCTTTCACAGGATGAACTTTCCCATCTCAAAGACTATTTGGATGAAAATTTGAAGAAAGGTTTTATTAGACCTTCCACTTCTTCCACAGCAGCAGGACTCTTTTTTGTCCGCAATAAGGACTCAAGTCTCAGGCCTATCATCGACTATAGGCAATTGAATGCTATTACAATAAAAGATCGCTATCCTCTACCGCTTATCCCTGAGATCATTGAGCAGGTGCGTGGAGCTACCTATTTTTCAAAATTGGATCTGAAAGGAGCATACAATCTCATTCGAATCCGTGCTGGACACGAGTGGAAGACTGCATTTAGAACCAGATACGGATTGTTCGAATATCTTGTAATGCCATTCGGGCTATGCAACGCCCCTGCAGTTTTTCAACGATTTATAAACTATATTTTCAGAGACTTACTAGATGTCTGTGTTGTGGTATATCTGGACGATATACTTATATATTCACGATCCCTGTCTGAACACATAAGACATGTAAGACTAGTATTATCGAGATTGCTTGCACACAACCTTTATGTGAAACTGAAAAAATGCTTGTTTCATAAAGAAGAGGTACTGTTTCTAGCCTATATCATATCCAAAACAGGAATCGAGATGGACATGAGTAAGATATCCTGCATTCAGGATTGGCCTACACCAACCACACGCAAGGCGCTACAGCGATTCCTTGGATTTTCGAATTTCTACAGGAAGTTCATCAGAAACTTCTCTGCCATTGTGAGACCCCTCACACAGCTCACTAGCATTAAAAAACCATTCAAATGGTCAGATGAAGCAAATAAAGCTTTTCACCTGTTAAAGACAAGGTTTACTTCTGCTCCCATATTACGCCATCCAGACCCATCCCTCCAATACATTCTGGAAGTAGATGCGTCAAACATGGCAGTAGGAGCAATACTCTCCCAACGACCAACTCACACTTCACCACTTCATCCAGTCGCCTTTTTTTCTAAATCCCTAAGTAGTCCAGAGATAAATTACCCCGTGGGTGAAAAGGAACTGCTTGCTATAAAATTGGCTCTGGAGAATTGGCGACATCTACTCGATGGCACCCAATTACCAATACTTATATACACGGACCATAAAAATCTCCAATATCTTCAGACTAACAAAACTCTCTCTCACCGACAGGTACGATGGTCACTATTCTTTCTAAGGTTTAACTTCCTAGTGACCTACACACCTGCAGATAAGAACAAAAAGGCGGATGCACTATCACGACTAACTGAAGAAAACTACTTCGAAATCCCTTCCGTTCCTATAATACCTCACAAACGCATTATTGGAGTTGTCGCTTCCTTGAAGGAAGAGGTTTTGCATGGTATAAGTTTGGATTCACCCCCACCACAACTAAATACTGATGCAGAAGGCTTCCTCTACTACAACGATCTTGGAATTATCGCATGATGTGCCTATGGCAGGACATATGGGTATGACAAAGACTCTTAATCTGATTACCAGGCAATTCTGGTGGCCTGACATGAAAACATCTATACAAAAATTCGTCTCTTCATGCAATGTCTGTGCCAGGTCCAAAATTGACACTACGAGACCATCCGGTCTACTATGCAGTCTACCAATACCCCAAACTCCATGGGAAGTTGTGTCCTTGGACTTTATAGTGGAATTGCCTCCTTCCAAAGGATTTAATACCATCTTAGTGTCAGTGGACCATCTGACAAAAATGGCACATTTCATTGCTATTCGCAGACTACCTTCGTCCAAACAAACGGCAGAACTCCTGATGAAACATGTCTTTAAGTTACATGGTATCCCAAAAACTCTTCTGTCTGACCGTGGATCACAATTTATTTCCAAGTTCTGGCAAGAACTATGTCACATACTACGGATCGAGCGGAAGCTCACTTCTCCTTACCATCCGCAGACCAACGGACAGACTGAAAGAGTCAACCAATGCATCGAGCAATATTTACGTTGTTACACTTCTTACCAACAGGATGATTGGGTGGATCTTCTCCCTCTGGCAGAATTTGCCTACAACAACGCAACCCACAGTACGACCAAGCAGAGTCCGTTCTACTTGAACTATGGGTTTCATCCCTCTATTCTTCCACCCCGCATCCTTCCTTCAAATAACCCAGTAGCCTCAGACTATCTTACCCAAATAAAGGACTCTCTGGGTTTGCTTAATACTACCATTGCACACGCTCATAGTCAACAAAAGAAGTACTATGATCTTCGCAGAAGACCTTCTCCTCAGTACGCTATCGGGGACCTCGTTTGGCTCTCAACAAAAAATTTAAGACTGAAAATCCCTAGCAAAAAGCTTGGACCTCTGTTCTTGGGACCTTTCCCAATCAAGAAACTTATTGGAAAAGCTGCAGTACAGCTTACATTGCCAATAGACCTCAAAATACATCCCATTTTCCATGTGTCACTACTGAAGCCCCATGTTCCTGACCAAGGAATAAGGCCTACTATCCCACCTCCTCCTCCTGTACAAGTTGAAGGTGGAGAAGAATATGAGATAAAAGAGATTCTGGATTCTCGTATCCACAGAGGAAGACTTCAGTACTTGGTTCGATGGAAGAACTATGGGCCCCAAGACGACACCTGGCTAAACACCTCTGACATACATGCCTCTAGATTCATCCGCAATTTTCATGCGAAGTACCCAGACAAACCAGCTCCAGAGGCCTTCAGGAGCCGGCCTTAAGGGGGGGGCACTGTAATGTTCTGGTACCTTTGGGTACCCTAATTACTCTTTCATAAGTGTATGCGCCCCACCATTCTCTTTTGGTAAGGTGCGCATACACCTTTAAGACTGATGCTGTCATCACTGAGCGCCGGACTGGATGGCTATTTAGATCGCCGGCTCTCACTCACATGTACAATAAGGAGTGATAAATATATGAAAATTAAAATCCTATAAATACACTCACCCTGCGCTAAAATAAATAAGAAGGCACAAGAATAAAATCAATAGTACCGACTTGACGTCAAAGCAGCTGCTATAAAAGAAATGATCAACTGCAAAAAGGTGTCCGGTAATATTAAGAGGCAAAATAATATATTCAAACACTAGCAGCGCTAAATAAACAAACTGAAGAATAAAATCCAAAGTCCTTAAATGGGTATTTCCAGGTCATGTGGTAGGTTGGTTAGACACAATCCTTTATCCCAGGGAGGGTGTGAGGGGTCCTGGCCGTAGCACCTGATTTCCACCACCACTTTGTGCTCCCCCCCCTATTCTTAAAACTCACCAGAGGATGGTGAATCAAGATCCTTCAAGGAATTCCACCACTAGATTCCAGCATTGGACACTGGACCACTTTTCCTCTATTAGCTGTACAATCTCCTCCGTTGCCAACAGACCATGTAAGTGAACAAGAGTGGGGCGACAATAGTGTAATTCCGCCAATAACGTTTATTATACACTAAAAACAACAAAATGTAGCCCCGCTCCCCTCAGGATGTCTACTTACAGGAGGTAATAAATAGTGAAGGCATTGAGTAGAAATGTAATGTAAATTCCGCTGGATCACTCTGTACCAAACCTTGTGCAATCTGGAGAGAGCTCCAGCGTGTATGTAGATGTCCTTATGCGACCGCGCACGACGGCTCTAATAGAGTAGACATCCTGAGGGGAGCGGGGCTACATTTTGTTGTTTTTAGTGTATAATAAACGTTATTGGCGGAATTACACTATTGTCGCCCCACTCTTGTTCACTTACATGGTCTGTTGGCAACGGAGGAGATTGTACAGCTAATAGAGGAAAAGTGGTCCAGTGTCCAATGCTGGAATCTAGTGGTGGAATTCCTTGAAGGATCTTGATTCACCATCCTCTGGTGAGTTTTAAGAATAGGGGGGGGGAGCACAAAGTGGTGGTGGAAATCAGGTGCTACGGCCAGGACCCCTCACACCCTCCCTGGGATAAAGGATTGTGTCTAACCAACCTACCACATGACCTGGAAATACCCATTTAAGGACTTTGGATTTTATTCTTCAGTTTGTTTATTTAGCGCTGCTAGTGTTTGAATATATTATTTTGTCTCACTCACATGTGTTCGTTCAAACTGCTTTGTGCCTTGATGCTAACCTGTCTTGAAGCTCTCATGCTTGCAAGCATACCTCGCTGTCGGAACCACGCTGTGCTGATCCCTGTATCCCGCTACCGGATCATCTGCTCTTGCCGAACCTCTCCTCTGCTACATTGCTATTTGTGATAAGTACCCCACAGGGGAAACCTCTATAACTAAAGCTTACACTATCTAGCTCTGCATACTAAGGACTATTACTACATCTGCATTATCTAAGATTGCTAGCTCTTGAGCCTACTACCACCTGTTCTTGCACTGGGTTGATCTCTCTTGTATGTCCACCTGCTACTCTGTCATCTGCTACCATACATGATTGCTAAACCTATCTGCATCCCATCTGCTACTATCTTACTTTCAAGAACATTTCCTTTCAAGTGTCTGTCCATCTCTACCCAACCTGTCTCTTCAGCCTATCATCACTGTGTTACTATATACATAAGTCACTCTAGGAAACATCTTATTGAGTGTGTGTATTTACTTGCTGAATTGAGATCATCCACACATGATGAGTCATTGAGAGTTGGGATTGGTGTCTCAGCGTTTCTCTACATGACTACTGAAGTGGAATATTTCTGCAGCTGAAAATCCACATCATACGTAAAACGCAGGAGCGTTACAGTATTCCGCAAGCTTCTGGTATCAAATATTTTGCTTCCTTTTTGTTTAAGATTTCTTTCTTCATGCCTAGGTGTACTATTTTCTTCAGTTCCTTTTTATATTGATGTAAAAGGTGTACAGCGCCAAACACTTCATAAACAAATAAATGCAACAGAAGTAAAAAGACTAAACAAAGTCCATATAAAGTCCGTGAGGCCGGGTGCTAAGGGTCAGAAATGAATGAAAAGAAGTTCCAACACCATAAAGTTGAGATCCCCAATCCTGGAGGAACCACGTGCTCATATAAAGTAATTCCCTTACCGAAACATAGCCGCCCCCCTCAGAGGGACTGGAGGCCCACCGGCACACCTCCTGCATTTCCTGCTCGGTGACCCCCCAACTAGCACGGGGCACCTTTACCAATTATGACAAGGAGTCTATGAAGTATGAATGTTTGATGACCTATTATCAATGATGAAGTTATCGTGATGGACCTGGTGCCAGATATCTGTGGGGATACCGCTTTACTTGTGATTCCTGTGATCCATGCCTGTATGACCTTCCTTAATCGGGGGTCTAATGTTCCGGTAAGGGAATTACTTTATATGAGCACTTGGTTCCTCCAGGATTGGGGATCTCAACTCTATGGTGTTGGAACTTCTTTTCATTCATTTCTGACCCTTAGCACCCAGCCTCACGGACTTTATATGGACTTTGTTTAGTCTTTTTACTTCTGTTGCATTTATTTGTTTATGAAGTGTTTGGCGCTGTACACCTTTTACAACAATTTTTTCAGGTCTGATATTACCTATGTACCGGCAGCCTTTTGTGCACTAAGGGTGGCTATCTCTCCCCCCCCCCCCCCCCCCCTTGCTTTTTATATTGATGTGTAGGGTTTCTCAGAAGTTTGGTATAGGTGTTTTCATCATTGAGTTGTCTCTCCAATTCTTCATGGTAGAACTACTATACACAGGAAAATGCACAAGCTGGTCTGAAGCTAGCAAACCTTTCTAGTGCAAAAACCCAATGTTAATTTTAGTGAAATGATATTTAAACAAAACCTTCTGTAGGTGTCAGTAATATAATGTGTATTGAGTACATTTCATTTTTTTATTGAACAGTTTGGAAAATAACACACATTAATTAAATGGGCACATGTTATGCTTTATTGATCAGACTCTGATATCCCTATTACTTATCTTTGAGTAATGTCATTGTGCATGCCTTTCATACATGTCAAATGGTAGATGTCTCTTGGCTCATGAACACTTTTTTACAGCTCATATGATCTTGAAAAAAATATTTAAAAATCCAAAGTGGTCAGCACAAATGTAATGCTCAGATGAAGCATAAATAAAAATTGTAAAGTATTCCTTAATGAAAAATAGAGCATGTCTGAATTTCTTACTGGGGTCATCCAAAGGTTTGTTCTTACTCAGGAATAAAAATGTTAACCAGTACATACATGAGCCAGGTCACAAGAGCTAACAAATTGAATTAGTGTATACCACAAGCAAAGCTTGCTGAGTGAATCTAGTGGATAGCACATTATGTCATTTAGTTTAGAAAACAGAAGGAAGTTCTGAGCAGTAGGTCACAGCTGGCCTTCCCTTATGATGCATTATGTCCATGCAGTTAATTCTGAACTCTGGGAAAAGCTATTTTTTTGACATTTGCTATGTACAAATAAATTACCTCTCATAAAGGCTGTGTGGATGGTTCTGCACTAGGTAAAACAACTATTTTCTTTTATTTTGAAAACTAAGAACTATACAGTGCTGTCTTTCACACAGTGAAGGATAGGGGGTCATTTGCTTTTCACCCTCCTCTCCCCTTGTCCATTCACAAAATATCTTGTTTTTTTTTTAACAGATTACAAGGTGTTCTGTGAAATGACAAAGGGAGATCATGGTATTCATCTGCTCCCACTTCCCTTATCCAATCACAGAACACCTTGTATTCTGTCAAAAGAACATGTGATGTTTTGTGAATGAATGAGGGGAGAGGAAGGTGGTGAGGGAGCAAACTACTATCCTTCACTGTTCTGAATCCATAATTCTCAGTTTCAGCACCAGGTGGTTGGCACTTACAGTAGTTTCTGGAATTAACTAAATTAATAGTTTTACATAATACAGAATCATCCGCATATAGGACAACTAGTATTAGAGGTCATTATTTTTACATAGCAAATATCAAAAAAAAAATTTTCAAAGAGTTCAACTTTGGGTGATATACGTTTACAGGCCAGCTCAGGACAAGAATGGGGCAAAAGGGGCAGGTGTCCTGGTCGCAATGTTATGTAGCAATGAGGAAAGTCCTAGGAGCTTGAAAAACAAAAAATGTTGTTAAAAACCAGACTAAAGCTCAATATCAATATATCAAAGTCTATAATGTCTCCCTAGATGAATGGGGAGAGACCCAGCAAATTGCTTGCCAAAATTTAAGAATAAAGTAAAAAATAATACTTTATTGAAAAACTTAGAATATACAAAAACCTACTGTGTAACTAGTAAATTGGCCAATTATCAAAAAACCAACCATAGCAGCTGCAGGAAAAATTACATACAATTTCAATCCCAGTGGGGGGCATAGTCCATGTAAATTATATAGCTATATCACATGAAAGAGATCTCTCTTCCATATTAGTATCCATAGATGGGCCACTTCATATGGCTAGATGACCACTCAGAGTCCATAGAGAAATCATATAATGGAATATAGTGTAGGACCAACCCACAATGAAACAGTGTAGAGCCAGAGCAAATTATGGCAAATATGTCAAAAATCACTGTAAGACTCCCAGAGAAAGGTGCCCATGTCATTACATGTATCCTTGAGTATAGCTTTTATCATGGCACCTTAAGTAATCCCCTGTTGACAATTGGATCCTCATAGGAAGGTTCTCCAAATTGTGTGTAGTATAGCTTGTAATTTCCTAATAGGGGAGCCACCAGTTTAATCAATGAAAGTTTCAAGCCATATAACGCTCAAATATATAAAGTAATACTTAGCCATCCATGTAGGTCGTGGGAAATTCAGACTGTTCTCATAGATGGTTGTGGTCTATAGGTGTGTGACCAGAGCGACCTTGGTCTCTTCTGTAGACAGAGGAGATGGGGAGAGAGGCATCCCAAAAGCTGCTCTGCCTCCCTACACAGCCATGCTGCATTGTAACACCCCTGGTCTTCTTGTTTCACTAGCCTGCCTTCCTCCACTGGTGCAGCATTTGAACGTGGCCAGGAGGGAAGGATGCTGTTTTCCCTAGGTTGGACCAAGAGACAGCCAGCCAGCTGAAAACAACCAGGCTGCATGGTGTTAATGCAGAAGGAAGGCTGTCTAGGCTTTGGATTGGACTGGTAAACAAGGCTAATGGGGGCAGACTTCCCTGCTCCCCACCCTTTCTTTATCCCACTGACATAGATGGCAAATTAGTTCTCCTCAGGCTGACCCCACCCGAAGCAGCAGCAGTTTTTACCCAACCACCATTGATGCATTGGAATTTCTCCTTTTAGTTACATCATTGTGATAGGGACTTTTTTCTTCCAGAGACACCACCAACACAGGGACATTTTATCCCACTTGTGACACCACTAACAACGGGGCATTTTTTCCTCACATCAATACCGGGGCATTTCTTCCCTCACCACTGCTAGCCCCATATTTTTTAGCAGGACAGAATGTGCACTGCTGTTAAACTCTTCATTGTGCTGTGGTATCCCACAATCATTGGCGCAATATTAGTGCATGCCACAACCATTACATATGGTCCACCTTGGTGCTACATGCACCACTATGAGCCCCACTCTTAACTGCACCTGGGGGGTAGGGCACAGATTTGCATATTTGCCCTGGGCACCAGATTACTTTCTCCTGGCACTGTTTACAGGTCCATGTGTTTGCCTGTACAGGAATGTTTGTATGTCTAAATATGTGCAGACATGCAAGTGTGTCCTCTGTTAGAAGTGGTCATAGGGCCAGGGAGTACCAGATCACAATAGGATTATTTTAGCAAGGCAGCAGAAAAGTGTATTAAATTATTGGTGATTCAATAGTTTAAGTATAATTGTTATGTATGGGTCATGCCACTTGGGGCTTTGTAGTGAACCCAACATTAGGTTAAAGTAATGTACCAGTAATGATAGTCCTATCACATTTCCACCTCTAGAGGTTATCCGCTCACCTATGAGATAAAGAATTTTTGGATTTATCAAGGGCTTTAGTAATGGAAGACACAATGCTCTTTTTCACCATGTTGATTGTCTCAAAGTGTAGTTGACAGTGAACCTATTAACTCATGCCTCTTGCCATACCCCATCCTCCTAAGGTTTATAAAGGGCACCACCAGAAGAACTCTGACTTGAGAAAGTATTGGGGGATGATCTGGAATATCAATATGCTTCAATAGGCATTGTTAAAAATGTTTCCAGTTTATGTATGATGTCTTTCTAAACACCAATATGCCAATAAAAGAACTTGATTATTATGACCCCTGAGTAGGACCTGAATTTTGGATCTTTATCAACATGTTGTACATACCCACATAGTACAGACTCTTTTAGCTTAGCCCAAGTGTAAAGATTACACCACAGCCTGCTTTCCTATAACATGAACAGTGCGTAACAGAAGATAGCTGTATACGTCAAGTAGACAGTCTTCGTCCACATATTCTAGCACATTAGAACATCTGTTTTTTTTACAACCTGCAACATTCTTTAAAACACAGGCTACTTGATGCAAGTATCATGTGAATCTACTGTTCTAATTTCCAGAAATTTGGGCTGAGGATTATTACTCTGGAAACATCAACAAGTTCACACATCCGCCAAGGGAAAATAAGAACATTGTCATGAGAAAGATTACAGGAAAAATTTTTGAATGCATCCACATGTGCTTGAAACCCTTCCAGTCAGCTCAACCTTACATAGCCATTCCACAAAGTGATGTAAACAGTGGTAAAACTTTATCTTCATTTGGATTTACAAATATCAGCTGATAGCATGGAAAACTGTAATATGGCTATGTTGCTTAAAATATTAATAAGCAATAAGCTTTAGTTTAAAAGGAAATACATATGAAATAGTATAAAATGGAATTTATAATATATGAATTGCTTGAGATGAAAGAATGATTTTTAGGTTTTGGATAGAAGGGGGATAAGTCAGATCTTCATCATGGTTTTATTGCTAGTTTATTCCCCCAGCGAGGAAATTCACCATCACTTCTCAAAACTAGAGGAAATGTTTTGAATATAAGGCTAGATGTAATACAATTCTATTCTGTTTTAGGGGCCTTTTCTCTGACACCATGTTCTATCTCCCCCAACAATTGGTTGTTGTGTCTCAGTAAAGGCTTTGTAGGAACACTGAAGTATGTGACTTCTCGTAAACCAGGCCAAGAAGTAAAACCACAACTAAAGGCAGCACACATGAACAACAAAAACATGCACGTAGGAGGTAGTACCTACACTATTGGGCTCCAGCCTATTGGTAATCAGCTGGAATGTATCAGCTGTACACTGTGATCCACTGCTACCTGAAACATAACCTGTATAATAGCATGTCAATTGTAAATAACTTCATGCTCAAGTGAAATTGTATTCTTGATATATAGCAGATATTTAATTGTTTTCACACTTTGAATATGCTTTTGCAAACCTCTTTGCTGCTGAGCTGGTGAAGTTGATTCTGGAGAGTCTTTAGACTGTTCTATAGTAATTCCGTTAGATTCAGAATAGAAGCATTGATAAATCTACTGATATATATTTCTCCTCGTAGTATGCATTTCTCATAAAATGTACTTCTTCTAAGGTGATAAATGACAATATTTTACCAACATTTGTGACTACTTCTGGTTATCATCCATTTTTTCTTGTATCCGCATACTTCTCTTGGATGGAAAATTATTGAAGGAGAAGTAGGGCCAGCTCTTTTGGCCCTAATTCCCCCGTGGGTCACAGGAGTGCACTTAGTTCTGCACTCCTGTGACCCTCATTCAGCTGATAGCAGGGTAAAGTCTGCTGTCGGCTGTCACCACTCAGTCAGTCCAGACTCTGGTGATATCTTGACTTTAATCTATGATCCATTCAGATTCCTGGACCCACAGCTGGCTGACTCAGCATGGTATATAAACAAGTAAAGCTGCGCTAAGTGATAAATGTGATAAACACATATAAAAAAGGGGGGATATCCCTAAAGGTATCCAAATAAAAATAAATATAAATGATACAAGGTGATATCAAATACTTATGTGCTCTTGCAATTAAATAAAGTGACATCCAATAGTATCAAAAACATGAATCACAGTGTCCAACAAATTATGTAAATAAAGTCCAAAGATGAGTGTAACAGTGCTCAAAAGCAAGCCTCCACCGTTCAAAAATGCTATCACCGTGCTGGAAGTGAATCACGCTAATGCGCTTACCAGAACGCCATATATTTAGGCATATAGAACTCGGAGGGTGAATCAACCAGCTCAACCAGGACCTTAACAGCTCCACTTAGACCGGCAAGGTGGTTCCGCTCAGATCAGCCAGATAGTAGACCCCGAAAATCCGGACAATCCACGGTCCAGCAATGGTCATAAAGGAATGATAACCACCATAGTGAAGTACGTATAGGTAAACAATTTATTAAAAGGTAGAAAACTCACATGTGTATGCTAAACAGCGCTTATCGGCAGGATCCAAAAGAAAAACACACAGCCGCCCGACTTCCAGGTATTGCGTGGTGACGTCAGCACGCCTTCCCTATGCATTTCGTCACAAATGACGTCTTCCTGGGGACCTCAGCATGGTGCTAAGAGCCTGAGCCAGCCACACCCACCCCCTCCACATCCCAATACTCCAGTGAGCGCTGGAGTGGCAGAGCAGAGAGCTGGTGACTGACAGCCATCAGTTCTCTGCTCACTAGAGAATGAGAAATGAGCGATCAGCAATCTATGATCACTCGGTTCTCCATATTTGAGGTGGCAGGGGACAGATGCAGCAATAAATAAATAAATATATATAGAGAAAATGTGGAGCTGCGCTAATAAAAAGGTAAAGATGATATGACTCCAAGGGAGAGTAGTTAGAAGGTGTGCCAATGTAAAAAAGTCTGAAGGTAGTGGCAATAAATGAAATACAAATCCTAATGTAAAAGACAATACAAAAACATAAAAATAGGTGCAATCAAAAGTATCCAATACACATGTGCATCATTGCAAAATCAGGTGGTAGGAGTGATATTAACCACTTTACCACTAGAGGATTTTGCTGTCTTACGTCTGGGCCACTTTTTGTGATTCGGCGCTGTGCGACTTTAACAGACAATTACGCGGTCGTGCGATGCTGTACCCAAACAAAATTGACGTCCTTTTTTTCCCACAAACAGAGCTTTCTTTTGGTGGTATTTGATCACCTGTGCAATTTTTACTTTTTGCGCTATAAACAAAAATAGCATTTATTTTGAAAAAATAACAATATTTTTAACATTTTTTTATATGAAATTCCCCCCAAAAAAATGTAAAAATCTAAATTTTTTTAAATTTTTGGCCAATTTGTTTTCTGCTACCTATGTTTGGTAAAAAAAATCACAATAAGCGTATTTTGATTGGTTTGCGCAAAAGTTATTGCGTTTACTAACTAAGGGAAAGATTTTTGTAATTTTTGGTGTTTTTTTTTAACGAGTAATGGCGGCGATCTGCGATTTTTTTTGGCGGGACTGTGACATTGCGGCGGACAGATCGGACCCTTGACTGACATTTTTTACACTTTTGGGGGTACCAGTGACATTACTGCAGTAATCAGTGCTATATATATGCACTGTTACTGTAAAAATGACACTGGCAGGGAAGGGGTTAATTTTATTGGAGAGGGAGGGGTTAATGTATGCCTGGTGCTTACTGACGTGTGTGGGGGGAGGTGAATGAGTGAGTCAGGGACAGATCGGATGTTCAGCTATGCTGAACACTGCGATCTGTCACTCCCTGTCACTTAGGAGATCCAAACTCCAAACTAGATTCCCCGACGATCGGGGAAGAGCCCTGGCCCGACTCCCGCTGTGACTGAAAACAGCGGGAGCGCGCCTCCGGCGGCGCGCGAGCGCCGCCTACAGGGGGAGGAGTCTAGCGACGTAGTACTACGTCGCTAGACGATAATGAGCCACGTTGCTGCAGTATCAGCAACGTGAGCAGACGTTATGTGGTTAAAATAAATACACACCGTAACGATGTGGGAATAAACAGTGATCCATCCAAAAAACCTTGGAATTGTGTGAAACCCTGGTGTGGGGATCCAACACAAAAACCATGTTTTGGTTGAAAAGATCCAAGAGGTGGAGTTGGGAGACAGACACAAAAGGGATGAGAAAGCCTGGGAGTGGGGAAACCACAAACCAGAAAGAAGAGAAGGGGAAGAAATACAGGAAGAGAAAATAAGAAGGAATGTGAAGTTCCAAAAAGGGAGGACTGAGGGAAAAGGAGAACAAGGGAGGATGGAAGAAAAGGGAGGAAAGGGAAAAGAAAAGGGAAAGGGAGAAAAGGAAAGGAAGGGGGAGAGGGATAGGGGGAGGGAAAAAGAAAAAAGAGGAAAGAATAAAAATGGAAAGAAAAAAATAAAAGAGAGAGGAAAATAGAAAGGAAAAACTGAGCAGAAAAAGAATGATTGAGGGCTGATGGGATTTTATCGGTACTATAATCAGCGATGGAAGACCACCATATATAAAAATGTAAATTATTATATTACATTAAAATTGATTACATACAAAATAGAAAAGAGAAAATATAGAATAAAAATTGTACAGAGCAGATTACCATCATAATTTTGTCAATTGCATACAGTTGTAAACATTTCAGGCAGTATTAATGTTTTACAAGCTCCGGTAACCCCAAACCAAGGTACCGGGCATTAACCCAACATGTTTCGCGGGTTTCAACACTCCCCTTCTTCAGGGGTATAGAATTGTATGGTATATTGATTTGCCTTGGAGTTCCTGCATAATAGAGATATGTTATGAGAACAATATAATCAGCAATACTATACAGAGGAGTTATTCGCATGCACATTCACATACTAGTCCAGGGCTCCCACCACCATGAAGCATGCAAGGATGGCCACCCAGTGAACGCCTCACCCACGGATGTGGAGGGGGTCAGTCAGGTAGCGTGAATTAGATAAAATAATTGTGCGTGACTTTGTCACAATACCTGTATGTGCTAATACCGGTATCTAATAGCTCATAGAATGCCTACGGAGTTGTTTGGCCAGACAATATGGCACTTCTCTCTGTGGGACATAAAAATATTATGTAATGCCGTAGCTTGGAAGGCTCTGTGTGTACAGGGGTTAATGGCTCTATTGGAATTTGAGCTTACCACACTTCGGTTAGATATATGCAAGTGTAACTACGTCTGAATATCACAAAGGGTTCTTTTTTGGCTCCATATTTGCATGCGTAGCAGCAAAAGGAGGATAAATGGATTTTCCAGATGAGGACTCCCTTCAGGAAGGTGAGAGGCACTTGGATATCTGTATAGCAAAAGGCAGGTTGTATATGAATTAAGAGAGGTTTGTATAGGTGTATGTCGATCTATCTTATTCAAAGAATGCTCCACAGCGCTTACCTCGTGTCTTGTCTGATGGCGTACACCCCGGCAACTGCAGGGGTATCGCCCACACGCCACCTTATGAACATCCCCTCAACCCGGCGTGCGTACGCACATCCGGGCGGAAGTGACGAAAGCACGTCGGGTCAGATCCCTAACGGCGCTTGCCATGCGCAGGCGCGTGCCGTGCTGCGTGGTACTCAGCTGCGATCACAGCTGTACGCAGCCACATGATCAGACATGGGCGGGAACATGGGCCCGTATGTCTGTCAGTCCAGAGACCACACATCCGTTGGGAGTGCCGAGTGATGCCGCCCCCTGCCGTCAGATCGTGGGTAGCAGAGGACAGTAAATGTGCATGAAAACAACTCCAATGCAGAGATCAAAAGTAATTGGGAAGCAAATCCCTATATGCAATTCACAGACATTTTACAATGTGCAAAGATACATCACAATGTATATATACAAATATAAGACACCAGTGTGGGAAAAACATTTATAATAAAGCATATATTCAAAAATACATTGCATGGTCCCGGGATTGTTTCCAATCACAACGGTGCCAGCAGTGGCTAATAGTAGGCATCACAATAGAATATGTGTGGTCTATCAAATCAAATATTTGGCAACATAATCTAAACTTTGGTTGCTTGTCTAGAGTAGCAGATGAATATTAGCAGATCTAGGGAAAAAGAAAGAAAAAAGGGAAAAAAAGCCAAACATATAATATTTACAAAGTATATATGATAAAGCTATTTGAAGTAATCCCTCGCTTAAATACAAATCAAAGCGAGGGAAACTCTCATGGTCCAAATCAGTCCCATATGCATACGGACTGCAACTGTAACAAACGACCATATGGATCCATCCAGGGAAGTCCCAGGGAAGTTCAGGGGAGTCTAGCGACGTAGTACTACGTCGCTAGACGATAATGAGCCACGTTGCTGCAGTATCAGCAACGTGAGCAGACGTTATGTGGTTAAAATAAATACACACCGTAACGATGTGGGAATAAACAGTGATCCATAATATAGTGAGCCAAATTAAGTAAAGTGAATCAAAACAATTCTTTCATTAAAATAAAAAAAAGTGAACAATGTGATGAATTCTGAACCAGTGGTAGTGAAACACCCGATGGTGTTTGGTGGGGGGGCGTGGCTTGTGGAATGACCATAGAGACCTGTGATCCTATATAGAAGAATCACAGGAGCTCTGTGATCATTCCAGGGAGAAAAATGGTCAGCTGTGTTTACAACAGCTGCCCGCCCTTTTCTCTCAGCGGGGGAACGATCGCGGGTGTCAGACGGCAATCGGAGCCGCCTGACCTGTGCATTGGCTTCCCCGCTGACGAGTTACAGTAATAGTGCATATTTTTAGCACTGATTACTCTAGTAATTTCACTGGTCCCCCCAAAAGTGTCAAAAATGTCAGTCAGGGGTCCGATCTGTTCACCGCAATGTCGCAGTCCCGCAAAAAATTGCAGATCACCGCCATTACTAGTAAGAAAAAAACAATAAAAATGACTTAAATCTTTCCCGTAGTTAGTAGACGCAATAACTTTTGCGCAAACCAATCAAAATACGCTTATTGTGATTTTTTTTACCAAAAATATGTAGCAGAAAACAAATTGGCCTAAAATGTTAAAAAAATTTGGATTTTTACATTTTTTTTTTTTTTTGGGAATGTTATATAGCAGAATAACAGAATGCGAAAAATATTGTTTTTTTTTTTGTTTTGTTTTTTTCAGAATTGTCGCTCTTTTTTTGTTTATAGCGCAAAAAATAAAAATCTCACAGGTGATCAAATACCACCAAAATAAAGCTCTATTTGTGGGGAACAAAGGACATCAGTTTAATTTAGGTACAGCATCGCACAACCGCGCAATTGTCCGTTAAAATAACGCAGTACCCAATCGCAAAATATGGCCTGGTCATAAAGGGGGGAAATCTTCTGGTCCAGAAGATTACTGTTACTTGTTGTCTGCTTTGCAATATTTTTTCTTTAAATATTTTCTTACAGTCATTTTTTTTAAATTCTTTTGAAATTATTGTTTAAATCATAAAAATATGAATGCTTTAAATGAGAAATTAAATAACCCTTGCTTCTGTGAAGGCTATCAATTGTTAAAAGTACCAAATAAGGTTTGGTATTGCTAATATGTGTGGTTGTGAGTTGCATTGATTATGTGTATTGAAGAAAAGCATGATTTTTAAATACATTTCCACTTAAAGATTTACATTTACTGTTACATTTCCCTGAAGTATTCATAGGGTTCATTTAGCATCTCACGTATGTTTTCCTTTACTGAGTGTAACTTGATCACACACTAATTAGGATATGATGCGAAGTGATAATTACAAGGCTGCTACTACTAGACAGTTTACTAGCTATTTTTGAATCTTGGTCTTTTGTGTTAAAGCAGGTGATGCCGTATTTTAAACACATTGTTAACAGGGTAGACTAGAGTGTAAACCTTTTTTAACAGAAGCAGATCACAATCTCTGGTTCATCTCACTGCATTGCACTCTTCAGGGAACCACTTAACCCTTTATAGTAAGAAAAGACTGAGACTGAATCTGAGACCTTCCTAATTAATGTTAGATGGTTGGATATCACTTTTTTTTTTTTACCTGATTGTCAAGCACCTTTTTTGTTATCATATAATGCCCTTAAAAATAATCAAAGTCATCCTACATTTGAACATACAAAACTTCCCACCCAAGTTCAGATCAGTGATCATTCATCTCCTATTGGCAGCTAAACTCACGATTAAAAGACTTTGGAAATCCACGGAATCCCCTTCTCTAAAGGCCCGTACACACGAGTCAAAATTCGGCCGGGAATTTTCATCCGACGACCGATCTGCTGATTTTCGGCTTGTTAGTATGGTGCTCTCGACAACCGACTCTGACTTTTCGGCCGAAAAAATTCTGGTGTGCATAAAATTTTTGTCCACCGTCAAAACACGTCCGATTTTCGTGCAGTCAGTACAGATTTCGACAGGGAAAAATCTTATGAGCAAGACTGGGCATGCTCAGAGATGAAAGAACACAAACAAAGCAAACCAACACATGACATCACTTCTGAAGTAGAATTCTGTCATGCGGGAAAATTCGTGTGCAGTCTAGAGCACATTCCAAACAACAAACACCACTCTGGACAAAAGACGGACGACCGGTCGGCGGAAATTCGTTGCGTGTGTACGAGGCTTTAGCGACATTATTCTTACTATGAACCAACAATGTGAAATGGAACACATATTAGCTCGTACTTCTTTTCACACTGCACCCCTCTTTAGAAAATTGGATGCTTGGCTTTCACACCCTAAATGCACAGCCAAAATCTGAAATTGCCTTTGGATACATCTTCTAGTGATTTTACTGGTGGATGGAATCTCCATTTCTATCTTTCCTCTCCCCATCCCCTTAATCTATTTCCCACCCCTCTCTACCCCCTCCCCTCCTCCTGTGTCACTTTCTTCCCCCCCCCCTACTATTTCAAGGGGTCTACACACCCCAGCAGTGACGGTTCAACATACTGACCCAGATTGCTTTGTTGCTTTATTTGAACTTCCAATTAAGATGCCCTACCCCAGGCACAGTTTGCTTGCCACCTACCTACAGTACATTTACTGCAAGTGGGTGGCACAGCCAGGCTTGATCACGTACATGTATTTCTTCTAGCTTCTTCTGGGTTTAGGGTGTGCATGCGTTTGCCCCCTGCTGACCCGTGTTGTTACTGGCTGCAGCTTGATTTTGTCAGCAGGTCCCAGGCAATGATTTTGGCCATGGACTTGCTGATCTGCATTAGTACAGTTTAGTGTCAGTTTACAGTATTATATCTGATCATTGTATTAGTGTCGCAAGTGATGTCAGTGTCAGTTAGTGTACCTTCCAGTGTGGGTCTGTGTACCTTCCAGTGTACCTTCCAGTGAGGGTCTGTTAGTGCCAGATTGCCCACCACACTAACACAGTCCCACTTTAAGTCACTGATCACCACCATTACAGTATAGTATCTATAGCTGTGTAAATTCCAGTATATATGCCATAGTTTGTAGATACTTTTAACTTTCATGCAAACCAATAAATATACTTTTATTGGAATTTTTTTGTTTTCAAAAGACATGTAGCGGAATAAGTTTTGGCCTAAATTTATGAAGTTTTTTTTTTTTTTTTTTTGTCTTTACTGCATATTTTTATAACAGAAAGTAGAAAATATATATATATATTTTTTTTTAATTCTCTGTCTTTGTCATTGATATAACAAAAAATAAAAAACCCAGTGCTGATCAAATAACACCAAAAGAAAGCTGTATTTGTGTGAAAAATTTGTTTTATATTTTATTTGCGTACAGTATGCATGACTGTGCATTTGCCAGTTAAAATAGAGCTGTGCTCATTCTCAATAGTAAAAAAAGCTCTGGTCATGAAGGGTCAAGTGGGTACGTGACCTGGACTTTTATTATCCTTGGTAATTTAGCCAAAATAGTTAATATAAAGTTTAAAAGTTTTAAAAAGTCAATCTAAACACAGTCACTAAAATTTCATATAAGCTTTATCATATGAATGTCATTTCAAAAGTTGTTTTCGGTCTCTTTAAACAAACAGCGTTCTTTAAAAGAATACATGGAGATAATTATACAAAGGCTTTTTTTTCCAGGCATTTCCTATTATGGATGACCACTGTATCACAAATACACTCCCATGTTGTCACCTTGTCACATACAGTATACCCCTGTTTAAAACTATGAGGATGATTGACTAAAAGTGTGAATATTTACTTCAATTATCTATTAAGGAGAAAAGAAAACCTTAATTACCTAATTTCACATGGTTGCACGTGATCTAGACAGGCAGTGACTGAAAAAGTTTGGAGGAGATCAGAAGTATGGAGATTAAAAAAGGTAAAAAAAAGTCAACAGTATGTTTATAAAAAAAGAAAATGCCAATCGTTTATAATAACAGTGACTTCGCAAATTAAATGTCATTCCACTTAGGACATAAATCTGTTAATAGACCGATTTCATCAATTCGTTTTTGACTGTTATTATTTTTACAAAAACAGTTTGATCATCTCCCTTGAAAATATTTTGTGGTCAAGATCTATGTCAGCTTATGTAACCAAAGAGCTTGTTAAATAACCAGAATGGAACAATATGCACAATGGTGAAAAGTTAGTCATATTTACATTCCTATCTTAAATTGAGCAGGGAAAGGCTTCGGCCCTGCCAAATCTTTCTACTGCCAAGCAAATATAAGTGGCCAAAAATAACTCCCTAATCTCACTAATCCATTGTATAAGTGTCCAGTGCAAAAAAGAAAGGTTATAAAAGAGCAAGGCCGGGTTAAACATTTGGGTCCAAGGCAAAGAGCTCATGTCTTGGCTCCTTATAATGGTTTCTTAATACTTGCTGAATTTTAAGGATGAGGACAAATGTTACAGCAAGGTAAAAGTTATAGTGGAAAGTGAGGTGAAAAATTACTATTTTTTCCAAATTTCCCTACATATAGCTGGGTGTTTGTAGTGTATACAGATTCATACAATCGTAAATTCTTCTACAGTAAATCTAGCTCAGGGTCCCTTCACTTCATTACACTTCACCACACATCAAACTTATGGCCCGTACACACAATCAGAAAAAATACCACTTTCTAAGCAATCGTACGATAATCTGATCATTATTACATAGCTTTCGAGAGCAGATCATGATAGTTAATTTGATATCATCCGATAGGACAAGCACAAAATTGCTTCCTGTACAATACCAGATTGTACGATCTTCACCTAATCACTGTCGAAAATACAATAAATATACACTAAAACACATTACATCGCTTTCGAATTTTTATTCTGTCGTACCAGAATTTTCATAACTTTAGTAAAGTCTTCATTTTTGATATGAGATCAGGATGCAGAAAAAAATGAATGATTGTTCGTCCGATAATCTCATCATGTGTACCAGGCATTAAAGTGGACCCTCACTTAAAAAATAATTTTGCAACTCCTTTACTATTAAAAATTGACTTTCCCTGATTTTTTTGTTTTTTTAATTTTTTTTTGTTTTCCCTCACCACAGTGAGAATGTTGTTTCAGTCTCCTGCAGCCTCCTTGAGTACCAATAAATACCCTGGGAGGTTTGTAAACAGAGTTGATGCCAGACCTCACACTTTTTCAGACCTTTTTCAGGTCTGGCACCATGTCTGTTCACATGCTATTCTATGAATGAGGGAAAGTAATGCGTTCTGGGATATGTGAGGTCAATATCACAGGAGGCATTACTTTTCTCCATTCATTGAACAGTATATAAGCAGACATGATGCCAGATGTCTGTCTACGCATCCATGAGATTTGGCGCCACATCATGAGCGGATTGGCTGCAGGAACCAGGAAGGGACAGCAAACTCTCCATGATGTAAAAAAGGAAGATGGTGGTATGGGGCAGGACCTGTAGCAGGACAGCAGTGCAGGAGAGAATGACAATGCTGGATTTATTAGGTCTGTTAGTATGGTATTACATCATAGGAAGAATGTAAGTTTAATTAGGAGGGCAAAATTCCACTTTATTTAAAACAGGCTCTTTCTTTTAAATAAGGTGTTTGTCTTTCTCAAACTTCTAAGGGTTTAGATGGAATCATGCTGAAGACGCTTACTTTCCAGGCTGTATTTTTATGTCCTAGGGCCCATTCTCGCTAAAACATGGTTCGGTAAACACATGTTCCATGCGAGTTTCCCACTGGATACTGTGTGTGTATGTATGTGTATTCCGGTTAGTCCCTTTGCCAGGAGCAATATTCTTGATGTTTCTGGCCCCGCCAAAAACAATTTTTGGCCTATCGGGTAGTATAGAATCTAGATGCCAGCATAGGGCCATTCATCAATATGGGCCAATGCTTCCTAATGATTGTCCTTATAAGACAGTACCTCCTGTTGAATTGAGCTATAAATAGAGGGCCCTCGTCCTAATTTTCCATTCCACTCGCAGTTGATAGCACTTGCTTATCCTTTCTAGAAAAGTTAGGCCAGTATTTGTTCAGAGCTAGCTGGATAGGATGTGGACTATATCCTTACGGAAGGATTTTTTGTTTCTGGATCTCACTCTGAATGTCAAAGTCCTCCATATTGGAGCAGTTTTGTCATAATCTACAAAACTGGCTGCAAGGTATGTTTTCTTTCCAACTAGGAAAGTGACAAATGAATTACTAGATATGGGCTTAAAATGGGTTCTAGATAGAATCTTATCAGCTCAATCATGATAAAGTTCTAGATCCAGAAACACCAAGGATTCTTTATCAACCACAGAGGTGAACCGAATACCAAATTAATTACTATTGCAAGTTATGAATGGATTGTGTGTTCCCCTCCTCGATGATAATTATACCTATAATTGAAAGTATATGAGTATTTGACAGTAAACTAATTAAAGTTTTTCTACCATGTCTGTCAGGGTCCAGATTATTAATAGATTTAATGTTCTACAAGTCATGAGTCAAGGCTTCCTAAGTCAGTGACCTATAGAGATAGAACTTCTAACGCCACCTCATGGTCTCTTAGCGGTTTCCTGCTGTCATGGATACTAAGCAATCAGCGTAGTAAGCAGGTCTTGTGTTAAGTTTATCATGATGGGGGGGGGGGGGGGTGAATCGCCAGAAGTTAAGGTTTTGTGTAAATGAATGTTGTTTTCCTGTGTTTGATATATGTCTAGTATAGTAATAACTTAATATGGACTCTTATCCTTGGGTCTCTTTCCGTTAGTGCATGTTTTTTTTCTGGTAACCTGCTAGGTTGAGGTAAATGGCACTCTAATGCACTGTACATATTGCAGCGGACAAATCTGACACTAAGGGGTTTATTTACTAAAGGAAAATCCAATGTGCACTACAAGTGCACTTGGAAGTGCACTCGCTGTACAGCTGAGGGGACATGCAAGGAAAATAAAAAACAGCATTTTTGATTGTACATGATTGGATGATAGAAATCAGCAGAGCTTCCCCTCATTTCAGATCTTCCCCTTAGATCTACATAACTGGACTTCCAAGTGCACTTTCTAGTGCACTCAGAAGTACAGCGGATTTGCCTTTAGTAAATCAACCCCATGGTGACACTTTTTGTGGACCAGTGACATTAATACAGTGATCAGTGCTCAATAATACGGCGCGTGTGTGCTGCTGAGACCGCAAGCACATAATCATGTAGATCAACGCAATTACGCCCTGCCGCAGTAAATCTGCGTGGGGCAGTCGGCAAGTGGTTAAAGTAAATGTAAACACTAACTAAATGACATTTAGTTTGCTAAAGCACTGGGTATCAGAATTACATTTTTTTAATAAAACACCTTTTTTCATCCTTTTTTGTATCTCGGTACTACTGAACTCCTGCAGCCTCTTTGCATGCCACTACATGTCTACATGCATGTAAATCAGATATGGCTGCATGACATTTCTTAGGCTAAGTTTCCTAATGGTGAAAACAGCAGGGCATACTTGCATAAATGTGTGTTACCTCTTAGTGACAGAGGGTAAAACAAATAGTAATGCCTGAACACAATTTTGCAACTTTGACATGTGTTAGTAAAACTGTACATATCATCACAACTTCTTAGTGTATCCAGGTACAATATACCTTGTTTTTTTTTTTGTTTTTTTTGCAGGACAAATTGGGCTTTCTTTTGGTGGTACTGTAAATGGTAATGGATATCTCCAGATTTTGTTTTATTATTATTATTATTATTATTATTATTATTATTATTATCATCAAGGTAAAATAAATTCTGCTTATGATCGCAGTGATACCACATATGTGTATGTTGATTGCTGTTTGTACCTGTAGTAGGACCCAGAAACAATGGTGCTTTTTTTTTTATTTTTCCTACCTAAAACACACTGACACTTATTAAAAAAATGTTTTTTTTTTAAACCTACCCAAAACACAACCCTGCCCTTTGACCATTACCTTGACCCTAACACTAACCCCAACACTGACCTAGAGCAAACCATGATCAAGCTATTTTTGTCTTTATTTATTTTTTTTCATTTTTTTTTTTTTTTTTACACACTTGTTTATTTACATCTTCATCTCTTGCAAGGAGGGAAAGATACAACGTATTTTAAAAAATGTTATTGGTCATTCACTTTAAAAACACTTTCAATATTGCAGATAAAAACAAGCCTGATAAAATAGCAGGGACGCCGGTTTGCGTTCCACCTACATTTCAAGACAGAGTCACGTAGATCCCACCCAACATCTAATGAACATATTAAAAAGACACTCCCATCAGAGATGACACTCTGCTAGTCACAACTGATGTGGAGTCCCTCTACACGAGTCTAGGACAGCAAGATGTTTTGCACACCTCTAAAAGAGCGCTTGACCTTGGGTCTGATTTAAAGTATGAACAAAAGGAGTTTCTGGTAGTGGCACTGGACTTAGCAATGTCTAATAATTATTTTTGGCATGAGGGTTTCTATTTCAATCAGATCAGGGGTGTTGCCATGGGGGAAAAATATGCACTGAGTGTAGCTAACCTCCTGATGAGCCAATGGGAAGAGCAAGCTATATTTAAAAGATACATACCAGAGATTGCTCTCTACAAATACTCAATGGATAACATTGTCATTATGTGGAACGGTTCTGTCGATAGTTTAACCACTTGCCGACCGCTCACATTGAGCGTACTGCGGCAAAGTGGTTTGTTATCGTCCAGCGACATAGGTCTATGTCACTGGACTCCTCCTTGTGGTCGGCGCGTGCGCACCGCCGGAGGCTCGCTCCCGCTGTATTCAGTCACAGTGGGAGTTGGGCCAGGGGAGGAGCGGCGGTGATCACCACTGCTCTTCTCCGATCGTCTGGGATCGAGTGTGGAGATCCGCCCGCTTGTGTAAACAAAGCGGGCGGATCTCCTAAGTGACAGGCAGGGACAGATTGCAGGATTTAGCATAGCTGAACCTGTGATCTGTGCCTGTGTCACACAGTCCCCTCCCCCCACACACGTCAGTAAGCACCAGGCATACATTAACCCCTTGATCACCAATAAGATATAACCCCTTCCCTGCCAGTGTCATTTTTACAGTAACAGTGCATATTTATAGCACTGATTACTGTAGTAATGTCACTGGTACCCCCAAAAGTGTCAAAAATGTCAGTCAAGGGTCCGATCTGTCCGCCGCAATGTCGCAGTCCCGCAAAAAAAATGCAGTTCGCCGCCAGATCGCCGCCATTACTAGTAAAGAGAAAAAAAAAACAATAAAAATGGCATAAATTTCCCGTAGTTAGTAGCTGCGATAACTTTTGCGCAAACCAAAATACGCTTATTGCGTTTTTTTTACCAAAAATATGTAGCAGAAAACAAATTGGCCTAAAATGTTAAAAAATTTTGATTTTTACATTTTGGGGGGGGGGGGGATTTCATATAAAAAAATTTGAAAAATATTGTTATATTTTCAAAATTGTAGCTCTTTTTTTGTTTATAGCGCAAAAAGTAAAAATTGCACAGGTGATCAAATACCACCAAAAGAAAGCTCTATTTGTGGGGAAAAAAAGAACATACATTTAATTTGGGTACAGCGTTGCACGACCGCGCAATTGTCCGTTAAAATAACACAGTGCCGAATCGCAAAATATGGTCTGCTCAGGAATGGGGTAAAATCTTCCGGTCTTAAAGCGGTTTTAAAATACGCTCATTGAGAATTTTTTTCTCAAAGACGTAGCTAAATACATTTTGGCCTAAATATATGACAAAAATTGAATATATTGGATATTTTTTAACTGTCAAAGTAGAAAAATATTGTTATTTTTTCAAAATTGTCGCTTTTTTTATTAATATCGCAAAAAATGAAAAGCGCAGAGGTGATCAAATACCACCAAAAGAAAGCTCGCTTTGTGGGAAAAAAAGGACGTAAATTTTGTTTGGGTACGGCGTTGCATGACCGCGCAATTGTCAGTTAAAATCGCACAGTGCCGAATCGCAAAAAGTGACCTGGACGTAAAGCAGGAAAATCCTCCAGTCCTAAAGTGGTTAATTATATTACTTACAGAGTTAAATAATAACAATTATGGATTCAGATTCACTGGGAGTTGGGATCTGCTTCAAATTAGTTTCCTGGATTTAGTACTCACTAAGAAAAATGGGCATATTGTCATGAAAAGATTTTTTAAGGAGACAGAAATAGCTATATTCCCACTGCTAGCTGTCGCCACCCTAAGTGGCTTGGGGGCATTGCCAAGGGTCAGCGGGTTAGACGCAATTGTGATAACATGGACGGTTATATCCAACAATCTAATGTATTGATAAATAAATTTAGAGAAAAAGGGTACCATGACAAAATGCTGCTACCAATCCAGGCAAGTGTTATAAATATGGACAGAAAAAATCTACTATAGGACAAACCAAAGCGTAAGGAGAGTAGAGAGAGTCTAGCCTACCTGACCAACTTCAATCTGAACTATAAAACCTTTGAAAATATAGACAAAAAACATTGTCTTTTGTTGTTGAGGGACAAGACGTTATCCAGTATCCCCCCTAAGCAACCAAAATGTGTTTATCGTAAAGCACCAAGCCTCAGAAATAAATTCTCACCTATAATTAGTGATCCACCACACAAGAAAATTACCTTTCTAAATAGTATGGGCTTTTATCACTGTAAAAGGTGTAAAGCATGTAGGACAACCAATATTGAGAAAAGTAGATACGTTTACATCCCATAGTACGGGATGAGAATATAGGATCAATAAATGTATTTCCTGTGATTCCACCCATGTGACCAATCTTATCACGTGCCCTTGCAGGTTGCAATACATGGGGCAAACAAAAAGAAAATTTGAGAGGAGGTAACATGAGATAGAGAATATCTAAAATGAGACAGAATGGATATTTGAATTGTGTACTATAAAAATCCAGCACGATTGAATGTGGATATTGACTTAAGTCGTTACATTTCAAATTATTGAATGTAAAGGTATTCCAAACAGTTCCAATCCTGTAGTTTTCCTGTTTCTTCTCTTTTTTCCTCTATATTTATTTAGCTGCATTTTATGGGGTAAGATGGCACTAGATGGGGTAAAACATTTTTGATAAATGTGATACCATATGTCACCTCTAGAGGGGGCTGCGTGCATATATCTAATACTCTTGATATTAGAGGGTTGTGAGCCAATTTAAGTTTTAATCAATTTTAGTTGTATATATTTTTCAGTAATATGGGCAGTAAAATATTGATATAAGATATATTGAATGATTGGTGTATACGGGAGTGCTTTTATTTAAATCAGTTGGGCACTCATTGTTGGGACCATTGAGATGAGCCCTATATATATACACATGCTATGTTTTTTATGTTTTTCCTTTTGTTATTTAGAAATGTTCACTCTCGAGAAATGTCTATGAAAACTCCTGAAGAAGCTATTTTGAAGATGGCGAAACATGTAGAGTTGATATTTTCGAGTGCATTTTCTTGATTTTATCATTTTATATTGATGTATTGTCTTGTCCTCACTTTCTATGTGTAATAAAATGTGTAATTTTTGAGAATTCAGATTTTTCTCCATCATTTAAGCACCATTAAAGTCCCACTTGTCCCCCTCCATTGTAGTTACTCAATTTATGGGATGTGGTGCCTCTCACTTCATCTCTAGCAATATCTCTTTAAAATTTCCTTTTATTTAATGTATTCAAGCATTGAAATGGATTGGATATCCTAGTACGGCGGTGATATATAAAGGAGGAAGGGACGTGTCTGGTCATGTGACCTCTGATGACGTCAGACATTGCTGACTAAACGCGTTGGGTGGGATCTACATGATTAGTCACTTCCGCCATCTTGGAACCCAGGTGGAACACAAACCGGTGTCCATGCTATTTTATCAGGCTCATTTTGATCTGCAATATTGTAAGTATTTTTAAAGTGTGAACCAATAAAATGTTTTAAAAGACAAAAAAAAAAGGGTATGATCTACGTGACTCGCCACTTCCGCCATCTTGGAACCCAGGTGGAAAGAAAACCGACGTCTCTGCTATTTTATTAGGTTGGCTTTGATTCCCCTTGATTGTATGTGGCATACAAATTTGGAGATACCTCCTGGCTGGATTGGGGTGCGATTGTGGAATTGTTTTCCTAATGAGAGGATGCATTCCCAGACAAAATCATGCATCTTAATTTCCTGTGTCTGATGAATAGGGAGTGTATCTGATGGTGGTGGAAGAAAGCACAGATTACCTTTATGTGTGGAACCACTTGAGAGGATTTATAACATGACCATTTGTCACTGTTTGAAGCACACGGTGATCGTGTATGGATAGTTTATACAAGCTTTTATAAGTTGATAAATTAATATTTTTTGATGGGGAATATATGTAAAAGGGAGCGCAGTTATTAAATTGCTATTTTTACAAGATGTCTGTATGACATTATTTTTGGGTTTCCATCGGTGGTATTAGTGAATCTCTATATATAGTGAGAACCTATTAGGAGGATATTTGTGAGAGATCTGGCCGCATCCATAGATTACCCTTAAAGGGACAAGCACATGTTACCTATTACCCATAGGTCCAAGCAGGAGGTGAGCTGCTAATGATGGTTGTGTAAGCCACATATGGTGTGTACAACATACGTGATCAAGCACTTTCAAGTGGACTATTCGTGGAGCACAACATGTAGAGTTTTCTTTTTATATTTTCCATATTTAATAATTGATTAAGCACTTTAAAGTGTATTAATCAGTGGAGCACACACATCATATGGACTTCTTTTTTTGTTATAATTTCTTATATTTACTGATTAAATATTAGAAGTATAACATGATTGTATTTGAGTTTTGATGTATTTTAGTTTCTTAAGTATTTACACAGTGTTACCAAGTGTAGCACTGGATTATTTTAGGTTCTAATATTTTAACATTCAGAGTGATTGGAACACTCAAAGATCCCAGCAGCAACACTCATTTATCATACTGTATTGTTTTCTCTGCATAGGTGTGCACAGGGAGTTTTTTTTTAAATGGTATTCTATCGTTTGTGTATTTGATCGATTGGATCACAATCAGATAAAAAAACTATGCAGATGTAGCTAACATTAGGAAAATAAATCAATGATAAACTCTTTTATAGCTGTAGGCAGGAGCTGGGCTATAGCAATATGGAGAAGGAGACATTGCCTTTAATTTTTCTCTCCTACTACTGACATACTGATGTTATGCTATACTATTCTCCTCTGGCCAGCAGGGGGGTGCCAAGGGCAAAAAAGCCCACATACTTCTATGCAGAGTGCTGGCAGTTTTAGTTTGAGACACCAACCATATAATAGGGCCAAGGGACACCTTGCACTACATATCCAATAAGCATTGGGGATATTATTTTATTAAAATGCCCAGGAACGTTTTTCCTCTTGGCACTGACAGAGTTAGAGAGAGAGCATCTCTGTCTGAATATTCACCTGCCATCAGGAGACCATACCAGTGGAGATCCAAACCTGAGACTGGGAGTGAGGACACCTAGGGGCAGCATAGCACCGCCCACATAACAGCACCTGCATGACTGCCACAGAAAGTCTGGAGCATCCACTCACCCTCTGCTTCCCACCGCTGATCACCACAGACATTCAGGGAGAGACTGAGGGGCCCTCCCCCTTCTACAGTGAGAAGTCACCACAGCATCTGGTGGACTGGTGACAGGGCTATTAGCCCATTGCTGATACTAATAGCTGAGACTGAGCCACTGAGAGAAGGACAGTATTCAATCCATACTGCACTTTATACCACACTAATTCAAAGCCTACACTGTACCTTACACTAACCCTTCACTGCATTATAACGAACCTTTACCGCATATGAACCAGATCTACCTTGCACCTGTGCTGAGACTATACCGTACCTATACTGCATGCAGGTTTACTGGGACTGTCGTTAAGTGCACCAACACGCTTAAAGGTGGGAAAGAGAGAGAAAAGATATACTTGTGCTCAAACCCCAATAGCTTGTACATGCATTTAAACTATCAGGTCCTAAAGAGTGTGACCTCATATTAACAGTACAAATTCTGGATGGATCCTGTGCACGCTGCTACACCCTTTCCAGCAAACAATGCAATGAAAAACAAGGATTTTTAGTTCACTCATATTGCAATACATGCTTAAGCTGGCCAGCTGCACCAAAGTAATCTCTCTTATGGCCAGTTCTACACTGCTCTGCCAATGCAAATGCTACGGTGGGCACCATGCCAACCTGGGGCATAAAAACACTCTTAAAGGGGCCCAACTTAAAAAGAGCATCTCAAAGAACTTCCCCTCCCATGATAAGTATTCTGCAAGTCCCCTTCATTCCCCTACCCTCTATCTCCTCTACCTTTCTCCTTTTCTTTGGACAAACACAGTCGGTCCAGGACTAGCATCGCCACCATCAATGGCCTCTGGCAGTATAGTTCCAGCCCTCTGTAGATTAAATTTTACAACTGCTCACTTCTGCACTTAATGTTCTAGCTACTATTTATGCTGATCTGGACACCAAATGTCATCTTATGCCTGGTTCTTACTGTTAATCACTTTGCATGCTAAATTGTGTTATTACCATTGTTACTCGATTTTATGCTTGCATAGTTACCAACCATATTTGGTAACAATATATTAGGTTTGCCTTTATTATTCGATTTGTTGCCTGTTCTTTTTGATGTAGTGCTACTACTGGGTACTAAGTATTACCTTCAGTGATTTCCTGTGATATTGTATGTTTGTACACTAAACCTGCTGTAAAAGAGGGAAAAGGTTGTTTTGGAAAAGGTCAAGGGAAAGAACAGAAGACCAATCCTAATCTGCGGCTCCTACGGGGCTGGCGCTACATAACCCTAACCTATTTCTCACACACCACCAGACTGCAATAGAAACTTTTGCACTTTTAAATCCACTTCTTCCACTGGTTATGTAAGTTTTTACTCCACAGCAGTTGACTGTCACTCATTTTCTATAAACAGCAGACTTCTCATGACTGCTAGCACATCGCCTGTTACACTAGAGCTGTGGCCTAAAGAAGCATTTGGCATGTTTGGAGAACATGCTGACAGCAGTTGCTTTTCATAAGCATTGGAAATTCCTGATCATTCTTCTATTGCTTTTTCCATTCACAGTCTCAGCAAGGGGTCTCTGGCAGACCATGAAATAAAGCTGCACGTGCTCTGATGGTTTCCAGAGTAAATCCCCCATCTGCACTTTGCCTAGCGCTCCGACTATGCTCGCTTTCCCCTCTGTGTCTCCTTGGACTTTGTTCTTTCTTTACACATGACGGGGAGGTTTAAGAAATAAAAGATATGCCTTTGTGACCCTGTCAAGTGCTTTAACTTTCTGTTCTCTATTGAGCCTGTAAACCATTAAACTCTAACGTACTGCTAACTCCTCCAGGAACACTGGAGTTAAACTGTTAGAAGGTAAATGCAAAATATAGTCAAAGACTGTGCGAGCAAACAAATTATCTAGAATCTTGGTCTATAGGCTGATCTCCCCACCCACTTCCTCCATAATAAGCTTCTGTCTCTGTGTTAAAACAAAAGCCCAGGTGTGCTGCGAGATTCAGATTAGCATCCCCTGACCTTTCTCCCCTCATTTTTCATAAGTGGCTAATAGGCCTTCTTGTCAACGTGTTTAGTTTGCATTCAAGCTGAGTGGATTTTCAATTAATAAGGCATCAAGGCGTCTATTGGGGAGGTCACAGGGCTGCATATTTGTCTAGGTGGGAGACATAATAATTGGCCTCTGTCACATTCTTGACACAGACAAGTGAAAAATCATTCTGCAAAAAGGCTCTTATTTACGCTAAAGTGAGAAATAGGAGGAAACGCTCCATTTTACACCAACTCAGTTTTTTTTTTTTTATTCACTCAGACAATTTTAGATGTCATAAGGAAGGATAGATTTGTATAGCTTATTGAAAAAGATTTAAATGACATTTATTCGTGAAATGCTATTTGCAGACTTGTTTAAAAATGCAGCACTTATTGTTTTCAGTATATCCCGTTTATGGCTTGAACAAATAGCTTAAAATGTAAAAAATAATAAAAAGCTGTGTAGCTTTTCAAAGTAGCACAGACAAAATAATTTCATTTAATGCTTCATACATTTTTACTGGGTTTGCAGAAGGGTTCGAGCCTATTAGGTTTTTATTGCTGTCTCTGTTCTCGCTAGGGAGCTTCCATCTCTTTTTCCTGTCCTGGAGCCACAACAACAAGTGGCAGTTGTCACCAAAGCCGGTATTCCCATGGAAAGATTACCTGGTTTGGTGACAACTGTAAAGTTTTAGATTTCTCATGAAGTTTGCCCCATGGACAACAGTCCCCAGGGCATCAAGTCAAATAGTGAATTAAAACCTGACAGAAGTTCTAACACTTTTTTTACCCTAAACTAAAAACAATTTTAGCTGGAGTTCCATTTTTAGTCCACAAAAATATTATTAGCTCTCTATGTTTGCCTAAAACTTAATAGCTGTTATTTGAAATTGGAATAATAAAAATAATAGGATTGCAGTAACTATGTTTGAATATACCAGCACGGGACAAAGGTTTAATGATTTCATTCAGCTTAATATAGCCAAGATAAAATATGACAGAGACATAGGACAAATCCTGTTTCTGCTCCTACAGCAATGTTATTAATAATAAACTGTGGAAGATTAAAGTTGGACACACACTATACAATTTTCTTTAGACGTTTTCCTTTAGATTTACCAAAATCATATAATATGAGGTCAAACCTAAACACTTTCAATTTGTATGCAATCAGGCAGGCCATTGCACTTCATAGTTGAGGGTAAATCTAAAGGAAATCTAACAATAAAAGTTGTATAGTGTGTAACCAGCTTAACCACTTGCCGACCAGTCACGTTGACTGTACTGCGGCAAAGTGGCTCGATTCCGTCCAGCGACGTAGACCTACGTCGCTGGACTCCTCCCCTTGTGGGCGGCGCTCGCGTGCCGCCGGAGGCTCGCTCCCGCTGTTTTCAGTCACAGCGGGAGTCGGGCCAGGGGAGGAGCAGCGGCGATCGCCGCTGCTCTTCCCCGATCGTTGGGGAATCGAGTTTGGAGATCCGCCCGCTTGTATAAACAAAGCGGGCGGATCTCCTAAGTGACAAACAGTGACAGATTGCAGGGTTCAGCATAGCTGAACATGCGATCTGTCCCTGTGTCACTCAGTCACCTCCCCCCACACATGTTAGTAAGCACCAGGCATACATTAACCCCTCCCTCTCCAATATTTTTAACCCCTTCCCTGCCAGTGTAATTTTTACAGTAACAGTGCATATTTATAGCACTGATTACTGTAGAAATGTCACTGGTACCCCCAAAAGTGTCAAAAATGTCAGTCAAGGGTCCGATCTGTCCGCTGCAATGTCGCAGTCCCACAAAAAAAAATCGCAGATCGCCGCCATTACTCGTTAAAAAAAACACACCAAAAATGACAGAAATCTTTCCCTTAGTTAGTAAACGCAATAACTTTTGCGCAAACCAATCAAAATACGCTTATTGTGATTTTTTTTTACCAAACATAGGTAGCAGAAAACAAATTGGCCAAAAATGTAAAAAAAAAAAATTGATTTTCACATTTTTGGGGGGGGGGGGGGGGAATTTCATATAAAAAAATGTGAAAAATATTGTTATTTTTTCAAAATGTACGCTCTTTTTTTGTTTATAGCGCAAAAAGTAAAAATCACACAGGTGATCAAATACCACCAAAAGAAAGCTCTGTTTGTGGGGAAAAAAGGACGTACATTTTGTTTGGGTATGGTGTCACACGACCGCGCAATTGTCAGTTAAAATCGCACAGTGCCGAATCGCAAAAAGTGGCCTGGACGTAAGACAGCAAAATCCTCCAGTGGTAAAGTGGTTAAGTCCTGGTTCACACATCCAATCTGATTGTATAACCTCCATATAATCTTCATTTAATTGACATTGCTTATCAATTCACAAAAATGCTAATTGTCCTGTAGTCATGCATATTCTGTAACTTCTGTACTTTGTGTTCCTGAGATTGAGCATTCATGCATGCACTACATGAAATCAGAAAACATTCTTTGTATATTTGCTCTGGATGATTCAAAAATTATTGAAGCCTTTAGATCAGCATGACAACCAAGCAGCTATAATTTTTTGAAGGGTAGGACAAAACTGAAATCCTCCATATTTTCCTCCGTAAGTATCTGTTATGGGCTGGCATGTGTTCCAGGCTTGCTGGGCACCGTCTGGTTGCTTGGGACATCCATGGTGAGTGTCAGTATGGATAGTGGTAAGAGATCAGTGAACATTAGCTGATCTCCCTTGTGATCAATGAACCTAGAAGAGCTCAGGTCTAAGCATTTCTGAGTACAGAGCTGTTAAACTCTGATGGCTCTGGCAGTTTCAACAGAGTGCATGGGTCTAATAGACCCTTGATGTCTCCTAAAAAAAAAGAGCAAAAAAAAAAAAAAAAAACCTCTTAATTGCATTATGCAATCAGATCATGAGCAAAACTGAAAACACTTATAAATAAAATAAAGTAAAAGAAAAAAAATATTCAAAGCCTTGTCCTCACAGAACACATGTACGAATGAAAGAGTACAAGTTGTGTGTGTGTATGAAAACGGTGGTTGCGCATCATTAGGTATCATTACACATGCTGGAGTTAGGGCAATAATTCTAGTGCTATTATTAGCACTAAACTCTATATTGATGACCTGTAGGGGCTGGCAAAGCATCTTGTATGGTTACTTTTGGGTGTTGTCATTTTTTGCTCTTTTATGTACATGCACAGTTTTTAGAATTACCATATTTGGTATCTATTTACTCAAAGCAACCCCATATTCTAGATCTTACCAAAAATTTGGATATAAATTGTGTTTGGGTGCACTAAAATTAGTTTTAGTGTTAATTAATTCAAATTAATTAATTCAAATTAATTTGAGTGTATTTTTACTAAAAATATAGATTTATTAATCCTTAGTAAAAATATCCAGAGAAATTGCAAATGGCACTGTTTTATTTAACAGGGTCTTTCCTTTCAGAAAATATGTCATGTTTTGGGGTTGTGGTGTGTTTTCATGTAAACAAATCTGCATTTTAATATGTGTGCGCAAAATGAAAAAAATTGTCTCCGACTGCGAAAGGAGTAAAGAAAATCCATAGTGATTTAGTACATAATTTCCCGTGTTATGTGTTCTTCACATGAGTCCAAAGTTTCAGTCAGACAAATCGTACCTCAAAACAAGCAGCTGTGATGTGAGTAAAAAAATAAAAAAATAAAAATAAAACAGCTATAAAATAAAACAACAGACTAAAATCTATAAAGTAAAATAAAAAACAAAAAAACAAAACTAAATTGGACCCAAAACCATAGTCCCTATTAAAGTGAGAAGAACATAGCTCCAACTTTACACTGAACCTTTCAGCTCTAATTCTGTTTTTTTTTTATAGGTCCAACACATTCTGGGATCAGTGTTTATGCTCCGGTAACTTTTAAAATCTAGCAGATTATAGATTTGTAACAAATTATACATGAAAATTATTAAATCTATATATTTTTTTTTCTTTCATAAAAACATTTTTCAAATTAGGTGTTAACATGAACAGAGAACACTTCAATGTTGGTAGTGTATATGCTATTAACACCTCTAACTTTTCTCTCTTTTTAATGGAGCAGATTGTATTATCAGAAAGTAAGGTAAGTGATAGTCCTTTCCTTTTCAGTGTTAAGATGTGTGGTATGTTTCATTGTAATTTTGTGAATTAAGGCCAACACAACAACACTTAAAAATGTAAGAGAAAATATAACCTGTGATTCTTCCTCATCAAGTGTAGTTAGAAATTAGAAAACAAATGTGGTCTTGTTGATTGGTGATAGACAGTGAGTGGGAGACACAATTTCCATATACTTTCAATGCTGTGATTTGATACACAATTCGATATATAGGTATTTACAGTAAGTAACAATTGTAAGCAGCAAAAAATCTTTAACATCAAATGCTTGCAGGAGATTATAAAGTCATCAAAGGGTTGAAGAAAGGGAACAGTTTTTACACTTTATATATAAATACACTGAATTGTAAAAAGAAAAAAAAAAAAACAAAGTCGAAACTAAGGTGGCCAATGACTGTCTGAAAGTAATCATCAGATCTTTAATCTTTGATAACCCATGGCCATGTTTCCAAGGAGGTGGGTAGTGTTGCTCCTTAGAATGTGGCAGCCTGAGGCCATGTGTTGGGGCTTCTATGGCTTTGAGGAAACCCAGGCCTAAATGTGTGTAGGCCATGGTACAATGGTTATTTCAAGTCAACTGAATTGGTCAGTATCCAAAATGAAGTGTGTTTGCTGTGCAAAGCCATGGCAGAACACCAATTGTAGATGGGCAGAAATGCAGTGATGTTATTCTGTGAACACATAGATTTCTGATTTCCTCCATGACCAGTAAAGCAGACTGTAGGGCTGGCTGAATATGTATCGAAATTCAGCCGGTTTAGCGGGGACCAGCCAAATTTCAATCCATGTATGGTCACTGTGGTTGAACAGAAGTTAATCTACGGACCAACTTCTGTTCAACCACCCTGTTGGAAAATGTCCAATCAATTTGTATATTCCTATAGCAAGGAAGTCTCCCTGCTGTCACAATACACAGCGGAGAGGATTCTGTTATCCACCTAAAATGTGTGGATGGGGGAATTAGGTCAATTTTTACTTTCAACTTGCTGGCTGAACAAAGAAAAACTGACTCATCTATGGCAAGTTAAGACTGTCACTTTTAACAGTTATATGTGTGGAAATATTTATTTGACTGTCATCTACAAGTTTATGTGCAAACAGTTTGTGGAACCATCAGATTTTCTAAACAGTATACCTTGTAGCTAAGACTATTGTCTGAAAGACACAGACAAAAGCAGAATATTCAGTCACTAGGCGAGGGGCTTGTAATGCTAGGCAACTGTTGGCAGATAATCAGGTTCTTTTCTCTAATACACCAAGGAAAGTCCAAGACTGGCTCAATTCTCACCAGTGATGAGTAATGGTTTTTTCATTTCTGTTATTTACTTTTTTATAAATAGTTATCTTCCCCAGAGGAGTATTACTGTTGACTAATGTCTATCAGGCCACAGGATCATACTAATAGGTTATTACATTACATATTGTTACTTGTGCCTGATATTATTAAGTGTCTACTAAAACCTTGGCATGTCTCCAACATTCTAAAAATGAGCTTATTCAGTTCAATAACTGGGACCTAAATTTTCATCTGGCTGTTCCAAAAAACTTTTCTGCTATTCCTGATTGCTCTACATTATTGCGCAGCTGAGGAGATGCAATTGATCTCCTTATGGGATCCAGTTCTCAGAAAACAAAACACTTATAGTATAAGTACAGCCAAACATATTTTTTTTAAGTTTTGGATTGAGTAGGAAGAATTAAAACCCCTGCCATGTTATTGTTTTGATCATGTGTACCATTGGAGAAATTGGACAGTTTTGGATTTTCACAATGGTCACCAATATGAAAAATAGGTGTGAATCTTTGAAATGGGGACAATGCATTGACACGGGTCATTGCATGCCTATGACTATATATGTTTGCAATTTTGTTATAAATATAGGACTTTATTTTCCATTTGGGAGTGAATGGGTTACTGAGTTTCAATAAAATTTTATGAAGGCTAATTCTTTAAAACTTCTAAGTTGCTCTTCGCAAACCTTTTTCCATTGTCCAAAAAACATATACACACCCAAAAAATGAGAAACGCAAAGAAAAAAAAAAACACACACAAACAATTTAAGGCCTTAAACCTAAAACCACCTTAGGCTACTATAATTTTGCCTTCCCTGTTAACTCCAATGAATTTTACCTATAAGTTTCAATATTGCCAAAAATGTATTAAAGCTGAACTGTAGTCTGCAGTACTCGAACACACACACACACACTGCAAGGGTTATATGCTTGTTTTACATAATAATTAAACATCAATACCTACCTTATTCCTTGTTTCCACAGGCTTCCTCCAGATTGAGGTCTCTTCAGTGTCATAATGTACATTGAAGGATCAGTGGCCCTGCATTGTACATTAATGACCCTCCCACATACTGGGAAAATCAGAGATGGGAGGAGAGCTGTCTGGGGAGCAAGGAATAAGATAATTATTGCTGATAATTTTTTTCCCTCTAGACAAAACCCAGCAATGAACCCCTCCTAGTGGTTGAGGGGCACTGTCATGTACATCTTTACAGCTGGCTAAAGTTTATCTTTACTTTTAATATATTCAGATTAGGGATCAACCGAATATCGGAAACCGATTATCGGCCCCTGAGGTTACCGATATTGCCGATATTTAGGGAAAGTGCATGTAACGGGGTGATGTCTGCAGCTAGAGGCCTCACCCCTGTACCGGTGTCCATAGCCGATGGTTGGCTGACTAGTAATGACAACCGATGCGGCTGACAAGCCACTGGGCTGTTATTACAAGGAGCCCCCCTCCCGCTGCTTTCCGCTGCTCGCCCGGGTCTCCCATCCCACTGGGAGACCCGGGCATCCTACCTCCACCGCCGCCGAAGAAAAGACTCGGGTCTCCATGTAAAAAACCCAGAAGTGATGTCATGACATCACTTCCGGGTACTCGGCGCCGAATTAAAAAAACTGACAGCATTCAAAACAGCCAAACTTTGCGTTTTGAATGCTTTTCGGTGCCGAGGAGGGGTTTGGGGTCTTTTAGCCCCCCAGATCCCTTCACAAGAGTACCTGTAGAAAAAAAAAAATAATTTTTTTTACATGTCCGAAAATATCGGCCGATACCGATATCCGATGACCAAAATATCAGTATCGGCATTAAAAAAACGATATCGGTCAATCACTAATTCAGATGACATCTTATCTTGATTTTGACTGTTTGCTTTGAACCCCCCTATGTTGTCATTCAGAACAGTGCATTATCATGATTATTGGTATTGGATAAGTGTTAAGCAGACCTTGACCTGTCTGAATAGGAAAATCAGTAGGGTGCAACCTTTGAAGTGCTTTTATATCTTAAACTGTAAAAAAAAAAAAAAAAAAAAAAAAGCTCTCTTTCTCACAATGATCCATTGTAAACCTTTAGGTTGGAATGTGGGACCATGATGATCCATAGCCGAATTACTAATGCAAAGGTTTACCTTACCAGATTATTTTTATCCTATCAGAAAACCATCACACAATACATAATACAAAATGAAAGTGTTAATTAACAAGTTGATGCTGTTGGTACAATTAAAGTGGAAAAAACCTAATTATATCTGTTCTTAAAAATGTTCCCTCCAACCTCTTCCTACCTATCTTTCCTAACTTGTACAAAAAAAGATCTGTATACATACCTACTTTTAATCTGCTTCGGTCTGGTCACATGATTCCACATGTATCCAGCTCCCCTGTGTCAGTGAGAGGTTGTTAACAATGGCTGGACCATGGAGCCTTTGGGTGACATCATGGCTAAACATTTCTATTGGCGAATAGATGTAAACGAATGATCATCTGCATCCATTCAGGTCCATTTTTTAAAAGGAGTCTCTATTTTTATAAATGGATAATATCCATTTTTGCATTTATTTTTCCTTCAGTTTTTGTTAGGAGCTGGCATCTGCCAGTGTCCTAGCAACCAATGACTCATTGAGAAAATTACAAGGAGAGAGCCACTCAGGTGTACACAATCCAGCAGTCAGAGGTTGGGTGCACGTCAGATCCGCAATCCCGGCAGCAATTTTCACATGTCTATGTCTGCTTTATGGATTTATGAATAAAACTGCCAATTCTTTTATGTCGGAGTCTTTTATCTCTCATGTAAAAAATTACTCATCATTGGTTGGTATAGAGCCGCAACTTGCTGGCGTCCTAACAACCATGACTTATTCCTGTTGACAGCATAGTGTTAAAAAAGATCCAACATTAAAAAAATGCAGCGCAGGTCCCCCCTTAAGGGGGTTGGGGGGTTGGGGGGGAAGGGGTCGTGCCCAAAAACAAACAAAAAATAGCTTAAGGACCCCCTTCAAAATCCATACCAGAACCTTATCCGAGCATGCAGCCTAGGCTAGGAAAGGGGGGGACTAGTATGTGTCTCCCCCCTGATCAATACCAGACCCCATGCCCTCAACATAGGAGAGGTACCCCTGCGGCAAAGCACCTTATCCCTATGTTGATGAGGACAAGGCCTCTTCCCCACAACTCTGGCCCTGTGGTTGTGGAGGTGTGGGGGGTGTGGGGATGCTAGGCATAAGGTTTGGTATAGATTTCGGGGGAGGGACCTCACAACATATTTTTGATGTGGGAACCCCCCCCCCCTTAAATTCTTTACCAGTCTTCGGGTCCCCAATGCTGTCCTGTTTACTGTGGGAAGCTGGCTGAGACTCCTTGTGGCTTCACAGCTGGCTTCCCATGATGTGCCCTGTGAATGGTACCGCATGCTTCTGGGACCTGTGGCATGTCCCAGAAGGCTGTGGGCAAAGAGAGGGGGTCCAAACCTAGGCCATTCAAGGGGAAGTAAGAGTGGGTACCTATCAAAACTAGGCACCTGCTCCTCCCAAAAAATTTTCACGTGTGAAATGTAGTAGAGAAGACAGGGAGGAAAACATAAAGCGGAACTTCCCCTTTAGAGTGAAGTTCTGCTTTAGGTTAGAAGATTGTCCTATTTTGCAAGAGTAGGACAAAAGGAAACAATATTTTATCAAAGTTTATATCCAAACATTTTCTTTAATCTTTTTTCCTGTAGTGAGAAACAGCTTTTATTATTTCCTGTGACATAATGTAAAGTCTTCTAAATTCTTGCATGTACATTTGATGGGAGGTGAGTTCCTACTGACATAGACATACCCCCAGAACTACATCTCCCAAGAGCCCTTTCTTTACACAGGTTCCAGGGAGTCAAAGCAGCATAGCTTTGCTGGGAAAGAAATCACTGTTTGCATGCAGAGTTGGGTTAGGTAAAGCCCTGTAAGTCTAGCAGGCAGGGCTGACAATTCTGGATTGGATTTCAGTACAGGAACAGTACAGTGTGTTTTAAGCCTAAATTACATTTGTAGATTTGAATGAGTTCAAATTTTAGTTTTTGTGCAGACATACTTATGGCAGAAAACTGTGCCATATACAGTGGTGATTGAAAGTTTGGGCACCCCAGGTAAAAATTTGTATTAATGTGCATAAAGAAGCCAAGGAAAGATGGAAACATCTCCAAAAGGCATCAAATTACAGATTAGACATTCTTATAATATGTCAACAAAAGTTAGATTTTATTTCCATCATTGACACTTTTAAAATTACAGAAAACAAAAAATGGTGTCTGCAAAAGTTTGGGCACCCTGCAGAATTTATAGCATGCACTGCCCCCTTTGCAAGCTGAGACCTTCCAGTGTCATGGATTGTTATCAATCATCATCTGGGAAGACCAGGTGATGTCAATCTCAAAGGTTTTAAATGCCCAGACTCATCTGACCTTGCCCCAACATTCAGCACCATGGGATCTTCTAAGCAGTTGTGTTGTCTAGAAATCTGAAATTGAAAAAAGTTGATGCTCACAAAGCTGGAGAAGGCTATAAGAAGATAGCAAAGCGTTTTCAGATGTCAATATCCTCTGTTCGGAATGTAATTAAGAAATGGCAGTCATCAGGAACAGTGGAAGTTAAAGCAAGATCTGGAAGACCAAGAAAAATATCAGACAGAACAGCTCGCAGGATTGTGAGAAAAACAATTCAAAACCCACGTTTGAATCCCATGATCCCTGGCAGACACTGGAGTTGTGGTACACTATTCCACTATAAAGAGATACTTGTACAAATATGATCTTCATGGAAGAGTCATCAGAAGAAAACCTCTTCTACGTCCTCACCACAAAAATCAGTGTTGGAACTCTGCAAATGAACATATAGACAAGCCTGATGCATTTTGGAAACAAGTTCTGTGGACCGATGAGGTTACAATTGAACTTTTTGGCCGGAATGAGCAAAGGTACGTTTGGAGAAGAAGGGGCACAGAATTTAATGAAAAGAACCTCTGTCCAACTGTTAAGCATGGGGGTGGATCAATCATGCATTGGGGATGTATTGCAGCCAGTGGCACAGGGAACATCTCACGAGTAGAAGGAAAAATGGATTCAATAAAATGTCAGCAAATTTTGGATGGTAACTTGATGCCATCTGTGAAAAAGCTGAAGTTAAAGAGAGGATGGCTTCTACAAATGGATAATGATCCTAAACACACCTCAAAATCCACGGGGGATTACATCAAGAGACATAAACTGAAGGTTTTGCCATGGCCTTCACAATCTCCTGACCTCAACATTAATGAAAATCTATGGATAGACCTTAAAAGAGCAGTGCGTGACAGATAGCCCAGAAATCTCAAAGAACCGGAAGACTTTTGTAAGGAAGAATGGGCAAAGATACCTCAAACAAGAATTGAAAGACTCTTGGCTGGCTACAAAAAGCGTTTACAAGCTGTGATACTTGCCAAAGGGGGCAGTGCAAGATATTAACTCTGCAGGGTGCCCAAACTTTTGCAGACACCATTTTTTTGTTTTCTGTTATTTTGAAAGTGTAAATGATGGAAATAAAATCTAACTTTTGTTGACATATTATAAGAATGTCTAATCTGTAATTTGATGCCTTTTGGAGATTTTTCCATCTTTCCTTGGCTTCTTTATGCACATTAAAACAAATTTTTACCTGGGGTGTCCAAACCTTCGATCACCACTGTACAGTATCCTGTAGCTCAACTGAAAAAGTAATATTTTTGAGCTCCCAGTACTCTTTATACATCCAATAGAACAGGAACTAGGTTGAGAGCCTGCCCGGATTATTTATGTCTTTACAGCATTATTCGAACATAAAGGTTAGTGAAGCATTGAGAGGGAGAGGGCTTTAGCACCCAATTGTCTAGGGGTTACACTTAAAGGCTTGCTTGAATTACTTGTGCTTATTTAGACAGCTGGGACAAAGGTTAATAAGAAGTAAGTACTATTTCACATGTAGTGCAAATTATTTTTTACATTTTGCCTTTTCATTTAGCAAATGACAAATATTTCTGCTTGATTTTTTTTATAGGTATTTGTATTTCTTCTATCCTGTCGTGGTTGATGTTCACTAAAGAGTCATTTTGCTCAGCTCCCATTTCTATAATAACGAAGATGATGATATTATTATTAATAATAATAATAATAAGAAGAATGTGTGCAAAAATGTATTTCATTGTTCTTTTTGAAACAGAGCAGTCTCTCTATTTTCTTTTTCTTTTAAAGCAACCTTACTGCTTACACACAGATGTAAGCACATTACTTAGTTTATAGTGCATGCTGTTTAAATTTTAACACATAATTTTATGTTTCACTTCATGCATTGAATTATGCTCTTTCCTTTATTTCAAGCCTATCATTTGTTTGAATGTGCTCAGAGTAGCATGCTGATTTGAAAGTGAATGATCAGCTATCCTTGGCATATAGAAACAGTATAAATATTTATTACAGGAATGCATTGCATGGTTCCTTTATTTACAATGTTTGTGTTTTAATTATTTTGTGGTGTTTTATCTGAAGCTTTTGCTCTTAATCTTTTGTTGAATCTGTCATCCGAATTCATGAAATGCTGTAGCACTTATTATCTCTAGATTTACAATATATTTCTACTTTCAGAATTTGAAAAAATCATTTGCTTTATTAATATTTTAAAGACCGATAAACTAAGTTTTGTTTCGTAGATAACAATGGCATTCAATTTATGTGGTTATAACATGAAAGTGATCTAAAGATAATGAAAATCATTAAGGTGGAAGATGTAATTACAAAGCATTTGCAGACTCTAAACTCTAAGGTGCCTTAAAAAAAAAAAAAATTAAAAAAAAATTATTTTTTTTTAAATTAAAATATATATACTATTATTTGCTATACAGTGGGTACGGAAAGTATTCAGACCCCCTTAAATTTTTCACTCTTTGTTATATTGCAGCCATTTGCTAAAATCATTTAGGTTCATTCTTCTTCCTCATGAATGTACACATAGCACCCCATACTGACAGAAAAACACAGAATTGTTGACATTGTTACAGATTTATTAAAAAAGAAAAACTGAAATATCACATGGTCCTAAGTATTCAGACCCTTTGCTGTGACACTCATATATTTAACTCAGGTGCTTTCCATTTCTTCTGATCATTCTTGAGATGGTTCTACACCTTCATTTGAGTCCAGCTGTGTTTGATTATACCGATTGGACTTGATTAGGTAAGCCACACACCTGTCTATATAAGACCTTCCAGATCACAATGCATGTCAGAGCAAATGAGAATCACGAGGTCAAAGGAACTGCCTGAAGAGCTCAGAGACAGAATTGTGGCAAGGCACAGATCTGGCCAAGGTTACAAAAAGATTTCTGCTGCACTTAAGGTTCCTAAGAGCACAGTGGCCTCCATAATCCTCAAATGGAAGACGTTTGGGACGACCAGAACTTTTCCTAGAGCTGGCCGTCTGGCCAAACTGAGCTATCGGGGGAGAAGAGCCTTGGTGAGAGAGGTAAAGAAGAACCCAAAGATCACTGTGGCTGAGCTCCAGAGATGCAGTCAGGAGATGGGAGAAAGTTGTAGAAAGTCAACCATCACTGCAGCCCTCCACCAGTCGGGGCTTTATGGCAGAGTGGCCCGACGGAAGCCTCTCCTCAGTGTAAGACACATGAAAGCCCGCATGGAGTTTGCTAAAAAAACACCTGAAGAACTCCAAGATGGTGAGAAATAAGATTCTCTGGTCTGATGAGACCAAAATAGAACTTTTTGGCCTTAATTCTAAGCGGTATGTGTGGAGAAAACCAGGCACTGCTCATCACCTGTCCAATACAGTCCCAACAGTGAAGCATGGTGGTGGCAGCATCATGCTGTGGGGGTGTTTTTCAGCTGCAGGGACAGGACGACTGGTTGCAATCGAGGGAAAGATGAATGCGGCCAAGTACAGGGATATCCTGGACAAAAACCTTCTCCAGAGTGCTCTGGACCTCAGACTGGGCCGAAGGTTTACCTTCCAACAAGACAATGACCCTAAGCACACAGCTAAAATAACGAAGGAGTGGCTTCACAACAACTCCGTGACTGTTCTTGAATGGCCCAGCCAGAGCCCTGACTTAAACCCAATTGAGCATCTCTGGAGAGACCTAAAAATTGCTGTCCACCAACGTTTACCATCCAACCTGACAGAACTGGAGAGGATCTGCAAGGAGGAATGGCAGAGGATCCCCAAATCCAGGTGTGAAAGACTTGTTGCATCTTTCCAAAAAAGACTCCTGGCTGTATTAGATCAAAAGGGGGCTTCTACTAAATACTGAGCAAAGGGTCTGAATACTTAGGACCATGTGATATTTCAGTTTTTCTTTTTTAATAAATCTGCAACAATGTCAACAATTCTGTGTTTTTCTGTCAGTATGGGGTGCTATGTGTACATTCATGAGGAAGAAGAATGAACTTAAATGATTTTAGCAAATGGCTGCAATATAACAAAGAGTGAAAAATTTAAGGGGGTCTGAATACTTTCCGTACCTACTGTATTTGTCGTCTTTAACCAAGTTTGGAAAGCAACACTGGGCATGAACAATCAATAAGAAGCCATGTGCACAAAAAAAAGTAACAGGATCAGTGAGCTTGTTCAGGGTTTTATAGATTGCGTAGCAACAATAGCAAATGTCGTATTATCATAAATCATTATTTTAAAGGTAACATCCATGGGTTTTGTATGTATGTTCTTTGTTTATTATACATTGTAGTCATAATTAAAAATATATATATCATTTTAGTCATTTAAATATTGTATATATTACATGTAATTATTCCATATTTTTATTTGGTGAATAAACTACAATACCATCAGTCCCCAGTCCAGTACAGTGCAGTACAACATGCAAAACGACGTTGGTGAACATACAGTAATCTAAACTGCCTTCTTGCAGTTACTTGAATCTTACACAATTGTAGCCCGTGTTCAAAAATTATAGATCTTTAAGCAACAGTGATTATATGTAATAAATGTACAATCAATCTTCAACAAATCAAAATTCAACCATCTATATCCAAGCTTATGTTACACCAATTCAAAACCAACAAAAAGGTCCATGTAAAGTCCCAATGTATTTATTAGAGATGGGCATGCCAGAAAATTTTGTTTTGTTTTGTTTTTGGAAACATTAGTTAATTGAAGAATTTGTTACGGATGCATTAGTTAATTAAACTGATTCATTTTCGGAGTTTGTTTCGTATCTTCGGCATTTGTTTTGTTTCATTCAGATTCATTGAGAAGGGCTGGTTGATAAGTAGTGGGTGGCCTTCATCTGCTCTCATTTCCTATTCAACACAAACTAAAACCTGAAGTTTAGAAAAAAATACCAGACTTGCAACAAACTGAAGCTACACTGAATGAAGGGTGTGTTCTCTTATGCACCATAAACCATAAGTATTTAAAATATAACTTTTATTCATACCTATAAAACATTGTCTGGACTGTATACATGTACAAAAAGGGAGGGTGGGTTTATTGGTTGGCCAATAGTGTACTGAAGATTGAGTTCACACAATAATAAAAAAAAATCAAGCCAAAAGATAAGATAGATAATAAGAAAAGAGAAGACAATTACTCTCTTCTATGGAGTCTTGAATTGTGCCTGTCTAGACAAGATGGTCTATAAAAATCTAGGTAGCCGCACACCACTGGTTATGCTTGCTCCTCTTACACATCAATCTACCTAATAAATGGCACTGAAAGCTGTAAGGCTCTATGCTAAACATGTAGAGTTTTTGTTTTTTGGGAGCACTATTATGATTTAGGGGAACAGCATGGTTTGTGGGGAGGGTGTTTCTTTAGGGTTGGCAAGCTTTACCAGTGCTAATAGAATTTCATTTTTTGATGAAGCAGGCTTGATCGGCTTTTCTAGCCTTCAGAAATAGACTAGGCAGGACAACATTTGTCAGTCTTATTTGTTAGCCAGCCATCCTACTTTGAAAGGAGTAGATATTAGGAAGGCTTGACGAGCAAGAGTAGCCAGACAATTTAAGTGTGTAGCTATCCAGATTCTGACGGGCCATATTCTCTGAGACAGACTTGACAAGAGAACTTATGAGAGAGAGAGATTTGCTATGAGGCAGGTTTGAACAGCTTTTCTAGCCTTTAAATTCAGACCAGGCAGGCAATATTTGCTGCTTCAAACGTCAGACAGTCACCAAGCTTTGTGAGCAGTGAAAATACAGATTCTAGCTTCAGTGGATAGCTTTGCCACACGAGAAGATATTTAGTATAGAAATTAACCAGAGAGATAGAGCCTTACAGCTTTCAGTGCCATTTATTAGGTAGACTTGATGAGTAAGAGGAGCAAGCATAACCAGTGATGTGCGGCTTCCTAGATTTTTATAGACCATCTTATCTAGACAGGCACAATTCGAGACTCCATAGAAATGGTCTTCTCTTTTCTCATTATCTATCTTCTCTTTTGGCTTGATTGTTTATTATTGTGTGCTCTCAATCATCAGTACACTATTTGCCAAGCAATAAACCCACCCTCCCTTTTAGTACATGTATACAGTCCAGACAATGTTTTATAGGTATCAATAAAAGTTATATTTTAAATACCTATGGTTTATGGTGCGTAAGGGAACGCACCCTACATTCAGTGTAGCTTCTCATTCCCCGTTGTCAACAGAATGTAAACAAAACAAGTGCCGGTTAAAAAAAATAAGTCACCTTATCCCCATGTTGATGAGAACAAGGGCCTCTTTCCAACAACCCTGGCAGTGTGGTTGTGGGGGTACAGGGGGCAAATTCATAATCTGGAAGCTCCCTTTGACAAAACAGCCCCTAAATCCCGGCCCCCCACATGTGAATGAGTATGGGAGTACATAGAATCCCTACCCATTTACCAAAAAATGTGTCAAAAGTAAAAAAAAAATAAAAAACAGACAGTTTTTGACAAAAAAGAAATGTTCCCTGAAGTAGATCCAATGTCAATTACGCTAAACACCGACCCACACAAAAAAAAAAACCCACTGCCCGCCAAACACGACTGCTACCTTGTCCCTTTACTCTCCGAATGACAGCCACCCTTGGCCACCCAGAGACATCACTGGGTGACCCTCCCCACAAGTTTACCTATCATTCAGCGAGCCCTGGTGACTTTACCGGGTGACTCCACCCCCATGTTTACCTGTCATTCGAGCAATGAGTGTGGGACATGGGAGCGATCATCATGTTCAGCGGGTGGCACTTTTTATTTTTTTGTGCGGGTCGACATTCAACATGAGTGACCTTGGATCTACTTAGGGGGGTCATATTTTGGGGGGGGGGGTTTTTAGTAAAGGACTGTGTTTTTTTTACTTTTGACTGAAAAACGTTTTTACTTGTTTTGGTGAAAGAGTATGTACCTCATACTCATTCACATGGGGGGTGGGGTTAGGATCTGGGGGTCCCTTGTTAAAGGGGGCTTCCAAATTCTGATAAGTAGCCCCCGCACCACCATAACCACTGGGCCAGGAATTTGGGAAAGAGACCCTTGTCCTCGTCAACATTGGGACAATTTGCTTTGGGAGGGAGCCTCCACTCCCCCAAAGCACACCCCATGTTGAGGGCATGTGGCCTGATATGGTTCAGAAGGGGGGTGCTCGCTTGTCAACCCCTTTCCTGGCCTGTTGGGCTTCCATGCTCAGATAAGGGTCTGTTATGGATTTTTAGGTGACCCCATGCAATTTTTTTTAAATTTTGATGTGGGGTTTCCCTTAAAATCCATAAAAGACCTAAGGGTCTGGTATGGATTTTGAGGGGGACCCCATGCTATTTTTTTAAAATGTTGACGTAGGGTTCCCCTAAAATTCATACTAGACCCAAAGGTCCTGGTATGGATTGTGGGGGAAACCCCATGTTGTTTTTAACCACCTCCCACCCGGGCCATTGTAAATATACGGCCGGGTGGGAGCTTCCTCCTTCTGATCGGACGTTCCGGAACATCCTTCAGAAGGAGAGAGATCGCGCCGCCGCGGGCACGCGCAGCGGCGCAATCTCGATGTGCCTGTGTCCCTCGGACACAGAGCAACAAGACTCGGCAGGAGGGCCCTGTGATTGGCCCTCCTGATCACATGACGGCTGTGTCCAATCACAGCCGTCATGCAATGTAAATAGAGCCGTTGTAACGGCTTGGATCTCTTCTCCTCCTGACAAAATCCTGTCAGTGAGGAGAAGGAGAAGATCGGTGCTGCAGCTGGGGTGATCAGTGAGTATTTCTAATTACTCACTGATCACAGGGGGGGTCTGTGCTGGTAATCAGAACATTGATTACCAGTGCAGCCCTGGGGGGAGGGGGTGCCACTAGAGCCACCAGGGATGCCCACCCATGACCACCAGGGATGCCCACCATGGCCACCAGGGATGGCAAACAGGGCTCAGAGAGCCTGCCAGTGGTGCCCCCCTATCAGTGCTGCCCACCAATGCCATCTATCAGTGCTGCCCACCAGTGCCCGTTATTGCCATCTATCAGTACCGCCCACCAGTGCCCATTATTGCCCTCCAGTGCTGCCTATCAGTGCCCATCAGTGCCTCCCATCAGTGCCTCCCATCAGTGCCGATCAGTGCCACCCATCAGTGCCATCTATTAGTGCCCATCAGTGCCCATCAGTGCCGCCTATCAGTGCCCATCAGTGCCGCCGATTAGTCCCCATCATTGCTGCCTATCAGTGCCCATCAGCGCTGCCTATCAGTGCCCACCAATGCTGCATATCAGTGCTATCTATCAGTGCCACATATCAGTGCCCATCAGTGCTGCATATCAGTGCTACCTATCAGTGCCCATCAGTGCTGCATATCAGTGCCACCCCATCAGTGCCACCCCATCAGTGTCTCCTCATCAGTGCCTGTCAGTGCAGCGTCATCAGTGCAGGAAAAAACATATCTATTTACAAAATTTTATAACCTAAACAAAAAAAACTTTTTTTTTTTTTAACTTTTCGGTCTTTTTTTATTTGTGCACCAAAAAAAAAAAACCTGGCGGTGATCAAATACCACCAAAAGAAAGCTCTATTTGTGGGGAAAAAATGACGCAAATTTGGTTTAGGTACAGTGTTGCATGACCGCGCAATTGTCATTCAAAATTCAACAGCGCTAAAAGCTGAAAATTGGTCTGGGAAGGAAGGGGGTTTAAGTGCCCAGTATTGAGGTGGTTAAAGAGAGAGAGAGAGGAAAATGAGAATTGTTTCAAAATATTTAGTGTGTATTTTTTTTATCTTATTGTAGTGATAATCCTGAGGAAGCGGGTGGTCCCGTGAAATGCATTGACCCATTTTCAATGGTCTCCTAGGACTCTATCATCTAAGTTCCTATACTATCCAGAATAAAATTGGCGTTAAATTCATGTTTAATGAATGGTTTTAGAGAAATTACATATTCCTAATCTGTATTAATAAAATTAAGAATTAAACATTTTAAATCATTGGTATATACTTTTTCTGTTTGTCAAAGCGTTGGAGGTATACCCAAGGGCTTTTTTTTCTCAGAGAATAGGTGTAGGAACTCCCTCTTTCTGGGTCAATTCTTGTCTCTGCTCCAACCCACCTCCAAGCCCTGTTTCTTGATATGACCCCCCCCCCCCCCAACCTCTCAGTGCCGCTCCCTCTAGAGAATACAGAGCCACGTATCATTTTGTGGTGCCAAATAATTTGTATGGAGTTCGGTAATGATATCAAGAAAAGCAGTAAAATAGATCCCCTGCAGCCACCAGAAATAGACCCTCCCCGGGAACCACAGATCTCCCAGCAGCCAGCATTGATAGACCCCTTCCTCAACAGCAGGTCCTATCCAGCAACAATTGACTCCCCAGCATCATAAGCCCCCCTCCAGCAAACCAGCAACAATTGACCTCCCCAGAAACAGTAAACAACCATGCAAAAATAGATCCTCCACCAACAATAGATCCTCCAGAAGCCAGTAGCAATAGACCCTCCAGCACACCCCAGCACCCCTTGCCATTAAATACAGTACCATTCATTACTGAAGGTGCCGGAACTTCATTCCCCCGCGTTCCTGCTGAAAAAAAGCCCTGGGTATACCTAAAGTGACATTTACTGGGTACATGTTTTGATCTTACATAAGAGAGGATAATGGTATTATGTATCTAACAACATTACTCCCTTAAGCCCCGTACACACGTGCCGATCGTCGGCCGAACGATCGGCCGTCTTTTGTCCAGGGCTGTCGTGTCTGTTGAAAACTGCAAAAGACTGCACACGAATTTTGTCGGCCAACAACAGCCGACTGCAGAAGTGATGTCATGTGATGGTTAACTTTCCCTGTGTTTTTTCTTTTCTGAGCATGCCCAGTCTTGCAAATCTGCTGATTGTCGGCCGAATTCTGTACTGACTGGCGAACAATCGGCCGTTCTGGTGTTTAATGCCTACACGACAGATTCTTTTCGGCCGAAAGTTCGCTGTTGGCTGCCGGAAGCATCATACTAACAAGCCTACAATCGGCTGATCGGTCGTCGGCCGAATATTTACGGCCGAAAATCGGTACGTGTGTACGGGGCATATGTCTGTTCAATCAGATGAAAATAGAAGAAAAAAAAAGCCTAAAAAAGGAAACCAATACAGCCATCACATCAAAGAACTGGTAAGCTGCAAGATAATAAATGTTTGCTTTTGGGTTTAATACTGCTGTAAGTGTCTTCTATGAATGTTTGCTGATTAAATAAGACAGGGGAGGCTATAGTTTAGAACCTATTTTAAATTTGGTATACCTTTTCTTGCTATCCTTCTTATAAAATTAAAATGAAATCAATGTTCTGTATGGTGCCATGCTAATTTATCAGTTTTTTATTTAGAATCCAGACCATAAGAAGTAACCACCTTCTGAAAGGGGGAAAATGGACCAATACATTGCAACGCTCCTAAGGTGACCCCTATTGTTCAATCCTCCTAACTTACGCCTGGGTACCATCTGTGCGAACATAAGGTTTCTGCTATACTTTTCTCCAATCACCTTCTAAGCCCTTCTGTTTTTAAGATACATCTCGCTTGCTTTGTGCATTAACATCTTAAACAAATCTTGGTTTCTGAGATTTCAATATGAAGGAGTGTCAGGATTAAAGCCATTTTTTCAAGTGCATTTAATTTTATCTGCATTCATTCCCTACTTCATTGCTACCTCTGCTGTGTGGAGCCACTAGTGTGACAGATGGCTAGGCATCTTTATTAGTGCATAGTAACCAGAATGAAAGGACAGCTAATGAGTCGGGTACTTTTCAATATAAGCAGAAAAGAGTGCACGTGTCATTTTTACACGTTTAAGTATTGGCAACTACCCGCCCTAATTTTATTTGCCATATGGTTACATTTGTTACGATTGTTAGGTCAGAATGAAAGCATTGTTAATTTTAATTTATTTTCATTTATTTGAAAATTACTCACCAAATATAGTTCAGCACATCTGGTCTTTTTTAGTCGCAAGTAAATATTCGTTTGGAAGAACACTTTTCTTGTCACATAACTAGTGCTTAAGTCAATCTATTACATAAGCTGTGATGTAGATCTAGTATATAACAGCACTTATAATGATGTTTGTTTTTTAGCAAAAATTCATATTTTATTTTTTTATTTATTTCAGGTACTTATATAGCGCCGACAATTTACGCAGCGCTTTACATATACATTGTACATTGTACATTGTACATTCACATCAGTCCCTGCCCTCAAGGAGCTTACAATCTATTTAAAGGGTCACTAAACCTTAGCAAAAAAAAATCCTTCCTAACAATCACCACAATATGTTTGTGTCTTTTGTTTGGGGCTGAAATCTTTACATATAAATACGTTGCTTGCAGTGGTGGTGGCAATAATCTGTGGGCTCATAGAGCTTCTGTAGCATTGCCCCCACACTGGGCATGCTCCTCTCAGCAGCTCAGCCCCGCCCCTCTCTCTCCTCATTGACTCACTGGCTGGTTCCCGCTACTGTCTCAGCCAATAAGGAGAAAAGTCCCCAAAGAAGTTGGGCTTTCATGCACATCGCTGGGTCATTTTGAATAGAGATAACTTGAAATTACTCAAGATTGTTATATCTCTGTTTACTCTACGTGATACCATTATTTGTCATATTATTGTACCAATTCTCTTTGTACCACTGTATCTTCTGTTTCCTTTCAATAAAAGTTTGTATACAAAAAGAAAAAACAAAAAAACAAAACAAAATGGGGCTCAGGAAAAGTATTAGGGGGGACTGCACAGAAAAGGTTTTTTACCTTCTTGCATAGAATGCGTTAAGCTAAAAAAAAAAACCTTGAGACTTTAGAATCACTTTAAACTTTGTTAGTTGAGGCATATTTACATAGCGACACTGGAATTTATTGAAGAGCCTGCAAGTCCTTACTGAATCCCTGCCTTCACCAAACAAAAATTGAAAATCCATTGGATAGATCTCTAATGAAGCACCACTGAGCTACAATGGCTCCAGAGATTTGATGCAGATGTTCATAGTTTATAAACTACCAAATAAATCTCAACCTTTAAAAACATTCAATACAATATAGAAAGGCAACCCTGATGATGTGATAGAGGAAAGTTCAGGTTTTTAAAATGGGACCTATTGGTAGGTACGCTAAATGCTTGTTTTTAAACTGTACTAAATGCTACAAATCTAAACTGAGTGATACAGAGAAATTCTAGTTTAAGCTAGCCCAGGGGTCACCCAACTATGGCCCTCCAGTTGTTCAGGAACTACAATTTCCATCATGCCTAGTCATGTCTGTGAATGTCAGAATTTTACAATGCCTCATGGGATGATTAGTTTGGCAACAGCTGGAGGGCCATAGTTTGGAGATCCCTGAGCTAGCCCAATGCCAGGTCCCTTATTATTATTATACAGGATTTATATAGCGCCAACAGTTTGCGCAGCGCTTTACAATGTGAGGGAAGACAATACAGTTACAATACAATTCAAAACAGGAGGAACTAGAGGGCCCTGCTCATTAGAGCTTACAATCTAGAAGGGAGGGTCAAGTGAAACAAAACATGTGTGTAATATATATATATATATATATATATATATATATATATATATATAGCATCAGCCACTCTAAATCCCTTACCAGAGGCAAGATTATAAGTGCGTCCTTAAATACTCCTTTCTCATGAGCTTCAATTGCTTCCAAATCCAAACAAAATGCATATACCCTCAAAAACATAAAATACAAATAAATAGGGTAATATCACTTTAAGATTTTTTTTTAAATGTGCAAAGTGCCAATCCACTCACATGATAGCACATGCTCAAGTGCGCAAAAAGTGAAATATTGTTTCCAGCCACCTGGTATAGATATTATCACACCATGCACCTTACCAGAGTGTTTCAAGTAAATACTGTTATTAATACTCTTTCCGATCCTCCATCCTCAAGGTTTAGGACTCACTCATGCAAGATAATACAACAGGGCCCATAGTGCAGCAATAAAAGCAAAGAATCCAAATTTGAATGTTCACAATCTACTTACAAACAATCACCGTAAAAAGCACCACAGTTAAAATGGCCGCCACAGCACTTCCTGTGCGTGATATGGTCACTTCCTGTGTCTGACGTCACTTCCTAAATGCTTGTTGTTAAACTAAACTATATGCAACAAATCTAGACTGAGTGATTACAGAGAAATTCTAGTTTTTCAAAGAACTATTTACAAATGTGCCAAAACATTGGATCAAGCATACACTGCATATACATTAAGCTATATCCAACTGTAAGATTAAATGCCCTCCAAAGACCTAAAGTCATGTGAACAAGTAGACAGGCAAACAGTAGTTCTTCATGCAAACAAAGGCCATATACTTCTACAAATGACACATAACTAACAGTGTATTTATTCTCATAATCTAAATAAAAAAGAATGCATTTTTTTTCACTTATTGAACATATATAACAAAACTACTTTAACCACTTCTGAATCAGAAGGTTTTACCCCCTTAATGACCAGGCCATTTACTTTACCGGACAATTGCGCGATCGTGCAACACTGTACTTAAATAAAATTGATGTCCTTTTTTTCCCCACAAATAGAGCTTTCTTTAAATAGAGGTATTTGATAATCTGTGTGATTTTTTATTTTTTGCGCTATAAACAAAAAAATATTTTTTACTTTCTGCTAAATAACATTCCCAATAAAAAAACATTAAAATCTAATTTTTTCATAATTTTAGGCCAATTTGTATTTTGCTAAAAAATCCCAAAAAGTGTATATTGATTAGTTTACGCAAAAGTTATCGCGTCTACTGTAGCAATATTTCCAGGCATTGGGTCTGATATGGGTCTGCCATGGTCACCGGTAACAGCAACAGCACATTTAAATTGATGAGATCTGAGTCAAAGTCAAAGAACAGTTCGGCATCTTTGGTTTGTTTTGTTTATTTTATATGGATATGGGAGAAGGGAATGAGTGGGATACTCCTCTGGCTCAACTAGGTACAAATTGGGACAACTTGAGAAAAATGCCTTTCAGCGCCGACTTGACGGCGGCAGGATGCCGACCAACGCTTGCTGCACTGTATTGAAACTTGACTTCTGACGCTCTGGTTAGCTCAAAAGTCTGACACTGCTCCCTTTACTCTTCAGGGTCAACACTGGCACCCCCTTTACTTTGCTCCGGCACTGGCTAGCTAGCTCCCAGATCCCTCAGATCCAGAGTGGTCCCCTCTCACTAGGCAGACCCCCAGGGGCAGTTTGCAGTACTCACGACTGGGAATGCTTTCCTGAAACTCGACTCCTCTCAGCTCCGCTGGTCCTCTGCACTGGATCCTCTCTGCAGCTCATCTCAGCCCTCCGTCCCCTCAGGCAAGCCGTCTGGGACACCCGATTCCTCTTGACAGGAGGAGAGACAGCCGTACCCTCCCTCCTGGGACTCTGCTTCCCGCCAAAGATGCTGCGTCATGTGCTCCCCTCAAACTTATACCCACTCCCAGAATGCTGTGCGGCAGAATCTGCCTTTCTGGGGTAGATATAAGCCTGGGTGAGACATTGGCCGGGTTTCCTCCACTGCCCAAAGAGAGCCCTCTCATTGAGCACTCCCCAGTCTCAAAAGCCAAACCTGGGAACCATGACAGCCCAGCTGAAAACCATGGCCCTGCTGATAAGCAGACAAGGCCCACTACACTTTGCCTAGCACCTACCTTGTAGGGTGCTACACTACAAACTAGGTGAAATATTTATATCATTTTTATTTATTTGTTTTTTACTAGTAATGGTGCAATTAGCAATTTTTATCGGAACTGCGACGTTGTGGAGGATGGATCAAACACCTAACTGACATTTTTGACACTTTTGGGGGGACCAGTGACATTACTACAGTAATCAGTGCTAAAAATATGCACTGTTACTGTAATAATGACACTTGCAGGGAAGAGGTTAACACCAGGGGCGATCAAAGGGTTAAATGTGTTCCTAGGGGGTGCTTTCTAACTGCGTGGGGGATGGACTTGCTGGATGAACACAGAGACTTGTGTTCCTAAATAGGAGGAACACAGGATCCCTATGTTTATCACTGACAGAACAGCGGTTTGCCGTGTTTAGATCAGCGTTCTGTTTAAACGGGGAGAGATCGCGGGTGCCTGGCAGACATCGCGTCCGCCAGTCCCGCTGTTTGGCTCCCCCTGTGGATAATCGCGTGTTCACATGCCGCCACTAGCTGTCTCACGAAGTGACGTACAGGTACGTCGTTTCGCTGAACAGAGCCGACCTGCCGTAGTATAAGTAAGGCAGCTGGTCGGCAAGTGGTTAATGACGTATTTAATGAGGCAAAAGACCAACAAATTAGAGAAGTTAATTGTAAGGCGATCCATTTTGATGGACTCCACTTGCTCAGTGGGAATCGCCCCATTGATCCCCGTTGAGCAGGCGGATGACAAGTCTGTCTCCACTCCCTGTGCAGAGATGGGCCTGTCAATGTCCTGCTCTCCTCTATGGGGAGATCGGATGAAAACAGGCAGCCTGTCCATTTTCACCCCCCATCTGATCTGGCCTGCTGGGCGGATGGGGAACGTCTGTTTTCAGCGGATCTTGTCGAATCAGATGCCAGGCAGGTGTCAGCAGACATCCGCCTCCCCCCATAGAGGTCAATGTGCGGCCCGATTCGTTCTGCCTGAAAAACAGACAGGCAGACCCGATCGGCCCAATTGTGTGAAAGGGGCCTAAGGCTTTATTAACACTTCAGAGTAATGTATAACCCTTTTCAATAATTTTAAGATAAATGAGTAACGTAAATAATAATTGCTATAAAGCCATTGTTTTATATATTATTTGTGATTATATGTCTACAGAAGGGAGGCCATATTTGCTCATTGCCTAGCTAGTAAAAATTTGAAGGTTATATCACACTATTTTAGAGAAGAACTAAATTCATTTTTTTTATTTTGAGAAAGTATGGGAGGGAACCCCAGTAAGGTTTATTTTTGAACAAGGAGAGAGACACACGAGCACCTTCTAAGTGCAGCAAGTAGGGAAACTTTAACAGAGCACAATAAATAGCTACTCACAAAGGTAGGTTAAAAACGGGCATATAGCGCTATGTGGATGGTCATCGACATCACAGTCCTGGGGGTCCTCAGTGGCGGTATTCGTGTGGTTCCAATGGTCAGGGGCTGCCTCTGTGGCTCCCATTGCTCCCCACCCTGTAGAACACAAAGTCCCGTCGTCAGGCTGGCCGTGATGTCACTTCTGGGTTGTGATGTCTAGATTCATTTGCGGAAACAAGGCTTGAAGAAGGAGCATATGCTCCGCAAACGTGTCGCCTGACATCTAGACATCACAACCCAGAAAAGATGTAACAGCCAGCCCGACAACGGGAATTTGTGTTCCACAGCATGGGGGCAAGAGGCAGCCCCTGACCATTGGAACCACGCGAATACCTCCACCGGGGACCCCAGGACTGCGATGTCGATGACCATCCACATATCGCTATATGCTCGTTTTTAGCCTACCTTTGTGAGTAGCTATTTATTGTGCTCTATTAAAGTTTCTCTACTTGCTGCACTTAGAAGGCGCTCGTGTCTCTCTCCGTGTTCTTCTCTAGAGTTGCTTCTCACTCTCACACCAGCTGCCACTACAGTGAGCATCGCCTATGTATGGACATCTTCCATGGACTCCTAAAACTTCTCCTGCTTAATACTCATGTTTTGGCATTTTAGAGACATGTTTGGGTCAACACAGTGAACACTCATTTGCGCCAATATTATTGTTTTGTAGGTTTATTTTTGCCGTCAGTGTCCCATTGGGCAGATTTCCCTTAACTTTCTGTCCTATGGCCAAAAAAAAGGAAAAAGTGAGGATGTCTCCAGAACTAGCCTTCCAATTGGAAAATATCCCCACTATTCCTATTCTGGGGACAACCCAAAATTTAGAATTTTCTTTTACTTTCACTTTTGTTGATAATAGTAAACAGGACGAATAGAGAGACTGAAACTCCCTAATGGGGGCACAGACTGCAATAAAAAAAAGAGTCGTAATCCCTCTCCACTATATCCAAAACTAAAAAAAAAAAAAAATCCCTGTAGGTAATATTTTAGGGTAAACACTAATAATAACTCAAAATTTGTGCTTACTGAAAATACACAATGCTTTCCCTTCCAGGTTCTAAACATTGGCTCAGAACAATCTTGTAAAGAAGGCACCAGGGAGCACTTGGCACCAGCAGGAAGGCACACTGAGAATCCTTTTTTCTGCTCCTGTGTACAAGGCTGGCTTTGTATGCAGTCGTCTGGAGAAGTGAGAATGGGTATTGTTATCTGGGGTGGAAATTGGCATTGATCAGTCCAGACTGGCTTCGAGCAGCGCTGCGCAATTTCCTTTAAAGGGGAAGTATAGTGTATTTTCACCTAATGTATATTATGAGTTATTATTGTTTACATCAAAGTCAATTTTAGATGTGCCTTCTACATAGTTCCTCTATATATTTTCTATATACCATAAGGCCTTATGCACACAACTGTATTGGTTTGGCCAGGAGCTTGCTGACAGCTTATGTGCATATAAGTTGAGATGCGTACATTTTGCGCCTGCACTGCCTTTGCTAATTACACATAAGAATTTACATCTCCCCCTGAATAAATCATTAATAACCTTGGCCTCCTCTGTGTCTGCACTGTCACTGCATAAATTACTATTTTAAGGGAAAATTCAATAGCATGTAATCAGCGGCAGTGGTGCAGATGCAGAATTTCTTTGCCCAAGGTTATTCTCTTCCTGCGCTATCATCACCGGCAATCCATGTTTACATTTACTAGGCAGTCGTGAAGGTGCAAAGGACCCATTTACATTATACACATGTACGCGTTTGTTAGCACAAACCTTTACATGCATACATCAAGAACTATGGTCAAAATCAGCCCATGAACACAGGTTTTGGTTTCTGTAGTTGAATGCTACAGGGCAGTGTAAATGAGCTCATAGCATACAATACTGGTACATTCAGATATGTATAAATAACAGTTCTAAATTAAGCCTATTGTATGCCTGTGTCTGTGCATGAGCCCATATTGTGAAAAGGAATTTTGTATTTTATTAATAAAGGAATCTATAGTCACAGTGTAGAATTTGATTTTATAATAGCAACATAGCACTACAAACAATAGTTATTTTGACAAACCAATACTTACTTGAAAAATCTCCCTTCATGTTGTGAGTTTTGCCCGTCTACTGACCATCTCTTTCTACAGCTTCCTTGATTCCCTGCCTGCTTTTTTTAGCTTTTCCTCTGCTGTTTAGTTTCCATTTCTAAGGACTACATATCCCATGGTACCTTGCTGCCTGCAAGCACTGATTCCTGTACTGACTCTGCCTTCAGAAATTCCTCCTCTCAGCACCTCTGTAGTTCGGAAGGCAGGCTCCCTGAAATGTGTGACACAGCATTGCCTACACACAGGGCATAGTGAATATCCGTCACAGACTTCAAGTCAGTAAGTTTACAAACTTCAAGAATAATAGTAGTAGGCTAAAAATGATTGAAATACAATGTGGAAATTAATATATGATTTTACATTTTCCCTTAGATACACTAGAAAAGCCCAACTCCAGGAATTGGAAAAAACTACCCTTGCAGCAGTACAACAAGAAAGAAACATTCCTAGGTCAACTTACCAGCCAGCCTGCAACAAACTGAATTTTCATGTCTAACAGTTCACGTTAAAAACAGGGGTTTAGTTTGCACACATTTGCAAGGCAAGGCACCCGAGTATTATCTGCAGTCCTATCCCTTTAAGTTTTGAGAGCCTCCATAGTTGGAACACATATATAACAATGGATAGAATAACGGCAGGTATGTCTGGTGGGAGCCTACTCCCCTAAAAGGCACAGGGGTGCACTGGACACCCAGCAAAAAGCACAATGGCAGCGAAGGTGTCCAGTGCGCCCCCTCGCCAATTAACCAACAGTACAAAGGAACCACAACTGTCCCGACCTATAACTGGCCTTAACATTAAGGAGCACATGAAAGGGTAACTCATGTCAAACAAAAAACAAAAGAAAAATTCTGGGATCAGCTTACCAGCCAGCATGCAACAAACTGAATTGTCCTGTCTAACAGTTCATGTTAAAAACAGGGGTTTAGTTTGCACACATTTGCAAATAATAATAATAAGCTGCAGAGGCCTCCACAAGGCACCCCAGTGTTATCTGCAGTCCTATCCCTATAAATGTTAAAAGCCTCCATAGTAGGAGCACATATATAATTGATAGATTGAGGGAAGGTATGCCTGGAGGGAGCCCACTCCTCCTTAAAGGCCCAGGGGCGCACTGGACGCCCAGAAATTTGCAAACGTGCAAACAAAACCCCTGTTTTTAACCTGAACTGTTAGACTGGACTATTTTGTTTCTTGCAGGCTGGTTGGTAAGTTGAATATGAGGGGAATATCGTAACAAAAGAATGAATAAATATAATACATCAGGCAGTGGGCTTGTACGGAGATAATAACGTAGAAGCATAGTAATATAGCAATAATTATTGTACATCAGTACATTGGAGCCCACTACCTACAAAAAGGTACAAAACTGGGGGGACGGTTAAAAAAGGGGGGAAAATGGGACTTTAAATGAAGTGTGAGGACATGCAGTTGGTAATAATTGTTTAAAGAACATTGGTAAAAAACAAAAACAGGTTTATTGTTACATATAAACTTGTATAGCATTGCATCAATTGCATAGTACATACATATAGTATTAGCAGATCATGGTACAGTACAGAGCAGAATATTGAAAACACATGATGTAATAGGCTTGTACATAGGTTCTTTGGCAGCTATGGGTACATATTGTAAAATCCAAATTGTAGTAAAATAGATGCATCGGTAAAAATCTCGACGCGTTTCGTGGACATAACCACTTTCTCAAGAGCAGGTGCATCATAAAATATATGCAGCATATCCATATTTTCTGAATACTTATATATATTTTTGTACTCACCTCTACAGATTACTTTGGTGACTGCTAATATGATACCGCCCCTCTGTTAATACCTTGGCTACACTTCCTCTCTATGAATGTCCTCTCGGTGTGCCCTATGTTGGTTGCTGGCTGGGCTCCCTCAGCTCCCGGTGTGGATATGCTGCCTTCTTGACCCAAGCTACATGATGTTCTCTTAGTCTTGCATACTGATTCTACTGCTGTATATGCATATATTTTATGATGCACCTGCTCTTGAGAAAGTGGTTATGTCCACGAAACGCGTCGAGATTTTTACCGATGCATCTATTTTACTACAATTTGGATTTTACAATATGTACCCATAGCTGCCAAAGAACCTATGTACAAGCCTATTACATCATGTGTTTTCAATATTCTGCTCTGTACTGTACCATGATCTGCTAATACTATATGTATGTACTATGCAATTGATGCAATGCTATACAAGTTTATATGTAACAATAAACCTGTTTTTGTTTTTTACCAATGTTCTTTAAACAATTATTACCAACTGCATGTCCTCACACTTCATTTAAAGTCCCATTTTCCCCCCTTTTTTAACCGTCCCCCCAGTTTTGTACCTTTTTGTAGGTAGTGGGCTCCAATGTACTGATGTACAATAATTACTGCTATATTACTATGCTTCTACGTTATTATCTCCGTACAAGCCCACTGCCTGATGTATTATATTTATTCATTCTTTTGTTACGATATTCCCCTCATATTCAACATGAATAGGGATGGAGGTATCTAACCCCCATTAGGTAGAGCCTCATTTAAAGTCCCACCTTCTGAACCTTGGTTCAATTCTCTTGGTTGGTAAGTTGAGCTGGGATTTTTTGTTTTTTTGTTTGGCATGTGCTCCTTGCTGACCAGTTAAAGGTTGGGGCTGTTGCAAATGTTTGTACCCATGCAGTGCGACGCCATGCACTGCAAGGATTGTGTACCTTATCCTCTGTTCTGGCAGACAAGTGTGCAAGAGGCAGGTGCAGGGGACTGATCATACCCCTGGAGGGACCCTGCTTGAGTGGAGGCAAATATATTTCTTTATTTCCACAGAAGAGAGCTGGTGTATGTCGGGCATGAGAGTGTCTCAGTCTCAATATGTATTTATACAAAGAAGAAGAATGCCCAAGGGACTTTGTGAGACACAAACTACAGGGTATAAAACATACAAAATGTATTGAACATTTAGACACTTTTGATACATACAATTAAAAATAGTTCTGATAAACCTAGGTACATACACATACGCATGGGTTTCCATAGTTACATAAATCAAGGTATAACTGACAGTCCAAGGTGTAAGTGTATATATGATAACTTTCTCTACGCGTTTCACGAGACAATGTTTGCTTTCTCAGGAGATACATATATAAACGTCTGAAATTAGAGACAAGCTTGTTACGAATCAAAGCAGAATGGAAGGGAAAGAGGGAAGAAAAGGGGGAGATAAAAGGAGAGGGGAAGGGGTAAAAAGAAGGAGGAGGGGGAAGCAGGCAAAGAAGGGAGAGGGAGAAGCTAAAACTTACAAATGTGTATAATAGTCCCAACAAACTTCCAAACCAGGGTAAACATTCAAATGGATTCTTGGTTCCCATAAGCCTCCCCATTGGAAATGAAGATAATGGAAAACAAAAGAAGATCCCCAAATGGTCTATATAGTTCTCCCTAGGGGCTGTGGAGAGGAGGGGGCCAGTCAGGCAGGCAAACGTTCAATACATTTTGTATATTTTATACCTTGTGGTTTGTGTCTCACAAAGTCCCTTGGGCATTCTTCTTCTTTGTATATTTCTTTATTTCTTCAGACTGAACAAGCATTTAACCCTTGCAGTACACAAGGGGATATTTTCTCCTATGCCCTGAGTTTGGCTTTAAACCACTTGCTGCTAGGTTTTAAAGTGAGTGCCCTTTCACATCTAAGTGCATGCAGTGACAGCATCTGCACCAATAAAGCGGTTGTACACGGCTGCACTTTTTTTTTCTTTTGCCTATCCTGCAAGGCAAAGGCATAATGTGCTAGTATGCATCGCATACTAGCACATTATGTTAAACTTACCTGAACATGAAGCGTTCCAGCAATGCAATGTCATCACTGGTCCATCTATTCCCTGGTATTCCTTGCAGGTTCATGGCTCCAGGCTCTGTGACTGGCCGGAGCCGCAATGATGTCACTCCCATGCACGCATGCGGGAGCTGCCAGGTACGGCACACTGCTCTGAGGAAACGGCACGGGCGGCTGTTCCTTCAGAGTGCATGTGCCAGTGATGTCAGTGGCTGCCAGAACAGTAAATGTCTCCTGAACGGTGCATGTTTAGGAGAAATTTACACTACCTATAGGTAAGCCTTAATATAGTCTTACCTATAGGTAAAACTTAAAAATAGAAGTGTAATTCCTCTTTAATGCAGACGTATACATATTTTTCTGCATTTTAACCACTTGCCGACCGCCAGCAGTACATATGCTGCGGCAGGTCAGCTCTGCCCCGCGAAACGACGTAACTGTACGTCGCTTCACAGGACTGTGAGTGGGGGCGGGCATTCACCCGTTCACCACAGGGGAAGCCAATCAATGGGTCTGGCTGCCGCAATTACCGCCAGGCACCCGCAATCGTCCCCCGTGGAAATAGAATGGCGGTCTGCCAATGTAAACACGGCAGACCGCTGTTCTGTCAGTAATGAACACAAGGATCCTGCGTTCCTCTTATTTAGAAACACAGGTCTTTGTGTTCATTCCGTAAATACACCCCCACCCCAACAGTTAGAAAGCACCCCCTAGGGACACATTTAACCCTTTGATCGCCCCTGGTGTTAACCCCTTCCTTGCCAGTGTCATTAGTGCAGTAACAGTGCATATTTTTAGCACTGATTATTGTAGTAATGTCACTGGTCCCCCCCCCCCAAAAGTGTTAAAAATGTCAGTTAGGTGTCCTATCTATCTGCCGCAATGTCGCAGTCCCGCTAAAAATCGCTGATCGCTGCCATTACTAATAAAGAAAACAAAGTAAAATGACATAAATCTTACCCCCAGTTTGTAGATGAAATAACTTTTGCGCAATCCAATCAATATACACTTATTAGGATTTTTTTGACGTTCTTTTCTTGTTTATAGCGCAAAAAATAAAAACTGCAGAGGTGATCAAATACCACCAAAAGAAAGCTCTATTTGTGGGGAAAAAAAGGACAATAGTTTTTTTGGGTAAAGCGTCGCGCACCTGTGCAATTTTCAGTTAAAGTAATGCAGTGCCGTATCCATTAAAGTGGAGTTCCAGCCTCAAAATGAAAATTTGACATCCGCTTGCTCTAAGTAACCTGAAAAAGAATTGGAAAATCACAATTTTTTTGCTTTACTTATCTTGTTTTTGAAGAAAATAAACGTACCTTCCTTCCACTTCCTCCCTCTTCGGCCGTGGCCCGCGCCGTGACTTCCTGCTTGCATTGACTCCTGGGAGCCGAAAGTCATCGCTCCCAGGAGTCAATGCGCCTGCACCAGCCCTGCTCGTCACTTCCGATGCAGGTGCGTGATTCCCTGCTAAACAGCTTCTGGGCAGGGCCGGTGCAGGGCATTCTGGGACTCCGACGTCACTGAAGAGGACGTTCTGGCTTCAGCTGCCCACACCTGAGATGGCAGCGCTGGACAAGACATTTTCAAGGTAAGTATTTCTTCTAAGGGCGTTTTCACACTAGCACTTATGGTGCGCACCCGGGTTCGATTGACGTCAGAATTCAGTTCTTTTTGATGTGAACACTGTCTTTGAACTCGGGTGCGCATCCGCGAACCGTGCCCGAGTCCACTTAAAAAGGGTGGTCTGGGGTACGGTTCATGTGAACTCCAGTACGGTTCGCTGCTGAGAACGCAATCGTACTAAAGCGAGCAATTCTATTCAGTTTGGCACCTTCCCGTTTACAGCGGTTGCCAAGCAACATGAGTATGCGCCAGCTGCAGCTTGATGACACAAGTGTACCACGGTTCGGATACAAAAATCAAATGTGAACACAGTCAATTGGGGGCAGGGGGAGGGGGGAGCAATCGAACTTGGGTTTGGACCAGGCAATCGCACCAAGTGTGAAAACACCCTAAAAGGTAAGTAAACCCGGGGACAGTCCAGAGGCTATTCTTTCTGAAATGCACTAGTCCTGACTGTCCCGGGGGTATTTTTATTGAAAATGTTTTTTTATGGCCGGAACTCCGCTTTAAGGGGAAAACCCTTCCGGTCCAGAAGTGCTTAAACAAGCAGTTTTTGTTCATGCTCTAGAAACATGTAGAATAGAAATGTTCTATTCTGCAGACCTATTAAACATACATACCTTTTTATGTGTCCATTATTCCTTTTAATGGCTCTGCCTAACATGTTTATTCATACACAAATACTAAGGCCCTGTTCACACCTGAGGGTTTTTCAGCTCATAAAACGATCATCTCTAAAGTCTCAAAAAGCCTCGCAAGCTAAATCCCATTCATTTCAATGGCCCCTGTTCACATATGAGCGATTTGTACATGAGCTTCTTTTTTGGCAGATTACAAGCATTTTAGTTAGATGTCAATGCCTACCTGCAAAAAAACGGCTGAAAAAAGACCAAAAAAAATGGCTGAAAACAATACACTCAGCATATCGAAGGTGTTTTTCAGGCATTTCTTGTAGGTGTTTGGAGGCAGGCATTGACATCTAACAAAAACACTGGTAATCTGCCAAAAAAGAAGCTCATGTCATTTTTTAAGGTTCAGGCATTTTGTTTCAGGTGACAAAACGCTCATCTGTGAACAGGGACCATTGAAATGAATGGGATTTTGCTTGTTGGGCTATTAGAGACTTCAGAGATGAGCGTTTTACGAGCTGAAAAATGCTCAGGTGTGAACAGGCATAGTTGCCAACATTTAAAAAAAATTCCAGGGACACTTTGCAGCACAGCTATCAATTACTTACCACACCCACTTCCCTTAAGCCCCACCCACTCCACATAATTAATCTCCACCTACTTATCAGCAGATTATAGGGTCTACTCAATAAAGAGAGAATTACAGGAAATTGAAAAGGGAATTTTAAACTTAGGGCCAAAATAGCAGAGTTGGAATAATTCTCCCATTCAGCCGCACTACTTCTGCCTAAAGTTTAAAATTCTCATCACAATTCCCTGCAATTCTAAAGTGTCAAATGTGCTCAGGTGTGACCATACAAAAAAGGAATATTTAAATATAAATAAAGTGCAAACTGTAAATAAGTACATTGCTGGGACAATGTAAATTACCCGGGACAGGCTCCTATTTGCCGGGACTGTCCCGGCAAAAATGGGACAGTTGGCAAATATTAACAGGGCCTAAATGTGCTTTTCAAAAAAAAAAAAAAGCACAAAGCTGTATCCAGTTTTACAGACCTGAAAATGCACTTTAACCACTTTACCCCCGCTCACTGTGCCTCTACTGTGGCACAGTGGCTCGTTCCCGTCCAGCGACGTAGACCTACGTCGCTGGACTCCTCCCCTTGTGCTGTAAACAAAGCAGGCGGATCTCCTAAGTGACAGACAGCGACAGATTGCAGGGTTCAGCATAGCTGAACATCCGATCTGTCCCTGTGTCACTCAGTCACCTCCCCCCACACACGTTAGTAAGCACCAGGCATACATTAACCCCTCCCTCTCCAATAAAATTAACCCCTTCCCTGCCAGTGTCATTTTTACAGAAACAGTGCATATTTATAGCACTGATTACTGTAGTAATGTCACTGGTACCCCCAAAAGTGTCAAAAATGTCAGTCAAGGGACCGATCTGTCCGCCGCAATGTTGCAGTCCCTCAAAAAAAAAAATCGCAGATCGCCGCCATTACTCGTTAAAAAAAAAACACCAAAAATGACAGAAATCTTTCCCTTAGTTAATAAACGCAATAACTTTTGCGCAAACCAATCAAAATACGCTTATTGTGATTTTTTTTACCAAACATAGGTAGCAGAAAAAAAATTGGCCAAAATTTTAAAAAAAATTAGATTTTTACATTTTTTTTGGGGGGGGGGTGAATTTCATATAAAAAAATGTGAAAAATATTGTTATTTTTTCAAAATGTACGCTCTTTTTTTGTTTATAGCGCAAAAAGTAAAAATCGCACAGGTGATCAAATACCTCCAAAAGAAAGCTCTGTTTGTGGGAAAAAAAGGACGTAAATTTTGTTTGGGTACGGCGTAGCACAACCGCGCAATTGTCAGTTAAAGTCGCACAGTGCCGAATCGCAAAAAGTGGCCTGGACGTAAGACAGCAAAATCCTCCGGTGGTAAAGTGGTTAAAAAAGACTAAATAAAAAGTGTACTGGTTTCTCTTCCCCGTTCATTGTATAGATAAATCTGTTCATAGTTAAATAAGAATGCTATGAAGCAGTAAGTCTGTGTACATTTAATCACAAGGAAAATACTAAAAATGGCATCAAACACGTACAGCCTCAAATTGTCCAAGCATTGTACAGCTGTGTGCCCATGGCCAAATAATGGATGTCATCATGGTCGGAGAATTGTTACCTCACTGATTTTTGGAGCAATGGCACAAGTAACAATGGAGTTTTTCTGTATTTTTATGGGCTGAGGCAGTGACATGTGAAACAACTGCATCCGCTTCAAAGGCATAACCCACCAACCCAGCAAGAGGCTGAAAATAGAATTCTTTTAAAGGACACGAGTTCACTTGGTTAATTTACAGTGTTTCCAACATTCATTGACAGCATTATGAGGCAAAGTGCCTGCAGCCAGCACTGCATATTTCAAATCCCTGCTTCATTATCTGTCTTTCCTGTCTGGCTGCTTTAATCATTGAATAATAACTTTCAGGCATCAGCCCCTGGAGCTGTTCTTGTGATCCTCTGCTGACACCCAGCTCTAACATACAGGAATAGCAAGGAATGTCTCCAAAACAAAATGCAGGCCATATTTAACACGCCGCTCCACCCACTGTCTTGTATAACCTTACTGGTAACAAAGACAAAACTATTGCTTTCATTTAATACTTATGTGACTCTCACATTGATCTCTTTCTGGCAGTTTACATTCGCTTAGTAAAAAGCAACTGCAATAAAGAAAATGCTGCATTGAGAAAAATGCGCAGGCCTGTATTTTCTGCAAAATGTGAGTTGTCCTATCTGTCGTGCTTTACAATGGTTCCAATGAACTGAAACATAAATGAAGATCAGGAAAGCTCACTGACTTAGTGCCGATTCACACATGTGCGATGCGGGAACCCTGTGAATCCACTGCGCACTCGACTCGCAGGTAATTCACACTGTCATATGCGAATCACTGGGCTTGTCAATACAAAGTTAACGACACCCCCAGATCAGTTTGTATATCGCAGTGCGAACTGTCAATTCGGACATGAATCGGATCACATGGGTGTGAACACCTATGCGATCTGAGTCTGGTGCGGACCAAAAAAAAGGGTCCTGTGCGACTTTGGTCCAAATGCAATGCAAATTGTTCTCAGAAAAGTAATATAGGGGATATCTTCCAATGGGGACACTGGGGGTCCCCAAGGAATTCCCTTAATTTGCAGGGATTTCCTCTCACTTCCTGTTTGGCTATGCAACAGGAAGTGAAGGTTAATCTCCGCAATGGGACACAATGGGGCGCAATGGGGCGATAATTGATCTTACAGGGATTATAACCCCACATTGCTCTATCCAAAATGAAAAAATTAAAGCGTTACTAAACTTAGGGCCCTGCATTCACTATATCTGGTTTCCCATAGTACACAGAACATGGAAATGCAATAGTTTTAGTAAATATAAACTGCTAAATATCTTTTCTCATCAGCAATATATAGCAGTCTTGGGACTTCTATCAGGCTAGGTTCACTCTGGTGTGTTTTGCACCGCATTGCGGTGCAGATCACATGCAATGTCTGTGCGGTGCAAATTCGCATCGCATTCGCACCAAAATGGGGCAGGATCATTTTTTTTTTTGTCTGCACTGGAATCGGATCACATAGGTGTTCTAACCCATGCGATCCGATTCCATCCAATTCCACAGTTCGCATTGCTTTTTGCGAACCGATTTGGGAGTGTCATTAACTTTATATTGACACCCGCAGAGGGCAGTGTGAACTGCCTGCGATTCTGATGCAGTGCGGGAACCCGCACAGGAATAGCTGTGGTTCCTGAACCACATCAGTGTGAACCCAGCCTGTATGGCTGAAATCTTATCGCATTCACACCAAAATGATGCAGCACCCTTTTTCTACCCGCACCTAAATCGCATTGCATGGGTTTCACACCTATACGCTACGATTCTGGCAATCGCACTGTGGTTTGAGATCTGTTTCGGGGTATCGTTAAGATAACATTGACACTGCCGAAGATTGCAAGGATGCTGTGCAATTGCCATGTGATGCGGGAAACACACAGGATTTACTGCATTTTCCGCATAGCATAAGTGTGAACTTAGCCTGAGTGTCTGGTTAAAGCTTGTAGGAAGAGTTTTCATCCTACTCTGACTGTCCTATGAGGCTGCAAGACCCCCGACCCTCTGTCTGGACAGTGCTGACTGGCCCTGTGCTGATCACATGCACCCGCCGAAAAAAAAAAAAAAAAAAAAAACTCTAGCAATAAACACCAAACTGAACATGTGCAGAGTTACTCCAAAGACTCTATGCTATCAGCAGATGGATTGGGGATGCTGGAAGAGGCTGAGGATCAGATCAGACAAGATCAAACAGCCTTTCTACACAATGTGGAAGATTATCCCCTTAGGTATCACAGTGAGTTTAACAAGAATGCATTTACTGCATTTACAGACTGATTTTACTGCTGTGGGTTTAGTAACACTTTAAAGGAGAAGTATGGCCAAAGATATTTTGGCTGTAATTCTCCTTTGGATCACAAGAGTAGTCTTCATTCTGCATTCCTGTGACCTGTTTTCAGCTGACAGCAGGCTAAAGCTTGCTGGCCGCTGACGTCACCAGGGGCTGACTGGCAACTTTTGGCCCAGGGGGCAAGTACAAACCTGAGGCCCATGGTGCTTCGTATCACTCTCCCTCTTCCTGGCCTCCAGGCTCTATTCCAGGCTGAAGCTCCCCTCAGGTACTCTACTCACTGGCCTAATCCAGGTTCCTGATCTGGCCACCAGGGTGGAGCTGGGACAGCTCGGTCGGGCTGGCCAGAGGAGGAGAGTCTCCAGTGGGGCATGGAACCGGACTCAGCTCAGACACAGTTTAAACCATCCATGTTAGGGGGGGGAGGCCTGTGCTGTGTCCTTGTCTTCATCCCACACTCAGTAGGTCAGCGGTGGGGACTTTTTACTTCTCTTCACCAGGAATCCTTAAGGCATGTCTGTGGCAGAAGCAGTGCAGCCTTTTTACGGGGCATCAGAGCAGCCCGGGGGGCAATTGGCCGCCTGCCCCCTGGCCCAGTCCTCCCCTGGACATCACTCAGCCGGTCCAAACTTTGGAAAGCTCTTAATTTTACAATTAGGATTCATCCAGATACCTAACCCAGCAGCTGGCTCAGCCTCTTAATGAGCTGCTGGGATACTGAGAGAGCCACTTATGCCCCCTCCACAGCCTGATGCTCCAGTAAGCGCTAGAGGGGCAGAGAGTGTGACTGACTGACAGCTCTCTGCAGACTAAAGCTTGAGAGCTGAGCGATCAGTGGTCTTTATTGCTCTGTTCTTAGTCTTAGAGGGAGTGAGGGACAGATGCTGCATGGATCAATGCTGCATTTAACTAGGTGAGTATGGATGTTTTGTGTTTTTAAATTCCCACACTTCTCTTTTAAAGTGGAATATTACTCTGGTAATTCACTTGGGGGTAATGGCTTCCCCCCTCTCCGCAATTATAATAGCCATTTTTTTGTTGGGATTGCGATTTCTCTTTTTTTCTCTTCCCCCACAACCATTCTAGCCATTTAAGGCAGCTCCAGCAGCTCCCTCGGATAACCTCATCACATATACCAGGTCCCCCATTCCCAGAGCGGGTAGGGGTAGCTGAAAGCATCATCAAGTCCAGGCTGTCTGAACCCAAAATAGGCAGAGGGATAAAGAGGACCAAATGGAGGCCCGGGACACCAGCTATCACACCTGAACAGTGGATCGCTGCAGGACAACCCTGGATGCACTGAGAAAATAGGTATGTACAGTATGTAAGAGAACCCAGCATGCCAGGTAAGGGGGGATGTGCTGGTTGGCCAGGGGGAAGAGTAAAGTTTCCTTTTAAACCATCTTAATACCAGCATATTACACCCCCTTCCTTTCCAGGCCATTTTTGAGTTTAGAGTGGTGTGATAGTTTGACTAATAATAGATTGGTCAAGCAGTACAGTTGCCAAAGGATTTTAAATTTTCTGGAGACAGATAGAGATTTATTTTGGTGGTATTATTTATTTATTTTAATTATACACTATATAAAGGAAAAAAAAGACTAAAGACTTAAAATTAAAAAAATTCCCTTCCTTTTAGTTATAAAATATATTAAAAAATTTCAGGGTAGCACAAATGCCCCTGAATTTACCCCTCTTGGGAAACTGAACACCACAAGGTAAACTTATTTTTTGTCATGATTTTTTGGAAATGAAGATACTGTATAGGCTGTTATTGTGGTGGTTAAAGTAGCATTAAACCCAAAAACTAAAATGTAATATATTGCAGCTTACTAGTAGTGTTGAGCGAACACGGACTGTATTATTCGTGTTCGTACCGAATAATTGGATTTTTGTTACCCGAACACGAACACGGACACTTTACTGTATATTCGGGTAAAAATCCGTGTTCGGTCGTTTTATTTCCGGGTTTTGCATGCTTTGGCGCTCTTTTCATGGCGGGCTTTCAACAGCCAATCAACAATCGTTTAACTGGTGTGCCTTAAGCCATCCCAGCCATGCCTGCAAATGTCTCAGTAGCTGTGATTGGCCGTCTGAAGCATGTGACCAAGTCTTTATAAGTTCGAGGCAGCCGCAGCGGCGTCATTATGCTGCTTAGATCAGGGACAGAGCACACATCAACGTGCTGGCTGCTGATTAGGGAAAGATAGGCAGGAAAAAACCATTTGTGTCCGGATAGAATTGAGGGACAGGTCGGAGTGTTTAGGCAGGGCGAGTTGTAGGCATTTTAGGGATAGAGTCTGCTGAATTATAGGGTCAGTGTCTTCTGCAAACTACAATCGATATTGCTGTGTGGGGGGTGGGGTCTGCACTCAATCCTGATCTACGATCTCTTCTCAATCCTGTTAGGGAGAGGCTGCTGCTGAATTTTAGGGTCAGAGTGTTCTACAAACTACAATCGATATTGCTGTGTGGGGTGGGGTCTGCACTTAGTTCTCCTGATCTACGATCTCTTCTCAATCCTGTTAGGGACAGAGTCTGCTGAATTTTAGGGAAACTGTGTTCTACAAACTACAATCGATATTGCTGTGTGGTGTGGGATAGGAGATAGGCAGGTGTCAGTGATCCACATCCATTTTTCTGTGTGTGGGCTGCAGTGAACACAATCTTTTTGGGGTGCAGTGAACACAATCCTTTTGGAGTGCAGTGAACAAAATCTTTGTGGGGTGCAGTGAACAAAACCTTTGTGGGGGTACAGTGAACACAATCTTTGTGGGGTGCAGTGAAGACAATCCTTGTGGGGTGCAGTGAAGTCAATCCTTGTGGGGTGCAGTGAACAAAATCTTTGGGGGGTACAGTGAACACAATCTTTGTGGGGTGCAGAGAAGACAATCCTTGTGGGGTGCAGTGAACAAAATCTTTGGGGGGGTACAGTGAACACAATCTTTGTGGGGTGCAGTGAACAAAACCTTTGTGGGGTGCAGTGAACACAATCTTTGTGGGGTGCAGTGAAGACAATCCTTGTGGGGTGCAGTGAAGACAATCCTTGTGGGGTGCAGTGAAGACAATCCTTGTGGGGTACAGTGAACACAATCTTTGTGGGGTGCAGTGAACAAAATCTTTGTGGGGTACAGTGAACACAATCTTTGTGGGGTGCAGTGAAGACAATCCTTGTGGGGTGCAGTGAAGACAATCCTTGTGGGGTGCAGTGAACAAAACCTTTGTGGGGTACAGTGAACACAATCTTTGTGGGGTACAGTGAACACAATCTTTGTGGGGTGCAGTGAACAAAACCTTTGTGGGGTACAGTGAACAAAACCTTTGTGGGGTACAGTGAACACAATCTTTGTGGGGTGCAGTGAACAAAACCTTTATGGGGTACAGTGAAGACAATCTTTGTGGGGTGCAGTGAAGACAATCCTTTTGGAGTGCAGTGAACAAAATCTTTGTGGGGTACAGTGAACACAATCTTTGTGGGGTGCAGTGAACAAAATCTTTGTGGGGTACAGTGAACACAATCTTTGTGGGGTGCAGTGAAGACAATCCTTGTGGGGTGCAGTGAAGACAATCCTTGTGGGGTGCAGTGAACAAAATCTTTGGGGGGTACAGTGAACACAATCTTTGTGGGGTGCAGTGAACAAAACCTTTGTGGGGTACAGTGAACACAATCTTTGTGGGGTGCAGTGAACAAAACCTTTGTGGGGTACAGTGAACAAAACCTTTGTGGGGTGCAGTGAACAAAACCTTTGTGGGGTGCAGTGAACACAACCTTTGTGGGGTACAGTGAACACAATCTTTGTGGGGTGCAGTGAACAAAACCTTTGTGGGGTACAGTGAACACAATCTTTGTGGGGTGCAGTGAACAAAACCTTTGTGGGGTACAGTGAACAAAACCTTTGTGGGGTGCAGTGAACAAAACCTTTGTGGGGTGCAGTGAACACAACCTTTGTGGGGTACAGTGAACACAATCTTTGTGGGGTGCAGTGAACAAAACCTTTGTGGGGTACAGTGAACACAATCTTTGTGGGGTACAGTGAACACAATCTTTGTGGGGTGCAGTGAACAAAACCTTTGTGGGGTACAGTGAACACAATCTTTGTGGGGTGCAGTGAACAAAACCTTTGTGGGGTACAGTGAACACAATCTTTGTGGGGTGCAGTGAAGACAATCCTTTTGGAGTGCAGTGAACAAAATCTTTGTGGGGTACAGTGAACACAATCTTTGTGGGTTGCAGTGAACAAAATCTTTGTGGGGTACAGTGAACACAATCTTTGTGGGGTGCAGTGAAGACAATCCTTGTGGGGTGCAGTGAAGACAATCCTTGTGGGGTGCAGTGAAGACAATCCTTGTGGGGTGCAGTGAACTAAATCTTTGGGGGGTACAGTGAACACAATCTTTGTGGGGTGCAGTGAACAAAACCTTTGTGGGGTACAGTGAACACAATCTTTGTGGGGTGCAGTGAACAAAACCTTTGTGGGGTACAGTGAACAAAACCTTTGTGGGGTACAGTGAACAAAACCTTTGTGGGGTGCAGTGAACACAACCTTTGTGGGGTACAGTGAACACAATCTTTGTGGGGTGCAGTGAACAAAATCTTTGTGGGGTACAGTGAACACAATCTTTGTGGGGTACAGTGAACACAATCTTTGTGGGGTGCAGTGAACAAAACCTTTGTGGGGTACAGTGAACACAATCTTTGTGGGGTGCAGTGAAGACAATCCTTTTGGAGTGCAGTGAACACAATCTTTGTGGGGTACAGTGAACACAATCTTTGTGGGGTGCAGTGAACAAAACCTTTGTGGGGTACAGTGAACACAATCTTTGTGGGGTGCAGTGAACAAAACCTTTGTGGGGTACAGTGAACACAATCTTTGTGGGGTGCAGTGAAGACAATCCTTTTGGAGTGCAGTGAACACAATCTTTGTGGGGTGCAGTGAACAAAACCTTTGTGGGGTACAGTGAACACAATCTTTGTGGGGTACAGTGAACACAATCTTTGTGGGGTACAGTGAACACAATCTCATACTTCTGAAGCTTTGAGGGTGCTGCCTGTTCTATACTCCTCCTCCTCCTCCTCATCCATCCTTTTAGGTGTACAAACAATAGTAATTGGGGCCTAGTGTGCTTCTGTACGTGTGAAAAACATACACTTTTTTTTGATCATATTTCCTATTCCGCTATTCTATAAAAACCTTTGGGGCTCAATTAAATTGCGGAATAGTCTGTGTCGGTACGTGTGAGATCCACCTTTCCAAGTTTTTGGGGTTCATCTCATACTTCTGAAGCTTTGAGGGTGCTGCCTGTTCTATACTCCTCCTCCTCCTCCTCCTCATCCATCCTTTTAGGTGTACAAACAATAGTAATTGGGGCCTAGTGTGCTTCTGTACGTGTGAAAAACATACACTTTTTTTTGATCATATTTCCTATTCCGCTATTCTATAAAAACCTTTGGGGCTCAATTAAATTGCGGAATAGTCTGTGTCGGTACGTGTGAGATCCACCTTTCCAAGTTTTTGGGGTTCATCTCATACTTCTGAAGCTTTGAGGGTGCTGCCTGTTCTATACTCCTCCTCCTCCTCCTCATCCATCCTTTTAGGTGTACAAACAATAGTAATTGGGGCCTAGTGTGCTTCTGTACGTGTGAAAAACATACACTTTTTTTTGATCATATTTCCTATTCCGCTATTCAATAAAAACCTTTGGGGCTCAATTAAATTGCGGAATAGTCTGTGTCGGTACGTGTGAGATCCACCTTTCCAAGTTTTTGGGGTTCATCTCATACTTCTGAAGCTTTGAGGGTGCTGCCTGTTCTATACTCCTCCTCCTCCTCCTCCTCCTCATCCATCCTTTTAGGTGTACAAACAATAGTAATTGGGGCCTAGTGTGCTTCTGTACGTGTGAAAAACATACACTTTTTTTTGATCATATTTCCTATTCCGCTATTCAATAAAAACCTTTGGGGCTCAATTAAATTGCGGAATAGTCTGTGTCGGTACGTGTGAGATCCACCTTTCCAAGTTTTTGGGGTTCATCTCATACTTCTGAAGCTTTGAGGGTGCTGCCTGTTCTATACTTCTCCTCCTCCTCTTCCTCATCCATCCTTTTAGGTGTACAAACAATAGTAATTGGGGCCTAGTGTGCTTCTGTACGTGTGAAAAACATACACTTTTTTTTGATCATATTTCCTATTCCGCTATTCTATAAAAACCTTTGGGGCTCAATTAAATTGCGGAATAGTCTGTGTCGGTACGTGTGAGATCCACCTTTCCAAGTTTTTGGGGTTCATCTCATACTTCTGAAGCTTTGAGGGTGCTGCCTGTTCTATACTCCTCCTCCTCCTCATCCATCCTTATAGGTGTACAAACAATAGTAATTGGGGTCTAGTGTGCTTCTGTACGTGTGAAAAACATACACTTTTTTTTTATCATATTTCCTATTCCGCTATTCAATAAAAACCTTTGGGGCTCAATTAAATTGCGGAATAGTCTGTGTCGGTACGTGTGAGATCCACCTTTCCAAGTTTTTGGGGTTCATCTCATACTTCTGAAGCTTTGAGGGTGCTGCCTGTTCTATACTCCTCCTCCTCCTCCTCCTCATCCATCCTTTTAGGTGTACAAACAATAGTAATTGGGGCCTAGTGTGCTTCTGTACGTGTGAAAAACATACACTTTTTTTTGATCATATTTCCTATTCCGCTATTCAATAAAAACCTTTGGGGCTCAATTAAATTGCGGAATAGTCTGTGTCGGTACGTGTGAGATCCACCTTTCCAAGTTTTTGGGGTTCATCTCATACTTCTGAAGCTTTGAGGGTGCTGCCTGTTCTATACTCCTCCTCCTCCTCTTTCTCATCCATCCTTTTAGGTGTACAAACAATAGTAATTGGGGCCTAGTGTGCTTCTGTACGTGTGAAAAACATACACTTTTTTTTGATCATATTTCCTATTCCGCTATTCTATAAAAACCTTTGGGGCTCAATTAAATTGCGGAATAGTCTGTGTCGGTACGTGTGAGATCCACCTTTCCAAGTTTTTGGGGTTCATCTCATACTTCTGAAGCTTTGAGGGTGCTGCCTGTTCTATACTCCTCCTCCTCCTCCTCCTCATCCATCCTTTTAGGTGTACAAACAATAGTAATTGGGGCCTAGTGTGCTTCTGTACGTGTGAAAAACATACACTTTTTTTTGATCATATTTCCTATTCCGCTATTCAATAAAAACCTTTGGGGCTCAATTAAATTGCGGAATAGTCTGTGTCGGTACGTGTGAGATCCACCTTTCCAAGTTTTTGGGGTTCATCTCATACTTCTGAAGCTTTGAGGGTGCTGCCTGTTCTATACTCCTCCTCCTCCTCCTCCTCATCCATCCTTTTAGGTGTACAAACAATAGTAATTGGGGCCTAGTGTGCTTCTGTACGTGTGAAAAACATACACTTTTTTTTGATCATATTTCCTATTCCGCTATTCAATAAAAACCTTTGGGGCTCAATTAAATTGCGGAATAGTCTGTGTCGGTACGTGTGAGATCCACCTTTCCAAGTTTTTGGGGTTCATCTCATACTTCTGAAGCTTTGAGGGTGCTGCCTGTTCTATACTCCTCCTCCTCCTCCTCCTCATCCATCCTTTTAGGTGTACAAACAATAGTAATTGGGGCCTAGTGTTCTTCTGTACGTGTGAAAAACATACACTTTTTTTGATCATATTTCCTATTCCGCTATTCTATAAAAACCTTTGGGGCTCAATTAAATTGCGGAATAGTCTGTGTCGGTACGTGTGAGATCCACCTTTCCAAGTTTTTGGGGTTCATCTCATACTTCTGAAGCTTTGAGGGTGCTGCCTGTTCTATACTCCTCCTCCTCCTCCTCATCCATCCTTTTAGGTGTACAAACAATAGTAATTGGGGCCTAGTGTGCTTCTGTACGTGTGAAAAACATACACTTTTTTTTGATCATATTTCCTATTCCGCTATTCAATAAAAACCTTTGGGGCTCAATTAAATTGCGGAATAGTCTGTGTCGGTACGTGTGAGAGCCACCTTTCCAAGTTTTTGGGGTTCATCTCATACTTCTGAAGCTTTGAGGGTGCTGCCTGTTCTATACTCCTCCTCCTCCTCCTCCTCATCCATCCTTTTAGGTGTACAAACAATAGTAATTGGGGCCTAGTGTGCTTCTGTACGTGTGAAAAACATACACTTTTTTTTTATCATATTTCCTATTCCGCTATTCTATAAAAACCTTTGGGGCTCAATTAAATTGCGGAATAGTCTGTGTCGGTACGTGTGAGATCCACCTTTCCAAGTTTTTGGGGTTCATCTCATACTTCTGAAGCTTTGAGGGTGCTGCCTGTTCTATACTCCTCCTCCTCCTCCTCCTCATCCATCCTTTTAGGTGTACAAACAATAGTAATTGGGGCCTAGTGTGCTTCTGTACGTGTGAAAAACATACACTTTTTTTTGATCATATTTCCTATTCCGCTATTCAATAAAAACCTTTGGGGCTCAATTAAATTGCGGAATAGTCTGTGTCGGTATGTGTGAGATCCACCTTTCCAAGTTTTTGGGGTTCATCTCATACTTCTGAAGCTTTGAGGGTGCTGCCTGTTCTATACTCCTCCTCCTCCTCATCCATCCTTTTAGGTGTACAAACAATAGTAATTGGGGCCTAGTGTGCTTCTGTACGTGTGAAAAACATACACTTTTTTTTGATCATATTTCCTATTCCGCTATTCAATAAAAACCTTTGGGGCTCAATTAAATTGCGGAATAGTCTGTGTCGGTACGTGTGAGATCCACCTTTCCAAGTTTTTGGGGTTCATCTCATACTTCTGAAGCTTTGAGGGTGCTGCCTGTTCTATACTCCTCCTCCTCCTCTTCCTCATCCATCCTTTTAGGTGTACAAACAATAGTAATTGGGGCCTAGTGTGCTTCTGCACGTGTGAAAAACATACACTTTTTTTTGATCATATTTCCTATTCCGCTATTCAATAAAAACCTTTGGGGCTCAATTAAATTGCGGAATAGTCTGTGTCGGTACGTGTGAGATCCACCTTTCCAAGTTTTTGGGGTTCATCTCATACTTCTGAAGATTTGAGGGTGCTGCCTGTTCCATACTCCTCTTCCTCATCCTCCCTTTAGGGTAGGAAAAAATTTAATCGGGCCTAGTCTGTGTTTGTACGTGTGAGATACACAGTTTTTTATCCTATTCCGCTATTCAATACACACCCTTTTGGTGTAAAAAACATTAAATTGCGGCATAGTTTGCATATTTGACTGTGAGATACACCCGTGCGATACTGTTGTTCTTTTGTTCCGCTATTCAATAAAGACCTTTCTAGGGCAAGATCTTAAATTTCAGAAATATGAGGAGAGCGTCAAATAGGGGCCGTGGCCTGGGTCGTGGTGGTGCTGCTGCTAGAGCTCCTGTTGCAAGGAGAGGACGTGGTCGATCTGTGCCAGCTACACGCACAAGTGAAACACCTTCCTCAAGTGTGAGTAGGCGACAGAACCTGCATCAGTATTTGGTAGGGCATCATACGCCCCTAGAAGTGATGAGGCCAGAACAAGTGGAGGCGATAGTAGATTGGTTTGCTGCTGACAGTGCCTCCAGTTCCTTCACTTTGTCTCCCACCCAGTCTACTGCAGAAAGGTCACAGTTGGCACCTGCAGCCGATGTCCAACCGTCTTTCACCTCACCCCCTTGCAAATCAGGCAAGCAGTCTGAGCCCCAAGCCATACAGCAGTCTCTTCTTCTTTTTGATGACTCTGTCAGCAGGGTTTCCCAGGGCCATCCACCGAGCCCTGCCCCAGAAGTGGAAGAGATTGAGTGCAGCGATGCCCAACCACTTATTTCTCAAGATGAGTACATGCAAGGATCATCGCAGCACGTCTCCGATGATGACGAAACGCAGGTGCCAACTGCTGCGGCGTTCAGCATTGTGGAGACCGACAAGGAGGGCAGGGGTGAAGACTGGGTGGAAGATGATGTGGAGGACGATGAGGTCCTCGACCCCACATGGAATGAACGTCATGCAGGTGACCTGAGTAGTTTGGAGGAAGAGGCGGTGGTCGCACAGAGCCACCAGCACAGCAGAAGAGGGAGCAGGGTGCAGAAGCGGAGCGGCCGTGCCCTAGACACTACGCCCGCTACTGCCCAACGCAGCAAGGGAACGAGCGCACCAAAGTCAGCTCAAAGGAGTTCTCTAGCGTGGAAGTTCTTTAGAAAATGTGCTGATGACAGGACACGAGTGGTTTGCACCCTGTGCAATCAGAGCTTGAAGCGAGGCATAAACCTTCTCAACCTGAGCACAACCTGCATGATCAGGCATCTAAGTGCAAAGCACGAGCTGCAGTGGAGTACACACCTTCAAAACCAAGAAACGTCTCTGGCTCATCCTGCTTCCTCTTCTGCTGCAGTCTCGGCCGCTCCAGCCACATCTGTAGTGATACCGGCACCTGCCACCCCGCAAACAGACGATCTGTCAGCAACACCACCACCTGGGTCACCAACAACCATCTCCACAATGTCCCGTGGAAGCGTTCAGATTTCCATCTCCCAAACACTTGAGAGGAAGAGGAAGTACCCCCTACCCACCCGCGATCCCTGGCCCTGAATGCCAGCATTTCAAAATTATTGGCCTTTGAAATGCTGTCATTCCGTCTGGTGGAGACGCACAGTTTTAAAAACCTTATGTCGGTGGCTGTCCCACAGTACGTCGTGCCCAGCCGCCACTACTTTTCCAGGCAAGCCATCCCTTCCCTACACAACCAAGTGGGGGAAAAAATCAGGTGTGCACTGCGCAACGCCATCTGTGCCAAGGTCCACCTAACTACCGATACGTGGACCAGTAAGCACGGTCAGGGGCGTTATATCTCCCTAACGGCACACTGGGTAAATGCAGTGGCGGATGGGCCTGAGGCGGATAGCAATTTGGCGCATGTCCTTCCACCACCGAGGATTGCAGGGCGCTTCAGTTTGCCTCCTGTTCCTAACTCCTCCTACTCCGCTTCCTCATCCTCTACCGCCTCCTCATCCGGACAGCGTAACACCTTCACCACCAACTTCAGCACGGCCAGGGGTAAACGACAGCAGGCAGTTTTACAACTTGCCTGTTTGGGGGACAAACCACACACCGCGCAGGAGTTGTGGAGGAGCATGGAACAGCAAACAAATGAGTGGTTGCTGCCAGCGAGCCTCAAGCCCGGCCTGGTGGTGTGCGATAACGGGAGAAATCTCATAGCAGCTCTGGGCCTAGCCGGTTTGACGCACATCCCTTGCCTGGCGCATGTGCTGAATTTGGTGGTGCAGAGGTTCCTTAAAAACTACCCCGATATGTCAGAGCTGCTGCAGAAAGTGCGGGCCGTTTGTGCGCACTTTCGGCGTTCTCACCCTGCTGCTGCTCGCCTGGCAGCGCTGCAGCGTAACTTCGGCCTTCCCGCTCACCGCCTCATATGTGACGTGCCCACAAGGTGGAACTCCACCTTGCACATGCTGGAAAGACTGTGCGAGCAGCAGCAGGCCATAGTGGAGTCTCAGCTGCAGCACGCACGCGTGAGTCGCTCTGCGGAACAGCACCACTTCACCACCAATAACTGGGCCTCCATGCGAGACCTGTGTGCCTTGTTGCGCTGTTTTGAGTACTCCACCAACATGGCCAGTGGCAATGACGCCGTTCTCAGCTTAACTATCCCACTTCTATGCCTCCTTGAAAAAACAATTCGGGCGATGATGGAAGAGGATGTGGCACAGGATGAGGAGGAGGAGGAGGAGGATGAAGAGGTAACATTTCAAAGGCTTTCAGGGCAGTCATTTGCAAGGGGCTCCGAGGGTGGGTTCCTGCACACACAAACGCCAGGGACACAATTGTCCAGCAGGGGCACAGTTCTGGAGGATGAGGAGGATGAGGAGGAGGAGGAGCTGGAGGAGGAGATGGAACCATGTTCACAGCAGGGTGGCACCCAGGCCAGCTCATGGCCATCACTGGTGCGTGGCTGGGGGGATACAGAGGACATGGACGATACACCTCCCACAGAGGACAGCCTTTCGTCGCCTCTGGGCAGCCTGGCACACATGAGCGATTACATGCTGCAGTGTCTCCACAACGACCGCCGAGTTGCCCACATTCTAACTTGTGCTGATTACTGGGTGGCCACGCTGCTGGATCCTCGTTACAAGGACAACATACCGTCCTTAATTCACTCACTGGAGCGCGATCGCAAGATGCGCGAGTACAAGCGCACGCTGGTAGACGCGATGCTGCTGGCATTCCCATCTGACAGCGGGGCCACAGTGGAAGCACAAGGCAGAGGAGGAGGAGGAGGAGGTCGCCAACTCAACCAGGGCACCGCCAGCACCTCAGAAGGCAGGGTTAGCATGGCCGAAATGTGGAAAAGCTTTGTCAGCACGCCACAACAAACAACAGCACCAGCAGCTCAGATGGAACGTCTTAGCAGGAGGCAGCATTTTACCAACATGGTGGAGCAGTATGTGTGCACACGCCTACATGTAGTGAATGAGGGGTCTGCCCCCTTCAACTTCTGGGTCTCCAAATTGGGCACATGGCCTGAGCTTGCCCTTTACGCCTTGGAGGTGCTGGCGTGCCCTGCAGCCAGTGTATTATCTGAACGGGTATTTAGCACGGCTGGGGGTGTTATAACAGACAAGCGCAGCCGCCTGTCCAGAGACAATGTGGACAAGCTCACGTTCATTAAAATGAACCAGGCATGGATCCCACGGGACTTTTCCGTACCTTGTGCAGAATAGCAATGGATACCGACCTTACCCAGCCATTGTTCCATTTTTGCTCTTTCTCACTCTTTTGGGGTGTACCCTCATTTAAAATTTGTGAAAAGAAGCAGTGTTGGCTACCTCGTCCTCCTCCTCAGGGCCAGATTAACGTAGGGGCTATTGGAGCTGCAGCTCCATGCAGGCCCCTACCTTTTATATAGGCCCCGGGTTGGCCATATTCACTGTGACCGCTCTTCTGTCACTTGTAAACACAGAAGTCTGGCTTCTATGCTCGCTTCCCCAGGCAGCACCCTCAGAACCTCCCCACACAGCACGAAGGCCGGACAAGGAGGGAGAGTTGCCGATGCATGGATGTGTTTATGGGCTTCAGAGACAGCATCCCATGTTGAATTAGGCATGCATGGCTGCACCCTTCCTCCTCTGGGTGCATGCCAAGGCACGGCCCTTAAGGCCCTTCAAAATCCTCAGCACCAAGACCATGATGCTCTTAATCCGGCCCTGGTCCTCCTCCACCGCCGCTTCCACCTACACCGCCCATAGGTGTGCTCAGCCTATTGCATTAGGGTGTGCACCCCAAAGTTGAAATACACATGCATGTGTTTGCCTACATGTACATGGCCCCGATACATTACTCTCCCTGCTGGCAAAGAGAAATAGAGCAGAGCAGGTGCGAGGGAGATCTTTCCCATCTCCTCACTGGCAAACAGAGCGATAATGCTATGTGCCCTAGGTGATTAGGGTGTGCCCAGGTACACCAGGCACACCCTGTGCGCACGCCTATGACACCGCCACATCCACCACCACCTCAACCTCCCTCCTACTCCTTATGGGCCTCGTCCTTCAGAGATGAAGAACATTGTTTTATTTTTCTGTTTTTTTTTTGTTGTTTTAAGTTATTTCCCTATCCACATTTGTTTGCAGAGCACTTGCCATGCTCTTAACTACGTTTTGCTGCCATTTGCAGCACTCTAGCCCTTTCCATTGGTGTTTTAGAGCCATTTTAGTGCCTTAAAGTTCGGGTCCCCATTGACTTCAATGGGGTTCGGTGTCCGGGAAAAGTTCGGTAAAAGTCCGGGACACGGACCCGGACTTTTTTTTAAAGTTCGGCCGAACCCGTCGAACACGGACATCTAGGTGTCCGCTCAACCCTACTTACTAGTCCTTAGGTGTGTTAGCTGTATTAGATTACTTTTGACATTTTATTTCCTTTTTTTTTTCCAATTTTTTCTTATTTTCACTTGGTAATTTGGCCAGTAATACACCTCCTGTCCTAGGATGTCCCCACTCTGAATGAAGGAGCAATGGATACATTCTTGGACAGCAGAATTGTCAGTCTAGGGAGAAGGTAGCATTTGATGCACTAGCAGGTTTAACCACTTCACTCCTGGGCACTTTTACCCCCTTCCTGCCCAGGCCAATTTTCAGCTTTCAACGCTGTCACAGTTTAAATGTGACAAATTTCAAATTTTGTTAATTTTTTTCCTTTACTGATGTGCGCTGATGCTGGATTGATGGGCAACGATAGGCTGAACTGCTGGGCACTGATGAGGCAGCCCTGATGAGCACTGATAGGCTACACTAATGGGCACTGATAAGGCAGCACTGGTGGGCACTGATAAGGAGGCAAACAACAACCAAGGTGCCCCAAGCACTGGCAACTGCGACAAGTTCACTGTATGATGTCCCAAACAAAACTGGTGCTGCCGTCAGAAAGCAGTACAAAATGACCATCCAGCAGGCAACCAGGGGAGACAGCGCTACACAGGTTTGTATTATCTTGATAGTGATCAGATATTGCCAGAAACGATAACCAGGGTAACAGCAAAGTAAAGTCAGTAAAATACCAGCTTGTTCCAGTTTGGTGGAGACCAGTGAATGGCTTTTGGGCCCGTTCGGCGATCAGGGAACAAAGCCGCTGAAGGATGGGTATTGCCTAAGGAACCCTGAGCGGACAAGAGCTAAGCTGGGCCCACCAGCGCTTCAATGTGACGTGAAATCGCCTCAGGGCCCTGGGGCAGAGGAGACGTAATGGTGACTGGAACTAGGAAGAGCCAGCCTGGAATGCATAGAAAGTCTGTTTCACGCGCATACGTACTATCAAGTACTGGAATGGGGCCGGCAACAGATGCCAGGGAAAGAACCGATGAGGAGGCACTAATAAGGCTGCATTGATAGGCAGCACTGATGGGCACTGATAGGTTTTATTATTATTTATTACCATGATAACATTGTACTACTGTGTATCATTGCTATAATTTTATTATACTAATTGTATTTCTATTTGGGTCATTCATGTTTATTCCCATTTTTTGGGTTACATGTTTTTATTGAATTTTTTAGACTACGGATCTTCATTATTGTATCATTTATATTCTACATTAGCTGGTCACACCTCATAGAAAGTCCCAATTTTAGGTTTGTTCTTTTGCTTTATGTCTAATGGACACTGGTGGGCGGCACTGATGGGCACTTAGAGGCAGCATTGATAGATGACATTGATGAGGAGCCACTGATGGGCACTGATTGGCAGGCAGCAGTGATGAGCACTGACTGGCATCTCTGGTGGGCACTGCTGGAACTGCACTGATAATAAGGACATTGTGTTTGTCTGATACATGGATCCATACATGGATCAAAATTTGACCAGTAATGGGAACTGGACGAATTTCGATCCATGTGTAGCCCTCTCTGTTCAACAGAATCTAACAGAAGGATTTCTTTTTTTTTTTTTTCTTCTCTCTCCTATTGTTCCTTCCCCCCCCCCCCCCCCCCTTGGTGTACACCAGTCTATGTGTGGATATCAGTATATTTCCGGTTTAGATTTCAATGTCGAAAGTGACATATCTATCCTATAATGTAAGGGGGCTTCATACTCCAGCTAAACGGCATTGTCTATATAGGGAACTGAATGCGCTGAAAGGAGAAGTAGTGTTCCTGCAGGAGACCCATATCACCCACACCTCAAATCTTAAATGGACTACCCCCACGTACCCTACTTGGTACTATAGCCTTTCGGATATTCGTAACTCCAAGGGAGTCGCCATAGGGTTCCGTAAAGGCTCATCTTTTAAACTCATACAAATGGTAGCTGATAAATTTGGGCGTTAATTGTTCCTGAAGGGCACCCTGGGCGGCACTGTTGTTTCTCTTGCAAATGTTTATGCTCCTAATCAAGATCAAGTGTCTTATTTAACGACCACCCTGCGCAGGTTCCACGAATTTGCTGACGGAATATCAGTGGTGGCAGGCGATTTCAACGTCACTATGGACCCCTTGCTGGATACCTCCTCGGGTAAGTCTTATATCTCATATTAACGGTTAAACTATCTGCGTACACAATTGCATGAATTTCAATTAATAGATGCTTGGCGTGTTTTCCACCCTTCAGATAGGGATTACTCGTATTTTTCCAAAACACATAACTCATATTCAAGACTTGACTATTTCTTGGTGGACCACTTCCACCTCGAACTAGTTGACTCTGTCACTATCACTTCATCTTCTATTTCGGATCATTCCCCTATTTGTTTGACCTTGAAGATTCCTTCTCTCCTCTATAAAAAATCCACATGGAAGTTAAATGATTCCCTAATTCTGAGCCCCCTGGACAAACAAAATATAGGTAAAGAACTAGATAATTTTTTTGTGGACAATTCCTTGCCGGAGGTCAGTACTGCTGTTCGCTGGGAGGCCCATAAGGCCTATATTAGAGGTAAACTAATAGAATTAGGAGCAAGGAAGAAGAAAGAGCGCGTATCATCTCAAAGAACTCTTGTTGCTGAAATACAGGCTCTCGAACGCTCTCATAAGGCCTCTCTTGCTATTTCTACCTTACAGTTATTGACTAAAAAACGGGAGGAGCTTAAGGCCCTATTTCATGCACAAAACAAGGCCATATACCGCAAGGTGTCCCAAAGGATATACGAATGGGGTGATAAACCTGGCCGACACCTGGCACGGTCCTTGCAACAACAAAAAGTAGCCTCTTATATTCCTAAAATCAAGCGACATGATGACTCTTTGGCGCACGACTCCACCTCCATCGCGGCCGAATTTCACAAATTCTATTTAAATCTCTATTCTGTTCCAAAAGCTATCTCGGATCCAGAAAAGCGTAGATCATTGATGTCAGAATATCTTGCTAGTGCCAATCTCCCTTCTATCCCACCAGAGAAAGTTAATTCTCTGGAGGATGAAATTTCGGTGGAAGAACTCCGAATTGCTTTAATCTCTACCCCAATGGGGAAGGCCCCGGGCCCTGACGGCCTCTCGGCCTTTTACTATAAACAATACACCGAAACCTTGCTCCCTCACCTGGCCTCCTATGCTAATTCTATTCTGGTAGACTCTTCTTTGCGTCCGGAGACTTTGCATGCATATGTTACATTAATTCCGAAAGAGGGTAAAGACCCTTCTTTATGTTCTAGTTATCGTCCCATTTCTTTGTTAAATGTCGATGTTAAACTATATGCCAAGGTAATCGCCAACAGATTGCTCCCCTTTTTACCCGCTAGTATCGCCAATAGTCAAACGGGTTTCATTCCTGGTCTTGAGGTGAGGGACAATGTGTCACGCACAATTTCACTTTTATCTTTTGTTCACCGGCACTCCCAGCCCACCCTGTTGCTTTCCACGGATGCTGAAAAAGCGTTCGACAGGGTGGACTGGGAGTTCCTGATGGCGACACTACAGGCGTTTGGTCTAGGCCCCCGCCTGTGTCGTTTGATTAATGCGTTATATGAATCCCCTACTGCTTAGATTAAGGTTAATGGTATCCTTAGCGAATCAATTAAGCTCTCTAATGGGACCAGATAGGGTTGCCCGCTCTCCCCTATACTTTTTGTTTTATCTTTGGAACCATTTCTGGCTAGAATTCAAGCAAACCCCTCGATTCACGGTATCACGGTCGGGTCTATGTCACACAAATACGCGGCTTATGCGGACAATGTTCTTTTTTATGTACAACAACCCATGATATCCCTGCCTAACCTTCTTTCTGAATTTGATAGATATAGTGCTTTGTCTAATTTCAAAATCAATTTAACGAAGTCGGAAATCCTAAACATCACAATTGACCCGGCAATGGCACATGTTATCAGCCCAGCATTTCCCTTTATATGGCAACCCTATTCTTTTAAATACTTAGGGGTACATATTACTGCCCAGGTGGAGGATCTAGCACGAGCAAACTATATTCCTTTACTTAACACAATTAGAGCTAACTTTGCGAATTGGCATCATTTAGCCACCTCTTGGATAGGGAGGGTAAATGTTGTCAAGATGAATGTGCTGCCCAGGGTGCTCTTCATGTTTCAAATGCTCCAGTTTAACATACCCGTCAATTTGGTGAGGACTTTAAACTCTCTGGTTAGAGCATATGTGTGGCGTCGCTCACAGCCTCGGCTTGCGCTCTCGCTACTATCGCGGGGCAAAAGCCGGGGGGGGGTTGGCGGTGCCGGACTTTGGGAGATATCTGAATGCCGTCTCCCTGGTTCGGATAGCCGACTGGAAATTTCATACAGAGGAAAAGCTCTGGGTTCAGCTGGAGCAGAAGCTGGCAAATACATCATTATATACTCAACTTTGGATACCGCCAGAGACTAGAAATTTTGATGACACTATTTCGCCTTTAACCAGTTCGGTTTTCTGCGTCTGGGATCGGCTTCATAGGCTCTATAAAATTCCATATAACTCACCGCTTATGCCGATTTTAGGCCATAGCCTTTTCCCGCCTGGTTATAAAGATCACTCTTTCTCCCAGTGGCTACCACAGGCCAACGCCACGCTGTTGCATCATATAACGGAGATGGAAGGAATACTCCCATTCTCTAAAATATGCCAGGCCTCACCAAAGACATTTATGGATTGTTGGAAATACCACCAACTTCAGCAATTTGTGAAAAAACTGCCTCACCCCTTACGCAACATACATTCCCTGAACCCGATTGAACAAATTCTAGCACGCCCTGAATCAGGTAAAGGTTTATTATCAAAGTTTTATAAGTCATTGGATGCACTAGGCTCCAACTCCACCCCACACTTTTTGAAACAGTGGCAACTAGACTTTAAGTGCACATTTTCGCCGACACAGGAGGAGGTTATTCTTCAATTGTCTCATAGTTCAGGAACATCGGCGCGGACAGCAGAAGCCAATTATAAGTTTCTTACTAGATGGCACTACTCCCCCGTTAAGCTACAGAGGATGACACCATCTCTCTCGGCTGCCTGTTGGAGAGGCTGTGGGCTTAGAGCTACGCACGCACATATATGGTGGTTCTGCCCAGCAATTCGACCCTTCTGGACTAGCGTATTATCCTTAATTAAAGAAATTCAGGGTTTACCTATTGCTAGGGATCCGTTGTCTGTCTTATTCCATGACACTAAACTACCTCCGGCCCAGTACCGAAAGTCCATTACCCCTCACCTTTTAAATGCAGCCAAAGCATTAATTCCAAAATATTGGAAACAGTCTACAGTTCCCTCGATACCTCAATGGTTGCGGGCAGTTGACCGTATCTATTATCTGGAAGACATGACACTGGATCTTCGTGGTCAGGCATCTCTGGCACGTCAGATTTGGTCATGTTGGTTAACATTTACCCACACTAACATATACGCTTCATACATGGCTGAGGCCTCTCTAGGCTAGAACGTCAAGATTGGTGAAACACCAAGGGACCCCCCCCCCTTTTTTTTTTCTCTCTTTTCTTTCCTTCCTCTCTTTATTGGAGAGCCCCCGCTTAAACAACTGGACTAAAATATTTAACAATTCCAGAAATATTGATTTTTGTAGGTAAATTACACCGTATGTTTTCTGCATTGGTTCTAGTTATGACAAGCAGGGATTGCCTAACTGTATATAATCTGGGGAGACTCCCCTTTTGTTTGTTTTTTTGTTTTGTTTCTTCCTTTTCTATTTCATGTTTGTATAATTCGTATAGAATTCAATAAAAAAATATATTAAATAAAAAAAAAAATAAATAAAAAAAAGAAGGATTTCTCCATCCATACCATTTTTTTTCAGCCTGTAGGCTGATAAAAAAAATAAATAAATAAATAAATAAAATTGAGCCATGTATGGACACATTTACAAATTGCAGACAAACTCCAGCTAACACTTTTTAAGCAGTTAAAAAAAAGTGTTTTCTGTCTTTTTAGGATAAAGGCTGCACATAAATTAATACAAGCTGATCATTTTAAGAACCCCTGTTAGTGGTAAATGGTTTGTCTCAACCCTATAATTTTAGCTGAACAGTTTGGTCTGTTAAAGAAAGTTGAAAATATTAGACTTACTAGCTGTATCAACTGGTGAAAATAAAGGCCAAAAAGTCTAACTAAAAAGGAAAATAATACCACTTGTGTAAGAATTTATAAACTACAATATATTACATTTATGTTTTGGGGTTTACCACCACTTTAAGGCCATTAAAAGTTGCCCACTGAAGCCAAGTGCAAACCTTCTATTTATATTAGAAGGTCCCCTTAAGGATGAAATTGCCTTGCACTGAAATTGCATTGTGTGCAATGGCTAGATGTCATGGTTATTAAAAAAAAAAAAAAACCTAATCTACCCCCAAAACAACCCAACAATCATTGGTGGTCCATTGCATTTTAAAACCCCCACAACCCATCATTGATGGTGAGTGGTAAAGTAACCGCCACTAAAAAATACCCTGACAACAATGGTACAATATTGGCGGTCAGTGGTATTTTAAATCCCCCAAAACAATTCCACAATAATTGGTGATCAGTGCCATTTTAAAAATCAGAACTGGCAACCCCCAACCCAATATTGGTGGTTGTTTGCACTTTAAGTCCCCCAAAAATAATGCCACAACTTTGGGTGGTCAGCACCACCCAGGGCTACTGTAAGAAATCACGCGCAGCCTACCTGATGGGATCCCATTCCCCCGTGTGAAAATTTCAAAACGATATTTTTCCAAAATTGCATGAAAATCATTATTTTATTAGTGGCCACAAACATTTCGCCATATATAAAAAAACATAATTTACATCTTCAAGCCAAAATTTTCTCCCAAACTCTCTTCTGACAGGAGTGGAGAGCACATCACAGCGCACCTCTTCCTGGATTTTTCCTCTGTCTGCCTCTTCTCTCTCTGCTCCAGCCTCCCATCTCCTTGTCCCAGCTGGGAGTGGGGGCAGGGGGAAGGATCTCAGTGGCAGCCGGCCAGGCTCATCATCCAAGGAAGGGCAGGCCTAGGCCCTCTGTGTCTCTCGCTAAAAGCAGGCAGGGGGGGGAGGGGGGAGGGGACCGGTTTTCAGTTGCTGGATGAGAGACATGGAGGGCATTGTTCTTTCATCATTCCTTCTCTGCTCCACCAATCCTCCTGCTGTCTGGGCCCTCTGCATGCTCAGGCCCCTACAGGAGGACCAGTGGTCCCCCCTATCAGCGGACCTGCCTCCACCTCCCTTTAATAACAGCCTTCTCTGCTGCAGCCTGGAAGAATTAATGAATGGATTTGTTCATTAAATCCTCTTTTCTCTCCTCTGTTATTGCGAGAGAAAGGGGTGAGAAACAGGTTGACTTTCCAATGTAATTAGCCATCATAGCAATTACAAGGTACAGAGCCACTCCAGAGGGATCTGTGCGTTTTGCCTATGCAATTGCCTAAGCCATTTTTAAACAGCTTATCAGAATAACTGCTCCCCCAGCGATAATCCACTTTACTACATCCACTGTTTTTTACTGTGCGTGTGTTCATTCAGGGCAAAGTCACTGCACACAGCCCTAGCCCCCTCCATCATGTATACTTAGGCCTCATTCACACAGGTGCTGTGGCCTTTACAGCATGAATGAGCACCTTGTATATGCCACCTGGAGCTGCGTGCAAGCAGCCTATACTACTTTATAGCGGCGCAGTGGCTGTATGGTCACAGACGTTTATCCTAATGTGACATGTATGCAGGGGTGGGTGAATGGCCACAAACACAGGCATGCATATTAGGATGAGCAGCTCTGTCTGTAAAGTCGTTGCATCCCCATATAGGTTCCTGCACACAGCTGCAGACGGATTCAGCCACATAAACAAGTAACTCATTCGTGCTGTATGGGCCACAATGCCAATGTGAATGAGGCCTTACCCACCATGCTCCCCCTTCAACATAGGGACTGCCCTAATAAAGCAGCTAATGAAGCTATATTTCCAGGTATGGGGGAGCATTTGACCTCCCCCAAGTGACAGTGATCAGACCTTAGTGGTATTTAGAGAGGTGCCATGATATGATTTCCCTGTGTATGCTCCCACACCAGTCAACATTGGAGCTTAAATAGGCAGGATGCTACAGGTGGGTGGTAAAAAAAATGGAGCTATGTGCAGTTACTTTTTCTGCTATGAATGGACCAAGTACATTGATTTTTTTAACCATTTAAGGACAAAGCCTATTTCTGACACATGTTGTTAAAATCAGTATTTTTTTATATTTTTTTAGCAAAGACTCTGGAGAATAAAATGGCGGCCGTTGCAATATTTTTTGTCACGCGTTATTTGAGCAGCGGTCTTTCAAACTAAATTTTTGGGAAAAAATACATTTCACTGCATTTAAAAAAACTAAGCAGTAAAGTTAGCCTAATTTTTTAATATATTGTGAAAGATGATGTCACGCCGAGTAAATAGATACTGAACATGTTTCGGTTTAAAATTGCGCACACTCGTGGAATGGTGACAAACTATGGTAATTAAAAAATCTCCATAGGCGACGCTTTAAAAATGTTTTACGGTTACCAGTTTAGAGTAACAGAGAAGGTCTTTTTCTAGAATTGTTTCTCTTGCTCTGGCGATCACGACGATGCCTCACATGTGTGGTTGGAACACCATTTTCATTTGAGGGGGGTGACTTACGTATACTTTTTCTTTCGTGCACGATTTTTATTTTTAGCACTGTTTAAAGCACTGTTTAGCACTGTTTAAAAAAAAAAATCTGTATATTTTTAAAGTATTAAAATCTGAAACATTCCTTGTGACAGTAATAGGCAGTGACAGGTACTCTTTATGGAGAGATCGGGGTCTAAAAGACCCCAGACCCCTCCACTGCACTTTAAAGTATTCAAAATGCTGAAATCTGCATTTTTGAATACTGCCAGTTTTTTTAAATCTGCGCCGATAGCAGCCGAGTAAACCGGAAGTGACGTTGTGACGTCGCTTCCGGGTTACTACATCGGAGATACCATCAAAGTCGAATCCGGCTTTGTTCGGGACTCCAACCAGCCGACTGGTTGCTCAGGTCTCCCGGTGGGACGAGAGAGCCGGGCAGAGCCGCGGAAGGTGGCGGTAGTGGGGGGACCTCCCCTCCCGCTCACTGGGATAATGACCAAGCAGTTGATGAGCCACATCGGCTGTTATCTCCTGAAAGCCGACCGCCAGCTCTTTAAAAAAAACAGTATCAGGTTGATGCCTGTAGCTGCAGGCATCATCCCAGTACAGCCACTTCTGCAAGCCAATGTACAGGTATGTCGGTTTGCGGGAAGTAGTTAAATTGTAAAGGCTCAGATTCTTTTCTTAAAATAACAAACATGTTATACTTACCTGCTCTGTGCAGTGGTTTTGCACAGAACAGCCTCAAACCTCCTCCTCTAGGGTCCCCTGCCTCTGATCTTGGCTCCTCCTTTTCTGTGTCTGCCCCCATAGCAGGTGCTTGCTATAGGAGCAAATGTGTGAGCTTGTCATCCATAGACACACATGGTGCTGCTCAGCCCCGCCCCCCCCTCCCTCCTAACAAGACTTGATTGACAGCAGCAGGAGTCAATGGCTCCCGCTAATGCCTCTGCAGCATTGATGCTGCTCTCTTGCACAGTGCTGGATTGAAGGAGGAGTCAGGTAAGAATTTTGCGGGGAGCTGATACTGGAAGGTTTTTTACCTTAACCAGTTAAGCCCCGAAAGATTTTACCCCGTTCCTGACCAGGCCCTATTTTGCGATTCGGCACTGCGTGAATTTAACGGACAATTGCGCGGTCGTGCGATGTTGTACCTAAACGAATTTGACGTCCTTTTTTTCCCACAAACAGAGCTTTCTTTTGGTGGTATTTGATCACCTGTGCAATTTTTTGATCATGCGCTATAAACAAAAAAAGAGCAACAATTTTGCAAAAATAACAATATTTTTCACATTTTTTATATGAAATTCCCCAAAAAAATGTAAAAATCTAAATTTTTTAACATTTTTGGCCAATCTGTTTTCTGCTACATATGTTAAAATGTAAAAATTACACTGGCAGGGAAGGGGTTAACTTTATTGGAGAAGGAGGGGTTAAGTGTGTCCCAAGGGGCGTGCTTCTAACTGTGAAGGGATGTGGCTAGTGGTGTAACTACAGAGACATACGATCCTACATAGCAGGACCGTATGATCTCTGCTGTTACACAGGGGAGAATGACAGGCGGCTTTGTTTACATCAGCCGCCTGTCTTTCTCCCTCTGTAACGGACGATCGCGAGTGACCGGTGGACATCGGGTCCGCCGGGCACACGCACTCACCTCCTGTTGGCTCGCAGGCGAGTGACGTACCCATACGTCACTTTGCCTGCACGGGGCTGACCGGAGCAGTATATGTACTTGCGGCGGTCGGCAAGCGGTTAATGCATAGAATGCATTAGTGTAAAAACCTTATGCCTTTAGAACCACTTTAAGTTTAGCTTGCCATATATTATTTCAAATTGCAATCATACAGACCGCCAGGAATCTAGCTTTTTCAGTTCACCATTGGCAGCCTAGGCAATTTTGCCATGGATTTTTTTTTCTTACTATTATTCTACTGTGTCATCAGCAAATTAATTACTGTGTCTGCATGAATTTACTTGCACTTCATTATTTCATTTGGTATATTTTTCTAAATTTTCCTTTTGTTTTATGCTTCTCAAAGTCATGGCATAAGGAAAGTACAATTCAAACGTAATGTAAATCAATTTATTTTTAAGTGCATTCCTGCTGATATTATTAGCCTAAATCAGTGCCATACATTAAAAAACAAATGAAGGATCAAGGACACTTGGCACCTACAGGCATCTACAGTTGCATTGCAAAAAGCTAATGTAAATATTGGGTGCACTTATTTCTGCTCCAAATAGCATGCAAATGAAACATTTACACAACACTGCGTATACAGTATAGCATATGTTATCCACAGACATCAGATACTGTCCATTCATCTGATTTTAACTTATTTGGGCACCAGGTCACAAGATGAAAGACAGAAATAGTTAAGGAAAATATCAATGGGACTCTTTATAATCCTATAATATTTTAAACACTTGGGAACCATACACTGATGGAAGGATTTCCAATTTTCCTTGAACTGTGGCCTTTTGATATACAATTCATCTTTCCTTTTGCCCTTACTATGTCTTACATCCCATTAATGATGCATGCCTACAAGTACTTGAAATGTTTTTTAAAAGAGAACAGCAATGCAAAAAAAAAAAAATGAAGTTTAACTACTTGCTTACTGGCCACTTATTACCCCTTCCTGACCAGGCCAATTTTCAGCTTTCAGTGCTGTCGCACTTTGAATGACAATTGTGTAGTCATGCAACACTGTACTAATATTACATTTTATCGTTTTTTTCACACATAAAAAGCTTTCTTTTGGTGGTATTTAATCATCACTGGGTTTTTTTTGTTTTGCTAAAAAAAACAAAACTTTTCAAAACGTTTTCGTTTCCTGTAATAACAATTTGCAAATAAGTAAATTTTCTCCTTCATTTAGGCTCCGTTCACATGTCAGCGTATAGATCGCGGGCAGAACCGCCGCGGTTCCGCCCGCGATCCGGAGATTATTGCAAATCACGGGACGCCTGTGCGTTGCCCGTTGATTTGCAATAGCCCCCCAAACGCTGAGCGATGTTGCAGCGATTTCCGCCTGCCGAATCGCGGTAACATCGCGCAAAAAAAATCGCGGGACGCAATACGCTCCAAAGAAGCTCTTGTACTTTTTTGGGCGTAATGCGTCCCGCGATTTTTTTTTGCGCGATGTTACCGCGATTCGGCAGGCGGAAATCGCGGCAACATCGCTCAGCGTTTGGAGGGCTATTGCAAATCAACGGGCAACCCACAGGCGTCCCGCGATTTGCAATAATCTCCGGATCGCGGGCGGAACCGCGGCGGTTCTGCCCGCGATCCATACGCTGACATGTGAACGGAGCCTTATCTGCGCCGATGATGCTTCACTGATTTTCTTTGGTAGGCTGCACTGATGGACATTGATAGGTTGCACTGATGGGCATTGATAGGGGGCAGTGATGGGCATTGATAGGCAGCAGTGATGGGCACTGATGAGGTGGCACTAATGGGTACTGAAGAGCTGCACTGATAGGTGGCACTGATGGGAACTGATAGACAGCACTAATTGGCACTGATGGGCCTTTGACAACGTCCAATGGTGCGACAAAACGCGTCAGACACGACAGCCCACAAGCAGACACGCCTCCAGCCTCCAGCCGCGGCCAATATGATTACATGCTTTGTATCATGCAACGTCATGTGAGTTTTTTACCAGTTATTTTATTCCAATAAAACGTACATGCTTCACTATTTGAGCCCCATTTGTTTTGGAGGGACATCTTTATCCATCCATGTTCATGAAGTATGAATGTATCAGGATACGTTAATATTGATGAAGTTATCGTGTTGGACCCGGTGCCAGATATTTGAGTGGATTTTGCCCCATTGATGATTCTGTGATCCATGCCTGTTGGACCTTCCTTAACTGGGGGTCTAGCATTCCGGTAAGGGAATTGCTATACTTGAGCACGTGGTTCTTCCAGGACTGGGGTTGTGATCCTATGGTGTTGGAACCTTTCTTCACTCATCTCTGATTCTTAGCACCTGGCCTCACAGACTTTTTATGAATCCTTATGAACTTTGCTGAGTCTTTTTCTTCTGGTGTATTTATTTATGTAGAAGTGTTCGGCGCTGTACTCCTTTTTACTATTTTTGTAGATATGCCATGGCAATATCTACATAGTTAAATAAATAGTTTATAGTATCCAATTACAGAGCTATTTCGATGGTAAAGAGAATTTTTTTTTTTTGTAAAACTGTACAGATATAGCATAGTGGATCTGCACGTATATTTGTTATGTACGAAAAAAAAAAATGTTCTTTTTCTCTGTTAAATAAATGTTATTGTATTATGGGCTGTAGTAAAATACTGCATTGTGGTCGCTAGATGAAGCAGAGGAGCATAGTAAATGCACACATCTTTGTAACAAGAGATAAATTGTAACAATTGTAGAAAACGAGAGAATTATCAAAAAATGTAACAAAAGAAAAGGAAATATACTTCTGAAATTGTGTTTTTGTCCAGACCTGTCAATTTACGACAGCATTATCAGATGACAATGGGTTTTCCATACAGCTAGCTGGAGTAATCTGCTTCACTTTTGCACAGATATATACCTATTCTATGGCTGCCAATTACTTGTGTCTGGTGTTTTATTTCGACTTTCAGAAGACTTTGACCTCCTGACTTTTCGTAATTGATGTATGAGTCTACCTGTTTCTGTTTTCCTCAGCTGTGCCTGTACTGCCTTTTTACTGTAATTGTGACTGATAACTCACGTCTTTTTTGGTTAAATAAAGAATTAAAATAGGCACATACAGATTGTGTTTCTCTTTGTGCTTCCATCTGCTATATATGTGAGTACTAGAGCTTAGGAACCCCAAAAATAATAGTTTATGAATAGAAAGGTCTTCTGGTTTCTGAAACTGCACTGTGGTTATAGTACGTGACTGTAGCAAACTATACTTATTTCTTTAACTTACATTTTACTTTAAGTGCTGGAGGACCTGTTTAAATTTCAGTAATCCTATAGTAAATAATAGAAGACTTTTTTGCTTTGATATGGCGTACTGGGAACTGCCATGAATCTCACGTGTGATATTCTGGCTGGGGGAAAAGTTCTGATGTGGTGCGTAGATGGATCAAATCCCACAGTGGGCTGGTTATAAAAGGATTTTTTTTCTCTTTTTCAGTGACATTAATGTAAACTTACATTTTGCACACTCTTTTTTTAGGGCTCTTGGTTCAAATCCCAGTATTATACCTTTTTTTCCAGCCTCTTTTCTGCCACAGTTAGCATTGGGATGCTGTCAGCCAGACTATAAAGGCACATAAATGAAAGGGTAATGCCGGGTTCATCTACAGTGGTGATCGAAAGTTTGGGCACCCCAGGTAAAATTAGTATTAATGTGCATAAAGAAGCCAAGGAAAGATGGAAAAATCTCCAAAAGGCATCACATTACAGATTAGACATTCTTATAATATGTCAACAAAAGTTAGATTGTATTTCCATCATTTACACTTTCAAAATAACAGAAAACAAATAAATGGTGTCTGCAAAAGTTTGGGCACCCTGCGGAGTTAATATCTTGTACTGCCCCCTTTGGCAAGTATCACAGCTTGTAAACACTTTTTGTAGCCAGCCAAGAGTCTTTAAATTCTTGTTTGAGGTATCTTTGCCCATTCTTCCTTACAAAAGTCTCCCAGTTCTTTGAGATTTCTGGGCTGTCTGTCACGCACTGCTCTTTTAAGGTCTATCCATAGATTTTCAATTATGTTGAGGTCAGGAGATTGTGAAGGCCATGGCAAAACCTTCAGTTTACGCCTCTTGATGTAATCCTCCCCGTGGATTTCGAGGTGTGTTTAGGATCATTATCCATTTGTAGAAGCCATCCTCTCTTTAACTTCAGCTGTTTCACAGATGCCATCAAGTTACCATCCAAAATTTGCTGAAATTTTATTGAATCCATTTTTCCTTCTACTTGTGAGATGTTCCCTGTGCCACTGGCTGCAATACAACCCCAAAGCATGATTGATCCACCCCCATGCTTAACAGTTGGACAGAGGTTCTTTCCATTAAATTCTGTGCTCCTTCTTCTCCAAAGGTACCTTTGCTCCTTCTGGCCAAAAAGTTCAATTTTAACCTCATCGGTCCACAGAAATTGTTTCCAAAATGCATCAGGCTTGTCTATATGTTCATTTGCAAAGTTCAAACGCTGATTTTTGTGGTGAGGACGTAGAAGAGGTTTTCTTCTGATGACTCTTCCATGAAGACCATATTTGTACAAGTATCTCTTTATAGTGGAATAGTGTACCACAACTCCAGTGTCTGCCAGATCTTTCTGGAGGGATCACGCAGTCAAACGGGGGTTTTGAATTGTTTTTCTCACAATCCTGCGAGCTGTTCTGTCTGATATTTTTCTTGGTCTTCCAGATCTTGCTTTAACTTCCACTGTTCCTGATGACTACCATTTCTTAATTACATTCAACAGAGGATATTGACATCTGAAAACGCTTTGCTATCTTCTTATAGCCTTCTCCAGCTTTGTGAGCGTCAATATTTTTCAGTTTCAGTTTTCTAGACAACTGCTTAGAAGATCCCATGGTGCTGATTGTTGGGGCAAGGTCAGATGCGTCTCGGCATTTAAAACCTTTGAGATTGACATCACCTGGTCTTCCCAGACGATGATTGAGAACAATCCATGACACTGGCAGGTCTCAGCCTTGCAAAGGGGGCAGTGCATGCTATAAATTCTGCAGGGTGCCCAAACTTTTGCAGACGTCATTTTTTGGTTTTCTGTCATTTTGAAAGTGTCAATGATGGAAATAAAATCTAACTTTTGTTGACATATTATAAGAATGTCTAATCTGTAATTTGATGCCTTTTGCAGATTTTTCCATCTTTCCTTGGCAATTTTATGCACATTAATACAAACTTTTACCTGGGGTGCCCAAACTTTCGATCACCACTGTATGTTGTCTCAGATGGCCCATCTGGCAATATGGCTCTCGAGTAGTAGTAGATGATTCATGTTTCCTTGTGTGTTAGTAATATGGTGGTTTTCTCTTTTTTCTGTGTTTCATGTTTTTAAGTGTTATTATACAAGATCTATTCTTATTTGTGTGTAGCGCTACCCCCATATGAGCCTCTGGATAGGATGGGTGCTCTATAGCAAAGAAAACCAGGAAAACCTAATATATCGTCACCCAATATGGTTGCTAACTAGGCAAGCATCAAATGGATTAACAATGGTAACACAATTTATCATACAAAGCGATAAACAATAAGGACTAGGCATAAGATAATTTTTGGCTTCCAGATTAGCATAAACAGTAGAAAGGCAATAATGAGCAGTAGTAAAGTTTAAAGTGATTGTGATGTTTATTATATAACAAACATGTCATACTTACCTGCTCTGTGCAATGGTATTGCACAGAGCAGCCCCGATCCTTCTCTTCTCAGGTCCCCCGATGATGCTCCTGGCTTCTCCCCCCCCCCTGCCGAGTGCCCCCATAACAAGCCGCTTGCTATGGGGACACTCTTGCATGCTCGCTTCTGAGCTGGCTCTGTGTGTCCATAGACACACAAATTAAGGCTCAGCCCCGACCTCAGCTTTCTCCTCACTTGGTGTAATTGACAGCAACAGAAGCAAATTGTTTTCGGCTGCTTTGTCTGAGCCAATGATTAGGGAGAGAGCCAGGACAGCTGCTGCTCTTATGCACATTGCTGGATCAAGATCAAGCTCAGATAAGTATACAGGTAGCTGAGTGGAGGGGGCTGCATGCATAGAATGCCTTAAGTTAAAAAAAAAAAAAAAATCTGCCTTTAGAACCACTTTGTTCTACCGAGTGCTGAAACTATAGTGCCAGAGTGCATTTATGGCAGCAATAGTAGCCTTCGATAGGGATGGGTGAACGGATTGGCCCAAGCATCAGTTTCAGCCGAACATTTGCCTGTTCGGCTATTTGCCGAACACCCAAATTTGCAGGGTGTTTGCCCCAACGAACACCCCGCAATACACTGAGCGCTGCACAGTGCATTCTGCGCCCTGATTGGGCAAAGTTTTGCCCAATCAGGGCGCAGTGTAAGCTGGTTGTTAAGGAGAAAGGCTGGCAAGCCAGCTGCGGCATCCTTAACAACCGATGAGCCATCAGCTGCCAATGGGTTTCCCTACTGACAGCTGAAATAAAAAAATAAACGTTCCATTAAAGAAAAATAGGGGGAAAAAATTGGCGTGGTGTCCCCACCCCAGTCCATTGTAAGATCCTGGTACCTTCGGTACCCTTCCAGCCTCTTATTTCCGCATTGCGTTCCACCATTCAGGTAGGTGGAACGCATATAGCTACCTGTCCCTTTAACTTTCATGACGTCATCACTAGGCACGGCTCTGAGCGGCTATTTCAATCGCCGGCTTTCACTCACAAGGCGTTCGTGCAACCGCCTGTTATACAGCCTTGTCTGACGCTGCCGAAGCCTCCAGCTATTTCCCCAATATCTGGATAGACCAGAGTCTCACTACTTGATCCTGTATCTCGCTACTTGATCCTGTATCTCGCTACTGATCCTGTATCTCGCTACCTGATCCTTAGCTCACTACCGGACCCCTCACCTCTCTAAACCAACTAGTGATAAGTACCCCGCAGGGGATTCCTTCCTATCAACTTACACTATCTACTCTTGCATACTAAAGACTGTTGCTATCTATGCATTACTATTTCTATCATCTGCACTGTTACATAGATTGCTAGCTCTTGAGTCTACTACCAACTCTATCCTAGTCTCGCTACTTGATCCCGTATCTCGCTACTGATCCTGTATCTCGCTACTTGATCCTATATCTCGCTACTGATCCTGTATCTCGCTACCGGATCCTTATCTCATTACTGGACCCCTCACCTCTCTAAACCAACTAGTGATAAGTACTCCGCAGGGGATTCCTTCCTATCAACTTACACTATCTACTCTTGCATACTAAAGACTGTTGCTAACCTACCTGCATACTATCTATCACCATCTGCTAACACTCCTGAACATTACTACTTTAGTGCCTATCATTGCTATCACTACTCACGCCTGTCCTTTCAGCACATCACCTCTATACTATCGCATACAAACTATCACTCCAGGAACATCTTATCTGAGTGTCTGTATATGTGCATGCTGAAGCAGGCTGGGCCACAATGATAAGTCTGGAGAGTTGGATATGGTGATTCAACACATCTCTACAGGACTACTGAGTGGAAATTCTGCAGCTGCAAATCCAGTTCACTAAAACAAACGCCAGAGCGTTACAGGTTGCACGAACCTGAAAAAAAATGGATTCAGCAGAATTAGCCACTCATGTGATGCACCTAACACAAAAGGTAGATGGGTTAGTTCAGACTCTTACTGAAATACTAAACGAAAACCATACCTTAAAAAAGCAATTAGCTTCTGTGTCACAGCCTACTGCTGCTCAACCCCCAGAACCCCTTGTCCTGTTACCAGACAGGTTTGATGGTTCCCGTTCCTCATTTTTTTTTTTCCGGATGGATTGTGAGCTCCTATTTGTCCTTAAGCCCAGGACCTATCATAATGACTTTATTAAAGTTCATGCTGCCATTAATTTGCTTTCCGGAAAGATGAAAACATGGGCATACCAGAAACTGCAAGAGAAAAGTCCTATCCTAGACAATTGGGAGTCATTTACAATTGCCATGCACTCTCAGTGTCTCCCCTCCCAAAAACCTACTCCTAAACCTGCTCCAGGTTCCCGCAAACCCCGGGTACCTAGGGAAAAAAGAAAACCAAATGAGTATGGTGATTCTGCCTGGTCATGGTACAAGCCTGCCTTAAACAGTCAGCCTTGTCACTCTGACACACCTTCTTTAGACCCTGGTCCTCCAGAAGTTGATGAGGAGCCTATGGAGATTGGTACCGTGCATACTAGGCTGTCTTTACAAAAAAAAAGATCACAGGAGAATCTGTGGCCTTTGTTTTTATTGTGGAGAGGGAGGACATTTCATTACATCTTGCCCAACCCGACCATCTAGGCCTAAGGCTCTCCCAGTGGAGGCCAAGCAAATCCGTGCTGTCTTCCCTGAAAAACAGCCTGGAAATTGCCAAGGCTGTTGCCAGCCCTGTCCCCGTTCTATATCAGAAAAGGACACCCAGAATTTGGCAAATGTTGGAATAGATACTCCTGTAGAAGCCCTTCCTTCAACTCCAGTGAACCCTGTACCACGTTCTAAAAAACCTCCTGTACCACTACCTAAAGAAATTCCTGTTTTGGCAAGCACCCTTATAGCTTCCAATTTAAATATTGAGGTTCTTGCACCTGACTGCACACGCGCTTCTAATGGCACGGTGGTACGTAGGGAGGATCTGAGGTTATTTGAAGAAGCATTGAAAGCTATGCCTACTTCTAACGTTCACGCTCCCAGGCTTATACAAAGGTTCCAATCCAAATACCCGGAGAGACCAGTGCTATAGGCCTTCCGGAGCCGGCCTTACGGGGGGGGGTACTGTAAGATCTTGGTACCTTCGGTACCCTTCCAGCCTCTTATTTCCGCATTGCGTTCCACCATTCAGGTAGGTGGAACGCATATAGCTACCTGTCCCTTTAACTTTCATGACGTCATCACTAGGCGCGGCTCTGAGCGGCTATTTCAATCGCCGGCTTTCACTCACAAGGCGTTCGTGCAACCGCCTGTTATACAGCCTTGTCTGACGCTGCCGAAGCCTCCAGCTATTTCCCCAATATCTGGATAGACCGGAGTCTCGCTACTTGATCCTGTATCTCGCTACTTGATCCTGTATCTCGCTACTGATCCTGTATCTCGCTACCTGATCCTTAGCTCACTACTGGACCCCTCACCTCTCTAAACCAACTAGTGATAAGTACCCCGCAGGGGATTCCTTCCTATCAATTTACACTATCTACTCTTGCATACTAAAGACTGTTGCTATCTATGCATTACTATTTCTATCATCTGCACTGTTACATAGATTGCTAGCTCTTGAGTCTACTACCAACTATATCCTAGTCTCGCTACTTGATCCCGTATCTCGCTACTTGATCCTGTATCTCGCTACTGATCCTGTATCTCGCTACTTGATCCTATATCTCGCTACTGATCCTGTATCTCGCTACCGGATCCTTATCTCATTACTGGACCCCTCACCTCTCTAAACCAACTAGTGATAAGTACCCCGCAGGGGATTCCTTCCTATCAACTTACACTATCTACTCTTGCATACTAAAGACTGTTGCTAACCTACCTGCATACTATCTATCACCATTTGCTAACACTCCTGAACATTACTACTTTAGTGCCTATCATTGCTATCACTACTCACGCCTGTCCTTTCAGCACATCACCTCTATACTATCGCATACAAACTATCACTCCAGGAACATCTTATCTGAGTGTCTGTATATGTGCATGCTGAAGCAGGCTGGGCCACAATGATGAGTCTGGAGAGTTGGATATGGTGATTCAACACATCTCTACAGGACTACTGAGTGGAAATTCTGCAGCTGCAAATCCAGTTCACTAAAACAAACGCCAGAGCGTTACATTCATCCAGTCTGGTATATATTTGGAGGAAAACCCCATGCCAAAATGTAAAAAAAAAATGGAGTGGGGTCCCCTCCAAAATCCATACCAGACCCTTATCCGGCTCTGCCCCCCACCCCAAAGCACCTTGTCCCCATGTTGATGGGTACAAGGGTCTCTTCCTGTCAACCCTGGGATGTGGTTGTTGGGGTCTGCGGGCAGGGGGCTTATCGGAATCTGGAAGCCCCCTTTAACAAAGGGGCCCTCAGATTCCGGCCCAACCTATGTGAATGGGTATTGGGTACATAGTACCCCTACCCATGCACCAAAAAAGTGTACAAATTTAATAACCACACAAGACCGTTTTTGACAAATATTTTGAACAGCCTACCACTGCCCAAACACCTGACTGACATACAGAAAAAACAGTCTTTTAGTTACACAGACTTAATCTCACCACTCAGAAGAAGCTGCTCCCCAGTCCTACGCAGGAATCTGGTTCCAGGGTGGAGCCCCTTGCTCAAGTAGCCTGGGAGTTTTATAGAGTCCTGAGTGCTAATCTGTTACACCTTATCTCATTAACTCTCACTGAGCCCAAACAGGCTCACTACACAGCACAAACATAAAAGCAATAAGTGTACAGCATGAACCTGGGACAAATATATCCCCATCCTGGGCACAACCTATCGATTTTCCTGGCTTCCTGTCACTATATATATATATATATATATATATATATATAGTATATAGATAAATCGATTTTTTTTTTGCCACTGCTGCATTCTCCCCCTCCCTTGGCTCTAAGGCTGAGAACCAAGCTATCGCTCGGTTCTCAGTGCTCCCTGAGTCATTCACTTGCATTCACTGGCTCTCTGCTCTGTCCCCCCCCCCTGCACTCCCTGGAGCACTGGGCTGTGGAGGGGGCAGCTCAGGCTCTCAGCGGCTTGCTGAGAGGCTGAGCTGGGTGCCAGTCCAGGCATATTGGCAGATCCTGACCATATGGTCGCGATCTTTTCTGAGCCTGGACTGGCTCTGTGACAGAGGGCTTCAGCCTGCTGTCTGCTGAAAAGGGGGCATGGGAGTAAATAAAGATCTGCACTGTGATTCACAGAAGTACAGCCAGACAAGTTTTGTCTGTACTTCTCCTTTAAGCTGGCCATAGACGAGCTAAAATTCAGCCAGTTCAGCAGAGACTAGACACATTTTGTTCTATGTGTGGCCCTCCCTGCTCAACAGAAATTGTTTATTAGATCAACTTCTGTTGATCTGAAATGTTAGAAAACTTTTGTTAATCAATGTCTGCAGCCAAACGATTGAGCCTGCTGATGGAAAAAAAAAAAAAGAATCATCAATGGCCAGCTTTATTCAACAATCCATTAACAGGCAACCTTGAACCATGTGATCAGTCTAACCCCATTAAAACTTTACTATCAAATAAAACTCTTTATTATTTGTACTCATAGATATGAAAACTCGCCAGTATGCTTTTCAATAGTGAGAGAAAATCAATGCACCTGGATAAAACCTACATAAACTCCAAGTACACCGCATATGTTTGTATAATATATTTCTAAATACATCTGATGTATATTTAAAATGTACAGACACTTTGAGAGGCTTGTGGTTCGCATACACTTTATAATAGCGTAGTGAACTTACATATGGAAGAGATTGAGAAGTTTTCATGGGCGATATGAAGTTTAGAAGTCTTCCTCTGAAGGTTTATTCAGGGAGCCTACTTCATCCTTAATAATATTTTACCCCTCCAGTACTGGATAGTTCTGGGGTTTTGAGGTCAACCCTTTATCTTTCTATGAAACGGACAGGGTGTACGGTGCTGGAGAAAATAGTCTACATTGAAAACAGAATGCCTTTAAGTCTCATCTGAACTTTTGAACTTGATCTGTGTTAACACAAATGCTACAAGACAAACACATGTTTGAAATGTTCAAGACTCAAAACTAATTGAAGAAGTTTATTTTCTGTACTCTACTAAAACAAAGCAATACCACCACCTAGTGATGGCAAAATACTATACATCAGACCTTTTTTCCACCCAAAAAAGAAATTTAGAGCAAAACTAACTTCACAATTTTGTAAAAAAAAAAAGTAAAAAAAAAAAAAAGGATTGCTTAACCGATTTGTTTAAAAAAAAAAAAAATTCCCCAACTTTGTTCGGGCTCATGCAAACTGCATCTCAAAGGAGCTCAAACAAGTTGCCCCTACAGGCCTTTAAGCTTTTTTGAGCTCTCGTTTTTTTCTGCCTAGGAACTCCCCTCGATGTTAGCCAATGTGTCAATGCATGCTATGGCTTTTCCAGGAGTTTACAGGCATATGCTCTTACAGGCAGAAAAAAACCCCACCAAACTTGCATTTTTGAGAGGAGCAGAAAAGACCCCCAAAATTGTGCAAAAAAACTTACAGAAGCTCAATGGAGCTCAGAAATGCACAAAAAAATCAATAAAATAAGCTGAGGGGAGGGTTTGTGAAAAAAACAAACAAAAAAAAAAAAAAAAACGCTAGTGCACAAAAAAGCTCAAAGAAGCTCGAAGAAGCTCAATAAAAATGCCCAAAAGAGCACAAAAAAGTACAAGCTTCTTCAAGCTTTTAGGCATAGAAATAAAAGCCTAAATGCCTGTAAAAGCAGCTTTTTTTGAGCTGCAGTGTGCATGGTCCTTTTATGTTTTCTTTCAATAACCTGTGCACATACTTTGGACACTTTGTTTGAACTTCCTATACAGATGTGCACACCCAGGCCCCTTTCACACATACGGTCTGATCAGATCTGCCTGTCAGTTTTTCAGGCGGACGTGATCGGATGCCCCATGCTATGGGGCAGCAGATGTCAGCGGAGATCCAATCCTGTCCGTCAAATCCGGACAGATAGAAACCCTATTTTCCATCCGTCTGGCAGATGGGATCGGATGAACATGGACAGGCGGTCCATTCTCATCCGATTCCCCCATAGAAGACAGCGGGGGTCTGACAGCTCTGTCTCCGCACACCGAGTGGAGACAGAGCTGTCATCCACCTGCTCAGCGGGGATCGGCGGATCGATCCCCCACTGAGAACGGAGTCCGTCGGCGGAACGGACAGGTGTGAAAGGGGCCTAACAGTTTCAATGCAGCAACTACAGCAAAACAAGCCAGTACACTGTGCATTAACATGGCTGCCTGTAGTCCAATTTGGAAGAGCACAGAGTAAGCACTGCGAATTTAGGAAAGGAAGTGCCTCATAGGATTACCAGCTATAATTTAAATTAAGACAGGTAATGTAAAAAAAGAAATAAATATTCTGATAATACAAGAACATAAGCAACCACAAATATGTTTTGAGTTTTTTTTCTTTACACTTTAACCACATGCTGACCGGGCCTTTTTCTGACATTTGTCGCTTACAAATTAAAATCAGAATTTTTTGCTAGACGATTACTTAGAGACCATAGAGAATAAAATGGCGGTCGTTGAAATTTTATATGTCACAGCGGTGCAGCAGTTTTTCAAACGCAATTTCTTTGGAAAAAATACACTTTAATGAATTAAAAAAAAAAAAAAAAAAACATAATATATATATACCCTAATTTTTTGTATGATATGAAAGATGATGTTACACTGAGTAAATTGACACCTAACATGGCATGCTTTAAAACGTGTGCGTGCTCGTGAAATGGCACCAAATTACTGTACTTAAAAATCTCCATTGGCGATGTTTTAAAAATTTCTCCAGGTTACTAGTTTAGAGCTACAGAGAAGGTCTAGTGCTAGAATTATTGTTCTTACTCAGTCGTTTGTGGCGATACCTCACATGTGTGGTGCAAACATAATTTACATATGTGGGCGTGACCTATGTATGCGTTCACTACTGCACACAGGGACAAGGGCACTTTAAAAAAATAATAATTTTATTTATTTTATTATATTTTCAAAATTTTTACACTGTCCCTTTTAAATAAAAACATGATCACTAGAGCCCATTCACACTAGCACCACATGTGAGGCAACTTGTGTTGCCCCAGGTCGCCCCAGGTCGCTTGACATAACAAAAGCAATGTTAATCAATCAGTGCCGTCTTTATTGGCCCTACTGAAGTTGCTCAGACTTCAGAAAAGGGTCCTGTACTACTTTGAGGCGACCTGTGATCCGACTGTCCCATATACTTCAATGGGAGTCGCCTCCTTATCTTAATTGAAGCGACTTGTTATCAGACTTTCCAGGAAGAAGAAAGAGATTAGCCAGGCATTCCCCACATTGCAGCCATGCCTATATGGTATATATATATATATATATGTATATATATATATATATATATATATATATATATATATATATATATGTATCATATATATATTATATATATATTTTATATATGTAATGGTATATATATTCCATTATCTCTGCTTGGTCTGTGTGAGTGGCACTGGTGGACACTGATTCATGGCACTGATACGTGGCACTGATACGTGGCACTGGTGGACACTGATACGTGGCACTGGTGGACACTGATTCGTGGCACTGATATGTGGCACTGGTGGACACTGATACGTGGCACTGATACGTGGCACTGATACGTGGCACTGATACGTGGCACTGGTGGACACTGATTAGTGGCACTGATACGTGGCACTGGTGGACACTGATACGTGGCACTGATATGTGGCACTGGTGGACACTGATATGTGGCACTGGTGGACACTGATACGTGGCACTGACACGTGGCACTGATACGTGGCACTGGTGGACACGATTAGTGGCACTGATACGTGGCACTGATACGTGGCACTGATGGACACTGATTCGGGGCACTGATACGTGGCACTGGTGGACACTGATTTGTGGCACTGATATGTGGCACTGATACGTGGCACTGGTGGACACTGATACGTGGCACTGATACATGGCACTGATACGTGGCACTGGTGGACACTGATTCGTGGCACTGATATGTGGCACTGGTGGACACTGATACGTGGCACTGATACATGGCATTGATACGTGTCACTGGTGGACACTGATACGTGGCACTGATACGTGGCACTGGTAGACACTGATTCGTGGCACTGATACGTGGCACTGATACGTGGCACTGATATGTGGCACTGGTGGACACTAATTCATGGCACTGATACATGGCACTGATGGACACTGAAACGTGGCACTGATATGTGGCACTGGTGGACACTGATTTGTGACACTGATACGTGGCACTGATACGTGGCACTGGTGGACACTGATTCGTGGCACTGATATGTGGCACTGGTGGACACTGATTCGTGGCACTGGTGGGCAGTGGCACTGGTGGACACATACATGGCACTGGTGGGCAGTGGCACTGGTGGAAACTGATACATGGCACTGGTGGGCAATGAGGAAATGAGTAAAAAAAAACAGAAAAGGGGAATTAGGTCACAACACATCATATTCTGATTGGCCAAACACAAAGTCTTCTGTCATATAAGTTGCGCAAAATAATACACAAGTCGCGATGAAGTCGCGGTAAAATCGCAGTAAAGTCGCGGTAAAATCGCGGTTAAAAAGTCGCTCCGACATGGGACGGCTTTATGGTCGCGGCAGTGTGAACCGGCTCTTGCTATCGCAAGGAATGTAAACATCCCTTGCAATAACAAAACAGCATGGCAGGTCCTCTTTGTGGAGAGATCTGGGGGTCTAAAAGTTCCCAAATCTCTCCTCTACCCTTAAAGCAAAAGTTTTTAAAAAAGAATGCTTTATCTTTTGCTTTAAGAAAAAAAAAAACATGTTTATATGGCTCGAGAACCGTAAGTGACGTTGACATCGCTCCGTTCCTCACTTTTATTGCTATCGCAAGGAATGTAAACATCCCTTGCCATGCTGTATTCATGGCAGGTCCTCTTTGTGGAGAGATCTGGGGTCTAAAAGATCCCAAATCTCTCCTCTACCCTTAAAGCAAAAGTTAAAAAAAAATGCTTTATCTTTTGCTTTAAGAAAAAAAACATGTTTACGTATATGGCTCGAGCACCGTAAGTGACGTTGACATCGCTCCGTTCCTCCAAGGACATAGCGATGAGCAGGGGCCATCTTGCCATCATTTATCTCTATGCAAAAACACAGCCAATGTCGGATTGTTCCTGGACTCAGTGATCAGTAACATTAACCCGGGAAGCAACGGGAGGGGGGTATCACTTTTATCAGAAAGCTGGCCACCTAAGGAAAAAAAAAGATAGCAAGGTTATGGCATCTAGCTGCAGCCATAACTAATGACGTACATTTGCAGTTAGGCGGTCGGCAAGTCTTTTTAAGCCTCATGCACACTGGGCTTAAAAATCGCCGCTTTTGCAGGTGATTGGAGTGTTTTTTTTTTTTTTGTTTTTTGTTTTTTAACCTGTAAAAGCACCTCTATGTTAGCCTATATGTCCTTGCACATATATGCCTTTGCAGGTGTATTAGAAGAGGATCATTTACGGGCTAAAAAGAATCACGGCGCATTCAGGAAAAGAACTGAAGAGAAGAAAAAACTCTTAAGGCGCCTAAATGCATCTAAACACATTTGTTTGAACAATAATGCAATCCAATGACCAGAATAAATTAATATTCCGGCCAATGGAATCCATTAAAGCTCAAACGCTTGAAGCGTCTAAACGCTTGTTCAATACGTGGCTTTATGGCTTTAGGTGTGTTTTTTAAGCAGCTTTTCTCCTGCCAAAACTTCTGGCAATCAGAAGAGAAAAGCAAAAGCAAAGAGGCCTTGAAGGAAGATTACATTCTATTTTTTTGCAAAACTTCACTAGATCCTGGCACTTCATCTCATCTGAGTTGCAAATGCAATATGGTATGCCCTTTCCATTATTTATTGTGCTTGCAATGCAGTTAACTGAGAATATGTCAAATATAAGAAAATCCAGCATCCAGTCTATAAATAAAAAATGAAAAACACAATATGCACATATATAACCCCTGAATCATTTTACTGTCATGGGTATACTAGTTATGTCGGAACAGTACTACTTGCAGCAGGCCAGTTCAGTGACCCTTGGTCCAAAGCAGGTCCACAGCCTGTAAGTACAGTATATGTTCTCTTCAGGGACCAAAACCTTACAGTCTTCTGGTGCCCAGGACTGCCTGGAGTAAGCAATACAAACACTTTGTGGAAGTAAAGTTTCAGATCATTTTAACTGCCTTAAACATCATGTAAAATGCCATGAAATACTCCATAATAAGACCTACATTTCTGGTCAATACCTTAAAATTCCCATATAAAAATCAAAATTGGTTTAAAACATAAACTTATAAGCCTTAATTTTTAGGCATCAATACACAAACATATACCCTACAATCCAATTGCATAAACAATTAATGTATTATTAAATTGGTGAACTACAATGTAAGGAGACTAAAGCAAGAGACAAAAAGTTAAAAATAGGCTAATACAGTGTGACTGAAAAATGCTTGGGCTTAAACGTAGGAGGAACGGGCTGTTGAAATCCAAATCTCTGCGAGCCATGTAGCTAAATCTCATTTGGTTCTCTAAATTTGACATGGAAAGCTGTTGAAGATTGGCAAAAAGGGCAATTTCTTGTTTTTACTGGAGAGGAAGGGGGAAAGTCTTAAATGGGACACGGCAACTACAAAACAAAAAAGCTTACAGGTATTTAACTGTTTCCTACTCCCAAATGTAAAAAAATGTTCTGGCTTTAGGTATACTCTTTAGCTTCAAGTTTAGCAGGTGCCAGTTGCCAGAGGGTTGATTTAAAAGAGGTTCCACTCTCAGTTACAAACTACACGCAATAGTGAAGGGATTTCCCGTGTAGTCCATTTTTGTCTCCAGGAAAGCTAAATTGGCTGCAATCAGCCAGTACTTGAAACCTGAGGGAAGCATAGCACTGGGCAATATATCCCACAAAAAAAAAAAACAATCTGTTGGATTTTTTGTTTTTAAAATAAAGAAAATGTAAAAAAAATCTCTTCCTCCTTTTTTTGGTGCCACTTAAAACAAGTACCCGATGTCTCCTCATTCAACGCAACTTAGTGTAGACAGTGACTTGGAGTGTCCCAAGGAGTGGTTTGGGAATGTGAGGGGAGGTTTATGTACTTTCTCCTGTTGGGGCCAGATGAGTTGCTACCCCTGCAGCTATTAAACTAGTCCATTGGGCTTTTCACCAATTCACCACAAAGTGTAAAAACTGCCTACTTCTACCTTTCAGTTCAATAGTTTTTTATTAGAAATTTCAAACATACAACAAACAAAACCGTCAGTGAATACAAAGATCGAAATATACAAATACAGTAAGTATAGTGTATGCAACTAACTTTTGCACAGTACCTCAAGTCAGAATGAAGAGGTCCTGGGGGATAAACCATCATTTGCCAAAGAGGGCGCCAGTCAAGGCCAGGGGAAACGCGCCACGAGGCCAGACACCCCACTGGGAACATACTGTGCCCAGGCCCTGCGACCTGTCCCCCCCACCCAAACCAGCCCCCCCCCCAGTCACCCCCTACGACCCGGCTTAAAGCCATATCTCAAAAAGGTACACTCACAATCTTCATATCCTCTAAAATAGTAGGTATCTAAAGTCAGATGGAGTACACGATAATAAAGAAAGAAAAGATAACATATAATAGAAAACTAGTAGACTATCAACAGGACAGTCCAAACATTGCCTTCAAGTAATGGTCATCATCTTTAAACGCATACGATCAATTTTAGCTAGGGTACAGTGTCTGCTAACTTCCCCACTGCTGCAGGAATGCCGGGAGGGAGTCCCGTGAGCCAGCAAAAATTTTTTCATAAGAGTGGTTCGCTTTTACTCGATTGATAACATCGTAAATGGTAGGAGCTCGTGTCGATCTCATCTTCTCCCTTTTAGGCATCAACCAACAATGCATATCCACAAGAGGCCATGTAAGTTGGATATAACTCTTCCTTCCACCAGGCCCCACACCTCTCCTTGAGTCACTTGGTATGGAGAAAAAAAAAACAGTGTCCCTTAGAACCAGGCTGGAGTTTGGAAGCGACAGTCATTTTACATTTTGTTCCCCCTCATATTCTCCTTTTGCTGACAGACCATTTTTATTTATATAAACTTTAGACCAACTGCACTAAATCCTTGGTGTTACTGCAGGAGGGTAAAGGTTGTAGCTAGACCTCCAGGACATCCACCAGGTTCAAAGACCCTGCCTAGATTGCCCTGTGGATTATCTAGCTCTGCTCAGTGTGTACATTTTATATTTTCTTGACGTACCTAAATTAGGTCGTTTTTAGTGTATGCTGTTTATTTTGAAAGGTTTTTTTTTCTTCAGACAATATACAGAAACAGAATGTAAAGATACAATTCATATTTGACAAATAAGCTGAGTTCCCTTTACTGTTTATCTTTATTTATTTCCCCACTGGCAGATATAAAAAATGAACAAACTCCATAGATCAAAGCATACATTGCGACTACCAGGCATTCTTCTATTAATCTGTGCTGCTAAGCTCATAGGATGTAAATCAAAACATCATTACCCTTAAATGCTGCTAAATTCATTACAGTTGTTGCACAGATGTTAAGAGATTCCAAAAGGGATAAATTCCATCTGAAAACAGTCCTTCTTATAGCTTTCACTGATGACAAATGGATTGATTAAAATTTCTTCAACGCACAGTTATATGTTTTTATTATCATAAATATAATGCAGTAAATGTCTCCAAAATTCTAAACTTGTTGTAGCTGCCTTACTAAAGCTTTTGTTTCCTATGACCCTTTATCTTGTTGTATTTGATGTGTTTATATAGATACATCATTATGTCCAACAGCATAATGCGTTGACACACTCAGGGATCTGCGTGCCTACAATCTGCAGTAAATTCAGGTTGTCATAACCATGGAATGCAGATCCCAGGATAGAGCGTTCAGTTTTACAGAAAAAGACAAGCTAAGGTAATTAAAGTATATCTAAAGTCAAAAGTTTTTTCAGTTTGAATAGAGTATGGAAAAGTTAAAACAGCTGTTAGGTTTTTTTTTGCTATCTTTGTCTACATTGTAGTTAGGTAGGTTTACTTTCATTTCCTATTCTGTAGAATTATTAGGAAGTGGGAAGATAGCTTTCTAAAGTGAGGGAAATCCCCTTGGGCAAATGTCCCAAATAGGAGATTTCCCTTCAATTCCTGTTCAGGTGGCAACTCAAAATGTTGGTTTCATCCTCACTTTCAATTAAAGAGAGTATATTTCCCTAACAGGGATGCAGACAGCAATATAAATCTGACAGTAGTTCTTGCCCCTCACCACTATATCCAAGTTTTGAAAAAAGGTTTGCTTTGAGTTATACTTTAAACTGTGTTTTGACAGTTTTCACAGTTGCTAAAGGATATACACTGTAGTACTATTGTACATAAATTATTTATTTTGTTTAAATGTTTTCTTTTTTCACACTGGTGTGCTGTGGTTTAGCTGCCACACGGGTGCATCCACGGTCTTGTGTTTTTGCCGGGGTTTTTGAAAGCGCAAAAATAAATTCATTAAATGTGACGTCAGCCGATGGCCCTGCCCCTTTGTGACATCATCGACCCAGCATGCCCCTGGCCGGTGACGTCACAAGGGGGCAGGGTCACCCAGGGACGTTACATGCATTTAGGTATTTATTTTACTTTGGTGAATTGAATTTAACATCTGTTCATACGGTATTTACCAAGCGTTTTCAGCTTTTTGTGGTAAATATCGCAGAATGGTTTAGTGAATTGACAGTTACAGGGTGGCGTGCGATATTTAGTCATAGTGTGTCTGGACACTTAAATATGCGAGTTACTTTTTTGTGAATGGAGCCCATTTTTATTTACAGCTGATATGTACATAGAAATCACCTGCATGCTAGCAAGGGAGAATACCCCAACAGAGGGCAACAGCCACCCAGGGAACCACATGACACCAAAGCGCCTGCCCGTTGGAGTAATGTACTGGGGAGAGGAGCCCAAGCAAGGTACCACTAGATTATATATCCTAGAAATATATATACAGTATCTCACAAAAGTGGATACACCCCCAGCATTTTTGTAAATATTTTATTATATCTTTTCATGTGACAACACTAAAAAAATGACACTTTGCTACAATGTAAAGAAGATAGTGTTCAGCTTGTATAACAGTGTAAATTTGCTGTCCTCTCAAAATACCTCAATACACAGCCATTAATGTCTAAATCACTGGAAACAAAAGTGAGTACACCCCTAAGTAAAAATGTCCAAATTGGGCCAAATTAGCCTTTTTCCCTCCCCAATGTCATGTGACTCGTTAGTGTTACAAGGTCTAAGGTGTGAATGGGGTGCAGGTGTGTTAAGTTTGGTGTTATTGCTCTCACTCTCTCATACTGGTCACTGGAAGTTCAACATGGCACCTCATGGCAAAGAACTCTCTGAGGATCTAAAAAAAGTATTGTTGCTCAATATTAAGATGGCCTAGGATATAAAAAGATTGCCAAGACCCTGAAACTGAGCTGCAACCAAGACCATACAGCGGTTTAACAGGACAGGTTCCACTCAAAACAGGTCTCGACCAAAGCAGTTGAGTGCATGTTGAGTGGTGGGAGTGGAAAACATAAAACCCATCACAATGACATCGCACTCTCACACAATGACAACACACGTCGCCACTAGAACAGAAGCCACAATCTGGATCAATGTGAGGCTACCTAAACCCGGCTATGTCTCTTCTTATGACAAAATGGCATGAGGGACTTGTAACCTGAAAAACACAGCCACTGCATACAGTTTTTCATGTGCCCAATGCGCAAAGATGACCAGAATTTCAATACTCGCAACCCAGAGGTTGCCCGGTTGCTATTGTTTCTTTACAAGGGTCTGGATTTGGGGCTTAGCCTAGTTCCATAAGGGCTCAAATTTCAGCAATTTCAACTTTCACCAGGAAAAATGGGCGTGTGAGCTGTGTCGAGGTCTTAACTTGCCCTCCTGTTGGCAGCCATCTTGGACATGTGCAGACTGCTGCCTCTTATAAACTCTGGTTTCTGATCATCACTTCTCTGCTGCTTGGGTGTCGCACAGTGATGATGCTGCACAGCTGACTATATCAATCACCTGATGGGATGCAATCCTTGCCCTTGCATTTGTCTTCTGTTCTCTGTGTTCCTCCGTGTCTGACCAGGCTTGGCTGATGACTCTCCTGGCTCTTGACCCTGAATCGGCAGAGGACCCGGCATTGGCAGACTACCCCCTTCTGGACTCGACCCCGACTTCGATGACTACCCACTTCTGGACTCGACCCCCAACTTTGATGATTACCTGCTCCTGGACTCGACCTCAGCTTGGATGACCACCCACTTCTGGACTTGACCCCGGCTGTTCTTGATCTCGCTCCTTTCTCTTGCTGTGCGTTTATTGTTGTTTTCTCCAATAAACTGCCTTATTTTACCTACATCTCCATGTGGTCTGGTTTCCTGGCACCCTGACAAGCTATAGAGTCCTAAATCTTATTTTCCAGACGTTGTTGTGGCCTATGTCCCTCAAGCACATTCTCCCCCAAAGTGGCTTTTGTTTTCATTTAAAAAACAAAGTGGTGATTCTATCCATTCTGGCAGAGACAGTGCCACACTGCACCTGCCTCAGGTTCTACAGGAAAGATCCAGGCTCTCCTACGTCAGTGGACTTTGACAGAATGACGGTTCAAGCTTTTTAGCACATGTATGCTGCCATGTTGGCATCAGGAAAATTGAAATATGTATCAAATATTTACCGTAATTCTCCCTCCCTGATTCCAATCCCTGGCAGCATATGAACACTCCTTTTTTTGATCTTGTTATTTTTACAGGGAATGGGGGAGGTTGCTCTAGCTTTCATTTCATATATTTAAAATGACCCTGTGTGTGGATATAGGGGCAAAGTTATATTATATGTATGCTGCCATGGATTGGCATCAGGAAAGGAATATTATGGTAAGTATGTGATACAATTTTCAGTTTTTCACATGTAGTCCAGAGAATGTTTAGCAGTCTGTTCTAAACAGCCTTTTACAGAGCTCGGTGAAACAAGCTGAAATTTACACACAGAACTGACCAACTCATTACAGTGAGAGATTCCTTGTCTGACTGCTCCATCTGGAGTTTCAGTCTGACAAAGCCTGCCTCAAGGCAGGCTGTTTGTGCACTGCTGTCTTTTTAGGTAACCCTTTGTGTACTGGGAATAATTTTCTTTGCATTTTAGACTAAAACCCAAGCCAGCAACTATAGGTTTTATTATGAAAGCATGGTTATGGTTGATTATGTCAGTTGGACATTACCATCCACACTGACTCCTTTACTGCCAGTGTGACAGGGAGCAATGGCATGGATGAGGCTGATGATGAGATCAGTTTATGCAGACTGAACAGTAAAGAAGGTCATCCTTTCTTTTAAGAACCAGGGCCATCTGGCATGGTCAGTTATACACAGACTGCATCCAAGGTACTGCAAGGATGTTTCTTTAGAAAGTCTAGCATGCTTTGTAAACTGAGTGTCATTAAGCACTCTTGTATTGTAAGCCTTTTGAGGGTTATTCCATTAATGTTAGCAGTACAGCAGAAAAATAATTAACAGAGCAACTGTTTTGTAATCATCTCTGATGATGTATTTAGCACAAATCCGCAACAATTTTCGCATCTGGAATGTTTCCAAATTGGTAATAAAACTGTGTAGCATGTTTATGAACAGTTTTTTTTTTAGATTGAATGGTTTTGTCTGTTCAGTGATTTATAACACATGCATAGGTATGCATTACTTGCCAATCCAGCAATATGTTAGGTTGCCACATACTATTTGGTTAAACTCACTAACACAAGAAAGGATTGGTGACTGCACAAACCAGATTTGCAGCATTTAAAATCATTTAATAGAGTTTATCAGAAAACATCAGGAGCACACAGATTCTTTTTTAATGTTTCCTGCAAGAACAGTGCTTAATCATAGGCAGAGTTGTATAAAGTACTCGAAACCCATACTTGAGTAAAAGTACAAGTGCTCGATCAAAAAGTGACTTAAGAAGAACTAGAAGTGCTCAATCAAAAAGTGACTTTAGTAGAAGTACTAAAGTATTCAACATTTTTTGTACTTAAGAATTGCAAGTAGTTTTTTTTAAAAAATTGTGCTACTCAAGTACTGAAAGTAAAAGTACCAGTAGTTTTGAAAAAAAAAATTGCTACTCAAGTACTGAAAGTAAAAGTACAAGTACTGTGTTATGTAGTTATTAAAGAAAGAAGTCAAAAGTTTGAACATCATATTGTTTTTTATTATTTCAAATGCAGCTTTTATTCATACATACAGTAGCATTTATTTTCGTATGCGCTGATAATACACGTTTTGAGCTTCATGAAACCTGCCATCTACTGTTCTGGCAGTGGTAATTTTTATAATAGTAACGAGTAACTATGCAGCACAAAAAAAAAATATTGGAGTAGAAGTATTGAAATCATCGAAAAAATTTAGTGAAGTAAAAGTGGAAGTAGGAGAAAAAAATTCTACTCTAGGAAAGTACAGATACCGCATTTCGGTACTTAAGTACAGTAGTGAAGTAGTTCTACTTAGTTACTATACATCTCTGATCATAGGAGTTATGTATGTGAACTGAAGTTTATCACAAACCTTCTCAGGTCAGAGACTGAATACTACTCAGTTCAGTGCCACCTCACTAAACTTGTCATGGAGCTGGGGGTTTATGAGGGAAGACAGAGAGGTGATTATAGACTAATTGAAGAAAGGCAGAGCAGGAGCTTAATATTGACCATGCATGTAGAAAGAGTAGGCAGAATGTTGGCATAACTTGTATTTGGGGAAAGAGAAGGAGAAAGCAAGAGGGCAAATCATGGTGGACCAGTAACCATAGAGGAAGCAGTGCAAAAGCTAACCATGTCAGGAATTGGAGGGAAGAGCAGAAGCAATGAATGTAGAGTGTGAGTTGAACAAGAAGCTGTGGAAAAGATACAGAGCAAAAATGAGAGGAATGATCATGGACAAGGGAAAGAGAACGGAAGCAAATTGTGAACTGTTTCACCATGTCTGAGATTTCTGAAGAGCTTCTTTTTTGGGAGACGGGGTGGTGCTGCCAATGGAATAAGTGTAAATTCCTGTTCTACGGAGACCATTTCTTTTTTGTTGGGTTGCTGAACCAGTCCATGATTATTGTCATGTGAGAACCTTTAGCAGAGCAGTGGGTCTAGAAAGCCAATATCGCCTTCAGATTTGGGGAATATCAGTAAAGCCTTTTGGTATTTGGATACCCATGAGAGGAATTTTCTACAGAGCACCAGTTAAAATTGTAGGGGAATGCATGCTGGCATAGTCTGTGTCAGGTATGCGAAGCGAGGAAGTACATTCATTTTTTAAATGTTGTTCATGCAAAATCAAGAGAAGTAATCATTGCCCCAACCATTGGAGATTCTTGTGTAAAGTAGTAAAAAAAGGAAGAAAAGTTAGCCTCAAAATTCCCAAGTAGCTAAGAGAGGAACAGTGCCTTTAAAAATTATTCATACCGCTTGAAATTTTCCACATTTTATCATGTTATAACCAAAAACGTAAATTTATTTTATTGGGGTTGTATGTGGTAGATCAACACGAAGGGGCACATAATTGGGAAGTGGAAGGAAAATGATAAATGGCTTTCAATTTTTTTTACAAATAAATATCTGAAAAGTGTGGCACGCATTTGTATTCAGCACCCCTGAGTCAATACTTTGTAGAACCACCTTTTGCTGCAATTACAGCTGCAAGTCTTTATGGATATATCTCTACCAGCTTTGCACATCTAGAGAGTGACGTTTTTGCCCATTTTCCTTTGCAAAATAGCTCAAGCCATTTATCATTTCTCTTCCACTTCACAATTATGTGCCACTTTTTGTTGGTCTATCACATAAAAACCAAATAAAATAAATTTTTGGTTGTAACATGACAAAATGTGGAACATTTCAAGGGGTATGAATACTTTTTCAAAGCAATGTAGATGTTTATTTCAAGTGAAACTTCACCATGGCATGTGGAAATTAAAAGTCTGCAGCAACAAATAGGCTAAAACTATGGGAATGTGAGGGGGTACCTTATAAAAATACTCACCCCCCCCCCCCAAAAAAAAAAAAAAAAAAAAAAAGCTCTGCATTGTTAGAGGTTGCAGAACAGAATAAAATAACAGCAGCTTTAGCTTTTAGGTGAAGAGCCCCCTTGGTTGGGAATTTTTGTACAATGTCCATTGATTGTCTTGCAACTGAGATGCTCATAACATGATACTTTTGGATGTAACGAGTCACTGTATTTGTTCACGTGTTAGATATGGCAGGGAGATCATGGTTTAGTTATGAAAAAGTCACTTGCCTAGGTGACAGTTTTGTGTGGGCCATGAGAGGTAGGTAATTCAAAGAGCTCCCCTGAATATATTGCAATAGGGGTTCTAGGGTGAGTATAATTATTTGAAGGGAAAGGGGGCAACCTTAGCAGTTGCCACTTTGTTGGGTGAAACAGCAGAAAGACACTAATTACCTCTCACAGTGGCTAGCAGTGCACGTAAAAAGCTTTTACCCAGCAAAAAATGTTGAAGCCTAGACCTGTGTTGGGGTATAGTTTACATAAACTAGAAGTTAACAAGTTTGGAAGCCCATGAGCAGTAGCTCTGTGTATGACAAGTAGTGCTTTCTTGTCATACACAGCTTGGTCGTAGTTTCCATGGCAGGGGTGAAACAAACTTGGTCAAAATCAATGAATGTACAGAGCGGATGTTAAAGTGGATAGTAACCATCATTTAGGCCCTTAAACTATCCCACAGGAACTCCTGTTTTCAAGATGTCATTGTAAGACCTGACAAATTCCAGACAAAGTAGCGGCAGAAAGGTTTTGAAGTAATGTACTTTGAAACTGTTGGGGCTGGAGGCTGTATGGGGTTTCATGGATGAGCGTGTGGAGAAAAATGTATCCTTATTGATAGGTTATTTATCAGGGAGTGTTGCCTCAATCTTTAAAGTGGTTATAAACCTCAGTCATCAATTCTGAGAAGAGCACATGTAGTGTTTACTTATCTCTTTCCAAAGCTCTGAGTGTTTTTTCTCTCTGGTGCTTCATTCCTCTTTTAGCATTAATCAATTCTGAGAAGTTTTTCTGACACATGAGATACATTTTTGTCAGGGAGGGAGATAAGCATGGAGCTTATCTATTCACAACACAGTTCTTCTGCTGTGTGGAGGTGGGTGCCTTTCCTCCAATCAGCTCTCACACACTGTTACTGCAGCCTCTCCACCCCCTTCTCTGTGCTCCTGACAGATGAAGGGGTGTAGGGAAGAAATGACTGCAGATAAACAAGTAAAACCTGTGTAGCGGGTGCCTCGCATCTCCTGCGGCCATGTAAAAGCTGACCGAGGCTCACTGAGTGGAGAAAGTTGCTGTCAGCCCCTGCGGGGATTTCTCTGCCCTCCCTCTCCTCACTGACTCTGTTTGTTCTGCTCCTTCCCCTGCATCCTCATTGGCAGAGAGAAGGGAGCCAATCAGCAGCAGCAGCAGCAAAGCATTCTGGGACATGTAGTCCCCACCAAAATGGCTCCATAGCCTTGTATGAGAACAGGACTACACACACCACGATTCTATGGCAAGGAAAGGAGAAAAGGATCCATCTTGTCTGCTGAGGAGGGGTAGTTTACCACGAGACAAGAGAAGAGACTGAATGCAGGAGAGAGGTCCTATCTCCCCGGTTAGTCCACCGCATTGTTGGAGACATCCAGCCTGAGAGAGGGATCCCAGGTGCATATTCAGGCGCACCTGCACCGTCTGTGTGAAGCGCTTCAGGGTGAGGTGACCAGTCGGGTTACCAGAAGAACCTGCCTGTTACAGGATGTTCAGTTTGAGCCTTGACTGCAGTATTGGTGAGAGGGCAGTTGCCCATTTGCAGGAAACCAAGACATTGCATACAGACAGAGTCACTCCACTTTGCCCATATTTGCCGGTCTCATTAAAGCAGTCCTATTAAGCAGTCAAAATGTCTGCCTTGCTACCCAGATACTATCAGCATACAACAGTTTACACTTTGCCAAGCAGGAGTTTAAAGTGCACCAACTACAGTGGCTAGCTGAAGATACAAAGTCTCATCCTTCTTCCAAGGGAATAAAGTTACTGATGCCATACAAACTCACACACACATGCTAAGGGCTCTGTATATGTAGGGTGAATGGGGTAGTCTCATTTGGGAGTTAAGCCACTGAGCACTGAATTAGGTACAGTGTTGGTGATTTTGGCCTGTGGTGTCAGGGGATAGAAGAGAGAGGACAGACATAGAAGAAAGTAATTCTTCTGCTCTCCTCCTGCCTAGACTCATAGCGCCAATTTAAGTGGAGGTAACCAGTATAAAGTTGCTAACTTGTAATTAATTGTTGTTGAAGCGTTTGTCTCTGCTTCTGGGGTTATTTACAGTTGTGGAATCCCCTAGAAGCAGCCTGATAAAATATATTGAATTATATTGCTCTTGATCTCAGTTATTGCTATTCAGCTAATTCATTCAAGAATATATATATTGCTATCTGTAACTTTTCCATAGAAAGCTGATTCCCGGAAAGAAGTGTTTGAAGAGGGAATGATATATACAGTAGCTCCTTGTAGTTATTTCTAATACAGTGAGCTATAACTGCTGATTTAAATGCTCATGTTCCACATGTATGTGGGTCTATGTGTGGAATATATGAGCATGATTTAGTTTCATGAAGGGCCTTAGCTAGCATTTTTCTTGGCTTGCTATTATTATTGTAAATGTAACATTTAATCTGTGTTGGGAGGATTTATTTTGTAAAGCAGCAAAGAGAGTTATTGTCTAAGTACGTTGAGTTCCACTGCAAAGGATTTTGGAGATCTGGATCAGAGGTATGTTATTTTGTGAGTCATGTCTTTTCCGATTCTCAATACCTTCTTGATCAGTTTGCCCCTTGATCAGTTTGACACACTTATGAGTTTCCTCTAAGGTCATTGGTAATTTATTAAGTGTAGAGTTAGTTGTAACAGCCTGGTGGCTGTCTTGTTCTGGGATGATGTCATATGACGTTGTCCCACACTCATCGGCGGCATGCTGTGTCCCTGGGACACGACACACCCCGGATCTCAGGAAAGAGCCAATTACGCACCTCTTTACTCATGTGATCAGTCCAATCACAGCTGATCACATGTAAACAAGAAAATGCCGGTTTTCGGCTTTTCTCTTCCCACACTGACAGAGAGGAGAGACGATCACTGGCATTTCTTCACAGGGGAGACCTGCACAGATAATCAGGGCACTGATCATCAGTGACCTGATGATCAGTGCAGCCTCAACAGTGCCCATCAGTGATGCCAATTAGTGCCTATCAGTGATGTCAAGCAGTGCTGCTTTTCAGTGCCCAGCAGTGCATGTTCATCAGTGCCGCCCATCAGTGGCAATTAGTGCTGCCCATCAGTGCCAACAATCATTGCCGCTTATCAGTGCTCTTAAGTGCCGCCTATTAGTGCTTATGAGTACTGCATATCAGTGCTGCCTATCAGTGCCCATCAGTGCTGCATATTAGTGCCTCCTCATCAGTGTCACCTCATCAGTGCCTTTCAGTGCCACCTCATCAGTGCTGCCTATCAGTGCCCGTCAGTGCAGCCTCATCAGTGTACAACAGTGAAGGAGAAAAATTACTTATTTACAAAATTTCCTAACAGAAGCGAAAAAAAAACATTTTTAGCAAAAAAAAAAAAAAAAAAAGACAGCGATGATTAAATGCTACTAAAAGAAAGATCTATCTGTCTCAAAAAATTATAAAAATTTCATTTGGGTACAGCATTGCATGACCACGCAATTGTCATTTAAAGTGTGACAGCGCTGAAGGCTGAAAATTGGTCAAATGAAGTTGTTAAGGTAATGCATGATTTCACTGGTTTGCAAGATGAGTCATTTGTTTTTCATTTCTGCTTAGTGAACACAGGAGGTTGCTTGCTCCATATGGGCACCATTGAGAGAACACTTTGCATCTTCCTATTTAAAGCAAAGTGTTCTCTGATTGGACAAAGTGGAGAGATAGGGACACCTCATCCAATTAGAGAATACTTTGCATTTATTGAGATATACTGTATATGCCATTACAAGTTATTTTGTACTCTTGATAAACAAGTATATTCAGAGATTATATAATGAGCAAAACAAGTTTGGCATTTATTTTGTCAATTTTTTAAGTACAGATATGCACCACATATTTAAAGTCACACAGTGACAATTATATTCAATAAATATATTCAGGGTATCCAAAAACTCACACAAGTGGAGTGGCATTGTACTATAACTGAAACACAAATAGCTTACAAATAGCTCACAAATAGCTTATGTACAGTATAGTGGCATTGTACTATAACTGAGAGAATTCCTACATATAATAAAAAAAATTCTAATCATAAACCAGTAGTCATGAAAAAAACAGTAGATTATCAGGCGCTCAGGGTGATTACCAGAGGTCGGTTTGACCGGCGTATAGTGGGCAATATACTAAAAATGTCAGAACTTCAAATAACAATGGTGCAAGTGTGCATGGGACATACTGTGAGGGTATGTCAAGGAAAAGATAGTCTGCAACAAAGGGCAAGCTCCACAACACAGGGAAGTCAGGGCTCTGTGGAAAGGATGAGAAGAGAGAGACGGAGCGCCTCTAAGTGCAGTCTGCTTTAATCCAAGATTACACATACGATATAAAAACTCACATGGGGTACAGTAATACAAGGCTCAAAAGATGGTGACGGCAGATGGTGGTGGAATCCAGTGTCCGAAGATGGAATGCAGGTGAAAGCTGATGGATACAGCAGGACAAACTAAGCCGGCCGTTGTCATTCGGGATCCGGCACTTCCGCATGTCGGGCTGGAACGCAGCGTAAAGCCGCGTGACGTCACCAAAGTGAATGGGAAGACACAACGCGTTTCAGAGCACGCGCCAAGCTCCCAGCGAGCATGCTCGCTCTTTTTTCAAGTGTAGATCTACGGACACTGGATTCCACCACCATCTGCCGTCACCATCTTTTGAGCCTTGTATTACTGTACCCCATGTGAGTTTTTATATCGTATGCGTAATCTTAGATTAAAGCATACTGCACTTAGAGGCGCTCCGTCTCTCTCTCTTCTCATAAACCAGTAGTCAGGAGAAGAGACTAACGGAATATACTGAATTGCTTCTTCCATTAGGGATATCATATAAAGTCACAGGAAAGTTAAACGAAATGGTGTTAATTAACTACCAATCAGGTATTTGATTTCTTTTGTTGACCTGAACTAGAAAAGCAAGGCTTGGAGCTAAATCTCCAACTTCATTACTAAATATGTTCCCCCATACAATGATTCTGTTCTGCAATTATAAATTGTGGTCTGTTTAGCCAGTCAATGAAAAGCATAGTTCACACTGTAGTTTTAACAGGACTTTTTCCAGCGGTTGAATTGGTGCTTAATCAATTCTCTTTTTGTATGTGACTATTCTTCTAAGGTTGTCTTCATGTCCATCCATTTCAGACAGGTTCAGCTTCCTCAGTCAGGTTACACTTAATATGCAATGATGACTTCTGCGTGCCAGTGAACGTCTTATAAACTGCTTTCTTTAGACAGAGCTAGAAAAAAAAAAATAATACCATTATCATATCACAGAGAAAAAAAGAAAAGTCATGCCACCTTGCAGTAACATATATGCTAAATTGGGACACATAAAATTTGCTTACCAAATGTAGTTTTAAACATATTTGTAATCCCACACATAGAATTAGATATTTTATTATCCCCTGGCTATTGAAATTAAAGAGCAAGCCCTGCCTGCTAAAAAGGATCAACAGCATGTGAATTAAAATGACACCAAACAATATCCTTATTCTCCAAAAATACTCCATACACATGTACTACTTAAGGCCTTGTAAACTATTTTGCATGTATTTTTTTTCTGGAACAAGCAGTGCACGTTAGTTGTGGTCGTGAACACTTCAAATCCCATAGTCCATCTTGGGAGCAAGCAAGAGAGGGTGGCCCAATTCTATAAGCAGTGGGACCATGGACCCTCTAACTGGAAGTCAGATCACTACAGCAAAAAAAAAAAAAAAATTGAAGGAGGTTGTTTGAAGATATTTGTTTGAGTTGTGAATACATGCTTGAATACATGTATTATGTGTAGTATCATTTTAAGCATCTTTGCCCTACACGCAGCAACAAATCCTGCTGGGGAATTACAGTTAGAGACTGTTACGGAACAGGGCACCCTTGAGCAGGTACCTCCGTTGACAGATGCTCCTAGTGCTTCCCGAGGGCTCCAAGCACTCCACCAGACACCGTAAGCACTTCAGACTCCACGAACCGCCGCAGCTTGGTTAGGGTCTTGGCATCTCCTACCCACCCTGGACCAACGACAAGGCTCCAGGTTCCTATGGGTGAACCTCTCTTTCCCCAGAGAGTGCAGCAGAACAAGCTCTTACACAAGCTCTTACAAGAGCTTAGTGATTCTCTAAGGGAGTATGGAAGACCATAGCAATCCCTGCAGCAGATTCCCCCAATAACGAGACAAAGCTCCGAGATGAGGGTAAAACAGGAACAACATCAACATTTATTGGAAGAAATCAGCACACTTTTATACAGAAATTGGAACATCCTTCCCCCAACCGCTTTCCCATTGGTCAATTGTAAAGTACTTGCAGTTCCCAATAAGGTCCTCTCCAGCCCATGCAAATGAGGGCTTGAAAATGAGTCAACAGTGATTGGTCAGATAGCTTTGACCAATGCAAGGAGGGCTGCTATGCAAATGAGGACTTGAAAATGAGTCAACAGGGATTGGTCAGATAGCTTTGACCAATGCAAGGAGACAGAAGCCCCAGGGGGCAATCAATGTAAACTATAGTCAGACACAGAACAATGGTTCCCTAACGAGCCCTCAATACACATTCCTCTGAGTGTCAATAGACAGCCCGTCTCCTCAGAACTTCCTGTAATGCCCATATTAGGAGTTGACTTCCTGTTCCTTACAGTTTACAGGAATACGTTTTAGCTTCCAGGATAGAGGCAAGACTCCATTAGCCACATGTTTAAAGAAACACAAAAAGACACAAAAATGCATAACTCCCAGTCTACTGAACAGAACCCCCACATTCAACCCATCCCCCGATAGCCTGGATCTGAGCGCTCAACATATCCAAACAGCGCTCAGATGCCACAAACACAGTCAAATTGCCATGGTGTTTATATTTAGCATGGGCTGATGAGAGGGTCCATAGTCACATTGCAGGAGGCGAGCAACCAGGCTTCTCCAACGCCCAGTGGCGAGATTGGTCTCGTCACAGAGACATTTATACATTTTTTCATATAGCAAAGCAATGCTAACCAGAAGCAGTGAGACAAATCGTGAGACAGATTTACTAATAGATTTATAGAGTTTTATTTATAAAGTCGTTACCAAGAAAAAACACCTGCTCCACGCTACTTCTTAAGGAGGATCCGCTTTTTTAGTGTGCCTCCCTCCTCTTTGCTAAAATGTCGTATATAAAACTTGTGGGGAAAAAAAGTTAGATAATAAACTTACCTCTTACCCCAGCTTCTACCTGTGGCACCAAGGTGAGGGTAAAGGCATCTTTCTGGCAAGATCCTGCACTGTGGAAGCTGGAGGAGACCCAGGAAACCATGGAGAACCATAGAGTATATTATCTAACTTTTTCCCCCTACAGGATGAGAGTTTCAGAGGGGGAAGAGGAGCACACGTAAAAGCAGACCTTGCATGGAGTGCAAGGTCTGCTTTAATTGTCCATATGTTTTGAATGAAAATCTGTATCATCTATAATGGAACATCTGTAGACCTTTGCAAAACTATCTGAGCTGAGATGGCCGAGTCTAAGGTATCTATCAGACAAATGAAGCTTGTAGGCAGTTGCCGTCTACTTTCTCCAGTGCAGCACTGCAGTTGGAGAGGAAGTCAAGAAGAACATGGTTTCTCTATGGTTTCCTAGGTAACTAAGGAAGCTATCCAATTGGATGCTGCTGTCCAATGTGACTCCAGCAAACATAGGCAGAGCTCTGTTGATTAGCGGGTGCCGGAGGACATCCAGTTGCCGACACCAGCTGATTGGCTTGTGCTTTGTCTGATCACAGCACAGCACAGCCTGGTCAAGGGCTAGCTTGCCCCCTACTCGGAAATGTCTGGTTACGTACTAGGTACGTGACCTGGCACAAAAGAGCCGCTCTCCTGCAGTACATCTAAGTGATGCGGTCAACAAGTGGTTAAAGATGATATGTGCAGATGGTGTTTGCCTCACAACACCCTTTTGCCTCCAGTGTTAAAAGGACACTTGGCATGATCATCTGTTATTTTTTTTCTACCTACAAGTGTCTGCCACACTGTGACGTTGTGTTACTGATGGAGATCAACTTTCAAGAGTAATATGTTACTAAAAAAAAACAAAGCAGAACACGTCACTGACATTTTCCTAAAGTGATTAAAAGGGAAATATGTCTAGGGGGAAGTACATCTTTCTGGAGAATATTTTTTTTTTTTTTGTGCAATGTAAAATTTTTGGTTATCTTAAGTGCTTTCCAGTGCCATTAAACAAGGATTTTTTGGTGACCACATAATAGACAATGTCTTTTTTTGTCAAATTTCTAAAATGCCAAATGTATACTTCTGCTTAAAAATGCATACAATAGTGGATTTTTCTGAGAACACACTTTAGTGTATAAAACTTCCAGGTGACTAAGCAAATTATACTTTTAGGTTGTAAGAGAGTGTTATAGTACACTACAAATAAATATACTTTTTTTTATTAAAGTAACTTGAAGCAAAATATTGGCTGTCAAATAGAGTGTAAATTGTTGTTAAACCCAAAACAAAAATTGTAATATATTGCAGTTTACCAATCCTTAGATGTGGTGGCTAAACTATTTTTTTTTTTTTAGGCTTTTTCCCTTTATTTTCACATGGTGATCTTGACAATAACACACTTTCTGTCTTAGGGTATCTTCATTCTGGGTGAAGTAATAAAGCAGACATTTTCGGACAGCAGAACTGTCAGACTAAGGAGATGGTAATGTTAGATTAGCAAATTTAGATGGCCTTTACTAACAAATTGAAGTTGAACTCCAGCTAACACATTATAAGCAGTTACAGCAAACTGTTTTTCTTCCTTTTGGGCTTTACATAAATTAATAAAAGCTGATCATCAGCCATGATTTCCATCCAGGGCCGCTAACCATGCTGGACCTTCATCCCAGAGGGACCGCAGGAACTGGGATAGATTGATATATCTATTTGTCATCTAAACTTCTAAATAGATACTCACCTCTCTTTCATCTTCTATTCGGATGTTTGGTAAGATATCTGTATATACCACTACAGTCTATTGGGGGGTCTGTGCCCCAGCGGCCCCTTGTGGAAGGCCTTCTGCGACCCCCCATGAGACATCTCTATAGAGACTGTTGGGGACGGTTAGGTGCAGCTATGATGGTCACTTCTTTGCTTGTTTTTAACCACTGCGGTTCTACAAACAAATTGACCTTTCAACTCAGGATGTAACTATGTTCTATGTTAATTGACTCCTCATGAAGAAAGATATACTTTACTTTGAAACGCGTTGGGTCTTTCGCTGTCTCTATCTGTGGATAGTGGACATGAACGTTGGTCACGTATGCATTTGAACAGCCTGGACTTTTAATCCATTTGTATTGTATTATTTTCTTGTTCGCCTGGATTTTTGTATCTTGTAATAAACTATATAACCCTTTTTTAAAAAAAAAAATCTCCCTTGATATTTCTCTACTCTATACTATTGCCCCTTAAAATCCCATCTAGAGGGAGCGACCTTGTTTTTGTTGTTGTACATTAGGGATGTGGGCACTCTCTTAGTTTTTCCTTCAGATGGCCTAGTATATTCAAGTAATGAATAAAAGCTGATCATTGTAAGCACCCTTGTCATTGTTACTGTAAATGGTTTCTCTCGACCCTTTAACTGCTTTATTGTCTGGACAGCTTAGTCTGTTAATGTAGGTTAAAAATGAACAGACTTAGGCCTCTTTCACACCGAGCAGCGCAGTGTACCCATGGGTTTGGTGCGGGTTAGCTTCACTTTTCCATTTGCTTCTATTACTGTATGTCCTGTGGTTATGATGTGCTTTCAGAAAGTGCACCGAAACCAAGGGACACAATATAAGTCAATTGAAAAGTGCAGATAACCTGTGAGTACACTGTGCTGCATCAGTGTGAAAGGGGCCCTACTGGCTAGATTACCAAGTGAAAATAAAAGGAAAAACATTTAAAAAAAAAAGCAAAAGGTTCATTATGTGTGCAGAACAATAAAATGCTAGCCAAATCAGATGTAAAAAAAATCAGCAGGATTCGGTTGTACACCAGCTGGTGAAGGGCAGATGCCATATCTTACCTTATCATCCATCTTCTGTTTGGCCAGCTTTATAATTTACACTTAATTACCAAAAGTATTGGGACACCTTTCTTTTCATGCAGATGAACTTTAATGGCATCCCAGTCTTAGTCCGTAGGGTTTAATATTGAGTTGGCCCACCCTTTGCAGCTATAAAAACTTCAACTCCTCTGGGAAGGCTGTCCACAAGGTTTAGGAGTGTGTCTATGGGAATGTTTGACCATTCTTCTAGAAGTGCATTTGTGAGGTCAGGCAGTGATGTGGACGAGAAGGTTTGGCTCGCAGGCTCTGCTCTAATTCAACCCAAAAGGTGTTCTATCAGGTCGAGGTCAGGACTCTGTGTAGGCCAGTCAAGTTCCTCCACCCCAAACTCGCTCATCTATGTCTTTATGGACCTTGCTCTGTGCACTGGTGTACAGTCATGTTGGAACAGGAAAGGGCCATTCCCAAGCTGTTTCCACAAAGTTGGGAGCATTAAATTGTCCAAAATGTCTTGGTATGCTGATGCCTTAAGAGCAGTGCTTTAAGTGGGCCGGTATGCACTGGTACTCAGTACCGCCACTTCCAAATATGGCTCTTGAGCATACCGCAACCTCTCCGTGCGCCTTAGCGTACCAGTACACTAATTTTGGACATCTGCGCCCTCAATTGCCCCCCCCAAGAATATGCCCCACTCCAAAGACAGACCAGTCACCACCAGTGAGTCCCCCAGGGGGTGCTCTGTGGGGACCCTGATGTGGGGTGGGGGACGAAAAAATGTATAGGCTGTAATAGAGTACCGGCACCTCTTTTGGGCCACTTAAAGCACTGCTTAAGAGTTCCCTTTACTGGAACTAACGAGCCAAGCCCAACCCCTGAAAAATGACCCCACACCATAATCCCCCCTCCACCAAATGATTTGGACCAGTGCACAAAGCAAGGTCCATAAAGACATGGATGAGCGAGTTTGGGGTGGAGGAACTTGACTGTCCTGAGTCTGCGGGCCACTCCTAAACCTTGTGGACAGCCTTCCCAGAAGAGTTGACTAAGACTGGGATGCCATTAAAGTTCATGTGCATGTAAAGGCAGGGGTCCCAATACCTTTGGTAATATAGTGTACTTTAGAAGGCTGTATTTAATACTGCCCTAGCCATTCCACTATTTTCTACAAACTCCTCTGCTTGTATTATGCAATTATTTTAGAAACATAATGGTAGAATTTACTATTGAATTAAAATAGAATAGAATGGGATACCTTAAAAAAAAACTTATACTCCCCTGAGTAGATGCAGCATCAAACCGATGGTGCATCTGTCCCCCGCCACCTCTGCACTGAGAATTAAGCGATCAAACGCAGATGATTATTCAGTTCTCCCCTCTGCTCTGAGCAGAGAGCCATGAGTCAGTCACCAGCTCTCTGCTCTGTCCCTCCAGCGCGCACTGGCTCAGTCTCCCAGCAGAGCAGCTCAGGATCGTTCTCCAGCCTGGATCGTCATCAGCCTGCTGTCGGCTGAAAACAGGTCACAGAAGTGCAGAAGCTACTGCACTCCAGTGATCCATAAGAGATGTAGGACCAAAAAAGCTTTGGCCTTACTTCTCCTTTAAGCATGCTGTGTGGTTTATAAACCCAGCTACTTACCAATTATATAAACTAAAGACCAAGAGAAAGGAAAGATGGTTTTATGTTTCTAGAACTTTAGTGACTCTTCTGATTCCCCTCACAGTTCAATTGCTAAAATTATTCCCAAATGTCCAGAAGTAGCCAGAAGACAAAAATAAAATGAGGTAAAATATTGCTACATTTGGAAAATTATGAGGCTTGCTGGTGCCCTCCCTAACCCTGCTGTCTTGGGAATCTTCCCACAAGTACCATCATGTAAAATACAACCTTGATATTAGACACTGATGGTAAAATGTGACAGGTTGTCTTTAGAACTTATATTGTATATAAACATTAAATGTCATATGCACACATACTTACATAACTCAGAAACAATGCCATGATGGATAGGAAAAGTATAAAACTACAAATGACTTCTAAAGTAAGAGTTGATACTTTCATGTTCTTCTTCCAGCAATCTAAAAACAGAAAAAATTATTAAAAAAATTAAAGTATAACCTAAGAGCAAAACTTTCTTTGTAAGATTTAAATAGAGTGGTGAGGGGTTATAATCCATCTCAGGTTTTTTTTTTTTGTGTTACTCTTAAACTGCCCATAGGTGTATTGAAATTCAGCCGAATCAGCAGGGACAGGAAGAATTGTGATCCATGTGTAGCCACTGTGGTTGTACAGAAGTCAATCTACTTCCATACAACCGCTTTTCTGGTAAGTTTCCTCTCCATCACCATTACAGGCTATAACCTGCAGCGTTGACCTGTTTATTCTGATGGTGGGAAAGTCTCCCGATGTCAAAATACAATCACACAGCAAGAGGACTACCCCATCCACCTCGATGGATGAAGGAATCGAGTCCGTTTTTTATTTTTTTTTATTTATTTTTTTTGGTGGAGGGTGCGGGCTGAGTCAGTTTTTTCCATTTAACTGCTGGCTGCTGGTCAGCTTTAGGGAGAGTCATCTGTACTGTATAATTCCTATTGGTCTTGAAGACCAAAGTTACCTGGAACGATAGTGAGGGTAAAATAGAAAGAATAAATAGGAAAATAGGGAAGTCCTCCAACAGGGACACTTGTTTCCGTGACAACTTTCTAAGAGGGGATTTCCCTCACATGGAAAAGATTTCCTATAATTTCCTTTTGGGTCTACAAGACAGAAAGTGAAGGGAAATTTACTTAACCCTCCCCAACTCTATCCAAAATGAAAACTGAAATTTTGGCTGTACTTAAGATCATACAAACGTTCTAGATTTCTGCATGGTCCCTTCCCCTTTTGTTAATTTGTTTTCTTACAATGGTTTGCAAAAGTAATATATGCTTTTAAAAAGGTTGTAAACCTCCTAAAAAAAATATATATATAAAAAATAAAAACCTGTAAGACAAAGGCATAATGAGCTAGTATGCATCGCATACTAGCTCATTATGAAATACTTACCTTAACAAAGCCCTTCTAGCGGCGCCCGCTCGTCACTGAGACGGCCGATATGTTCACCTGTCTTCCTTCAGCCCTGATGACGGCATGTGCAGGAGCCGCGTTTTTGGCACGGGGTTCTGAAGGAACGGCACAGGCGGCCGTTCCTGCAGAGCGCATGCGACAGTGATGTCACTGACTGCATGCAAAGTAAACATCTCCTAAACTGTGCAAGTTTAGGAGATATTTACAGTATCTATTGGTAAGCCTTATCAAAGGCTTACCTATAGGCAAAAGTTACAGAGGGAAGTTTACTTCCTCTTTAATTCCTAATGAGAAAATAATTGAAAAATAACTTAAATCTAAAGTATTTAAAAACTATTATTTCAAAACATAATTATAAATATAACCAACTTCATGTTAGGCCTTGCTCACATGGGGGTGTATCATTATGCACCCCCATGAGAGGCCATGCATACCTGCAGGGGGATGCACAGGTGCTCCACACATCCCCATGCAGATGGTCCTACTGACATTAGTTGGGACGCAGGAGCTGCATAGACACAGCCTTGTGGGTGCTGATGCATGTGAAGTGCATATGAAAATAATAATAATAATAATAAAAAAGAAAATAAGCATGTATGATACTTCCAGCTTAGTAATGCAGCAAATAATGACTGGCCTTTAGCCTCCGTTCACACCGAATCTGACTTTAAAACTGTGTGACTTCACTTGAAATCCCACGATTTCAAAGCCGCATGTCAATGTAAGTAGCACCTAAAATCAACAAAAAATAGTGCAGGGACTTATTTTTCAAATTGGTGTGGAACCGCAAAGTCTAACAGTTCAAAGAACTAAACAATTCTATTGCAGATAATTGCGTGTGACTTGTCATGTGATTTGGACCTGTAAAATAGCATGACAAGCGCGAACGCGGGCTTAGGGCTTGTTTAGAAGGACATTGTTTTCCTGTGTTTGTTATCAGTATAAATTGCACATAAAATGAAGTTTAAAAGATTTATCTAAATGGTGTAGTACAGGCAAACATCTTAAGACAGGCCATACAACGAGTTGCAGGAAAGAAACTCACACAATTCCCCCATCAATACGGACAGTGGTGACAGGGGAATCCCTCCTGCTGAGCTATTGTCTGCTCTGGGCGGGGGAAGCTGTTCTTGCCACGAGAAGACAGCGATTATCACTAGCAGCTATAGCAGCGGCTAGCGATAATCGTAAGAGAATCTGTCAGCCTGGTTGTACCAAAGTTAATTGATTGATCAACTTGGTACATTCAGCCTGCCCATTAAGAGTTCGAATCATATATGGCCAGTCTAAAAGCTGCATTTCATTTGCATGGCCTTTTTTTGTAAGCAGCAGGTTCTGAGAAGTGTTTGGCTTAGCGTAATATATATAGCTGCCTTTTAATTCATATTGTATTTAAACAATAACAATGCATTAGAAAAAAATGTAGCTTTGGCACTAAATACTGTGTTTGGATTATTTTGTTATCTTGGTAATTGTTCTGTTGTGCCGAAAACACTGTCTGATACATAGACAGCCTCTCAAATGAAATTCTAGGAAATAAAATCATTATTATGTGCACGCATCACTTTTGAATAAACATTACAATAATCACAAAAATTGTGTTCTTTGTTTAAAACACTGCGTTTTCCTTGGATGTAGAATAATCATAATATAAATGCCATACCTGTAAGTTTAAAAATGGCTGTGTTGTTTTGATGTTCACCAAGGTTGCATTTGTAGTCTCCGTTCTCTGTGAATAAACAATTACTGGCAGGCTCATTACATAAGACATGCCTCGACAATTTTAAATTGTCTTCTCTGCTTTTATTTATCTAAAAAAGAAAAAGATATTTTTTTCAATTACTGCCAAACTGAATTGTCATTTTAAATTAGCTAAATATATTCTGGGTGAATCAAAGCAAAATGTGTGCAATGTCTTCCTGCCAATTTTCTTTAGAATTCACCCAAACCCTTGCTCCACAACTATGTTCCAGAGAGATCCACAGTTTTCTACAAAGCAGCGAGAGCAAATAAACCTGCAACAGTTGAAACACCGAACAGGCCAGAATAATCAACACAGCTACCAGTGGCAGCTGGTATCCATAAGGGGAGCAGGGGTGCCTCCCCCATCCCTAGTTTGCATGCAGGGCGCTGGACTAATAGCTTTCTATAAGGTCTGTCATTTTTTTACAAGCACGTGGTTAGAGCCTGAGGCTCTAATTGGCTTGTAAAAGGTTGTCTGCAGTGTTCTGTGCCCCAGACCCTCGAAAATTGTAAAGCTAGCAAATCAATTATCGCCATCGTTTTACGCCTTCTCATCTTGGCCATTCAGGACAGGAAGTGGATCTGGAGAAGACCGGGTTAGCCAGGTGGAAGCCGGGGCAGCCGCGGCACCGGGTATCAGGGGAGCTGGAGGGCTCCATTTGTGGGGTGAGTACAGATCTGGAGGACTTTATAGCATCTATCTAGGGGTACTACATTAAAAAGGGCAAATATATTTGGCCATAGGTGTGCGCAGCCTATTGCATTAGGGTGTGCACCCCTAAGCTTAAATGCACATTCCAGTGTGTCTATGTGTGTGTATATACTGTGTATATAGTATATTATATATATATATATATATATATATATATATATATGCACAGTATGTTAGCAAACACCTGCGGACACAAACATTCTAAAACTAAACAAACATTTTAAAACATGGATGTTGTCAGTAGAGCAGTGGACATGTCAGTAGAGCAGTGGATGGTGTCAGTCATTAGAACAGTTGACGGTGTAAGTAGTGCAGGGAGATCTGCACTGCAAAAGGTGATTAGTGTGTGCCCACTAATCACATCCGGCACACCCCCTGCGCACACCTATGTATTTGCCCTAAATTATGTATTACAACAGAAAAAGAGCTGCAAAGATTATATTGTGGTTAGTTACAGTCAATATGCAGCTAAGAGCCCATTCAGACAGGGGCGACACGACTTGCTGGGGCGACCTGTGAAGACTCTGTGCACCGCGACCTCGGCGCAACTTGCACAGACTTCATATAATTTAAGTCAATGCAAGTCGCCTCCAGGTCGCCCCAAAGTAGTACAGGACCCTTTTTCTAAGTCGGTGTGACTTGTGTCGCTCCTATTAGAACGGGTCCTGTACTATTCAATGGCGAGCGACCCACCGTGACTTGTCAGGCGACCAAGTCGCCTGACAAGTCGCGCTAGTGTGAATGGACCCTTATGAACAGCCACAAGAACTGACATTATTGCATTACTGAACTTTAGGATGAACAATGCAGATCCCTTGTTTCCACCTGTTATATTTGTAACAACATAAACATAATCCATAGGTTTGCTTGAGTTATTTGGTAGATTAGATGTTTAAAAAAAAATACTGCACGCAGAGTCTTATCCGATCCAGTAACATGGGTAGAAGCACCCAGTCCATGTGGCATGGCAGGACATCAAACCAAATGCACCCCATAGATCGCACCATAACCCTAGAGTCATATTGACTGGTGTCCACAGTGTTTGTGGAGTGTGAATGGGTGGTGGAAACTTTGAATTAATAAATATCGACATTTGCATACAGTTGCGCTAGTATTGAGAAGACAAGGGCTGCAATGATGCTTATTTTGTCTAAAGTATAGGTGTGTAAGGGCACACTTTAAACACTTGTAGTTGTATTCATTATAAATAAGCCATTTAGTTTCTGTCTGCAACATGGAAATGTAGGGGCTTAACAGCACAGAAGCATTGGCCACATGAATAACACAACAGATCATGCAGTATGATGGACTGTGTACAAATCAAAAGTCATACGGTCTGGCTGGGTCTCATGATACGGGAAAGCGTGACAAAGGAAATGACTTGTGTCTTCTGCTATAATTTTAAATACATTTTGCAATAAAGTAAAAAGCCCATATAGATTTTTTTTTTTTTTTGTTCAACCAGAGGGTTGAATATAAAAATGACCCAATTCCCCCATTCACACATTCGATGTAGATGGGGGAATCCTCGTTGCTGTGCCTTTGTATTCTGACAGTGGGGGGGACTTCCCTAGCGCTGCCGGCTATAGCAGGTGGTGCTGATCGAGCAGCAAAATCTAACAAGAAGTTGTACAGATGTCAATCTGTAGATCAACATCTGTACAACCACCCAGTCAAAAGTGTACATGGATTGAAATTCGGGTGGTCCTTGTTCAACCCGCTAAACTTTGATCCATGTATGACCGGCTTAACTTTAGAATTAATCAGAGGGCAGCATTCATAATGTGAGGAGCTTTCACTGAGCACTCCATCCCTGGTGCCAGATCTTAAAGCAATATTAAACCTATAAACAAAAATGTATTATATTTAAGCGACCAATTCTTAGATGTGGTGGCTGCATTCATTTTTTTTAGGCTTTTTCCCTTTATTTTCACCTGTTGATCCTGTCTGTAAATCTGTTATTTTTCAACGTACTTTAAGAGACCAAGTTGTTCTGCGCAGGGGTCTTCAAACTATGGCCCTCCAGTTGTTCAGGAACTACAATTCCCATCATGCCTAGTCGGGTCTGTGAATGTCAGAGTTTTACAATGCCTCATGGGATGTGTAGTTCCACAATAGCTGGAGAGCCGTAGTTTGAGGATCCCTGTGCTAAAGTAACAGTTAGTGGCAACTGAGACAAATCATTTACCACTGACAGTGATGATCAGCTTTGAATCATATATGGAAAACCTTTATCCCAAAAGAAAAAAAAAAAAAGCTGTTGCTGCTTAAAAAGTGTAAACTTGAGTTCAGCTTTAATTTGTTAGTCAGGTCCATCTAAATCTGCTAGTACAGCAATACTACTGTCCAAAGGTGTCTCTGTTATTCTACCAGTGGAGTGGGGACACCCTAAGACAGAAAGTGTGTAGCTGGCCAGATTACCAAGTAAAAAAAGCCTAAAAAAGAAAACGCATGCAACCACCACATTGAGAGCCCATTCAGACTAGCGTGACTTGTCAGGCGACTTGTCAGCCTGACAAGTCGCGGTCTGTCGCGGTCCATTGAGTAGTACAGGACGCGTTCTAATAGGAGTGACACAAGTCGCTCCGACTTAGAAAAAGGGTCCTGTACTACTTTGGGGCGACCTGGGAGCGACTTGCATAGACTTCCATTATGTGAAGTCCCTGCAAGTCGCGCCGAAGTCGCGGTGCACAGCGGTGCACGCGACTTCACAGGTCGCCCCCCGAAGTCGGATCTGTGAACCGGCTCTTAGGAATTTTATTTTTGTTTGTGGGTTTAATATCGCTGCGGATTTAATTTAACTCATCACACCTGTGGCGCATCAAAGGGACTCACTGACTCCTCATTAAAATACAAGTAGTCAGACACCATATAAATAGCCTGGGGACAAGTTTTTGGGGGATTTTCTGCTCTAAGCTTCAACTCTAAAAAAGCCCAACAAGACAAATCCCATTCATTTTAACGGCCCCTGTTCACATTCTGTCGCCTTAAGCAAAACGGCCATCGTTCAAAAAAGTACATAAGCTCCTTTTTTGGCAGCTTACAGGCGTTTTACTGCTTTTTATTGGTCACCTGTCAACTAAAAATGCCTGCACAAAAACGCCAGAAAAAAAACATCAGAAAAAAGCCAGAAAAAGGCTTGAAAAAATAGCAACGCCTAGATGTGAACGGAGCCTAAATACTGAGGTAGACTAAAATGCTTACAAGTTAATTATTATACTTTGACACATTAGTGTTCTTTATACATAGTAAGGCTGACTATGTTACCTACAAAAAAAAATGATTTACCTGTTTCTCATGGCCAAGCATGCAGAGTGATGCGTCCACACATGTTCGATCTTCTTTGGAAGAACACAGTAGAAGTGTATTATCAGAGCACACTAATTTGAAGTCTGCCCTGTTCACTTGGACGTCCGTGGCATAGAGAAGGCACCATACTATAAAAGAGAGCAAACAGTTATTTACGGAAATCCTTTCACACTATAGAAAAAGAACTGACGAGGACCTACCATTTCCAAAAATGAAGCATGGAAGATGCCAGTGTAGGATCATCTTGACTGTCGAAGCATGTGTTTGAGAAATGGCATTTGTTTCTGTGTATGACACGCTGAAGCTGGGATTTCCTATGTCGTAATAATGTGAGTGGGAGGGGAAAAACCCTTCACTATTCACAAGACTCAGAAATAGAGAAGTGCACCCTTGCCTACACACTCTCCCTGTATTTTAGGGAATTTTCGCTTTTCTTTTTATTCCTTGGTACTTGTAAAATAGAGGATTTTGTACGTAACATATGATGCCTTAAAGTGATATTTTTACCTCTTGTTTTTTTTTTTTAAAAGGAGGTAAATCCTAACTTAAAATGAATGGTCCTTTTTTATGAAATTCTTCCTTTCTATGTGCTCTTGCTGGTCCCCGGGCCATTCCCCCCACTTCCCTGTTTGTGGGTGCACCACATTCCCCCCCCCCATCCCCGGCTGGGACCTGAGCTTAGTACATCCACAAACGTTTCAACTTGCCTGTCAGCACAGGATGTAAACATACAGCAGAGGCCACGGGTAAGATTACAAAGTGCAAATGTATTTCTGGCACGGTGGTTAGATTAGTTCAGTGGAAAGAGGGTTGGCCAAAAAGGATAAAGTGCTCTTGGATTTAAAGCGTATCTCTACTTTTGTTGCAAAAAAAACATTCCCCTCTGGGTTTTCTATGTACATTACAAGGATTTTAGCAAACTTTGTTCCAGATTCCTACCTTTTGTTATTCTGAAGAAATCATTGTTTGTTCCTCTGTGCTGAGTGGGTCAAATGGGAGTGGTTTTTATAATTATCAATCAGCTGTGGCAGCTGCAGAGCTTTAATGAGAAAAGCTGCTAAGCCTGCATCCCTTTAGACGTGTTCCTATTGGGAGTATCTCATCAAAATTGACATTTTTGTTGCAGTGGATGCCAGAAATCTGACTTGTATCTTAGGCAGACTTCTGGGAAACTTGGTGAGCCAATCATACAAGCAGGAAATGATGTTTCTGGGGTGTGGTCAGTACATTCTGTGTACAGAACACCTCCAAGTAGCCATATTGCATTGCATTTTCAGAAAATTACAACAGCTGCAGATTGAAAAGGAAAGATAATTTTTAATAACATTCAATCATAATATGATTTGTGTCGCAACTGTATACGCTATATTGTTTTTTCTTTATTTGTTATTTATTTTTCCCACGAAAGTGGAGCTACCCTTTAACCACTTGCCGACCAGTCACCTTGACTGTACTGCGGCAAAGTGGCTCGATTTCGTCCAGCGACATAGACCTACGTCGCTGGACTCCTCCCCTTGTGGGAGGCGCTCGCGCGCCGCTGGAGGCTCGCTCCCGCTGTTTCCAGTCACAGCAGGAGTCGGGCCAGGGGAGGAGCAGCGGCGATCGCCCCTGCTCTTACCCGATCGTCGGGGAATCGAGTTTGGAGATCCACCCACTTGTGTAAACAAAGCAGGCGGATCTCCTAAGTGACAGGCAGGGTCAGATTGCAGGGTTCAGCGTAGCTGAACATGCGATCTGTCCCTGTGTCACTCAGTCACCTCCCCCCACACACGTTAGTAAGCACCAGGCATACATTAACCCCTCCCTCTCCAATAAAATTAACCCATTCCCTGCCAGTGTCATTTTTATAGTAACAGTGCATATTTATAGCACTGATTACTGTAGAAATGTCACTGGTACCCCCAAAAGTGTCAAAAACGTCAGTCAAGGGTCCGATCTGCCCGCCGCAATGTCGCAGTCCCTCAAAAAAAACGCAGATCGCCACCATTACTCGTTAAAAAAAAAAAAACACCAAAAATGACAAAAATCTTTCCCTTAGTTAGTAAACGCAATAACTTTTGCACAAACCAATCAAAATACGCTTATTGTGATTTTTTTTTTACCAAACATAGGTAGCAGAAAACAAATTGGCCAAAAATTTTTAAAAAATTTGATTTTTACATTTTGGGGAGGGGGGGGGGGAATTTCATATAAAAAATATGAAAAATATTGTTATTTTTTCAAAATTTACGCTCTTTTTTTGTTTATAGCGCAAAAAGTAAAAATCGCACAGGTGATCAAATACCACCAAAAGAAAGCTCTGTTTGTTGGAAAAAAAGAACGTAAATTTAGTTTGGGTACGGCGTCGCACGACCGCGCAATTGTCAGTTAAAGTTCACACAGTGCCGAATCGCAAAATAGGGCCTGGTCAGGAAGGGGGTAAAATCTTCCGGGGCTGAAGTGGTTAATAACATTCAATCACAATATGATTTGTGTCGCAACTGTATACGCTATATTGTTTTTTCTTTATTTGCTATTTATTTTTCCCACGAAAGTGGAGCTACCCTTTAAAGCGTGTATGTTGCCCCTCTAATATAGGTGTTTTGAAATGTATACAATTTTTTAACCACATTCTACTTTTTAACTTTATAGTAGATAAAAATGAGAAGCATTTAGCATGTGTGAATGCCTTCACCACTTCTGGACTGGAAGGTTTTATTCCCTAAATCAGTGGTCCTCAACTCCGATACTCGGGGCCCACTAAAGCCCCGTACACACGTAGCGATTGTCGGCTGTAAATATTCGTCCGCCGAACGATCGGCCGATTGTCGGCTTGTTAGTATGATGCTTCCGACAACCGACAGCGAATTTTCGGCCGAACAGAATCTGGCGTGCAGACTTTAAAATTTTTGTTGGCCGTCACCAGAACGGCCGATTGTTCGCCAGTCAGTACAGAATTCGGCCGACAAACAGCAGATTAGCAAGACTGGGCATGCTCAGAAAAGAAAAAATACAAGGAAAGTTAACCATCACATGACATAACTTCTGCAGTCGGCTGTTGTTGGCCGACAAAATTCGTGTACAGTCTTTAGCACTTTTCAGCCGACAGGACAGCACCGGACAAAAGACGGCCGATCGTTCGGCCGACATTCGGTACGTGTGTACGGGGCTTAACAGGCCAGATTTTAAGTATTACCTTGGGGAGATGCAGACTAGGATACTGCAATCACTGAGCAGCAAATGAGATCACCTGTGATGTATTTCAGTTATCTTGCAAACCTGGCCAGTTAGTGGGCCCCGAGGACCGGAGTTGAGGACCACTGCCCTAAATGGCCATTTTATGCGATACAGCAATGCGTTTCTTTACCTGTCAATTGCAACGCTGTACCCAAATAAAATTTCTGTCCTTTTTTTTCCCCATAAATAGAGTTTTCTTTTGGTGGTATTTGATCACCTCTGCGTTTTTTTCTTTTTTTTTGCACTATAAACAAAGCAAAAAGCAACAATTTTGAAATCTGCTATAAAACAGCCAATAAAAAAGTTTTTTCATCAATTTAGGCCAATATGTATTCTGCTACATATTTTTGGTTAAAAAAAAAACTATGCAATAGTTTTATTTATTTTTTATTTTACTGATAATGTCAGCGATCAGCGATTTTTAGTGGGACTGGGACATTGCAGCGGACAAATCGGACATCTAACTGAAACTTTTGACACTTTTTGGGGACCAGCGACACTTATACAGTGATCAGTGCTAAAAAAATTTGCTGTCACTGCACTAATGCCACTGGCAGGGAAGGGGTTAACATCAGGGGCGCACAAAGGGTTAAGTGTGTCCCTAGGGGGTGCCTACTAACTGTAATGGGGTTGCACTGATTGGGAAAGACAGAGATCTGAGTTTCTGCTTAGCAGGAACGCAAGATCTCCATCTTGTCCCCTTGCAGAATGGTGATCCGCCTTGTTTACATAGGCAGATCGCTGTTCTGCCTCTCCCGAGGACGATCCCAGGTGGCCGGCAGACATCGAGGCCACCCGAACCCGCTGATTAACATCCCCGCTAGCCAATCTAGTGCGATCTGGCATTATCGAGTGGCTTTTGAACTAAACGACGTACAGGCACGTCATTTCACGCAATTGCACCACACTGCTGCAGTAAATACACTGCAGAAAGTGGTTAAAGAAGAACTATAGGAAAAATGTTTTGTTTTATTTTTCATTTTGGATAGAGAATGTGAGTGTTATAACCCCTGTCAGATTTTTTTTCCCCCATCTGTGTCCCATTGTGGATATTTCCCTTCACGTCCTGTCCCATAGCCAAACAGTAAGTGAGAGTAAATCCCTGTAAATTAAGGGAATTTCTTGGGGACCCCCAGGTCACCAGAACTAGTGTCCCCATTGAAAGATGTCCCCTCTATTACTTTTTTGGGGAAAACCCAAAATTCATAATTTTCTTTTACTTTCACTTTCAATGATAATGGTAAACAGGACAACTAGAGAGGATGAATCTCCTTAATGGGGGGCACAGACAGCAATAAAAACAGACAGGTGCTCTAATCCCTCTCCTCTCTATCCAAAACTAAAAAAAAAAAAAAGTTTTGCCTTTAGGTACATTTTAACCACTTTACGTCTGCTCACAGTAATACTACTGCGGCAGAGTGGCTCGTTATCGTCTGACGGCGTAGTATTAACGTCGTCAGACACTCCCCCTTCCGGAGGCTCGCTCCCGCTGTTTTCATTCACAGCGGGAGTCGGGCCAGGGGAGGAGCAGCGGCGATCGCCGGGGATCTAGTGTGGAGATCCGCCCGCCTGTGTAAACACAAGCGGACGGATCTCCATAGTGACAGATCGGACTGTTCAGCATAGCTGGACATCCGATCTGTCCATGACTCACTCAGTCACCTCCCCCCCTACACTTCAGTAAGCACCAGGCATACATTAACCCCTCCCTCTCCAATAAAATTAACCCCTTCCCTGACAGTGTCATTTTTACAGTAACAGTGCATATATATATAGCACTGATTACTGCAGTAATGTCACTGGTACCCCCAAAAGTGTCAAAAATGTCAGTCAAGGGTCCGATCTGTCCACCGCAATGTCGCAGTCCCGCAAAAAAAAAAAAATCGCAGATCGCCGCCATTACGCGTTAAATAAAAAAACACCAAAAATGACAGAAATCTTTCCCTTTGTTAGTAAACGCAATAACTTTTGCGCAAGCCAATCAAAATACGCTTATTGTGATTTTTTTTTACCAAACATAGGTAGCAGAAAACAAATTGGCCAAAAATTTTTTAAAAAATTGGTTTTTACATCTTTTTGGGGGGGAATTTCATATAAAAAAATGTTAAAAATATTGTTATTTTTTCAAAATAAACGCGCTTTTTTTGTTTATAGCGCAAAAAGTAGAAATCGCACAGGTGATCAAATACCACCAAAAGAAAGCTCTGTTTGTGGGAAAAAAAGGACGTAAATTTAGTTTGGGTACGGCGTCTCACGACCGCGCAATTGTCAGTTGAAGTCGCACAGCGCCGAATCGCAAAAAGTGGCCTGGACGGAAGACAGCAAAATCCTCCGGTGGTAAAGTGGTTAAATAATAAGAGAAACAGAACAGAAATGAGAGTGATCAGGGAAACCTATGTCAACATTGCTTTTACTTTTAATTACTTGAAATTGACTCATCTTCTTTTTTTCCAGCTCACCAAAATGCACAGATGATTTGGTAAAAATGTGGTGTGCTAAAATACGTGCTCATTGTGATGTATTCAGGGCATGCATTGAGGTGCCATTTAAAATAAATTGCATGGCAACGCACACCACAGTACCATGCGATCTTTAACCAGTTTTGGACCGGAAGGATTTGCCCCAAACACATCTAACAAATGCAGTGCATATGCGACCACCAAACCACATGGTACTGCAGTTAGGTGTAGTGAGATTTGTAAAAGTCATGCCTGCCATACTTTTTTTGTGTTCCTATGCATTTAGCAGCCTATTGAGATGAATGGGCTGTTAAAAACGTAGAAGGTAAAGAAGTGTGCACGTTCCCATGTGAACTGGCCCTTATTGTTCCTCTCTCTCAGTTCCAGTCTTACACAGCTCAACAGCTGCTAATCAAAGAAACTGACAGACTGTATTGAAACCAGTGATGAGCTCAAGCATGTTTGGTTACTAGTCCAAACCCGCCTGAACTATCCTGCCACTGCGATTCACCAATCATAAGCAGCAGAGGTATTTCTCACATTACAGCCATGCATATGCACACCCAATGTATACCGGTGGCTGTGGGGTAGAAAATGCCACTTATGATTTTCAGCCCGCATTGAGAGCTTCCTGGTAGGTTTGCACAGGAAGGTTCGGATTAGTGTTCAAACATGTAGCTCATCCCTAATTGAAACACAGGCCTCTTTCTAGCAACCGATATTCTAATCATGTGTAGCACCCTCCTAGTTAGGTTGCAGAGATGTTAGGCAGGCCATAGACGATTCGAATTTTGTTCGAAAATCGTAAATGGCAGTGTTATCGAACGATTTTCGTATCGTTAGTGTGGTATGTAAAACGTTCGATTTTCGTACGACAGCAAAAATTCACATATCCAACATGTTGGGTTTTTTAATGAAAATCGGCCGAATTTCGTATCATTAGTGGGGGAGTTGTATGATTTCGCCTAACAAAACACAGAACAGTAGGGAGTGTGTCCGGTAGAGATGTGGTTAAAAGGCACAAAAAATAGTGTTTTGTCGTACGATTTTCGGCTCACATTGATGGTACACTCGATGATGTGCACGAGTGCCGCTTTCGTTTATCGAACGATAAATCGTACGTAATTCGAATCGTCTATGGCCTGCCTTAGACAACTTTAGTTTTTTGCTCCTCTGTAATCAGTGGAGCAGCTGTTTCCCTGATTGCTTTTGGCTGTTCTGGATCTCACATGCTGCATGTTTGATTGCTCTCCACTGAGTTCTAGAGGATTCTAAAACATAAGAGGTTGGGTGAGGCAAACAGGCAGCCTGAATATTTATTGGGCTTCAGCCAATTCCTGAGGAGGTGTGCCCAGTAGGTGGATGAAGTGCCATATAAATAGTCTGCAAATGCAAATATAGATAATGAAATATCTGTGCAATCATAGGCAATACATAAAAATCAAATACAAATATATATGAAATATTGTAAACATAAAAATTGTTGCAACCAATTGATAGTCACAACGGATCCCAATAAATGAAAAAAATGTCCAATGTGAATAAATAATTGATGATAATAACTTCAGCACTTGATAAGCTTTAAACACCTCCATCAAAATAGCAGGATCACCCAGGATGCACTCAAGGCTTACCAGATGAAGTGGACCCCTTAAATTACAGGGGGTCAATTTAAGCAGAGACCAGACACCAATGGCAATATTGGCCGATACCAGGATAACGCAACACCTCCAATACACTTCAGAATATCCTCCTGTGTAACTCCCTATTGTTGGGGATGGTCTCCCATACACCGTAACCAGGAAGAGACAAGAGGACTTACATTGTGAAGTACATAATTGAAGTATAATTTATTAAAAGTATTCAGGTGCACTTACATGGTACATGGCTTGTACAAAGCATAAGCATGAAAACAACTGCGGTCTGCGGGTTGGAAACGCCACTTCCGCGTTCCACCTGCGTTCCACCGGTAGCCGGAAGTGATGAGGTAGTGGGATTATGATCCTACGTCCCGACGCGTTTCGTCAGCGCATAACTGAAGTCATCAGGGTCAGCTGATGTTCATCGAGGTCCCAGCTGTGACATAGCTGGGGGTCTACTACTAAAGTCCCTTTTTGAAACTGTTCAAGGGAACCCTCACCTAAGGACCTGGTTTGGAGAGGTCACTGAAGAGTGCCCGCTCAGGGATGGAAAGGGTCTGCCTGTCCTTTGGCATTGTGAGCATTAACCTCTCTTTTACTGAAGAGTATTTGGTGGTTACTAGAGGAAGTAATCTGGTGACACCTGAGCGATGTACATATTCCTTCCAACATTGTGAGTATTGACTTAAGCTCAGGGTTCTAGTGACTGTGTGCTGTTTCCTTTGGGTGGAAGAACCAGTGTTACTCCTTTAGGGGATAGCTTTTAAAAGGACTCAGTTCTGCCATCCATACTTGATTCTGCATAGAGACTGTTTAGGGAGTCTTAGCAGTGTAAAGTGTCCTCCTGCAAATTGTTCAATAAATGTGGAATATCACATATAACCATACACCCCATCCAAGTTATTCAGCAATAAACAACCTAAAGGGGCATCCCCTAGGCTGATTACTGAGCCATGGTGAGTGAACTGTCACTGTGTGCCTGGATGCTTCTGCATTAATCTTGGGAAAGAACTAGTTAAATTACAGCAGCTCCCTTGGGAGTAGAGCTACACATGTATTATCTATTATAACTGTAGCAATATTTCCAGGCATTGGGCCTGATATGTAGAGATGTACAGAACTGTTCGCTGGCAAACAGTTCCCGGCGAACTTCGCATGTTCGCGTTCGCCGCTGCGGGCGAACATATGCGATGTTCGGTCCGCCTCCTATACATCATCATTGAGGCAAACTTTGACCCTGAACATCACAGTCAGCAGACACATTCCAGGCCAATCAGCATACCTCCCTCCCACACCCTCCCACCTCCTATAAATAAGCAAGGGCAGCATCCATTTTAGATCATTTCTGTGTTACTGAGAGCAGGGAAAGTGCTGCTGCTGCTGTTATAGCTGGGGACAGTTTCCGGTCTTGTTAGCCAGTGTTCTTGGTACACTCCTGCTGTAAGGACAGCACCCCAAAAAGCCCTTCCTAGGGCTGGTATTTGAGTTTTTTTTTGGATATATATATATATATATATATATATATATATATATATATATATATATATCTATCTATCTATCTATCTATTGTCCCCAAAAGCCCTTTTGAGGGCTGGTATTTGTGTAATTTTTTTTTGTTCTGTGATATATATATATATATATATATATATAGATATATATATATATATATATATATATTGTCCCCAAAAGCCCCTTTGAGGGATGGTATTTGAGTATTTTTTTAATATATATATATATATATATATATATATATATATATATATATATATATGTAGCATGTCCAGAACCAGAAAAAAAAAAGATCATATAGGTGTAAAAGGGGTTCCCACCATCCCTGCTCTACTGAAAAATTATCTTTTTTTTCTGGTTCTAGACATGCTACAGAGCTGAAACTTCACAGGTACACTTTTTAGACCCCCTAGACACTAAATCACACAAAAAAAGTTCTTAAAAATTGTCATTTTTGATAGAGAGCCAATTATTGGAAAAAAAAAAAAAACTTAAAAAAAAAATTTCTTTGGATTTATTGTTTGGGTGGTCTAAAAAGTGTACCTGTGAAGTTTCAGCTCTGCAGCATGTCCAGAACCAGGAAAAAAAGATCATATAGGTGTAAAAGGGGTTCCCACCATCCCTGCTCTACTGAAAAATTATATTTTTTTCTGGTTCTGGACATGCTACAGAGCTGAGACTTCACAAGTACACTTTTTAGACCCCCCTAGACACTAAATCACACAAAAAAAGTTCTTAAAAATTGTCATTTTTGATAGAGAGCCAATTATTGGAAAACTTAAAAAAAGAAAAAAAACTTAAAAAAAAAAAATTTCTTTGGATTTATTGTCTGGGGGGTCTAAAATGTGTACCTGTGAAGTTTCAGCTCTGTAGCATGTCCAGAACCAGAAAAAAAAATAGAATCAGGGTTAGGGCTAGGGCTAGGGTTAGGGTTAGGGCTAGGGTTAGGGTCAGGGCTAAGGTTAGGGTTATTTTTAGTGCTTAGGGTTAGAGTTAGAGGGGTAGGGGTAGGGCTACTAACTCTAACCCTAAGTATCTCACCGTAACCCTAACCCTAGCCCCTAACACTAAACCTAACCCTAACCCTCTAACCATAACCCTAACCCTCTAACCTTAACCCTAACCCTCTAAGCCTAGCCATAAAAATAACCCTAACCCTAAACCTAGCCCTAGCCCTAACCCTAACCCTAGCCCTAACCCTAGCCCTAACCCTAGCCCTAACCCTAACCCTAACCCTAGCCCTAACCCTAGCCCTAGCCCTAACCCTAACCCTAATTCGTAATTTTTTCTGGTTCCGGACATGCTACAGAGCTGAAACTTCACAGGTACACTTTTTAGACCCCCCCCCCCAGATGCTAAATCCAAAGAAATTTTTTATTTTTATTTTTTTTAATTTTTCCAATAATTGGCTCTCTATCAAAAAATTACAATTTTTAAGAACTTTTTTTTGTGTGATCCCTCTCCGGCATGCCACAGTCCAGGTGTTTGTCCCCTTGAAACAACTTTTCCATTACTATTGTGGCCAGAAAGAGTCCCTGTGGGTTTTAAAATTCGCCTGCCTATTAAAGTCTATGGCGGTTCGCAATGTTCGCCGGTTCGCAAACATTCGCCGATGTTCGCGTTCGCCGTTCGCGAACAGCGAATTTTATGTTCGCGACATCACTACTGATATGGTTCTGCCATCATTCCAATCACACTTCCAACACATTTAAGTTGAAAACCCAAGTGTGAGAACTGAGACAATGACCATTCCGGCCTCTTTGGTTTGTTTTGTTTATTTTGTAATGGGGATGGGAGAAGGGAATGAGTGGGATACTGGCTCAACTAAGTTCAACTGAGACACTGTACAGAAAAATGCCTGTTAGCGCTGTCTTGACGCCAGCTGAATGCCGACCAATGCTCCCTGGCGCTTGAAGATACTGTTCTGCTGAACTGTGCTGAAACTTCGACTTTAATACTCAGATTAACTCAGAAGATCCAGGACTGTAAGTCATTTGAGTCCTGACACTCGGTTTAGCTCAAAAGTCCGGTGAACAGCTCCCTCCAGCCCTTCACTGACTGAGGTAGCTCCTTGTAACTGCTTGTGCTGCTGCAACGCTCAACACTGTGCACTGCACACTACACATTAACTCTTCAGGGCCCAACCACTGGCACCCCCTCTACACTTCAGGGTCCTTTTGCTAGGCACTCCCTCTACACTTCAGGGTCCTCTTGCTAGGCACTCCCTCTACACTTCAGGGTCCTCTTGCTAGGCACCCCCTCTAACACTTCAGGGTCCATGGGACCTTCACCAGAGTGGTCCCCTCTACACTTCCGGCAGACCCTCAGGGGCAATTTACAGTACTCACGAACTTGACATGCTTTCCCGGAACTGAACCCCTCTATCTCCACTGGTCTTCGGCACACTGGATCCTCTCTGCAGCTCAGCTCTCTCTCTGGACTCTCAGGAGGAGAGACAGCCATACCCTCCCTCCCGTGACTCTGCTTCCCACCAAAGACGCTGTGTCATACGTTCCCCTCAAAATTCTACCCACTCCCAGAATCCTCTGAAGCAGAATCTGCCTTCTGGGGTAGATAAAGGCCTGAATGAGCCACTGATTGGGTTTCCTCCACTGTCCAATGAGAATCCTCTTATGGAGCCAGTGGGGAGACTCTCCTCTCAGCAGTCACACCTGGGAGACATGACAGCCCAGCTGAAAATCATGGCCCTGCTGTTAGGCAGCCAAGGCCCATTATGCTTTTACCTAGCACCTACTTTGTAGGGTGCTACATAGCAATAATGTAAATATGAAAAATCTTGTAAAAAGATGAAATTCACATCAAAAAGGTAAACACAATACATGATCACTGAAAATACTCTAGAGTTTCCTGTTGACCAAACAAGAGATGACTTTAAAGTAATATACATCAGGATGTGGTTTAAGGTAATAGAGACAGATGTAACAAATTTATTGCAAAATTACTTTACCATCACTATTACATATTTGATAAGTGACATCATTATCTTAATATATGTGATTCATCTTAATTTCATTGATGTGAAGGTCATATGCTCTCAGGGATTCTTTGAACGGCATGGAATGCAAAAAATAACCACATTACAAATCATTTTTTATTCGTAGGTTGCATTTAAAATTGTCCCAGTTTTTTTTTTTTTTTTGCAGGAAGACAACTTGGAATGCAGCCTTTCAATCTACACCCATTAGGTTCCATGTACACGGGACGCTGGAAATGGCCGTTTAGGAGCAGTTGGGCGTTTTTTTCAGAAGCCCCTGAACCCATCTACATTTTATCTTATCTTTCCATGTACACCAGGTCGTTTACAGTCATTTGCAGGCAGTTGTGTTCAGGGACTGTTTTTAGAACGCAATTATTTGCGTTCGAACGTGTGTTTCCCGGCGTTTCAAACGCACAAACGCGTCTGAACGCGTCTGAACGCGTCCGAACGCGTCTGAACGCGATGACCCGCGTTTAGCGTTCGCGTTTTTCCATTTTAAAGGGGAATCATTTTTATGACCTCTAGGAACGCTTCTAAACGCAAACGCCCGCAAACGCTGCTAAACGCCCGCTAAACGCGGGTACAAACGCGACTGAACGGACGTTTCAAACGCCCTAAAAATTCCAGCATTCAAAGGGACTTTTAACAACGTCCCGTGTACATGGAGCCTAAAAACAAGTTCATGTTACTATTCTTAGTCTTAGATATGTAAGTATGTATATATGTAAATGTCCTAGGAAATCATTAATACTCCTAGATTTGCAATACAATTGTGAGTCTGAATCTCATAATATTTCCCAGCATGCAGCTGATTTCCAATTATAACCCCCCTGATAGACACAGACAAAAAAAGGTTTTACATTAGTTATTATAGGAATCTTCTGCTTTGAGCATTTTACCAGTGCCCTCCATCCCAGTGTCTCCACCTACATCTCCACTGACCACAAACATATTCGGTAATATCCACAGCTCAAGCATCAGCAGGTCTAGATTGGCGAAAACATCATATACTGTGGGTCTAAGCATCGGGTGGGGTTGCGTGATAGTGCAATGTCATCAGAGCAATCTCATCAGTGCAATTTCATCAGAGCAGTCTCATCAGTGAAATGTCATCAGAGTAATCTCATCAGTGCAATGGGATTAGTGCAGTCTCTTCAGTGAAATGTGATCAAAGCAGTCTCATCAGTGCAATGTGATCAGAGCAGTCTCATCAGTGAAATGTGATCAAAGCAGTCTCATCAGTGAAATGTGATCAAAGCAGTCTCATCAGTGAAATGTCATCAGAGCAGTCTCATCAGTGAAATGTGATCAAAGCAGTCTCATCAGTGAAATGTCATCAGAGCAGTCTCATCAGTGAAATGTCATCAGAGCAGTCTCATCAGTGAAATGTCATCAGAGCAGTCTCATCAGTGAAATGTCATCAGAGCAGTCTCATCAGTGCAATGTGATCAGAGCAGTCTCATCAGTGCAATGTGATCAGAGCAGTCTCATCAGTGCAATGTGATCAGAGCAATCTCATCAGTGCAATGTGATCAGCGCAGTCTCATCAGTGAAATGTCATCAGAGCAGTCTCATCAGTGCAATGTGATCAGAGCAGTCACATCAGTGCAATGTGATCAGAGCAGTCTCATCAGTGCAATATCATCAAAGCATCTCATCAGTGCAATGTCATCAGAGCAGTCTCATCAATGCAATGTCACCAGAGCAGTCTCATCAATGCAATGTCATCAGAGCAGTCTCATCAGTGAAATGTCATCAGAGCAGTCTCATCAGTGCAATGTGATCAGAGCAGTCTCATCAGTGCAATGTGATCAGAGCAGTCTCATCAGTGCAATGTGATCAGAGCAGTCTCATCAGTGCAATGTGATCAGAGCAATCTCATCAGTGCAATGTGATCAGAGCAATCTCATCAGTGCAACGTGATCAGAGCAGTTTCATCAGTGCAATATCATCAAAGCAATCTCATCAGTGCAATGTCATCAGAGCAGTCTCATCAATGCAATGTCACCAGAGCAGTCTCATCAATGCAATGTCATCAGAGCAGTCTCATTAGTGCAAGGTCATCAGAGCAGTCTCATCAGTGCAATGCCATCAGCGCAGTCTCATTAGTGCAATGTCATCAGAGCAGTCTCATCAGTGCAATGCCATCAGCGCAGTCTCATTAGTGCAATGTCATCAGAGCAGTCTCATCAGTGCAATGTGTTCAGAGCAGTCTCATCAATGCAATGTGTTCAGAGCAGTCTCATCAGTGCAATGTGTTCAGAGCAGTCTCATCAGTGCAATGTGATCAGAGCAATCTCACCAGTGCAATGTGTTCAGAGCAGTTTCATCCATGCAATGTGATCAGAGTAGTCCCATTAGTGCAATGTGATTAGAGCAGACCCACCTGGTTTCTTGTCACACAAGGCTGGGTTCATGGTGTTTCGTGGTATTGTAAATTTGGGCTATTTATGAAATAAGCATTGACTCCTCTAATGCATTTTTTTTTATAAGTAAAGCATAATCATAATATGGGACAGTTGATGTAAAACTGCACCTAGCACATTTCATAACAAGTTTCACCAGGTGGCAGTATTGGGCTATCAAAATCCAAGAGTATTTGCTCTCAAATAGAGAGTGATGGCATGGTGTACTAAACAACAGTAATAATACGTAAGTCAAAAGGAAATACCTCAGCTCAGTCAATTATTTGCAATGAAAATAGAAAAATAGCTTTTGGCCTCCTTTGAAATGAACCAGTTTAGATTTGCAACCTAATAAATGATATGCTGGATTTAGAAAAGGCACTTTCAGGTGTTCGTAGTTTTCTTCCAAAATGCTCTGGGAACTCAAAACCCAAAATGTTTTATTATGCACTAATGAGTTTACTAAGAAGTCAGCACTGTGACCTGCGTTCTTCTGAACCTTGGTCAGTAAGGCTGCCCATTATGTTTACCAATCCATACCAGCCACTGTCCTCAGTGCAGTTCAATAAGGTTGAGCCCAGTAAAACCACAGGCTCAGCATTATGGATCTCAGTGCCCCACCACTGCACCTGTCACACAGCCAGACCCATTGGCGAGTCTCTTCAGTGACACAGAGTCTGATTCAGTGTCACTTAGCATAGCCCTGCCGGCCATTGCACCTACCTAGGTAAAGGACCCAGCAGCCAGGGGGGAAACTCTGCTTTGAATGTGCGCTTTTAACAGGTTCATCATCACTGATTGTCTATATGTGTGTATTTGTGCACACATACAGACAAGTAGCACTATCTCCCACGGCATCCATTTTTACAGCGGGGCAGGGGGCAAGACGCCCCTGGCATGGCCCTGTTCATGCTGGAGACTATAGTTCTTCATATGACAGATAAACAATTTTGGAAATCTTTTAATACTATTTTAATGTACATTTGTGTACAAAAAAAGTATGCGTATTCAGAGTTGAAGTGAAAAGAATGTGCAAAGCAAAATGATAGTATTCATGTAGTATTAAAAACCAAAAATGTGTTATATTGCAGAGCTTACTACTCATTTCATGTGGGGGCTGAATCAGTTTTCTTTGGCCTTTGTTTTTACCCGATGATCTGACCAGTAAAACACCTCCATATTAGTGACACACCACTCTGGATGAATGAGAACAGGAGGCACAGTGGACAGTATCATTGTCAATCTAATGGGAAGGATAGTGATAGATGAACTAGCAAATTTAAATACACTAACAAATTGAAGCCAATCTCCAGCTCACATTTATTAACTACTTGCAGCAAACAGCTTTTTTTTTTTTTTTGGGATACAGGTTTTACATGAATAAATAAAAGCTTATCATTTTTCACCCCTGCCAGTGTTAAATGGTTTGTCTCATCCTTGTAAACTGATACATTCTTCTGGAGAGCTGGTGCCTTTGAAAAACAACACACTTGCTGGCTGGATCACCAGATGAAAACAGATGAAAGAAAGCCTAAAAAGAAAAGGAATTAAGCCATTACATTGAAGAATTGGTAAACTGCAATATAATAAATGTTTGCTTTTGGGTTTAATACGCTTTCAGTCTACTGTATTCAGGTCAGCTAAAAGATGATTTCTAATTTGCTACTATGCACTAGTAAAAACGGCAGTGCTTTTTGTGCCTAACAACCCCAAAAAATGTTTTTACTGCAGACTCCAGTCAGTTTGTTATCATCTAAAAGAGCTAAAATACAAAGGGCCAAATGTTTTTCCTTAACAAAACGGACAACTTGCTCGTCTTCAAATTGGTTTTCTATATTGCACCATTTGTCCTTCTAAACAATTGTGACCGGTAGCAATACATCACCATGTAGATATGGAATTATGTTCAGTTGTAATATCAAGTAAAGGTCAAAGTGTTTTTTTTTTCTACTGGAGATAGATTTAGTTTTTATGGTGTTATGCTTTCTGCCACACTTACTCTATGGTGCTATGTCCCCTATGTCTATTACACATCTTCCCAGTATCTGGCATGCATCACTTATCATACAGTACATCCCCCCAGGCCCACACAGAAACATGTTCCTGTTGCTACTTACCTGTTACAGTACCACCTAGCTTGTGATGCAGGCTCACCCAGGGAGTGGCATCAAAGTACCATTTGGTCTTCATCAGAACAACCTGCAAGAGATGATTTGTTTTAAATACAAACGTACATCCAGGGCTGCTGTTAGAAATCGCGGGGCCCCGTATAGACTACCTGGCAGCCCCCCCCAAGAAAATATAAAAGATATATTTAGCTAAAATGACAACAAAATCACTATTAGCAGACACAATAACAGCATAACTCACATAATTCATGCTAAATCTAAAAGAAAAACTATGTTAATAAATAAAAATGAAGATGAGATGAAAAAAATTTACAGGCTGGGCAGTTGGGAGCTCTGGGATCAGAGAGACAGAGGGAGAGAAACAAAGTTATAGATAAACTCAGGAGCAGAGCAAACATTAGAGCCAGTGCTGGGAGGGGGGCCCACACAGGGAGGGGGATTAGTGAGGGACGACTGTCTCTTTCTCCGCAGATAAAAGCTAATAGCATGGAGAGGGACAGAGATCAGATTCAGGTGCTGGAGGAAGATTTCTGTATTCATTGTCCATCACTAATCCCCCTCTCTGTGTGGGCCCCCCTATGTGCCCGGGCCCCCTACAACAGGGCTGGTGGTCCCCCCCTATCAGCGGCCCTGCGTGCATCCATAAAGGTGAAAAATATGAGGGGGCACCGCTATTTGACAAAGCTCAAGAAGCCAGCGTATATCCACCGTCTGTCCACCATATATCCACCACTGACATCACAACCAAAATACGTTTCAATACATCTGGACATTTTCAGGAAGATATGACCACCAGAAAGCCTGTAATAACAGGTCCTGAGTCTTGGCAATGCCACAGTGTCCTGCAAGTGGTAGATAATGGCAGGAGCTAATAAATTCTGCCCAGAGGTTTTCACGGATTAAAATTTTGTTTTTATGCAGCAGAAGATCATTAGAATGGAGGAGGTCTAGTTCTGGAGGGGCAGGGTAGGTTTTAGAAGTCGCCCAGATCTGGGCCAACAGGCTGAGCTGGATTACTAAAAAGTTCTTATTTGAGAGGATGGTATTGGGTGACACAGGTGTAAAAACGCCAGGGTACATAAAGTAAGTGATATAGCATTGGGCTTCCTGTTTTTGAACCCAAGTTATAGGTCAGGTGGAAATAAAACCAGGAAAAGAAAAGAGCCCATCTGAGCTGTGCGTGGTAGTCCTCAAGTACACAAGATTTTTGTGGTAAGTTAAGATAAGGACTGGATGGACCACTCTTTCCAATAGATAGCAGCATTCTTTCACAGCCAATTTACTAACCAACTACTCTTTGTCAGCTAGGCCTATTTTTTGCAAAGGTAACTGGGTACAAGAGGGTCTTGGAGGCAGAATGCTGGGGAAAAAATAACATGCTTTCAGATCCATTTATTTATAAACCAAAGGGCGAGGTAGGGTCTGGGTCTGGGTCTTTCAAGATAGGAGTAGAGGTGAACTATAAATGTAACTGATCAAAAGCAGCCTAGGCTTTGGCTGACCAGGAAAAAGGAGTATGTAAACTGGTAAACCAGGTCAGAGGAGCAACAATGGTGAAAAAGCACTGAATAAATATTTGATAAAAAAATTGCAAAACCCAAAATTCTTTTTTTTTGGTGGGAGCTGGTCATTTCAGAACTGCGAAGAGTTTTTTTTTTTTTTAGGGTTCATGGTGGCACCTTCAAGTGAGAGGTTTAGTACCAGGAACTGGATAGTGTTCTTTTCAAACTCACATTTTTCAGGCTCGGCATACAGCTGGTGGATACTGAAGAGGCCGAAGACTTTAAAGTGGTTGTATACTCACCTAAAAAAAAAAAAAAACAAACCCTGCAGGAGAAAGGCATAATGAGCTAGTATGCATCGCATACTAGCTCATTATGAAATACTTACCTTAAAACAAAGCCCCGACGTGATCACCCGATCATCACTGAGGGAGCCGTCCTGTTCCCTCTGCATCTCTTCCTGGTTCAGAGGCTCCAGGGCTGTGAGTGTTCGGAGCCGGGATGACGTTACTTTCCGGCAAGGATCCGGCAAAGAGCTCTGAAGGTCCGCCGGACCTTCAGAGGCCATGCGCTGCTGGTTTCAGCGGCTGCATGCAGGACGAATATCTCCTAAACCTATGTCTAGAGACATAGGAGTCTTCAGCGCCTAAGAGGGTGGTGGATAGGTGATCCCTGGGAAATGGTAATTGCCCATCTTCTCCTTTTTCTGCTCCCTGTTATTTGGGTGGTAGATTGGATGAGCTCTTTCAGCGTAATAGGTATGCCAACGCTTGCCTGCTCATCTTTTAACTATTTTAGAGACTGAGGCACAAGTGATATTTATTGTGGGTCCACACTTCACCTTCGGAAATCAGAAATTTACTTTTCCACGGGTCTCCAGTGAGGTAACCTTGGCCAAAATCTAATTTTCCTGTTTCCAAAAGGCCAAAGGCCCAGGCTTGTGGTTACCCCTGAAGGAAAGAGAAAATGGTGCCCTCTCTGTTAGCTGTGTCAAATATTCTCTCTGTCATTCCCAGGCTCTCTACCAATCCTGTTATCATAACTCCATTGTCTGCATATGTGAATGGGTGAGTAATTCTGGTAAATGTGTTTGACGTTCCTATCATGTACAATTATTTACAGTATGTAGGTCATTTTTATACTGCATATTATGTGTATGACTGTGTCATACAACAGAATGTATAGTAAAAAAGTCAAAGAACAGCAGATAAAGGTCCACTCTATACTCATTTTATTTCTCAAATATGTGTTGTGTGGTGTGAATCAGGTGTGTGCTACACCTTCCATTACACAATCTGCATTGGTATTCTGTTTACATGTACTAATGGGGTAATACTGAGGGCCAAGACCTAGCATTGGCATGGGACAAAACCCACCTCCACCATAAGGAGCTCTGGTGAAAACCGGCTGGTGCTTAGACCCCACGCCTCGGGGGAGCCTTTATCATCTGCTAGCGGATGTATTCATCCAGCTGACTACTCATGAATCTCTCAACTGCTACAACAACTGGCCTCCGAGCCTGACCCCTGACCATGACAAAATAATCTGGCCCAAAACACAGAGGCTGTTGTATAATCTAGGGGCATTCATGTTCTCCCTAGGTTCCCAAGAATTTTCCTCTTGTCTATATACATTCCATTGAACAGATAATGTAATTTGTTCCTAAAGATCCTGGAATCAAGAATTATTTTAACCACAAATTCACCATGTACCTCAACTTCCACCACAGGTTCCCTCACAAACTTGGCCCTAATACATCCAGGAGACATCCTGGCTGGAGGGGAGTACTATCAGGATCCGGGTCTGACTAGTCAGTTCGCTGGACAAATCCTCTAAAAATTTTGCATTGTGCCTTGTTTCTCGTGAAACTTTACTCCTCCCATGAACTTCCTATTTATGCTATGCCTTTTCACTTACGGTTTTCCAGATTATTGTGCTCTCTCCGGCTAATATCTCACTCATTTCACTCCTGCTGCCATCCATATCTTCGCTAACACTAGTTACCGACCCTTGGTGTCAGGAATGTGCTGGCCATGGCCCAGCTGAAGCCCTGAGGCAAAGGCAAATGCACATGCACAGACATGTCTTGCCGGGAACAGGTGCACGAATATGCGCAAGAATATGCATGTGAGTACGCATGTGTTCACCATTAACACTGGCGCCAAATGGCCTATATAAGTGCAGAAGCTGCACTAGTCCATTGCTGTCTGATCTTCAGCTGTTACCTGTGTTCCTGTTTCCTGTGTTTGACTCCTGTGAGTGGCCCGGCCTACTCAGACCTCACTTGAACTCTACCTGTCCTGACCTCAGCTTGCCGCTAAGACTTTGTTTACTTTTTGCCCATCTGCCTGATCTTGTGTTGCCAACTTCTGCCTGTATTCTGACTATCCACTTCTTGCCGTTTATGCCTGTACCTGACTTTATATTGCTGACCTGGCTTGTCTGACCCTGCATCTGGTTATCTGTCTACCCTGCTCTGCATTGTGCCTGATTCTGCTGATCCTCCATCTGCTATGTGGTGCCAGTCTTACTGCATCCATAACCAACTACTGCCTACCCAGCCAGAGGTCCTGCTGCCATCAGCTGCTTTGGCTATCCAGCTCAACTCTGGTAAGGCACCTGCCACGCACCTCTGCATCCAACAGAAGATCTTACAGGCACTCTTACCTCACCATGCTCTTGTGGCTGCTGTCACAACATCAGTGGTCCTTGAGCCAGGGCTGTACGAGTGGTCTCCCTCTACATGTCAGGCTCTGCTGCAAAGTACGTGACACCTGGTTTGTTCATCAAATATGCTTTGGCTTGTTCCCTATCTGCTTCATCCACTACCTGACTCCTACTTGCTCACTCCCTTCTGTGGCAATCCTGAGGGCCACAACCAGGCATTGGCATGCAGCAAAATCATCACCACCATCAGGAGCTCTGGTGAAGGCCAGCTGGTGCTTTAACTTCAGGCCTCAGGTATGCTTGCATCATCAGCTAGCAGATTCGTATGTGTATTCATCCAGCTGACTACTTGTCAATCTCTCAACTGCTACAGCCACTGGTCTGCAAACCTGACTTCAGAATGTGGTAGGGTTATTACTTACCCCTCCTGCCATTAGCATTTCAACTTTCTGCAGTGTTCTATCACGCTAGTCCTCTTACACTACACTGGCTAAAATCTTAAGCTTCTGACACCTCCTTTAAAGTGTTACTCCTTCTCCTGGCCAACAGAAAAGATACAAAACACACAGTGGGGGACCATGAATCCGGCACACCCGGATGTAGGTCTGATGCAGAAGCTAGCGTAGTGCTTTAAGCTGCAAATAAGCCTTTTTTATAACTTACTTTAGGTAGCTAGTAGGAACAGAGACTCTTTAATTGCTGCTTCCACTTCTTGCAGTGTTGGTAAATTTCATACATTCTGACTCTTTTACACATATTTTCTCAAATCATAACTTCAACTTTTACTTTTATATTTGTCTCATACTTCATTAATAGGTTCTTCCAAAGTTTATTTTTAGTGCTACATGATTCATCTCTCATCAGCTGTTCATCCTCATTCAAAAAAAGAAAGTTCACATTTGTAAGGCACCCTTTTCTCTTTAAAGAAAGTTATGTCTTTTTTTTGTCATCTGTTCCATTTCTGTCAAATTTTCTTCCTTCAATGATAAGTTCATCTTTTAAAAAAAATAATAAAAAATGCAAATCTTTGTGCAGGTAAAAAAAAAAAGTGCATTTATTTTTTATTTGAAGCCTGTAAAGCATTGCATGACTCATGGATACCTGTCAGTGTATCTGTATGCTCTTACCTCGTACAGGCAGGCAGATACACACTGACAGGTAGAGACAATGAACTATCAGTGCTCAACAGCACCATTCATTGAAAACTACAAGCTGACAGCTGCAAAGGCTTTAGGTACTTGTAGGTTCCCATTCACAGAACTCTGTAAATGAATGACGCAGCCGGGCAGATGGAGCGTTTTTAAAAAAATAGTGACAGAGAGTGGAGGGAGAAGATTATCCGCTTGCTGTCACTAGAATCAGTGAAGCTGGCAGCAGTTGCAGGAGTGGGAACATGTTACATGTTGCACCCTAAAAATGGGTGCAACATGTAAGATGTTCCCAAAGGTGAAATTATCCTTTAAACCAGGCATGGCCAACCCGCAGGCCGCATGTGGCCCAGAACCGCAGGTAATGAGGCCCACCGGCCGCGGAACTCCAGACAGTATCCCGCCTTTGGCCGGCGGCTCACGGACACCCGCAAGTGCCATGCATTTTCCCGGCTGCCGTGGGAGACTTAGGATGTCTGCAGTCAGTGACAGTGCCACTGCTTCCTGTATAGTTCCGGCTCTGTCACAGGCGGAGTGATATGAAATGCAGCGGCTCTGCTCTCTACTGCAGCCGCTGCTTCCTCCAGCAGTACCCGACATCATGACTAACAGTACCCGCATGACCAGCATTACCCACCAGCATTACCCACCAGCAGTACCCGCCAGCAGTAACCACCAGCATTACCCACCAACACTACCCGCCAGCAGTACCCACCAACACTACCCGCCAGCATTACCCTCCAGCATTACCCGCCAGCAGTAATCGCCAGCAGTAACCGCCAGCAGTACCCGCCAGCACTACCTGCCAGCAGTAACCGCCAGCACTACCCGTCAGCAATACACACCAGCAGTAACCACCAGCAGTAACCACCAGCATTACCCGCCAGCAGTAACCGTCAGCACTACCCACCAGCATTACCCGCCAGCAGTACCCACCAGCAGTAACCGCCAGCATTACCCCCCCAGCAGTAACCACCAGAAGTACCCGCCAGAAGTAACCGCACCAGCAGTACCCACCAGCAGTAACCGCCAGCAGTCTGCAAAGTAAGTAGAAAAGGTATGTGCATTAGCATGTGTAAATTGTTGCAATATGTTTTTAATAACTTGTTGTGTTTTGTCATAATATGTCACGTCCTTGTTTATACATATATGAGTAAGGACATGACATTTTCTGGCTGCCTAAGTCATATGTGCTAGGGGTGCAACTAGCCCCCAGCACATAACTATAAATATCCCAGCATGTGCAGTGTTTCTGACTCCTACCACCATGACCACTTTACGTAAATCAATGAAGTGGTCATGATGGTTAGAGTGTTCCTTTAATACCTCCCAGAAAAAGTAAACCTCTGTATACTGATTCCATTTTATTTGATCATCCTCTAGTTATGTTGAATTAGTGCGGGGGGGGGGGGGCACAGTGGTGCGGGAAGGACACGGCGGCGTTTTATTACTTATATACCTTATCTATAGTATATATTTTATATGTGGCCCGAGAAAATTTCTCTACACTCAGTGTGGCCAAGAGAAGCCAAAAGGTTGGACACCCATGGTTTAAACTGTCTTGTTTTTGATCTTCACATTTTTTCTGCTCTTTTCCTTGATTGTTTGAATTCTTCCAATGTTGACCTACTTGTTCTGGTTATCATCATTGCTCTTTTCATTATTTGCTTTCTTACATTCCTTATTACACCATTGTTCTTTGTCTTCTAACATCACAGTACATTTCCCAATCCTTACTGCTAAATTTATACTATTCCACCATTTCAGTCTGTTGGTGCATGCTCCCTACATCTTTTAGATGTTCTTTCATTTCTTCTTTGAATGTCACCATGCCCTTTTGCTTTTAATTTTCCTACACCATATTTTCTGTCCACCTTCCTTTTGTATCTCTTAATACTATTTTTTTTTTGTCTGCAGATGATTTTCACTATGAGTAATTATAATCTTCTTCTCCACAGCTATGAGCATCTCGAACTGTTGATTCATGTCTGCTTTCATTTATTCTGTGATTTTTGTCACTCTATCCAATGATCTCCACATCTTATGTGTAACTTTCTAAGTAAAATGCATGAAGTTAATCATTAACCCTACCTTTAATTTTTTTTATGTGTACTTTAATGATTGTTGATTTGTATTCCCCTATTTTCCTATCTTTGCATTTCAATTCCCTACTTATATTTTTGCCCCTGTACAGATCATTAGTAAGAGCTCATCTAGAATATGCAGTTCAGTTTGGGCCATCAGTTCTCAAAAAAGAATATCAGGCAACTGGAGAAAGTGCAGAGAAGGGCAACCAAACTGTCAAGAGGCATGGAAGAGCTCAGCTATGAGAAAAGATTAGAGGAACTGAATGTATTCTCTCTTGAGAAGAGGAGATTAAGGGGGGGATATGATCAACATGTAAAAATACGTAGGGAGTCGATTGTGAACTTGGTGTTAAGTTATTCACTTTAAGATCATCACAGAGGACAGGGGGGCACTCTTATTGTCTAGAGGAAAAGAGATTTCATCTCCAAATATGGAAAGGTTTCTTCACAGTAACAGCTTTGAAAATGTGGAGTAGACTCCCTACAGAGTGTAACGCTCCTGCGTTTCTTATATGGTGTGGATTTTCAGCTGCAGAAATAGTTCCACGTCAGTAGTCATGTAAGAGATATGCTGAGATACCATTCCCAACCTCAATGACTCATCATGTGTGGAAGGTCTTATTTCAGCCAGTAAATACACACAATTAGCAAGCTGGTTCCTAGAATGACTTTATGTATGTGGTAACACAATGATGAAGGTTGAGGGATAGGTTGAGTGGAGGTGGTAGGTGATAGACACTTGAAGGTGAGACAGTAGCAGATGGATGCAGGAAGGTTTAGCAATGTTGTATGATAGCAGATGACAGAATAGCAGGTGGACATACAAAAGAGATCAACCCAGTGCAGAAAAGTAGCAGTAGTCTCAAGAGCTAGCAATCTAGTTATGCAGATGTGATAAACAGTCTCTACTATGCAGAGCTAGATAGTGTAAACTTAGTATAAGTTTATAGAGAATTCCCCTGCGGGGTACTTAGCACTATTAGCGATACAGCCGAAGGGTGGTTCAGGAGAGGCGGATGATCCAGTAGCGGGATACAGGGATCAGCGCGGCGAGGTTCCGTCAGCGAGGTAAGCTTGCAAGCATGGAAGCTTCAAGCAAGGTTAGCATCCAGGTAAGGGTGTTTGAACGAACACATGTGAGTGAGAACCGGCACTTTAAATAGCCATCTAGTCCGGCGCTGGGTGATGACAGCTCCAGTCTTAAAGGTGTATGCGCACCTTTTCCAAAAGTAAATGGTGGGGCGCATACACTTGTGGAAAGTGTTATTTAGGGTACCAAAGGTACCGGAACATTACACAGAGGTGGTTCTGGCTAGCTCAGTAAATTGCTTTAAAAAAGGCCTGGATTCTTTCCTAAATGTACATAATATAACTGGGCAGGGCTGCTGTTAGAAATCAAGGGGCCCCACGTAGCCTACCTGGCAGGGCCCCCTAACCCCCCCCCCCCCGAATATATCAAGACATTATTTTCACTAAAAATACACTAAAATCATTATTAGCGGACACAAAAATAACAGAGAGCCTGTGTGAATTAGCCATTTTTAATTGTTTTTTACATTAAAAAATATTTTTTTAAAAATGTTTACAATTATTTTATTTTACAATTTTTAAAAATGATTTATTACAATGTTTACAAAATATTTTTTTGGACAATTCGTTATTTTTTTACAGGACAGGGAAGCCTGCAGCGTTTTGGCACAGTGAAAGGGGGGCACGGGGGGGGGGGGGAATCAGAAGCAGGCAGAACAGGGAGGGGGATCGGTATCGAAGAAGTAATTACGGAAATGATGCCCTTTGTCTGTGTCTCTCCTTGCAGCAGCTGAAAGCTGGCAGGAGGGGGAGAAAATGGCTTTCAGCTGCAGCAGAGAGCCGCACAGGGCTTTCTTCTGTAATTGCCCCTCTGCCGGACTGCACTGATTGCCCATGTTGTGCCCAGGCCCCCTACAGGAGGACTGTTAGTACCCAGTTTCAGGTCCACTGGTAGAGGGGGAACAACATTTATAGGTAAAGTTAAACCAGGGAATATCCGATTGCCTCTCGGGGGATCAGGAAGGAATTTTTTTCCCTGCTGTAGCAAATTGGATCATGCTTTGCTGGGGTTTTTCACCTTCGTCTGGATCAACTGTGGGTATAGGTTTGTGTACATGGGATTGTATGCGTTTTTTATTATTATTATTGGTTGAACTAGATGGACTTGTGTCTTTTTTCAACCTGATTAACTATGTAACTATGTATATTTTATTATTATGCTTTAAACTTCCTGCATACAAAGCTTCCAGCTTATTATAAAAATCCTTCCCGTGTTCTTCTATGGGCCCATGAAAATAACTTCTAATATTAATCCTTATAAATCCTTTCCAATTATTTACCCATATTTGTTCACCTACCAGCCACAAAGCCCAGTATGAACTGTTGTTACATATTATGTATCACAAAGCCGACTCTAGGTTTCTTGTTTTGTTTTTGCCATTATACAAAATTGAAGAGTCACCTTTTTGGAACTTTTCTTTAGCTTCTCACCATACTTAAAGCCGTTATTTAGACCTATTTGTTTACTTCATTACTTTGTTCCTACTTGTACAAGGGTTCCCAATTCCAACAAAAATTGAATTTATCATAACATTTTCTTACCTTAGTTGCTCTCTTGTTCCTAATGGGATGTTACCTTGTGGTTTCTCTACATTTTTTTTTATTTACCTAAGAGGATAATTAGCCTGAAGTCTAACACCAGGAATACATTGGAACTAATGTTTTTTGTCAGGGTTTATTGCCTTAGAGAGCCCAGTTATGCCTAATCCTCTCTACATTTAGTTTTCTAAAAGAGGACCTGTGTTTTCTTTCCCTTAGTACACTTCAACATTTTAGTTTCCCTCACTTTTTGCCCTTCTTTTATCAGCTACACCTATGCTGCTGTCACCATTGATTAGAAGACCCCCACAAGTAGGTAGGAGCTAGGACTACCTGTAATAGCCTTAAGTAAAAGAATGGGTTTCTAGAACCCAAGAGGAACATTTAGAATAATTAACATTCCATCTGGAGCCAAATGGCCAAATTCCATATTTTTCTGGCCTTTCCATGGGTAAAATTTAATAATATAATTTCTGTGTATTGTAAATAATGCTTGCCTTGTCTTCAGCTGCAGTCTAACAACTCTAGCTGTCCCTTGTTTGCAGCTGCCAAGGCGCTAGGTCCCAGTGGTGCATTTTCTTGATTTTCTTCTATTTCAAGCACTGTCTTCCCATGGGCTCACATGATAGCACAGTGTTTGCCTATCTGCTTGCCTTGATTTAAGCATCACACTTAAAGCATAACTCCACTTTTGTTGATAAAAAAACATCCCCCTCTGGGTGATCTATGTAATTTACAAGGATTTTAACAGGATTTGTTGCAGATTCTTATCTTTTGTTATTCTGAAGAAATCCCTGTTTGTTTCTCTGTGGTGTGGGTCAAATGGGAGTGGTTTCATAATTATCTATCAGCTGTGGCAGCTGCAGGGCTCTAATAAGGAAAGCTGCAGGGCCTGCATCCCTTTAGACATGTTACTATTTGGAGTATCTCACCAAAAAGGACATTTTTGTTGCAGGGGATGCCAGAAATCAAACTTGTATCTTAGTGCAATCTTCTGGGACAATTGGTGAGCCAATCACACAAGCAGGAAATTATGTTTCTGGGGTGTGGTCAGTACACATTCTGTGTACAGAACTGCTCCAGGTAGCCATATTGCATTGCATGTTCAGAAAATTACAACAGCTGCAGATTGAAAAGGAAAGGTAATTTTTAATAACATTCAATTACAATATGATTTATGTCACAATTGTATACTCTATATTGTTTTTTTCTTTATTTGCTATTTTTTCCCCTCGAAAGTGGAGTTATACTTTATGTATATAGGAATTCTGGTATGTAGAATAAATTGTCGATGCAAAACTGTATTAAAGCACTAGGTTTATATTAAAATAGGTAGCTAAGTTAAGATCTGTATGGATGATACAATAAATGAGTAAACTGAACTCTAAATGGGCCTAAATTATACAAAGATACAGACGACTGTTCAAACATAATTTACTGTGGCAATTCTTTACAGAATTTCAAATTCAGAAGCATTTTATGTAAAAGCAAATTAGCATATGTTGTTTTCTAGTTTAGGCAAAATATGAAAGAACCATGTGAAAAAAAGAGTTTATCTACCAAAAAAGTAAATCACAGATGTAAAGTTGAGTCATTTTAGGTTGATGGCCAAACAATATATGCAAGACATAAAAAAATGCATCTACTAGCTCTTTGATTGGCATGTTTTTAAAGCAAAACTAGGAAACCAACAGATTCCCAACTAGACCAAACTTTGGTAATAGGTCTGCAAGTGCAACTTAACGAATAAGTAAACTTTTGGAACAAGTTAAATGTTCCACCCGTTTTAGGGGGGATCATGTAACATGTTTCATCATCTGGAGCCTCTCCCCCCACTCCCCCTCCCTCCCTGTGACAATGGGCTGGGGATCATCTCCCTGCACCCGCTGTCACTATTTGAAAACAGCATGGCCATGTGAGGCTCCACCCACCCAGGTGCGTCATTTATTCACAGTTTCCTGTGAATGAATGCCTCCAAATACCATTACGCATTGCAGCTGTCTTGTGGTTTACAATGAGCTGCAAGGGCGCTTGTGAACATCTTCATGGTACATTTGTAGGTGGGGTGCAGCAGGTTGCAGCAACAATAATTTACACACTGTAGTAATCAGTGCTATACATATGCACTGTTACTGTAAAAATGACACTGGCAAGGAAGAGGTTAACTGTATTGGAGAGGGAGGGGTTAAGTGTGTCCTAGGGGCGTGCTTCTAACTGTGTTGGGCAGTGTTGGGGTAGTTACTCAAAAAATGTAACTAGTTACTAGTTAATTCTGTAAATTGTAATGAGATTACTTTACTAGTTACTGCATTTGAAAAGTAACTTCACTACTTATTACTTTACTCTTCTCTTTCTTAACTGACCGTGTAGAAGAAGATACATGGACTCTCTTTCTGCATAGAGTTTATTGTATAAACACAGGCTTTGGGAAACATGAGAACAAAACCTGAAAAAACCGAATAAAACATAAAGTGCAACAAAAAGTCATAAACTTCATCCCTCTCTATTCTTCGAAATAACAATTGTATCGCATGGCTTGGGTAATGCAGGAAAGCGCGTTCCTATAGCCTAGTAAAGTAGTGTAGTTACCAATATTAGTATTGTAACTAGTTACTTTACTTAGTTACCAAAAAAAGTAATGTAGTTACTGTAATCAGTTACTTTGTAACTAGTTACCCCCAACACTGGTGATGGGACATGTCTACTATTGTAAAAACAGAGATCAACGGTTCTACATAGTAGAACCGTCTGATCTCCATTTTTACACAGGGGAAAATGACAGGCGGCTTGTTTACATAAGCCGCCCGCCTTTCTCCCTCTCTACCGACGATCGTAGTGTGACCGGCGGACATCGGATCCGCCGGTCACACGCCTGGACTCCTCAGTGAACGAGCGGGGCGGGCGCGCGCCTCAGCGGGCGCGCGCTCGCCTCAGCGGGCGCGCGCTCGCCCGCTATTGGCTCACAAGTCGGTCACAGGCTAGTGACGTATATATACATCACTCTGCCTGGCCGGGGCTGACTGCCGCAGTATATCTACTTGCGGCGGTCGGCAAGCGGTTAAGAGAACAGAAATTCAGCCTGGCCGTCTTGTGCCCAAGTAGAGTGAAGTCCAAGAAGTTACGATCCTACGCTCTCCCTCCTCATCAGGAACCTTTCCCTACCACTAGTAGTGTCCCTAACAAGTGGGGTACCTGCCCCTACTCTACCAAATTACAAGTGCATGCCAACCCTGGGAGCCAGGGCCTTAAATAGGCTGTGCCTGACACAAGGTGGCTGTCAGAGTGACATGGGGTGTAAGCATCCAATAGGATAGCTTTCCCAGTGACTCAGGAAATTATAGAGGAACGAGCGAAAAAAAAAAAAAGAGAAAAGAGAGCCACCTGCAGTGAAGAAAGTAGACTGCACCTGTCTTCATATTGATCTTCCTGCTCTCAGGTAACTGCCTGACCATACTAGGTTTGAGCAGGCAGCTATCCTGAGATTCTGCAGGAGCTGGACATCTGATGATCGCAGGTGCAATGCTCTGCAGGATCCTTACAAAAAAAACAATAAATGCACATATTTTTTACCTGCAAAAAAATGTGCATTTATTAATATATATATATTTTTTTTTAAAGATTTATCCCTTCAGAAAACAAGACATTTATAGTACAAACATAGTTCACTTATGTTGTTCCACTATTACAAAATGATAATATATATGTAGGGATCTGCCCTCTACCATCTGTAATTGTAAGTGACTGTGCTATTTATTGTCAGGGAGTTATGTACTTTACTCCCTTTCCCTGCTAGCTAGGCCAGAAACCCCAAATTGGAGGACTTTAATATCTTTAGAAAGGGGAGTTTCCAGGAAGCAGACTGGAAGAATACAGAGCCCCTTGTCCTGTCCATGGAGTTTCTGCTGTAGCATTTTCACCCAGACCAGAAGAAACTATTATAAACTACTAGGGTGGGACTACACACACTACCACACTGCATAACTCTAAAGATGAGGGGTAAAACTTTTCGGAAAGCAAAAGATGGCCTTACTCCTTTTAATTAAATAGTTCTGTGTCTGTACTATGTTATGAACCCCCTTGTAAATAATGAAAGTTGTAAGGCAGTGGTTTATAGACTGTTAGCCTAAACTTTGAACTTCGGTTGATATAAAACAGAAACTATAGAGGAAATGTTTCCAGCAACCACACTTCCTCTTTTTCAGTTATGTTTATAGTAATGTTAGTAAGCAGTGGGTAGAGCTTTTGCAAGTTAGTGTTTAACTATGAACAGTAGCATACGTGCTGGTGCCCAACCCCCGGTGCAAGTTTTGGTGTACCCAAACCCTTCCCTCCTTGTAGTCCCACTTCCCTCCTTGTAGTCCTACTGGGAGTCAACTACTTTATTGAACAGTCTCACACAATATATACAGCATGGACATCCCCCTCCCAATCAGATTACCCCATCAGGTCCGTGCCTGATAACATTATCATATGCAGATGAAATTGTATACAGAAATAGAATTAACCTAAACTAATTATCTAGCCACCTGGACGGAAACAATATATGAGTTCATTAACAATTAACAATGGGACAGACAGGCTTAACAGAAGACACATCACACCCTAATACACAATAGACAATAGGAAGAGACCACCAGTGACAGACTGTCCGTCTCTGACATGGAAGAACATGGAACAGAGGCCAATGTGATTAACTCTTTCAATGAACATGTTCAGAATCAAACAGGCCAGGGATAGTCTTCATTTATTTCTCGAGATATATTGTTTACAAATATTACTGTCCCATTTGAAGCACTCCAAACCATATTCTCAGTGTCCATTCCACTACAACCACCATCACACCTTGCTGCTATCCTTTATCACACTTTTAATGCAAAGAACTCTGGTCATGGTGGCCACTGCTGTGACCCAAATAGGATGAGTCAAGAGTTTATGTATTTGAACATGAAGATATTTATAACATAACATGTTTCTGTCACACCACACAAAAAACATTTAAAGCTATATGTTCCCAAAAACAGGATTGTGTTGAGTTGCCATAGGCAGGCCATACATTTTTGTATGTATAGTAATGACGCATACACAGTACTTCAGAGAATGCTGCCTACCAGGAGGTTGTCAACTCAGAAAGTCGAAAACAGGAGTCTGCACCTGGGCTTTGTATTCTTATTTATGAAAATATTGTAATGAGGAAGGTATGGTGGGTTATATCGGTAGTCCTTACCAGAAAGTACAGATTTCACTGTAACTTCTGAATTTACTTCCATATTACATTTTATATGCTTGCTTTTTTCATGCTATTGTCTTGTCATACAGAATAATAGGTTAGCCTCTAAAACAGCCTTTCTCAAGTTTTTTTTTTGCCATGGAGGAACCCTTGACATTTTCTTAGGCCCCAGGGAACCTCTTAAAGCTGAACTCCAACTATTTTCCCCCTAGAACTGACTGGAATGATCAATCCCAGCATAGATCATACTTCTGTACCATGTTGCTCTGTTCTCTGCAGATCCTCTGATATTTTACTTGTGTCTTTGTACCATGAGACACTCTGTATAGTCTGATGTAGAGTCTTTTCCATTACCACTTCATCTCTAGCCTAAAACACACTACTCTGTAGTCTTTGAGACTATGCAAATAATGTAACTTCCTTTACAGCTCTTATGGTGGGTGGGATTGAATACATCCTAATTAGCATTCAATCCCACCCAGTAACACCTACAAGAAGAGTCCAAACCTCCCAAGTCCCGCCCCACAAATCACAGAATTATTCAAAATCAAATAGGAAACCCCTTCATACACAGCCTGTTCTAAAAAGCTAGCTTTGCTGCTGCACGGCAAACATGCACATTGTACGCAATTGCAGTGTGACTCCATTCACTAGAATTCATTGTGTCTGGCAGACAGTAGTGCCCACCAAGCACAACAGGAGGTATAGTTCCCACCACAGCCATGAAGCAGAATATCGCAATCACCCCCAGCCACTGCCCTTTCAGCTAAAGAGGGAGCAGTTGGGGGGGGGGGCAGCAAAACCTAGTGGTTATGCTGTGTTTTTACACCATTAATTTAACCGCTTGCCGACCGCCGCACGACTATTTACGGCGGCGGTCAGCCCCGTATAGGCAAAGCGACGTAGGACTACGTCACTAGCCTGTGAGCCTCTAGCCCCGCTCGTACCCTAAGAAGTCCACGCATGTGACTGGCGGACCCGATGTCCGCCGGTCACTTGCAATCTCCCCGTGGTAAGGGAGAAAGGCAGGCGGCTAATGTAAACAAAGCCGCCTGTCATTCTCCCCTGTGTATGAACAGAGATCATATGGTCCTGCTATGTAGGATCGTATGTCTCTGCTGTTACACCACTAGCCACAGCCCTTTACAGTTAGAAGCACGCCCCTAGGGACACACTTAACCCCTTGATCACCAATAAAGTTAACCCCTTCCCTGCCAGTGTCATTTTTACAGTAACAGTGCATATGTATAGCACTGATTACTATAGTAATGTCACTGGTAACCCCAAAAGTGTCAAAAATGTCAGTAAAGGGTCCGATCTGTCCACCGCAATGTCGCAGTCCCGCAAAAAAAATCGCAGATCGCCAGCATTACTCGTTTAAAAAAAAAAAAAAAAATGACAAAAATCTTTCCCTTAGTTAGTAAACGCAATAACTTTTGCGCAAACCAATCAAAATAAGCAAAACATTTTTTACCAAACATATGTAGCAGAAAACAAATTGGCCAAAAATGTTAAAAAATTTAAATGTTTACATTTTTTGGGGGGGAATTTCATATAAAAAACTGTGAAAAATATTGTTATTTTTTCAAAATGTACGCTCTTTTTTTGTTTATAGCGCAAAAAGTAAAAATCGCACAGGTGATCAAATACCACCAAAAGAAAGCTCTGTTTCTGGGAAAAAAAGGGCGTCAATTTAATTTGGGTACAGCATCGCACGACCGCGCAATTGTCCATTAAAGTCACACAGTGCCGAATCGCAAAATAGGGCCTTAAGTGGTTAAACAAGTCCTAGGACTGCAATGCAATGGTGACTACACATTGCAAACAATCACAGATTTGTGTGTGACTAAGTATAGTTTTGTGTATATGTTGTGTGTGCAAAGACAATTTGCTGTTTCTCTGTTAAAGGAATGAGATCAGAGCAGAAAAAAAAACACGATCATGTGATCAGTCTTATATTTGTGTGCCCTTTATAGCTAGAATAGCAAATTTCGTGTCCAAGAGACGGTTTGCTAGGTTACACTTTCTGCGATCCCTGATGACGTCATACGTTGGACGACGAAACATGTCGGGTCCCGTGCTACGCCCTAGGTCACTTCCGGTTCCTTAGAACGCAGCTGGAATGCAAACCGGCCGCGGCGTTATTGAATGCTGTTCCGCGATAGCCTGAAGGTAAGTGGCTACATCTTTTATTAAATACGGTACATACATACTATACCATGAATCTCCTCTATTTCCTTATGGCTGGATTGAATATTGCCTGAGGGAAGCATTTAGCGGAACCTACACCGGCCCTTCTTATACAGTGGAGACATTCCCGAGTTTATCAGGAGAGCGGGGAGACGAGAGTCTGGTAGAATACCGGGACCTTCCTGAAAGCCATCACTTACCTATACCAGACCCCAAGGGGTCATCTGGTAAGTGAGTGGGGCCTCTGGTGATGGATTCCTCTTTCTTCCCATATTTTGCATGGAGGATGCATTTTCTTCTGAACACTTAACACTACAATCACCTTGATTTGTTTGCTGCACAGTGCATTTGCACTTTCAAGTTTAAGGACTATATTTATTTATGTTTGGACTCACTTATAGCTGCACAGTCACTTTATATTTATATTCATCACTTGGGGCCACCCATAATTTATTAGCACTGTGGTGGTTTATATATTGAATTTGCACAGATTATATTGAGCGCTGTCTCTTTTTGTTTTATGTTTTACAAAACACATTGTTGTTTTTTTGACTAGCAGCTCAATCTCTCTTTTTTTAATCTGAATATAATCTTTTAGAATTAAAATTATAAATTAATTATTACACTAATTTTTAACACTTCACAGTCCTAGGCGCGATCACGTGAGTGACAATAGTCACCACACCCCCCTTTTTTGTTCAACTTTAAATAATTTAATCAGTAACAGATTCTGTAGTTTATTCCTGTGGGTGGAGAAGTCCTTGAAGTAGGGTTGTCCAAGATCTTTAGTCTGCTATGATGGGGCCCAAAAAGCAAAAGGCTTTTGATGTAGAAAAAGGGTGGGGGTAAAGATGTCTGCATGCAGTGTCTCTGAATGTAAAGTTAAAGGTAGACTTCTGCCCACTCAGCAATCCTGGAGCTACCAAGGCTCATGGAGATAGGATGTCCCTGAACAGGCTCTTGAAGGATCTGCAGTCAGATGAAGGATGCCGGACTAGCATCCTGACCACCCAGGGATCCAGCTCTCAAGGTCTTACCTTGCCTTCCTGTTGGCAGCCATCTTGGACATGTGCAGACTGTTGTCTCTTATAAACTCCGTTTCCATCATCACTTGCCTGCTGCCTGGGCGTCGCTTAGTGATGATGTTGCACACCTGACTATATATACAGTATATATATCACCTGATGGCTTGCAGTCCTTGCCCTTGTGTTTGTGCCCCGAAGTGCATCACTCTGCATCACTGCAGTCTTCTGTTCTCCGTGTTCCGCCGTGCATGACCTGGCTTGGCTGACAACTTTCTTGGCTCTCGATCCCGCATCGGCAGACAACCCGCTACTGGACTCGACCCTGACTTGGATGACTACCCGCTTCTAGACTCGATCCCGGCTTGGATGACTACCTGCTTCTAAACTTGACCCCGGCTGATCCTGATTTCCCTCCTCACTCTTACTGTGCGTTTATTGTTGTTGCCCTAATAAACTGCTTTATTTTACTTGCATCTTCATGTGGTCTGGTTTCCTGGCACCCTGACACCAGCAATGTCTGCACGGGCATGCCAGGAGGTAACCCCAGGTAGCTGCACCGTCGATGAGGTACACCCAGTGTTGAAGCTTGATGATGGAAAAGCTCCTCCGCTCTGTCCAGTCCACGATGTCCACACACCAAACCTGCAACTTCCTCACATTGTTCTCTCTCCTCTCTTGGGGCTGGGTCACGTGGTGTTCTCTTCCCCTTCCTGGGTACCTTTCTCTCCCTCAGCAGCCTGTCTCTCCCTCTGGGGTTGTGCTGGGTAGCATGGTTGTCTCTCATGGATTGTGTCCCCTAGCACAGTCCTCTCAACACACTGTCTTCCACAGCGCACCCTCTCTCCTCTCTCTCCTGGGTAGCACTTCCTCATAACTTTTTACTTCCTAGTATGATCTATGTCACTGCATCTTCAGGAAGGAATGGTCATCATCTCCATCCATCTCCATATAAAAAAACAAACACAAGAGGGTGCCTCTATCTAGGTGTAGTTAAAAGTGGATCGAGGCTTGTCATAAACCCATATAGACCTCCATATAGCTGAAGCACAGTTCTTAATGGAAGTTCAGCTATCAGGCTTCAGGCTGGAACATAAGCAACAGCAGCTTCCAGAAGTAGCAAGATGGCTGCAACTCCGAACAGCACCTCTCCAGGCTGGGTGATGATAACAGGAAGTGGAGGGGGTGTGGCTCCTATGGAGGTCTATGGCAGTCTATATGGGTTTATGACACACCTTGATCCACTTTTAACTACTGAGTGCATTTTTACTGTCTTTTATTCTTTTTAATAAATCTCTACAACTAGATAGAGGCGCCCTCTTATGTCTGTTTTTTATATGAGCATTAGGATCTCAAGATCTAATGTGAGAGGAACAGCATCCACTTCACCTGGTGTTTTCTACCACTCTCATGGCCCTCTTATGTGCCCCGTTAAATGACGGTTGGGTTCTAGTCATAGAGTATTCATTTTCTTCAGCATCTTCATATCTCCATCTTGTGGCCAAAAGGAGAAATTGCAAAACAAATCCTCTTACATTATAGATGTCTTGCATGGCTCAATAACAGCATGTTACACACTCCCCCCCCCACCAAAGAACCTTTGGTCCCCAAAAGAGGGGAAAAGTCCACTTGCATGTAATGTTCACAGACTGGTGCAAGCTTTTAAAGTACATTTGGAAGTAAAGCTTATATTAGTACATATAAGAAAACAAGCAATTTGTATGTACATATGAATCTGGCAAGGGAACCTCCCATCATTTGTCATGAGGTTGTCCTGCCTACAAGCCAACGATATTGGGATGGCCCACCTACATGTTTCAGGGGAGTTGGAGTCACCTTTCACTGAATCTGTAGTGCGAAAGGTCAGCATGTTGAGAGTTCTTTGAGAGGTGAGGATAGCTTATTCAGAACTTTTACCTAAAGCATCAATCTTTTAGGTGGGCAAATTGTCTCTGCTCTCTGGGCTCAGGTGTTTCTGGTACTATGGACCCTTCTTCTTGTACAACTGTGCGGCTCTGCTGGTAGACCACCCCATTGCGGGGCTGCATTCGATTCCATTCCTCATGTACTAAGCATGCTTCGGTTGGAGAGTCTGTCAGCAGTAGATCTGGACATTGACCTTCCAAGGCCTTCAATGTTAGGCTGCAGAGGGGGTTCTGCATCTGTTCCTTTACTAAACTTCTGTTTAAAAGCTTAGGTAAGCCCTAGTCCCTGACTTGGGACAAGTCACAGTAGTATTTGGGAACACCTGCCACTGCGATGGCTTCGGCCCCTGTTACACCTCAGGCTCAATATGCTGCCCCTTGGCATAGGGCTTATATCCCTTCTGGTGTCAGTTGAGTCAACTCTTCATAGCAATCCCAGGGTCTCCTTGACAGGGCATCAGCATCCCTGTTACCAACCCCTGGATGGTACTTTAAGCTTAAATGGGATTTTGATAGGGCTGGCTGGCAAACCACCTGTGCCCAGTGGCATCCAGCTTGGCTTTGGTAAAGATATATGCGAGTGGGTTGTTGTCAGTTTTGACTATGAAGTCTGCACCATACAAGTAGTCTTTCAGCTTGTCCATCACTGCCCACTTCAGAGCCATGAAGTCCAGCTTGTGGGTTAGTAGTTCCTCCCAAAAGGTGTAAGCATCTGCTCACATAGGCAACAGGCTGTAGGTGTCTATCGTGCTCTTGATATAACATCCTGCCCAACCCGTCTCTACTGGCATCAACGTGCAGTTCATATGGTTTAGTTGGGTTGGCATGAGCTCGAACAGGAGCAGTCATTAAGCTCCACTTCAGCTGATGGCAGGCTTGCTCACACTGGTCAGTCCACTGGTCTTGGATTGACTCCCGAGGCTTCCTGAGCCCTCTGGGTTGTTTAACAGGCTTTGTTGGGTCCAGATTATCGTCATTATCCTTATTCTTCACTAATTCATTAAGGGGCCGAGCTATTTTAGATAATCCCTAGACAAACCTTCTATAGTATGAGCAAAACCCCAAGAATGACATAAGCTTCGTTAAGTTGGTGGGCCTTAGCCAAGAGGTGACAGCTTCCAGGTTCCAGCTATTCCTTCAGTGGAGATAACATGCCCGAGGTAATGAACTGAAGGTTGATAAAACTGACATTTATCTAGAGACAGATTCAACCCCTCCTCGTGGAGTCTCTGCAGGACCTTCTCCAGACGTTCCTCATGTTCTTCAAGGGTTTTTCCGAAGACAATGATATTGTCTAGGTACACCAATACTTCGATCAGATTCATGACTCCTACTGTCTGAGGCATCTTGTTGAATGCAAAGAACCTTCATGGTGGTAAAAAAGCTGTCTTCTCCCTATCTTCAGGATGCATGATGATTTTTATATCTAGCACACAGAACCACTTCGCCCCTGACAGGCTCTGCAGGGCATCTTTTATTCTTGGAGTGGTGTACTTGTCAGAGATGGTTCTCCGGTTGAGCATCCAATAGTCAATACACAGCCTCAGGGAACCATTCTTCTTCCCCACCACCACTGTGGGGGAGGCTCAGAGACTCCTGAATAATGACTGCTCTCTTTAGCTCTGCTAATTGCTTATGAAGATCTTCCAGATCACCCAGTAGGATCCGTCAAACTCCCTCCCTGAAGGGTTTGTCTTCTTGCAGGCAAATTCAATGGCAGGCACTCTTTGCACACCCTACATTGAATTCACTCTTCAAGAACATCTCCTGCCATCTCAGGAGATTGTCTTTGAGTCTTTCCTCACACTCACTGGGGAATGGGGAGTTCAGTGGATAGAACTTTTCTATAGGTATTCTGTCCTTCCCTTCCATTCCCTTCCCCCCACCAAATCAAATGGTGAGACTGGGGTGGCTGAATTCACTTTTCTTAACAGCAGTTGGGCCTGCAATTTTAATGGTGAGGCTGGACCATTTTGGACACTGACTGCAATCTTTCGATGGCTTCACTGCAACGCCTTGGTTGATATCACTTCTGGGATTACCTTCACTCCCGTGTCCTCTTGCCAACAGTTAGCTTCAAGGACAACAAAGGGGCCCAGTTGCTCCTAATTGAGCTTGACTGAAGCTTGTCGACATGCCATCTCTCCAGGTTGTAGTATCTTCTCACTTCTGTAAAAAAAAAAAAAAAGTGCCTACGCTGCTGTAAGAAAAAACAAAAAATAATATGCAGGTGTTGGGGTCTATATACCTGTATGTGTTCCCACATTGACCAAACTGTGAATGTGAATAAAGATGGTAAAGCGCTACCCTTGTACTGTGTTATAAACAAAACAAGTGTCCTAACAAAGACAATGTGTACCACTATCAAACAATAGTACAACAAAATAATGAATAAAGGATAATCTGTGATCAAATATTAATATCAAATGTGAGCCAAAGAAAATACATTGCAAAAAAGTCATAATAAAATATACATACAGATATTGTCACATCATTCAGTGGCAAAGCTCCATGCGATAACAAACAAGTATAAAATAGTCAATCTCACCTCCAGCACTGACCTGCCACAGGTCACTATAAGCCTTCCCCTTTGAGGGGTATATAAATCCACCGATAGGAATCATATTCCTGATACATTTGTTCCAGCATGTGATGATCCATATAGGTAGTACTCATAAAAAATAAAAAAAAAATAACATAGTGCTGAATCGTATAAAAACAATCTTCAATAAAAGCTTAAATAATAAAACTCACTATTCTCAGCTCACTTCCTCTAGTGCACCTAGGCAATGGACTTAGCACATTAGGGGTGTGCAGCTCCCTTAAGAATCACTTGGATGTTGCAAACAGCCAGGGCATAAACTTCCTTTATGTGCGCAATGATGTCACCAGGCCCTGCCCCCACCCCAGAGAGTAAGCAGACTCCTGAGGAGGTCAGTGTTGGTTCTTATGATTAAGGAACTCTTGTTGGCTCCTGCTAGGCGAGGATATGCCACCGCTAGTGTATCCAACGTCTCTGATTGCCCAGCCACAGAGGGATCAAAGGTTTACTTGACTGATAAATAGCCATCATAGGGTAAATTCTGGGTTCCAAGGCCCAATATTTTCATTCCTCCAATTTCTGCAGGGGCAGGTTTTTAAGGTGCCTGTCATACAAGTCTTGGTATAGCAGAGTCACTTGCACTACCGTTTACAGAAGAGCTTTTGTGTAGATGTCTTCCACCTGCATGGGCATGATAGGAGAAGGTCCCACTAAGTCAACTGGGAATTTGTGAGGAGTAGAGGGGTTAGTCCGTCCTGTCATCTATATTCATACCACCTTATTGTTTTGCTTGTGTCTCCATTAAGCCCCAGGGGGCTGGTGTGCACTGACTTTCTAAAGTTGGGCACCTGAGGTTAAGAAGGGCGGGTTCTCTAGTCACTCTGAAACAACAGTGAGGGCTCTCTGCGAGTGTTTGAGCTTCTACTGTGGTCTCTGCATCTTTGATTTTAAAAATAGCTGCTGTAGGTGGGCACCTGGATGGTTCCTGCACTGGGGTCCTTTGAAGTTTTCCCGCCATCTTCTGGCATTGGCTGCCAGACTCTGGTTGGCATGTATAGATGCGTGTCCTACTCCTCTGCAGTTGAAACAGACCCTTTGACTCACTGGCTTCTCAGTAAGGATAACGAGAGGGGTAAAAGATTTGCTTCACTCTGAAGAACTTTTGCCAGACAATGTGGTGACTTACGAGCCTCCACATGTAGCACCACCCTGAAGGAGCCGCTTGGTAATTTTGGGTTCTCTGTTATGCGCCTCAACCCCAAGAACAACCTTAGCTCCTCTGACACACCTGGTTAAATAAACTCACTGCAACACAAGTGCAAAAGTCTATGCAGGCGCGCCAGGAGTTAACCCCAAGTAGCCACAACACTGATGAGGTGCCTGCGGCTGTGGAACTGTGCCCAGTGGTGAAGCTTGATGATGGCAAAGCTTATCCACTCTGTTCAGGCCTGCGATGCCTTCACTCCAATCCCGCAACCCCTTCATACAGTCCTCTCTTCTCTCTTGGTGCTGGGTCACGTGGTGTTCTCTTCCCCTTCCTGGGTAACTCTCTCTCCCTCAGGAGCCTGTTCCTCCCTCTGGGGTGGTGCTGGGCAGGATGGTTTTCCCTTATGGATCACGTCCCCCAGCAAAGTCCTCTCACAACACTGTCCTACACAGCACACCCTCTCTCCTCTCTCTCCTGGGTAGCACTTTATCAAAACGTTTTACTTCCTAGTGTGATCTTTGTCACTGCATGTTTAGTAAGGATTGGTCAGCATCTCCATATCTCCATCTTGTGGCCAAAAGGAGAAACTGCATAACAAATACACTTACATTAAAATCTATGGATGTCCTGCATGGCTCAATAACAGCATGCCTGTTACATTTGTTTTTTTCACATTTTACTCAGTTATCATTTATTTACTTATTTTATAAATACCATGACTTGAATGAATTCCCATCATTGTGTCTATTTTATTTTTTACTTTATTTTATTTTTATTTAAATGTACATCTGTACCTTTTATGAAATCCATGTACATTTCATTTATTTATTTTCCACTCCTTCGCTCATAATATGCTTTCCACAAGTAGTTTAATTGTGCCCAATATAATATTATACTATTTTTAAATATTTTTGAGCATCACTGGGCTTTTTAATCCTTTAGGCTATAAAAAAAATGCCAGTTACAGCGTCCCCCTAGGCTTGACAAATGAGTTCCGTAGCTCCAAGATGCATAGCCATGCCCCTTCAGCTCCCCAGTGCTATTGTCACTTCTGGTCGACTCTGCTCTGCTTTCGACAGCTGCTTCCTGCTTTCTAGATGTCAATGTCCCTTGACCAATCTGGTTAGCAGCGGTACCCTAAAAACCCTGGATTATACAGTGGGTATAGAAAAAACTAACTCCCTTGTTAAATAATCACATTGTGTTGCACAGCCTGAAATGAAGACAGACACTGTTTTAATTTTATCCAGCTGTATTTACTCAGTGCAACTTATAACATCTAAGTAAAAGATATAACACCAACATATCACAAGAAAAAAAAAATCACAAACAGAATCACTGAGTTGGAAAATGATCACCCCCTCCTAAAAATGATATGTAAACTCAATTGGGTGCAGCTAGTCACCTTACCAATGACACGCAAAGCCACTTGACTTTCAACTGTGATCAGCTGTGGTCATTTTAATTAGCTCAGCATGAAAAGAGCTTTCCTGGAGCGTTTCAGTCCCTGGTAGTGCAACTGAAGCATACAATCAACTATTGGTGGCAAGGCACTGTCAAAAGATCTCTGGGAAAAAGTTGTGGACAGGCACAAGTGCCACTATTGTGCCAAACATCATATTTATCACTCACTGAATGTAGTATTATTTTATTATTATGGATGCCCAGCAATTGTAGCATCCACTGCACGCAGCACCGCATGAATGGAAAAGTTCTACAACTAGCTGGAATTACCACTACGGGCTAAGTTTATGTTATATAGTTTGGAGGAATGTGTGGGCTCTACAGATGATTTATTGAGCCCACATACGTCCATATATACTGTAATGTGGTATTGAATAATGGATTTTTGTATTCAACTCTTTTAGACCCATAAACAGGGTTTTTTTTTTAAAATGTAATGAATAAAATGTAAACTTTTAATATTTGTTTTCTTTATTGTTGCCGATAAAGTCCCACAAAAAGAGGATATTCTGAATTATAAGTATTATATTTATCAGAATTAGGAACTGTAAAGTGAGTGCATGCTGTACAAAGAAGTTGTCTTCTCTTTTTATAGTTCACTCAGTGATGTAGATAAGGGGGGGGGGGTTGAACCCCCCCTTATCTACATCACTGAGTGAACTATAAAAAGAGAAAACAACTTATTCCCCTTTGTGCAGTATGCACTCACTTTACAGTTCCTAATTCTAATACTTATAATTCAACATTTTTTAGTATGATTCATAAGCTACATTAAATTAGAAAAATCAGAACCAATCAACCCCTTTAAAAATGGAATATCCCTGAAGACAAAATACTAATCTTAGTGGGGTGTATTTCCCCTATAAATAGAAAATAGAACATATATTCATATTTTTTTATTAATGGATCTATACAGCCTTTTGCATAGCTTACCAACTGATATGAATTATGAGAATTGTTTGTTTCAAATGTCATGTCATGGGGAGGGAAGATTAATGTGTTTATAAAGAGTATTTAACATTATTACAATTTATGAGGAAATTTGAGTGCGTAAATAGTTCCACCTATTTCTTCTTATGTTTTAGGTTCTGGAACAACCAACAGCTTTTAGTGGTCAGGCTCAGAAACCACAAACTGCTATGAATATTCTCAGACTCTTTTCTATGCCAGCATGTTGTCCAAAAGCAAACATATACTTAATATACTTATTATCTGAAAAAACTCTATTTTATATTGCCATTAGTATATTAGTGGATTGTCCAATGGATGTGAAATACTATTTATTATACTGTCAATATTTTCATGTTTATTAACATCACACATAAAAAAACAACCCTCTACCTGGTATAAAATTGGCCTCAATATATCCAAATCATTTTTTACGGTTAATTGTTTTCTTCTTTTCCCACTTTGAAAATCCAGCCACATTTCAAATTGTCCCATTTCCAATGGAAATCACATGGGTCCAAAAATAGTATCCCATTAAATTATTGAGGAAGCACAATCCATAGATCTTTCCTGCAGCAAAAACAAAAATAGCTCTTGGAGTTACGTCATGCACAGGCAGACCTCATACACTATAAGCTTTATTGTGACTCAGTTAAAGGATACAGTGTTCTATTGCCGTTAAATGATTCAGGCTGCCAAAGACATGTTAGAATGTTTCCTGTACATCAGCAGAACTTATTGCAAGCTGGGTTCCCAGTCAAGTGTTCAGTTCCTACAGAGCAAACTCTGTCCTCAGCAATCACTGGTTAATTCATAAGGGGTTTCCAGTGTTAATTCCTTAGAGCATAAACTGCATTCTTTTACTGCTTGCTGACCGCCCTATAGCAATTTTACTGCTACAGGGCGGCAGCTGTGTGCCGGATCACGTGTATATATACATGATCTGGCTCTTCCCCTGGGTACGGTACGCCCATGCGCACCGCTGGCAGCTGGTTCCTGCTGTGTTCACATACAGCGGAAGCCCCACAGTGGGTACCGTGGACTCGATTTCCGCCGGCAGCTGCCAATCGTTTAGTACACAGGCAGAATGACGATCTGCCTATGTAAACAAGACAGATAGCTGTTCTATCAATAGGGAAGGCATTGATCCTGTGTTCCTGCAAAGCAGGGACACAGCTCTATGCCTTCCCTTGGTAAAAGCAACCCCCCCACAGTACACAAGCACTGGCTAGGAACGCATTTAACCCTTTGATCTCCCCTGATGTTAACCCCTTCCCAGCCAGTGTCATTAGTACAGTGACAGCGCATATTTTTTAGCACTGATCACTGTATTAGTGTCACTGGTCCCCAAAAAAGTGTCAGTGTCCAAACTGTCCCCTGCAATATCGCAGTCCTGCTATAGGTCACTGATCTCTTCCATTACTAGTAAAATAAATAAATAAATAAATGAAAAATATAGTTTGTAGACGCTATAACTTTTGCGCAAACCAATCAATATATGCTTATTGAAATTTTTATTTTTACCAAAAATATGTAGCAGAATACATATTGCCCAAAATGAATGAAGAAATTTGATTTATTTTATTTTTTTTTTATTGGATATGTTTTATAGTAGAAAGTAAAAAATACAGTTTTTTTTTTCAAAACTGTTGGTCTTTTTTTGTTTATCCACTTGCCGACCGCTCACATGGAGCGTACTGTGGCAAAGTGGCTCGTTATCGTCCAGCGACGTAGACCTACGTTGCTGGACTCCTCTCCTTGTGGGCGGCACGTGCGTGCCTCCGGAGGCTCGCTCCCGCTGTATTCGAACACAGCGGTAGTCAGGCCAGGGGAGGAGAGGCGTTGATCACCGCCGCTCTTCCCCAATCATCGGGGATCGAGTGAGGAGATCCAGCCGCCTGTGTAAACAAGGCGGGCTGATCTCCTATGTGACAGACAGTCACAGATTACAAGATTCATCATAGCTGAACCTGCGATCTGTGCCTGTGTCACACAGTCCCCTCCCCCCACACACGTCAGTAAGCACCAGGCATATATTTAACCCCTTGATCACCAATAAAGTTAACCCCTTCCCTGCCAGTGTCATTATTACAGTAACAGTGCATATTTATAGCACTGATTACTGTAGTAATGTCACTGGTACCCCCAAAAGTGTCAAAAATGTCAGTTAGGGGTCCGATCTGTCTGCTGCAATGTCGCAGTCCTGCAAAAAAATCGCAGATCGCCGCCATTACTAGTTAAAAAAAAACAATCAAAATGTTTCAATTTCCCGTAGTTAGTAGCTGCGATACCTTTTGCGCAAATCAAAATAGGCTTATTGTGATTTTTTTTTTTACCAAACATATGTAGCAGAAAACAAATTGGCCTAAAATGTTAAAAAAATGTAAAATTTCATATACAAAAATGTGAAAAATATTGTTATTTTTTTCAAAATTGTCGCTCTTTTTTTGTTTATAGCGCAAAAAGTAAAAAAAGTGATCAAATACCACCAAAAGAAAGCTCTATTTGTGGGGAAAAAAGGACATACATTTAATTTGGGCACAGCGTCGCATGACCGCGCAATTGTCCGTTAAAGTAACGCAGTGCCGAATCGCAAAATATGGCCTGGTCAGGAATGGGGTAAAATCTTCCGGTCTTAAAGCGGTTAAAAAAACGCTCATTGAGAATTTTTTTGTAAAAATAAAACAAGGTGTGATTATATAAATCACGGGACTGCACCTAGGAAAATTAGTGCTAATTAATTGTGAATAAACAGGTGATAATAAATTAATTTAATTGTTAGTGGGCTGCTAGTCCTAAAACAACACGTGTTTAATGTTAGCAAAAAAGGAAAAAAGGGGGGGACAGCGCTCACAAATGAATTAAATAATCCAAATCTCATAAAATATGCAAATAAATATTTAAAAAAAATGCACTGTGCAAAGGTATGCGAGATGAATTCATGACATCAATGCTATATATCACATTCCAATAAAGTGACCGTGCATTGTGCTAAATATCACATGGATAATCCAAAACTCTTGAGGTATATAAATAAATACCTCCAAAGTACTGTGCAAAAGCAAGATGAATTCAATACATCAATGCTATATATATATCACATTCCAATAAAGTGACCGTGCATCGTATTAAATACCATATGAACATAAATCCTGAAATAAAATGTATATACAAAAATATAGTCTTTATGTGCAAAAAAGCAGGTGCAAATTAAAGTGCATAAAGGTGCTCAAAAAGTCCTATCAGGAGTGCTTCCTTAGATCGTGATGAAACAGGAGAAGGAAGGGAAATCCACCACCGGATGAATAACTCACTTACCAGATGGCCCCTTGGGGTCTAGCATTGGTAAGTGGTATGCTGAATCCCAGTAAAGATGGAATGCCGGCCCCAGCTTGTATATGGATCTCTCCACTCAATCCGATAAATTAATATCCTTCAAACCTCTCCTCAGACCATAATCAACTCGATCATATAAAAAGAAAAAAACTCCATGGTTTAGTATGTAATCACAGTTTAATAGAAGCAAATGGAGCCACTTACATCAGGTTGTACATGGAAGAGCAATTACAGCATCGCACCCCGGTTTGCGTTCCGGCTGCGTTCCAAGGAACCGGAAGTGACGTTGGCGTAATGCGTGGACCCGACCGGTTTCGTCAGTCTACGTGTGACGTCATCAGGGATCACGCATTACGCTCTAAACCGTCCCTATATATACCTCCAGATAGGGATAGTTTGGCCAATAGGAAAACGGCTCTTACATTAGCCCATATATGGCAAACGGAAATGAATTAAATTGTCTCGGTTTAGAGCGTAAACTCACATTCCCGCATGTTTTTTTTGGGGCGTTTTTGAGCATTTTCTCTCGACACACAAGGTAGCCCACTTACTTGAATGCGTGACAATCACCCCAAAGGAGCTCCAGAACTTTTTTTGGAGTGGAGCGTGGTGGGTTTTTTACCTTGCTTTTTGGTGCATTTGCATGACAATAGCACGCCTGCTACCTGCACTTGAGGTGCCATTACCTTTAAAGACAATGCAAATCCGATATGAGTTTCACTTTCCGGCCCCATTCACGCCTAGCATAGTAGCATGTTTTTTTGCTCATTTTTTCCACGTCATGCATGACACAACCCATTGATTTCAACACAGGTGGCAAAGTAGCTTATGGAACATTTTGGCGTGCTGCGGTTTGCACATTTTATACTGCACATTTTGCTGTGTTTGCCACTTGTTTTTTCATACTGCAAAATGTATGTTTGCTTCTGTGTTTGGGGTGGCGTTAACAATTAATGCCCAAAAGTGCAATTAGTACATTTTAGGTGTACAAAGGTGGCCATACACTATACAATCTCTGTACAATTTCCTTTAGGTTTACCAAAACTTTAAAATAGGAGGACACACCATCTATCCAATCACTCAGTATTCAGTCAGGCAGGCCCTTGCACTACATAGATGATTGTAGATTTAAAGGAGATTGTATAATCAGATTTTATAGTGTATGGTGAGCTTTATATACTTCAAGGACACACACCTCCTGTTTTCAATAATACAGCTTTATCTGCATAGGCTGTTATCTGATCGCTTAGCTCCTGCACATTCTGCCAAATGAATAATCTATGCAGGATGAAAGTAAGGTAGAAAAGAAAATCAAGTGTGAGTGTGAGTGTTTAGTGAGAATGGTGATCGCTGATTGCATTGGAAATGAATGAACCTACAGAGTTGGATCGGAGCGATTTCTTGGAGGGGGAGGGCAAGGACAGGGTGTGTGTTAATGAGGTTAGCTGGTGAACTCCTTCCTGTGTCATAGAGGTCAGTTGGTGAACTACTTCCTGTGTTTTACTGATTTTCACAACCTAATGGCCGTCCAGGAAATAATGTAGAAATTTTCCATAGATCAAACTAGATGCTGAGTTAATGGCTTGTCTAGGAAAAATAGAAAGCTTTTTTTTCTCTGCAGAACAGGTACATCAATGCTATATTGATACATAAGGAAGCTGGAATTTAGAAAAAAAAAAAAAGGTGAAATTAGCCTTTAATACTGTCACAGATCTATAACAAGTTTGTTGCACTTGAGTCTGTAAAGTATCAGAATTCCTTATTCCTATGTTTCCAGATCTGTGACATGGAAACGACTGAGGCCAAAGCATCAGTGTGACAGCCAGGGAGTAATCTTCAACAGGAGAGGTCAGCAACAACAACCTTCAGGGGCGGACTGACCATTCTGGGATTAGGGCACTGCCCGAGGGCCCAGGGTCAGTAGGGGGCCCCATGAGAGGCTACACACTACAGAAAGAAGCCAGGAACTTCCATGCAGGCTATGCTGCGGTAGATATTTAAATGCCCACTCTATGTGGCTGAGCTGCAATTTGTAGGTGGGGCTTTGTGTGGCTTGAGTGTGAACACAGGGGGCCCCATGATCTCTGATTGCCCGGGGGCCCCATGAGTTGTCAGTCCACCCCTGACAACCTTCATAGTTCTGTCATGACAGGCATACTTTATAGCAGACCTAAACCCATCAATTTAGGCCTCATTCACACAGGGCAATTACTTGTCCCATGCAGGGCCAACTTTAGCTGACAAAGGGATACACAGGTGTTGTGTGCATCTCCGTGTTGCCAGTCCCATAGATGTCTATTGGGGCATACAGCTGCACAGACATAGCTGCTTTGTCCTAATCTGACATTTGAACAGGTGCCACTTGGTGCACCGCACAGATGTCACATTGGGACGCAGTGGCTGTGTTCGTGTAGCCGTATGACCCAATAGACATCTATAGGACTGCTGGCACGGGGATGCACACAACACCTGTGCATCACCTTGTGCAGGCAAAACACGGCCCTGCATGGGGATGCAATGGGTCTTTAATGGTTCCTCAAAATTAGTGCTGTAAAAGTATAGGAGGGTTTAGTTCCACTTTAAAGAGACACTGTCCTGTTGTCAGGTCAGAGTAACAGTACCACCTGATAATACATCTCAAAGTACAGTTGCCCATTTCCACTACTTCTCCACTCAATCGCCCCCATGCCTTTGTGCTAATTGAGCAGGACTTTTAAGTATGGGGTGGTATATGACCTCTCTCATGTAACACTGCCATGTGGGGGAAGCAGTGACATCATGCAATACTGAATCTTACTCAGGGTGTAATCTTGCTGCTGGGAGGTGGCCAAGGTATGTGGAGCAATGAGTATACTTTGCTGGGGGGCTGGGCTATCTGTAGACACTGTCACTCTCCTCTGAATGGACAGGTGACATTGTCTCTTTAACTACTTCCCGCCCGCACTATATATGCCAAAAGACAGCACGGGCTTCCAATGCCAGGAGGAGAGAAGAAGAAAGCCAATAACAGCTTTTCTTATCGGTCCCAACAGTGCTGCTAATCAATGCCCACCAGTGCTGCTAATCAGTGCCCACTAGTGCTGCCAACCATTGCCCACCAGTGCGACCTATCAGTGCTGCCAATCAGTGCCCATCAGTGCCTCATCATCAGTGTCACCTATTGGTTATACCTATCAGTGCCGCCTATCAGTGCCCATAAGTGGCACCTAGCAGTGCCTCCTCATCACTGCCCACCGGTGCTGCCTCATCAGTGCCCATCATTGCCACCTATCAGTACCCCATAAAGATTGACCAGAACAAGGGAAATATACTGCAAAGGAGAGGGTGGAGGGGGGAGCAGGTCATGAGATCCAAAAGTGAGGTGAGTCCATATGACAATCCTGAGGTCACTGCTGATACTGTCCAGTAACAGGGGTGAATAAACAGGTGAAAGGATACACTCAAATATATATATAAACTTAGACACCAACTGTCAAGTCCAAATATCTTTGCGCTTTAGGAGGAGTCAGTCGCTTGACTGCTATAATGTGGAAACACTGCTGCTACTTAAACAAATACTGGGTAATATTTGGAAATACAAAAATGGAAAAGAAGTAGCGCATAAAATCACTATTAGATGACTTAAAGTGTAAAAAGCATGCTTGTCAAAGATACTGCTTGATAAACACTCAAAAACATATAAAGAAAAGCAATGTCCTTAAAGTCCATAAATCCAGGAGTGCGTGAAGTATATAAATGGATCACCATCCACCACCAGGTGTCACACCGATAGATAGCAGAAATGGTAACTCACCAAAAAACGATGCTCAAGTGTTCTCACACCAGAGCAAACTGAGCAGGGATACCATACAGATGTAGGGAATACACGCATGGAAGACCAAAGTCTCTTCACCACTGCCGCATACAAGTATCCTTCACACACTTTCCTCAATGTAATGGTATTATGGAGAAAGAGAAGGGCTCCAAATAGTGAAGTACCATCAAAACACTTGCTTTATTAAAACATAAAAATTTTGCACTCACATGTAAAAGCATATGGGTAGGCATTGAATGTCATATCTCCGGTCAAAGAGGAAGCCTATCTCGTCCAGTGTACTGGGCTAACTCCACGCCAGCCCAGTCCCTTCCGGGTAGCTCCTCTGCCGTGTCACGTGATGTCGGATGTGTCGTCAGGTCAGGGGCGTGACCTGACGACACATCCGACATCACGTGACACGGCAGAGGAGCTACCCGGAAGGGACTGGGCTGGCGTGGAGTTAGCCCAGTACACTGGACGAGATAGGCTTCTGGGACTGGGCTGGCGTGGAGTTAGCCCAGTACACTGGACGAGATAGGCTTCCTCTTTGACCAGAGATATGACATTCAATGCCTACCCATATGCTTTTACATGTGAGTGCAAAATTTTTATGTTTTAATAAAGCAAGTGTTTTGATGGTACTTTTGGAGCCCTTCTCTTTCTCCATAATACCATTACATTGAGGAAAGTGTGTGAAGGATACTTGTATGCGGCAGTGGTGAAGAGACTTTGGTCTTCCATGCGTGTATTCCCTACATCTGTATGGTATCCCTGCTCAGTTTGCTCTGGTGTGAGAACACTTGAGCATCGTTTTTTGGTGAGTTGCCATTTCTGCTATCTATCGGTGTGACACCTGGTGGTGGATGGTGATCCATTTATATACTTCACGCACTCCTGGATTTATGGACTTTAAGGACATTGCTTTTCTTTATATGTTTTTGAGTGTTTATCAAGCAGTATCTTTGACAAGCATGCTTTTTACACTTTAGGTGAAAGGATACACTCATTGGTTAGCTGTTTTCCTGCCAAAAGATAAGTCATCAATCCAGCGCTTAGCTGACTAAAGATCTGCCCAGCAGTCTGAGGTAAATCTTCCTAGCAACAGCAGGCCGCGTGTCACCTGAAAATCGAAACAGAAAGAACTGGCAAAGCAGCCCCAGAGAGACATGAACTGTGGAATTAACATTTAACAGTAACACTTCTTAAACATGTTCCCTCCCCCCTCCTCCTATCTATTGTGCCTACCCTACATAAAAATGTATCTGTATCCTTACCTTTTTCAGTACAGTCACATGATCCTGCAGCTCCGACTCCCCTGTGTAATGGAACGCTCAACAACATCTGAAAATTCCAGCAGCCATGAAGTCACCCATAGGCTTCTATGGCCCAGCCATGGTTGGCGCTCGCTGGCCAGAATAAAAAAATGCAAGTATAAATTATTTTTACACAGGGTACTTAGGATAGATATGAGATAAGGAGAGGGAACATATTTAGGAATATTTATTGTTAGGTTTTAATTCCACCTTAACAGTCACCATAGCCCTTTATCAAGAGTATAATTTACATTTTAACAAACGGATGATATGGGTGACAATTCCATGGGGCCATTTTTCTGTTGTTTTCCTTCATGACCCTAGCTTGATACATTAACCACCTCCTGCCCAGCCACTACATATAAATGGCAAGGCAGGAGCTTTCTCAATTCGGGAGGACATACCTTTACGTCCTCCTGTTCTTGCTGCTTGTGAGTGGAAGCGAGGGCACAGCAGTGAGACCTGTGATTGCTGTGGCCCTTGGACACAGCAGATCACAGACTGGGTACAGGGCAAATTTAATTGGCCCTGTAGCATGTGATTGCTGTGACCAATCACAGCGATCACAAAAGTAAACAACAGTTGAGTGTTGCAGCCATGGACTCTGTTTCCCCTCACACAGAGAGCACATGTGAGAGGAGACAGAGGTGATCCATGATTTTAATGTGATATAGTGTGATTTTACTGTGATTTGTACTGTAAAAAACCAGTGTCACATGCTAGCACAACCATCTACAGAATCATGATTGCTAGCTACACCTGTCCAATGTCACCAGTTCAGCCAGAAACACCTGTCCTAGTGTCACCAGTGCAGCCAGTAACATCTGTGCCAGTGTCACCAGTGTAGCCTGCAACACCTGTCCCAATGTCACCAGTGCAGTCAGCAACACCTGTCCTAGTGTCACCAGTGCAACCAGAAACACCTGTACTTATGTGTCACCAGTGAAGCCAGCAAGACATGTCCCAATGTCACCAGTGCAGCCAGTAACACCTGTACTTATGTCACCAGTATAGCCACAACACCTGTCCCAATGTCACCAGTGCAGCCAGCAACACCTGTCCTAGTGTCACCAGTGCAGCCAGAAACACCTGTACTTATGTGTCACCAGTGAAGCCAGCAACACCTGTCCCAATGTCACCAGTGCAGCCAGGAACACCTGTACCCATGTCACCAGTTTAGCCAGCAACATCTGTACCAGTGTCACCAGTGCAGTCAGTAACACCTGTACCAGTGTCACCAGTGTAGCCAGCAACACCTGTCCCAATGTCACAAGTGCAGCTAGCAACACCTGTCCCAGAGTCACCAGTGCAGCCAGTAACACCTGTCTTAGTGTCACCAGTGCAGCCTGAAACATCTGTACCCCTGTCACCAGTGCAGCCAGTAACATCTGTACTGGTGTTACCAGTGCAGCCAGCAACACCTGTCCCAGTGTCACTAGTGCAGCCAGAAACACCTGTCCAAGTGTCACCAGTGCAGCCAAAAACACCTGTACCCTTGTCACTGGTGCAGCCAGTAACAGCTGTACCAGACCCGCCAGTGCTGCCAGCAACACCTGTTCCAGTGTCATCAGTGCAGCCAGCAATTCCTATACCAGTGACATCAGTGAAGCCAGTAACATCTGTACCAGTGTCAGAGCAGTGCACATCAGCAACTTTGTTCCTGAGCACCCTCACACCAGTACTAATGTAACCTGAACGCTGTGTCCAAAAAAATGTTCAAAACTGAATAGGCCTTTCAGATTCTGAGCATAAAAAAATGAGAGCACCAAGGAGCTCTCACTGTCAGATTTTGATCCAGAATATGAACTTGTGGAGAGCAGTGGTTCAGTAATGGCCTCTTATTCAGAAAATGGAAGGGTCTCTACAAAAAGAATCAGGTGTACTGATCAGCAGCAGGCAAGTACCAGGAGTGCAGTACATCCTGGGAAAGTGGCAAGCACCAGCAGCACAGCACATCTCAATAAAAGGCCAAGTACAAGTAGCAGGGTGTCACATCAGCCACAAAGGATTAGGGTCCATATTAGTGTCCCAGAGGTGCTTTCCAATCCTTGCTTCCTTGTACTTCAGCCAGGGGAGGACTGGGCCAGGGGGCAGGGGGGCAATTGCCCCCTGGGCCGCTCTGATGTCCCATAAAAAGGCTGCACAGCTTCTGCCACAGACATGCCTAAAGGATTCCTGGAGAAGAGAAGTAAAAATCTCTGCCACTGACCTACTGAGTGCGAGATGAAGATAAGGACAGAGTGCAGGCCTCCCCCCAGCATGGATGGTGTAAACTGTGTCTGAGCAGAGGCCAGTTCCATGCCCCACTGGAGACTCTTCTCCCCCAGCCATCTCTGACCAAGCTGTCTCAGCTCCCCCCAACCGCCCCCTGCTGGCCAAGTCGAGAAACCCAGATTCAGCCGGTAAGTAGAGAGTATCTGGAGCAGGGCTTCAGCTTGGAATGGGGGTCAGGTGGAGGACGGGAAGAGGGAGAGTGGGAGGGGGGCCGATTCGCTGCACCATGGGCCTCTGGTTTGTACTTGCCCCCTGGGCCGAAAGTTGCCAGTCTGCCCCTGACTTCAGCACTCCACTATTTACAGCACAACCAGGCATTCACATAGAAATCAAAAGTTTTATACCAGTTCAGTGTTTTTATTTGCTTTTTACCTAAGATTTATTCAATTCAGTTGTGGACCAATGTAATCTGTATGCCCAGCAGCACGTTGCCAAAAATCTCAATTTGTTTCATGCCTGTCCATTTGAGTGGAAGCCCATCACAGTTGACAAATTTAAAATCTTCAGGCTGCATGAGAGACACTTCCCATTTATTCTCCTATCAAAACAGTCTGAAACCCCCACAAAAAAAGTCATGTATGCACCAAAGATGGAATAAGGCATAACATGTTGCTGTTGTCTCCAATGTGGCCTCTGCATAAGGGACTGCTTCTGTCACTACCATACCTCATTACGGTATTAGTGATGGTATGGCGAACATGTTTCTATGTTTGACTACCTGCTTTTTGCCTGTAACTGATATTTTGTATACCGACCTTTTGCCTGTTTTCTCAACCATGTTTCTGCTTGCTGCCTGGATTAACCCTTTGCCTGCATACTGACCATGCCTGCCACTTAAACTAGCCCTGGCTTGTTAATTGACTGTGTTTCTGCTTGCCTCCTGGACTCATCTTTTGCCTGCATGTTGACCATGTCTCTGCCCGCCAGCTGAACTGTCCCTGGCATGCTAGTTGACCATATTTCTGCCTGCTGCCTGAACTAATCCTTTACCTGAATTCCAACCACATCTCTGAATTCCACCTAAACGGACCCCAGCATGTTTAGAATTATAAATGCGTATGCTGCGTGTGAGACATAACTTGTTAAAATGACAACTTTGCAAAAAAAAATAAAAAATGTATGTAATTTCTTCATTTTCCCAAAAATTGTGACAAAAAATTACAGCTTCAAAAACTGACCAATGCATCTTGCTAAATACCTTGTACTGTCTACTTTCCAAAATGGGGTCATTTGGGAGGTATTTGTACTGTTACGGCACTTTAGAGCCTCAAATTTGTAGACTCTATATTTTCACACGGACCAAATATTATACATATTTGTTTTTTTCACCAAAGAATTCATTTTGGCTTACATTTATGAAGACAGATTATATATATGCAAAGATTTTTAACAGAAACTTTTTTCTCAAAATTTTCAATCTTTTTTTTTCTTTATAGCACAAAAAAAGTGGTGATTGAATATAAACAAAATAAAGCTCCAACTGTCTCAAAAAAAATAAAATGATATACATTTATTGTTGCATGACTTGTAATTGTCATTCAAAGTGTGACAGTGCTGACAACTGTAAAATGGCCTGGGCAGGAAGGAATGAAACAGTTTGGTTTTTAAGTAGTTAATCAATATTACAAATGGAAATCTCATTTAATACAAGCTCAGCAATGCTTATTCCAATTCCATAAATCTTAAAGCATAACTGAAGGCAAATTTTTTTTTTTTTTAGATAGAGTAGAGAGAGATTATGACATCCTAAATTTTGAGTGGTCACCAGAACAAAAATAGGGTTGATAATCTTCCATTAGGGACACTAGTTCTGGTAGCCATGGTGACTATCAGGGATTTCCCTCACTTTGGAGGGAGTTCTGCTCATTTCCTGTTTTGGCTATGGAACCGGATGTAAAGGGACATCAGGGAGACAGGATTTAAAACCATCCCTTTTTTATCCAAAATTAAAAGCCAAATTCGAGGTATGGATTGTTTTGCAGTTACATTGATCCGGCTTGGACCATTGTAGGTATTCATACATTATATCTAAATGACGCTGTCACCGCTACTACAGTGATCACCGCTGTCCTCCAGGTCCCGTGCTGGGTGGCTGCCCTGCAGCATTATGAACACAGGGGGTTGCTTGCTCAGCACATGCTCTATTCACAAAACACATTGTATTCTTCTTAGTCAATACAAAGCGATCTGCTGCCTGAAGCAGTGATCGTGATGTTTCTCCACCTCATCTAATCAAAGAATGCTTTGCATTCATTGAGAAAAATGCAAGGCTTTCTTTGAATGGTGCCTGTGTCGAGTGACCCCCTGTGCTCAATATCTAGCAAGGCAGCTGCTCGGAGTGTTACCCGCAAGACAGCTACAATTACTGTAGTAAAAGGCGTTTACTACAGCGACTCCGCTTACACACAGATCCCTCAGGTATGGTATATACATAGTTACATTGGCCCAATGTAACTATGCAAGAAAGTTCAAACCTGGAGTTCAACTTTACATAAATGTGCACTGTATCATATCTTGCCGACCGCAATACATATATATATATATGTTAACAAAGGTGTTGTAGAATATTTGATCAGAAAAAACAAACTATAACACTAGCAGCGCTAAATAAGAGGTCCATTGAATAAACCAGTGTCCTTAATGACTCATACAAAATATATATATAGTACAGTCCATGCAGTAAGCACAATTCACCAGGGTAGGGGAGTGAAGGGTCTTGACTGTTCCTCCAAAAATGACACCACACTCTAGTGCTCCCCCCCTTTGGATGAAACACTCACCAGAAACTGGTGAATATAGAGCCTTAAATCCACCAATCAACGGGTGTGCTAATCACTGCTGGGCTGCTCCAAAATCCTCCTTCCTCCAGAGTTCCTCCGCTCAAAGTTCATGCAATTGAACAAAGTGGGGGCAACAATAGTGTAATTCTGCAAACTTTTATTAAAACTACACACAGTAAAACCCCTCTCCCCTCAAGATGTCTACTCACAGGAGGGTAATGGAGTGAAGGCATAAAGGATCAAAATATGCACACTGGATGACCGATTCGAGACTCTCCTGCAATCCCATAGGAATCACGAATGGTGTCCTGTGCGAAATGTTCAGCGACCGCGCACATCAGCTCTGACGTTTCGTCCTCACGACTTCATCTGAGAGCCCATGTGTGCGGCGCGGTCGAAATGCTTAAATAATGACGCCAGCGCATGCGCGCCTGCGTCCGCCTGAGATGTCACCCGGAAGTACACCTCTTATTAGCTACACAGCTAACATCGGTGCTCTGATATACAGACGTGTCATTCCGGCCATGCGTGATGACGCACATCCGCCGGCGACCTCCAGCCCAATAGCTGATGACAACATCCGGTTATGACACCGGATGTGCGTCACCGTCGGGATGTTCCGATACCTCTTCTGCGGACACCCTATTAAGTCGAGCCATGGAACCACATACAGTCCGAAGAGCGCCATACACCCTCAGGATGTATAAGTCCTCCCACTCGACTGTGAATATATCATCAGCCTATATCTATGGGGCGATTTAAAATGTATTTCTAATATGCAGTATACATATTTCATACTATATGCCTTACACTTTACACCGGTAAGCATCATAAGTACAACTGCAATAAAAGCAAAGTAAACATATCAGGCATCAAATATGCAGTCTGGTATATACGAATAACTGAACCTAATGATTCCAATCATAATATATAGATAGCAGATAATATACATAAAAAATAAATATGTGAAACTATTAAAACCCTCATTTAAGAAGGATATACTAAATAAAACCTATAATTAAAATATTTTTACACAAACATGACATCCACCAGAATATCAACATTGTATATAAAATTCTTAAGACAGACAATATAGAAAAGGTACACACGGGAGAGAAAAATAAAAAAAGGGGGGGGCCTAAGAGACCTCAGTCGTGGATGTTACCACATATCTATTTTGGGAATATACTGCCAACAACAATCTGGATAGGGACTACCTCTGAATATTAATAATTGCTAATAAAGCAGTTAATATCCAGATCCACATTAAGACCCTTGGGGTGTAAACTCTCTGTCAGATAAATCCAATGTGTTTCGCGTTTGGATATTTCGTGAACTCTGTTTGAGCCCCTCCAAACCGGTTCCACTTTTTCTATACCCCAAAATTTGAGGTGAGTAGGATCCCTATTGTGGAAATCCCGGAAATGGAGTGACACACTGTGATCCTTGAACCCGTTACGAATGTTAGTAATGTGTTCCGACACTCTCGTGGTTATTGTCCGTTTGGTCCTCCCAATATAAAGTAAATTGCAGGGACACTGCAAGCAATAGACCACGTGGGTGGTATTGCATGTAATAAGGTCTTTTATTTCAAAGGAAAGGCCATTAGATGGAGAGGTAAAATTGGTGAAATTCCTCAAATGTGTGTTCACCTGTTTACATGTCTTACACCTCCTGCATGCAAAGAAACCAGCTCTTTCATCCCAGAACATAACAGGTTTCTTTGGAGGATCTAGTACTTTTTTTACTACCCGGTCTCCAAAGGTTGGTCCCCTTCTATAAATGAAATTTGGAGACTCCGGCAGAACACCACACAGAAGCTTATCCATGCGAAGCACAGGCCAATGTTTTTTAAAAACCTGTTCTACTTCGCGATGTTGTGCACTAAACTGTGTTATAAAGCTCCACTCGTGTTCCTGTGTCCTTTGTTTGACCGAATCCCTCAGGCACTCTTCCTGGGTTAGTAAACCTATTTCAGTGATTGTCTTATCCAATTTGGCAGTTTCATACCCTTTTTCCAAAAATCTCTCCTTTAAAATTTGGGATTGTTCAAAATAATCCGCCTCCAGGGTGCAATTCCTTCTAACACGGAGGAACTGTCCCCTGGGGATGTTAGACAACCATAATTGATGGTGTCCACTCTGGACGGGGAGTGGACACCATCAATTATGGTTGTCTAACATCCCCAGGGGACAGTTCCTCCGTGTTAGAAGGAATTGCACCCTGGAGGCGGATTATTTTGAACAATCCCAAATTTTAAAGGAGAGATTTTTGGAAAAAGGGTATGAAACTGCCAAATTGGATAAGACAATCACTGAAATAGGTTTACTAACCCAGGAAGAGTGCCTGAGGGATTCGGTCAAACAAAGGACACAGGAACACGAGTGGAGCTTTATAACACAGTTTAGTGCACAACATCGCGAAGTAGAACAGGTTTTTAAAAAACATTGGCCTGTGCTTCGCATGGATAAGCTTCTGTGTGGTGTTCTGCCGGAGTCTCCAAATTTCATTTATAGAAGGGGACCAACCTTTGGAGACCGGGTAGTAAAAAAAGTACTAGATCCTCCAAAGAAACCTGTTATGTTCTGGGATGAAAGAGCTGGTTTCTTTGCATGCAGGAGGTGTAAGACATGTAAACAGGTGAACACACATTTGAGGAATTTCACCAATTTTACCTCTCCATCTAATGGCCTTTCCTTTGAAATAAAAGACCTTATTACATGCAATACCACCCACGTGGTCTATTGCTTGCAGTGTCCCTGCAATTTACTTTATATTGGGAGGACCAAACGGACAATAACCACGAGAGTGTCGGAACACATTACTAACATTCGTAACGGGTTCAAGGATCACAGTGTGTCACTCCATTTCCGGGATTTCCACAATAGGGATCCTACTCACCTCAAATTTTGGGGTATAGAAAAAGTGGAACCGGTTTGGAGGGGCTCAAACAGAGTTCGCGAAATATCCAAACGCGAAACACATTGGATTTATCTGACAGAGAGTTTACACCCCAAGGGTCTTAATGTGGATCTGGATATTAACTGCTTTATTAGCAATTATTAATATTCAGAGGTAGTCCCTATCCAGATTGTTGTTGGCAGTATATTCCCAAAATAGATATGTGGTAACATCCACGACTGAGGTCTCTTAGGCCCCCCCCTTTTTTTATTTTTCTCTCCCGTGTGTACCTTTTCTATATTGTCTGTCTTAAGAATTTTATATACAATGTTGATATTCTGGTGGATGTCATGTTTGTGTAAAAATATTTTAATTATAGGTTTTATTTAGTATATCCTTCTTATATGAGGGTTTTAATAGTTTCACATATTTATTTTTTATGTATATTATCTGCTATCTATATATTATGATTGGAATCATTAGGTTCAGTTATTCGTATATACCAGACTGCATATTTGATGCCTGATATGTTTACTTTGCTTTTATTGCAGTTGTACTTATGATGCTTACCGGTGTAAAGTGTAAGGCATATAGTATGAAATATGTATACTGCATATTAGAAATACATTTTAAATCGCCCCATAGATATAGGCTGATGATATATTCACAGTCGAGTGGGAGGACTTATACATCCTGAGGGTGTATGGCGCTCTTCGGACTGTATGTGGTTCCATGGCTCGACTTAATAGGGTGTCCGCAGAAGAGGTATCGGAACATCCCGACGGTGACGCACATCCGGTGTCATAACCGGATGTTGTTATCAGCTATTGAGCTGGAGGTCGCCGGCGGATGTGCGTCATCACGCATGGCCGGAATGACACATCTGTATATCAGAGCACCGATGTTAGCTGTGTAGCTAATAAGAGGTGTACTTCCGGGTGACATCTCAGGCGGACGCAGGCGCGCATGCGCTGGCGTCATTATTTAAGCATTTCGACCGCGCCGCGCACATGGGCTCTCAGATGAAGTCGTGAGGACGAAACGTCAGAGCTGATGTGCGCGGTCACTGAACATTTCGCACAGGACACCATTCGTGATTCCTATGGGATTGCAGGAGAGTCTCGAATCGGTCATCCAGTGTGCATATTTTGATCCTTTATGCCTTCACTCCATTACCCTCCTGTGAGTAGACATCTTGAGGGGAGAGGGGTTTTACTGTGTGTAGTTTTAATAAAAGTTTGCAGAATTACACTATTGTTGCCCCCACTTTGTTCAATTGCATGAACTTTGAGCGGAGGAACTCTGGAGGAAGGAGGATTTTGGAGCAGCCCAGCAGTGATTAGCACACCCGTTGATTGGTGGATTTAAGGCTCTATATTCACCAGTTTCTGGTGAGTGTTTCATCCAAAGGGGGGGAGCACTAGAGTGTGGTGTCATTTTTGGAGGAACAGTCAAGACCCTTCACTCCCCTACCCTGGTGAATTGTGCTTACTGCATGGACTGTACTATATATATATATTTTGTATGAGTCATTAAGGACACTGGTTTATTCAATGGACCTCTTATTTAGCGCTGCTAGTGTTATAGTTTGTTTTTTCTGATCAAATATTCTACAACACCTTTGTTAACAGTTCTTTTTGTATAGTAGCTGCTTTGAGACTTTACGTCTTCATAATTCCGTGTTGTTATCTACTGTGTTCTTTTGTGCGCGGGGTGAGCCACTTTATGAGACCTGTTTTTGGTCACCCATATTTTGACTCCTTTGTTTGCATATATATATATATATATATATATATATATATATATGTTGTGGTTTGCAAGTGGTTTACCGGGATTATGGCTGAAGATATCAGCCATAACCCCATTACCGTTCTCATGAAATCGTTCCGAAGGGCTCATGAGCCGCTGGAACGGTTTTCAATGACCTCCCTCCCGCTGCTAGCTTGTGTTTCTTGGGCTTACTATTTCCGCCATTTCCCCCGAGAAATGATCCGACGATGTGGCCGGCTGCTCTCATAGGCAATCAAAGAGTTAACACGCTTTCATCGACTTTTATGGTCTTTTGCTTTTAACCACCTCAATACTGGGCACTTAAACCCCCTTCCTTCCCAGACCAATTTTCAGCTTTCGGTGCTCTCGCACTTTGAATCGCAATTACTCAGTCATGCTACACTGTACCCAAATGAATTTTTTATCATATTGTTACCACAAATACAGCTTTCTTTTGGTGGTATTTATTCACCGCTGGATTTTTTATTTTTTGTGATATAAGCGAAAAATAAAAAAAAAATTATATTTTCTATTGTCTGTTTTAAAAGAAATCCAATAAAATCTAATTTTGTCATAAATTTAGGCCAGAATGTATTCTGCTACATGTCTTTGGTAAAAAAAAATCCTGATAAGTGTATGAAAATAGGTTTTTGTGAAAGTTAGAGCGCCCTCAAGCTAGGCTACGTATCATTGAAAATTTAACAGTCCTGATGTACTGACTACCTATCTAATTTCTTCAGGCCCTAAAATGTCAGGAGAGTACAAATACCCCCCAAATTACCACTTTTTGTAAAGAGGACAGTCCAAGGTATTTATTAAGAGGCATAGTGAGTTTTTTGAAGTTGCAATTTTTTTGACCACAATAGTTTTGGTAATGAAGATTTTTTTTTTCCCCACAAAATTGTTAAATTAACAAGGTATTTCTCACACATGACATACATAAACTTACAAATACACCCCAAAATATATTCTGCTACTCCTCCTGAGTATGGCGATACCACATGTGTGAGACTTTTCCACAGCCTGGCCACATACAGAGGCCCAACATTCAAGTAGCACCGTCAGGCGTTCGAAAGCCATAAATTACACATTTCATTTCTTAACAACCTATCACATTTTTGAAGGCCCTGGAGCACCAGAACAATGGAATTACCCTCAAAATGACCCCATTTTGGAAAGAAAACACCCCAATGTATATTCTATGAGGCATAATAAGTCTTTTGAAGATGTAATTTTTTTCCACAAGTTTTTGGAAAATGTGGGAAAAAATAAAAACGTATTTTTTTTTACACAAAGTTGTCAATTTATAAGATATTTCTAATACATAGCATATACATAGCAAAAATTACACCCCAAAATGCATTCTGCTACTCGTCCTAAGTATGACGATACCACATGTGTGAGACTTTTCCACAGCCTGGCCACATACAGAGGTCCAACATCCAAGTTGCACAGTCAGGCGTTCTAAAGGCATAAATTACACATTTCATTTCCTGAGTACCTATCACATTTGTGAAGGCCCTGGAGCATCAGGACAATGGAATAACCCACAAAATAACCCAATTTTGGAAAGAAAACACCCCAATGTATATTCTACGAGGCATGATGAGTATTTTGAAGATGTCATTTTTTTCCAAAAGTTTTTGGAAAATATGGAAAAAAATAAAAACTTTTTTTTTTTTTTTTACACAAAGTTGTCAATTTATAAGATATTTCTAATACATAGCATGTACATAGCAAAAATTACACCCCAAAATGCATTCTGCTACTCGTCCTGAGTATGGCGATACCACATGTGTGACACTTTTCCACAGCCTGGCCACATACAGAGGCCCAACATCCCAGTAGCACAGTCAGGCGTTCTAAAGGCATAAATTACACATTTCATTTCCCGAGTACCTATCACATTTTTTAAGGCCCTGGAGCACCAAGACAATGGAATTACCCACAAAATGACCCCATTTTGGAAAGAAAACACCCCAATGTATATTCTATGAGGCATTATGAGTCTTTTAAAGATGTCATTTTTTTCCACAAGTTTTTGGAAAATGTGGAAAAAATAAAAACGTATTTTTTTTTTACACAAAGTTGTCCATTTCTAAGATATTTCTAATACAAAGCATGTACATAGCAAAAATTACACCCCAAAATGCATTCTGCTACTCGTCCTGAGTATGGTGATACCACATGTGTGACATTTTTCCACAGCCTGACCACATACAGAGGACCAACATCCAAGTAGCACAGTCAGGCTTCTAACACATAGCATGTACAGATCAAGAATTACAACCCAAAATACATTCTGCTGAGCAAAGGGTAAAAAAAAATGATTACCTGTGGTTTTAGCAAGCACGAATACGGTCCCAGCACAGGAAAAGCATTGGTCCAGGCAGCCAATGGAGATGTTCAGGAATTTTCCAGGCAGCAGGCAGGGATATGCCAAAGTATTGGTCCTGGCAGTAGTTCAGTTAGCAGGCATAGTCATGGCCAGTTCAGGTGGCAGGCATAGGCATGGCCAGTTCAGGTGGCAGCAGGCAGCACTATAAGGCTTGGGGGCCTTGGTCAGGTAAGACCTGAGGACAGGGGTAGAGGCTTCTCCCACCCAAATCTCTTTGAAGCCTCCGAGATCCAGAACCTAATCCGAGAAAACAAAAACCTGGAGAAAAAAAGTTTTCTCCACTCGGAAATTCTATTCTGGAGCCCCTCACCTGTGTGAGACCCCTGTGTTGAATAGTACAGTGGCAGAGCAAATAATCAGTTCCAGGAGGCAGGCAAAAAGAATGGTCATTCAACAGTCCGGGTCATACACAGAAATAGCAGAAACTGGAAAAATATCTTCACATCATAGTCGATAAACAGTCCGGGTCATACACAGAAATAGCAGATAGTGGAAACTGGGAAAATGTCTTTACTAATAGTGTACTGAAGTGTGATAAACACGATAGCACCCTACAATACAGAGGCCTGGCTGGGAGGGACATTGGGGACAGTAGTATCTGGTGTCGCGGCGAATTCCGCTACGTGAACATACACAACATTTTTTTTGGTGTCTGCGGCCTGTGTGGGTAGGAGGGAGGATATCCGGGAAGTGCCTTTCATGAAGTCTGGCTAATGCATCAGAGCGAATTTGTTCGGGGGGGTGGCCATGGGGATAGAGAAGGGCCATGATAACGTCCTCTTGAAATCTTAAATAGGTTAGGGATCCTTGGGTACACTTGGAAAAAATGACATAGGAATTGAACAGGGCTAGCTGAATTATATAAATGGCGACTTTTTTTATACCAGAACAGTGATCTCCTGGTGGCCAAGTAGGGCTGCATTAGCTGGTCGCTCATATCCACCCCCCCCATGAATAGGTTATATTCATGGATGCTTTTTGGCTTCTGGATGGGACCTCGTCTTGTCTGAAGTTCCACCAGGGTGTCGTCATGTATTGTGGAAAGGATGTAGACGTCCCTTTTATCTTTCCACTTCAGAGCTAGTACCTTTTTATTGCGCATACTGGCTTTTTCCCCCCGATTTAATCTTTGGCTGATCAATCTCTGTGGGAAGCCCTTGCGGTTGGACCGTGCTGTCCCGCAGGCCACAGTCTTTTTTAGGTATAGATGGCGGAAAAGTGGGAGACTTGTATAAAAATTGTCTACATATAGGTGGTAACCCTTCCCAAACAGTGGTTCTATCAGCTGCCAGACGATTTTGCCACTTGTCCCGATATAGGTAGGGCACCCAGGGGGGTTTAGCTGACTGTGCTTTCCCTCATAAATTTTGAAATCGAAAATGTAGCCCGTGGCCCTGTCGCATACTTTGTAAAACTTTACCCCATATCTGGCACGTTTACTTGGGAGGTATTGTTTTATTCCAAGCCTTCCGGTGAAGTGGACTAGGGATTCATCCACACAAATGTTTTTATCAGGGGTAAACATTTGCTTGAAGCTGGAGCAAAGAAAATTGATTAGGGGCCGAATTTTGAATAATTTATCATAATTTGGATGATTTCGGGGGAGGCACTGGGCATTGTCGTTGAAATGTAAAAATCGCATTATCATTTCATAACGGGTTCTGGGCATCAAAGAGGAGTAGACTGGCATATGATGGCAAGGTACGGTAGACCAGTAGGAATGGAGTTCATTTTTTTTGTCAGACCCATGTTGAGGGTCAGTCCAAGGAAAAGTTTAAATTCTTTCACGGGGAGGGGTTTCCAAACAAAGGGGCGGGCATAGGATGAATCAGGATTGCTGGCAATATGTTGGCTGGCGTATAGATTACACTGCTCCACGATGTAGTTCAGCAGATCATTTGTGAAAAACAAATGAAAATAATAAAGTGGGGTTACATTATCCGATTGGATTTGAGAGCCTGGCTGTGCTGTAAAAGGGGGAATTACAAGTTCTGCTGAAGTATTGGGCAGCCATGTCGGATATAACAGAACATTCGGAAGGCTAGTATGGGCCCTGCCTCATTGTGGGTGGGACGCCACGTTACCAGCAGCTGGCCTGTCATGCAGGGATGATGCCCTGCTTGCGCTTGCCACTGCACTAGGACTTGCAGAACTGCTGGTGGATGCCTGCGTATATTCGTGGACGTGGAGTGCTGCACTGCTGGTGGATGCCTGCGTATATTCGTGGACGTGGAGTGCTGCACTGCTGGTGGATGCCTGCGGAGTTGTTGCGCGGCTGGTGGATGCCTGCGGAGTTGTTGCGCGGCTGGTGGATGCCTGAAGAGTTGTTGCTCGGCTGGTGGAGGCCTCAGGAGTTGTTGCGCTGCTGGTGGATGCCTGCGCCTGCTCAAATCTCCTGACCCTCTTTGTTTGAATTCTGTCATCCTCTGTTTCCATTTCTGAGCCACTGCTTTCTACTGGCTCATACTCGCTATCCGAGTCTGACGGAGAGAGTTCCCCGCTACTCTCATTCGACATACTCTGGATAATTTGGACAGCCTCCTCGCCGCTATAAAAATTTTTTGCCATGTGGACAGATGATTTCTGGGACAGATGTTGAAGTGAGATGCGGCAGATGTTCACTGGGACAGGTGCGTCAGATCACGGACAGATGTGTCAGATTACAGACAGGTGTAGCAGATCAGGTGACGATGTGCGCGGGATGATCCACGGACAGATGTGTCAGATCAGACAGGTGTAGCAGATCAGGTGACGATGTGCGCGGGATGATCCACGGACAGATGTGCGCCTGATGATTTTTATATCAGTGTTTTGGGACACTGTATTTTGGGGACACTGTGTTTTGGGGACACTGTGTTTTGGGAACACTAACAGGGTGATCAGTGTGTAATTAGCAAAAAAAAAATGCTTCAAACTCACTGATCCCCTGGCTGCAGCACAGATTGTCTCTTCTTCTCCTCACTGACAGGATCTGTGTGAGGAAAAGAAGAGATCAAAGCCGTTACAACGGCTGTGTTTACATTGATTGGACACAGCTGTCATGTGATCAGGAGGGCCAATCACAGGGCCCTCCTGCCGAATGTTGTTGCCGTGTGTCCGAGCGACACAGGCACATCGAGATCGTGCCGCTGCGCGCGCCGGCGGCGGCGCGATCTCTCTCCTTCTGAAGGACGTTCCGGAACGTCCATTCAGAAGGACGAGACTCCCGCCCGGCCGTATATGTACAATGGCCGGGTGGGAGGTGGTTAAAGGTAAAGAAGAGATTTGGGGTCTTTTTGACATTCTTCTTTCTAATACAAGGGATGGTTACATTCCTTGAAAATAGGAATAAAAATTATCCAAAAAAAAAAAAACTTAAACAGACAGTGTAAAAATAAAAAGTAAAATAAATAATATTATTAATAAAAAAAATGAAAAGCGTCCCCCCTCATCCCTCTTTGCTCACGTGCAGAAGCGAATGCAATCATAAGTCACGCACCCATAAGTAAACAGTATTCGAACCACACATGTGAGGTATCGCCACGAATGTTAGAGCGAGAACAATATTTCTAAATAGTATAACTCTAAATAGTGTAACTCTAAACAGGTAACCTGTAAAGGCGTTTAAAGCGTCGCCTGTAGAGATTTGTACCTTACTTTGTCGCCAAAGAAACACCGTCCAAATGTGTTCCATATGCATTTCTTCGTTTGTGTTTTTGATGCATTTTGGTGCATTTTTTATGCTTTCCAGTGCATTTTTTACTCTCATTTTTTCTTAACCTTAATTAGGGACATGTGCATTCCGGTGCGTTTTTGGTGCATTTAGGTACATTCCATTGCATTTTTTATGTGCTTTACCATGTTCCAGTACTGTTCAGTGCAGAAAAGTAGGGCTGGTTCACACCACATGCAGTCCAGTGTGTTGTTTTTTTTTTTTGCATCAGAAACACACGGAAAGTAGCTTATATGGTTTCCAAGTGGATAGTTCACACTAGCGTGATCGATTTCAAAGCATTCAAGTTTCAGAAAAAAAGTAGAACATGCTGCATTTTTTTCTGCACTGAACTGTCCTGGAACACAGTAAAAGGCATCAAAAGTGCGCTGTAATGCACCTAAATACCCCAAAAAGTGCCGGAAAGCAAATGTTCCTATTTATGGTGAGGAAAAAAGAGAGGGGAAAAAATGCACTGGAAAGCATCAAAAATGCACTGGAAACACATTTAAAAGCGTGTCAAAAACGTGCATGCAGAAATGCATCCGGAATGCATCTAAGCTGCGTTTCTATGGTGTAAGCTGGCCCTAAAGTAAATAAAGAGTTATGTTCCTACACTATAGACACTGGCTTTGATGATTTACTGATAGTGATGGTGAACCTTGGCACCCCAGATGTTTTGGAACTACATTTCCCATGATGCTCATCCCTCTGCAGTGTGGTTGAGCATCATAGGAAATGTAGTTCCAAAACATCTGGGGTGCCAAGGTTCGCCATCATATAGTGCCATCAATTTACATTGTACGCAGTGCTTTACATTCTATTCATTCTTATCAGTACCTGCCCTCATGGAGCTTACTAATCTAAGGAAATCAATCCTGAAATTTCTGCTTTAGCTTTAATTTTATTTGCTGAAACGTTATGTATGATAATGAGGTTATGCAGCAGCAGGACTGTCAAACACATGGCCAATGCAAAACTTTCCTGGAGCTTTAGTATCACATTATATGTCACCTAGCAAGTAAGATGCAACCCAGCTTTTATTGGCAGGGAGAACCTAGCTTTTATTGCCAATGAATCCTATTTCTGGCATCATCATGCAGAAGTTGTGCAGGTTGGGACCAATGAGTGCTGTATCCATGATGCTAGCTCCTCCTGCAGCCTCCAATCCTTACTCAATGGGAATTCTTGAATGAACTCAGGAGGGGGTAAAGCTGCTGTACCAGCTCAGAGCAGCAGAGAGAGTGAGTCTTTAGGCGGTCTGTTGCTATAGTGACAGGAGCTGCCCAGTCTGCTATGTAGTACTAACAAAGCTTCACTTCTCAGATGCTGATGGGGACAACACAGGGAGAAAAGGAGGAGCAGAGGCATCTGTGTGCAATTATCCTGCCGCTGCCCCAGGTAAAATAACCTTTTATGTTAAATACCTGTGGCTTTTTTTTTTTTTTTGTCTTGTTGCGCTCTACGGTGGTACCTCATTACCACTGCATACCAGCTACAAGTAAGTGGTTCCCTGTTAATACAAGCTTTGTCATTGCTGCAGACCTGGTATGCATTAGAAAGAGAGGATAGCTCAGTGCAAGCAGGTTTGTGAAACAGATCAGAAAACAAATGGAACTGTCACCTGCTATAGTACACAAACATGAATCTGACAGCAATCATTGATCAGGTCAGTCTTGAATTTGCATTAGCAGGGTCTATGCTGTAGGAAAGCTATTTAGGTGTAAGTGTTGAATATGCAACAACAAGGACTGTATGCTGCAGGAATCTGTAATGGTATTAGTATTGTGTACATGGTTGTTACTTGTGCTCCTGGGATGTAAGCTGTTTATGGAAATTGGAATTTAGAAAAGACTCTTTTTAGAGGCTCTTAATGTTACCTTGAACAAAGGAAGCTCTGTATGCTCACTGCTGCCACACTCCCTGAATGATTATTGTATTCATTATGATGTGCACAAAGGGAGGTTTATATGATTGGCAATATCAGATGTATTTCACTATGCCTGTGCAATAAACCAAACAGAAAGTCAAAACAGTCATTGTTCTGTGTCTGTAAATATAATGATCTGTCATTTAGAAGGATCCTCCTGTTTGGTGAGATAAGGAAGGAGACTTGTGATCTGGTGTGGTGCTGAAAGGAAAGCATCACTGCAATGTATGCAAAGGTATTGATTGACCTGTTAGGAGAGAAACACCAAGGCAGCTGTGGGTGAGTGGTCCCTCTTAAAATGCTAAATGCCCGGCCATCATGCTAACCCTTTGCAATCAATGACCCACAAGTTTGCAGATGTGGACTGCTGACTTTTTCTTCAACTTCTGACCTGCAGATCAGTCAATTTTAAAGGGTCATCATACAGTCGTGGCCAAAAATATTGGCATCCTGCATTTCTGCCGGATAATGCACCACTTTGCCCAGAAAATGTTGCAATTACAAATGTTTACACATTCTCCCTTTTATTTCATTTGGTTTGTATTAGTATGACACAAAAAATAGAGAAATAAAAAGCCAAATCTAAAAAAATTCCACGCAAAACTTCAAAAATGGACTGAACAAAATTATTGGCACCCTCAATTTAATATTTAGTAGCACACCCCTTGGAAAAAATAACTGAGATCAATTCCTCTCTGTAACCATCAATGATGATTATTCTACTGGAATTTTGGACAACTTTTCTTTCGCCAACTGCTACAGGCTTCTCAGATTGGAAGGGTTCCTTTTTCCAACTGTTGTTTTGAGATCTCTCCACAGGTGCTCTATGGAATTTAGATCTGGACTCAATGCTGGCCAGTTCAGTAATCTCCAGCGCTTTGTCTTAAACCATTTATGGGTGCTTTTTGGCGTGTTCTTTGGGTCATTGTCCTGCTTTAAGAGCCATGATCTCTGACGTAGACCCAACTTTCTGACACTTGGCCCTACACTGCACCCAAGAATTCTTTAGTATGCTTCAGATTTCATAATTCCATGCACACAGTCAAGACATCCAGTGCCTGAAGCAGCAAAGCAACCACAAAACATCAGTGAACCTACACCATGTTTGACTGTATCAACTGTATTCTTTTCTTTAAAGGCCTCATTTCTTTTTCTGAAAACAGAATGATGGTCTTTACCAAAAAGCTGTAATTTTGTTTCGTCTGTCCGCAGCACGTTCTCCCAAAAGGATTTTGGCTTCCTCGGGTAAATTTTGGTAAACTCCAATCTGTCTTTTTTTATGTTTCTGTGTCAGCAGTGGGGTCCTCCTGGGTATCCTACCATAGCATCCCTTTTCATTCAAACGGCGACATATAGTGCAAGCTAAAACTGTTGTACCCTGTGTCTGAAGGTCAACTTGAATTTGTCTGGAAGTTGATCAAGTTTCTTTATCCACCATTTGAACAATACTTTGTTGCAATCTTTGATAAATTTTCCTCTTTCGTCCACGTCCAGGGAGATTAGTTACAGTGCCATGGGCGCACAGTGCACGCAGGGACATTAAGATCTCTAGAGATAGATTGTGACCTTGAGATTGTCCATGCTTTTCCACAATTTTTGTTCTCAAACCCTCAGATAATTCTTTGCTGCTCTTTCTCTTCTCCATGCGCCGTGTGGCTTACAGAGACACACAACAGAAAGGTTGAGTCAATTTTCCACAATTTTAACTGGTTGCCAGTGTGATTTTTCTATTGTCAGCACCTGGTAATTCATACAGGTGAGTTTAATTACAAATAACAGGAGCATTAAAAACTTGGAATGCAATTATTTCTTACAATTTTGAGAAGGTGACAACAACTTTGTCCAGTCCATTTTTGGAATTTTGCACGGAATGTGTCAAGATTTGGATTTTTGTTTCTCCACTTTTTTGTGTCATACCAATACAAACAAAATAAATAAACATGAGAATGCCTTTAAATTTGTATATGCAACAATTTTCTGGGCGAAGTGGGGCATTATCTGCATATCTGACAGAAATGCAGGGGTTCCAATATTTTTGACCATGACTGTAGCAGTAAGTCAAATAGCATTTTCAATTTAAGGTCAGCAATGGCAGCCCTGTATTTCAGTCATGATAGATTTCCTTTAAGGTTTAAAGCTTCATATTACATAGGGTAATAAATGAATAATAATTTTTACGGTCATCAAGTAACTCCACAGCGGGTCTAGTTGCTTTATAAGACTTGCTGGACATTATCATGATTTAAAAGAATAATTTTTCTAACCTGCCTAAAGTAACTAAAAAGACTGATATAAATGGGATTTGTCCATTTTGTCAAGTGCAGTCACCAGCAAAGTTTAATTTTGAAGAAAAAAATCAGATGACAATAAAATGACAACAAATGTGAATCTTAATTTATTATGATTAGTTATGATTTTTAGCAGTTAACACAAACAGAGATTGGCGCTAATATGGGTGACCAATGAGGGGGGCTCAGTCTAGAGGCAAGAAGCAACTCTATGTGGATAAAAGGGAAAAAGGAGACACAAGCGCCTACTAAGTGTAGCAATTAGGTAACTTTAATAGAGGTAAAAGAGTGTTACTCACAAAAGGAGTGTAAAAATAAGCATATAGTGCAGTAAGAACAGGTCTTTGTCAGCACAAATTCAGGTCTGCATCATGGGTGGAATAGAAGGGCAGGAGTCCCAACTCTCAAGGGCGCTGTAGGCTGTCAGTGCTTCCTGGTCCGTGAAACGCACAATCCGGTGGACATGACGTCACAACTGGACGTGACGCAAGGACGTCCCTGGCGATGCGTTTGCCGAGCATGTGCTCCTTTTTCAGGCCATGGATGAAGCCAATGGGCACATTGCCAGCTACGTCCTTGCGTCATGTCCAGTTGTGACACCACATCCGTCACGTTGTGCGTTCCACAGACCAGGAAGCACTGACAGCCCCCAATGCCCCTGAGAGTTGCGACCCCAGCCCTTCTATTCCACCCAGGATGCAGACCAGAATTTGTGCTGACAAAGACCTGTTCTTACTATGCGCCATGCCGGCTTTCACACTCCTTTTGTGAGTAACACTCTTTTACCTCCATTAAAGCTACTTAATTGCTACACTTAGTAGCGCTTGTGTCTCCTTTTCACCTTGATTTTTAGCAGCTAGTAGTTGTGATTTAATAATATGAGAGAGATGTCTTACTTTTTTCTTGTCAAGAGCTGCAATTTTTTAAAAATATTTTCAAGTGCTCTCACTGTAATAAAGTAATAAAAGAAAGCATGTGGTTACTGTGATGTAGAGTGCATTTGCTGTTTGCAGTGCTTTCGTAAATAACCTACAAATCTCATTTTCTAAGAGTATAAGGGCAGGATGACATTTGCTGCTGTTTTCTTACAAGTAGCAGAGGGAATTAGCAAGTGAAAAAAACAGCCACATCTGTGATAGTCCCTATATAGAGCAAGTCTCCTAACTCTTGTTGTGTAAATGAAATCTCTACAGGTTAGATGAGAATTTTGCTTGGATACAGATGCAACACGCAGTATTGTAACACACCGAGGTGTGATGTGTTACTCCTGCTGTGCATAATCAGTCCTCAACACTTTTTTCCATTTACCGAAATGGGAATCAGCAAGTGTCAAACATAAAAGCATAAGGAGAGAACATGGCACAGGAAATATGGGGGCACTGCATCGCAACAGTAAACCAAAAAAATAATTTCCAGCACATGTAAGCTCTGTTGCCAGGTAAATCTGATAATTAAAATATACACTATATTACCAAAAGTATTGGGACTTGCCTTTTAACGCACATGAACTTTAATGGCATCCCAATCTTAGTCTGTGGGGTTCAACATTGAGTTGGCCCATCCTTTGCAGCTATAACAGCTTCAACTCTCCTGGAAAGGCTGTCCACAAGGTTTAGGAGTGGGTCTATAGGAATGTTTGACCATTCTTCCAGATGCACATTTGTGAGGTCAGGCACTGATGTTGGAGAGAAGGTCTAGCTCGCAGTCTGCCCTCTCATTCATCCCAAAGGTGTTCTATCGGGTTGAGGTCAGGACTCTGTTCAGGCCAGTCAAGTTCCTCCACTCCAATCTCGCTCATCCATGTCTGCACCGGTCCAAATCATTTGGTGGAGGAGGGATTATGGCGTGGGGTTGTTTTTGCAGGGGTTGGGCTTGGCCCCTTAGTTCCAGTGAAGGGAACTCTTGAGGCATCAACATAACAAGACATTTTGGACAATTTCATGCTCCCAATTTTGTGGGAACAGTTTGGGATTGGCCCTTTCTGTTCTAATATGACTGCGTACCAGTGCACAAAGCAAAGTCAATAAAGACATGGATGAGAAAGTTTCCCGGTCTGCACAGAGTCCTGACCTCAACCCGATAGAGCACCTTTGGAATGAATTTGAGTGCAGACTGCGAGCTAGGCCTTCTCTCCAAAATCAGCACCTGACCTCACAAATGCTCTTCTGGGAGAATGGTGAAACATTATTGGTGCCAAACTCCAAATGCCAATAAACCAAGAGAACTCTCACCACATCCCTAGTATATATAGAAGTTTAAAAAAGAACAGGTGTTTCCAAAACAACGGACCCTAAACTGGCCCCATGGGACCCGTATGTATACACAGGATACACCAAAAGTGGGACTTTAAAGGTGAGGTTAAAGGGAGAATGGTGAAACATTACCATAGACACACTCCTAAACCTTGTTGACAGCCTTCCCAGAAGAGTTGAAGCTGTTATTGCTGCAAAGAGTGGGCCAACTCAATACTGAACCCTATGGACTAAGACTGGGATGCCATTAAAATTAAAGTGTGTGAAAAGGCAGGAGTACTAATGCTTTTGGTAATATAGTGTATGCAAAGCCCCACTAAAATATCTTATACTCTCTAACATGTTAAAGAGGACCTTCACTCTACCTAACTAAAACAAATTTGTAGCCAGTTAACAAGTGTCCCTGTCTGTGAATAAAAAATACATACCCTCTAGTCTAGATGTTCAGTTTGTTTTGCTTGTTACTGAAGTTCTCCATGCATCCCTCTCCTAGCACATCGCCATCTTGAAATTTCTGTTTGCACATGCGTGGATGTGCTGCAGATCTGTGCCAGATATTTTGAACCTGGCAAAGACCTGTGGTGGGTTTGTGCCTACGCATGGGGTTTCACGCATATGCAGACACACTGCAGGTCTGCTATGTATTTGGGACCTGGCAGACCTGCAGCATGTCTACGCAAGCTCAAGATCCCACAAGTCATCCAGGTCCCACGTTGTTTTGTCTCCAAGTGAAGCACTTTCCTGGGATCTGTGAGGTGGAAATCCCAGAAGGCAGCGGGAGGGTGGCGGGGGGTTGGGGTTTACATCATCTTTGCCTAGGTGAGGAATAAAAAGGAAGTAGCAGAACTTAACTAAAATAAAGGTATTTAGACAGCCAAACTGAAAAAAAAAAATGCTCTCTGCTGTTGTGTAAGAGGGAGGGCCAAGCATATCGGAGAAAGTCAATTTTCCAAGTGAAGGTCTGCTTTATTATTAAGTGTACTTTTCAATGTTTTAGAAATAGAATATTAAAAGCTTTCAATAAAATAATACTTGGAGATCCTGTCCAGTCCTTGTTCAGATACTTCCTGTTATAGGGTGACAACAGTCTGGCCTGCCTCCCAAGTGTGTTCCTATGTTGTCACTCTGTCACAAGCTCTCCCAATGGAGACTAAAAATAGGCATACTGACATACATTGCTGGCATATTTCCATGTCTGTCATCATCAGGAAACCCGCTTTGATAAGTGCCATGCAGATCTCAGTTGAGTGCATATTGATAGTAAGCTATTGCAAGGATGCAGGGGATCAGCAGCACTGAGTTGAAGCAAAGATAGTGAATACAATTATTTCATACTCTAAAAATGACAATTGTTTATGATACACAGAGCTTTAGCAAACTAAATGCAATTTAGTTAGTGTTTCCATCTACTTTAACATCATAATTTGTATTTTACAGAATTGCTAGTCTTATTCAATTCCAAGAAAATGGGGTGTTGGGTCCAAAGTTAAATTGGCCTGAACTTTCTAAGGGATAGTTTATACCAAAGTCTGTGCCCAGTTAGCAAAGAACCACTAGTTGGAGCTTACAAGCTTGTTGCATATTGACAAGATGTTGTGCTGCAACAAGAAAAAATCCTGATTAATGAAATCCTACCATAGAAACATAGAAACATAGAAACATAGAATGTGTCGGCAGATAAGAACCATTTGGCCCATCTAGTCTGCCCAATATATCTGAATCCTATGAATAGTCCCTGGCCCTATCTTGTATGAAGGATAGCCTTATGCCTATCCCATGCATGCTTAAACTCCTTCACTGTATTTGCAGCTACCACTTCTGCAGGAAGGTTATTCCATGCATCCACTACTCTCTCAGTAAAGTAATACTTCCTCATATTACTTTTAAACCTTTGCCCCTCTAATTTAAAACTGTGTCCTCTTGTGGTAGTTTTTCTTCTTTTAAATATGCTCTCCTCCTTTACCGAGTTGATTCCCTTTATGTATTTAAATGTTTCTATCATATCCCCTCTGTCTCTTCTTTCTTCCAAGCTATACATGTTAAGGTCCTTTATCCTTTCCTGGTAAGTTTTTTCCTGCAATCCATGTACTAGTTTAGTAGCTCTTCTCTGAACTCTCTCTAGAGTATCTATATCCTTCTGGAGATATGGCCTCCAGTACTGCGCACAATACTCCAAGTGAGGTCTCACCAGTGTTCTGTACAGCGGCATAAGCACTTCTCTCTTTCTACTGCTTATACCTCTCCCTATACATCCAAGCATTCTGCTGGCATTTCGTGCTGCTCTATTACATTGTCTTCCCACCTTTAAGTCTTCTGAAATAATTACTCCTAAATCCCTTTCCTCAGATACTGAGGTCAGGACTGTGTCAAATATTCTATATTCTGCCCTTGGGTTTTTACGCCCCAGGTGCATTATCTTGCACTTATCCACATTAAATTTCAGTTGCCAGAGTTCTGACCATTCTTCTAGTTTTCCTAAATCCTTTTCCATTTGGCGTTTCCCTCCAGGAACATCAACCCTGTTACATATCTTTGTGTCATCAGCAAAAAGACAAACCTTACCATCGAGGCCTTTTGCAATATCACTTATGAAGATATTAAACAAAATTGGTCCCAGTACAGATCCCTGAGGTACCCCACTGGTAACATGACCTTGTTCTGAATGTTCTCCATTGACTACAACCCTCTGTTGTCTGTCACTCAGCCACTGCCTAATCCACTCAACAATATGGGAGTCCATGCTCAATGACTGCAGTTTATTGATAAGTCTTCTATGTGGGACAGTGTCAAAAGCCTTACTAAAATCTAGATATGCAATGTCTACTGCACCTCCACCGTCTATTATTTTAGTCACCCAGTCAAAAAAATCTATAAGATTTGTAGATTTGTAAGATACCACAGCTGGCTGTATAAGAATAGAAGAGATTCCATGTACACACTAGAAAATTGCTGTGCTGGGGGGGATGAACACCTCCCCCCCTTACGTTACTTGCAAGATGATTACACTAATGCTTTAAATTGACTAGTTCTATTTCACTCCACACAGTTGCCATTGCTACATAGAGCGTGTGTATAAATATTGGAGGTGGAGAAGTGTAGTGGAGTTGTTTCCCACAAAAAACATTCAAATATTCTCTTTATTTTTCAGACAGTTATTGCATAAATGGCTGCATTGAGCAACATGGGCTTATTTTACCTTCCCATTTGCTTTGCGCTAGTGTTAGAGATAAGCAAATCGGTTTGCAGAACCAAGCCAATTAGACGATATTGTATTTTAGGCAAATCACTGCCAACAGAGTCACTTAACTTTATCCAAAACTATTACGTTTAGTTTAAGTAAGTTTTTATTGCAGTCTGTATCCCAGCTGTAAAGATTCCCCCTTTTTGTCCCGGTGACCACTGAGACAGAAAGTAACTGGAATTTCTAAATTTTAGAGTTGTCATGAAAGCAAGAGGTGAGGGGAAGGAATCTTCCAATCAGGACAAAGAGGGCAGTTGTCTTAAAGCGGAGTTCCACCCATATGTGGAACTTCCGCTCATTTGCTTCCTCCCCCCTCCGGTGCCACATTTGGCACCTTTCTGGGGGGAGGGGGGAACGGGTACCTGTTTTTGACAGGTACCCTTCCCCACTTCCGGAAACGGCACTGCGGAGAAGTGAGGACCCCTTCTCCGCCGCCGAGCCAATCCAAATGCGCAGCGCACTGCGCGCATGTGCAGCAGAGACCCGCCCGTGAAGCCGCGAGGCTTCACTGCCGGGTTCCCTGACCGACAATGGTGGCGGGAGCACCCAACAGCCAATGGAAACATCGGCTGCGGTGCCGACATCACTGGGCTCCAGGACAGATAAGTGTCCTAATATTAAAAGTCAGCAGCTACAGTATGTGTAGCTGCTGAATTTTAATTTTTGGAGGGGGGGGGCGGAACTCTGCTTAAAATAGAAGATTTCCTTTCACTTCCTGCTGCGCCCACAAGACAGAAATTGATGGTAAATCCCACAAGCAGCACTGTTTGCACTGAGCATAAAAAGACTTTGCCATCATCAGAAAAATTCTGGTAAAGGCAAACAAAGTAGGTATTTTAAATGTCGGCGTGCAGTGGTTTTCCTTTTCATAAATGATTATTGATTTACTTGCAATGTGCCTTTGAATTTGCTGTGACTACTCTTGTAGGGGTGATTCTCTAGCACAGCCCCCTTCCTCCTTGCACGTCACAGCCTTTTCTTCTTCAGGGAGTGTCTAATTAGTCTCCGATGGCCTAGAACATCTGAGTAAAGCTGGTCATAGACAGTTCGAATCTCAGCAGGGACCGACAGAGACTCAAACAATGTATGGGCAGGCTGATTGTACTAAAGTTTACTGATCGATCAGGTTAGGTACAACCAGCATGTCGGATTCCTTGTGCGATTATTGACAGTGTCTATAGCCGCTAGCAATAATTACTGTGTGCTCTCCTGCCCTGGACGGCTCCCCTAACCCCCCTCCCGCTGGGAGAACACAATAGCTTGGTGGTGGGATTTTCCCATCAACACCGACTGTGTTAATGGGGAACTCAAGCAATTTTCCTTCCTTAAAGCGGAGTTCCGGAAATTTTTTTTGTTTTTTTTACCTAAAAATACCCCTAGAATAGTCAGGGCTAGTGCATTTAAACAATGATATCTTCTAAACTGTCCCCTGTTTAGGGTACCTGCAGGATGAATTACTTTGTGAAGTTCTTGTCCAGCGCGGCCATCTGCAGTGTGGGCAGCTGAAGCCGCAGTGTCTTCCTGGATTTCATGAGTCCCAGAATGCTATACCCTCGTCACTTCCAGGGCAGGCTGCAATCCCACAGCTTTCTGCGCATGCCCAGAGGCTGTTCTCCATCCATATGCAGAGAATGATGTGCCTGCACCAGAAGTGACGAGGGACACCAGTGCAGGCGCATTGACTCCTGGGATTGATGACACTCATCTCCCAGGAGTCAATGCAAAGCAGGAAATTACGTTGGTGGCCGCGGCCTCATAAGGAGGAAGTGGGAGGAAGGTAAGTTATTTTTCATTAAAAATAAGGTAAGGGAACATAAAACAAAAAAAAAAAAAATAGCCAAATCGATTTTAGATAGAGATTTAGATATGCATGATGTGAAGTTCAAAATTAGGGTGGAACTCCGCTTTAAGGTTTGATTTTGGGTATATTGTTTACTTTTCTGAGAAGAGATGAGGGCAGGGGTTTGCATTTGGAGAAAGGTTGGCTGTAATTTTTCTTTCACATTGACCCCCAAAAAGCTGGAGGACTAGTGGATACTCTTAGTCTGGCCTCTCCTTTTGCCTGTTTGGCAAGAGTAGCCCTTCCAGGAGCACATTCCCCAGTCATTATAGCTCTCTGGACCACAGAGACACTCTAGCTTCCCCAACTACATCAAGAAGTGATCCCCTCAGCCCATAGCAATCAAGCAGTCATTAGCCATCTCCATTTCTAGTATAGGACAAGGTATCAGCAGATGCAATTAACTTGACAAACCCCTATTTTGAACACGTAGTGCTAAATTGTAAGTCCTTGTCCATACAGGTGCTGGTTGTAAAAGTTAAAGTTTGTGAAGGAATTGAGCCATGGTAATCTCATAATGAGAGCAAACAGTGAAAGAAAGATGAAAAAAAGAAAATCACAACTGTGATCGTGTCCTCTGCCTTCTCTAGAGGCTTTCCAGCCTTCGAGACATAGCTCCAGGTTTTATGGCTATTTAGTCTAGCGTGATAATAATGTTTTTTACACTATATGGGTTCACGCATGACTTGTTTTGTCAACATAATATTTATTGTATTAGAATGCACAAAATAGACATTGAGCAATGGCAGAGTCCAGAAAGCAGATGGGGAAGTGAAATCCTGTGTAATACAGTGTATGATAAAGGTGGATTACATGCAGTCAGACTAGAATTTCCCCATCTGCCTCAAACTACACATTACCCTTTCTTCTGCTTCGCACACTCTATGGGGAGTCCCACAACTGTTACTGAACTGTTCATAATGATCTTAGAAATCCCTACGGGTAATTTGTAATGATTACACAATTGTGTATGATGTAACCTACAGTCAAGTCTCAACCCACAATGATACTCAGTTATAACTTTTCCCAGTTTGCTTGCAAGTAATTTTCATGCCTATAATTTTGGTGGACTGTATGTGCTGCGGTTATTGTAGGGACCAGTAGTGCGGTGTGTAGTGTGGCCATCGTGGGGACCAACTGGATGGTATGTGCTATGGACAGAGTAGGAACCAGTGGGACTGAGTGTAGCATTAACGTTGCAAGTAAGCAGATTTGTTTTGTAAACAAAATTATGTGATCACTATGATTGCCTGTCACAGTGATCACATGATATGAAACAAATCAAAGTAGTTTCCAATCATTGAGACTCGACTAGGAGTGCGCAGCACACAGTATTGGTAATAGGAATGTAAAGTTTTTCTAAATGTGAAAAAAAATGGCATACATCTCAGCTTACCAGTCCTTAGACCTGTGAGCTAAACAGATAACAAAATAATGAAGAATAATACAGCTTTAACCCTCTTTTGGGGAGGCAGGTAAAATGGACCTCCCCAAACAGGATATTGCACTAAACCTGTAGGTAAATAGGAAAACCATCTTCACTAAGTGGAAAAGTGGGTTTGATAAAATAGTTGACAGTTCCTCCACCCAGGACAGCGCTTCTGTAAACAGAAGGGATTCCCTTCCTGTGAAATTAACCAGTAATTAGGAGCAGAGGAACTACTGCAACCTGCATATAACAGTAACTATAAGTATGTAGATGCACATTCCACAGTATGGAAGTAATACAAGCTTTATATAAAAAAGGATTAATAATATTACATTTATCCAATGTACAAACAGGTTTTGTCAGCAAACGGGCACAATAGGAGTCCTGGTGGAATTGTGCTCACATACCCAAGTATATATATTTATTAATAGAGATACCTCCAGATGAATGTTGCAACAAAATCCAGTTGCAGGGGTCCCTAAAGATAGTGTGGTGTCTGTCTCTGTGTCGAAAACCTAAAGATAAGATCAGCGGTCACAGGGGATCCTCCATCTGTTGTCTAACCAGGCAGGAATGGGGCTTCTCACCAGCAGCACCAGAACTGTGCCAGTGGAACTCAGAGTTGGTATACTGTATATCTACTGTGTGCTTTAGTCCCTCCCTAATAGTTTCTAATCAGGACCTCTAAGCTAATGATTCAGAAGTGGACACCGGATGTCTAACCTGGCTCTAGCCTATGCTGGTTAGCAATCTCTAAACTAATACTAGCTATAGATTTCCAGACCAGAAGGGGCAGGGTTAACTAAATAAACGGGAGCTTCATATAAACTATAATGCAATAAATAGGTTCACCTACCAATATACTGGGAGATGACCACTACACATACATTAGCACAGACCTAGCTATCTCGCATTGTGCATGTGAAATACCATACTACTAGATAGATAGGTAGATAAAAACATTTGTGCCATAATTAAAAGGGCTGTCAAACTAAAACAAAAGGATCTCTTTATAGGAAAAGTATCACATTTCAGATTGATTTATGAATTCCTTCAGAAGAGATTATGTGAACAAATGTCTAAATCTATACACATGTGGCCAGCATTGCAAAAAAATTTGAGCAGCATTTTCTCCAGAATAGATACGTATTTCAGCCCTGCAGAATAGATTATCTTTAACACAGACCTTCAGCAAATTCATTTCTTACAGGGAGGATGGAAAAAAATCATAAAAACAAACGATCTTAACTGCAAAACCTCTGGGCATCAGTTTTTTGCCAAGACAAAAGAGATAAAAGAAGTAACAAGAGCTCTCAGCATGCGATGAGCACTAGGCTCCATGGAACCCTCAGGCTGCTTTGAAAGAAAAAGGTATGGCCTCCTTATAAAAGGAAGAGAGTATTAGTGATCAGCATAGATTGTAAGAACAGGGGATTACAAACAAACCTAATGCCCTATAGGAATGAACTTAATTACTATCCCTTTAGCACATATCCTACATTATTTAGGATAAATGGGTACAGCATATTATTTGATTTATTAGTGCTGCTTATTGATCTTGATCTTTAAAGTGCTGATTAATAACAAGATCAATTTTAAAAGTATATCTAAACCGAAAAATAAAAATGTAATATTTTGCATCTTACTAGTCATTAGATGTGGTGGCTGCGATTGTTTTTTTCTTAATTTTTACCCGGCAGTTTTGCCAGTAGCACTCCTCCTGTCCTAGAGTGACAACACTCATTTACTGCACTATGGAGGAATAGCATTGTTAAATTATGAAAGAAAGTTTGTTAGCACAGCTCCCAACTGCCCCGGATTCTGAGACACTGTCCCTTTTTTGGAAAAAAGTCTACCTGTCCCTCTTTCCTCCTCATTTGTCCCTCAATTTGGTCTTATGTATATACTGTACCTGTATAAAATACACTATTTCTCTATCAAAAAGTGTTTTAAAATGCTAAACCTTTCATCCAATTTCCAAATTACTGTTTTTGTAAATTTCAAAAGCTAGTATGAAGGAGTAGTAGTGGTAAAAAAAAAGCACATGTGGGTTTAACCAATCAATTTTCATGTAAGGTAATTCTGCATGTAACAGGGGTAAGGCAGGAGTGTGTCCTTTGCTTACATACTTGTTGCTAATAGGTGTCCCTCCAGTGGTGGGATTCAGCCGCTTCGCACCGGTTCCATAGAACCGCTAACTAAATTTCTGCAAATTCGCAGAAGGCTGTTCCCTCTAAGCTGTGCGCCTGCGCGAACGCGCAGTACAATTGAAGGTCCCGCGCACACACATATTCGGACCGCGCAGCCGCAGACGTGGCGGCCGGGGAGCAGAGCAGTGCGCCCTGCGCCCGCCCATTCTATGACAATAGCGAATGAAAATTCGCTATTGTCACACGGATCCTCCTCCTGGCCAATCAGGGAGCGGGTCCTCCCGCTTCCTGATTGGCCGAAAGGCAAACCCTGTGCCATTGGCCGAGGAGGCGGGAGGACTGAGGAGACGCGGGGAGCCAGGGACTGAAGAGAAGCTGCCGTGACCGTCCGTGAGGTAAGTGCACGGGTCTCGCAGGGGGAACGCTGGCACTCTGCAATGATTGGGGGCAATGCTGTGGCACTCTGCAATGATTGGGGCAATGCTGTGGGCACTCTGCAATGATTGGGGGCAATGCTGTGGGCACTCTGCAATGATTGGGGGCAATGCTGTGGCACTCTGCAATGATTGGGGGCAATGCTGTGGCACTCTGCAATGATTGGGGGCAATGCTGTGGGCACTCTGCAATGATTGCAGGCAATGCTGTGGCACTCTGCAATTATTGGGGGCAATGCTGTGGCACTCTGCAATGATTGGGGGCAATGCTGTGGGCACTCTGCAATGATTGGGGGCAATGCTGTGGGCACTCTGCAATGATTGGGGGCAATGATGTGGTCACTGTGCAGTGAAAGGGGGCACGCTGGTCTCTTTGCATTGAAAGGGGGCACGCTGGTCACTAAGCATTGAAGGGGGGTATGCTGGTCATTCTGCATTAAAAGGGGGCACGCTGGTCACTGTGCATTGAAAGGGGGCACGCTGGTCACTGTGCATTGAAAGGAGGCACGCTGGTCATTCTGCTGGGAAAGTCGGAACTGGTTACTAAAATTTTTGAATCCCACCACTGTGTCCCTCTTTCCCAACTCAAACTCAAGTTAGCACTACAGAACATCTCACACTCTCCTCATCCCCATAACATTGGGGGGGGGGGGGGGTTGGAGTTCACAGAGTTAACCTGGCAGGACTTAAAAGGACCTTTTGGGTTTTCAGTGTTCTTTAGGCTCGGTTCACATATATGCACATTGGATGCATTGTGAACCGCATCCAATTCACATAACGTGAAACAGCAGCCTTCTCTATAAAGCCTATCTGTAAGCTGGTCTTGGTTCCTTTTTAAGCACTTAAGCCCCAGAGGATTTGGCTGCTCAATGACCAGGCCCTATTTTGCGATTTGGCACTGCGTTATTTAACAGAAAATTGCACGGTCGTGCGACGCTGTACCCAAACAAAATTGATGTCCTTTTTTTTCCCACAAATAGAGCTTTCTTTTGGTGGTATATGATCATCTGTGAAATTTTTATTTTGTGCGCTATAAACAAAAAAATGAGCGACAATTTTGAAAAAATTACGATATTTTCACATTATTTTATATGAAATTCTCAAAAAAAAATTGTAAAAATCAAAATTTTTTAACATTTTAGCCAATTTGTTTTCTGCTACATATTTTTGGTAAAAAAAATCGCAATAAGCGTATTTTGATTGGTTTGGCAAAAGTTATTGCGTTTACTAACTATGGGAAATATTTATGTCATTTTTATTGTTTTGGTTTTTTTACTAGTAATGGCGGCAATCTGCGATTTTTTTTTTCAGGACTGCGACATTGCGGCAGACAGATCGGACCCCTAACTGACATTTTTGACACTTTTGGGGGTACCAGTGACATTACTACAGTAATCAGTGCTAAAAATATTCACTGTTACTATAAAAATGACACTGGCAGGGAAGGGGTTAACAGTATGTGTGATCAAGGGGTTAAATGTGTCTCTAGGGGCATGATTCTAACTGTAAAGGGGCGTGGCTTGTGAAGTAATCACAGAGACATGCGATCCTATATAGAAGGATCACATAGCCTCTGTGATCACTTCAGGGAGAATGTAAAATGTGCATCCGAATCACACCTGAACCGCTGAACAAAACTGCACCAGACTTTAAAAACGCAGGGAAACTGCAGCCAATCATATGCGAACCAAGCCTAGAAGTTCTGCATTGTCATCTCCTTACAGGAAATTCTCAGACCACTGGATTTCTGGGAACATCAGCAGGTAGTTTTACCCATTTATTTAACATATATTGATGTAGCACCCTCCTAGATAGGTGCTAGAGAGAGAGTATAGTTTTGGATCTTTTCTGCTTACCAGAAAGATTGCCAGGTAAATCTATATTGTTCTCTGCCTACCAGCTCTGCTAATGGTGCTAAGGTGCAGCTCGGTTTGTCTGAAGTGTTTCACACTGGTCCAATAGGGAGGCATATTGGACAGTGGGAGGAAACCTGACAAATGAGTGCACAGGCATTTAGTACAGCCCTGGTGATTAGCAGAGGAAAGTGCCTATTGGGATACTGTATAAATGCCAAGAGCACATGGGCTTGGGGTCTTTGAGCTAGAGAGCAGACTCCCGGAGGGAGGGGGCGGTTGCCTCCTTCTCTGTAGAAGTTGCCATGTGGCTCCAGGGGGTCAACCTGAGGACCTGCAGAGCTGACTGGAAGGGAGACTCTTGAAAGCATCTGATTCTGCATACAGTGAGTACAGATCTGTGTCAAGGGGCCTGTCCTGAGGGGGGCCATCCCTTCAGCTAGAAGAGTCAGTGGATGGGTGTCAGTAAAGGGGATGCTAGAGAGTGTCCTGGAGATAATGTAGTTCATGAAGTCATTAAGCTTAACCCTTTCCATACAAGTGACAGTATGGTTAAAGCAGTGTGACTGCTTTCACAAGTAACCTGGTGAGGCCAGGTGAGAGTTGTCCTTATGAACTGTAAATAGTTCAAGTTGGAGTATCCCACTATTCCCCCTCGAATCCAGGTTCTACAATAAATATCAAAAATCAAACCCCCTGGACTGTTTATTGAGTAACGAGCCATTGGGAGTAAGGATGAATGTGTGAACTGTCCCTAAGTGACTGTCTGCAGGTAATCAGAGGAGGCCCAACAGTTCATCACACAGCAAGCCCTACGGGGACAGTGCTACATAAAAAAAAAACGCTTTTATTGATATATTTAAAATACTAAAATGGAGATAAAATAATTTCATTATTAAAGCCTGCAAACGTTTTAGAGGCTCGTTTACACCTGCTTTGTCTCCAAAGAGCAGTCTACATTTAGATCACTCTTTGCATTCTTCAGAGAGCTTCTGGCAGGTGGTGAGGAGGTGTTATATCAACCCCTCCCCACCACCTGTTTCAACCCCCTAAAGACTGACAACCATGCACTTTGTGTGAGGTTGTGGGTCGGTTGCAGCACTGGCCCATTCAGTTAAATAGGGGTCACGCTTGGTGGGCAATATTGCTCATCAAGCATGACAGGAGATATATCCTGCCCTGTGCATTCCCAGCCACAGCCACTACAGCAAAAGGAGTAGTGATTGAGGGGTGGTAAAAATGTGACTCAACTGAGGGATTTTTGCAAGTGTAATTAAGCCCTAACTGCATTCATTAGTGTCTACAATAGCTATACTTATGTAACCTGAATTATTTAAAGGTCGATTATTCAACCCATCTTTCCCAACCTATCCCTTAAATGTAGGTAGATCTCAAGACAGAACTTTAGGTAGCAAGACATGCAATGTGAATTAAACTTTTCTAAGATTATCTTTCCATAACTCTGGCCCAGCTGTGATAGCTCAAGCTCAGCTGGTTGGCTTCTGATGAAGTTCCCACTAGAGCTTTCAAGGTACATCCGATTTAGAGGCAGATCCAGAACATATAAAGGAATGATATTTCTGGAATGCCTTGGAATCTCCTAAGAATAGTCTGTAGTTATGCAAAGGACAGTGTCAGCTTTTCTACTTAGCAAGCTGTTCCTGTGATCCCCATAGAGTAAATGGATGAAAGCAATGATCATCATGGGGGCAGTGTCTTACAATTTAAAAAATGTAGTCAAAAAATTATAATGAAGGCCAAAAACAGCTTTTCTAAAATAGTGTGATGGAAGTAGCATAACAATTTATAATGTTTACAACAAGATTCTAAAGAAAGAGATTGTTACTAGGATAATCTCACTAATCCTTTAATGCGGGACATTCATTATAAATGCATAACCAAGCCGTGAATGTATTTTAAAATATTTGATAACATGGAATTCACAGCTCAAAGGAAGGATCAGTTTATCCTCATACCACTTTCACAAAAAAATACACAGAATAAAGTAATTAGACATGTCATTATTAAAGACTATTCTGTTAATATTTCTGCCTGGTATTACAAAAGTAACAAAAAGTCAGCTAGCATTTAAAGTGGTTCTTTAGTCTTAAAAAAATAAATGAATTAAATAAAAGTTACCAGCTACAAATACTCTAGATGCAAAAAAAGGATACATAGGTCATGGGACTTTCTGTGAGGCAAATCACTTGTACAAAAATTATATTAGGTACACATAATTTTAAATTTATTTAAAAAAATTGTATTTGTACATTCCATAGTCCTGCAAGTACACGATGACAGATTTGCAAAAAGTATATATAGACACAATATTTGAATATGTCTATATATTGTATTTGGATTTGTAAGTGATTTGCCCTACACAAAGTCTCATGACCAATGTATCCTTTTCTTGGATATATTTAGGGATGGAGACATTTCTCTGTTGGTGCTTCAGACCACAACAATTCTTCTTTACTAATACTCTAGCTGCTGACTTTTAAAAGGTTCAAGGATCCAGCGCCGTCCTCATCTGGGTCGGTTCTTTAGTGTTTTTTGGGTCCCCAGTGCCAGCCTGCTTACTATGGGAAGATGCTTTGACTCTTTGCGACTTCACAGCCAGCTCCCATTGCAGTCGCTCTGCATTTTAGGAATTAATCCACAGCCTTCTGGGACCTGTGACGTGTTGTGGAAGGTTGCAAGTAGGGGGTGGGAGAAACACTTCCGGTGTGTCTGCTGTTGCAATGTGACCAGAAGTGGGAGTAAGTACCTGCTAAAACTAGGTACCCACTCCCAAAAAAAAAAAAAAAAAAAAACATCTAAAAGTGGGAGAGGAGGTGTTAAAAAGGAACATCCCTTTTAAGGAGAAGTTCCACTTTAGGTGACTCTTTAGAAACAAAAAAGCTGGTGACAAGTACATATAGGGCAAATTCCTAGGGAAATTATCAGTGCCCTGGACCAATCTGGTTGAAAAAGCTTCAACACTTTCTGGTAGTACAAGAGCTTGCCTCTCCCTCTGGCTTCCCACACATTCCTGTTGGCCCATTACTGTGATTGGCTGCCTCACTGGCTAATAAGAATGTGTGAGAGGCAGTTGTGTACGGACAAGCTTTTATACTACAGTATACGGAAAGGGCAAAATCTTTGCATAATCAGAATGGTCTGGCATTCAGGCACAGCGTAGTTAGTTACGTAGTCAAGCAATGTTATTAGTGCTTCCCAATTTTTTTTTTTTAATTACAGAAAACCTACCCCTATGTTTTGCAGATAAGGAGAGGGGGAGGTGTTCTGTAGTCTAAATTCAAAGCCAGTAACCTAGGGTGATGTTGATGGTAAGCTGCAGTTAATTACATTTTTGGTCTTAGTTATATTCACTTTTTTGGGTAGTAATTTTGTGGAGGTTGTGCAGGTTTCTTTCAAAGATCATTATGATAATTAGAGAATCATCAGATTGTGTTCCTCTGACATTTTCTCGGTGCACACTACTGTTAATAGCACTCCTTGAGCAGTATTGTTGTGCAGGTGGCGCATTAGACTGCTGGAGACTAGGGATGATCGAACTTTTCAAAAGTTCGGTTCGACCAGAACACCCGAACTTCCCAAAAGTTTCGGCCCGGATTTATTGAATTATTGAATTATTTAAAAAAATGCCCAAAAAAATCGCCCGCGCCAAAAAAAAACGCCCAGGTGTGTTGTTGCAGGCGGTTTTTTTTTGGCATTTTTTGGGGGTCTTTGGAGGCAGGCATAACATCTGAACTTCTGTATAGGGGTATATATACACACACACTTATATGTATTTATACACATACACATATATAGGTGTTATAGCAGAGATGCCATATGGGTGTTAATTATTTAATTAGCGCAAGCATAGGTTTCTGCTACTTTCACACCTATATATGTGTATGTGTATATATACATGTGTGTGTGTATATATACCCCTACACAGAAGTTCTGATGTTATGCCTGCCTCCAAAGACGCCCAAAAAATGCCCAAAAAAACACCAGCTACAAAAACTCCAAGGTGTGTTTTTGCAGCAGGCGGTTTTTTTTTTTTGGGCATTTTTTGGGGGTTTTTGGAGGCAGCCAAAACATCAGAAATTCTGTATAGGGGTATATATACACACACACTTATATGTATTTATACACATACACACATATAGGTGTTATAGCAGAGAAGCCATATGGGTGTTAATTATTTCATTAGCGCAAGCATAGGTTTCTGCTACTTTCACACCTATATATGTGTATGTGTATATATACATATATGTGTGTGTGTGTGTATATATACCCCTACACAGAAGTTCTGATGTTATGCCTGCCTCCAAAGACGCCCAAAAAATGCCCAAAAAACGCCAGCTACAAAAACGCCCAGGTGTGTTTTTGCAGCAGGCGTTTTTTTTGGGCATTTTTTGGGGGTCTTTGGAGGCAGGCAAAACATCAGAAATTCTGTATAGGGGTATATATACACACACACTTATATGTATTTATACACATACACACATATAGGTGTTATAGCAGAGAAGCCATATGGGTGTTAATTATTTCATTAGCGCAAGCATAGGCTTCTGCTATTTTCACACCTATATGTGTGTATGTGTATATATATATATACATACATGTGTGTGTGTATATATACCCCTACACAGAAGTTCAGATGTCATGCCTGACTCCAAACATGTCCTCAAAAAAGCCCTATAAACGCCTGCAGCAAAAAGCAAGGTGAAAGGGGCGAAGCCACTATCCGGTTCTATAAGTGTTCTAAGAGAAACAATCTTTTCTCTATAGCGGTCACCCTGACATGGAAGGGTTTTGTCACCCTGCCATAGCAGTCAGAGTCAGTTAACCCTACACTACACTACGGTCCCCTTACACTTAACACTTTCCCTACAGAAACTAGATTATTAAATCTAACTATAGTGGAAAATAGTACCCTAACTACACTAGATATCCCTTTCCTCACACTAATAATTGCTAAATGACACTTTGAAGCAGAAGTAACAGAACTGCTTCCACTCTCTTCCACAGCCCTGTATTAAAATGGTAGAGATTTGGCGGGGCTATCTTATATATTGGGGGGCGTATTCACTAATGATTGGCCTCTGGACCCCCTAGTCACTCCAATCACATTCCTAGCATTCTCCTGCCCCCTCAATTGGCTTTTACTGATGGTTCTGGTCCAATCACTGGCTTTTAAAGCCCAGTCCCTGTCCCATTGCATTTTGGTCGGTTCTGGTTGCCGAATTCCAAACTTTTTCAGCAAAAAGTTCGGAATTCGGCCGAACCTCGAACAGTCAATGTTCGGGTCGAGCCGATGGTCGACTCGAACCGTTCGATCATCCCTACTGGAGACTAAGGTCTCTGCATTGTATTGTATGTGAGAGCAGTGATCCAACTTTACAACATGTTGCCAGCACAGACTATTTTAACCCTTGGTACAGCACAAAGCTAGATAAAAAAAGAGCATATTGTATAAGCAACCTGACTGCAAAACTGAATACTGATTGCATCTGTATTTTTTTCTTAAATGTTGTCATTGTTTAGGAGTGTTTTCTTTTTAATACCAACATGTGTATTTTAGTAATTACAAACTTTTTCATACAATCATTAAATGGTAAAAATGATAAGATGTACCACACATTTGCTACATCCTCTTCCAAAACAGCTGAAATGTCGCCATTCCATGTCCAGTCACTTGCTTTTCTAAAAAAAAAAAAAAAACATCACGACAATTGATTGAAAGTGATCAAGCAATGCTCACAAATGTTTCAATTTTTTTTACACATGTGATTGAACCTGAGCTTGTGTTATTACACTGTGTATAGTCCCCTCAAGGGGAAAAAACAAAAGCTAATGATAAAATTGGGGAAATTAAAGCTGATGATGGAGGAGTAGGAGCTGATGATAGTGGGAACAGAGGTGGTTGGTGGAGCAGGATATGGGAAGAGATGAGAAGTGACGATGGACAAGACCTGATGGTGGTGGGGATAGGAGCTTATGGTGATAGTGTTAGATGGAGGCTTGTAGGAGAATTGTGATTGGGCAGATGTTGGTGCCACCTGTATTTGTCCATTCCTACTTTGATAGATAACTTATTCACCTGCCTCTGTAGCCACCTTTTTCACACATTCCCCTGCCTGAGCTCTAACACTTGAAATATCTGCACTTGAAAATCCACAATCAGATGTATTTTAGCACTTTACTGCATTTTCACCTTTCTTCCATAACACATCACATTTGACATACTACCAGAACCTTTTATTAGCATAAATAGACCTTCTGTAGCAGTCTTTCCATTGCAAAGGATCTTAACTTCCACTTTTATCCTAGGTAACACCATAGAAGGACCCGCAGATGAGGATTATGGGTGATAAAGTCCTTCAAATAATATACTAGTCTCATCTAAATATCCCTTCTATAGCTTTACCCAGTCAGACACACTTTCTGCTGACATCTATTTCCAGATTCCAGCTACTACTTACACAAGAGAACTCTGTCCAGGCCCCCAAGGCCATACGCAGACAGGGCAACTACAGAAATTCCTTACACGTTCTGTACCACCAAAACTGGGAATTCAGCCCTGAGCAGGGCTCTTTAAAACAGCTCAGTGTAGGTCTTCATCTTGGTAGCTCTAGGGTGTTCTGCTCCCATACCTTGACTTTGATGTAAAACCCACCTACAGCTGCTAATAGATGGGCACTATCTCCACCCACAACATCATTACAGGAGTGGTTTCCCTAAATGGGAAGCAATCACCTGCTTATAATTCTCCCCTTACCATGCCATAAGGGCAACAGAGCCACCTAGTGGCAAGCAGACTAACTTAACCTGCCCACAGGCTGATGGTAGGGTGCAAGAGGGCATAGAAGAAATTTCAAGCTTATCTTGGGGGATGGATAGTAGAGACATGTTATGAAGCACAGAAAAGGGTGAATAAGTGAGGGTAAGCTGGTACAGGATTGATTTATTTATTTATTACAGGTACTTATATAGCGCCATCAATTTCCACAGTGCTTTACATATATATTGTACCCAGTCCCTAACCCTCAAGAAGCGTACAATTTAAGGTCCTTAGCTCACATTCATACATACACATACTAGGGCCAATTTAGACAAGAGTCAATTAACCTACCAGGAGTGTGGGAGGAAACTGGAGTACCCAGAAGAAACCCATGCAGGCACATGAAAACTCCATGCAGGTAGTGTTGTGTTTGGGATTCGAACCAATGATCCTAGTGCTGGTAGGGGAAGGTCTAACCACTTAGCCACTGTGCTGCCCCCATGGGATCTTAACCACTTCCCTCGAATCGATGTAGCCCTACGTTGGCTCAGAGAAGTGGTTGAAACATGGTGATGTCTGCAGCTAGAGGCATCACACCGGTAAAGTTTTTTAGAGCCGGCGGTTGGCTTTCAGGTGATAACAGCCGATGTGGCTCAGGAGCCGCTCGGCCGCTATCCCAGCGAGTAGGAGGGGATGCCCCCCTCCCGCCGCCTTCCCCGGCTCTGCCCGGGTGCCCGGAGCCACCAGTCATCACATCCGCCAGCTGGTTAGAGTCCTGATCAAAGCTGAATTCGGCTTTGATCGGGTCTCCGATGCAGTAACCTGATGATGTCACGTCCGGGTTACTCGGCAGCTATAGGCGCCGAATTTAATAAACTACCTATCAGTATTCAAAAATGTCGATTTCGGCATTTTGAAAACATTGAAATGCAGTGGAGGGGTCTGGGGCCTTTTAGACCCCCGATCCCTCCATAAAGAGTACCTGTCACTGCCTATTACTATCACAAGGGATGTTTACATTGCTTGCGACAGCAATACAAGTGATCAGATTTTTTATTTTTTTTAAAACTGTGCTAAAATTAAAAAAACAAATAAAAAATAGGAAAAAAACATTTAAAGTGCCCCATCGCACAAAAGAAAAAGCATACGTCAGTCGCATCTGCAAAAGAAAGCACTGTTCAAACCACACATGTGAGGTATCGCCATGATCGCCAAAGCGAGAGCAATGATTCTAAAAAAAGAGCTACTCTAACTCCAAACTGGTACCTGTTAAAAAAATTCAAAGCGTCGCTTATAGACATTTTTATGTACCTAAGTTTGTTACCATTCCGTGGGTTTGCGCAATTTTTAACCGTAATATGTTAGCTATCTATTTACTCAGCGTGATATCATCTTTCACAATAAACAAAAAAATAGGCTAACTTTACTGTTTCGTTTTTTTTTTAAATGCAGTGGAATGTATTTTTTTTTTCGAAATGTAGTTTGAAAGACCGCTGCACAAATACAGCGTGACAAATAATATTGCACCTACCATCACCATTTTATTTTTCAGAGTCTTTGCTAAAAAAATATATATACACTACCGTTCAAAAGTTTGGCGTCACTTAGAAATGTCCTTATTTTTGAAAGAAAAGCACTGTTTTTTTCAATGAGGAGAACATTAAATTAATCAGAAATACAGTCTAGACATTGTTAATGTGGTAAATTACTATTCTAGCTGGGAACGGCTGATTTTTAATGGAATATCTATCTACATAGGTGTACAGAGGCCCATTTCCAGCAACCATTACTCCTGTGTTCTAATGGTACATTGTGTTAGCTAATTCTGTTAAAAGGCTAATTGATTATTACAAAACCCTTGTGCAATTATGTTAGGACAGCTGAAAACTGTTGTGCTGATTAGAGAAGCTATAAAACTGGCCTTCCTTTGTGCTAGTTGAGTATCTGAAGTAATCTGAAGTTCGATTATACTCTCAAAATGTCCAGAAAAAGAGAACTTTCTTCTGAAACACGATAGTCTATTGTTGTTCTGAGGAATGAAGACTATTCCATGCAAGAAATTGCGAAGACACTGAAGATTTCCTACATCGGTGTATACTAGTCCCTTCAGAGAACAGTACAAATGGGCTCTAACCAGAATAGAAAGAGAAGTGGGAGGCCTTAATGCACAACTAAACAAGAGCACAAGTACATTAGAGTCTCTAGTTTGAGAAATAGATGCCTCGCAGGTCCTTAACTGACAACTTTTTCAAACGGTACCGGCAAAGCGCCAGTCTCAATGTCCACAGTGAAGAGGCGACTCCGGGATGCTAACCTTCTAGGCAGAGTGGCAAAGAAAAAGCCATACCTGAGACTGGCCAATAAAAGGAAAATATTAAGATGGGCAAAAGAACACAGACATTGGACAGAGGAAGATTGGAAAAAAGATTTATGGACAGATGAATCTAAGTTTGAGGTGTTTGGATGACACAGAAGAACATTTGTGAGATGAAGAACAAGTAAACAGATGCTGGAGGAGTGCCTTACACCATCTGTCAAGCATGGTGGAGGTAATGTGATGGTCTGGGGCTGCTTTGGTACTGGTAAAGTGGGAGATTTGTACAAGGTAAAAGGGATTTTGAATAAGGAAGGCTATCACTCCATTTTGCAACGCCATGCCATACCCTGTGGACAGAGCTTGATTCAAGCCAATTTCCTCCTACAACAGGACAATGACCCAAAGCAAACCTCCAAACTATGCAAGAACTATTTAGGGAAGAAGCAGTCAGCTGGTATTCTGTCTGTAATGGAGTGGCCACCACAGTCACCAGATCTCAACCCTATTGAGCTGTTGCGGGAGCAGCTTGACCATATGGTAGTGCCCATCAAACCAATCCAACTTGTAGGAGGTGCTTCAGGAAGCGTGGGGTAAAATTTCTTCAGATTACCTCAACAAATTGACAGCTAGAATGCCAAAGGTCTGCAAGGCTGTAATTGCTGCAAAATGGAGAATTATTTAATGAAAGCAGAGTTTGAAGGACAAAATGATTATTTCAAATTAAAATCATTATTTCTAACCTCGTCAATGTCTTGACTATATTTTCTATTCATTTTGCAACTCATTTGATGTATAAAAGTGTGAGTTTTTATGGAAAACATGAAATTGTCTGGGTGACACCAAACTTTTGAACGGTAGTGTATATAATGTTTGGGGGTTCTAAGTAATTTTCTAGCTAAAAATACAGATTTTTAACTTGTAAACAACATGTATCAGAAATGGGCTCGGTACACAAGTGGTTAAAGAAAGAGGGAATATGGACATGGGGATCAGAGTAGAACATCAGGCTTGTCTTATGGAGAGGGGATGAGAGCTAACTAACATTGTAGTAGAAATGTGAGGAATATGAGATGAAGGACAAAAAAGGAGGTGATTTTCTGGTGAAGAGTGCATGGTGTTACCCGTAAGCTATATTTTGAGATTTATAATACCACAGCTAAGATTCGGGTTAAATGAGAGTTCTTTGACCATGAGTGAAAGCTTTAACAGAAATGTATTCGTAAATAGCATGAAGGCCTAAATTAATTATCAACAATTTGTCTTTAGTACATACAAAATTAAAAATATTCATAGGTTAACTGAACAAATATAGAGTATGATACTCAAAAGATGAAAATACAAACAGCCAGACATACAACACATAGGACAGGCATTTAGATATAAGTGCAAGAGGTAGATTCCATAGTTACCATTCTCACGAAAGTTTCATTCTAGTCTGCTAATTCAGAGACTTTTTTCTCCTTCCCGCCTTAACTAATATAGACCTATCTCTCACAGCCTTGCTTAGGGCCATTCTGATTGGTATAGCTGTCTTACCCTCTCGTCCCTTTGGGCGTATATCATTTTGGATTGGACAATTTCCCCATCCCCTATTTTTAGCATAACCCAGCCTCTCGATAGCCCTTCTCTCTGAGGGGGGGATTAATCATGCCAGGTCATCTCCTGGGGAAATTGTCCATCCCTGATCAGACAGCCACCTTCATTGCATATCTAAAGAGAGTGTATTTGAAGTGGGAGCTGAGATAACAAGGGAAGTGACACGGCCTATTATCAATTATTACCTCAGGCCCTTAGGCTCCTTTCACACACTCCGTCCATTGGACGGAGTCCGTTTTTCTCAACGGGGGATCGAGCCGCCGATCCCCCGCTGAGCAGCAGGAGGACAGCTGTGTCTCCTCGCTGTGTGCGGAGACACAGCTGACAGTTCCCCATGCATCTCTATGGGGGAAATCGGATGTCAACGGACCGTCAGTCCGTTCTCACCCGATCCCATCCGATCCGCTGGACGGATGGAAAATAGGGTTTCCATCCGTCCAGATTTGACGGATCGGATCGGGTCAGATGTCAGCGGACATGTCTTCGCTGACATCCGATGCCCCATAGGAATGCATGGGGGGACCGTTCAGATCCGCCAAAAAAATGGACAGGCGGATCTGAATGGTCCGCCTGTGTGAAAGGGGCCTTAAGGTCTGTGAAAAGTAGCCCAACTTAACCACTTTCTTGCAAGTCAAAAGGATTTGCCAAATCAATTCCTAATGCCTGCAGACTGGGTTTACACAAATGGGTAACTTTAACTTATCTCATCTATTAGTCAAAACCAAGCCCCGTATCTTATAAGTATAAAAATATATATATATACATATACACACATACTGTATCTATTTACAGTTACTAATGGAGATTACACATAAACTTCTGATAAGGCAACAATGGCTAATTGTTAATGGAAATGGATTATACATGAGTAGGAACAAAAGTGCTGTGTGTGTGGGAACAGATTGTGGACTTGAGGGTGAGAAGAGGACATTATATTGCATATACATATACAAAATATGGAGAGCAAATAGCACCCATGAGCAATTCACAAAAGCAACACTTTATACAGTATTTACACTCAAAAAACTGTAAAAATATATTTTTTTTTATCAAACAGATATTCAGTTAATAAAAAGCAACCGCATCACAGAAATGAACAGGTCACACGTTGATGCCATCACCATGATTACACATCACTATGTAAATATAAAAATGTGTACATCCTTTATTTTTATTACTACTGTATTTAGAAATGTATAAAGTATGTTCTAATAATTTACAAACAGTGGCATAAATATATATATATATATATATATTTTTTTTTTTAACCACTTGCCGACCGCCGCACGACTATCTACGGCGGCGGTCAGCCCCTCACAGGCAAAGTGACGTAGGTCTACGTCGCTCGCCTGTGAGGGTTTAGGGAGCGAGCGCTCCCGCTCCCGCGTGGTCACGGACCCTCCCCGCGCGTGTGACCGGCGGACCCGATCGCCGCCGGCCACTCTGCGATCGGCGGGGGAGAGGGAGAAAGTCAGGCAGCTTGTGTAAACAAGCTGCCTGTCATTCTCCTCTCTGTATGAGAGATGATCACATGGATCTACTATGTAGATCCATTGATCACTCTGCATACAGTTGAAGCCACAGCCAATCACAGTTAGAATCACGCCCCTAGGGACACACACAGCCCCTCCCTCTCAAATAAAGTTAACCCCTTCACTACCAGTGTATTTTTACAGTAACAGTGCATATATATAGCACTGATTACTGTAGAAATGTCACTGGTAACCCCAAAAGTGTCACAAATGTCAGTCAAGGGTCCGATCTGTCCGCCGCAATGTCGCAGTACCGCAAAAAAAATCGCAGATCGCCGCCATTACGCGTTAAAAAAAAAAACAAAAAAAATGACAAAAATCTTTCCCTTTGTTAGTAAACGCAATAACTTTTGCGCAAACCAATCAAAATACGCTTTTTGCGATTTTTTTTACCAAACATAGGTAGCATAAAACAAATTGGCCGAAAATATTAAAAAATTTTGATTTTTACATTTTTTTTTGGGGGAATTTCATATAAAAAAAAGGGAAAAATATTGCTATTTTTGCAAAATTTACGCTCTTTTTTTGTTTATAGCGCGTGATCAAAAAATCGCACAGGTGATCAAATACCGCCAAAAGAAAGCTCTGTTTGTGGGAAAAAAAGGACGCCAAATTCGTTTAGGTACAGCGTCGCACGACCGCGCAATTGTCCGTTAAAGTCACGCAGTGCCGAATCGCAAAATACCCTCTGGTCGTTTAGCAGCCAAATCCTCCGGGGCTTAAGTGGTTAAGGAGAATGTTGCAGTTAAAGAGGAACTATAATTGTTATGGGTCAGTTTCATTTTTTTAAATTTATGTTTTTTAAACTCAGTTTTATGTCTGAATTTTTTCATCCAATAAAAAATCTCTGTTTCACAAATAAACTTTTATTATAAGATGCATCTATAATGCAGGGATCACAAAGCATTATGTTTTTCTAAAAATAAAATTTGAGCGGAGAAGACAGGGAGTAGGAGGGAGACTATGACTCATTCACTTGTGTGTGTACTTTTGAGCTTGAGATATTGAGCTCTGTAAACAATAGGCTTATTCAGCCAACAGAAAAAACTAGTCTGGCAAGTTTGGGAAATAGAGCCTGGCGCACGACTTACATGTATTACGGGACTCATTAAATAATATTTTTACTCAAGATTTACACAACTTTTACCCAAGATTCATTTATTTTTTGCAGAAAAATAAATTAGAAAGATGTGTGAAACTAGTATGAATCTTGGGTGAAAACAATTGTCCCATTATTATTTATCTAAATAAAAACATGTTTTTATTCTTCTTTTTTTTCTTTTAGCACTAACCATAAAGAAAGAAAATATCTAGAAAACCATTATACATTTCCAGGAATGAGTCTTAAATAAATATAGTAGATGTTCCCAGGCAGAAAAAAAGCTAGCTATTATCATTGTCAGGGGATGGTCAGGTGTGAATACTCTCAATCACGTCATTACAGAGTCTCTGAAAGGAGATGTCGCAGAGAATTAAAGGTCATCCCGGATCAGAGGACATCTATTATAGCACTTATACAAAAATAGCTTTGCTAGGACACAGGATGCATCACCCATATCAGGAAGCTACTCTGTTCCTTGTTGTTTTATTAACATAAATCTTCATAATTTATATACGGCAGACCTTTTCCATGAATTGAAATAAAACTAAAAGTATCATACTTGTTATATATATTCCAGACTTCCTTTATATTTAGTTTGTGACTTGGAAGTGCAACCTAATTAGAAGAGGCAGGACGTGATGTATGTCCTAAGGACAAATTCTCAGCACTGTTTTCTTTAATTTGTCCATGGTATTAGGCTTCATTACCAGAAGCCAAAGCCAATTACGTGCAACATATTTCAGAATAGCTAAAGAGATTATATAACAAAGGAACGGAGTCGGAGAAGAGGGCAAGGTTGCAATGTGGCTCAGGTAGAGCTGGCTGATGTTTCATATGACTAGTCTCTAGCAATCTCCTATCAGTTTTACCGAATTGCGTGGATATCTGAAATGTTAGAGTATGTTACCCAATTTGGTCGAGCTCTATTATGTGCCATCGCATGTCTTTGCTGTCTACTACATACCATATTGAAAGCACTTGTTTATCTACCTAATTGTAAGTGTTCTTAAACTTTAATAAACCTCTTTATTGTATGGTTTTACACTTTGTAGAGGCTTTTTGTTTTTCGTCTCCAGTTATCCATATACTAAACTTAACTGGAGAAGATTCTATCCATGCTTAAATGTGATTCTGTGGATCCCTTATTGAGTCAATTCCGTTGAGGGTGTATGTGGAGCATTCTGGTGTGTGGAAAACAGAGTGGAAAGTGGTGGGAGAGATTTCAACTATCTTCTTCCCTTCCCTACTGGGGGTATATATACCACTGCTTCTGTTGTCCCAATTTGGCGTATGCTATATTGGGTCCATTTGTTCCGGTAAGCCTCCTTGATGTTGGTGGTGGTTGATTCACTCACAATCCTATTTAATATTCACTTGGATCACACATTGAAGATTCATGTTTTTTTATGGTTTTGACACTAATTTGGACTTTTTGTATCCAAGAACTTTTTTTTCTTTAGACTGGTTTTTAATTATTGTCACTGTACTTTTTATGTACCATCACACGGTTTTGCAATTTATTTTATTGCATGCACTAAGTCATATAACCTACATAGTTACAGCATTATTTTGTGATGTCAACAGTCATTTACATGTACTTCTTATGATTCACTGTTTGTTTTAATCACTATTATTAGCACCACACTTATTGTTATAATCTACATAGCATGTAGCCTATGAATAAATAATGGCAACCTTCACTGGAGGCCTCTGTGAAAGTTATTTCATTTTGTGGGGATATATTAAACTTTATTTTTGCCATTGTCTATAGCAGTGTTTTTCAACCTTTTTCAGTAAAAAAATACTTTACAATTCAGCACAACCGTAAACCACCCCATTATAAAATATAAAGAATAAAACAAATAGTTTTACACAATGTAGCAGCATCAACAAACATAGGACACTCAACATTAGAGGTGATTTATTCTTATAAAGCAATATACAGTACCTCTGCACACTGGTGCTGAATAGTATTCCAGCATTTCTCTTCATCATTCAGCTAGCATGACCCCAGTGCTTATGGAGTGGGAGATGGGAGGGGCAAACGAGGATGCTGCGCAGGCACCTGACATCCTCCTTATCAACCAATAACATAATTGGATGTTAGGATGCCAGCGACTGGCCCACACGGTGTCTAAGACTGTATTGCTGTACAATGAAAATCTATGCCTTTGTATAACAAAATGGCAGGCTTGAGCCAACCGCTGGCTTGTACACAATTTTTTAGAAATTTGGGGCACTTTTTAGGAACTTTACCAAGGCATCCCAGAGGAACCCAGAAGGCACCTCAGGCACCCTGGTTGAAAAAGCCTGGTCTGTAGGACAGATAACACCTACAAGCCTTAACTTTAAACATTACAGCATGCTCAGTTACTACAGGGGTGCAACAACAATGAAAGAGTTAGTGTAATGATTTTAACAGATTGTACCTTTTTTGATAGTTTCCATAATCATATGCTAGCATAAACTGGCATTCAGGAAGAATGACCTAATGGCACAAAAAAAAAGCTCAGGGATGGTGGTTTTAGAGAAGTGTTCAGTTTTAAAACACTGTTAAATATACAATCTGAAAATTCAGAACAGAGTTTCCAAATACAGTCTTACTAAATCTGCAAGATAATTTGTTTCTATGGGACATAAGAACACCTGTTGCAAATCAGAGCAATTTTCATGGATGAGAGGTAGCTTAACTTCTTGCCATCCGCGCTATAGCCGAAGTACGGCTACAGTGCGGACTCGAATTTCCGGGAGGCCGTCTTTATACGGCCTCCCAGAGACAGTCTCCCCGCGCGCTCCCGCGAGAGCGCATCAGGGAAAATCTGTGTTGGCCGTGTCCCTTGGACACAGCCAATCACAGATCGTGGTAAATGGCCATTAACAGCGGCCATTTACCACGTGATCGGACCATGCAATGAGAGATGATCTCATATGTACACATATGAGATCATCTCTCATCGCCAGCGCTCCTTCCTCACACAGAGACTGCAGTGTGAGGAAGGAGGAGAGCCGATCAGTCGTCCGGGACACAGTGGAATGTAATCAGGGCACTGATCACCAGTGCCCTGATTACTACAGAGGTAAAAAAAAAAACAATGTGCCCACCATCAGTGCCCCCCATCAGTGCACACAATCAGTGCCCATAGTGCTGCCAGTCAGTGCCCATCAGTGCCTGCTCATCTAGGCACTGATGAGCACTGACTGGCAGCACTATGGGCACTGAGTGTGGGCACTGATGGTGCTGCCCATCAGTGCTCATCAGTGCCGCCCATCAGTGCTCATCAGCGCCACCCGTCAGTGTCCATCAGTGCCGCATATCAGTGTCGCCCGTCAGTGCCGCCTCTCAGTGCACAGCAGTGCCGCCTATCAGTGCCGCCTATCAGTGCCGCCTATCAGTGCCGCCTATCAGTGCTCATCAGTGCGGCATATTAGTACCTCCTCATCAATGCCACCTCATCAGTGCCCATAAGTGCCACCTCATCAGTGCCCATAAGTGCCACCTCATCAGTGCCCATCAGTTCAGCCTATCAGTGCCCATCAGTGCCGCCTCATCAGCGCACATCAGTGAAGGAGAAAAATGTATTTATTTTCAAAATTTACTCGCAGAAAATAAGAAAAACTTTTTTTTTTCAAAATTTTCTGTCTTTTTTCTTTTTTTTTTGTAAAAAATAAAAAACCCAGAGATGATTAAATACCACCAAAAGAAAGCTCTATTTGTGTGAAAAAATGATAAAAATGTCATATGGGTACAGTGCAGCATGACCGTGCAATTTTCATTCAAAGCGTGACAGCGCTGAAAGCTGAAAATTGGCCTGGATGGGAAGGGGGTGAAAGTGCCCGGTAGGCAAGTGGTTAAGGAAATTTTCTACACAAGGCTTTCCCCTTGTTATAAGCTGTAATGCAATTTATTATTTTTGAAAAGTAATACTTTCCTTAATCACACACCGATGGCTCCCTTAAAACCTAATAAACATGTTCTTAAAACACCCAAATGAAGCTGATAAAGAGCAAATAAAGGTCACTATTATGAACAGAATTCCCAACATGAAGTCACCATTACTTAATTCAGGCATTTTCATTCCTGCTGTTTCATATAAAAATACAATCCCTGATACAATAGCATAGAAACAGCTGTTGACTCAGAGGCTGTTATACTTTTTGAGGAATGATGGGATGCAGCTGTGTGCAGGTGCAAGTTAGTCTGCTAAAAGTTCAAGATAGTTGCATTTTCCCAAATTGGTCTAATAAATATGTTCTTTGTGCAATTATTGCCGTCATGTTTCTTAGTGTTATTTACGATAAAAGTATAAATTTCTATACTGGGAAAGGTATCCCAAAGAGTGAAACCCACAGCTGGAACCTGAGGTGTACAGGTAGGTGCTGGGGTAAGAAGACATGAGAAAGAAAAAAACATATAAGAGAAGGGGAGCCCTCCCACTTTTTCGCATCTTCATCTGTCTTTCCCTTCCTCTTTCCTTCCCCATTTTTTCCCAGTTCCCTACCCCTTTTTCTTTTTCCCCTTTCCCCCCCCCCCCCTCTTTTTTTGTTTCCCTTCCCCTATCCCGTTCCTCCCCATATTTTTATCCTTCTTTCCCTCCTTTTCTTTCCTTCCCCCCCCCCTTTCTTTCCCCCTTTTCCCCTCCCCCTTTTCCGTTCCCTCCTTTTTCTTCTCCCTTCCCCTTCTCTTATATGTTTTTTTCTTTCTCATGTCTTCTTACCCCAGCACCTACCTGTACACCTCAGGTTCCAGCTGTGGGTTTCACTCTTTGGGATACCTTTCCCAGTATAGATTTTATACAGACTAGGGATGTGGTACCTTCTGTTTATAACTTTATAAAACAAACACACTTTTTCAAAAAGTATAAATTTAGTTAACAATCTGCTTTTTTTTTTACTGCTAAAATATGTGAAACTGTTAAAGTAGAACTAAAGGCAAAACTTTTTCCTGGCGCCTCCATGGCAGCATACCTGTGAGAGAGCCTTCAGGACTAGTGAATAGCATAAAAAAAGACGCCCCCTACTCCAAGCATTCTTCTTTTTTTTCCTCATACCTTTGGACTGGTGAAGAGTAGCAGTATGTCCCTACCTCAGCCTCTGAGCAGCTTCCGCTGGGTTAAGCCTCTCCCAAGCGCAGTCCCTGTACTCGGGCCGCTATAAGCGCTAAAACGTCCGGGAACCCCTTTTGCAGATCTTTTGGGGAATGCAGGGTTTCCTAATGAGGAACGCAGTCTGCCATACCTCTTTTGCATAAAGAACTTTTTTGTGAATGGCATTGATGGCAGCAGCAGCAGGATCAGCATTCTTTGAGTTCCCCCTGCCAGCTTTTGTTCAGGTATCCACGTTACTACCTTCCTCTCCAGGTGAGTTTTTTGTCAACTTTTGTTTCTCTCCCTCCATCTACTTAAATATTCCCCTTTTTATTTTACCAGCCAGTCAGGTCCCTTCCTCCGTCCACTCGTGGCCAAGCCTCGGTGGCCATTTTAACTCCTGTAATCCAGTCGGACAGGAGTTTGTGAAAAAAAAAGAGGGAAAGAAAAGTAAAAAGATTAAAATAAAAACCAAGTCGTAGGATCATTTATCGTTAAAAAACATAAATAAATATAAGATAAAGGGTGAAATAAGCCTTCCCATTTCTTTATAGTAAAAAAAAAAAAAAACCAGCAAGCAAATATTGCCTTTTTTTTGCCAGGAGGGGGAGGTCCCAGGGATTTCCCTCCCTCCCCTTCCCTATAAAATCGATCAGTCTGGGGTTTGCTGGCAACCTGTGCGCAGCCCCGTCAGGTCGTGTCTTTCACCAGGTACGTCTTTTTCTGTTATTTTCTTTAAAAAAAAAACTCAAGAATATCCTTCCCTTTTGGCACGAGTTTGAAGCTTTCTTCCTCTTCCCTATTTTCAGCTGATCCTATTGCTTTAGCCAACATGAGCCATTCACCTCATGATCAAGATCCGCAAATGTCTATTGGTATGGGACCACCCTTGCGTGAGTATCAAAAGAGCACACTGACAAATGTGTTTTTAGAAAAAAAAAAACACATTTCTCTCTCGATATTTTTCAGCCCTGTTCACTCGATGAGATTGAGAAAGTCATTCCGACGTCATGCTTATCCTCGTGAACGCAGTCCAGGCCACAGGTCGCATGCATCTAGACATAGATCTTCTGGTCGATCTAGATCTCAAAGGAGCCATTGCTCTCCCTCTCCTCATGCATGTTCGGCGAGGAAAAAATGCTGGGCCTGTGGCGCCACACCCCTACCTAACAAACTGGTCTGTCAGAGCTGCTTTAAAGAATACACAGCTGACGAGATCAAGAAAGTCTACAAGTGGCCGAGCTTTTGAAGAAGACAATGAAAGATTGTCTTTCAGAACTGGCTGCCATGATGCCTGCTCAGGCAATACCTCAAGACCCGCAGGCAATGGACATTGATCCAGAGGTGCCAGGCCCCTCTATGGCCAGCATGCCAATTCCCCCTTCAGGGCACAGGGCCAGAACCCCTTCTCAGGAGGATCTTTCGGATACATCTTCTGAAGACTCAGAGAATGGAGGTTTCAGTTTTTCACTCATTCAGACTTTTATAGACAGGGCCGGCCTTAGGTGTTCAGGCGCCCTGTGTGAGCTAATCCTGTGCCCCCCCCCCCCCCGCGCGCATTTTCTTGCACCTTTTTTGCACTTTATTTGACTTTTCTTTTTTTTATGATCACTAATAACTTAGCCCCCCTTACATCAGAGACCCCCCACACAGAGCCCCCCTTACATCAGAGACCACCCACACAAAGCCCCCCTTAATTTAGAGCCCCCCTACATCAGAGAGCCCCCCCACACAGCCCCAATTACATCAGAGCCCCCCCCCTGGCACAGAGCCCCCCTCACATCAGAGACCCCCCACACAGAGCCCCCCCTTACATCAGAGACTCTCCTCACATCAGAGACTCCCCACACAGAGCCCCCCTCACATCAGAGACCCCCCCACACAAAGCCCCCCTCACATCAGAGACCCCCACACAGAGCCCCCCTCACATCAGAGAACCCCCACACAGAGCCCCCCTCACATCAGAGACCCCCCACACAAAGCCCCCCTCACATCAGAGACCCCCCACACAACCCCCCCTCACATCAGAGACCCCACACACAGAGCCCCTTACATCAGAGACCCCCCCACACAGAGCCCCCCCTTACATCAGAAACCCCCCACACAAAGGCCCCCTTATATCAGAGACCCCCCTCCAAACAGAGCCCCCATCACATCAGAGACCCCCCACACAAAGTCCCCCTAACATCATAGACCCCCACACACAGAGCCCCCCTCATATCAGAGACCCCCCACACAAAGCCCCCCTAACATCAGAGACCCCCTACACACACACAAAGTCCCCTTACATCAGAGACCCCCCACACAAAGCCCCCCCTTAAATCAGAGACCCCCGCACACAAAGCCCCCCTTACATCAGAGACCCCCCCACATCACAGGCCCTTCTTACATCAGAGAGCCCCCCTTACATCACAGATCCCCCACACAAAGCCCCTTTACATCAGAGCCCCCCCCCCCACACAGAGAGCCCCTTACATCAGAGACCCCCCCACACAAAGTCCCCCTTACATCAGAGACCCCCCATGTCAGAGCCCCCCCCAAACAGAGCCCCCCTTACATCACAGACCCCCCACACAAAGCCCCCTTACATCAGAGCCCCCCCCCACACACAGAGCCCCCCTTACATCAAAACCTGGAGGGGTACCCAGTCTTCCTTTCTGGGGACAAGAAAAAGTAAACCTTTCCCCGCCCACCAGGATAAAAGTAAATCTTTTTGACATAGGGCAGGCCCAAACACTCCCGGTGGGAGCCAGGCTCAAACATTTTGTGCCAGTTTGGGCAAACAGATGCCAGGACCCTTGGGTCCTATCTACAATAAAACACGGACATTACTGGACTTTCTCTCCTCAGCCTCCTCAAGATTACTTCAAGAGGACAGAGATCCCAACATAACCACAAAAAGCGGAAGCTCTTCTGCAGTTTATAACGTCTCTCCAAGTACAGAGCGCAGTGGTTTCAGTGCCCCCTTCAGAGCAATATACAGGTTTTTACTCCACTCTATTCCTTGTTCCAAAGAAAACTGGGGGATGGAGACTAGTAATAAACCTGAGAAAGCTCAATCAACATATTGATATAGAAAGTTTCAAGATGGAAGCTCTGCAGATGATAATCCAGGCAGTATAACTAAAGGATTGGTTACTCTCAATTGATCTTCAGGATGCCTATCTTCACATTTCAATTCTTCCATCCTTTCAGAAATACCTGAGGTTTGCAGTGGGTCATTTACATCTTCAATTTCAGTGCCTTCCATTCGGCTTATGTACTTCTCCTCGGGTCTTCGCAAAGGTCCTGGTCTCTGCCATAGCCCCTCTCAGGGAAAAGGGCCTACGGGTATATCATAACCTGGACGACATCCTCTTGCTTGCGGACAGTTAGTCACCTTCTTGCAAACAGGATCTTGTTACAGTCTTTGACCCAGGCAGGGTGGTTAATAAACTATCATGCCTACCCAGCGGATGATCTGTCTTGGAGCATTATTCAACGCCAATCAGGATACAGTGTCATTACCCATACAGAAGGCGAAGATCATTATTCAGAGAGTTTCCAAGATCTTGTGCAACCCCCACCTAACAGCTTCTCTCTGTTTCAGCCTCATAGATTCAAAGTCAGCATGCATTCCGATGGTGCCAAGGTACTTTCAAACCGGCTTCCTAAAACAGTGGAAGAAACAACGTCTCTCACAGCCCATCCTCCTAACACCTTGCATGCGGAGAAGTCTTCACTGGTGGACAAAGCTTCAGAACCTTTCCAAACCTCAACAGTTGGGTTTCCTCTTCTGGACCACAATTACTTCAGATGCCAGCGGAAAGGGGTGGGGAGCCCATTTCGAGGAAATCGAGGTCCAGGGAAGATAGTCCTTCCAAGCCGAGAGCCTAGTCTCAAATGTCCTGGAGTTGAGAGGAGCATTCCTAGCCCTAACCTCTTTAGCTCCCCACATCAGAGGCAAGAGAGTCCTTCTACGACTGAACAACAGGGCAGCAGTCTCCTATATTCAAAAACAGGGCGGGATTCGCAGCAGGTCACTTCTGTCAGAAGTAGAACCGATCATGCTCTGGGCAGAGAGGAATCTCCTAGACCTCAGAGCAGTGTATCTCCCGGGCAGGCTAAACAATCAAGTGGACATTCTCTCCAGATCTTGTCCGGGCAACAACGAATGGGCCCTGCGTCCACACATCTTTCACCAGATCGCCAATCACTGGAAATATCCTCAGGTGGATCTGTTCACTACGCCACGAAACACCAAGCTTCCCAGTTTTATCTCCCATTTTCCACACCCCCAGGCTGAAGCAGTGTACGCTCTGACATGCACCTGGGACTTCGACACAGGGTATGCCTTCCCACCTCGCCCTCTTATTCTAAAATTCCTCCTGAGGCTCCTGAAGGAACCAGTACACATCCTGGAGATTCTTCCTTATTGGCTCAAGAGACCTTGGTTCCCGCTGGTCATGAGGCTGTCTGTGAGCACACCTCTGAAACCTCCCCTGTTCCCTCAACTTCTACAGTAGGGCAGAGTCTCTCATCCAAACCTGCACAGACTGGACCTATGGGTGTGGAAATTGAGAGCCAGAGGTTTGTATCCTTAGGCTGCTCCCCGGAAGTCATTGTGACACTCCTCCAAGCAAGGAAGCCATCCACAAACTCCATCTACTCAAGAGTCTGGGAAAAGTTCCAAACCTTTGCGGCTGGAAGAAATTTCGATCCGTCCTCACCTTCAGTCTCCAATATCTTGGGGTTCCTACAGACCGGACTTGATCTAGGCCTAGGTCTCAGTTCATTAAAGGTCCAGGTGGCAGCATTATCAGCGACAACAAATTCAAGATGGGCGGTTAACCCTCTCGTAAATTACGTTCCTTAGAGGGGTGTTCAAGTCAAGCCCTCCGGTCAGACGCACCTTTCCAAAATGGGACCTAACTCTAATCCTGAAAGCCTTGGCGGAACATCCTTTTGCTCCTATGGAACAAATATTAATTTTGAACTTATCCTTAAAAACTGCCTTTCTTCTTGCCATTACATCTGGCAGGAGGATATCAGAGTTGCAAGCCCTGGGAATCGGGGAGGATCAAGTTTCTTTCTTTCCAGACAGAGTGAAACTGCGATCTATTCAAGGTTTCACCCCTAAAGTCGCTACCGCAAGTGCCCTCAGGGAACCATGGGCCATGCCAGTTTTTTCCCAGTCAGAAGTAGATCCAAACTTGGACACATCAAAAGTCCTCAAGAAGTATTTCGAGGCTACAGAAAATTTTAGAACATCTAACAGGCTGTTTGTTATCCCATGGGGAAAAACAGAGGAAAGGAAGCCTCTAGCAGGACACTTGCATCCTGGATTGTCAAAATAATTTGTAAAGTGTACAAAGCTAAAGGCATGGTTCCTCTGGAGCAGTTGAAGGCTTATTCTACGAGATCAATTTCTGCCTTGTGGGCAGTCAGAGCAAACCTCTACCTGGAAACCATCTGCAGGGCTGCCACGTAGTCGTCTCAGCACACATTTCTAAAACATTACAGAGTTGACCCTGGAGCGCTCACCACTGTTGAATTTGGAAGAAGGGCAATGAAAAGCCCTTTCTTCATCTAAATAAAAAATTTTCTTTGTGTTTAGCATCTTCCCACCCACCAGGAAAACAGAAAATTGTATCATACTTACTGTAATTTTCCTTTCCTGGTGTCTATCCATGGCTCCCTCCCACTGTATTCTATATCACAGGAGAATGCTGGGAGTAGGGGGCATCTGCCTTCAGGACTAGTGAATAGCATAAAAGAAAGAGTAGAGGTGGAGCTCTATCACAGGTATGATGCCATGGATAGGCACCAGGAAAGGACAATTACGGTAAGTATGATACAATTTTCTGTTTTCTTTTCACTTTAGACAGATTATGGGGGCTTATAACACCTGTCGGGTTTTTTTTTTTCGCCATCTGTGTCCAATTGCAGATATTTCCCATAGCCAAACAGGAAGTGAGAAGAAATCCCTGCAAATTAAGGGAATTCTTTGGGGACCTCCAGATCATCAGAACTAGTGTCTTTATTGGAAGATTTCTCCTCTATTACTTTTCTGGGGAAAACGAAAAATTTTGGATTTTCTTTTACTGTCACTTTTAACAATAATGGTAAACAAGACAAATAGAGAGGGGGAATCTCCTTAACAGAGGCACAGATAGCAATAAAAAAAATGACAGGTGTTCTAATCCCTCTCCACTCTATCCAGAACTAAAAAAAAAAAAAAAAAAAAATTGCCTTTAGTTATACTTTAACTTACGCATTACTGAACAAGATATTTTAAAAGGCACATCAAGACAGCACGCTGTACAGATAAAAAAAGCCTCCTATGCAGTAATACAACAAGTTGTTTGTTTAAGGGCTCCTTTTCATTTTGTAGATGTCTGTAGAGATGAAATGCATGCAAACAGTATCATCCACTTAAAATGGTTCTCAGGGTTCCTTTAGAGCAGTGATGGCGAACCTTGGCATCCTAGATGTTTTGGAACTACATTTCCCATGATGCTCAACCATACTGCAGGGTGCATGAGCATCATGGGAAATGTAGTTCCAAAACATCTGGGATGCCAAGGTTCGCCATCACTGCTTTAGAGGTAGGAATCCATTTAAGGCTTGAATTTGTGTCAAAAAATTGTGGCCTCCAGAGCACTCAGCACATCTTTCTCCTAAAAAAGGTTGACTTAGCCCCTGTGGCAGTGTTGCCAACCTACCAGATTGAAATTTAATGACACAATGCCCAAAATTTATTGGCACAGCCAAGTTTTTACTAGCATTTCCAAAATTACTGTTTTAGGTGCAACTTTCAGTATTTAAGCTACAAACAAGTACAATATGTAATTAGCAATGTGATTTAAGGTAGATATTAGGGCAAAAAACATATTTCTTATTTTATTTTCAATATAGTAAGTAGCTCAAGGACAGGACTCAGGAGGGCAAGCAATTAGAATGGGCAGGCACACACATGAAATTGACTCTCACAATGACACTAACAGCAGTGTGCAGCAGCACAGATGATAATGACACCTCACCGACACGTCCCCTCCTGAGTCACAGTGACAGCCTCTCTCCACACCAGGTGGACCCTTCAGTCCACTCCAAACAGTACTGACAGTCCCGCTCCCGGCTTACCTTGCTCCCACCCAGACCCGCACTCCCGGCTCCAGGTACTTTACTTGGCTTCCTTGCACCATATCACATGACATGCTCAGGCACCGCCAGACCCACCGGTGCCACCTAAACACACTGTAGCAGGCACTCGGATGGTCTCGGCCAGCTCCGGACGCATGCCCAGTTCCGAGCTAAACGTTACAGGCATATTTTTAACTGCCAACCTTTTCCTGTGATTGAAAAAAGTGCCCCTTTTTTACAGGCTGCCGGTAAAAATACTTTTGGTATGCAACACTGCCCTGTAGAGGCCCACAGATTTTTCCAGGTCGAAGGTGTCTTTCTTTTTATTTATTGTTCAGTCAGGTATAATTTCTTCTATATGTATAGACATTATTGTTATTTATAGAGTAAAGAAGGGTTAAAACCCCTGTAAGTTTATTTTTGATGTGTCCCATTGGAGAGACAAAACAAGACATGACAGTCACTACAAAATGCAGGGGATCCCCCTTTTATACAGTTGTCACTGGAGCTGGTGCTTCACTATTTTCTGGATTTCTGGAACTTTATGGACTTTTATGGACACCTATCTAACACTAGATATATTAGGACAACCATCACTTGTTCACTTATTGTGTATTTGTTCATGCTATTTATTTTTTTTTTTTATCACAGACAAAGTATCTGGGTTTGGATTGTGTTTGATTATTCAATTAGTATGTATGCGCTACTGGTGATATATGTGGATTTGTCATGTCCACATGATTGGGTTTCACAGATTATTTTTTCTTTTGAGTTTTAAATTCTAAGTAGCAGCATTTTTAGGTATTGTGATTCACTTTATATTTGTTTGAGCCTGGGGGATTACCATTTTAAATAGATCCCTTCTTGCAACAACAGATCTCCCCAGCACGAATGGCACCACCACAACAAAATAACCACCAGCGACAATAGATCCCCCAGCAAGCTGCATCAATAGACCCTCCAGCACCAATGTCATTACATACATTCAGTGCTGGAGGTGCTCTACATGCAATGACAGCAATAGATAAGCAGATAGTTGTGTAGTAAACATTAAGTTTTTATCATATCCAATGTTCAGATGGAGCACAGTCCATCTATGACAGGGTCCATCTTAGGCTCCATCTAAACCTTGGATATAAGAAACACTTCTCGTGTGCTTGTGTGCACATATTCCCCTGCTTTAAGACCTATGAGTGCCTCTGAAACTATATTCATTAGGTATTTTTTTCAGCTTTAGGGCCTTTATAATTACATTTTTCTTTACAATAGGCTTCTGCTTGCTTTAATGCTGCTATGCACTTTCCACCTTTACTGGTTTTATTGTGATGTTCATTGTCAGAAAATCCGTGTAATAAAATTCAAGCTATGTATAATCCCATTATTTGTGAACAACCATTTGTAGTGTATTTGTGTGTAGACTAGGAGAACTTGTACAGTACATAGTTTTATATTATACATCTGTATTAAAGCAGACCTAGTGTCAAATGTATATTTTCATATTATAATACTACCATTGGGAAAATGCTTGTATTTTGGTAGCTTATATTGACAGTATTTAGTATACCAATTTCTATTTTTTGTTCTCTAATTTTTTTTGTTCCTTTTTTCCACTTACAAGTAAAAGAAAGAGTGATATGAACTGGAACAAATTAACCACTTGCCGACCGCCGCACGACTATTTAATGCGGCAGTCAGCCCCGTACAGGCAAAGTGTCGTAGTACTACGTTGCTTGCCTACGAGCCTCTAAAGGGCGAGCGAGCGCCGCCGGTGGCGTGCTCCCGCCCCCGCTCGTTCCCTGACATGTCCGCGCGAGTGACCGGTGGTTCCAACGTCCGCCGGTCACCTGCGATCTCCCGGTGCAGAGGGAGAAAGGCAGGCGGCTAATGTAAACAAAGCCGCCTGTCATTCTCCCTGATCTAACTGCAGAGATCATACAATCCTGCTATGTAGGATCGTATGTCTCTGTGGTTACACCACTAGCCACGCCCCTTTACAGTTAGAAGTATGCCCCTAGGGACACACTTAACCCCTTGATCACTAATAAAGTTAACCCCTTCCCTGCCAGTGTAATTTTTACAGTAACAGTGCATATGTATAATAAACAGGCAAAAAATTTGGGGGAGCATACCCATGTATTTCTAAAGCTGCTGCAGCTATGAACCAAAAGACATGTATATTAAAAAAGAATAGTGCGCAAATGCAAAAGAAATAACTACCAAATCTGAAGACAATCCATAAATAAAAATGGGGGTTTGGTCCCACCATATGGCCATATCGTGCTCAAGCCCACTACTGCGTCAAAGTACCCCATTATCAGTGGGTCCTACACTATCCATGAAAAAGAGATGAATCCCGCCATTCTAACCCTTGGAGATAATACTCCTTGCTGGGAAGGATGTGCAAATGCACTACAAAGGAGTATTATCTCCAAGGGTTAGAATGGCGGGATTCATCTCTTTTTCATGGATAGTGTAGGACCCACTGATAATGGGGTACTTTGACGCAGTAGTGGGCTTGAGCACGATATGGCCATATGGTGGGACCAAACCCCCATTTTTATTTATGGATTGTCTTCAGATTTGGTAGTTATTTCTTTTGCATTTGCGCACTATTCTTTTTTAATATACATGTCTTTTGGTTCATAGCTGCAGCAGCTTTAGAAATACATGGGTATGCTCCCCCAAATTTTTTGCCTGTTTATTATGTATTCGGTCTGACCAGACTATCGAGGTTGAGCAACCCTCCCCACCCCCCCACACACACCTGTACTCAATCAGTGTCCACCATCAATTGGATATAGGAGGAGTCCCCTGTAGTGCATTTGCACATCCTTCCCAGCAAGGAGTATTATCTCCAAGGGTTAGAATGGCGGGATTCATCTCTTTTTCATGGATAGTGTAGGACCCACTGATAATGGGGTACTTTGACGCAGTAGTGGGCTTGAGCACGATATGGCCATATGGTGGGACCAAACCCCCATTTTTATTTATGGATTGTCTTCAGATTTGGTAGTTATTTCTTTTGCATTTGCGCACTATTCTTTTTTAATATAGTGCATATGTATAGCACTGATTACTGTAGTAATGTCACTGGTACCCCCAAAAGTGTCAAAAATGTCAGTCAAGGGTCCAATCTGTCCGCCGCAATGTCGCAGTCCCGCAAAAAAAATCGCAGATCGCCGCCATTACTCGTTAAAAAAAAACGATAACTTTTGCGCAAACCAATCAAAATATGCTTATTGAGATTTTTTTATCAAACATATGTAGCAGAAAACAAATTGGCCTAAAATGTTAAAAAATTTTGATTTTTAAATTTTTTTTTTTTGGGAATTTCATATAAAAAAATGCGAAAAATATTGTTATTTTTTCAAAATTGTCGCTCTTTTTTTGTTTATAGCGCAAAAAGTAAAAATCGCACAGATGATCAAATACCACCAAAAGAAAGCTCTGTTTGTGGGAAGAAAAGGACGTCAATTTAATTTGGGTACAGCATCGCACGACCGCGCAATTGTCTGTTAAATTCACGCAGTCCTGAATCGCAAAATAGGGCCTGGTCTTTGAGCAGCCAAATCCTCCGGGCTTAAGTGGTTAAAACACTGTCAGACCCACTTGCAACAGCTACCATTTACTCATATGATTTAGATCTGCTACTGTAACTGCTCAAACACCTTTGATAGTGGTATGGTTTGTTCCAATCCTTTGTCACTGTCACCTGCTGGACAACTTTGCTGGGCAGCTTGGTATGCATGTAAATGTGAAGAAATCTATAAATAAAGGCACGTGTGATAAAATAAGTAATGCTAATTACTAAAATTGGGGTTGATTTACTAAAGGAAAATAGATGGTTTACTTTGCAAGGAAAGTTTCCCCTAGCTTAATGAATGAGGCTCTACTGACTTCCATCATCCAATCAACTGTAAGCAAAAATACAGTGTTTTCTTTTTTTCTTTCATTTTTATTGCACATGATTAGATGTGATTTCCACCACATTCAGTAAGTTAAGGATCCTTTCACACGGCATGGTCTGTTTTTTTTTTCCACTTAGGCACTTTTTTTTTTTTTAAACGGACACGGATGACCCTTTTTTAGGGTCTGTTCCGTAAGTCCGTTTTTCATCCATCCGTTTGCGGATGAAAAACGGACATAATGTATGTCTATGGGATTGCGAACATTAGGCGATGACATCTGCTGACATCCGTTTTTGTGTCCGTTTGGTTTTTTTTAAACGGAAGAAAAATAGGGTTCTCTTCCGTCTCAAAAAACGGAACTGAACGGAATGGACGCAAAACGGATGTCAGCGGATGGTCATCCGCTAACGTCCGCAATCCCATAGACATACTTTATGTCCGTTTTTCATCCGCAAACAGATGGGAGGAAAAACGGACATATGGAACACCCGTGTGAAAGGACCCTAAAGCCCTGTACACACGTACCGATCGTCGGCCGACCGATCGGCCGTCTTTTGTCCCCGGGCTGTCCTGTCCGCTGAAAAGTGCAAAAGACTGCACACGAATTTTGTCCGCCGACTGCAGAAGTGATGTCATGTGATGGTTAACTTTCCCTGTGTTTTTTCTTTTCTGAGCATGCCCAGTCTTGCAAATCTGCTGTCTGTCGGCCGAAATCTGTACTGACTGGCGAACAATCGGCCGTTCTGGTGTCGGCATACAAAAATTTTAATGCTTGCACGACAGATTCTGTTCGGCCGAAAGTGCGCTGTCGGCTGTCGGAAGCATCATACTAACAAGCCTACAATCGGCCGATCGGTCGTCGGCCGAATCTTTTCGGCCGACAATCGGTACGTGTGTACGGGGCTTTAGGGAAAACTCCCTTACGAAGTGAAGATACTGAGGTTGATTTACTAAAACTGGAGAATGCAGAATCTGCTGCAGCTCTGCATGGAAACCAATTAGCTTCCAGGTTTTTCTGTCAAAGCTTAATTGAACAAGTTGATGTTGGAAGCTGATTGGTTACCATGCACAGCTGCACCAGACTTTGCACCTTCCAGGCTTAGTAAATCAACCCCACTGTATCCTGGCCTGCCCTCAACCCTCTGCAAGTTTTATACTCTCTTGTCCCTTATTCATCCAGATCTCGCTGATAAAGCCACAAAGTTGCATGGTAAAATGTTCTGAGCTGGGTTGTAAACTCTTCATTTAATCTGCTGAGCTATGTCGATTTGCAATAATGGTGTGGCTTTAGTAAAGTGAATTTTTGGCGGCTGCAGTAAAGGGAACCATGAAATGCATATCATGACCAACTTCCCAGAAACAAAACAACCTAAGGTGGAATGCCAGGATAAAGCTAACTTATCTTAAAAATGCTCCCTTTCCCCTCCTAACACCCATTCTCACTAATCTGTGCACGAAAGATATGTATATTTACCTCGTATCAGTCTGGTCATGTGATCCAGCTCCCCTGCACCAAGGGGAAGGAGGGAGGACCGACAACAGAAGGGTCATAGTTAGCCTATCAGTGACGTCACTGCTCCCAGATATTGCAAGTCCTTGTCGAGGGCTCTCTTCTCTCCCCTGCAGTGGATGCTGGCTGACACAGGGGAGATCACTTGGGGGGGTAACATATCTTTATTTACACGGGTAAGTCTAAATAGGTGTTAGTAGGAAGGCAGGAGCATATTTAAGTTTAGTTAGCTTTATCCTGGAATTACACTTAAAAAAAATATATATATATACACTACCGTTCAAAAGTTTGGGGTCACCCAGACAATTTCATGTGTTCCATGAAAACTCACACTTTTATTCATCAAATGAGTTGCAAAATTAATAGAATATATAGTCAAGACATTGACGAAGTTAGAAATAATGATTTTTATTTGACATAATCATTTTGTCCTTCAAACATTGCTTTCATCATAGAATTCTCCATTTACAGCAATTACAGCCTTGCAGACCTTTGGCATTCTAGCTGTCAGTTTGTTAAGGTAATCTGAAGAAATTTCACCCCACACTTCCTGAAGAACTTACCACAAGTTGGATTGGCTTGATGGGCACTTCTTACGTACCATGAGGTCAAGCTGCTCAATAGGGTTGAGATCTGGTGACTGCCCTGGCCACTCCATTAAAGACAGGAAATCAGCTGACTGCTTCTTCCTTAAATTGTTTTGCATATTTTGGAGGTGTGCTTTGGGTCATTGTCCTGTTGTAGGAGGAAATTGGCTTGAATCAAGCGCTGTCCACAGGGTATGGCATGGCGTTGCAAAATGGAGTGATAGCCTTCCTTATTCAAAATCCCTTTTATGTTGTAAAAATCTCCCACTTTACCAGTACCAAAGCAGCCTCAGACCATCACATTACCTCCACCATGCTTGACAAATGACGTCAGACACTCCTCCAGCATTTGTTCATTTGTTCTGCGTCTCACAAATGTTCTTCTGTGTGATCCAAACACCTCAAACTTAGATTCGTCTGTCCATACCACTTTTTTCCAATCTTCCTCTGTCCAATGTCTGTGTTCTTTTGCCCATTTTAATCTTTTCCTTTTCTTGGCCAGTCTCAGATATGGCTTTTTCATTGCCACTTTGCCTAGAAGGCCAGCATCCTGGAGTCATCTCTTCACTGTGGATGTTGAGACAGGAGTTTTGCGGATACCATTTAATGAAGCTGCCAGTTGAGGACCTGTGAGACATCCATTTCTCAAACTAGAGACTCTAATGTACTTGTCCTATTGCTTAGTTGTGCACCTGTGCCTCCCACTTCTCTTTCTATTCTGGTTAGAGCCCGTTTGTGCTGTTCTCTGAAGGGAGTAGCACACACCATTGTAGGAAATCTTCAGTGTCTTGGCAATTTCTCGCATGGAATAGCCTTCATTTCTCAGAACAAGAATAGACTGTCGAGTTTCAGAAGAAAGTTCTATTTTTCTGGCCATTTTGAGAGTATAATCGAACCCACAAATGCTGATGCTCCAGATACTCAACTAGCTCAAAGGAAGGCCAGTTTTATAGCTTCTCTAATCAGCACAACAGTTTTCAGTTGTGCTAACATAATTGCACAAGGGTTTTGTAATCATTAATTAGCCTTTTAACACAATTAGCTAACACAATATACCATTAGAACACAGGAGTGATGGTTGCCTCTGCACACCTCTGCATACCTATGTAGATATTCCATTAAAATCAGCCTTTTCGAGCTAGAATAGTAATTTACCACATTAACAATGTATAGGCTGTATTTCTGATTCATTTTAATGTTATCTTCATTGAAAAAAACAGTGCTTTTCCTTCAAAAATAAGGACATTTCTAAGTGACCCCAAACTTTTGAACGGTAGTGTATATATATATATATATATATATATATATATATATATATATATATTTATATATAAATTCTCCATAAAGGGTAAGTGGTTGCTATTTGATAGGGAACAGAAGTGGAGTACAAAGATTACACAATTTTCTGTGAGTAACGTTTCTTGACAATGGAATGCTCATTGCTGTTAAAGTATAACTAAAGGCAAAACATTTTTTTTTTAGTTTTGGACAGAGTGGAGATGGATTAGAACACCTGCTTTTATTGCTATCTGTGCCCCCATTAGAGAGATTCACCCTCTCTATTGGTCCTGTTTACCATTATTATCAAAAGTGAAAGTAAAAGAAAATCCCACATTTTGGGTTGTCCTCAAGCAGTAATAGATGGGAAATCTTCCCATGGGGACACTAGTTCTGGTGACCTGGGGTGCCCCAATAGATTCCCTGGATTTATAGAGATTTTTTTTCTTACTTCCTGTTTTAGCTATGGGACAGGAAGTGAAGGGAAATCTCCCCTAATGGGATACAGATGGCAAAATGAACCTGACAGGGGTTAAATTCTCACTTATTCTATCCAAATTTAAAATAAAATGGGTCCTATAGTTCTACTTTAAGCAAAGCTTGGTAGTATAATTTAACTGTCAATGCCGAGCAGAGGTCTGCTTATCTGGGAGTCCCCTATCTCTTGGTTAAAAAAACATTTAATAATAGGCATAAAAAATGGAAAAACCGTGGGAAAAAAATTCACCTTACACCCTGGGCTCTGGATGCTTCCTGTAGGCACCAATGAGGTACTTGGTTTCATTACATGAACCTGAAAAAGCTGAGAAGATGCTTCAGCACTGTAAAATCACCAGCACAGGAAATGGCAAAAATGTGGGCAGGGCTTTGTGGAGACAAGTGGAACTGCACCCACTAAGCCAATCACACTAGCCAATTCCAAAGTTGCACGATTTTCAGTGCAACATTGGAATCCGACTTTGAAATGACTTTCAAGTGACTTTGAAAAGACTTTCACACTCTCTGACATTGAAAACGTGTCAAAGGCGCATCAAAGTAGTGCAGGAACCTTTTCTGAAGTTGCAGTGACTTCAGTAGTGTCAATTGGAATGGCTCCCATAGAGATACATGGCATGTCACATGTCCTGCGATTTTGGGGTCTCACAAGTTGGATCCTAAGTCGCACAAGTGTGAAAGGAGCCTAATGCCTAAAACCAAGGCAGGGAGCTTCGGTCATGTGACAGTCAACATTAAGGCAGGTCTTCCGGACTTAGAAGCGAGCTGCAATCACACTGTAACACCTTGCTCTCTGTGTGACTCTGTTACACCGATCACATCACAAACAGAGTAGTGCAACGTTTCAGAGCTGCACAGGACCCCTTCGTCAGGCAAATTGTGACATTAAGCACCTGGGTGGCTCAGTTGGCATGAGGAAATAAGCTTAGCCAGGGGAAACGAGTGCATATATGAGCAGCCACATTACCCCTTGTAGGCACTTGCCTAAAAGAACCTGTGGTGTAAGGTATTTTTTGTATGTTTCTTACAAAATATATTTTTTTATTATGCTTTTCCTGAGTAGTTTTTAATCAAGAGTTCAGGGGTTCCTGGGTGAGCAAACCTTATATTTTCATGCAGGGACTGCTATTATGTTCCTCATGATTACACATATTCTCACAAAAGAATTACTTATACACACAAAGCTGTTCAAGGCAGACTCACTGTATTCTCAAGAGAGCCTCAGTTGTGGCATATCAAATAATACATAATTTTGAACAGGTCTGTGTTTTTTTTTTCAGTGCTTAATGCCTGCAAAATGCGTCAGTTAGATACTTCTAAGGCTATTGTGCCTATTTTCAATAAAATTATGACTAGAAAATCTTAGTGAAAGTTTGATTTGTCTCACACTGGGCATAAATACAAATAAGTTCAGCTGCAAATCTCTGGATGTCATTTAGAATGTACAACTAACGCTGTATCCCCTGTGGTGGAATCCTGATTGTGTAAAGGATCATGCCTAGGGAGAATCAGGTACTCAATATTCTATTGACATATGTACTCAATACTCAAAACAAAATTACAAGGACTAAAAAAACATGGCTTGAATAAATGCTGGTCTGTCCATGTCGTTTATTACATTGCTATCACACTTCTTTTTATATAGTATGTGAAGTATCATTGTATATTCTTTGAACAATTATGGTTCAATAGCCTTATTGCCTATATTGCATTCTAAAACATACCTTCCAGATATATGGAGAGATCACATCTTGCTTTAAAATAAAATACTGTTTGCAATCACATATATATATACAGTATTATCATTGTGTTTTGTCCAAATGGCACAAAATATTATTTAGAATATTTCCAATTATGTTGTTTACATTTTTGTTTTATTCATTTTTTAAGCTACAATTTCTGATTGGCCATATAACGTTTTGTGACAATATTCCAATCTTATGTTATATCACGGAGTGCTATACTCTTTCTTTAGACACCTTTCATTATGTCAGATGGAAACTGCACATTAATTATAGTTTCTGATCGAAGTGTTAGTTTATTTTTAACAGTATTATCATTACTAGCCTAATATAACAGACATCTGATTGGAGCACTTTTGGTATCTATCAACTGGCTAGGGTATGGGTGCTCAATTTGTGGCCCTCCAGCTGTTGTGAAACTACAAGTCCCATGAGGCATTGCAAGACTGACAGTTATAAGCATGACTCCCAAAGGCAGAGGTATGATGGGATGAGAACCCATGGGTTAGGGTATTATGGTTAATACCATAGTGTTTGGAACAAATATTTATTGTTTTACTGACACGCTGGCTTTAAATTAATGGAATGGAACACTTTGTTTATAAAAAGATGATCTTCATTTTACAATACAGGACACAGATTTTGATTATTAGATCATTGGTTATAAGGCGTTACCTTCAGGTGACTGGACACCAGCAAAAGCTTGGCTGGGACCAGCCCCCAGTGTATCCAATTAACCCTGCCCACTCTATGAGGCTTCACTTTTTTGCTAGTGTCCTTAGGTGATAGACAACTTCTCTTGTCGGAGAAAATTATTTTTTTTCCATTTTTTTACTAGTTTTTCTTTTTTTTTTTTACACTTCTATCAAGATCTGACTGCGTATTGGCTTACAGCATTAGTAGTTTCTGGTTTGGTTATCCTTGATGTACTGTACATTTTGGGAACCATACGCGGACCGTGCAACAGTGAGACTGGCCTGTAATGTTTGCTTTGAGCACTGAATCCTGCATTTGGTGCTTGCTTTAGTACGTGGTGCAACAAGTGAGTTACAGGAGCCACAGGATGCTATACATATCCAGGGTTGTGGTCCATTCCAAAAGGTACCCAGACACTGAAGCCCTTTTAGGGGTATGCCCCCAATGATGGGCAAAACCTGGACCCTAGACAGGACCAGTGACTAGGACAAGGTAAGGCAGGGTTTACCTGGACCTTTACATAGCGATTTTTGGCTACGTAGGTCTTATTGGATCATTACTTGGATTTGTAGTACACTCTACATTATATCCTTTATCTTACAAGACGCACAGTTTTGAAGGCACAGGTTATAGAGTAATCTACACTTTGAGCGTTTTTTTCTTAGCTATCATTGTCTTGCTTATACAGCCTTGTAGATACTGTTATTATAGCATGGCAGTCTTTTCTTCCACCTCACCACTGGAAGTTTCTTTCTGCTAATGACCTGGGCTGCTAACTGTGCACTTTAAGTTGCCATCTTCTGACTTAAACTGATAGTTTGCTGTCTCACTTGTTACCTCAGAGACTCCACCACAGCAACTCAGTTATACCCTAGATTATTGGATTCCTACATGTTGGGCATGCTGAACCCCTTCAGTTCACATCCATCCTGATTTTGAATGGTGGATTACAGATACCTGGGAGCAAAAGCACATGAGGAAAATAGCAAGAGTTCCATAACAGGCCCCAAGGAAACTCCAACTTCTTCTCTGGCTGACAGCAGTTCTCATGTTACTGGAGCAAGGTCTTCTCCTGGCACTGCTCCATTCCCCTGAATCGGGCTCCCTTTCAGATGTGCAATATTTGGTCTATCTGACTTTTCTGTCACTGTTTCTACTCCAGGAGATAATGCTACTGGAAATGGCAGCTGCCAATAGCCATAAACACTCTTCTACCTTCCCTTTCCTGACTATATCCCTAAATGACATCCTGAAATGCCTAGCACACTTACATTTGCAAAAGACAATAGGGAATCAGACATTTTAGTGGAAGCTGTTGAAGCTATATATACCTAGTTTTGTTCAGTCTTCATATAACCCTATAGGCAAAAAAAAGGAAGGCGATACCTAGAAAGCCTTTCCTTATCCTGGATCAAGCTGATTGGGTTCTATATAATGACTGGCACAACTTCGAGAGGTTATTCATCCCTCCTGGCAATGGCATTTCAATTTTATTTTCATACTTGCACTAACTAATCAACCTACTATTTCTATTGATGTCGGGATTCGAACCTGTGACCAGCAACATCCCAGGCGGTAGCCCTGCTTACTAGGCTACCGTCCTCTCTGGACATTCTTTCCTGAACATTCTTCCCTGAAGCCTATTAATTCAACCTTAGTCTTGCCTAGCCTTGCTCATCACCCTTGATTCCCCACACCTGGTACTTCCCTATATAAGTCCAGCCCCTTGCACTCCAGATTGCTGATTATTGAGCTCCTGAACCTTGATCAAGCTACTCCTCAGCTGCTGCTCTTATCTACTACCACAAATCCAACGCTGACCAGGAATTGACTACCGACTATTCTTCTGCCTTGTCCCTACCTACTGAACTGCTACCTCTGTTGCCGATCTGGATTGTCTGACCACGCTTACTGCTGCCCGCCCCGACCTTTGGCTCGTCTGACTTCTCTCTGGTTATCCCTTGTCTGCTCCTCCGCCTTCGGACCGAATCTGCCCTCTGCCTGGCTGGGTGATCCTGAGGACCGCGTCCTGGTGTTAGCTTGCAGCGCAGTCTATCCCCACCATCAGGTGCTCTAGTGAAAACCAGCTAGCACTTAGTTTCCGCACCTCAGGTGAACCCGTGTCCTCATCAGAGTACTACGCTGTGTCTATCCGGTATCCAGCACCTACTAACTGCCTACGGTCTTTGCCACTGGGCTCCACTCCTACCTCCGGCCAGCAGTCCTCTGACTCAGGTGAGCCTATAGGATTGTTACAGAATAATCAGCAATAACTATGGAGTCCGCAATGACCACTCTGTGTAGACAGGTCACTGAACTTCAAGAATTCGGTACTACGTATCAGGAGAAATTTGCCCAGCTCCAAGAAGTAGTCAAAAGCCAACAGCAGGAGATTATTGAACTACAGAGGCAACTCCTAGACGTCCGCGGCGCGGCCGCAGACACCCGCATGCCACTTCCATCAAAATTCGGCGGTGACAGACGCCAGTATCAGGGATTTCTGAACCAATGCCGCATCTATTTTCAGATGAACCCGGCCCCCTTCAACACCGATAAAAAGAAGGTGCTATTCATGATCAATCTCCTGTCGGATGAAGCATTACCATGGGCGTCGCCATACGTGGAGTCTAACAATCAGCTCCTGGACAACCTAACCAACTTCATCACCGCCATGAGCCTAGTCTTTGATGACTCCAACCGCTGTGCGACGGCCGAGGCGCGACTACATAGTCTGCGACAAGGGAGACGCTCGGTCGCCGAATATACCGCAGGATTTCGCCGTTGGGTCACGGACACCACCTGGAACCCAGCAGCACAGAGGAGCCAATTCCGGCGAGGCCTGTCCGAAGCAATAAAAGACGAACTCGCCAGAGTTGAAGCCCCGGACGATCTGGATGACTTTATTCAAGCATGCATCCGGATAGATCAAAGACTCTCAGAGAGGAAGAGGGAAAGATTCTGGTCCTCGGACCACAGACCCACTTACTCCTTCTCCTCTACCGCCCAGCGCGACCCCCAGTCAGCACCTGAACCTATGCAGGTCGACGCACTACGGAGGTCTCTATCCACAGCTGAGAAGGAGAGACGGCTGGCTGAAAACCTCTGCCTCTACTGTGGAGAACCGGGTCATTTTGCCATCAAATGTCCCAATAAGATTCGAAGAACTATTGCCGTCACGGAGCTAATGGAGCAATCACAGACTCCAACCCCGCCAGCAGCCCCTGAAGATAACAACACGGCGGCTCATGGATCCCACTTCATCATCCCCATCCTCATCGACATCGAGGGGCGACAACTCCCCTGTTCTGCGATGTTAGACTCCGGGGCAGGAGGCAACTTCATGGACCTAGCCTTCGCCCGCGAAAAGAACATTCCACTGACAATCAAGGCAGCCCCTGTTGACCTGGAAACCGTCGACGGATGCCCACTCTCCTCACGAGACCATCGAACTACAATTCCTTATAGAACCCGATCACCACGAGAAGATCCACTTCTCGCTGATCGCCTCCCCGAAGTTCCCAGTGATCTTGGGCATCCCATGGTTGGCCACCCACAACCCCTCGGTGGACTGGGAAACCCGCTGCATACGGTTCCCGTCCGAGTTCTGCTCACTAAATTGCTCCCACAAACCCGTCCTTCCACCCGAAGACACCACCATCTCTGAACTATCCGTCAAGGATCTGCTACCCCCTCAATACCGCGAGTTCCAGGATGTCTGCGACAAGAAAAACGCAGACAAGCTGCCACCACACCGACCCTACGACTGCCCTATAGAACTGTTGCCCGGGGCTGAAATACCCTTTGGCAGTATCTACCCCCTCTCGGAGCCTGAACTCAAGGCCTTGAAAGAGTACCTGGACGAGGACCAAAGGAAGGGGTTCATCCGGCCCTCTATCTCCCCTGCGGGAGCCCCCTTTTTCTTTGTAGAGAAAAAAGACTCCTCCCTGCATTGACTACAGGAAGCTTAACGACATTACCGTAAAGAACCGGTATCCACTCCCACTGATTTCAGAACTCCTCGAGAGACTCCGGGCAGCGAAGATTTTCACCAAACTTGACCTTCGAGGGGCCTACAACCTCGTCCGAATCCGCCCTGGGGATGAATGGAAGACCGCCTTTCGGACACGTTATGGTCACTTCGAGTACCTAGTCATGCCTTTCGGACTCTGCAATGCTCCCACCACCTTCCAGCACTTCATTAACGACGTCCTCAGGGACATGCTCGATCTGTTTGTAGTCGTTTACCTGGACGACATCTTGATCTTCTCCGAAGACCTCGAGCAGCACCGCGAACACGTCCGCAGGGTACTGCAGAGACTCCGACAGAACTCTCTCTATATCAAGCTAGAGAAATGTGAGTTTGAGCGAACCACCACTCAGTTCCTCAGATACATCATCTCCCCAGAGGGCCTAAGTATGGACCCGGGGAAGGTCCAAGCCGCGATGAACTGGCCCATTCCGAGAAACGAGAAGGAGATACAAAGATTTATTGGCTTCGCCAACTTCTATCGGAAGTTTATCCGGAACTTCTCCAAGATCATAGCACCAATTACCCAACTCACCAAGAAATCAGTCCCCTTCTCCTGGACGCCAGAGGCACAGGAGGCCTTCACAAAGTTGAAACTCCTCTTCACTTCTGCTCCAATCCTAATCCACCCAAACCCCGAGCTGCCATTTACAGTCGAAGTGGATGCATCTGACTCCGCGGTGGGGGCTGTTCTGTCACAATGGACAGGGGAGAAGATGCTACTACACCCGTGCGCATATTTCTCCCGCCAGATGTCCCCCTCCGAGAAGAATTATGACATCGGGAACAAGGAACTACTGGCGATCAAGGATGCCTTCTCTGAGTGGAGACACCTGCTGGAGGGAGCCACCAACCCCATAATCGTACTAACTGATCACAAGAACCTCAAGTTCGTCGGCAGCGCTAAGAGACTCTCAGCCAGACAGGCCAGATGGAGCCTATTCTTTTCCCGCTTTAACTTTCTCATCACCTATCGCCCCAGGTCAAAGAATGGTAAGGCTGACACCCTCTCCAGAATGTTTTCCGAGCCCTCGCAGAGTAACAAGGGCCAAAACAACATCCTACCCGAGAGAAGGGTCGTAGGGGTCACCTACTCTAAAGAACTCCTGGGCACAATCAAAGAAGGATATGAAAATGACCCCTTCCTTGCCCATCCCACAAGGAATGTCAGCCTTACATTTAAGAACGGTCATTGGTTTCATCAGGACCTACAGTTATATGTACCAGAAATCGCACGGCTCGAAGTACTCAGACTCAACCATGACTCCAAGCTGGCCGGCCATCTAGGCACAAGAAAGACCCAGGAGCTTCTCTCCCGTTCCTTCTGGTGGCCAACATACAAGGAGGACATCAAGAGGTACATCTCCTCGTGCACAGTCTGTGCCCGCAATAAGACTCCTCGTTCCTCTCCCGTGGGTCTGTTACAACCTCTCCCGATTCCCTCCCGCCCCTGGGGCTCGATCTCCATGGACTTTGTGGTAGACCTTCCTCCTTCAAAAGGGATGAACACCATCCTGGTCGTAGTTGACCGCCTCACCAAGATGGCCCATTTCATCCCCTACAAAGGCCTACCCACCGCCAAACAGACGGCCGATCTTATTTTCAGAGAGGTCTTTAGGCTGCATGGGATCCCGGACGACGTGGTCTCCGACCGAGGCGTACAATTTGCCTCTAAGTTCTGGAAGAACTTTTGCCTGGCGCTCGGGGTTAAAGTGAACCTGTCCTCCGCCTTCCACCCTCAGTCAAACGGGCAGACGGAGAGAACTAACCAGACCCTAGAGCAGTACCTACGCTGTTTTAGCTCCCACCTGCAGGATGACTGGCTTGACCATCTCTCCACGGCCGAGTTTGCCTACAACAATGCGGAGCACAGCTCAACCAAGCACAGCCCCTTCTTTACTAACACAGGCTTGCACCCAGTATTCATTCCCCACCTACCCGTCGCCTCCACCCTCCCAGCAGTGGCCGAACGCCTAACAACCCTACAGGAGGCACAAAAGAACATTGTAAACAACCTCCAGCTCGCCCAGAGGCGCTTTAAACAGGGATCAGACAGACGCCGCAGACCCACCCCGGGCTTCCATGTGGGAGACAAGGTGTGGCTGTCCACCAGGAACCTCAGATTGAAGGTCCCCTCCAAAAAGTTGGCCCAAAAATACATGAGTCCATTCCGGATCTCCGCGCAAATTAACGAGGTCACGTTCCGGCTCGATCTTCCAGACTCCATTAGGGTGCACCCTGTTTTCCATTGCTCCCTCCTCAAGCCATACGTGGAGAACACCTTCACAGGTCGCCACTCGCCCCCTCCACCACCCGTGAGGGTACAGGGTGAAGAAGAATACGCTGTCGCAAATATCCTCGACTCCAGGATCCACCGGGGAAGACTACAATACCTAATTGGGTGGGAGGGCTACCCTCCCGAGGATAACTCCTGGGAACCAGAAGAAAACGTCCACGCCCCCAGACTGGTAAAAGAGTTCCACCAACGGCACCCCGATAAGCCTGCCCCTGCGGTGCCCGGAGGTCACCTTGGAAGGGGGGGAGTACTGTCGGGATTCGAACCTGTGACCAGCCACATCCCAGGCAGTAGCCCTGCTTACTAGGCTACCGTCCTCTCTGGACATTCTTCTCTGGACATTCTTCTCTGGACATTCTTCCCTGGACATTCTTCCCTGAAGCCTATTAATTCAACCTTAGTCTTGCCTAGCCTTGCTCATCACCCTTGATTCCCCACACCTGGTACTTCCCTATATAAGTCCAGCCCCTTGCACTCCAGATTGCTGATTATTGAGCTCCTGAACCTTGATCAAGCTACTCCTCAGCTGCTGCTCTTATCTACTACCACAAATCCAACGCTGACCAAGAATTGACTACCGACTATTCTTCTGCCTTGTCCCTACCTACTGAACTGCTACCTCTGTTGCCGATCCGGATTGTCTGACCACGCTTACTGCTGCCCGCCCCGACCTTTGGCTCGTCTGACTTCTCTCTGGTTATCCCTTGTCTGCTCCTCCGCCTTCGGACCGAACCTGCCCTCTGCCTGGCTGGGTGATCCTGAGGACCGCCTCCTGGTGTTAGCTTGCAGCGCAGTCTATCCCCACCATCAGGGGCTCTAGTGAAAACCATCTAGCACTTAGTTTCTGCACCTCAGGTGAACCCGTGTCCTCAGAGTACTACGCTGTGTCTATCCGGTATCCAGCACCTACTAACTGCCTGCGGTCTTTGCCACTGGGCTCCACTCCTACCTCCGGCCAGCAGTCCTCTGACTCAGGTGAGCCTATAGGATTGTTACAATTGAGGGCATTCAGTTCAGCCCCAATTACCCACAGAGATATAGATTTCACCCCACAACCCTAAACCCCCCTCAGCACAGAACCCCTTTGCAGCATATCCCCCCAATACAGACACCGCCAGCACAGACCCCCCCCCCCTCCCAGCAAAAAAAGTTAGTACAGACCACCCCACCCAACCCCTTCTCAGTACAGACCACCCCCTCAGTACAGATTCCCCCTCCCTCCAGTACAGACCCCCTGTGCAGCACAGACCTTCTTCCCCCCACGCCTTACACTAACTTACCAGATGCAATGCAGACCTCACATGCAGTGGCAGCAGGAAATCCTCTCTAGCTGTGCCATGTGACCAGAGCTAAACAGTAGCTTCCCTCAGCTTTGCATAGGAAGGAGCAGCAGAATCTCGTATATATGCAAATCCAGCCACAGACTTTTTTATATGCAAATTGTATGATGGGTCATTCATATGTACATCTAGTGGTGAATCGCGTAGCAATGAGCTGTGGGTGTGCTCTAGCAGGGGCAGAGTTTTTTGCGGAACACAGCTTCTTTACACAGGACTCTAAGACAATCACACAAAGTGAAACTGTAGAACAGTCCTGCACAGTCTGGGGCTGTTGGGAGGTATGGATAACAGGAACTGGAGTAACAATATTGTGGAAAAAAATAGTTTTGCTCCAACTGTGCTAGAAGACAGAGCCATGCTTTTACATACACAGTTTAGACAGTTTAGCCAGTAACCCCCAAAAATGAAAGCATGAGCTAAAAATGTTGCAGAAATTTAAACCAGGACTAATGCACAGCACTTTGGATGGTGCCACAACATCAAAAATGCAACATATTTCGAAATAATCTTACATAGTAAAGATAGGGATAAATACCAGGTGAGGAGTACAAAGACAAGTGTGTCTTGCCTACAGTCAAGCATAGTGGTGGGAGTGTCATGGTCTGGAGCTGAATGAGTGCTGCTGGCACTGGGGGAGCTACAGTTTATTGAGGGAACCATAAATTCCAACATGTATTGTGACATACTGAAGCAGAGCATGATCCTCTCCCTTCTGAGACTGGGCCGCAGGGCAGTATTGGAACATGATAACAACCCCAAACACACCTCTCAGATGGCCAGGGCCTTCCTAAAGAAGGTGAGGGCAAAGGCGTTGGACTAGCCAAGCATTTCCCCCGACCTAATTCCTATTAGGCATCTGTGGGGCCTCCTCAAAGGGAAGGTGGAGGAGCGCAAGGTCTCTAAAATCCACCAGCTCTGTGATGTCGTCATAGAGGAGTGGAGGAGAACTCCATGCCCAAGAGGGTTAAGGAAGTGCTGGAAAATAATGGTGGCCACACAAAATATTGACTTTTTGGGCCCAGTTCGGACATTTTTATTTAGGGGTGTACTCACTTTTGTTGCCAGTGGTTTAGACATTAATGGCTGTGTGTTGAGTTATTTTGAGGGGACAGAAAATTTACAGTTATACAAGCTGTACACTCTCTACTTTTCATTGTAGCAAAGTGTAATTTCTTCAGTGTTGTCACATGAAAAGATATAATAAAATATTTACAAAAATGTGAGGGGTGTACTCACTTTCGTAAGATACTGTATATATTGGCTTAGCTGTGTGTATTACCTGATAATTAGAACAAGTAGAAAGCAGCCCAGTGTCTAAAGAAATATGGATAAAGCAGGCTGGTTCCACAAAAACAAGAAAAAAATTAAACATTTGTAAAACAGACTGGTGTCTACAATAAGAGATAATATTTAGAAATGTATAAGGCTGCTAGTTTTAACACAAAAGAAATAAATAAAGCATTTCTAAAGCAGGCTGATGTCTCACAAAGGTGGAAGCTAATCATAAAAAATATATAATCATTCCATTTTGTATTTGTAACAAAGTGAAGGTCATTGTGGAAGTTAATGTAATTATGCATGATCATTTTATACTTGCCAATTGTGCAGTGCTCTACTGGGCTTTGTGCTCAGTATGAGTCTGTTTTCAGCATTTTCGGTAAAAATCACATTATTTCCATAATGTTAAATGTGTACTTATGTGCTGTGCATTTCAATTAAACTATGAATACTCAGTTGAATTGCAAAAATTACAACTCATACTTAAAATCAGCATGTTCAGGGCACAAAATATATAAAATATTCATAATTGTCATTATATTTTATTTAAATTAGAAGAATGCAAACACATTTGTTAACAAACGCTGAATTCAGAATTCCTGGAGGACTGGTTTTAAAAGAAGGAAGTGACTACATTTCCTTTTCACAATCTCTGAGACCTAGCTTTGGGCATTATATCTCAAATAGTACAAATTCAGCCAATAGCAAGGGATTTAACATTTTTTATTCTGCTAAAAGGTTTCAACATCAGAAAAATGTGTGAGGTGTTGTAAATTTCAAGGTAGAGTCATTTCAATTAATATAAACAGTGAGAAACCATGCTCTTTAGGTGTATCCTTTAGGTAAATAATGATGTCAAAGTTTTATTTTGCATCATACCCATTGGGTTAAATCTTAAACTACTGTATATAGGAAAGAGCACAGGGATGAAAAATTGTTATTTACAATAGTAGAAGTGAAAAAAACTAAAGTACCCTAATAGGATATAGAGACATCATGAATAAAACACTGTTCATTTTCACTGTTCATGTATTTGTGTGGAACTTCTGTTAAAGCGGAACTTCATGGCATCTGAGCACCACACATCAAAAATGCTATTGAATTAATTTTTAATGTTCAAAGCAAACTTACCCACCCATCCATGCTTTGTTTTGCTTGAAAATCACTTTGAAAAACACCCCCCTAGAATTTCTGGCAGTGGCCATCTTAAGTAAGGGCAGATGATTCATGTAGCATTTACTTTCTGAAATCCATTTGCCCTTAGCTTAGACATGCAGATAGGAGGGCGTACTTAGCTGAGAAAACCCCTCCTCCTTACCTGAAGAATCCTGGACTGTATGGCATCATTTGCCTAGACATGAAAACCAGGAAATAACTGAAGAAATGTAAAAAAAAGTTTAAAACAAGTAAATATACTTTCCTATCTAATTACCAAGGCTAACAGCATAAGGATTAAAACATAGTCAATGTTGACTGAGAGAGTGATTTTTCCACTTTAAGTGTGGACTCATCTGCCAGTTGTGGAATATAAGAAGTGCTTGGTCTTTGCAAGGAACTCCTTTAAGGAGGTTTGGAGGTCTCTTTGTGACACCTCTAGATCTCCGCCCTGCATTGGGTTAACAACAACCAAAACAAAGTCCAAAAAAAAGAAAGGAAAAGGAAAAAGGTCAAGGTAAGCATCAGTAAACAGAACAGAAGAGTCACAGACCAAAGGTCAAAACAGGTAGTAGGCAGTAGGGGTGATCGAACGGTTCGGGACGACCATCGGTTCGGCTCGAACATTGGGTGTTCGAGGTTCGGCCGAATTTAGAACTTTTTGCCCAAAAAGTTCGGAATTCGGCAACCAGAACCGACCAAAATGCAATGCTTCAGGAAATGGGCTTTAAAAGCCCGTGATTGGACCAGAACCATTAGTAAAAGCCAATTTAGGGGGCAGAAGAATGCTAGGAATGTGATTGGAGTAACTAGGGGGTCCCTAGACCAATCATTAGTGAATACGCCCCCCAGTATATAAGATAGCCCCCGCCATATTCCTAGCATTGTTATACAGGACATGGAAGAGAATGGAAGCAGTTCTGTTAATTTTACATTAAAAGTGTCATTTAGCATTTATTAGTGTGAGGAAAGGGATATCTAGTGTAGTTAGAGTGCTCCTTTACACTTTAGTTAGCTTCAATTTATTCTGTTTCTGTAGGGAAAGTGTGAAGTGTCAGGGTGACCGTAATGTAGTGTAGGGTGAAATGACACTGACTGCCATGGCAGGGTGACCAAACCCTTCCATAGCAGGGTGACCGCAATAGAGAAAAGCTAGTTTCTCTGAAGTCACTTTCGTTTCCGTAATATGGCTTCGCCGCCGCTAGCATTTTTGGCTGCAGGCGTTGCTAGTGCTTTTTTGAGCACATGTTTGGAGTAAGAAATGACATCTGAACATGTGTATACGGGGTATATATACACACCAATGTCTGTATATATACACCTGCACATATACAGGTGTGAAAGGAGCAGAAAAAACTACTTGCGCTAATGAAATAATTAACACCAATATATTTCTGCTCCTATCACACCTATATATGTCTAGGTGTGTATATACATATAACTATGTGTGTATACACCACTATACACAAGTTCAGATGTTTTGCCTGCCTCCAAAGAACCCAAAAATATGCCCAAAAAAAACGCTGGCGTCAAAAAAAAAAACGCCCAGGTGTGTTGTTGCAGGCATTTTTTTGGGGGTTTTTGGAGGCAGGCAAAACATATGAATGTGTGTATAGTGTACCTGTGAAGTTTCAGCTCTGTAGCATGTCCAGAACTAGAAAAAAAGATAATTTTTCAGTAGAGCAGGGATTGTGGAACCCTCCTTTTACACCTATATGATCTTTTTTTTATGGTTCTGGACATGCTACAGAGCTGAAACTTCACAGGTACACCTTTTAGACCCCCCAGACACAAAATCACACAAAAAATGTTCTTAAAAATTGTCATTTTTGATAGATTTTTGATAGAGAGCCAATTATTGAAAAAATAAAAAAAATAAAGAAATTAAAAAAAAAATTATAATTTCTTTGATTTAGTGTCTGGGGGGTCTAAGAAGTGTACCTGTGAAGTTTCAGCTCTGTAGCATGTCCAGAACCATAAAAAAAAGATTGTTTGTATTAGAACACTTTCAGCACAGGAGGTTGGCTTCTCGCTTTTCACACCTTGCCGGTTTAATAGCAGATGTTTTTTGGGGTTCTTTTGAGGCAGGAAAAACATCTGAACTTGTGTATAGTGGTACTATACACAAGTTCAGATGTTTTGCCTGCCTCCAAAAACCCCCAAAAAATGCCTGCAACAACACACCTGGGCGGTTTTTTTTTTTTTTGGCGCTAGCGTTTTTTTGGCCATTTTTTTGGGTTCTTTGGAGGCAGGCAAAACATATAAACTTGTGTATAGTGGTATATATCCTGCCTCCAAAGAACCCAAAAAAATGCCCAAAAAACGCCTGCTATTAAACCGGCAAGGTGTGAAAAGCGAGAAGCCAACTACCTGTGTTCTAACTTCTAAGTGACAAAATACAAACAATCTTTTTTTTTATGGTTCTTGACATGCTACAGAGCTGAAACTTCACAGGTACACTTTTTAGACACCCCAAATACTAAATCTCTTTTTTTATTTTTTTTTTATTTTTTCAATAATTGGCTTTTTTTTCAAAAATGACAATTTTTAAGAACTTTTTTTTGTGTGATTATTAGTCCCCGGGGCATGACCCAGAACCCTAGGCACTTTTTAGGGGAATTTATTGGGTTTTATGGCTTTAAAATGGTGTTTTTTGATTACCGAAGTTCGGGTCCCATTGAATTCAATGGGGTTCTGAAATCCGGGCCGAACTTTCGGGTAGTTCGAATGTTCTGGCCGAACCGAACTTTTGAAAAGTTTGGTTTGCAGAATACAATAGAGTACTAAAGCTTGTAAACTTTCATTAGAATGTTTCTGCTGAAGTACAATCTCACTGCACTAAAAATTGTGTTAATGGGTACTTTCAAAGACACAATGGGGCCATTGAAAAGGATGTTTAACTGGTGGCTGCCCATAGGGGGAGAGAAAGAGCCACAATCCCTATAGTTTCTATCTCTAACAGTCCTATTCCAAGTGCCATTCCCACAAAGGAGGCATTGGGGAAATTTGCAATTTAACCAAAGGCTGTTTATATCTTCAAGACCTTTTTTCGTGGCTTGCATCCATTTTAGCCATCCAAATACATACATATGACCTTGGCTACTGTAGATTGCAAACCTTGTTTGACATCCTAATTAATTTTTTGTTCATCTGGACCAGAAGGGATGAACTAACAGTTCAAAATAGGTTTCATAAACGCGCTGCAAACACGCATCGCACTTGCAGTGCCAGCGATTGTTGAAGAATGGGTAGCAGCCGTGCGCTTTATCAAACGCACTACAAGCACATGAAAAAAGCAGTTAAAACGCGTCTTGCTTCCAAAAAAGGTTTTGGCGCTTTTTTTGATGCGTATGTTGCATGTAGGGCAGGTAAATCAAGTTTGGATATCAAATATATCATTTCTTTGGTTCTAATGGGGTTAGAATATTTAATGAATTAATCAGTGAATTTGTGTAAGTGTTTTTTCTTAAGTTCTTGTTTAAGGTTTCAGTAACATCAAGCCCCAACGTTTTGTGTTTTTGAAGGTTACCACCTCTTGTGGTAGAGATTACATTCTGACATTACCTCTCAACCATTAACACTGCTGCCTCTATTTTTATCAACCATCACACTGCCTCTATCACTGTACTTATTAGTGATCAGATGGAAGGGCTCAGGCACACTGCGTTTTCAAATCTTTATGAGCCTGGAGGAGGAAAATGGTTTATGAGAATAATGGTTATGTCCTTACAAGCTCTAGCTATATAAATTTGGCTCTGGATCCAAGTTCAATGAACTTGAAACTTGTGAAATTTAAAATAGTGAAGAAATATGTCAGCATAGATATTTCAATAAATGCTATGTTAAAAAAATAAACATAAAATCCAGGCTGATATAAAAGACACAAATTAATACAGCTCTGCATTCATTAATAAATCATTAAATGTATTTTTAAATGCTAGCAGTGTAATTTGTCCTCATATCAGCCTATTGCAAACCCCTGCCCTGTATAGCAGCACTCAGATTAAGAGAGAGAGGGGGACAGGAATAGCAGGCAAACAGGTGTGCTACAAGCAAATTTGCTTTTAGAGCAGAGTGAAAGTGAGATGAGCTTATCAGTCTGCTGCTTTTCCTTTCACTGTCCAGTCACAGGTTGGGGAAGCTACATGACCCGTTAAGTGTTACTTAAAAAGAAGTATGGGCAGTCACCAGCTCTCTGCTCTGCCCCTCCAGCACCCACTGGTGCACCGTGCAGGGGGCGGGAGCAACTGTCTCCCAGCAGCTCACTGAGAATCTGAATCAGTTGCCGGTCCAGGCTTCTGGGTGGATTCCGACCCTAAAGTGGGGATCGATCCAGGGCCTGGATGGACCGAGTGACTTTAGCCCACTGTCGGCTATAAAAGAGTCACAGTAGTGCAGAACAAATTGCACTCATGTGATCCATAGGAGAAGTAGGGCCAAAAAATCTTTGACCATACTTCTCCTTTAACTTCAACAGTTAAAGGCCTCTTACCCTGCCAAACAGAACTGTGCTATGTGGTAGACCTGTGTACATCCCAGTACAGAAATACAAGTTCTTGTGCATTTACAGTAGATACAAAAAGTCTACACACCCATGTTAAAATGTCAGGTTTCTGTGATGTAAAAAAATGAGACAAAGATAAATAATTTCAGAACTTTTTCCACTTTCAATGTGAGCTATAAACTGTACAACTCAGTTGAACAACAAACTTAAATCTTTTAGGTGGGGGGGAAGTAAAATATGGTTGCACAAGTCTGCACACCCTTAACCACTTGCCGACCGCTCACATTGAGCGTACTGCGGCAAAATGGCTCAATTCCGTCCAGCAACGTAGACCTACGTCGATGGACTCTCCCCTCGTGGGCGGCGCGCGCGCGCCGCCAGAGGCTCGCTCCCGCTGTATTCAGACACAGCGGGAGTCGGGCCAGGGGAGGAGAGGCGGTGATCACCGCTGCTCTTCCCCGATAGTCGGGGATCGAGTGAGGAAATCCGCCTGCTTGTGTAAACAAAGCGGGCGGATCTCCTATGTGACAGGCAGGGACAGATTACAGGATTCAGCCAAGCTGAACCTGCGATCTGTGCCTGTGTCACACAATCCCCTCCCCCCACACAGGTCAGTAAGCAGCACCAGGCATACATTTAACCCCTTGATCACCAATAAAGTTAACCCTTTCCCTGCCAGTGTCATTATTACAGTAACAGTGCATATTTATAGCACTGATTACTGTAGTAATGTCACTGGTCCCCCCAAAAGTGTCAAAAATGTCAGTCAAGGGTCTGATCTGTCCGCCGCAATGTCGCAGTATCCCGGAAAAAAAAAAACAATAAAAATTACATAAATGACATAAATCTTTCCCGTAGTTAGTAGCTGTGATAACTTTTGCGCAAACCAATCAAAATACGCTTATTGCGATTTTTTTTACCAAAAATATGTAGCAGAAAACAAATTGGCCTAAAATGTTAAAAAATTTAGATTTTTACATTTTTTTGGGGGGAATTTCATATAAAAAAATGTGAAAAATATTGTTTTTTTTTTCAAAATTGTCGCCCTTTTTTTGTTTATAGCACAAAAAGTAAAAATCGCACAGGTTATCAAATACCACCAAAAGAAAGCTCTATTTGTGGGGAAAAATAGTCAGTTAAAGTAACGCAGTGCCGAATCACAAAATATAGCTTGGTCAGGAATGGGGTAAAATCTTCCGGTCTTAAAGCGGTTAAAAATACGCTCATTGACAATTTTTTTGTCAAAGACATGTAGCTAAATACATTTTGGCCTAAATATATGACAAAAATGGAATATATTGGATATTTTTTAACTGTCAAAGTAGAAAAATATTGTCATATTGTCGCACTTTTTTTATTAATATCACAAAAAATCAAAAGCGCAGAGGGGATCAAATACCACCAAAAGGAAGCTCTGTTTGTGGAAAAAAAAGGACGTAAATTTCGTTTGGGTACAGCGTTGCATGACCGCGCAATTGTCAGTTAAATTCGCACAGTGCCAAGTTGCAAAAAGTGGCCTGGACGTAAAGCAGGAAAATCCTCCGGTCCTAAAGTGGTTAAACTAATACTTTGTTGAAACACCTTTTGATTTTATTACAGCACTCTTGGGTATTTTATTACAGCACTATCTTCTTGGGTATGAGTCTATCAACATGGCACATCTTGCCTTTGCAATATTTGCCCACTCTTCTTTGCAAAATCACTCCAAATCTGTCAGATTGTGAGAGCATCTCCTGTGCACAGCCATTTTCAGATCAACCCACAGATTTTTAAATTGGATTCAGGTCTGGGCTCTAGCTGGGCTATTTCAAAACTTTAATCTTCCTCTGGAGAAGCAATTCCTTTGTTGATTTGGATGTATGCTTTGAGTCCTTGTCATGCTGAAAGATGAAGTTCCTCTTCGTGTTCAGCTTTCTAGCAGAAGCCTGAAGGTTTTGTGCCAATATTGACTGGTATTTGGAACTGTTCATAATTCCCTCTACCTTGACTAAGGACCCTGTTCCAGCTGAAGAAAAACAGCCCCAAAGCATGATGCTGCCACCACCATGCTTCACTGTGGGTATGGTATTCTTTTGGTGATGTGCAGTGTTGTTTTTGCGCCAAACATATCTTTTGGAATTATGGCCAAAAAGTTCAATCTTGGTTTCATTAGACCATAACACATTTTCTCACATACTTTTGGGAGAGTTCAGGTGTGTTTTTGCAAAATTTAGCTGGGCCTGGACATTTTTCTTTGTAAGAAAAGATTTGCCACTCTAGCCCCATAGCCCAGACTATGAAGAATATGGGAGATTGTTGTCATATGTACCACACAGTATTGATGTGAAAAACACTCGCGCCAATAGGTTGGTGATATTAATGTGATCAGGTGTGACAATGGGATTGCTGCTGTGGACAACCCCAAAAAATGACACTGAATAAAAGATTATAAGATTATAATAGCACATTATATATTATTTTATTCAGTATCACATACTACCACATAGCACATTATTTTCTTACTCAAGGATATGCGCTGTGGGTAATATTTTAGTATTACATTTTTTTTTCATATGTACCACACAGCCAGTACTTGCCAGATATTCCTGCAGCTCCTTTAATGTTGCTGTAGGCCTCTTGGCAGCCTCCCTGACCCATTTTCTTCTTGCCTTTTCTTTTTTTCCAGTTCTTGGTAATGTAACTGTTGTGCCATATTTTCTCCACTTGATGATGACTGTCTTCACTGTGTTCCATGGTATATCTAAATTCTTTTGTACCCTTCTCCTGACTGATACCTTTTAACAATGAGATCCCTCTGATGCTTTGGAAGCTCTCTGCGGACCATGGCTTTTGCTGTAGGATGTGACTAAGAAAATGTCAGGAAAGACCTACTATTACAGCTGAACTTTATTTGGGGTTAATCAGAGGCACTTTAAATGATAGCAGGTGCGTACTGACTCCTATTTGATATGATTTTGAATGTGATTGCTTAATTCTGAACACAGCTACATCCCCAGTTATAAGAGGGTGTGCACACATATGCAACCACATTATTTTCGTTTTTTATTTTTACTTCCCTGCCTAAAAGATTTCAGTTTGTTTTTCAATTGAGTTGTACAGTTTATAGGTCACATTAAAGGTGGAAAAGGTTCTGAAATGATTTATCTTTGTCTAATATTTTTACATCACAGAAAACTGGCATTATAACAGGGGTGTGTAAACTTTTTATATCCACTGTAGCTGTTTGTATGGAGTTCCCCTTTAAACCTCTTGAGTATTTCTGGTAATGATACCTACATTTTGATGCATAAATAGCTCTTAAAATTAACCTTGATTGGCCAATGCAAGATTAAGCAATAGGTTCACCTCAATGGAATTTCCACTAGCTGGGAAATACCCCTTCTCTCCCCTGGACCACAATCTGGCCACCATGAGTAAAAAAAAAAAAAGTAGCAAGTACTTCAGGGTATAGGGTAGGCATCCAGCACTATCACATGAGCTTAGGGTGAATTTTTTTTAACCCTGTCTAAGCTCCAAGTTGCTACCCATACACAGAACGGTTGATCAAAGTTCCAGGGAAGGAAAAGGAAAATGGGCAAACAATGGTGGGACTGTCATTAAAGTAAACCCATTGCTCTGCCTGCATGGGCAAAACACAGGTTCACTTTAAGTTTTTGAAATTATTGTAATAAAAAAACATTTATATCTCTAATTGTTTTCCTCTGTCACCTTCTGACAGTTAATGACAAGGGCTAGACTGTATGTAAATGTAAAGTGAATAGAACTGCAAAATGAAAATGTATTTTGTATGGCACTAAATTTAGATTTTTCATGCTTCACATTTGATTAACTGTCAGTAATTTCAAAGGAACAAATGCCTGTACTTGTAAAAAATAAAAATGTCACAGGAAAGAAGATTTTGTACAAAAAAGGTATAACTGCATTTTACTAATTGGACCTCTTACAGCAAATTTTAGTAATCAACAATATAGACATGATAAATTATTGTAGATATATATTTGTGCATTTATATATCAAATTTAAGTGTTTCTGTACATGGTTAAAGTGCTTCAGGTGAAATTTTAGAGCGAATCAGTCACAAATGAGCTAATGTAGTAGGCTGGATAATCGTAGTTTAGATTTGATTATTTTGCAAATTGACTTATGATTTATAGTTTATCCTTATTAGAATTAGTTGTTTTGTCAAAGCATGTAGTGTAAGGTGGCCCAAGGTCACTTGAAGAGTTTGTGTCCCTCAACAGCATGTCCATACACTGCACACAGTAAAAAAATGGGAGACAGTTTGTGATATCCAACTATGGCGTCACAAATGGCAACTCAATTATTTTTATCCCAAAAAGTTCCTTTTAATGTCTTAAAGTGGAACTAAACCCTTACTTCCCTGTTAGCCAAAGAAGGTGTCATCTTAGCCTCTGTTTGATCTGCATCTTCCATGGTTCTGCACATGTTCAGTTATGACACCGGCTATTTGATGGTTTGACAGTTTGGTTGACAGCACAAGCAAATGTGACAGTTAGCATTCTTAGCATGCTGAGAATGTAACTGTTTCTTAAAATGGGTAAATTAGTGGATTTAGTCCTGCTTTAAGATTTGATCTAACAATGTTATGTTTTTGATCAGCATGAGGCCAGGCATTTGAACAGAGCAGCAACTGTCAGTCTTCAAATGTGATAACTATATGAAGTAGCGCTGAAAAATTGAACTCAATATTGTGAAAACACAAAAATGAATCAATATAATGACATCAAACTTGATAGGTTAAAAACACGTATAAAGAAATCACACCAAATATATAAATAGTGCCCATAAGAGCCCATACACAAGGGCTGATAAGGAAAAATATATGTGAACCAAGAAAGTTCAAACAAAACAAATTGTCCACAATTCACTTGCTCTAACATTTTTAGTTAGTTAGTGTCGCATGTAATCAAGGAATTCATTTTATAGGTTTTGTTAGTCTGATTGGATGAAAAGAATATATTTCCTACCCTTAAATGCATTTATCCTACAAACCGCACATGTGTGGCAAGGATAGAAACCTTTACATTTTTGGAAAAAAATTGTTTTTTTTCAGAGGGTCGATGATGTTAGGGGTCACAATATTTCTTGAACATGGATCTCCTCTAAAGATGATATCAGGTTTTGCTGGAATCAGAGGACCTAGAACAGAATCATTTTGCAAAACCCTCCAGTGTTTTTTAAAAATATTTTTAATTAATCCATAATATTGTGAATAAGAAGTAAGGAATGCCCAATTATACTTTTCAAAATTAGGTGCCCGTCCTTCATGGGCCACCAACAAGTCCTCTCTAGTTCAATAGAAGTCACCTGCTCAATAGCCATTTTCTATTAAACTGGACTTTATAGTCTGAGATTGGACATAAAAGTATTTTTAAGAAATTTCTTCTCAGGTGCAAAAATTGAACTTTTGGAATTGCTTTTACCATGAAGGATGGTGGCAACTTGTATGATCCAGACAGGAGTTTCTGTCAGTTTCTTTCAAATAAGTAATAGTTGACAGACCTTCTACTCCCACCTTGATGGTTAGATCAAGTAAGTTATTCTGGTCTACACAGGCTTCGCATTGGAGAATAATACCCCGGGTATTGGTATTAAGGGCACAAATTAACTCTTGCAAAAACTTCCAATGTGCCATCCCATACCAGGAGGATGCCATCTATGTACCTGCCCCAGAATACGAGTTCTGGGTACCTATGTGCATAGATAAAATCCTCCTCCCATTTGGCCATAAATAAATTGGCCATGTTTGGTGCAAGTTTTGCGCCCATTTCAAGTCCCCTGTTTCTGAACATAATATTGTTTACCATAGAAAAAAGAATTATGCATCATAGCAAAATTCAATAATTCTAACAAAAAAAAATTTGTTCCGGGCGTAAGATGCTATCTGTCTGACGAAAGTATTTAAGGCACTGAGGCATTGAGCATGGGCAATAATTGTGTATAATGAGGTGACGTCAGCCATAGCCAACTGATAGCTTTGTTTCCACTCTAAACTATTTAATATATTAATTACACTTGATGTGTCTTCTAAATATTAATGTGTATTACCTACCAAAGGTTGCAAGAATTCATCAAGATACTTGCCTATGCGAGAGGTAATAGAGTCTATCCCACAGATAATGGGGTGGCCTGGTGGGTTCTGGAGATTTTTATGGACCTTAGGGAGGTAATACATCACAGGTACCTGTGGAGCCAGGGGAACCAAAAACGCTTTCTCTTTTTTATTAACCATCCCTAAGACCCCTTAGCTTTTTTATATACAGTAGTTGGGTTACATTGTAAGGGGGTATAGGTGTCCATATCAGATAGAAGACAATTCATTTTTGTATCGTATGCATCTTTAGTGAGTAAAACTATGCCCCCGGTCTCACCTAAATGTCAGTTATCTTGCGCAATTTCCGTAAATCTTTCTCAAAATGCAAATCCTTACATCTATTTTTTTATCGCTAGCTTATCTAAATCTTTGAAAACCAGATCACGAAAAACAGAAACACAAGAAGCCATGGCCTTGGGGGGATTAAACAAAAAAGGAATTAGAAAGTTGAATATGTCAAAATCCATCAGTCAATCCCAGTTTTCAAATGGCCTCTTACCTCAGACTCCTTGAAGAATGAAGTGAACAACTTCAATCATTAAGTGTGAGAAAAAAATACCGTTTTTTTTTTTTTTTTTTTTTAAATTTCCTTCCACATAATTATAGATTTTTGCAAATTGAATTTTCATTTGGCTTCACCTCCTTCTCAATTATCAGTGAGAAATATATTCTACTCTGCTGCTGTTTTGTCTCCATGTTATTTCCAAAAAAAGTGTCAGTTATTTTTAGCTAAGTCAGCTAAGTCAAATAAGATTTAAAAATTTTAGTCTGATGGCTAAAAATAAAATACTTATTCTTGTGTAAAGCTTCAAAATATTAGTCAATTGTCTCCTTTTTGAGCATAAGATCCCTTTAACCCATGTAACCCATTTGTTTCATCAGTTCAGTCATGTTTTTTTAAAAAGAAAAAAAAGATGAAGTTTACATTAGTTTTCATCAGTTTGCCATCAGTCCATCAGAGTCCTTAAAGTGGAACTTTACTCATAACAACTTGATTAAAAATAATGTTCTTTAGCAAGGAACATACATTCCCCATTAATAATTATGCTACCAAAATGAGTGTGTGCTGTAAACTGCCTCCAGCATTGCTCCTGATTCTTCTAGATGGAGGCTGCCATTGTGTTGAAGCCCAGAGCCCCTGAACAGCAGTAAAATTAAACTAGACCCATACATTTAATGGTTTCAAAAAACAGTTGAATTCCTGGAATAGTTGCATATCAAAGAGAAGCCAATTCATTGGCTGTAAAGGATGGGAGGGTTTAATTCCACTTTAAGGCTGTCAGCTGATTGGCCTCTACAAACTCAGAAGTGCCTAAAAATGGCTAAAAATAGAGAGCAAATGAGCAAGCATGTGCAGAGCAGGCTGAGACAGTGTATTACAGGATTTTAAACAGTATAGACACTCATTTTTAATGTTTTACATATCTATACCTGCAAAAGGGGCCTGCCTGAAGTCATCTAGCATGGCTTTATTTTCTGACTAAAGTTCCACTTTAACCACTTGAGTCCCAGAGACATTTTTTCATGCAAAAATTGACTGTTTGTCTGTTTACACCTGTTTTTGTCCCATCGTTTTTTTTTGTTTTTTTTTACGGAACAAAATTAGGGCTTTGATCCATACCAAAAACTGATGTTGACAGAAGTGGATGTAAACTAATGTAAATGGATGATCATCCATTTACATTAGTTTTTCCATAGAGTTGCATTGATGTTCGTTTTTCATCCGCCAATGGATGGACGGTCACAATGTGTGAAAGGGGCCCAACAGTATAACACAACAGAATGTTGTATATTATGGTTGCTTGGAGCTAAGAGAAAACATGTGTTATCTGCATGGTTTCTGACAGTTGACAAGATAGCATTTATCAGAAAGTCACCCAGCTTTGACACTTAAAGTGTTAGTTCACCTGTACCAAAAAATGACCTATGCAGATAAGGGGTGTCTATAGATAAAAACAAACTGCAGTTCGGAATAAAGTTGAATAATGCCCTTGCTATAGGTGTAGGTCATTTCATCATACCTCATAAAGCCTGACTGGAAGACTCCCAGGACATTGCTAAGTGAGGCCTAGTCATTACTGCTCTCCTCCACCATCAAAGGAGTGAGCTTTTTCTCTGATTCAAACCACCTCACATGACTCTTTCTCTCCAATGATGCAGTAGCTCGGAGCTCAGGGTTTAAGAGCTCACTCATTTGATAGAGAGGTGGGCAGTAATGACTAGGCCTCACTTAGCAACGTATTAGCAATAACCTGGGAGTATTCCAGTCCGGCATTGGGAGGTATGTAAATGATCTACCCCTATGGCAAGGACATTTTTCAAATTCAGTCAAAGTTGCACAGTTTGTTTTTATCTACAGATGCCTCTTTCTGCATAGGCTGAAGCGCTGATGCGGTGCGGGAATCACAGTGATTCCTGTGTAGGTTCCCGCACCGCATCAGAATCACAGACAGTTCACACTGCGCTCTGTGTTCTGCTGCGGGTATCAGCATAAAGTTAATGACACCCCCAAATCGGTTCGCAGAACGCAGTGCGAACTGTGGAATCAGGTGGAATTGGACTGCATGGGTCTGAACACCCATGTGACCCGATTCAAGTGCAGACAAAAAAAAAGGGTCCATCAAGTTTTTGGTCCAGTCCAGTGAAAATTGAACCATACATACACTGAGCTGAATTTGCATGTCATTTGTTCAGGAATTCAGTGCGATGTGGTAGACCGCATTAGTGTGAACCCACCCTTAAAGCGTAGCTAAAATTCACAATATTTATCTCTCCTTCAACTGTCCCTCACTGGCATGTTCTAGCCAGATTTTTCCAGGTGCCAAGCTGTGGCCATTTTGATTGGCCAGTACGGGATGACATCACTCCTGTGTATGTGCAGCTCAGCGTACATTCTAAAGAAAACTGTATTTTTTTTTATTTCTGAGGATACAACATGTCTTTGCAATAAAGAGCTTACCTGTTCAAAGTTTTCCAATTGGAGACTTTAGTTCTGCTTTAACCCTAGAATCTTTCTCAGACATACTAACTAAATAAAGTTTAAGAAACAGGTAATTATAAATATTTAATAGGCAATCCTCCAGAACTGTAAGGATTTAATATGAAATGTTTAATTTCTTGTGTTAACCAAATTGTAACTGGTTCTCTTTAACCACTTAAGCCCCGGAAGATTTTACCCCCTTCCTGACCAGGGCCTATTTTGCCATTCGGCACTGCGCGATTTTAACGGACAATTGCGCAGTCGTGTGACCTAAACGAATTTGACGTCCTTTTTTTCCCACAAACAGAGCTTTAGTTTGGTGGTATTTGATCACCTGTGCGATTTTTGATCATGCGCTATAAACAATAAAAGAGCGTCAATTTTGCAAAAATAACAATATTTTTCAATTTTTTTTTATATGAAATTCCCAAAAAACAAAATGTAAAAATCAAAATTTTTTAACATTTTAGGTCAATTTTTTTTTTACCATATTTTTACCACTGGGGTTACCAGTGACATTACTACAGTAATCAGTGCTATACATATGCACTGTTACTGTAAAAATGACACTGGCAGTGAAGGGGTTAACTTTTTTTGAGAGGGAGGGGTTAAGTGTGTCCCTAGGGGCGTGTTTCTAACTGTGATTGGCTGTGGCTTGATGTGTAAGAACAGTGATCAACGGTCCTACATAGCAGAACCGTTTGATCACCATTCTTACACAGAGGAGAATGACAGGCGGCTTTGTTTACATTAGCCGCCTGCCTTTGTCCCGGTGTAACGGAGGATCGCGAGTGCCCGGCGGACATCGGGTCCGCCAGGCACACGCGTGGGAGAGTCCGTGACCGCGCGGGAGCGCGCCTCCGGCGGCGATCGCTCGCTCCCTAGAGTCTCACAGGCTAGAGACGTAGCCCTACATCGCTTTGCCTGTGAGGGGCTGACCCCCGCTGTAAATAGTCGTGCGGCGGTCGGCAAGTGGTTAACCGCTTAGCGACCACCCCACGCAGATATACTGTGTCAGAGTGACCATTCTGTGCCAGATTAGGTACCTAGTAGGTAAACTGACACTTCCGGGTCTGGGTAGTGTGCGTGCACCGCCGGAGACCCGCTCCCACCAGCGACCTGCTTCACTGTGATTGGACACAGCGGAAGCCAATAAGCGGCTCTGGTGGACGCTATGTCTGCCGGGACCAGCTGCTAAGCAGGAACACGGATCTTTACATTCCTCCAGTCAATGTACATCTCCCACAGTTAGTAATTACTCCCAGGGAACACAGTTAACCCTTTGATCGCCCCTGATGTTAATCTCTTCCCTGGCATTAGTACAGTAACAGTGCATATTTTTTTTTGCACTGATCACTGTATTGGTGTCACTGGTCCACAAAAAGTGTCAGGTGTCCGATTTGTCCACCGCAATATCACAGTCCTGCTACAAGTCGATGATTGCCGCCATTACTAGTAAAAAAAAACGTATCTATACCATCGTTTGTAGCCGCTCTAACTTTTGCGTAAACCAATCAATATACACATATTGGGACTTTTTTTTACCAAAAATAGGTAGCAGAATACATATTGAAGAAATTTGGGATTTTTAAGATTTTTTTATTGGGAATGTTTTATAGTAGAATGTAAAAAATATTGTTTTTTTTTTTTTTTTTTCAAAATTGTCGGCCTTTTTTTGTAAACAGGGTACAAAATAATAACCGCAGAGTTGATCCAATACCACCAAAGGAAAGCTCTATTTGTGGGGAAAAAAGGACATACATTTTATTTGGGTACAGCGTCGCATGACCGTGCAATTGTCAGTTAAAGTAACTCAGTGCCCTATAGCAAAAAATGGCCTGGTCATGAAGGGGCGTAAACCTTCCGAAGCTGAAGTGGTTAAGGAAAGTTAAATGGAAGATAATTTGGGAAGCAAAAGACAGTCCAACTAACACGAAGCACAGAGACATAACATAGCCACAGTAAGTCATGATTATACGTTAAAACTAAAAATAGAGAATCTTGAAATCTGTGAGGAGTTTTTGTAAGGTTTTTTAAAGTGCATTTGTGTCTAGCCTATGGCCAATAAAGTATTTAGGTATTTGTAAGGTTGTTGTTGTTTTAAAGTGCTTTTACTGCTTGTTCAGAATATGCAAATACTTTAGTGTGCAAAGTCTAGTCAGAGAACGCTTCCATACTATCTGGATCACTAACTGTAACAAGTTTGAAGAAAAGGATTTCAAAATTTGCCCTGACTTCCTGATCTGCAATGGAACTAAGTTAGTAAGCATAAAGGGCCTGACAACATTTTTTTTTGGGGGGGGGGGCTTGTTGGGTTATACAGCACATAATCAAACACATTAATTATGCTTAAACTGATTGTAAAGTCTAATTTTTTTCTCAATAAAAATAACAAACACATTATACTTACCTGCTCTGTGCTCTTCTGTGGTTTTGCACAGAGCAGCCCGGATCCTCCTCTTCTCGGGTCCCTCTTCGGCTCTCCTGGCCCCACCCTCCCTCCCTTTGGGTGCTCCAACAGCAAGCGGCTGAGCCAATCCACAGCCCTGTGTATCCATTCAGACACAGAGCTGTGGTTCGGCCCCATCCCCTCTCTCTCCTCATTGGCTACCTGACTTGAATTGACAGCAGTGGGAGCCAATGGCTCCGCTAATGTGTCTTAGCCAATGAGGAGGGGAGTCCCGAATGGCTGAGACAGTCGTGGACATCGCTGGATCAAGAGCAGGCTCAGGTAGCATTAGGGGGGCTGTTGCACACAGGTTTTTATCTTAATGCATAGAATGCATTAAGATAAAAAACGTTCCGACTTTACAACCCCTTTTAAAGGTAAGTATTCCACTACCTGCAGGAGGCTTCTTCATACCTGCCAGATACTAGCCTGAGCGGCTTACAGTAGCTGATGCAACTGAGAAAAGTTGCGCCACTCCTCTGTCCCCTTCTGCCCTCTTTGTCATTCACAAAACTCAGGTTACTATTCCCTCTGTTGGGGAGATCCTGACATATCACTGCTACTCCTCCTTTTTAGAGAACGCAATGCATTGTGTGAGAGAAGTAAGAGCAATATGATAGTCCAAGACAGTAGAAGGGGGCGGGTGAGCGGCACGACTGTTCTTAGTAGCAGCAGCTGCTGCTGTTCTTTAACAGTGCCACTCAAGCCAGTATCTGATGGCTCTGAAGGAGGCACTAAAATAGAAGTTTTTTTTTACCAGAATCAGCAGTCTGCAGGTAATAGGATAAACATTATTACACATAAGCAATGTGTTTGGTGCTGTATCCAAAAAAAAATTTATAAAAAGTTGATGGTCCTAAAAATTCAGAGTATGGACACTTTGATCCACACCACTGTTCATTAAGTAAAAAATATTGAAACATAGAAGTAAACAAAAAATGTGCACACCATACAGTAATACCAACCCTGTAGTGTGTTTATAAATATGTTATCTCTTATTATTATTAATATTGTTTTATTGATTATTACCAGTTTTTGATCTTTGTGTGAATTATTTAAAACTTATGTCAATTATTATTTACTTGAGTTAAATAATTAAATGCTAAATTCTTGGCTAATGTGAATATTTCATTCTGCTTGTTGTATATATCACAGAGTAGTCAGCCACTGAAAAAAATGCCATTCAGCACTTTCTGTAAAAACAATTGTGTCAGTGTCATTGCGCTGCCTAGAAAATGCCAGCAAATCAATTCAGTTCCTGGCTTTACACATGAATCTAACAATGTAAACTGTTCTGTTCCAGAATCGTGCAATGCGACTGCAGCTGAAGATTGTGGAAAGTGGAGAAAATGTGGACTAGAAGAACATTTCCAAGTAATGAAGCCTGAAGTTTTAGAGTGTCTTATATTTCTCTTTGATTGTACTATGAGTACAGTTAAGGTGGATAAAAATCTGCACAATTTGACAATCATCTTATGAGGCCCACTGATTTTTTTGAACTTCCTCCAGAGTTTCCTGGCAGAAACAATGACTGGGCAAGTAGCTGAAGATACATCTGAGTCTCCAAACCTAAACTCAGACGAGCTGGAATGCAAGATATGTTACAATCGATACAACCTAAGACAGAGAAAACCAAAAGTTTTGGGCTGTTGTCACAGAGTGTGTGCCAAATGCCTATACAAACTTGTGGATTGTGTGGAGTCTCCACAATGTGTAATTGTATGCCCGTTTTGTAGGTTTGAGACTCGACTACCTGAGGATGAGGTTAACAGTCTCCCCGATGACAACAATATCTTACTTAATCTTGCATGTGGTGGCAAAGGAAGGTGTTCTGGAGACAATCCTACAGAGTTGCTTCTAACACCAAAACGACTGTCAACTCTAGTCACTCCATCACACAGTTCTACCAACTGCCTTGTGATCACCATAATGGAAGTCCAGAGAGAAAGTTCTCCATCCCTCAATGCTACCCCTGTGGTAGAATTCTACCGGCCTTCAACTTATGACCCAGTCTCAATGCCTCAGAACTGGACAGTGTGGAATTGTACATCGCTCATCTGCCAAACCTCAGTACGTGTCTTTGTTTGGTTGCTAGGATTACTCTATTTTAGTTCGTTGCCTCTGGGGATCTATTTGTTGGTATCAAAAAAGGTAACCCTTGGGGTTGTCTTTGTAAGCCTTGTTCCTTCTAGCCTTGTTATACTTATGGTATATGGCTTCTGCCAGTGCGTATGCCATGAATTTTTGGATTGTATGGCCACGTCTTGACCCATATAGAGGAAAACAGGAGAATGCAAACACATGCATTATTTACTGTACCAGCTGATGACAGAAGGAGAACCTACAATCTGTCCCATGGTGCATTAACAACCCAAATCTTCATTGATCTTCTTACTCTATAGGGCAAGTACAGTACCTGCTAAGCTGAACGTAGTGCATTGAAGTCACATAGAAGAGACATCTAATATATTTAAGAAGGGTATTTTTTGACATTTTTACCTTTGAATTTAGCAGCTGTACTGTCAATCTACTTTGCTATGACAAAACCTGGTAAAATTGTTGTTTTAACTGAAGCTTCCTTTGTAAGTTCAGATTGTGTATTAGAAGTGTTAGTAAATTATTTCAAGTATGTATTTTGAAAAAAGATTTTTTTTTAAACTGATGTTGTCAAAAAAAGATGAGACTGCAATGATAGCAGGGTACACACTATTGTATGACATTATCTAACCGTGTGTGATGTTGATATCAGTACAATAACTCAGGGAAAATAATGTCCATTTCTAATCTAGGAAGTGTGATATTATTTGCTCTAATTGAAAAGAGCTGAGTGAATTGTGGCCTTAGATATGTTCTAAAAATTACCACAAGCAGCAATGATTGTACACCTATCCATAGAATGAAATGGCATCAAGGCTAACTATTTCAATGTTGTGTGTTTGCTGGAAATCACATCACATACGGGCTACTACTGGCTTATATAAAGTCCACTAGCAAGAATTTCTAGTTCAGGCCAACTACTGCAGCCAATTCATGGTATTATGCTCCATCTGTGGAGTCTCCATAGTGCAAAATAATTAAATAATTGTGGAAAACTAGCTTGTTAGATAATTAAACGATTGTTTCTTTTGGGAGGGAAATGGAGACAAACTGCTCCTGGAAATCTCCTTATTGAGAAATTAGTAATTTGGTATCAACCTACAACTGACATTTCAGGAGTTTTGGCCTTCAACAGTTTTCATGCCATGGATATGAAAAACGATTCTACCTATTCTTTTTTAAGTAAAGTTGCAATTTGTTACCAACTTCTCAAAAAACTAAATAAAGTTATTTGTACCAATTTTTAAAATTTTGCCTTGTTTACATGGCACTAACATCTGAACTGGTTAAAAAGCTAGTAGCTTAAAAATATTTATTTGGGCCACAAAATGCATTGCACAGTTTGTAGACATGTATACACTGTTGGTTTTATTTAGTACAGCACTGCCGTGAAGAGCAATGATGATGTGCTATAACTCACAGTACTCAAATTTCAGTTCAGATCAGTACAAGATGAACACTGTCTAATCAAAATGGGTTACTAAGCCTTGGGCAATTATTTTTTACCCTACTGAACATTTTTGTATATTAGTTGTTTGTGACCATACTGGGGCTTCCATATTTTTTTTATACACTTTACTGTTAACATTTTTTATCATTCTCACTGAGCATGCCTGTTGAAGAAGACTGTTTATATTTTGACTCAGATTTGTTTTAATGTTAAACACAAATGATAAATATTCTTAATGAACAATATAGCTTTTTATGCATAGTATGACTTTATGTTGCTAATACCGGTCATAAAAGCATTAAATAACTCATTATATGACAATCTTACCACTCAGTTCTGTGTCATTTTAAGTCATTCCTGTGTACAGATTGTTTTTATAGCAACCTGGCACTGGCCCAGAACCATACATACAGTCATTTATCCTAATCATTTGCTAGATTCCATTGCTGTCTGGATAAATACTTCTGTAGCCAGATGGTTTTGTCTACGCCAGTGTCCAAAAACAGTTTTTTGGGTTTTTTTTTAACTTCCATAGCTATAGTCACAGCTTTTTAAATGCTATATTTTTAATTTCATGTTACAGTTTTTAGATGAGGAGAACAAAACATAATTTTATGTCCATGTCTTAAAATGCCATTGAAAAAGGCACAGATTGGAAGGTTGGGTTTGGAACCTTACACAAAAAAATGTTTTTCAACCAACATTTGCACCAAAAAACATGTATTTCATATAAAAAGGCCGAACATCCACTTCATGTTAAGTGTGTAAAAAATTCAGTACAGGGATCATTCTGCTTTTGATTACTTAAAAATACTTAAACTACTATTATTGCAACAGAACACATTTATTTAAAGAAAAACTAAAAGAAAGCTTGTATGTATACAGTACTTTCTAATAAATATGTAAAGCTTTTCAAAAGGCAAAATAATAATTCAGAAACTGTGCAGCCCTTTAGGTGTTAAGTAATGCACACCGTAATAAGATGAAAAAAAAAAAACATAGCAAAGTGCAAAAGCCAACACAAATTATTATAATAATTTGACCACAAGTCTTAAGTTTTCCACAACAATCAACCAGTTTTTCTCTTTTAAGTCTTACATCAGAAAAAGTTAAATACTAAAAAAGTTGTAAAGGTCACTTCACTTTTTTGGACAAAATTGGGCATAAGGCCAACTTTACCTGCTATAAACTGAGAGTGGTTATTATTGTTCCCTAGTACATTATTTTACTGCATTCAACCTTAGCATCATTGTATTTGCCTGCTCAAGGACTTGTGGCTCACGTCCTCAATTTCACATTCCTTTAGGCGGTGTTATGCAGTGAGAGTATTTCTGCAATAAACAAACTTATGCAATCCTGTGGTAGGAGGAAGGATGACTACTCAAAGTCCATATACACTCACAGCCTACTGTATTATAGATACGAGTATACAAGTGGAAAAGACACTTTTAGCTCATGATAGGTCCTCTACCCAAAAAGAGAATAAAAGAGATGCACTTTATAGCACCTGCTCCAAACCTTTTTAAAATAATAAAATATATAGATAAGACCATCTGAATTTTAAATAGTTAGATTCATTTTTAATTGAAGTTTTTATGGTGTATTTGTTTGTGAGAATACGGTTATGTACTAATGGGGTGCTAAATACTTGCAAGTAAACCATTTGGTTTTCCATTACCTGTACTTAATTCAAATACCTGAACTCCCCCCCCCCCCCCCTAAAAACATGACTGATACTATTGCTTACATCAATGTCTCTTTCAGTCTGGTCTAAATGTTTCTAGCGGAGTATACCCCTAGAAACCTGCTTAGATGCTTCAGGTTTAGTAGAAGCTAAAGAGTTGTCATATGCACTTTAGACTGCAAATTCATCAAGTAAACTACAATTTCAGTACATAGCCCGTGTACACAAGTTAGACAACTGAGCACACCTTTAAATAGAAACAATGTGTACTATTGATGCTGATTCATTTTATAATTGAGCGATGAATGTTGTGCCAGATTCATAGAACAACTTTCTCCAAAGGAGCATTATTGAGTTTATAGTAGAAGCCTAATTCTCTGATGTAGCACAGTTCAGTATAGCACTCATCTGTTTTGTATGTATTGACTTTTTTCTGCACTAGTATGAGAATAGGATCCTGTTTAATGCTGAAGTGTGGTGCTAACATTGAACTTGTGATATGCAGTATGTGATGCAGGTCCAGTGCTAATTGACAATTTGTGTGTGATGTCTTACAGTCAGTTGTCCTATTTGCAGTTAGGTCTATCTGCTTTTGTGTCTATTCTGTGATTTGTAAAAAAAATAAAAAATATGTATATTACAAGTAACCCAAATGAATGTGTCAAACCTTTACATAAAATATCTATTTATTGATCCTTGTTGTGCTTTGTGATATATTTGTGTGACTGTGAGCGATGTGTATCTTCAATTTGTTGACTAGAAAATCATTTGTTTCTCCAGCAACTGGCACACGTAATTACTGCAGATTCCTCTCCCTGGGCTTATACTCACAGGCACATTTATACAGTGCAATATGCTTGGCAAATCACAAGCACACCACATTGAGTAGCATCTGTCAGAATTAATTGCACTGAGCAGATGAACATTGCATCTCTTGTACCCACGGGTAAGCTTCAAAGCTTGTCAAAGGAGCTGGATCCTGGTTATTTATGTCCTCCATTGTGATCAAAGTTGGTTTGAGTGTACACAAGATATGATCATCGCCTGTCAAACTGTCAAGTGAGTCAGATGTAATGTGATGCACTTATAGTGTACAAAGTATACCAGGGGTTATTTACCAAAACTGGAGAGTTAAAAATCTGACGCAGCTTTGCATAGAAACCAATCAGCTTCCAGGTTTTATTGCCAAAGCGTAATTGAACAAGTTGAAGTTAGAAGCTGATTGGCTACCATGCACAGCTGCACCAGATTCTGAGTTCTTCAGGTTTTAATAAATCTACTCCACCATGTTAAAATGCATTTTGGGAGCAGTGGCACCCAGCAGTAAAATGGGGCTCCATTAGGGATGTTGTTGAAGCTAAATATCCACTTGCCGTCCACCCTATAGCAGTTTTACTGCTACAGGGCGGCCGCTGTGCGCAAGATCATGTATATATGATTAATAAAGGCAAAGCAGGGACTAGGATCCATGTTTTCCCTTAGTGAAAGCACCACGCACAGTTTAGAAAAACACTGGTCAGGCATTCAGTTAACCCTTTGATTGCCCCTGATGTTAACCAGTGTCATTAGTACAGTGACAGTGCATATTTTTTAGCACTGATCACTGTATTAGTGTCACCGATTCCCAAAAAGTGTCAAAAGTGTCAGTTAGTGTCAGAATGTCCACCACAATATCGCAGTCCACTATCAGTCACTGATTGCCACCATTATTAGTAAAAAAAATTAAATAAACAAATAAAAATATCCCATAGTTTGTACACACTTTAAATTTTGTGCAAACCAATCAATATATGCTTACTGTGATTTTTTTTTTTTTTTTACCAAAAACATGTAGCAGAATACATATTGGCCTAAATTAATGAAGAAAATTAGAGTTTTTAAATTTTTTTATTGAATATGTTTTATAGCAAATAGTTGAAAATATTGTTTTATTTTCAAAATTAGTGGGGGTTTTTTTGTTTATAGTGCAAAAACCAAAAAAATGCAGAAGTGATCAAATACCACCAAAAGAAAGCTATATGGTATTTCTGGGGAAAAAAAGAACATACATTTCATTTGGGTACAGTTTTGCATGGCCGCACAATTGTCAGTTAACATTTGGTAAAAATGGTCAGTGACTTTGGCCAAATCCTAAAAATGTTTTAGGACATTGACAACATGACAATGTTTACATTACACATTTACAAAAAAGAGCAAAAAGGATTAATAATTTCAGACTTGTGCTGAACAGACAGTAGTACCCCCAGTTGTGATCCGCACACCACCACAGCCTGTTTCAACTAGAAGAATCCAGTTGTTCGGTTGCTGACAAAATCCCATAAGAGGTTTATAACAATTTTCAGTTCAACATATTAGGAATGGTGGCAACCCTCACCCACAGTTGAGGGATAAAATATCTGTTGAGGGGTTTAACAGAAGAGGACCATGAAGAAGTCCTGTTACTTGTAAAACATAAGGGGGCTATCACCTCTTGTAATAATTGGAAACAGAAAGGAAAAAAGAGAAAAAAATGTAATAGTACCTGTCAGTGTCAGCTAGCGGAATAGCATGGAATCACACTTGAAGAAAGAAAGATAAAACCCTGCCTTAAAGTGATTGTAAAGGTTAGTTTTTTACATATTATACTTACCTGCTCTGTGCAAGGGATTTGCACAGAGCAGCCCCAATCCTCCTTTTCTGGGGTGCCCTGGCGTCGCTGCTGGCTCCTCCTCTTCATCGGGTGCCCCCACGGAGAGCCGATTTCCATGTGTGCACCTGTGCGTGCACGCTCACGAGTCCCACTGCTGTGTCCATGGACACAGACAGCAGGACTCAGCCCCGTGTCACTGGAGTTGATTGACAGCAGCAGGAGCCATTGGCTCCAATCAATCTATCGAATGAGGAACCGAGACAGTGGCTGAAGCCGCTGGGCTCGTGCTTGTTACCTGGAACGATCTGCTTCAGGTAAGAAAAAGGGGGGGGGGGCTCTGGGGGAAGCTGAAGCAGAAAAGGTTTTTCACCTTAATGCATAGAATGCATTAACCTCCCTGGCGGTATTCCTGAGTGTGGCTCAGGGTGGAATTTCAGTGCCATTAGCGGTAACCCCGAGCCACACTCGGGGTACCGCCAGGGAGCATCGCTGGGTCCTGGTAGAGGTTACTTACCTTGTCCCCGGGATCCTGCGATGTGTCCCTGCAGCATACGGTGGCCGGATCTTCCGCCCGATGCTGTGACCCCCGGCTTCCGTCTCCTGCGAGCATCACGTCGCAGGGGGGTGAAACCGGCGGCAAATTCAAATAGTAAAACCCACAAACACACTGATATATTGTAATCCTATTGGATTACATTACAAAATAAAATAAATTGACATTAGTTTGCCCCCCAGTGCCCTTTCCTGCAGTTTTACTGTACTTTTATATATATATATATATATATATATATATATATATATATATATATATATATATGTGTTATATATATATATATATATACATATAAGATTGTACCGCTTTCAGCACCTAAAATCGGAAACAATCATACTACCAGGGAGGTTAATAAAAAAAGCTCCAAAAATTATATAGAGAAAAAGATAGTGTCCAAATAAATGAGTAAAGTCCCAATAGCAGGTGCAGAAATATGAATCCACGTGCAAAGTATTCAGATTCCTTCCAGTGACACTAAGGGTTAGTGTAAGAAAGGGACACCTCTGTGCTCAGGTATAACAAGCAGCTTACCGGAATTCCGTGGCTGCTCAATTGAATGAGACAGCCTCTCCCAGCTAGTAATTAAACCAGTAAATCGGCGGATGTCAAACTCAAGTGCTTCAAAACTCCTCAGAAAGACAGCCTTTCCCGGTGGGTTGTTATACCAATAACATTAATATATGTCAGGCTTGGAACTCCTCATTTACTCCATCGAGCATTGATGCATGTGTAGAAAGAAATAGAGGCCCATAGCGTAATCCCGCGAACAATAGGCAATATTTATAAAAAAAAACTACTTACAATATGAAGAGACAAAACAGGCATGTAGTTAAGCTGGTCATGGATCTAACCGCGGCGTCCCGCAGGTCTCCAAATCAGCATATGGAAAATTGAAAACAGCTGGCTCCGTTGGGGGGCGTGTGGATGTTGCGTCTGGAGTACTTTGCACGTGGATTCATATTTCTGCACCTGCTATTGGGACTGTACTCATTTATTTGGACACTATCTTTTTCTCTATATAATTTTTGGAGCTTTTTAGCATTTCTAATTTTTCACTGGTTTTAGCGCTGCACTTTTTGGATATATTGCATTTTTGAATCACTGTTAGTTGATTTTGTGCCAGCTGCTTGTAATTGTTTATAGTCACCATATTCTTTGTCATATTTAGCGCGGAAATTTTCTTCTTTTATAATTTACAGTGGGTACGGAAAGTATTCAGACCCCCTTAAATTTTTCACTCTTTGTTATATTGCAGCCATTTGCTAAAATCATTTAGGTTCATTCTTCTTCCTCATGAATGTACACATAGCACCCCATACTGACAGAAAAACACAGAATTGTTGACATTGTTGCAGATTTATTAAAAAAGAAAAACTGAAATATCACATGGTCCTAAGTATTCAGACCCTTTGCTCAGTATTTAGTAGAAGCCCCCTTTTGATCTAATACAGCCAGGAGTCTTTTTGGGAAAGATGCAACAAGTCTTTCACACCTGGATTTGGGGATCTTCTGCCATTCCTCCTTGCAGATCCTCTCCAGTTCTGTCAGGTTGGATGGTAAACGTTGGTGGACAGCCATTTTTAGGTCTCTCCAGAGATGCTCAATTGGGTTTAAGTCAGGGCTCTGGCTGGGCCATTCAAGAACAGTCACGAAGTTGTTGTGAAGCCACTCCTTCGTTATTTTAGCTGTGTGCTTAGGGTCATTGTCTTGTTGGAAGGTAAACCTTCGGCCCAGTCTGAGGTCCAGAGCACTCTGGAGAAAGTTTTTGTCCAGGATATCCCTGTACTTGGCCGCATTCATCTTTCCCTCGATTGCAACCAGTCGTCCTGTCCCTGCAGCTGAAAAACACCCCACAGCATGATGCTGCCACCACCATGCTTCACTGTTGGGACTGTATTGGACAGGTGATGAGCAGTGCCTGGTTTTCTCCACACATACCGCTTAGAATTAAGGCCAAAAAGTTCTATTTTGGTCTCATCAGACCAGAGAATCTTATTTCTCACCATCTTGGAGTCCTTCAGGTGTTTTTTAGCAAACTCCATGCGGGCTTTCATGTGTCTTACACTGAGGAGAGGCTTCCGTCGGGCCACTCTGCCATAAAGTCCCGACTGGTGGAGGGCTGCAGTGATGGTTGACTTTCTACAACTTTCTCCCATCTCCTGACTGCATCTCTGGAGCTCAGCCACAGTGACCTTTGGGTTCTTCTTTACCTTTCTCACCAAGGATCTTCTCCCCCGATTGCTCAGTTTGGCTGGACGGCCAGCTCTAGGAAGGGTTCTGGTCGTCCCAAACGTCTTCCATTTGAGGATTATGGAGGCTACTGTGCTCTTAGGAACCTTAAGTGCAGCAGAAATCTTTTCGTAACCTTGGCCAGATCTGTGCCTTGCCACAATTCTGTCTCTGAGCTCTTCAGGCAGTTCCTTTGACCTCATGATTCTCATTTGCTCTGACATGCATTGTGATCTAGAAGGTCTTATATAGACAGGTGTGTGGCTTTCCTAATCAAGTCCAATCAGTATAATCAAACATAGCTGGACTCAAATGAAGGTGTAGAACCATCTCAAGGATGATCAGAAGAAATGGAAAGCACCTGAGTTAAATATATGAGTGTCACAGCAAAGGGTCTGAATACTTAGGACCATGTGATATTTCAGTTTTTCTTTTTTAATAAATCTGCAACAATGTCAACAATTCTGTGTTTTTCTGTCAGTATGGGGTGCTATGTGTACATTCATGAGGAAGAAGAATGAACTTAAATGATTTTAGCAAATGGCTGCAATATAACAAAGAGTGAAAAATTTAAGGGGGTCTGAATACTTTCCGTACCCACTGTATATGTTTCGTTGCCAACAAAATCCCATAGGAGGTTTATAACAATTTGCTGTTAAACCACTTATATTTTCTTTGCCCCCCAAAACAGGCAGATGGAGGATAGAAAGCCCCTATCTACTTGTATACTCAGCATCTATGCCAAGAGTTGGACAACTCTGAACGAAGAAGTGCTCAAAGCTGAGCTCCACTGGGTTCAGTTTCAGAAGGAGAAGGTCTGGAAGAGATCTTCTTGAACTTCTCTACCACTGGCCTTCATGTGTGCCTTCACAGCAGTCCCAGACTATCAGAGGAACAAGGTGAGAGCTAGAGGATGAGGATGGGGGGACACTCACCCATCTACATGACCAAAAATTCACATTTCAATTGCTCACTTCTGCAGTAAAACACACAATGGCATCTTTACAAAAATACATTACAGCAGCAGGTTCTTTTTCAGCCTTGCATAACACAACTAGGGTGTTGGATGTGCAAGAGTTAATCATATTCATGATTTGACCCCTTAATCCACCTGGCCCCACAGTACAGTCTGTAGCTTCCTCCCAGAGATCAGGATGATCCCAAGAGGTTGCTGCAATTACAAACCCTGAATGTACATAAATATACCTACCAGCTAGTGCACTTTGCAAAGTACACAGTCTATTTGCCTTTAATAAATCCCTGAGGGGAGAAGTATCCCCACTGGCTCCTGTGAGAGGCTTCTCATAGGGCAGTATGGGAAGCCCAATCAGGGGACACATCCCAGCTTGTAACTACCCCAGAAGGCAGATTAGGCTGCAAAGGATTCTGGGAGTGGGTATAAGTTTGGGGGGAAGTGCGTGGCACGGTGACTTTGGCGGGAGCAGAGTCCCAGGAAGGAGAGTGCGGCTGTCTCTCCTCCTGTTTGAGGAAGGTGGATGTCTCGGGGTGTCACCAGAGAATCCAGAGAGTGCTGAAGTTGAGCTGAGGGGGATCCGGTGTGCCAAGAGCCTGCGGAGAGAGAGAGAGAGAGAGGGGAGGTCCAGTCCCAGGAAAGCCTACACAGGTCGTGAGTACTGAGGATTGCCCTTAGGGGTCTGCCTAGTGTCAGAGGGGACCACTGACCCTGAAGAGTTCGAGGAGCATAAAGGGGGCACCAGCAGTCTGGGCCCTGAAGTGTATTGCGTGTGCCAGTTACAGTGCTAGCTATTTGGAGTGCTACAAAATACTACCTCAAGCTGTGCCAGGCGAGGGGAAAGTATTCAAAGACTTACACAGTGAAGCAGTGTCAGGAGTTCTACAGTTCTCAGTCTTTGATCTACTGGACTATAGGTCGGGGATTCAACACTTCCTCTGTTGTATAGAGTGTTCTCAGAGTCGGTGAGGGTTGGCTGGTGCTGGCTAGCGTCAAGGAAGCGCCAACGGGCATTTTTCCAGGATCAAAGTCCCAATTGTAATTTAGTTCAATCCAAGAGGAGTATCACACTCATTCCCTTCTCCTATCCCCTTAATTCATAATAAAAACCACAAACAAAGATGCCGGAGTTGTCACTGTTTCAATTGTCACACCCAGGGTCCCAGCTCACATGGGCTGGAGAGGATTTCGGTACTAATGACAGACCCACATCAGGCCACAGGCCTGGAAATCTTGCTACAAGTACATTGGTTTTGATTCAGTTGGTTGATTTGTGTGATAGACAAGATGTCTAGTACATAATAAGTCCAAACAGTGGAAAAAGTCTCACAGATTTGTTATCATTATACTTAGGGGGGCTGGACTGTGGTCAGTGGGAGTAAATAATGCCCCATCTTTTGTATTAGGAGGAGAAATAGTGCCCCGTCATTGGTGTCAGAGGAAGGAACTATGCCCTATTGTTAGTATCAGTGGAAGGAATAGTGCTCTAACATTGGTATCAGTGGGAGGAATAGTGCTCCATCATTGGTGTCAGTGGGAGGAATAGTGCCCCATCATTGGTGTCAGTGGGAGGAATAGTGCCCCATCATTGGTGTCAGTGGGAGGAATAGTGCACCATCATTGGTGTCAGTGGGAGGAATAGTTCCACATTGTCGGTGTCAGTGGGAGGAATAGTGCCCCATCATTGGTGTCAGGGGGAGAAATAGTGCCCCATCATTGGTGTCAGTGGGAGGAATAGTCCCACATTGTTGGTGTCAGTGGGAGGAATCATGTCAAATGGTGGTGTCAGTGGCAGGAATTATGCTTCAAGGGATGCAAGCAAAGGACCACATCTGGCCTCTGGGCCAAAGTTTGGAAAACACTCATCTAAAGCATCAGACTTCAGTTTCTGAGGCCCAATAGTCTATGATGAACCTGAAGTCACACTGAAATGTGGCTTTGAAATTGTGCGATTTCAGATGAAGTAGCACAATTTCAAAGCAAGTATTCAATGTGAACGAGGGCTTAAAGTCTAAGTAAATCCCAACTTCTTGCATTTGCTACCACTTGGTTTGTTAAATTTATCATTGAAAGTATTTTTATATTTGTTCAATATGGGGAAAAAAATTCCCACTGATGTCTAAAATTCAGAGCAGTCTTGTGCACACATTCTTTTATCTCATGAGGGTAATGAGATCTCCCAGGTTCTTTTCTTGAACCACAGAACAATAAAGCTGGCCTTATACCTATAGTTTTATTTCGTTCAGACTAACAGTTATATAACACGGATGGACAAATCTTCCATTGTGCCTATTGTGTTATACAGTAATACCCAAACAGTGGCTGCATCTTATTGGATACAGCCTCTGTTCAGTCAACAATTTTCCAGCAGGCACCTTCATTATAAGTCAATCAAACAATCAACTTTTGTTGAATTGAGTGGGGCTGGTAGGGCCAACCACTAAGTGAATTTCCGCCAGTTCCTGGTAGAGTGTATGGCCAATTTTAGTCTCTATGTTGTGGAACATGGGATTGAAGGGAGTGTTTAATTAGTTTACCAAAACTGGGCTGGGCTTACACTGCCCGGTCCACAAAAATGCTGTGGGTTCCCAGCCCACAACACGACTTAGCATGTATTACAGAGGTGCATGGCACATATACAGTATATATCCTGAGATTTGTTCTGACACTTCAAAAATAAAAACATTCAAATTAATTTTCAATTGAAAATATGCACTCCCAGAAAAAAAAAAAAAAAAAAAAAAATCAGTTGACATGTGACACAGCCTACAAAGCCTCTTTTCTGTGTGTATATATGGTATAAGGAACACACATAGGCAACGCAGTGTCCCCCAAAGGCTGATATAGAGACAATGGTGTCACTTCTGACTTTGGCTTGTACAAATGTGTACAAGAGCAGAAAGGACTCGATCTTCAGAATGTCATTGTGATTTATGAATTATTACTGTCTGCAGTTATTGGAAGTGTCCATCTCAGCTGCACACTGCAGGTAATCAGTTTAGGAGCAGGGGTGGCATCATTTTCAACTTAGAATTATTGTCGCTGTTCTAAAAATGATAAATTTGTCAGCACGGATAAAATAATTCGATTTTGCGGATAGCAGCCAATGTGACTCAAGAACAATGGCTTTCGTTGCTTGCATGCTTTGATTGATGCTTGCCAGGCTACAGTTCACACTAGGAGAATGCATTTAATGGATTATGCAGATTTTTAACATTTATACAAGCTTTTACAAGCGACATATCAGCTTGTAGGTCTGGAGTATGGCAATGTAAGCCATAACTATGAAAAGATAAGTCAAGATAGAAGAATGATGAAAAGCAAAAGGGTTCCATGCACAATAGTGATTTTTTAAGCACCTAGAAGCTGTTGTTAGCATTTTATTTCTGCTCCTAGAAGCTAAATAGTGTTAACCATGCACACTAGCAGAAAAAAAAATGTCCTAAACCCTGCTTAATGCTTCTAAACTATACTAATAGCAATTTTGAGCTTTTTTTTTTTTTTTTCTTGCTTTTTTTTTTTAAAAGAACTGCAAAAATGGAAAAAAGCAAAGGTTGTGGGACTTTGAGTGAGGTCAGTCATTAATAAATATTAGAGGTAATATGCAATGTCACAAAAATGAATAATTTATTACATATTTGATGAAAGGTACAATATAATAAATACAGATAAAAAATTAAAAATATCCACATATCAAAAACTGAACATGAAGTATATAAAATCATAAAAATATATTTGCATAATAATCAATCAATGAATTCATAATCCGTCAATACATTGTATAAATAAGCAACATGTAAATCAGTCTTCAAATAGTTTATCTTCATATCTTATAGGCTCTACGCGTTTCGTGGCTCAGCGTCCACTCATCAGGAGCTAGTTTGAAATTCTGGGTCTGTAAATATAGATTAACATTGAGGTGTAACATATATGTAGGAAAAATAACCATTGCTCCAATATAAATAAAAACAGCTACTTACTACTAAACTGCAAAAATGCTAATAAAATGCTAAGGCTCCTAATGCTTTTTTTTTTTTCGCTTAATAAATGCTGGAAAGAATGCTGGTAAAAAGTGTTTTAGGAGCTTTTAGAAGCATTAGCATTTTTTTGCAGTTCCTTTTAAAAAAACAAGAAAAAAAGGTAAAAAAATGCTATTAGTGGCGTTTACGATTACGAGCATTTAGCAGTGTTTAGGAGCATTTTTGCTGAAAAAAAACCCTCCAGGAAACTCTACCAAAACATTTTTTTTTCTGCTGCTAGACACTGAAGCTCAAAAAACGCTAATAACTTAAAGTAGTATGCATGGGCACATAGGATACCCCTCTTTGCTTATAGGAGCAGAAAAAATACTAATAACAGCTTCTAGGAGCTAAAAAAAAAAAACACTGGTGTGAATGGAGCTTAAAACACTACTACAAAAATTTATTACCAGCGTTTTTTATCCAGCATTTTTTCCAATGTTTTTCTTAGCTTAAAATAACGCTAGTGTGCATGGAGCCCTAATATGTAATTGTAACAGCAATATCATTTTGTTCTGTTCCAAATCACTTCTGATTATAGCATTTTCAGTAGCCAAAATAACTTTTCTAGTGCATCATTAGTCATAGCTCCCAACTGTCCGTTTTGGAGAGACTGCCTCTCTTTTAAAACCAAATCCCTTTGCCCCTCTTTTATCATAGTATATTTACTATACGACTTATAGCACTAATGAGATGGTGTGGTGGGAAATCTGACATTAACTGATGCTGGCTAGGAGGTACACTAACTAACTGACATCACCAGTGACACTTATACAGTGATCAGTGATAATAATATAAACGGTCACCTTACTAATGCCACTGGCTGAGAAGGGGTTAACATCTTGGGGTAATCAAGGGGTTAAGTTTGTGCCTAACAAGTGTTAATGTGTATATTATGTGCTTCTTGCAATGACTAGAGTTGTGTCTCCCTACACTGTGTGCATCAATTGAAACACACAGCCCCATAGCCTAGGATGGCAAAGCATGGCCCTTCTTTCCTTCCTCCTCCTCCTTCCCTTTTCCAAACTAGCAGAATGGTTGGAGACAACATTGTCCACTGTGAAGACTGGAAGTTCAGGAAAGCAGCTTCGAGAGCAGGAGCCAGCAGCATTGAACGTTGTAAACTGCAAGTGCTGGGGTAAGATCTTTTAAGAAATAGTTTACTAGATAATGTGTACTTTGTTAAAGCGGAGTTCCGGCCTGAAAAAAGAAATTTAGATAAAAATATCCCCTGGACAGTCAGAGCTAGTGCATTTCAGCAACGATAGCCTCTGAACTGTCCCCGGTTTCACTTACCTTTTAGAAGAAATACTTACCTTGAAAATGTCTTGTCCAGCGCTGCCATCTTAGGTGTGGACAGCTGAAGCCGGAGCATCCTCTTCGGTGTCCTCTTCGGTGACGTCGGAGTCCCAGAATGCCCTGCACCGGCCCTGCTTGTCACTTCCGGGGCAGGCGAGTCATCCCTGCACAGCTTTTGGGCATGTCCAGAAGCTGTTTAGCAGGGAATGATGCGCCTGCACCGGAAGTGACGAGCAGGGCCATGCAGGCGCATTGACTCCTGGGAGCAATGACGCTTGGCTCCCAGGAGTCAATGCAAGCAGGAAGTCACGGCGTGGGCCACGACCACAGAGGGAGGAAGTGGAAGGAAGGTAAGTATATTTTCTTTAAAAACAAGGTAAGTAAACCAAAAAAAAAAATTGTGATTATCCAATTCTTTTTCAGGTTACTTAGAGCAAGCGGATGGCAAAATTTCATTTTGAGGCTGGAACTCCGCTTTAAGCTCCATATGTTAACCACCTCAATACCGCCATACTTATTTCCCGGACCTTCCCATGTCAGCCTACCATGGGTCAGCTCCGCCCTCTCTGACATCCCCAGGACAACCTTTTTCTAGCCTATAAAGAGCGTCTGTCTGCCTAAACCAGTGTTCTTTTTTCGTCCCCGCCCTGGACGCCTTTAAAAAAAAAAAAAATTTTGATATAATTTTGAAAATTTTTCATTATCTTGCTTGGGTTCCCCCCCCCATCATGTAGGCTGTAAATCTCCTTCAGTGGTGGGTTCTTTTGGTGCTGGGACATTTGTGTAAGCAGTATAAACTACTGCATGAGAAAAGGAAAGGCAAAGAATCGTTGGGCAGTATAAAATTCTGTTTTATATGATTAAGGTAAGCTTTCCTGCTTTAGAGTATGCGGAACCCTGGCACTAACCTGGCTGGCACTTGTAGTCCCACAACATGGCAGGGGATCTTGTGTAGCCTGTGAGCTCCTGGCCGGGTGGTAGATGTGGCATCCTTGGATTGGTTAAGGCTGGGCTATGCGGCTGACTCATTCAGTTGCTTAGTACCCGCCGGGACACCGACCACTAAATCGTGGAGCGCTGGCATTCAAAGGGGCTTTTTTTGAATATGTTAGCCTCACTGACATCCCTGCTGTCTACCCGCCAGACGCACAAGTGTATTGGCTCCAGCCTGGCTTTTCTGCTGCTCTGCCCAGGAAAATCTGACTGCCCTGGCTGCCTGCTTGCTGTTATATGTTCTATATCATCTATGTGATTAGCTGTTACCAGATAGGGCACCTGATCTTTTCTTCTATGGTTACAGGTCTCCCTTTATAGACTACGCCTACCTCTAGCAATGAAGGTACAGATGGAAAGGTTTTTTTGTTTTTATTAAAAGAGTGCACCCTTCTGTCTGTTTTCACAGAGAAGAGCCCAACGTGGGATAAATGTCCACAAAGAGGTTCAAAGTAAGCGGTCCAGGCTCACAATTGTAAAAAAAAGAGGGCAAGGCATGTCAGGTTGCAAAGTTGTTTGCTGCGGAGTAACATTCCGTCACATTGATATTCCTGATTACCTTCACCTTTACCTCACTGTAGTCGCTAAGATCCGAGCAAAGAGTGGTTACGGCATCAGAAAGCTTCCAGGAGAAGGTCTTCTTCCTCTTCCAGAGTTTCTTCACTAGTTCGGGCAGATGAGAAAGCCTGTTTTGCTTGTCCAGCTAAGGTCCTGCTGGGGAAATTGGTATGCGCCTCTTGCTTAACCACTTCGGGGCCGAGCCCATTTCTGACACATGTTGTTGACAAGTTAAAATCTGTATTTTTTGCTAGAAAATTACTTAGAAACCCCAAACATTATATATATTTTTTAGCAAAACTCTGGAGAATAAAATGGCGGTCATTGCAATATTTTTTGTCACACGGTATTTGTGCAGCGCTCTTTCAAACTCCATTTTTTTGGGAAAAATAAATTTCACTGCATTTAAAAAATAAACAGTCAAGTTAGCCCATTTTTTTTTGTATATTGTGAAAGATGATGTCACACCGAGTAAACAGATACCCAACATGTTACGGTTTAAAATTGCGCACACCCGCGGAATGGCGACAAACTACGGTCAATAAAAATCTCCATAGGCGACGCTTTAAAAATTTAGGCTTACCAGTTTAGAGTTACAGAGTAGTTTTTTTTTTTTAGAATTATTGCTCTCACTCTGGCGATCACAGCGATACCTCACATGTGGAGTTTGAACAGCGCTTTCATTTGCGGGCGTGACTTCCGCATGCGTTTTCATTCGTGCTCAAGCTCACAGCGACGGGGGGCGCTTTAACATTTTTTATTTTTTTCCTATTTATTTTATTTAATTTTTAGCACAGTTTAAAAAAAAATTCTGATCACTTTTATTGCTGTCACAGGCATGTAAACATCCCTTGTGACAGTAATAGGCAGTGACAGGTACTCTTTATGGAGGGATCGGGGGTCTAAAAGACCCCTGACCCCTCCACTGCACTTTAATGTATTCAAAATGCCGAAAATCTGCATTTTTGAATTTTGACACTTTTTTAAATTCGGCACCTTTAGCCGCTGAGTAACTCGGACGTGATGTCATCACACCACTTCCGGGTTACTACATTGATCGGGACTCCAACCAGCCAGCGGACATGCCAACTGGTTGTCTGGGTCTTCCAGGGGGACGGGAGACCCGGGCAGAGCCACAGACCCGGCAGAGCCGCTCCCGAGCCGCATCGGCCGTTACCACCTGAAAGCCAACCACTGGCTCTAAAAATAGTACCGGGATGATGCCTCTAGCTGCAGGCATCACCCCAGTACAACCACTTCTCCTAAAAAAAGCTGCCCGGGATAATGCTGCAGATGCATGGCAGGTGAAATCTTACATTAAATCGGCGGTCAAGGGTGGAATCAAGAGCGTTTCAAGAAGATCAGCTCGCCATACACTGTTATCTGGATCAGAGGATTTGGACCCAGGAACATTGGTGCGTTACAACTCAGATGTTGCAGGGAAGTCTTTCTCTTCAGAATCTTAGATTGAGCCGGAATCTGATGCATTTGACTTCTCTTTAGTTTCCTCCTTGGTACAAGCAGTCAAGAAAGCTAGGAAGTGGTCGGAGGAGGCCTCACCTCCTGAGAAAGATATTACCCAGATTTGAAAAAATCTATTCCGTCCTTCCCTCTCATTTTTGAGATTCAAGAAACTATGGAAGATGAATGGGCGAGACCGGACAAAAAGCTAAAAGTTCACAATAGGGTCTCAAAGTTATATCCTTTAAGCTCTAAGGACACAGAACTATGGGACACTACTCCTAAGGTGGATGCTTCATTGCAAAGGCTGGCCCACCAAATTGCCCTTTCGTTAGAAGATTCGGTCTCTTTTAAAGATCCCATAGATCGCAGAGTTGACAAAGATTTAAAAAGAATGTATACTCCGCTGGGAGTGGCATGTAGGCCAGTTATAGCACTCACTTCTGTGGCGGCATCCCTGAGCGTTTGGGTGGTGGATTTAGAGGCCGAATTTTTGGGAAAATTGGTCGGAACTGGAAATTCTTCTCTGTAGTTTGAAAAAACAGCAGTGGATTTTCTGGCGGAAGCAGTGGTAGACCAAGTCAGAATGACGGCAAAGCTAATGGCTAATTTCATCACAGCCCGTAGAGCTTTGTGGTTGAAGCATTGATCTGTAGACAATAACTCCAAGCACAGCCCTTGGTCTGTCCCCTTAAATGGGAAACTTCTATTTGGTAAAGCTTTGGAGGCAGCTATTCACCGCGTCTCTGGCGGCAATTTGGGGTTAATCCCACAGAAGAGGAGAAGAGAACGTCAGCGTTTTGGTTTTCCCAAAAGGACCAAGGAGGGGTTCAGAGAATCTAGTGCATTTAGACTGGGTAGACCATTCTTCAGGCAATAGAAAGGAGTTGGTTCATACTTCCCGAAGGCTACCAAGTCCAACCAGCCAGAAAAAGCTTCAGACAAAGCATTCTGAAGGTATCTCCCCCCAGTCCCCTCAGGTAGGAGCAAGACTAGCTCGTTTTGCGGTGTCTGGGTGGACGAAGTACAGGACGCCTGCATTCTGACCATCATTTGAAGCGGGTATCATTTAGAATTCGGAAGAAGACCCCCCTTCAGCCATTTTTGTAGAGATCAGAGTTCCGACTTTTCCAAACAAGAGTCAATGTTTGCTAACATACGTAAAATAATTATTACCGGCAAATTACATTCTCAGTTCCAAGACATGGGGGCAGGAAGTTTATTCCCCTTTATTTCTATTAGTGAAGCCTCGGGAGGTTTCAGACCAGTCTTAGATCTAACATTTTTGAATTCCTTTATAAAAGTTCCACCATTCAAGATAAAGTCATTGGAAACAATCATTTATGTGGTGGAAGAAGGGACTGGATGGTTTCCATCAACTTGGCAGATGTCTACCTGCACATCTCTATAGATGCAGTTCACCGTCACTTCCTCCGGTTTGCCACAGAGGGCTTGCATTTCCAATTTCAGTGTCTTCCATTCAGCCTCTACACTGCTCCCAGAACGTTTTCAAAGGTGTTGTAAGCTGTCATCGGGGTCGTTGAGGATCGAAGGCATACAGATATTCCATTACCTAGACGACATACTGCTTCTAGGGTCGTCGAGGAGTCTCATTCTGGAACACGTGGCACTGACCTGCGAAACGTTTACTCGTTTTGGGTGGCTGATCAATTATCAAAAGAGTCAGATGTGCTCAGCACAATTGTTGGAGTATCTTGGGGTACAATTCGATATGATTATAGGTGGAGTATTTCTTTCTCAGAGAGAGGTTCTGGAAATTCAGAATCGGCTGAAATTGGTGATGTCCAAGTCTTTCCTGACATTGAGGGAATACATGCAGTATCTCAGCCTCCTGTCCTCCACGATCCTGGTAGTCCCATGGGCCAGGTGGTGAAGAAGGAGGTTTCAGTACAATTTCCTTCTCCAATGGGATCACTGATCTTTAATCCAGAAGATCTACATTCCAGTCCCAATAGCTAATTCATTGGTCTTGTAGAGGGTCTCTTGCAATCTGTCTTGAGGAGTGGCACTCAAGTCCCCAGAACCTGTAGTGGTGATGACAGATTCCAGTCTGATTCCAGACAGATTCCCCTGGCTGGGGAGCACATTGTTTGGGACAGCACATTCAGGGTCAATGGAAGGCGCTGCCTAAAAGGAGTTGGTATCACTTGGAGATAGAAGCCGTTCAACATGCTCTGCTGGAGCTCCAGCCTGTTTTACAAGGACAAGGAGTCAAGGTGCTTTCAGACAACAGAATCACGGTAGCTTACATGACTCAGCAAGGGGGGCACCAGCAGTCTGTCTCTCTTGCAGGTGGCCTGACAAATCTTTCTGTGGGCGGTAGAAAATCTCAGCTCTCTTACGGAAGCTTATCTGCCAGGGTCCGAGAATGTTGTAGCGGATTATTTAAGTTGAAGTTTCATAAACCACGAGTTGGGCCTCAATCCCAAATAATTGGGCAAAATCTTCAAAATCTAGGGAACACCGGAGATAGATCTGACAGCCTCCGAGAAGAATTTACAGCTTTCTCGCTATTTCTCCCACGTTTGGCATCCACAAGTCTTGGGCCAGGATGCTCTGGCCAAGCCATTGAGTTTCTTTCTAGTGTATGTGTTCCCTCAGTTCCTGTTAATTCTCAAGGTGTTTTTGAAGATTTGTTGAGAGAAAGTGGTGGCAATTGTGATTCTACCTTTCTGGCCCAGAAGGCCGTGGTTTCCGTTGCTATGGAGGATGAAGTTGTGTCAACCAATTCCACTCCCTCCTTCTCAAGATCTACTACAAAACGGGGTTTGTCACCCGAACCCCGAGAGACTGAAATTAATGACGTGGAGATTGAAAGGAGGTCTTTGAAACATTTAGATGTCTCAGAACAGATAATGGATACCCTGTTACAAGCCCGCAAGAAGACAACAAACAGAACATATCACAGTTTGGAAAGCTTTTTTGAACTTCTCCTTGGATAAAGATTGAGATTCCATGTCACCTTCAGTTACTAATATATTAGTGTTTCTAGAGTGGCCTAGACAAAGGCTAAGCCTACAATTCCAAGAAAGTCCAGGTCTCCACCCTGTCAAATAGAAGGTGGGCTATGGATCCATTGGTGGTTTGTTTTTTTAAGGCGGCCATGAAAATCAGGCCCCCAGTGAAATCCTTCTTTCCCAAATGGGATTTGGCTTTAGTCTTGAAAGTGCTTTTGGCTTCTCCATATGATCCGGTTACCTCTTGTTCCTTATTTCATGTAACGTTGAGGACGTTTTTTTTGACAGCCATTGACTCTGCTAGGAGAGTTTCTGAGTTGTGTGCTTTTTCAGCTAAAGAATCAAATTGTTTACTTCTTCGAGACAGAATTGTACTCAGGCCAGTCCTGAATTTTCTTCAGAAGGTGGCAACTTAGTTTCATATGAGTTCTTCCAGCCTCTCCAGAGGATGGGTCAGAGGATGAATGGAAAAAAGTGAATTTAGTTTTCTCTTTCTCGACCTACTTGGAACACACTAAAGAATTTAGAAAACAAGACCAACTTTTTGTCTTCCCCAAAGGCCCAAAAAAGGGCATGGCATTCCCATCTTGAATAATGTCTTCTTGGGTTGTCAAGACTACTGTATACAAATTGTGTACAAGTCGTTGGGTCTTCCTCCACCTGCGCAAGTCAAGGAGCATTCTACTAGAGGTATGGCTGCATCCTGGGTGGCGTATACTAAAGTTTCGCCCGAAGTGGTGTGCAGAGCAACAAGCTGGAGCGTGCCCATCACTTTTATCCGGCTTTATAGGGTGATTGTATCTCTTCCACCCACGGAGGCTTTTGGATCCACTGTTATAATTGCGGCTGTAGACCATTAAAACATTTTTTTTGTAGCTTTGAATTCTGGGCTGTGTTGTTTTTTTGCTTATAGTTTTTTTTCCCCTCCCTTAATAGTTTTGCTTGGTACGTCCCATGGTAGGCTGACATGGGGAGGTCCAGGAATAAGGAAAATTGTTCTTCTTTACTTACCGTAATTTTCCTTTCCTGGATCCTCCCCATATCAGCCGGGTAATCCCTCCCTATTTCTGTCGTGAGGGGGGATATTTTGAACACTGGCTCAGGCAGGGCTCTTTATAAGCTAGAAAAAGGTTGTCCTGGAGGAGTCAGAGAGGGCGGGGCTGACCCATAGTAGGCTGACATGGGGAGGATTCAGGAAAGGAAAATTACAGTAAGTAAAGAAGAACAGTTTTCCTTAATATACGGCCTCTTATTGAGGTGGTTATACTGGGATCATGTTGCAGCTACAACCACAATCCTGGTGATTCTCTTATTAGTTAACCCCTTAAATACTGGGAATACCCCCTTCGTGCCCAGGCCAATTTTCAGCTTTCAGCATTGTCACACTTTGAATGACAATTGCATGGTCATGTAACACTGTACCTATATGACATTTTTATCATTTTTTTAGACAAATAGAGTTTTTTTTCTTTTGGTGGTATTTAATCACCACTGGGGTTTTAATTTTTTGCTAAACAAACAAAAAAAGACCAAAAAGTTTGAAATAAAAACATTTTTCCTAGTTTCTTTTATACAATTTAGCAAATATGTAATTTTTCTCCTTCACTGATGTGCGCTGATGAGGCTGCACTGATGGGTACTATAAGACTGCACTGATGGGGCTGTACTGATGAGGCGGCAGTGATAAGCTGCACTGATGGGCACTGATGAAGTGGCACTAATGGGCACTGATGAGGCTGCACTGATATGCGGCACTGATGGGCACTGATAGGAGGCAATGATGGGCATTGACATGCTTTACTGATGGACACTGATATGCTGCACAGATGGGACTGCAAGGATGATCATTGCCCTGATTATCAGTGTAAATGTCCCCTATAACTGGAAAGCTGGTTATCGGCTCTACCTTCCTCAGACAGTGACCGCGCTGAGGAAAGGAATTGCAGATAACAGGCATTTGTTTATATGTGATCGGCTGTGATTGGAAATTGTGATCACACGGTAAAGAGCCAATATTATCAGCTCTTTACCCTGATCAGTGATGGGCTGTGCCAGAGGGACAGAGCTCAGCACAGATCGCTGCACTGCCTTTACCCAGGGGCGTGCATGAGCGGCGCATGTCAACGATTTCATATGACGTCCAGTCAGAATTGTAAAGCCACCGCCCAGTCATCATTCCGCTATAGGCTGCACAGGAAGGTGTTAAAGTAATCCGATCGGCTATAGAGCAGCTTGACCCCTTTTACAATCGCATACACTGAGAAGAACGGAAAGAACAAAAGTTCCTACCCCCCCTTCTCTGATGTCTGAAGTTGACAAAGGAGGAATAGTGCCCTATTGCTGGTTTCTGTGGGAGGAATAGTTCTCCATCATTGGTATCAGTGGGAGGAATTGTGCTCCATCATTGGTATCAGTGGGAGAAAAAGTGCTCCATGATTAATGTCAGTGGGAGGAATAGTCCTCCATCATTTGTGACAGTGGGGGGAATAGTGCCCAATCATTGGTGTCATTGGGAGGAATAGTGCCCCATCATTGGTGTCAGTGGCAGGAATAGTGCCCCATCATTGGTACCAGTGGGAGGAACATTGCTCCATCATTGGTGTCAGTGGGAGGAGTAGTGCCCCATTATTGGTGTCAGTGGGAGGAATAGTGCCCTATCATTGGTGTTAGCACAAGGAATAGTACTCCATCACCGGTGTCAGTGGGAAGAATAGTGCCCCATTATTGGTGTTAGTGCAAGGAATAGTGTTCCATCATTGGTGTCAGTGGGAGGAATAGTGCCCCATCATTGGTGTCAGTGGGAGGAATAGTGCCCCATCATTGGTGTCAGTGGGAGGAGTAGTGCCCCATTATTGGTGTCAGTGGGAGGAATAGTGCCCTATCATTGGTGTTAGCACAAGGAATAGTACTCCATCACCGGTGTCAGTGGGAGGAATAGTGCCCCATTATTGGTGTTAGTGCAAGGAATAGTGTTCCATCATTAGTGTCAGTGGGAGGAATAGTGCCCCATCATTGGTGTCAGTGGGAGGAATAGTGCCCCATCATTGGTGTCAGTGGGAGGAGTAGTGCCCCATTATTGGTGTCAGTGGGAGGAATAGTGCCCTATCATTGGTGTTAGCACAAGGAATAGTACTCCATCACCGGTGTCAGTGGGAGGAATAGTGCCCCATTATTGGTGTTAGTGCAAGGAATAGTGTTCCATCATTAGTGTCAGTGGGAGGAAAAGTGCCCCATCATTGGTGTCAGTGGGAGGAATAGTGCCCCATCATTGGTGTCAGTGGGAGGAATAGTGCCCCATCATCGGTGTCTATTGGAGAAATAGTGCTCCATCATTGGCATCAGTGGGAGGAATAGTGCCCCATCATTGGCATCAGTGGGAGGAATAGTGCCCCATCATTGGTGTCAGTGAGAGGAATAGTGTCCCATTATTAGTGTCAGTGGGAGGAATGGTCCCCCATCATTGGTGTCAGTGAGAAGCATAGTGCCCCATCATTGGTGTCAGAGGGAGAAATAGTGCCCCATCATTGGTGTCAGTGGGAGGAATAGTGCCCTATCATTGGTGTCAGTGGGAGGAATAGTGCCCCATCATTGGTGTTAGTGGGAGGAATAGCGCCCCATCATTGGTGTCAGTGGGAGGAATATTGCCCCAAGGGCCAAATACATGCAAGCAAAGGGCCACATCTGGACCCCAGGCTGCAGTTTGGAGACCCCTGATTTAGATAATTTTCCGGAAGGTTTTACCCTCTTCATGACCAGATAATTTTTTGCCATTCAGCACTGCTCTAATTTAACTAAAAATTGCATGATCATGCAACGCTGTACCCAAATGACATATATATATATATTTTTTTTTTCACACAAATAGAGCTTTCTTTTGGCAGTATTTGATCACCTCTGCGTGGTTATATAAATTAAAAAATTATATTTTCTACTTTCTGTTATAAAACATATCCAAAAAAATCTAATTTCTTCATAACTTTAGGCCAAATGTATTCTATTGCATGTCTTTGGTAAAAGAAAATCCCAATAAATGTATATTGATTGGTTTGTGTGAAAGTTATAACGTCAACAAACTATGGGAAATATACTGGCGCTCACACAGCTTTTACTTTAGTATAATTCTATTAAATTTTCAAATAATGCAATTGTTCACATATTCTTATAAAATGTGAATCACACCACATGAATAGTGCCCTATCATTGGTGTCAGTGGGAGGAATAGTGCCCCATCATTGGTGTTAGTGGGAGGAATAGCGCCCCATCATTGGTGTCAGTGGGAGGAATATTGCCCCAAGGGCCAAATACATGCAAGCAAAGGGCCACATCTGGACCCCAGGCTGCAGTTTGGAGACCCCTGATTTAGATAATTTTCCGGAAGGTTTTACCCTCTTCATGACCAGATAATTTTTTGCCATTCAGCACTGCTCTAATTTAACTAAAAATTGCATGATCATGCAACGCTGTACCCAAATGACATATATATATATATTTTTTTTTTCACACAAATAGAGCTTTCTTTTGGCAGTATTTGATCACCTCTGCGTGGTTATATAAATTAAAAAATTATATTTTCTACTTTCTGTTATAAAACATATCCAAAAAAATCTAATTTCTTCATAACTTTAGGCCAAATGTATTCTATTGCATGTCTTTGGTAAAAGAAAATCCCAATAAATGTATATTGATTGGTTTGTGTGAAAGTTATAACGTCAACAAACTATGGGAAATATACTGGCGCTCACACAGCTTTTACTTTAGTATAATTCTATTAAATTTTCAAATAATGCAATTGTTCACATATTCTTATAAAATGTGAATCACACCATTCATTTCCATCATTTTACAAACCGGTATTTTATCGACAGTTCCTTAAGTGACCCACATCAATGCTTTATATCCCAAATATTAGCAGTGTGATCATGCAACGCTGTACCCAATTGAAATGTATATAATTCCTTTTGGTGGTATTTGATCACCACTTGGTTTTTTTGTATTTTTTATTATATTTGATTTTTTAATTCTACTTTCTGTTATAAAACATATCCAATGAAACGTGTTCATAATTTTTGGCCAAAATTTATTCTGCTACATGTCTTTTGGTGAAAATAAATTCCCAGTAAGTGTAAATTGATTGGTTTGTGTAAAAGTTATAGCGTATACAGATGAGATATATTTGAAAACTGATCAATCCTGATGTTGGACCGCAACAATAAGAATATCATTCTGACTTGGCATGTACAGTACATAACGAAAAAGTGACATTTTAGACTTAGAAATATTTAAGAGAGGTAATCTTTTTTATGCACGAGGAATTTCTTTAAACCCACTGACCGGAATTATTTCATTTCACTGGACAGTTGTCATCATAAGTCTTGGCTTCTGAACATTCCAAAGGGACAATTTATTCATTTTTGGAGGAATTGCACAGAGGTAGAAGATTTCTCCACACAGTCTAATATTTTAGAGAAAAGATTTTTGGAGAATGGTTACAACCAAATGTCTATTAGACAAGACATACAGAAGGTGAAAAATATGGATAGAAACATTTTGATTAAAGATATAGAAAGATCAGGGATGGATAGTAATACAGAGGACCAATTTAGAATCATTCAAGACACTGGGGTATTCTACAAGAGGATAGAGTATTGGGTAAAGTCCTCCCTCCCCGACCATGTATTGTGTACAGAAAAGCTCCAGCACTAAGAAACATATTAGCTCCAGGGGTGATAGATGCCCCCAAGCTCAATAAAGGTACAAACCTTTTTCTGTGACAGGTTTTTGTGCGTGTGGGAAGTGTACATAGTTAGTGAGGTTGTAAAAAGACACCAGTCCATCCAGTTCAACCTATGACGTGTCTGTGTGTGTGTTTGCATTTAACAGTACATTGTATACCCCTGTATGTTGTGGTTATTAAGGTGCCCATCTAATCGTTTTTTGAAACTATCGATGCTCCGTGCTGAAACCACGCTCAAAGAGAATTCCACAACCTTACAGCTCTGACAGTAAAGAACCCTTTATGCAGTTTAAGGTTAAACCGCTTCTCTTCTAATTTTGTGAATGGCCACGTGGCTTTTGATATTTCCTTTTGCTGAAACGTTTTTCCCCTATGCTAGGGTTGCCGGTACGGTATTTGTACATTGATATTATATCCCCTTTCAAAATAATGTAAACCATATAAGACCTCTAGGTGTAATGTAAGAAAGAAAAAATAATTTATAGCCACAGCGACGGGTAAATCATATATGATTAGAGACTTCATCACTTGTTCCACTAAGGGGGTAGTCTACATGTTAGAATGTGATTGTGGTATACAAAATGTAGTAGGTACTTCAAGTGAGGGTAAGAGAACATATGGCTAATATTAGAAAAGGCAAAAAAGAACACAGTGTTCCCAAACATTTTAGAATGGTACATAAAAAAGACCCTTCCAGAGTTAGATTTTGGGGGATTGAAAAGGTCATGAAACATTGGAGGGGGGGAAATTTCATTAGACAGCTAAGTCAAAGAGAATCCTTTTGGATCTAAGAGACTAAAGTTCTTGCCACTCTAGTTATTATTACCGATTTTGACCTAGACTGTTTTATTAGCACTTAATAAATATTAGTAGTATGGCGTTATTTTTTAACCATGGTAGATCTCTAAATATTTTGTGGTCGTAATTAATCTTTTGAGAAGACGTGTTCATTAACTTGTATCGTTTTAGATATCATGCGATTTTTTCGTTTATTTGGTTGGGATTTTTAGATAAATATGAGGACATGTATGTTTACTCCTGAGAGTGTGGACACCCTGGAGATCTGGCCACTAGGAGAGTGTTTTTTTTTTGTGTGTTTTTTTTATGTGGTTTTTGTAGGAGAAATTTACTAATATGTTAGTGTCCAATACTTTTAAAAATAGGTAGTAGTTGGGTTATTGTTTTTATACCCGATTGCAGGACAGGTGGTAGTTGTTCGGACAGTAGGGCTAGTTGGAAGGGTGGTTTCTGTAACGATCTGAGTCCCGAACGTCATTTCGAATTACGTCAACTCCGGTTCCATCCTGCTTGTTGGGATTAGCCGATACGTCATTTCCGGTGGAAAGGAGTAGGACAGAAGTACCCATACTGACATGCTTAAGGGAGGAAGAGTCTACTAGGTGTGGTGACACATGATTTAGGAGTCACCCATTATGATCCCACTCTTCCGGTTCGGTACACAGGGGTGTCCACGCTTTAAGGATAATTATTAAGTAATTGGAACATCTATATACTGTGGATTACTGATGCCCCCCACTTGCTGAAGAAGCCCAGCAGAGAGCGTAACATGTACAGGTGGATGAACCATTACTTTTGGATGTCATTTTGTTTGTATCAGCAACATGTGCTGATGACCTGCATGGTTTTTATACACTTTTGTGAGTATTTTAATCCCTATGTTACGTTTTGTACAATAAATATTGGAAGCAGAGGGCACTATGGTTTTCTTCTATAATTTTTATGACCGCATATGATTGATTGAGGCTCTAAGAGAAGGTGAGCAAAGCTTGCAGACACCTACAGGAGGAGTACCCCAGTGGCATCCTGTGGGACAAGCTTTACAGTGAATGTAGTGGGGTCAGCATTTGGAAGTGAGCAGGCAATTTAGCCAGATGTGGTGGTTGCCCAATTCACTGGAAATTAATGCGCATTTTATGAAGTCTTGCAGTATATTTGTTTTGAAAGCCTGCAGTATTTTACCGCCGAGGGTAGCTGGCTTCCTTAACAAACACTGTAAATAGCTGGCCGTTAAAGAGGAAGTACACTTCCCTCTAATGTTTGTATCTACAGGTAAGCCTATAATAAGGCTTACCTATAGGTACTGTAAGTATATGTAAGTACTATACTCAAAGTTTCAGCTCCCTCCATATATTTTCTATATTTAGGGTTTGGAGACTTGCTAGGCCACTCCATGATCTAAATGTGCTTTTTCTCCACTCCTTTGTTGCCTTGGCAGTATGTTTTGGGTCATTGTCATGCTGATGACCCATCTTCAGTGTTCTGGCTGTGAGAAGAAGGTTCTCATTCATCATTTTACAATACATGGCCCCATCCATTGATCCCTCAATTCTGCAAAGTTGGTCGGTACCTTTAGCAGTGAAACAGCCCCAAAGCGTAATGTTTCCACCTCTGTGCTTGACTGTAGGGATTGTGTTCTTAGGGTCATAGTCAGCATTTTTCTTCCTCCAAACACAGTGAGTTCCCCTCCTCAAGAAGGCACATGTACAGTCATGCCAATGAACATCTAAATGATTCAGAGAAGGATTGGAAGACCAATGGACAGGGCCATGTATTGTAAAATCTTGGATGAGAACCTTCTTACCTCAGCCAGAACAGTGAAGATGGGTCTTCCAGCATGACAATGACCCAAAACATACCAGGCAACAAAGTAGTGGCTCAAGAAAAAGCACAATAAGGTCATGAAGTGGCCTAGTCAGTCTCCAGGTCCCAATCCTATAGGAAATTTATGGAGGGAACTGAAACTTTGAGTTGCCAAGAGATAGCCAAGAAAGCTAAAGGATTTAGAAAAGATTTGTGTAACTCTGAGCGCTCCGGTCCCTGCTTCTGGACTGGAGCGCTCGCGTCGTTCCTTCCAGATCCACTCACCTGTGCCTGCTCAGGCTCCTTCCTCCGCTCCCCGCTCACGTGGTTCCCGGCGCGTGCGCCCCTGCACCATAGGGCGCGCGCGCGCCGGTTGTTTGAAATTTAAGGGGCCTGTGCACCAGTAATTGGTGCCTGGTCCAAACCTCCCTTCCTGTTTCCTGTGACCTGTTTCCTGTTTCCTGTGACCTATTTCCTGTTTCCTGTTTCCTGTGACCTGTTTCCTGTTTCCTGTGACCTGTTTCCTGTTTCTTATATAAACCCACTCCCCCTTCCTGTCCTTGCCGGATCTTGTTGCCTTAGTGCCTTGAGAAAGCGATTTGTGTTTGCCTTGCCTGTGTATCTGACCTTCTGCCGTTGATCTCTGACTTTGAACCTTTGCCGCCTGCCCTGACCTTCTGCTACGTCTGACCTTGCCTTTGCCTTGTCCTATTGTACCACGCCTGTCTGTAATGTTCCGGTACCTTTGGTACCCTAAATTACACTTTCCACAAGTGTATGCGCCCCACCATTTACTTTTGGAAAGGTGCGCATACACCTTTAAGACTGGAGCTGTCATCACCCAGCGCCGGACTAGATGGCTATTTAAAGCGCCGGTTCTCACTCACATGTGTTCGTTCAAACACCCTTACCTGGATGCTAACCTTGCTTGAAGCTTCCATGCTTGCAAGCTTACCTCGCTGACGGAACCTCGCTGCGCTGATCCCTGTATCCCGCTACTGGATCATCCGCCTCTCCTGAACCACCCTTCGGCTGTATCGCTAATAGTGCTAAGTACCCCGCAGGGGAATTCTCTATAAACTTATACTAAGCTTACACTATCTAGCTCTGCATAGTAAAGACTGTTTATCACATCTGCATAACTAGATTGCTAGCTCTTGAGACTACTGCTACTTTTCTGCACTGGGTTGATCTCTTTTGTATGTCCACCTGCTATTCTATCATCTGCTATCATACAACATTGCTAAACCTTCCTGCATCCATCTGCTACTGTCTCACCTTCAAGTGTCTATCACCTACCACCTCCACTCAACCTATCCCTCAACCTTCATCATTGTGTTACCACATACATAAAGTCACTCTAGGAACCAGCTTGCTAATTGTGTGTATTTACTGGCTGAAATAAGACCTTCCACACATGATGAGTCATTGAGGTTGGGAATGGTATCTCAGCATATCTCTTACATGACTGCTGACGTGGAACTATTTCTGCAGCTGAAAATCCACACCATATAAGAAACGCAGGAGCGTTACAGATTGAACGAACCTAAAAAATGGATTCAGCAGAAATAACCACTCAGGTGACACAATTAAAACAGCAAGTATCTGCGTTAATACACGCACTTGCTGAATTAAAAGAAGACAATCAGGCTCTGTCGCAGCAGGTAATTAGACTGACACAACTTACCTCTGCTCAGTCCCCTGAACCCAAGATAAATCCCCCTTTGGTATTTACAGGCGATCGCAAAAAATTTCGCGAATTTAAAAACGCATGTGAGTTACTTTTTTTGCTAAAACCTCGTACCTACCTTACTGATCACATTAAGGTTTGTACTATTATTTCTTACCTATCAAGCGATCCTCGAGCCTGGGCAGATTCTCTTTTTGAGAAAAACGACCAGCTTCTCAACTCCTATGCCTTGTTCCTGGCAGAGCTCACTAGCCTATATGATGACCCCAATAGGCAGAGTACTGCTGATCTTCAGTTAAGATCCTTGAAACAAGGAAGGAGGCCTGTAGAAGACTTTGTCGCAGAGTTCAAGAGATGGACCCTTGATTCAGAATGGAATGATGCATCTCTGAAAACCCAATTTAGGCTTGGCCTATCAGAAGCCGTTAAGGACGAGCTCGCCCGAGCGGATCTGCCAAAAACCCTGGATGCATTAATACAACTCAGTATTACCATAGATAGAAGACTACGAGAAAGAAAGGCTGAAAAGATGGGAATGCCATTATCCGTTTCCTCTCGGAGTCTGGCCGTTCCTATGGAGGTAGGAACCATACGCCCACCGCTATCAACTATGGAAAAAGCCAAAAGACGAAATGAAAATCTCTGCTTGTACTGTGCATCCCCGGATCACAAGATAAACGTCTGTCCCCTAGTCAACAAAAAGAAGGGTGAGTGTTCACATGTCTCTCTAGGAGGATTGACAACTTCATTCACTAACCCCTACATTTCTGTTTTTTTGACATTTCAGTGGGACCAGAACAGGATTACTACTAAGGCCATGATTGACACAGGATCTTGTGGAAATTATATGGATATATGTTTTGCTGCTTTAAATAAAATTCCTATTATTTCTAAACTCAAACCTGTCTCAGTAAGTCTTATTACCGGTGTTCCGTTATCCTCTGGTCCGATCACCGATCAGACACAAGCACTTCTAGTCACTATTAACGAGTCTCATAGGGAGACTTCTACCTTCGATTTAATACCTTCACCCCACTTTCCCATTGTGTTGGGACTTCCCTGGTTGCACACACACCAACCAACCATAGATTGGAAGAAACGGTCCTTGACCTTCCCTTCTTGTTATTGCGAGGAAACGTGTAACCTCCCGTTTTCCGGGAAGATTCTGTCTGTGGTGACAGATGAGATTGCACCACTATGTTATCAGGATCTTTCTGAGGTTTTTCTTGAGAAAAATGCTCAAACATTACCTCCTCATCGAGACTATGATTGTAGCATTGATCTACTCCCAAATAGCAAATTGCCGTTCGGTCATGTTTATCCTCTTTCACAGGATGAACTTGCCCATCTCAAAACCTATTTGGATGAGAACTTGGAAAAAGGTTTTATTAGACCTTCCACTTCTTCCACAGCAGCAGGACTCTTTTTTGTTCGCAATAAAGATTCAAGTCTCAGACCTATCATCGACTACAGGAAATTGAATGCTATCACAATAAAAGATCGCTATCCTCTACCGCTTATCCCTGAGCTCATTGAGCAGGTGCGTGGAGCTACCTATTTTTCAAAATTAGACCTGAAAGGAGCATACAATCTCATTCGAATCCGTGATGGACACGAATGGAAGACTGCATTCAGAACTAGATACGGATTGTTCGAATATCTTGTGATGCCATTCGGCCTATGCAATGCCCCTGCAGTTTTCCAACGATTTATAAACGATATTTTTAAAGACTTACTAGATGTCTGTGTTGTGGTATATCTGGACGATATACTTATATATTCACGGACCCTGTCTGAACACATAAGACATGTAAGACTTGTATTATCGAGATTGCTTGCACATAATCTTTATGTGAAGCTGAAGAAATGCTTGTTCCATAAAGATGAGGTACTCTTTCTAGGCTACATCATATCCAAAACAGGAATCGAGATGGACATGAGTAAAATATCCTGCATTCAGGATTGGCCTACACCAACTACACGCAAGGCGCTACAGCGATTCCTGGGATTTTCAAATTTCTACAGGAAGTTCATAAAAAACTTTTCTGCTATTGTGAGACCCCTCACACAGCTCACTAGCATAAAAATACCATTTAAATGGTCAGAAGAAGCAAATAAGGCTTTCCACTTGTTAAAGACAAGGTTTACTTCCGCTCCCATATTACGCCATCCAGACCCATCCCTCCAATACATTCTGGAGGTAGATGCGTCAAACCTGGCAGTAGGAGCAATACTCTCCCAACGACCTACCCCCACTTCACCACTTCATCCAGTCGCCTTTTTTTCTAAATCCCTGAGCAGTCCCGAGATAAATTACCCCGTGGGTGAAAAGGAACTGCTTGCTATAAAATTGGCTCTGGAGAATTGGCGACATTTACTCGAAGGCACCCAATTACCAATAATTATATACACGGACCATAAAAACCTCCAATATCTTCAGACTAGCAAAACTCTCTCGCATCGACAGGTACGATGGTCACTATTCTTTCTAAGGTTTAACTTCTTAGTGACCTACACACCTGCAGATAAGAACAAAAAGGCGGATGCACTATCACGACTAACTGAAGAAAACTACTTTGAAATTCCTTCCGTTCCTATAATACCTCACAAACGCATTATTGGAGTTGTCCGTTCCTTGAAGGAAGAGGTTCTGCATGGTATAAGGTTGGATTCACCCCCACCACAACTAAATACCGATGCAGAAGGCTTCCTCTACTACAACGACAAACTTTACATACCACCTACCCTACGCACCAAGATCTTGGAATTATCGCATGATGTGCCTATGGCAGGACATATGGGTATGACAAAGACTTTCAATTTGATTTCTCGGCAATTCTGGTGGCCTGACATGAAAACATCTATACAAAAATTCGTCTCTTCATGCAATGTCTGTGCCAGGTCCAAAATTGACACTACGAGACCATCTGGTCTACTATGCAGTCTACCAATACCCCAAACTCCATGGGAGGTTTTGTCATTGGACTTCATCGTAGAATTGCCTCCTCCCAAAGGATTTAATACCATCTTGGTGTCAGTGGACCATCTGACAAAGATGGCACATTTCATTGCTATTCGCAGACTACCTTCGTCCAAACAAACGGCAGAACTCCTGATGAAACATGTCTTCAGATTACATGGTATCCCAAAAACTCTTTTGTCTGACCGTGGATCCCAATTTATTTCTAAATTCTGGCAAGAACTATGTCACATACTACGGATTGAGCGGAAGCTCACTTCTCCTTACCATCCGCAGACCAACGGACAGACTGAAAGAGTCAACCAATGCATCGAGCAGTATTTACGTTGTTACACTTCTTACCAACAGGATGATTGGTTGGACCTTCTCCCCCTGGCAGAATTTGCCTACAACAACGCAACTCACAGTACAACCAAGCAGAGTCCGTTCTACTTGAACTATGGGTTCCATCCCTCTATTCTCCCTCCACGCATCCTTCTTTCAAATAACCCAGTAGCCTCAGACTATCTTACCCAAATAAAGGATTCTCTGGGTTTACTAAATACTACCATTGCACACGCTCACAGTCAACAAAAGAAGTACTATGATCTTCGTAGAAGACCTTCTCCACAGTATACTATCGGGGACCTCGTTTGGCTCTCAACAAAAAACTTGAGACTGAAGATCCCTAGCAAAAAGCTTGGACCTCTGTTCTTGGGACCTTTCCCAATCAAGAAACTTATTGGAAAAGCTACAGTGCAGCTTACATTGCCAATGGACCTAAAAATCCATCCCATTTTCCATGTGTCGCTACTAAAACCCCATGTTCCGGACCAAGGAATAAGGCCTAATATTCCACCTCCCCCTCCTGTACAAGTTGAAGGTGGAGAAGAATACGAGATAAAAGAGATTCTGGATTCTCGTATCTACAGAAGAAGACTTCAGTACTTAGTTCGATGGAAGAACTATGGGCCCCAAGACGACACCTGGCTAAACACCTCTGACATACATGCCCCTAGATTAATCCGCAATTTTCATGCGAGATACCCAGACAAACCAGCTCCAGAGGCCTTCAGGAGCAGGCCTTAAGGGGGGGGGTATTGTAATGTTCCGGTACCTTTGGTACCCTAAATTACACTTTCCACAAGTGTATGCGCCCCACCATTTACTTTTGGAAAGGTGCGCATACACCTTTAAGACTGGAGCTGTCATCACCCAGCGCCGGACTAGATGGCTATTTAAAGCGCCGGTTCTCACTCACATGTGTTCGTTCAAACACCCTTACCTGGATGCTAACCTTGCTTGAAGCTTCCATGCTTGCAAGCTTACCTCGCTGACGGAACCTAGCTGCGCTGATCCCTGTATCCCGCTACTGGATCATCCGCCTCTCCTGAACCACCCTTCGGCTGTATCGCTAATAGTGCTAAGTACCCCGCAGGGGAATTCTCTATAAACTTATACTAAGCTTACACTATCTAGCTCTGCATAGTAAAGACTGTTTATCACATCTGCATAACTAGATTGCTAGCTCTTGAGACTACTGCTACTTTTCTGCACTGGGTTGATCTCTTTTGTATGTCCACCTGCTATTCTATCATCTGCTATCATACAACATTGCTAAACCTTCCTGCATCCATCTGCTACTGTCTCACCTTCAAGTGTCTATCACCTACCACCTCCACTCAACCTATCCCTCAACCTTCATCATTGTGTTACCACATACATAAAGTCACTCTAGGAACCAGCTTGCTAATTGTGTGTATTTACTGGCTGAAATAAGACCTTCCACACATGATGAGTCATTGAGGTTGGGAATGGTATCTCAGCATATCTCTTACATGACTGCTGACGTGGAACTATTTCTGCAGCTGAAAATCCACACCATATAAGAAACGCAGGAGCGTTACACTGTCTCAGCTGCCAGTGAGGTTGAGCCGTTACCGGGGGACACGACCTGGTTGCTACCGCCGCAGCAAGTCCATCCCGCCTTGCGGCGGGCTCTGGTGAAAACCGGTAGTAACTTAGAACCGGTCCTCTAGTACGGTCCACGCCAATCCCTCACTGACACAGAGGATCCACCTCTAGTGCAGTCATCTGGACCCTGACAGTAGATCCGGCCATGGATCCCGCTGATGTGCCGCTGCCTAGTCTCGCTGACCTCACTACTGTGGTTTCCCAGCAGTCCCAGCAGATTGCCCAACAAGGACAACAACTGACGCAGTTGACCGCCATGATTCAACAGCTTCTGACGTCACAGCCAGCTTCTGCATCTCCTCCTCCCCGAGCTGCCGCTGCTACCGCTAGAGTCCGCTTATCTCTCCCGGACAAGTTTGATGGAGATGTGCCGGGGATTCTTATCCCAATGTTCCCTGCACCTAGAGATGTTGTCAGACCAGTTTCCCACAGAACGGTCTAAGGTGGCGTTCATGGTCAGTTTATTATCTGGGAAAGGCCTTGGCCTGGGCCACACCGCTTTGGGACCGCAACGATCCTGCCACTAACTCTGTCCAGTCCTTTGTTTCTGAAATCCGCAGTGTCTTCGAGGAACCTGCCCGTGCCTCGTCCGCGGAAACAGCCTTGCTGAACCTCGTCCAAGGAGACTCTACAGTGGGCGAATATGCCATACAATTTCGCACTCTGGCCTCCGAATTGGCCTGGAACAACGAGGCTCTCTGCGTGACCTTTAAAAAGGGTTTATCCAGCCATATCAAGGATTGTCTGGCCGCACGAGAAATACCTGCCTTCCTGACTGAACTTGTCCACTTGGCTACTCGCATAGATATGCGCTACATTGAAAGGCGTTAAGAGCTCCACCAGGAAAAAGATCTTGTTCGCGTCAGGCGATACCCACGCCTGGCTCCTCTCTTCCAGCACCCTTTGCAGTCTGCTACCGTGCCTTCCACCGAGGAGGCCATGCAAGTGGATCGGTCTCGCCTGACCCAACAAGAGAGGTCTCGCCGGAGGAACGAGAACTTATGTCTATATTGTGCGAGCTCTGAACACTTCTTAAAGGACTGTCCTCTTCGTCCTCAGCGTCCGGGAAACGCTCGCACCTAGTGAACGTGGGAGAGGCGTCACTGGGTGTAAATTCTTCCTCTCCACGCCTGATCGTTCCAGTACGAATTTCTCCAGCCACTAAAGTCTTCTTCTCTGCGGAGGCCTTCTTGGACTCTGGTTCTGCAGGAAACTTCATTAAAGCCTCCTTCATCAACCGGTTTAACATCCCTGTTATCCGTCTCGTCAAGCCCTTCTTTATTTCCACAGTTAACGGAGAGAATCTGAACTGCACCGTGCGTTACCGCACAGAACCCGTGCTCATGACCATAGGGGTTCTCCACCAAGAGACGATTGAATTTTTTGTTCTGCCTAACTGCACTTCTGACATCCTTCTTGGCTTGCCTTGGCTCCAGCGCCACGCTCCTACCCTCGACTGGACCTCTGGGGACATTAAATCATGGGGCCCTACCTGCCACACTCGTTGCCTCAAGTCGGTACCCACCAGACAAATCTCCCCTCCTTTGCTCGGCCTTCCTAAAGCCTATCAAGACTTTGCTGACGTATTTTGCAAAAAACAGGCAGAGGTCTTACCACCACATAGACCCTTCGACTGCCCCATTGACTTACTTCCTGGTACCACACCACCTCGTGGCAGGATTTACCCTCTCTCCGCTCCTGAAACCAAGGCCATGTCGAAGTACGTTCAGGAGAATCTTGAGAAAGGTTTCATCAGGAAGTCTTCTTCTCCTGCCGGAGCAGGATTCTTTTTTGTTGCCAAAAAAGATGGGTCACTACGCCCTTGTATTGATTATCGCGGTCTCAACAAAATCACGGTAAAGAATCGCTACCCGCTGCCTCTCATCTCGGAGCTCTTTGACCGTTTGCGCGGAGCAAAGGTCTTCACTAAGCTTGACCTCAGGGGCGCTTACAACCTCATCAGAATCCGTGAAGGAGATGAGTGGAAAACCGCTTTCAATACCAGAGATGGCCACTTCGAGTATCTTGTCATGCCCTTTGGCCTGTGCAATGCTCCTGCAGTCTTCCAAGACTTTGTCAATGAGATCTTCCGGGACTTGTTGTATACCTGCGTAGTGGTCTATCTTGACGACATACTAATCTTCTCCTCCACTCTGGAAGAACACCGTCTCCATGTTTGTCAAGTGCTCCAGCATCTCCGTGTTAACCATCTTTACGCCAAAATTGAAAAATGCCTCTTTGAACATAGCTGCCTTCCGTTTCTGGGATACCTAGTTTCTGGACAAGGTCTTCAAATGGACCCCGACAATCTCTCCGCAGTCTTGAATTGGCCACGCCCCTCGGGACTTCGCTCTATCCAGCGCTTCCTCGGATTCGCCAATTACTACCGCCAGTTCATCCCCCACTTCTCCACTATTGTGGCGCCTATTGTGGCACTAACCAAGAAGGAAGCGAATCCGAGATCCTGGCCTCCCCAAGCGGAAGAAGCCTTTACTTGCCTTAAGACCGCCTTCGCCTCCGCTCCAGTCTTGTCTAGGCCCGATCCGCTGAAACCATTCTTCCTGGAAGTAGATGCCTCCTCTGTGGGAGCCGGAGCGGTTCTTCTTCAAAAGTCCGCTAAAGGAAGAAATGTCACCTGCGGCTTCTTCTCAAAAACTTTTTCCCCTCCAGAAAAGAACTATGCCATTGGGGACCGTGAACTACTAGCCATTAAGTTGGCACTAGAGGAATGGAGACATCTGCTGGAAGGATCCCTTCATCCTATCACCATCTACACTGACCACAAAAATCTCTCGTACCTTCAGTCTGCCCAGCCCCTTAATCCGCGCCAGGCCAGGTGGTCATTGTTCTTTGCCCGATTCACCTTCCAGATCCATTTTCGTCCTGCTGATAAGAACATTAGGGCGGATGCCCTATCACGCTCCACCGATGCCTCTGAAGATGAAACCGTTCCTCAACACATCATTCCTCCTGAGTGTCTGATTTCAACTGCCCCTGCTTCACTGGTACCAGTTCCTCCAGGGAAAACATTTGTTCCTCCACGTCTTCGCCTCCGGACTCTCAAATGGGGTCACTCCTCTCACCTGGCGGGTCACGCTGGAATTAAAAAGACGACTCGGCTAATTGCCAGACACTATTGGTGGCCTTCCTTTGAGAGAGATGTAACGGAGTTCTTTCGGGCCTGTACTGTCTGCGCACGTGACAAAATTCCCCGCCAGAGGCCTGCAGGTCTTCTCCTCCCTCTGCCAGTGTCCGAACAGCCTTGGTCCCACATAGCGATGGACTTCGTCACTGACCTTCCCGTATCCCATGGCAACACAGTCATATGGGTGGTTGTTGACAGATTTTCCAAAATGGCACATTTTGTCCTGCTTCCTGGTCTCCCTTCTGCGCCACAGCTGGCGAAGCAATTCTTTTTACACATATTCCGTCTCCATGGTCTTCCAACACATATCGTCTCTGATAGAGGCATTAAGTTTATCTCAAAATTTTGGAGAGCACTCTGCACCCAATTAAAAATCAAATTAAACTTTTCTTCCGCCTACCACCCTCAGTCCAATGGACAAGTGGAGAGGGTTAACCAGATCCTTGGTGACTATCTACGACACTTCGTCTCCTCCCGTCAGGATGATTGGGTCGACCTGTTGCCCTGGGCCGAATTCTCATATAATTTTAGAGACTCTGAGTCATCCACCAAATCTCTGTTTTTTTTGGTGTACGGCCGTCACCCGCTGCCCCCCCCTCCCCATTCCCACCTCTTCTGGAGTTCCTGCCGTTGATGACTTGACCCTGGACTTCTCCTCCATCTGGAAAGAAACTCAAAAGTCGCTCACCCTGGCCGCTTCTCGCATGAAGAGACATGCAGATAAAAAAAGAAGAACTCCTCCTGTCTTTGCCCCTGGTGACAGAGTGTGGCTCTCTGCCAAATACATCCGGTTTCGGGTCCCCAGCAACTGGGTCCGTGTTACCTCGGGCCTTTTAGAATCAAAAGCCAAATTAACGCTGTCTCTTACAAACTCCATCTTCCTCCTTCTCTCCGTATTCCTAACTCCTTTCATGTATCCCTTCTCAAACCTCTCATTCTTAACCGATTTTCCCCCAAGGTCACCGTTCCTGCTCCTGTCTCTGGGTCCTCTGACGTCTTCTCAGTAAAAGAGATCCTCGCCTCCAAGGTCGTCAGAGGTAAAAAAAAATTTCTTGTTGACTGGGAGAATTGTGGTCCCGAAGAGAGGTCATGGGAGCCCGAGTCCAATATCCTCGACAAGGAGCTCATCCACAGGTTTCTGGGTACCAAAAAGAGGGGGAGACCAAAGGGGGGGTACTGTAACGCTGAGCGCTCCGGTCCCTGCTTCTGGACTGGAGCGCTCGCGGCGTTCCTTCCAGATCCACTCACCTGTGCCCGCTCAGGCTCCTTCCTCCGCTCCCCGCTCACGTGGTTCCCGGCGCGTGCGCCCCTGCACCATAGGGCGCGCGCGCGCCGGTTGTTTGAAATTTAAGGGGCCTGTGCACCAGTAATTGGTGCCTGGTCCAAATCCCTTCCTGTTTCCTGTGACCTGTTTCCTGTTTCCTGTGACCTGTTTCCTGTTTCCTGTGACCTGTTTCCTGTTTCTTATATAAACCCACTCCCCCTTCCTTGCCGGATCTTGTTGCCTTAGTGCCTTGAGAAAGCGATTTGTGTTTGCCTTGCCTGTGTATCTGACCTTCTGCCGTTGATCTCTGACTTTGAACCTTTGCCGCCTGCCCTGACCTTCTGCTACGTCTGACCTTGCCTTTGCCTTGTCCTATTGTACCACGCCTGTCTCAGCTGCCAGTGAGGTTGAGCCGTTAGCGGGGGACACGACCTGGTTGCTACCGCCGCAGCAAGTCCATCCCTCCTTGCGGCGGGCTCTGGTGAAAACTGGTAGTAACTTAGAACCGGTCCTCTAGTACGGTCCACACCAATCCCTCACTGACACAGAGGATGGACCTCTAGTGCAGTCATCTGCCGCCAGTCCGGACCCTGACAATTTGTAAAGAAGAGTGAACCAAAATCCCTCCTGAGACTTGTGCAAACCTGATCACCAACTACAAGAAACGTCTTACCTCGGTACTTGCCAGCAAGGGTTTCTCCACCAAGTACTAAGTCATGTTTTGCTTGAGGATCAAATACTTATTTTACTCACTGAACTGCAACTCAATTTATAACTTTTGTATTATGTGTGTTTTCTAGATTTTTGGTTGATATTCTGTCTCTCTCATTTAAAATACACCTATGATAAAAAATTATAGACCTTTCATTTCTTTATAAGTGGGCAAACTTACAAAATCTGCAGGTGATCAAATAATTATTTTCCCCACTGTATAATGGCTTTTGACTGAGGTATTGTTCTTGCTCCTCCCCATGCCTAAACATTATTCAACTAAATGTTTTGCACTTGGTTGGTTGTGAACTTGTAATGTTTACATGTCATTGACATTTATATAACAATTTAAACATGTTCTGTGCAACTTGAGCTTTCAAAACTTTGTGACAAGCAAATAAAAATAGTTTTTTTTTGTTTCACAATGTCTTTTGCGTTTTTCATAACTATAAAAAAAAAACAGCAATAATTTTTAATTAGTTCAAAAAAACTGTCATGACATAAAAAATAGATATCGGTAAATGGTATCGACGAGTACTTGAGGAAAAGTATCGGAACTCATACTCTGTTTTAAAAAACTGGAATCCCTAGTTCTAATAGTTTAACTGCAGCTGCCCATAGCTTCTTGAATGAGTATCTGAATCCTTGTGACAGATGTATCTCTGTCCCATCGTTATTATTTCACATGAACATTACCAGAGACTTGAGTCTGTGAAACAGTGTGTGTATTTGTAGTGGTCACCTTGCAGTATGTTAATACCTGTAAGTAGACCGTTTTATTGCAATAGAGTTTATATTCAGCTCCTGTCATTTTTGGCAACCCTCTCCCTTCTGATTTTCGGTTCTTTAGCTAGTTTTAGCTCAGGACTTAATAACCAGCATAGGCTAAATCCAGATGAGGCATCCGACAGCCACCTGGTAGTTAGCGGACCAGTTACATGACAGAGTAGATAGGCTGACTCTGAGTTCCAGTGCCACACCACAGTTTCTGCTGGTGAGAAGCTGTGTTCCAGGCAGGTTGGACAACACCCATCATTCATATTTTCGGCTTCAAGACATACTGTACGTGACATCACGATCATCCTCAGGAGCCCCTGCAACTACATTTTGCTGTCATATTTATTTAAAGGTATCTTTATTAAGAACTATATATACCTGGGTATATGTGCACAATTCCACCAGGACAACTGTTGGGCCCTTTGCTAATAATACTTTTTTTAACATTGGATGTATATACTATTATAAATCTTTTCTCAGACTGAGGACGTCTAGTGGCAGAACAAAGTACTGTGAAAAAAAAAATCTCTGAATTGAGTATAATTATTGCTGCAAAAGTTGGTTTTGCTATTTTATCATTTAATGGGTTATTTACTTTTTCTTGTTCTTTTTGGCTGGAGTTCCGCTTTAAGCAGAGAGCCAATAACTGCCATGATGCAAACATACAAAAAAAAGAGGTATTGAGAGACAGGCCCATTTTTGGTGAAATGGGTTGATTAACACAGAAAATCAGCGATGGCATTGCAGCAAAAGGTTTAGATGAGCATTTGTTAAAAAGTTTAATTAGGTATTTTAAAAGAAAGCAGCAACTATTTACATAGATTTGATTTCTAAGTAGCTCATTTTTTCAAAACTTCCAGGTATGACATTCAAGCTGCTATTCTGTACCAGTTCTGTTCATGCTGAAGGTCAAAGGCAATTCTTGCACAAAGCAACTAAATTGCCCATTGAAAGAATCCTGTTCAGGAAAAGAGAACGGAGATGCTGAGATCTTTTCTATACTGTAACATTAATCATCCCCATTCACTTGTTTCAAAAACTGGTTTTAACCTTGTGTTTCCTTAAATAGTTCCTCTCTGTTCTGTCAAAGAAACAACTTGTTACAAGATATGTCATAGCTTGAGGGGCAATACCCTGAACTGGATGGTCATGTGTGTATCATTGTAATTAATATTATAATAATGTGTTTGCTTTTTTAAAAAATAGGTTTGTTAAAGTACAACCAAAGGCAATACTTTTTTTTTAGTTTTGGATAGAGTGCAGATGGATTAGAACACCTGTCAGTTTTTATTGCTGTCTGTGTCCTTGTTAGAGGAGATTCTCTCTATTTCTCACATTTACCATTATCATTTAAAGTGAAAGTAAAAGAAAATCCCAAATTTTGGGTTGTCCCCTGAAAAGTTATAGGGGGAGAATCTTCCAATGGGGACACTAGTTCTTGTGACCTAGGTATCCCCAAGAGATTCCCTTAATTTGCAGGGATTTCCTCTCACTTCCTGATAGGGGTACACCCCTCCCTTACTCTATCCAAAACTAAAAAAAAGTTTTACCTTTAGTTATACTTTAAGCATTGATCAAAAAATTGTCTCCAAGGAGTTCCAGTGAAAGTTCTCCAAAAGATTTCTTTGGCAAATTTGAGGGAATTTGACTATGAGTTTCTGCCAACATTTCACTCTATTTATTATGTAGGCAGTTTGTGGGTAAATCTTACATAATCAAATGTTGCTAAGGGGAATGTCATTAAATATCTAAAGCACATTAGATGTTATTGACATCATTTTGGTCAAATCTTTGGGTTAACCTTGTTAAATTACAGGAATCCTTTCACTAATCTGCCACAAATACTGTCCATGGTGTTAAAACTGTGTATAAAAAAAAATGCTTTAATTACTGTGCCAAAAGTGAGAGTCTTGTAGACACATATAAATCTTAGCATATTTAAAAAAAAAAAATTAAACTGTTATCACCCATACTTTGCTGGACACAGAATTTAAACATAGAGCTATCACTTTGTTTTTGGGCCCAATAAAATATTTGGGGACTACTTAGGCCTACAATAAATGGTTTGAATTTGGGGGGACTATCCCCACTGGGAGAAGATCGTGATTATCGCTAGTGGCTATAGCTGAACCGGCCAAAATTCAAACCGGTAATAGGCAGGCTTAATGTATAGTGAATCTGGAAAGTATTCACAGCGCTTCGCTTTTTCCACATTTTTTTATGTTACATTCATTATTTTTCCCAACATTCTACAAACAATAACCCATAATGACAACATGAAAGAAGTTTGTTTGAAATCTTTGCAAATTTATTAAAAATAAAAAACGAAAAAAACACGTCTACATAAGTATTTACAGTGTTTGCCATGACAATTGAAATGAAAATTGAGCTCAGGTGCTAACTGATTCCACTGATCATATTTAAGATGTTTATACAACTTGATTGGAGTCTCCCTGTGGTAATCTCAGTTGATTGGACATGATTTGGAAAAGCACACACCTGTCTATATAAGGTCCCACAGTTAACAGGGCTTCTCAGAGCTAAAACCAAGCCATGAAGTCCAAAGAATTGATTTAGACTTCCGAGACAGGATTGTATGGAGGCACAGATCTAGGGAAGGGTACAGAAAAATATCTGCAGCATTGAAGGTGCCAATGAGTACAGTGGCCTCCATCACCTGTAAATGGGAGAAGTTTGGAACTACCAGGACTCTTGCTAGAGTCGACCGCCCTGCCAAACTAAGTGTTTGGGATAGAAGGGCATTAGTCAGGGAGATGACCAAGAACCCAATGGTCACTCTGACAGAGCTCCAGTGTTTCTCTATGGAGAGAGGAGAACCTTCAAGAAGAACAACTATCTCTGCAGCACTCCACCACTCAGGCCTGTATGGTAGAGTGGCCAGACGGAAGCCACTCCTCAGTAAAAGGCACATTGCAGCCCACTTGGAGTTAGCCAAAAGGCACCTGAAGGACTCTTAGACCAAGTGAAACAAAATTCTCTGGTCTGATGAAACAAAGATTGAACTTTTGTGCCTGAACAGCAAGCGTAATGTTTGGAGGAAACCAGGCACTGCTCATCACCTGGGAAAATACTATCACTACAGTGAAGCATCATGCTATGGGGATGTTTTTCAGTGGCAGGAACTGGGAGACTAGTCAGGATTGAGGGAAAGATGAATGCAGCAATGTACAGAGACATCCTTTATGAAAACCTTCTCCAGAACCCTCTGGACCTCAGACTGGGGCGAAGGTTCATCTTCTAACAGGACAACGACCCTAAGCAAACAGCCAAGAAAACAAAGGAGTAGCTACAGAACAACTCTGTGAATGTTCTTGAGTGTCCCAGTCAGAGCCCACACTTGAACCTGATTGATAATCTCTGGAGAGATCTGAAAATGGCAGTGCACCGATGCTCCTCATCCATGGAGCTTGAGACGTCCTGCAAAGAAGAATGGGAGAAAATAGGTGTGCCAAGCTTGTAGCATCATACTCAAAAAGACTTGAGGCTGTAATTGGTGCCAGAGGTACTTCAACAAAGTATTGGGCAAAGGCTGTGAATACTTATGTACATGTGATTTTTTTCATTTTTTTATTTTTAATAAATTTGCAAAGATTTCAAACAAACTTCTTTCACATGAAGTTTGTTTGTCATTTTTTTTTTCTTTCACATTGTCATTATGGGGTATTGTTTGTAGAATTTTGAGAAAAATAATTAATTTAATCCATTTTGGAATAAATCTGTAACATAACAAAATGTAGAAAAAGTGAAGCGCTGTGAACACTTTCCGGATTGACTGTACCAAGTTAATCGATAACTCAGCTTGGGTACAACCAGCCTGCCTCTTGCCATTATCGCTAACAACTGCTTTTGCCACTAGCGACAATCACTGTCTTCTCCTGGCGGGGATTGCTTCTGATTAGCAGGTCCTGGCCATAAACCATTGGCCGAGACCTGATGACTGACTTGTGCTGTACTGAATGACAGCACAGATGGGGTGGAACGTGTATATATAACAAATAAAAATACAATGTAACACAGAATTGCATTCTAAATATCTGAATGATAGAGTCACAAAAGTGCTGATTTTGCATTAGTGTTCTGTGGTAACTTTTTATTGGTGTTCATTGCAAAACGCTAAAGCTGTATACACACTATACAACTTTTGTTGGTAGTTATCCTTTAGACTAAAGCCCCTTTAACACGCACCGATTGTTGGCCGTAAATTTTTGGCCAACGTCCGATCGGCCGATTGTCGGCTTGTTAGTATGATGCTTCCGACAACCGACTGCGACTTTTCGGCCGAACAAAATCTGGTGTGCATGCTATAAAATTTTTGTTGGCCGTCACCAGAACGGCCGATTGTTCGTCAGTCAGTACAGATTTCGGCCGACAAATGTCAGATGAGCAAGACTGGGCATGCTCAGTGAAGAAAAAACACACGAAAAGTAGACTAGAACATGACATCACTTCTGCAGTTGGTTGTTGTTGGCCGACAAAATTCGTGTGCAGTCTAGAGCACATTTCAATGTACACAACAACACTGGACAAAAGACGGCCGATCGATCGGCCAACAATCGGTGCGTGTGTACGAGGCTTTACCTTCAACTATGTAGTGCAAGGCCTGTCTGGTTGCATACAAATAGAAAGTGTTTAGGTTTGACCTCATATTATATGGTTTTGGTAAGTCTAAAGGAAAAAATCTAAAGAAAATTGTACAGTGTGTATCCAGCACTCTGCGTAGGTGTTTAGGGAAAAACATTTAACATTGCATTTGTGTTTCATGCAAAACTTCAACTTTACATTTGTGTGCAATGCAAACATTGAAATTTACAATGGATTTCAGGCACTCACTGCTGGGCAGATTTAAATCTGCTGAAACGGCAGTGGAATCACTATGGACCTCTAACAGAGCCCAAGAGTTCTATGAAACTCCAGCTGCTTTAATCTGTTAATAAATGACCAAGCAAAACATATGTTTAAACTGCCAGGGCATCATAAACATTTTCTTTGAGAGTATTCACATCATGAGATCCAATCTGAAGTCTGATCACCGAATGAAAAATTAAATCCATATTAATATAATCCCCCTTTCTTCTTCTGTCTGACCTTCATCTTCTCTCACACTCCTATCCACTTCTCCTCTAAAGCAAGTTAACTTACTATATCCACCTCTAGACTTGCCACTCCAATACTGCTACTCCCCTGCTCACATATGTACCCATCCAGCACTGTCCTTCACTCTTTCCTCCCACTCTACACTTCTACTCCAACTCCCTGCTCACATACAGTACATCAAGGGGTGGATAGGTTGTATGGTCCCCTCAGCCACCTTTTCACCTGCCCCACCTCACCGTCATATATCCCTCCAGGGTAGGGTTGCCACCTCATCCCTTTAAACCAGTACACACATTAATTACACAGCTTCTGTGGCTGATTAAGGTAGTAATTAAACTCACTTAGTGCCTTATGTGCATTATATTAGCCTCAGAACCTGTGCCATTCATATGTGACCTGGATTAAAGGGATGAGGTGCCAACCCTACTCAGGGCCAGATCTAGCATGTCTGATCTGTGGGTGCAGTAAAAAATGTCAAGGGGTCTTCTTTCCGAACTAAAAAAATTATAAATAACTAATAAATATATATATATATATACTTTAACCACTTTCCGACCGCCGCCCGACTAAATACGGCGGTGGTCAGCCCCTCCATAGCAAAGTGACGTACTCGTACATCACTAGCCTGGGAGCCAATAGGGGGCGATCGCGCGCCGCCGGAGCCGCGCTCCCGCCCCCGCTCGTTCCCTAAGCAGCCCGCGCGTGTGACCGACGGACTCAATGTCCGCCGGTCACTCGCGATCGTCGGGTGGAGAGGGAGAAAGGCAGGCGGCTAATGTAAACAAAGCTGCCTGTCATTCTTCCCTGTGTAAAAGCACAGATCATACGGTCCTGCTATGTAGGACCGTTGATCTGTGCTGTTACACACACAGCCACATCCAATCACAGTTAGAAACATGCCCCTAGGGACACACTTAAGCCCACCCTCTCCAATAAAGTTAACCCCTTCCCTGCCAGTGTAATTTTTACAATAACAGTGCATATGTATAGCACTGATTACTGTAATAATGTCACTGGTACCCCCAAAAGTGTCAAAAATGTCAGTCAAGGGTCCGATCTGTCCGCCGCAATGTCGCAGTCCCGCAAAAAAAATCGCAGATCGCCGCCATTACTCCTTGAAAAAAAAAAAAACAATAAAAATGACAAAAATCTTTCCCTTAGTTAGTAAACGCAATAACATTTGTGCAAACCAATCAAAATACGCTTTTTGCGATTTTTTTACCAAACATATGTAGCAGAAAACAAATTGGCCTAAAATGTTAAAAAATTTTGATTTTTAAATTTTTTTGGGGGAATTTCATATAAAAAAAAGTGAAAAATATTGTTATTTTTGCAAAATTGTCGCTATTTTTTTGTTTATAGCGCATGATCAAAAAATCGCACAGGTGATCAAATACCACCAAAAGAAAGCTCTATTTGTGGGAAAAAAGGACATCAATTTCATTTGGGTACAGCGTCGCACGACCGCGCAATTGTCCATTAAAGTCACGCAGTGCCGAATCGCAAAATAGGCCCTGGTCAGGAAGGGGGTAAAATCTTCCGGGGCTTAAGTGGTTAACAAAGACAATGAACTTGGTAATGACACTAAACATGGACACATGTCATTAGTAGGTAACTCACTGTGCAGAGGTCAGGAGTAAGTAATGCAGAGGTTAGTAATATGTAACGCACTGTGCAGGGGCCAGGAGGTCAGATCTGTGTGATTTTTTTTTTCCCCCCTGTGTGTATAGGGAGCTGACTGCTCTGTACAAATGACTGGGACCGCTTTAAGGTCCCTTTCACACTTATGTGACTTGTCCTGCGACTTGGGACTGCTACTGTATCCAATGATTTCCAATAAGTACCATTCATATCTGTGCAACTTCAAAGTAGTCCATGCACTACTTTGGTCTGATTTTGATACAACTTAAGATTCATAGACCTCAAGATTACACAGACATTGCGTCAAAGTCACTTCAAAGTTGCACTACTTTGAGTGAGCACAAGTGCGAATGGATCCTAAAGTGTTACTAAACCCAGGATCCTGTATTCTTTATATCTGGTCTCCCACAGAACAAAGAACATGGAAATGCAATTATTTTAGAAAATATAAACTGCTAAATACCCTTTCTCATCAGCAGTATATAGCAGTCTTGTGACTCGTGTTTGGTTAAAGCTTGTAGGAGGTGTTTTCACCCTCCTCTGACTGCCCCTATGAGGTTGCAAGACCACTGACCCTCTGTCTGGGCAGTGCTGATTGGCCCTGTGCTAATCACTTGCACACTCCCAAGAAGAAAAATAACTCTCTAGCAATACACACCAAACTGAGCATGTGCAGAGTGACTCCAAAGGCCCTGTTCTATCAGGAGGTGGATTGGAGACAGTGGAAGAGGGGGAGGATCAGAGAAGACAGAATCAAACAGCCTTTTTACCTCCCAAGAAAAAAAAAACCTCTCTAGCAATACACACCAAACTGAGCATGTGCAGCCTGACTCCATAAACTGTGTGTTATCAGGAAATTGTTAGGGGACAGTGGAAGGAGGGGAGTATAAGAGAAGACAGGATCAAACAGCCTTTTTACACAATGCGGATGATTAATCCCTAAGGTTCCACAGTGAACATAACCAGCATGCTTTACTGCATATACAGACTGATTTTTCTGTTGTGGGTTTAGTAACTCTTTAAGCACAATGTCGTGGTTTGATTGGAGTACATGTCAGTAGTGAAAGGAGAAGTGTTGTCTGGAGCAGCCATTCAGATTGCAAATGTCAATCACCAGGGAGAAGAAAGCAACTTCTGGTTGGTTTGTGCTGGTATATTTCCAGCCCCATTGTCGGTGTACACAGAGGGGAATGGATACTGTTACTGTCTGTCTGCCATGAGAGGGGAATGGTGTTACTGCCTGTCTGCACTGAGAGGGGAATGGATACTGGTACTGCCTGTCTGCACTGAGAGGGGAATGGATACTGGTACTGCCTGTCTGCACTGAGAGGGGAATGGATACTGTTACTGCCTGTCTGCACTGAGAGGGGAATGGATACTGGTACTGCCTGTCTGCACTGAGAGGGGAATGTATACTTGTACTGCCTGTCTGCACTGAGAGGGGAATGGATACTGGTACTGCCTGTCTGCACTGAGAGGGGAATGGATACTGTTACTGCCTGTCTGCACTGAGAGGGGAATGGATACTGGTACTGCCTGTCTGCACTGAGAGGGGGGTGGATACTGTTACTGCCTATCTACACTGAGAGGGGAATGAATACTGGTACTGCCTGTCTGCACTGAGAGGGGAATGGATACTGTTACTGCCTGTCTACACTGAGAGGGGGGTGGATACTGGTACTGCCTGTCTGCACTGAGAGGGGGGTGGATACTGTTACTGCCTATCTACACTGAGAGGGGAATGAATACTGGTACTGCCTGTCTGCACTGAGAGGGGAATGGATACTGTTACTGCCTGTCTACACTGAGAGGGGAATGGATACTGGTACTGCCTGTCTACACTGAGAGGGGGGTGGATACTGGTACTGCCTGTCTGCACTGAGAGGGGGGTGGATACTGTTACTGCCTGTCTGCACTGAGAGGGGAATGGATACTGTTACTGCCTGTCTACACTGAGAGGGGAATGGATACTGGTACTGCCTGTCTACATTGAGAGGGGAATGGATACTGGTACTGACTGTCTGCACTGAGAGGGGAATGGATACTGGTACTGACTGTCTGCACTGAGAGGGGAATGGATACTGTTACTGCCTGTCTACACTGAGAGGGGAATGGATACTGGTACTGCCTGTCTGCACTGAGAGGGGGGTGGATACTGTTACTGCCTGTCTGCACTGAGAGGGGAATGGATACTGGTACTGCCTGTCTGCACTGAGAGGGGGGTGGATACTGGTACTGCCTATCTACAGGGAATGGATACTGGTACTGCCTGTCTGCACTGAGAGGGGAATGGATACTGGTACTGCCTGTCTGCACTGAGAGGGGGGTGGATACTGTTACTGCCTGTCTGCACTGAGAGGGGAATGGATACTGTTACTGCCTGTCTACACTGAGAGGGGGGTGGATACTGGTACTGCCTGTCTGCACTGAGAGGGGGGTGGATACTGTTACTGCCTATCTACACTGAGAGGGGAATGAATACTGGTACTGCCTGTCTGCACTGAGAGGGGAATGGATACTGTTACTGCCTGTCTACACTGAGAGGGGAATGGATACTGGTACTGCCTGTCTACACTGAGAGGGGGGTGGATACTGGTACTGCCTGTCTGCACTGAGAGGGGGGTGGATACTGTTACTGCCTGTCTGCACTGAGAGGGGAATGGATACTGTTACTGCCTGTCTACACTGAGAGGGGAATGGATACTGGTACTGCCTGTCTACATTGAGAGGGGAATGGATACTGGTACTGACTGTCTGCACTGAGAGGGGAATGGATACTGGTACTGACTGTCTGCACTGAGAGGGGAATGGATACTGTTACTGCCTGTCTACACTGAGAGGGGAATGGATACTGGTACTGCCTGTCTGCACTGAGAGGGGGGTGGATACTGTTACTGCCTGTCTGCACTGAGAGGGGAATGGATACTGGTACTGCCTGTCTGCACTGAGAGGGGGGTGGATACTGGTACTGCCTATCTACAGGGAATGGATACTGGTACTGCCTGTCTGCACTGAGAGGGGAATGGATACTGGTACTGCCTGTCTGCACTGAGAGGGGGGTGGATACTGTTACTGCCTGTCTGCACTGAGAGGGGAATGGATACTGTTACTGACAGTCTACACTGAGAGGGGAATGGATACTGTTACTGCCTGTCTGCACTGAGAGGGGAATGGATACTGTTACTGATACTGGTACTGCCTGTCTGCACTGAGAGGGGAATGGATACTGTTTGTTAAGATATATGACATTTTGTTTATATGCCCTTATACAGCTTATCCATTGATCTACAGTCATATGAATATGTTGTCTGTTTGTTAACCAGGAAGTGTTTAAATAAAGTTGCACTCACTAAAAAAAAAAAAAAAAGACAGAAAAAAGAGGCAGCAGAGACTGCAGTGTGTGTTCCTGAGAAAACTAAAGCATGGTGCCTGTGTGAGTCTGTCCTCCATCAAAAATCTGCTATAATCCGGTTATCCTATCTCTTAAGTAAAAAATGGCAACAGGTTATGGGCCCAGGAGAGAGGGAACAAGCCGATGGAACAGGCTGCTTTTCGATGGAGATAAGAAAAATTATGAGCTGTGGGAGACAAAATTCCTAGGCCATCTGCGCTTGATGAATCTTAAAGAAACAATCCTTCAGGAACCATCAGACGAAACAGACCCTGTGCAAGACAGGAATAAGAATGAGGAAGCTTATGCTGAGTTAATACAATTCCTGGATGATAAAAGTCTATCTCTTATAATGAGAGAAGCAACTGATAATGGAAGAAAAGCGCTGAAAATCCTGAGAGATCATTATGCTGGCCAAGGTAAGCCACGTATCATAAATTTATACACAGAACTAACATCTCTTCAGAAGTCTGAATGTGAAAGTGTCACAGACTATATCATACGCACAGAAACAGCGATTACAGCACTTAGAAATGCAGGAGAGACCCTCAGTGATGGACTATTAGTGGCTATGATTCTTAAAGGCCTGCCTGAATCATTCAAACCATTTGCAATCCACATAACACAAGGTAAAGAAGATATGACGTTTACTGACTTTAAAACCCAGTTAAGGATTTTTGAGGACACTGAAAAATATCACAGCAGCACAAGCACTGATAATGTAATGAAAATCAGCACCCCTGTTGTACCAACAAGGGAGAAAGACATCATTGTCTGCTACAGTTGTCATCAGAAAGGTCACAAAGCTAATGCATGTCCATACAAAATGAATAAGAGGAAGACAAATTGGTGTAATTATTGCAAGAGCTCCACTCACAGTGAGACATTGTGCAGACGAAAGGCACGAGACAATGTAAAGCAGGTAGTGGATGATACAGAACAAACATTTGCTTTTAAAATAAGCGAAGACCAGTTAAACAATCCCAAAACAAAAAGCCTGATGGTAGATACAGGAGCAACATCGCATATTATCACAGACATCAAGAAATTTAAAAGATTTGACACCTCGTTTAAGCCAGAGAAACATTACATGGAGTTGGCAGATGGGAAAAGAACTTCCGGTGTAGCACTCAAGAGAGGCGACGCTGAGGTGTACCTAATGGACAGTAAGGGAAGACAAAGGAGGACATTGCTACAGAACGCATTGTTTATCCCCACATATCCACAAGACATTTTCTCTGTTGAAGCAGCAACAAGAAATGGGGCGTCTGTTGAATTCAGACAAGATGACAGTATTCTGATCCATAAGAATGGTACAAAATTTGTTATAAAGAAATACAACAGGCTTTACTATTTGAACACCTATAAGGAATGCGATGACAGTTGTTACGGTTGTTATGATATTCAGACATGGCATGAAATCCTAGGTCATTGTAATTACGATGATATCTTGAAACTACAGAATCTAGTAGATGGAATGAAGATCCAAGGTAAGGTTGATAAGTCCAACCTGAATTGTGAGATTTGTATCCAAGGGAAATTTGCTCAGAGTAGAAACAGGGAGCCTGACACCCGTGCAAAATACCCACTTGAACTAGTACACACAGATTTAACAGGTCCTATAGAGCCAGTTGCAAAGGACGGATTCAAATACGTCATAGGATTCACTGATGATTATTCTGGTGCAGTGTTTGTATACTTTCTGAAAAACAAGAGTGACACAGTTCTAGCCACAGAGAAGTTTATCGCTGATACTGCCCCCTATGGGATCATCAAGAGAATGAGGTCAGACAATGGTACCGAATTCACATCGAATGACTTCCAGTCACTACTCATAAAGAAGAGCATAAGACATGAGACTTCAGCACCTTATTCACCACATCAAAATGGAACAGCTGAAAGAAACTGGAGAACACTGATAGAGATGGCAAGATGTATGCTAATAGAGAGCAAAGTACCAAAAGAGTTATGGACATATGCAGTGATGACAGCAGCTATGATTCGAAATAGATGTTTTAACAATCGTTTGAAGCAAACGCCATACAACATACTGACAGGGAAGAAACCAGACTTATCAAAAATGAAGATTTTTGGGTCAGAATGTTTTGCATACAAACACGATAAGAAAAAGCTGGATCCAAAATGCACAAAAGGAATTTTTGTAGGATATGACAAAAATAGTCCTTCTTACCTAGTGTATTACCCTGAAACTGGCAAAGTCTTCAAGCACAGACTAGTAAAATTCATTGAAAAGGATGTAATCGAGAAACAAACTCAGACTGAGCTGTTGGACAATAATGATGATTTCTATGAGGAAAGGAGTGTAATTCCTGTATCAGGTCCAATGACTAATGAGACCCCAGATTCTTTAGAGAAGATTGTAGAGGACAAAGATAAAGACCATGGTACAAGATACCCTACAAGAAATAGAAAAACTCCTCAGTATTTAAATGACTATGTATTAGAATCTGTTGGTGATGATCAGGTACTAATGAACATAGATTACTGCTATAGAGCACATGATGTACCTCAGACCTTCAGAGAAGCTATGGAAACACCCCAGTCACAAAGTTGGTTAAATGCAATGAAAGATGAGATGGAGTCACTAAAGGAGAATGATACCTTCAAATTGACCACATTACCAGAAGGCAAACATTCAGTGGGGGGTAGATGGGTGTATGCAATAAAAAGCAATGCAGATGGAACTGAAACGTACAAAGCCAGATTTGTGGCAAAAGGCTATAATCAAGTAAAGGGAACCGACTACATGGAAACTTTTTCTCCAACTGCGAATTTTACTTCATTACGCATTTTGATGCAAATGGCAGCACAATATGATTTAATCTTGCATCAAATGGATGTGAAGACAGCTTACTTACATGCCCCAATTGATTGTGATATATATATAGACCAACCAGAAGGTTTTGAGATCAAAGATGACACAAATAAAAAGCTAGTTCTCAAACTAAAAAAGTCACTGTATGGTCTTAAGCAATCGGGAAGAAACTGGAACAAGATGCTACATGATTATCTATGTTCAAATGCATTTATACAAAATTCTGTAGACCATTGTGTTTATGTCAAACAGAACAGAGATGAACAAGCAATATTACTAATATGGGTGGATGATCTCATCATTGCTGCAAGCAATGAAAAACTACTCAATGATGTGAAGTCAACACTTGCGACAAAATTCAAAATGAAGGATCTTGGAAAACTGAACTATTTTTTGGGAATTGATTTTAGACAGACTAGTGAAACGGTGAAGATGAATCAGAAGAGATACATTTTGAAAATGATAGAAAGATTTGGTATGTCAGATTGTAAACCGAGATCTACTCCTTGTGAACAAAAATTAGATTTCGACGACAAAAGTGAACTTGCAGATGTAAAAAGCTATCGGGAGATAGTAGGCAGTTTGATTTATGTGGCTACGTGTACAAGACCGGATTTGAGTTGGACTATAAGCAAACTGTCACAACACTTTTCACAACCAAGTGTACAACACATGATCACGGCCAAACACGTACTGAGATATTTGAAAGGAACTGTCAATTTTGAACTATGCTACAGAAAATGTAAAGAGAAGTTAAAACTAGAGGCGTATAGTGATGCCAGTTGGGCCTCAGACCAGATTGATAGGAGAAGCACAACAGGATATTGTTTTAGCCTGACTGAAAATGGACCTCTGATTTCTTGGAAATCAAAGAAACAACCAACAATTGCACTATCTTCATGTGAAGCTGAATATATAGCATTAGCTGCAACCACACAGGAGAGTCTATATCTTGCACAACTACTCAGAGAATTGGACAGTGAATGTCAGTTTGAGCCAGTGAAGATCTTTGAAGACAATCAGAGTGCGATAGCTCTCGCAAAGAACCCAGTTTACCATCAAAGATGCAAACATATTGACATTAAATTCCATTTCCTTAGGTCTATTCTGAGTGAAGGCAGGATAGATCTTGAGTATTGTTCTACGGATAAAATGGTAGCTGATGTTATGACTAAACCAATAACAAAGTTTAAGCTTGATAGATTTGTGAGTTATATTTTTGGAGTATAGAGAGTAAAATGATGTAACTGTACTAAACTATTTTTCATAAGCAGTATAAGAGCAAGTGGGGGTGTTAAGATATATGACATTTTGTTTATATGCCCTTATACAGCTTATCCATTGATCTACAGTCATATGAATATGTTGTCTGTTTGTTAACCAGGAAGTGTTTAAATAAAGTTGCACTCACTAAAAAAAAAAAAAAAAAAAAAAGACAGAAAAAAGAGGCAGCAGAGACTGCAGTGTGTGTTCCTGAGAAAACTAAAGCATGGTGCCTGTGTGAGTCTGTCCTCCATCAAAGATCTGCTATAATCCGGTTATCCTATCTCTTAAGTAAAAAATGGCAACACTGTTACTGCCTGTCTACACTGAGAGGGGAATGGATACTGGTACTGCCTGTCTGCACTGAGAGGGGAATGGATACTGGTACTGCCTGTCTGCACTGAGAGGGGAATGGATACTGGTACTGCCTGTCTGCACTGAGAGGGGAATGGATACTGGTACTGCCTGTCTGCACTGAGAGGGGGATGATACTGTTACTGCCTGTCTGCACTGAGAGGGGAATGGATACTGGTACTGCCTGTCTGCACAGAGAGGAGAATGGATACTGGTACTGCCTGCCTTCAGTGAGAGGGGAATGGATACTGGTACTGCCTGTCTGCACTGAGAGGGGAATGGATACTGTTACTGCCTGTCTACACTGAGAGGGGAATGGATACTGGTACTGCCTGTCTGCACTGAAAGGGGAATGGATACTGGTACTGCCTGTCTGCACTGAGAGGGGAATGGATACTTGTACTGCCTGTCTGCACTGAGCGGGGAATGGATACTGGTACTGCCTGTCTGCACTGAGAGGGGAATGGATACTGTTACTGCCTGTCTACACTGAGAGGGGAATGGATACTGGTACTGCCTGTCTGCACTGAGAGGGGAATGGATACTGGTACTGCCTGTCTGCACTGAGAGGGGAATGGATACTGGTACTGCCTGTCTGCACTGAGAGGGGAATGGATACTGGTACTGCCTGTCTGCACTGAGAGGGGAATGGATACTGGTACTGCCTGTCTGCACTGAGAGGGGAATGGATACTTGTACTGCCTGTCTGCACTGAGCGGGGAATGGATACTGGTACTGCCTGTCTGCACTGAGAGGGGAATGGATACTGTTACTGCCTGTCTGCATTGAGAGGGGAATGGATACTGGTACTGCCTGTCTGCACTGAGAGGGGGATGGATACTGGTACTGCCTGTCTGCACTGAGAGGGGAATGGATACTGTTACTGCCTGTCTGCACTGAGAGGGGAATGGATACTGGTACTGCCTGTCTGCACTGAGAGGGGAATGGATACTGGTACTGCCTGTCTGCACTGAGAGGGGAATGGATACTGTTACTGCCTGTCTACATTGAGAGGGGAATGGATACTGGTACTGCCTGTCTGCACTGAGAGGGGAATGGATACTGTTACTGCCTGTTTGCACTGAGAGGGGAATGGATACTGTTACTGCCTGTCTACACTGAGAGGGGAATGGATACTGGTACTGCCTGTCTGCACTGAGAGGGGAATGGATACTGTTACTGCCTGTCTACATTGAGAGGGGAATGGATACTGTTACTGCCTGTCTACACTGAGAGGGGAATGGATACTGTTGCTGCCTGTCTGCACTGAGAGGGGAATGGATACTGGTACTGCCTGTCTGCACTGAGAGGTGAACAGATACTGGTACTGCCTGTCTGCACTGAGATTAGGAATGGATACTGGTACTGCCTGCCTGCACTGAGAGGGGAATGGATACTGGTACTGCCTGTCTGCACTGAGAGGGGAATGGATACTGTTACTGCCTGTCTGCACTGAGAGGGGAATGGACACTGTTACTGCCTGTCTACATTGAGAGGGGAATGGATACTGGTACTGCCTGTCTGCACTGAGAGGGGAATGGATACTGTTACTGCCTGTCTGCACTGAGAGGGGAATGGATACTGGCACTGCCTGACTGCACTGAGAGGGGAATGGATACTGTTACTGCCTGTCTGCACTGAGAGGGGAATGGATACTGGTACTGCCTGTCTGCATCGAGAGGGGAATGGATACTGGTACTGACTGTCTGCACTGAGAGGGGAATGGATACTGTTACTGCCTGTCTACACTGAGAGGGGAATGGATACTGGTACTGCCTGTCTGCACTGAGAGGGGAATGGATACTGTTTTTTTTTTATAAATTCAACGTTTATTGAAAAAAGGAATAGGCATACAACAAATGCATGAGCAGTGGTACAAGTCCAAAAACAATGTGCAAGAAGAAGATAATGTACAAGGGAATAATCAAAAACATATTTCAGGACAAGTGATCCCACAGAGATAAACACATAAGGCAAGATCTAAGAGCTGAATACAGGGCGTTGGCCCTCCAAAAAGGTCCAGACCCCAACCTCCGCCGGCATCTATCAAATGGCCGGCCTGTGGAGGCAGAGAGGAACCGATCCGGTGGCCCGCCCCACTCCTAAATTACTAGAGGCAGGTAGAGTATGTACGCCTAGGGGAAAGAAAGTCCCGAAAGAGAGGAAGCATTAGTACAGAGAAAGGGAGGGGAGAATACAGTGCAGAAGGGGGGAAGGGAGTGGGAAGGAAGCAAGAAAAAAAAAAAAAAGGGGAGAAGGTTAAAACGGAAGGGAGGGAGGGGGAAGATGGCCATCCAGTCCGCCAACAGTCAGCTAAGCGAGCAAAGTTTTATATTCATCGGAGAAGCTGAACTCATGCCAATAGTACCACAGTTTGAGGAACTTCTCTCTGGTGCCCTTGTCGGCCGCAACGAGGTCCTCCATTTCATTGATATGTGCCACTTTTCGCAGCCACATTGCTACCGTGGGGGGGTGTGCCCGTTTCCAGAGAAGAGGGATACAGCTCTTAGCCGCCGTAAGTAGGAGCGGCAAGATTGACTTCCGATAAGAAGACCGCGGAAAACTATTGTGGTGGAGGAGGAAGAGAGCAGGACTTAAAGTGAGGGTATGATCTGTGAACTTCTGCGAAATCTGCATTACCTCATTCCAAAAGGGTTGCAGTTTACTGCAGGACCAAAAAATGTGGAGGAGGGATCCCACCTCCTCCCCACATCGCCAGCAAAGATTTGAGCAAGAGGGAAACATCTTATGCAGTCTAGCCGGGGTGAAATACCACCTGGTCAAGAGCTTATAGCCGGCCTCTTGATACTTGGAGCACGGGGAAGTCTTATAGGTGAAAAAGAAAATACGCTCCACCTGGTGGTCAGACAGAGAAATCCCTAGATCCCTTTCCCAATGAGCCAGGTACTGGGGTCTGAAGGATGTATCGGAGCCCGACAGAAGGCGATAGAGCAGAGATATGGTGTGGCGCAGTGGAGAGTCCGAAGCACACAGATCCTCAAAAGGGGTAAGGCGTCTCGTGAACAGGGTTGCCGGTGGCAGGGACTGCAGGAAGTGAGCCAGCTGTATCTTTTGCCAAAACGACAACGTGGCAAAGGAGCGATCAGAGAAGAGAGTTTGCCGAGAGACCCAATGACCGCGGACAATAAAGTGTCTAGCCTGGTGGCGACCGTTGTTCTTCAGGGCACGAAAGCCTGGGTCACTCACGCCCGGGGAGAAGTCCTGGTTATCAAGCACCGGGAAGAGAGGGGAAGGAAAGGTCACAATAGGGCCCTCTCCACACAGCCTGCGGCCCAACCCCAGAGTGGGTCCTATGGTCGGGTGGACCGAGGACCCACGTGGCAAGGCAGAGGCACCCCGGAACAGTGACTCCGGTGGAGAGTCACCAAAGCTCCGTTCAATGCGCACCCATTGTTTAAGAGAGCCATGCACATGCCAGTCCAGAATCCTGGCCAGATGACAAGAGGCATAGTATAGCGATGCGTCGGGGAAGGCCATGCCGCCATTCAGCTTGGGCATACGAAGAACCTTGAGCGCCAGGCGGGGGGAGTTCCGGAGCCAAAGAAACCTACGGAAAACCTCATTGATCTTCCGAAGGAAGGCCTGGGGGACAAAGATAGGAAGGGCTTGCAGCACATAAAGCAGACGGGGCATGACATTCATTTTTATGATGTTACAGCGCCCGAACCATGAAAACATCCCCTTCTGCCAACTCTCTAAGTCCTTCCGGATCTGCGCTAGAAGAGGAGGGAAGTTGCATTCGAAGATGTGGTCAGGGTGGTTGGGGAGAAAAACACCCAAATATTTAATATGCAAGGAACTCCACTTAAAGGGGAAGTCCCTTTGGAGAAGGGTCAGTAAAGCCGGAGGTACGGAGACCGGGAGGGCTTCGGATTTCTGAGAATGGATACTGTTACTGCCTGTCTACATTGAGAGGGGAATGGATACTGGTACTGCCTGTCTGCACTGAGAGGGGAATGGATACTGGTACTGCCTGTCTGCACTGAGAGGGGAATGGATACTGGTACTGCCTGTCTACACTGAGAGGGGAATGGATACTGTTACTGCCTGTCTACACTGAGAGGGGAATGGATACTGGTACTGCCTGTCTGCACTGAGAGGGGAATGGATACTGTTACTGCCTATCTACAGGGAATGGATACTGGTACTGCCTGTCTGCACTGAGAGGGGAATGGATACCGGTACTGCCTGTCTGCACTGAGAGGGGGGTGGATACTGTTACTGCCTGTCTGCACTGAGAGGGGAATGGATACTGGTACTGCCTGTCTGCACTGAGAGGAGAATGGATACTGGTACTGCCTGTCTGCACTGAGAGGGGAATGGATACTGGTACTGCCTGTCTGCACTGAGAGGGGAATGAATACTGTTACTGCCTGTCTACATTGAGAGGGGAATGGATACTGGTACTGCCTGTCTGCACTGAGAGGGGAATGGATACTGGTACTGCCTGTCTACACTGAGAGGGGAATGGATACTGTTACTGCCTGTCTACACTGAGAGGGGAATGGATACTGGTACTGCCTGTCTGCACTGAGAGGGGAATGGATACTGTTACTGCCTATCTACAGGGAATGGACACTGGTACTGCCTGTCTGCACTGAGAGGGGAATGGATACCGGTACTGCCTGTCTGCACTGAGAGGGGGGTGGATACTGTTACTGCCTGCCTGCACTGAGAGGGGAATGGATACTGGTACTGCCTGTCTGCACTGAGAGGAGAATGGATACTGGTACTGCCTGTCTGCACTGAGAGGGGAATGGATACTGTTACTGCCTGTCTGCACTGAGAGGGGAATGGATACTGGTACTGCCTGTCTGCACTGAGAGGGGAATGAATACTGTTACTGCCTGTCTACATTGAGAGGGGAATGGATACTGGTACTGCCTGTCTGCACTGAGAGGGGAATGGATACTGGTACTGCCTGTCTGCACTGAGAGGGGGATGGATACTGGTACTGCCTGTCTGCACTGAGAGGGGAATGGATACTGTTACTGCCTGACTGCACTGAGAGGGGAATGGATACTGGTACTGCCTGTCTGCACTGAGAGGGGAATGGATACTGTTACTGACTGTCTGCACTGAGAGGGGAATGGATACTGTTACTGCCTGTCTACATTGAGAGGGGAATGGATACTGGTACTGCCTGTCTGCACTGAGAGGGGAATGGATACTGTTACTGCCTGTCTACACTGAGAGGGGAATGGATACTGGTACTGCCTGTCTGCACTGAGAGGGGAATGGATACTGTTACTGCCTGTCTACATTGAGAGGGGAATGGATACTGTTACTGCCTGTCTACACTGAGAGGGGAATGGATACTCTTACTGCCTGTCTACACTGAGAGGGGAATGGATACTGGTACTGCCTGTCTGCACTGAGAGAGAAATGGATACTGGTACTGCCTGTCTGCACTGAGAGGGGAATGGATACTGGTACTGCCTGTCTGCACTGAGAGGGGAATGGATACTGGTACTGCCTGTCTGCACTGAGAGGGGAATGGATACTGGTACTGCCTGTCTGCACTGAGAGGGGAATGGATACTGGTACTGCCTGTCTGCACTGAGAGGGGAATGGATACTGTTACTGCCTGTCTGCACTGAGAGGGGAATGGATACTGTTACTGCCTGTCTGCACTGAGAGGGGAATGGATACTGGTACTGCCTGTCTGCACTGAGAGGGGAACAGATACTGGTACTGCCTGTCTGCACTGAGAGAGGAATGGATACTGGTACTGCCTGTCTGCACTGAGAGGGGAATGGATACTGGTACTGCCTGTCTGCACTGAGAGGGGAATGGATACTGTTACTGCCTGTCTGCACTGAGAGGGGAATGGATACTGTTACTGCCTGCCTGCACTGAGAGGGGAATGGATACTGTTACTGCCTGTCTACATTGAGAGGGGAATGGATACTGGTACTGCCTGTCTGCACTGAGAGGGGAATGGATACTGTTACTGCCTATCTACACTGAGAGGGGAATGGATACTGGTACTGCCTGTCTGCACTGAGAGGGGAATGGATACTTGTACTGCCTGTCTACACTGAGAGGGGAATGGATACTGTTACTGCCTGTCTACACTGAGAGGGGAATGGATACTGGTACTGCCTGTCTGCACTGAGAGGGGGGTGGATACTGGTACTGCCTATCTACAGGGAATGGATACTTGTACTGCCTGTCTACACTGAGAGGGGAATGGATACTGTTACTGCCTGTCTACACTGAGAGGGGAATGGATACTGGTACTGCCTGTCTGCACTGAGAGGGGGGTGGATACTGGTACTGCCTATCTACAGGGAATGGATACTGGTACTGCCTGTCTGCACTGAGAGGGGAATGGATACTGGTACTGCCTGTCTGCACTGAGAGGGGGTGGATACTGTTACTGCCTGTCTGCACTGAGAGGGAAATGGATACTGGTACTGCCTGTCTGCACTGAGAGGAGAATGGATACTGGTACTGCCTGTCTGCACTGAGAGGGGAATGGATACTGTTACTGCCTGTCTGCACTGAGAGGGGAATGGATACTGGTACTGCCTGTCTGCACTGAGAGGGGAATGGATACTGTTACTGCCTGTCTACATTGAGAGGGGAATGGATACTGGTACTGCCTGTCTGCACTGAGAGGGGAATGGATACTGGTACTGCCTGTCTGCACTGAGAGGGGGATGGATACTGGTACTGCCTGTCTGCACTGAGAGGGGAATGGATACTGTTACTGCCTGTCTACACTGAGAGGGGAATGGATACTGGTACTGCCTGTCTGCACTGAGAGGGGAATGGATACTGTTACTGCCTGTCTACATTGAGAGGGGAATGGATACTGTTACTGCCTGTCTACACTGAGAGGGGAATGGATACTCTTACTGCCTGTCTACACTGAGAGGGGAATGGATACTGGTACTGCCTGTCTGCACTGAGAGAGAAATGGATACTGGTACTGCCTGTCTGCACTGAGAGGGGAATGGATACTGGTACTGCCTGTCTGCACTGAGAGGGGAATGGATACTGGTACTGCCTGTCTGCACTGAGAGGGGAATGGATACTGGTACTGCCTGTCTGCACTGAGAGGGGAATGGATACTGGTACTGCCTGTCTGCACTGAGAGGGGAATGGATACTGTTACTGCCTGTCTGCACTGAGAGGGGAATGGATACTGTTACTGCCTGTCTGCACTGAGAGGGGAATGGATACTGGTACTGCCTGTCTGCACTGAGAGGGGAACAGATACTGGTACTGCCTGTCTGCACTGAGAGAGGAATGGATACTGGTACTGCCTGTCTGCACTGAGAGGGGAATGGATACTGGTACTGCCTGTCTGCACTGAGAGGGGAATGGATACTGTTACTGCCTGTCTGCACTGAGAGGGGAATGGATACTGTTACTGCCTGCCTGCACTGAGAGGGGAATGGATACTGTTACTGCCTGTCTACATTGAGAGGGGAATGGATACTGGTACTGCCTGTCTGCACTGAGAGGGGAATGGATACTGTTACTGCCTATCTACACTGAGAGGGGAATGGATACTGGTACTGCCTGTCTGCACTGAGAGGGGAATGGATACTTGTACTGCCTGTCTACACTGAGAGGGGAATGGATACTGTTACTGCCTGTCTACACTGAGAGGGGAATGGATACTGGTACTGCCTGTCTGCACTGAGAGGGGGGTGGATACTGGTACTGCCTATCTACAGGGAATGGATACTGGTACTGCCTGTCTGCACTGAGAGGGGAATGGATACTGGTACTGCCTGTCTGCACTGAGAGGGGGTGGATACTGTTACTGCCTGTCTGCACTGAGAGGGAAATGGATACTGGTACTGCCTGTCTGCACTGAGAGGAGAATGGATACTGGTACTGCCTGTCTGCACTGAGAGGGGAATGGATACTGTTACTGCCTGTCTGCACTGAGAGGGGAATGGATACTGGTACTGCCTGTCTGCACTGAGAGGGGAATGGATACTGTTACTGCCTATCTACACTGAGAGGGGAATGGATACTGGTACTGCCTGTCTGCACTGAGAGGGGAATGGATACTTGTACTGCCTGTCTACACTGAGAGGGGAATGGATACTGTTACTGCCTGTCTACACTGAGAGGGGAATGGATACTGGTACTGCCTGTCTGCACTGAGAGGGGAATGGATACTGGTACTGCCTGTCTGCACTGAGAGGGGAATGGATACTGTTACTGCCTGTCTGCACTGAGAGGGGAATGGATACTGTTACTGCCTGTCTGCACTGAGAGGGGAATGGATACTGGTACTGCCTGTCTGCACTGAGAGGGGAACAGATACTGGTACTGCCTGTCTGCACTGAGAGAGGAATGGATACTGGTACTGCCTGTCTGCACTGAGAGGGGAATGGATACTGGTACTGCCTGTCTGCACTGAGAGGGGAATGGATACTGTTACTGCCTGTCTGCACTGAGAGGGGAATGGATACTGTTACTGCCTGCCTGCACTGAGAGGGGAATGGATACTGTTACTGCCTGTCTACATTGAGAGGGGAATGGATACTGGTACTGCCTGTCTGCACTGAGAGGGGAATGGATACTGTTACTGCCTATCTACACTGAGAGGGGAATGGATACTGGTACTGCCTGTCTGCACTGAGAGGGGAATGGATACTTGTACTGCCTGTCTACACTGAGAGGGGAATGGATACTGTTACTGCCTGTCTACACTGAGAGGGGAATGGATACTGGTACTGCCTGTCTGCACTGAGAGGGGGGTGGATACTGGTACTGCCTATCTACAGGGAATGGATACTGGTACTGCCTGTCTGCACTGAGAGGGGAATGGATACTGGTACTGCCTGTCTGCACTGAGAGGGGGTGGATACTGTTACTGCCTGTCTGCACTGAGAGGGAAATGGATACTGGTACTGCCTGTCTGCACTGAGAGGAGAATGGATACTGGTACTGCCTGTCTGCACTGAGAGGGGAATGGATACTGTTACTGCCTGTCTGCACTGAGAGGGGAATGGATACTGGTACTGCCTGTCTGCACTGAGAGGGAAATGGATACTGTTACTGCCTATCTACACTGAGAGGGGAATGGATACTGGTACTGCCTGTCTGCACTGAGAGGGGAATGGATACTTGTACTGCCTGTCTACACTGAGAGGGGAATGGATACTGTTACTGCCTGTCTACACTGAGAGGGGAATGGATACTGGTACTGCCTGTCTGCACTGAGAGGGGGGTGGATACTGGTACTGCCTATCTACAGGGAATGGATACTGGTACTGCCTGTCTGCACTGAGAGGGGAATGGATACTGGTACTGCCTGTCTGCACTGAGAGGGGGTGGATACTGTTACTGCCTGTCTGCACTGAGAGGGAAATGGATACTGGTACTGCCTGTCTGCACTGAGAGGAGAATGGATACTGGTACTGCCTGTCTGCACTGAGAGGGGAATGGATACTGTTACTGCCTGTCTGCACTGAGAGGGGAATGGATACTGGTACTGCCTGTCTGCACTGAGAGGGGAATGGATACTGTTACTGCCTGTCTACATTGAGAGGGGAATGGATACTGGTACTGCCTGTCTGCACTGAGAGGGGAATGGATACTGGTACTGCCTGTCTGCACTGAGAGGGGGATGGATACTGGTACTGCCTGTCTGCACTGAGAGGGGAATGGATACTGTTACTGCCTGACTGCACTGAGAGGGGAATGGATACTGGTACTGCCTGTCTGCACTGAGAGGGGAATGGATACTGTTACTGCCTGTCTGCACTGAGAGGGGAATGGATACTGTTACTGCCTGTCTGCACTGAGAGGGGAATGGATACTGTTACTGCCTGTCTGCACTGAGAGGGGAATGGATACTGTTACTGCCTGTCTGCACTGAGAGGGGAATGGATACTGTTACTGCCTGTCTGCACTGAGAGGGGAATGGATACTGTTACTGCCTGTCTGCACTGAGAGGGGAATGGATACTGTTACTGCCTGTCTGCACTGAGAGGGGAATGGATACTGTTACTGCCTGTCTACATTGAGAGGGGAATGGATACTGTTACTGCCTGTCTACACTGAGAGGGGAATGGATACTGTTACTGCCTGTCTGCACTGAGAGGGGAATGGATACTGGTACTGCCTGTCTGCACTGAGAGGGGAATGGATACTGTTACTGCCTGTCTGCACTGAGAGGGGAATGGATACTGTTACTGCCTGTCTACATTGAGAGGGGAATGGATACTGGTACTGCCTGTCTGCACTGAGAGGTGAATGGATACTGTTACTGCCTGTCTGCACTGAGAGGGGAATATATACTGGTACTGCCTGTCTGCACTGAGAGGGGAATGGATACTGGCACTGCCTGTCTGCACTGAGAGGGGAATGGATACTGGTACTGCCTATCTACACTGAGAGGGGAATGGATACTGTTACTGCCTGTCTGCACTGAGAGGGGAATGGATACTGGTACTGCCTGTCTGCATTGAGAGAGGAATGGATACTGGTACTGCCTGTCTGCACTGAGAGGGGAATGGATACTGTTACTGTCTGTCTACACTGAGAGGGGAGTGGATACTGGTACTGCCTGTCTGCACTGAGAGGGGAGTGGATACTGTTACTGCCTGTCTACACTGAGAGGGGAATGGATACTGTTACTGCCTGTCTACACTGAGAGGGGAATGGATACTGGTACTGCCTGTCTGCACTGAGAGGGGGGTGGATACTGGTACTGCCTGTCTGCATTGAGAGAGGAATGGATACTGGTACTGCCTGTCTGCACTGAGAGGGGAATGGATACTGTTACTGCCTGTCTGCACTGAGAGGGGAATGGATACTGTTACTGTCTGTCTACACTGAGAGGGGAGTGGATACTGGTACTGCCTGTCTGCACTGAGAGGGGAGTGGATACTGTTACTGCCTGTCTACACTGAGAGGGGAATGGATACTGTTACTGCCTGTCTACACTGAGAGGGGAATGGATACAGGTACTGCCTGTCTACATTGAGAGGGGAATGGATACTGGTACTGCCTGTCTGCACTGAGAGGGGAATGGATACTGTTACTGCCTGTCTACACTGAGAGGGGAATGTATACTGGTACTGCCTGTCTGCACTGAGAGGGGAATGGATACTGTTACTGCCTGTCTACACTGAGAGGGGAATGTATACTGGTACTGCCTGTCTGCACTGAGAGGGGAGTGGATACTGTTACTGCCTGTCTACACTGAGAGGGGAATGGATACTGTTACTGCCTGTCTACACTGAGAGGGGAATGGATACAGGTACTGCCTGTCTACATTGAGAGGGGAATGGATACTGGTACTGCCTGTCTGCACTGAGAGGGGAATTTATACTGTTACTGCCTGTCTACACTGAGAGGGGAATGTATACTGGTACTGCCTGTCTACACTGAGAGAGGATGGATACTGTTACTGCCTGTCTACGCTGAGAGGGGAATGGATACTGGTACTGCCTGTCTGCACTGAGAGGGGAATGGATACTGGTACTGCCTGTCTGCACTGAGAGGGGGGTGGATACTGTTACTGCCTGTCTACACTGAGAGGTGAATGGATACTGTTACTGCCTGTCTGCACTGAGAGGGGAATGGATACTGGTACTGCCTGTCTGCACTGAGAGGGGAATGGATACTGTTACTGCCTGTCTACACTGAGAGGGGAATGGATACTGTTACTGCCTGTCTGCACTGAGAGGGGAATGGATACGGTTACTGCCTGTCTGCACTGAGAGGGGAATGGATACTGGTACTGCCTGTCTGCACTGAGAGGGGAATGGATACTGGTACTGCCTGTCTACACTGAGAGGGGAATGGATACTGGTGCTGCCTGTCTGCACTGAGAGGGGAATGGATACTGGTACTGCCTGTCTGCACTGAGAGGGGAAGGGATACTGGTACTGCCTGTCTGCACTGAGAGGGGAATGGATACTGTTACTGATACTGTTACTGCCTGTCTGCACTGAGAACATGCACTTTGCTGTACAGGGATCAGTGGCCATTCCATGAGGAGTGGTTCTGTGCTAGGCTGATACTTTTTAAAGATTAGTGCTATGCAGAGGAGTGTACGAAGCAGTGCATGAAGCAGACCCAAACCGAATTGCCTTGTTCATTCTCTGTCTGGCCCTGCTGCTGACCCAACATGTTGAAGTGTATTGTCTGATCCCCCTTCCCATTGCCCTGGCTGTGTTTGCAGTGCAGCCAGTGCACTGGAGTGACAGATATGTGATTGCTGTTTCCAGGACTGTACACCTTCTCTTCGCCCTGGCCATCAGAACAGCTGAGTTCTTTGTACTGTGTGTGCATTGCAAGAGAGGACTCAAAGGAGCAGCTGTTATCAGTGCTGGGACAAGGTCATTAAGCACCCAGGGCAAAGTTGCCAAACTATGCAACCAGAGATGTATAGTAACTAAGTAGAGCTACTTCACTACTGTACTTAAGTACCGAAAGGCAGTATCTGTACTTTCCTAGAGTAGAATTTTTTTCTCCTACTTCCACTTTTACTTCACTACATTTTTTCGATGATTTCAATACTTCTACTCTGATATTTTTTTTTGTGCTGCATAGTTGCTCGTTACAATTATAAAAATGACCACTGCCAGAACAGTAGATGGCAGGTTTCATGAAGCTCAAAACATGTGTATTATCAACGCATGCGAAAATAAGTGCTACTGTATGTATAAATAAAAGCTGCATTTGAAATAATAAAAAACAATATGATGTTCAAACTTTTGACTTCTTTCTTTAATAACTACATCACACAGTACTTGTACTTTTACTTTCAGTACTTGAGTAGCAATTTTTTTCCAAAACTACTGGTACTGTTACTTTCAGTACTTGAGTAGCAAAATGTTTTAAAAACTACTTGCAATACTTAAGTACAAAAAATGTTGAATACTTTAGTACTTCTACTCAAGTCACTTTTTGATCGAGCACTTGTACTTTTACTCAAGTATGGGTTTGGAGTACTTTATACAACTTTGTATGCAACACCCCCCCCCCCCCCTCCCCATTCATGATGTGTGAGCTTAGGGTATCTGCTAAGGGGGTGCGCAACCCATGCCTCCTTTCGTCTTTCTCCTCACTGCTTCCAGCGATGGGCTTACAAGAGTAGTGATGCTGCTGTCACTACTTCTGTAAGCCTTGTAATAGAAGAAACTGAGAACAGGGTGCCCCCATCCTTGCAATAAACCATTGCGCCCAGGGCAGCCTCCCTGCCCATGTCCCAACCCTGGCTGTTATGATTGCTGTTACTGAAAGAATCTGCTTGGTGTACACAGTAGGGCTAAGCGCTCCTCCTTCTGACTATCCTGCTCCCCTGAGCTCTGTGTGCAGTGTGGGAAATACCACAGCAGGATGGTCAGGAAGAGAAGCACTTAACCCCACAGAGTGTCCAGAGCAGCTTGGGGGGCACTACTAAAATCTGGGGGGACCCCTCACCTGCTGACATTCACCCGCATTTCATTCTAGCATTCACCTGATTATACGTCAACTCTGTCCAACAACCTGCATTAATCTCAATCACCTCTTCTTTTTGCACTAGGTATATGTGACAAAATAAACGAAAAACAAATTAATTTATGTCCATTGAAGGATTTACTGTATCATTCAAAATCAGGTTATTACACGATGGCATGATCGTCTGCTCTCACAGCCGTGTGTTCGTTTGTCGAAAATGAGTTAGAATGATTTTTCGTATAGTGTATGGCCAGCTTTATCCTCCCATGCATTCACCATGTTACCCTAATCACAGCTCACTTCATGCTACAAAATATAAGTTATACAGTATCTCACAAAAGTGAGTACATGCCTCACATTTTTGTAAATATTTTATTATAACTTTTCATGTGACAACACTAAAAAATGACACTTTACTACAATGTAAAGTAGTAGGTGTACAGCTTGTATAACAGTGTAAATTTGCTGTCCCCTCAAAATAACACACAGCCATTAATGTCTAAACTGCTGGCAACAAAAGTGAGTAGACCCCCAAGTGACAATGTCCAAATTGATCCAAAAATTAGCCTTTTTCCCTCCCCAGTGTCATGTGATTTGTTAGTGTTACAAGGTCTCAAGGGGGGAATGGGGAGCAGGTGTGTTAAATTTGGTGTTATCACTCTCACTTTCTCATACTAGTCACTGGAAGTTCAACATGGCACCTCATGGCAAAGAACTCTCTGAGGATCTAAAAAAAAGAATTGTTGCTCTACTTAAAGATGGTCTAGGCTATAAGAAGTTTGCCAAGACCCTGAAACTGAGCTGCAGCACGGTGGCCAAGACCATACAACAGGACAGGTTCCGCTCAGAACAGGCCTCTCGAATGTCGACCAAGGAAGTTGAGTGCACGTGCTCAGCTTCATATCCAGTGGTTGTCTTTGGGAAATAGATGTATGAGTGCTGCCAGCATTGCTGCAGAAGTTAAAGGGGTGGGGGGTCAGCCTGTCAGTGCTCATACCATAAGCCACACACTGCATCAAATTGGTCTGCATGGCTGTAATCTCAAAAGGAAGCCTCTTCTAAAGGTGATGCACAAGAAAGCCTGCAAACAGTTTGCTGAAGAAAGCAGACTAAGGACACGGATTACTGGAGCCATGTCCTGTGGTCTGATGAGACCAAGATAAACTTATTTGGTTCAGATGGTGTCAAGCGTGTGTGGCGGCAATCAGGTGGGGAGTACAAAGACAAGTGTGTCTTGCCTACAGTCAAGCATGGTGGTGGGAGTGTCATGGTCTACGGCTGCATGAGTGCTGCCGGCACTGGGGAGCTACAGTTCATTGAGAGAACCATGAATGCCAACATGCACTGTGACATACTAAAGCAGAGCATGATCCCTTCCCTTTGGAGACTGGGCTGCAGGGCAATATTCCAACAGGGTATTGACCCCAAACACACCTCCAAGATGACCACTGCCTTGTTAAAGAAGCTGAGGGTAAAGGTGATGGACTGGCCAAGCATGTCTCCAGACCTAAAACCTATTGAGCACCTGTGGGGCATCCTCAAACGGAAGGTGGAGGAGCGCAAGGTCTCTAACATCCACCAGCTCCATGATGTCATCATGGAGGAGTGGAAGGGAACTCCAGTGGCAACATGTGAAGCTCTGGTAAACTCCATACCCAAGAGGGTTAAGGCAGTGCTAGAAAATATTGGTGACCACACAAAATATTGACACTTTGGGCCCAATTTGGACATTTTCACTTAGGGGTGTACTCACTTTTGTTGCCAGAGGATTAGACTTTAATGGCTGCGTGTTGAGTTATTTTGAGGGGAAAGAAAATTGACACTATTATACAAGCTGTACACTCACTACTTTACATTGTAGCAACGTGTCATTTCTTCAGTGTTGTCACATGAAAAAAATGTGAGAGGTGTACTCACTTTTGTGAGATACTGAGATAGCGATCTGAGCTATTGTGTTCTGACAGGGGGAAGCTGACCCCCTTCCCCCGCCAGAACACTCCGATCAGCGCTCTCTGCCATTGGCTGACAGTGCTGATCAGGAGTTGGTCGGCTGCTGGTTTTCCAGCATGCACGTCCAACAGAAGCCACCCAAAAATGACGGGCTTCTGACATACACACGTGCCGAATGTTGGATGTTTTTTTTTTAAATGGCAACTATCACCTGACAATCGGCCAGTGTGTACCTGTCTTTAATTTTGTATGACAAACTATAATATCCCTCCTAACCAAACATCCCTTCTTAGTAACCTCCAGAAACTATATTTTATTTATTTTTTTTACCCTCTGGCCTGGTCTGGTACTGGCAAACTCGTGCTAGTGAAATTACATCTGAAAAGATTGGGATCCCGACCAATGAGCCCTGGAATACCCCCTTGACTGGTCATGTAAATCACCATAACTGAATTCATTTAGGTTAACTATAGACAGACTATTTCCGTGTCAACATCAGACTATAAGATCATGATCATCCTCACTGCTTCACCGCCAAACTTGATTTTTCTTTATTGAGTTCCTGATATGCATAGCAAAAGGCTTGTTTACTATGTTATGTAGGAAATAGAAATAATATCTATTATAGCTCTCAGAGATGGTCCAATTTGTCACTATGATAATGAGCACTTCTAAAGCTCATGAGTGCTCATAATTGGATACTCATTAATGCCAACACTGACTTCTTGTCAAAACAGATGATCATATTGGAGGCGTTGCTGAAAAATATTGGGCGCAAACAGGAAATACTTATAGTTGCAGTTTTATACTATAAAGCAAAATATATAATACGGCTAAGCATTATTCTATTTCAACATTATTTTTGTATTTTTAATAATTGCAAAAATATGCAATAAAAAAGCTTCTTTATCAGCACTGAGCATATGGCATAAACAATTGGAAATCAGCTTTTCAGCAGCTTAGAGCACATTAGGGATAGCTCGCCTCTGATTGGTTGCTTTGAGCTAGAAAACAGCATGGTCTTGTAATTAAATAAAATAATTCAAAGTTGTTATGTTGTGTACAAAGAATGTATATTGAAAATTAAGAATGTTATGTATAATAAACATTTCTACTTTAGATATTGCCATATTATGTTTGCACTAAAACGACGTTTATTGCATAAGCGACGCAAGGCATTTAATCCATGTTGACATTAAACACCAAATATATTTAGCAACTGTTTCTGCTAAATGCTTTAATTGATCTTCTGAGAGTTTTCTTGGATCACATCCCAAGAAGGAAGTAATGCATATACCTGGCAAAACAGTATGCAAAGAAAATGTAAAAGAACGTCATATCTTACACATTTCAGCTCTTACACTTGTACACCCCCCGAGTACCTGTGCGATTTTTTACATTTCTGCTATAGGCCTATTGATTTAACTATAAGTTTGTCATTAATTAACACTTCCTGCAAACTGACGTATTTGTACGTCGGTTTGAAGTAGTTGTACCAAGGCGACGCCTGCAGCTGCAGCCATCAACCTGGTGCCATTTTTTATAGCCAGCGGTCGGCTTTATAATTTTAACAACCGATCCGACTCAGCAGCCGCTCAGCCGTTATAACACCCCCCTCTCTCCCACCGCCTTCTGCCGCTCTGCCCGGGTTTCCCGTCCCACCGGGAGACCTAAGCGACCAGCTGGCACATCCGGCTGGTCAGAGTCCCGAACGAAGCCGGATTCGGCTTTGATCAGGTCTCCGATGAAGTAACCTGGAAACGAGGTCTCAAAATTTTTTAAAGCGTCCCTGTCCCCGTGACCTTGCACACCAAAGAAAATGTAAGTTGTGCCCGCAAATGTAAACAGTGTTCAAATCACATCTGAGGTACCGCAGCGATCGTCAGAGCTAGAGCAATAATTCTAGCAACTCTAAACTGGTAACCATTAAAAATGTTTAAAGCATCGCCTATGGGGATTTTTAAGTACCGTAGTTTGTTGCCCTTCAATGAGTGTGCGCAATTTTAAACTGTAACATGTTAGGTATCTATTTACTCCGCGTGACATAATCTTTTACAATATATTAAAAATTGGGCTAACTTTATTGTTAAGTTTTTTTTTTTAAATTCAGTGAAGTGAATTTTTTTCCAAAAAATTGCACTTGAAAGACCGCTGCACAAACACCGTGTGACAAAAAATATTGCAATGACCGCCATTTTATTCTCCAGGGTCTTTGGTAAAAAAATATATATAAGGTTTGGGGGTTCTAAGTAATTTTCTAGCAAAAAATACTGATTTTAACTTGTAAACAACATGTGTCCAAAATAGGCTTGTTCTGTAAGTGGTTAAAAATACGAATTAATCCATATATACATTTTTTTACTACACACCAGGAGAATTAAGTCTTTTATAGTGATATTATCTGGCAAAAAGATATATTGGGTATTATATTTTGGAACAATTTTTGTACCTATTAAATGAAAACCGTACGATCTGGTATCATACGAGAACAATTTTCGCACTTGTCCTATCGGATAATATCAGATGAACTGTCATGATTAGCTCTCGAAAGCTGTGTACTAACAATCAGATTCACGTACGATTGCTTCGAAAGTGGTATTTTTCATACAATTTTCTGATCGTGTGTATAAGCTTTTAGATAGTTAGCACCAAAACAATTATCCCTAGTGGAAGATATCCTGAGTCCAAGACTCAGGAGGTCTGTTTGTAGCAGGGACATTTGTTGGTGCTACGTTCTCTTTTACGAATTGCTTATTTTCCAGTACATTATTCTAGATTCCGTGGCTTGGTTTATGAGATTTAGTTTTGTGTTTTTATTCAGGGTGTATATACAGTATCTCACAAAAGTGAGTACACCCCTCACATTTTTGTAAATATTTTATTATATCTTTTCATGTGACAGCACTGAAGAAATGATACTTTGCTACAATGTAAAGTAGTGAGTGTGCAGCTTGTATAACAGTGTAAAATTGCTGTCCCCTCAAACTAACTCAACATACAGCCATTAATGTCTAAACTGCTGGCAACAAAAATGAATACACCCCCTAAGTGGAAATTTAAAAATGGGGCCCAAAGTGTCAATATTTTGTGTGGCCACCATTATTTTCCAGCACTGCCTTAACCCTCTATGGCATGGAGTTCACCAGAGCTTCACAGGTTGCCACTGGAGTCCTCCAATCACTTCTCCATAACGACATCACGGAGCTGATGGATGTTAGAGACCTTGCGCTTCTCCACCTTCCATTTCAGAATTCCCCACAGATGCTCAATAGGGTTTAGGTTTGGGGACATGCTTGGCCAGTTCCTCACCTTCACCCTCAGCTTCTTTAGCAAGGCAGTGGTCGTCTTGGAGGTGTGTTTGGGTCGTTATGTTGGAATACTGCCCTGTAGCCCAGTCTCCAAAGGGAGGGGATCATGCTCTGCTTCAGTAAGTCACAGTACATGTTGGCATTCATGGTTCCCTCAATGAACTGTAGCTCCCCAGTGCCAGCAGCACTCATGCTGCCCCAGACAATGAGACTCCCACCACCATGCTTGACTGTAGGCAAGGCAGACTTGTCTTCATACTCCTCACCTGGTTGCTGCCACTCACGCCTGACACCATCTGAACCAAATAAGTTTATCTTGGTCTCATCAGACCACAGAACATGGTTCCAGTAATCCATGTCCTTAGTCTGATTGTCTTCAGCAAGCTGTGGGCTTTCTTGTGCATCATCTTTAGAAGAGGCTTCCTTCTGGGAACGACAGCCATGCAGACCAATTTGATGCAGTGTGCGGTGTATGGTCTGAGCACTGACAGGCTAACCCTCCACCTCTTCAACCTCTGCAGCAATGCTGGCAGCACTTACTCGTCTTTTTCCCAAAGACAACTTCTGGCTATGACGCTGAGCATGTGCACTTAACTTCTTTTGTCGACCATGGCGAGGCCTGTTCTTAGTGGAACCTCTCCTGTTAAACCACTGTATCGTCTTGGCTACCATGCTGCAGCTTAGTTTCAGAGTCTTGGCAATCTTCTTATAGCCTAGGCTATTTTTATGTAGAGCAACAATTATTTTATTTAGCTCCTCTTTGCCATGAGGTGCCATGTTGAACTTCCAGTGACCAGTATGAGAGAGTGAGAGCAATAACACACATATTTAACACACCTGCTCTCAATTCACACCTGAGACTAATCGGGCCCAATTCTGACATTTTCACTTAGGGGTGTACTAAGTTTAGACATTAATGGCTGTGTGTTGCGTTATTTGAGGGGACAGCAAATTTACACTGTTATACAAGCTGTAAACTCACTACTTTGTAGGAAAGTGTATCTTCTTCAGTGTTGTCACATGAAAAGATTTCACAAAACATTTACAAAAATGTTAGGGGTGTACTCACTTTTGTGAGATACTGTAAATATTTTTTGAAAAGTTTGCCACACATCCGGATCCTGAGGAAGCCCAAATTGTGGGTAAAACGCGTCGATCCATTGTACTGTAGGATGTGCTGTGTTATGTGATACACCTTTTTATATGCTGTTTTTTCAAAGTTCATTGCATGTCTAATTTCTTTTAACTGGAGAGTTCTTAATGTTAGTGGCTAAGGTCTGAATGGATCTATTATATAGGACTTTGTACATCAATCATCCTGCAAAGAGGTTTAAATCCTTTTTAATGTTGAATTTGTCCACATCATAGTCAGGACAAAAGGTGAGACCTAATTGAAGTACTTGAATTTCTTCAGGGGACAGAGAGTGAGAAGAAAGATTTAGGATTTCAAATATGGTTTGTCCATATGTTCCCTGGAGACAGAATTCTCTAAGATTGAACTTTTGCGCTGTTCCGGAGTGTTGGCTACTAAAAAAATGGGCACCATTGGTGTGTAGTGACAGAGAATGTGGAAATAGAACTGGAGTCACTCAGCTTTGAAGTGGTGGATGTTGATAGAGCAGGAAGTGAGAAGGAAGTGGACAAAGTGGAGCCAGATACAAGACTAGGTGCAAGAGTAGGGGGGTCTGGTGAAGTTTTGAAAAAGGGTGAGAAGATGTAGGTAGCCAGGAGTGCATACTTTTAGGAGGAACCGATAGTGGTTGATGATCATGTGTAGACTCAAAGGTTCATCGTAAAGAATCCGTGGAAAGAGTGTCTGACTTCCCTTTTTGTTTCCTAGGGACTCTTTCCCCAAATAAAGCTTGGTAAACTGTGGATTGGCTAGAGGAGATAGAAGATGCAGAGGACATATTAGAAACATTATCTTTATTCGGTTATATTTGATTAGTTTGTCTAGTGAAGTGTTTAGGATATGGTTTTTGGTTACATTTATAAGCATATCCATTGTCATGTGCCCCTCCTTGGGGCCAGGTATGTACAGCTGCATAAAGTGACGCTGCGGCAGGTTGTTCTCGTGTGGATGCTATGTTGGGATCGAGTGCTAGCTTTTGTAGATACAGAAGGCATCCTTTATGTGACATTACACATTGTGTTTGCTTACCCCCTTTTTTCAGCTCATGTATACCGGATATGGGTCTTGTTTCAGAAATTAGGTGCTCTTGGTTAAGTACTTAAAAACATTGTGTGAGTATTATAGCAAACTATTCTTGCTAATATATAGCAGGTGCTCAGTTTCTACATATTTTATGTATTAATATTCATTTTATGAATATTTGTTTATTGTATCTTGGTCTTGGTGCATTTCCTATGGCCATACGACACCTTTACCCTTGCACTGTGCAGACGGACTTGTCAGTAAGAATTAGCGGTCACATTGGGTAAACACACAAGGGCTGGACATTGGATAAATACACAATGGCTATATGTAACCCTATCTTATTGCAATCTATAATTTACTGTATCATTGATTGAAATTTTGTCTTTTGGTATAGCATTTGAATCAGTAGTGGTCTTCAAATCCCTTGAAAAAGCCCTAGGCGGTGAAACATGTCAGGAATATGTACCACATTATTACTGTCTATGTGAATACACCATTGATAATGAAATTGACATGTGTTAGATTTTAATCTGCTTGATTTTAATTACCGTATGTACTAATGAATAATGACGCTTTTAACCATGAATGGTTTATCTATCATCCTTATGGTACCGCTAAAATCCCACTAACTGTTTTTTGCTCTGTGAATATTATCCAAGTAATGTGGTGCCAGATATAGCCTTGTCATCTAACCACACTACAAAGATATTGTGATTCTCTCCATTTCATGTGGCTGTGACTACAGGTGCATCTCATAAAACTAGAATATCATCAAAAGTTAATTTATTTCAGTAATTCAATTAAAAAAGTGAAACTCATATATTTTAAGTAAATGCATTATGCACAGAGTGATATATTTTCAAGCATTTCTTTCTTTTAATTTATATGATAATGGCTTACAGCTAGTGAAAACCCAAAATTCAGTACCTCAGAAAATTATAATATTACATAGGACATGAAAAAAATAAATAAATAAACGTTGGCTTACTGAAAAGTATGTCCATGTACAGTATAGTATGCACTCAATACTTGGTTGGGGCTCCTTTTGCATGAATTACTGCATCAATGCAGTGTGGCATTGAGGTGATCAGCCTGTGGCACTGCTGAGTTGTTATGGAAGCCTAGGTTGCTTTGAAAGCGGACTTCAGCTTGTCTGCATTGTTGGGTCTGGTATCTCTCATCTTCCTCTTGACAATACTCCACAGATTCTCTATGGGGTTAAGGTCAGGCAAGTTTGCTGGCCAATCAAGCACAGTGAGACCATGATCATTAAACCAGGTATTGGTACTTTTGGCAGTGTGGGCAAGTGCCAAGTCCTGCTGGAAAATGAAATCAGAATCTCCATAAAGCTGGTCAGCAGAGGGAAGCTTGAAGTGCTCTAGAAGTTCCTGGTAGAGAGCTGCTGCGCTGCCTTTGGACTTGATAAAACAGGGAACCAACACCAGCAGAAAACATGGCTCCCCAAATCATCATGGACTGTGGAAAAGTTTGCATTTTATTTGGAAATGAAGGTCCCAGACTCTGGAAGAAGAGCGGAGAGGCACAGAATCCAAGTTCCATTAGGTCCAGTGTGAAGTTTCCACAGTCAGTGTTTATTTGGGGAGCCATGTCAACTGCTGGTGTTGGTCCACTGTGTTTTATCAAGTCCAAACTCAGCGCAGCCCTTTACCAGGAAATTATAGAGCACTTCATGCTTTCATGCTTCCCTCTGCTGACCAGCTTTATGGAGATGCTGATTTTATTTTCCCGCAAAAGTATCAATACCTGGTTTAATGATCATGGTATCACTGTACTTAATTGGCCAGCAAACTTGCCTGACCTTAACCCCTTAAAGAATCTGTGGGGTATTGTCAAGTGGAAGATAAAGACACCAGACCCAACAGTGCAGAGGAGCTAAAGGCTGCTATCAAAGCAACCTGGGCTTCCAGAACACCCTCAGCAGTGCCACAGGCTTTTCACCTCCATGTCACTACGCATGGATTCAGTAATTCATGCAAAAGGAGCCCCGACCAAGTATTGAGTGCATACTATACTGTACATGGACATACTGGTCAGTAAGCCAACATTTATGTATTAAGAATCCTTTTTTTATTGGTCTTATGTAATATTCTAATTTTCTGAGATATTGCAATTTGGGTTTTCACTAGCTGTAACCCATAATCATCAAAATTAAAAGAAAGAAATGATTGAAATATATCACTCTGTGTGTAATGCATTTTTATAAAATATATGAGTTTCACTTTTTGAATTGAATTACTGAAAAAAATTAACTTTTTGATGACATTCTAATTTTATGAGATGAACCTGTATATTGCACTGAGTTTTCCATCAACAGTGCGGTCTACCAGCATTTTACCAAAGCCACAAAATATATAGTGTCATCAACACGGCAATGGACATCTTTTTGATAGAAAACCGTTAATGGTGCATGACCGCACAGGTAGTATACAGTCACTTTCGCAGGCTGACAGTGACTGATAGTGTCTAGTAGCTGACCATTAATATAAAGGGGGCAGTTAACCACTGACCACTGATGACAAATGATAACCTGATTCTATCTCTGACATGAACTCAAGTTCCTTATTGTTTACCCGATTGCAATTAAAAACATGGGACTAACCTTGGGCCTCCTTCACAAGGGTGTTTAGGTGTATACTGAAGATTCCAGGGACAAAACTCAGCAGATTCTTGCCTGTGGCATCACATGTGTCTGTGAACAGCTGCAGCTATATAAAGAAATAGTAGTCTGGAGGAAGCCGCCGCTGTTGACATGCACCCGCACAAGCAGCAGCACCATTATATACAGTATATGTTCTAAGGACTTGGAAATATTGTTATTTTGACATGGGACCTCAGTAAAACTTGTTAGAATTATCCTGGCATGCTGTCTTCTTCTGCTTATTAGCAAGTAAAAGTCATAGACGTTCTAGCCTTCCCCTATTTTAAATAAAAAAAGCATAATAAAATGCAGTTATATTTCTGTTCTTGCTGTTTTTCCTTCACTTCCTGTCTGGTAAAAACATTGTCACCATACACTACGCTGGGGTACATCTCTCTAACAGGGTCTTGGATAGCATTAAATCCTTGCATGGATTCTGATTCTTCTCTTCTGTATCAAAAACTAAAAATAAAAAGGCTTTATTCAGGTAGGTCTGTATTAAAGGTATTTTATACAATAACCCCCATTCCCAGCGTCAGAGAAGGGAAAAAAAGATCCAATTATACAAACTCCTTTCATTTAGCTGATAGTGCTGCTAGCACCTTCAGATTGAATATTTGGCTTCTGCACATACAAGGGCTATTTCTGAGATAAGTAAAATAGCAAGATATTTTAGGTACTTGGAAAAGTAAAAAAAATAATAAATATTTGGCTGGATCATATATTCTGGTGCTAAATAATAATCTTTATATAGTATTAGATAACAGATGCAAAAAAAATGTACATAATTGAAACCCTCTAGAATGGATACAAATCTCAAAGTGTATGTGTAAAATATTGTACTTGGGTAGAAAAATGCCTATATTTCTTTTTTGCCAGAAAAAGTACACAATCATATTCAACCTATGGAGAAAATTACTAATAAATTGTTTATCCCCCTTATCAGATTCAGCTTTAAAGTGTATGTAAAGCCAAAGTCTATTTACATATAATTTAGCATTATGCCTCACTGCATGCAGTTGATTTAGAGCTGTCGTAAACCTCAGACATGAAAAATTATTAAAGCGCATCCTATTATACTGTGTACTAGCGTGAATCCAAAGCACCAAGTGTGGTTCTTCATTGATTCCTCTGCTACAACTACTTTAACCCCTTCTCGTGGCTTGTACATGTGTACAGGCCACGAGAATGCGTCTTCACTGAAGTGGGTCTTCTTCAGTGAGGACGCATATATGCAAACCAGTGTATGTGCTTGGAGTGCACCACATAGCCTGCCCCCCCCCCCCCCCCCCCCGCACAGAGACCAGACTCTTACCCTGGGTCTCGTACTAACGATCGGGAATCGGAACTCCTGATTCCCAATCACCTGATTGCGGTGATAGCCTCTGCTTGGTTATCCCAGTGATCAGTCACTGTGCAGCCCCTGTGTTTTTCCCCTCTAAATGGAGAGAAAGATACAAAGGTTTTTTTTTCTTCTGCAAGAGGAGAAAATATAAAGAAACAAAAATGTGTAAAAGAATAATAATAATAATAATAAAAAAATTAAAAAAATAAATAAAAAAATAGCTAGATTAAGGTTTGATCTAGTTCATTGTCAGGGTTAGGGTAAGGGCCAAAGGTCAAGGCGGGGTCAAATGGCAGGGATTGGGGTCAAAGGTCAGACTTTTTTTTTAAAGCTTTTTTTAAATTTGTATAAGTGTCAGTGTGTTTTAGGTAGGATTAAAAAAAAGCAAAATGTACACTATTGTTTCTGGGTCCTGCCATGGGTACAAACAACAAATAACACACACATGCAGGGCCGGTGCTAGACTATTTTGCGCACTAGGCAAGACCAGCTACTTGCGCCCCCCCCCCCCAAAAAAAACTGTACATATTGCCCCCTTTCCTACACATAATGCCTCCCTTTAACCCTACACTCCCCTTCCTGTATACACTGCCCTCTTGAATCCTACACCCCTCTTCCTGTACACACTGCCCTCCTTTAACTCTACATCTCCCTTCCTGCCCACACTGCCCCCCTTTATTGCTACACCAATTTAATCCTACACCCCCCCCCTTCCTATACACACTGCCCCCCTTTAACCCTACAACCCCTTCCTGAACACACTGCCCCCCTCTCTAGAGGCAACATCCACCGGGGATAAGGAGGTGACAGGAGAAAAATGTGGCACTGGCCATGGCTGCGCCCTAGGTGGCAGTACGCCCTAGGCGGCTGCCTAGTTCGCCTAGTGGTAGCACCGGCCCTGCACACATGTGCTGTCACTGCGATCGTCAGGAGCAGGAAAAATTTATTTTGGGTTGTTCTTTGGTGGTACTGTAAGTTATGGTAACAGCAAGAAATATACAGCTACATTTTTAAAAAAATTATTTTCTTAAACTCTTTTGGGACAGTTTTCCTTTGATAATAAAAAAAAAAAACAGGAAACATTTATTACTGTTAATCAACTCAACAAAAGAACCCCAATTTGTCCTGAAAATTACAAATTATAATCCACTTGGATACTCAAAGCAGTTGCAATGATATGTACAGTTTTACTAACACATGTCAAGGTTTCAACACTGTGTTCAAGCATTAAGATTTGTTTTACCCTCCATCACAAAGGGGTTAAGCAAATTATTTTTTGTAAGTCTGTTGATTACCTTTAGTTTTTTTCCAGTAATAACACATACTGCTGCAGGCTGACAACACTAAGCCACTAGCTTGCAATTAGCCTGCCATTCAAGCCCCTTTAGTTGCGAAACAGTGGCTTAGAGTTATCAGCTAGCAAGAAATGTTCATACCGCTATCTACCCTCTATGGATCAGGACAATTTTTAAAGTCAGCCATGGGCCTATTCTTTCAGCAATAACTTTGATAACAAAGTGATACATATATATTTTTTTGGGGGACAAACAAAGATTGCTTTCGTGTTATTGCAAAAAAGACAAAAAAGTACCAAAACTAACAAAAATGCACTTTTTTTTCTGCTTTAGTACAAGTTTGTTTAAACAAAAAACTGTAATAAAATATACATTGTATGCTATAATTTGTCTCTTTTATTGTTTGTCTTTAAATGACACTAAAAATAATAATTCTGGTACATAGCACTGCAAAGCTTTTTTTTACAAAATTGCAAATTAAGCTTTTCTATTCAAGTTTGCACTTTTTAATGCAACACTAAAAAAATAATAAACCAAATGAATATGAATAAAAAAGGTTTAAATATTATTGGTTAGAGAAATAGAAAAAAACAGCTGGAAAAAAATAATTAAATAGAGAAGGGTAAGAAGGCCTTAATTTTGGCTGATTAGAGCAAACTAAGGGTAAGGCCCCTTTCACACTTGTACGACTCCAAAGTTGCACCGAATTTGGAGTGCAACTTTGGTACAACTTTGATGCAACTTTGGTGCAACTTTGATGCATCTTTTACGCAACTTTGGATGGGTGCAACATGGATACGACTTTGGCTTTGATCAGTTTTAATGGACAACTGTTGCACACAAGTTGCATAGTATAACAATTTGGTATGACTTTCATGCAACTTCTGAGGGTTAACATTGAAGTCTATGGCCCTGAAGTTGCATGAAAGTCAGACCAAAGTAGTGCGTGAACTACTTTGAAGTTGCTGCAACTTTAAGTTGCCCATATATGAATGGTTATCATTGGAAAACAAGGGGAAAGACATGTCGTGCAACTCTGATGTCCAAAGTTGCATGACAAGTTGCACAAGTGTGAAAGGGGCCTTAATAAGGGGTTACATAAGAAGGCATTTTATTGTCAGAGTACTTTAAAGGGGAATGCACTAACACCTGTGTACCTTACCCAGCCCTAGCTAGTGATGTAATTAGCTGGCTCACATACTTAAAATCATAATCTAGGGACTTATCTTTTATTAGAAAACCCTTTGAAGTGCTGCTTGTGATTGTTTTTTGAGTGCATCCAGAAAGCACAAGGCGGGGATGTGACATCTAATACACACAGCAGTTTACACACAGAGATTACACAAAGCAAGAAAAGGCAACACCGCCTTTTGCAAACCATGTCTGGGAGACATTTTGCTCAAGCTTTCTATCTAGGCACTTGTGCTATCAAAGAGCTAGAGTGGGGTCTGTTAGCCCCCTAATTTCACCTATGGATGTCAGTAAAGGTAATCAAGCTTTCAAGATTTTGCTTGATCAGCTTTATCCACTACCAAAGCAGCAAGGGAATGAGGGTTCTGAACCAGGAAGTGACATAATACACATAACTTCCGGGTTCATTTACCAGAGGGAGGATCAGGAGATGTCGGGGAATCTCCCTCCACTCTACACAGCAACATCCACGTGGCGGGTGGGGGGGTAGACTCAAAGGAAGTGGTGGGGGTCTCAGTTTCTGGTGTTTGTGGAAGTGATCAGGTGGCTGTAAAGCACTTCCACTAGAAAATTGACAGTTTGCTTGGACCATTCAACAAACACAATACCAAAAATAAGTAAACAATGGACATTTGTACCCAAAAAATAACAATATATATAAATGATATTAAAATAACATAGACCATAAACAAAACCCAAAAAAACATAAAAAGTAAATAATACAAATATTATACCACAAGTAATATGTATTACTAATAAATCAGTTCATTTCAAATTCTACATTTAAAACCCTAGAGCAAGTGTACCCAAAATAAAAATGTATTTAGTTTCATCCCTGGAAACCACTCTAGTTTTATCAACCCCTCCAGTTTAGCAATTAGGAACTTGTTCTCCTGTCAGTGATATTTTTATGAGATCTTTTAACCCCCCCCCCCCCCTAAAATAACCAAATAGTAAAGCTGAGAGCAAAAACTGAAAAACTCAAATAAATATATAAAGAGCACAGCACTTTATATAACATGTTCTATACCACAAAATAATAAGAGGGAAGGGTCACGTGAATGCTTCAAGTGTATTGAAATGTATTTTAATCCTTCTTAGATATTATTAATATGTTCACCTAGTTTAAAGCATTCTAGTGAGAAACTTACACGGGAGAGCATACAAACTAAAGATTGGACCCAACGATGCAACAACAATTCCAGGGAAATTATGAGGCTTTGTTGAAAAACATGAAAACAAAAACCGAAAACCATAAATTTCAAAAGCAACATGATGCTTATGCAGTAGCCAACACCTATAAACTCATGGTACCAGATGGTAATCCCACCTGCCACTACATAAGAGAAGCCAACTTAATGACGTGTCTAGAGAATACATAATATAATTCCCAAAATTGTATATGCCATGTAGAATTGAACAGGGTGGTTTAAGTGGCATAAAAATTGTACAGGTGAAGTAGAAGGTCTCTAAGAAGCAGTCATTATCCAAATGTAAGAAAAGCAGGGAAGCCAATCTTGCCCAACTGCCAAGATTGACTTCCTCACTCATGCTTAATACAGGTGCACATAAATCTCTTTTATTAACATGACATACAGAGATCTGCATATCAACAGATAGCTTATTAAAGAGCCAGTATGAGACCATACCAAATGACTCATCAGTAAAAAAGGTGTACTGTAACACCACACTAGTGTCAGGATCTGCTGTTCAAGTTCACATAGATCTGGTACATGATACATCCTATACTTCCTGCTATTTACAGTGTAAGTAAAACCAAAAATTAAAGTGGAGTTCCACCCGTTTTTCAAACATTATAAAAATCGCTTCTATTCCCCAAAGTATTACAGTATTGGCTACTATTCTTTTCTTTTCTTGCTTCACTTGCATTGTTGCAACGGTTAATCAATTTCCTGCCCCCTTCGGCGCCGCAGCGAGATACGTCACTTCCTGTGTTTGCACGGGCTCCTGGGAGATGTGAGTCATCATTCCCTGGAGCTTGTGGAAAAGGAAACATCGTGTTATTTACAAATGACGTGTGGTAGGCGTTGCTAAGCACCGACATTGTGTTTAAATAAAACAGAAGAGGCAGCCGCTGGTGGAGGAGGCTACAGTGTACTGCGTGCAAGGGAGTTCAGGGTGAGGTCCCTGTCCCTGTCTGTCTCCCCCCCCCCCCTGTCTCTCTCTCTTCCCCTCTGTCTGTCTCTCTATCTCTCTCTCTCTGGGTAACCAGCAGCACCGCTTGGAGGAAGTAGTGACATGTGGGCTTCACGTGCCCACAATTAAGATGGGAGACCGCTACTGATGTGAAATAAAGGTTAGTGTATAGGGAATGTAATTTATAAAACATTATATACTCTTAAAAGATATGAGAAACATTACATTTAGCAACTTCTGTTATCATTTGGGGAATATAATTTATTTTTATGATGTTTACAAAATGGGTGGAACTCCACTTTAAGATTGTGTAAAAAGTTCTCTTTTTGCCTTGTAAATGTAGCGCTATCCCAGAAGAAGCCACTGGATTGTTTTGAGTCCTTCTGCCCCATACCTTGGATGACCTGCCCTTACTTGGGTTCTAGAACACCAACAAACCTATTGCAGTTTAAATGAGCTTAATTTAAAGAGGCAAAGCCCTAGAAAGAGACCAGGTCAGTCAAGCAGCACCTATACAAAAGCAAAAATATCAGGAAATTACAGTTGGCAGACAGACACAACATAGGCTAGAGTACAGCCAAACTAGGTGCAATAGGCTCTGTCTAACCTCTGACCAGGGTTACTAACAGCAATTGTCCTGCAAAAGATGGGGACCTTTTGTTGAGTGCTCAACAGACAAAAATAAAATGGTGGACAAGGACCTCTCACATCTGAAGACACTGATCTTTGTCTCTAGAAGTCCCCTGGTGGCAAGCAAAAGGGTCCCCTCGATTTTTGAAGCGGTAACATTGGTGATGAAAGGAGCGCTGAATGACAGAGTAGCTGGAACCTTGGAAGCAGAATAACTGGAACACTGGAACACAGAATGACAAGATGGCTGGAACACTGGAATGCAAGATAGCTGGAACCCTGGTCACTCGGGAATACTGGATCAATCTGACCTTTCTTCCCATATGCACAGCAGCCATGTAGCAGAAGTAAATCCAAACTCCTCTCTCTCTGCAGCAGTTGTCTCTTCCAACAGCAACAATTGCAGCAGTTGTCACGGCAGGAATCCAACAACACAGTATGAATAACTGTTCAATGTATTCCCCTTGATCCTGCCAGTTTTTAGATTTTCCTCAGGCTTTCCTTTAGAACGTTGAGTACCAGCCTGTAATCCTGCTTCCAAGCCATTTTTCAGCTTTCAGTGCTGTGGTAATTTTTCTGACAATTACTCTGTCATGCAACACTGTACCCAAATTAATTGTATTTCTTTTTTGGAGACAGATAATGCTTTGTTTCGGTAATATTTATTTTTATTTTTTTTGTAAAAAGGAAAAAAGACCAAAAATGTTGGAAAAAATTAGTTTCCCTTACTTGAAAAGGTCAAAAAAAATCTCACAGTCAGGGAGAGTGCCTCACAATGAGTAAGCCGCTGCTGCTGATACATTTTTTCATTATCCATACATAAATTACTACAATTTCTCTCCTTCTTTCGTTGTAAGAGAAAGGGGAGAAATCAACAATTAGCTTCCCCCTTTTTTTTTTTTTTTTCCCAATCCTTTTTTTTTTTCCCCTTAACATCATTTTCAAAAATGTTGGTGTGCACAGACTGCATATCCGGTGCAGTTGACATCTTTATTATCTTATGTTTTATGGTAGGCTACATTAATGTACCTGGTTCCATCCTCGATGGACAGTTTCAGGAATTCAATACTTTATTTAACTATTCAAAGTCAGTTCTCTTTGAGATACCTTGCCAGAGAAGTTGTAGTTGCAACTGTATATATTAATCCAGACATTGTATTTTCTATATGTTTGGCTGTTTCATATTTGTACGACCTGTTGTGAATGTATTGTACTTCACTGGAAAGTCTACTCCACAAATTATCTGATGTCTGTGTTTTATTGTTCTCTGCTGCATTAAGACCAGGCATTTTCTGACACCTTTTTGTTTACAAGAACAATTCTGTATTTTTTTGCTAGAAAATTACTTAGAATCCCCAAACATTGTATATATATTTTTCAGCAGAGACCCTAGAGAATAAAATGGCGGTCATTGCAATTTTTTATGTTACACGGTATGTACGCAGCTGTTTTTAAACACAATTGTTTTGGAAAAAATATCTTTAATGAAGTTTAATGGGGAAAAACACAATATATAACTAAATTTTTGGTACAATATAATATGATGTTACGCTGATTAAATGCAGTAGATACCTAACATATCGTGCTTTAAAATTGCACACGCTCGTGGAATGGTAACAAACTATGATACTTACAAATCTCCACTGGTGATGCTTTATAATTTTTTACAGGCTACCAGTTTAGAGTAACAAAAGAGGTCTAGAGCTAGAATTTTTTATCTCGCTATAGAGTTTGTGGTGATACCTCACATGTGTAGTACGAAAACCGTTAACATTTCCGTGCGTGACCTATCTATGTGTTCACCTCTGCACTCAAGCACAGGGGGATGAAGGCGCTTTAACATTTTTTTAATTATTTATTTTATTTAAAACTTTTTTTTTAAACTGTCCATTAAAAAAAGAAAAAGAAAAAATAGCTCTTCTATTGCTACCACAAGAAATGTAAACATCCCTTGTTAAAACAAGAAAGCATGACAGGTTCTCTTCATGGAGACATCTGGGGTCTATAAGGCCCCAGATCTCTCCTCTACCCTTGAAAGCACCAGATCAAAAAAAAAAAAAAACATTGATCTGATGTTCCCCCCCCCCCCAAAAAAAAATGTCATTGTTTACATCTGCCCTAAACCGGAAGGGATTTCATGCTGCCACTTTCGGTGTCCGAGACCATAGAGATAATCAGAGACATTCTGGTCTCTGTTCATCTCTATGGCAAGTGGCATGAACCACCGGATCAGTTCCCGGGCTCTCCGATGTGAGGCGTAAGCCCAAGAAACACTGGAGAGTGGCCAGAGGGGGGGCAGACCCCTCCTATTGCTTCTAAAACTGGTCTAGGTGCTAATCAACTGCTCAGATCACTTTTAGGAGAGGTGAAATGCTGGCAGAAAAAAACAATGCCAGGGTCATGGCTTACTGCTGCAGCTATAGCCCGGGTAAACGGTTTTAAAATCGCAATGTATATATACGTATTGTGTTCTAGTAGTAAACAAAAAAAAATTAAAAAAAGAAGTAGTATATTTACATTTGTGATTGTTATGATTGGTCATCACAGTGACTATAAGGTACCGAGACACTTGGATCAGTTTGGTGCACTGTGTCTGTAAATCAAGTTGTCATTAGGCATTAATATCATTAACCAGCACAATGGCCTCCTGCTGGTGCTTTATTCAGTGCTGTTCATATGCATGAGTGTGGCAACTGGGCATTAAAGCCCACCTTCCTTGCCGCCACAGATACCATATATTACCAAAAGTATTGGGACGCCTGCCTTTACACGCACATGAACTTTATTGGCATCCCAGTCTTAGTCTGTAGGGTTCAGTATTGAGTTGGCCCACCCTTTGCAGCTATAACAGCTTCAACTCTTCTGGGAAAACACATTTGTGAGGTCAGACACTGATGTTGGACGAGAAGGCCTGGCTCACAGTCTGTGGTCTAATTCATCCCAAAGGTGTTCTATTGGGTTGAGGTCAGGATTATATGCAGGCCAGTCAAGTTCCCTGTGATAGTGTTCACAGTCACTGGGAGTGAAAGACAGATAATTAATGGTTTGAATTGCTTCAGATGCGACAGTAATATTTGTCAGCAATATCTTCATATAGAAATATGAAGATTTAATCCCATTTTACACTGGGAGACTTAGACTGTTTTAGACCATTGTCATGAAGTCTGACTTCTAGATAATGTGTATTCCGTGTGCTTGTCTGTGAGAGAGACACACAGATTGTCATTGGCAGACTTCCCTATATATCGTCCGTGTTGTTCGGGGAAGAGAGGCAGAAGGAGCCGGAGCACAATGTGACAGGAGCAGACACTATGCTGTAGTGCTTGGGATACCTTCATATGCAGTACTTACTGGCTTCACCGCTGTGACATTTTTGTATGGATATCAGTAGTCTCATATACATTCATCCCGGCGGGTCCATTGTGGTCTCTGTATGAGAACTGTTCAAGCCCAAGTATATTCATGTTCTGGTAAGAGGCTAATCCATATTCTTCACGTGGTGGCACTTTGTGTGAGGATGATAATTGGCTCGTGGACCTTTTTTCCAATATTTGAAGTAATTTATATGCTGCTATATGCTGGAAAGTGGGTAAGGAGCCACCTCTTACACTGTTGTGGTCACTTCTTTTTTCCATCACCTGGGATCATTGGAATTTCTGGACTTGTGTGAAAAAGGACATTCAGCAAATTTTGAAGTTTCCAGTGAAGATCTTTGTATCACCTACCTTTTAGACTTATTCACCTTATACTTATTTAGTGTAAGATGTCAATATTCCACTTTGTATGAATTGCACGTATGTTATAGTCACACACATTTTTTGCAGATGTGGTTTTTGTTGGATTGTGTTTATTAACAATTAATTTGAGCGCACTAGTTTTAATATTGTTTAGACTTCCCTATTGTTTGTGTATTGAAATGCAATGTGGATTGTGCCTGTCCCATTGTTAAATGTTAATGACCTCACATTGTTCTGTCCAGATGGCTAGATAATTAGTTTAGGTTAATTCTGTACCTGTATACACTTTTATCTGCATATGATATTGTAATCAGCCAGAGGGGAGGGATTGTGTACACTGTATGGGAATGACTGAGTGGAAAACCCTGTTTCTATTGGATTGAGAATATCACGTCCTGTTCTCCACAAGGTCCACCTGGGCGGTAACCTTGTGGGGGAAAACTGTATAAAAGTTGGTTTCTTGTTCAATAAAGAGTTATACTTCACCCTCAATCTAGAGTCCTGTCTCTGATTGGGGGAAGCTGCGACAAGGGATTGCTATGCTCTTCATACTCCCTTGGATAATCACTAAGCTCTTGTAAGAGCTTGTGTAAGAGCTTGTTCCTGCTTCACTCTCTGGGGAAAGAGAAGGTCACCCACAGGAACCTGGAGCCTTATCATAGGTCCAGGGTGGGTAGGAGACGGTAAGACCCCAACCAAGCTGCGGCAGTTTGTGGGGACTGAGGTGGTTATGGTGTCTGGTGGAGTGTTTGGAGCCCTAGGGAAGCACTAGGAGCATCCGTTAATGGAGGTACCCCGTCAGGGTCCTGGATGATCCGTTAAATTGGTGGCAGCAGTGGGATGGCGTCCTAGGGTGAGGAGAAGCAGCTCTTGGAGACACTGGTAACGTTATGGAGCGAGCTAACACCTGTGCAGCATCCCCATATGAGTAGTTTCTCTTGAGGTTGCAGCAACGCTTGGCCCAACAGGATGGGCCTGTATCAGAGGAAGGCACTGGAACCTGGAGCCTTGTCGTAGGTCCAGGGTGGGTAGGAGGCGGTGAGACCCCAGCCAAGCTGAGGCGATTTGTGGGGTCTGAGGTGATTATGGTGTCTAGTGGAGTGCTTGGAGCCCTCAGGAAGCACTAGGAGCATTCGTCAATGGAGGTACCCAGTCGGGGTGCCGGTTGATCCATTACATTCCTCCACCCCAAACTTACTCATCTATGTCTTTATGGACCTTGCTTTGTGCAATGGTGCACAGTGATGTTGGAACAGGAAGAGCCAACCCCAAACTGTTCCCACAAAGTTGGGAGCATAAAATAGTCTAAAATCCCAGAGGCGCATGCATAGCAGCTCCCAATATGGCGCTTTGATTCAGGAGCTCCGACCCGCCCGGCCAAATGAATGCCTCCTCTCCAGCTACAATGAGCCGGCTCCCTTCATCTCCTCTAGCCTGATCCCTGGACACATCAGAGCACCCCCTCGCATGTCAGGTGAGCAGCACAAGAGAGAGCTGTCCCCCAGCTGAGCCATGGTGAGCAGGTCCCGGGGATATCCAGGATGGCAGCTGCGGCTCCACCATGCGGCATCACAGAGGACACAGACTCCATTGCTGATCCTTTACCAGCCTCACAGTCCTCCTGTGGTCTCGCCTCAATGCCAGTGAGTAGCCATCCACACCATGCTACCTCCCCTGTATCCACAGAATCCCTCCTGGGCAGAACATTGGATGAGATACTGTGCACTCCTATGATAAATAGTCCTGGGGGCCTAGCTATTTCACATCAGCCTTTTCACTCATCCCCTGGCCACCTCCCCTTCTGAATATATTCTCTGTAATGCTAGCCAACGGTCTAGCCCAGACAGCAGTGCAAATAACTCATGCAATTAAGGCAGATTTACAGAGCTTGTGTGCACGTATTGAAGCCATTGAGCATACTGTAGACCAGACAGTAGTCCGGGCAAACCAGAACACCTCCTGTATTACTACCTTACAGGATCAAATGGTCACTGCTCTTTCCAAAATTGATGATCTTGAGAACAGGAGCAGACGTTACAACTTCTGCATTAGGGGCCTACCTGAATCCATCTCAGATATCCAAGGAACTGTTAAATCCTTCATCAAAGACCTTATTCCTGACACTCCAGACCAGAGACTCAAGCTTGATAGAGCCCATAGAGCCTTACAACCCCCTTGTCAGGATGGCCTCCTCAGGGACATTGTGGTCAAACCACACTACTATGCTTTAAAGGAGGAAGTCCTGAGAAGGTCCGATGACTCTGAAAACCTCTCTATTTAAGACCACCCGGTTCAAATATTTACAGATCTTTTTCCCACAACTATCCAGAGATGCATATCCTTGAAACCTCTTTTGGCAGCTCTATCCCAAAATACGTGAAATACTGGTGGTCCTTTACTTTTCGCTTACAATTTCAGTGCAAGAACAAATCTTTCAGCTTCTCGACCTTCCAAAATGGCGAACACCTACTAATCCAATTAGGCTTAAAGCGGAGTTCCGGGCACAAAAACGATTTTTTTTTTTGTGCCCCTCCGCTAGGTAGAGCTCACCTGAAAAGGAATTGGATAGTTATTTTTATTTTTTTGTTTACTCACCTTTTTATTGAAGATCGTAAATACTCACCTCTGACTGCTTCCTCCCTCGGAGCCGCGGCTCACCCCGTCACTTCCTGCCTCGCGATGATTCCTGGGAGCTAAACGTCATAGCTCCCAGGAATCAATGCAACGGCACCGGCCCCGCTCGTCATTTCAGGGCATGCCCAGAAGCTGTTTAGGAATGCGGCGCCGCACCGGAAGTGACGAGAGGGGCCCGGTGCAGTGCATTCTGGGACACGAAGACGCGGAAGAAGACAGAGAAGAGGACCGCGCCGGCTTCAGCTGCCCACAACAGAGATGGAAACGCTGTGGAAGAAATTTTCTAAGTAAGTATTTCTTCTAAAAGGTAAGTGCGAACCGGGACAGATCAGAGGCTAGCCATTGCGGTATGTTCAGCAAAAAATCATTTCTGTGCCCGGAACGCCGCTTTAATATCGCAGGATCCCTCCTCTCCTTCTACTGATCACCAAAACCCTTCAAAGCGACCTCCACCGATTAGTCCCTTGACTCTGCTCTGGCACAAGCAGAAATCAAAGAGACACAGAGACTCCAACCCCCCTGATGAAATCGCCAGTCGACGCGCGTTCGGCTGATCCTATTAGATCTTTCCTGGTTGGAAAGACTCTTTTTTCCGGCTCCTGATAACCATGTGATCTTTATGGTCCCGTACTCCCTCAGTGGGCTACCCCAAAAATGTAAATCCCCACCTCCTTTTTTTTTTACCCTCTTGGCATAATCTTGAGGGGTTGTATAATGTACTCAATGCTCCTATCATTTACAATGATGGGGAGATCTCTCCCTTATTGTTTACTGTCTTCTGGTTCTACTTTTACTGATTTTTACTGTTAATGTTTATGTTATTTTGCACTGCTCTGTTCCAAACAATCCAAGTTTGGCCGGAAAGGCTAACATGCCCCTCCACCTGGTGTGACTCAGAGATCCTATTTGTCTCTGGTGAAATCAGGAAAGTGATCTGATTGTTTTAGGTCACACTTTTTTCTTTTCTTTTAGCAGGACTAGGCAGGCCTGGTGCTGTGTACAAGTTCTAGGTTCTCCTCTCCCTCCTATCACATCCCCCCTCCTATTTCTTCCCTCTTTTCATGCTCTTATATCGATTTTTCTTTTTCAGACACCTATGCGGAAGCTCCAACAACTCTTAGGAGACTTGAGAATCCAGTCCATCCAAACCAATATTCGTGTGGTCTCATCTCAGGTTCCTTGGGTATGTGAACATCAACTGATGCCACTTTCCTCCTTCCTTTTCCATGACTAACACTGTTTCAGTAACTGGCATCTCACAATACACAGGGTCTTAATTCTCCAATAAAAAGACGCAAGGCTTTCCAGCATTATCACTCCCAGGGACATGATGTTCCCATTTTACAAGAGACTCACTTCCCTGGAAAGTATAGCCCTTTGTTTATATACCATAAATTCACAATTTTTTTATTTGGCAAATGCGGATGTTAAGAAACGAGGGGTGACCATTTTCTTCTCTAAAAAGATTTCCTTTTCTCATACTGACGATTATGGACCGAGAAGGTCGATACATCCTAGTCAAGGGACATATTGATGGTAACCTATACACCTTTATCTCTTACTATGCCCCAAACCATGGTCAAGCCGCCTTCTTCTCCGCATTGCTCAACCCTCTCACTCCCCACTTTGAGGGTCGGGTAGTTATGGGAGCAGACTCCAATGTCACTTTTGATCAGCTTCTGGACAAATTGGGCAGTAGGTCATCCTGTCTAAAAAAGACCTCCTAAACATAGTATTCATATCGCTTGATTCCTACACTCTTTAGGTCTGATAGACATTTGGACAGAATTGAATTCCTCTTCAAGAGACTTTACACATTACTCGGCTCAAAACAAGACAAACTAGAATTGACACACTAGAATTGACCACATTTTCCTCCCTTCCTCAGATATACGCACAGCTTCCCAAGCCACTATATGTGATATCTCCTGGTCTGACCACTCCTTTATCCTTCTTAAGCTTACTTAGGGCTTTCTTCCCTTCAGGCCCCCATCCTTGGTGACTCAAGGAATCTCTTCTAAGTGACCCGGTCAGGTGTATGATGTTAGAGAAGGATCTGAGAGAGTTTTTCCTGGGATAAATAATGTCTCATTGAATGAGACTAACTTAAAAGTGGTGTCTCGCATGTACCTGGTCCCAACCCGTCTCGTCAAATTATATCCAGATGCCTCCCCATTGTGCACAGTCATGTTGGAACAAGAAGACCCAACCTCAAACTGTTCCCACAAAGTTGGGAGCATAAAATTATCCACAATGTCTTGGAATGCTGACGCCTTAGGAGTTCCCTTCCCTGGAACAAAGGGGCCAAGCCCAACCCCTAAAAACAACCCCACACCATAATATCCCCCAACTGAATGATTTGGACCATTGCACAAGCAAGGTTCATAAAGACATGGATGAGTGAGTTTGGGGTGGAGGAACTTGACTGGCCTACACAGAGTCTTGACCTCAACCCGATAGAACACCTTTGGGATGATATAGAGCGCAGACTGTGAGCCAGGTCTTCTCTCCAACATCAGTGCCTGACCTCACAAATGCGCTTCTGGAAAAGTGGTCAAACATTCCCAGAGACACACTCCTAAACCTTTTGGACAGCCTTCCCAGAAAAGTTGAAGCTGTTATAACTGCAAAGGTTGGGCCAACTCAGTATTGAACCCTACAGACTAAGACTGGGATGCTATTAAAGTTCTTGTGCATGTAAAGTCAGGCATCCCAATACTTTTGGTAATATAGTGTATGAGTTATGCAGCAGACAGGAGTTTAAAGGCATGACTTTTCTTGCATAGTGCTCGAGAATACTATACGTATACATATTAGAAAATACCTAGTTAAGGAATATTGAAACCACAACAAGCTCTTTTTTGATACCTTTTTTAAGATTATATCCTATGGACAGTGTTTTGCTAGGCAGAGGAAAAAAACAAATAGGCGTTCTTTACAGTGTATGTAAACCCTAATAAGGAACCTTTCTCCTTTGCTCCCTTTTGATCTGGTAAATATACCATTGAAAGGATTTTGTCATATCTGTCTGCAGAAAATACCAGTTGATCCTGCCAGAAATTTTGTCAACTGATAACTTCTTGTGCCCTCTGACTTTGCTGAACGGTTATCATTTATATTGTTTTGGGGACTGCAGGACCCCACTCTTCTATGTTTAAGGACAGGGGGAGTTCCCAGTAGTCGTGTCCCATTTCTGTTGTCCTGATGATGATTGAGTATGGTGATTGAGTGTTGTCACTCTAGAACATGAAGTCTGTTATTATCAAAATCTCTAAATTGAAATAAATAAAAAAAGAAAAAGTTCAATAAAAGAAGACAAATGCAGTCACCACATCTAGTAGTGGAAGCTGCGAAAAATTACAATTTAGTTTTTCACTTTAAATCTCTAGTCCTTACTTTTCTATCTATGAAGCTAATTATTCTCTTAATTTAAATAAAATAATTCTGATCTTCAAAGGATCTGCTAACAATACTATCTCACCATTAATTGTCAATACCCATCTCTGCTAATATACACTTATTACCTGTATAGTTACCCCACAGCAGGAGACATGAAGCATAAGCTCATAACACAGTTATTTTAATGAACTAATAATAAACCACATCATGACCACATTAATTCTTGGTTTAAATTGCTTTTATTATGAATTCCTAGAAATAATGCATAGATACCATTTTCTTTAAAACAATTGTACTGATGATAAGATACTCAAAGGCATTCATATATATGCAGATAGCATGATATTGTTTGTACCAATCCCTAAAGTGGTTCTAAGGGCTCATGTTTTTTTTTTTACCTTCATGCATTCTATGCATGGAGGTAAAAAACCTTTTCTGTGCAGCAACTCCCCAGCCCCCCCCCCCCCCCAATACTTTTTCTTTTTATTCTTTTTATTGTAAGAATTATAGTTGTGATACAAAACAAAGCCTTGGGGCATGCCCCGGCTAAAAGTTCAAGTTAACCATGTATATGACCTATAACTTTAGACATGCTTCCTAGAGTAACACAAAGAAAACGTAACATTAAAGCGGAGTCCTGGCCACAAAATCATGCCTTTAGATTTTATGGCATCCGCTTCCTTATCGTTACCTGAGCAAGAATTGGATATTCCCGGCTTTATTTTTTTACTTACCTTATTACAGAGTGATAATATACTCACCTTTACATCCACTTCCTCCTTCCTCGGCCGCGGCCCGCGCCGTCCCTTCCTGTCCCGCAATGCGTCCTGGGAGCTCTTACTCGTTGCTCCCAGGATGCAATGGGCAGTGACGTAGGCGGCCGGCCGCTCCTCTCATCACGTTATTTCCAAACAGGAAATGACGCAATGATAGGCATCCCTATACTATGCCGATCGCATAGTACTGGGCATGCGCAAGATTTCGCGCTGCATTCACCGGCCCCTCTCCTTCTCGAACCAGGAAGCAGGGCATTCATTAACACAGGAGACTTTTTATAAAGTAAGATTTTCTAATTGCCAATCGATTATTATACTGTAAAAAACAGGATTAGTTGATGTATGAAGGGGTGACAGTTTGGGAGGTATTGATAAAAAAATGTTTCTGTGGCCGTAACTCCGCTTTAACATTGGACGCTTTTTGCTCAGTTCCACATGTATCAGAGAAATGGATGTTACCGTGCTTCAGGAATATTGTTTTACCCTTCTTTTTTTCTTTTTTTCCTTCCCTTCACCTCACCTCAATCCACCAATATATGATGTCTCCTACGTCTCAATATTTTGTCATTACTTGTTTAATGTCTCAACCCCAAATACTCATATCAGTTTTAGGGTGGCTCCCCAAATACTCACCTGAGCCCCATCGCCATCCAGCTCATCACTGTCCTCCTCATTGACGGAGACAGCAGTGGGAGCCATTGGCTCCCGCTGCTGTTAATCACAGCCAGTGAGCCAATGAGGAGAGAGGGGGTGGGGTTGAACCGTTTCTGTGTGTAAACAAGCAGAGCAGTGGCTCAGGAGCGATCCTGCTTAGGTGCAGCCATAGGAAGACTCTTGCTCTGAGCGCACTTGGCAGGAGGGAGGGACTAGGAGCGCTGACTGGGGACCCAAAAACAGAAGAATCGGGGCTGATCTGCGTAAAACCACTGCACAGAGCAGATAAATATAACATTTGTTATTTAAAAAAAATGCCTTTAATATCACTTTAATTTCTTATACTGTAATAAAATAAACATGCTTGAAACAAAAAGTGTTTTATCTCTTCAATAAAGGCAAAACGTATTTGTTGGTCCTGCTAGAAATCCAGTGCAGTCCTTTGTCTTGGTATACCTAGTAGTAACCCAGATAGCAAGCAATTGAGCTGCAAGTTTAAAAATGACTTGCTAAGCTATTGCTAGACTTGCCAGGCTTCAAAAGTTTGTTGCACAATTGCAGCAAGTCCTCATTGCATCAACTTTCTTTGCAAACATCGTGCAAGTCTGCTGCAAGTCCTGGATCAGTTATGTTGTGCAATAGTCATCCCACCACAGGGGTCACTGTGGCTGAATTCTTATGCTGTAGACTTGCAGAGCTCTTGCTGTAGGCTCACCAATGCAACTTTGCTCTTGCTAGAGAATTGCCACGTAAATTTGCTACAAATTGGAAAAGTGTCAACTAGAACTTGTGCTTCAAGCGCTCTGCAAGTGTACAGCTTGCCAGTGAAAATGTGCAACAAGTTAACAGACTTACAATTCAACACTGCCACTGGGTTTCAACACAACCTTTGGGTAACCATTCACATTGAACTGGACTGTTTTCAAGATTAAAGACCAAGTTCAATTGAAAGTTACTATATATTACTAGCTCTGCAGTCTTATCCCAATCGCATTAGGAAGTGTTTTAAGGCTGGGATCACACTATTTGTGAAGTGGCTCGCAGCAGGGGTCCGGTGTGTCCCTGTTCAGGGGTGAATCAGGTCCATATTTTTGACTGAGTTCGGACCTTGAAACTGAGCCAAAGACGCACAGGACCCTTTTGCAGTGCGATCCACGGTTGCCCCGGAGGTGTGTGAACCGACTCCATTGAGAGTCGGTCACACTCTCCTGTCATGTGAATTGGGTGCAGGGAAACCTGCATCCAATTCACATAAGTGTGAACCCAGCCTAATACTATAGCAAGGCCCCTCTATGCAATGTGTATTTTGTTTTGTTTTTTGTTTTGTTTTTAAACCTAAAAACCTTGAACATTATCAGAATCTGTTTTTTTCCTTTGCGCATTGTCAAATAAGCAACCATCTAATTGAATTGAGATGGCTGTAATTATACTAATTTAAACCCATGCAAAGTTAAAAGGTGTGTTGCTAGTGTTCAATTGGTTTTACATGAACAGATAGATTTCCGAGTATCTATTATATGCATGACTAGTGTAATTATTCTGCAAACATAGCAATTATGAAAAAGTACTCTAAGAATATGAGAACCTGTCCATTATTTCCTCAGTGTGTGGGCTTAAAAGGCATGTGTATTGCCCTATAAATTATATAGTATGTGCCATTCGCAATACAAATGTTTAAAGGTGATTTGGCCTTCTAGCCCCTACATGCATTTTCCGGTGAATAAAATTATGGCGCTCTATTTTATTATGTTTTATATTATTTTAATGAAATATAAAATAAAAGTGTATTTTTCCCAAACCTGTGGTAGAACCATTTTTTATTTCCTATGATGTATTTCAGGCTATATAACTTGTCCAAGAATTATTGATTGGGTCTACCTCTAACAGTGTCTCCCAACTTGTTACTTTTTCATCTGTAATTAAATTTAAGTTTTAGAAGCTATTTAGGGTAATTTATAAAGATACAGTATCTCACAAAAGTGAGTACACCCCTCACATTTTTGTAACTGTGTTATTATATCTTTTCATGTGACAACACTGAAGAAATTACACTTTGCTACAATGTAAAGTAGTGAGTGTACAGCTTGTATAACAGTGTAAATTTGCTGTCCCCTTAAAATAACTCAACACACAGCCATTAATGTCTAAACCACTGACAACAAAAGTGAGTACACCCCTAAGTAAACATGTCCAAATTGGGCCCAGCTAGCCATTTTCCTTCCCCGGTGTCATGTGACTCGTTAGTGTTACAAGGCCTCAGGTGTGAATGGGGAACAAGTGTGTTAAATTTAGTGTTATCACTCTCACTCTCTCATACTGGTCACTGGAAGTTCAACATGGCACCTCATGGCAAAGAACTCTCTGAGGATCTGAAAAAAATAATTATTGCTCTACATAAAGATGGCCTAGGCTGTAAGAAGAGTGCCAAGACCCTGAAACTGAGCTGCAGCACAGTGGCCAAGACCATACAGCAGTTAAACAGGACAGGTTCATCTCAGAACAGGCCTCGCCATGGACGACCAAAGGAGTTGAGTGCACGCGCTCAGCGTCATATCCAGAGGTTGTCTTTGGGAAATAGACATATGAGTGCTGCCAGCATTGCTGCAGAGGTTGAAGGGGTGGGGGGGTCAGCCTGTCAGTGCTCAGACCATACACTGCCCACTGCATCAAATTGGTCTGCATGGCTGTCGTCCCAGAAGGAAGCCTCTTCCAAAGATGATGCACAAGAAAGCCCATAAACAGTTTGCTGAAGACAAGCAGGCTAAGGATATGGATTACTGGAACCATGTCCTGTGGTTTGATGAGACCAAGATAAACTTATTTGGTTCAGATGGTGTTAAGCGTGTATGGCAGCATCCAGGTGAGGAGTACAAAGACAAGTGTGTCTTGCCTACAGTCAAGCATGGTGGTGGGAGTGTCATGGTCTGGGGCTACATGAGTGCTGCCAACATTGGGGAGCTACAGCTCATTGAGGGAACCATGAATGCCACCATGTACTGTGACATACTGAAGCAGAGCATGATCCTCTCCTTGCGAAGACTGGGCCACAGGGCAGTATTCCAACATGATAATGACCCCAAACACACCTCCAAGACGACCACTGTTTGGCTAAAGAAGCTGAGGATAAAGGTGATGGACTGGACAAGCATGTCTCCAGACCTAAACCCTATTGAGCCTCTGTGGGGCATCCTCAAAAGGAAGGTGGAGGAGCACAAGGTCTCTAACAGCCACCAGCTCCGTGATGTCGTCATGGAGGAGTGGAAGAGGATGCCAGTGGCAACCTGTGAAGCTCTGGTGAACTCCATGCCCAAGAGGGTTAAGGCAGTTCTGGAAAATTATGGTGGCCACACAAAATATTGACACATTGGGTCCATTTTGGACATTTCTACTTAGGGGTTTAGTCACTTTTGTTGCCACTGGTTTAGGCATTAATGGCTGTGTGTTGAGTTATTTTGAGGGGACAGCAAATTTACACTGTTATACAAGCTGTACATTTATTACTTTACATTGTAGCAAAGTGTAATTTTATCCAGTGTTGTCACATGAACAGATATAATAAAATATTTACAAAACTGTGAGGCAAATCCACCTTTTCACACTAGTACTGACTAGTTTCCCAATGTTTCTTTTTACCCTTGCTTCTTTCCCTCACTCAACCAAAGTGACCCCAGCGCTGACCGAGAGAGTGAGGAGGGGCAAACAAGGATGCTGTGCGATCAACCCGATCAACCGATGATCAATGTTTGTTAGGACGCCGGCAGCTAGAAGGTTGTGAGGCTTTGCACAGTGTACAATGAAGGTGGTAAGGTTGTGCACAATAAACGCCTGTGGCTTTGTGTAGCTAAACAGTTTCATCCACCCGCTGGCTTATATACAATTTTTGGACTAACTTTAGGCATTTTGCCAAAGCACCCCAAAAGCAACCTAAAGGCACCCAGGGTGCCTGGGCACACTGGTTGAAAAAGGCTTGATTAGAAGACAGAAAACCTTGTGATGGATGAAGAGGTGGATGTGACTAATTGGGATCATTTAAGAGTAACTTCACTTTTGTTGATAAAAAAACAATGCCCTCTGGGTGATAAATGCATTTTGCAAGAATTTTACCATAGTTACTAGCAAATTCCTACCTTTTGTTGCTCTAAAGCTGCTTGGTTTTGTCAATGTGCAAACGTCTCTGAATATGACTTTAATTATCAATCAGCTGATGCACTTGTAGGGATTCTAATGAGGAAATTTGCAGGGTTCGAATCCTTTTCGAAGTGATTAACCCTTTTAGAGTATTTCACCAAAAATTACATTTTTTGTTGCATAGGATGCTTAAAATGGGACTTGTATAAGGTGCACACTTCTGGGGAAATCAGTGAGCTAATCACACAAGCGGGAAATTACAGTTTTAAGGATGTTCTGTACACCAATGGTGTGCAGAACTATTCAAGGTTGACATATTGAATTCCATTTTACAGAAAACTACAGTGCTGTAGATCAAAAAGGAAAAGCAATTTTAATAGCATTCAATTCAATATACAGTATGGCTTGTGTAACAATTGTGTATGCAGTATTATTATTTTTTTTGTATTTGCTATTTTTTTTCTCCACAAAAGTGGAGTTACCCTATGAAGTGCATGTAATCCCTCTCCAATACCCAGTAAAGTGAATAGCTTCAGATGATACAAAGAGATTTTAAAAAATCCCCTATATACGTTTTTCTTTTTGTATATCTGCTGTCTTCTGCTTTATATACTGTTTAGAAAGTATACATCGTGCTCGATCCTTTTCTTCCTGTTTCAACTGTGGGAGTGTAGTTTCGGCATACGCTGTGTGACACCCCCACTCAACATAGGCAGAGGAAGGAAGGAATGTGCAGAGCCATGCTTTGAATAGATCAGCTCTATGCTAATCTATTTATAGCACCCATCCGACACAAATGTCCAGGTGCTTTTATCTCCTGTCTCTGAGAACTTGTCAGAAAATATCATGCCGATAACAGAAGAATGGAGGAGCAGAAAGGCACAGGACTTAGGGCTTTAGAGAGACAAGTAAACACTAGCGATATATGTGCCCAGGTCAAATTTCATGAATCGGGTTTACATCCACTTTAAGCTTAACCACTTCCCCTCTCACAATGGTTCACCCCCCATATGGACTAGAGCAGGGGACTCCAAACTATGGCCCTCCAGTTTTTCAGGAACTACAATTCCCATCATGTCTAGTCATGTGTGTGAATGTCAGAGTTTTACAACGCCTCAGTTCCGCAAAAGCTAGAGGGCCGTAGTTTGGAGATCGTAGTTTGGAGATTCTTGGACTAGAGCAAATTTTTATGATTCTGCTATGAACCTGTTTATTCGGCAATAGCATTGTCATTATTTAAGGTAAATAACAAGGTAATACATATATTGTTTTTTAAAGACAAACAAGGCTTTTTTTTCATGATATTGTCTTATAACAATGATTTTTTTCACAATGCTTAGACAATAAATGTAACAAAACTAAACCTTTTCTTTTGTTTTTTTTTTGTTTTTTTTAACAGAGTTAATTTATAAATAAAAGTGTTACTGCATATTTAAAAAAAATTACATTTTATTCTGCAGTTTGTCCTGTTTAAAATTACACTAAAATTATGGTTCTGGTACAAAATATTGCAAAGATATTTACAAATGAAATAAAGTGTTTTTGTTTTTTTTGTTTTTTTTTTTTAATTTTGCGCTTTTTATGTGAATGTGAGATGTGTAAAAGTAGTAATAAACAAAACAAATAAATACAAAAAAGTTTAAATATTTTTTTAAATTAATGGCTTACTAGAGTCGTTGCTTTATAGCAAGGATTGCTGTCAATGTGTGACAGGGCTGAAAAACTACAGACTATCTCTCTGGATAGCTGTTTTTCCAGCCAAATACCTTCATAAAATATATTTCACCAGTATAAATTCTCAAGTTTTGTTCAATTAACTAACTATGCTGGCATTTAAATATCAAAGCAATTAGCTGAACATTTTGACAACAAAATGAATACTGGAACTCACGGTCTGGTAATGATGGACACCACACAGTGAAGTTGCAAACTTAACATAATAAATATAGTTTGGAGGGGCTTCCAAGCAGATTTTAACATTTAAAGGAAAAGCCTGAGCTGTTTTTTTTTTTTTTTTTTAAGGATGGCAGCACTTTTTAACACAACTCTGTTGATAATGTATGGTAAAGGTGCCAAAAAAAGAGAAGGTCCACTGAGCTAGAAGTTGCAAACCTTAAAGTGGAACTATGGTCTCCCATTAAAACAAATTATGTGCTGCAATACTTAAAGTAGTTGTAAAGCTGCGTTTTTTTTTTCATAAAAATAACAAACGTGCCTATACTTACATGCTCTGTGCAACAGTTTTGCACAGAGCAGCCCCGATCCTCTTCTTCCAGGGTCCCCCGCTGATGCTCCAGGCCTCTCCTCTTAAACGGGTGAGCCCAGTGAAAGCTGCTGCGTCCATTGACACAGACAGCGGGACTTGTACCCACCTCCTGCTCCTATGTCACCGGATTTGATTGACAGCAGCAGAAGCCAATCGCTCCCGCTGCTATTAACCACTTGCCGACCGAGTACGGTAGTACTACTGCGGCAAAGTGGTTCGTTATCGTCTGACGACGTAGTATTAACGTCGTCAGACACTCCCCCTTCTGGGCGGCGCTTTCGCGCCGCCGGAGGCTCGCTCCCGCTGTTTTCATTCACAGCGGGAGTCGGGCCAGGGGAGGAGCAGCGGCGATCGCCGCTGCTCTGCCCCGATCGCCGGGGATCTAGTGTGGAGATCCGCCCGCCTGTGTAAACACAAGCGGGCGGATCTCCATAGTGACAGGGAGTGACAGATCGGACTGTTCAGCATAGCTGGACATCCGATCTGTCCATGACTCACTCAGTCCCCTCCCCCCCTACACGTCAGTAAGCACCAGGCATACATTAACCCCTCCCTCTCCAATAAAATTAACCCCTTCCCTGCCAGTGTCATTTTTACAGTAACAGTGCATATATATAGCACTGATTACTGCAGTAATGTCACTGGTACCCCCAAAAGTGTCAAAAATGTCAGTCAAGGGTCCGATCTGTCCGCCGCAATGTCGCAGTCCCACAAAAAAAATCGCAGATCGCCGCCATTACGCGTTAAAAAAAACACCAAAAATGACAGAAATCTTTCCCTTTGTTAGTAAACGCAATAACTTTTGCGCAAACCAATCAAAATACGCTTATTGCAATTTTTTTTTACCAAACATAGGTAGCAGAAAACAAATTGGCCAAAAATGTTTTAAAAAATTGGTTTTTACATCTTTTTTGGGGGGAATTTCATATAAAAAAATGTTAAAAATATTGTTATTTTTTCAAAATAAACGCTCTTTTTTTGTTTATAGCGCAAAAAGTAAAAATCGCACAGGTGATCAAATACCACCAAAAGAAAGCTCTGTTTGTGGGAAAAAAAGGACGTAAATTTCGTTTGGGTACGGCGTCGCACGACCGCGCAATTGTCAGTTGAAGTCGCACAGCGCCGAATCGCAAAAAGTGGCCTGGACGGAAGACAGCAAAATCCTCCGGTGGTAAAGTGGTTAATCTCTCCAATGAGGAGAGAGACAGTGGCTCAGGTAAGGAAAAGGGGGGATCTGGGGGGCAGCTGCAGCAGAGAATGTTTTTCACCTTAATGCATAGAACGCATTAAGGTGAAAAATCTTAAGGCTTTAGAACCACTTTAATAATAATTGCATCTATACTTACAGCTTACACTTAGTCAATATTAAAGTGTAACTAAAGATAATGTTTTTTTGAGTGGGCATGGATTAGAACACCTATCAGTTTTTATTGCTGTCTGTGTCCCTGTTAGGTAGATTCCACCACTTTATTTATCCATGTCCCCAATTATTTTTTAAAGTGAAAGAAAAATGAAAATCCCACATTTTGAGTTGTCCCCAGAAAAGTAATAGAGGGGAAATCTTCCGATGGGGACACTAGTTCGGTTTACCTGGTTGTCCCCAAGAGATTCCCTTAATTTGCAGAGATTTACTCTCACTTCCTGTTTTGGTTATGGGACAGGAAGTGAAGGTAAATCTCCCCAATGGGACAAAGAGGGCATAAAAAAAAAACCTTACATGGGTTTTAACTCTCCCAGACAGAAGCCCATTTAGTGGTAAATTACAGTATCTCACAAAAGTGAGTACACCCCTCACATTTTTGTAAATATTTAATTATATCTTTTCATGTGACAACGCTAAAGAAATGACACTTTGCTACAATGTAGTAGTGAGTGTACAGCTTGTATAACAGTGTAAATTTGCTGCCCCCTCAAAATAACTCAACACACAGCCAATAATGTCTAAACCACTGGCAACAAAAGTGAGTACACCCCTAAGTTAAAATGTCCAAATTGGGCCCAAAGTGTCAATATTTTGTGTGGTCATCATTATTTGCCAGCACTCTGGGCATGGAGTTCACCAGAGCTTCACAGGTTGCCACTGGAATCCTCTTCCACTCCTCCATGACAACACCACGGAGCTGGTTGATGTTAGCGACCTTACGCTTATCCACCTTCCGTTTGAGGATGCCCCACAGATGCCCAATAGGGTTTAGGTCTGGGGACATGCTTGTCCAATCCATCACCTTTACCATCAGCTTCTTTAGCAAGGCAGTGGACATCTTGGAGTGTGTTTGGGGTCATTATCATGTTGGAATACTGCCCTGCAGCCCAGTCTCTGAATAGAGGGGGATCATGCTCTGCTTCAGTATGTCACAGTACATGTTGGCATTCATGGTTCCCTCAATGAACTGTAGCTCCCCAGTGCCGGCAGCACTCATGCAGTCCCAGGCCATGACACTCCCACCACCATGCAAGACACACTTGTCTTTGTACTCCTCACCTGGTTGCCTCCAGGGGAGGGGAAGGGACTGGAAAAAATAATAAAAAAAGAATAAAAAGGAGAGAAAAGAAAATACAAAAAAAAAAAAAGAAAGAAATACGAACAGTTAGGGGGTAAAATGAGAAAAAGCAAAAAGAATGGGCACATTCCAAAAGCTCACCTATCCAATCTGTGAATGTAACCTCTCTACACATGTTCCAATGCATATAGGCACACACCTAATTGGGGTATACGTGTATGCATGGAGATATGGTTATCCAGATATGTGCACATTCTATCTGTATCATTTTTTTTTGTATATTTTTTCATAGATCACTTCTCCTTCTGTACTCCTGAGGAAGCAGTCATCGCGCAAATCATGTAGAGGAAAAACTGGCTAAACAGCTATTACAGATTACCCCAAAACATAGTTGGATATTTAAATAGTCCAGTTTTTTTGAAGGAGATAATATATGTTTTTAGCTGTTTCAGTTGTTGAACACTGTACCAATAATTTTTTATATATTTGTGTAATAAAAAATGTTTTTTAATTATATTTAGTCTTGTGGATATGCATCATGAAAGTCCAGATTGCCTCCCAAAATTGCAATTCGAGTCTCTTGCTGATAAAACTATCAACCAGTTCAGCACACAGAGAGCAGCTGCAGCCCATGTTTTTTCTCACTTTCCATTGTTAAGCCTAGTACACACTGCTAGTTTTTTCTTTTATGTTCAACCCAGCGGGCTGAACAAAATAAAACTGACAGCTTAGGTTGGAGCCGCTGTACTAACAATCCGATGTTAATACCCCTGCTGTCCTATTGGCTGAAAGCACTGATCAGGAGTCGATCGGCAGACCTTTTTCTGTCATGCACCTTCACCAGCTTCTGTCGGACCAGTTGCAGTACACATGGGCCGAATGTTGGCCGGTTTCTATTGAAGCGCCCAATGCCGTCCGACATTTGGCCATGTGTGTGTAAGGCTTAAGCCAAGCACCTGGCTACATAGAAAATAATCTAATTTGTTGAAATCTGTATTGTTGATATTGAACAAATGCGGAGAAGCAGCTCCAATTTCTTTTTTCTTTTTCAGGGGAGCTGTAGAGAGGTGCTGAAGCTATTTTAAACAGTATGTATATTTTTTTCCATGTTTTCTGATTATATACATAGAAGATTGGTTGTCTGATTGAATGGAATACCGAAGGTCATATTAAGGGTGCATAACCTGTGGCCCTCCAGCTGTTGCGGAACTACAAGTCCCATGAGGTGTTGCAAGCCGCTGACAGTTACAAGCATGACTCAAAGTCAGAGGCATGATGGGACTTGTAGTTCTCAAACAGCTGGAGGGCCACATGTTGAGCACTCATGATTTAAAGCCAAATCTGTCATAGAAATATTGTCATTGCATAAAGAATGTTAGTAAATATACACACATCAACATTTAAACAGACATTGTTGCCCCGCTGGAGCAATTGGATCATGCTTTATTGGGCATTTTTTCCTATCTCTGGATGGACTGTGGGTAAAGGATTGTATACAGTATATGGAGGTTTCCTATTTATGTATTTTTATATTGGTTTAACTAGGTGGACTTGTGTCTTGGGTCAACCTGACTAACTATGTAACTGTCTCACGCTTTCGCTGCTTGCCTGTTTATGCAAAATAGACTGATTACAGACCTGTGTCTTATTTTTGCAGTAATCATTCTGAGTACAAAATGAGGAGCAATATTGATACCGACAACTACAAAATGCACTCTCTGAATGAAAACGATTACATTTATGGCACGGTGTGAGAGCACAGCAGCATACAATGCGTTATAACGATGACTGATGACAGCATTAACATGGAACTGCACTGCATCTGAGCACCGCAAACCAAAAATGCTGTTTAATTTATTTTTAATATTCAAAACAAACTTGGCCTTTTATCCATGCCTCTATGCTTTATTTTGCTGAAAAATCACTTTGAAAAACACCCTCTAGCATTTCTGCCCATGGCCATCTTGAGTAAGGGCAGGTGATTAGTGTAGCATTTACTTCCTTGAATCCATCTGCCCTTAGCTCAGGAAGTAACGTCACCGGGGCTCAGCCATTCAAACGGTCAAAGTGTGCAAACCCGGAAGGAAGACTGGTAGAAGATGGAAGCCCTGGCAGCGGTAACAGCGTGCTGCTGGAGGGCTTCATTTGACAGGCAAGTACTGTATGTCATACTAGAACATTCTAGCACTAAGCTGCAGGGGGTCCTTTTTTTTTTTTTTTGGCATTGATTTTACTACCACTTTATTGATTCTGGTAATGACTTAGCAACCAATGCAAAATGTATGCATTGCCAGGTTATTCCAGAAAGTAACCAGGTATGACAAAACTATTCAGCATGAACACAGAAAGGAAATAGAAGCAAGTACAACACTGTCAAAACTTTGAAATCTGTTGATTAAAGATGTCTCCCAGCTATTTTCATAAAACTTCCTTGTGTTACTTGCTAAGCTTTAACATGTCATATGATACACAATAATTATGATTTTAATATTCCTAGGTCTAGTTAATCCTATTATCATCACAATTTATAACATCCTTCTGACTGCTGGGCTCATCTGATAGAACTGCTTCTGAAATAATTGCTTTAAAGCTGTAGAAGTATGCTTAGATATATTAAATATTTATTACACTTGGCACAACTGTAACAATCTAAGCTACTGACTTATTGATGCAAGGTGGCAACTAATACACTGGAACAGAAGATATGACATGAATAGAATTAAAAAAAAAAAAGTTGATGTAAATTAAAAATAAAGGACATAGCAATCCTAAAGTGGTATTAACCACTTAAGCCCCGGAAGATTTTACCCCCTTCCTGACCAGGGTTTTTTTTGCGATTTTTTACTGCGTTACTTTAACGGACAATTGCTTGGTCGTGCAACGCTGTACCTAAACGAATTTGACGTCCTTTTTTTCCCACAAATAGAGCTTTCTTTTGGTGGTATTTGATCACCTGTGTGATTTTTTGATCATGCGCTATAAATAAAAAAAGAGCGTCAATTTTGCAAAAATAACAATATTTTTCACATTTTTTTATATGAAATTCCCAAAAAAAATGTAAAGATCAAAATCAAAAAAAATTGCAAAAAGCGTATTTTGATTGATTTGTGCAAAAGTTATCGCGTTTACTAACAAAGGGAAAGATTTTTGTAATTTTTGGTGTTTTTTTTTAACGAGTAATGGCGGTGATCTGCGATTTTTTTTGCGGGACTGCGACATTGCGGCAGACAGATCGGACCCTTGACTGACATTTTTGACACTTTTGGGGTTACCAGTGACATTACTGCAGTAATCAGTGCTATACATATGCACTGTTACTGTAAAAATTACACTGGCAGGGACGGGGTTAACTGTATTGGAGAGGGAGGGGTTAAGTGTGTCCTAGGGGCGTGTTTCTAACTGTCATTGGACATGGCTACTAGTGTAAAAACAGAGATCAACGGTCCTACACAGTAGAACCATCTGATCTCCATTTTTACACAGGGGAGAATGACAGGCGGCTTGTTTACATTAGCCGTCTGCCTTTCTCCCTTCCCGGCGAACGATCGCGAGTGACCGGCGGACATCGGGTCCGCCGGTCACACGCACTGACTTGTTAGGGAACGAGCTGGGGCTGAGGCGCGCGCTCGCCTGCTATTGGCTCACAAGCCAGTGACGGGTTAGTGACGTACCGATACGTCACTTTGCCTGGCCGGGGCTGACCGCCGCAGTATATGTGTTTGCGGCGGTTGGCAAGTGGTTAAACTAAAAAAAAAAAAGTAATATATTGCAGCTTAGCAATCTTTAGAAGTGGTGGATGCATTATTTTCTTTTTTAGGCATTTTCCCTCTGTTTTCACCTGTTGATCCTGCAAGTAACACACTTCCTGTCTTAGGGTGTCTGCGTTCTGGATGAAGTAGTAAACAGACACCTCTGGACAGCAGCATCCTTGTCTCCTTGTTTTTAACATGAACTATTAGACAGGGACAATTTGGTTTGTTGCCAGCTAGCTGGTAAGTGTGCTGGGAAATCTTGTTTGTTTGTGATGTGCATTGTCCTTCCATGTGCTATTTGCTGTAAAGGCTAGTTATAGGTTGGGATTGTTGCCATGTGTTTGTAAAGTTGATGAATTGGTGCGGGGACACACTGGATACCTTCAGCTTCCATTGTGCCCTTGCTGGGTGTTCAATGCATCCCTGTACCTTTAAACCTGCCCCTGATATAGCCACTGCTATATATGCTCCAGTATGGGAGACTCTCAAAAAGAGTTAGGACCGCAGTACATTGAGGACAAAAGAGAAGGCCTGGTCGGCAGACTGCACTCTAATTCATCTCAAAGGTGTTCTATTGGGTTGAGGTCAGGACTCTGTGCAGGCCAGTCAAGTTCCTCCACCTCAAACTTGCTCATCCATGTCTTTATGGACTTTGCTTTGTGCACTGGCCCAAATCATTTGGTGGAGGGGGGACTATAGTGTGAGGTTGTGTTTCAGGGGTTGGGCTTGGCCCCTTAGTTCCAGTGAAGGGAACTCTTAAACCATCAGCATACCAAGACATTTTAAATAAAATGTCTTGTGGGAACAGTTTGGGGTTTGCCCTTCCTGTTCCAACATGACTGCGCACCAGTGCTCAAAGCAAAGCTCATAAAGACTTGGATGAGCAAGTTTGGGGTTGAGGAACTTGACTGACCTGCACAGAGTCCTAACCTTAACCCAAAAGAACACCTTTGGGATGAATTAGAGTGCAGACTGCGAGCCAGGCCTTCTCTCCATCATCAGTGCCTAACCTCATGACATCTTGGACATGTGCAGACTGCTGTCTCTTATAAACTATGTTTGCATCATCACTTGCCTGCTGCCTGGGTGTCGCTCAGTGAAGATGTTGCACACCTGATTATATATATCACCTGATGGCTTGCAGTCCTTGCCCTTGTGTTTGTGCTCCAAGGTGCATCACTGCTAGCAGTCTTCTGTTCTCCATGTTCCTCCATGCATGACCTTGCTTGGCTGACAACTTTCCTGGTTCTCGATCCTGCATCGGCAGACGATCCGGCATCGTCAGACTACCTGCTACTGGACTCAACCCCGGCTTGGATGACTACCCGCTGCTAGACTCAATCCCGGGTTGGATGACTACCCGCTCCTGGACTTGACCCTGGCTGTTCCTGATTTCGCCCCTCACTCTTGCTGTGCATTTATTGTTGTTGCCAGGGGCCTTGCTAGGTGGGAAAAAGACCAGGGGCTTCAGCCCCGAAGGTAAATTTGATAACCCCTCCCACATTTTAAATTGGGTCCCGCCCAAGCTCCACCCAATGCCCCCTGAAGTGTCCGATCTGTCCGTCGCAGTCCTGCTATAAGTCACTGATTGCTGCCATTACTAGTAAAAAGAATAAAGTAAATAAAAATATGCAAAATGGGTGTGCAAAATGTGACAATGATTTAAAGTGTTTGTTTACCAATGCCAGAAGTCTGCCAAGCAAAATAGGTGAGTTGGAAGCTCTGGTGCACAAGGAGAACTATGACTTAATTGGTATTGCTGAATCTTGGCTTCATTCTTCATATGACTGGGCAATTAATATTCCTGGCTATGCTCTCTTTCGGAAAGACAGGGTAAAACGGAGGGGTGGTGGTGTCTGTCTCTATAAGAGAAGTGATCTCAAACTGAGTGTGAAAGAGGACATAGTTGATGGAGAGTGTGCTGAGTCTGAAGCAGTATGGGTGGAAATGTAAATGGGTGTGCATAATACAAGGATTATCATTGGATTTGTTATAGACCTCCCAGTATTAATGGGGAGGTGGAGACTCAGCTCCTGGCACACATAGAAAGGGCTGGGACAGTGTTAATAATGGGGGATTTTAACTACCCAGACATTGACTGAAGTAATGGCACTGCTGGAACATTTAAAGGGCACACATGTATAAAACTATTACAAGACAATTTTATGGTGCAGTTTATTGGGGCCCACACTAGAAATGATGCTCTGTTGGACCCGGTAATCTCAAACAATGCAGAGCTTATTAACAATGTTCATATAAAAGAACATCTGGGTAGCAGTGACCATAATATGATTTCTTTTAATGTTAGCTGTAAGCAAAAAACGCATACAGGAAATACAAAAACACTTAACTTTAAGAGAGCAAATTTTCCAAGGATGAGGGCTGCTCTCCAGGATTTAGACTGGGAGGGAATATTGGCATTGATGAGCACAGAACAGAAATGGGAAATTTTCAAAAAGATTTTATGCAAACTCACTGCAAAGTATATTCCCATGGGTAATAAGTTTAAAAGGCTAAAAATAAAACCTATGTGGCTCACGGCCAAAGTTAAAAAAGCTATAGATAAAAAGAAAAGAGCTTTTAAAAAATATAAAAATGAAGGAACACTATCATTGTTTAATTGTGACAAAGAATATAACAGAATACGTAAAAAGGAAATCAAGGACAAAAAATTCAAAATGAACGACAGATTGCAAAAGATAGTAGGACAAACTCCAAAAAATTCTTTAAATATATTAATAGTAAAAAGGTTAGGTCTGAGCATGTAGGCCCTTTACAAAATAATCAGAAGTTGGGGACTGAGGACAGAGAGAAGGCAAATTTACTAAATGCTAAAACTAATAAAAATTGGGATTGTGCAGGTAATAGTATTATACATAAAATAGTATTTATTATATCATCTAGTAGAAAAAACATTAATTTCATATTCATACAAGTGCTGTACATATCAAACAGTGGCGGCTAGGCCGCATGGCTTCATATTACTTTGGTGCAGGTATGGTGATTCCCGTGGTTGAAACATAGGGTCTGATGAGTTTTGGCTTTAAATAAAAAAAAAATGCCTTTTTCAAGGTAATCACCAAACTCTAAAAAGTGAATAGACATGAAATTAGTGACAATGTGTTAAACTTTCTTCATTATATCATAATATAATCTTTATTCCTAGTGCATACCAGATTGTGCAGAGACTCCTGTGTGGGGATTAAGGGGACAGCTTCACCCAAAGGGCCTTGAGGGCTGCAACAAGATCTCAAGAATAGGTCTGCGTGGGGGCCTGGGAGACATATATATATAATATGAAAAGAAATAAACTCCGCGCCGTGGATATCTAACGGGTGTATAAAAGAAAGTATTGAGGCTGCAGCCTACCCTATACTACAATCAAAAGACTGTATATAAAAGGGAGGGGTAAATATGGGTAATTGGCGCTGCCCAAATAAATTAATAAGTATATTATATAAGTGACTATGCGATATGCGTGAACAAAAGTGCTTGTGCAAATGTCTATAAATGCAATGAAGGTAGATGCGATAAAACCAACATGTAAAACGGGTTTACTCTGATAAGATCAATATATACCAATAATATATCCCGATAATATGAGGTGCAAACAAGTGATATAAAACAAATGAATAATATTAATATAAACAATTTAAAGTGCAAAATATCAATAGTGCTATGTAGTGCACAGAAATAGAATATAAGTGTATTAAGAAAAAGTTGATAGGAAATTTACAATAAATACGGTAATGTGTAAAACGATAAATACTATGGCAAACTGGCTAAAAATATATAGTCCCTATGGCCAGTAGATGATAAAACCAAATATTAAAACAGCGTGGATAATGTGCAATAAATGTAATATAGTGCAAAAAAGTGGTGAATAATATAATATCTGGCTGAAAACTATATATTTAGTCCTAGTAGCCGGTGATGGTGATTGGAATAGTCCCAATATAGAAAAAAAGTGGAAGATCTGTGAAAGAGAGATCCAAAAAATGAATACAATAGGATTCAGGTGACCCCGTGGTGGGCAACTGGTGAGGTGCAGGGAAAACCCCCTAGTAAATGCCCTACTAACCAGATGTATCCACCCCTCACCGGGGTAAAGGGCGGGTATTAGGGTGTAGATGGAACTCCTTCTATTGGATCTTAGCCTCCTGGATCAGGGGGATATTGAAGGCCGTCCTTGGGGGTCCCAGGGGCTGCAGAGGACGTCGGATGATGAAACGCGTACAGCGCCGTTGCATCACTTCCGGTTCCGGTATTTCGGTGGAACGCAGTGCGTTCCGGGACGCTATTACCCTGCCTGTACTTTCCATTTAGATTGTGAGTACCCTGTTTTATTTACTGTCTCAATAAAGAAGCATTACGGTATTACACTATCGAGCCTTTCTCTTGCCCTGCATGATTGATTGCTGAGTGGCCAGCCTATATCTACGTGCTTCACACCATCCCTATTGGAGAGGACCTTAGGATCCCATTTGTTCCTACGGTGACACCGGGACCCCCAAGCCATATCATGAAAATGAAAAAATCATGATTTTGTATAGCCTCGTTTGAGTAGGCGTGTTGTCAGGGCATCAGATTCCCTCTGAAAGTCTTCATACTTCGTACTATTGCGTTTAATGCATAAGAATTGACTGTATGGAATTGAATGTTTCAATGATGTTGGATGGAAACTTCCTGCATGTAGGATGGTGTTTCCTGCAGTTTCCTTCCTGTACAATTTGGTATTGAGTTTCCCATGCACATCTTTTTCTACACTGGTTTCAAGGAAGGTCACATGATTCGCACTATATGTCATTGTGAAGTATAAATTGTAGTTGTTTTGGTTCATCTTTTTGAGGCGTTCCCCTATAAGGTGTTCAGGACCGCTCCAGATGATGAACAGGTCATCAATGTACCTCTGCCACAACAAGATGTATTGGGAATATTCAGAGTTTTCTTCTTCCGCAAGAAATTCCTGTTCCCACACCCCCAGTTATAGGTTGGCGTAGGATGGGGCACAGCTAGTCCCCATCGCTACGCCGCAAACCTGGAGGTAATGGGAGCCAGCGAATACTGGGAGACTTCTCCCCTTTATTCTATGTTTTCATATGATATGATATTCATGTATTTTATTTATTTTTATTGTTCACTGCAGCCTTGTGAATGCATTCCATTGTGCAGATGGTCCTCCTCTGGGAGGGATATGCAGACATCACCCGGGCCCCACCAAGAGCTGCACCCGGCACGGCAAGCCCCTTTCAAGAGGCTTCTCTAGTTGCTCAGAACATCCCTGGTACCACCTTTGGTGGTCCTCGAATCCAGTGATCACTGGGTCGCTGCTACTTATCTCCGTGTCGGCGGCACTTCTGTTTGTGTGAGCTGAGGCGAACGAGACTGACAGGCTGCGCACGCAGCCTTCCGGTGCATGCGCAGTTGTCGGCCATTCGGCCGAAGCCCTGGACTCCAGGCATCACGCAGTGTGGCACGTGCATTCGCAATGCATATAAATAGACGCCGGGGATCTCCAGAGCGCCATTCCTCACCAGCCAGCGGGGAATGAACATCTCTGAGGTCAGCGTGAGCAGGAGAATACCAGGACACCACTGAGGGAGACCAATACGTTTCAGCCACCCCTGAACAAAGTGAGTTACATTTTGGTTATAAGGGAATTGTCTGGCAAATTGGCAGTTCATTTATTTAGCCTGTTTTAAACACCCCTCCCGCCTTGTTTTCAGGGGACGGTGAAATCCCAGTAACAATCCACTGGGAACCTCTATACACAGAGCAAAGTAAGTAACCCCCCTAACACATCCGAGATAACCCAAATTATTGGGAAACCCTGGAGAAAATTAACACTAGTCTCTTTACAAACGCATACATACTAATATATATATATATATATATATATATATATATACTGTATATATATATATGTCTCCCAGGCCCCCATGTAGACCTATTCTTGAGATCTTGTTGCAGCCCTCAAGGCCCTTGGGTGAAGCTGCCCCCTTAATCCCCACACAGGAGTCTCTGCACAATCTGTTATGCACTAGGAATAAAGATTATGTTATGATATAATGAAGAAAGTTTAACACATTGTCACAAATTTCATGTCTATTCACTTTTTAGAGTTTGGTGATTACCTTGAAAAGGGCATTTTTTTTATTTAAAGCCGAAACGTGTCAGACCCTATGTTTCAACATCGAGAATCACCATACCTGCACCGAAGTAATATGGAACCATGCGGCCTAGCCGCTACTGTTTGATATGTACAGCACTTGTATGAATATGAAATGAATGTTTTTTCTACTTGATGATTAAATAAATACTATTTTATGTATAATACTATTGCCTGCACAATCCCAATTTTTCTTGGTTTGCGGAACCAACCACTTTTGTTACAAATTATGTCAGGGATGATGGCAACTACTTATCCACTTATATAGCTCTAGAGATAAATTAATTTAATTTATTAAATGCTTTCTTCAGCTCTGTATATACAAAGGAGCATGGGGAGCTCATGACCATAATGAGGATTGTATTGACGCAGCCCCAAAGGATCCACAATGGCTCAAAAATGATATGGTCCAGAAATATTTTGACAGAATAAGGGTGGATAAAGCTCCTGGACCAGATGGCATCCTCCCACGCATCCTAAAAGAATTGAGCGCTGTAATTTCAAAGCCTTTGTTTCTAATTTTTAGGGACTCGTTAAGGACTGGAATAGTACCACTGGATTGGTGTAGGGCCAATGTGGTGCCTATATTTAAAAAGGGATCAAAATTTTTGCCAAGTAACTATAGACCTGTTAGTTTAACTTCTATAGTCGGGAAGATACTGGAGAGTTTAATAAAGACCACATACTGTAGATGAGTTCTTGCTGGAAAAAAATATTTTAAGTAATAGACAGCATGGATTCATGAAAGACAGAAGTTGTCAAACAAACCTGATTTCTTTTTATGAGGAGGTAAGTAAAACCTTGGACAGAGGGGTGGCTGTGGATATAGTATACTTGGATTTTGCAAAAGAGTTTGACACAGTTCCCTACACACGGCTAATGTGTAAGGTAAAGTCTATTGGCTTGGAAAGATTGATTTGTAATTGGATAGAAAATCGGCTAAAATATAGAATTCAGAGAGTAGTGGTTAATGATTCTTACTCTGAATGGTCTATGGTTATCAGTGGTGTACCCCAAGGTTCAGTGTTGGGACCCTTACTTTTCTTTTTATTATCTTTATAAATGATATAGGGTCTGGGATTAAAAGTACTATTTCAGTCTTTGCAGATGACACCAAACTTTGCAGTGGAATAACTTCCTTACAGGATGTCTCCAACTTACAAGCTGACCTCAATGCACTGTTTCATTGGGCAACTATGTGGCAAATGAGGTTTAATGTTGATAAATGTAAAGTTATGCACTTTGGGGCTAAGAAAATGCATGCATCATACATACTAGGTGGAGTAGAACTGGGGAAAATTCATAGCGGAGAAGGATCTGGGTGTTCTGGTAGATCATAAGCTTAATAATAGCATACAATGCCAAGCTGAGGTTTCCAAAGCAAGCGAAGTCCTTTCTTGTATTAACAGAGGCATGGACTCCAGAGAGAGAGAGATATCATTTTGCCCCTGTACAAATCATTAGTAAGACCTCATCTGGAATATGCAGTTCAGTTTTGGGCACCAGTTCTTACAAAGGATATCGGGGAACTGGAGAAAGTGCAGAGAAGGGCAACCAAACTGATAAGAGGCATGAGGAGGAGTTCAGCTATGAGAAAAGATTAGAGGAACTGAATTTATTCTCTCTTGAGAAGAGGAGATTAAGGGGGGATATGATCAACATGTATAAATACATAAGGGGTCCATATAGTGAACTTGGTGTTGAGTTGTTCACTTTAAGGTCACCACAGTCACCACAGGGGACAAGGGGGCACTCTTTACATCTAGAGGAAAACAGATTTCGTCTCCAAATACGGAAAGGTTTCTTCACCGTAAGAGCTGTGAAAAATGGGGAATAGACTCCCTACAGAGATGGTTCTGGCTAGCTCACTAGATTGCTTTAAAAAAGGTCTGGATTCTTTTCTGGGTGTACTTAATATAAGTGGGTACTAAAATTTTTTTTTAGGTAAAGTTGATCCAGGAAATCCGATTGCCTTTCGGGGGATCAGGAAGGATTTTTTTTCCACTGCTGTAGCAAATTGGACCATGCTTTGCTGGGGTTTTTTCACCTTCCTCTGGATCAACTGCGGGTATAGGATTGTGTATATGGGATTGTATGGTTGGGTTTTCAATACTGTTTTTTTTTTTTTTTTTTTTTTTTTTATTGGTTGAACCAGATGGACTTATGTCTTTTTTCAACCTGACTAACTATGTAACTATGTAAAAATGCCATAAATCTATCCCCTAGTTTGTAGACGCGATAACTTTTGCGCAAACCAATCAATATATGCTTATTGGGATTTTTTAACAAAAAAATCTAGCAGAATACATATTGCCCTAAATTGATGAAGAAATTTGTTTTTTTAAAAAAATTTTATTGGATATGTTTTACAGCAGAAACAAAAAAATATTTATTTTATTTTTTTTTTCAAAATTTCAGGGTTTTTTTGTTTCTAGCGCAAAAAATAAAAAAAACCACAGAGGTGACCAAATACCACCAAAAGAAAGTAGGTTAGCAAAGAATATTATGGGTACTTCTTCTCTGTGAATTGGGGGACATGGAAAGGATCAGTGGATGGATGTGACCCTCTTCTGATCCCGTGTGTGTAGACGGGCACATTCAATGCTTTTTTTTTTTTTTTCCACTTGAAAGGACAAGGAAAATGAGCCTCCCACAACAGAAACAAAAGTTAGCCAACAAAAGCTTTGTCAGGAGAAGGAAGAAAAAAGGAAGCATGTGGGACTAAGCAGCCCCCATCCACAGAAGATCACCGATCGCTCTCTTACCTTCCTCCAGCACTGACTCCTCATAGGAGCCGGGCTCTCTCCCCTGCCCTGGATCATCCATAGTTTTTAATTGATGCTTCCTGCCTCTTCCCTCTGCTGCCGCCCGGAGAAGATGGAGCCTTTTGGCATTAGAGGGAGGTGGGTGGAGCCAATTATAGGCAAGGAGGAGGAATTTAAATCCTCCTCCGCTCTGAATGCTGGGGCCTCGCTCTCTCCAGGCTGTCATGTGACGACGATGACGTCACTGGTTGCTAGACGCCAAGCAGCAGGCGATACTAGCAACCAGTACAGGAGAGGCCGGGCCAGCGGAGCGGAGGATCGGATTGGGCCTGCCTGCCGCCTGGCCTGGACTTGACTTGCAGCTATCAATTCAGGACCAGCACCATGAGACCCGGGGCTTTTTGGGGGCCCACTCGGGGTTATAGCCCCGGTTAGCCATCCCCCCCCGACGCCACTGGTTGTTGTCCTAATAAACTGCTTTATTTTACTTGCATCTTCGTGGGGTCTGGTTTCCTGGCACCCTGACACCTCACAAATGTGCTTCTGGAAGAATGGTCAAACATTCCCGTAGACACACTCCTAAACCTTGTGGACAGCCTTCCCAGAAGAGTTTAAGCTGTTATAGCTGCAAAGGGTGGGCCAACTCAATATTGAACCCTACGGACTAAGACTGGGATGCCATTAAAGTTCATGTGCGTAGAAAAGCAGGTGTCCCAATACTTTTGGTAATATAGTGTAGCTTTCAATATAACTGAAACAATTGCTGAGTTTGGGACTTTTCAAAATATGGCCAAGATGATGCATAGGATTTATTTGACACCCCATATGTTGCATAAAATGTACCTGAAACTTTCTCCTCAGTGCTGGAGATGTTTGAAGGAACCTGACGATTTTAAACATATATTCTTGACATGTACAAAAATACAAATCTTTTGGGCTGAGGTTACTCGGTTCATTCCTGAATTGACCACTGTGGTAACCAGTTCCCCTACGTATAGAGGTTTCTTACTGGGCTTAGTGAGATCCCTAGCCCATTGCAGGGCAAATAGAACCTTTCTTAGCCTACTCCTTCTTTATGCCCGCAAAGCTATCATCCTAAAATGTAAGTCAAAGGAGGCCCCTACTATGATCTTTTGGCAATCCTTGATTAGTGCCGTGATACCTTTATAAGGCTACTTACCTCTCTCGTGGATGCCCTCACAAGTTCTTTAAAGTGTAGGATATTTGGCTCGACTCCCCCTTGAATGCCACATCCTGAAACACTACGATCCCCCCGGAAACAGTTGGGGAATGTGCTCTTTGGGGTTATTGTAATTTGTGTATTAATCATATGTTCAGGGCCATCTTACCGAATGGGCACGCTGGGCAGTTGCCCAGGGGCCCCACTTGCCTGGGGGCCCCCACTTGCCCAGTGACCCAGCCCCAGCCAAGCATTAGTCCTGATTCCCGTGTGCATCCCACTGGCAAACTTAGCAGGTGGCAAGCGCATGTCGGCCCTGTGCTACTGTCAGGCCACTTGGGCCATGCAGGGGGAGCCCACAACTGCAGGAATGCCTGTCTGCCTCCACAGGAACAGGCACACACAGGACAGTCAAGTCTGACTCCCGTCCCTGTGTGTGTTCACTGGACCCAGCCGCCGAACTTAGGAGCTGTCATTAGCCTGGCACTGCTGTACCAATAAATATCACCTTATGGATAATTTGCATTTTTATTCTGGTGGGTGATTGTGTAGGCGGGGCCCCAGTGCACTGTATTGCCCGGGGGCCTATAATGCTCTTAAGATGCCACTGCATATGTTTTGAGGGTGCATATAGTCTCAACCAATAAAACCTTGGAGATGTTCTGTACCATTTCTTAGTCTCCTATATACCCCTTCATTCAGCTCTGAGCAGAGAATTGGTTATGTTGTGTAATCTTTCTGTTTTTCTTTTTTGCTATTTTGAATTATTTTTTTTTTCTTTTAGTTGGGATATGCCCCGAGGCCCAGTTTTATACTCTTTGCTTTACATTTTATGAAACCAATAAAAATAATTTTTATTAAAAAAAAAATAAGGTCAAGATGCTAAAGTGATAATTTATTAAAAATATATTTTCAATGACTCTAATACTACAGTATATAGCTGTCTCAATTTTCATTCCTGAGCTTTCTGAAGTAAACAAAGTAAATCAAGCTATTTAATGCCATCTAGTGGAAGATATAAATTATGCAGAGAAAGATTCAAGAGAGTCTAAAAAATAAAGGCCTAGCATTAGCACTGAGTAATTTACTACATAGAACAAATATTGATGTTTTTCATATATTACATACACAAGAAATTGTAGACCAAGATCGCAGGAAAGAGGTAAATGTAGAGACAATTAGAGCCAGAATAGAACTTTTTTTAAACTGACCCTACTGCTTCCAAAAATCATAGGCCTCATTCACATAGGCGTTTAGGGCCAGGCAATAACTAGTGGATTGTGTATAGAAATATGCTGCACTAATTCATATATAAAAAAAAACAACAGCCAAATCAAAATAATGCTACATATAATCATGGGTATAATTATGATCCAAAATCACCATATAATAGCCCTTCATACCAAAGTCAGTGACTAAAGTTGTGATACAATCCGCCAATCATGATCAAGTCCATATAATTAGTTCAATTTGGTGAGAACAAATTGTGTAAAAACAGAAACCTCCACCATTCCCCCTTTGCACACACGCTCACCTTATGGATTGTCTCTCATTGGGAGGTCTATATTGCACCTTTAATCAAATCAGTCAGACGCCATGAACCCAGCAGGACTCTCCCAGGGCTCAAACAATCCTCCCCAGAATGGAAAACACTCTCTCTCGCGAAGCACTACCAAGCCATGCTCTATACGTTTCATCGGTCTGACAGCATTGGCGCACCAGGAAGACAGATCCCAAGAGAGGATTATGTAGACAAGGTGTCTAACTAATCACTGCAGTAATTATGGAGAGCGCCCGCTTGAGCCATAAGTAGATTGGTTGATTTTACCACAACTCTATTGTAACGCTGAGCGCTCCAGTCCCTGCTTCTGGCGTTCGTTCCAGATCCACTCACCTGTGCCCGCTCCGGCTCCCTCCTCCGCTCCCCGCTCACGTGGTTCCCGGCGCGTGCGCCCCCGCACCATAGGGCGCGCGCGCGCCGGTTGTTTGAAATTTAAGGGGCCTGTGCACCAGTAATTGGTGCCTGGTCCAAACCTCCCTTCCTGTTTCCTGTGACCTGTGACCTGTGACCTGTTTCTGTTTCTTATATAAACCCACTCCCCCTTCCTGTCCTTGCCGGATCTTGTTGCCTTAGTGCCCTGAGAAAGCGATTTGTGTTTTGCCCAGCCTGTGTATCTGACCTTCTGCCGTTGCCTCTGACTTCGAACCTTTGCCGCCTGCCCTGACCTTCTGCTACGTCTGACCTTGCCTTTGCCTTGTCCTACGGTACCACGCCTGTCTCAGCTGTCATTGAGGTTGAGCCGTTACCGAGGGACACGACCTGGTTGCTACCGCCGCAGCAAGTCCATCCCGCCTTGCGGCGGGCTCTGGTGAAAACCGGTAGCAACTTAGAACCGGTCCTCTAGTACGGTCCACGCCAATCCCTCACTGACACAGAGGATCCACCCCTAGTGCCTTCACCTGCCACCAGTCCAGACCCTGACATCTATTCATGGACATATGTATAAAGGACTGGTATATGGTGATTTTTTTTATTTTTTATATGTAACGCGATTTTAATTTCGTTGTTGTTTTTGCCCTATGAATCAGCGCAGCATATTTCTATATACATACTGTACAGTATGTTGAGTGATTTTAAACTTTTGTGCTTGCAGCTTGTGTTTAATTAAAACTGGTGTGCAGTATTGCATTTCTCATACAATAATTAGTGGATTCTTGCAGCTGGAATCGCCTCTGTTTTGGTTTAGCTGAAGCCGTTCTTCCCATGTGAATGAATGACAAGCTGACAGTGGCCCTGGCCGTCTGTGGGTAAATGCACATGCAAGGGTAAGGGACAGATGATTGCCACTGGATGGAGAAAGATGCATCCATGCTGAGATATCAAGCCCTAACCACAGATAACCACTGCATGTGTGGATAGATATGAACAGCCATGGCTCATCTCAACCTATCATCACTTTGTATATGGTTAGCAGCCACCACTGTTTGCATACACCTGTGATCCCTGCTGCAAGAAACCTTTTCCCTCTGGAATCTGGTGTACGCCCCAAATCACACATGTGAAGGAGGCCTAAAAGGTAAAATGTTCTTATTAGAAATTTCTGTCCCTAGAAGGTACGTATAAGCAGGTATGCAGTGTAAAGAGCAATTATAGTAAAATAAACAGTAACAATAGTAGACTCTTCTAGAACCTATGACCCCAAGGACAAAAGGGGGAGGAATGACCTTTTTTTCCCGTCAGACTGCTCCTTCCAACTCCTGACGTCACAGGCCCACAACCTCTGAGAACAAATATCAACAGTGATTTATCAGAAATGTAGCACGTAATTTCTGGGAAGAAATTCCCCTTATATGTTAGCAAATGTTACGCACAAAGTCCTTCAAGAAGTTGGGGGCGGCGGTGAAGAAGTCCTGATGATGTAGGTTTCCAGTGTCTTCAGCTACCTATACAAGGGCCCAGAGGGAATCTCTATGTAATAGCATCCAATACTGTAAGTAGCTTGTGCAAAATGTCTCCTTGTTAAGACTTTGGTGTACAGAAATGGGATAAGGTGTCTGAATGCAGTGTCTCCTAGGGTGTATAGAGGGTGGGCTATTTTTTTTTTTTTGGCCTGTTTCCTGATCCAGACGATACTAGGCTCAAGGGAATAGGAAGTTCCAGGATAGACCCCTTTAGAATCTGTTAGCAGAGGAAGTTTCCCAAGCGCACACCTTTGCGATACTGGGATTCAACAGGATCTGTGTCTTGGACGATGAAGGTGACCTCTGGCAGTCATTCAGCCGACAGGAAGCTGGCTATGGTGTTCCACTCACCCATCCACAAAAGAGCTTTCCGCACTGATTAGGCCAAGGTGCTCCTCGTCGTGACCCTCCGAGCATTCAGGTCCCTGTTCCTAGCTGAAGGCTGTGGTCCCAAGAGGCTGATTCCTCCCCAACACAGGCTATTTATCACTTCTCCCAGCATTCTGTTTTTTCCCTCCAGCCGGCTAGAACTTGTAGTCCACGACGATCCATCCCCAGTGTAAATTTAGCTCTTTGAACTATATGTCCCAAGATCATTTGTTCTTTTGTCGGATCTTGCTCTTCATTCAGGATATGACCCTATAAGGACTCAGCTGAGCACTGGAGGGAACAGCCTTGCTGTGGCTAATGTTGCAGAGTGCCCCTTCCCGATGACACAGGCAATTTAGCGAGCACCTGGCTACATTAATCTTGCAGAAAATGGCAACTGCTTATCAAATCTATTTTATCAGAAAAATACTTTTAAGTAATTTTTTGTGCACACAAACACAATAAAATATCCACAAAGAAAATGGCCTCTGCCCCTACCTATAACTGGTCTTCATAGCAAAGAACACATGGAAGGGCAACGCACATGAGACAAACAAAAATAAAAATTCCTAGGTAATACAGGGTGCCGTGGAGTGGCCCTGTAGCTTACACATGCGTTTGCAAATGTGTGCTAACTAAACCCCTGTTTTGACGCAAACTGTTAGACAGGTTAATTTGGTTGGTAGGCAAACTGGTTAGCAAATTGAACTGGGAATTTTTATTTTTGTTTGTCACAATAAAATATCCACCTTTTTTTTGTAGAGTATAAAAGATGAGAATGAGTAGAGAAAATAAATACCAAACATGCCGAGAAACTGAGTGCTGCAAACTGACAGCTGACTATGATACCTAGAATTTACCATTCCATACTGCTCATTAATTTAAAGTTACCTGTATTAATAGCCCTGGGATAATTTTGCTCACTACAGAGTATGTGGAAATACCTAATGTGTCACAGGTGTAAATTAATTGATGTGTCTGAATGTGCGTCCGCACAACGGGGTTTAAAATTTTAGTTTTTTTTATTAATTTCAATATATTGTATTCTTTTAAATACATTTAAAATACATGCTGGAGGTCTTTATTTAGGACTCTGGCAGTACTCATCCTGTTCCTCCTTACACAAAGGAGCAGATACCAGTCCCGGTGATGGGTTAAGGACCTTCTATGGCCCTGTCAAGCTCTCCTAATGTAACTGCCTGTCTCCTGGAATCTCTTCGATGCTCTTGAGACTGTGCTGGGAGACACAGTTGGATGTATTGATGTGCCATCCTGGAGGAGTTGGACTGCCTGTGCAACCTCTATAGGGTCCAGGTATTGCCTCATGCTACCAGTAGTGACACTGACCCTAGCCAAATGCAAAACTAGTAAAAAACAGTCAAAAAAGATGAGTAGGGAAAAAAAGTCAGTGGCTTGCACCTGTAAAATCATTTCTGTTTCTCATTGTTGCCCATCTAGTGCACCTGTTGTTCATTTCATTAACACCAAAGCACCTGAAATTGATTAACAATCCCCTCTGCTACTTAAGTGACCAGATCAATATCCCAGGAGTTTAATTGACTTGACATTATACTCTGATTAAAAAGTGTTCCTTTCATTTTTTTGAACATACTTATGGGAACATACTGATACTGCCGCACAGTAATACTTATGGGAACAGCAGTAAAGGCTCATGCAGTTGGGGGATGGTTAAAAATGCCTGGTTGAACTTCCTGCTTATATTTTCCTACAAGGCCTCTTGGTGCCCACTACTGGTAGCTGAGGCACCCAATGTGAGACTCTATTTATGGAGCGATAATTCGAGTCCAGCAGTCTAATATAGATGAAGCACCCTACAAGGTAGGTGCTAGGTAAAGCATAGTGGGCCTTGGTTGCCTAACAGCAGGGCCATGATTTTCAGCTGGGCTGTCATGCCTCCCAGGTGTGGCTGTTGAGACTGGGGAGTCTCCCCACTGTGCTCCATGAGAGGGTTCTCATTGGGCAGTGGAGGAAATCCAGCCAATGGCACACTCAGGCCTGTATCTACCCCAGAAAGGCAGATTCTGCCAAACAGCATTCTGGGAGTGGGTATAAGTTTGAGGGGAGTACATGACGCAGCGTCTTTGGCGGGAAGCAGAGTCCCAGGAGGGAGAGTACGGCTGTCTCTCCTCCTGTCAAAGGAATTGGGTGTCCCAGGCGGCTTGCCTAGTGAGAGGGGACAGAAGGCTGAGCTGAGCTGCAGACAGGATCCGGTGCGGAGGACCAGCGGAGAGAGAGGGGTCCAATTTCAGGAAAGCATTCCCAGTTCTTGAGTACTGCAAACTGCCCCCTGGGGGTCTGCATAGAGATAGAGGGGATCACTCCGGTGAAGGTCATGGGGATCCAGGAGCTAGCAAACCGGTGCAGGAGCAAGAGTAAAGGGGGTGCCAGTGTTGACCCTGAAGAGAAGCAGAGAGGGTGCCAGTGTGTGGACCCTGAAGTGTAAAGGGGGTGCCTAGTGAGAGGACCCTGAAGTGTAGAGGGGGTGCCTAGTGAGAGGACCCTGAAGTACAGAGGGGGCGCCAGCAGTTGGGCCCTGAAGTGTTAAAGTGTACGGCGTGCAGTGTACAGTGTTGAGAGTTGCAGCAGCAGAAACAGTATACAGAGGCTACCTCAGTCAGCAAGGACTAGAGGGAGCAGTGTTCGGGACTTTTGAGCTAACCAGAGTGTCAGAAGTCAAGTTCAAGTACAGTTCAGCAAGTCAGTGTTCTTCAAGCGCCGGCAAGCATTGGTCGGCATCCAGCCGGCGTCAAGACAGCGCTGAAAGGCATTTTTTCTTCAAAGTGTCCCATTTTTACCTAGTTGAGCCAGAGGAGTATCCCACTCATTCCCTTCTCCCATCCCCAATCTAAAATAAACAAAACAAACCAAAGATGGTCTTTGACTCCAATCTCACACTTGGGTATTCAGCTTAAAGGGGCTGCTGGCGTTTCCGGTAACAATGGCAGACCCACATCAGGCCCAATGCCTGGAAATCCTGCTACATATATAATTTTTGTTTTTCTCTTTATTTGTTTTTTTTTTTTTTGTTATTTGTGGTTTTATATTTGTAGCACCCTACAGGTAGGTGCTAGGTAAATGAATAGTGGGCCTTGTCTGCCTAACAGCAGGGCTGTGATTTATTTAGCTAGGGTGTCAGGGCTTCCAGATGTGTCTGCTGAGGGGAGAAGTATCCCCACTGGCTCCTGTGAGAGGATTCTCATAGGGCAGTGTGGGAAGCCCAATCAGTGGACGCATCACAGCTTGTAACTACCCCAGAAGGCAGATTATGCTGCAAAGGATTCTGGGAGTGGGTATAAGTTTGGGGGGAAGTGCATGGCACAGTGTCTTTGGCAGGAGCAGAGTCCCAGGAAGGAGAGTGCGGCTGTCTCTCCTCCTGTCTGAGGAAGGCGGATGTCTCAGGGTGTCGCCTGAGTGTCCAGAGCGTGCTGAGTTGAGCTGTGGGGATCCGGTGTGCTGTGAGCCTGCGGAGAGAGAGGGGGGTCCAGTCCCAGGAAAGCCTACACAGGTCGTGAGTACTGAGGATTGCCCCTGGGGGTCTGCCTGAAGTTAGAGGGGACCACTCTGGAAGAGGTTCTGGGATCCAGTGTCAGCTAGCTGTAAAGGGGGTACCTAGGTTGAGGACCCTGAAGCTACAGAGGGGGTACATAGTCAGTGGACCCTGAAGAGTTCAAGGTCAAAGGAGGCACCTGCAGTTTGGGCCCTGAATTGCAAAGAGCGTGCCAGTTAAAGTGACAGCTATACAGAGTTCTACTATATACTACCTCAAGCTGTGCCAGGCGGGGGAAAGTATTTAGTGACTTTCATAGTACAACAGTGTCAGGAGTTCTAGAGTTCTCAGTCTTGGATCTTCTGGACTATAAGTCGAGGATTCAGCACTTCTTCTGTTCTACAGAGTGTTCTCCGTGTCAGTGAGCGTTGGCTGGCGTCCAGGAAGCGCCAACGGGCATTTTAGAATTAAAGTCCCAATTGTAATTAGTTTAAGCCTCAAGGAATATCCCACTCATTCCCTTCTCCCATCCCCCTTATTCCAATAAAAACCACAAAGAAAGACGCCGGAGTTGTAGCTGCTTCAGTTGTCACACCCAGGGTCGTAGCTCACATGGGCTGGAAAGATTACCGGTACTAATGGCAGACCCACATCAGGCCATAGGCCTGAAAACCTTGCTACATTTGGGGGCTCGTCCCGGATTTTGCCATTAGCTACTGGGCCAGTTGCCCTTGGCAACGGCACAAGAAAAAGTCCAAAAAATCGATTTTTGTGTCCAGAACTGCTACATTTTTCTTCAAAGTGTCCCATTTTTACCTAGTTGAGCCAGAGGAGTATCCCACTCATTCCCTTCTCCCATCCCCAATCTAAAATAAACAAAACAAACCAAAGATGGTCTTTGACTCCAATCTCACACTTGGGTATTCAGCTTAAAGGGGCTGCTGGCGTTTCCGGTAACAATGGCAGACCCACATCAGGCCCAATGCCTGGAAATCCTGCTACATATATAATTTTTGTTTTTCTCTTTATTTGTTTTTTTTTTTTTTGTTATTTGTGGTTTTATATTTGTAGCACCCTACAGGTAGGTGCTAGGTAAATGAATAGTGGGCCTTGTCTGCCTAACAGAAGGGCTGTGATTTATTTAGCTAGGGTGTCAGGGCTTCCAGATGTGCCTGCTGAGGGGAGAAGTATCCCCACTGGCTCCTGTGAGAGGATTCTCATAGGGCAGTGTGGGAAGCCCAATCAGTGGACGCATCACAGCTTGTAACTACCCCAGAAGGCAGATTATGCTGCAAAGGATTCTGAGAGTGGGTATAAGTTTGGGGGGAAGTGCATGGCACAGTGTCTTTGGCAGGAGCAGAGTCCCAGGAAGGAGAGTGCGGCTGTCTCTCCTCCTGTCTGAGGAAGGCGGATGTCTCAGGGTGTCGCCTGAGTGTCCAGAGCGTGCTGAGTTGAGCTGTGGGGATCCGGTGTGCTGTGAGCCTGCGGAGAGAGAGGGGGGTCCAGTCCCAGGAAAGCCTACACAGGTCGTGAGTACTGAGGATTGCCCCTGGGGGTCTGCCTGAAGTTAGAGGGGACCACTCTGGAAGAGGTTCTGGGATCCAGTGTCAGCTAGCTGTAAAGGGGGTACCTAGGTTGAGGACCCTGAAGCTACAGAGGGGGTACATAGTCAGTGGACCCTGAAGAGTTCAAGGTCAAAGGAGGCACCTGCAGTTTGGGCCCTGAATTGCAAAGAGCGTGCCAGTTAAAGTGACAGCTATACAGAGTTCTACTATATACTACCTCAAGCTGTGCCAGGCGGGGGAAAGTATTCAGTGACTTTCATAGTACAACAGTGTCAGGAGTTCTAGAGTTCTCAGTCTTGGATCTTCTGGACTATAAGTCGAGGATTCAGCACTTCTTCTGTTCTACATGTGTTCTCCGTGTCAGTGAGCGTTGGCTGGCGTCCAGGAAGCGCCAACGGGCATTTTAGAATTAAAGTCCCAATTGTAATTAGTTTAAGCCTCAAGGAATATCCCACTCATTCCCTTCTCCCATCCCCCTTATTCCAATAAAAACCACAAACAAAGACGCCGGAGTTGTAGCTGCTTCAGTTGTCACACCCAGGGTCGTAGCTCACATGGGCTGGAAAGATTACCGGTACTAATGGCAGACCCACATCAGGCCATAGGCCTGAAAACCTTGCTACATTTGGGGGCTCGTCCAGGATTTTGCCATTAGCTACTGGGCCAGTTGCCCTTGGCAACGGCACAAGAAAAAGTCCAAAAAATCGATTTTTGTGTCCAGAACTGCTACATCAGCATCAGGCCGGGTGTGAGACTGCAACTGCGAGAGGCAGGGAGAGTGGGTTGAGGCTAGAGGCCCACAGAGAGGGATGCTTGTGGCAACGCAAATGCTCTAAGAAAGACTGTAAAGTGACAAAGACTCTTCCTATGGATTATGAGATGTATTCTGCTGTCAGGAAGTATAAAGCAGGAGACAAGTGTGTCAGGATGCGTGAATGCAGCAACTGCCTGATAGCAAGGAGTCCTAGTGTGGACAGTGAAAATGGCGTCAGGGGTTCAGGGAAGGACAGAGAAGTGGACGCCGGAGGTCCTAGTGTGGACAATGAAAATGGAGGCCAGGGGCACGGAAAGAGAGGTGCCGGGTGGTGGAAGAATGTTGACCGTGCATCTGACAGCGGGACATTTATTCTTTATGGCTGGTGCACACATACTGTGGGGATTATAGTTGGCCACGCCAAGGAGGGCCGTGGAGCTAGTCCCGGAGCCAGTATGGAAGATGTTAATTGCACGTGTGTGGCAAGGAAGAGGAGTATCGACCGTGCAGTCGATGGCGGGATGCTGCTCTTGCCGAGCAAGAGAGGGTGGCTGGCTTTAGGCAGGAAAAGCGCAGTGGAGGTCCTAGTGCAATTAAGGTGGGCGGATGTATGTCTAGCAAGTGGCATACTCCACTTTGCAGCTACTTCCCAAGTGTTTGCAACGCAGCAACATGGCAGGGGAAGAGTTACAGTACTGCGCAGGAAAGCGCGCCACGAGCAGAACTGCCCAAAGGGAGGAGTTATCGCCCAAAATGGTGAATGGGTGGAGGTAGCGGGAACTTCTGGCCAATCAGGAGCGACCCAGGGGACTCTATTAATATCCCCTCCTCCGGGCGCATCAGTGCGGGAGACACGTGAAGGAGAAGGAGGCATGTCGTTTACCAGAGGAGCGAAGAGTGTTTCCGCTATGGCTACCACCGGACGGCGGACTCACGTTGTGCACCGGAGGAGGTCGGGAGTCCCTGGGAGTGGTATGTCCCCAATGTGCCACTATTACTCTGAGGGTGCAGGCGTGGGTTCAATGTGGGCAATGCGGTGATTTGCTGCTCAGGGCAGAGAAGAGTGAGGGCCGTCCCAAGAAGCTTGCAGTTATGTGGGAGACAGGCTTCACTCAAGAGATGAAGGGGAGCGAATCAAAGTTCCTCCGCGGAGCAGGTAGAGGCATCTTCAGGCTGATGATGCAGATGGAGGCCCTGCCTGCAGTTGGTGGGCTTACAGTCTGCGGGAAGGGGGTTCGGTCCCAGAGCTCACTAGGGAGGGGATCCGTGTCCACCCAAACAGTAGGGACCTGGCCAGAAGCATCGTCGGTCAGGGCCATCACGGAATCTGCCCCTATAAGTATTCCCCAGCCTATCCAGATACAAGTTGCCCAGGGATCTTCCTCCACCGTCAGCAGTGAGGGTGAATATTGCCCCGTTCGAGTGGACTCCCCATCCTTCTACCTGAAGCATGGCTCTGTGGAAGAAGGTATGGACTACTGGGGATTCATTGAGGAGACTGAATGGGAATGGGGATCAGAGACTGGAAGTAGCTCCCCAGGTCCCGAAGTTGGTACATCCCTAGACCAGGAAGCCAAGGAGGCTATTGAAAGAGGGGAACTGGCTCAGAAATTGGGGTTCTGTGAGGCCTATGTTACAAGGGCCTATGTTACAAGGGTCCCAGACCTCACCCCACCGGGAAATATTGCCAGGGCCAGGGATCAGAACACTGCTTATGAGGAGATGATCCAATGGGTACATACCCCATTTTCTCCACCAGGGAGAGGTAACCGGAGAACCCTCCCCAGACTGTCAAGAATGCAGCGGTGGATGCAGAAAAAGGTTGCCTTGGAGTATGGCTATGATTACCCCTCTGCTCCAAGGGAGGTCATGCTGTTAGTGGAGAAGTACAGGGAATGGTGGTGCGATGAACTTATCTGGGACTACCTTTTTGTTCCCAGGCTGTACCGAGACTCTCCGGAGGAAGGATTGAAAGAGAAATTCCATAAGGTCAAGGTTCAGTGGTATTATGGGTGTTCCATCTACATAGGGTAGAGGTCTACCGCCCAGATGGTTTAAGACAAGCTTGGTCCATCCGGGTCAAAATTGAAAATGGAGAATATGTTCAAGTGCCTCATCCAGAGTACTACATTTAAAAAGGAAAAACATTTGTCAGTATTCACCAGTGACAAGAGGAGAAAAGAGAAACTTAACAAGAAAATTTGTGTGGCCGACCGGCTACCACAACTGACCAAGGAGATTTTTTGTTCATGAAATAATATAGTGCTGAATTCAAGTTGCATCTGTTCAAGGAAAAAAAAACCCTTGGGACATCAGGCCAGGGTCTTTGGAAAAGTAAAGTTTTGTGTGCTGGATTCTTTGGGCCATCGGGCCGGTATCTATTGTGGATTACAAATGGCTGTGTGAGACTTCACCCACAGTCTGTACAGAAGAAGAAATTGCTGCAAAGTTCGTGAGTGGTCAAGAGCTTTGGTGTGGGGTGCCCTGCTGGACCCCTGTGATGTTTCCCTGACTCAGTCCTGGATCTTCTCAGTCCTGGAGTTCTCAGTCTTGGATCTTCTGGACTATAAGTCGAGGATTCAGCACTTCTTCTGTTCTACAGAGTGTTCTCCGTGTCATCCCCTTTATTCCAATAAAAACCACAAACAAAGATGCCGGAGTTGTCGCTGCTTCAGTTGTCACACCCAGGGTCACAGCTCACATGGGCTAGAGAGATTACCGGTACTAATGGCATATCCACATCAGGCCATAAGCCTGGAAACCTTCCTACATATTTATTTGCGGTGGCTCTCGCTACTGCCTCTTGTTACTGTTGTACATTTCTAATCTAAATAAAGATAGAATTTAATGAAAATAAAAATGTCCAGTTGAGCTGCGTTTTAGAACCCTCCTAAACCCCCCCCCCCCCCCGCACTTAAGCCACTAAGGCAGTAGATGAGGGTGTACACATGCCAAAGTTGCAATGCCTTGCTTTGCCTACAACTACCCTTTATTTCGCGTTCGGCTGGCTGTATATCTGCTGAATGTGACCCATTCACATGAAAGCAAAAGTAATAGACAGGGGTGTTCAATGCAATAGACAGGGGGATAGCTTTGCAAAAACGATTGCTCCTGTTGCATTTAGCCCTTTGTAAACCTGCCAAACATGACCTATTCACGCAAATGGGGAAGAGCTACAAACCCCCCGCAGCCATATGTAATGCACACTGTTGTGGCATGTTGGTCCTGCAATTACGGGGTTAAAACAGGCAGTGGGAGGCTTCAAACCACCTCCTCACCACCTGTCATACGCCTCTGAATTGCGACCTGAATGTGGATTGTTTTTCAGTGGTACAGCAGTTTAGTCACAAGACTAAAGCTAGCCTAAAAGGGTTAAGAGGTGAGCAAATCATTAGTGTGACCTTCTCTAGTATAAGACTGATCACTGTACTCTGAATTCCATTTCCTCTAAAGCACTATTATAAGGAACCCAACACTTGCGAAAGAAGAACAAGCCATGTGTTAATTATAACATTATGGAAACTGTCCGTAAAAGGTCAGTTACAGACTGCATTCAAATATAAGAGGTGAAATGAAGTGCAAGCTGAACTGGTAACTGGATCAGGAGATTGGAGTAGCATCGAGTACATTATGTTATGTTACTAATAGAAGTGCAAAATGAGAGCTGAGCTAGTAACAAGAGCAGGAAATCAGAGCAGTGTTTGGCAATTATGGGTTTGTAACCATAGACAAAAAGGCAGGCATATACCAATAGATCTGTATTTAAAAGCATTAAAGGATAACTCCACTTTCTTGGGGGGGGGGGACAGCAAATAAAGAAAAAACAATATAGTGTATACAATTATGACACAAATCATATTGTTATTGAATGTTATTAAAAATTACCGTTTCCTTTTCAATCTGCAGATATTGTAATTTTCTGAAAATACAATGCAATATGGCTACCTGGAGGCATTCTATACACAGAATGTGTACTGACCACACCCCAGAAACATAATTTCCTGCTTGTGTGATTGGCCCACCAATTTTCCCAGAAATCTGCCCAAGATACAAGCAGTGGCGTCGGCAGGGGGGGGCTGACCGGGGCTTCAGCCCCGAGTGTGCCCCCAAAAAGCCCCGGGTCTTGTGTGGATCGTATTTAATTATTAGCCCCGAGTGTCAAACATGCTCCTCCTTCCTTCGGCTCTCAGCTCACCTCAGCGCTGCAGTCAGAAGAAGACGGAGGGGAGTGGAGGCGGAGCCAATGCAATCCTCCTCCTCTCCTCATGTGACAGCAGAAGAGGTTCTCGGAGCGGAGGAGGATTTCAAATTCCTCTCCTTGCCGCCTAGCATTGGCTCCGCCTCCACCCCCCTCCGTCTTCTGGCTGCAGCGCTGAGGTGAGCTGAGAGCCGAAGGAAGTAAAGCACGGGGGGGAGGGCGAAGAAGAAGAATGTGAGTGCCGGGGGGGGGGAGAAAAAGAAGAATGTGAGTGCCGGGGGGGGAGAAAAAGAAGAGTGCCGGGGGGGGAGAAAAAGAAGAATGTGAGTGCCGGGGAGGGGGGGGGGGGGAAAAGAAGAGTGCCGGGGGGGGGGGAGAAAAAGAAGAATGTGAGTGCTGGGGAGGGGGGAGAAGGAGAATGTGAGTGCCTGAGGGGGGGAGGAAGAAGGTGAGTGCCTGAGGGGGGGGGGGAATAAGGTAAGTGCCTGAGGGGGGGGGAAGAAGGTGAGTGCCTGGGGGGGGGGAGGAGGAAGAAGGTTAGTGCCTGAGGGGGGGGAGGAAGAAGGTTAGTGCCTGGGGGGGGGAAGAAGGTAAGTGCCTGAGGGGGGGAGGAATAAGGTAAGTGCCTGAGGGGGGGGGAAGAAGGTTAGTGCCTGAGGGGGGGGGGAAGAAGGTTAGTGCCTGAGGGGGGGGGAAGAAGGTTAGTGCCTGAGGGGGGGGGGGGAAGAAGGTAAGTGCCTGAGGGGGGAGGAATAAGGTAAGTGCCTGAGGGGGGGGGAAGAAGGTTAGTGCCTGAGGGGGGGGAAGAAGGTTAGTGCCTGAGGGGGGGGAAGAAGGTAAGTGCCTGAGGGGGGGGGGAAGAAGGTAAGTGCCTGAGGGGGGAGGAATAAGGTAAGTGCCTGAGGGGGGGAGGAATAAGGTAAGTGCCTGAGGGGGGGGGAAGAAGGTGAGTGCCTGAGGGGGGGGGAGGAAGAAGGTGAGTGCCTGGGGGGGGAAGAAGGTTAGTGCCTGAGGGGGGGGAAGAAGGTAAGTGCCTGAGGGGGGGAGGAATAAGGTAAGTGCCTGAGGGGGGGGAAGAAGGTTAGTGCCTGAGGGGGGGGGAAGAAGGTTAGTGCCTGAGGGGGGGAAGAAGGTAAGTGCCTGAGGGGGGGAGGAATAAGGTAAGTGCCTGAGGGGGGGGGGAAGAAGGTGAGTGCCTGAGGGGGGGGGAAGAAGGTTAGTGCCTGAGGGGGGAGGAAGAAGGTGAGTGCCTGGGGGGGAGTAGGAAGAAGGTGAGTGCCTGGGGGGAGGAGGAGGAAGAAGGTTAGTGCCTGGGGGGGGGAGGAGGAAGAAGGTTAATGCCTGAGGGGGGAGGGAGGAGGAAGAAGGTTAGTGTCTGAGGGGGGGTGGAGGAAGAAGGTTCGTGCCTGAGGGGGGGGAGGGAGGAGGAAGAAGGTTAGTGCCTGAGGGGGGGAGGGGGAAGAAGGTTAGTGCCTGAGGGGGGGAGGAGGAAGAAGGTTAGTGCCTGAGGGGGGAGGGGGAAGAAGGTTAGTGCCTGAGGGGGGGAGGAGGAAGAAGGTTAGTGCCTGAGGGGGGAGGGGGAAGAAGGTTAGTGCCTGAGGGGGGGAGGGAGGAGGAAGAAGGTGAATGCCCAAGGGGGGGGAGGGAGGAGGAAGAAGGTGAATGCCCAAGGGGGGGGGGGGAGGAGGAAGAAGGTGAGTGTCTGAGAGGGGGGGGAGGAAGAAGGTGAGTGCCTGAGCAAGTCTCCCTGTGTGACTGGATAGGAGGGGCATCCTTGGAATCCATCCACATAAGGTTGTAAAAGACCCCCAATCAGTGGCGGCCGGTGTACAGGGGGCGCATGGAGTTCAATGGGATTTTTTTTGGCATCACCTGATTAGAGCCAGAGGCTCTAATAGAGCGATGCAAAGGGTGGACCCGGGGCGCAGAGCAGTGCGTCCCGATCCCACCCATTGTGTGACAATAGCGAATGAAAATTCGCTATTGTCACACCGATCCTCCTCCTGGCCAATCAGGAAGCGCGTCCAATACGTGCTTCTTGATTGGCCGCAAGGCAAACTCCTTGCCATTAGCCGAGTAGGAGGCAGAAGCGAAAGGACTCGTGGAGACGCGCCGCCGGTCACCGGGACTCAGAAGAAGCCGCCCGCCGCCGCTGCTGCTGGGAGGACTCGTGGAGACGCGCCGCCGGTCACCGGGACAGAGAAGAAGCCGCCCGCCACCGCTGCTGCTCCAGGTAGTTAAGGGGGCACACACGCTGATCTCTGCATTGGGGGCATGTATGCTGATCTCTGCATTGGGGGAATGGTACGCTGATCTCTGCATTGGGGGAATGGTACGCTGATCTCTGCATTGGGGGAATGGTATGCTGATCTCTGCATTGGGGGAATGGTATTCTGGTCTCTGCATTGAAGGGGGCATGTACGCTGGTCACTACATTGGAGCATGTACGCTGATCTCTGCATTGGAGCATGTACGCTGATCTCTGCATTGGAGCATGTACGCTGATCTCTGCATTGGAGCATGTACGCTGATCTCTGCATTGGGGGCATGTACGCTGATCTCTGCATTGGAGCATGTACGCTGATCTCTGCATTGGGGGCATGTACGCTGATCTCTGCATTGGAGCATGTACGCTGATCTCTGCATTGGAGCATGTACGCTGATCTCTGCATTGGAGCATGTACGCTGATCTCTGCATTGGAGCATGTACGCTGATCTCTGCATTGGAGCATGTACGCTGATCTCTGCATTGGAGCATGTACGCTGATCTCTGCATTGGGGGCATGTACGCTGGTCACTGCATTGAAGGGGGCATGTACGCTGGCTCACTGTGCATTGAAGGGGGCATGTACACTGGCCACTCTGCATTGAAAGGGGGCACTCTGGCCACTCTGCATTGAAAGGGGGCACTCTGGCCACTCTGCATTGAAAGGGGGCACTCTGGCCACTCTGCATTGAAAGGGGGCACACTATACCTTAATTACTGAAGGCCCCTTTCACACTTTTGCAACCTCAAAGTCACGCAATTTTTTACAGCGTTTTTTGCCGCAAAGCAATACCTATTACATTTTTCTGTTTGCGCCCCCCCCCCCCCCCCCAAAAAAAAAATTTTGAGCACCAGCCGCCACTGTCCCCAATATACCTAGAATAATGTGCACATATTAATCTGCAAGTGTTCACAGATATGTATAGGTCAGAGTGTTTAACTGACAAAGAATGATGTGCCATAGAACTGCTGATGTTGATGTATTTTTCTTCTCTGTATCTAATAAATGCATACTTTACACCCCCCCTTTCCAGTACCCCCCAGAGCTCTTCAGGCCCCCCTCCACCAGTGCTCTTTAGCCCCCCCCTCCCCCAGGGCTCTTCAGCTCCCCACAGTGCTTTACAGCTCCCCCCCCCATGCTCTCTGACTCCCCCAGTGCTCTCCACCCCCCTGTGCTGCCTGGCTCCCCCCTCAGTGATCTACAGCCCCCCCCCCCAGTGCTCTTCAGTTCCCCCCCCCTCCCCCGTACTCTGTCCCCCTGGTTTTCCCTGCCCCCCCCTGCTCTCCACCCCCTTGCTTTCTAATCCCCCTGCAATGCTTTCCAACCCCCCCCCCCTATTTCTTTCCAGTGCCCCCCCATGCCCTTCAGCTCCTCCTGTGCTCTCCAGCCTCCCTAGTGCTCTTCTATCATGTCTGCAGTCTCTGACCATCTCCTGTACTATGTCTGCAGTCTTTGACCATCTCTTGTATCATGTCTGCAGTCTCTGAACATTTCTTGTATCATGTCCGCAGTCTCTGACTATTTCTTGTATCATGTCTGCAGTCTCTGACCATCTACTCTATCGTGTCTGCAGTCTGACCATCTCTTGTATCATGTCCGCAGTCTCTGACCATCTCTTGTATCACGTCCGCAGTCTCTGACCATTTCTTGTATCACGTCCGCAGTGTCTGACCATCTCCTGTATCATGTCTGCAGTCTCTGACCATCTCCTGTATCATGTCTGCAGTCTCTGACCATCTCTTGTATCATGTCCACAGTCTCTGACCATCTCTTGTATCATGTCCGCAGTCTGACCGTCTCTTGTATCATGTCTGTAGTCTGACCATCTCCTGTATCATGTCTGCAGTCTCTGACCATCTCCTGTATCATGTCCGCAGTCTGACCATCTCCTGTATCATGTCTGCAGTCTCTGACCATCTCTTGTATCATGTCTCCAGTCTCTGACCATCTCCTGTATCATGTCCACAGTCTCTGACCATCTCTTGTATCATGTCCGCAGTCTGACCATCTCCTGTATCATGTCTGCAGTCTCTGACCATCTCTTGTATCATGTCTGCAGTCTCTGACCATCTACTGTATCGTGTCTGCAGTCTGACCATCTCTTGTATCATGTCCACAGTCTCTGACCATCTCTTGTATCATGTCTGCAGTCTGACCATTTCTTGTATCATGTCCGCAGTCTCTGACTATTTCTTGTATCATGTCTGCAGTCTCTGACCATCTCCTGTATCATGTCCACAGTCTCTGACCATCTCTTGTATCATGTCCGCAGTCTGACCATCTCCTGTATCATGTCTGCAGTCTCTGACCATCTCTTGTATCATGTCTGCAGTCTCTGACCATCTACTGTATCGTGTCTGCAGTCTGACCATCTCTTGTATCATGTCCACAGTCTCTGACCATCTCTTGTATCATGTCCGCAGTCTGACTATCTCCGGTATCACGTCTGCAGTCTCTGACCATCTCTTGTATCATGTCTGCAGTCTGACCATTTCTTGTATCATGTCCGCAGTCTCTGACTATTTCTTGTATCATGTCTGCAGTCTCTGACCATCTACTGTATCATGTCTGCAGTCTCTGACCGTCTCCTGTATCATATCTGCAGTCTCTGACCATCTCTTGTATCATGTCTGCAGTCTCTGATCATCTCTTGTATCATGTCTGCAGTCTCTGATCATCTCTTGTATCATGTCTGCAGTCTCTGACCATCTACTGTATCATGTCTGCAGTCTCTGACCGTCTCCTGTATCATATCTGCAGTCTCTGACCATCTCTTGTATCATGTCTGCAGTCTCTGACCATCTCTTGTACCATGTCTGCAGTCTCTGACCATCTCTTGTATCATGTCTGCAGTCTGACCATCTCCAGTATCATGTCTGCAGTCTCTGACCATCTCCTCTATCATGTCTGCAGTCTCTGACCATCTCCTGTATCATGTCTGCAGTCTCTGAACATCTCCTGTATCATGTCTGCAGTCTCTGAACATCTCTTGTATCATGTCCGCAGTCTCTGAATATCTCCTTTAGCAAGTCTCCAATCTCTTACTCAAATTTAAACACATTGCTAATAGTATCAGCGATCTGTTTATGCCAAAGGTAGGACTGTGCAGGGAAGGCAGAGAGTGCAAAAGGGGGCACTGTGATTAGAGAGATGGGGGGGGGGGGCTGTGAAATGTTTGCAATAAATATTCTTGAAAAAATTACAAATTTTTTTGGGTGTTTGTACATTTTTAAGTTTGGGGGGTGCCAGATTTAGGATCCGCCCCGGGTGCCAAATGCTCTAGGTACACCACTGCACAGATGGCTGTGGGTGAGTGACAGAGGGCTGATTTTTGAAACCTTAGCCCATATTAGCCTTTTAACTTAATTTACTGAAACTGTACAAAGGCACCCTAAACCCTGTGGCAACCAATTAGAATTCATCTTTTGCTAGTGTGATGTCAGATAAGTAAATGCTGATCGGTTACTCTGGGTTGCCGCATTTTGCACTTAAAATTTTGCTTTGTGCACGGTTTCTTGAACAAGCCCTTGATGTTCAACTTTCCCAGGAAGTCATAGAGGAGCTGACTCACCATTTTCTGGTTACAGCTTCTTTGGAAAGATTTGGTGTTAGTGCTTCATCTAGACTACTGGGAAATCATTTCTCTTGTGTGTTGTGGATGTTCTGGGACCTCTGCTATTTCCAAAATGGCTGAAGAAGTTCTATAGGAGCCTCCAGAAAGGCTTCTACATGGGGCACCCTGATTGCCATAATTGGTGTTCTTAATTGCTTTATGGGAAGAGTTACAAGTAAAAGTGGAGATTAGAAAGTTGACAGATTAACATGCGTGTGGTCACATTTTATAACATTTTATGGTGGGGCATTGGGCAGGGTTGAGTGGGGAGCGGCATTGGGTGGAGCTTGGGCGGGGCTTACTTTGAAATGTGGGAGGGGTTATCAAATTTACCTTCGGGCTGAAGCCCCTGGTCTTTTTCTCACCTAGCAACGCCCCTGGATACAAGTCAGATTTCTGGCATCCCTTGCAACAAAAATGTAATTTTTGGTGAGATGCGCCCAATAGGAACATGTCTAAAGGGATGCAGGCCCAGCAGCTTTCTTCATTAGAGCACTGCAGCTGCCACAGCTGATAGATAATTATGAAACCACTCCCACCATTTGACCCACTCTACACAGAGGCACAGAGGAACAAGTAATGATTTTTTCAGAATAACAGAAAGGCAGAAATCTGCAACAAAGTTTGTTAAAATCCTTGTAATGTACAGAAGCAAAAAGGGTAATGATCTGGTTTCCTCCAGAGCACTCCTCCATCCCTAAATATATATATCAACACAAAGAAAATGGCCCGCGGGACTTTGTATGAGGTACGTGCTCAGTGGCTGGAAATGGATATCATGCACAATATATGAATAAAATTTGATTTTATTACATAATGTATAAAAACGACAACATATGCTCAATGGCACATATAATAGCTCAATGGCTTGAAATACATATGACATGTAACATGAGTAATGCAATAGGATATATTAACATTTTAGATTGACACCTTGGTGTAGCCTCTTGAATTAATGGCAGAGATGTTGTAATAGGATGACATTGCAGTAGAGTATATATTATTTGTGATCTGACGCGTTTCGGGAGCAGTCTCCCTTCTTCAGAGATCAAGATAATCAAAATGTCACTACAAAGAAACAATGTTGTTACAGGGTGCAAATAAAGATAAATTAAAATATGAAAAAGGTTTAGACAAAAATGATAAGAGCTGTGGGAGTACTGTATACTCACCGATCAAAAAGGCTCAAATGGCAAAAGTGGACTCCTATAGAGCAGCGCAGTGCGTCATGTCTGACCCGGGAGCTGAAGGGTCCCAGAGTGCCGGCAAATACAGAGGGGGGCCCATGGCAGGGAAGTGTATGTGTAAGGAAAGGCCTTCCAAACCTGTTGTATATATATTTAAAAAAACATGACGTTAGGGTCCCTCTTTTGCTGCCGGCTGCGGAGGATCCTGTCAGGTTAGTCACTGGGATTGTTCTACCCTTTCCCCTCACACACCCCCCCCCCCCCTTTCCCACACTCATCTCCCCCAGACCAACACACATCCATTTCTCACTTTTTCACCCTGCACACCACTTTCTATCACACACGGTTTCTCTGCACTATGTCTTGGTTTCTGGGCGCTCCCCCCCCCTCCTTTTTCCTCTCCCCTTTCCTCCCCCCTGTTCCTCTTCTTCCCCCCCCCCCCCTCCTCATTCCCTCCTCTTTTCCCCTCCTCTCTTCATTCCCTCTTTCACTCTCCTCACACCCCTTCCGGTATCCCATATAACCATCACACCAGCCCTTCCCACCTGGTACAAATTATACCAGTGTATTACCACTGTGAGCACATATGCCACATCTTCACTACTTTGTTTTTTTAAATATATATACAACAGGTTTGGAAGGCCTTTCCTTACACATACACTTCCCTGCCATGGGCCCCCCTCTGTATTTGCCGGCACTCTGGGACCCTTCAGCTCTTGGGTCAGACATGACGCACCGCTGCTCTATAGGAGTCCACTTTTGCCATTTGAGCCTTTTTGATCGGTGAGTATACAGTACTCCCACAGCTCTTATCATTTTTGTCTAAACCTTTTTCATATTTTAATTTATCCTTATTTGCACCCTGTAACAACATTGTTTCTTTGTAGTGACATTTTGATTATCTTGATCTCTGAAGAAGGGAGACTGCTCCCGAAACGCGTCAGATCACAAATAATATATACTCTACTGCAATGTCATCCTATTACAACATCTCTGCCATTAATTCAAGAGGCTACACCAAGGTGTCAATCTAAAATGTTAATATATCCTATTGCATTACTCATGTTACATGTCATATGTATTTCAAGCCATTGAGCTATTATATGTGCCATTGAGCATATGTTGTCGTTTTTATACATTATGTAATAAAATCAAATTTTATTCATATATTGTGCATGATATCCATTTCCAGCCACTGAGCACGTACCTCATACAAAGTCCCGCGGGCCATTTTCTTTGTGTTGTAATGTACAGAGATCACCCGGAGGGGAATGTTTTTTTCTTAACAAAAGTGGAGTTATGATTTAAGGCTGGGTTCACACTTATGGGAATTGGATGCGGGTTTCCCCGCATCCAATTCACATGACAGGAGAGTGTGACCGGCTCTCAGTTCAGCCGGTTTCCACATCTCCGTGGCAGTTGCGGAGCGGATAGCACAGGAGTCCTGTGCATCTTTGCCTCCGTTTCAGGTCAGAATTCAGAAAAAAATTCGGGCCTGATTCGTCCCTGAAATGGAGAACAGGGACGCACTGGTCGGTGGACCCCCTGCTGTGAGCCGTATCCGCATTAGGTGTGAACTCAGCCTTAGCCAAACATCAAGTATTACTTTATAAGCATTTACACCAAACAGATTTTTTTTCTTTTGGGATAAAGGTTTTAACATAGATAAATATAGTTGATCAGACTTACTGGTCAGATCCCCAGGTAAAACTAAGGGAAAGAAAGCTTAAAAAATTAAAAACAATGCCGTCATCACACCACAATTGGTAGGCTGCAACATAATAAATGTTTGCTTTTGGGTTTAATCAGGGGCAGCCCGTCCTTTGGGGGCTCAGGGGCGCCGCCCCCCCATCCATGCATCCGGCCCCCTAATCTACATGCAGGGTGCCGGACAGATGGATTCCAATGGTGTTTTTTTTTTTTTTTTGAAGCACGTGATTAGAGCCAGAGGCTTAACAGGCTTCAAAAAAGGGTGAGCTCAGGTGCAGAGCACTGCACCCTGAGCACACCAGGTTGTGTGACAATAGCAAATGAATATTCGCTATTATCACACTGATTCTCCTCCTGGCCAATCAGGAAGCGGGTCCTGAGACCCATTTCCCAATTGGCTGAAAGGAGAAGCCATGACATTGAGGAGGAGGAGGGAGGAGATGCAGGAGATCGTGCGAGGGGGAAGCCGCCGCTGCTGACTGCCGAGATGCAAGAAAACAAGCGAGGGGGAAGCCGCCGCCGCCGCTGCTGCTGACTTCTGACTGCCCTCCACATGTCCAGGGTGAGTGAGCCAGCGACTGGTGTGCGGGCTGGTATGGTCCGGGGGGGGGGGGGGTATGGTGTGTTCCATCTGCCCCCCCCCCCCCAGCCCATGGAGCACCAGCCGCCACTGGATTTAATACTGCTTTAAAGCTGACCTGTCGCAAACTGGGGCACCTAAACTAATGCAATCACAAAATAAATGATCAGAGGTTAATTTCAGTGCAAACCACAAGTAAAGACAGTTAGCAGATGTAGAGATAAAGGCAGCTAAGATAATGCGTAAATCACCATTTTTCCTGTAAGTCTTGCCCTCCCCTTCCCCATTCTCCTAGTCAGTAAAATTTCTTCTCATTTTAAAGAAGCCCATCTCAACCTTTTTAACACAGAAGAACCTTTGAAAAAATGTCCATATCTCGGGGAACACCTGCTAAATTAATATATCTCTAGATCATAGTATATTTGCATTGCCACTGTTTGTGCCAACCCACTGGGATAGTCATAAAAGCCTGTGTGTCACTGGCTGGGTTTCCTCCACTGTCCAACAGGCTCCCCTATTGGATACAGTGGGAACACTCCCTCAGACCAGATAAATCACACATGGACACATGCAACAGGCAAAACTAACAATCAGGCTCCCCTGATAAGCAGATGAAGCTGCTAAGCTTTTATCCACCTAGCAGCTACCTAGGAGGGTGTCACACATTATTTTACTGTATGCATGTTATATATAAAAACGTACCTTGCATAGACATCCAAAAGCTCTGAGACTGCTGCTGCATGCCACCATGTTGGACAGGATGTCAGCAGTCTCACATGACACTCTATAGCAGGGGTGTTCAACCTTTTGATGTTTCTGGGTCACATTGGAAGAAGAGGAATTGTCTTTGGCCACACAAAATATACACTATATTGTCAAAGGTATTGGGAGGCCTGCCTGTACACGCACATGGACTTTAACGCATTCCCAGTCTTAGTACGTAGGGTTAAATATTGAGTTGGCCCACCCTTTGCAGCTATAACAGCTTCAACTCTTCTGGGGAGGCTATCCACAAGGTTTAGGAGTGTGTCTATAGGAATTTTTGACTATTCCTACAGAAGCACATTTGTGAGGTAAGGCACTAATGTGGACGAGAAGGTCTGGCTCGCAATCTCCACTCTAATTAATCCCAGAGGTGTTCTATCGGGTTGAGGTCAGGACTCTGTGCAGGCCAGTCAAGTTCCTCCCCCCTAAACTCGCTCATCCATGTGTTTATGGACCTTGCTTTGTGCACTGGTGCGCAGTCATGTTGGAACAGGAAGGGCCCATCCCCAAACTGTTTCCACAAAGTTGGGGCATGAAATTGTCCAAAATGTCTTGGTATGGAACTAAGGGGCCAAGCCCAACACCAGAAAAACAACCCCACACCATAATCCCCCCTCCACCAAATTATTTGGACCAGTGCACAAAGAAAAGTCCATACAGACATGGATGAGCGAGTTTTGGGATGGAGGAACTTGACTGGCCTGCACAGAGTCCTGACCTCAACCCGATGGAACACCTTTGGGATGAATTAGAGTGGAGACTGCAAGCCAGGCCTTTTCGTCTGCTTCTGGAAGAATGGTCAAACATTCACATAGACACACTCCTAAGCCTTGTGGACAGCCTTCCCAGAAAAGTTGAAGCTGTTATAGCTGCAAAGGGTGGGCCAACTCAGGACTGAACCCTACAGACTAAGACTGGGATGCTGTTAAAGTTCATGTGTATGTAAAGGCAGGTGTCCCAATACTTTTGACAATATAGTGTATTTATCATTAACCACTTAAGCCCCAGAAGATTTTACCCCCTTCCTGACCAGGGCCTATTTTGCGATTCGGCACTGCGTGACTTTAACGGACAATTGCGCGGTCGTGCGACGCTGTACCTAAACTAATTTGACGTCCTTTTTTTCCCACAAACAGAGCTTTCTTTTGGTGGTATTTGATCATTTGGTATTTGATTTTTTGATCATGCGCTATAAACAAAATAAAAGAGCGTCAATTTTGCAAAAATAACAATATTTTTCACATTTTTTTATATGAAATTCCCCAAAAAAAAATGTAAAAATCCAAACATTTTCGGCCAATTTGTTTTATGCTACATATGTTTGGTATAAAAAATCACAAAAAGCGTATTTTGATTGGTTTGCGCAAAAGTTATAGCGTTTACTAACAAAGGGAAAGATTTTTGTCATTTGTGTTGTTTTTTTTTAACGCGTAATGGCGGCGATCTGCGATTTTTTTGCGGTACTGCGACATTGGGGCGGACAGATCGGACCCTTGACTGACATTTTTGACACTTTTGGGGTTACCAGTGACATTACTACAGTAATCAGTGCTATACATATGCACTGTTACTGTAAAATGACACTGGTAGTGAAGGGGTTAACTTTATTTGAGAGGGAGGGGCTGTGTGTGTCCCTAGGGGCGTGATTCTAACTGTGATTGGCTGTGGCTTAAGGTGTAGGAACAATGATCAACGGTCCTACATAGCAGAACCGTGTGATCACTGTTTCTACACAGGGGAGAATGACAGGCGGCTTGTTTACACTAGCCGCCTGCCTTTCTCCCGATGTCACGGACGATCGTGAGTGAGCGGCGGACATCGGGTCCGCCGCACACACGCGCGGGGGGGTCCGTGACCGCGTGGGAGTGCGCCTCCGGCGGCGTGCGCTCACTCCCCAGAGCCTCACAGGCTAGTGACGTACCGGTACGTCACTTTGCCTGTGAGGGACTGACCGCCGCAGTATATGTACTTGCAAGTGGTTAAATTGTTTCTTGCTTTGTTTTTCCTGCCTTCTTGTACCGTCCCCTGTGAGCTTCTGAACCTATTCCTTAGTCCCTCGCTTTGTGTGTTTGAAACGTGCAGTGCATGTTAGTTGTGGTCTTGTGCACTGCTCTATGTACACTACAAAGCCCATAATCCTATGTCCATAGTCCATCTTGGGAGTAAGCAAGAGGTCGGCTATGTTCCTTTGTTATCAGCCTGAATCACTTCTGACAATTTTTCGTGACAACTACAAGAACACAAACAATAGAGGGCACACCAGCCCAGTGCATTTTCCCCATGGGTACTTTATTAAAAATTAATAAATTACATTCTCACAAACCATGCAAGTTAATAGCATATCAAGCTTCTAGCTTGTGGCACAGTGATTTTTCTGACCCAGAGTGTTCCAACGTCAGAAAGACACCACCTGGGATACAAACTGTTTTACACGTTGTGAGGGAGGTATCTCTCTGGCGTTGGAAAACTCTGGGTCAGAGATATCATTGTGCCCTGAGCTAGAGGCTTGATATGCTACTAACTTTCATGGTTTGTGAGTATGTAATTCATTGATTTTTAATAAAGTACCCAAAGGATAATGTGGTATGCTTGTGTGGCCTGCTTTGTTTGTGTTTTTGCTAGTTGGACCTCCCCAGTCATTTCCCAGAGGGCAGCAAGGACTGTTTCATCCCTGGGTGGTGCCTCAAAAGAAGTGCATGTGAGGAATTGTCCCTAGTCCACCACACTCATGTGCAGGGGGTTTATATTCTTTGTGCTTGCAAATTTTTCCTGACACCAGGAGAAAAATGGTGACGGGGGGGGGGGGGGGGGGGGTCTTCAGCTGATTGACAGACTTAGCTTTGTACCTGTGTTGAGAGGGGTGTCCCTTTCCTTCCATCAGCTCTCAAAGCTCTCCTTTGCAGAGTGTAACTTCAGCTGTCCACCCCCTTTTTCCTTAACTCTCACACAAGCTTTATAATTCAGCATTTTGAACAGATGTAGAGAAGAGAGGGCTGCAGATAGAAAGGTACAATTTATGTAGGAGGCTGTGTTTCATCTCTGTGTATCACCTAAGGACAGTCACTTCACTGGGTATATGTAAGGGTTTATAACTCCTTTAAGTGTCACTGACTGTGACTGTGTAGTTGTGGAGTAAACAGTGCATCTCCAGACCGGAAATGCTTAATATAAGGGTGACCAGGCGTCCCCGGTTTCCGGGGACTGTCCCCGAACGGAGGACACTGTCCCCAAACCAAGTCTGTCCCCGGTTTTGTCCCTGGATAGGGTTGCCACCTGTCGGATATTGCCCCTAACAATCCAGGTTTAGGCACTTGTGCCTGGGTCTCTGTCCACCTGTGACCCGAACACAACATACTTCCAGTCTCCACTCATCCATCCAGTAAATATCTCCTGGGGATGGAGCTAGTGCCGGACCAAGTTCCGGCACTGCACTCCACACAATAAGATTCCTGTCCGCTGCGCCTCTCTGCCTTCCCCGCCTGGTGCCTGTTTCACCTCCCACTGCCACTGTCGCTGCCTCGATGATCTCCTTTGCAGTCATTGGTTGCTGTTCTAAATTACATGCTTTTTCTGACGTTCACACTGCATAGTGGGAAGTAAATGGTCCTAGAGCGGCTCCACCCACCAGCTCTGCCCTCCAGCTCGGCTCTCACACTTCCCTCGTTGGTTACAGTAGCTCCTACTGGCAAGGCAATCTGAATGGATGTGTTTAAAGAGGGCAGGAGGGGCTGATACAAGGGGGGTGGGCTCTCTGATCTCTGGAGGTCTCTAAGGAAGGAGGGGAGGGCACTGATATAAGGGGACTGTAAGCTAATGGGGGGTTTAAGAGGGGGTACCGACTGCTGATCTAATGGTTGGTGATCAACCATTAGATCAGCAGCACCCCCTTTAGAGACGCCCCATTAGCTCACAGTCCCCTTATATCAGTCCCCCTCTTCCTTATCAGTAATGTCCATCATTGCCGCCTATCAGTGCTGCCTCATCAGTGCCCATCATTGCTGCCCATCAGTGCAGCCTCATCAGTGCCCATCATTGCCACCTATCAGTGTCCATCATTGCAGCCTCATAAGTGCCCATCATTGCCACTTATTATTGCCCATCATTGCCCATCAGTACCGCCTACCATTGCCCATCAGTGCCACCTATGAGTGCCGCTCATTGCCACATTTTAGTGCCGCCTATCAGTGCCCATCATTGCCACCTATCAGTGCCCATCATTGCTGCATGTCAGTGCCCATCATTGCCGCATATCAGTGCTGCCTATCAGTACCCATTATTGCCCTTTATCAGTGCCCATTATTGCCGCATATCAGTGCTGCCTGTCAGTGCCCATCATTGCCGCATATCAGCGCTGCCTGTCAGTGCCCATCATTGCCGCTCTATCAGTGCCCATCATTGCCATATATCAGTGCCCATCGTTGCCGCATTTTTCTTTTTTTTTACCATCTTACAAGGATTCAACATGTCTTTTAAGTGTTGCTTATGACATGAGTGCCTAAACACTATGAGGTGTATTTACCATAGCAAAACTGAAGCAGTTCTGAGGCAAAGTGCTGAGTTTGGAGCAATGAGTAGAAACATGACATTGGTTTCTAAAGCGATAGCTCCAAATTTAGCACTTTGCCTCCACATTGCTCTAGTTTTAGTTTGATAATATTGGCCAATTGGGGATATGTATTAAGAGAACTTCTGGTGCAAATCACTTTGCCCCAGAACTGCTCTTTATGGATGTAATGGATTGTGTAAAACCACACTGCTCCACTGTTCTATATGTATTAATTATATAGTCTTATCACAAATAGATCTTCAGCTTTTAGCTTTAACTTGTCCCATAAAAACGGCATGTGCTTGGAATATTAAAGGAACATTCCGGGCACCGAAAAAAACGTAATCTAAATGAAGTTGTTATGGTGCCAGGATGTCCCTGGCACTGGCTCACCATTCTCGAATAGTTAAACGGCCAAAGTCTGTGTTCCAGCACCAATCTCCCAGCATCCTGTCTCTTCCAGTTTAGAAATCTCTCTAAATTGGAAGGCTCCTCCATGGCCGGCCAGCGGCGGCTCTAAATGGCTGAAACCGGTTAGCTGACGCTCTAAGACATTCAGTGACTCCCATTCATAAAACTGGCTTGAAAAAGAAACGTACCTTTTTTTGAAGCCAGTTTTATGAATGGGAGTCACTTGTTGGCTGAGAGCATCAGCTGACTGCTTTCAGTCAATCAGAGACGCCACTGGGAGATCGATGCTGGAACACAGACTTTGTTGTTAAACCTTTTGGGAACGGTTTAATCCCATAAGGTAAGACAGCGCTCAGGGACATCCTGGCACCATAAAAACTTCATTTCAATGAAGTCGTTACGGTGCCTAACTGTTCCTTTAACATTTGTAATCTTATAACAGTCATCTATTAGTATTCAATTATTTATATTTGAAGGTATCCTACGTGTTGTTACCATGCAATTTTTTTATTGTTCCGAATTGTTCATTTATATTGGTATTGTTAAACCAAAATTCTTTGGTAAGGATAAAATACATAATATGCATTGAAACTTTTTTTCTCTATCTTTGGTAGTCATATCCCCAAAAACTCTAAATATCTTTTTTTTTTTTATGTCATGGACGTAATGTGAGATATAACGTATATATCATACAATTATTCCAAAAACACATACCACATACAATGCAAATATCATTTAAAGCAGAGTTTCACCCTAAAAACTATCTTTGCACCTCCGCTAGCTTAGATGAACCTGAAAAAGAATTGGATAATTACAATTTTTTTTTTTGTTTCACTTACCTTGTTTTTAATGAAAATATACTCACCTTCCTTCCTCTTCCTCCCTCTGCGGCCGCGGCCCACAACGTCACTTCCTCCTTGCATTGACTCCTGGGAGATGAGCGTCATCGATCCCAGGAGTCAATGCGCCTGCACAGGAGTCACTCGTCACTTCCGGTGCAGGCGCGTCATATCCTGCTGAACAGCTTCTGGGCATGCCCAGAAGCTGTTCAGGGATGACACGCCTGCCCTGGAAGTGATGAGCAGGGCATTCTGGGACTCCGACGTCACCGAAGAGGACACAAAGAGGGACGCTCCGGCTTCAGCTGCCCACACCTGGGATGGCAGCACTGGACAAGACATTTTAAAAGTAAGTATTTCTTCTAAAAGGTAAGTGAAATAGGGGACAGTTCAGAGGCTACCGTTGCTTAAATGCACTAGCCCTGACTGTCCCGGGGGTATTTTTAGGTAAACAAAAAAAATTCTGCCCTGAACTCCGCTTTAAGGAAATAATGCTTATAAAATAGTTTACCATTTGCCAATGAAAAAAAATAAAATATGTCCCGGGATTTCATTTAAAAAATCTGGTCACCTTGTTAGTATACTGTATAATCCTATTGTGGGTCTATGAGGACCCACTGTGGCTGTAAGACACAGGTTATTACTATATGAGAACATAATAAATATGCATGTGGTGTGGGGTTAGACTGGCTCCTTACAGGTTTCTCCATACTATGGCACTCCAGTTGTTCAGGAACTACAATTCCCATGATGCCTAGTCATGTCTGTGAATGTTAGAGTTTTACAATGCCTCATGGGACGTGTAGTTCCGCAACAGCTGGAGGGCCGTAGTTTGGAGATCCCTGCTTTAGAGGTTAGGCAGCAAGGATAAAATTACTTTAAATGAATTTGCACTGATGCTCTAAAACAATATACTACATTTTAATTAGAGCAGACTAATTACTTTAACAGGCAGTTCTACAAATTGTAGCCTCCTTTTTTAATCAGTTTTCCAGAAGACATGGCGGACATATTTTGTATTTCTGAATTTAGAGACTTGAGCATAAGAATTCCTCCAGAGCTAAGAGTCTAAGATAAAGAGCTTACAAAGGCCTTGTCATTTCACACAGGGTTAGGACCTCCTTTCATAATCCCTCGGATTACTTCTCAGCACTCTTCTTGTTAGTGTTTGTTTCGGTGGTGAATACAGGAAAGCTTCTTCTACTATTTTTTTTTCTGTGTTTTATGGGTGAACATTTACAAAACCATACTCTTCAATGGATTAAAGGGTGATTTAGCATTTCTTGAAATGCTAAACATGGCAAACTCAAGTACTGAAGATCAAGAACAACATGCAGCTTGATAGACTGCAGAGAACTTAACTTTGGAGGCTTCTCAGGAAAAAGGAGCCCAAATGCCTATCCAAAATAACAAGGTAGGCAATGAAGCATGCATAAACTCCCAGAAAGTCAAAGAAGAATGCTCCGCAGTGGTGGAAGCACTGAATAAGGTACATATTCTTAACTGATTTACCAATACTAGGGTCATCTATACTATACTATGAGCAATGTGTTGTCTATAGCTGAATTTTTGCAAGCCATAATACATACCGCTAATAAGGTAAATATCAATGCATTTTTTATTTTTTTTTATTCATATTTACATCCAAACCACCTATATAAAATAATTCTGTTTGATGCTGATGTATTTCTAGAATCCTGCATTCTATTAACTGTGTTATGTTTACTGCTGAAAGTCATTGGAAGGATATGTGCTGCATACTGAAGGCAATCCATGGAAGAGGAGAGTGTAGTAGGATAAGAATAGATATAGTAGGATTATGTGTGTAGGTGTAAGACTGCGGGGAGCATCCGTTTCACTGCATGAAGTAGAGGCATATATTACCAGCACAGACATATATTTGCTCTTTTTTGCTTTGATTTTACTGAATGACAAAATCAATATATCACTATATTATCTGACTGTTGCTATATAAATACATCCATGCATGTTTCATTAACACGTGCTTTCTTGTGTTTAATAAAGGGCTGACTTTTCTGGCTATACAAGAAAACAGATTATCCAAAATTAGCTGTGACAGTGCCACATTTTGGACCTCAGTCCCGATGATGTTGTGTTCTGGACCATGTCCTGGGATCACAGTGGGGTTGATTTACTAAAATTGAAGAGTTAAAATCTGGTCCAGCTCTGCATAGCAACCAATCAGCTTCCCTCAACAAGCTGAAGTTAGAAGCTGATTGGCTACCATGCACATCTGCACCAGATTTCTAGTTTTAGTAAATCAACCCCAATGTCACACTTTTTTTAAAGCGGAACTATACTCACCACTATTCTCTTCAGCACTGCAGTGTTCTGGAGCTCCGTGCCAGCCACTGGCATCTTTAGCCAGTCAGGTCCTGGGTACTATTCTTCAGCCATTTTCATTGGCTGGTCCGAGATGATGTCACTCCCTTGCATGTGCCTGTGCAGCTCAGTGAAGAAGGTGTACAGGCAGGTAAGGATAGCACAGGCCTGGGACAAGGGGTGGGCAGCAGGACCAGCTGCCCTGGGCACTGTAGTATCATGTAAGGCTCGGGGGCACCACAAGGAGATCGGGGGGTTGTTCTAAAAAGGGACATTTCGGGAGGTATGCCAGGAGTGGTGATTTGGGGGAATTTGTGTTAAAAAGGGGAGATGGGGGGGAAGAGGAATGCTCGGATGAGGGTTTGGGAATGGGGGTTGTGCTAGAAAAGGTAATATGGTGGGGGAGGGGGGATTTGTGCTAGCAGGGGAATTTTTTTTGGGAGGGGGATTTGTGCTAGTAGGGATGATGGGGGGGGCATACATAACTAGAGACAGGGTTTGGACAAGCGTTTTCAGTAAGTGGACAGGATCTGGATGGGATAATCCGGTTACTGGGCAGAACTTCCCAGTCACTGGGCAGGCCTAAGGTGGACTCTGGGCGGGGCTAACTTAACTTTGCCATGGGGAGTAAGACTGAAAAGTTGGCAAGTATGCAATTAACGTTTAGATTGATCTGTGCTTTAGAAAGACTTAAAGCTGAACTCAAGGGATAATCTATTTTTAAAATTTACATTGGGCTAGCTTGGTTACTTGTGATTATCAATATATCACACCTTAAGGGCTTTAGGTGAGTCTCAAAATCAGAAATAGTCTGTGCAACATAGAAGGAAGTGCTTTTCTGTTCCAGCAGTGATTCCCCTTTTCCCTTCGGCTAGCTCTATTCAGAAAATGTGTTGTATTCGTTTTAATTATTATAAGGCATTCTTTGGTTGGACGAGGTGGACAGGGGCTAATGACATTATGATCTATCCTTGTCTAATCAAAAATGACTTTGTATTAATTGAAAAGAATACAACACGTATTCAGAATGGAGGAGGTGCCAAGCAAGCGACTCTCTGCCTTGGCTGTACCAGAGGGGAAGTGTTTCAGCTCTTGTTCACTGTGTGTGTGTCTATGGATGCACAAAGCCCGGGTCAGGAGTGCACCCCATAGCACACGGTTTGCTACCGGGTACTCACAAGAAGAAAGAGCGAATAGCACTGGCAGAAGAATGCCAAAAGAAGTAATAAGGGACCGCTCTGTGCAATATCATTGCACAGAGCAGTTAAATATATCCTTCTTTTTGTTTTTAAATAGCCTTTAATATAAATATTTAAAAAAAGTGGCAGAGCATATTTGAACCACTCACCCTTCATGCTGCCCAAATGCATAAGGTTGGCACAGAGTTTAAACCAACTTTGGTGATCTTACCTTAAAGATGGACAGTGGCTTACTAGGAGGTGGCAGGGAGCAGGGTCTTGCAAGATCTAAAATGATCCCCTATGAATCATCCTATCACCTATACCCCTTGTCACTGATTAGGTGCTCTACAAAATGCTTCTACAAAATAACATTTTTTGAAAATGTTACTGTTGATTGACTGGTATTTTCTGTAAGTATAAAAGCTATCATTTAATATTCTCTCTGTTTTTGTGTATGTATTGATGGGAAGGTGGTGGCATGCTACAGACACTTGGCGGTCTCTATTGGAGGCTCCTCCGACAGTAAACGTCTTCGTGATGAATTGAGACGCACCCGAGAAAGGGCCCAAGAGCTGGCAATAAGCAACAGAAACAAACTGACAGCTGCGCTTCGGGAAAAACAACTGAGCAAAGAAGACCGCATGGAGTTAGAGCGCCTGTGGATCCAGTTTTCCAGTAGCTTGGAGCATTTCCACAATGACATGTGTAAGGTGTATGAGCTAGGCCTGTCTGTTCCCCTCTGTGCAAACAATCAGCCAGCGATACAGACTGGCGCCTCAGGTAAGAGGAAATGTATAGTGTTAATGTATAGAAGGATACAAATATAATGTTCGGAATTAGACTTTTAATCACTTCATTAATAGCCTAATCTGTTATAAGCGGAATTTCAGAGTAAACGATATTGTGAGTAAACATTTTTTTTTTAACATATATAAAAGTGCTCATTTTCAGTAAATGCGTTCCATGGGTTACCTTACTGGACATTTCTCTGTGGCTGAACAGTTTTCATGCTTTTGAATATGTACTGTATATGATTACAAATGGCTATAATGCATTCAGACACTGCGGCCACGTTACCTCCACAGCAAAAGCATTTCCACCCCAATACTGGCAAACGTGTTCATACTTCAAGTCTATCAAAAAAGTCAAGGAATTTCCAGTCACAACTTTCCAGCCAGCCTGCGACCAACCGAATAACCTGTCTAACAATATGCGTTAAAAACAGGGGTTTAGTTGCACACATTTGCAAATACATGCGTAAGCTGCAGGCCCCGCAAAGGCACCCTGATATCTGCAGTCCCTAACTCTACCGGTAAAGAGTCTCCACAGTGGGAGCACATGTATTCTGATGGATAGATGGAGAACAGGTGACTGGGGGGAGTCCCCCTCTCCTTAATCACTTGCCGACCGCCGCCCGACTATATACGGCGGCGGTCAGCCCCTCCCAGGCAAAGTGACGTACCGGTACGTCACTAGCCTGGGAGGGAATAGGGGGCGAGCGCACGCCGCCCAAGGCGCGCTCCTGCCCCCGCTCGTACCCGAAGAAGCCGGCGAGTGTGACCAGCGGACCAGATGTCCACCCGTCACTTGCGATCTTCGGGTGGAGAGAGAGAAAGGCAGGCGGCTAATGTAAACAAAGCCGCCTGTCACTCTCCCCTGTGTAAAAGCACTGATCACTCGGTCCTGCTATGTAGGACCGTTGATCTGTGCTGTTACACACAAAGCCACATCCAATCACAGTAAGAAACACGCCCCTAGGGACACACTTAACCCCTCCCTCTCCAATAAAGTTAACCCCTTCCCTCCCAGTGTCATTTTTACAGTAACAGTGCATATGTATAGCACTGATTACTGTAGTAATGTCACTGGTACCCCCAAAAGTGTCAAAAATGTCAGTCAAGGGTCCAATCTGTCCGCCGCAATGTCGCAGTACTGAAAAAAAAATCGCAGATCGCCGCCATTACTCGTTAAAAAAAAACAACAAAAATGACAAAAATCTTTCCCTTAGTTAGTAAACACAATAACTTTCGCGCAAACCAATCAAAATACGCTTTTTGCGATTTTTTTTACCAAACATATGTAGCAGAAAACAAATTGGCCTAAAATGTTAAAAAAATTTGATTTTTAAATTTTTGGGGGGGGGAATTTCATATAAAAAAAATTTGAAAAATATTGTTATTTTTGCAAAATTGTCGCTCTTTTTTTGTTTATAGCGCATGATCAAAAAATCGCATAGGTGATCAAATACCACCAAAAGAAAGCTCTGTTTCTGGAAAAAAAAAGGACGTCAATTTTATTTGGGTACAGCGTCGCATGACCGCGCAATTGTCCGTTAAAGTCACGCAGTGCCGAATCGCAAAATAGGCCCTGGTCAGGAAGGGGGTAAGATTTTCCCGGGGGTTAAGTGGTTACAGGCGCACGAAACACACTGAACCACCCAGCACTTTGCACAATGGCAGCAAAGGTGTCAGTCTGTTGTCTGACCAATATAACAACAATACAAAACGTGGTCACTTCCCCCACCTATAACTGGTCTAAACAGCAAGGAGCACTGGAAGAACAAATGCATGTCAAAAAAGCCAAGAAATTTCCAGTCAAAATTTACCAACCAGCCTGCGGCCAACCGAATGAACCTGTCAAACAGTATGCATTAAAAACAGGGGTTTAGTTGCACACATTTGCAAATACCTGCACATGCGTAAGCTGCAGGCCCCGGCAAGGCACCCTGACATCTGCAGTCCCAGTTATAGGTGGGGGAAGTGACTGGAAATTCCTTGGCTTTTTTGACATGCATTTGCCCTTCCAGTGCTCCTTGCTGTTTAGACCAGTTATAGGTGGGGGAAGGGACCACTTTTTGTACCATACCTCAAGTCTATGCCTGACCATGCAGATATTTTATATATCCATAGTTCGGTTTTTCCTAAGGTTACTAAGCTGCACATTTAAACAATATTAGCCCAGGTTCACACTGCTGCAACATGAAAGTCGCATGACTTCCAATCCACCTCTGCCCTGCAACTTCAGTCCGACTTTGATCCAACTTAATGTAACTTTTTACACTCTATGGCATTGAGGTTGTATCAAAGTCAGACCAAAGTAATGCAGGAATCTTTTCTAAAGTCGGAGTGACTTGTGTCGGATCAGTTAAGATGGCTCTCATAGGGAAACACTGAATCTGACATGTCATGCTACTTGTGCTCTCCCAAGTCGCATCCCATGTCGCACCAGTGTGAACCGGGCCTCAGGGACAAAAGCATTGGGTTGTATATTTTGTTTGAAATCATTAACATTCTGCACGCATGCAAAGGAATTGCCACCATAGCAATCAGTAGGCTTCTATGAAACTTAACCAAACGCTTTATAAAATTCCTTTATGATTGGTAGTGGTCTACTACACATAGAAACATTATGGATTGAGATGAGCAAGCATTCTTAAATTAAACCTGTACATCATTTTACAGTTTTAAATGCTCTGCTCACAAGGTGCCTTATATTACCATTGCTAACCTGAAAGTAATTTTTTAAAATAATCCAAGCACATAAGGCTGTGGTTACAAAGGGTGTCATGGTACAAAACAGAAAATGAGCTTTACAAGAGAATAAGACAGATTCAAAATTCATAACATGGTCCGGAGTTCTCCATAGTTGCCCTCAAGCATGATTAGTATTGAGTGATAAGATGAGATGTTGTGTAGGGGTTGGGTAGAAAAGGAGAAAAAGAGGAAATGGGGGGGGGGGTGTTGGATAGGTGAGATAAGGGGGATCTCTGTGTGCCTTTTGAAACCAGTGTTGCTTTGTTACTAGAGGCCTAACTTTTCTGACTTCAGGGGTAAGCCCGGTAATGACCATCTCTCCCTCTCTAATGACAGTTCATCAGTTGCCAGGTAGCCGGTCAGTCTATTTTAGATTTAAAGGTAACTTTTTATGCACATTAACTTTTTTGCCTGTCCAGTAGGCGTTAAAGTAAAACTACACCAAAATTATTTTCCCTGAGTTGAAGTGTTACTAAACCCACAACATTACAAATCAGTCTGTATATGCAGTAAAGTATGCTTGTTATACTCACTGTGGAACCTAAGGGGTTAATTATCTGCATTGTGTAAAGAGGCTGTTTAATCCTATCTTCGCTGACCCCCCCCCCCTTCTTCGACTGTCCCCAATCCATCTCCTGATAGTACTGAGCCTTTGGAGTCACTCTGCACATGCTCAGTTTGGTGTGTATTGCTAGAGATCTTTTTTTTTTCTTGGGAGGGTGGATGTGATTAGCACAGGGCCAATCAGCACTGTCATAGGACCTCATAGGATAGTCAGAGTAGAATTAAAACTGCTCCTACAAGCTTTAAGCAGACACTGATAGAAGTCACAAGACTGCTATATACTGCTGAGGAGAAAAGGCATTTAGCAGTTTATATTTACTAAAATAATTTCATTTTCTATGTTCTGTGTACTGAGAGACCAGATATAGTGAATACAGGGTCTTGGGTTTCGTAACAGTTTAACCACTTCCGGATCGCCCGCTGCAGTTTTATGTCGGTACTTTGACGTTAAATACTGGTGTTATGGCAGCAGATAGCTGCCATAACACCAGTATTTTCTTACAGGGCAGGCAGTCCTCTTTCTTTCTTTCTTTCGAATCTGCCGCTGGGACCACTTACATTTCCCCACTTACCAGAGCTGTCGGTCGCGGGGAAAACAATCCGGTCCTCTCAGGTGCTGTGCAGTAAGTCCAGTGAGGGCAAGATGGCCCCCACTTGACTCTATGGCCTTGGAGGACTGTAGCTAAGTCATACGTCGCTTCCTCCCAACAGCCTTAAAGGTCCATTTTTTTTTCTTGCTTTTAAGGGTAGATGTGAGATCTGAGGTCTTTTTGACCCCAGATCTGACATTAAAGAGGACCTGTCCTGCTTGTTTCTATTACAAAGGATGTTGTAATAGGGTTGTAATAGGAATAAAAGCGATCAAATACATTTTTTTAAAGGGACAATGTAAAAATAAAAAATAAAAGTTAAAATAAATAAGAAAAGAAAAAATTGAATGCATACGCAAGTCGCTCCCACATATGTAAACAGTGTTCAAACCACACATATGAGGTATCACCGCGATTGTTAGAGCAAGAGAAATAATTCTAGCCCTAAACCTCCTCTGTAACTCTAAACTGGTAACCTGTAGAAATTTTTAAGATGTCGCCTATGGGGATTTTTAGGCACCAATGTTTGTCGCCATTCCACAAGCGTACGCAATTTTGAAGCATGACATGTTGGGTATCTATTTACTTGGCGTAACATTATCTTTCACATTATAGAAAAAAATTTGGCTAACTTTACTGCTTTCCTATTATTTAATTTAAAAAAAGTGTATTTTTTCCAGAAGAATTGCTTTTGTAAGACCGCTGCACAAATATGGTGTGACATAAAGTATTGCAACAATCTCCATTTTATTCTCTAGAGTCTCTGCTGAAAAAAATAGATACTGTTTGGGGGTTCTAAGTAATTTTCTAGCATAAAATACTGATTTTAACTTGTAAACAACAAGTGTCAGAAATAGGCCTGGTCCTAAAGTAGTAAATTATATATGTACCAGGGAGCTTAGAAACCTTAGCTGCAAGATTCATATTTGCTTCTGTTCTATACAGGGCTTTTTTTCAGCTGGAACTTGCTGAGTTCCACCACCTTTGGTTTAGACTCTCTGGGCTAAGGGCTTGGAGTTCCAATAGATCCGAGTCAGCTTTGTTATATGGTATCACAATCAGGGCTTTTTTTTCAGCTGGAACTTGGTGGAACTGAGTTCCACCACCTTTGGCTTAGGCTCTCTGCTCCCGCTCACCACTGTCACTTGTAAACACAGAAGTCTGGCTTCTGTGTTAACAAATGACAACTTGTCTCCCAACATCTCCCACAGATCTGATCTCCTGAGCAGATCCCACTGAGTGCAGGAAGGGGACAAGGGAGATGCAGGTGCCCGGGGTGCAGTGTGGTCATGAGGCAGGAAGGGGGCATTGTGTGGTAGGCTGATCCTCTGTGATTTCCATTTTTCCCTGGTGCTTGTATGCCAGTACCCCTGCTGGATGAGCTCCCTGCAAGTGAAACAGACAAAACTACAGTTTGTGGGGAGATACTAGAGCCAGCTGGGTGCTTCAGCTTAATATGGCAACAAAAGTAAGACATGCAGAAGATGGCAGAGCTTTTAGGAGTGAGGGAGAAGGCGGGGCAGTGGAGGGGGGGGGGGTTTGAACAGAGCTCAGAGCTAAAGAGGGGTAAAAATGAGATGTGGATGGGGAATGCAGAGGTAAGCGTCTGAACTCTGCACCCTGTGTGTAGTGCCACCCCTGAACTCTGCACTCTGTGTGTAACCCCCCCCCCCCCAGAACTCTGCACTCTGTACATAATGCACTCAGGGTATTTATTGCCCTTTTATGACTTGGCTACACCCATTATTTAATGCAGTTTGGTGTGTGTGTTTGGGGAAGGGGGGGGGGGGGTTGAGTTCCTGCACCTATTCTCTGAGAAAAAAAATCCCTACCCCTGGTTGTAAATAAAATATGAACACTTGCAAGTGAATGGATTGTAACAGTTCATTATCCTCCTAACCCCCCTTATCCCTCAGTGCTTTATCACCCTCACCTCCCTTCCCTACAGCTCAATTTGAGAAGGAAACAACTTTTGCTCTGCATTCTTTAGAAACAAATATATATATACTATTGTAAATGGGGACAAGCTCAGCTGGTATTGGCAGGAACAGTGCATGATTTGTTTTTTACTTTTATTCAGCAAGGCAGCAATCAACCACAATTAATACAGGATGGCTTTGTACAGCAAGTCCAAAGAAACAAAACACGTGCTTGTCCAAGCTGCTGTCTAATCACATTGACTCCCGACTAACAGAATGCCCCTAATGTATTCCCGAAAATAGGCAACTTTTGTACTTTTTAGCATTCTGTCAGCAGTCAGCCTTATCACTCAGCAGCAGGCCCTCATAGCAGAGTGAAAGAGAGCCTTCAGCATAACTCAGCTCACACATATGAAAAAAAATGCAGTGGATAGCTGAGACTAATCATTAACTTTCAGCTACCAGGTTAATTGTGGATCTAGGAATGAAGGCTTTTCTCATCCAAAGCTCTACACAGCCTTCAGGCTCCAAGACCCAGCACAGGACCTTAACAAAGAAAAACATTTTCCTTTCTCCAAATTAGACACAAACCCTGGAGCCCCTTACCACCTGCAAGCGAGAAATATAGGTGACATAAACACTGTCCACAATTCTGCCAGCAAGTATTGCAAACAACAACTGAGACGTAGTATCTTGTTAGCGTAATTTTTTTAAATATACATAGCTGCCAAGATAGAGAAAACTCCCGCAATAAACTAAACTATAAGACAAATGTCCCAAAAATATAGAGATGTCTCTATCTAGACTTTGGCTATGACTGCATTCAGTTTATGCTTGTGCCTTTAGCTATATATTCTGCTAACATCTGTTACTATATAAGAGTGCAGATACTCTATCACACTGTGGCCCCAAGATGTGATATAAAAACAAGTTTTTTCTAATAGTACAAATCTCTCCCTCTACCTCCATGTCTCTCTCTCCCCCCTCTCTATCTCCCCCCCCCCTCTCTCTCTCCCTCTCACCTTCTCTTTCTCTCTCTCTCCCTTTCTCTCTCCCTTCCCTTCCTTGCCCTCTCTCTCCCATTTCCTCTCCCTCTCTCTCTCTCTTCCTCTTTCTCTCCCTCCCTCCCTCTCTCTTCCTCTTTCTCTCCCTCACTCTCCCCCTCTCTCTCTCTCTCTCTCTCTCTCTCTCTCTCTCTCGCTCACTCTCTCCCTTTCCCTCTCTCTCTCTCACTTCCTCCCTCTCTCCCTCACTCTCTCTTCCTCTTTCTCTCCCTCACTCTCCCCCTCTCTCTCTCTCTCGCTCACTCTCTCCCTCTCTCTCTCACTTCCTCCCTCTCTCCCTCACTCTCTCTTCCTCTTTCTCTCCCTCACTCTCCCCCTCTCTCTCTCTCTCTCGCTCACTCTCTCCCTCTCCCTCCGCTCTCTCTCTCTCTCTCTCTCCCTTCCTCTCTCTCTCCCTCTCTCTCTCTTACTCTCTCCCTCTCACTCTCTCCCTCTCTTACTCTCTCCCTCCCACTCTCTCCCTTCCTCTCTCCCTCTCTCTCCCTTCCTCTCTCTCCCTCTCTCTCTCCCTCCCACTCTCTCCCTTCCTCTCTCTCCATTTCTTACTCTCTCCCTCCCACTCTCTCCCTTCCTCTCTCTCTCTTACTCTCTCTCTCTTACTCTCTCCCTCTCACTCTCTCCCTTCCTCTCTCTCCCTCTCTCTCACTCTCTCCCTCTCTCTCTCTCCCTTCCTCTCTCTCTCCCTCTCTCTCACTCTATCCCTTCCTCTCTCTCTCCCTCTCTCCCTTCCTCTCCCTCTCACTCTCTCCCTTCCTCTCTCTCCCTCTCTCTCTCTCCCTTCCTCTCTCTCTCTCCCTTTCTCTCCCCTACTCTCTCTCTCTCCCTCTCTCTCCCCTACTCTCTCTCCCTCTCTCTCTCCCTCCCTCTCTCCCTCTCTCTCTCTCTCCCAAAGTGATTCCAGCGGCAGATTCGCCACGGGATTAGTTCTATAGGCGGCGGGAGAGGAGCCTGCCACCGCTTCCAGGTTGTTTCTGGAAAACTGATCCAGTCTGGTTGATGTCTGGGACTCTGGGCAGTAAGACATGTGAGGGCGAGATGGCTCTCACTTGGCTCTATGCCCTTGGAAGACTAGAGCGATCTCTGATGTAACTTCCAATTCTCGGCCACCAACATTTTTTTTTTTTTTATTAACCACTTTAGCCCCGGAGGATTTGGCTGCTCAATGACCAGGCCCTATTTTGCGATTCAGCACTGCGTGAATTTAATGGAAAATTGCGCGGTCGTGCGATGCTGTACCCAAACGAAACTGACGTCCTTTATTTCCCACAAACAGAGCTTTCTTTTGGTGGTATTTGATCACCTGTGAGATTTTAATTTTTTGCGCTATAAACAAAAAAAGAGCGACAATTTTGAAAAAATAACAATATTTTTCACATTTTTTTATACGAAATTCTCAAAAAAATATATATATAAAAATCTAAATTTTTTAACATTTTAGGCCAATTTGTTTTCTGCTACATATTTTTGGTAAAAAAAATCGCAATAAGCCTATTTTGATTGGTTTGCACAAAAGTTATTGCGTTTACTAACTACGGGAAAGATTTATGTAATTTTTATTGTTTTTTTTTTTTTTTTTACTAGTAATGGTGGCAATCTGCAATTTTTTTTTTTTTTTTTGAGGGACTGCGACATTGCGACAGATTGGATCCCTAACTGACATTTTTGACACTTTTGGGGGTACCAGTGACATTACTACAGTGATCAGTGCTAAAAATATGCACTGCTACTGTAAAAATTACACTGGCAGGGAAGGGGTTAACTGTACTGGTGATCAAGGGGTTAAATGTGTCCCTAGGGGCGTGATTCTAACTGTCAGGGGGCGTGGCTTGTGAAGTAATGACAGAGACATGGGATCCTATATAGCAGGATCACATAGCCTCTGTGATTACTACAGGGAGAATGACAGACGGCTGTGTATACATCAGCCGTCTGTCTTTTTCTCTCAGCTGTGGAAGATTGCGAGTGGCCGGCGGCCATCGGAGCCGCCGGTCACACGCACTGGCTCCCTGGCTCGCCCCCTAGAGTCTCCTGAGCGAGTGATGTAGTATAACGTGGCTTTGCCCAGGAGCGGCTGCCTGCCGCAATAAAACTGCGGCAGTCGGGGCTCAAGTGGTTAAAGTCAAAATGTCAAACCTTTTGTTTAAAGGTAAATGAGAGACCTGGGGTCTTTTTGTCTCAATAAAGAGGACTTTTTATGCTTATTGCTATTAAAAGGGATGTTTACATTCTTTGTAATAGGAAAAAAAATGATAAAAAATAAAAAAATAAATGAAGGGACAGTGTAAAAATAAAAGTAAAATAAATAAGACAAAAAATGATTGTTAGAGCAAGAGCAATAATTTAAACATTTAAAGCATGACATGTTAGGTATCTATTTACTCAGCATAACAGCATCTTTCCCATTATACAAAAAATTGGGCTAACCTTACCGTTTTTATTTTATTTTTTTTATTCATTAAAGTGTATTTTTTCCCCAAAAATTACATTTGAAAAACCGCTGCACAAATACAGTGTGACATAAAATATTGCAATATCTGACATTTTTTAATCTCTAGGGTCTCTGCTAAAAATATATATATATATAATGTTTGGGGGTTCTAAGTAATTTTCTAGCAAAAAATACAGATTTGTACTTGTAAACAACAAATGTCAGAAGAAGGCCTTGTCTTTAAACAAGGCATGTATGCACGCTGTTTCTTCAACTGTTTCAAGCATTATTGAACATAAAGTACTAGGTTTGTTATATTTAGAATTAGTCACACTCCCATGCCTCCCTGTGGCGTTAGAAATTCCTCCTAAAATACCTGTTCAGTCTCCTGGTCACTGATAAACAAACCTAACATTGTAGATTGTGCAGAGTTAGAAATAGCAGAATATTTTTAGCTAACCAGGAGCTGATCCTACCTCAACCAGTCATTTTTTAGCAACCTGTAATCTCATTTGTAAACTAGTTTTACATTTTCTTTTGGTGCACCTCTTCCCTTTTTCCTAATCCTGAATGGCCATAACCAACACTGTTAGATGACGAAGGACCTTTTCTGTGTTGAGGTCGGCTTTCCATCTTTGACCTGGTGATGACCCTTGGGTTTAGGGGTCAGTCTTTTTGAAAACAAAAAAAATAATAACATAAAAAGGCTTTAGGACGTGAGTCCATGGCTAATTTTTGGGCTCAATTAAGGAAAAATTGGTGTGCTTACCTAAAACAAAGGCCCCACGTTGTCAACTTTTTGAGCACATCTATGTTACTGTACATATTGATTATTGAACGTTGACCCTGGGATGGCAACACGAATGGGGCACTGCTGCTAGAGGACATCACAGCTTTACATCTTCTTTGTTGTAATTTGGCTTTGAGTTATCATCAAGATTGGTGAAATGCTACTGGAAGACATCACTGTGTTGCATCTTGCTTGGTGAACATTGACTTTGGAATGGCTTCAAGAATAGGGCAGTGCTGTTTGGCCGATTGGAGAACATCAATTTGTCCGTGTTACATCACAGTTGGCATCTGTTGGCTTGGGAATGGACTCACTAATGATTCTGTTGGAAATTCTGAGGTTTCTATATATGACTTTTAGGCTGCATTCACATGTCAGCGTTTGGATCGCGGGCAGAACCGCCGCGGTTCCGCCCGCTATCCGGAGATTATTGCAAATCGCGGGACGCCTAGCGTTGCCCGTTGATTTGCAATAGCCCCCCAAACGCTGAGCGATGTTGCCGCGATTTCCGCCTGCCGAATCGCGGTAACATCGCGCAAACAAAATCGCGGGACGCAATACGCTCCAAAAAAGTACAAGAGCTTCTTTGGAGCGTATTGCGTCCCGCGATTTTGTTTGCGCGATGTTACCGGGATTCGGCAGGCGGAAATCGCGGCAACATCGCTCAGCGTTTGGGGGGCTATTGCAAATCAACGGGCAACGCTAGGCGTCCCGCGATTTGCAATAATCTCCGGATCGCGGGCAGAACCGCGGCGGTTCTGCCCGCGATCCAAATGCTGACATGTGAATGCAGCCTAAAGGTTTACGGTCGTTATACCTTGGGAAAAGGGAAATAATGAACATAAGCCATATTATTTACACACAGTAGTTAGTTTAAGCCCTTTTTAAGCCCTTTTGTAATTTCAAAGCTGTAGATTAGTGAGATTTGGACCTCTGATTTCATTGTGGCTTGCGACTTCAATTAACAGAAGTCAACAATTTAAACGGTTCCATTGCTGGCAATGGGGTGCGACTTGTTATTAAATTTTGAACTGTCAAATCAAATGGCAAATTGCACCAGGACTAATTATTTTGTAGCTAGCAGGTGTTGATGCAGGGATCTCTCCTGCTGCGCTATTGTATTCTGACAGGAAAGGAACTCTGATCAAATGCTGGATTTCCAGCATGACCGTTTGAGAGAAGCTGGTTGATAGACTGGCTTCTATTGAACAGACAGCGGCACACAGGTATCGAAATTCGGCTGAATTCTGCTGAGCCAGCCAAATTTGAGTATGTGTGTACCGGGCTTACGATTGCAATACAGCAGCAGCTTGTTTCTCCCCAAACTAAACAAAATGTTTGGTCTGGGATCGGGCTTAGCATGTAGGGTGAATGAGCTGCTCAGATGTGAAAGGGTGGAAATGCTCAGGATAGAAATACACTGAAAACTGAGCATGTGCACTAGCTGCCAACACTGCTCTGCAAACTCATCAACTGCAGTGGAGGCACGGACAGGAGGGGGAGAAAGAGCAGCAGGATCAACCAGGTTTTTTGCAGAATACAGAAAATGAATCCCATAGTGACTAAGTGATTATGAACAGCATCTAATACAGCATTTATTGATAGTTTTTATGATGTGGGTTTAATGACACTTTAACATATTCTGGTGATACTTTGGTTGATAAGTAAACATGCTGTTGGCTTTGGGTGGATGTTCATTATTTTTCCTCAGTCACCCTCATGGGAATAATAATTTTGATCAAAGTGATCTTGAGTTTAAGTGGTGAAATAGTTCCACTCCAGACCAGCTAGATTCTCAAGAGTTTAAAGTGTTACAACACCCACAACAGTAAAATCAGTCTGTATATGCTTGTTATAGGCATGCATGCTAAGGCATGCTTGTTATACTCACTGTGTGTTATATAAGAGGGGGAGGAGTACCGCGCTTTAAAGGTGCATCTGTGCTCTTGTAAATAAATATATAAAAACCTAGAAATATTATGCTAATATATATAGAAACTGTCTCGTTATTAATATATAAATAAATAAATATGTGCTTATTATAAACAATTCATGTGTATAATACCTTCCTTGTGATATTGTGTAAAATCATAAACATATATAATCAATAAAACCACATCTTATAAAATTCATACAAAAATTCATACAATAGGTTTTGTGCTAATAATATTCCAACTGTTCCTTTAAATCTCTGTATAAGTCCCCACGTGGTTCACTCCAATTTATAAATATAACCCTGGAAGAAGCTGCGTGAGGACGCAGCGTAACGCGTAGGATCAAGCACCGGAAGTGACGTAGCGGCATTCGGACCCGCATTTGGTATATGCTTTTAACCAAGAAAGTTTCATGTAAGTGTTACTCTATTATTTTATTAAAAAACCTGGCGGTACTTCACCATTTGAGCCCGTTCTATTTTTTGGAGATCAAGAGGTCCTGTAAGAGACCTGGCTACATCGATCCCATTTATAAGGAGAAGGAGACATCTAACTGATCTAAATTACCTTGGAGGCGTGGAGGAGCAAGAAACACACATTTGAGATATAAGGCCTAAAATTAAAGAAATGGAGGTGAGTGCATAGGACACCTAGTGGTCACAGCACTGAAGAGCACCTGCATGCATATTTAGAAGAAAGTTGTTTTTGAGCACTATCGACACTGATTTGGGACACTTGAGCACTTTATATTTATAAATTGGATTGAACCACGTGGGGACTTATACAGAGATTTAAAGGAACAGTTGGAATATTATTAGCACAAAACACCTTTTGTATGAATTTTTGTATGAATTTTATAAGATGTGGTTTTATTGATTATATATTTTTATGATTTTACACAATATGACAAGGAAGGTATTATACACATGAATTGTTTATAATAAGCACATATTTATTTATATATTAATAACGAGACAGTTTCTATATATATTAGCATAATATTTCTAGGTTTTTATATATTTATTTACAAGAGCACAGATGCACCTTTAAAGCGCGGTACTCCTCCCCCTCTTATTTATTAGAATTGTGTGGTTCACAACAATAGTACCTGCGGCATTAGAGGTCTTCAGAAACCTATACCTGACAGCGCGAGAATTACACACATTTATATCACTGTGTGTTATACTCACTATGGAACCTGTGCAATCCTCTGCGTTGTGTAAAAAGGCTGTGTGATCCTGTCTTCTCTGATCCTCCCCTTCTTTTACTATCCACAATCCATCTGCTGATAGAACAGAGCCTTGGAGGCACTCTGCACATGCTCAGTTTGGTGTGTATTGCTAGAGAGTTTTTTTTGTTCTTTTTTTGGGAGGGTGCATGTGATCAGCACAGGGCCAATCAGCACTGTCCAGACAGAAAGTCGGGGGTTATGCAGCCTCATAGGACAGTCAGAGGAGAAAGAAAACTTCTTCTACAAGCTTTAACCAGACACAGATAGAAGTCACAAGACTGTTATATACTGCTGATGAGAAAAGGGTATTTAACAGTTTATATTTACTAAAATAATTGCATTTCCATGTTCTGTGTACTGTAGGAGACCAGATATAGTGAATGCAGGGTCCTGGGTTTAGTAACACTAGAAGGTAATTTGCGACCCAACTCATCAGTTTTTAGCAAAACAGAGACTCCAAGGCTATGACATGGGTACAGTCGGGAATCTGATGTGGGTCATTTTCCCACCAGGATTCCTTAGAGATATAAGAAGCCAGCACGTAATTAAATATAGCAGTATCTACAAAACACAACTTTGGGTAGATTTATTCTATCTTATATGTATGCAAAGTTCTATGTTTAAAAAATGTGGCCTAAGATATTAACTTTTGTTTTATACACAGGCACATTAAGAACCCTTTAGGCTGTTCACACTGCACCATACCTGTGCGGGTTCCTGCATCGCATCTGACTCGTAGGCAGTTCACACTGCTCTCTGCGATGTCAATGTAAAGTTAATGACACCCCCAAATTGGTTCCCAGAACACAGTGCAAACTGTGAAATCAGATGAGTATTGGATCGCATGGGTCTGAACACCTATGCGATCCTATTCTAGTGTGTACCAAAAAAAAGGTCTTGCACCATTTTGGTTTGAATCCAATGCGATTTCCGCCATACAAACTGTATGTCTGAATTCTTACTGCACAGACATCGCCTGTGATGTGCACAGCAATGCAGTGCGAATCACATGCGATGTCTGGTATCGCATTAGTGTGAACCCAGCCTTACTACATACAAACTCACTGAACATAGCAGGCTATTTAATCTTACAAAGTATTTATGTCTAATCTCCTTTCACCTTCATAGTGACCCAGTAAACATGCGCACCTTAACCCTAATAATTATCCGCTTTCATAATGTTGTACTAACCAAGTCATTGAAGAAAGATTTAAAAGCTTTGTCCTCAAGCACTGGTCATACGCACAAACAAATTGAATGGAAACACTGACAAAAGTTACTAGTTTGTACCAGATTGAGACGTGAGGAATGCAAACAATTGAGAACTCTGATAAACTTCTACAAAACACATGCTCACATTACCATTTAGGAATGCAACAAGTTGATATTCTCTGTAAGCACGTCACAAAGGCATTCAATTTTAAATATACTTTTATAGCACTGAGTAATAACTAATTAGTAATAGCTTCTTACCCACTTCTGGACCTGAAGGTTTTACACCCTTAATGACCAGGCCATTTTTTACAAATTGGCACTGTGTGACATTAACTGGTGTAGCACCCTCCTAGGTAGGTGCTAGGAAAGAGGGTATGGATGGCCCTGTCTGCATATCAGGGTGGCCTGATCATTTAGTTAGGCTGTCACATGTTTCCAGGTGTGACCTGTTGAGCCTAAGGAGTCTCCCCATTGTTTCCAATGAGGGCTCTTATTGGACAGTGGAGGAAACCTAGCCAATAGCACACCAGGGCTTATGATTATCTCAGTGGGTGGAGTTTGTCGCAATGCACCCTGGGATGAGTTATAAGTCTGAGGGGAGCATGTGACAGGGCATCTTTGGAGGGAAGCAGAGTCCCAGGAGGAGGGTAACGGCTGTCTCTCCTCCTGTCAGCGGTAGTGAAGGTATCATGAGCAGTCGGCCTAGAGTACGAATGTTGAGCTGAGCTGCAGAGAGGGATCCAGAGTGCTGTGGACCGAGTGGAGCTGCGGGGCAAAAGTTTCAGGGAAAAACAGTGTCGTAAGTACTCGAAACCGCCCAGGGGTCTGCCTGATGGAGGGGACCACTCCAGAAGGTCAAAGGGATCTGGGAGCCAGCTAATCAGTAGAGAAGGTTTAGAAAGGGGGTGCCAGTGTCTAAACCCTGAAGAGAAGTGAGTAAAAGGGGGCGCCGGTGTGGTCATACAAGTAGCTCAGCAAGGAGTGCTTAAGGGAGCTCAAAGAGGACTTCTTTATGCAAGAAAGCAGTCCAAAGTCAGTTTGGAGTTAACAGGCAGCAAGCCAGTGTTAACCAGCGTCAACCCGCGTTGACCGGCATTTAGCCAGCGTCATGTCAGCGCCAATCAGTATTTTTTAGTTGTCCGCAGCAAGTTGTGCATAGTTGAGCCAAAGGAGTATCCCACTCATTCCCTTCTCCCATCCAAGTTCTCAATAAATACAAAAAAAACAAAGATACTGGACTGGTCATTGTCTCAGTGCTCACACTTGGGGGATCATGCACAAAGGTACTTTTGTTGCACCCGGTGACCCGGGGGGACCCATATCCAGCAAAACGGCTGGGAATTCTGCTACATTGCTAATTGCACAGTCATGTAATGCTGTACCCAAATTAAATTGTCCTTTTTTTTACCACAAATAGAGATTTATTTTGGTGGTATTTGATCACCTCTGCAGTTTTTATTTTTTTGCCATATAAACGAAAAAGAAAAACGAAAACTTTGAAAAAAAATTTTGAGAAAAAAATTACATTTTTTACTTTTTCTTATAAAAAAAATCCAATAAACTAAATTTTTGTCATACATTTAGGCCAAAATGTATTTAACTACATGTCTTTGATAAGAAAAAAAATCTCAATAAGCGTATATTTATTGGTTTGCGCAAAAGTTATAGCGTTTGAAAACGATGGTGTATATGCTGGAATTTACGCAGCTTTTACTTTCTGACTGCCTATCCGATTTCTTGAAGTGCTGAATTGGCAGGGCAGTTCAACCCCCCCCCCCTCCCAAAAAAAAAAATGACCCCTTTTGGAAAGTAGATACCCCAAGAAATTTCCTGAGAGGCATGTTGAGCCCATTAAATATTTAATTTTTTTGTCATAGGTGTTTAAAAAAATGACCAAAAAAAAAAAACATTTTTTCTTTTTACACAAAGTTGTAATTGAAATTATATATTGCTCACGCATGCCATGGGTATATGTGAAATTACACCCCAAAATACATTCTGCTGCTTCTCCTGAGTACAGGAGAATGTCCCCTTTTCGGGAAGGTAGACAGCCTAAGCTATTTGCTGAGAGGCATTTTGAGTATTTTGCAGATCTCGCTTTTTGGCAAAATACTCACCATGCCTCTTAGCAAATACCTTGGAGTGTCTACTTTCCAAAAAACGGTCATCTGGGAGTCCTGTACACGGCTAGACTGCTTAAAAGTCTCACACATGTGGTATTCCCGTACTTAGGAGAAGCAGCAGAATACATTTTTGGGTGTCATTTCACATATAGCCATGGCATATTTGAGCAATATATAATTTAAGTGACAAATTTGTGTAAAAAAAAAAAACAATTTTTTTAATTTTTCCAAAACTTGTGGCAAAATATAAAATATTCCATGAACTCAACATGCCTCTCAGCAAATAGCTTGGAGTGTCTACTTTCCAAAATGGGGTAGTTTGGGGGGGTTTTGGGCTATCTTGACATTTCAGGGCCTCCAAAACTGTGATAGGTACTGAAAAAGTAAAATAAGCAATTTACACCCTTTGAAAACCTGAAGACGGTGATTGGTTTTCGGGGTCCCGTACACAGCTAGGCTCCCAAAAAGTCTCACACATGTGGTATTCCTGTACTCAGGAGAAGCAGCAGAATGTTTTTCCGCATGGCATGTGTGAGCAATACTGTATATAATTTAGTGACAACATATCCAGGGTCACCCCGAGGACGACAGAGTTCATTGTCACTGAAGTGCATTAACCACAGGATTTGCTCGTATCTCGTCCTGGCCAAGGCAGAAGAGAACACGGGCATATGATGAATTGGGTCAATGGACCAATATGACCACAACTCACTCTTTTTAGTAATGCCCATGATAAGGGATAGGCCCAGAAAGTTTTAAATTCAGAAACAGTGATACGTTTCCATGCAAATTCTCTGGCAAGGGTGAAATTTGGATTTGCGGTGATGAATTGATCAGCATATAAATTGCTTTGGTCCACAATAGATCTTTACAGATCTTCCATGAAAAACAGCTCATAAAAACCAAGGGGAGTAAAATAGTCTGTTTCCACTTGAATTCCGGGTTGGACAGTGAATGGGGGAAGTACGGGGGCCGCAGATGTGAGGGGCTCCCAATCAGGATTTGCAAAAATTGTCAAGTGCTAGCTTGAACTGCACTTACGGGACTCGCTACATCACCAAGTGTTACTGCAGTGCTGGTTTGACTATGACCAGGTTGTACTAGGCCACTGGTGCTTGCCAGTTCACCAGAAGGTTGAGTGGCACTAGTACCGACACTCTGCTGCATACAAGGACCCTGCAATTGTTGCACCTCAGCAACAGAAGAACGGGGTTGGGTACGCCTGATCTTAGCAGGGACCACTACCACATCATCAGAGCTATCTGTCAGGTTGCCGCTGTCCTCTTTAGGTTTGAATACTGAGCCTGATTCTGACAGTCATGCTCAGCATCGTGTAGGCCTCTTCACTAGTGTACCTCTGTTTGAACATTTTGGGCAATACATTTATAGGTACCTAGTGTAAAAAAGCACCTGGTAGTCAAGGACTGTTTGAACTGCTACCAAAACTTTGAACTACTAGTGCTAGCAGAGATCAGGCCTGACTCTGCTAACGCTGTGGTTTAGTGTGCTGGGCAGGCAGGCTAAACGCAGGCGCTGGCAGGTGTCGGGGCTGATCCTGCTAACGCTGCATTTTGGGAACACTATACTAAACTATTGGAGGCGCTAGTATAGTTCTGATCTGATCAAAGATGTTGATCCGTTCAGACACTATACTAGTTAAGGAGGTGTTTAGTGTGTGTGTGTGTGTGTGTGTGTGTTTGTGTCACTGGCAATCAAAGGGTTAAACATTTTTACTAAATATGCGGTGGCCAATCTGACGCTGTCCTGGATTGATGCTAACTAACGTTAACGTTAACTGATGTCACGTGTGACACTAATACAGTGATCAGAAAAAAAGATCTCTACATTATAATAGTGACACTGTGACAGGGCAATGAAGTGGTTAACTGGGGGTGATCAGGGGGTTAACTCTTTATTAGGGAATGTATGGCGGGTACCCTAAACCTATCTGGGACAGACACTAACTACCACTAACTGCCTCTCAAACTAACTGAAGTCACAAGTGAAACTAATACAGTGATCAGTTATAAATTATAAATTATCTGTATACTGTATATAGTGACACTGTGACAGGGAGTGAAAGGGTTAACTGGGGGATGATAAGGGGGTTAAATATGTGCCTATGTATGCTGGTGTCAGTGTAGTATAGTGTCAGTGTACTACTCACTGTCTGATGCTTTCTTCTCTCGCGCTGAAACCGAAAAGGCCATCAGGAGAGAAGATTGCATAATTTCTTGTACCTGTGTTTACATTACACAGGCACTGGACACTCTGCAATAGGTCAGAACCAATCACCAGATGATTTTTGGCCTGAACCTGATGACTGATCGGTTCTAAACTGAATCAGCACATTGCGGGGACGGCGGGCACGCGCGCGCACGGCCCCCGGCCCCCCGCACGACCAACGTACAGTTACGTTAATTTGCGCAGCCGAGCCACCTTGCCACAGTACAACTGCGGCGGGATGTCAGCAAATGGTTAAAATAAATACATTAAATAGTTGTTTGTTTTAAATAATGTAAAAAGTAGAAGAAAAAAATGCATTGAGTGGTTCTAGCCTCAAAAAGAGAAGATTTGCTATCCTAAAGGAAACATTTAGGATATAAATTGTGTCTAAACAGTATGCTGAAAGACTTAAAATGATACTAAACACACACTGTTTAATTTACATTGTCCCTTTCTGTACATGGATGATGGCACTGTAATTTTTTTGATAAAAAAAAAGATCTGATTACTTTTTTCCTAATCGATATACAGCTGCCACATGACCCAACCTGTCTGCAGGGAAACATAAGCAGGAGGAACTTCTGGTCCTCTTCTTGCTGGTCCCATGTTCAAAATAACTTTTGGAATACAGAGTAAAAATAAATAATGAATAATAATAAACTGAATATACAAATATATACAGTGGGTACGAAAAGTATTCAGACCCCCTTAAATTTTTCACTCTTTGTTATATTGCAGCCATTTGCTAAAATCATTTAAGTTCATTCTTTGCTGTGACACTCATATATTTAACTCAGGTGCTTTCCATTTCTTCTGATCATCCTTGAGATGGTTCTACACCTTCATTTGAGTCCAGCTGTGTTTGATTATACTGATTGGACTTGATTAGGAAAGCCACACACCTGTCTATATAAGACCTTCCAGATCACAATGCATGTCAGAGCAAATGAGAATCATGAGGTCAAAGGAACTGCATGAAGAGCTCAGAGACAGAATTGTGGCAAGGCACAGATCTGGCCAAGGTTACAACAAGATTTCTGCTGCACTTAAGGTTCCTAAGAGCACAGTGGCCTCCATAATCCTCAAATGGAAGACATTTGGGACGACCAGAACCCTTCCTAGAGCTGGCCGTCCGGCCAAACTGAGCTATCGGGGGAGAAGAGCCTTGGTGAGAGAGGTAAAGAAGAATCCAAAGATCACTGTGGCTGAGCTCCAGAGATGCAGTCAGGAGATGGGAGAAAGTTGTAGAAAGTCAACCATCACTGCAGCCCTCCACCAGTCGGGGCTTTATGGCAGAGTGGCCAGACAGAAGCCTCTCCTCAGTGTAAGACACATGAAAGCCCGCATGGAGTTTGCTAAAAAACACCTGAAGGACTCCAAGATGGTGAGAAATAAGATTCTCTGGTCTGATGAGACCAAAATAGAACTTTTTGGCCTTAATTCTAAGCGGTATGTGTGGAGAAAACCAGGCACTGCTCATCACCTGTCCAATACAGTCCCAACAGTGAAGCATGGTGGTGGCAGCATCATGCTGTGGGGGTGTTTTTCAGCTGCAGGGACAGGACGACTGGTTGCAATCAAGGGAAAGATGAATGCGGCCAAGTACAGGGATATCCTGGACAAAAGCCTTCTCCAGAGTGCTCTGGACCTCAGACTGGGCCGAAGGTTTACCTTCCAACAAGACAATGACCCTAAGCACACAACTAAAATAACGAAGGAGTGGCTTCACAACAACTCCGTGACTGTTCTTGAATGGCCCAGCCAGAGCCCTGACTTAAACCCAATTGAGCATCTCTGGAGAGACCTAAAAATGGCTGTCCACCAACGTTTACCATCCAACCTGACAGAACTGGAGAGGATCTGCAAGGAGGAATGGCAGAGGATCCCCAAATCCAGGTGTGAAAGACTTGTTGCATCTTTCCCAAAAAGACTCCTGGCTGTATTAGATCAAAAGGGGGTTTCTACTAAATACTGAGCAAAGGGTCTGAATACTTAGGACCATGTGATATTTCAGTTTTTCTTTTTTTATAAATCTGCAACAATGTCAACAATTCTGTGTTTTTCTGTCAGTATAGGGTGCTATGTGTACATTCATGAGGAAGAAGAATGAACTTAAATGATTTTAGCAAATGGCTGCAATATAACAAAGAGTGAAAAATTTAAGGGGGTCTGAATACTTTCCGTACCCACTGTATATTTATTATTTTTTGGTAATACCATGGTGTGTGTGTGTGTGTGGGGGGGGGGGGGTTCTGCCAGTCACAGGTTGTTGCATGCCCCTTCGGACTGTATCTTAGAATAAGAGGGAGGTGAAGCCTCAATCAATCTACATGTAATACCCCATTCCCATTGTGTTAACTAGTTAATGGCTATGGAGGAGGAGGGAGGGAGTGAGCTGTCATTTACCACTGTGTATACGTCCATATGTGTGACCTTATAGTCACATGGGCTGCTCAGATGTGATAGGAAGGAAATGTTCATTACAAAAATGCACTGAAAAGTGAAAACTGAGCATGTGCAGAGTTGCCAACACTGGTCTGCAAAATCCCTAGCTCAATTTGGGACTTGGACAGAAAGGGGGATAGAGAACAGCAGGATCAACCAGGTTTTTTCCAGAATACAGAAAACACATTTTATAGTGACTGAGTGAGTATGAACAGCGTGCAATACAGCATTTATTGGTAGTTTTTTATGATGTGGGTTTAGTGACACTTTTTTTTACAATTTCTTCTGTGAGATATGCAGTGTGAGATCATCTAAGGAATTGTGCCACTGACTGCTAGTCTCAAAACATTTGGTTATGGCACTACTGTGCTGCTCAGTGTTCTCCTTGCTGGAGAGTTAGTTGATGCTCACGACCTGTAGTGCAAGGATCTCTCTGCTTCTGCATATGCTTCATTAATTCTATTGATCTGGGCTATCTGCATCTCTCCTGCTGCTTCTTGACTACTCCCCTACCTGCCATCAAGGGAGCAGCACTGACATTACAAACCAAGGCTCTGCTAAAGGCCTATAGATGATACTGGTGACTAGTGCTTTAACATTTGCTTCCCTTTCTTCCACACAACTTCCAATGCTCAGGTACTCTTTAAATAGTAAGGAAAATATTACTATTTAAAGTAATATTAAAGGCAATTTTTAAAATAACAAACATGTCATACCTACCTGCTTTGTGAAGCAGTTTTGCACAGAGCAGCACCAATCCTCCTCATCTCAGGTACCCCACCAATGCTCCTGGCCCCTCCCTTCTGCTGGGTGCCTCCAGAGCAAGCAGCTTGCAATAGGGGTACCCAAGCAGGCTTGCTCCCGAGCCACTGTTCTGTGTGTCCATTCACACACAGAGCTGCGACTCGGCCCTGCCCCCTCTCTCTTCTCATTGGCTCACTGGCTGTGATTTCCAGCAGTGATTGCCAATGAGGAAGGAGAGTCCCTGGAGAGTCAAGGCTCTCATACACATCACTGGAGGAAGATCGTGCTTAGGTAAGTATTAGCGTGGCTGGGGGAGCTGCTGCACACAGAAGGTTTTTACCTTCATGCATAGAGCTTGAGCCCTTACAACCAAAGAAAAAAAATGACAAGGTGGTTGGATGTCTGGACATGATACGACTGCAAATATAGTCTTTTAACATAAAGGGACTCAGACATAGGTGTGTATAGCCTATTGTACTAGGGTGTGCACCCCAAAGCTCAAATGCACATGCCTTTCTCTGCAGCCTCAGCTGCACTAGACAGTGAATAAATGGGAAGTGCTCTGTGCTGAGCAGCTTCCTGTTCATTCACAAACTGAAGCAGAGTAAACACAGTTTACTCTGCTTCAGTTATGAATGAGCACAGTGAGTGAGTGTGTTAACTGTGTTCATTTAGAAAAGGAAGGGGCCAGTAAATTACATATTTACTAGCCCCTTCCCCCAATCTCCATTCTGGGAGTGCAACACGGGGTGCAGCCCAGGCAATAGGAGGAATCAGCACCACACGCAGTGATTAGGGTGTGCCTAGGCACGCCCCCTGTGCACGCCTTTGGACACAGACATTGTCAGTGAAAGAGACCTATCCTATTGGAAACAAATGATTGGCCAAAACTATCTAACGTGGCCAACTGATATTTTCCTCAGTAGTGGCTAGCTGGGGTATCTGATTCTGCAGACGCTCTAAAATCATCTGGATCTGGCAAACATCCTTTCTTTTATATGGGTGCAATAACCTTATTAGCAATCCTGTAATCATATAGCAGCCTTTGATATGGTATATTTGTTTTAGGGACTGTTCTCCTAAATAACTGTTTTAATATTGTTGCCAAGCATTATGAACCACACTTGAATATGTATTATTAATATTATTATTGTACATGATTTATATAGTGCCAACAGTTTGCACAGCACTTTGCAATCTAAGCAATCGGTCCTACCCATTTATACAATTAAAGTGGTTGTAAACCGCTGCACTTTTTTTTTCTCATCTGCAAGGCATAATGTGCTAGTAAAACAAAGCGTTCCAGCAATGCAATGCCATCGCTGAAGGCAGCGTCCATCCCTACCCCGTCTTCCTTCCGGGTTCGCGGCTCCGGCTCTGTGTCATGGTACACTGCTCCGAAGAAATGGCACGGGTGGCCGTTCCTTCAGACCGCATGCGCCAGTGACTTAACTGGCTGCATTCAAAGTAATTATCTCCTAAACGGTGCATGTTTAGGAGATATTTACACTACCTATAGGTAAGCCTTAATATAGACTTACCTATAGGTAAAACTTAAAGATGGAAGTTTACTTCTTCTTTAAAGGTTTAACATAATGCTGGTTTAAAGAAAAATGCCATACTCAGGAACCACTATTCTTTACAGAGAAGTCTCATTCCCCAGGTGTACTACCACCTTCAGCATTAAACATGCAATCTACAGACCCATTATGCTGGATGAAATTAGATTTGTGCCCATATTTATTTTTTGATTTAGCGAAATATACACATGACATATGAATGTGAACTGCTGAAAGCCTTATCATCTGTCTTCTAAAACTGTGCTCCGATATTGGTGTAGGTCAAATAAAAAATATCTTCAGTGCAACACTGCTCATTGGAAACTGGTGATATGCTCAATTATAATTTAATTTGCCACAATTTATGTGCTGAACTCAGCTTTGCTATATTTGATAATCTCCACTGGCAGAAATTTACCCTCTACCATAGCGCATAAATTAAGATAGCCATTGCAATAACTACCAAGTCTTGCTTTTCTGAACACAAAAACTCATTCTGTTAACCTAATAACCGAAGACTGTTACATGTGTTTATGGAAAAAAACAGAAAGGAAGGAGTTTCCCTGTTGCATCAATAAGATATGTGCATCTGACCTATTACATAACGCAACAGGGGACTGTCCCAGTGCTTATTATCAGGACTGTATTTCATCTTTGTAGTGAGCACCAAAGTTAATGATACATGAAATCTCTGATTGCTGTGTTGAAATGATCTAACCTTCAAAAGATCTTTAGTGACCCGTCACACACATTACTGTTAAGGCGTCAGTTTATCAGCTGTCATATAAAAACTTATCTCTAAAGTCACAACTAGAAACAGTGGTAAACTGGGTAAAAGTGTGGGAACCATCTAACTTTTTTCCTACTATTAACTTTTTGAGGTTATCCTTTAGCAATTACCTGTATGTACCCCATACCCATACAAAATCATTCACAGGATTCAAGTGGATCCTGCAGAGTTTCTTATAACTTGCATGCTGCTTGACTAATGCACTTTAGATTCCTTTAAATGGGCAAGGTTGGCCTACAGTATCCCAGCCTGCAATTAAGGGATTCTGAAAACAATCTGTGGACACACCATATCTGTTTTCCACATGAGATCCCATCTGGGAATAGAGATGTAAAATTTCCAAAAATTTTAACCACTTGCCGACCAGTCACGTTGACTGTATTCCGTCAAAGTGGTTCGTTATCGTCTGGCGACGTAGACCTATGTCACCAGACACTCCCCTCTCTCGGCGGCGCACGCGCGCCGCCGTAGACTCGCTCCCGCTGTATTCAGTTACAGTGGGAGTCAGGCCAGGGGAGGAGCGGCGGTGATCACCGCCGCTCTTCCCCGATCGTCGGGGATCTAGTGTGAAAATCCGCCCGCTTGTGTAAACAAAGCGGGCGGATCTCCTAAGTGACAGGCAGGGTCAGATTGCAGGGTTCAGCATAGCTGAACCTGCGATCTGTCCCTGTGTCACTCAGTCCCCTCCCCCCACACACATTAGTAAGCACCAGGCATACATTAACCCCTCCCTCTCCAATAAAAATTAACCCCTTCCCTGCCAGTGTCATTTTTACAGTAACAGTGCGTATTTTTAGCACTGATTAGTGTAGTAATGTCACTGGTACCCCCAAAAGTGTCAAAAATGCCAGTCAAGGGTCCGATCTGTCCGCCGCAATGTCGCAGTCCCGCAAAAAAAATCGCAGATCGCCGCCATTACTCGTTAAAAAAAAAACACGAAAAATGACAGAAATCTTTCCCTTAGTTAGTAAACGCAATAACTTTTGCGCAAACCAATCAAAATACGCTTATTGCGATTTTTTTTACCAAAAATCTGTAGCAGAAAACAAACTGGCCTATAATGATAAAAGAATTTTGATTTTTACATTTTTTAGGGGGGGAATTTCGTATAAAAAAATGTGAAAAATATTGTTATTTTTTCAAAATTGTTGTTCTTTTTTTGTTTATAGCGCAAAAAGTAAAAACCGCACAGTTGATCAAATACCACCAAAAGAAAGCTCTATTTGTGGGGGAAAAAAGGACATAAATTTAATTTGGGTAGAGCATTGCACGACCTCGCAATTGTCCGTTAAAGTAACGCAGTGCCGAATCGCAAAATATGGCCTGGTCAGGAATGGGGTAAAACCTTCCGGTCATAAAGCGGTTAAAAATACGCTCACTGAGAATTTGTTTGTCAAAGACATGTAGCTAAATACATTTTGGCCTAAATATATGACAAAAATTTAATATATTGGATATTTTTTAACTGTCAAAGTAGAAAAATATTGTTATTTTTTTAAAATTGTCGCATTTTTTAATTAATATCGCAAAAAATGAAAATCGCACAGGTGATCAAATACCACCAAAAGAAAGCTCTGTTTGTGGGAAAAAAAGGACGTAAATTTCGTTTGGGTACGGCGTTGCATGACCGCGCAATTGTCAGTTAAAGTCGCACAGTGCCGAATCGCAAAAAGTGGCCTGGACGTAAGACAGCAAAATCCTCCGGTGGTAAAGTGGTTAAAGGCATAAAAAAATGTTTCCCGTGTTTCTTCCAGGAAAATGGAAATTTTTTAAAAAAAAATAAATAAATTGAAATTGAAAGTCATTTTGTTACACTGCGAAGGTGAAAAAGTATTATGCTTTAAATAAAAGTACAGCTTATTCAGTAAATAAACTAAACTTGCTGTTTAAAATGTTATTTTCTTTACAAATGGAATAACAAGAACTGTATGTTGAAGTGTTTGTTAACCCACTATTGTATAAGCATGCCACCCCTTATATAACTCCCCTATATATGTCTCTGTGCCTGTGCTGTATAAAAAAAATGTTGATTTTACCTTATATCAGAGCATTTCCTGGTGCTTACTTGACTCCTCGGCTCTCTCCTCTGCCTGGCTGACAGCTATAAAGGGCGGGGCCGAGCACTGCCGCTGACGTCGGCGAGGAAGGTAGAAAAGGGGTAAGAGATCCTAGGAGTCACGTGAGCGCAGGGATACACTCCGAAATAAGGTATAATCATCATTTTTTTTATACAGCACAGGCACAGGAACATACACCATTATATAACAGAGGGGATGGCAAGCTTTTACTATAAGTATGAGAGAAGCAGGACAGGAGGATCGTGGAGTGAATGGAGCTGACAGGTGGGGAGGGGGAGGAGGACACAGGAGTGCAGAGAGGAGAGCTGCGGATGACGGAGGTACGTAAACTGACCACGGTGTCTGGGCTCAGCAGCCATGATAAACTATGGTCAGTTTACAGGGGGGAGGGCAGAACCAGGCAGGATCAGCCAGGTATTTCAGGTGATACAGGGACCAAATTACACAGCACAAGCACTGTGTTGTAAAGCATGCTTTAAGGAAACAGGATCCATTTTCTTTTTTTTAGGGTAACAAACACTTTAAGAACTTTTTAACTATACATGAGAACAGGCAACCAACTCCCTTTTCCCTCATAATAATTGCCAATATGCATTTTCAGTTATTGAAATTGCTGATACAGAAGAAGATATTGATTTTATGGGAGCTTAATCAATGTTCCCCTGAGTTTCAGGTCTAATTTTTGCCATAAATGAAGGTATTGTGTATTTTTGGGAGCCAATGGTTTGTAACACTTCCTTACTTGAAGATGCTGCTGGTGAAGAAATACTTTATGATAATCCAGAGGCAGCAGAAAGAGTGTTTCTGGAACGAAAACTCTGGGGAGAAAAGCTACTCATACTTTTATTATCATCCTTATCATTTCAGGCCGTTAGGTATTTTTAATGTCTTTCTGGTAACTGGTATGCCAGGGTGTGTTTTGTCATCCTTGTAGCATTTGGAAAAGAATATTTCTACTAGGGCTGGGCGATATGGCTGAAAACTGTATCACGATATCAGTGTTTCATATCGGTCGATATCGATAATTATTGATATTTTTTATTACCCATTTAAAATAAGGACCCTAGGGTGAGAATGCAGGGCGGCGGGCATGGTACAGGAGAATGCAGGGTGACTGGCATGGTGCAGGAGAATGCAGGGTACTGGCATGATGCAGGAGAATGCAGGGTACTGGCATGGTGCAGGAGAATGCAGGGTACTGGCATGATGCAGGAGAATGCAGGGTACTGGCATGGTGAAGGAGAATGCAGGGTACTAGCATGGTGCAGGAGAATGCAGGGTACTGGCATGGTGCAGGAGAATGCAGGGCACTGGCATGGTGCAGGAGAATGCAGGACACTGGCATGGTGCAGGAGAATGCAGGGCACTGGCATGGTGCAGGAGAATGCAGGGCACTGGCATGCTGCAGGAGAATGCAGGGTACTGGCATGGTGCAGGAGAATGCAGGGTACTGGCATGGTGCAGGAGAATGCAGGGTACAGGCATGGTGCAGGAGAATGCAGGGTACTGGCATGGTACAGGAGAATGCAGGGTACTGGCATGGTACAAGAGGATCCGGGGTTGTGGGCATACTACAGGAGATGCAGTGCTGTGGGCATGGTACAGGTAGACCATGCCCGCAGCACTGCATCCCTTGTAGTGTGCCCACAGCCCTGCATAATGGCAGGTAGTGAAGCTGTTTCCCTTACCTGTTCCAGAGGCGCCTTCATTTTAAAAATGGCGCCGCCCGGCGCCGACACGTCATTGCGCACGCACCGCCACCGCTTGTATAATTTCGGCTATTCCCGGCCTCTCCCGAGCGGCGGCGGCGCGTGCGCGGTGACATGTATGCGACGGGCGGCGCCATTTTTAAAGCTTAAACCCGTCGGAGCGGACTTTTTTTTCCTTGACTCGAGTATAAGCCGAGGGGTACGTTTTCAGCACAAAAAAATGTGCTGAAAAACTCGGCTTATACTCGAGTATATACGGTACTTTCAAGTTTAATATCGAACGGTTTTATCGTTCAATTTATTTATTGCTATCGATCACGTGACTATCGCGATACATATCGGTATCGTTTTATCGCCCTGCCCTAATTTCTACTCACAATATTTGCAAATTGCAGCTTTGCTCTCAGCAGAAATTGCACTGTGGAAATGTTTCCAAACTCTAGATGTTGGTTTCACAATATTACTGAGAGGAGGAAAAGAAAAAACAAATTACTGACCAGACTATAGGTAAACATTATGCTGTGATGGCGGAGAACATTAATAGGAATCATTTAAATGTTATAAACATAAACAAATTTGTCAGACACATTTACCCTCGTGTCTGTCAATTAAGGCCTGAATGGACAGAAACTATCATCTACTGTATCCCTACAATTACCCAACTGCAGGAGGTACAAGAGGGAGCCCACATGCAAATTCAACTGAAACCCTTCCCCTGCAGTGGCAGAAATGCATATGAGAACTGCATTGAGAAGTAGTGTTACTTGACCTGTATTACCTGATAGGGATACTAACTCTTCCCCACTCCATCCAAAACAACTAAATAAAACATTTTGGCTTATACAAGTATATGTGACTTATGTTGCAAAGAGTTTTTAACATCACTAAATCGAAAAAGGTTAAGGTAGCCGGTGTATGACTCCCTATTGCTTGTCTAAAATGTTTGACACGAAAACTCCCTATTGCTGGAGCAGTTGTGGTTATATGTGTAATCTTATGCATGTTTTATGGACATGCAAAAGTCTGACCAGTTTTTGGAATTCTGTATTTTCATTAATTTCTCATGTCACTGGGTTAATCACTAAACCTGCACCACATTTAGCTTCATTGGGTCTCTCCATACACAACTTTCCAAAAACAATTAAGAATTATAGTTCTACACATTTTATTTGCAGCACGGTTAGCTATTACTAACAAATGGAAGCAAACTCTAGCTCCAAATATTTAAGAAATGACTCAATGAGCTAACATACAATGCTCCCATGAACTGGTTTTCTTCTTTAACTATATTTTATATACTATATACTATTTTTTGGAATCCTTGGTTGCAATCATATGGTATTTCCTAATAATGAGTGATATCTTTCACTATTTTTGGCCATTTCTGGTTTTGCTTCCTATTGCTATCAGGTCATTGTAGTATGTCTCTGGCAAGACATTCTGGTTATTTCTCTTTTGTTTTATTTTCCCCATTTTATTTTTCTATGGTTTTGTATAACATATACTTAGTGGCCCAAAAGAGGTGCTGGTACTCTATTATAGCCTATAAATTTTGTCGCCCCCCCCCCCCCCCATCCCACATCAGGGTCGCCACAGAGCACCCCCACTGGCCTAGGCTGGGACTCCGGAGCAGGGGGACTCACTTGACTGGTCTGGCTCTGGACTGGGAAATATTCTGGGGGAGGGGGGGGCGCAATTGAGGATGCAGATGTCCAAAATGAGCGTATTGGTACGCTAAGGCGCACGGAGAGGTGGCGGTATGCTCAAGAGCCATATTTGGAAGTGGCGGTACTGAGTACCAGTGCATACCGGCCCACTTAAAGCACTGCTTTAAAGGCATTGATACTTTGCTTTTGTAGTGTATATACAAGGGATGATGTATTGTTATGCAACGTATTATGCCTTTTTTTACATTATTGTTATGCTGTGATTTGTCCATGCATCTTCTTTGTGTTATCTGACAAAGTTAAAAAAATATTGGAATTGAAAAAGGTTAAGGTATGTGTACTTTGCAGTCTATATTTACTATTAGTTAAGATATCAATGCTAGATCTATTGTGCTTTAAAAGCAGCCTTCTTGTTCTAAAGTGCTTTTTGTGTTTCCAGGCAATACTTCCGCTATTGCCTCCAGGGCACTGAGCGTCCAGAACATTACCTACGAGTCACCTTCAGCAAATAACAAAGAGAAGCTGGAACACACAGAGCTAGAAAATGAAATATTCAAGGCTGACCAGATGATCACTGACATGGAGCTAAAAGTTAATGTCCTAAGATGGACTGTAGAGGCAACAGTAAATATGAATGATGAGCTTGACAACAATGATGTCTCCTCCACAGCTTTGCTCTCAGTGGATGAAAAAGAAAGTCGCAACTGCTGTAATGGGTGCACTTTACTTTGTCTTTGATTTTGGTTACTGCAGCAATAGTAGCTGTCACATGTTCTTCTGTGGTGTAAATGTGATATAAAATTCCTAGTTAGTGTTGCTGTGTTTTGATTTACTACTATTTATATGATTGCAATTACATCATGGATTTAATTACATTTATGTGTATGTAATGAGAGGAACAGAATATATATTCCAAAATTCTACTAAGTTAGTAAGTGACTATATTACAGGTGTCTAGATAGCAATACAGAATCCCAGCTGTAATAAAGGGGAATATAAGGAAAATAAAAAGTCCTTATCCCATGGCAACAAAGTTATTCCATATTTTATTTTATAAAGAAGCAGTCAAAGCTAGACTTCTTCAAGTATATAAATATTTGTTCCCAAATTAATAAAGCTGTGTAAACCTAAAGTGTAAGTTCACCTTCAGGAAGACTTTCCAAAAATCTCCCTATGCCAGGGGTATTCAATTAAAATTCACGGAGGTCCGATTAGTAAAATTTTCTTCCAGCAGAGGTCCAGATTGCATTTTTGCGTGATGATTTGATTCTTTACATCACAGCGCAGTTGTGCAGGCACGACAGCTCATTCATTTGAATGGGCTGTTGTGTCTGCGTTTTCTGCTGGGAAAAGGCCCTGGCACCTTTTTAAAAACGCTGTCGCATGGAAACTGCATGGTGCGTATGTACCATGCAATTTCCATGTGTGGGAAACCGCACCTTGTATTTCATTGCATTTAAGAGTCAATTGTACCCCTGCATGTTTTTTTGTGCAGCTGCTTATCCTCCTTCACATCACAGCACTGTCCCCTTCACATCACCACCCCCCCACACACACACAGCACTGTCCACCTTCACATCACCACCATCCCCCCACACACACAGCACTGTCCCCCTTCACATCACCACCATCCCCCCACACACACAGCACTGTCCCCCTTCACATCACCATCATCCCCCCACACACACAGCACTGTCCCCCTTCACATCACCACCATCCCCCCACACACACACAGCACTGTCCACCTTCACATCACCACCATCCCCCCACACACACAGCACTGTCCCCCTTCACATCACCACCATCCCCCCACACACACAGCACTGTCCCCCTTCACACACACACAGCACTGTCCCCCCTTCACATCACCACCCCCCACACACACACAGCACTGTCCACCTTCACATCACCACCATCCCCCCACACACACAGCACTGTCCCCCCTTCACATCACCACCCCCCCACACACACAGCACTGTCCCCCTTCACATCACCACCATCCCCCCACACACACAGCACTGTCCCCCTTCACATCACCATCATCCCCCCACACACACAGCACTGTCCCCCTTCACATCACCACCATCCCCCCACACACACACAGCACTGTCCACCTTCACATCACCACCATCCCCCCACACACACAGCACTGTCCCCCTTCACATCACCACCATCCCCCCACACACACAGCACTGTCCCCCTTCACACACACACAGCACTGTCCCCCCTTCACATCACCACCCCCCACACACACACAGCACTGTCCACCTTCACATCACCACCATCCCCCCACACACACAGCACTGTCCCCCCTTCACATCACCACCCCCCCACACACACAGCACTGTCCCCCTTCACATCACCACCATCCCCCCACACACACAGCACTGTCCCCCCTTCACATCACCACCCCCCCACACACACACAGCACTGTCCACCTTCACATCACCACCATCCCCCCACACACACAGCACTGTCCCCCTTCACATCACCACCATCCCCCCACACACACAGCACTGTCCCCCTTCACATCACCACCATCCCCCCACACACACACAGCACTGTCCCCCCTTCACATCACCACCCCCCACACAAACCACTGTCCCCTTCACATCACCACCCCCCACTTCACATATTACCCCCCAAAGCGATGCCCCTTTCATAACCCCCAACCCACAGCACTGCCTCCCTTCACATATCACTCCTGCAGCACTGCCTCATTCATATCCCCCCACAGCACTGCCCCCTTTACCTCCCCCCATAGCATTGCCCCCCTAATATCCCCCCCACAGCACTGCCCCCTTCACATATCCCCGCAACAGCACTGTCCCTCTCACATCCCCCCACACCACTGCCCCTTCACATATCACTCCTGCAGCACTGCCCCCTTTCCCCCCCCCCCACAGCACTGCCCCCCTAATATCCCCCCCGCAGCACTGCCCCCTTTACCTCCCCCCACAGCACTGCCCCCCTATTATCCCCCCCCACAGCACTGCCCCCTTCACCTCCCCACACAGCACTGCCCCCTCACATATCCCCTCCCCCACAGCACTGCCCCCTTCATATATCCCCCCATCAGCACTGTCCCTCTTACATATCCCCCAACAGCACTGTCCCTCTCACAACCCCCCACACCACTTCCCCCTTCACATATCACCCCCAAAGCACTGCCCCATTCATATCCCCCTCACAGCACTGTCTCCCTTTACATCACCCCCCCCCCACACACACACACACACACACACACACAGACCACTGCCCCCTTATATCACACCCACAAAACTGCCCCTTTGCATCACCCCCACACACATACACAGCACTGCCCTGTTAACACACACCCCCATAGCACTGCCCACCTTTACATCAACACACACCACTACCCTCTTGACATATCACCCCCACAGCATTGCTCCCGTTTACATGAATCCCCACACACCACACTACCCCCCTGTACATGATCTCTGCTCCCCAATCATCCTTCACAACCCTGTCCTACCTTCACTCTCCTACCTTACACAGAGCGGAGAGCAGGAGGCGGGACAATCTCGAGGAAGGCTGAGGAACAGCAGCACCGCATGCATAGAGGCAGCCGACTGTGTGCCTCCCAGCCAATCACCTCCCGCCTCCCAGCAGCAAATCACCTTCCGCCTCCCAGCAGCCAATCGCCTCCAGCCTGAAATGTTAATTCAGGCAGCTGCCTCCCTCCATTCAATGCCGGTCCTGCCCCCAGTCCCAGTCCCGCCTCCGACCATCCGCCCTGCTCTGCTAATGACAGGCAGCAGAGGCAGGGAAGAAAACCAGCAGCTGATCGCGGCAGTCCGGATGGAGCAGCAGCTCGGGCCGGAAACAGCCTGCGGGCCGCCATTTAGTGATCCCCGCCCTATGCAATACTATAGGGTTGAATTACTAAAACTGGAGAGTGCAAAATCTGGTGCAACTCTGCATAGAAGTCAATCAGCTTCCAGGTTTTTTTTGTCAAAGCGTAATTGATGAAGCTAAAGTTAGAAGCTTATTGGCTACCATGTACAGCTACAGCAGATGTTGCACTCCGGTTTTGGTAAATCAACCCCTGTCCTCAGAATAGTACATGCCAGTCCTCCTCCTGTTGTAAATGGTGCATTCCCTTCCATTACTGATGCAGCTGTTGGGGGCCTCTCCACAAAAACCGATAGCCCCTCCATCTTGCCATATACAGGATGGGCTGACCATTACAGGAATACACCCCCCCTAGCAGCCACTCCTGGCAATTCAAACTGTATGCGTGCGCAGTGCTCTCTCTCCACTCTGAGCTGTCTAAACCTTGCACGTGCTTAGTGTGCAGTCTCCGTCTCTTTCTCTAATCAAGGCACTAGGGAGCTTTACTGTAGTGTTCAACCCCTTCTGCAAATGGCAGGACAGAGGGGAATGAGGGGCCAGCGTTTTTTGTGGAGCGTCCCCCTCCTAAAAAAGCTGCATATGTATTGGAAGGATGTGCACAATTTACAACAGGAGGAAAACTGGCATGTACTGTAGGATATAGAACTGCAAAGGGGATTTATGAAAATCTTCCTAAAGGTGAACTTAAAGCGGTAGTAAACCACACTAATTATATATTTTTTATTTACGCTCTGCAGGGATAAAGGCATAATGTGCTAGTATGCATCGCATGCTAGCACATTATGAAATACTTACCTTACCTCTGTCACCACTGACAGGCGCTTCCATCTTCACCCGGTCTTCCTTCCAGGTTCACGTCCACCGGCCATCGGATTGGCCGTGCTGTGATGACGTCACAGACCGTGGCGTAAAGCTCTGAAGGGACGTGCAGGTTTAGGAGATATTCACTGTACCTACAGGCTTACCTGTAAGTGCAAGTCCCAAAAAAGGGTTTGATTTCACTTTAAAGTAATTGTAAGCAATCACTTTGTAAAACAACCCATTTTGTTTAAAATAGGAATAAAAGGCAAAAAATGAATGTATAGATATAAAAAAAAAACATTATAAATACGCTTTTTTACCTTTTTTTTATAAGTGATCACATTCCCTCTGTTCTCAGCTGCATAAGAGCTAGGGGAGGAGAAGCAGCAGCACACCGAACTGCCCAGTGAAAGGCTGTGCAGTGGAGGCATATCAGGACAAGTCTAATCATTGGAGCAGAGCACACTGAATTCCCAGCATTGCTAGAGAACTGACCATCCCGTGCTATCCTACTTAGTGTGGTCAGTTTTCAACAGGAAAGCAAGGAGACTAGCGGGAACACCAGAGTTTTTACACAAAGGAAGCAATACAAAGAGAACAGGAGAGACTTTCTCATACAAGTACATGGTACAGCAGGCAGATATCAGGAATATAAAATGTTGGGGTAACAAACTTTTTAAGCTGGCCATAGGTGGATTGAAATGTGGCCGGTTCAGCAGGGACTGGCTGAATTTCGATCCATGTATGGTAGTCCCTGTTTAAACAGGAATGTTGGAAAACTTTTGTTGATCAACAGCCGCAGCCACTGATCAGTGTATTCTGATATTGGAGGAGTCCGACTTTCAGAATACAATGTCTCTGTGGGGAGGATTCCTCTACCAACCTCACTTGTGTGGATGAAGGAATCGGATCCCCTTTTTTTTCAATCAGCTGATTGAAAAAAAAAAAAAATTAATCTGTGGTCACCTTTATACTTTAACTATGCATAGTTGAGCTCTTATTGAACTTTGATGACTTAGTCTGACTTATCAGTTCCTTTTACATACAGTTTGGTAAATGATATTTGCTCATCAGAGGGATTGCCCACTCCTAGTAACCAGGAAATCTGCCTTTAGTGTTTATCCTAGCTGAAAGCAGTGTTTTATAAATGACAAAATCATGCTCACCACAGCAACATAAAAAGTTAAGCAAAACTCTATAATTAAAGTTTAGTTTAGTCATATCAAATAAAAATGACATTGAAATAGGCTTGCCATCCAACTACAACTGTAGTCAATATGAACCACATTCTATAGGGCAAGTGTTTACTGTATAGTGGATAATTAGACTTTGTTTCTGAATTAGCAGCATGTAGCCCTATACACAAGATACGATTGCTTCAAGAATGATCTAGTGATTTTCTAAATATGAAACTTAAATAAAAAAAACTAGCTATAATCATCCCAGATGCACTAACATGGAATATGGTGGCATGTAGAAATAACTAAACTCAGGAACAAAAATGAAACATATTGCAGCTTATCAGTCTTTAGTTGTGGTCGCTGCATTCGTTTTCATCTTAGCAGGCTCAAGACGTTTTTTAGCAAGTACAGAAAGTCTCTGTTGAGTGTTGACACAAAAATGCTGTGTCCTTCTCACCTCCTGTGGGCGAAACTGGAAGAGTTACCTCCTTTCTTCTTCCATCCCCATCTAACATGTATTGTAGATTAACCACTTAAACCCCGTAGGATTTTCCTGCTCAAAGACCAGGGCCTATTTTGCGATTCGGCACTGCGTGACTTTAAATGACAATTTGCGCGGTCGTGCGACGCTGTACCCAAATGAAATTGACGTCCTTTTTTACCACAAACAGAGCTTTCTTTTGGTGGTATTTGATCACCTGTGCGATTTTTATTTTTTGCGCTATAAACAAAAAAAGAGAGTCAATTTTGAAAAAATAGCAATATGTTTCAAATTTTTTTATATGAAATTCCCCAAAAAAAATGTAAAAATAAAAATTTTTTAACATTTTAGGCCAATTTGTTTTCTGCTACATAATTTTGGTAAAAAACAAATCACAATAAGGGTATTTTGATTGGTTTGCGCAAAAATTATTGCATTTACTAACTAAGGGAAAGATTTATGTCATTTTTATTGTTTTTTTTTAAACTAGTAATGGCGGTGATCTGCGATTTTTTGTTGCGGGACTGCGACATTACGGCGGACAGATCGGACCCCTGACTAACATTTTTTACACTTTTGGGAGTACCAGTGACATTACTACAGTAATCAGTGCTATACATATGCACTGTTACTGTAAAAATTACACTGGCAGGGAAGGGGTTAACTTTATTAGAGATCAAGGAGTTAAGTGTGTCCCTAGGGGCGTGCTTCTAACTGTAGAGGGGCGTGGCATTTGATGTAGCCACAGAAACATACGATCCTACATAGCAGGATCGTATGATCTCTGCTGTTACACCAGGGAGAATGACAGGCGGCTTTGTTTACATTAGCCGCCTGCCTTTCTCCCTCTCCAGCGGGAGATTGCGAGTGGCCGGCGGACATCGAAACCGCCGGTCACTCGCGCGGGGACCTCAGTGAACGAGCAGGGGCGGGAGCGCGCCTCCGGCGGCACGCGCTCGCCCCCTACAGACTTCTGGGCGAGCGACGTAGTACTACGTCGCTTTGCCCAGGAGGGGCTGACCGCCACAGTAAATGTACTTGCGGTGGTCGGCAAGTGGTTAACATAGGCAAATACACTATATTGTCAAAAGTATTGGGATGCCTGCCTATACACGCACATGAAATTTAATGGCATCCCAATCTTAGTCTTTAGGGTTCAATATTGAATTGGCCCACCCTTTGCAGCTATAACAGCTTCAACTCTTCTGAGAAGGCTTTCTACAAGGTTTAGGAGTGTGTCTATGTGAATGTTTGACCATTCTTCCTGAAGTGCATTTGTAGGATCAGGCACTGATGTGGACGAGATGGCCTGGCACACAGTCTCCACTCTAATTCATCCCAAAGGTGTTCTATCGGGTTGAGGTCAGGACTCTGTGCAGGCCAGTCAAGTTTCTCCAGCCCAAACTCGCTCATCCATATCTTTATGGACCTTGCTTTGTGCACTGTTCCCACAAAGTTGGGAGCATGAAATTGTCCAAAATATCTTGGCATGCTGATGCCTTAAGAGTTTCGTTCACTGGAACTAAAGGGCCAAGTCTAACCCCTGAAAAACAACCCCACACCATAATCCCCCCTCCACCAAATGATGTGGACCAGTGCACAAAGCAAGGTCCATAAAGACATGGATGAGCAAGTTTGGGGAGGAAGGAACTTGACTGGCCTGCACAGAGTCCTGACTTCAACCCGATTGAATATCTTTGGGATGAATTAAAGTGAGACTGCGAGCCAGGCCTTCTCATCAAACATCAGTGCCTGACCTCACAAATGCGCTTCTGGAAGAATGGTCAAACATTCCCATAGACACACTCCTAAACATTGTGGACAGCCTTCCTGGAAGAGCTGAGGCTGTTATAGCTGCAAAGGGTGGGCCAACCCAATATTGTACCCTATGGACTAAGACTGGGATGCCATTAACGTTCATGTAAAGGCAGGTGTCCCAATACTTTTGACAATATAGTGTATGCTTGAATCCCAACCTGGTTGGCAACAATGGCTACCTTCATACATAATGTGGAGGAATGAGTGTAGTCACCTAGGAACAAAAACTGTGGCATTGGCAAGGTTAAGAAATGAAAAGAGAGAATGAAGAGAAAATAGCCTAAAAGCGAATGCACCCACCTCATGAGATGGTAAGTTGGAATATATTACATTTTTGTTTTTGTATTTAGAGACATACAATAATGGGTGTAAGAAGTTAGCTATTACTGACCACTAAGGCTGAACCCCACCCATCTCTCTTGACATAGCCAATTCATAATATGTTGATTTACCTAAGTAGCACATAAAGCATCATGACTTCCATCTGCAATAAATGCTTATTAGTAGCATAACGATTTTTATTTAAAAAAGCTACATTTACTAAATATTTTAAAATGAAAGCGCAAAAATGATTTGTTTTCCTATAAAGGTGCATGTTCTTAGGGTCCTTTCACACGGGCTTTCTGCCCGGCGGACTCCATTTTGCTCAGCGGGGATCGATCCACCAATGTCCGCTGAGCAGGCAGATGACAGGTCCGTTTCCGCTTACTTTGCAGAGATATACCTGTCAGATCCCCGCTCTCCTCTATGGGACATCGGATGAAAATAGACCGCCTGTCCGTTTTTCATCCAATCCTATCCGATCCAATCCTCCAGACTGATAGAATATAGGGTTTCCATCTGTCTGGATTTCACGGACAGGATCACGATCAGATAGCAGCGGGTGTCAATGGACATGTCACGGCTGACATCCGCCGTTCCATAGGGGTGCATGGAGCATTCGATCAGGTCCGCCTAAAAAACTGACAGGCGAACCTGATTAGAAAGCCCGTGTGAAAGGGGCCAAAGACTGTCATCCTTCTCCTAGCTCCACCACCTGGTAAGTCACTAACTTGGAACAAGCATGCTTGATGAAAGTTTAGACTTTTCAGACTTCTGTGACTGCATGCTTGTTCCATGTCAATGACATATTTATTTTATTTATTTATTTATGAAGTCAGGATGACAGCCCTAAGATTGTACTTTTAAAAACAAGTGAGGACAACACTGATATTTTTCTATCCCCAGATGTTACCAGTAATAAGGACAGTCAAGCATTGCAACCCATTACTTTAAAACGTGCATCATACTATTTTAGCTATGCAATCACCCGTGCATGTCTTTTTTGAAAAGAAAACAACTTTATTTTCAGATACAAGGATGCAAGTACTGGGAAGTTTGAAATTAACATGTCAAGTACTGGTGAATACAGCTAATGTATATACAGTACATCATGGAAAGTGATGACCTTTCAATAGTAAAGTGAGGTTGAGGATTTTTTTGAAATATTATTTTCAATTATTGAATGATAATTCTCAGTTATGTTAACATCGGATATTCCTGTAAATAAATATATATGTATATTTTATTTACTTATTCATTAAGCGAACATATTTGGATTTTTTAAATAAAACAATAAAGATTATGTGTGACATTTGATAATGTTGTTGTACAAACAAATTACGGTTTAAATAGACCAGGGGTCTCCAAACTTTCTAAACAAAGGGCCAGTTTACTGTCCTTCAAACTTAGGAGGAGCTGGACTGTGGCCATTGGTAGTAGAAGAGTTCCAGATGACAGTGGGAATAAACAATACCTCATCTTTGGTGTCAGTCATTGGTGCCATTGGGCCCCATTGTTGGTGCCATTGGGAGGAATTGTGCCTCATCTTTGGTGTCATTGGGAGAAATTCTGCCCCACCTTTAGTGTCATTGGGAGGAATTCTGCCCCGTCGTGGCTGTCATTGGGAGGAATTTTGCTCCTTCATTGGTGTCAGTGGGGAAATTGTGCACCGTTGTTAGTATCAGTAGATAAAAATAGTGCCCCAAGAGCCAGATAAAAGCAAGCAAAGGGCCGCATCTGGCCCCTGGGCCACAGTTTGGAGACCACTGTTATAGACATTTGAACAACCCCATTTAATTTTGATTATGTCTAAACATCGTCATTTTCTGGTGAATATTTTAAAGTATATCTAAAGCCAAAACTTTTTTACTTGGAGGCCTTTCTATTTACAGTTGTCACTGGAACAAGTGTTATAACTGAAATGTTTCATCCCTTTTTCTGTTCAGGTGACAACTCAAAATGTTGGGTTTTTGGATATAAGCCCCAAAAACAAGATAGTGATCTTCCTATTGGGGACACAGACAGCGATAAAAGCATCACAGAGGTTCTAATTCTTTTACCCCAAAATGGCTTTAGATGCACTTTAGACTGTATGTCCAGCTAATACTTTTTTAAGTTTTAGAAATAGCAGTGGGCTAAAACCTCGGTCAGGTTTTTACTGCTATTTGGGGCTCAATTAGAGAGATTTTACCTCACTTCCTGTACTGCTGACGATGGTTTTACTAGACAGGAAGTGATAGGCACTCTCCAAGGGCAACACAGAAAGAAATAATTGACACACTGACATTAAATGAGGGTAATCTCTTTAACAGATGATCAGATATCAGTAAAACTTTACAGGGGTTCTAGCCCTTACCCATGCTATCCAAAACTGAAATATGTTTTGGCTGGATACACCTTAATTTACTTGTGAGGCTTTTCTCCTTGGTTGCCTTTAGGCCAATGCCGTTTTCTGTATATTTCTACTCAAGAACCTAAACTGTGGGCAGATTGCTACAGAGACCATTTAAAAACCTTAATATGACCTGTGCACCAACCCAGTGAACTAAAACCACTAACTGCCGCCCCTTTAATGTCAAACACATTAAACTGGTATATACATTGTTTAGGTAAGGCGCTGTTAGAAATACTCATACTTAGTAAAATTTATACAGTGTGAAAATGAATCTCCTAATATACGTCTATCACAAATATTAATGAAATTCAGATGTAATAACAAAAGACAACTACAAACATCTAATTTAAATAATTAATAAAAATATTTTAAAATAAAAATGAATAAAGATGAATAATATCAGTTCATTATTCATAAGTGCTCTCCACTCTATAACCACAACCGATAATGTGCATACTTCTCAAAAATATAGTGCTCCGCCATGTGAAATTACAAATATTCACGCTCACCAAAGTCCCTAGGTCCAAGAGACCACAAAGTCTTATCAAGGATCAGAGCACCTCAAACCGACCAGAGGTTCCCCTTCACAGCTGTCACCATACACTCCAGTGCAACAGTCTCTCCTCAGATACCCGATGGCATCGATTTGAAGGCAAAAAGACCAAATAATACTGCAATCGTGTTTATTGTAAAGTATCCGCTAACATACAGCTAATGGTGTTATGCTTACATGAATAATGCCAGGACCGACACCAGCTCGAATACGGTTAGAATTGCATCCCACATACGAATGGACCAGTGACAGTCTCAACCCCTGCTCACCACTCCGATCGCCGGCCACCGTGCATACTACGGAGTAGCCGGACGTGATCAGTGGTCAACAGGAACTGTAGACTGTAGTCGGATATCAATGCATTTCACCATCCATAGGCGTCATTAGGAAATCCAGTTACCATCTACCATATGGGGGTAATTATAGCTCATATCCGTTTCTGATTGGGGAGCCACTGTGAGGCGCAAACACTATTATGGACATGCATAGTCCAAAAATTATTCAAAAACCTTGTTAATCTTTTCTTGAAAGAGCATCTGATTGGTTGCTATAGAAGGGATTTCAACCTAGGACAGTAGTTTAACCACTTAAGCCCCGGAGGATTTGGCTGCTAAACGACCAGGGGGTATTTTGGGATTCGGCACTGCGTGACTTTAACGGACAATTGCGCGGTCGTGCGACGCTGTACCTAAACGGATTTGGCGTCCTTTTTTTCCCACAAACAGAGCTTTCTTTTGGTGGTATTTGATCACCTGTGCGATTTTTTGATCATGCGCTATAAACAAAAAAAGAGCGTCAATTTTGCAAAAATAGCAATATTTTTCACATTTTGTTATATGAAATTCCCCCCAAAAAAAAAGTAAAAATCAAAATTTTTTAACATTTTCGGCCAATTTGTTTTATGCTACCTATGTTTGGTAAAAAAAAAAAAATCGCAAAAAGCGTATTTTTATTGGTTTGCGCAAAAGTTATCGCGTTTACTAACAAAGGGAAAGATTTTTGTCATTTTTGTTGTTTTTTTTTTTAACGCGTAATGGCGGCGATCTGCGATTTTTTTTTGCGGTACTGCGACATTGGGGCGGACAGATCGGACCCTTGACTGACATTTTTGACACTTTTGGGGTTACCAGTGACATTTTTACAGTAATCAGTGCTATACATATGCACTGTTACTGTAAAAATACACTGGTAGTGAAGGGGTTAACTTTATTTGGGAGGGAGGGGCTGTGTGTGTCCCTAGGGGCGTGCTTTCTACTGTGATTGTCTGTGGCTTGAGCTGTAAGGACACTGATCAACGGATCTACATAGTAGATCCGTGTGATCAGTGTCTTTACACCGAGGAGAATGACAGGCAGCTTGTTTACACAAGCTGCCTGACTTTCTCCCTCTCCCCCGCCGATCGCAGAGTGGCCGGCGGACATCGGGTCCGCCGGTCACACACGGGGGGGGCCCGTGACCGCGCGGGAGCGGGAGCGCGCCGCCAGCGGCGCGCGCTCGCTCCCCAGACCCTCCCAGGCTAGTGACGTACCGCTACGTCACTCTGCCTGTGAGGGGCTGACCGCCGCAGTACATAGTCGTGCGGCGGTCGGCAAGCGGTTAAAAAGGCGACAAGAAAGAGCCATGACATCAAAAGATGGGTGTGATAAAAAAGGTGTGGTGTAAGGAAGTGGGCAAACAAAAATAGGCAATGGTTAATTCAATCCCAAATTTGACACTGAAGTTTTAAGGAGGAGAAAACTTGCACTTCCCCCAAATCCCTTAACTAGTTGTGGACACTGTAACAATAATGCTTCTGGTCGAGTATTGTGAGGACAAGTGGTCTAGCCAGGTATCATTTCAATAAAAGCACAGTCAAACGGCAAGGAGTAGAGGGACTTTAGTTATACCTTGGGCGACCATCAGATATAAAATATAAAATTTTTTATTAATGATCAGTTAAAGACATTGTAAAAAAAATTATGGTACAGTAGTTCATTATACTATTGGCGTATGTCCTTGAGATAGAGGGTCTATGCATTTTGTGGACCCGTAGGATCAATACAATCAAAGTTGTGAAAAAAACTTTCATAAAAACTAATACTAAATAAAAAAGTAGAGAAAAACATAAAATAATATTCTGTGCATACCGTATATTCAGACATCAACATGTACAATTATTTAATTACACCCCCCATATGCGATACCTAAATGATTATATCAATAAACCATATTTACGAAAAGCCTAAACAAAACTAAACATAGCTCTTACCCAAGGGAAGCTGGGGAGAAGACATCCAGGAAAAATTAGTAGAGGTAGCTTCCTATTGGGAAGATACCTCTATAAATACACACACACTATATTACCAAGGGTATTGGGATGCCTTCCTTTACACACACATGAACTATAAGGGCATCTCAGTCTTAATCCGTAGGGTTCAATATTGAGTTGGCCCACCCTTTGCCGCTATAACAGCTTCAACTCTTCTGGGATGGCTGTCCACAAGGTTTAGTAATGAGTCTATGGGACCATTCTTCCAGAAGCGCATTTGTGAGGTCAGGCACTGATGTTGTCACAGTCTTCACTCTAGTTCATTCCAAAAGGTGTTCTATCGGGTTGAGGTCAGAACTCTGTGAAAGCCAGTCAAGTTCCTCTGGCCTATGGTGTGGTGTTGTTTTTCAGGGTTTGGGCTTGGCCCCTTAGTTACAGTGAAGAAAACTCTTAAGGCATCAGCATACCAAGACATTTTGGACAAAATCATGCCCCTAACTTTGTGTGAAAAGTTTGGGGATGGCCCCTTCCTGTTCCAACATGAGTGCACACCTGTGTGCAAAGAAAGGTCCATAAAGACATGGATGAGCGAGTTTGGGGTGGAGGAACTTGACTGGCCTGCACAGAGTCCTGACCTCAACCCAAAAGAACACCTTTGGGATGAATTAGAGAAGAGACTGCAAGTCAGGCCTTCTCGTCCAACATCAGTGCCTGACCCCATAAATGCGCTTCTGGAAGAATGATCAAACATTCCCAGAGACACACACCTAAACCTTGTGGACAGCCTTCCCAGAAAAGATGAAGCTGTTATAGCTGCAAAGGGTGGTGTCACGTACCTGGTCCTGAAGCCGAAATGCCGAGAGGGCTCTCCTTGCGGCTGAGTGCTTGGTGTCCCTGAAGGTGGTAACAGGAAGCACGAAGCCCAAAGAAGCAGGGATTGCCAGCTGTGCCCCAGATGAGGGTTGATGGTAGGAATATATCTCTGCAGGTGAACACCAGAGGAGGTGAGCACTAGGACCCAGGAGTGCTGTGGTAGTTGCAGACTGCACACGGCTGGAAGTAGTTTGTAATGGAGAGTGCAGCTGGCAGGATCAACAGGTAAGTACTGGAAGCAGGTTCTGCAGGCTGGGTACAGCAGGTGGGCACCAAGGCAGGTCACAGCAGACAAGGCACAGCCAAAGGCGTAGTCGGGGACAGAAGCAGAGGTCAGTAAGCCAGAGGTCAGCAGATCAGATAGCAGAGTCGTGGTTAGGCAAGCCGGGTTCATACACAGGGCAGGTGACAAGAGAAGATCCGTGAACAATCCGAGGTCAGAGCTGGGAGCGAGACAAGAGGAATCCAAGAACAAGCCGGGTTGTCAACAGGTGATCAGAAGCAGCAACAAACACAGGAAGCAGGAAACAGGAAACAGGAAGCTGAAGACCAGTCAGCAATGTTCATGTGCCACAGATATCCTTTTAAAGGCCAGAGGGTGCTGGGATTGGACATCCACTTTGTGGGCCAGCACGCACACGTCTTCGCCCTAGCGGACGTGCGTTTGCAATACGTGCGTGCGTATTCATGCGGCTAGTTCCCTGACAGTGCCCCCCCCTTATGGGCAGCCTCCGGATGCCCAAACGTGACACCTTCTCAGGGTTTCTGTTGAAGAATTCTTGCAGTAACCTGGGGGCATGAATATTTACCTCAGGCTCCCATGAATTTTCTTCAGGTGGATATCCCTTCCACTTAACAAGATACTGAATATGTCTTCCTCACTTTCTGCAATCCAGTATTGCTTCCACCTCAAATTCAGTTTCCTCGCCAATAGTAATTGGAGGTGGCGGTGGGTTCTCCCTTCCTGGGAAACGATCTGGAACAGCAGGTTTAAGAAGAGACACATGGAAGACTGGGTGAATTTTGTAAGATTGCGGAAGAGAAAGTTCGAAAGCCACAGGATTGATGATTCTTTTAATTCCGAAAGGTCCGATGAACCTTGGTCCCAGCTTACGAGAGGGACAGGGGAGTTTTAGGTTGGCCGTAGACAGCCACACTCTGTCACCAACCTTGAAGGCCGGATTCTCCCTTCTCTTCTTATCATAATTCCTTTTATAGTCATCCTGGGCCTTTTGTATTGCCTCCTGCAGGGTCTGGTAATTCGTAAAGATGGAGGTTAATCTATCTTGTACTGCGGGCACATCAGTTTCTGGCAGAGAATCTGGAAAAAAGCATGGATGAAAGCCATAGTTAGCCCAGAATGGGGTTTGGTTGGTGGCCGCGTGCACTGAGTTATTGTAGGCAAATTCAGCACAGGGGAGCAGAGATACCCAGTTGTCCTGTGAAAAGGTGGAGAAACACCGAAGATACTGCTCTAAGGTCTGGTTGGTCCTCTCTGTCTGACCATTGCTTTGTGGGTGGTAGGCTGAGGACAAGCAGACATCAATATTTAAAGCTTTGCAAAGGGTTCTCCAGAATTTGGAGGTAAATTGCACACCTCTGTCTGATACAATGCTTTTGGGCAAGCCGTGAAGTCTCACTACTTCTTTAATAAAAGCCTGAGCCGTGTCTGTGGCTGAAGGTGTGCCCACCATAGGCACAAAATGCGACATCTTAGATAATCGATCAATGACTACAAAGATGGATGTGAATCCCTCAGCCGGAGGCAGGTCCACTATAAAGTCCATTGACAACATCTTCCAGGGCAAATCAGGAATTGGTAACGGCCTTAGCAGGCCCCAGGCTCTGGTGTTACTTCCCTTATTACGAAGGCACGTAGTACAGGAGCCAACATAATCCTTACAGTCCTGACTCAGGCCTGGCCACCAAAAAGATCGTTGAATGAGCTCAATGGTCTTGTGTACCCCGAAATGACCCGCTAATTGATGGTCATGACATGCCTTCAGGACTAGGGTCCTTGCTTCTTGTGGAACGAAGATCTTGTTATTTTGCCAGAAAAAATTGTCTTGTTTTTTCAAGGAACGAACTTCAGACTCCGGACACTGAGTGGAAGCTTGCTGGATGGCTGATTTTAAATCAGGTTGCAACAACAAAAAGTTTTGTGGTGAAAGGATGGTACTGGAGGAGGCTATTTCAGGGGTCTCTGGAAACATTCGTGAAAGTGCATCGGCCTTGCCGTTTTTTGACCCTGGCCTGTAGGTGATATGAAAATTAAATCGGGAGAAGAACAAAGCCCACCGTGCTTGCCGAGGCCTAAGGCGTTTAGCAGTCCTAAGATATTCCAGATTCTTGTGATCTGTAAATATCATCACTGGATGGGCAGCTCCTTCCAAAAGATATCGCCATTCTTCTAAGGCTGTTTTGATAGCCAGTAGCTCCCGATCACCGACATCATAATTCCTTTCTGCTTGACTCAGCTTCCGAGAAAAAAAAGCTACCGGATGGAGCAAGGCTTTAGGCCCCATACGTTGTGACAAGATTGCCCCAGTGGCGACCTCGGAGGCATCAACCTCCAAGACATAAGGCAGAGCAGGGTCTGGGTGCCGAAGTATTGGAGCGGAGGTGAAAAGAGCTTTCAGTTTATTGAAGGCCGCCTGGGCTTCCTGGGACCACTGAAATCGGGAATGTTGCCGTGTGAGCTGGGTAATGGGAGCAATAATGGATGAGAACCCTTTAATAAATCTCCTGTAAAAGTTGGCGAACCCCACAAATCTTTGGATTCCTTTTTTATCCACTGGGGCAGGCCATTCCAGGATGGAAGACACCTTTTGGGGGTCCATAGCGATACCATCAGTGGATATGATCAATCCTAGGAACTGGATGGTTTGTCTCTCAAATTCGCATTTCTCTGCCTTGGCGTAGAGTCCATGTTTCCTGAGGGTAGACAAGACTTTCTTTACGTGCACACGATGCAATTCAAGAGATGCAGAGAAAATGAGAATATCATCAAGATAGACTATAAGGAAGTAATCCAGAAATTCTCTAAAGATGTCATTTACAAGGTGTTGGAAAGTGGCTGGGGCATTGCAAAGTCCAAAAGGCATCACAAGGTATTCAAAATGTCCGAAACGGGTTCGGAAGGCCGTTTTCCACTCGTCGCCTTCTCTAATTCGGACTAAATTGTATGCACCTCGTAGATCCAGTTTAGTGAAAACTCGAGCAGCTCGAAATCGTTGAAACAGTTCTGGTATGAGAGGTAGCGGGTAGCGGTTCTTGACAGTAATTTTATTCAATTCCCTGTAATCTACACAAGGTCTGAGTGTATGATCCTTCTTTTGAACAAAGAAGATTCCTGCTCCTGCAGGGGAAGAGGATGGACGGATAAATCCTTTTTCCAGATTCTCGTTTATGTAGAGTCGTAGAGCCTCCAGCTCTATTTCTGATAATGGAAAAATCCGACCAAAAGGAATTTCTGCACCTGGAAGTAGTTCAATAGGACAGTCATAAGAGCGATGAGGTGGCAACACATCAGCTTTCTTCTTATCGAACACATCCAGGAAGTCATGATAGCTAGTAGGCACATACTGACCGATATCTGAGAATGCCTGAACGGTCAGGCAGCTGGGAGAGTCCAATGGTTCAGGAGCGAAACAATGCTGCTGGCAGTAGGCTGAAGGGAACATGATCTCCCCTTTAGACCAGTCAATCTTGGCATTATGGGCCCTCAACCAGGGAAGGCCGAGTATTACCGGAAACAAGGGGGAGTAGAGGACATCGAAACATAGGAACTCTTGATGTCCAGAGTCAGTAATCGTTAGAATTGGTTCAGTCTCTTGGGTAATGGGCCCCGACTTGGGAATGGTGCCGTCTGCCAGGTGAACAGTAAGACTCAGTCTTTTAGGTCTAAGTGGAATCTGTAATTTCTTAGCTAATGTAAGATCCAGAAAACAACTGCAGGCGCCTGAATCAACAATGGCTTGGAATTTGACTTCCCCTTCTGCCACTTGCAGTGAGACAGGCAAGATGATATGAGCGGGGGAGGATCCAGCGACAGAGGCATATGTGGGACGAGAGTACAGGAACTTACTGGGTCTCACAGGGCAGTTTCGAAGGAAATGTCCCGTACCGCCACAGTATAGACAAAGGTTGGCTTGCCGCCGGCGGATCCTCTCTTCAGGGGTCAGGGAAGGCCGCAACAGGCCGAATTGCATGGGTGTAGTGGTGGTTACTGGAGGTTTGTAAGATTGAGTCCGTTCAAAGCGCCGCTCCCGTAATCGGCGGTCAAGCTGTATAGCCAACTGTATAAGGCGTTCAAGGGTAGTGGGAGCTTCCACCCGGGCCAGTTCATCTTTGAGCGCCTCGGACAGACCAAGCCGGAACTGGTACTTGAGTGCGGCTTCATTCCAGTCTGTATCTGCTGACCATTTGCGGAATTCAACCGTATAGTCCTCTACAGGCCGATTCCCTTGCTGGAGTGTGTGCAGGGCCGCTTCGGCCGAAGCCATTCGCTGGGGGTCATCATACAGCTGTGCCATGGCTTCAAAAAAGGCTGAAACTGAGTCTAGGACTGGGTTACTTTGTTCCATAAGATGATGGGCCCAGGATTGAGGTTCTTCTGTCAGCAAGGAGATGATGAAACCGACTTTGACAGTTTCAAGGGAGAAAGTCCGTGGCTGCAGAGCTAGGTATAACTGACAAGCATTTTTAAACGCTCTGAATTTTCTTCGGTCCCCGGAGAAACGTTCGGGTATGGGGACCCTTGGTTCAGGTGGAGGTACCACTACTGTGGGTATGACAGCGGTGCGTTCAAAAACAGCAGAGGCTGGAGCAGAGACCTCATGTGCGGTATTCTGGCAAGCAGAAAAGGACGTAGAGGGTATGCTGTGCAGGCGACCTTCTAGTTGCATATAGCCTTCTTGTAAATTCTGTACGGCTTGTGTGAGGGCTGTAACTTGTTGGCACAAAGCCTCTAGCGGAGACGCACCTCTGTCGGCTTCAGACATTTTATGGCTGACTGGTACTGTCACGTACCTGGTCCTGAAGCCGAAATGCCGAGAGGGCTCTCCTTGCGGCTGAGTGCTTGGTGTCCCTGAAGGTGGTAACAGGAAGCACGAAGCCCAAAGAAGCAGGGATTGCCAGCTGTGCCCCAGATGAGGGTTGATGGTAGGAATATATCTCTGCAGGTGAACACCAGAGGAGGTGAGCACTAGGACCCAGGAGTGCTGTGGTAGTTGCAGACTGCACACGGCTGGAAGTAGTTTGTAATGGAGAGTGCAGCTGGCAGGATCAACAGGTAAGTACTGGAAGCAGGTTCTGCAGGCTGGGTACAGCAGGTGGGCACCAAGGCAGGTCACAGCAGACAAGGCACAGCCAAAGGCGTAGTCGGGGACAGAAGCAGAGGTCAGTAAGCCAGAGGTCAGCAGATCAGATAGCAGAGTTGTGGTTAGGCAAGCCGGGTTCATACACAGGGCAGATGACAAGAGAAGATCCGTGAACAATCCGAGGTCAGAGCTGGGAGCGAGACAAGAGGAATCCAAGAACAAGCCGGGTTGTCAACAGGTGATCAGAAGCAGCAACAAACACAGGAAGCAGGAAACAGGAAACAGGAAGCTGAAGACCAGTCAGCAATGTTCATGTGCCACAGATATCCTTTTAAAGGCCAGAGGGTGCTGGGATTGGACATCCACTTTGTGGGCCAGCACGCACACGTCTTCGCCCTAGCGGACGTGCGTTTGCAATACGTGCGTGCGTATTCATGCGGCTAGTTCCCTGACAGGTGGACCAACTCAATATTGAACCTTATGGACTAAGACTGGGATGCCATTAATGTTCATATGCGTGTAAAGGCAGGTGTCCCAATACTTTTTGGTAATATAGTGTATATACACTATATATACTGATATAGAGTGAGAAAGAGAGAGATGTAGCAACCTGTTCCAGATAGGTTACATTTAGTTTTTGGCTTTGCCTTCTAGGTCTGGCCAGCTTTTCCTAAGCCTGGTGGTTGATTGCTCCTGTCTGCCTCTGGAAGAAGCTTCCGGAAATAGAGTAGGAGGGTCAGCCACAGAGATATGCATCTGACCTCAGCCAAACAATAAGAACAGGTGCCCAGAAAGTGGCTGTGGAGAAAATAAATATTTGGGAGGCTTGTTCAGAGGAGTATTCTTCTCCTGGGGATGCAGCCCCTGGTAAGCAGCCTTTGTACTGAAGAGCTGTTGCTAGGCCTCAGTATGTGCTTGGATGATTTTTTTGCCCGTGGTGTGTGAACTAACACCAGGTGCATAAAAAAGTGCACACACGCAAACATGAGAACACAAAAAATGCACAGGGAGTGCGAATGATCCACCTCCGAAGAGGACGGACCCTTACCTTGATCCCCCGGGGCGCAAGACTCCTGACAGGGACTAGGGTACTCACTATGGTCTCCCCAGCCCAGCCGAAACCAGGCAAACCCCGTTCTCTGGGAGGACTGCCGAAACAGCCTATCCCAAATACTAGGTGGGGCTCCCCCGAAGGGAGACTCCTTGAGAGAGGGCGAACTAAGCCAAAAGGCCATATCCACCCCCTCCCAAGACTTTCAAGGTAGGCCCGAGGACCCACACCCTACTCATCGTGAAAAAAGTGAGAAAGAAAGTGACAAACCACAAAGAAAAAAACACAGGAACACAAAGGTGGGGAAGGGGAAGTGGAGAAGTGCTTGAGTGTCAAGGTGCAAGCCCTGACAGGCCCTTCGGCCAGGAATAAAAAATTCCTCTGATCCCGGCCAAAAGGCATATCCCTAGAGGCAGGTGCGAATAAAGTGTGTGTGGTGCAGTGACCAAGGTGCCAAAAAACTTGAGGTGAGCTCCCCCACCGTGAGAATTAAGGCACCCCTGGGCTGCCACCCCAGGGGCACATACACTTCTTTCGGGTCCCGGCCCTTGGCCAGACCAGTGCAGCCCCATCCCTACCAGGAGGCATCAGAACTTAGACGGCTTAGGGAGAACCTGCCTTCAACTGGGGACAAGCCTTTTGCAAGGCCAGATTCAACCCAGGAGGAAAAGGCCCTCCCACTACCATCACCATTCCTTACCAATTTCATCTGGGAGCAGTACTAACAGGCGTGCGTGCCTACACCGACTTTCTCGCTCTGTTCAAACGGATAAGAACAGATACTACACTTGATCTTAGCCAAAAGGCTGAGAAGGTGGCAGCTGTCCTTTCGACATTGTGAGCATGACCTTTGCCTAGGACTCCAGCTTTGCCTGTGATTTGGGGGTTAGATGCCAGAGTCACATGGACTGTGACTGCTCTTACAGGGACTCAGGACTGGTTACCCCTCTACCTCCAGCAATAATTTAGCCTGCTAAAGGATTTGTGCTTGATAAGCTGTCCTTGTTGGCAGGCTTTAAGTATCTTACACCCTCATCTCTTTCTCCTGTTCTGTTACTGCAATAAATCTACAAGAAACCATCCCTGAGACTAAGCCTGTGTTTGTCGGCGTGCTTGGAGCTAGTTTCTAGGCTGGGCAGCCTATGAACTGGCAAGGGAGACCTTGGTTATTTCCAGTGTGCCAAGATGTAATTGCAATATCTCCACTTTGTCAGCCACTGCTTGCTGTGTCTCACTCAAAATGATGCTAATGCTACCAGTGTAGTCATTTCAATTTTTGAAGAAACCTAACAATAAACTTCTCCTATAGGTTTCATTTTGTCTGTTAAATATACCATGGAAAGCACTTTCTTATACTTGTTTGATGAGTGAAAAAAACCTATCTTGCCAGAAACCTTGTGAGCTGATAAATTTATTTTCAGGCGAGAGGGAGGTAGCACTGTCCTGTTTCTGTAGCCCTGATGCAGCATGGTGAATGAGCAGGTATTTACTTTATTCATTAACCTGTTCCCGACCGTGATATAGCCGATCGACAGCTACAATTCGAGAGGCCATCTATCGACGTCCTCCCATGAACGTGCTTCACGCATGCCCCCTGTGGTGCCCCCTGTCTTTCGGACACAGCTGATCACAGATCGGGGTAAAGAGCCAATCACAGCAGCTCTTTACCATGTGACCAGCTGTGTCTATTCACAGCTGATCAAAGTGTAATTAGGAATTGCCAGTTATCGGCAGTCCTGTTCTCACGCTTACAGCACGTGAAGAGAAGAGAAACAGTAAGCGGCAATCCACACACGGGACATATACTCTGATAATCAGGGCACTGATCATCAGTGTCCTGATGATCAGTGCTGCCAATCAGTGCTGACTGTCAGTGCCCATCAGTGATGCCTATCAGAGCCCATCACTGCCCATCACTGGTGCCTATCAGTGCCCATCACTAACGCATATCAGTGCAGCCTCAACAGTGCTCATCGGTGCAGCCTTTCAGTGCCCATCCGTGCAGCCTCATCAGTGAAGGAAAAAAAATACTTATTTACAAAATGTTATATCAGAAACTAAGAAAAAATGTTTTTTTTTAAAAAAAATTTCAATCTTTTTTTGTTTGTGTAGCAAAAAATAATAAACCCAGTGGTGATTAAATAACACCAAAACAAAACTAGATACAAGCTACAAGCTTCAAAATTGGCATTGTGACTTTTCTGGTGCCACACCTATAAGATACACACATAAAACATTTTTCCTTAAAAAGGTATATACTGTACCTTTTTATTTCATTTATAGTAAACTTATAGAAACATGTCTTAACCACTTAAGCCCCGGAAGATTTTACCCCCTTTCTGACCAGGGGGTATTTTGCGATTCGGCACTGCGTGACTTTAACGGACAATTGCGCGGTCGCGCGATGCTGTACCTAAACGAATTTGACGTCCTTTTTTCCCACAAACAGAGCTTTCTTTTGGTGGTATTTGATCACCTGTGGGATTTTTTGATCATGCGCTATAATCAAAAAAAGTGCGACAATTCTGCAAAAATAACAATATTTTTCACATTTTTTTATATGAAATTCCCCCCAAAAAATGTAAAAATCAAAATTTTTTTACATTTTTGGCCAATTTGTTTTCTGCTACATATGTTTGGTAAAAAAAAATCACAATAAGCGTATTTTGATTGATTTGCGCAAAAGTTATTGCGTTAACTAACTAAGGGAAAGATTTTTGTCATTTTTGTTGGTTTTTTTTTTTAACGAGTAATGGCGGCGATCTGCGATTTTTTTTCCGGGACTGCGACATTGCGGCGGATAGATCGGACCCTTGACTGACATTTTTGACACTTTTGGGGGTACCAGTGACATTACTACAGTAATCAGTGCTATACATATGCACTGTTACTGTAAAAATGACACTGGCAGGGAAGGGGTTAACTTTATTAGAGATGCAGTGACTATGTGTGTCCCTAGGGGAGTGCTTCTTACTGTGCAGGGATGTGGCTGTGTGTGTAACAGCCCAGATCAATGGTCCTACATAGCAGGACCGTTAGATCAGTGCTTTTACACAGGGAAGAATGACAGGCGGCTTTGTTTACATTAGCCGCCTGCCTTTCTCCCTTCACAGCGGACGATCGCGAGTGACCGGCGGACATCGGGTCCGCCAGTCACACGCACGGAGGTGTCCCGTGGACGAGCCGAGGCGGGAGCGCGCCTCTGGCGGCGTGCGCCTACCCACTATTGGCTCCCAGGCTAGTGACGTACCGGTACGTCACTTTGCCTGGCCGGGGCTGACCGCCGCAGTATATGTACTTGCGGCGGTCGGCAACGGTTAAAACATTCTATGCATTTACTTCAACTCTAAGTCCTGAGAACATTTCTTATACTACTCTATCAAATAGGCTGTTCTGTATTGCATATCAAAGATTGGTAATTTCCATCTCCTCATAGCTGGATCACTCAATAAGGTAAAGGCGAGATTCAACATTTTGCAGTTTGCATACACTGAGGTTTCAGAAAATGTGAACAGATATTTGTGTGGAATCAGTTGTAATTTTTGTGTGGAATCAGTTGTACGCAAGCACAATGCAGCCAAGTCCTCCAAAAAGAACACTTGGAACCTGGAAAGGATATCAAACATGAGGAGGCCCCTCAGGGCCAACTAATGTGCATCTATAATGTGGTCAACTCCTTCCTGTGCCATGACCTATAGTCTGTCCAGGAAGTAAGGCAGGAGTAATGGAGAAGTGTTTTTAAACAGCCATGAGGACAGTGAGGTGATGGCCCTAGGCTCCATTTTTGCACACTGGGGCACTGCTAGCCATTAGTACATTGCTGTGGATAATTGCTGGCCACTGCTGAGTGCAGTCAGAAAAGGAAGTTTTCCGGATTCGGCTCATCCTGACATATTCAGCTGCAGTGCTTGTACTGTTTGTAATAATTACAGTGCCCCTTTACAGTGAAGTCCCCTTTATATCACAATGCCCCTTTTACAGTGCCGTCCCCTTCATATTTCAGTGACCTTTTTACAGTGCAGTTCCCTTTATCTCACAGTGCCCCTTTTACAATGCAGTCCCCTTTATATCTCATGGGCCCTTTTACAGTGTAGTCCCCTTTATATCACAGTGCCCCTTTTACAGTGCAGTCCCCTTTATGTCACAGTGACCCTTTTACAGTGCAGTCCCCTTTATATCAAAGTGACCCTTTTACAGTGCAGCCCCCTTTACATTACAATGCTCCCCTTACAAACCAGTTCCCTTTACATTACAGTGCCCCCTTTACAGAGCAAATGCAATATTTTCCACGCACACATTAAGGATAACCAGCTGTTCAGTGATGCTGGGTGCTGTAATGATTGGAAACCATGGATACTCAAAGTGAAGAAATGTCATCAGCACACCAAGGATTCCTCGAAAGGGTCCGAAGCTTTATTCCATGGCCACATGATAAATATATAACAACATTTCAGAGTCACGCAGGGCCCCTTAAACAGGCAAGTGTTGTCACTTTCCTGATGAAGGGGCCCTGCATGGCTGCGAAACGTTGCTATATATTTATCACAAGACCACAAAATAAAGCTTTGGACCCTTCCGAGGAATCCTTGGTGTGCTGACATTTCTTCCCTTTACATCAAAGCCCCCCTTTACATTACAGTGCTCCCTTTACATCACAGCACCCCCCTTTACGGAGCAGTCCCCGTTATATTAGTGTAAAGGGGCACTTTGATGCAAAGGGGGGCTGTGATGTGAAGGGGAACTGAGGACACTGATATAAAGGGGGGATTGTGCTGTAAAGGGGGGCTGAGAACAGACTCCATGAATAGCCCCTCCCCGGCCCCTGGAAAAACTGGCTGCCATTAAACTAGTCCCTGGTGCCAAAAAAGTTGGGGACCGCTGCTGTACAGCGTACAGCTCTGACCAGCCACAGTCTGCCATAGACCTTGACAGGTTGTTTGCAGCAGAGCTGGATGCTGCACCTGTCCCTTCTGGGACTTCTGATGCACTAAAATGCCGGGAAGGAAGCACTACAGCCGAATGGCCCCATGTGTGATTTGCCTGACACGTAAAAAAGTGTGCTGTGTTAAAGCAATGTTCTGGCCTCCCCCTACAAAAATTAAAAGTCAGCAGCTACACATACTGTAGCTGCTGACTTTTAATATTAGGACACTTACCTGTCCTGCAATTCAGCGAGGTCAGCACCGCAGCCGATGTTTCCATAGGCTGTCCGGGTGCTGCCATCGCCCTTGCCAGTAACAGAGCCAAGCAGTAAAGCCCAGTGGCTTCACGAGCTGGCCCCTACTGCGCATGCCCAAAGCACGCAGTACTCTTTTACTGGCCTGGCAGCAGTCAGATACACACATAAAACATTTTTCCTTAAGGGTGGAGGGAGGAGGAGGGGGCCGAATATCTGACATACCTTGCCGCGGCAAGGTCAGACGGAAGTGGGGACAGGGTACCTGTCAAAAACAGGTAACCGCTCCCCAGAAAGGTGCCAAATGTGGCTCGGGGGGGGGGGGGGAATCAGATAAGGGGAAGTTCCACTTTTGGGTGGAACTCCGCTTTAAGGCTTTTGGGCTGTCTAGCAACGCCCCCCCCCCCCCCCCCCAAAAAAAAAAAAAAAACTTTGCACTGTTTTTTTTGCAATGCTTAGTGGGGCATCTGAGTGTGTTGAGCTTTGATTAAAAAAATAATAGCACCACAGCTGATGGCTGACAAATCTAACATGCTTTAACATGTGCTGTAATAAAGCAACACAACACAGTAAATGGGACCTTAGAATAAAAGATACAAAGGACACATTAGGAACAATTGTTTTAAGTCCTAACAAAGCTGGTTTCACAAATAAATCCCGAATAATCAGCTATTAGTGAATGACTAGTGCACAGCCATGATTCCGGAGACCAGCAATTATTGCAGTCACTGGGAAAGTCTCAGCCAAAATGGCTCCCGGTTTGCAGACAAACATTCACTTCCTTTTGTCTCAGCGCCCCGCCCATTTCCGTGTTTTCTCAAAACGATTCACAGATTTAGAAGTAAAAAGCTGTCATTGGAATTAGATCCCTGTTTGCTGAGGCAATATCAGACGAACACGCTGCCATTCTAATATTTGCATTTAAAAAAGAGCCCCAATAATACAATTTAGCAGATCAGGACATGGAGGCGCTCTGAAGGCTCCACTGGTGCATGTTCTGATTGCGGAGTTCGGGAGCGGTCCGGTTCTGGAGGCGCGTGCTGGAATCTTCCCGTCATGAAGCCGCTGTTGCGCGTCCTCGCCTGCAGGGAGCGCGCTGTATCCTCGTACACAGGGGGTGCGCGCTGTACAAGGCTGCCGAGAGCGTGCCTGAGAGGTGAGATGTGAGCTGCCATGCAGGGAAGCCTTCTGCTATAGGAGAACATGGAGGAGGACCAATCATCTGCTGGAATGTTGGAATATAATAATGTGTACAGCAATAAGAAGATTAGAGGGAGCTAACATGTGCTGTACAGGTTATCTGGGGAAATAAATAAACTTTTTACTAATCTTTTCTGGCGGTAGGTCGCTTTAACCACTTAAGCCCCAGAAGCTGCTCAAAGACCAGGGCCTATTTTTCGATTCGACACTGCGTGACTTTAACGGACAATTGCGCAGTCGTGCGACGCTGTACCCAAATGAAATTGACGTCCTTTTTTTCCCACAAACAGAGCTTTCTTATGGTGGTATTTGATCACCTCTGCGATTTTTATTTTTTGCTATAAACAAATAAAGCGACAATTTTGAAAAAAATAACAATATTTTTCTCATTTTTTTTTATATGAAATTCCCCAAAAAAATGTAAAAATCAAAATTTTTTAACATTTTAGGCCAATTTGTTTTCTGCTACATATTTTTGGTAAAAAAAAATCGCAATAAGCGTATTTTGATTGGTTTGCGCAAAAGTTATTGCGTTTACTAACTACGGGAAAGATTTATGTCATTTTTATTGTTTTTTTTTTAACTTGTAATGGCGGCGATCTGGGATTATTTTTTTTTTTTTGCGGGACAGCGACATTGCAGCGGACAGATCGGACCCTTTTGGGGGTACCAGTGACATTACTATAGTAATCAGTGCTATAAATATGCACTGTTACTGTAAAAATTACACTGGCAGGGAAGGGGTTAACTTTATTGGTGATCAGTGGGTTAAATGTATCCCTAGTGGCGTGATTCTAACTGTCAAGGGGAGTGGCTTGTTAGATCATAATAGAGACATACGATCCTACAGAGCAGGATCGCATAGCCTCTGTCATGATCTAAGGGAGAATGACAGACGGCTGTGTTTACATCAGCCATCTGCCTTTTTCCCTTTCCTGAGCGAGATCACGAGTGGCCGGCAGACATCGGAGCCGCCGGTCACACTCGCGGGGATGCCCGTGAACGAGCGGGGGCGGGAGCGTGCCCGCCCCCTACAGACTCCTGGGCGAGCGACATAGTACTACATCGGTTTGCCCAGGAGCGTCTGACTGCCGCAGTAAATATACTGACGGCGGTCGGCAAGTGGTTAAAATGCCCTGTACCTAATTCAGGCCAGGCTTGGTGACAGCTGGGACACCTGCCACAAATTCATGTCCTTTGCTACCACTAGAACTAAAGAACGCCATACTTAACCTAGACAATGGTCTGACACTCGCGAGGTCCCTCACCAGCAGCGTCTCCTTTGCTTTATTTGGGCTGCCGGTGTCCTGTCAGAATAGCGTTACCCATCAGAAACTGCAACGGAAGTGACGTTCTGAGAAAAAATTCCTTAGTGCGCATGCCCCATACCTTCCAACATGTGCCCGCTATGCGTTCCAATAGGTTTCCTGATCTGACACAACACGAAGCATCCTCTTACTCCCACGCAAGTCTTCAATTTCACACTTATTTTAGCTGTAAACTCACCTTCTATACTGAATCACAGTATGACTGTTGCATTATTATTGTATTATAGTAAAAAATAGGCAGAAATCTGCAGGCAGAAGGTGGCAATGGCCATCTTGGTACACCCAAGCGACAAAGTGATTATATCGTGAAATAGACTATTTCACTCAGTCGCGGTGAAAAAGTCTTATTCAGTATATAAGGTGAGTTACCTGCTTAAATAAGTGTGACATTGACATTGAAGACTTGTCTGGGTGTAAGAATATGTCTGCTGGTGCCTTCCTGTTCTGTCAGATTAGGAAACCTATTGAAACGCGTAGCGGCCATGTTGGAGTGCATGGAGCATGCTCAATAAGCAATTGTGTTCTCAACGTCACTTCCGTTGCATTTTCTGATGGGTAGCGGTGTTCTGATAGAACCCCAGTCTTTAGCCATCTTGATCGGATGGCATGGTATGATGTAATACCTGGACGTGCGCAGAAGTCCAGGCATACAGGCACTGTGCAGGAATGTATACTGAGCTGTGCATGCGCAGCTCAGTCTACATTCTACAGAAGACTGTGAGCAGGCAGGTAGGTTTGTTTTCTTGCAGAAGAGACAGAGCATGTCGTTTCTGCAAAAAAAAAAAAAATCTGGGTGCTCACAATTTGAAAGAAAGAAAATAAAGACTAGTTCTGTTTTAAGAACCTTTCACAGATTAAAAAAGAATCATTCGCAGTTCGCAGATTAGGAAAGTGGTAGTAATTAAAGTGGTTGTAAACCCTTACGTAAGGTTTTTTTTACCTTGTAGTGGAGTTCCACCTACTTTACTTTAAAGTTTACACCCCTGCGTTCGTGATCACATGTAAATAACTCATCGGATCTCTTTTTTTTTTTCCTTTAATCACTTTAGCTCAGGAAGGTTTTACCCCATAATGACCGGGCCATTTTCTTTCGATTCGGCACTGCGTTGCTTCAACGGACAATTGCGCGGTCGTGCGATATTGTACCTAAATAAAATTGATGCCCTTTTTTCCCCACAAATAGAGCTTTCTTTTGGTGGTATTTGATCACCTCTGCGCTTTTTAGTTTTTGCACTATAAACAAAAAAAGAGCAACAATTTACAAAAAAAGAAAACAACATTTTTTACTTTCTGCTATATAACATTCCCAATAAAAAAAAAAAAATAAAAAAAAAATCAAATTTTATATCAGTTTTGACCAAATTGTATTTTGCTTCATATTTTTGGTTAAAAAAAAACTCCAAAAAAACGTATAATAATTGGTTTGCACAAAAGTTATAGCGTTTTCAAACTATGGGATAGATTTTTTGACTTTTTATTTATTTACTTATTTATTGTTTTAATAGTAATGGCGGCGATCAGCGATTTTTTTTTTTTTTTTTTTTTTTTTTTTTTTTTTTATATCGGGACTGCAACATTGCGGCGGACAAATCTGAAACTAAGTGACACTTTTTGGGGACCAATGGCAATAATACAGTGATCAGTGCTAAATAATATGCACTGTTAGTGTATAAATGACACTGGCAGGAAAGGGGTTAACACCGGGGGTGATCAAGGTGTTAAATGTGTTCGCTATATGTGCGTTCTAACTGTGTGGGGGATGGATTGAACAGAGGCAGAGAGAGATCTGTGATTCGGCTTAGCTGAATCACACAATCTTTCCCTGCCTCTCTGACAGGAGAGCCGTTTTGCATTGTTTACATTCCAGACGGCTCTCCTGTCAGTGTAGCCGATCGCATGTACATAATCAGGTAAATCTATGTGATTATGTGCAGCTGAGCGGCCCTGCAGCAGTAAATCTGCGTGGGGGCGGTCGGCAAGTGGTTAAGCTTTTTTGCCTTAGGCTTCATGTACACTGCTGCTGATAAACAGACATTTAGGAGCAGTTTGGCGTTTTTTTTTAAGCGACCCCCTGAACTCTCTGTTATCTTATCTGCCCATGTACACTGAGACATTTATAGTCATTTGAGTTCTATTTTTTCTAAAGCAAAAAAATGCGTTCAGACTGAAGTTTATTGGCATTTCAAATGCCAAATGCTTGTAACAGCGTGGAAACGTGGTAACTCGCGTTTTATAAGCATCTCGTTTATAGATGTTTTCAATGGGGATACATTTCTGACCGTTTTACAATGTAAAAACGCTTCTAAACGCAAATGCCACTAAATGCGCATTAACTCTGCATGTACACATGACAAAACGGACGTTTTTAACCGTTGGTTACCATCTTACAAGTTCCAGCGTTTAGGAGAGGTTTTCAAACGCCTCGTGTACATGAAGCCTTATTTGTTTAGCCGAGGGTTCTGCTTCCGCTGTACCTTGCCATGAGGTACATCATTTCCACCTGCCCATGTATTTACAAATGTGTGCAAACTAAACCCCTCTCTTTAATGCACACTGTTAGACAGGATTATTTGGTTGGTTGCTGGCTGGTGGGTAAGTTGAGCTAGGAATTTCTATGGTTTTGTTTTGCATGCATTGCCCTTCCGTGTGCTCCTTGCGGAAAGGCCAGTTATAGATGACGGCCATTTGTTTGTACTTTGCGCTACATACTTGTTGGTAGATGTAAAGATTTTAGTACAGTAAGAATATAGGTTGTATGGTGTACCCAAGACCAGCTCTGTGCTAGCATAAGAGAGACATCGGTGCCCAGAGTGGGCCATGTATATGCCAGGAAGCTGTCATGAATGTGACAGCTTCCCACACAGGGCTTGTAGTCAGTGCCAGGACAAGGTCATCCAGCGCCCAGGGCAAAGATGCCAAACTGCGCCCCCTTCCCTTATGCCTCGTACACACACAACGATTATCGGCCGACCGATCGACTGACTTTTGTCCAGTGTTGTTGTGTTGGTTGAAATGTGCTCTAGACTGCACACGAATTTTCTCGGCCAACAAAAATCTACTGCAGAAGTGATGTCATGTGCTGGTTTACTTTCCGTGTGTTTTTTCATCTCTGAGCATGCCCAGTCTTGCTCATCAGATTTTTGTCTGCCGAAATCTGTACTGACTGACGGAAAATCGGCCGTTGTGGTGACGGCCAACAAAAATTTTATAGCATGCACACCAGATTTTATTCGGCCGAAAAGTCGGAGTCGGTTGTCGAAAGCATCATACTAACAAGCCGAAAATCAGCCGATCGGACGTTGGCCAAAAATTCACGGCCAACTATCGATGCGTGTGTACGAGGCATTAGGGTTAAGGCACCCCCATCCCTGCAATAAACCATTGAGCCCAGGGCAGCCAACCCTCCTGCCAAGCCCTTGTCCCGACTCTGCTTGTAGTAACTGAGACACCGGCTGCTGCCAATTTTTTAGCAATTAGAGATGAGCTTTGATGTCCTCCAAACTTATCTGTAGTTGAACTTGAGCCCCTTTTTTATACTAGGGAGCTGCAGGCTGGGGTCATTCCTACCCTGCAGCCTGTCTTTTTGTTTATGTGAGCTGCAGGACAGGAAGGACCCAACCTGCGGCTCAGTTGAGTAAAAAGAAAAGAGGGTAAGTTTGGAGTTCAGCTTAAGATGAATTCAGAGGATGCATGGGGTCGTGTCTGATAGAAACCAATAAATCATTCCCGGCCCCCATTCAGGGAGAAATTCCCCAGCTGAAAGCTGAATGTAAACAAGGGATCAGGCTACTGGCTGACCTCCTTACCCAAATATGGTAATGCCCATATTAGGGCAATGACAAGTTATATAGAGGGTGGACCTGATGGGGAACTAGTCTCAGAGTTCTCATTAGGCTTTACACAGCAAACTCCACAGCTGCCCACTGCTGTGAACTGTCAATCAAAAGCAAGGAAGAGTGGATGGGGATCTAGCCTCCCAATCGGGCTGTGCGCAACCCACTCCAAAAGTCAGCCATGCATCTGTCTGTGTGATGGGCGCATTGTCCCACAGAAGGATGTTCAGTATTGCTGAGATGCACTGAGGACATATGTCTGTCTCGGCCTCCGAAGACCAGAGTTGTATAAAGTACTCGAAACCCATACTTGAGTAAAAGTACAAGTGCTCAATCAAAATGTGACTTGAGTAGAAGTGGAAGTGTTCTATCAAAAAGTGACTTGAGTAGAAGTACTAAAGTATTCAACATTTTTTGTACTTAAGTATTGCAAGTAGTTTTTTTAAATTTTGCTACTCAAGTACTGAAAGTAAAAGTACCAGTAGTTTTGAAAAAAAATTGCTACTCAAGTATTGAAAGTAAAAGTACAAGTACTGTGTTATGTAGTTTTTAAAGAAATAAGTCAAAACTTTGAACATCATATTGTTTTTCTATTATTTCAAATGCAGCTTTTATTTATACATACAGTAGCATTTATTTTTGTATGCGCTGATAATACACACGTTTTGAGCTTCATGAAACCTGCCATCTACTGTTCTGGCAGTGGTAATTTTTATAATTGTAACGAGTAACTATGCAGCGCAAAAAAAATAAATAAATATCGGAGTAGAAGTATTGAAATCATCGAAAAAATGTAGTGAAGTAAAAGTGGAAGTAGGAGAAAAAAATTATACTCCAGGAAAGTACAGATACCGCCTTTCGGTACTTAAGTACAGTAGTGAAGTAGTTCTACTTAGTTACTATACATCTCTGCCTAAGACTGGTGCATGATTCGTTTGTAAACATAGACAATTTTGGTGCAGAGGTTTAACTAAATTAGTGTATGCAACACATTTTTTGAATTTCCTTCTGTGTACCTGTAACTGGATATTGGCCAGACTAATTACAAAACTAGTTGCCCCTAAAGTTTTACTGCAATACTCCTCTTCATTCCATCATCATCCCCCAGAAAAAAATAATCTCGTCCACTTGATATTTAGCTTTTGTTACCCAGTGTCATTTAACCACTTGCCGACTGCCTAACGCCGATCTATGTCGGCAGTCAGCCCCTCACAGGCAAAGTGACGTAGGGCTACGTCACTAGCTTGTGAGGGTCTAGGGAGCGAGCGCGCGCCCCCGCTCCCGCGTGGTCACGGACCCCCCCCCCCCCCCCGCGCGTGTGACCAGCGGACCCGATGTCCGCCGGTCACTCGGCGATCGGCGGGGGAGAGGGAGAAAGGCAGGCAGCTTGTGTAAACAAGCCACCTGTCATTCTCCTCGGTGTAAAGACACTGATCACACGGATCTACTATGTAGATCCGTTGATCAGTGTCCTTACAGCTGAAGCCACAGCCAATCACAGTAGAAAGCACGCCCCTAGGGACACACATAGCCCCTCCCTCCCAAATAAAGTTAACCCCTTCACTACCAGTGTATTTTTACAGTAACAGTGCATATGTATAGCACTGATTACTGTAGAAATGTCACTGGTAACCCCAAAAGTGTCAAAAATGTCAGTCAAGGGTCCGATCTGTCCGCCACAATGTCGCAGTCCCGCAAAAAAAATCGCAGATCGCCGCCATTACGCGTTAAAAAAAAAAACAACAAAAATGACAAAAATCTTTCCCTTTGTTAGTAAACGCGATAACTTTTGCGCAAACCAATCAAAATATGCTTTTTGCGATTTTTTTTTTTTTACCAAACATAGGTAGCATAAAACAAATTGGCCGAAAATGTTAAAAAATTTTGATTTTTACATTTTTTTGGGGGGAATTTCATATAAAAAAATGTGAAAAATATTGCTATTTTTGCAAAATTGACGCTCTTTTTTTGTTTATAGCGCGTGATCAAAAAATCGCACAGGTGATCAAATACCACCAAAAGAAAGCTCTGTTTGTAGGAAAAAAAGGACGCCAAATTTGTTTAGGTACAGCGTCGCACGACCGCGCAATTGTCCGTTAAAGTCACGCAGTGCCGAATCGCAAAATACCCCCTGGTCGGAATAGGGGTAAAATCTTCCGGGGCTTAAGTGGTTAAAGTGGACCTTCACCCATTAAAGGGATTTTCTCTCATCTGCCTCCTCCCCCTTCCCCTCCCTTTTACACTGAACTGAAGGAACTAACAGTACATATGTGTGAAAGGGGCGTTAATGAGTGGCTATTCAGGTACTAATATTCTATTTCTAGGTGCATATCAGCAACTGTGTTGAGCCTACCTTCATAACTTTTTTTCAGGATTGTTTATGTAGATCTGGCAGTCATTACATCATTAGTGTCTGTGATTTTCAGATTACAGGACATCCGTTTCATTACCTGGGGTCACGCATAAAAGGACCGTATTTTCATTTGTGGGGAAGAAGTTCTACTTTGACACTCATGCTGTTGTGCAAGTTCTGGAAGACAAAGGTAACAATATTGGTTAGACAGACAAAACAAATAGCCTGTCTTGCTTTGGGAAGCATATTACATTTGGAATTTTCGTAGTGTACTAGTACCTACTATTTATTGTATATAATTTCCCCTGTGGTATGTTACCCCAAAATGAAAAATCAATATACCCATTTAATTACTCCTATATTTTTAGTAAATGCAGCCTGTATTTTCTTTTATTTTTATGTTGATGATAAATACCTGGTGATCCTGCCAGTTTCCTTTGGAATGGAAGTAGATCTGTGCTGGCATGGTCAGTTTGTGTCCATGGGAATGCCGCTAGGAGTTACAGGATGCTGTGCACATGCACAATGTACCTGACTTAGGGATGCACCGAAATGAAAATTCTGGGCCGAAACAGAAACCGAAAAATTCAAGATGCCCTTGGCCGAAAACCGAAAATGACTTTTTTTCCCCCAAATGATTTTAAAATAGTTTATTCTAGTACATTGGGGAACAAAAGAGACATATTGGAGAAAATGAGAGGATGCCTGGGATGCTAGAGAATACAGTGTCTCTGTATTCTCTCCCTGTTCCCTATCTTTCTCTTCCAGACAGAATTTTTGTTTTATGGCACTGCTGAGACTAGTCCCTCTCTAGTATCCTAGGCATCCCCGCATTTTCTCCAATATCTCTCTTTTGTTCCCCACTCTTCTCTAATAAACAGCACTCTGCTCTCTTCCTCTAGCAGTCACTTACTTCTGTAACTCTTTTAACATTCTATTCTTTTCTTGCCCTCAAACTCCTTGTCCCCCCTTTTGGCATACATCAGATCCTTTAGTGACAATTATCTGCCGGCATTCACTTACAGTAAGAGGAAGAACGTCCGTGGTCAGGTCCGGAGCTGAGCAGCAGGTGGCTGGTGTGCTGATGCTGAGCGCGCTGGTCTGAGACTGCGAGGGCGGGGCCTGGCTCCAGAAGAAATAACCACCCATGCTACGCCGTGACTAGATAGGCACAGGCCAGCCCCCGCCATATTCACCCAATGACTGGGCGCCTGCCGGCCATCCTGATCCTGAAGATGGCAGCTGGAGCAGGGAGACACCGTTAGGGAAAATAAAGGTCAGACGGCCCCTCCAGCCTCCCCCACGCTCCCCCACTGGCCGGGCCAAGTCCTGGCAGAGTTCGTTAGCCGGGACAAGGTCCTAATTGGTAGGACTGTCAAAAACGGGACAGTTGGCAGCTATGATTTTCAGCATATATGACACGTTTTCAGCCGAAATGGGATAGGCCGAAATATTTTGGTTGCCGAAATTACGGTGCACCACTAGTACATGTATTTCCTGTAATCACTTTTTCGGCCACATTCCTGCCCACAGCATTCTACTCTGGCTCAGCAATGTCTCTGTGGATTGGGATGGGGGGGGGGGGGGGGGCTCATCTGCTGCAGCATTGACACACCAGCCTCACCCCTCCTCTGCAGATTGATAGGCAATGACACTGAAGATGGAGGTGGAGGGACACGTTTACAACAGCAGTGTCTTGCTGACTCCGCCCCTTCTCTCCACTGATTGACATGCATTGTTACCAGTAATGGAGGTGAATACATTGCCTACCCACAAAATAAACAAACACACTCCCAGCTATAAGGGAGAGGGCAGAGAATGAAGCTGTGCTATAATGTGACTACTGAATTATTCTGATAAAAAATTTAAATAAAAGTTATTTTTTAAATAAATAAGGATGTTTCAAAAATAATATTAAAATAAACTTGTGATTATATGTTCACATATACGGGAAAAACCTTGGATTGCGAGCATAATTTGTTCTGGAAACATGCTTGTAATCCAAAGCACTCTAATATCAAAACAAATTTTCCCATAAGAAATAATGGAAACTCAGATGATTTGTTTCACAAACATTTATTCATAAGTCTTTTAGTTTATAGTCCATATAAAAAGGTTATAGCAATGCAAGGTTGTGTAACCATAAAATGGCCATTCAAAATTGACAGCCTCCACAAGGGGATTAGAAGCAAAATCCAGCAGGAGCTACAGAGTATAAAAGAGAAGAAAGGCGCTTCTAAGGCCCCTTTCACACAGTGGAGTCCGTCGGCGGACTCAGTTTTTCTCAGCGGGGGATCGATCTGCCGATCCTGTGTCTCTGTGCTGAGTGCGGAGACACAGCTGTCAGGTCCCGCTGTTCTCTATGGGGGAATCGGATGGGAACGGACCGTCTGTCCTTTCTCATCCAATCCCATCCCATCCGATCCGCTGGACGGATGGAAAATAGAGTTTCCTTCCGTCCAGATTTGACGGATCGGATGTCAGCGGACATGTCTCTGCTGACATCCGATGCCCCATAGAGATGCATGGGGCGTCCGTTCAGATCCGCCAAAAAAACTGACAGGCGGATCTGAACAGTCTGCCTGTGTGAATGGGGCCTAAATGTAGCAATATGGTGCCATTTAATAAAATTACAACATTCAGCAACTCACATGGTTGATGACTAAAACAGGCACATCTAAGGGCTCTTTCAGACGGCCGCTCCGCTGCTTTAGTCCGCTGCGGGACTTTTTTTTTTTCACGGAGCGGATGACATTTGTGTCATCCGCTCCGTGTGCCCGCATATCATCCCATCCGTTTGCGGATGATATGCGGACATAATGTAAGTATATGGCATTGCGGATGTCAGCGGATGACACCGCTGACATCCGATTTTCCTTCCTTTCTGTTTTTTACACGGATGAAAAAATAGGGTTCTGTTCCGTTCCAAAAAACGGAACAGAACTGAAAGGAGGAAAATCGGATGTCAGCGGATGGTATTCCGCTGACATCCGCAATGCCATAGACTTACATTATGTCCGCAAATCATCCGCAAAAAAATAGGATGATTTGCGGACACACGGAGCGGCCGTGTGAAAGAGCCCTAAGTATGCAGGCTTCCTGGGTAAAACTGTCCACATAGACTATCCTCCGCATTATGCTACTTGTATATCAAGACATTGTTTGCTTATCAAGTTAAATTTTATTAAAAAATGTTTCTTGTCTTGCAAAACGCTCTCAAACCAAGTTACTCTCAATCAAAGGTTTTACTGTACTTTAGGTTTGGGAGCATGCTGGGACATTTGACTTAGGGGTTTAGGGACCACTTGCACCACGTCTGTTGGGCTGCTTGCTCAATGCAGGCACAAAGCAATGATGGGCCATCCATTGCTACCAATAGGTCCTGTTTATACCAATGCACTGTGTTGATATGCGCTTAAAAATGAAGCATGCTGCATTTAAACACAGTGCAACGCTTTACAATGCATTGAAACGACAGAGTGGCTCGCACTTTAAAGTACAACGGGTATTATTTAACTGACTCCAAACTAGTTTGCTATTGATGCGTGTGCATACCTTTTTGACAGTCTTTTTGAAGCTCCCTGGCAGTCCATAATTCTGGGGTGTTTGAGAACCTCTTCCTGCCTCTCTCTCATTTTTTGTTGGCCAGTGGGATGCCTAGAATAACATTGGGCCTAGTGAAAAGTGAGGGGGATGTGTGAATCGGCTCTTAGAACTGCTAAGAAAGGCTTATTAGACTTTCAAGAAGGCTATATGTTTACCTACATTTCACACTGACAAGTCTTCTTTATGAAAACACTTTCAGGAAATGTAATAGTTTGGCTTAGGATAGCATGCAGGGAATTCAGTAAAGCTGCTTCATCACTTATCTAGTGTTAGCCCCTCTTGTTAATGTATTGAGCCAAATTCATGAAACATTTGCAACACTTTTGGTTCTGACAGCTACTTGTGCACCAAATTCAGGTATTGTCAGGAGGAGGGTAGGCCATCGTCCTAACAACTGACAGAAAAAAAAACCCTACAGGACTTTAAAGGCCCAAATACACAAAAATAATAGTAAAAACAGCTGGATGTTTATAATATAAAATATCAGTACAAACATTATTAAACAGTATTTTGAAAACAAGGGAAACCATCTTGGACTTCAACCAGAGAGGTGGCTTCAGGCCTCCTCGCCACATATCCAGTGACACCTTGTGTCTGATGATATCATTTTTTGGGGACCATTGGCCCCTTTTGGCGTGCCTCCTTGGCTGTCCTTGCTTTTATTTTCCTTATATGGGTGTGTCGTCCCCCTAGCAACATGATGGCTATCACTGCTTGTTTTTAAAGTGGTTGTAAAGTCAGAAGGTTTTTTATCTTAATGCATTCTATGCATTAGAATAAAAATCCTGTATGTGACAGCCCCCCTTCGCCCCATCCCACCCCCAACCTTACCTGAGCCCATCTCAGTCCAGCGATGTTGCAGGAGTGTCTCGGCTGCCTGGGACTCATTGGCTGAGACGGCAACGTGGTGCCATTGATTTCTGCTGCTGTCAATCAAAGTCAGTGAGCCTATTATGGAGGGGGGGGGGCAGGGCCGCATCTCCTTGTCTGAATGGACACACAGCGCTGTGGCTCGGCTCGGGTGCCTCCATAGCAAGCTGCTTGCTGTGGGGACACTCAACAGGATGGAGGGGCCAAGAGAGCCAGAAATGGGACCCGAGAAGAGGAGGATTGGGGCTACTCTATGCAAAACCACTTCACAGAACAGGGAAGTATAACATGTTTGTTATTTTGAACAAGAAAAACCAGAGACTTTAGTATCACTTTAACCTTGTCGGCTGATATACAAACACTATATTAGGCAACATAAGTGATTTTGTTCTACTTACCTTAAAGAGGTTGTAAACCCCAAAAACATTTTTTTTCTTTTTGCAACCTGCAAGGGAAACACATAATGAGCTAGTATGCATCGCATACTATCTCATTATGAAATACTTACCTTAGAATGAGCCCCCGCCGTGCCGTCCGCTTACCTGTATGATGGGCGACATGTCCAGTCGTCCGTCTTCTGGGATCGCAGCATCCGGCCATCTGATTGGCCGGAGCCACGGTGACATCACTCCCGCGCACGCGCGCAGGAGCCGACGGTCATGGCACGAAGCTCTGAAGGAACGGCACGAGCGGCCGTTCCTTCAGAGGGCATGCGCCAGTGACGTCACTGGCTGCATGTAAGGTAAATATCTCCTAAACGGTACATGTTTAGGAGATATTTACAGTACCTATAGGTAAGCCTTATCATAGGCTTACCTATAGGTACAAGTTACAGAGGAGGGTTTACTTCCTCTTTAAACCCCTGAAGAAAGAACCTACTTCCTAAATGCGTCGGGTGATTATGCTTGACTGGTCACTTTTGAACCATCATGATGTCAACAGAAACTGTAGAACACTGTTCACGTATATATTTATTTTATAGTTGCCATAATTTTACACCAGCTGTATTTTGTTTTTAAAATATTATTTTATAAATTTTGTACTGAGTTTTTTTATTATACGCATTCAACTGAGTTTTTTTATTATACGCATTCAACTGTCATTTACGATTATTTTTGTGTATTTGGGCCTTTAAAGTCTTGTAGGGGTTTTTTGCTGTCATTCGTGCACCAAATTCAGGTAGTTCGAAAATGCGCCACTTTTACATTGTGTTGCATTGAATACGCCAATTGTAAAAGTGGAGCAAATTAAGACCAACTCTCATTTGGCATACAGAGAGAAATACTGGCTCAGACAGATTTTTGCCACGGTGTCTTGCGTGCATTCAAAAAATGGCGCAGCATGTGCCGAATTCAAGTACAAGTTCTATACAGGTATATGAATTTGGTGTATACTTCAGACTGCATGAGAGACACTTCCGCAAAATTTGCCTGCACCAGTCTTTATGGATTCCAGGGAATTTGTTCAAGTTCCATTTCCAGGTTATTTACCCATTTTCTTTCCATTTGTTTAATCATAGTTCATATATGAAAGCAGAGCATAAAAGAGAATGATAGATGACTGTTCACAGGTCTTTTTCTGGCCTTCAATGGGGATTGTTAGCTTTTGTTCATAAGATAATGCTTGTAACAGTTGTTGGTTGTTAAAAACAGACACATGTAAGTTTTGCTGTTGTGCAACATTTGCTTGAATTGTTAGGGCTGCATTTCACCTGGTTGGATAACTGATCTACACAAAAAAAACTGTTAAAAATTGTCACACCCTTTGTTAAATAGAATGTCCTCCAGTACTATGTTTGAGTTTTGTGTTTTTTTTTTTTTTTTGTCCAGGATTCAGTACTCAGCAGTCGGAGGTCGTTGTGTCAGCACTAGTGAAAATCATGAATACTAACATGGATCTAATATACCAGGACATGGTTTCCAAAGTGCAACAGGTTAGAAACAAGGAGAATGGGATCTAAGGGTGGGTATAGCCTTCCAGAAAAAGAAATATCTAAAAACTTAAATACTCCTGGATGTTTCTCCTATGGCAGAAAAATTAGCATGAAGGGCTTGTGTTCCTAAACTGAAAAATAAATCCTCATAGCTCATGTCTGAAACTATTGGCTTCTGAAACTGGAAAGATGATGGCCTTTTCTCAGCTAATGAAATCTGTCTTGTTCTCATTGCTGCTGACAATTTACAGAATTCTGGGGATTGGGACTCTTGCCACTCACCATTAATTTCCATTTAACTAGCTTTACATATTTTTTTCTAAACCAGGAGTGGAAAGCTACTTTAAAGTGGATATATATATATATATATATTTGTGTATATTTTCTCTTACTTTTGTTTTTTTAAACAAATATTGCATTTGAATAATTTACACATTTTCAGCCAGCAGGTTGCCCTTCAGGCTCATTTTCACATGTTTACATTCATTTTCAGCAGCTCTGCAGAAAGCAAGTTGTTTACAGAGCTCAGTTGCTCAAGCTGACATTTGTATACATCGCTGAGTGGCCTCCCTGATCTTTTTTATTTATTTTAAATTCTTTATTTTAAAATGTTGTCCACTCAAGTATGATTACAGACTTTAGTGTTAGTGCCTCAGCAGGCTAAACAAAATAAAATAAAAACGAAAACCTTGATCTTTTTTTGTCATGTTCTGCAGACCTACTCTCTTTAGAAAGTCTATAGTGCTCTGCAAATTCTCATCTCAATGTCATTTATGCACTCTTTGATATGTTTATCTGTAAAACAAAGATTTTATATAAATAATACAATATATGAAATATGATTTAAGATATTAACATAAAAAAAGATGAAAATATAATTGACCCCATAATCGATTAACTGTTACGTTATAAGAGTAATTAAATTTCTACTATCAATATATTATATAACATATACATCTCAATTGCCCTACCATCCCTATTATATTAAAAATGAACTGTTAAAGCGAAGCCTATGGGCTAGCTCTACTAATATATCACTGCCATCAAGCTAATGCAGGGCTTATGCATCTTTTATTACAGGAGATCACTCTTCAGCAGGTCATGTCACACATAGCTTCAGTTAAAAAGGATATGATCATCCTGGAGAAAAGTGAATTCTCTGCTCTTCGAACACAGAATGAGGTACTTAATACACACCAAACTAAGTGTCCTAGTGTTTATAAATCCATTTGTTTCACATAAAGTTCTTTTATATTCAAACATATTAGTTACAAAAAAATGGCTTTCTCTTTCGTTCATTGACCGACACAGCTCCTGATATTCTTAACCATTGGGTTATACTGCCCCCTACAGGAGTAGGACACTAGGCAGAAAAAAGTCTGGCTATGCCTATTGGCAGTCCCAGGGGGTATAATCCCTCTCTCTGCTATAGGTACTCAGTTTTTTTCTGTTTAGTCAGGAGTAAGGACCTAGTTCCTTGCTGGGTTTTAGATTTTTTTTCTCCTGTTTTTTCCTGTGTGATCTACAACCAACTGCCGGACTGGGCAACGGGCTGGATAATCTAGATCCAGTGGTCACCCCAGTCTGGCTAGCGAGCGTGCGCAGACTTCAGCTCCGCGCTAGGTTGGCTGCGACATAGCCCCACTGGACAGGGGCTGGCCTGCGAGTTAAACGCCTCGCCAGGTCACATACGACTTGGCCTCTTCCCAAGTCGCAGCGTTCCTCCTGGCCGACAGCCCCCCTATTTTGATGGTGAGGGGTCTTGCCTGGTTCCTGGTATGGTGGGTAGCTGTCCCCCCTCTCCCCCGGGAAGGTTTTGGGATGGCACTCCCCTCACCTGTCCCCCCATCCTACCCCCCCCTCCACTAATGCTGGGGCTGTATGGGTGGTCTGGTACACCTCCCGGGGTGGAGGCAGGGCACTATTCTGTCGATGGGAACTGGGGTGGTGCGCTGCCAGCGACCGGACGATTGGCTGTGCGGGGGGGGTTATACCTGGTGGGGGCTCCTGCCAGGCCCCCCCTACGCCCTGCCTGTGCCTGTCCTGAGGCCTAGGGATCCCTCCTGGGCCCCTGGGAGCCTCGTGGTGCAGCACGGAGCTGCCATTTTCTTGTAGCTTTTGTGCTGCAATGCATGGCGGCCATGTTTGTGTAGTCCGGCGGCCATTTGGCAGTGGTTTGCAATAGAAAACAGTGGTGGCGGCCATCACAGTGGATCCCTATGGGCGGAAATTTCAGCCGCTCCTCATCCCCTGGTGCTGACTCCTGGATCCTTTTCTTTCTGGATCACCGTACGTGCAGTGTAGATTCTCCTGGTGGCTGCGGTGCCTGGTTTCTGTGGGGTGGGGAGTCTGGTGGGGTCCTCTCCCTTTCTGCTGAGGATTGATTGGGGCTCTGTGACTGGCAACCGGGTGTGCTGCCAGTGAGGTGGGGGTGTCCCTTAGTAGTGCTTTACACTTTTTTGTAGGGTCCCCCTGGTGACTCATGGAGTCTTTTAGAACACATTTCCCCACTGGATCCCCTCCAGGTCCCATCCATCCATCGACGCATTGACAGCAGTCCTGGACTCCATTGTGTCCCAGATGATGTTGGCTTTTGGGTGACGGGTGGGCAAAAAAAAGCACCCCCCCCCCACCTCCCCCTTCCTCATCTGTCCCGTCAGATCCTGAATCTGATTGGACCGCCACCGCGGACATGAGTCACCCTGCATGGGTCAGCGACCACTTGCCCTGAATCCTCAGATAATGAGGAGGATTCCTCCACTTAAGCAACCGCGCACGAAAAGGCGCTGGGGGAAGCACTGATTGTATCTGTGTGTGAGACCTTAAGGATGAAGGATGCAGCTGCAATGGAGGCTCAGGTCCCCTTTGGCACTTGCAAGCCATCCAGAGGGGCAAAGGTGTTACCTTTCCCCTCCTATTTTGACAGAATTGTTACTAAAGAGTGGGGACGACCAAAGCATCCCCTTGGGGTCTCTAAGCGCTTTGCTAGGCGATACCCCTATAAGGAGTCCTTTCTTAAGAAGTGGACTGTTCCACTGGTGGTGGACCTTCCGGTTTCAGATTAAACAAGGCAACCATGATTCCAGTTGAAGAGTCCCTGGCCTTTAAGGACCCGGCTAACAGGAAGGCAGAGTCTGTTGCCTGCAAATAGGAGACCCTGGCTGGTTTGGCACTGAGGTCGATCTTCACCATTGCGCTGGTGTCGCAGACTCTGACCGAGTGGGCTAAGCTTTTACGCTGAGACCTGGAGGGAGAACAGCTCCCCCCTGGTTTTGCTGAGCTGGGGGAACAAGCTAGTCCTTCACCTTGAAGGTGCGCCCTCGCCCGTATTTAAGGTGGGCGACGTCTTCGTTGGTTCCCGTACCCTTGTACTTCCCCACTACAAGATAAGTGGGTCTACGAAGTCATACGGTCCAGCTACAAGATCGAGTTTCATTCTTACCCTCGGGAAAGGTTCTTTCCTTCCAACATGTGACTGTCCCTGGTCCGCTTACAGGCTCTCTTTGGGGCCGTGCAAGACCTTTTACTTTAAAGGGTGATTGTCCTGGTTCCGACTTCAGAACGTTTTCAGGGGTTTTACTCAAACCTGTTTACAGTCCCCAGAAAGGAGGGCAAGGTGCGTCCAATCCTGGACCTCAAGTTGATGAACGGCTTGTGCAGGAGCAGAAGTTCAGAATGGAGTCTGTTCACATGGTGGTGGCTTCCCTGCATCAGGGGGATCTTCTTGCCTCCATTGACATCAAGGACGCTTACGTTCACATTCCAATATGTGTCGGTCACCAGCGCTTCCTCCGCTTTGCTGTGGGAAAGGAGCATTATCAGTTTCTGGCATACCCTTTGGTCCCGCCTCCGCTCCTCAAGTCTTCACAAAATTGTTGGCCCTGGTGCTAACATTGTTTCGCCAGCAGGGGATCATGGTCCAGGGCTACTTGGACAACCTTCTTCTGCGAGCAGAGTCTCCTACTGCACTGGTGGAAAACCTGGAGATTTCCATATGGACCCTGAGGAAGTTAGGCTGGATTCTTAATCTTTAGAAGTCTGCCTTGGTTCCTTACATGAAACTAGACTATCTGGGTCTAACTCTGGACTGGGCCTTAGCCAGAGTACACCTTCCTCTGGACAAACTCCAGAAACTGCAGGCTGCAACTCGCCTCCTGCTGTCCAGCAGATGGTCATTCCTCCGGACTTGCATGCGAGTGCTGGGCCTGATGGTGTCTACCTTCAAGGCGGTCCCATTTTCAGGGTTCCATACGAGGTCCCTGCAAGGGAGATTCTGATCAAATTGGATAAAACTCTGCAGTCTCTGGACAACCAAATCCAGCAGAGCCGGGGTGCAAAAGGGTCCCTGATCTGGTGGCTTTGTTCTCTGGCAATCCAGCAGGGCATATCCTTCCTCCCCTTTATTGGACGGTGGTCACCACAGATGCCAGCCTGTCAGGGTGGGGAGGCATTCTCGACAGAAATTCTGCTCAGTGGGTCTGAACCCTGGAAGAGTCCAAGACTATCAATCAATATCCTGGAGCTCTGAGCGATCAGACTGTGCCTAGAACATTGGACGGGTCATCTCCAAGGATGTCCAGTGCGCATTCAATCATACAATTCCACAGCCGTGGCTTGTGTAAATCACCAAGGGGGCATAAGAAGTGTCCTGGCGGCTCTGGAGGTAGCTGGCTCTCTCAGGGGGGAATAACGTTTGTTCCAGCTCTTTCCACCATACATATTCCCGGAGTGGAAAACTGGCAGGTGGACTACCTTAGTCGGCAGGCGTTGGACCAGGGGGAATGGTCTCTTCATCCGGAGGTGTTTCATCAGTTGTGTCTCCGGTGGGACACTCCCAAGGTGGGTGGCGTCTCGGCTCAACAGAAGGGTGCAGAGGTTCATGGCACGGTCACGGGATCCTCTGGTGGATGCCACAGATGCGCTGGTGGCCCCATGGGGTCATTATCATCTGATTTACGCTAGAGCTGCACGATTAATCGTTAAGAAAATCGTAATCTCGATTTACCCCCCTCAGGATCAGTGACGCAACGCGTATAGGGGCAGAGACTTCCAGAGATACGGGACTCGGCAGTCAGCTCCCACGAACAATATAGACATGCGATGAAAGCCAGCACATCTGATGTGCTGATTTTGTGAGTGCACATCAGATAGTTTTATTATCAATAAACAATTTTTAAGCAGAGAGCACTAGATACCTCCCTCTTTTTTTTTTTAAAGGTAAAAGAAACAAGGCACTTCTAAGTGCAGTATCTTACATTTATTCAGGAACGAAGGGTTAAAAACACTTACAGGATGTAAGCCATAACAGGTGGAAACGAAGCTAGAGTAAATCTGTAGTACTGTCCGGAATCGGGGGAGCGGATGCTCGGATGAGCAGATGTCCAAGACGCTGCTTCTTGTGTGGGCGTACAGTGAGCGGGGTGCGAACTTCCGGCAACCACGCTGAGACGCAAACAGCCGGCATCTGGTACTGCGGGTGGATGGAAGGGACATGTTTCGGAGCATGCGCAGCTCCTTCATCAGACCCTGGAGAATCTCCTGTACCATGCCCGCAGCACTGCATCCCCTGAGGAGATAAAGGGGCTGTGGAGGAGTCTCAGTTACCGTTTGGTGAGGCACCTTGCACTTAGAAATGGCGCCGCCCGGCGCCAACACGTCACCGTGCATGCACCGTATTCCCGAGAATAGTCGAGCGTGTATGGGCTTTCCCGAGCGGCGACGGCCATTTTTTTTCCCAGGTGCTGGTGCCGCAGTGCGTTCCCTGCCTAAGACCATTGGAAATATGTGTTTTCCAATGATCTTAGGCGATCCCTTTGAAAAGGTCATTCGACCCACAGGTTGAGAACCTCTGCTATAGCATAAAATGGTGGGTGTTGCAATTTTTTATGTCACACAGTATTTGCAAGGTGGTTTTTCAAACGCAATTTTTTTGGGAAAAAATATACTTTTATGAATTAAAAAAAAAAAAAACAGTAAAGTTGTTGATGACGATGTTAGAATGGCAGCAAACTACAGTGCTTAAAATTCTCCATAGGCGACTCTTTAAACACCTTTACAAGTTACCAGTTTAGAGTTGCACAGGAGGTCTGGGGCTAGAAATGTTACTCTCGCTCTGATGTTCGCGACAATACCTCACATGTGCGGTGCAATCACCATTTACATATGCATGTGGAAGTAACGTATGTGTTCCCATTTGCGAGTAAGTACAATGGGACGGGGGCGCTTTAATTTTTTTTTTTTCTAACTTTATCACTATCACAAGGGATGAACAACATCCCTCATGGGCCATGACAGGTCCTCTTTATGGAGAGAATTTGGGTCTATTAGACCCCAGATCTCTCCTCTGGCCTCCCATGCAACCAGTCTGATCATCTGCTTTCCTGGCCGCTGGTGGCCAGGTAAACAAAGGGGCGGAACCAGAAGTGACAGACTACTCGTCGCTCCCAGTTTTCAGGGTTACAGAGAGAGGGGAACGATGTCAGTTCCTCTCTCTCTCTGTACAGGGCAGCCATTGCTGCTGGCTGCATCACTCCCACAGTGGGACCTCCTTCCGCTAACTGCAGAAGTAATCGAGTGGCTAATTTGCCACTTGGAACACTTCTGCATTATCACTTCTGCATTAAAGAGAATAGCCGGCTAAAAGAATGGTACCGGGATGATGCCTGTAGGTGCAGGCATCATCCCTATATAACCACTGACACCCAAGAACGTACAGGAACGAGCTTGGGTGGGAAGTGGTTAAAAGATGTTTTGTTTCTAAAATGTCTCTTGTTCAAGGCAGGATACATTTTTTTTAAAATGTTTTTTAGTTTATCGAGACATTCATTTGGATACTTGTATTCTTGTTACAGTATCTCCTTAAAGCTGAACTCCACCAAAAAGGGGAAGTTCTGCTTTAAGGACTCGTCCCCCATTCCTCTTGCACAATTGGCAATTTTGAGGAGCGGGGGGGTAGGTACCTGATTTTGACAGGTACCTGCTCCTACTTCCGCGGCGCTTGGCAACAGAAGTTCTCCCCCCCCCCCTCCCCCTGAAGCCGCAAGCTCACACCCGGTAGCCCATAGTGAAGATGACGGCGCCGCCAAGGGAGGATGGAGGATAAAGATAAGATGGCTGGGATGAGCTCACCGCTGGACCATGGGACAGGTAAGTGGAGGTTTTTTAAAGTCCGCAGCTGCACGTTTTGTAGCTGCTGACTTTTATTTCTTTTATAGGTGCCTGGAACTCCTCTTTAAATACACGGCTCAAAAAAATTAAAGGAACACTTTTTAATCTGGTCAGTTAAGTAGCGGGGTGAGTTTCAGCTACTTTGGTGTTAATGAAATTAACAACAGGTGCTCTAGATGGGCAACAATGACATGACCTCCAAAACAGGAATGGTTTTACAGGTGGAGGCCACTGACAATGTTTTTTTTTTTTTTCCCAACTCATCTTTTCTGACTGTTTTTCACTAGTTTTGCATTGACTAGGGTCAGTGTCACTACTGGTAGCATGAGGCGATACCTGGACCCTATAGAGGTTGCACAGGCAGTCCAACTCCTCCAGGATGGCATATCAATGCATGTCATTGCCAGAAGTTTTGCTGTCTCCCAGCTCTCAAGAGCATGGAGCAAATTCCAGGAGACAGGCAGTTACTCTAGGAGAGCTGGACTGGGCCGTAGAAGGTCCTTAACCTATCAGCAGGACTGATATCTGTTCCTTTGTGCAAGGAGGAACAGGATGAGCACTGCCAGAGCTCTACAAAATGATCTCCAGCAGGCTACTGGTGTGAATGTCTCTGACCAAACAATGAGAAACAGACTTCATGAGGGTGGCTGAGGGCCCAATATCCCCTAGTGGGCTCTGTGCTCACTGCCCCGCACCGTAGAGCCCGATTGGCATTTGCCATTGCACACCAGAATTGGCAGGTCCTCCACTGGTGCCCTGTGCTTTTCACAGGTGAGAGCAGGTTCACCCTGAGCACATGTATAAGATATATGAAAGGTTCTGGCGAAGCCGCGGACAATGTTATGCTGCCTGTAACATCATTCAGCATGACCGGTTTGGTGGTGGGTTAGTAATGTTCTGGGAAGGCATATCTATGGAGGGACGCACGGACCTCTACAGGCTAGACAATAGCACCCTGACTGCCATTAGGTACCGGGATGAAATCCTTGGACCCATTGTCAGACCCTACGCTGGTGCAATGGGTCCTGGGTTCCACCTGGTTCATGACAATGCCCAGCTTCATGTGGCGAGAATATGCTGTCAGTTCCTGGAGGATGAAGGAATTGATACCATTGAATGGCACACATGCTCCTCTGACCTAAATCCAATAGAACACTTCGGGGACAATATGTTTCTGTCCATCTGACGCCGCCAGGTTGCACCTTATTCTGTTCAGGAGCTCAGATATGCCCTAGTGCAGATGTGAGAGGAAATACCCCAGGACACCATCCGTTGTCTCTGATGTTGTCAGGCATGCATTCAAGCAAGTGGGGGCCATACAAACTACTGCGTACCATTTTCGGTTGCTGCAATGAAATTTCTGCAAAATGGACTAGCCTACTGCATAATTTTTTCACTTTGATTTTTGGGGGTGTCTTTGAATTCAGCTCTCAGTAGGTTGATATTTTTAATTTCCATCAAACGATGTGGCATTTATAACATATTGCCCAGTCCATATCAGTATAGATATCCAGCATGATATTTTTCCCCATTAAGATCTGATGTGTTTTCAAAGTGTTCCTTTTAAGTTTTTTTTAAGCAGTGTACATTCACTATACTTACAAGTTGGGATGAGTTTCCGGTTCACATGAACCCTTGTTTAGTCAGAATTTTACATGCTTGACAAAGCGCCAAACTGAATGCTGAATGGGGTGTTTGGCTGAGCTGAACCTTCAGCTAGCAGGAACTGAAACATTTAACAGCGGTGTGACGAAACGTCCAGCACCCAGTTTGGGTGTTTCTGTCAAGATATAGCTTTCTCCAGTCTGGAACCAGGTATTCTAGCTAAGCACCAAGGTCTAGGTGACACTAGCTTAGGTGTGAACTGGAACTCTTTATTGTATATTCACACAGAATATATAGCACACAAGATCGGATGAGCCTGATCACATTATCGTATACAATGCAAATTATAAACAGGAATATAATTAACATAGATAGGGAACAGCCAACATAAACATCCAGCGAATTAAACAACTAGTCACTTAAACCAGCCTAGGTACCTGAACCATCCGGCAACAAGCCCACAACCCTGAATACACAAAGTACATTATCATAAACATAAACACATAAACATCCTACAATGGTTCAATAACAAGGTAAAGTGAACACAATATTAATCGCATCTCCAAGAGATGAGCAGATAGACAGAAACAATAGGTTAACAATGAGAAATCACACCTAGGATGCACACAATGGGGCAAAGACACACAAAACACCTTAAACAGATAATATCAGGAGACCCCAGTATCAGGTTGGTTTGAGTTGATTATATTAACATTTATTCAGAGTCTCACAGTCTAAAGCAATCATTGCTGGTTTGGACATAGAGGCCCCAAATATGTTTCTATATCCTCCAGTTCCCAGAGTCTTGTGTTTTGGGGAAACATGGACTTGAATCCAAAGCAAGACCACTCCAAGAGTCCCCTCGGCACACACCTCCCAAGAATAGTGACTCCTCAAAAGTTAGGGCCCATAGTCAGTAGGTATAAGGCTACCCTGCAGTCCCCTCCAAAATCCCCTGTCCTGGTTGGGTCTGTCACAAGCGGTAATTCTGCTATTCTGCTGCTGCTAAATATTACCGCTTCCTGCTCAAGTTGGTTGTTAGGAAGCCTGACAGCTTTTATTAGAGAGCCAGTATGGATTTTAAGGGGGACCCCAGGCAAAAAAAAAAGCAGCATTCCATACAAGACCTGAAGGGAATTTTCAGCATCCAATACTTTAACCGCTTGCCGACCGCCGCACGACTATATACTGCGGCGGTCAGCCCCTCACAGGCAGAGTGACGTATCGGTACGTCACTAGCCTGGGAGGGTCTGGGGAGCGAGCGCGCGCGCCGCTCCCGCGCGGTCACGGACCCCCCCCCCCCGCGCGTGTGACCGGCGGACCCGATGTCCGCCGGCCACTCTGCGATCGGCGGGGGAGAGGGAGAAAGTCAGGCAGCTTGTGTAAACAAGCTGCCTGTCATTCTCCTCGGTGTAAAGACACTGATCACACGGATCTACTATGTAGATCCGTTGATCAGTGTCCTTACAGCTCAAGCCACAGCCAATCACAGTAGAAAGCACGCCCCTAGGGACACACACAGCCCCTCCTTCCCAAATAAAGTTAACTCCTTCACTACCAGTGTATTTTTACAGTAACAGTGCATATGTATAGCACTGATTACTGTAGAAATGTCACTGGTAACCCCAAAAGTGTCAAAAATGTCAGTCAAGGGTCCGATCTGTCCGCCCCAATGTCGCAGTACCGCAAAAAAAATCGCAGATCGCCGCCATTACGCGTTAAAAAAAAAACAACAAAAATGACAAAAATCTTTCCCTTAGTAAATGCGATAACTTTTGCGCAAACCAATCAAAATACGCTTTTTGCAATTTTTTTTTTTTTACCAAACATAGGTAGCATAAAACAAATTGGCCGAAAATTTTAAAAAATTTTGATTTTTACATTTTTTTGGGGGGGAATTTCATATAAAAAAATGTGAAAAATATTGCTATTTTTGCAAAATTGACGCTCTTTTTTTGTTTATAGCGCATGATCAAAAAATCGCACAGGTGATCAAATACCACCAAAAGAAAGCTCTGTTTGTGGGAAAAAAAGGACGCCAAATTCGTTTAGGTACAGCGTCGCACGACCGCGCAATTGTCCGTTAAAGTCACGCAGTGCCGAATCGCAAAATACCCCCTGGTCGTTTAGCAGCCAAATCCTCCGGGGCTTAAGTGGCTAAGGTTTGTCAGATGCTGCATGCTAAAATTCCACCCACCAGTCACTATGTCACTAGTGTGTTCTGGGTGTAAACTGTATTAAAACCATATGGAAACCTTTTTTTGGGTGTTAGAGCCATGCCACACTAGCAATCCTGTCGCAGGTGGCAATCACGCAACAGAATTGCTAAAAGCACGGATAGCACTCACTGGCTCCTTTGAGGTTGTGAGCCTACTGGCTGAGCTGTTGCTTTGTTTTAACCAGTGAGGGAGCAACACTAGGAGTGGGTAAGCTCTCTTTAGCAAAACTTTTAGTGCACGTTGCTGTCAGCAACAGGATAACTAGTGGCACATGGCTCATAAACTAAAAGAATTGTTTAATCTGTGTGTGATCACTACAAATATACTATCTTTAACTTTTCCCGATAAGCTCTGCTAGAGTAGGTTGGCGAAAACATACTTTTTTGCCAATATGCACTGAACTTAAAACAGGTTTACTTATAACAGTAAACGTGGAACTTCACTATTATAATTGATTATTTTTAATACTCATGCTGCTAGCATTAGTAAATAGAAAAGTATATCATATTTACTTGTTTTCAATGTTTTTTTTTTTTTTTTTTTTTTTTTTTACATTTCTTCAGTTACTTCCCGGTTTCTTGCCTAGGCAAATGTCATGCATCCCAGAAGTCTACAGGAGGAGAGGTTTTCTCAGCTAAGCACACTCCTGCATGCATACTTAAGCTAGGGGCAGATGGATTCTAGGAAGTAAATGCTGCATTTATCATTTGCCGTTACCCATGGCAAGAAATGCTGGGGGGGGGGTATTTTTCAAAGTGATTTCTTAACAAAAGAAAGCATGGAGACATGGATGGTTGGGGGAGTTTGCTTTGCATATTAAAAAATCCACTACTACTACTATGATGATGATAATAATAATAATAATGAATATCTTAATAATTATATTAACAATATATGCAAATTAATATGAATAATATGAAATGCATGGGTTATTATGAAATTCTACAACATCAGGAGATTGGTGTTGACCTTGCAGCTGGGTGTAGTTGTGTGTAAAAGCACCCCTTACCTACTCTCAAGCCCCCACTGAGGTGAAGGGTTACCAGATAGATTTTAGGCCATAAATGTGCATCTTCTCTGACCACCTACTAACTAGGGTTACCACCTCATCCCTTTAAACCAGGACACACATTAATTACACAGGTTATGTGGCTGATTAAAGTGTTAATTAAACTCACGTGCCTGATGTGCATTATATTAGCCTCAGAACCTTTGCGATTATAATGTGTCCTGGTTTAAAGAGGTTGCCATTCCTTTAGAGCTCTGTGCCATGAACGGCGGGAGTGATGTCATCACGCCTTCGGCCAATCAGATGGAAAGAGGACGTGAACCAGGAAGCAGGATGGCCGAACATGCGGCACTGCGGGGGCTTAGTTCTAAGGTAAGTATTTCATAATGAGCTAGTATGCAATGCATACTAGCTCATTATGCCTTTGTCTTACAGGGTTTTTTTTTTTTTTTCTTTGGGGTTTACAACCTATTTAAAGGGATTAGGTGGCAACCCTACTAACCAGCTTTACACCTCAAGTTTTTATGTTCAGCGTTGCTGCCAGCTTTTACACAGGATCGTGGATTCTTCCCAGATAGGCCGAGTCAACCACATTGCAGGGACATCACTGGAAAAATGGCAAAACATAATTTCCTCCAGCAACCAAAACAAGGAGTAAAGTACACAATATAAAAGAAAAAAAAAATCAGTACATGCATATTTTTCCATATTTAATCTCTTAGGCTGACAAGCCTGTGCAGAACAATAGAGTCCAGATGGATTTTTCACTGTGATTGCTTCTTCTTCCAGTGTGACCCAATTTGCAAACAAATTCAGATTTTTTTAATACTTAAAGCAGAACTAAGGTGATTGTAAATGATCACCTTGTAAAACAACCCATTCAGTTTAAAGTAGAAAATAAAGGCAAATATTTTTGCATAGATAAAAAAAAAAACATTATAAATACCTTTTTTTTTTTATAACATTCTCTCTGTTCTAAGCTGCATAAGAGCTGGGGGGGAGGAGAAGCAGCAGTACATGGAGCTTTCCAGTGAATGGCTGTGCAGAGCAGGGTGAGTTTCTGACCTAACTAGAGAACTGACCACCGTGTGTGTTCTCCTGCTTGATGTGGTCAGTTTTTAATAGAAAAGCAGAGGGACTTAGAGGAACACCAGGGAATTCACAAAAAGGAAGCAATTCAAAAAGAACAGGATACTTTCTCATACAAGTACATCGTACAGCAGGCACAAATCAGGAACATGAAATGTTGAGGTAACAAACGCTTTAAACTCTGTCAATAGACATTCATTTTTTTAATCCTTATCCTGCCGGCGTTCGTAAATAGATGCAATATAATATAGGTATATTTGCTTGTTTTAAACGTTTTTTTTTAATCTCTTGAGTTGGTTTCTGGCCTAGGTCAAAATGATATCATGCAGTGGATATAAAAAGTCTACACACCCCTGTTAAAATGTCAGGTTTCAGGGAGCGTGACCTAACGCGGCATGTGAACCGAGGTTCCTCTCGGCAGCTCCGGGCTCTCCTCTAAATAATCCTTAGCAATCCTGCCTACCTGATCCCCTGCTTCGGCTGATTTCTCTCCAGGCCCCCTGGAGTGGGACAGGGCACTCTCGGTGTGTGGTTTGGTGGATGGGAAGGCGAAAGAAACAGCCTCCGGTCAAGATGAGTATCAACATGCACTCCTGCCAAGATGGCCACTGCTCCACCGCACCTCAGCCTTCCTTGGCTTCCACTCCAGATCTGTTTGGTGAGGCTCCTGAAACCTCTCCACCACCCTCCCCGGAGGCATCAGCACCAGCGGAGCTACTTTCCCAAACCTCTCTGAGCGAGGATGAGCTGGAGGATGACACGGTGACAGAACCTACGCTGCTTGATGTACTCCAAACCTTCAAGGTAAACCACTCAGATCTCATGGGTAAAGTGGAGGAACTTAAACTGGACATTACTATTATGCGCCAGGACATGCATAAAATTAGGGACCGAGTTTCTGAAACTGAGCAGCGCATCAGTGATCTGGAGGAAACTGTTCTACCTATCCTCCCTGAACTAAAAACCTGTGGCACCAAAATTAAAATTTGGAGAACAAGGGGGATGATCTAGAGAATTGCCTAAGAAGAAACAATCTCAGATTGGTGGGTTTGCCTGAACAGGTTGAGGGATCTGATTCGGTGTCCTTCTTGGAGAGCTGGCTCACGCAAAAATTTGGCCAGAATTGTCTGTCTGCCTGATTTGTGATCGAAAGAGCCCATTAGGTCCCTGGCAGACCTTTCCCTGGGGGCACCCCCCCCCCACCCCGTATCATGGTCATTTGCCTTCTCAATTATCCTAACGGGGATTCCATCCTGTGCTCTGCTCGTTTTAAAGGGGAGTCTCAAGATCAACAACACGGTGGTGTCTCTTTTTCTGTATTACTCTCCCGTAGTCCGCAGTTGGAGAGCCAAGTACCAACATGTGAAGCAGAAATTGAGAGAGAAAGCCATTCAATATTCTATGCTGTTTCCAGATACCCTGAGAGTTGTTTACCAAGGCCAAGTGCATTTTTTTTTTTTAAACCCTGTTAATGCTCTCTCCTGGTTTTAATCTCTGCACCAGCCTGGCCATGCATCATCCAAGCGCACCCCTGAGACCTGAAGAGGGTGCTGCCTTTGGAAACCTAGTACACATTTTGAATCTATGCTTTTGGAAGTGGTATGCTGGGGCAGGTGTCTACAGTTTTGCCCTGATAAGAGGAGAGTGTTCTATTCATAGAAAACTTTGCTGCCCTCGATAGTTATACGTCTGTTTTACTATGAGATCCACACATTTTGTTCCAGAAACTCTGGCCTAGTTGGACATGATCTCTACTTTTGCTTTCTGTTTCAGGATAAAGCTCGCTTGTTTTTGGTGTTTGGCAGGGGCACAATATTTGTGTTTTGTTTTTTTTTCTGATAATGTTCTTTGGTTTCTTTCTTGTTTTTGTTGGTGTGTATGTGGTGTGTATCAGTGTGAATGCTTATAGCTTTGCCTCCCTCCCCCTCCTGGGACTTGCAGCCGTGCTGGGGCCTATAGCTGGTCCACGGGCCCCACCCCCCCCTTTCTCTCCCTGCCCACCTTAGTTAATACAGGACTATGTCTAATGTCACATGTATCTCCTTGAATGTAAGGGGGCTTAACTCAAATTTAAGAGGGCTTCTTTATTTGAATTTCTTAAGTACCGCATATTCTATGTTTGCAGGAGACCCACTTGACAGGGTCTAAGGTTCTCGCATTGAAAAAACACTGGGTAATGTATGGCTATCATTCCACCTACTCAAACCATGCCAGGGGAGTGTCGATCCTGATCCGAAAAAGGGATTCCCGTTTTCTTGTGTCCGAGTGATTACTGATCTCAAAGGGCAGTATATTTTCCTACTATGTACTATAAATGCCATGTCATTGCTATTGGTGGTAGTATACGTCCCCCCTCCCCCCGCTCACGGCTGCAATCTTTATGGAATTATTGAGTGTTCATTTGTCTGACTTATCAACTGTGGGTACTATTCTCCTGGGTGATTTTAATTTGGTGCTTGACCCACATGTAGACCAATTGAGGCCTCTCCAGTCTGAATCTAAGCGGTTTAGTCAGTGGTGTGCTTCATTTAAATATGCAGATTTATGGCGAAGGAAGTACCCTACGGAAAGGGTCTATTCATGTCAATCTCCGACACACAGTTAGTCAGGTTGAAAAAAAGACACAAGTCTATCTGGCTTAACCAAGAGACCTATCGTGCTCTTTCCAGGCTGGGCTATGCCTTCGTTACTGGGGACATGGTACTGTGCATTCAAACGCTTTCCTCATTAGCTCAAACAATATCTGACCACTCTGCCCCCTGAGTTGCTCTTAGATTGGGTCATAGGTCATCCTTTCGGATGTGGAGACTCAGTCCTCTTTGGATCTCCACGTCTGAATTTCAGAACCCCATTCATACGGACATAACTCAGTATTGGGAGATAAATGACCAATCTTCCTCAACAAGCAATATGTGGGATGCCTTCAAGGCAACAGTACAGGGCTCCTATATCTCTAACATCGCTCGTCATAGACAGACTAATCGTGCCACTCTACAGGCCTTAGAAACCTCTTTGGATGCAGCTAGGGCCCAATATATGGCACACCCTACTCCAGACTCCCATGGAGCGTTGGTTGGGGGAAAAATAATGCTCTCCAACTCCATATGGCAGATATGACACGGAAACAACAGCTTTATTTATGGGCTAGATTACATGATAACAGTGGGAAAAATGGGAAGCTGTTGGCTTATCTTTCTCAAACTGAATATACTGACCGTTCTATACCAGAGATACAGCTACCTGATGGATCAGTCTCCTCTGACCCATTGACTATTAATAAGACATTTCAATCTTTCTATGAAACCCTGTATTCTGAACAAGGATTTCCAGATGAAACTGACTTTGAGGGGTTCTTTAAGTCTATTCACTTTCCAGAATTAGATGACTTCCACAAACTCATACTAGATAGGCCCCTGACGATTGAAGAAATTGCAGAAACTATTCACTCTCTTCCTTCAAACAAGACTCCAAAGTTGGATGGTTTACCTGCGGAATGGTACCAGAACTATGTAGATGACCTAGCCAAAAGGCTACATGCACTATTTGACACACCACTGGTGGAAGGTGAGCTTCCTGCTTCCATGTGTGAGGCCTTGATAGTGGCATTGCCCAAACCTGAAAAAGATAAGTTGCAATCTTACCATCTCATCTCATTGCTCAATAGTGACCTAAAAGGGCTTGCAAAGCTCTTAGCTGTAAGACTACAATAGGTTATTTCCCACCTTATACACCCGGATCAAACTGGATTTACGCCTGGAAAGAGCACATGTGATAATATCTGTTGCCTTTATCTACACATATATAAAGCAGCCAATGACAAAAAGCGTGGTTTGGTACTTTCATTGTATGTGTTGAAGGCTTTCGACACTGTCAGGTGGTCTTTTTTTTGGGAGACCATTGGTTTCACCCAGCAATACATTAAATGGGTCCGCAATACCAAACCAAGGGCCAGGATTTGCATGAATAAAGATGTATCGGCAATGTTCTCCCTACAAAGAGGCACAAGACAGGGTTTCCCTCTCTCGCTGCTTCTGTTCGCACTTGCCATTGAGCCCCTGGCTTTGGCGGTGCGGCAGACGGCGACGGTGGGTGGCATTTTTTATGGGGGAGTAACTGATCAGATCTCTCTCTATGCAGATGATGCAATAATATATTTGAATGGCTTGGAGACGTCATTTATGTCTCTGATGGGGGTGGTGGAGAAGTTTGGTGTGGTCTCTGGCCTACGAGTTGGATGGGACAAATCGTGGCAATTCCAGTCAGCCCCAATCTTAACTACTATTATCTGCTTCAATCCACTCTGACACTTTGGCCTACCTTCAAATATTTAGGGATACAAATTAATTTGTCTGCTTTTGAGTCTCTTAATATACAACCAATTATATTACATATGGAGACTAGGCTGCGCTCCTGGTCTTCCTTGACTCTCAATTTTTTTGGCCGGGTAAACATTTTTAAAATAATTTACCTACCTACATTTTTATGTATTTCGGACATTCTGTTTTCTTACCGAAGAAATTATTTAAAAAAACTTGACTCCCTTTTGACCTCCTTTCTTTGGCAGGGAGCTAACCCATGTATTGCTAAAAACATCTCTGCAAGCTTCCAAGTCTGATGGTGGCTTGGCCTGTCCAAAACTTCTGAACTATTTCCTGGCATCACAACTTACCTTTTTTTATGATTGGCTTCGTGAGTCTCCCTCAAACTCCTCCACCACCCTAGTGTCTGCAGTTTATGGGCCTAAGCCCAATGTTATTGACGCACTACAAAGATCCAGGGCTGCATGTTGCTTACGTAACTCACCCATTGATGTTAGCTGGCTGGCCTGGCATGAGGGTGTTCAAAGTGTTATCACAGACTGTTACCGTATCTCCTAATGCCCCACTGTGGCATAATCCAAATATCCCAGGGCTGTTGGGTCACCCTGACTCTTTGTGGTGGACCTGATTTGGGGTCACCCACACTTCACATATTTTTATTTCTAACCCTTTTATTTCGTTTGATGAGTTGAGGGCTCGGAATGATGTCACAAATTCTTTTTAAATACCTACTGTTACGACATGCTGTTCGGGCACAGTTTGGGGGCTAAACCCAAGAGCTTTTAGAGCTACTTATAGAAGTTTTATTGTCTTACTCTGATATAAACAAACTGGTTACTACTGTTTATTCACAGTTCCAGTCTGCCAGGAACAACCCTTCCATCTGGCACAACAGAAATGGGAGGTGCTGATCCATGGGTTATCTGAGGAAGGTTGGGAGGAGGTCTCGGAGGTCTGTTTTCAGGATCTTATTAGCTCTAATGATCTTTATACACAATTTAAGTTTATATATCATCTGCATTATACTCCTAAGAAATTAGCTCGTATGGGCTTTGACTTTGCTGCTGCCTGCTCCCGCTGTGGTTCATTAGGAGCAGATCTTATACACATGTTCTGGACCTGTACTATAATATCAAAGTATTGGAAAGACATTTTTTTCCTTTTTTGATAATACCCTCCATCTGCCTGTGGATCATACCCTGGAGGTTGGACTGCTTGGTATTCTAAATGACTATACACCGGACACATGCTCGAACTTTGGTCCATGTGTTACTATTCTATGCTAGGAAATTCATTCTGTTGAGATGGAAGAATACTGATGCACCTTTGGTACAAAACTTTTATAGTTTAGCGAATAAAGATCTACCTGTTTACAAGTTGATATATAAGGGTAGGGCCTGCCACAATAAATTCTTTAAAATCTGGCAGCCCTGGCTTGAAATTGCAGACTCCTTTTTGGAAGGATACCCCACTATCTCAACACTTGTAAAAGGTAGCAATAATTCAATATCTGTTTTCATGGTGTGCCACAACCCAAGCTGTGGGCTTCTTGGCTCTCCTGCTAGAGGGAATGGGAGGCGCGGAGGGAGCATGAGTGTTGTATGGGTGTGTGTGGATGGCTGGTTGTTTTTAGTTGTTTTTTCTTTGACTTTTTCATTGTACAAAAATAGCTGAGCTACAGTATCTTACAAAAGTGAGTACACCCCTCACTTTTTTGTAAATATTTTATTATATCTTTTCATGTGACAACACTGAAGAAATTACACTTTGGTACAGTGTAAAGTAGTGAGTGTACAGCTTGTATAACAGTGTAAATTTGCTGTCTCCTCAAAATGACTTACTACACAGCCATTAATGTCTAACCCCTGGCAACAAAAGTAAGTACCCCCCTAACTGAAATGTGCAAATTGGGCCCAAAGTTTATATCAGTATTTTGTGTGTCCACCATTATTTTCCAGTATTGCCTTAACCCTCCTGGGCATGGAGTTCACCAGAGCTTCACAGGTTGCCAATGGATTTCTCTTCCACTCCTCCATGAGGACTTCATGGAGCTGGTGGATGTTGGAGACCTTGCGCTCCTTCACCTTCCATTTGAGCATGCTCAATAGGGTTTAGGTCTGGAGACATGCTTGGCCAGTCCATCTACTTTACCCTCAGCTTCTTTAGCAAGGCAGTGGTCATCTTGGAGATGTGTTTGCGGTCGTTATCATGTTGGAATACTGCCCTGCGGCTCAGTCTCCAGAGGGAGGGGATCATGCTCTGCTTCAGTATGTCACAATACATGTTGGCATTCATGGTTCCCTCTATGAACTGTAGCTCCCCAGTGCCGGCAGCACTCATGCAGCCTAAGACCATGACACTCCCACCACCATGCTTGACTGTAGGCATAACACACTTGTCTTTGTACTCCTCCCCTGGTTGCCACCACACACACTTGACACCATCTGAACCAAATAAGTTTTTCTTGGTCTCATCAGACAACAGGACAGGGTTCCAGTAATCCTTGTCATTAGTCGGCTTGTCTTCAGCAAACTGTTTGCGGGCTTTCTTGTGCTTCATCTTTAGAAGAGGCTTCCTTAAGGGACGACAGCCATGCAGACCAATTTGATGTAGTGTGCAGCGTATGGTCTGAGCACTAACAGGCTGACCCCCCCCCCACCCCTTATCCTCTGCATCAATGCTGGCAGCAGTCATACGTCTATTTCCCAAAGATAACCTCTGGATATGACGCTCAGCACGTGCACTGGAACTTCTTTGGTCTGCCATGGCGAGGCCTGTTCTGAGTGGAACCTGTCCTGGTAAACCGCTGTATGGTCTTGTCCACCATGCTGCAGCTCAGTTTCAGGGTCTTGGCAATCTTCTTATAGCCTAGGCCATCTTTGTGTAAAGCAACAATTCTTTTTTTCAGATCCTCAGAGTTCTTTGCCATGAGGTGCCATGTTAAACTTCCAGTGACCAGTATGAGAGCGTGAGAGTGATAACACCAAATTTAACACACCTGCTCCCCATTCACACCTGAGAGCTTGTAACACTAACAAATCACATGACACCAGGGAGGGAAAATGGCTAATTGGGCCCAATTTGGACATTTGCAGTTAGGAGTGTACTCACTTGTTGCCAGTGGTTTAGACAATAATGTCTGTGTGTTGAGTTATTTTGAGGGGACAAATTTACACTGTTATACAAGCTGTACACTCACTACTTTACATTGTAGCAAAGTGTAATTTCTTCATGAAAAGATATTAAAACCTGTTTACAGAAATGTGAGGGGTGTACTCTTTTTTTGTGAGATACTGTATATTCAGGGCTCAATTGTAGTCCAACCGAACTTGCTCTGTTATCCTAGGTACTATCTCTCCCTATGGGGAAACATACCTATTGTATTACCGCTTTTGTTAACTATTGGACTTTTAAGGCTCATTGTGATATTCATTTTCTTATACATTTGCTCTTGTAAAATGTGTTAAGTTTCTGGAAATGTACTATGAAAAGATAAAAATAAACACCTTTAAAAAAAAAAAAATGTCTGGTTTCTGTGATGTGAAAAAAGGAGACCAAGATAAATTATTTCAAGGCTTTTTTCCCTCTTAATGTGACCTATAAACTGTACAACTCAGTTGAACAACAAACTGAAAACTTTTAGGTGGAGGGAAGTAAAAATAAAAAACTCAAAGAATATGGTTGCATAAGTGTGCACACCCTTAAACTAATACTTTGTTGAAGCACCTTTTGATTTTATCACAGCACTCAGTCTCAGTCTTTTTTTGGGTACGAGTCTATCAGCATGGCACAACTTGACTTGGCAATATTTGCCCACTCTTTGCAAAAACACTCCAAATCTGTCAATTTGGGAGGGTATCTTCTGTGCACAGCCCTGTTCAGATCACCCCACAGATTTTCAATCGGATTCAGGTCTGGGCTCTGTCTGGGCCATTCCAGAACTTTAATCTTCTTCTGGTTAAGCCATTCTTTATTTATTTGGATGTAGCTTTGGGTCGTTGTCATGCTGAAAGATGAAGTTCCTCCTTATCTTCAGATTTCTAGCAGAAATTGTCTAGCAAATTGTCTGGCATATGGAACTGTTTATAATTCCCTCTGCCTTGATTGAGGCCCCTATTCCATCTATGGAAAAACCACCCCAAAGCATGATGCTGCCACCACCATGCTTCACTGTGGGTATGGTGTTCTTTTGGTGATGTGCAGTGTTGTTTTTGCACTAAACATATCTTTTGGGATTATGGCCAAAAAGTTCAACCTTGGTTTCATCAGACTATAACACATTTTGCCACATGCTTTTGGGAGACTTCAGATGTGTTTATGCAAAATTTAGCTTGAATGTTTTTCTTTGTAAGAAGAAAGGACTTCCATCTTGCCACTCTACCCCATAGTCCAGACATATGACGAATACAGGAGATTGTTGTCACATGTACCACACAGCCAGTATTTGCCAGATATTTCTATTTAATGATGCTATAGGCCTCTTGGCAGCCTCCCTGACCAGTTTTCGTCTTGTCTTTTCATCAACTTTGGAGGAACGTCCAGTTCTAGGTAATGTCACTCTCTATTGCCATATTTTCTCCACTTGATGATGACTGTCTTCAGTGTGTTCTATGGTATATGGTATATCTAATGCCTTGGGAATTATGTTGTACCCATCTCCTGACTGATATCTTTTAACAATGAGATCCCTCTGATGCTTCAGAAGTTCTCTGTGGACCATGGCTTTTGCTGTAGAATGCGACTAAGAAAATGTCAGGAAAGACCTACTAGAACAGTTGAACTTTATTTGTGGTTAATCAAAGGCACTTTAAATGATGGCAGGTGTGTACTGACTCCTATTAAACATACATGAGTTTGAATGTGATTGCTTAATTCTGAACACAGCTACATTCCCAGTTATAAGAGGGTGTGCACACTTATGCATCCACATTTGTTTAGTTTTTTATATTCACTTCCCTCCACCTAAAAGATTTCAGTTTTGTTTTTCAATTGAGTTGTACAGTTTAAAGGTGAAAACGTTCTAAAATGATTTATCTTTGTCTCATTTTTTTACATCACAGAAACCTGACATTTTAACAGGGGGTGTAGAGTTTTTATATCCATTGTATATACCAGGAGTCTCCTGTATTTTCTTTTTTTTTTTTTTTTTATTTATCTGGAAGAGAAGAGGAGGGTTTTTTTTCAGCTGTGCACACCCTCCTGCCTGCACGTCTGTGCTAAGGGCAGGAAGTGAATTCTACCTCAATCATTTGCCCTTAAAGTGGCCATGGCAGGAAATGCCCTGGCGGTGTTTTTCAAAGTGATTTTTCAACAAAAAAAGAATGGAGACATGGATAGATGGGTGGGTTTGCTTTGATTATTAAAAATTAATGAAATTCCCCGTACGGGCCACCAAAAAAAAAAAAAAAAAATGAAATCGTGTTTTCAGTTTGTAATGTGCACACACACACAGTTTAGTTCTGCCTTTGGATCAACTGCGGGTATGGGATTGTGTATGTGGGATTGTATGGTTTGGGTTTTCTTTACTGTTTTTTTTGTTTTGTATTGCTTGAGCCAGATGGACTTGTCTTTTTTTCAACCTGACTTAGGGCTCTTTCACACGGCCGCTCCGTTTGCGGATGATATGCGGACATAATGTAAGTCTATGGGCATTGCGGATGTCAGCGGATGACACCGCTGACATCCGATTTTCCTTCCTTTCCGTTTTTTCAACGGAACAAAAATAGGGTTCCGTTCCAAAAAACGGAACAGAACTAAAAAGGAAGAAAATCGGATGTCAGCGGATGGTATTCCGCTGACATCCGCAATGCCATTGACTTACAAAAAAATAGGATGATTTGCGGACAAGCGGAGCGGCCGTGTGAAAGAGCCCTAACTATGTCACTATACTTTAACTGGATTTAAGAGTGTCTTTTCTTCTTGATTTTTGCATTAAGAGTAGAACATGTCGTTTTATAGTTTTCATTGAATATCTTTGCAACATAGTAGTTGCCACAGCTGTCTATCTACAACAAAGTAACATCAAAATGTAAAAAAAAAAAGTATTTGACTGTTTGTTTTTTTTTGTTTTTTTTCTCTCAAAGAAAGTAAAAATTGAGCTGCAACAACTGAAGAAACAGTTAATAGTAAGTTTTTGTAATTTACTCTTACTACTAATCTTTGGTTTCTAACAAATAATTCAATAAACAAAAAACTTATTTTAACCCTTTGTTTGCCTTTTTTTTTTTTACAGTTTATCTGTACCTAAATATACATTTACCTAACGTGTAAGGCTCTTTCACACGGGTCAGAATCTGATTAGATCAGCAGGGGGTCTGTCCGCTGATCCCCTATTGACCTGAGGAGAGCGGGTGAATAACAGGTCCATGCCTGCTCAGTTTATGCAGAGCAGATACAGATTGAGCCTGCTTTGCGCTATGGACCGTCGGGTGTAAACGGACTCCGCCTTTCGTTTACACCTTACTGAACTCCGATCCGCCCCCCCCCCCCCCTTTTTTTTTTTTTTTTTTTTTTTAGCAAACTGGATGGGATCAGAGGTAGGCAGGGATAAATGGACACAAGTCCATTTACACCTGCTAGTTCATAGGGGTAAACTGACAGGGGCCTAACTGCATTTGTGCTTGTTTATTTTTTTTTTCCTTCCGGTCTTCTACGCACCTGTCCCTGATCCAGTGAGCACTCAGCCTGCTGATAGGATCTTCAAGGCTGCAAAGTTGAGAACTTGCTGGATTGGTCACAAGTGAGTGTATGCAGCCTTTCACGCAGGCAGTTTCTGCTGCGATCAGCAGGGGATCTCTGAGCTGATCCCCTTCTGATTGGAGAAGAGCGGGTGGATGCCTCTGTGGCCAAATAATGGCAGGAGGAATCAAAGGAGTCAAAAATAAATGTAACTGCATTTAAAGATGTTCAAAGCTTTCCAAACCTGCCTTTGAAGTTTGAGTGTGGTTGGTGATGTAGGAAGCAGAGAGATTGAATGTTACATGAATGCTAGCACAAGGTTAAAGCTGAACTTTGAGATAGGAAATATTTTCTAAATACAAGAGCCATTTGTATTATTGGCTGCATATTGGTGTGCTTTGTGTATTTCTTTCAGATATGTGCAATAATCCAGTGTGAAACTTTTAATTTGTGCAGTATTTTATTGTAATAAAGATCAGTCACTGCTACTCTCTCCTTGTTCAGGGTGACTCATCTTGTATCTGCCCCCCTACTGTAGTTTACTGCAGGCAGCTCGTAGGGGGTGGGATTGCTGGGTCCCTCCCACAGCTCTGCACAGGCCATAGGCAGCATAGTGATGATCTCATCAGTACTTTCACAATGTAATAGCTAGACTTGCAAAGGCATTTGGCACAGACAACATTGATTTAAATCTTTTTTGGCAGTTGAGGAATGAATATAATGAAAGTTTTTGTTCTCTGATTTCTGCCCTCTCACTGACCCTTTGAGGTCTACATAGTTTGTGTGTGCTGTGGATCCAGTGGATTGCAGAGAACTTTGCTGCAGTATGCTGGAATGCATTTACAGCTCTTTGGTTGGTATCTCTGGAGCACCGAATGTATAACAGAGGAATGCTGTTGCAGAACCCTTTTTTTAACCTTTAGTAAACCAGAGCCTCACAAATCCTTTTTTTTTTTCTTCTAAGGATGAAATTCTTAAAGTCAGAGCAAACAACAAATTAGACTTTAACTCCGAAAAAAGCAGAATAAAGGAAATGGTAAGCACGTTCCACTTTCCCACATCTGTTTTCACTTGCAGTAACTTTTACCAACCCATCAGTGGATTTGTACTCTATATAAAATCCATACAACTTGCACTACTATGATATCACTCTACTTTTATTGGGTATAGGTTCAAACTGTTTTGCCATAATTACAGCACTAATGTGTCTCATGTGGTTAGCATTAGTTTGCTAGAACTAGAACATATAATTGTGAGCCTATGCTATATTTTTAAATTGTTTCATGCTTCTTTGTACCCCTTACCATCAAACCTTTATAAATCCACTCAGTTGCAGTGATTAGTGTAACAAATTAAATGGTTTGGAAGCTAGTGGCGGTTCTATATTTTTCTTGCCTTTCAAGAAGCTACCTTTTAAGGGGACTCATAAGGCCCACACTACAATGTCACACTAAGGATAGGAACTCACCCAGCCAAAAGAGCTGGGTACCCCGTAAAATCTTCCACATTTTTTTCAACCAAAGTCGTTAATGTATTTTATTGGGGTTTTATGTGATTGACCAACACAAAGTGGTACATAATTGTTGAGTGGAGGGAAAATGATAAATGGTTTTCAAATCTTTTATAAATAAATATCTGAAAAGTGTGGCGTTTGTATTCAGCCACCTTTACTCCTAACCAAAATTTAGTGGAACCAATTGCCTTCAGAAGTCAACTAATTTGTAAATGGAGTCCACCTGTGTGTAATTTAATCTCAAAATATATACAGCTGTTCTGTGAAGCCTTCAGAGGTTTGTTAGAGAACCTTAGTGAACAAACGGTATCATGAAGGCCAAAGAACCCACCAGACAAGTCAGGGATAAAGTTGTGGAGAAGCTTAAAGCAGGGTTAGGTTATAAAAAAAAATATCCCAAGCTTTGAGCATCTCGTGCAGAACTGTCCAATCCATCATCCACAAATGGAAAGAGTATGGCACAACTGCAAAATTATCAAGACATGGCCGTCCACCTAAACTGACAGCCCGGACAAAGAGCGCATTAATCAGAGAAGCAACCAAGAGGCCCGTAGTAACGCTGGAGAAGCCAAGAAAGTAACTCTCCTGCACTCAGGTATTATGCTTGAGGGAAGAAAGCGTGTCTTATTCTTTATTGACAACGCCTAGGGTCTTGCTGCCCTTTCATGACCACGGGTATCCAACAGTGCTAAAAGACAACAAAAACAAGAGAAGGCTGCACCGACCTAGTGCAATTCCATTATAAACATTTAATAAAGGATAAAAAGTGTCACGCATAATACTCACAAATGCATGTTATATACGCTTGTCAAAGCACAATATAGATAAGTTGCCTCCAGGAGTACTGGTCTGCTCCAATAATATAAGGAGACCAGATGGTGTCCGTGATGGCTAGGCTATCTACTCTGGAGGAGCTGCAGAGATCCACAGCTCAGGTGGGAGAATCTGTCCACAGGACAACTATTAGTTGTGCACTCCACAAATCTGCCCTTTATGGAAGAGTGGCAAGAAAAAAAGCTATTGAAAAAAAGCCATAAGAAGCCCCATTTGCGAGAAGCCATGTGGGGTACCCAGCAGAAGAAGGAGCTCTGGCTAAATGGGACCAAAATTGAACTTTTTGGCCTAGAAGCAAAATGCTATGTGTGACGAAATCTAACATTTCACATCACCCTGAACACACCATCCCCACCGTAAAACATGGCGGTGGCAGCATCAAGTTGTGGGGATGCTTTTCTTCAGCAAGGATAGGGAAGCAGGTAAGAGTTAATGGGAAGATGGATGGAGCCTAATACAGTGCAATCTTATAAGAAAACCTGTTAGAGTCTGCAAAAGACTTGAGACTGGGGTGGGGGTTCACCTTCCAGCTGGGCAACGACCCTAAACATACAGCCAGAGCTACAAGGGAATGGTTTAGATCAAAGCATATTCATGTGTTAAAATGGCCCAGTCAAAGTCCAGGCCTAAATCTGATTGAGAATATGTGGCAAGACTTGCAAATTGTTCTCCATCCAATCTGACAGAGCTTGAGCTCTTTTGCAAAGAGGAATGGGCAAAAATATCACGCTAGATGTGCATAGCTGGTCCGCATACCCAAAAAGACTGTAATTGCAGTGAAAGGTGGTTCTACAAAGTTATGACTCAGGGGGGCTGAATAAAAATGTACGCCACACTTTTGAGACATCTATTTTCAAAAAATGTTGAAAACCATTTATCATTTTCTTTCCACTTCACAATTATGTTACACTTTGTGTTGGTCTATCACATAAGACCCCAATAAAATACATTTACGTTTTTGGTTGTAACATGACAAAATGTGGAAAGTTTCAAGGGGTATGAATACTTTTTCAAGACACTGTACATGCTTTCCCAGAACTATTCAATGGCTGAAGTACTGCAGAATCCAATTACCAATATTGGAACAGCAACGGCAGGACACTTGCAGTAACAGGTGAGTGTTCTCTCTGCTCTCTTAGCAATTCTATCTCTTGAGAATTGCCACAAGGACATGTAGTATGAGATGGCCCTCAAAGTCAGTGGAAAAACATATTTAGAATAACCCCTCACTAACCCACGGACACACACCTCCTCACCATATAGAAGACACCTTATGTTGCCTTTTTAGCTTTCCCACTCTACGCCAGTTTACTTCCCTTTACTAATGTAGTTTTGATTCACAATAAATTCTATAATGAATTGCTCATCCTAGTGGCTAATTGCCAAGTCTTGTCACACAGAGGAATGGGGTGGGTATTCCTAGATGAATGCAAGTACTGACGATAGGTCATGGTCAGTGTTGGAAAGGACCTTTGATTGGGTTTAATAAAGGCTACCTGTGCTAATCTCCTCCTGAATATGGTTCTTGACTGACTTGTCATTTTAAGCGGATTCTCTCACTTGGAGCAAGTATGCAGATTGGGACAGTTACAAAAAAACAAGTCCCTATCTTTTTATTTCTGGGTTAGTGGCTTAAAGTATTGAGTAAAGGTTCAGCCAAGCATCTGGCCTCTTCAAGAAGTCAGCAAAAGAAGCTTCATGTGTTTCATTTTGACTGGTTTCCTTGAATACAGGTTCACTTCAAAGTTCTGTCCACACATACATCAGAAGGGGATACCCAGCATGGTTAATACTGATTTAATGCTCAGTGAGCCCCCATCAACACACATAGTGTTGACAAGGGAATCCATCCTGCCAAGCCATTGTGTTCTCTCAACAGAGGAAGCTGTCCCCGCTGGGAGAACAGAGTGATTATTGCTTGCGGCTATAACAGCCACTAGCGATAACTGCATGTAAAATCTAGCAGGCTGGTTGTACCCAAATTGAACAATTGATCAATAAACTTGGTACATTCAGCCTGCACATACATGGTTCGATTCTCGGGCTCTTCCTGCTGAACCGTCCGATATTTGAACGTCTATGGCCAGCCTAACACAAAAACAGTTACAATGCTGAAAAGGGAATAATAGTGTCACCTCCACCCTCTGGCAATGTTATGTGAAAAAATAATGTGAAATTAAACAATGGAGAATAACAAATCATTTAGCAGATAAAACAACCAATTATGAACATGTTTGCCTGGAGTTCTTCTTTAAACTAGGCAAAAAATGTTTCCATAGATAAAGATGAAAACATAATGGAAACTGTAGTGTGATTTCAATTACATCCAATCATGTGCCACACTTGTGATCGTCATTTTGAAAGCTTGAAATAGTAGGAGCATAATTCGCAATAAGTCATGCTTTTTGCATGCCTCTTTTGTTTGTCTTTGAATGATCTTTTTGAACTGAGAGGTGAGCAAAGCTAAAATTATTATTTCTCTTTCGTTCATTGACAGACACTGCTCCTGATCTTCTTAACCATTGGGTTATACTGCCCCCTACAGGAGTAGGACACTAGGCAGAAAAAGTCTGGCTACGCCTATGTCAGTCCCAAGGGGGAAACTCCCTCTCTCTGCTATAGGTACTCAGTTTTTTGTTTGTTTTTCTGTCTAGTCAGGAGTAAGAACCTAGTTCCTTGCTGGGATCTCCGGTCCTGGCAATTTTTTTCTTTTTCGATTTTTTTTTTTTTTTTCTCCTGGTTTTTTTCCTGTGAGATCTACAATCAACTGCTGTACTGGGCGATGGGCTGAATAATCTAGATCCAGTGATCACCCTAGTCTGGCCAGAGAGTGTGCATAGACCTCAGCTCCACGTTAGGTCGGCCGCGACATAGCCCACCAGGACGGGGGCTGTCCTGTGAGTTGAACGCCTCGCGAGGTTGCATATGCATGGGTCTCGGCCCGAGTCGCAGCGTTCCTCCTCGACGACAGCCCCCCATTTTGATGGGGGTTCTGTCTGGAGCAGTGCCCGCCTGGTTCCTGGCATGGTGAGTAGCTGTCTCCCTTGGAGGGTTATGGGGTAGACGCGGACCCGTCCATAGGACCATCGGACCTCCGGGTTCCCCTCCTTCCTGTCAGGCATCCCCCTCAAATGTCCCCCCATCCTACACCCTCCACTTATGCTGGGGCTGTGTGGATGGTCTGGTCCACCTCCTGGGTTGGAGGAAGGAAGCTATGTTGGCGATGGGGGTGGGGGGTGCGCTGCCAGCGACTGGATGATCGGCTGTTTAGGGGGGGCTGTACCTGGTGGGGGCTCCTGCCAGGGCCCCCCGTCCTGCCTTGGCCTGTCCTTAAGGTCTAGAGATTACTCCTGGGTCCCTTGGAGCCTCGTGGTGCAGCCATTTTGTTGTAGCCTTGTGCCGCAATGCACAGCAGCCATGTTTGTGTAGTCCGGCAGCCACTTTGCAGTGGGTTACCATAGAAAACAGTGGAGGCCATGTCTGTGGAGCCTTCTGGGTGGCGTTTTTGGCAGTAGGAGCCCCTCCTCATCCCCTGGTGCTGACTCCTGGATCCTTTCATTTCCTGATTGCCCCTCATGAAGTGCAGATTCTCCTGGTGGCTGCGGTGCCTGGTTTCTGCTGGGTGGGGAGTCTGGTGGGGTCCTCTCCCTCTCTGCTGGGGATCGATTGGTGCTCTGTGACTGGCAGCTAGGTGGGCTGCTAGAGCAGTGGGGGTTGTCCCATAGCAGTGTTTTACACTTTTTTGTGGGGTCCTCCTGGTGACTCATGGAGTCTTTGGAGCACATCTCCCCACCTTCTCCCCTTCGAGGCTGCGGGGGCCATCAGGGTCCCATCCATCCATTGATGCACTGACGGCAGTCCTGGAGTCCTTTGTGTCCCTGGTGGATGTGGCTTTTGGGTGATGGGTTGGCAAAAATTGCCATCAACTTACCCTGCCTCATCAGATCCTGAATCTGATTCGGCCGCCGTGGATGTGGGTCACCCTGCTTGGTCTTTGCCCACGCGCCCTGAATCCTCAGATAGTGAGGAGGATTCCTCCTCTTCTGCAACTGCGTATGAAAAGGCGCTGGTGGACACACTGTGCATGAGACCCTAAAGATGGAGGATGCAGCTGCGACAGGCACAAGTTCCCTTTGGCACTCACAAGCCATCCAGAGTGGAAATGGTGTTCCCTTTCCCCTCCTTTTGACAGAATTGTCACTAAAGAGTGGGAACGACCAAAGCATTCCCTTGGGGTCCCTAAGCAATTTGCTAGGCGATACCCATATTAGGAGTCCCTTCTTAAGAAGGGATACACCCTGGCAATATGTACACCCTGGCTGGTTTGGCACTAAGGCCGATATTCACCAATACCCTGGTGTTGCAGACTCTGATAGAATGGGCTAGGCTTTGGCCCTGTGACCTTGAGGGGGAGTAGCTCCCCCCTGCCTTTGCTGAGCTGGCAGATCAGCTGGTCCAGGGGCTGCAGTTTATCTGCGATGCCTCTTTGGATGCGGCTCCCCTAGTGGCTCGGCTCTCTGTTTCGGCAGTGGATCTTCGGCGTGTCTTTTGGCTCAAATGCTGGTCTGTGGGCCAGACTTAAAAAAAGGCCTTGTTTGATCTTCCCCTTTCAAGGAGATCGCCTGTTTGGTGCTACCCTGGATAAAAACACAAAAGGTCTCACAGGGGGGAAGAGTATCTCTCTTCTGCAGGCTACTAAGGGCAAGGATCCTTGTCATAGATATTGGCCCTCCTTCTCGGCTTATAAGAAGAAGTTTTTTGTCCCTCAAGGTTGACTGACGTTGGATCAGAGCCCTTCGGGGCCTCCACTGGGGGATCCAAGCGAACTTGGTCTGGCAAGTTAAGAGCGGGCTTCTCCAGACCACCGGGCAAGGCCCCTTCAGCATGAAGGTGTGTCCTCACCCGTATCTGGGGTGGAGGGACGTCTTAGCTGGTTCCCGGACCCGTAGACTCCCCTGGTACAAGACAAGTGGGTCCACGAGGTAAGTCGGTCAGGCTACAAGATCGAGTTTCGTTCTTACCCTCTGGTAAGGTTCTTCCTTCCAACAAGCGACTGTTCCTGGTCCACTTACAGGCTCTTTTTGGGGCGGTGCAAGACCTTTTACTTTCAAGGGTGATGGTCCCGGTTCCGACTTCGGAACATTTTTAGGGGTTTTACTCAAACCTGTTTACAGTCCCCAGGAAGGAAGGCAAGGTGCTTTCAATTTGGACCTCAAGGCGCTGAACTGCTTTGTGTGGGTGCAGAAGTTCAGAATGGAGTCCACTCGCACGGTGGTGGCTTTCCTGCATCAGGGGGATTTTCTTGCCTCCATCGACATCAAAGATGCTTACCTTCACATTCAAATATGTGTCAGTCTCCAGTGCTTCCTCTGCTATACCGTGGGAGAGGAGCGTTATCAGTTTGTGGCTTTACCCTTTGGTCTTGCCTCTGCTCCTCAGGTCTTCGCAATAGTGTTAGCCCCCGTGTTAGCATTGTTACGCCAACGGGGGATCGCGGTACTAGGCTACATGGATGACCTCCTTCTATGAGGGGAGTCTCCTTCTGCCCTGGTGGAAAACCTGGAAATCACCATATGAGCTTGAGGGAGTTTGGCTGGATTCTGTATTTTCAGAAGTCTGATGTAGTTCGTCCACAAAGCTGGACTATCTGGGTCTGACTCTGGACTCGACTCTAGCCAGAGCGCTCCCTTCTCTGGGCAAACTCCAGAAACTGCTGCCTGCAGTTCGTCTCCTGCTGTCCAGCAGATGGTCATCCCTCTGGAATTGCATGTGGGTGCTGGGCCTGATGGTGTCTACCTTTTTGTGGCGGTTCTGTTTGCACAGTTCCATACGAGGTCCCTGCAAGGGAGATTCTTGCCAAATGGGACAAGAATCCACAGTCTCTGGACAATGACATCTGGATGAGCTGGGGAATGAAAGAGTCCCTGATATGGAGGCTTCGTGCTTTGGCTGGGCAAATCCTCCCTGCCCTTATATTGGACCACGGATGCCAGCCTGTCCGTGTCACGTACCTGGTCCTGAAGCCGAAATGCCGAGAGGGCTCTCCTTGCGGCTGAGTGCTTGGTGTCCCTGAAGGTGGTAACAGGAAGCACGAAGCCCAAAGAAGCAGGGATTGCCAGCTGTGCCCCAGATGAGGGTTGATGGTAGGAATATATCTCTGCAGGTGAACACCAGAGGAGGTGAGCACTAGGACCCAGGAGTGCTGTGGTAGTTGCAGACTGCACACGGCTGGAAGTAGTTTGTAATGGAGAGTGCAGCTGGCAGGATCAACAGGTAAGTACTGGAAGCAGGTTCTGCAGGCTGGGTACAGCAGGTGGGCACCAAGGCAGGTCACAGCAGACAAGGCACAGCCAAAGGCGTAGTCGGGGACAGAAGCAGAGGTCAGTAAGCCAGAGGTCAGCAGATCAGATAGCAGAGTCGTGGTTAGGCAAGCCGGGTTCATACACAGGGCAGATGACAAGAGAAGATCCGTGAACAATCCGAGGTCAGAGCTGGGTGCGAGACAAGAGGAATCCAAGAACAAGCCGGGTTGTCAACAGGTGATCAGAAGCAGCAACAAACACAGGAAGCAGGAAACAGGAAGCTGAAGACCAGTCAGCAATGTTCATGTGCCACAGATATCCTTTTAAAGGCCAGAGGGTGCTGGGATTGGACATCCACTTTGTGGGCCAGCACGCACACGTCTTCGCCCTAGCGGACGTGCGTTTGCAATACGTGCGTGCGTATTCATGCGGCTAGTTCCCTGACAGTGCCCCCCCCTTATGGGCAGCCTCCGGATGCCCAAACGTGACACCTTCTCAGGGTTTCTGTTGAAGAATTCTTGCAGTAACCTGGGGGCATGAATATTTACCTCAGGCTCCCATGAATTTTCTTCAGGTGGATATCCTTTCCACTTAACAAGATACTGAATATGTCTTCCTCGCTTTCTGCAATCCAGTATTGCTTCCACCTCAAATTCAGTTTCCTCGCCAATAGTAATTGGAGGTGGCGGTGGGTTCTCCCTTCCTGGGAAACGATCTGGAACAGCAGGTTTAAGAAGAGACACATGGAAGACTGGGTGAATTTTGTAAGATTGCGGAAGAGAAAGTTCGAAAGCCACAGGATTGATGATTCTTTTAATTCCGAAAGGTCCGATGAACCTTGGTCCCAGCTTACGAGAAGGACAGGGGAGTTTTAGGTTGGCCGTAGACAGCCACACTCTGTCACCAACCTTGAAGGCCGGATTCTCCCTTCTCTTCTTATCATAATTCCTTTTATAGTCATCCTGGGCCTTTTGTATTGCCTCCTGCAGGGTCTGGTAATTCGTAAAGATGGAGGTTAATCTATCTTGTACTGCGGGCACATCAGTTTCTGGCAGAAAATCTGGAAAAAAACATGGATGAAAGCCATAGTTAGCCCAGAATGGGGTTTGGTTGGTGGCCGCGTGCACTGAGTTATTGTAGGCAAATTCAGCACAGGGGAGCAGAGATACCCAGTTGTCCTGTGAAAAGGTGGAGAAACACCGAAGATACTGCTCTAAGGTCTGGTTGGTCCTCTCTGTCTGACCATTGCTTTGTGGGTGGTAGGCTGAGGACAAGCAGACATCAATATTTAAAGCTTTGCAAAGGGTTCTCCAGAATTTGGAGGTAAATTGCACACCTCTGTCTGATACAATGCTTTTGGGCAAGCCGTGAAGTCTTACTACTTCTTTAATAAAAGCCTGAGCCGTGTCTGTGGCTGAAGGTGTGCCCACCATAGGCACAAAATGCGACATCTTAGATAATCGATCAATGACTACAAAGATGGATGTGAATCCCTCAGCCGGAGGCAGGTCCACTATAAAGTCCATTGACAACATCTTCCAGGGCAAATCAGGAATTGGTAACGGCCTTAGCAGGCCCCAGGCTCTGGTGTTACTTCCCTTATTACGAAGGCACGTAGTACAGGAGCCAACATAATCCTTACAGTCCTGACTCAGGCCTGGCCACCAAAAAGATCGTTGAATGAGCTCAATGGTCTTGTGTACCCCGAAATGACCCGCTAATTGATGGTCATGACATGCCTTCAGGACTAGGGTCCTTGCTTCTTGTGGAACGAAGATCTTGTTATTTTGCCAGAAAAAATTGTCTTGTTTTTTCAAGGAACGAACTTCAGACTCCGGACACTGAGTGGAAGCTTGCTGGATGGCTGATTTTAAATCAGGTTGCAACAACAAAAAGTTTTGTGGTGAAAGGATGGTACTGGAGGAGGCTATTTCAGGGGTCTCTGGAAACATTCGTGAAAGTGCATCGGCCTTGCCGTTTTTTGACCCTGGCCTGTAGGTGATATGAAAATTAAATCGGGAGAAGAACAAAGCCCACCGTGCTTGCCGAGGCCTAAGGCGTTTAGCAGTCCTAAGATATTCCAGATTCTTGTGATCTGTAAATATCATCACTGGATGGGCAGCTCCTTCCAAAAGATATCGCCATTCTTCTAAGGCTGTTTTGATAGCCAGTAGCTCCCGATCACCGACATCATAATTCCTTTCTGCTTGACTCAGCTTCCGAGAAAAAAAAGCTACCGGATGGAGCAAGGCTTTAGGCCCCATACGTTGTGACAAGATTGCCCCAGTGGCGACCTCGGAGGCATCAACCTCCAAGACAAAAGGCAGAGCAGGGTCTGGGTGCCGAAGTATTGGAGCGGAGGTGAAAAGAGCTTTCAGTTTATTGAAGGCCGCCTGGGCTTCCTGGGACCACTGAAATCGGGAATGTTGCCGTGTGAGCTGGGTAATGGGAGCAATAATGGATGAGAACCCTTTAATAAATCTCCTGTAAAAGTTGGCGAACCCCACAAATCTTTGGATTCCTTTTTTATCCACTGGGGCAGGCCATTCCAGGATGGAAGACACCTTTTGGGGGTCCATAGCGATACCATCAGTGGATATGATCAATCCTAGGAACTGGATGGTTTGTCTCTCAAATTCGCATTTCTCTGCCTTGGCGTAGAGTCCATGTTTCCTGAGGGTAGACAAGACTTTCTTTACGTGCACACGATGCAATTCAAGAGATGCAGAGAAAATGAGAATATCATCAAGATAGACTATAAGGAAGTAATCCAGAAATTCTCTAAAGATGTCATTTACAAGGTGTTGGAAAGTGGCTGGGGCATTGCAAAGTCCAAAAGGCATCACAAGGTATTCAAAATGTCCGAAACGGGTTCGGAAGGCCGTTTTCCACTCGTCGCCTTCTCTAATTCGGACTAAATTGTATGCACCTCGTAGATCCAGTTTAGTGAAAACTCGAGCAGCTCGAAATCGTTGAAACAGTTCTGGTATGAGAGGTAGCGGGTAGCGGTTCTTGACAGTAATTTTATTCAATTCCCTGTAATCTACACAAGGTCTGAGTGTATGATCCTTCTTTTGAACAAAGAAGATTCCTGCTCCTGCAGGGGAAGAGGATGGACGGATAAATCCTTTTTCCAGATTCTCGTTTATGTAGAGTCGTAGAGCCTCCAGCTCTATTTCTGATAATGGAAAAATCCGACCAAAAGGAATTTCTGCACCTGGAAGTAGTTCAATAGGACAGTCATAAGAGCGATGAGGTGGCAACACATCAGCTTTCTTCTTATCGAACACATCCAGGAAGTCATGATAGCTAGTAGGCACATACTGACCGATATCTGAGAATGCCTGAACGGTCAGGCAGCTGGGAGAGTCCAATGGTTCAGGAGCGAAACAATGCTGCTGGCAGTAGGCTGAAGGGAACATGATCTCCCCTTTAGACCAGTCAATCTTGGGATTATGGGCCCTCAACCAGGGAAGGCCGAGTATTACCGGAAACAAGGGGGAGTAGAGGACATCGAAACATAGGAACTCTTGATGTCCAGAGTCAGTAATCGTTAGAATTGGTTCAGTCTCTTGGGTAATGGGCCCCGACTTGGGAATGGTGCCGTCTGCCAGGTGAACAGTAAGACTCAGTCTTTTAGGTCTAAGTGGAATCTGTAATTTCTTAGCTAATGTAAGATCCAGAAAACAACTGCAGGCGCCTGAATCAACAATGGCTCGGAATTTGACTTCCCCTTCTGCCACTTGCAGTGAGACAGGCAAGATGATATGAGCGGGGGAGGATCCAGCGACAGAGGCATATGTGGGACGAGAGGACAGGAACTTACTGGGTCTCACAGGGCAGTTTCGAAGGAAATGTCCCGTACCGCCACAGTATAGACAAAGGTTGGCTTGCCGCCGGCGGATCCTCTCTTCAGGGGTCAGGGAAGGCCGCAACAGGCCGAATGGCATGGGTGTAGTGGTGGTTACTGGAGGTTTGTAAGATTGAGTCCGTTCAAAGCGCCGCTCCCGTAATCGGCGGTCAAGCTGTATAGCCAACTGTATAAGGCGTTCAAGGGTAGTGGGAGCTTCCACCCGGGCCAGTTCATCTTTGAGCGCCTCGGACAGACCAAGCCGGAACTGGTACTTGAGTGCGGCTTCATTCCAGTCTGTATCTGCTGACCATTTGCGGAATTCAACCATATAGTCCTCTACAGGCCGATTCCCTTGCTGGAGTGTGTGCAGGGCCGCTTCGGCCGAAGCCATTCGCTGGGGGTCATCATACAGCTGTGCCATGGCTTCAAAAAAGGCTGAAACTGAGTCTAGGACTGGGTTACTTTGTTCCATAAGATGATGGGCCCAGGATTGAGGTTCTTCTGTCAGCAAGGAGATGATGAAACCGACTTTGACAGTTTCAAGGGAGAAAGTCCGTGGCTGCAGAGCTAGGTATAACTGACAAGCATTTTTAAACGCTCTGAATTTTCTTCGGTCCCCGGAGAAACGTTCGGGTATGGGGACCCTTGGTTCAGGTGGAGGTACCACTACTGTGGGTATGACAGCGGTGCGTTCAAAAACAGCAGAGGCTGGAGCAGAGACCTCATGTGCGGTATTCTGGCAAGCAGAAAAGGACGTAGAGGGTATGCTGTGCAGGCGACCTTCTAGTTGCATATAGCCTTCTTGTAAATTCTGTACGGCTTGTGTGAGGGCTGTAACTTGTTGGCACAAAGCCTCTAGCGGAGACGCACCTCTGTCGGCTTCAGACATTTTATGGCTGACTGGTACTGTCACGTACCTGGTCCTGAAGCCGAAATGCCGAGAGGGCTCTCCTTGCGGCTGAGTGCTTGGTGTCCCTGAAGGTGGTAACAGGAAGCACGAAGCCCAAAGAAGCAGGGATTGCCAGCTGTGCCCCAGATGAGGGTTGATGGTAGGAATATATCTCTGCAGGTGAACACCAGAGGAGGTGAGCACTAGGACCCAGGAGTGCTGTGGTAGTTGCAGACTGCACACGGCTGGAAGTAGTTTGTAATGGAGAGTGCAGCTGGCAGGATCAACAGGTAAGTACTGGAAGCAGGTTCTGCAGGCTGGGTACAGCAGGTGGGCACCAAGGCAGGTCACAGCAGACAAGGCACAGCCAAAGGCGTAGTCGGGGACAGAAGCAGAGGTCAGTAAGCCAGAGGTCAGCAGATCAGATAGCAGAGTCGTGGTTAGGCAAGCCGGGTTCATACACAGGGCAGATGACAAGAGAAGATCCGTGAACAATCCGAGGTCAGAGCTGGGTGCGAGACAAGAGGAATCCAAGAACAAGCCGGGTTGTCAACAGGTGATCAGAAGCAGCAACAAACACAGGAAGCAGGAAACAGGAAGCTGAAGACCAGTCAGCAATGTTCATGTGCCACAGATATCCTTTTAAAGGCCAGAGGGTGCTGGGATTGGACATCCACTTTGTGGGCCAGCACGCACACGTCTTCGCCCTAGCGGACGTGCGTTTGCAATACGTGCGTGCGTATTCATGCGGCTAGTTCCCTGACAGTCCGGCTGGGGAGGTGTCCTCTGAAAAAATTCCGCTCAGGGGATCTGTACACTGGAAGAGTCCAGACTACTGATCAATGTCTTGGAACTCAGAGCGATCAGACCATGCCTGGAACATTGGATTGATCGTCTTCAGAGATGTCCAGTGCGCATTCAATCAGACAATGCCACGGCCGGGGCTTATGTCAATCTTCAGGGGGGCATAAGTAGTGTCCTGGCAGCTCTGGAGGTAGGCGGCATTCTAAGGTGGGCAGAACGGTTCATTCCAGCTCTCTCCCCCATACACATTCCCAGGGTAGAAAACTGGCAGGCGGATTACCTCATCCGGCCATCCGGCAGGCATTGGTCTAAGGGGAGTGGTGCCTTCACCCGGAGGTGTTTGATTAGTTAGGTGTCTCCGGTGGGGCATCCCCGAGGTGGATCTGTTGGCGTCCCGGCTTATCAGAAAGGTGCAGAGGTTTGTGGCTTGGTCACGGGATCCTCTGGTGGACGCCACAGATGGACTGGTGGCCCCATGGGTTCAATATCATCTCTTTTTTGCCTTCCCTCCTCTCAAGCTTCTGCCAAGACTTCTACGCAGGATCAAGGTAGAAGGGATTCTGGACATCTTAGTGGCCTCATCGGGCTTGGTATGCAGACCTGGTGCGGCTGGTCATCAACGTTCCTTGGAAGCTTCCTCTCAGGGAGGATCTGCTGTCCCATAGACCAATCTTCCATCCTGCTTTACAGTCGTTAGCTCTGACGGCTTGGCTGTTGAAAGCCAGGTGCTGATGAATAGAGGTTTGTCTGAGTCCGTGATTCCAACGCTGTTCAAAGCTAGGTAATTTACTTCTAGGAAGTTCTACCATTGTACATAGAAGACGTACATTGCGTGGTGTGAGTCTCTTGGGGTTCATCTGCGCTCTTTTTCGGTGGCTCTGCTCTTGACCTTCCTTCAACGGGGGTTGAGCAGAAACTGGCCTTGAGTATTATCAAGGCTCAGGTGTTGGTCTCAGCAGTCTTTTTTCAACGGCCCTTGGGCACATACTCCCTGGTGCGTACTTTTCTTCAAGGAGTTAGGCATCTGACCCCTCCAGTGCGGTCTCTGTTGCCGCCTTGGGACCTCAATGTGGTGCTCTCAGTTCTCCAGAAGCCTCCTTTTGAGAATCTTTTAGAGATTCCCCTGCTTACGCTGTTCCAGAAGGTGGCCTTTTTGGTGGCTTTCGCCCCTGTCCGTCATTCCTTTCTCAGGTTGTCTCTGATTTTCATTTGAATGAAGAAATTGTGTTGCCTTCCGTGTGTCCCAGGCCAAAACATCCGAAGGAAATTGGTTTGCATGCCTTGGATGTGATCCAGGCAATTAGGGTGTACCTGATAGCTACAGAGTCTTTTAGGAAGTCACACTCACTATTTGTGCCTCGGAAAGGGTTGTCCGCTTCCTCTGCGACCATTTCCAGATGGATCAGACAGACGGTAATCAGGCCTAATTCAGGCCTATTCCATCAGGGGGCAGGTTCCACCTTCCCCTGTCAAGGCGCACTCTACTCGGGTGCTCAGTGCCTCTTAGGCCTGCCGTCATCAGGCTTCAGTGATGCAGGTTTCCAAGCGGCCATCTGGTCATCAGTGCACACTTTCACAAAGTTCTACAAAGTAGATGTGTTGGCATCTGCGGATGCTTCCTTTGGCCGCAAGGTTTTGCAGGCTGCTGTTTAGAGGACTTGGTCCTCTTTGAGGGTGTATTGTTTTTTTCAGATGAGCTCCAGTTTACCTGGTTGGCTATAGTTAGCCTTGGGAGGTTTTTTTTGCTGTTCCCACCCCTCATGTTTAACACTGCTTTGGGACGTCCCAATGGTTAAGAAGATCAGTAGCTGTGTCCATCAATGAACGAAAGAGAAAATGGGATTTTTGACTTACTGTAATATCCATTTCTCTGATGTTCTTTGATGGACACAGCACCCACCCCTCTGTGGGGTTGTAATTCTTCTGACACTGCTTGTAACAAAACTGAGTACTTATAGCAGAGAGAGGGAGTATACCCACTGGGACTGCCCAGAGGCGTAGCCAGAATTTTTTTCTGCCTGGTGTCCTACTCCTGTACGGGGCAGTATAACCCAATGGTTAAGAAGATCAGAAGCTGTGTCCGTCAATGAACATCAGAGAAATGGATTTTATGGTAAGTCAAATATCCCATTTTTCTCTTCTACATTATTGTGTTTATTGCAAAAGAGTCAGAAGTTGGGTATGGAGTTCTCCTACAGTAAGGTTAACAACAACGTGATTTGCTAAATCGCATATAAATTGTAAAGCAGTTTAAATATGCATTGTACGTTGCACTTTTTCATTTTAATCACAGCATGTGGTTCATTTGTAAAGTTAAACAAACTTTCTATTCCAACAAACAACCCTTTGAAGTCAGGTCTTAGTAAACAGCTAAATATAGTGACAAAGCCTTAAGGGTCAGATTTGTGACTTCTACACTGTGACAGATACATTTGATGTGGGCACTGTACAATCTTGTCTCCGAGAACCTGATTTGCTCAACAAGTTCTAAGTGTTTAAATTGTTTTTTTGTGTTGTGCATTTACAAATTTTTTTTTTTCATTTATAGTATGCCGATAATGATAGGAAACTCCTAGAACTTCGAACAGAGATAGTGGAAATGGTATGTAATTGATCCTTCTAAAATAATGAGTTGGTAAAATCAGAGACCATTGGGTTGTTTTTTAGTATTACAGACTTCCTCAGTGAAAACCGTTGGAACATGTTGATTTACTAAAATATTTGATAACGTTGACACAATAAATTGTGGGAAGATTTACTTCTATGTGCAGATAAAATAAGGAAACAGGGATTTCTTAATCTTTTATTAGGGAACACAGAGTGGAAGCTGCTGCCTACAGGAGATTGCTGGACACAGGCAAACAAAGCTGTAAGACAGCCAGTGTAACCCCTACCACTCCTATCATGCTCCAGTTGTTTGCTAATGCCCAAGGAGAAGCAAACACAGTTCTTTACTTTTTCTGCATTTTATCAAGCTTCATTTTTCATCAATCAAGATTTTCTAGCAAAGCTAGAGAAGCTCACTTTGCAGCTTTCCAGATTATAGCCACCAAGACTGTATATGGATGCTGGTGTGATGGAACTGGCTTGTAATGTGACCTATGGGCACTGGCCTCTGCTGTGGCACTCTCCAGAAACTTTTTGTACAGAGTAAGTAAGCTGCAGAATGCTTTACAGGTCAAGGGCAGTCATGCATCTCTTGGAATGCTGTCCTCAGACTCTCTCTGTAGTATACACGTCAGACGGGTCAAGACTGGCTGATACTGTACATACTTATCCGCCATCCAGGCCACCACTTGGTGAGTAACAGGGACAATCCCTGCTTAAAGAGGAGCCCGGCAACTGTACAGAGTGTTTTATTGCGTCCCCTTAGGGGTTAATGTTTGTATGCTGCAAGACATTTGGTGTCGATGACACTCCATATTGGAACCACAACACCTTTAAAATTGTTAGACTTTTTTGTGTGTATTACCGGCATGAGCATTTTTTAAAATGATTTATAACCAATAGAAAGCTAGTTACTAGACAAGAAAATACATGTTTTCTCACATTTTTAGATGCTCTGTTGGGGCCAAAACATGCAATTCTGACTCAAAAGAAGCTTGTATTCTTTTTGAGCAAGAAACTTCAAGCTACACTTTGCTTAGGCGTGAACAGGCGTCATTAAATATAATGGAAATCCTAATGGTGAGTGTTGAAGCTCCTCTGGTGAAGCTTCAAGTTGCACAGGTGTGAACCAGGCCTTATATTGCAGCTGCTGGAAAACCATGTTTGTATGCTGCCACTAGCATAAAAAGTGGCAAAACCAGATCTGCCTTATTGTGACAAACCAACTGAAAAGGACACAAGTACTATAGCTTACATAAAACAACCCAGCACCTCTGCTCAGCATCAAACACTTTTTTAGACAGAGAAAACAAAGAAAAATAACAAGAACCAAGAGAGGCTCTTACAAAAGCTGGTATTCAAATTATCAAATGTGTGTAAGTAATTCACTCACGCCAATGGGATAATGTTCTAATTTTGGTAAGTCGCAAGTTTAAACAAACTATATAAATATAGTTAAGTGTAAGCAAATTAATAACAGAGGTAACTGCGCTAACCTTTATAGGGGGTTGTGATGCCCCCTTATTATATTAAATGTAATAACTTGTCGTGTGACCATAAATTAAAATGTATATAGAAAATTACCAACAAGAAATATTTACCAACAAGAAAAATTTGTAAATATATAAACCCGTCACTATAAATGTTGGCTGGGTATGTAAGTAACATCCATAAAGTGCGTTAATTGTGCTGAATAAATACCAATAAATTATTCATGTATATACAATGATAAAGCTGTGAACTCAAGTGCACAAATAATTATATACAGTCCATAATTGTGCTGAAGAGAAAAGAAGAAAGTGCAAAAGTGCAATAAGTCCTTTATGTGCAAATAATGCCGATGCAGTTGTGATGTGACCCTCCACTTCACCTCGCGTGCCAAATGGTAAGGTAGCTCACTTACCAAATTTCGTGGATTCCTGTTGGCGTACGCCAGCAAGAATCAATCTGCACTTGTACTCTGCTCCAGGTTCCTGCTGGTAGATAAGTATGGATCCTCTGGAGGCGGCTTGGTGCTCAAAATATAAGAGAAAAAGGCTCCTCATCGTGCAGAGGGTTAAAACTCCTTTATTTAAAACTCTTCACACGAACATCCAAATGAAAAACTTTTCACTCCAAATCACTTCAAAACGTTCAAATCGTACACTCAAAACGAAGAAAACAGAGCTATAACTCCGCCCTGGCCCCTTCCAGACTCCTTCCAGCCTCGCGTCTGCTATTCAGAGGTCTGTATGTGAACAATCACGTATTAACGCCGTACCCGGAAGTGGGGACTCGGCGTGCGGTTCAACAGTGGGCTCAGAGCGAGGCAGCGTGCGTATCAACTTGACACGTTTCGTCAGAGATGTGACGTATTCCGAAGACTATGTGAACTATTTAGATTACCTGGTAGACATTAAGAGCTTGCTTTCGGACATTTCGGTTATTCCTAGAAATTCAAATGATCCAGCCAAGACCATACAACAGAGCAGTTAATTGATCTTCGGTTAAGAATCTCCTGTTCATGGACACTGGTGCTGTGTTTCTTGCTATTGAACGCCCTAGAACCCCAGTAATCTATGGACTATTTAACCACTTGCCACAAAATCACATACCTGTACGTCATTTTGCATAAGTGGTTGTACCGGGGTGATGCCTGCAGAGATGACGGCTGAGCAGCCACTCGGTTGTTATTGCAAGCCCCCTCCCGCCGCCTTCTGCTGCTCTGCCCGGGCGACTAGTCGGTGCGTAGGCCAGCTGGCCGGAGACCCAAACAAAGCCGGAATCGGCTTTTATGGGGTCTCCAATGTAGTAACCCAGAGGCAGTGTCACAACCTCACCAGTTTACTCGTCAGCCAACGGTGCCAGTTTTAACAAATCCAAAGTATTGAAAAATGCAGATTTTGGCATTTTCAATAATTTCAAATGCAATAGAGGTGTTTTGGGTCTTTTAGAACCCCAGATTCCTCCATAAAGAGTACCTGTCATTGCCTATTACTGTCACAAGGGATGTTTAAATTCCTTGTGAAAGCAAAAGTGATCAGAAAAAAAAGTTTTAAAAGGGACCGTGTAAAAATAAATTAACTAGAATAAAAATAGGAAAATATTTTTTTTTCTTAAAGCGCCCCATCCCTCTGTGCTCGCACGCTAAAGAAAATGCATATGCAAGTCGCGCCCCCAAATGTAAACAGAGTTTAAATCACATGTAACACCCTCCTAGGTAGGTACTAGGAAATGAATATGTGGCCCTGTCTGCTTATCAGAGGGGCCTGAATTGTTAGCTAGCCATCACATGTTTCCAGGTGTGTCCGGGGAGTCTCCCCACTGTATCCAATGAGGGATCTTGTTGGTCAGTGGAGGAAACCTAGCCAATAGCACACCAGGGTTTATGACTCTCAGTGGGCGGGGTTTACCACAATGCACCCTGGGATTGGATATAAATCTGTGGGGAGCATGTGACAGAGCGTCTTTTGGCAGGAGTATCAGTCCCAGGAAGAGGCGAAGGCTGTCTCTCCTCCTGTCAGAGAGTGAAGGTGGTCCAGGCAGTCAGCTTACGGGGACCAGAGGTTGAGCTGTGCGGCAGAGAGGGATCCAGAGTGTTGCTGACCGAGTGGAGCTGCTGGGCAGAAGTCTTAAGGAAAAACAGTATCGTGAGTACTCAAGATCTGCCCAGGGGGTCTGCCTAGGAAAGGGGACCACTCCAGAAGGTCAAGAGGATCCAGGAGCCAGCTAACCTGTAGTATTGGCAGTGAAAGGGGGTGCCAAGCGTTCAAAGCCCTGAAGATAGTGAAGTGAAAGGGGGCGCCAGTGTGGGCCGGGAAGCGTTCAGCAGTGCAGCAAAGGTGTACAAGTAGCTATCTCAGGGAGCTAAAAGGGACTTCCATAGTAAAAAGGGAAGTTACAGCATCAAGTCAGCGTTAACCGGCATTCGGCCAGCGCTAGCTAATCAGCATCAAGCAACATTTACTCAGAGTCCCCGTCAAGTTGTGTATAGTTCAATTGCAGGAGTATCCCACTCATCCCTTCTCCCATCCAAGTTCCTAAGTAAACCGAAAAATCCAAAGATACTGGACTGGTTCTTGTCTCAGTGCTCACACTTGGAGAAACATGTTCAAAGGTACTTTTGTTGCACCCGGTGACCCAGGGGGACCAACAGCCAGCACCTATGCTGGGAATTGTGCTACACACACATATGGTATCGCCGCAATGGTTAGAGCGAAAGCAATAATTCTAGCACAAGACCTCCTCTGTAACTCCAAACAGGTAACCATTAAAATGTTTTATGTGTCGCTTACGGAGATTTTTAAGTACTGTAGTTTGTCACCATTTCACAATTGTGTGCAATTTTAAAGCGTGACATGTTGGGTATCTATTTCCTTGGTGTACCATCATCCTTAACATTGTACAAAGAATTGGGTTAACTTTACGGTTTAGTTTTTGTTAATCTATTCTTTCTAAAAAAAATTGCGTTTGAACGCTGCACAAATACAGTGTGACATAAAATATTGCAATGATGGCCATTTTATTCTCAATGGTTCTTTAAAAAAAATTATTAAAAAATAAATAAATATATGTATAATTTCTCTTACGTCCTTTGACAGACGCAGCTCTTAATGCTTCTTCACTATTGGGTTATGCGCCATCTACAGGAGCAGACTAGGCAGTGAAAAGTTTTCACTCAACACACCTATAGGGGCTGTCCCTCACAACATAACCCCAGACACACTTTGCTCTCAAATCAGTTTCTTGCTGCCTAGTTAAGGAGTAGGACCTAGGTTTCCCGCTGGAACTCTGGTCTCAGTTTTTATTTTATTTTCAGAATGTTTGTTTATTTCTATTTACTCACTATCACTAGCTAGTGTCATCTCTGTGCCCAGGGACGCTGGTTCACGGCAGAATCCTCTTTACTGACTTTCCGACAATGCCACGGATGTGGCTTACGTCATTCTTCAAGGGGACACCATGAGTGCCTGGGCGCCCATGGAGGTGGCCGAGATTCTGCCTTGGGCCGAGAAACATTCCGGCTCTCCCCACAGTTCACATTCCCGGAGTCGTCAGGTTCCGGATCCGGGGGTATGGTCTCTGCGTCCAGAGGTTTTTTCCTCTCCTCTCCTGGGGAACTCGGGAGTTGGATCTGCGTCTCGTCTGCGCAAACGGAACTGAGGTTTGTGGCCTGGGCTCGATCGTCTGGCCGACGCCACAGACACATTGGTGGTGCCCTGGAGCCAATATCGGCTGATTTATGCCTTTTCTACGATACAGCTGTTGTTGGAGTTCCTCCGCAGGTTAACGGTGGAAAAGGTGCCGGTGATTCTAGTAGTCCCAGACTGGCCCTCGCTGGTCTTGGTTCGTGGACCTCTTAAGACGGTCGTCGAGTCTCCTTGGCGGTTGCCTCCTTGGCCGATCTTCCATCCTGCTCTATGGTCACTGGTTTTTATCGGCATGGCTGTAGCAGGCCAGGGGTTGGAGGTCAGGAGTCTCTCTAATTCTGTGGTTCCCACCCTGTTGGGGGCTGGAACACCGACTTCCAGGAAGTATATCGTCCTTTGTGACTGATTCCTTGAGCCACACCTTTATTCATGGGGTGCCTCCTCTGACTCCTCCAAGAAGATCCCCTTTGGTTCCATGGGATCTGTATTTGGTTCTGTCAGTTATTTGACAGCCTCCTTTTGGACATTTTAGGGAAGGTGGTGTCTGCTTCCGCCTCACCAAAGATATTGTTTTATCTACGCTCTGTCCTAAGTCAGTGCATTCTATGGCATTTGCCTTACTTTCCCTGGATGTGGTTTGGGCAATCAGGGTTTACCTGTGGGCCTAGGAGCCTTTTAGGTCATCTGATTCTCTGTTTTGTCCTTACTGAGGGTTCACGTAAGGGTTCGGCTGCGTTTGCTGCGTCTATATCCAACTGGATCAGGCAGACAGCTGTTCAAGCCTATTTATTATTAGGTCAGGTTCCTTCTTTCCCTGTGAATACGCATTCTACTAGTGCGCTGAGTGCCTCGTGGCCTTTTTGCCATCAGGCATCTGTTACTCCAGTGTGTAAGGCGGAGACTTGGTCGTCTGGACACACTTTTACAAAAATCTACAATGTTGGTTTAATGGCATCCTCGGATGCCTCCTTTAGGCGCAAGGTTTCGCAGGCTGCTGTTTTGAAGGAGACTTTTTTTTTTTCTCTCTTTCCGGGGGTGAATTTTTGTTTTGGGGGTAAGCTCCTGTGATTTTTGTCTCCCAGTTGGCTACGTTGTTTGCTTTGGAAATATGTTGACTGTTTTTGGTGGCGTTCTTCCCACCCCTCATGCCTATACTGCTTTGGGACATCCCAATAGTGAAGAAGCATTAAGAGCTGCGTCTGTCAAAGGACGTAAGAGAAAATTGGATTTTTGTAAGAACTTACCGTAAAATCCTTTTCTCTGAGTCCTTTGACAGACGCAGCTCCTGCCCCTATATTTTGGGGTTGGTTGTGTCTTCTTTCACTGCTTGCTACGAAACGGATTTGAGAGCACAGTGTGTCTGGGGTTATGTCGTGAGGGACCGCCCCTATACGCGTGTCGAGTGAAAACGTCTAACTGCCTAGTCTACTCCTGTAGATGGCGCATAACCCAATAGTGAAGAAGCATTAAGAGCTGCGTCTGTGAAAGGACTCAGAGAAAAGGATTTTACAGTAAGAAAAAGGCCTCATCTTGGCATGGTTAAAATACATAAGAGTATGAATCCTCTTACATTTAGACCCATTGTTTCCGGTACCAGTTCTGTAACCAAACCCCAGCTTCAAGTCGTGTTGGACTTTTTTTATGCAGCATATTGTGAAGGTACTCCCAGCTTTTATTAAGGATACAAGAAACTTCTTTTGCATATGGGGATAGAACCAGACTGGCTTTCTGCCACAATGGATATATCTTCGTTTTATGCCTCAATAATCAATGTGGTGGTAATTAACCTCTTTAGAACCACCCGCCGCAGTCCTGTACTGCGGCAGGAAGCCGCTCCTGTGCGAATTGCCGTAACTATACGGCGGTCACGAGCAGGAGCCTAGGGGGCGAATGCGCGCTGCCGCCGGCGTTCTCCCGCCCCTGCTCGTCAGCGGGGAAGCCGATGCAGTGGGCAGGCAGCTCCGATTGCCGTCTGACACCCGTGATCGTTCCCCGCTGAGAGGGAAGAACGGTCAGCTGTTGTAAACACAGCTGACCGTTCTCCCTGGAATGATCATAGAGCCCCTGTGATCCTTCTATATAGGATTACAGGTCTCTATGGTCATTCCACAAGCCACGCCCCCTCACAGTTAGAATTACTCCCCTAGGCTCACATTTAACCCCTTGATCACCCACAATGTTAACCCCTTTCCCTGCCAGTGTCATTATTACAGTAACAGTGCATATTTTTAGCACTGATTACTGTAGTAATGTCACTGGTTCCCCCAAAAGTGTCAAAAATCGCAGATCGCCGCCATTACTAGTAAAAAAAAAAAAAACAATAAAAAATTACATAAATCTTTCCCGTAGTTAGTAGATGCAATAACTTTTGCGCAAACCAATCAAAATACGCTTATTGCGATTTTTTTTTTTCTTTACCAGAAATATGTAGCAGAAAACAAATTGGCCTAAAATGTTAAAAAATGTTGATTTATAATTTTTTTTTGGGGGGGGGGAATGTTAATATAGCAGAATGTAAAAAATATAGATTTTTTTTTTTTTTTTTTTTCAGAATTGTCGTTCTTTTTTGTGTATAGCACAAAAAATTAAAATTGCACAGGTGATCAAATACCAACAAAAGAAAGCTATTTTTTTGGGAAAAGGACGTAAATTTAGTTTGGGTACACCGTCGCACAACCGCGCAATTGTCAGTTAAAATCACACAGTGCCAAGTTGAAAAAAGTGGCCTGGTCATTAAGGAGGCAAATCCTTCTGGTCTTAATGTGGTTAAGGCAGTGGAACAGGTCCTCCAGGAAAACTTTGATCTTCTGTTCCCCCATTGCCAGAAGGACTAGTTCTTAATGACAATTTATTTAGATTTAAATACAGTCAGGGTAATTCAAAATGACCCTAACAACAGATTTATGGTGGCAGTTCCCTTAAGAACCACCTGCGCCTAATTTTGAGCAAGCATTTGCACCATGTGGGGGGGAAGGAGGAGGAGGCCAAACTTCAGAGTAACAGCGTCGTAGCGCCGTCCCCTTCGAAGTGGGGAAGGGTACCTGTCAAAAATAGGTACCGGTTCCCCCCTCCCCCCTAAGGTGACAAATGTGGCCCCGGAGGGGGGGAGGAAGCAAATGAGCGGAAGTTCCTCTTTTGGGTGGAATTCCGCTTTAAGGAGTGATCCAAGGGGTAAATTGGATCATTGGATTATATTGAGATTCACATGCTGATATAAAGATTGCAGGCCTTTTTGACATGCAGTTGTTTTACCTTTTTTTTTTTTTTTTAACTGTGCTCTGATTTCTCACTCATAATAATTTCTTGTTGCCATGTTTACCATTTGTGAATAATGCTAATAACATCAGAGACCGTGTTCAAGGACATCATTTTGTTTTTGTAAATCCCTTGAAATTATAGTTCTCTCTGCATACATAATCCAAGTGTGAAAATGTGAGGAATGCAAAACTGGTCCAGCCCGGTGAATCATGCACTGTGTGCTATTGGTGATCTAGTTTAAAGAGGCTCTTCCAGTTTATTTGGCAGTATAGCCTGTGTGTGCTATAAAGGGATCTATGCTTTAGGCAGTTTTGGACATTGTTAACACTATTTTAGCAACTAAAAGTTGACTAAACTAAAACAATTCAGATGACTTAAATAGGACTAAAGCTAAAATGGCATTTTAGTCAAAAGGCTATGACTAAAACTTAATTGAAATTTGACGTCAAAATTAACTCTGGTTATTTATCACAGCTAAATCTGTGTCTGTAGTGCATGTTCGGACCTTTAAAATTATAAATAATAACATATTCGATTTTTACTTCAGGAGTATATAATGAGTTTGGAAATTCGAAATAATGCATTACAATTTAACTAAACCAATTAGATTTTAGTTGACTAAAATATAGGAGAATTTAGTTCACTAAAATGTACTGGAGATTTTATTCAACTAAAATATGACTAAAATTAAAATAATTCAGATGACTAAAATATGTCTGCATCCAGGATGGTTTGAAGGCACTGTTCGCATAAACTCTCACGAGCGGTGCATATGAACAACATTGGCACTTGCCATTGATTTGTACAAAGTGCAAAGCTGACAAAGTGCTTAAGGGGGCAGAGCTACTCCAAAGCACCACCCCCCATGTTGAGGGCATGTGGTCTGGTATGATTCAGGAGAGGGGGTGCTGCTCGCTCGTCCCCTCCCTTTCACAACCTGCTGGGCAGCATGCTCGGATAAGGGTCTGGTATGGATTTGGGGGGGGGGGGGCTCCATGCCATTTTTTATTTTTATTTTAGTTTTTAGTTTTTTTGTGGAGTGTCCCTTTAAAATCCATACCGGACCCGAAAGGTTCGGTATGGATTGGGGGGAGGGCTGACAGCTGATGACTCATTGGTTGTTAACCACTTTACCACCGGAGGATTTTGCTGTCTTCCATCCAGGCCACTTTTTGCGATTCGGCGCTGTGCGAATTCAATTGACAATTGCGCGGTCGTGCGACGCCGTACCCAAACGAAATTTACGTCCTTTTTTTCCCACAAACAGAGCTTTCTTTTGGTGGTATTTGATCACCTGTGCGATTTTTACTTTTTGCGCTATAAACAAAAAAAGAGCGTTTATTTTGAAAAAATAACAATATTTTTAACATTTTTTTATAAGAAATTCCCCCCAAAAAAGATGTAAAAAACTATTTTTTAAAAAATTTTTGGCCAATTTGTTTTATGCTACATATGTTTGGTAAAAAAAATCACAATAAGCGTATTTTGATTGGTTTGCGCAAAAGTTATTGCGTTTACTAACAAAGGGAAAGATTTCTGTCATTTTTGGTGTTTTTTTTTTTAACGCGTAATGGCGGCGATCTGCGATTTTTTTTGGGGGACTGCGACATTGCGGCGGACAGATCGGACCCTTGACTGACATTTTTGACACTTTTGGGGGTACCAGTGACATTACTGCAGTAATCAGTGCTATATATATGCACTGTTACTGTAAAAATGACACTGGCAGGGAAGGGGTTAATTTTATTGGAGAGGGAGAGGTTAATGTATGCCTGGTGCTTACTGACGTGTAGGGGGGGAGGTGACTGAGTGAGTCATGGACAGATCGGATGTCCAGCTATGCTGAACAGTCCGATCTGTCACTCCCTGTCACTATGGAGATCCGCCCGCTGTGTTTACACACAGCGGGCGGATCTCCAGACTCGATCCCCGACGATCGGGTAAGAGCAGCGGCGATCGCCGCTGCTCCTCCCCTGGCCCGACTCCCGCTGTGAATGAAAACAGCGGGAGCGAGCCTCCGGCGGCGCGCAAGCGCCGCCCAGAAGGGGGAGTGTCTGACGACGTAGTACTACGTCGTCAGACGATAACGAGCCACTCTGCCGCAGTAATATTACTGTGAGCAGAGGTAAAGTGGTTAAGAATGCGGCAGCCCGCTTCCTGGCCTGCTCCTTATTCAGCTATACACAGTTTGTTATAGAGGAAAAAAAAAACATTGCGTTTTTGGTGCGGATCCATCGAAGTCTATTATATGCAAAACGCAGTCTGCTGTGGGAAGAAATGTCCCTGACCCTTTCCAAAACACATAGATGTGAATGTGTACCATAGGAAACCATGTTAAATGGACTGCAGTGCGTTTCTGCAAACTGCAAAATGCACTAAAAAAATGCATAGGTGTGAACCTAGGGTTAAGGTGAGTCTAGTGATGTTTAAGCTACTAAGAATTGCCTGGGTAATTTAGAAACTTAGAATGATGATGTAAACTTTAAAGAAGTATATAAGCCCCAAGAATGATGCTGGGAGCTTCCATCTTGGATGTGATGTTAGTGGCCCCAGCAGGCTCCTAGCTATCACTAAAGTGATGCTCTAGTATTCTCCTTCACTCCTCCCCTGGCAGCAACATTAAAAGGTTATGTAGGGTCGAGAGAGCCGGATTAGCTAGGCCAGTGTAGAGTGAAATCACACGCTCCTGGAAGAGGAGAGAGCTGTGACATTGCAAGGAGGGAGGGTGCTCTGCTAGGGAATCAACTCTTATGAAGTAGCTAAATTTGCTAGCAAGTTCAGAGGCATATTGCAAGTCAATAAAAAGGAAATACGAGGCGAGTAAAGCTTTCTTTAGATTTTTGCCTTTAGATTTACCAAAACCATATAATATTAGGGCAGACCTAAACACTTTCAATTTGTATGCAATCAGGCAGGTCCTTGTACTACATAGTTGAAGGTAAATCTAGGGGAAATCTACCAACAAAAGTTGTATAGTGTGTATCCAGCTTAAGCATTCACAGTACTTGAATTTTTTGTTCAATTGGTGACAGGGTATCTTTAAAGCGGAGTTCCGGCCTCAAAATCGATAAAATCGATTTTGGGCCATCCGCTTGCTAAGGGGAACCTGAAAAAAAAAATGGATACTGGCGTTTTTTTTTTTTTTTTGGTCACTTACCTTATTATAGAAGAAAATATACTCACCTTCCTTCCACTTCCTCCCTCTGCGGCCGCGGCCCGCACCGTCACTTCCGGTTTGCGATGATTCCTCGCTCCCAGGAATCAATGCGCCTGCACCGGCCCCGCTCGTCACTTCCGGTGCAGGCGCAGCATTCACAGCTAAACAGCTTCTGGGCATGCAGTGCATTGTGGGACTCCGACGTCACGAAGAAGGACGCTGCGGCTTCAGCTACCCACACCTGAGATGGCAGCGCTGGAGAAGAAATTTTCAAGGTAAGTATTTCTTCTTACAGGTAAGTGCAACCTGGGACAGTACAGAGGCTATCCATTATGGAATGTACTAGCCCTGACTGTCCCGGGGGTATTTTTAGCTCAAATTGACCCCCGAGGCCAGGACTCCGCTTTAAATAGTCCCTGAAGCCCATCTGGTAATAAATAATTACTTTTTGGATCAATACTTTTGCTAAAATGTTGTCTTTTTTGTTTGTAGTACAAAAAGAACACATGCTAAAAAACAAAAAACACGGGCTGCTATTGCTGACTAGTGATAAGTTCAGGCAAGTTCCCATCCTAGTTGGAACTCACCTTAGTTAGCCCATCAGGAAGCTGTCGCTGCACTGGACCAATCCTAAGCGGCCGAGGCATTCCCTGGCCCATGGCCACACATATTCGTGCCCATTGCATGCGTGCCGCCTTGTGTGCACATATGTACAGTATATATATATATATATATATATATATATATATATATATATATATACACACACATACAGTGTCTCTAGTACAAAAATTGCCTCTTAAGGCCCCATTCACACTAGTGCGACTTGTCCCGCGATTTTGGACCGCAAAATCGCATGACAAGTCGTTTTCCATTATTTTCAATGAGCCCCATTCATATCAGTGCGTTTTGAAGTCGCACCGACTTCAAAGTAGTTCCTGCACTACTTTGCCACGATTTTAATGCATTTTGAGGCATATAGCCTTGCCCATGCTTTCAAAATCGCGGCAAAAATCGCGCCGCGAAATCGCGGCAAAATTGCGTTGCAATAGTGTGAAAGGGGCCTAAAGTCCCAAAAGTTTAAAAACATTTAGAAAAAAAAAAAACACACACACATAAAGCTCCCCAGCAGAACTTGATAAAAAATGTAGTGCAAAGTGCATGCTTATCTATCTGTATTCAGGGTTAAGTAAGGTCATAGACCTCCTTAAGAGGCACTTTCCCACAGTAAAATGAGCAGTAATCTTGTGGTTCAAAAACTAAAACACGCGTGGAAAAAAGATGAATGCTTTTTTTGGTGTTTTGCATGATATCCAGATACACGTATGTATTGTTCACACTAGCAAATAGTAATGCATGGTTATGTTCACCTTGTATATTCTGTCTCCACTCATCATATGCCTGGGAAAAAATAATTATCTCATATACTGTAATTACAGGAATGTTAGCAATAGTCTGTACAAAAGGATAATCCTAATTAATAGGTCATATAAAAAACACACTCAGGTATTCATCTCATATTGGATCATATAATCCAAGAGGAACTAGATAGCTCAGCAAGTCCTACAGAAGAAACTATTAATTTCCTATATTGGTTAATTTGTTTATATTGATATCCACTGGTCACATGCTGATATACAGTATGGAACTTGTAACATAAGTTCATAACATTGAAGTAGTAAGGCTACATTCACACCTGAGCGTAGCGTTTTCGCATGTTTTTTACCGTGATTTTACTGCGATTTTTGTGCAGGCGTTTTTAGATTGATTAGAGACCAATGGAAAACGCCTGTAATCTGCCCAAAAAGAAGCTCATGTACTTTTTTGAGCGTTGGGCATTTTGCTCACAGCGTCAAAACGCTAAGATGTGAACAGGGGCCATTGAAATGAATAGGATTTGTCTTGTTGGGCATTTTGAGAGCTGATCCTAGAGCAGAAAAACTCCCCAAAAACGCCCCAAAACGCCTACATGTGAACGGAGCCTAAAGCTTAATCACATGGGTGCAGGGGTGAAGCAATAAAGATGGATTGCACCAGACAACTCTAGGTTTATAAACATGAATAGTTTACTTTACACCCATGTTCTCCTAGAGATTATTATAGCAACAAAGACACAGAGTTCATATCAGTATATTCATAATATCTCCTGTACCATTCATGGAATGTGACCTTGTAATACTATACAGCACAGTGTATCACAATAGAAGTAATACATTCCATATGTAAGATAAGTAGAACTAGATGGCTCAGCAAGTCTACCACAATTCAACAAGATTCCTTTGCTTCACAGATTTGCTCCTTGCAGAACACCTGTCAGTTCCAAATTCTGGGTTGTCTCCAGAAAAGTAAAAGAGGGGAAATGTTCAAATGGGATCACTAGTTCTGGTGACCTGGGGGTCCCCAAGGAATTCCCTTAAAGCGGTAGTAAAGTTCCCATACAAATGCTAAAAAATGGTGATCTAAGTCATAATGCACTAGTATGCACCTCATACTAGTAGATTATGACAGACATACCTGCAAACAGAGCCCTCCAGCGCTGCGCTGTCACAGCTCCCCCAGCGCTTCCATCTTCGCCTGGTCTTCCTTCTGGGTTTTGTAAGCTCGGTCACCTAAATGGCCAGGCCGCGGTGACATCACTCTCACGCATGTACGTGGAAGTCACTTTGCAGCAGCACAAGGAGCAGGCCGTAAATGTGGTCTGAGCTGTGCATGCGTGAGCTCAGATCACATTACCACTGACAGAAAAAGGGAAGATTTATGACCTCCAGGGTCTCTTCTGGTTTATAAACCCTGCCTGTCATCGGAGTTTTAAATTTTGACTTTACTTCCACTTTAATTTGCAGGGATTTCCTCTCACTCCCTGTTTGGCTATGGGACAGGAAGTGAAGGGAAATCTCCCCAGTGGGACACATGGGGGAAAAAAAATAAACAGGGGTTATAACCCTCCCTTGCTCTGTCCAAAATGGAAAAAAATGTTTTGCCTTTAGTTCTACTTTATCTACAGTCCAGTCAATGCCACTACCAGTACCCATTTTTTGCACCTCTGAAGAAGGACTCCACAGTATTAGTCTGAAACATGTTAGGTGGGGATTCATAATGTATGGTGGCCAGCCTGGCAACAGACTGCAGGAGGCCGTACAGTTTCCATACCTCTCTATTATGTAATGGGTACTAGTTTACATTTCTATATGTATTTCTTTTTTAATGGATGTAATGTTTACATACTTCTCGATTTTTACAATTGTATAAATAAAAATTCTTTTTTACTAATATTGGTCTGTCTTGAAAATCCACGAGGGGTGTTGATCCAGTTTTCTGCTTACATTATTTCTTCAGCACATTGGGCACAATAAAATAAAGTTTCCAGAGTAAGCTATTTGTTAAAATTCTCACCACAGGACTTGCAGTTTACAACTTTCAATGATGCTGGCTTTTGCTTTCCCAGTGCTGCTTCTCTGAACTTCAGATCTTCAGTGGAAAGTGTTGAGAGTACAGTGTATTCTCCAGCCTCCAGTAGTCTGTTAGCTTGCAATAGGGAGGAACAGGGGGGGGGCACCTGGCCATCCCAGGGTACAAAGCTGTGTCTTTCCATTGATGCACACAGTGTAGGGAAACACATCTCTAGTCCCTGCATGCAAGGTTGGCTCTATAGGACACTGCAAATGAAAGGAGCCACCCTGAAAAGAGAAACCTAGGGCAGTGGTCATGGCGCCAATTTAAACTGGGCTGAAGATAAGGAAGCTGTCTACTTAGTATATTCCTAAATCAGCTTCTGTAGGTGCCTTAAACACTGAGGGTTTATTATCACTTTAAGCAGTAAGTATTTAAACCAGAGACAGCCAGGGACTTATAATTTACATTTAAAGGACAAGTACAGTCCAAGCTTGTTTGGCTGTACTTCTGTAGATCACAGTAGTGCAGATAATTTTGCACTCCTGTGACCTGTTTTCAGCAGACAGCGGGTTGAAGCTTGCTGATGGCTGACGTCACAGAGCCGGTCCAGGCTCAGGAAAGATCGTGACTGTATGGTCGGGATCTGCCCACATGACTGTACCAGTACCTGGTTCAGCCTCTCAGCGAAACGCTGAGAGCCTGAGTTGGCTGCTTCCTCCCCCTCCACAGCCCAGCGCTCCAGTGAGCGTGAGTGGCAGAACAGAGAGCCAGTGACTGACAGTCACCGGCTCTTTGCTCAGGGAGCACTGAGAAACGAGCGATCAGTGGTGTTTGATCACTCAGCTCTCAGAGCCAGCAGTAAGTATGAGTAAAAAAAAAAAAAAATTCTCATACTTCTCTTTTAAGTTTACAAGAAGTTTCCGTACAACAAAAGCTATTTATAAATGTGAACATGAACATAAAATACAATTGACCAAAAATCATTATACTTAGAATATATCTCATTATAAGTAGAATAAAAAGCATAAATCCTTTTAGACCTCATGCACACTGGGTGTTTGACCAGCTCTTTTAAATGCCTTTTCGAAGAAAAGCTGCTTAGAAAACTCACCTAAAACCGTGTTTTCCAAACGTGTTAAGACATGTCAAGCATTTGGGTGTTCATTCATTCCATTAACCAAGATATTAATGTATTGTGGCTATTGAAATGAATGAATGCTAAAGCGCTAAATATGCCTATAGTGCTAGATACCTTTAGGCGCCTTAGGCAATTTTTTTGCCGAAACACTCCTTTTCTGAACGCACTGCTGTGAAGTGATTTTTTTTTTTTTTTCTAAATGCCTGTAAATGCCAATGTGTGCATAGACCTGTAGGTTAACATGAAGGGGTGTTTAGAGGCAGAAAACACATGCCCTAAATGTTCAGTTTTTGACGCCCAGTGTGCACGAGGCCTTAAATATATCATTAAAGGTTTAATGGCACAGTTGGCAGATTACCTGTTTGTTTTTCTTACCCCAATGTGATATTATAACAGCTGCCATGTGTTCTCATCCTACCTTTCACCAGCTCTAGAGCCCTCTGATTCCTCCTGTATTGTATTGTAACTGTACTGTCTGCCCTCATGTTGTAAAAAGCACTGCGCAAACTGTTGGCACTATATTAATCCTGTATAATAATAATAATAATCTGTCCTTAATTTTTTCCCTTTAATTTTACTTGGTGATCCTGGCAGTGACACACTTCCTGTCCTAGTCTGACAATGCTTACTCACTATACTTTATCTCTGCAGGAGCACCTTTGTCACCCTAGGCTGCTTTCCTAATTTTGACTACAAACACCCCCTCCTGTCTTCATTTTCATTATATAGGGAGGTGAACTTTTGTACTTCACAGAAGATAGCTAGGAAGGCAGGTAACATTGTTTGAAGATTTCAGTTCAGTGTACAGGAAATTACAAGGAAATGAATTCCAGCAAGATCAACTGGTATTTCTCTGTACTTCAATAAAATGATATATTTTAACCTCCCTGGAGGTATTCCCGAGTGTGGCTCGGGGTTAATATACAGTGCCAAATGTGGTAACCCCAAGCCACACTCGGGATTACCCCACAATCAAACTTACCTTCCACTGCGATCCCCCGCCGTCCTCCAGCCATCCTCCCGCTGTGTGCTCGGCCAATGCCGGCACCTTCTTCCGGTTCCCTTCCCTGCGAGCGCGGCGTTGCAGGGGGGTTGGAACCGGTGGGAGATTAGGAAAAAAAATAAAACAAATTACATGATACAGTGTAATCTGTTAGGATTACAACTTTATATCAAGCCATTTCAGCACAGGTTTTCACCTAGTGGCTTTTCCAGTGCCCTGGCTGTACTTTTTGCGGTTCTTTGTTCCTGGAAAAGTGAGAACGTCCAAAAAGCGTTCTTTTAGCTCAAAAGCGCTTTTGGCACACTGGAAAACGGCAACGGTGAATTGGATAGTAATTTGTGGGAAAATTTGTCATCCGGTACTAAAAGTGACAACAGAGTCGATTCTGCGACTGAGCTCAGCGATGTGCGAACTTGGTGCTCTATTGACTGCGGTAAGGATCAGACAGCGCCCCCAAGATTCCCATTTACTGGAGCACCTGGTATGAAAGTTGACGTTGACCATGACAACCCCTGGGCATACTTACAATTATTTCTGACCGATGAAGTTATTGAAAAAATAGTTACCGAGACAAACCGGTACAAAGAGCAACAATTGGCTACACATCGGAAGTTTGCAAGATGGAAAGGTGGAAACCAGTGACCAAAGATGACATTTGGAAATTTCTGGGCCTAATAATTCTGCAGGGAGTGGTGGGGAAACACCTGCAGAAGTGGTATCGGATAACCAATACATTACTTGACACTCCATTCTTTGGCACGGTCATGTCAGAGTACAGATTCTCCCTCATAATGAAATATCTCCACTTCGAAAACAATGAAGAATTTGATGAAATGTATTATTATATTATAATTTATGATTTCGTGTTTCAAACTTTATCATACCCGGGATGTCTACTAGGCTTGTTTGGACAGATTTAAGTGAGTTATTCCTAAGAATTACAGGCCTAAAATATAAAACATATTTCCATGCAAAACAATGTACTGCTTTTAGCACAGAAATTCTGACATAATCAGACCGCCAGGGAGGTTAATGTCAATGGATTCCATATAGCAGGCATCACTAAATGGCAGACCGCGATCAAGATTCAGACCGAGCGACGGTCCCATTTGGACTGCCACCATCGCATCACTAAGGAGCTTGGTCTCTCTCTCTTTTGCCTGTAGATCCTGCTGCTGTGTATTTCCCCTAGCTTCTATGCTATCATCCTCTCAGGGCAGAGTACAGGAGAGGCAGCAGATCTGGCCAGAGTGCAGGAGCTGCAAGCAGGTGATTGGTTGCTATTATGTTGGCCGGTCCTAGCAACCAGTCACCAGCTTGTTAACAAGAAAAGTTGGGCAGCTCCTGCCCTCTGTCCCGACCTGCCCTGTGTAGGATAGGACTGGAAACGCTGCTGTAAGTGGGAAGGGGGTTTGAATAAGGGGGGGGGGTGAGTGAGGATAGTACTCTGAACTGGGGGTGAATGGGGGGAGTGAGGACAGTGCTCTAAACTGGGGGATTATTGGGGGGTGAGGATAGTGCTCTGCACGGGGGGGGGGGGGGTGATAGTGCTCTGAACTGCGGGTGAAGACAGTGCTCTGAAGGGGACACTGATGAGAAGGGGGCAGGGTTAAGGGGGGCAGGGGATACCGATGTGAAGGGGAACTGTGATATAAAGAAGGAAACGGTCATGTGAGGGGGGACTGAGAACAATGATGTAAGAAGGACACTTTGATATAAATGTGGGAGGGGGTTGATGTGAAGGATCTGCATTATTGAACATGCAATTTGGACTTCTGTTGGAAGAAAATGTTACTGATTGGACCTCTGAGAATTTTAATTCTATGCCCCTGCCATATAGGGATACTGTTATGATTTTTTTTTTATACTTTCCTGAGAAAAGACATTATCCTCAGTCAAAATTCAGTGCAGCATCTGTGTCACATATTCGTTTTGAGGCAAGTACATTAAACTGAAACAGGGTTTGCTGCTTCAGAACTAATTTGCAGTAAAGGCTGTACTTACTAGAGGATATTAGGTTCACTTGAGCCAAGTATAAAAGGCTGTAACAGAGACTCTTTAACACTGCTTACCATTTGAAATTCTAGTTATTTAGTAATGTCTTTATTATTTGTAGCATGTCAATCAAGACAAAGGACTGACACAAACCAAAAGGAAGATTGACACAGAAATAGCAGGCCTGAAAACTTTGCTGGAATCGCATAAACTTGATACAATTAAATATCTTGCAGGTAAGTAGTCTTGACAGGTATTGTTTCTTGACCATATGTTGCTTTATTGGTCAAAACACCTTTTTTTAATCTTGCATTATGAGACAAAGAATGCGTTTTCATGTACATAGTTATGCTGCTGAGTTCAGGAGATGGGACACTGGCAAAACAATGCTGTAAGGGCAGCCCGGTATAACCATTTTCACACCCAGCATACCTGCTAGTGTCCCTAAAGAAAGGATCTCTCTACTCTAAAAGAGCAAAGGATTTTCTTTTTATAAAGATTTAATTTTCCTCTATAAAATTTCTACAACTGCTGCTGAGTGAAATGGTGCTCATTTTTCAGCTTTCAGATTTGCTATTGCAATGGAGGCTGTATCCAAACCTTGCTGGGAAGAAGCAAGGCCAGCCTGTAATGGGTCCTTAGAGCACTGAACTCTGTGTTAGTCATTAGCCTATACAGCTCGTATGTAATGAACAGAGTTAGCCGCAGAGCACTCTATAGGCTTTAGCATTTCTCTGTGGTACTACAGGTCAGTATCTGGACTTCATTTGCTGTGGGTCTTATCTTTTCACTTTGTTTTCTGAAGCATCCTATCACTTGAAGTACCTGGGTATCTGTACAAAAATGCCTTGAGTTTGCTCTTTAATGGGGAAAGCTTCATCATGGTCACAGAGAGGGAAGTGTACCCTTTTGCCCCTGAAAAAGAAGGCAAAATATCCATCTGCGAAAGCCTCTACTCCTGGTGCTTTCCTTTCTGTTAGGCCTCCAGGTCCAAGGCAGAACCTTGGACCAAGTTTTGTCATAAGCCCTGGACCTCCAAGTCCACAAGCAAGTCCTCCTCAAAATGAAGGGAAACCCCAACTTGTTAGTCAGCTGCAGCTGCTGATGAGTGTATCCTGGCAATGGTGGTTGCCACTGTTAGAATACATCATCCCTGCAAGGTTTGGGGTCCTCGGTCTACCTTGTTTGTGTGGATAGAAAAATCAGTTTTTCTTCATTCAACCAGCTGGCTGAACACAAAAAGCGCACACAGTTTATGCCCACCTTAAGTCTCCAGAAATAAGATCTGGTATCATCACTTTGAGCACTTAGACTTGATCTTTGACACAGCCCTGTCCTAGGTTGTCCTTCCCCAAGACAAACTCTTGTCTCTCTGCCTCCATGTCCTGACTCTGCAGTCTAGCAGCCAGCCAACCCTCCGTTTTGGCATGAGAGTCTTGGGCCTAATGGTGTCTTCCTATAAGGCAGTTCCATATGCCCAATTTTACTTCAGAGTGTTGCAGCTCAACATTCTGGCAGCGTTGGACAAAAGGGTGTAGTCTCTGGATTGTTCTGTGTGCCTAACCAGCAGGATCAGGCTTGCCCTGGCATGGTTGGTCACGTGTTTGGCACTACAATTGGGAAAATCCATCCTCCCAATGGTTTTGAAGGTCATCAGGCTGGGTAAGAGTCCTAGGAAACCCATTTAGTACAAGGAAGTTGGTCTTTAGAAGAGGCTTGTCTCCTAATCTGTTTTCTGAAAACTAGTGTAGTAGGAGCCCACTTTTTTGGCCTTTTTTTTCCCACGACACATGTGGCAAAGTAGTTTATTGGACATTTAGGCATGACAAAACATCTAATTTTTGGGTCTATGGCCAGGAAAATGCCAGACTTTAAAACCCATTGAGAACTTGTGGTCAATTCTCAAGAGGTGGGTGAACAAATTCTGACAAACTCCAAGCATTGATTATGCAAGAATGGGCTGCCATCAGTTAGGATGTGGCCCAGAAGTTGATTGACAGCATGCCAGGGTGAATTGCAGAGGTCTTGAAAAAGAAGGGTCAACACTGTAAATATTGACTCTGCATAAACTTAACGTAATTGTCAAAAAAAGCTTTTGACACTTATGAAATGCTTGTAATTATACTTCAGTATACCGTAGTAACATCTGACAAAAAGATCTAAAAATACTGAAGCAGCAGACTTTGTGAAAAATATTTGTGTCGTTCTCAAAACGTTTTGTCATGACTGTACTGGTTTTTCTGTCCCAAATACCACATTTCAGGACATGTAATGGAGGGGTTTAATACAGGAGGCTATAGACTGAAGTAAGGCCTGTCCTAAAAGACAGAAAAAGCTTATGTTGGTACATAGGGGAGATGGATTTTAGAAAAAAAAAAGGTGAACTAGGCCTTTAACCCATTGCCGGCCATGCTCCATGACTTCACTTGAGCAAAAAGCAGGGGCGTAACTAAAGAGGTTGCAGGGGTTGCTATTGCAATCGGGCCCCATGCTCCAGGGGGGCCGTGTGGCTCCCCTGTACACCTGGATAGGAGGGGCGGCGGGGGCAGCATGTAGAGAAATCACGGTCTTCCTTTTTCCCCCTGTAGCTGCAGGAGGAAATGAAGGCGATAGGTTCCCCTGTATGCTGCCCCCGCCACTCCTCCTGTCCAGTTCACTTGTGTTCTGCTGTCTCTGGGCCCCTGTGTGCTCCCCTGGTTCCCTCTCCCCTACTGTGCTTCCCCCCACACTGTGCTCCCTTCCCTCCCCTGCCGGCTGCTGCAGGAGATGTGTCACAATAGAGAATCAGGAAGGGGTCGGTAAATAAGTAATTTATCAGCTCCTTCCTTTTCTGAATGGACAGAGTCATAGTCAGTGACATTGTAAAAAAATTAAATAAAATGATAAAAAACAATACAATTAAAATACCAAAAAAAAAAAAATACTGACACCAGTGGATGAACTTCCAGGACTGCAAAGGTCACACTTGTGACAGGGCCCTGGCATTTCACCACTTTGAGGAGTCCCCAAGATGGCAGGAAGGGGGCCCACTGCAGAACTTGTAAAAGGGCCCCGCAATGAGAGTAAAGGGCCCCAGGATCAGTGGGAAGAGCCCCAGGCTTGAAGGGAAGGGCCCCGGCCAGGGGTCCGGGGGGCCCTTCATGGTTTCTTGCACCGGGGCCCTGAAGGTTCTAGTTACGCCTCTGGCAAAAAGACCCCGAAGACAATAAACATCCCTGTCTTGTACCCCGGTATAGGGAAAAGGGAGTCGAGAGGGTATTGTTGGCAAAGATCCTGGCTGCAGGGGCCAAATAGAGAAGCTTAATTCACTGTATAAATTTAGGTCTAAAACCCAAAAGAAACGACCACTGTATTGAGTTCAATGCCTTTTCAGCATCCAAAGAGGCATCGACCCTGGTGCCAATATTCTCATACTGAACCGAGCAATGACTAAGCAACCTACAAAGATTATCACTTCCTTTTCCCGAGAAAAATGCAGATTGGTCTTTATGCACAAGGGTGGTAATAACGGGGTTCAATCTAGTAGCCAGGATCTTTGCCAAGTTTTTGGCATCAACATTCAAAAGGGAGGAGGAACACCTATCCCACTTATCACCTATTCCTGGTTTACAAATTACCACTCCATTATATTAGGTTCCATCATAGAAGGAGGGAGAGCCCTGATTTGGAAAGCATGTGTGAGTGTTACATGTAGATGGGGATTCCCTAATCCATCATTCAAGCTATTGAACTTAAGGGCAAGATTGCCGGTCAAAGAGCATTTCACTTGATCAGTTAGTGCTTCATGGAAGGTTTAGCATTAGGCATCTGTTTCTCAAATCCTTAAGGCTGCCACCTGGTCTTCTGTCCACACATTCGTTAAAGCAGAGTTCCGGCCTCAAAAACAACTTTGGGCCACCCGCTTGCTTTAAATCACCTGAAAAACAATTGGATACTCCCGATTTTTTTTTTTGTTTTTGCTTTACTTACCTTGTTTTTGAAGAAAATATATTTACCTTCCTTCTACTTCCTCCCTCTGCGGCCGTGGCCCGCGGCATCACTTCCTGCTTGCGTTGACTCCTGGGAGCTGAACGTCATCGCTCCTAGGAGTCAATGTGCCTGCACCGGCCCCACTCGTCAGTTCCGGTGCAGGCGCATTATTCCCTGCTAAACAGCTTCTGGGCATGCCAAGAAGCTGTGCATTGATGAGGCGCCTGCACCGGAACTGACGAGCGGGCCCGGTGCAGGGCATTCGCGGACCAAAGAGGACACCCTGGCTTCAGCTGCCCCCACCTGAGATGGCAGCGCTGGACAAGAAATTTTCAAGGTAAGTATTTCTTCTAAAAGGTAAGTGCAACCTGGGGCAGTTCAGAGGCTATCCATTCTGAAATGCACTAGCCCTGACTGTCCCGGGGGTATTTTTATCTCAAAAACTTTTCTGAGGTCGGAACTCCGCTTTAAGTTTTACTAGGTGGATCTTCTGGCCTCACCTGATGCCAGCTTTGGTTGTAAGGTTCCTTTGTTTGCTCACCCCTCAGTTGGATTTTTTTTTTGACACCCCTATGTACAAACCCGATTCCAAAAAAGTTGGGACACTGTACAAATTGTGAATAAAAACAGAATGCAATGATGTGAAAGTTTCAAATTTCAATATTTTATTCAGAATAGAACATAGATGACATATCAAATGTTTAAAAATGTATAATTTTAAGGGAAAAATAAGTTGATTTTAAATTTCATGGCATCAACACATCTCAAAAAGTTGGGACAAGGCCATGTTTACCACTTTGTGGCATCCCCTCTTCTTTTTATAACAGTCTGCAAACATCTGGGGACTGAGGAGACAAGTTGCTCAAGTTTAGGAATAGGAATGTTGTCCCATTCTTGTCTAATATAGGCTTCTAGTTGCTCAACTGTCTTAGGTCTTCTTTGTTGCATCTTCCTCTTTATGATGCGCCAAATGTTTTCTATGGGTGAAAAATCTGGACTGCAGGCTGGCCATTTCAGTACCCGGATCCTTCTTCTACACAGTCATGATGTTGTAATTGATGCAGTATGTGGTCTGGCATTGTCATGTTGGAAAATGCAAGGTCTTCCCTGAAAGAGACGACGTCTGGATGGGAGCATATGTTGTTCTAGAACTTGGATATACCTTTCAGCATTGATGGTGCCTTTCCAGATGTGTAAGCTGCCTATGCCACACACACTCATGCAACCCCATACCATCAGAGATGCAGACTTCTGAACTGAGTGCTGATAACAACTTGGGTTGTCCTTGTCCTCTTTAGTCCGAATGACATGGCGTCCCAGTTTTCCAAAAAGAACTTCAAATTTTGATTCGTCTGACCACAGAACAGTTTTCCACTTTGCCACAGTCCATTTTAAATGAGCCTTGGCCCCAAGAAAATGCCTGCGCTTCTGGATCATGTTTAGATATGGCTTTTTTGTTGGCCTATAGAGTTTTAGCTGGCAACGGCGAATGGCACGGTGGATTGTGTTCACCGACAATGTTTTCTGTAAGTATTCCTGAGCCCATGTTGTGATTTCCATTACAGTAGCATTCCTGTATGTGATGCAGTGCCATCTAAGGGCCCGAAGATCACGGGCATCCAGTATGGTTTTCTAGCCTTGACCCTTACGCACAGAGATTGTTCCAAATTCTCTGAATCTTTGGATGATATTATGCACTGTAGATGATGATAACTTCAAACTCTTTGCAATTTTTCTCGGAGAAACTCCTTTCTGATATTGTTCCACTATTTTTTGCCGCAGCATTGGGGGAATTGGTGATCCTCTGCCCATTTGACTTCTGAGAGACACTGCCACTCTGAGAGGCTCTTTTTAAACCCAATCATGTTGCCAATTGACCTAATAAGTTGCAAATTGGTCCTCCAGCTGTACCTTATATGTACATTTAATTTTTCCGGCCTCTTATTGCTACCTGTCCCAACTTTTTTGGAATGTGTAGCTGTTATGAAATCCAAAATGAGCCAATATTTGGCATGAGATTTCAAAATGTCTCACTTTCAACATTTGATATGTTATCTATATTATATTGTTAATAAAATATAAGTTTATAAGATATGTAAATTAGCCCATTCCTTTTTTACTCACAATTTGTACAGTGTCCCAACTTTTTTGGAATTGGGTTTGTACATGAATACTCATCCTTGTGTCATTGTAATGTATGATTAAGAAATTAGGACTTTTGACCTACCATCAAATCCTTTTATTGGAGTAAATTATGGGATACAGGTTCCTCCCCTCTGTTCTTATGATCCACTATTACTATTGCTAGCTAACAAAACTGTTCAATCTCCGAAGGCAGCAGAATAACCCTATGTACCTAAATACTCACCCTGTGTCCTGTAATGTACTCCAAGAAAAAGATTTCATGTTAAGTAAAAAACTTGCACATCTGAGTATGCCCATTTTTATTTGAAGCAAAATATTAGAAATGAATTGTAGAAAATAGCTTCCTGTCCTTTTCTGTGTCCTTTTCTGTGGCTTATATTTTCTTGTAGAAGTTACGTTTATTTAAACCATTCATATAAATATTAATTATTATTAAACAGTATTTATATAGCACCAAAAGTATGCGCAGCAGTTTACAACGTTAGGGCAGACCTTACAGTTAGAATACGATTCAAAACCGGAGGAATCAGAGGGCCTTGCTCAGTAGAGATTACAATCTAAGAGGGAGGGTTAAGTGATACAAAAGTTAATAACTGTGTAGGACGAGCCAATGAAGAAAATAAAAGTACAGTTGTTAGGTGAGGGCAGGCAAGGCTTCTTTAATCACCTCCCACCCGGGCCATTGTACATATACGGCCGGGTGGGAGTCTCGTCCTTCTGATCGGACGTTCCGGGAACGTCCTTCAGAAGGAGAGAGATCAAGCCGCCGCGGGCACGCGCAGCGGCGCGATCTCGATGTGCCTGTGTCCCTAGGACACAGAGCAACAAGATGCGGCAGGAGGGCCCTGTGATTGGCCCTCCTGATCACATGACGGCTGTGTCCAATCACAGCCATCATGTAATGTCAATACAGCCGTTGTAACGGCTTCGATCTCTTCTCCTCCTGACAGATCCTGTCAGTGAGGAGAAGAGGAGAGGATCGGTGCTGCAGCCGGGGGGATCAGTGAGTATTTCTAAGTACTCACTGATCACAGGGGGGGTCTGTGCTGGTAATCAGGTGATTGATTACCAGTGCAGCCCTGGGGGGAGGGGGTGCCACTAGAGCCACCAGGGATGCCCACCCATGACCACCAGGGATGCCCACCATGGCCACCAGGGATGGCAAACAGGGCTCAGAGAGCCTGCCAGTGGTGCCCCCCTATCAGTGCTGCCCACCAATGCCATCTATCAGCGCTGCCCACCAGTGCCAGTTATTGCCATCTATCAGTGCCGCCCACCAGTGCCCATTATTGCCCACCAGTGCTGCCTATCAGTGCCAATCAGTGCCGCCCATCAGTGCCACCTATCAGTGCCCATCAGTGCCGCCAATCAGTCCCCATCAGTGCTGCCTATCAGTGCCCATCAGCGCTGCCTATCAGTGCCCACCAATGCTGCATATCAGTGCTATATATCAGTGCCACATATCAGTGCTGCATATCAGTGCCACCCCATCAGTGTCTCCTCATCAGTGCCTGTCAGTGCGGCGTCATCAGTGCTCATCAGTGCAGGAAAAAACATATCTATTTACAAAATTTTATAACCTAAACAAAAAAACTTTTTTTTTTTTTTTCAAACTTTTCGGTCTTTTTTTATTTGTGCACCAAAAAAGAAAAAACCTGGCAGTGATCAAATACCACCAAAAGAAAGCTCTATTTGTGGGGAAAAAATTACAAAAATTTGGTTTTGGTACAGTGTTGTATGACCGCGCAATTGTCATTCAAAATGCAACAGCGCTAAAAGCTGAAAATTGGTCTGGGAAGGAAGGGGGTTTAAGTGCCCAGTATTGAGGTAGTTAAAGAGAAGTTTTCAGGGATCGCCTAAAAGTAGATGGAGTTGAAGATAGTCAGACAGATTGGGGCAGGGAATTCCAAAGGATGGGAGAGGCTCGTGAGAAGTCCTGGAGGCGAGTATGGGAGGAGGTGACGAGGGAGCTAGCGAACAGGAGGTCTTGGGAGGAACGAAGAGGATGATTTGGTTGGTATTTTGAGACTAGGTTATTAGGCAAAACAAGATCTTGATAGTTTGCCCTTCTTTTTTTTTTAAATGCACTCTAGCACAGAGCATTGGTGTGAACTGGCGCCATTGAAAACCAAACATGCTTGCTTTTTTCTAGTGTGTTAAGAAAAAATGGTTTGTTACATTTTAATACAGAACTTTACAGTGTCCTGTAGTGTCATTGTAAGCATTAAAAGTCAAAAAAGCAAAAAACAAAAAAACAATGCTGCACAACGTGTTAAAAACACATCATAAAATCATATACTGGTCCCCCCAAAAGTGTCAGTTAGGTGTCTGATCTGTTCAATGTCGCAGTCCCACTAAAAATCGCTGATTGCTGCCATTACTAGTAAAAAATACATAACTAAATAAAAATGGCAAATCTTTCCCCTAGTTTGTACACAATAACTTTTGTGCAAACCAATCAATATACACTTATTGGGATTTTTTTTTACCAAAAATATGTAGCAAAATACAAATTGGCCTAACAGGATGAAAAAATTAGATTTTTAATTTTTTTGTTTTATTGGGAATGTTTTATAGCCGAAAGTAAAAAAATATTGGATTTTTTTCAGAATTGTTGCTCTTTCTTTGTTTATAGCGCAAAAAATAAAAATTGCAGAGGTGATCAGATACCACCAAAACAAAGCTTTATTTTTGGGGGAAAAAAGGACATCAATTTTATTTGGGTACAGCATCGCACGAGGACGCAATTGTCAGTTAAAGTAACGCAGTGCCGTATCGCAAAAAATGGCCTGGTCATTAAAGGGGTAAAACCTTCCGGTCCTTGAGTGGTTAAGATTAGGTAAATTTTTAGTAGAGGGGGAAGGCCCGTCAAAGAAAAAAGAAGTTTTCTTATATACTATCTGTTATGGAGTATTTCTGAATATTTTTATTTTTTATTTTTATATATATATGAATATTTTGGGAAAATTAGATGTATCAATGCTGATGCTGTTTGGGACGCTGTTTTGACCTTGGTTTAAATGTTTGGTTTTTTTCTTGGTTGCTTTTTGTTGTTGTTTATTTGTTATAAAAATTTCAAAATAAAAATCTGAATTAAAAAAAAAAAGGTTTGGTTGCGGACGGGTTGGTATAGGTTTTTGCGCTGTGTACATTGCTCATCGCTAGCTTTGTGTACATTACACTGTGTGAGTTATTTTTGACTTTAAGCTTGTGTTTTCTTCCCAACAGGTTCTGTATTCACATGCCTTACAATAGCTCTTGGATTTTACCGTTTGTGGATGTAACACCTGCCAATCTGTTCAATTTTTCTACATCATAATCCACCTTGTTATTTTAAAAACAAATGATATCTGATGGATTCAGTGGCAACCAAGTATTTTCTTTGAAAAGGAGCTGCATAACCAAAGAGTAAGAAACGACCACATACTTAATGTCACAACAAGATATTATATTTAGTCAAGTGAATGTTTTTCCGTCCATTCAATAAACAAAAGTGTTATACCAACAAATGTTTTTATTTTCAAAAAAATGAAATGCTGTCAAAACCTTTTTTTTTTTTAGAGTAAATGTGTGTTTTCTGTTATTTTTAGTCATGGAATGCTTACTAACTGCATACTGTTAAGAAGCTATAGCATACTTAAGGCTCCTCCTAATACTAGTTTCCATGTTTCTTCCTTAACCCTTTTTGTACCGGGGTACATTCTTAAACATACAAAAAAATCCATGAGATCCCCCACTGGGGGTAATCAAGAGAAAAAGTTGTAAAAGGAGAACCATCAACCGTGTAAAATGCAATACGTTTTATTAAAGAAATAACAGAAAAGTATAAATTACAAAATTTATGTAAAAAATACCACCCAGACACCGAGTGTTATCCACACAGACAACATTGTCTAGTGAGTACATAAAAAGGGCCCCATTCACACTCTCTTGCATTCCAATGGTACACCCATCAATGACAGTAGGTACAGTTCAATAGGGGAACTTGAATGTGTTCCAATTCAGAGGTTACCCCCCTCTAACAAGGAAAAGTCCTCAAGATAAATATCATAATTGAAGAACAAAGCACTGAAGAGGGTGCCACCATAATAAGGGCTCTTTCACATGGTCCGCTTCCGTAGGCGGATCCGTGCTGCTCAGCAGGGGATCGTAAACACAGATCCCCGCTGAGCAGGAAGGTGACATCTCTCTCTCCGCTCTGTGTGCGGAGTGGAAGATGTCAGAGCCCCATGCATCTCTATGGGGGAATCAGATGAGAGCGGACCGCCTGTCCGCTCTCATCCGATCCGATCTCCTGGATAGATGGAAAATAGGGTTTCCATCCGTCCGGATTTCACGGACCGGATCGGATGTGGATGGCAGCGGACATGTCTCCGCTGACATCCGCTGCCCCATAGGGATGCATGGGGGATCCGATCACATCTGCATAAAAAACTGACAGGGGGATCTGATCGGATCGCTCGTGTGAAAGGGGCCTTACTTAAACTGATGGCCTGAGTCCAGTCTGAGAACTGATGTGGATACTGTCTTTGATCCTTGGAACACTAAAATCCACCGGCTATGTATGACCCTGGTTGGGGCATGGGATGGCTTGTCAGTTCAAGAGCAAGATCTTAATAGGCCGTCAATCACATGTATCCTCGACTAATCAACAAACTCCTAGGATATTAGAGGATATAGTCCCAATAGTCAGGTGGAGTTTCCAGATATGACAGTACTGTAATAACTAGCCACGGTGCAATGTGCATGGAAGGACAGGCAACTCACGGTATTGGAGTATACGTTCTAGGGTGTCTTGGGATACCTTACCCTTCTTCCGTACCCGACCTTTTTCCTACTTTTGCTGTTTGTGAGAAGCCATGTGGGGGACGCAGCAAACATGTGGAAGAAGGTGCTCTGGTCAGATGAGACCAAAATTGAACTTTTTGGCTTAAAAGCAAAACGCTATGTGTGGCGGAAAACTAACAATGCACATCACCCTGAACACACCATCCCCACTGTGAAACATAGTGGTGGCAGAATCATGTTGTGGGGATGCTTTCCTTAGCAGGGACAGGGAAGCTGGTCAGAGTTAATGAGAAGATGAATGGAGCCAAATACAGGGCAATCTTATAAGAAAACCTGTTAGAGTCTGCAAAAGACTTGAGACTGGGGCAGAGGCTCACCTTCCAGCAGGACAACAACCCTAAACATACAACCACAGAGCTACAATGGAAAGGTTTAGATCAAAGCATATTCATGTGTTAGAATGGCCCAGTCAAAGTCCAAACCTAAATCCAATTAAGAATATGTGGCAAGACTTGAAAACTGCCATTCACAGATGTTCTCCATCCAATCTGAGTGAGCTTGAGATATTTTGCAAAGAATGGACAAACATTTCACTCTCTAGATGTGCAAAGCTGGTAGAGATATACCCAAAAAGACTTGCAGCTGTAATTGCAGCGAAAGGTGGTTCTACAAAGTATTGATTCAGAGGGGCTGAATACAAATGCATGCCACACTTTATAGATATTTATTTGTAAAAAAAATGTGAAAACCATTTATCATTTTCTTTCCACTTCACAATTATGTGCCAATTTGTGTTGGTCTATCACATAAAATCCCAATAAAATACATCTACATTTCTGGTTGTAACATGACAAAATGTGGAAAATTTCAAAATGTAAAAAAACTAGGAACAATGTAATTTAGTTTCATTACAATCATAAAGTTAAATATGTGCTCCAAGAATTTTTTCGAAACCATGGACTTTATAGGTCAAAATAACAGTTCCTTAACCATTTGCCGACCAGCCGCCGTAGTTATACTGCAGGTCAGCTCTGTTACGCGAAACAACATACATGTACTGGAGGTGCGCGCAGAGGGGGAGCCAATCAGCGGGTCCCCCGGGCACCTGCAATCGCTCCCCCTGGAGACAGAACGACTGTTCTGTCAGAGATAAACGCAGGGATCCGGTGTTCCTCCTATTTAGGAACACTTGCTATTTTGAAAATTGCCATTCACAGACGCTCTCCATCCATTCTGACTGAGCTTGAGCTATTTTGCAAAGAAGAATACAAAAGTATTGACTCAGCGGGTCCGCCGGGCACCTGCAATCTCTCCCCCTGGAGACAGAACAACGGTTCACATTTAACTCTTTGATCGCCCTTGGTGTTAACTCCTTCCCTGCCAGTGTCATTAGTACAGTAACAGTGCATATTTTTAGCACTGATTACTGTAATAATGTCTCTGGTCCCCCAAAAAACTGTCAGGTGTCCGATCTGTCCGCTGCAATGTTGCAGTCCTGCTAAAAATCGCTGATCGTCCGCAGTCCCGCTACAATTCGCTGATCGTCGCCATTTCTAGTAAAAAAAACATAAATAAATAAATAAAAATGACATAAATCTTTCCCCTAGTTTGTAGACGCGATAACTTTTTGCGAAAATCAATATACACTTAAGGGTCCTTTCACACGGCCGCTCCGTGTGTCCGCAAATCATCCTGTTTTTTTGCGGATGATTTGCCGACATAATGTAAGTGAATGGCACTGTGGATGTCAGCGGAATACCATCCGCTGACATCCGATTTTCCTCCTTTCAGTTCTGTTCCGTTTTTTCGAATGGAACAGAACCCCATTTGTTCTTCCGTGTAAAAAACGGAAAGGAAGGAAAATCGGATGTCAGCGGTGTCATCCGCTGACATCCGCAGTGCCATATACTTACATTATGTCTGCATATCATCCGCAAACGGATAGGATGATATGCGGGCACACGGAGCGGATGACAGAAAGGTCATCCGCTCCGTGGAAAAAAAAGAAAAAAAGTCCTGCAGCGGACCTTTCACACGGAGCGGCCGTGTGAAAGGACCCTATTGGGATTTTTTACCAAAAATATGTAGCAGAATACATATTGGCCTAAAATGATAATTTGTTTTTAATTTTTTTTTATTGGGATTGTATTATAGCAGAAAGTAAAAAATATTGTGTTTTTTTTTTTCGAGATTGTTTTGTTTTTTAGCGTAAAAAATAAAAATCGCACAGGTTATCAAATACCACCAAAAGCAAGCTCTATTTGTGGGGAAAAAAAGGCATCAATTTTATTTTGGTACAAAGTTGCATGACCGCGCAATTGTCAGTTAAATTAATGCAGTGCCCTATCGCAAAAAATGGCCTGGTCACTAAGGGGGTAAAACCTTCCGGTACTTAAGTGGTTAAAATGTCATAACTTTAGCTGCAAATAGTGTTAAAACATAGAAAAACTTTTAAAATCACACAATAAATCTCTAGCCATATTAAGCCATTATCATCAACTAAACACCAAGGAGGATTGTATTCTGTGGTAGTTGCGCCAAGGGTACGGCTGCGGATAGCCAAGTGGGCTTGGTGTAGGTTGATGTGGCTAGTTCAAGCTCTACATGTTTCATGCTGTCGTGCTTCCTCAGGAGCTTAAGCAAGTGTTATTGATAATAACCGGCTGCAGGACGACGATAATGGGTTAAAAACCAACTGGAGGAGCAATAAGTACGGAGATAGCCATCCATAAAGTCTCAGAGGCCTAAAGAAAGACAAAAGTGATATATAGCAGAGTGATAACTCTGCTTGAGTATGAGGTAGAGGCTCCTTAAGATTATATAAATATGCTTCTTTCAGTCATATCAGCCCTGGGGTGCAAGATGGTTCCATCAGGGGTCTCCCCAAAGCCCTTATGCTCTGAGTGCTCTTAGTCACTGGCCCTGTCCCTGCCGGAGCTTCTGTAGGCTGCCTCCTCTAGGCTGTTTTTTTTTCAACTGCAGATGGTTTTCATCTAACTTATTAGGGGGAATCACCCACCCTCCTGCTACCTAACGGCGCTTCTCCAGGCTCTCCAGTACGATCGGGGAGCCCGGTATCCAAACTTGCAGTGCCGCCGGGTTATCATAGAGCCGTCTCTATGATCTAGGAGATGTCACTACGTCAGATGTAAACACTGCTTTGTTTTGTTTTGTTTTTTGTAAAGCATGAGATCAATTGTTTTTGTTTTTTTTTCCTATCTCATGCTTTCTAGGATAGAGGAGAGATCTGGGGACATATAAATCCCAGATGTCTCCATAAAGAGGACTTGTCATCCCTTATTTTTATCACAAGGAATGTTTACGTTTCTTGTAATAGGAATAAAAGTGATAACAATGAAAAATAAAAGGGACAGTGTAAAAAAAAAAAAAAATATATATATATATATTATTAATAAAAAAAATGTGCTTGCGTGCAGAAGTCAACGCATATGTAGGTCATGCATACATATATAAACGGTGTATGTGCACATGTGAGGTATCGCTGCAAACGTTCTAGTAAGAGCAATAATTCTAGTGCTAGACCTCCTCTGTAACTCTAAACAGGTAACCTGTAAAAAAATGTAAAGCGTTGCCTATGGAGATTTTTAAAGATCATAGTTTGTTGCTATTTCACGAGCGCGCACAATTTAAAAGTGTGATACGTTAGGTTATACAGCATAAGATCATCTTTTATATTCTACTTAAAATTTGGGATATAAATTTTTATTTTTTTTTAATTAAAATTCATTAAAGATAACATTGCGTTTGAAAAACCTCAACAACCACCATTTTATTCTCTAGGGCTTCTGCTATAAAATGTATAATGTTTGGAGGTTCTAAGTAAATTTCTAGCAAAAAAAAATAAAAAATGCTGATATTTACTTGTAAACAAAAGTTTTCAAGTGGATGCTAAAGCACTTTGCTCCGGCTGTATATAGTATCCTGGCCTGCTTAACTTCTGCTCATACAGTTAATTTAAGCCTAAAGCAATACACAAAATGTTATAATATATAAAGTGAACAACCATTTATCTAGCTCTGCAGTTTGGAAGAACAATTTGAAAATAAAATGATCTTCCATGAATTTTAAATTTTGCAGAAAGAAATGAAGCCTGTTCTGATAACATCCTTCTTCTGTGAGCTTCAAGTACTGAAATAATTATTGCACATTTTTCATTCACAGTGAAGTCTTTCCCATCAGCCATCAGTATTAAGACATGGCTGCTCAACATTATTATGCAAGTTTGCTGGTGTTTTTTATCCTGACTGTAGCACTTTAGGTGCTTCTGAACCTTCTGTTAGCTGTTTTGTCCATATTAAAGTGGACCTTCACTCCAAAATTGGTTGCTACCTTCCTGCAACCCCCTCCTCTACCTTTTACAGGTATAAAAATTCCATTTTTTTTTTTTTTATTGTTTCCATTATTTAATTTTTTTTTTTTTTATTTTTTTTTAGCCCCACTGCCTTTCTCGCTTAAGTGAGAATGACATGTGCCTGCTTCCACAGCCTCCTGAGATATTCCAGAGAGTCTGCAGGAACAGAGATACATAAAGGCCAGAGGGCAGAGCTGCGTTCCTCCCTGGGGGGCCAGCTGCCTGAACCTAGATAAGACAGCCAGGCTTTCAATGACGCCGAACGCTAGATTTACTGGGCAGGTGATTATGGTAATTGAGAACAAAGCTGAATAACAGGTATGGAAAGGATGGAAAAATACAGAAGGGGAGAAATTAAGTTTCCCTCTAAAGTGGATCCTTACTAAATCTGAGCACCTCAAATCAAAAACACTATAAAATAAATTTTTATTATTCAAAGCAAAGTCCCCCAAGTATTCATGTCTCCATGCTTTATTTTGTTGAGAAATCACTTTGAAAAATAGTAAGGGCAAATGATTTGGATAGAATTTACTTCCTGGAATCCATCTGCCTTTAGCTCAAGCATGCATGCAGGCAGGAAGGTGTGCTTAGCTGAGAAAACTCCTCCTCTCCTCCCCCTCCTGAAGACTCCTAGGACTCCTAGGATGTTTGACATAATTTGCCTAGGCAAGAAACCAGGAAGTAACTGACGAAATGTAAAAAGGAAAGTTTAAAACAAGTAAATATGACATACTTTCCTATCTACAGTCTTTACTATTGCTAGCAGCATGAAGATTAAAAATAATCAATGTTGAATGGGAGAGTTCCACTTATATACTGTAGTTAGAGCAAATTTCTGTATGTAGTTAGTGCTGTAGGGAGTCCGTACAATACACTGTAGCTGGCACATTAACCACCTAAGGACCAGGCCTATATCTGACACTTGTTTACAAGTTAAAATCAGTATTTTTTGCTAGAAAATTACTTAGAACCCCCAAACATTATATATATATATATATATATATATATATATATATATATATATGATTTAGCTAAGAGAATAATATGGTGGTCATTTTATGGAAAAAATAAATTTCACTGGTTTTAAAAAAAAACTAAACAGTAAAGTTAGCCCAATTGTTTTCTATAATGTGAAAGATAATGTTATGCCAAGTAAATAGATACCCAACATGCCTTGCTTCAAAATTGCACACATTCGTGGAATGGGGACAAACATTGGTACCTAAAAATCCCCATAGGCGACATTTTAAAAATTTCTACAGGTTACCAGTTTAGTGTTACAGATGAGGTTTATGGCTAGAATTATTGTTCTTGCTCTAAGGATCATAGCGGTACCTCACATGTGTGGTTTAAACACCGTTTAGGAGGGCGCGACTTGCGTATGCTTTCGCTTCTGCGAGCACGACGCTTTTTCTTTTCTTATTTTTTTTACCTTTTATTTTTTTATTTTTACACCGTACCTTTAAATTTTTTTTTTATTTTTTTTTTCACTTTTATTCCTTATAAAGTACAAGGAATGTAAACATCCCTTGTAATAGAAATAAGCAGGACAGGTCCTCTTTAACGTGAGATCTGGGGTCAAAAAGACCTCAGATCTCACATCTACACTAAAAAGCAAAAAAAAATAAGTAATTTTTTTCATTTTGAAAAAAAATGGGCCCTTTAAGGCCGTTGGGAGGAAGCAACGTATGACGTTGCTCTGGTCCTCCAAGGCCATAGAGTTGAGTGGGGGCCAGCTTGCCCTCACTCGACTTCCTGCCTAGGAGGGGAGAGGACTGGATCGTTTTCCTTGCTACCAATGGCTCCGGTAAGTGGGGAAACCAACCGGGAAGCGGCGGGAGTGGGGGGGAACTACTCTCCCGCCACCCTTAACAGTGATCCAGCGGCGAATCCGCCCCTGGGACCACTTTTATGAGACAGAGTACCGCCCATCCATTAAAAAAATACTGGTTATGACAGCTATCTGCTGCCATAACACCGGTATTTAACGTCAAAGTAGCGACTTATAAATTCGGCGGGCAGTCCGGAAGTGGTTAATGCAGTGTGGCTATAAAGAGACCCTGTCACCAACCTTAAAAAAAATACAGGTAAAATGACAGAAAAAAATTATTTTAAATAATGATGGTATTTTTTTTTCCTTTCCATAAGCAGTTGTTTGTTTGGTTTGCAAAGCACTTCTGAACTTGCCAGCAAATCTGACTACATTAGAAAAAGTCAGTTCCTTCCACATCATATATCCCTTTCCTATTCTATGAGTGGTTAATTACTGTAAGTGCTTGCCCAGCTCCTCTACCCCCCTTCTTCACTTCTCTACTTACCATTTTATCTAGATGCTGGGGAAGGAGCGAAGGGGAATCCTATAGAGCAGGGGTGTCCTATGGCCATACTGTAGACAGCTATGAATGCGGCCCAATACAAAATTGTAAATTTGCTTAAAAATGTTAACACAACACAACACAAGCAGCTGAAGAAAAAAATGAACGAGTCTCTTTACTGGACTTTTATAAGTTTTTTATCTTCCCAAAGAAAAATCTCCCACTCTTTACAATCACTCCTTATTAATTACATCAGTTTTCAGCAGCACTTATATTTTTTTTAGAAAGATGTAGCCGGCAACTCAAGAATCCCATGAAAATCTTTATTTGCTACATAAAGGTCAAGATTAAAAAACATCTGACACGTTTCAGCATACAGCCTTGCTCACAGCAAGGCTGTATGCTGAAACGCGTCAGTGTTTTTAATCTTGACCTTTATGTAGCAAATAAAGATTTTCATGGGATTCTGGAGTTGCTGGCTACATCGTTCTTGGAGCTGCGTTTTTAATGGCCGGAGGCCATTTAATCCAGAGCACCCAGTGAGGGGTTCCCCTCCCCCTTATCTATGAGGTGTGTTCCCTGTTGTGAGCGTTGTCTTTGTGCTTTAATTTCATATATTTTTGAGCAACTATTTTCAAGGATGAAGAACAAGGGCAGAATTAGAACCAAAAGATCTGATGAGCACCTTGAGAATTAATTGAGAATTGCTACTACATTCATCGAACCGGATTTTATCAAAAACTGTCAAATATTGCACTAGTTTTATGTTGCCCTCTTTTACTTTTATAATAAAAATTATTACAGAAAAAATAGTTTTATTACTCAGATAGGTACATTATCTATATAAGTGATCTGCCTGACTTTTTCTTCTCATCAATTATCCTATATATTGTCAAAAGTATTGGAACACCTGCCTTTACACACACCTGAATAGTTGAGTTGGCCCACCCTTTGCAGCTTCAACTCTTCTGGGAAGGCTGTCCACAAGGTTTAGGAATGTGTCTATGGGAATGTTTGACCATTCTTCCAGAAGCGCATTTGTGAGGTCAGGCACTGATGTTGGATGGGAAGGCCTGGCTCGTAGTCTCCACTCTCATTCATTCTAAAGGTGTTCTATTGGGTTGATGTTAGGACTCTGTGCAGGCCAGTCAAGTTCCTCCACCCCAAACTCGCTCATCCATGTCTTTATGGAGCCTACTTTGTGCACTGGTGCGCAGTCATGTTGGAACAGGAAGGGGCCATTCCCAAACTGTTCCCACAAAGTTGGGAGCATGAAATTGTCCAAAATGTCTTGGTATGCTGGCGCTTTAAGAGTTTCCTTCACTGGAACTAAGGGACCAAGCCCAACTGTTGAAAAACAACCCCAGACCATAACCCCCCTCTGCCAAATGATTTGGATCAGTGCACAAAGCAAGGTCCAAAAAGACATGGATGTGCGAGTCTGGGGTGAAGGAACGTGACTGGCCTGCACAGAGTCCTGACCTCAACCCAATAGAACACCTTTGGGATAAATTGGAGCGGAGACTGTGAGCCAGGCCTTCCTGTCCACATCAGTGCCTGGCCTCACAAATGAGATTCTGGCAGAATGGTCCAACATTTCCATAGACGCACTCCTAAACCTTGTGGACAGCCTTCCCAGAAGAGTTAAAGCTGTTATAGCTGCAAAGGGTGGGCCAACTCAATATTGAACCCTACGAACAAATGCTGGCTATACACTACACAAAAAATTGTTTGAACAAATTTTCGAAAAACGAACACTCGACTGTGAGAGCAAACAATAGTGCCATCATATAATGACCGATAAATCGTTCAATGGACATAAATGAATCAGTTTTTTCACATATACCTAGTGCAAACAGTTTGGACGAGAAACACATTAACCTTTCAATTTATCGTTCAACAGAAAATTTCCAAATTTGTCCTTCATTTTTATGGCTCAAAAACGTCACAACATATTGGCCTATTAATTTGGGCGATTTTTCGTAAAGTGTAGGGCCAGCATAAGACTGGTCCTACACTTTACATGTGCATGTAAATGCAGGCGTCCCAATACCTTTGACAATATGGTGTATATTATGTGTGGTCCAAGAGAGTTCCTTCCAAGACAGGCCCAGAAAGATCAAAAGGTTGGACACCCCTGCGTATAGAGTGTCATGTGAGTGACAGCTCTAAGGTGGCTGACATCATGTCCAACATGAGTACAAAGACAAGTAAACTCTCCTGCGCTCAAGTGCTGTGTTCAAGGGACGGCTGTATTGCTGACATCTAGAATCTTGCTGCCCGCTCAGGACGATGGGTATCCATATGGACTGAAAACATAGAAAACAAGAGAAGGGCGCACCGACCTAGTGCAATATCACAAGATATTTATTGGAAAATTAAAAACATGCCATAAATTATACTCACAAACATATGCTGAAAGTAAGCATAAAAGAAAAGATTCCTTTTGCAATCAGGAGACCTCCAAGACAAAGAAGCTTTTTGGTAAAGCAGGAGAACTGGAAAGTGTTCGGACCTATGTGGAAGGTTCTGCCTACTCTGCTGTGCTATATATATATGCCTAGCAAATCATTTGTGATCGTGGCTCTGATGAAAAGGGTTCTCCCTTGAAACGCGTCAGCCCCATCACCACGGACACTTTCCAGTCCACCTGCTTTACCAAAAATCTTCTTTGTCTTTGGAGGTCTCCTGATTGCTGTTTACTGATATTTTTAATTTTTCAAAAAATATATTGTGATATTGCACTAGGTCGGTGCGCCCTTCTCTTGTTTTCTATGTTATCACGTCCAACATGGTGGCACGCAGTCTCAGGGCTTTTGAAAGTCTACACAAGGTAAGCTTTTACAGGTATATAACATGCATAAAATATGTTAAATATATTCATTGTTTATAATCATATAAATTGTACGTATAGGTTTTATGAGAGATTGTTGTTAAAATGGATGGTCTGCCGACAGTGTCTCCTTAACCTCTTTACGACTGCCCCCCACAGTTATACTGCGGCAGGCAGCCGCTCCAGCGCAAACAGCCGTAGGTATACGTCGGTCGCGCGCCTGCAGGTAGGGGGCAAGCACGCCACCAGCAGCGCGCTCTCACCCCCGCTCATCAGTGGGGAAGCCTATGCAGCGGGCAGGCGGCTCCGATTGCCATCTGACACCCGCGATCGTTCCCCGCTGAGAGAGAAGAACGGTCAGCTGTTGTAAACACAGCTGACCGTTCTTCTCTCTCGAATGATCACAGAGCCCCTGTGATCCTTCTATATAGGATCACAGGTCTCTATGATCATTTTACAAGCCACGCCCCCCAAAGTTAGAAACACGCTCCTAGGTACACATTTAACCCCTTGATCACTCACACTGTTACTCCTTCCCTGCCAGCGTCATTATTACAGTAACAGTGCATATTTTTAGCACTGATTACTGTAGTAATGTCACAGGTACCCCCAAAAGTGTCAAAAATATCAATCAGGGGTCCGATCTGTCCGCTGCAATGTCTTAGTCCCACAAAAAATCGCAGATCCCCACCATTACTAGTAAAAAAAAAAAAAAAACAATAAAAATGACATAAATCTTTCCCGTAGTTAGTAGACGCCATAACTTTTGCGCAAACCAATCAAATTATGCTTATTGCGATTTTTTTTCACCAAAAATATGTAGCAGAAAACAAATTGGCCTAAAATGTTAAAAAAGTTTGATTTTTACATTTTTTTTTGGAATGTTATATAGCAGAATGTGAAAAATATTGTTTTTTTTTTTTTCAGAATTGTCGCTCATTTCTTGCTTATAGCACAAAAAAATAAAAATTGCACAGGTGATCAAATACCACCAAAAGAAAGCTCTATTTGTGGGGAAAAAAAGGACATCAATTTTATTTGGGTACAGCATCTCACGACCGCGCAATTGTCCGTTAAATATTGCAGTGCGAATCGCAAAATATGGCCTGGTCATTAAGGGGGCAAATCCTTCCGGTCCAGAAGTGGTTAAGCAGGGCTAAACTGATATGATAATATATTGGGTTATTTCAGGAAAACTCTTATAATTAAAGTGTTATCAAATGGTGGGCATTTATTTAATGGTTTTAGGCTTAGTTAATCTTTACAAAACCTATTAAGCTCTCTCTTCAGACACTGGATTCTTTCATGGTTTCTGTGTTGGCTCAGTGTATTTTTCTTCAAACAATTCAAGCCCGAGGAGCGAACAATCATCCCTCTGAGCCCTGGAGCGGGTGCTTTGTGTGTTTCTCTTCCAGATCACTTCCAGTCAGGATATACAATGCTGAGCATGAGGAGCTGGCTCATGACAGCCTTTTAGATAGCACACAATTTACCCCCCCCCAAAAAAAAATAATCAAGAAAAAAGCCATAAAAAGGGCAATATGTACTGCTTAAAGTGGAGTTCCAGTCTCCTAGCCCAAATTATCCTAATCACATCATTGAGATCATTGTAATTCACCATAACTGCAATGGATAGAGCTGGCCATGTGCACATTATAATGAATTACTATATGAGGATTCCTCTTTTCTCCGTCGATTCCGGTTGCGGCCATGGAGGATGTGGGCAGCTGAAGTAAGCCTGGCTTCATTTCCTGGGTTTTGTGCGGCTGGCTACCCAGCATGCAGCTAGCGATCTCGCGCCTGCGCAGTAATGACATTGCGGGCACGCTTTGTTAGGGTCAGGAAATCTTGCAACTTTGGGGATCAATGACATAGATTTCCCAGGAGTCAACGAGCCAGGCTGATGACTTAGTCGCCTAGGCGGCCATGACCTGAAGTCGCAGGGAAGATAAATGAGAATAAGGTACCTACTTATGGCAATTCACCAAATAAGCAGCCAAACATTACACCACTGTGGGTGCCCATTACAATGTGGCTAAGTTTTAAAAAATTAGTGGAACTCCGCTTTAATACTGACATTTACGTTTTTGGTAGTTCCTAGAGCAGCCTTTTTCAACCAGCGTCCCCAGGCACTCAGGGGTGTCTTGAGCTTTCTTCAGGGATACCTTGGCAAACTGGCTAAAAATTTTTTAAAAATTGTATACAAGCCAGCAGGTGAATTAAGCCTGCCTTTTAGTTACACAAAGCCATGTGTTTTCTTTTTGCACCATTACGACTTTGTAGACACCGGCATCCTAACAACCAATGATGTCATCAGTTAATAAGGAGGATGTCTGGTGCCTCCACAGCATCCTTGTTTGACCCTCCTCTGCCCCTCTCCCTCAGCACTGGGGTGACAGCTGACGGAGAGAAATTGAGGGAGAAGAGAAACATTGGAATACTAGTCAGTACCATTGTGCAAAAGTGTATTTGCGCTGGAAGAATAGATCACCTCTAACATTGGGTGTCCTAGGTGTAGATGTTGCTGCATTCTGTAAAGGTATTAGAATATGTTTTACATTTTAGAATGGGGTGCCTCGAAACTGTCCATAATTTTAAAGGGTGCTTTGAGTTTGTCTATAATTTTAAATGGAGCCTCGGCTTAAAAAAGGTTGAGAAACACTGTCCTAGAGAGTTAGATCAACTGACAATTTATTATATCTATTGAGGACTCCAATACTGAGATCTCTGTGCCCACTATGAGAGGGCATCGCTCTTCCCCAATTGTATTTTTTTTAAAGTAAATTTTGGGGCTGCCATTGCTTTCCTACTTTTAAAAATACTAGTTACCTGGCTATTATACTGACATACTGACCTCAATTAGTCACTGACCTAAAACAAGTATGTAGATCAATAAAGCCAAAGTAAAGTCTGAAGTCCTTATTTGCATACTTAGAGGCGGCTCTAGGCTTTGTGAGGCCTAAGGCAAAACTTGGACATGAGGCCCCACTCACGCCCATAATGGGAAAAATAATTCAAGTGATAAAAATTAACTGTATAAATTGCATATATTAAGAGCCTTAACCTTTGTATTATGAATTCACAGTTTCTAGAATTTTCTTTAACCAATTCTTCTTTAATCAAAGATCATTAAACATCAGGTATGTATGTATATATATATATATATATGTCTGCTCTTACATCACAGTCCCCAGCATTTCCCTATAGGTCATGATTCCCTGAGTCCCTCCTTACATCAGAGTTCAGTGTCCCCTTACATAAGAGTTCTCCTTTAAATCAGATTCCCCCCAGCATCTCCTTCTTACATCAGAGTCCACAGAATTCCTCTTTACATTAGAGTCCCCCTTTTAAATCAAATTTCACAGAGCCTCCTTTACATCAGAGTCTCCAGAGTTTCCCCCTTACACTGTAAGAGGAAACTCTGAAGACTCTGATGTAAGAGGAGTTCTGGGAACCCCGATTTAAGGGGGAATGCTGGAGACTCTGATGTAAGGAGAGTTCTGGGAACCCTGATTTGAGAGGGAAAGCTCGGGACTCTGGTGTAAAAGGGAACTCTGTGGTCACCAAAGCTCCCCCTTGCATCAGAGTTTTCAGAGACCCCCTTACATTTCCCTTCCTCAGTCCACCACAGTCTAGGGCAAGACAAGTCCCACTGCAGAAGGCTGCCATACCTGAGTCCCCACAGAGGGCACTGTAAATTCCAGTATAGTGTACTGCCATTCCTCCCTGAGGAATGGAAGCCTGCTATGCTTGGACTTGTATTGCTCTCTGTAGGGGACTGAGAAACTACTGCCTGCTATGCTAAGACTTGTAGTGCCCTCTGTATGGACTAAGGCATGGCAGCCTGCTATTCTGGAACTTGTAGTGCCCTCTTTGAGGGACTGAGGATTCCTCAGTCCTCCACATTCTAGGGCACTATAAGTCCCAGCATAGTGGGCTGTCATTCCTCAGGCCCTCACAGCTGGGGGGAAAAACAACAGAGTAAAACATCTAAAGGACAACTCCAACCAAAACTACCAATAATGTACAGAGTCCATATGCTATATAATGTCACAGCCCCGCTACCCCTCACCTTCCACCTCGGGTGCTGTCATTGTGTAGGGCAAAGGGCTCCAGCTCCACCATGTTTGGCTTTGATGTCAGATAGGCAGGACTGGCTCAGCTCCATTCTCTTCCCTGGCAACTGACTCTGGCGTCACGGGGGGGGGGGGGCTCTCCTCCTCCCCCAGCCGCCCAGGGGCCCTCTACTCCCTTAGCCACCTAGGTGCCCTCTTCTTCAGCCACCCAGGGGCCCTCTCCTCTTCCCCTAGCCACCCAGGGGCCCTCTCCTTTTCCCCTAGCCACCCAGGGGCCCTCTCCTTTTCCCCTAGCCACCCAGGGGCCCTCTCCTTTTCCCCTAGCCACCCAGGGACCCTCTCCTTTTCCCCTAGCCACCCAAGGGCCCTCTCCTTTTCCCCTAGTCATGCAAGGACCCTCTCCTTTTCCCCTAGCCACCCAGGGACCCTCTACTTCTCTTCTAGCCACCCTCTCCTCCCCCAGCCACCCAGGGCCTTCTTCTCCTCCTCCTCCCCCAACCATTCTAAGACTTTTCCAACTTCCCTGGGGCTACTCACCCCCTTTGCGTAGTAGACACCACAAATTTATGACCAGCCTGCAGAGTGACAAGTCGGGGCCTGGTTACCTGTATGTTCCTGGGCCAGGGCAGAGCTCTCCTCCCAGAGCAATAACCGATGATAGCAGAGTGAGCTGACCGGGCAGTCACTTCCTACTGATGCAGGTACACGCCCACCGATTGCTCCACATCTTAGGATTACATGATCAGACGGCCAATCCCCAGGCAGAGAAGGCGGGGTAAGTGTCAGCGGACAACAGACACCAGTCACCTGCAGTGAAGGGACTGCAGCACACTGATGCAACTTTTATATCCGAGGATTTAAAACATTCTTTTACTTGGGAGATTTCCCTGACTGCGCCCTTCTAAATGTTGTCACTCCGCCACTGGCCGCGAGGCCCCTGTAGGTGCGAGGCCTTAGGCGACCCCCTAATTAGAGAGCCGCCTATGCCTAGATCAGTTAGTCAAAGTAATAGTCAGCATGACAGCTAAGCACCTAGCATTTATGGAAGTCAGCAATGGCAGCCAACATGTTTCTCTGATAGCAGGCTTTCTTAAAAATATGTGTAATCCCAATCATTATGAGTTTAAAGGCTAAGGCTGGGTTCCCATATGCTGCGGCCACGGCTCACAGCAGGGGGTCCGGTACGTCCCTGTTCACCAATTCAGGTGCGAGTCAGGTCCAAATGTCTGCTTGAATTCGCACCTGATTCAGGGCCAAAGATGAACAGGACCCTTTCCAAATGCGGACTGCGGCCGCCCCGGAACTGTGTGAACCGGCTTCATAGATAGCCGGTCATACTCTTCTGTCACTGCTCTGCGCCCCGGGTCCACCCTTTTTTTTTTAGCCTGTGAGAGGCTAATCACATGGCTAAAAAAAAAAAAAATCCCATTGTACTCCATGCGTCCGGATTGACCCCCTATCCATGCGTCACACACACCGGCCGCCACTGCCCCCACCCCCCACCCCCCAAAAAAAAAAAAAATTCAAGCACTAATCTGCATTCTTAGGGGAAGCATAAATTCCCCCTCCTGCCAGTAAAAATCTGCCCCTCTGCAGAAATCCCCCCTGCCAGCACAATTCCCCCTTCAAGCTCAAATCCCCTCTCCAAACCCCCAAATATAAAATCACTCCTCCTAGAACAAGTTCTCTACCCTTAAAATATCCCCTCCCCTCCAAGTCCTCTCCCCCCACTCTGAGTCCCTCCTCCCAACACAAATCACCCCCAATCCCTCCCCTACTAATATAACCCCCCCCCCCAATTTCCCCTTCTAGTATAAAGACCCCACAATTATCCCTACTAGCACAACCCCCCCCCTCCAAAAAAAAATCCCCTCCTAGCACAAATTCCCTCCCTCTCTACCATATCACCTCTTCTAGCACAAACCTCCCAAATCCCACCTCCTAGCACAAATCTACTGCTCCCACTCCCCCTCCCAACACAAACCCCTCCACATCACCATTCCTAGCACACACCCCTAATTTCCCCTCCTAGAACAATTCTTGTCCCCTGTCACAATCTAAATTCCCCCTCCCAATACAAATCCCCCCCCCCCCCCCAATCTCCTCGAGGTGCCCCCCCCCCTGCCTTATGTGATACCACAGTGCCCGGGGCAACTGCCCCTTTTTCCCACCTCTTTTCCCGGACCTGGCTGTGATTACTCATGTTCTATTATTTACAAGTCCATCTGCCGCAGTGCAAGATGAGATTTGTAGTTCACTTATTTACAGATCTCTCTCTTTTTGTCGTCCTGTTGTGCTCTGGTGTTGGCACCCTGTCACATGAGAATCTGAAGCAGCTAACAAGTGGCTATTTAAACACACATTATGCGGGCATGACCATCTGCTGTCAACATCAGGAAATCTGCTCTGAAAAAACGAATTTAGCCATTGCTAGAGGATCTGCATGTAGACCGAACTGTATGCAAAGAGGCTGCAGGAGATCAGCAGCACTGAGATGCAGCATAGGATGAAAAAAGGGTAACTAAATGCCATTCAGTTAGGTTTTACATCGTTTTTTATTTAACTTATTTTATACTGCAGAAAATGCAACAGGAAGTGCTGGAATGTACAAAGGTGGAAAGGAACTGAGTTTGGAATTTTAGCAGGTAGATCTCATTGATGGGGAATCCAAGACATAGCAAATGTTAGGGGCTAGCTCAGCATACCATGATCTTACCATAACAAAAAGATCATATTGGATAGACTGACCCTTTAAAGAAGATCTGCCATTATTTATTTTTTTATACTCCTGTGGGATAAAGTGCATTTTCGTTTTTTTTATACTCCTGTGGGATAAAGTGCATTTCCATGTTTTTATACTCCTGTGGGATAAAGTACATTTCCATTTTTTATACTCCTGTGGTATAAAGTACATTTCCATTTTTTATACTCCTGTGGGATAAAGTACATTTCCATTTTTTATACTCCTGTGGGATAAAGTACATTTCCTTTTTTTTATACTCCTGTGGGATAAAGTGCATTTCCATTTTTTATACTCCTGTGGTATAAAGTACATTTCCATTTTTTATACTCCTGTGGGATAAAGTACATTTCCTTTTTTTTATACTCCTGTGGGATAAAGTGCATTTCCGTTTTTTTTATACTCCTGCGGGATAAAGTGCATTTCCATGTTTTTATACTCCTGTGGGATAAAGTACATTTCCATTTTTTTATACTCCTGTGGGATAAAGTACATTTCCGTTTTTTATACTCCTGTGGTATAAAGTACATTTCCATGTTTTTATACTCCTGTGGGATAAAGTACATTTCCATTTTTTATACTCCTGTGGTATAAAGTACATTTCCATTTTTTATACTCCTGTGGGATAAAGTACATTTCCATTTTTTATACTCCTGTGGGATAAAGTACATTTCCTTTTTTTTATACTCCTGTGGGATAAAGTGCATTTCCATTTTTTATACTCCTGTGGTATAAAGTACATTTCCATTTTTTATACTCCTGTGGGATAAAGTACATTTCCTTTTTTTTATACTCCTGTGGGATAAAGTGCATTTCCGTTTTTTTTATACTCCTGCGGGATAAAGTGCATTTCCATGTTTTTATACTCCTGTGGGATAAAGTACATTTCCATTTTTTTATACTCCTGTGGGATAAAGTACATTTCCGTTTTTTATACTCCTGTGGTATAAAGTACATTTCCATTTTTTATACTCCTGTGGGATAAAGTACATTTCCGTTTTTTTATACTCCTGTGGGATAAAGTACATTTCCATTTTTTTATACTCCTGTGGGATAAAGTACATTTCCGTTTTTTATACTCCTGTGGTATAAAGTACATTTCCATTTTTTATACTCCTGTGGGATAAAGTACATTTCCGTTTTTTTATACTCCTGTGGGATAAAGTACATTTCCTTTTTTTTATACTCCTGTGGGATAAAGTACATTTCCGTTTTTTATACTCCTGTGGGATAAAGTACATTTCCGTTTTTTATACTCCTGTGGGATAAAGCACCAGTACATTTCCATGTTTTTATACTCCTGTGGGATAAAGTACATTTCCATTTTTTTCTGACTCCTGTGGGACAAAGTACATGTACCTAGTGCTTTGTCCTTTGTTGTCCCACTGGCAGATCCAAGCAGCAACAGAGGTTGCTTTTGGAGAATGAAAATCCTTCAATGACTTTAGGGTCAGTTCACACCATAGAAACGAAGTCCGGATATGTTCCAGATGCTTTTCTGCATGCGTGTTTTTGATGCGTTCCTGTGCGTTTTTGATGCATTCTAGTGCATCCCCCCTCTTTTTTCTTAACTCTAAATAAGGACATGTGTGTTACAGCGCATTTTTGGTACATTTAGGGGCATTCCAGTGCGTTTTTTTATGTATTTTACAGCATTTCAGTACAGTCCAGTGCAGGAAAAATGCAGCATGTTCTACTTTTCTTTTTTCGGGAACAGGAACGCACTGGAACTGCAAGCACTGGTGTGAACTGTGCCATTGGAAACCAAATAACCTACGTTCCATGCTTTTTTGATGCAGAAAAAATGCACTGGACTGCATGTGGTGTGAACTGACCTTTAAGTGCGGACGTGGCTCACAGCAGGGCTCCGGTGCATCCCTGTTCTCAGATTCAGGGAAGAATTAGGCCTGAATTCAGACCTGAAACAGAGCCAAAGACGCATAGAACCCCTGTGCAATCCTCTCTGCAGCCGTTATGGAGATGTGTGAGCCAGCTCCATTAATAGCCAGTCACAGTCTCCATTCAAGCGAATTGGATGCGAGGAACCACTTGTGTGAACCCAGCCTAATACTTTGTCCTATGTGTGTCAGCCTCTGCATTCCTCTTGCCATTCCTTGTCTGTGGAAAACGTTCAGAACTGAGATAAGCTGCCATTATTAAACAGGAGGCTGTGGCAGGAGGGGGGGGGGGGGCAGTTCAGATTTCATAACTAGACTTAAAAATACTTAATGTTCCGATTTTTTTGTTTTACAATTAACAAACATGTCATACTAACCTGCTCTGTGCAATTGTTTTGGAAAAAACAGCCTTGATCATCTTCTTCTCGAGTTCCCTGCCGGCGCTCCTCCGTTCTGAGTGCTCCCCTAGCAAGCTGCTTGCTCTGGGGGCACTCGTGCATGCTCACTCCCAAGCCATAAGACACGCAGAGCACGTCTCATCTCTGACCCCCGCTCCCTCCTCTCTGGCTGTGGCTGACTTCAGTGGGAGCCAATGGCTCCTGCTGCTCTCTCCCAGCCAGTTAGGAGGCAGAGACCAGGTAGAGCATGAGCTCTCATGCACATTGCTGGATCGCGATCAGGGTCGGGTAAGTATTAGGAGGGCTGTGGTCAGAGCTGTTAGGGACTTTTGAACCAGATGGCTAGATGGACTCCCTATGAATATTTGGGAACACACAGAGACACACGAGGGTAGAGTCAAAGCATGTTTGTTTATTTAAGGAAATGTCTCGAGCATATATACAGTTAGAACAACAGAAAAATGAATTTACGCAATAAAGGGGCTTGGCTTCAGTATGACCCACGATCATATGATACTTTTTGGCATACTACACAAGTTTAAACTGTTCCCATAACAAATTTACCTATCAGATGTTCTTATGTGCAACTATCTCTGCAGAGTCAGACATAGCTGAACAAACAAGATGTTATGACTGTAAATCAGGTATAATTGCAGGAATAATAGAGAAAAATATACAGCATGAAAACACCATTAACCCTTCAGGTGCTGCACACTGAAGGTTTTTTATCTTCATGCACAGAATTCATGAAGTTAAAAAAACCTTTAGGCTGGGTTCATACTGAATTCGGAGCGGCTCGCAGCAGGGGGTCCGGTGAATGTATAATAAATATGTAAGAGCTGTGTAAATTGGTAGCGCTATAAAATTACCTGTAATAAATAAATAATAAGTAAATGAAAAAAAAATACCATACTAAGGTATTGCTGTAAAATTGTGTGTCTGCTGTTGATTCGGCTTACTTACTAACTGAAGTAGTAAAAACCCTGCCTTTGCACACAAAACAGCCTGATCAAATTTTCACTAAAAAGTAAGGAAGAAAGCAAAGCTAACTGAAAAGGTTTTCCATAAAAAGATGTTTACACCAAACACAAACTATGAATCTGATTAAGAGAAATTTGGTGTAAAAAGCAAATGCATGTCTACTTGTCAAAAGTTGACTATTTTGCAATGTAAACACCATAGCTAACTCAACTATGAGCTTGTCTGGACCTAAAGCAAATTACAAGAGTGTGTTTTATGGTCCAGGTCTAGGACAATTTACTTCATAATACAAAATTCAGGTGGTTAAAAGTGATTGTCAAAACAAGGGAGCCCATAGAACGGTAAGTTCTGTGGTCTTAGTTGTAAATTCACACACACATAGGAGCTACGGATTTCCCAGCATCTAAGAGGCCTAAGGCTGGGTTCACTCTGGATTACGGAGCGGCTCACAGCAAGGTGTCCGGTGCATCCCGTTCACCGTTTAAGGCCTGAATTCGGTCCAAATGTTTGGCCGAGTTCTGACCTGAAACGAACCAGAAGACGTACACAAATTTCCTGCAAACTGCTCTGCAGCTGTCCCGGAGCTGTGTGAACTGGCTTCATAGGCTTCTGACATGCGAATTGGATGCAGGCAAACCTGCATCCAATTCACACCAGTATGAACCCAACCTCAATGTAGCTGTAGGGTGGAACACTTTCAAATGCCGACACTGGGAAACATGAAAAACAAGCTGGCTAACGCATAGTACTTTGGTATACCGCATGCTGGGTAGGATTATCATAAATAAAGCTAGATAAGGATATTTAAAAAAAAAAAAAAACACTATCTAATAATGTAATGTAACAAGAAAGGCACTGCTTAGGCTTCCTAGGCTTAGGGCCAGTTAACACCAGAACGCGTGTAGGGACACTCCAAAAATATGGCAGGTATGACTTTTTTTAAATTTAACAGCACCAAACTGCATAGTATGGCGGTAACATATGTTTTGGTGGCCACAACTAGCTCTTTCTAGATGCATTTGGCATGCCTTTACCGATTAACGGCACACAAATGTGCCTAATGAGGACAGCACATTTCTATGTGGTGCGGGGAATGCAAGCCGAAATTCGCATTTCCCCACACTGCAATTGGTGTGATCTGGGCCTAAGGCAAACATGCACAATTTTGTGTGTTCCCAACTGGCAAGAGAAACATGCTACTGTTTAGCAGATTCACGGGTGTACCATTAATTCCTAATAGTACCCCTGCGCATCGACAAACCACCTGTGTTTTCACACACACAAAACAGCATGAGCCACAGCACCATGCAGGTCCTAGAGGTGATTTTCAAAAAGGGTCCAGGACTTCTTTCCCTACATTTTTTTAGGGTAGGGCAAACCAATGAAAAAAAAAGGCTTCCCTAGCCGCAGAACGCATCCAGCACAACTGTGAACTGGGTCTTATGTTGATGATCTCTTGGTGTTAGACAATACTTTAAAAAAAAATTACTTCAATTTGAAGGCCATGCTGTAAACATGCAGGAACATTAAAGTTAAATTTAGGGGGAGAAAATGCAATTTATGCTTAAATGAAGTAAAATATTTATGGAATAGCCAGATTCCAAAAGAATTGCAGCAGTCTCTTGCATAGGACCACCTGAAAACCATCCAGAGCTCGGGAAAGTTCTAGGCATGGCCAATTTCACAGTTATTTACTTCCCGCAATCCAGCATTGGTGCCTCCTCGCTGTTGCATGGCTGCAGGTAATTCCAAGTTTTACACAGTGTAATGAATGTACTGTGCATCATATGATACATCAGTGCAGTAGATTTAAACTTGAGGGGGGACACTCTGTCACCCACAGCCTCCGCTGCACCTCTGCTACACCCACAGCCTCCACTGCATTCACAGTCTCTGCTGTGCCTGCAGCCTCTGTTGCACCTCTGCTTCATTAACAGTCTGAACTTCTGCTGCATCTGCTGCACCCACAGTCTCAGCTTTCCCTGCATCCACAGTTTCTGCAGGATCTACAGTTTGGACCTTATCTTCATCTGCAGCCTTAGCCACTTCTACACACATACTGCACATAGGTAATGAATAGCTCAAATAATTTCATGCATACTGCATATGGTTAATGAATAATTGAATCTGATCACAAACTCTTGAAAATAATCATAATAGTCCCCTACCTGCCCTAACCCTTCGCTTCGCTGCTGCCTCCAACTCCACTCTCTGAACTGTCATCACAGTGTACCTTTCTGCCCCAGACCTACTTTGGTGCCTTCAAGTCCCTGGTCTTGAGTAGGGTGAACCTGGGGGTCGCAACCTGGATTCAGTATGCAGCAAAACCCATCTTCACTATGAAGAGCTCTGGTGAATACAGGATGGCCCTTAGACTATGCGCCCTGGGCGATTCCATAGGCCTTTATTCTGCGAGCTGATCCTACTGGTCTGCCCTGTATTTCCCTGCTTTACTGTGAACTGTCAGTCAGCTTACACTTCTTGAGTAAACCCACATCTCTCGTTGGGGTACCCTTTCCAGTGTACCTATAGGGTTTACATTGACGCAGACACCACCTTAATACCACCTGTTTTGGTGGGTTTTTGGTTCACAGTCTCTAGACTGTGGTTAAAACTCAGTGTGCCTTCAGGTCAAGCCATTACCCACTGGTATATTATATACGGTAACTTAATTCCTGTGTCCCTCAATGTATGATAAAAGAATATAAGATTTTTGTTCAAAAACATCTGTTTCTTGCAGTCCATTAAGGGGCAAGGGTCCCTGTTTTTTTCAGATTTTTGCTCTTGCCCTTGGTACTGCTTTTAACAAAACTGAGGCATGCTTGGTAGAGGAGGGGATATATAGAGGCTGACTTACAATTCTTGCTTGTCAATATCCAAACTTCTGAAAGAGGTGGCATAACTCAACTGTATCAGAATTCTTGTGATCATCAATAGACTACAAGAAAAATGATTTAGTAAGTGCAAAAATCATATTACTTTTTTGTACACAGGAAATTTTCAAAGTATAACTAAAGGCAAAATTAGTTTTTTTTGTAGTTTTGGATGAAGTGGAGAGGGATTAGAACCCCTATCGGTTTTTTATTTCTGCCAATGTCCCCGTTAAGGAGATTTACCCTCTCCATTTGTCCTTTTTACCATTATCATTACAAATGAAAGTAAAAGACAATCCCAAATTTTGGGTTTTCCCCAGAAAAGTAATAAAGGTACGTTCATGTGTGGCAAATGCAATTAATGTAGGTTCATGCATACAGTGAAATGTCCCAGACTTCCCAATGTTTAGGTATTCCAGGCAAAGCATTTTGCAAATTGCCGCACTTTCGGCTTAGTATATTTGCTGCTCTACGAGTGCTGCTGCTTTTATATAGGCAAGACCAAACATGAGTTTTTCGAGGAGAGCCTATCGACATATAAGGAACATGAAAACATGTAATCCTGACCTGCCATTGGGACGCCTCACATCCCTAATTCATGCTTAGAATGCACTGTACAGCGTGCAATGCATTGTGGGGCTTTCAGCAGGCCAAACAAACAGTCGAACATCCTGCCAATTCGGGTGTTCATCGAACGGGCGAACAGCCAATGTGCAGGCCAAACTTATGCTCGGCCCGAATCCTTCACCTAACACTACTTAGCAATCCAACAGCTTTACACCAAGGATCTTTTTAGCTGTCTGTATAGGTGGCGTTTGGATGACCAGTGTAAAGGGGGGGGGGTCATTCTTTCTACTGATCACTAATGTAAGGGCCATTTTTGCCATTGACCCCCGATTAACTGGTTTTAGTAAAGGTTCCCTGAGACCTAAAAATTATTTTATGAGTTCTTTTTGAGTAAAAAGACTTAGAATAGCTGGTATAGATGGCCAAAATGTTAGTTCTCAGATTGGTGTTTTTCCTCGATATGCATGTTAAAATGACATACCCCATGGTAATCCACAATGGATTAGCAAGGGGTCTGTGGTTTGCCTATAGCAGTGAACAAGAGTCCTAATTTTATTCTCCAAGTGTAAAACAAAAAGAAAATCTGCATGGATGTCTAGGTGTACACAGAGGGTGTGCCAGGTGCATCTGGGCACACCCTTATCACTACGCACAGTGCCGATTCCCCCTACTGCCCAGTCTTCCCCCGTGTTGGCCCCCTCCACCCTGCAGTGCTGCTGACTTCCCTTCTCTCCTATTTGCCCAGCTGCTGCTGGGGATGTTTCAGGATGGAGAGTGGGGGAAGGGGCTAGTAAATATGTCATTTACCAGTGCTTTCCTTTTCTAAATGAACACAGTGAACACACTCACTCACTGTGTTCATTCATAACTTACCATGGTGTTTACCATGCTTCAGTTTGTGAATGAACAGGAAGCCACTCGGCACAGAGCACTTCCCATCCATTCACTGTCCTGTGCAGCTGAAGCTGCACAGAAAGGCATGTGTGTTTGAGCTTTGCACACCCTAATGCAATAGGCTGTGGCTGCACACACCTATGATGGATAGAAAACACTGAAACTAGGGCCCTGTATGTTATACAAACCTTTTGTGTAGGGTGCCCAGACGTCCCCGGTTGCCGGGGACAGTCCCCGGAATGAGAACACTGTCCCTGGACCAAGTCTGTCCCCGATTTTTTCCCTGGATTGGATTTGATCAGGGGCCTGTGCAATTTCAAAGACAGTCAGTGAAGAATTAAAAAAAAAAAAATCAGAATTAGACTGTCAAATCAGACTGTTTTTTTGCTCCTACTAGCTTAGGGGGGTGTATTTTTTCCAATATCTGTGCCCCTTTCTGATGAACATGTGCTGGTCGGAGCGGTGGGACTATTTCTTCAGTTTTGGGCACATGCCCCTTCCGTTCCTGCTCGCATGTTCTTGGCTCAAGTTCTCACCAGCTGCCTGCCTGCCTTGCCTTCCCCGGCGGTGTAGTAGCCGGGGCCCCGAGAGTGAGACTTGTGTTACACTGAGTCTGGTTCTCTGGCATAATGATTGGTATCATAACTCACGGGCAGCAGGCACTCTATCAAGGCTCTGGCTGCCAGTGCACTGTCACGGTGTGTCACATAACTCTTAACATGACTACAGACTACTGGGTGCTGATTTTGTTAACCTGCTGCCTGTGAGTTATCATAATGCTGATGATCTTAACCAGTTGCCGATCGTTTTAGAGCAGATTAACTGCTACAGGGCAGTCGTGCTGTGCAGGATCATGTATATATATATATATATATATATATGTGTGATCCTGCATTTCTGGGTATCGGAGCCGATCAGCGGGTACCGGTGCACCGTTCTGTACACAGGCAGACTGACAGACTATCAGTCTGTTTATGTAAACAAGGCAGATCGCCATTCTGTCCGTATGGAAGACATTGATCCTGTGTTCCTGCAAAGCAGGGACAGGGATCTATGCCTTCCCTTATTTAAAGCACCTCCCCCACAGTGAGAAAACACTTGTTAGGCACACATTTAACCCTTTGATTGCGCTAGATGTTAACCCTTTCCCAGCCAGTGTCAATAGCACAGTGACAGTGCATATTTTTAGCACTGATCACTGTATTAGTGTCACTGGTTCCCACAAAGTGTCAAAAGTGTCACTTTTTGACACATTGCAGTCCTGCTATCAGTCGCTAATTGCCGACTTTACTAATAAAAAAAAAAAAAATATGTCCCCGGATTTAATTTTAAAAATCTGGTCACCTTACATTTGTGTGCATTTATATATAATCACAAATGTCTTCATACATGTATGTAACTATGTATGTTCATCTCATGTATGGCATTAGTGTTCAACTTTTCCAAAATTGCAGCGCTTCGATGACCAACTCCACCAACCTCGACCCAAAACTGAAAGAAGTAACTCTCCAGATGTTCTGTCCTGTCACGGAACCATGAACCAGACGTACAACAACAGATAAGTGAAAATAAGAAGGCTTTATTGAAAATCAAGCTGTAAAGCAAAAGTCCAAACGGATGGCAAAACCGAAGCAGAGTGTTTGCGAAGCCAGAGGTCAGGAGCCAGGAGGGTAGTCAGACGAAGCCGGGATCAGGAACCAGCAGGGTAGTCAGACGAAGCCAGGATCAGGAACCAGCAGGGTAGTCAGACGAAGCCAGGATCAGGAACCAGCAGGGTAATCAGACGAAGCCAGGATCAGGAACCAGAAGCAGCAGCAGTCTTAGAAGCATGTGAACACAGGTGAACACAGGAGGACCAAGCAAGGAACTGAAGCCACAGACCTCCTATATATATGAGCTAGGCATCCAGCTCCTCCCAGTGGGAAGGAGGAGCCGCAGAGTGGGAGGCTACAAGAAACCCAGAAACCAAGATGGCCACCAGCACATGTCAAACGAAGGAGAACAGCAAGAAGGTAAGACCATGACAGTACCTCCCCCTCAAGGGCCCCTCCTCCGTGGAGTAAAGAACGGTTTCTGAGGGAAGCGTGCGTGGAAGGCACGGAGCAAGGCAGGAGCATGGACATCTGCGGAGGGAACCCAGGAACGCTCCTCTGGACCATAACCACGCCAATGAACCAAAAACTGCACCCGACCGCGGACCAGGCGTGAGTCCAGGATATTGCTCACCTCATACTCCTCACGATTGCCCACTTGGACCGGACGAGGCCGAGGAACCGAGGAAGTGAAACGATTACACACCAGTGGCTTCAACAGGGAGACATGAATCACGTTGGAGATCCACATGCCAGGTGGAAGCGCAAGGGCATAGGCTATCGGGTTTACCCTGCGAAGCACTCGGAAGGGACCAACAAAGCGAGGCGCCAGCTTGGGAGTGGGCACTCGAAGGTTGAGGTTGCGGGTGGACAACCATACACGGTCTCCGGCCTGGTAGGAAGGAGCAGGCGCTCGACTGCGATCAGCCTGGAGTTTCTGGCGCTGCGCAGAGACCTCAAGGGACTTCTGGATCTGTACCCAAGAAGCACGTAGGACGGAAAGGTGATCCTCCACAGCCGGAATATCCTGGGGAGAGAATACCTCCGGTAACACGGCAGGTTGGAACCCATAATTGGCCATGAAGGGAGACGTCCCAGAGGAAGAGTTCACCGCCGTGTTCCTGGCAAACTCAGCCCAAGGCAGGAGGTCAACCCAATTGTCTTGGTGATCGGAGACATAGCAACGAAGGAATTGCTCCAAGGCCTGATTAGATCGTTCTGCAGCCCCATTGGACTGAGGGTGGTAGGCCAAAGGGGAGAAGGAGAGATGAATCCCCAACTGGGAGCAAAAGGCGCGCCAGAACCTGGACACGAACTGACTCCCCCGATCCGACACAATCTCCTTGGGCAAACCGTGCAACCGGAAAACCTCCCTGGCAAAAATCGTGGCCAACTCCTGTGCAGAGGGTAACTTCTTAAGAGGAACACAGTGGCACATTTTGGAAAACCGATCCACAATCATGAGAATGACCGTATGGCCTCGGGATGCAGGGAGGTTCACAATGAAATCCATCCCCAGGTGTGACCATGGGCGCTCCCCGGTGGCTATGGGTTGCAGAAGGCCTAACGGAAGGTGCCGAGGGGACTTACTCTGGGCACAAACGGAGCATGCCGCTACATATGCGGCGATGTCGGAACGTAGGGAAGGCCACCAGAACAGACGTGAAACAGCCCAGGACAGCTGATTCTTTCCAGGATGCCCCGCGGTCTTGGAGTTATGGTAGGTTCGCAACAACCGAGTGCGCAACTCCTCAGGCACAAAACATCTGCCGTTGGGTCTCCCAGAGGGAGCACCAGGTTGAGCCGCCAAAATCTGCTCACCCAGGGGAGAAGTCAGGCTGGTGCGAATGGCGGCCAGGATCTGATTCGGAGGTATGACCGAAGTCGGAATCGACTCCTCCCTGGACAGGTCGGAGTACTGCCGTGATAAGGCATCCGCCCTGATGTTCTTGGAACCGGGTAGGTAGGAGACCACGTAATTAAAACGTGACAAGAACAGAGCCCATCTGGCCTGACGTGGTGTCAATCTCTTGGCCTCAGAAAGGTAGGTCAGATTCTTGTGGTCCGTCAGGATGAGGACCGGAACCACCGAACCCTCGAGCAAGTGCCTCCATTCTTTAAGGGCCTGCACGATGGCCAATAACTCCCTGTCACCAATCTGATAGTTGCACTCCGCGGAAGACAGTTTCCGGGAGGAAAACCCACAAGGAAGCAGAGGACCCTCTGGTGTTCTACGCTGAGACAGAAGGGCGCCTACTCCCGTCTCAGCCGCGTCCACCTCGAGGACAAAGGGCAACCCAGGGTTGGGATGCGACAGAATCGGAGCCGACACAAAGGCGGACTTTAGAGCCTCAAAATCTCGGATGGCCTAGAGCGGCCAGACCTGGGAATTACTGCCCTTCCTGGTCAGATCCGTGAGAGGCTTGGCTAGCATGGAAAAGTCCCTGATGAACTTCCGATAATAATTGGCGAAGCCCAAAAAGCGCTGCAGGGAGCGAAGACCACTGGGCTGGGGCCACTGTAAGACAGCCGAAACCTTCTCAGGATCCATGGAGAACCCCTCAGCGGAAATGATGTAACCTAAGAAGGTTACCTGGGATCGGTGAAATTCGCATTTCTCAAGCTTACCGAACAGCTTGTTCTCTCGTAACCGTTGCAACACTCGTCTGACATCCAGAATGTGGGTCTCCATGGATTCAGAATATACCAAGATGTCATCCAAATAGACCACCACACACTGCTGCAACAGGTCACGGAAAACATCGTTGATGAATTCCTGAAAGACTGCGGGCGCATTGCACAACCCAAAGGGCATAACCAAGGATTCATAATGACCGGTCCTGGTGTTAAACGCGGTCTTCCACTCATCGCCCGCCTTGATCCTTACGAGGTTATATGCCGCCCTCAGGTCGAGTTTGGTAAAGACCGTGGCCCCTTTAAGGCGATCGAACAGCTCGGAAATCAAGGGTATTGGGTAAGCGTTCTTGATCGTGATGCGATTGAGACCCCTGTAATCGATGCAAGGCCTCAACTCACCGCCCTTCTTTTTCACAAAGAAAAATCCAGCCCCTGCCGGGGACGAGGATTTGCGAATGTGTCCGCGTGAAAGCGCCTCCTTCACGTACTCCTCCATGGCCTCATTCTCCGCTACCGACAGTGGATAGACCTTGCCACGAGGAGGAACGGCACCAGGTTGTAACTCGATGGCACAATCGTATGTGCGGTGCGGAGGGAGGGCAACCGCGCGCACCTTATCGAATACATCCCGGTACTCCTCGTATTCAGGAGGCAACAGAGAGTCCGAGGAAGTACACAACAACTTGACAGGCCCATGGATGCAACTAGCCCCACACTGTGGTGACCACGAGAGGATCTCGGCCGATCTCCAATCGAAAGTCGGATTATGCTTCTGGAGCCAGGGGTACCCCAAGACCACCGAGTAGTGTGGAGACGAAATAACCTGGAAGCAGACCGACTCTCTGTGAACAGCACCAATGGCTATCCCCACTGGAAGGGTCTCATGAGTCACGTGTGGCTGCAGAAGGGGTCTGCCGTCTATCGCCTCAAGAGCTAGTGGAGAACCTCGGGCCTGCAGAGGAATGGAATTGGCGGCAGCGAACACACTATCAATGAACAAACCACCAGCACCAGAGTCCACCAACGCCTGGGTCGTCACTGAGCCCCCGACCCAGGAGAGGACAACAGTGATCAGTGGTTTGTCAACACGGGAAACCGGGGACGAGGAGACTCCACCCAAGATCTGCCCCTGACAGGATCTCAGGTGCGAGCGTTTCCCGGACGGTTCGGACATGCCAACCGAAAATGCCCACCGAGACCACAGTACATGCATCGGCCCTCGCGTCTCCGGAGTACCCTCTCCCCCTCGGACAGGCGAGCAAAGCCCAGCTGCATGGGTTCATCCCCAGCCAAGTCATCCCCAGGAGGCGTGGGAGGAGAGGGAGGCACTGGTGGGACAACAAAGGTAGGCGCCAATCTGTTAGGAGGCCTCCGCAGACTCTCCTTAAAGGAAGGTCTCTCCCTGAGTCTGGTGTCAATCAAAATCAGGAAAGAAATAAGAGACTCGAGCTCCACTGGTAGGTCCTTAGCTGCAACCTCATCCTTCAAGGCATCCGAGAGACCATGAGAGAAAGCAGCGACCAGAGCCTCATTATTCCAGCCCACCTCTGCTGCCAGGGTACGAAACTCAATGGCGTATTCAGCTACGGATCGTGAACCCTGTCTGATGGACATAAGGAGCTTCGCAGCAGAGGCAGCACGAGCCGGCACATCGAATACCCTCCGAAGAGAAGCAACAAAACCGGAAAACTCGGCAACCACCGGATTGTTGTTCTCCCATAAAGGGCTGGCCCAGGCCAAGGCCTTGTCCGAGAGCAGCGAAATTAAGAAGCCCACCTTTGATCTCTCAGTAGGAAAGGCATGTGGCAGCAACTCGAAATAAATGCCCACCTGGTTGAGGAAACCTCGGCACTGAGTTGGCTCTCCCCCAAAGCGCTGTGGAAGGGGGGCAGAACCGGTCATACCCCGAAACACCGCAGGCGCAACAACAGGTGTCGGGGTAGACTCTGGCGCAACAACCGGAGCGGCAGTAGGAGCGGGCCCAGGAGCGACAACCGACCCATCGGCAACGGGAGCGAAATGAGCCGTGCGTTCAAGCAGGATTTGCAACGCCACGGCGAACTGACCCAACAGGTGATCCTGCTGATCAAGTCTGGCAACCAGCGTGGGTAGCGAGGTTGGCCCTGTACCGTCAGAATTCATGGCTTGGTCCTAATGTCACGGAACCATGAACCAGACGTACAACAACAGATAAGTGAAAATAAGAAGGCTTTATTGAAAATCAAGCTGTAAAGCAAAAGTCCAAACGGATGGCAAAACCGAAGCAGAGTGTTTGCGAAGCCAGAGGTCAGGAGCCAGGAGGGTAGTCAGACGAAGCCGGGATCAGGAACCAGCAGGGTAGTCAGACGAAGCCAGGATCAGGAACCAGCAGGGTAGTCAGACGAAGCCAGGATCAGGAACCAGCAGGGTAATCAGACGAAGCCAGGATCAGGAACCAGATCAGCAGCAGTCTTAGAAGCATGTGAACACAGGTGAACACAGGAGGACCAAGCAAGGAACTGAAGCCACAGACCTCCTATATATATGAGCTAGGCATCCAGCTCCTCCCAGTGGGAAGGAGGAGCCGCAGAGTGGGAGGATACAAGAAACCCAGAAACCAAGATGGCTGCCAGCACATGTCAAACGAAGGAGAACAGCAAGAAGGTAAGACCATGACATGTCCCCAATCATGTAAGAAGAAGTCACGATACACTTTTCGGGAGAACATGTGTATGTTGAAAGTCTGGGCAGTGCCAGCCCAGTCTGTTTTTTATGTCAGAATGGCAGAATTTAAACAGGATCACATCATCAAGGTGTTTCAAAATCTGCCAGGTCATCTCTATCAGCAACAAACCACAATGGAAACATACCAAGTCGCTCTTCTACTTACTTAGTGGTGATTGCTGCAGGTACTGCTCCTGATGTTGCGTATGCTGCTATATGGATTTCATTACTGCCACGCTTTGGCAGCAATCTAAAAGCCTGTGATGGTTTTCTAGGTCAGGAAACTTTCCATCTAACAGAGGCAGAGTCATTTAATTGCCATTCCTCTTCTAATAGAGTTTATGGTGGTTGTGCCTTCTCTGCCACATCCCAAATCCCACAGGAATGCAAAGGCCTAAGCGTACAGGTTTATATTCATGGAATAAGGACAAGAAAGTACAACTACACATCTTCTGTGCCAATTTATATTGGGGCTAAGATGAGCATGACACAGAAATGTATACCTTGGTGTAATATTAAAGCTGGCCATAGATGGTTTAAATCTCGGCCAATTCAGCAGGAACCGGCCAAGATTCCAACCATGTTAGGCAGGCTAAATGTACCCAAGTTAATCAATCAACTTGGGTACAATCAGCCAGCCAGATTTGAAATGGGATTACTGTAAGCAGCAGTTATAGCCGCTAGCAATAATCACTGTCTTATCCCGATGGGGGTGGCTTCACCCGCCGTGAAAAGAAAAAGGCTCGGCAGCAGGGATTCCCCTCTCAACACCGACTGTGTTGATGGGCGAATCCAGCAAATTAATTTCCTGTAACCCATGGTTGCAAGAAAGAAATTTGCTCCATCTTTAGCCTGCCCTAGCAACTTCTGCAACTCCCTCACGCAATATCATTATGATCTCCTAATCCCACAAAAAAACATAAAGAATAAAATAAATAAATCATTGCAATCAACTATAGGAAGATACTAGTGCATACATTGTCTCATTAAGGTTGATATGTGTGTAATGTTAACGTTTACTTTCACTATGTTGCCTTTAGGAAGGGAGCCTGCAAGGTGCCAAAAGGTCAGTTTCCTATTACTTATGTGGTGCTATCTTCACAAAAGGCCTTGCTTACACCAGTAAAGTCTCTACCACCTCTCTGAAAAGTGATCAGTGATGGACTGCTTTTCAAAAGGAGGTGGACTAGTGGCTTCCAGGCATTCGAGGCAGAATACTGCTGCCTTCTGAACGCTATTTTATGGCTGTTTTTGTATGAAGAGATCACTGGTTGTTAAGGACGCCGGCAGTCGCCCGCTCCTTGACCATCAGTTGCATTCAAGTCAAACCTATCTAAGTAGCATCAAATTTTGTGACAAAAGTGAATGGAGCCTCACTGATGCAATTTTGAAGCTACTTGAATGCCAGAGAGTAAAAAAAAAAACACAAAATGCACTGGAAAAAGCAATAACCGCAACCTGCATATATAGTAGGTGAACCTAGCCTTAGTGTTTTTTACCTTAATGCAATAATTCTCTAAGGTAAAAAAACTCCCCACTACTTGTTTTGCCCCCTTCCCTAAACACTTACCTGCATCCTCTCGCAATCTCTCTCAGCGCTATCCAGCTGCAGCCCAGCTCTCCTCTTTTCCTGGTCCCAAAGGCTCCTGCTGCTGTCAGTCAAACTCCCGTAAGGAGTGAAAGGGGGCAACGGCTTACCAGTGCTGTGTGTTTCTATGGATGCACACAGCCAAGATCAGGGCGCACCCACACGGGTGCCTTGTTAGCACTGAACTTGATCCCAGGGCACCAAGAAGTACTGTAAGTAGAAATGGACGATTCCCGCTGAGGACCGCCAAAGAGGAAGTAAGGGACTGCTCTGTGCAATATTGATACACAAAACAGATAAGTATAAAATAACCTCTTTTTTATGTTAACCAAAAAAAAGCCTTAATAGCACTTTAAATGGAAATTGTTGAAAATTGTTGGCTTACCATGCTAGACCTACGGTCTGGATACTACCAAGTTCCAATGGCCCCTGAAGATCAAGAGAAGACAGCCTTTATATGTCCTTTGGGCTTCTTTCAATTTACTCCCATGCCACAAGGCATAGAGGATGCACCTGCAACATTCCAAAGGTTAATGGAAGGAGTTTGGGGTGATCTAGTACCCAGGGAATGACGTGTGTACCTCAATGACACTTCTGTGTTTGGGGTTACTCAACAAGTGCATGAAGAATGATTTACATTGTCTAAAAAAACAGAACTAAAATTGTCAGCAGACAAGTGTAAGTTCTGAAGGTCATCGGTCGCCTATGTGGGTTACATTGTCTCTGCTGAAGGAGTGGCCGCTGATCCAGCCAAAGCTGAAGCCAAAGCTGAAGCGGTGGTGAATTGGGGCCTCAGCCTTCTTGGATTTTGTAGAAAGCTATTCAAAAGTGGGCAAAGCTCTTTATGACCTGTTGAAGACTGATCTGTGCAACTAAGAAAATGATAAGAGGTCTTCCAAAAGTCCTTTTGAGGACCACTGAACTTTTGCATGTGAAAAGACTTTCACTTGAATTAAGAAGAAGCTGACAGAAGCACCAGTCTTAGCATATGCTGATGTCCAGAAACCATATATACTCCATGTGGATGTGGCTTTGAAGGATCGGGTGGAGTGTTGCACCAAGAGTATCCAGCTGGACTATGACCAATAGTTTTTATCAGCCAAAAACCTCACTCCTTGTGAGCACAACTACCCACAAGTTGGAGTTCCTGGCACTTAAATGGGCCATCGTTGAAAAGTTACATGATTATCTGTATGGAGCTAGGTTTGAAGTAAGAATAGATAATAATCCTTTGACGTATGTTCTAACCTCAGTCAAACTAAATGCCACAGAACATTGCTGACTGGCTGGCTGCCTTATCCAACTATCAATTCACCCTGAAGTCCAAACCTGGACCAAAAAACAATGGAGCTGATGCTCTATTTAGACGGTTAAGATTGGTCTTCATTACCGAAAACAGTGAATGGGAAGATTCCCTGGTTCCAGCATTAGGGCTCTGTGCTCTAAGGCTGCAATAGTTGAAAATCAAGTGGCCTTTTATGAAATGCAGCTGATACACTCCACAGGAGGTGGGCCAGAAACGGTGTAAGACATGTTTGCCTACCCTGCAGCATTGTGGTAATTTGAGGTCTGTTGATGGTCAAAAGGGTGAACCCCTAATTGGATCTCTGTATAGAGCCATGAGTGCCAAAGACCAAGAGCTGTTGAGGAAGGCCTTACCCATCGAGTGTAGTCAGTTTAAAGACAGACAAAGGACTGCTCTATCGTGTGGTGTATCATGACCACCCTGGAAGACTACAACTAGTTCTCCCATATTGTTTACAAAAGATGATTGAATGGGGCACTTACAGAGGCATTGACAATGATTCAAAAGGAATTGGAAATGCACTGGTGGCTACCGACCACTTTACCCAATATGCCCAAGCTTTCCTACTAAAGATCAAAGGGCAGTTACAGTCGCAAGAGTGCTTTGGGAGAAGTATTTTATCCATTAAGGCCTACCCCACAGGTTACACTCAGATCAGGGTGGAGATTTTGAGAGCAACCTCATTTAGGAGTTACTTCAGCTGCTGAACACTCACAAAAGTTGAACCACCCCTTATCATACTAAAGGTGATGCTGTCCTTGAGAGATTCAACAGGACCTTGCTTGATATGCAAGGTAACCTACGTGCTGATGACAAACCTACCTGGAGCTGCAGGGTTTGAAGCCATGGTCCATGCTTATAACAGCAACAGGCATGAGATTATAGTATTCTCCCCATATTTCCTGGTGTTCTGGAGGGAGTCTAGATTGCCCATTGACCTCCTTTTAGGTGTTTCCACCGATGGTATTAGTTATTAGTCATTACCAAAATGTGGCTCAATGAAAACTGCTTACCATTTAGCTGAAGATAACACAGCTAAAAATAAACGAAGGGAACAAAAGAAGGTTTGATCTCAAGAGAGATCAGAAACCAGGTAACAGAGTCTTGCTACGGAACTTGGAAGCATTTGGAAAGCATAAACTTGCCAACAGATGGCAGAAAAAGATTTTTACAGCGGTGAATTAATTGCCTGGTATCCCAGTATACAAGATAAAGGGTCCAGAGGGCTGGATCAATGCCTGGCATAGTAATCATTTGCTGCCTATTCCTCAAGTCAATGCTGAAGATTTTTCAGATGACTCTAAGTAAATCACCCTAGCTTCAGGCAGACCTCTAATCTGATATTTCTGATACCCATGAGAGTGATTGGACTGTAGCTCCTGGGGTCTCTAGCCCAACAGCACTCTCTCCTTCAAAAGAGCCACTGAACCCTGAATCTCCAGAGTTTGTGCCTCAGTTAGTGAGCATGTCTAATCATGGACCCTGTCTTTCTACACAGCCAGTGCCATCCCTTTCCATGACTCATAGTCCCAGTTCAGTGCCTGAAAACACAGGATTTCCTTGGAGGGATGTGCAGAGAGGGGAGAGAGTCAGACATCCTCCATCCATTTTGACCTATGATAATTTGGGGGACCCCAGGTTTATCACACACTTGTATCATACTTGGATAGGAGCAGTCTCCAATTTGGTCAACATGTTGCCTGTTTTTGTTTAACCTGGCATGTATTGCTATTAACCTGTTGTTTTTCCTCAGCAAGCAATTGTAATTGGGATAGGACAACGCTGTTTTCCTAAAATTATGCTTACTTTGCAGACTGTATTGCCTTTGATGGGACGTAAAGATTTCACCAAGTGTATAGGAAACTACTGCCTTCTACTGTCTGTATTTGTAAATGCCTGGACTGCTGATAAATTACGCATGCATTTCCTGTCTCTGAATTGTTGGGTTGAAAACCCCAGAAGGAGGAATAGGGAGAGAGAAAATGTCTGCGACCACATATCCTGCCCATGAAAAAGCTGCTTTTAAATCCAGGCCAGAAGAGGGATTAATAAGTAATTGCCGCTATGTTTAATAGTTTGCTATTGCTGGGTGTATATATACAGTATCTCACAAAAGTGAGTACACCCCTCACATTTTTGTAAATATTTTATTATATCTTTTCATGTGACAACACTGAAGAAATTACACTTTGCTACAATGTAAAGTAGTGAGTGTACAGCTTGTATAACACTGTAATTTTGCTGTCCCCTCAAAAAAACTCAACACACAGCCATTATTGTCTAAATCGCTGGCAAAAAAGTGAGTACACCCCTAAGTGAAAATGTCCAATTTAGGCCCAATTAGCCATTTTTCCTCCCCTAGTGTTACAAGGTCTCAGGTGTGAATGGAGAGCAGGTGTGTTTGGTTTGGTTTTATCGCTCTCACTCTCTCATACTGGTCACTGGAAGTTCAACTTGGCACCTCATGCAAAGAACTGTCTGAGGATCTGAAAATAAAGGAATTTTTGCTCTACATAAAGATGGCCTAGGCTATAAGAAGATTGCCAAGACCCTGAAAATGAGCTGCAGCCTGTTGGCCAAGACCATATAGCAGTTTAACAGAACAGGTTCCACTCAGAACAGGCCTCGCCATGGTCAACCGAAAAAGTTGAGTGCACAAGCTTAGCGTCATATCGAGAGGTTGTCTTTGGGAAATAGACGTATGAGTTCTGCCAGCATTGCTGCAGAGGTTGAATGGGTGGGAGGTCAGCCTGTCAGTTCTCAGACCATACGCCGCACACTGCATCAAATTGGTCTGCATGGCTGTTGTCCAAGAAGGAAGTCTCTTCTAAAGATGATGCGCAAGAAAGCCTGCAAACAGTTTGCTGAAGACAAGCAGACTAAGGACATGGATTACTGGAACCATGTCCTGTGGTCTGATGAGACCAAGATAAACTTATTTGGTTCAGATGGTGTCAGGCGTGTGTGGTGGCAACCAGGTGAGGAGTACAAAGACAAGTGTGTCTTACCTACAGTCAAACATGAGGGTGGGAGTGTCATGGTCTGGGGCTGCATGAGTGCTGTCGGCACTGAGGAGCTACAGTTCATTGAGGGAACCATGAATGCCAACATGTATTGTGACATACTGAAGCAGAGCATGATCTGGTAGTTAGAGGTCAAGTTGCATGACAGATTAGAAACTATTAGTGACTAAGAGGCAGAGTAGATAGGCTGACTCTGAGTTCCAGTGCCATGCCACGGTTCCTGCGTGTGAAAAGCTGCGTTACAGGCTGGTTGGACAACGGTTGAAAGATCTCCCCATCAATGCTGATCTTGCCTTCAGGTCTCTGCTGATGCCACATCGCAGCAGGAATTGCACAGGAACGCGCTACATATTCCTGTGCGATTCATGTGCGGTGCACAATTTCATTAGAACTCTTGTTGGGCCGTTTGCTGATAATTCCTGTTTGTACATTGGATGTATGTACTAGAATTAATCTTTTCTTATATAAAGCTTGTATTATTTCCATACTGGTGTGCATATATACTGTATACTTATTTTTAGTGTTTTATGCTGTTGTAGTAGTTCCTCTGCTCCCAAATACTTTTATTAGATTACTGGTTAATTTCTCAGGAAGGGAATCCCCTCTGTTCTGGGTGGAGGCACTGCCAACTTTATTATCAAACCCACTCTTCCACTTAGCGAAGGTTCTGGTTCTACAGGTTTAGCACAATACCGTTTGGGGAGGGCCATTTGTCATAACCTCACCACCACCACCCCCAAAATGAGGGCTGAAAGGGGACTGTACATGTAGCCACAGTCCTGCTTGGTTTGCGGTTGTGGAGTGGTTATATTGAATTTACTAGGTGACTTTGACAGGTGGTGCCACCTTGCCGAGTTCAATTTGCCATGGTAGCAAAGAAAAGCATTGTGGCAACAGAATGTGTATAACCACCTTTGGCTGCATGTAATGTTTTAGGTGGGCTCAACTGCCTTTTTATACTGCCTCCTTTCCACCCATGTAAATGAAGCCTATATATGTGAAACACTTTTTTTTAAGATCTGGGGACTTCGTAATTTTGGCATGGCACCATCTGTAGGAATTCATTTGCACACCTCCTGATTGTTCAAAACAACTTCTTTCCTTTGAGCTGTAGGATTTAGATGTTTTTTTTCAATAGAATTTCACAGAGGCTCCCTTGGCCCTTCCATGATGTCAATCTGACCTCCTGATCTTGCCAAAAAACAACAGGATCATAAATAAAGCACAGCAATCAATCCTAAAAGTTTCACAGGCGTTTGACTTTTTTTTCTGCCCCTAAACCCCTTTATGTTAGCCATGCACACATAGGCAGTTACAGGCATTTACAGGCAGGGGCATTTTGGGGTATAAATCTGAAAGCACCAAAATAGTGTTCAGGAGAGAAGCATTTGGGCAGAAAAAATGTATGAAGCATCTAAATGCGTGTAAACACTACTGAACTGTAGTGGCATTTAGAGCTTGAACGCTCATTCATTTCAATGGCTAGAATAAATAACTATTCTGAACGTGTCTAAACACGTCAAAATGCGTTTGAAAAACGCGTCTTTAGGCTCGCTTTTACCACTGCTTTTCTCCTGTCAGGAGAAAAGGGTTCAGAAGAACCTAGTGTGCATGAGACCTTATAGTTGATAAGTCTTTATCATATTCTAGTTCACTGGCACTATGTTACCTTGTGGAAGGGACTCTGTGAGCTGCAGAAATGTTGGCCCATTGTCCATATTAAAGGGGACTACAACCCAAATAGTTGGGAAATTTACCAATACTGTTGCACAAGCTTCTTTACACTTTTGTATTTGGTGTTTTCTTGAGTGAAGATGTGAGTTTGGAGCACTAAGCACAGTTTTTATTTTATTATTTTTGGCTTCTGAAAACATAGCCGTACACCACATATGTGTGTGTGGTGCTTATTCCCAAATGCAAAAGTGATACGTCTGGAAAGAAGCGTCATACGCACATGTAAGCAGGTTGAATCAGTGGGTGCTGTCCTGGCTGGGAGGGTTGGGGTTAATGTTTTGCCACTTTCCTGATCTTTTTGGTGGGTTTCCTGTCTGGGGCTAGCCTGCTTGTCCCGTGTGATATAAATTGGGACAGTGGTCTGGCTAGGGGGAGTCCCCCCGAAGGAGTCCGGGGGGGCCATCAAAGGTTCCACAGGAGACACATGGTGAGCATGGTTCAGTCTTGAGTGTGAATCCCACAGTGGATAAAAATGGACAAAAAGACCTGTAGGAGTAGGAGAAAGTCGCCTGCTTGGCACACAACAGAGGCTTATAACTTGGGGTTCTCCCTGAAGACACCAGCACTGGAGTATGGCACTGGCATGGGAGAGCCTGTGAAAGATTATGGACACTGGACTATGTACACTGGAAAGCACTTTTGCAGGTATGCTGGGGCAGCACATCAGCCTGTAGTTATAGTTAGGAGTAGGGAAGTATCGTGCCTTGTCTGTTCTGACTGTAAAATGTCTACTTTTGCACGTTTATTAAGTAAAGCATTTTAAACTGTGTCCTGGCCTGGTCTGAAGTTACTAAAGAGGTGTATCTTAGGTAACCTGCACACGCACAGATAACCAGTGGGTATTAACACATTGGAGTACGAAGACATCAGCGTAGAGTGGAGAAATGTGAAGACACAAGTAGTTGCCAAGAGTAACAGAAATGTGGATCGCATGTACCTGTTATTGGTGAAACGGCCTCTAGCAGCGAGATCTGTCTCCCATAGCAATGGGAGCAGATTGCACCACAGATTTTCCCCATTCTTTACAGAAGTAAGGAACGTAAGAGCACATGTGGAGCCCGCACAGAGAGCATGGCGGGGCCCACTCTGCTACTTGGGAGTAGTAGTGGAAATGCTGGACAAGTGGTTGTGGACATTGGCTCGGCATGTCCCCCCTAAATGCAGATTACAGAGAAGGTGTGCATTGTCGTGGGGAACCTAGAGTTAACGGGAGAACAGCTGCAGGGCAATTGGGCATGGTTTATGTTCATTTCAAGTGTAGAGGCCTGCTTTAAGGTTGAGTATTCCCCCACGGCAGCCTCAGCCTTGTCCCAGAGCATTGGTAAAGACGACAAAGGTTCCCCATGTATGTGTAAAGCAGGGGTGCCCAACCTTTTGAAGAGTGAAAGACCATTTAGGTAACTTGGTAATCAGTCGCGGGCCACAATAAGCAGAGCGGGAAGATGATAGGTCTGTGTCCACTCCGCATATGCAGAGTGAGCGCGGCCCAGCCTGTTCTACTCTATGGAGGTGAATGGAGGGTCTGAATAGATCCGCCTGAAAAAACAGATAGGCTGACTTGATTGAACTGATCACGTGATAGGGGCTTAAGGCTACTTTCACACTGATGTGCTGGGAATTACCCGTACCGCGGGTGCAGCACAATGCACCTGTTCCTTTCCTGTGTGTTAGCTGCACTTTGCTATAGAATTCTGTTATATCTTGTAAGTGCGGTGCACTTTCAGGTATGGCTGGCGGCTGCTGCTGTCCTCTAGGCGGGTATGGCTGGTGGCTGCTGGTGTCTGCCAGGTGGGTATGGCTGGCAGCTGCTGCTGTTCCCAGGGCGGGTATGGCTGCCAGCTGCTGCTGTCCCCCAGGGCGGGTATGGCTTCCGGCTGCTGCTGTCCCCCAGGGCAGGTATGGCTTCCAGCTGCTGATGTCCCCCAGGGCAGGTATGGCTTCCGGCTGCTGCTGTCCCCCAGGGCAGGTATGGCTACTGGCTGCTGCTGTCATCCAGGCAGGTATGGCTGGTGGCTGCTGCTGTCCCCCAGGTGAGTATGGCTGGCTGTCCCCCTGGCGGGTATGGCTGGCGGTGGCTGCTGCTGTCCCCAAAGGTGGGTATGACTGGTGGCTGCTGCTGCTGTCCCCCAGGGCGGGTATGGGTGGTGGCTGCTGCTCTCCCCCAGGCGGGTATGGCTGGCAGCTGCTGCTGTTCCCCAGGCAGGTATGGCTGGTGGCTGTTGCTGTCCCCTAGGTGGGTATGGCTGGTGGCTGCTGTTGTCCCCAAGACTGTTATGGCTGGCTGCTGTCCCCCAGGTGGGTATGGCTGCTGCTTTTCTCCAGGCAGGTATGGCTGGCTGCTGCTGTCCTCCAGACAGTTATGGCTGGGGGCTGCTTCTGTCCCTCAGGCAGATATGGCTGTCGACTGCTGTTGTTCTTCATGGGGTTATGGTTGGTGGCTGCTGCTGTCCTCCAGGCAGGTATGGCTGATGGCGGCTGCTGTCCTCCGGCGGATATGGCTGCTGCTGTTCCCGAGACAGGTATGGCTGGCTGCTGCTGTCCTCCAGGCGGGGATGGCTGGTGGCTGCTGCTGTCCCTCAGGCAGATATGGCTGGCGACTGCTGCTGTTCTTCATGGGGTTATGGTTGGTGGCTGCTGCTGTCCACCAGGCGGGTATGCTGGTGGCTGCTGCTGTCCCCCAGGTGGGTAGGCTGGCTGCTGCTGTCCCTCAAGCGGGTATGACTGGTGGCTGCTGCTGTCCCCCAGGGCGGGTATGGCTGGCGGCTGCTGCTGTCCTGCAGGCGGGTATGGCTGGTGGCTGTTGCTGTCCCCCAGACTGATATGGCTGGCTGCTGTCCCCCAGGTGGGTATAGCTGCAGCTGTTCCCCAGGCAGGTAGGGCTGGCTACTGCTGTCCTCCAGGCAGTTATGGCTGGCGGCTGCTGCTGTCCTCCAGGCAGGTATGGCTGGCTGCTCCTGTCCTCCAGGCGGGTATGGCTGGTGGCTGTTGCTAGCTGTCCCCCAGGGAGGGTATGGCTGGCTGCTTCTGCTGTCCCCCAGGGAAGGTATGGCTGGTGGCTGCTGCTGGCTGTCCGCCAGGGCAGGTATGGCTGGCGGCTACTGGCTGTCCCGCAGGGTAGGTATGGCTGGCAGCTGCTGCTGGCTTTCCCCTAGGGCGAGTATGGCTGGCAGCTGCTGCTGGCTGTCCCCCAGGGCGGGTATGGCTGGCAGCAGGTACTACAGGCTGTCCCCCACAGTGGGTATGGCTGGCGGCAGGTACTGCTGGCTGTCCCCCAGGGTGGGTATGGTTGTCAGGTACTGTTGGCTGTTCCCCAGGGCGGGTAGGGCTGGCAGGTTCTACTGGCTCTCCCCCAGGGCAGGTATCGCTGTTGGCTGCTGTCCCAGGAGGCAGAGTGCATTTGGTATCATTCTGGCTGTGACAGGAGCCAGCGCTATACCAGAAGCATCAGCTCTGCTGTCTACTGCAGCCACATGCTTCCTATACTGCTGGCTCCATTCTTCGCTCTGGGATGGCGGATCAGGAACCTGGGATTTTGGCTTGCCAACCTGCCATCCCAGAGCAGGAAGTGGCGTGCCACATCAGAGGGCACCCCTGGTGTAAAGTGACCCTGTACAAAGTGCCTATCGTAGCCCAGATGAACCCACGCAGGGTAGGCCTCTCATGTGATCCTTGCTTGATGCCCAACTAGAAGAGAAACATGGAGGACTGGCAACCCCCTACACATGTGTGTGGGTAAACCAGCCTATGCAGAAATCATGGTTTACCCGCACGCAGCATTTGCTTGGGGGCTTTATGCCTCAGCACACAGGAAGTGCTAAGCGTCCATATGCATGAGGCCCTTTCTTAGGGGGAGACAACTTGTTTTTCAACATGTCTGATAGATATTTCCCCTAAAATGAAGGATGGTTGGGGGGTCTGGGGGTACTTTATGACACATAAACATAGAAACCTTTGATTTAGGCACACAATTGGAAGCTCTGTCATCCTTTATTACTAATCCAGCTAGGGCCAGTCATTTCTAGTCAGGATAAAGGGAAGAGGGGTAACATTTTGTATGTATGAGATATTGAGCAGTCAGTGACAGTATCCCCCCCATAAGTGAGCAGTGAGTGTCCCATAGCTGGGCCGGGGTGCAGTGTATGTGTGAGTGTGTGTGTGTCACACAGAGTGGAGTGCTGTGCTGAGGTGGCTCCTCCCGCTTCCTGTGCTGTGTGTTATGTGTGCTCAGCTCGGCCCCCGTGTGCTGCTGCTTGTGTCTTCTTGTTGTGTTGTTGTGTCTCATGTCGTCTCCTCCTCTGCTTGCCCCTCAACATGGGGGATCGCCGGGTCACTTCCTCCCCCGGGACCCGCCACCCCGAGCCTGGAGTCCCCGAGACAAGTGCAGCTACCTGGGCCTGTCCCACGGCAACCTGCGCGTCCACTACAAAGGTCAGCACCGACACCGGGGGAGCCCGGATGGGGGGGGGGGGTACGTTGGGATCGGTGGGGATCTCGGGGTACTGCTTTGTGTAGATCGGTATACAGGGGGCTTGTGTTCAGAAGGATTACGTCTCCTTATAAACACATCGCCTGTCAGCTGTACACAACAATGGGCTGACCGAGGCTCCTCTCTACACACAGCAGACGTGTTGTTACATGATCGTGTCTTCGGGCCATCGGTGGGGGATGGGGGATTTGTTCAGGAGCTGACAGCCCAACTCCTGCCCTGATCACTGCACCCCCACTCCTAGATCTGGGCCCTAATCTCATCATCATCACATCTGACTTCATCAGGACGACCATTGTTTTCATTTCATGTCATAGACCCCCTGATCTCATCACATAGCGATGGGGGGTGGGGGTGTTTTTGTAGGAGATGATGACAGCCCACAACTGCTGCCCTCATCACATCACCCCCACTTCTAGACCTGGGGCCTTGTGAGACGAGCATTTACAGCACACTGATCATCAGAATATCTGATCCATCGTATAGATCAATGTTTATTTCACGATTATTTGTTGTTTAGGGCCTCCTGATCTCAGATAGCAGTGGGGGATGGGAGGTTAGGAGGTGACAGCCCAACTCCTGCACTGATCAGCTCACCCCCATTTCTGGGGCCTTGGAGAGGAATATCTACATTACTCTGATCACCAGATTACCTGATCTGTGTTATAGCTCAATGTTTGTTTTATGATTTTGTTGTTCAGGGCACCCTGATTAAAGATAGTCAGATACCATTGGGGGGGGGGGGGGGGGCTGTGTTTTGGAGGTGACAACCCAACTCCTGCCCTGATCACAACATCCCCTGGGGCGTATTTACATCGCACCAATCACCGGATCCATGTTATAGCTCAATGTTTATTTTATGATTATTTGTTATTCAGGGCATCCTGATCTCAGTTAGCAGTGGGGGATGGGCTGTGTTTAGGAGGTGACAACCCAACTCCTGCCCTGATCACATCACCCCCCAATGTAGACCAGGGGCCTTCCTTAGGAGTATTTACATCACACTGATCACCAGATTACATGATTCATGTTCTAGCTCAATGTTTATTTTACGATTATTTGTTCAGGGCATCCTGATCTCAGGTAGCAGTGGGGGGATGGGATGTGTTTAGGAGGTGACAACCCAATTCCTGCACTGATCACATCACCCCCAATCTAGACCTGGGGCCTTGCTAAGGAGTATTTACATCACACTGATCACCAGATTACATGATTAATTTTATAGCTCAATGTTTTATTATATGATTATTTGTTGTGGCTCAGGACATCCTGATCTCAGGTAGCAGTGGGGGATGGGGGGTTAGGAGGTGACAACTCCAGCACTGATCAGGGCCTTAAACATGATATTTACATCACACTGATCATCAGATTCAGGCTTCATTTTCTTTTTTTTTTTTTTTGTTATGATTATCCTAATTCGAAGATGGGTTGGGGGGGGGGGGGGGGGTTAGGAACTGTCACCTAATTTCTGCACTGATCAGCTCACCCCCATTTCTGGGGCCTTGGAGAAGGATGTTTATCTCACACTGTAAAATGAAGCCTGAATCAGATAATCCGATGATCAGTTTTATTTTATGATTATCCTAATCTCATATGGGGAAGCTGCACTTATCAGGTCACCCCCATTTCTGGGGCTTTGGAGATGGATATTTATATTCCTACCTAAACACCGCGATCATCAGCTGATACATTTCAGGCTTCTTTATAGTTTTCTATTTTATTTTTTTGTGGCCCAGAACATCCTGATCCCCTCAGAGGACAACAGGGATAGAGGTGCTGAGCTCTGCCATTTCTAGACCTGGGCCATGGGGTGAATATTTACTTTCCTACCTGATCCCTGTGATCATCAGTTTATGATTCAGGCGTTGTTGAACAGTTCATTGTTTTATTTTTTTATGGCCCTGGACACTCTGATCCCATCTGATAGCAGTGGGGGATGGGGGTGTTTCTAGGAGGGGACAGCCCAGCTCCTGCAGTACTAGAGTCACGTCTCATTTAGAAACCTGGGCCTTGGGGGTCAATATTTACCCCTCAGCTTCATAATACAATTCAGTATTTTATTTTTTAATTGTGCCCCAGGACATTCTGATCCTATCATAAAGCGGTGGGGGATGGGGCAGTTTTTAGGATCTGACAGCCCACAACTCCTGCAGCACAGAGCCCACCCCTATTTCTTGACCTGGACCCTGGGGTGACTATTTACATTCCTACCTGATCATTGTGATCATCGATTGATCTGAGCTCACCCCCATTTCTAGACCTGGACCCTGGGGTGACTATTTACCTGATTGTCATGATCATGAGGTGATCTGAGCACACCCCTATTTCTAGACCTTGGTCTTGGGGTGAATATTTACATTCTTTCCCGATCATTGTGATCATTAGGTGATCTGTTGTAGGCTTCACCATACTGTTCAGTATTTTAGTTTTTACATTTTTTTTGGGCCCCTGGATATCCTGATCCTATCGTATTCCAGTTGGGGGGTGAGGCTGTTTTTAGGAGTGAACAGCCCAACTCCTGCAGCACTGAGCACCATTTCTAGACCTGGGTCTTGGGGTGACTATTTACATTCCTACCTGATCATTGCGATCATCGGGTGATCTGAGCTCACCCCAATTACTAGACCTGGACCTTGGGGTGACTATTTATATTCCTACCCGATTGTCATGATCATGAGGTGATCTGAGTGCACCCCTATTTCTAGACCTGGGTTTTGGTGAATATTTACATTCCTACCTGATCATTGTGATCATCAGGTGATCTGAGTGTACCCCCATTACCAGACCTGGACCTTGGGGGTGACTATTTACATTCCTACCTGATTGTCATGATCATGAGGTGATCTGACTGTACCCCTATTTCTAGACCTGGACCTTGGGAGTGACTATTTTCATTCCTATCTGATCATTGTGATCATCAGGCGATCTGAGTTCACCCCCATTTCTAGACCTGGACCATGGGGGTGAATATTTACATTCCTACCTGATCAATGTGATCATCAGGCGATCTGAGTTCACCCCCATTTCTAGACCTGGACCATGGGGGTGACTATTACATTGCTACCTGATCATTGTGATCATCAGGTGATCTGAGTTCACCCCCATTTCTAGACCTGGACCATGGGGGTGACTATTACATTGCTACCTGATCATTGTGATCATCAGGTGATCTGAGTTCACCCCCATTTCTAGACCTGGACCATGGGGGTGACTATTACATTGCTACCTGATCATTGTGATCATCAGGTGATCTGAGCTCAGCCCCATTTCTAGGCCATAGGGCCACATTCCTACTTAAACAATGTAATAAATCAGCTTATCTGTTTTATGCTTCCGATGAACATCCATTGTCATTTAATGTCGTATAATTTTTTTTTTTTTTTTTTTTGTGGCTCTGGACACCCTGATCTCATCAGATGGCAGTGGGGGATGGGGGGCTATTTTAAGGAGCTGACAGCCCACAACTCCTGCAATAATCATCTCGCCCTTATTTCTAGACCTGGGCCTTGGGGTGGATATTTACATTCCTACCTAACAGCTACTTTGATCATCAGCTCATCTGTTTTCAGGCGTCATCCCACAGTCCGTGTTTTTTTTTTTTTTTTTTTCCCCCATGTCATATTTCAGTAGCATTAAGCCATACAATAGGATTGCATCACGGAGAGAGTCATTTATGGATGACAAATCCTCTGCTGATTTGTTTTTTGGGTTGTGTGGCTGGGTAGATAAATAGAAATTAGTGGACGTTGAAGGCCTCATTCATCCTGGCAGTTCTATAGAGACAAATGACACAAAACATAATTGTTATTGTGCGGTCATAGGGGTACTGCAACTTTCCAGAGCCTGCACCGAAATTTCAGCAAGAACTGCTCACTGTCGTCATTTTTCTGTCACATGAACTTGCAGTGTGTTACTGCAGTTGTAACCGTGGAAGGAAAATGTTTGGATTCGGGGATGGTGACCATCATTGCGTCGAAATTGCAGCAAGAATTACCTTGATTATTGTGCTTGTCACAGTACATGGGTTAGCGCGTTCACTTCAGCCTTCTGAAAGCTTGAAAAAATAATTATTTTGCGTAAATAAATTCTGCTTCTTTTAGCATGAATTGTGATCTGTATACATTCATCTGTACTCGGGTTGTTCTATGAATGTATGTTGCTGGATAGTTCATTAGCATTCCCTTGAAATAATTGAAGCGTATATAGTGATTCTAGCACTGGATGTTGTGTTAGGGCAGTGAACCAGAATTCTGGGGTCATGGCCCCCATTTGGGGTCATGATGGCTCTTCTGGAGGGTAGATGATAATAGGCCTCGTATAAAATGGAAGAATTGTTCTTGTTAGCTATATCACATATATTTTCCCATTCCTTCTCGCGTACTACAACGGGAACGTAATTGGGAGAATCTGGTTTCTTTTGGTTACTAGTCATTCTTAAGGCTCTTCCTTGCCTAGGGTCCTCAGACTTCTTACTGCAGGATACTGAAATTTATTACAAATTTGTGTAAAAATATTCAGCTCTTTCCAGTCCTGCATTTGTAAGAAAGTATGTGATGCTTCTCAATGCTGCAGTTTGCTTTTCAGTCTATGTAATGAGCCGTGGTTAGCAGCCTGCTACAAGGTGATTTAATGGCATTCATTAAATGGCACATAAAAAGGGCTATTTCAATTTTGAAGGTTGCTATATGTGTGCGATTCCCAAGACCTTAATAGTAAGTTTTAGCCTCCATCCCGAGAAGAATTTGAAGAAGAGGGGGTTGGTACCTCAAACCAGTAAAAAGGGACAGATATGGTGGAATAATTTCCTTGACAAAGGCACAACGCCGAAACGCGTAGGAATTCAAGATATCGCTCCCTACAGATCTCACACCATCAGAAGCGTGAATAATAGAGAGACATACTGTCACCATATCACTATGTCACCCTCTTCCTTCTGATTCACTATCACCTAGGGGTCTATAACCCATACACTTTATGAATATGATTATTATTGTGTATATTTTATTTTATTTTCAATAAAATTCAAAATCAACATGTTATAATAGCCCATAAAGTCCCTTTTTACTGGTTTGAGGTACCAACCCCCTCTTCTTCAATTTTGAAGGTTAGCAGTCTATAGGTTTCTAATGAAAATACGCATATGTACATTGGACTTTTTTGAGGGTCATATCTGTACCCAATCCTCATGACTTTGTTAGATCAGTTGACAATGGGAATGTCTGCTTTTTTTTTTCGCCCCACAAATATGTGTCAATGCGTTAAGATGCCCCCCCCAGGCAACTTTTTCTTTTCTCTCTCTGATGTAAGTGTATCTGGGGTTTTCGTTCTAAGCATCATTTGCCAAATCTCCTAAAGATCAGGTTGTCCAAGCTACAGGTTGCCCAAATTTAAGTTACATAGTTACATAGTAGGTGAGGTTGAATAAAGACAATAGTCCATCCAGTTCAACCTGTGTAGGAGAGTGTGGCTGTAATCATCTTACATAGCCCTGAATATTCTGATTCTTGAGATGTACGTCTAAGAGTCTTTTGAAAGCCACCATACCTCCCGCAGAAACCACCTCTTGTGGTAGAGAATTCCACAATCTTGTAGCCCTAACAGTAAAGAACCCCCCACGTTGCCTGAGGTTAAAACACTTCTCCTCTAATCGCATTGTATGCCCTCTTGTCCTCATGCAACCCCTTCGACTGAACAGCTTTTTTTCTAAGCTGAGATCTCCATTGAGATATTTATAAATTGCTATCATGTCCCCCCTCAGGTGTCTTTTCTCCAGGGAGAATAAATCAAGCGATTTCAGACGCTCTTCATAATTAAGGTCCTCCAATCCCCTAATCCGTTTAGTTGCCCTCCTCTGGACTCTCTCCAGCTCCAACACATCCCTCCTGAGGACTGGCGACCAGAACTGGACAGAATACTCCAGATGCGGTCGGACCAGAGTTTTATAAAGTGGAAGGATTATAGTCTTATCTCTGGAATACATCCCTTTCTTTATGCATGCTATGTTAAAGGAGAAGTACAGTCAAAGCTAGTTTGGCTGTACTTCTCCAGTGGATCACAGGAGGGCAGTTCGTTCTGCACTCCTCCTGTGACCTGTTTTCAGCTGACAGTGCGCTAAAGCCCACTGTCGGCTGACGCCAAAGAGCTGGTCCAGGCTGGAAAAAGATTGTGATCATATGTTTGGGATCTGCCCAGAAACCTGGAACGGCACCTGGCTCAGACTCTTAGCGAACTGCTGAAAGCCTGAGCCAGCCGCTCCCACCCCCTCCACAGCCCAGCACTCCAGTGAGCGTGGGGGGGCAGAGTAAAGACAGTGACTGTCAGTCACCAGCTCTCTGCTCTTGGGGCACTGAGAACTAAACAATCACTGGTATTTGATTGCTGGGAGACAGATGCATCAGGCCAATGCTGCATCCACCTATTATTATTATTATTATTAAAAAAAACCTCTAACTTCACTTTTAAGCCGGCCATAGACGGTTCATATCTCGCCTGGTTCAGCAGGAACTGGCTGAGATTTGAACCATGTATGGGCAGGCTGAATGTACTAAAGTTTATTGATCAACTTGGGTACAACCAGCCTACTGGATTTTACATGCATTTTTTTCAAGCAGCTGTTAGTAAAAATCACTGCCTTCTCCCTTTTTGGGGTGGCTTCCCCCACCATCCGCGGCAAAACACAATAGCTTCGTGGGAGGGATTCTGCTGTCAACACTGTCTGTTGTGATTGGGTAATAAAGCAAATTTTATTTCCTGCAACCCGTGGTTGCAGGAAAGAAATTTGCACCGTCTATAGTCAGCCTTAAGTGGCCGAGTCTTAAAGCAGATATAAACCACCTATCCTTTACAGCCAAAGAAGTGACCATCTTAGCTTCTGTTCTGCAGTTGCCATAGTGCTACTCATGTCATCAGTTATGACACTAGCCATTTGATGGTTTGACAAAAAACTAGCAGTGTGTACTAGGCTTTATGCCCCATACACACGTGCAGATTATCTGCAGACTTTTGTCTGCATACTTACCAAAACCATATAATATGAGGTCAAACCTAAACACTTTCAATTTGTATGCAACCCGGCAAGCCCTTGCACTACATAGAAAAGGTAAGTCTGCAGACAAAAGTCTGCAGATAATCTGCACGTGTGTACGGGGCATAACTATCAAAGATCTCTAAAGCCTAGTACACACGCAACGATTATCGGCCGACCGATCGTCCATCTTTTGTCCAGAGTTGTGTTTTGTTGGTTGGAATGTGCCTAGACTGCACACGAATTTTCTCGCCCGACAAAATTCTACTTCTGAAGTGATGTCATGTGTTGGTTTGCTTTCTTTGTGTTCCAGTCTTGCTCATAAGATTTTTCCCTGTCGAAATCTATACTGACTGCACGAAAATCGGCCGTGTTTTGACGGAGGACAAAAATTTTATAGTCTGCACACCAGATTTTTTCGGCCGAAAAGCGTCATACTAACAAGCCGAAAATCGGCAGATCGGTCGTCGGACGAAAGTTCCCTGCCGATTTTCGATGCGTGTGTACGAGGCTTTAGGCCCCTTTCACACAAACAGATTGATCTGGTCCACCTGTCAGTTTTTCAGATGGACCTGATCAGACCCTCCGTTCTCCTCTATTGAGTGGTGGTTGTCCATGGACATGTGTCCATTTGCACCCACTAACATCCAATCCGATCTGCTAAAAACAGATGGATGGGGATCCCTTCCCTCTAGCGGAATGAATGACAGTTGGATGTAAACAGACAGGCAGTCCGTTTACATCCAACCACCTATAGAGGAGAGCGGGCAGAGCAGACCTGGACAACCATCTGCCTGCTCGGCTGGGATCAATGGACAAATCCCCTGCTGAGCAAGCGGACTTCTAGCAGTGCCACCTCATGTGGCCTTACATATGCAATGAATATACTGTACCATCAGAAATACAGAGACTATAGAAGCAGTCAAATCTTCATGAAATAGTCCATAGTAGAAAATATCCAGAGTATGTTACCCAGATACAGCACAAGAGGAAGTGTGAGGTCTAACATCGATGTTTCAGGGGGTGAACCCCCTTCTTTAGGAGACGCCTAGGTCTCAAGTGTCCACCTTCAGCTTTATATGAGCTGTGGGCTGACCCTAGTGGTGCATTGGGATACAACCCCTCTTGGATGTTTTAGCACCCGTTTATTCTTAAAGCGGACCTTCACCTTAAATGTCATATTGTGCTGCCCTAATTTCCCCCCTCCTTCCCTGGACAATATGAATTTTTTAATAAGGTACTTTATTTGTGCTACAAAGCAGCACTTCTGCATTTCTTACCTAGGCCAGACTCTTTCCCCTCCCCCTGTGCGAGTGCACTGATGTTCTGCAGGGCATAAGTTCCAAGAGAGCCCTGCTCATGCATCGGTGTTCCTGGCCATCTGTGCACACATGGGGTTTCCAATGCACGCACAAAGACTATCAGGGAAGTCCGAAAACTTTAGTAACAAACGAGTGGCCACTGGCCCCATCTATAACTGCCCTTCACAGCAAAGAGCACATGGAAGGGCAATGCATGCAAAACAAAACCAGAGAAAATGAACACGCCAACCAGACTGCTTGCAAACCAAATTCTCCTATCTAAAAGTATGCATTTAAAAACAGGGGTTTAGTTTACACGCATTTGCAAACGCCTGCGTAAGCTGCAAAGCTGCTTCACGGCACCCCAGTATTATCTGCAGTCCTAAACTGTAAATTTATGAGTCTCCACAGTGGAAGCACATGCATTCTAATGGATAGATGGAAGGCAGGTGAGCCTGGAGGAAGCCCACCCTTCCTTAAAGGCACAGGGGCACACTGGACACCCAGCACAAGGGCTGCAAAGGCATCCAGTGTGTTCCCTCACCAGTATACCATCAGTAACAAACTTCCCTGCCTTTTGTGTCGATAATCACTATGCATGAGCAGATGCGGAGACCAGCTCTGCCAGGACCCGAAGGCCGGGCGGACCGCATGGGCGCATCTGCGAATGCCCCATAATGGTGGTGTTCTAAAATTTAGTCGGAGCTGTGAAAATTCCGGACCCTCGTCCCTTCCGGTGACGCTACGTCATAACCCAGCTGATGCGAGCCCCGGTGCGCATGCGCACAAGGCATTTTGAAGGTCCGATGAAATTCTAAGACTTACGAACAGCTGACTGAGAGGAGGAGGGGCTGAGGTGGGACGCACACAACGCTGCGTCATGGAGCAAGGAACATGTTGCAGAGCGGACTTAGAGGAGGCGGGAAGGAAGTGAATACTCATACTAAATAGTAATGATAAAGAACAAAAATAAGAAATACTAAACATTTGTTATCATTACTATTTACTATTAGTATTCACTTCCTTCCCGCCTCCTCTAAGTCAGCTCTGCGCGGCGGTGTTGTAACATTTTCCCGCAGCGGTGTGTGCGTCCCACCTCAGCCCCTACTCCTCTCAGTCAGCTGTTCGTAAGTCTTAGAATTTCATCGGACCTTCAAAATGCCTTGTGCACATGCGCACCGGGGCTCGCAGCAGCTGGTGGTGACGGAGCGTTCCCGGAAGTGACCGGAAGTGACGAGGGTCCGGAATTTTCATGGGTCCGATTAAATTTTAGAACAGTGGCACCCAAGGTGAGTGGACTGAAGTTCCGCATTAAGGTGTGTAGGCCACAATTCCATTTATAAGGCTGCTTTCAGAGGTCACCAATTCTCAGACAAACTGTAGCTTCATTCAGTCAGATGCAGGCACTGTTCGGGTATCCTGGCAGCTGTGGATGCCAGCCGTTGGAATACAATAGCTGGCACTGTAGATTCCTTTATTTGCACTGTTTAGCATGGGTGTGGGAATTGAAAAAAATCTTGATGTGTTAGGCCGGCCATAGACAGAGCTGCAACCGCGAGTTGCAGGAAAGAAAATTGCTAGATTCCCCCATCAATACAGTGTTGACAGTGGAATTCCTCCCGCGGAGCCATTGTGTTCTCCCGGTAGGAGAAACCATCCCCGCTGGGAAAACACAGTATTCATTGTTTGCAGCTAAAAGAGCTGCTAGCAATAGTCGCATGTAAAATCTGGTAGGCTGGTTGTACCCAAATCAATCAACTTGGGTACATTTAGCCTGCCAATACATGGTTTGAATCTTGCGGAGTTCTGCAGGATTCAAACCGTCTATAGCCGGCTTTAGGCTAGTTTTATCCATCTGAATCAAGTGGCAGTACTGTATATGTATGGTCTTGCAGGGGTTTGGCTTTACATACTGTAGATCTGTGATTTTATTAGCACAATGTATAACTTCAAAATAATTTTTCATAAAAAATGGGACCTGAGAAAAGCATTCTAGGAGAATGATGTCATCTAATACTGCTGCAGACAGATGGATACATATCTCCCCTCCCCTATGATCATTTGCTGTAACTTTGTGGCAAGTCACAGAGTGAGATATAGCAGCAGAAAGCTCCAGAAGGTTTTACCCCCTTAATGACTAGGTCCTTTTTTGCGATACAGGACTGCGTTATTTTGACAATTGCGCAGTCGTGCAACGCTGTACCCAAATATAATTTATGTCCTTTTTTTCCCCACAATTAGAGCTTTATTTTGATGGTATTTGATCACCTCTGCGGTTTTTTATTTTTTGCGCTATGAAAAAAAAAAATATAGGGTCTACAAACTAGGGGATAGATTTATGGCATTTTTGTTTATTTTATTTTTTACTAGTAGTGGCAGCAATCAGCGATTTTTAACGGGATTGCGGCAGACAGATCGGACACCTAACTGACACTTTTGGGGGGCCAGTGACATTACTACAGTAATCAGTGCTACAAATATGCACTATTAATGTACTAGTGACACTGGAAGGGAAGGGGTTAACGCCAGGGGCGCTCAAAGGGTTGAGTGTGTCCCTGGGGGATGGACTCACTAGGTGAACACAGAGATCTGTGTTCCTCTTCATCTCTGACAGAACAGCGGTCTGCCTTATTTACATAGGCAGACCGTCGTTCTGTCTCTTTGGGGAGCGATCGCAGGTCGCTGGCAAACATCACCTCCGCCTGACTCGCTGATTGGCTCCCCCTCTGGCCAATCGGTGCGCACCCCTGCAGGCTATTAACGCGAAATGACGTACACGTACGTAATTTAGTGCAATCGAGCTGACCTGCCGCAGTATATGTACTGCGGCCGGTCGGCAAGTGGTTAACATATGTACACACAGACATGAAGGCCTGTAAAATTGAATTGGCCTGTAAAAACCAAAGCTGTCCTTACACTGTTAGAATTTCAGCAGATTCATAGAAATCATCTGAAATTTTTGACAAAACTTGAATACTCAATCGATTTATGTCGAAGGAGCTGGACAGAAAATGTATCAGCCAAATAACTCCTGTGTCCAATCAGCTGCAGGCGCTGTTTAGGTTTCCTTTTGAGAACTGGCGTTCATCGCTATCAGAATGTAAAAGTCTAGCAGTGGAGATTTATCCATCTGCGCTGTTAAACTGGGTATACACAGGCAGTTTTTTTTTTTTTTTTTTTTCAGCCAGCGGGTTGACCAAAATACACTGATCAGGCCTTGGCTATATGCACTATTTAAATGCTGTTTTTTTTCAGCATGACCGTTCAACAGAAACCGCTCATTAGATCTGCTTCTGTTGAACAGACAGCTTTACCCATGTACCGAAAGGTGGCCGGTTCAGTTTTTGCCCCCTGTGTACCGGTTTTAAAGTGGAGTTCCAGCTTCAAAAAAATGTAAAAGTCAGCAGCTACAATTACTGTACCTGGTGACTTTCAAAAATAAGGACCCTTACCTGTCCAGGGATCTTGCAATGTTGGCTCCCCAAAGCCATCAGCTCGGGTGCAGGAGCCGCCATTGCCACTAGGGGAAAGCGGCAGTGAAGTCTTCAGGCTTCACAGCCAGTTTCCTACTGTGGATGTGTGAGTCGTGCTGCGCTTCCTGAATGGCCACATCGTCTTCTGGGACACACACAGGTCTTAATAAGCGGCGCGGGGGGGGGGGGGGGCGGGTCCAAAGCAAATGCAGTGGCGAGGTTAGGATGAAAGTCCTGCTGGAGAACGAAAAAAAAAAAAGTACAAAACAGCACGAAAAATATAAAAGGATATCCAAAATCGAGAGGGGTAGGGTGATCGATTAATACCTGGTTTCAGTGTAGCCTGGAACTCCCGCTTCAAGCGTGGATGGAAGAATCTTCTTAGATTTCTTTCCCTGAGCTCACAGGCTATTGGTGTATGACTAGTTTAACCACTTGCCGACTGCCCCATGCAGATTTACTGCGGCAGGGCTGTTTAGCTGACCATAATCACATAGTACTACGTGATTATGTGCACGCGGCGCGCTGCGGAGACCGCGCTCCCGCTGTGATTAGACACAGCGGGAGTCGGGCAGTGGGAAGAACTGTGGCAATTGCCGCCGGCCTCCCGCAATCGTCAGAAAAACTGACAGAAGACCCGCCTGCTTATGTAAACAAAGCAGGGGGGTCTTCTGTCACACAGGCAGAGAGAAATCATGAGTTTTAGCTAAGCTGAAATCCAATCTCTCTGTGCCTGCCCCCCCACAGTCAGTAAGCATTTTTAGGCATACATTAACCCCTTTGATCACCCCCAGTGTTAACCCCTTCCCTGCCAGTGTCACTTATACAGTAACAGTGCATATTATTTAGCACTGATTACTGTATTAATGTCACTGGTCCCCAAAAAGTGTCAAAAATGTCAGGGGTCCGATCTGTCCGCCGCAATGTCGCAGTCCCACTAAAAATCGCTGATCGCCGCCATTACTAATAAAAACAAAAAAAATAAATAAAAAGTCCAAAAATCTATCCCGTAGTTTGTAAGCGCTATAACTTTTGCGCAAACCAATTAAAATAAAAAAAATAAAAGGACATCAATTGTATTTGGGTACAGCATTGCATGACCGCGCAATTTTTCTTCAACGTAACGCAGTGCCGAATCGCAAAAAAAAAAATGGCCTGGTCATTAAATGGGTAAAATCTTCCAGAGCTGAAGTGGTTAAGACACAGGTATTATCAGTAGGAGCGCTGCCATTTCTTTTTCTGGAAATAAATATCTGTAAATGTTACACAATTAAGTTAAACCATGGATGGATCGTGATTTTTATTTTATTTTTTTTCAGCCAGCCAGCTGCACAAAAGAAGGAACAGATTTCTCCATCCACCCAAACAGGGTGGCTGAAGAAATCCCCCCCCTGTCGGGGGAGGCCGGAGCCCAGAAGCGATGTCATGACATCACTTCTGGTTAGGCCAGAAGTTAACACAGGCAGAAGCAAACGCATACGTAGGTTGTGCACATATGCAAACAGTGAACGCACATATGAGGTATGGCCGCATACGTTATAGCGAGAGTAATAAATCTAGTGCTAGACTTTCTTTGTAACTGGTCCAATTGAACAATTTCCTTCACAAAGTGCTGCACTGACTCTAAACTTTGTTTGTACTGTATGTAGCTTCAGCGCTGGGCTCCGAATGTGAAACGGACTTCTTCTCTCACACCCGCGACAATGTGGAGTTGGTCTGAGAGGCACTCAGCCATTCATCAGCCTCAGCTTTGTATTTTGGAAATTAATACAAAGCTTTCTCTGATTGGCTGAGTCAAAGGGGCAGGCTGATGACCTCACACTAACTGACTCATTCACAGAATACAAAGCTGCCTATGAATGTCTGAGAGCCGTTCAGACTGACTGCATTGTTCCAGGTATGAGACGAAAGTCTCTGTCTCACAGCTAAAAACAAGAAATGTAATGTAATGTATGAAGCTGAAACTTAGAGGCAGTGCAGCACTTGGTGAAGGAAATAGTTGGTTCGGGCAAAATTAACTATTTAATGTGACAGGAAACCTGAAAATCAGCTTTAAGCCTCTTTAGCAGAGCTCATCTAACCAGTGGTACAAAAATTGGTTAAAAGAGGGGCATTCAAGGCAAGGGATTACGATTCTACCGTTTTTGAAGTAAGGCCCTGTGACGAGACCCTTGCTCGCTCGCTTCCGCTCTCCCGACACTCCTCTGTTTCTAGTGAGTCAGCTTGCAGATCGCAACGTCTGATGGTTCGGTCAACCAAGGATCCGGGATCCGAACTACAGCTATGTGCCGTCCGGAATCCATTAGAACATACACCAGGCAGGCTGTATTTAAGTTCAAACAGGAAGACAATTTATTGGAACATAGCACACTTTTATACAGAATTTGGAACATCCTGCCCCCAACAACCGCCCTCCTATTGGTCAATTGCAAAGTACCTGCAGTTCCCCTTCAGGTCCTCCTTTCGCCATGCAAATGAGGACTTGAAAATGAGTCAGCAGGGATTGGTCAGATAACTTGAGTAGAAGGACTGTTATGTGTCGTCACAGGCCCCTTTCACACGGGCGCTTTGTATGTCCGTATTTCATCCCATTTTTTTGCGGATGAAAAACGGACATAATGCATGTCAATGGGATTGCGGATGTCAGCGGATGACCATCCGCTGACATCCGATTTTCGTCCTTTCAGTTCTGTTCCGTTTTTTGGAACGGAACAGAACCCCTTTTTTTTCTTCCGTTTAAAAAATGGAACGGACGCAAAATCGGATGTCAGCGGTGTCATCTGCTGGCAACCGCAATCCGATAGACATACATTATGTCCATATATCATCCGCAAACGGATGGGGTGATATACGGACATATGGACCGGATGACACAAATGTCATCCGTGTCCGTGAAAAAAAAAAAAAAAGTGCTGCAGCGGAGAAAAAAAAAAAACGGAGCGGCCATGTGAAAGAAGCCAAATAAGGAGTTTGTATATTTTATGTTTTTTCATTTGGTGACCTCAAATGTTTCTAAAGCTGGGTACACATGGATTGAAACTTTGCCTGTTCAGCAAGTACCAGCCAAATTCCAATCTGTGCTACCTCATATTTAGACAGAAGCCGATTGTTAGATATTGTAAGTTTTTTTGTTTTTTATTTCGCCAAGCCCGCTGGTTAAACCAAAAAAAAATGTGTGTACCCAGCTTTAGGATTATGCCCTAGAAGTAAAATTCTCAAAAATGTTTGCAATTTTTGCAGAATCTCATAACTTGGTCGATCCTTTTCCTATTGTCGATTAAAAAGTAAGGAGAAAGTTCCGAACTGTGTCTGCTCCAGGCCAGTGGGCAAGACTCTTCAGAAACTATAGTGGGCCCTTTTTCTTCAGCTCATCCATGACCAGACATATGAACACCGCAGATGTCTGTAGGACATTGCTGGAAGTTGTTGATTTTGCTTGGTTGAGAGTGTGAATATTAGTGGGCAAATCTTGTAAATTGTTGCTTTTAAAAATAGGATGAAGGTTATTGAGGCTATGGTGGTGTTAAATTGTTTTGCAGTGGGTGAATGCGTTGGGGAGTACTGATGGAAAACATGATGAAGTGGGATACTTGTATATACCAATCCCCACAATCTGAAGACCTGGTTATATACACCAATCCCCACAGCCTGAAGACCTGGTTATATACACCGACCCCCCCACAGTCTGAAGACCTGGTTATATACACCGATCCCCACAGTCTGAAGACCTGGTTATATATACCGATCCCCACAGTCTGAAGACCTGGTTATATACACCGACCCCCCCACAGTCTGAAGACCTGGTTATATACACCGACCCCCCCACAGTCTGTAGACCTGGTTATATACACCGATCCCCACAGTCTGAAGACCTGGTTATATATACCGATCCCCACAGTCTGAAGACCTGGTTATATACACCGACCCCCCCACAGTCTGAAGACCTGGTTATATACACCGACCCCCACAGTCTGAAGACCTGGTTATATATACCGATCCCCACAGTCTGAAGACCTGGTTATATACACCGATCCCCACAGTCTGAAGACCTGGTTATATACACCGATCCCCACAGTCTGAAGACCTGGTTATATACACCGATCCCCACAGTCTGAAGACCTGGTTATATACACCGATCCCCACAGTCTGTAGACCTGGTTATATACACCGATCCCCACAGTCTGAAGACCTGGTTATATACACCAACTCCACAGTCTGAAGACCTGGTTATATACACCGATCCCCACAGTCTGAAGACCTGGTTATATATACCGATCCCCACAGTCTGAAGACCTGGTTATATACACTGATCCCCACAGTCTGAAGACCTGGTTATATACACCGATCCCCACAGTCTGAAGACCTGGTTATATACACCGACCCCCCACAGTCTGAAGACCTGGTTATATACACCGACCCCCCACAGTCTGAAGACCTGGTTATATACACCAACCCCACAGTCTGAAGACCTGGTTATATACACCGATCCCCACAGTCTGAAGACCTGGTTATATACACCAACCCCACAGTTTGAAGACCTGGTTATATATACCGATCCCCCACAGTCTGAAGACCTGGTTATATATACCAATCCCCACAGTTTGAAGACCTGGTTATATATACCGATCCCCCACAGTCTGAAGACCTGGTTATATACACCAACCCCACAGTTTGAAGACCTGGTTATATACACCGATCCCCACAGTCTGAAGACCTGGTTATATATACCAATCCCCACAGTTTGAAGACCTGGTTATATATACCGATCCCCCACAGTCTGAAGACCTGGTTATATATACCGATCCCCACAGTCTGAAGACCTGGTTATATATACCAATCCCCACAGTCTGAAGACCTGGTTATATACACCGACCCCCCCACAGTCTGAAGACCTGGTTATATACACCGACCCCCCCACAGTCTGAAGACCTGGTTATATACACCGACCCCCCACAGTCTGAAGACCTGGTTATATACACCGACCCCCCACAGTCTGAAGACCTGGTTATATACACCGACCCCCCACAGTCTGAAGACCTGGTTATATACACCAACCCCACAGTCTGAAGACCTGGTTATATACACCGATCCCCACAGTCTGAAGACCTGGTTATATACACCAACCCCACAGTCTGAAGACCTGGTTATATACACCAATCCCCACAGTCTGAAGACCTGGTTATATACACCGATCCCCACAGTCTGAAGACCTGGTTATATATACCGATCCCCACAGTCTGAAGACCTGGTTATATACACCGATCCCCACAGTCTGTAGACCTGGTTATATACACCGTTCCCCACAGTCTGTAGACCTGGTTATATACACCAATCCCCACAGTCTGAAGACCTGGTTATATACACCGATCCCCACAGTCTGAAGACCTGGTTATATATACCGATCCCCAGTCTGAAGACCTGGTTATATATACCGATCCCCAGTCTGAAGACCTGGTTATATATACCGATCCCCACAGTCTGAAGACCTGGTTATATACACCGATCCTCACAGTCTGAAGACCTGGTTATATACACCGACCCCCCCACAGTCTGAAGACCTGGTTATATACACCGATCCCCACAGTCTGAAGACCTGGTTATATACACCGACCCCCCCACAGTCTGAAGACCTGGTTATATACACCGATCCCCACAGTCTGAAGACCTGGTTATATACACCGATCCCCACAGTCTGTAGACCTGGTTATATACACCGATCCCCACAGTCTGAAGACCTGGTTATATATACCAATCCTCACAGTTTGAAGACCTGGTTATATATACCGATCCCCCACAGTCTGAAGACCTGGTTATATATACCGATCCCCCACAGTCTGAAGACCTGGTTATATATACCAATCCCCACAGTCTGAAGACCTGGTTATATACACCGACCCCCCCACAGTCTGAAGACCTGGTTATATATACCGATCCCCACAGTCTGTAGACCTGGTTATATACACCGATCCCCACAGTCTGAAGACCTGGTTATATACACCGACCCCCCCACAGTCTGAAGACCTGGTTATATACACCGACCCCCCCACAGTCTGAAGACCTGGTTATATACACCGACCCCCCACAGTCTGAAGACCTGGTTATATACACCGACCCCCCACAGTCTGAAGACCTGGTTATATACACCAACCCCACAGTCTGAAGACCTGGTTATATACACCGATCCCCACAGTCTGAAGACCTGGTTATATACACCAACCCCACAGTTTGAAGACCTGGTTATATATACCGATCCCCCACAGTCTGAAGACCTGGTTATATATACCAATCCCCACAGTTTGAAGACCTGGTTATATATACCGATCCCCCACAGTCTGAAGACCTGGTTATATACACCGACCCCCCCACAGTCTGAAGACCTGGTTATATACACCGACCCCCCACAGTCTGAAGACCTGGTTATATACACCGACCCCCCACAGTCTGAAGACCTGGTTATATACACCGACCCCCCACAGTCTGAAGACCTGGTTATATACACCAACCCCACAGTCTGAAGACCTGGTTATATACACCAATCCCCACAGTCTGAAGACCTGGTTATATACACCGATCCCCACAGTCTGAAGACCTGGTTATATATACCGATCCCCACAGTCTGAAGACCTGGTTATATACACCGATCCCCACAGTCTGTAGACCTGGTTATATACACCGATCCCCACAGTCTGAAGACCTGGTTATATACACCGATCCCCACAGTCTGTAGACCTGGTTATATACACCGTTCCCCACAGTCTGTAGACCTGGTTATATACACCAATCCCCACAGTCTGAAGACCTGGTTATATACACCGATCCCCACAGTCTGAAGACCTGGTTATATATACCGATCCCCAGTCTGAAGACCTGGTTATATATACCGATCCCCAGTCTGAAGACCTGGTTATATATACCGATCCCCACAGTCTGAAGACCTGGTTATATACACCGATCCTCACAGTCTGAAGACCTGGTTATATACACCGATCCCCACAGTCTGAAGACCTGGTTATATATACCGATCCCCACAGTCTGAAGACCTGGTTATATACACCGACCCCCACAGTCTGAAGACCTGGTTATATATACCGATCCCCACAGTCTGAAGACCTGGTTATATATACCGATCCCCACAGTCTGAAGACCTGGTTATATACACCGATCCCCACAGTCTGAAGACCTGGTTATATACACCGATCCCCACAGTCTGAAGACCTGGTTATATACACCGATCCCCACAGTCTGAAGACCTGGTTATATACACCGATCCCCACAGTCTGTAGACCTGGTTATATACACCGATCCCCACAGTCTGAAGACCTGGTTATATACACCAACTCCACAGTCTGAAGACCTGGTTATATACACCGATCCCCACAGTCTGAAGACCTGGTTATATATACCGATCCCCACAGTCTGAAGACCTGGTTATATACACTGATCCCCACAGTCTGAAGACCTGGTTATATACACCGATCCCCACAGTCTGAAGACCTGGTTATATACACCGATCCCCACAGTCTGAAGACCTGGTTATATACACCGATCCCCACAGTCTGTAGACCTGGTTATATACACCGATCCCCACAGTCTGAAGACCTGGTTATATACACCAACTCCACAGTCTGAAGACCTGGTTATATATACCGATCCCCACAGTCTGAAGACCTGGTTATATACACCGATCCCCACAGTCTGAAGACCTGGTTATATACACCGATCCCCACAGTCTGAAGACCTGGTTATATACACCAACTCCACAGTCTGAAGACCTGGTTAATATTTTATTTCCTCATTGTTATTTTGGTATCCAATAAAAATGCAAGTTGGATCAGCTTTTAAAGCAGTAAACAACTAAATATGTAGTTGAGTTGTTAGGCAATGTTCCCGATTTCTGTGTAAACATCTTGAGTTGACAGTGAATAACTACTCCTCAGCAGTTCAGCAAAAAGTCACATGTTGAATCAGTCTGAAATGAAATTACTAAAGCTGGCCATACACCAATTTTTTTTTTGTTTGAAAATTTTTATTTTTTAAAAGTTTGTTCAATTTTCTTTTTTTAACTTTTTTTTTTTTTTTTTTGTGTTTCTAAAGGCTCAAGGTATTTTTTTTTTTTACCTCTCTTCGCATTGACTCACACAGCAACAGGAGTTGGCTCCTTCTGCTGTCAATCACAGCCAGTGAGCCAATAAGGAGAAAGTGGGGGGGGGGGGGCAGGGATGAGCCACTCTCTGTGTGTGAATGGACACTGGGTAATGGGGTCACTGAGTATAGATGCAGAGTACTGGGAGCACTTGGCAGGGGACCCAAAAAGAGGAGGATCGAGGCTGCTTAACCACTTTACCACCGGAGGATTTTGCTGTCTTCCGTCCAGGCCACTTTTTGCGATTCGGCGCTGTGCGACTTTAACTGACAATTGCGCGGTCGTGCGACGCCGTACCCAAACGAAATTTACGTCCTTTTTTTCCCACAAACAGAGCTTTCTTTTGGTGGTATTTGATCACCTGTGCGATTTTTACTTTTTGCGCTATAAACAAAAAAATAGCGTTTATTTTGAAAAAATAACAATATTTTTCACATTTTTTTATATGAAATTCCCCCCCCAAAAAAATGTAAAAATCAAATTTTTTTTAAATTTTTGGCCAATTTGTTTTATGCTACCTATGTTTAGTAAAAAAAATCACAATAAGCATATTTTGATTGGTTTGTGCAAAAGTTATTGCGTTTACTAACTAAGGGAAAGATTTCTGTCATTTTTGGTGTTTTTTTTTTAACGCGTAATGGCGGTGATCTGCGATTTTTTTTTTTGCGGGACTGCGACATTGCGGCGGACAGATCGGACCCTTGACTGACATTTTTGACACTTTTGGGGGTACCAGTGACATTTCTACAGTAATCAGTGCTATATATATGCACTGTTACTGTAAAAATGACACTGGCAGGGAAGGGGTTAATTTTATTGGAGAGGGAGGGGTTGATGTATGCCTGGTGCTTACTGACGTGTGGGGGGGGGAGATGACTGAGTGACAGAAGGACAGATCGGATGTCCAGCTATGCTGAACACTCCGATCTGTCAGTCCCTGTCACTATGGAGATCCGCCCACTGTGTTTACACACAGCGGGCGGATCTCCAGACTCGATCCCCGACGATCAGGGCAGAGCAGCGGCAATCGCCGCTGCTCCTCCGCTGGCCCGACTCCCGCTGTGAATGAACACAGCGGGAGCGAGCCTCCGGCGGCGCGCGAGCGCCGCCCACAAGGGGCGGAGTCCAGCGACGTAGGTCTACGTCGCTGGACGGGATTGCGGCACTTTGCCGCAGTAGCCTCAATGTAAGCGGGGCTAAAGTGGTTAATAAGTATAATAAAAATATATATATATAATTTTTTTTTTTTTTTCTTTTTTAGAATCATTTTAATGCATCCTTTGTGTTAGGGTAAAAGACCTTCAGTATGATGCCTCCCGCACCCCCCCCCCCCCTCTAATACCTAACTGATTCTGATCTCGATCCAGTGTTCTGCACAAGAGCAGCGACTCTCTCTTTCTCCCATTAGCTAAATCACAGCAAAGGGAGCCATCGGCTGCTGTCAGTCACAGCCAATGAAGTGGGGGGCATGGCTGAGCCATGCTCTGTGTGTCTATAGACACACAGAGCTGACTCGAGAGCAAGCCTGCACGAGTGCCCCCTAAGCAAGCAGTGTTGTTTCAAAAATGTAAACATTTAAAATAACTTTAAAAGGGTAAATTTGGTAATTATTTTTTTATTGTATGATAAGGAGAATTTGAAGGAGAAGGATGGAGAAAATGTTTCACAAACTATATTCTAACTGTGAATGTGGTTTTCATTCGCCAAAAATTGTACATGTGCATCACAAAATTGAATGTTGAGTTCAAAATGTTGGCAAAACAAAAAACGTACCTTTTAAAACCTGGTCATGGTCATCCTGTGTTTACTTCCTGTATGGGTCCTTCTGGGCGTCCACTTTATTGTCTCCGTGACCTGGACCGTCCCCTTTGTTTGGTTAGTGGAGAAGTCTTCTCTGGATCCTGAAGCCTACTGACATTACAGTGAGGGCAGTGAAGGGGACCAGCTGGCAAATAGTGGTACGGTACGCAATTTTTGCCGTTTCCATTGTCAAAATTTATGAATGGTACCTTATTTCCGAACCGTACCGTACCACTTTTTTGGGACCCTTTTGTTTGGGTACAAAGCACATTAGTACCGTACCAACACTGTTGAGGTACTGTTGAGCTTAGGTACTGTTGGCTGTGGAAACACAAGCCTGATCAAGGTGTACCGTTCCGAACCGTACCGCTCAGTGGAAACGAGGCAAAAAAGGTGCAAAATGGTAGCCTAGAAGGCAAGGATCTCTGAATTATTAATCAGTTGTTTTTTTTTTTTTTGATTGTGGGGAAGGGATTTCACTGCTAAATACAGTCAGGTCCATAAATATTGGGACATTGACACAATTCTAATCTTTTTGGCTCTATACACCACCACAGTGGATTTGAAATGAAACAAACAAAATGTGCTTTAACTGCAGACTTTCAGCTTTAATTTGAGGGTATTTACATCCAAATCAGGTGAACGGTGTAGGAATTACAACAGTTTGTATATGTGCCTCCCATTTTTTAAGGGACCAAAAGTAATGGGACACTTGGCTGCTCAGCTGTTCCATGGCCAGGTGTGTGTTATTCCCTCATTATCCCATTTACAAGGAGCAGATAAAAGGTCCAGAGTTCATTTCAAGTGTGCTATTTGTATTTGGAATCTGTTGCTGTCAACTCTCAATATGAGATCCAAAGAGCTGTCACTATCAGTGAAGCAAGCCATCATTAGGCTGAAAAAACAAAACAAATCCATCAGAGAGATAGCAGAAACATTAGGTGTTTTGAGCGCACTGCTTCAAAATCACATGTGATGTCTATGCGGTGCGAGTTCAGCCATACAGTTTGTATGGCTGAATTCGCACTGCAATCGCAGTGAACATGCACAGGACCCTTTTTTTGGTCCGCAGCAGAATCGGATCGCATGGTGGTTCACACCAGTGCGATCTGATTCCTGAGCGAATTGTCAGATCGCACTGCGATATGCGATCTGATCTGGGGGTGTCGTTAACTCTGAATGGACACCCCCAGCGTATCGCATATGGCAGTGTGAACTGCCTGTGCTGCGGGTGCGGGACCACGCTGTATATTCGCAGTGTTCCCGCATCGCAATAGTATGAACTGGCACTTAAAGAGAAAGTAAAATCTTAACTTTTTTTAACTTTTATTTTTTTATTTTTTTTATTTCCCCCCCCCCCTGCAAAGTAAATGCATAATGTGCTAGTATGCATCCCATACTAGCACATTATGTGACACTTACCTGCAACGAAGCCCGCGTTGTCCCTGCTGCCAGCTGCATCCATCTTTACTTCCGGGTCTGCGGACTCCGGCTGTATTACTGGCCGGAGCCGCGTGACGTCACTCCCGCGCATGTGCACGGGAGCCACCAGTCACGGCACAGGGCTCAGAAGAAATGGCACGGGCGGCCGTTTATTCAGAGCGCATGCGCCGATGACGTCATCGGCTGCATGCGACAGAGTACATTGGGGTTTATTTTTTAAAGGCAAATTCACTTTGCACTGCAAGACCACTTGGAAGTCCAGTCGGTGTAGATCTGAAGGGAAGGTCTGAAATGAGGGGAAGCTCTGCGGATTTCTATCATCCAATCATTAGCAAGCAAAAACTCAGTTTTTTATTGTCCTTGCATGTTCCCCTCAGATCTACAGCGAATGCACTTGTAGTGCACAGTGGATTTGCCTTTATTAATAAACCCCACAGTCTTTTTATGGAGATTCCGTTTTTTTTTTTTAACACACTTTAAATATAGAAATCCTGTTTGCCCCGCTTTTATAGCCTTTCTGTTCCTCTAATTGTGTTTTAGTTCTGTGATGTAGGAGTTGAAAGCAAATCTAGCAAGCAACATCTATCTAAAGCGTTATTAAGCCCAAAAGCAAACACTTATTCCATTGCAGCTTACCAATTCTTAGATGTGATGGCTGTATTCGTTTCCTTTTTTTACCCAGTAAGAGCCGGTTCACATTAGCGCGACTTGTCAGGCGACTTGTCAGCCTGACAAGTCGTGGTCCATTGAGTAGTACAGGACCAGTTCTAATAGGAGCGACACAAGTCGTACTTTGGGGCGACCTGGGAGCGACTTACATAGACTTCCATTATGTGAAGTCCCTGCAAGTCGCGCCGAAGTCGCGGTGCACACGACTTCACAGGTCGCCCCCCGAAGTCGGATCGCCTCAGTGTGAACCGGCTCTTAGTCTGTTGTTTTTCAACAGAAAATCTCTTTTGCAGTTACAGGGATGAGACAGACCATTTAACACTGGCAGGGGTACTTCAAACGATCAGCTTTTTATTCATGAAAAACCTTTATCTCAAAAGAGAAAAAACGGTTTTGTTGTAACTGATTATAAAGTGTGAGCTGGAGTTCAGCTTTAATTTGTTAGGCTCCATGTACACGGGACGTTGTTAAAAGTCCCTTTGAATGCTGGAATTTTTAGAACGTTTGAAACATCTGTTCGGTCGCGTTTGTACCCGCGTTTAGCGGGCGTTTGCGTTTAGAACCGTTCCTAGAGGTCAAAAAAATGATTCCCCTTTAAAATGGAAAAACACGAACGCTAAACGCGGGTCATCGCGTTTAGACGCGTTCGGCGCGTTTGTAACGCCGGGAAACACACGTTCGAACGCAAATAATTGCGTTCTAAAAAAAGTCCCTGAACGCAACTGCCTGCAAATGACTGTAAACGACCTGGTGTACATGGACAGATAAGATAAAATGTAGATGGGTTCAGGGGCTTCTGAAAAAAACGCCCAACTGCTCCTAAACGGCCATTTCCAGCGTCCCGTGTACATGGAGCCTTAGTGTGTTTAAATCTTCTAGTTCTTCAAACACCCCCCACCCCAGACTGACAGTGCTGCTGTGCAAATCAACCCCCCAATGCTTCTTCATCCTTAGTGTTACTGGCTAGACCACAGAGGGAAAAGGCCTAAAAAATAAAAAACTAATACAGCCACTACATTTATCGATTGGTAATCTGCAATTTATTACTTTTTTTGGGTTTAATGCCTCTTTAAGGCCCCTTTCACACGGGCGGCTGTTCTGCCACTGGTAGCAGCATGTTTTGTTATTTTGAAGTTCCAACACTTCTGGCACAGAGATCAATCACGTTTTGTACATTGCATTTTTTTTGCGATTACTTGCATTTTTACCTGGGGCAGCATTTAGCTGCAGTAGTAAATTCTTGCCTTTTTTATATAGCTACTGCTTACACTATGTACAGATAAATGCAGTACATTGCTCCTGGACGCTGTCAATTTTATTTTTTCTAAGAGCCGGTTCACATACAGGCGACCCGACTTTCTGGGGCGACCTGTGAAGTCGCGGTGCACAATGTGCACCGCGACCTCGGAGCGGCATGCATGGACTTCATATCATTGAAGTCAATGCAGGTCGCTCCAGGTTGCCCCAAAGTAGTACAGGACCCTTTTTCTAAGTCGGAGCGACTTGTGTCGCTCCTATTAGAACAGGTCCTGTGCTACTCTATGGCAGGTGACCCACGGCGACTTGTCAGGTGACCAGGTCGCCTGACAAGTCGCCCCAGTTTGAACGGGGTCTTAACATACAAAACTGTATGTTGTTAAAACTTTGCTAAATGCAGTGTGTGACTGGGGCCATAGGGATGCATTGTCTGTCTGCATTTAGCTGCGGTAAATACATTTCTCTATCCACGGCTAAAAGCTGAAATCCAACCGTCTGTGTGAAAGGGGCCTTAAGAAGAGAACTTTTAGAAAAAGTTAATTTATTATTGCACATTTGTTTGGTTGGTTCCTTTTTCCGGACCCTGTTTTAATATAGGACCAGGATGTAAGGCATCAGAATGAAGCACAGCTTAAAGGAGAAGTAGGGCCAAACCTCTTTTAGTCATAGACGGAACGAAATAAAGAATGGCTGCATTTCGCATACAATGCAATTTCATTTATTCAGGAGACATAAAAGAAAGCACAGATGATGTACAGGTATACAGCAGGGGAACAAGGTGACCCGTTTCGCACGACTACCGTGTTTCGTCAGAACCATACAGCTACAACCACTGACACAAATAAGTGTGTGTGTGTGTGTATATATATATATGTGTGTGTATATATATATATATATATATATATATGTGTGTGTGTGTATATATACACAAATAAGTGTGTGTGTGTGTGTGTATATATATATATATATATATATATATATTTATATATATATATATATATATATATATATATATATATGTGTATATATAATCTCATGATCATGTGAATGGCGTTCGCTCAACACAAGTGTGTTGCTTCAGTGATAATAGTAATTTAAATTTAGGTTACGGGGTATATGGACAGTAGATTGGTTTCTTTTTTGAATGTTGTTTTATCACACAAGGAGGGTTGCATCACATCTAACCTCTATAGGAAGCCCCTTTCGGGGAGTACCCTTCTTCGTACGGATTCGGGGCACCCATTTCATGTGACCCACGGTATTCCAGTGGGCCAGTGTTTGAGGTTGGGCAGGATCTGCAGAGAAGAGGGGGATTTCCAACAGGAGAAGGAAGAGATGTACAATAGGTTTTTGTGCTCGGGGATACAAGCCGAATGTACTTCAAAGAGCGATTGAAGGTACATCTAGAGAAAAATTATTGCATAAGAAGCATCTTAAACCCAGCCTTGAAAACATTCCTATTGTCTCCAGTGCTTACAGGATGGAATCTGTGCTTGCTTTTAGGTCTCCTAAATAAACAAAATTGCATCATATGGGAAGTGCACCCAGCCTTTGTTTCATTCAGTCCATGTTTTCCTGCAGCAGCGGCAGGGTGTGCACCCCGATCTAGTGCTTGTTCATTCACTTCCAGCTCCGCCGACTCACCTGGGGCAGCGGAATTTGTCTCTCTCTTGGTCATACTTCTCCTATAGGTCACAGGAGTGCACTTAATTCTGTACACCTGTGACCCATTTTTAGCCGACGTAAGACTAAAGACCGCTGTCAGCTGACGTCACTCTGGAGAGATCCCAACTTTGTCAGGATCCACCCAGATCCTGCCTTAGTGGAAGTTGGCTCAGCCTCTCAGCATGCTGCCGAGTGTCTAAGCCAACTGCTTCCGCCCCCTCCACAGTCCAGTGAGCACTGGAGGGGCAAAGCAGAGAGACTCTCTTCCCACTGAATCACAAGATCTGAGCAATCAGCAGTCTTTGATCACTCAATTCTCCATCTTAGCGGCGGTGGGGGAAATATGCAGCTTTGGACACCTAGGTATGTCAGTCATTTTTTAATTATATATATATATATATATATATAATATTCTCCACACTTATTTTTTAAGGTGGGGTATGCACCCTGAATGCTTATTTGTGTGTTGTTGTTTTTTTTTTTTTATTGGGGGGGGTTGCTAATGCAGCTTAACCACAGGATTCCAGCATTTCGTTTGCAGTTGTAGCACAGCCTCGTGGACTTAAGTGAGTTTGACAAGTGGGGCAGGTTTGACAGATTGATGCAGGAACTGCACAGTCCCCTCCAACTGTATTGCAGACTTAATTTAGCTAGTGGAAAAATGATTGTATTGTAGAGTTCTGATGGGCAGTCGAAAAACTGAGGCTCAACTGCCCTTTTTTGCTGCCCTCCGGGCGCCCTAACTCTGCAACAGCGTAAAGTTTGGAGGTTCTCTCTCTCCAGACAAGTACGTTTTTACTTTTTACAGGGTATCTTTCGTTTTATTATGGTAAGTGAGCAACAGGGTAATTTTAAATGTCATTTTTATTTTGCTCTTTGTATTGAAGGTAAAATAGATTGTAGCACTTCTGTTTGAATAAAGTGTGAACATGCTTAGAAAAAATTTTGAAATTTTTAGTGTACATTCAAGAAATGCTGAAGAATCTTTGTTCATAACTAGAACGCTGCTGAGTTTGCATTTTTCTTAGGTTCTGTTTGGCCTTAGGGTTTAAACAGAAGAAAGTTTGTCTGCCACGCCATATTTGAAATCTTCCTTGACCAGATAAAAGCATTCCGGCTGGAAGAGGCAGTTGAAATGGAGGCTTAGGCTGGCCATACGTTATACAATTTTCTTTAGATTTACCTTCAACTATGTAATATAAAGGCCTATCTAATTGGATACAGTTGAAAGTATTGTTTAGTTTTTGGTAAATCTAACAGAAAATTGTACAAGAAAATTGAACATGTATGGCCAGCCTTGCATAGTGTTCATGCTTCCATCTATATGATATCTTTGTGTTAACGGCCCTGAAAAAAACGGTAGCTAAATAGAAACTTTTCTAGTGGTCAGTGTAAAACCTGTTTTATACACAAGATAGACCACGTTTTCATGGTGGGGCAAAGGGGGAATGAATGCATTGGGTTCAACCCCAAATAAATAATGGGAGAGTACAAAATCTGGTGCAGCTCTGCATAGAAATTAATCCACTTCTACGGTGCCTTGAAAAAGTATTCATACCTCCTTGAAATTTTCCACATTTTGTCATGTTACAGCTAAAAACGTAAATGTATTTTATGTGATAGACCAACACAAAGTGGCACATAATTGTGAAGTGGAAGGAAAGTGATAAATGGTTTTCAAATTTTTTTACAAATATCCAAAATGTGTGACATACATTTGTATTCGGTCTCCTTTACTCTGATGCACCTAATTAAATCTAGTGGAACCAATTGCCTTCAGAAGTCACCTATTTAGTAGAGTCCACCTGTGTGTAATTTAATCTCAGTATAAATACAGCTGTTCTGTGAAGCTCCCATAGGTTTGTTAGAGAAACTTAGTGAACAAACAACATCATGAAGTGGCCAAAAACTAAAGCCCCGTACACACGCGTCGAAAATCGGCAGGGAATTTTCGTCCGACGACCGATCTGCCGATTTTCGGCTTGTTAGTATGATGCTTCCGACAACCGACTCCGACTTTTCGCCGAAAAAAATCTGGTGTGCAGGCTATAAAATTTTTGTCCGCCGTCAAAACACGGACGATTTTCGTGCAGTCAGTACAGATTTCGACAGGGAAAAATCTAATGAGCAAGACGGGGCATGCTCAGAGAAGAAAGAACACAAAGAAAGCAAACCAACACATGACATCACTTCTGAAGTAGAATTTTGTCGGGCGAGAAAATTCGTGTGCAGTCTAGGCACATTCCAACCAACAAAACACCACTCTGGAGTCTGGACAAAAGACGGACGGCCGATAATCGTTGCGTGTGTACGGGGCTTTACACTGCACACCAGCCTGTACACTATCCCCACTGTAAAACATGGTGGTGGCAGCATCATGTTGTGGGAATACTTTTCTTCAGCAGGGACAGGGAAGCTGGTCAGAGTTGATGGGAGGATGGATGGAGCCAAATACAGGGCAATCTTAGAAGAAAACCTGTTAGACTGCAAAAGACTTGAGACTGGGGCAGAGGTTCACCTTCCAGCAGGACAACAACCCTAAACATACAGCCAGAGCTACAATGGAATGGTTTAGATCCAAGCATATTCAGGTGTTAGAATGGCCCAGTCAAAGTCCAGATCTAATTCCAATTGAGAATCTGTGGCGAGACTTAAAAATTGCTGTTCACAGAGGCTCTCCATCCAATCTGAACAGAGTTGAGCTATTTTGCGAAGAAGAATGGGCAAAATTTTCACTCTCTAGATTTGCAAAGCTGGTAGAGACACCCCCGAAAAGACTTGCAGCTGTAATTACAGCGAAAGGGGGTTCTACAAAGTATTGACTCAGGGGGGCTGAATACAAATGCACGTCACTCTTTTCAGATATTTATTTGTAAGAAATTTTGAAAACCATTTATCATTTTCCTTCCACTTCACAATTATGTGCCACTTTGTGTTGGTCTATCACAAAAAATCCCAATAAAATACATTTATGTTTTCGATTGTTACATGACAAAATGTGGAAAATTTCAAGGGATATGAATCAATTTTCAAGGCACTGTCGGTTTATTTTTTGTCAAAGCTTAATTGAACAAGCTGAAGTTAAAAGCTGATTGGCTATCATGCATAGCTACACCATATTTTATGCTCTCAAGTTTTAGGAAATCAACCCCAAAGTGCCTTTTGTTAATGTAGCACTCTAGCAGCTGTGGGGAACACTTGGCATGGCCCTCACTGTGTGGGCATTGCACAGGAAGTGTAAGGGAAATATTTGGGAACACAAATGGTATTTTCATTTATTAGAATAGGGACTAAACTGTCCTCAGTGTGAAGATCCCTCGTACTTCCTGTGCAGATTGTGACTGGAAGTGAGGTGAGGGTCTAACCCTTCCCTACTCTGCAGAAAAAAATACTTCTTGCTAATAAAATTAAAGCGGAGTTCCGCCCCCCTAAAAAAATTAGGTCAGCTGCTACAAATACTGTAGCTGCTGACTTTTAAATAGTAGAACTTGCCTGTCCAGGAAGCCCGCGATGTCGGCGCCCAAAGCCGATTTACGTATCGACTCTCGGGTGCTGCCGCCGCCGCCATCCTGGGTAAGGGAACCCAGCAGTGAAGCCTTTCAGCTTCACTGCTGGTTCCCTACTGAAAATGCGCAGTGTAATTGGCCCAGCGGCCCGAACTTCTGAGGGACAGCGCCGCGGCGCTGTCTTCCAGGAAGTGGGGAAGTGTACCTGTCAAAAACGGGTACCCCCCCCCCCCTCCTCCCTGAAAGGTGCCAAATGGGGCACTGGACGGGGGGAGGAAGCAGATCAGCAGAGTTCCACTTTTGAGTGGAACTCCACTTTAAAGTTCAGCTAATTATTATTTTTTTTTTAAACTGCTGTTTTCTTTTAACATCACACCTATACATGCTTCAAAAAGTGTTTTATTGTACTTGCATTAGGGCTTCCCATTTACTTTAGGAAAAAAAAAACATACTTGCACTACTTTTGCCCAATACATCGCATAATAACGTATATTGTATTCACATCTGTGCAATGTGGTCCTCTGAAGGGCAGGCTAGTTTTTCTTTCACTGTAAGGTCCCTAACACACCTGGATCCATCTGTCAGTTTTTCTGTCGGATCTGGATTGAACCACAATGTATGTCTATGGGTGAGGGGATGTAAATGGATCATCATCCATTTACATCCCTGTCTGTTTTTTAAGCAAAATAAGGCTGCGTCCTTTTTCCATGTAGACAGATATGAGCGGATATAAACAGATGTCATCAGTTTACATCTATTCTGTGATTGGTTTCTGCAACAACTAAATAGGGATGAAAAATGGATGTATAATGATCTGAAATGAAGTGTTAACTGATCTGAACTGAAGATGGATGTGCAAACTGATGTAACCTGAATCCGTATTCATCATTTTTTGCTTGGCACAAAACGTGACTGACCTGATGACGCCCGTGTGAAAGGACCCTACATTTGTGTGCCATTCAGAATAAATGTCAACATATAATATACTATGCATTTAGATTCATGCATGCTTGTTAATGCACAAACACACGTGTAGCCACAAAAGTGTGCAGCTGCCATACAAACCCCAATAAAAGGGATCGTCTGTGCTCGAACATGTTTTACAGTTTGGTTCTCAACCCCAAGGCCCACTTTTGAGAGGTCTGCTTTAAATCCTAAATAAAACCGATCAGGTTAAGTAGTCTTAATTTAGAAAAACAAAAATGGATTGGTGAGAATCCCATTTCTACACAGCTAGTGTAAACTGGTATTTTAAAGTATAAGTTCACCTCTTTGTAACCTGTTACACCCATACTCAGGGTGTAACATGTTACAGAGCGACTGATGTGAATGTATAATGCATATGTAAAGTGCTGAGTAAATTGACGTTGCTATAAGTACCTGAAAGAAATTTAAAATACCAGCCCCTGTCCACCACCCCACCCCCCCGATTCCACTGTGAATGAATGATGTGGACAGAGCCCCACAAGGCCATGTTTTCTTCATATTGTGGCAGCGAGCAGGTGGAGAGGAACCCTTGCTCGCTGTCAAAATCTAAAGAAAACATGGCCCTGTGGGGCTCTGTTTGCCCAGCTGGGTCTTCATTCACAGTCCAAATCAGGGGTCCTTTCATGCCTTCAAGGCACAGAACGAGGGGAAATGCTTCAAGGGCCAGGATGGCCAGAGGAAGCCCTGGGTGGGCAAACCTAAATCCAGGCAAACTGGTGCAGCGGCCCAGTCCGCCTCTGCCTGATGGGACGCCCTCACCCGTTTCCGCGGTGGGAGGACGTTTGCGCGGTTTCCTCCAACCTTGGCTGCTCCGAATTCCGGACAGATGGGTTCAGGAAATCATTCGATCGGGTTACAAGATCGAATTCCTTTTGCGGCCGGAGGACAGATTATTTCCCTCAAATCTTCATTTGACCCCAGGGCGGTTACAGGACCTGCATCAGGCGGTGCAAGATCTCCTCGCCCAGGGGGTGATCGTCCCGGTGCCTCATCAGGACAGGTTTCGGGGGTTTTACTCTAATCTGTTTACCGTGCCCAGAAAGGAGGGCAAGGTGCATCCGATTCTGGACTTAAAAGCTCTGAACCGCTTTGTACGCGTTCGGAAGTTCCGTATGGAATCACTCCGCTCGGTGGTAGCCTCCCTGAGTCCAGGCGAGTTCCTGGCCTCTATCGACCTGAAGGATGCGTATCTGCACATTCCCATTTTCGAGGGTCATCAGAGGTTCCTCCGATTCGCCATCGCGGAGGAACACTATCAGTTTGTGGTGTTACCTTTCGGTCTCGCTTCAGCTCCAAGGTTGTTTACCAAAGTGCTGGCTCCAGTTCTGGGCCTGTTGCGGGCTCAGGGCATTGCGGTCTTGGGATATCTGGATGATCTCCTGTTAAGGTCGAGTGCCAGCCAGAGCCTGCTGCGCGATCTGTCCACTACGGTGCAGACGCTTCATGAGTTCGGATGGACCATCAACGTACAGAAATCGACTTTGTCTCCTTCGGTTCGTCTCCTATATTTGGGAATGGTTCTGGATTCTGCCGGAGGACAAGCTCCGGACCCTACAGAAGGAGGTCAGAGCCCCCCGGAACAACGAATCCTCGTCACTCAGGACTTGTATGCGGGCCCTGGGGTTGATGGTGTCAGCCTTCGAGGCGATACCGTTCGCACAGTTTCACACAAGGTCTCTCCCAAGCGGAGATCCTGAACAGATGGGACAGACTCCCGCAGTCCTTGGATCTGAGAGTGTCTCTGTGTCACCAAACCAGAGTGGATCTTCTGTGGTGGCTTCAGTCCCTGGCGGTGGCGGACCGAAAATCCTTCCGGCCGTTGCTGTGGACAGTACTTACCACGGATGCCAGCCTGTCGGGCTGGGGTGGAGTCCTGGGCAACCTGTCTGCCCAGGGCACTTGGTCGGTGGAGGAATCCTCCCTCCCCATAAACATATTGGTATTGAGAGCGATCAGGCTGTGCCCACTCCATTGGTCGGACCGTCTTCAGGGCCGCCCTGTACGGGTGCAGACGGACAATGCCACTGCGGTGGCTTACATCAATCACCAAGGGGGCACCAAGAGTGCCCGGGCGGCCCAGGAAGTGACCAGTATTCTGTCTTGGCCGAGACTCATGTCCCGACAATATCGGCAGTTCACATTCCAGGTGTGGAGAATTGGCAGGCCGATTACCTGAGCCGCCAGACCCTGGACCAGGGGGAATGGTCCCTACACCCGGAGGTGTTTCAAATGCTGTGTGCGAAATGGGGATCCCCTGATGTGGATCTGTTCGCGTCTCGGCTAAACCACAAGGTGGAAAAGTTTGTGGCAAGAACGCGCGATCCTCTGGCAGACGCCTCGGATGCGCTGGTGGTGCCTTGGCATCAGTATTTTTTTTCTTAGAAAGGTGAACATCTTCTTTAAAATACATGTTAGGAGGAAGGGCCACACACTCCCTTGAATTTTGCTCAATCTTTAAAATGTTACCTTTTTAGACATGCTTGTGGTAGAGATTACGTAATCTTTTAAGAAGCAGTGTCACGAGTCATGACATCTTCATTAATGTGGAAACACTCCTCTCCTGATTGTGTAAGGAAACACTCTGATTGTGAAGTAAATCCATTCTGTTTCCTTCCCATTCATGCCTGTTGGCTCCTCCACTGCCAAAAGCCTGCTTAACCACTTGCCTACAGTGCACTTTCACCCCCTTCCTGCCCAGACCGATTTTCAGCTTTCAGCGCTCTCACACTTTGACTGAGAATTACTCAGTCATGCAACACTGTACCCATACAAAAATTGTGTCCTTTTTTTCACACAAATAGAGCTTTCTTTTGATGGTATTTGATCAATACTGGGTTTTTTATTTTTTGTGCTATAAATAAAAAAAGACTGAAAATATCGTGAAAAAACGCATTTTTCTTTGTTTCTGTCATAAAATTTTGCAAATTAGTAATTTTTCTTCACAAATTTTGGCCAAAATTTATACTGCTACTTATCTTTGGTAAAAATAACCCAAGTAAGTGTATATTATTTGGTCTTTGGGAAAGTTATAGAGTCCACAAGCTATGGTGCGAATCATTGAAAATTGATCACACTTGATCACACCTGATGTACTGAAGGCCTATCTCATTTCTTGAGACACTAAAAGGTCAGGAAAGTACAAATACCCCCCAAATGACCCCTTTTTGGAAAGTAGACATTCCAAGGTATTTAATAAGGGGCATGATGAGTTTTTTGAAGTTGTAATTTTTTCCCACAATGCTTTGCAAAATGAAGATTTTTTTTTTTTTTATTTTTTTTTTTTTTACAAATTGCCGTATTAACAGGTTATTTCTCTCACACAGCACATGTATACTTGCAACTACACCCCAAAACACATTCTACTACTCTGCCTGAGTATGGCGATACCACATGTGTGAGACTTTTTCACAGCCTGGCCACATACAGAGGCCTAACATCCGAGTAGCAGCGTCCGGCATTCTAGGAGCACAAATTACACATATCATTTCCTGACAACCTATCGCACTTTTGAAGGCCCTGGAGCACCAGGACAATGGAAACCCCCATAAAATGACCCCATTTTGGAAAGCAAACAGCCGAACGTATAATTTTTGAGGCATAATGAGTCTTTTGAATATGTCATTTTTTTCCACAAGTTTTTGGAAAATGTGGAAAGAAAATGAAAACACATTTTTTTTACACAAAGCTGTCCATTTATGCAATATTTCTAACACATCGCATGTACATAGCAAAACTTGCACCCCAAAATACATTCTGCTATTCCTCCTGAGTATGGCGATACCACATGTGTAACACTTTTTCACAGCCTGGCCACATACATAGGCCTCACATCCAAGTAGCGCTTTACACAAAGTTGTCCATTTATCCACTTTAAGACTGGGCCTATTTTTGACACTTGGTGTTTACAAGCTAAAATATTTTTTTTTGCTAGAAAACTACTTTGAACCCCCAAACATTATATATTTTTTTTTAGCAGAGACCCTAGAGAATAAAATGGAGATCGTTGCAATATTTTTTATCACACCATATTTGCGCAGCAGTCTTCCAAATGCGATTTTTTTTTTGAAAAAAATTCACTTTTTTGAACTAAAAAATAAGAAAACAGTAAATTTAGCCCAATTTTTTTCCATAATATGAAAGATAATGTTACGCCGAGTAATTAGATACCAAACATGTCATGCTTCAAAATTGCACATGCTCACAGAATGGCGCCAAACATTGGTACTTAAAAATCCCCATAGGCAACATTTTAAAAATTTCTGCAGGTTACTAGCTTAGAGTTACAGAGGAGGTCTAGGGCTCAAATTATTGCACTCGCTCTAACGATCGCGGCGATACCTCACATGTATGGTTTGAACACCGTTTACATATGTGGGCGGGACTTGCGTATGCGTTTGCTTCTGCGCGCGAGCTAACGGGGACAGGGCGCTTTAATTTTTTTTTTTTTTTTTTTTTTTCCTATTTATTTTATTTATTATTTTTTTATTTTTACACAGTTTAAAAAAAAAAAATGTTTTGATCATTTTTATTCCTATTACAAGGAATGTAAACATCCCTTGTAATAGAAATAGGCATGACAGGTCCTCTTTATTGTGAGATCTGGGGTCAAAAAGACCTCACACCTCACAACTACACTAAAAAAGAAAAAAAAAAAAAAAAAATTGTTGAAAGAGGGGAAAAAAAAAAAGCAAAAAAAAAAAGCGGCCCTTTAAACTGGTTGCTAGGCAACGTCTTTTGACGTAGCTCCGGTCCTCCAAGACCATAGAGTTGAGTGAGGGCCATCTTGCCCTCACTCGACTTCCTGTCTCTGAGGATCCGGGACCGGATAGTTTTCCCCGCTGCCGGCGGGTCCGGTAAGCTGGGAAAACGTCTGGGACGCGGCAGGAGGGGGGGGGGCACCTCTTCCCCTGCACCGTAAGGGTAATTCCGCGGCGAATCCGCCACTGGGACCACCCTTATCTGAAAGCCGACCGCCCGCCGTTTAAAAAAATACCGGGGTTATGGGGGCTATCTGCTGCCATAACCCCAGTATTTAGCTTTTAATGGCCGACGCATATAGTCGTTAGGCGGTCAGTAAGTGATTGCATGTATATGGCAAACAGGTGACGATGACTGACGGGGTGACAGGTGACGATGACTGATGGGGTGACAGGTGACGATGACTGATGGGGTGACAGGTGACGATGACTGATGGGGTGACAGGTGACGATGATTGATGAGGTGACAGGTGATGATGATTGATGAGGTGACAGGTGACGATGATTGATGGGGTGACAGGTGACGATGATTGATGGGGTGACAGGTGACGATGATTGATGGGGTGACAGATGACGATGATTGATGGGGTGACAGATGACAGTCACTGACGGGGTGACATGTGACGATGATTGATGGGGTGACAAGTGACGATCACTGATGGGGTGTCAAGTGACGATGACTGATGGGGTGACAGGTGACGATGACTGATGGGGTGACAGGTGACGGTGATTGATGGGGTGACAGGTGACGGGCGATGGTCACTGATGGGTGACAGGTGACGGGCGATGGTGCACGGCGGTACTGATGGCAGTCTCTGGTGACCGGTGAATTTTAGGCTACGTTCACATGTGAGCGTAGCGATCACGGTCAGAATCACTGCGATTCTGCCCGTGATCCAGAAATCATTGCAAATTGCGGGGCGCCTGTGCGTTGCCCGTGATTTGCAATAGCACCCCAAACGCTGTGCGATGTTGCTGCGATTTCCGCCTGCCGAATCGCGGTAACATTGCGCAAACAACGCATGACGCTCCAAAGAAACTCTTGTACCTTTTTTGAGCGTCATGCGATGTTTGCACGATGTTACCGCGATTCGGCAGGCGGAAATGGCAGCAACATCGCACAGCGTTTGGGGTGCTATTGCAAATCGAGGGCAACGCACAGGCGTCCCGCGATTTGCAATGATTTCCGGATCGCGGGCAGAATCGCAGTTATTCTGCCTGCGATCGCTGCGCTCACATGTGAACGTTATGGGTGTCAATTTCTGGGCACTGATGAGGTGACTGTTGGGTGACAGGTGACACTGGGGGGGGCTGAGGACAGTGTGGGGACCTTTATTAGTGTGATTTTTACTTTGTGACATGTGTACAGAGCAGTAACTCACTATTTCTAGCTCTTCTCCCCTCATACTGGAAACTGTATGAGGAGAGAAGAGCTAGTAACAGTCAGTTACTGCTCTTTGTTTACATTTTCTGATCGGCTGTGAATGGATTCACAGCCGATCACATAGTAAACAGTCACTGTCAGTGACTGTTTACTACCGCCGGTGACAGCTGTGTTCCTACGGAACACAGTGCCACCGACATGACCGCGCTGCGCGCTCCCGATCGCGCATGCGCGGTCATCTAGTGGGCGCCTTCATTGTGATCGGCTGTGTCATTGGAACACAGCCGATCACGTGGGAAACAGCCACGCCCATTGGCTGTTTCCCCCCTGCCGGTGATGGGGGGTGTCCCGGGGACACCCTGACACCGGCAGTGCAGGGCGGCGCGCACGCGATCGCGCGCCTGCCCTGCTTAAAGTGCCGCCGTCATATGACGGCGGCCCAGGATAATGGTCGCTCCGCTCCGCCGTCATATGACGGCGGGCGGGCGGCAAGCGGTTAAGGATTCATGTACACTACAGCTCCTAAAATTGAGTTTAGGAGCTTTTGGCATTTTATTTTTTTTTTTGCCAAAGCTCCTAAACTCAACTCCATAAAAGCCTTTGTGCCAATGCACACATAGGCTTTTACCAGAGTTTAGGGGTTGCCGGGGTTAGGGGAGCTTCAACCTCCCTCTCCTGAATGTGGAACAATCGCGTTCAGGATAGGAACACTGGCTGCCGGAAATTACAAACCGCGGCCGGCTAAGTAGGCTGTGTGTACATGAAGCCTTAGGGCCCTTTCACACACGGAGTCCGTCAGACGGACTTCGTTTCTCTCAGCGGGGGATCGATTAGTCGATCCCCCGCTGAGCAGGAGGATGACAGCTGTTCTCCACGCTGTGCGGAGACACAGCTGTCAGGTTCTCATTCATCTCTCTATGGGGGAATCGGATTGGAACGGACCGTCTGTCCGTTCTCATCCGATCCGCTGGATGGAAAATAGGGTTTCCATCCGTCCAGATTTGACGGATCGGATTGGATGTCAGCGGACATGTCTCTGCTGACATCCGATGCCCCATAGAGATGCATGTGGTGACTGTTCAGATCCGCCAAAAAAACTGACGGGCAGATCTGAACGGTCCGCCTGTGTGAAAGTGGCCTTATAGCGTCAAGCAGAGCTCACTGCTGCGGGTGCACTGACGTAAACCAGATTGCTCCTTGCAGGGCTAATTTTCTGCATTTTACTCTTTACATGTAAAGGGGCCCCCACCTGAAAAATCCTGCAACCTCTAGGTCTGTCTCTATTTACCTGTAGGACGCCACAAATTAATCTGGTTTGTAGACTGAAAAAGTGCTGGCACGTTCCCTCCTGGGACATAAGTTTGTACAGATGTGGAGCTCAGGGAGAGCTCACTTTCTTCTGCCTCCATCTGCTGTGAGATCACCTGTGGATGACATGCCCTTCCTTCTGCTTGCATTGTGACAACTAATTAAACATTTGTTTACTACAGAGCAGCGTGGTCAGATGGGAGGGGAGGGGCACTGCGGTTGACCACACTAGCTCTGAATCCTCTGTACCTATCAAAACCGGATAAAGTGCTGCATGAACGTTTTCCCCTGGGGACAGGATGATCAAAATATACAGTGAGGACAGCTTCTTGAACCTTTGACCTGAACTAACCACTGATCACATTTAAGCGCTGGTTCACACTGCGGAGCGGTTACCTGGGCAATGCAATTTTTAGGCCATTCATTTGAATGGGCTGAAATCACACTGGATAGCACCAAAATAAAGCATGCACTACTTTTAAAAATACTTTTTGAAACTGCACCGCGGCCCTCTTGGACATGTGTGAACCGGCTCTGTTGAGAGTCGGTCACATTCACATGTCATGCGAATTGGATGCGATTTAAAATGCATTTAATTTGTATATATGTGAACCCAGAGTGACACCCACAGCAGATTGCACACCTAGTGCGTTTTAAACGTGGGCCAGGAAACTGGCACAGAACACGGGTTTCCTGCTCTGCTTTCTGGTGTTTTTCAAGCACTGCATCATAATTAATAATGAATTGTATTTTCATTTTTTATAATTTAATTTATTTTAAGAAGTCTACTCCCTGAATCAAACAGAAGTACCCACTAGTGTATGGCATCACCAGACTTTCCACAAAGATAACATTTTTTTCAGTATATTCAAAATGTTAGCAGTGGCGAGCTGATACCCAACATGCTTTATACAGTGTGTGGGCTGATTGGGTTAAATATATGGTCTGATCTTCTATGTTTGAATGATCTGTATTGCATGTTAAGTGGGGTACACCCTAGTAGAAAATCTGCCAAAAGTTACCATCCGAGGTAAAATCGTACGATTTTCGGCTAGTGTATACACAACTTTCAGCAGCCGATGCCGACATTTTCAACGAAAAAAAAACGAGGGACAAACACCAAAATTTTTATCGTCCGTCTCCAGCACGACCAATTTTCGTTTAATGTCTATGCATCTTCATACACATTAAATTCTGCATAAAAACCACTAGACTGTCCCTATAGAAAGCATTGGGTGCCACACCGCTTCCTGTTCCTTTGACACCCAGTGCTTCCCACTCTCCAAGTCAGCACCCAGGCTTTCAAGGACACACTAAAACGAGTTCTGGGACAGCAGGGTATGACATTGCCTCATCCGTACGTGGGGAGGGAGTTACTGGAAGCAGATTGTGCTCGCAGAGTGCCCATCCATTAATGCCCCAACTGATTTAGATGCCATAAGTCAGGCTACGTTCACATGTTAGCGTAGCAGATCGTGGGCAGAACACCGCAATTCTTTCCGCTATCCAGAAATCATTGCAAATCGCGGGACGCCTGTGCGTTGCCGTTGATTTGCAATGGCACCCCAAACGCTGTGCGATGTTGCCGCGATTTCCGCCTGCCGAATCGCGGTAACATCGCGCAAACAAAATCGCGGGTCGCATGACGCCCAAAAAAGATACAAGAGCTTCTTTGGGGAGTCATGCGACCCTCGATTTTGTTTGCGCGATGTTACCGCGATTCGACAGGCGGAAATCGCGGCAACATCGCACAGCGTTTGGGGTGCCATTGCAAATCAACGGCAACGCACAGGTGTCCCGCAATTTGCAATGATTTCCGGATCGCGATGATTCTGCCCGCTGTCCTCTACGCTAACATGTGAACGTATCCTTACGGTTTTACAATGAATGTATTTGCACTGTAGTGCATACACATGTGCTATTCAGGAAGGAAGGCATTGTAGGTGTAATTGGCCAAAATCATTCCTAGAACTTGGGTGACAGAAATATCTATTCTTTCTTTAGGCCAGCTGAAGGCATTGCACATTCCATCCAGGGAAGCCTCAAGTGAATATGGATTTACAGGACTGCCAGGCAATCCTCATTTTCAGAAAGATGTCAGCAGTGACGGTCCCTAAATTTTCTTTTCGTACAGGCTTTTTACAGATCTGCATAATAGAAATATAGCACCTATTCAATCCTGTAGAAGATTTATAGAATTTATTAAAATATTCTACAATGGAGCTTAAGGCTCGGTTCACATTAGGGGGCAACCTGTGAGGTCGCGCGCAGCACGACTTTGGCGCGACTTGCACGGACTTCACATAATGGAAGTCAATGCAAGTCGCCTCCAGGTCGCCCCGAAGTAGTACAGGACCCTTTTTCTAAGTCGGAGCGACTTGTGTAGCTCCTATTAGAACGGCTCCTGTACTACACAATGGGAGCGTGACGGACAGCGACTTGTCAGGCTGACAAGTCGCGGTCCAAGTCGTACCAGTGTAAATGCGGTCTTAGTGTACACTGCTTGTTTTGCAAATCCTATCCCTATTACTCATTTGGCACAAACTGATGGAACATTTTTATAATTACCTGCAAACAGTTAAACTGCAAAACTTCAGAAACAATGAGGTTGGTATCTTCAGGCTTTATTGTTTAGGTTGTTGCTTCCTAAACATTTAACACTGGCAACAATTTGGTAACTACCGGTACTGATCCTTGGTCAAGTCAAGATAACCTGTGTCACACAATGTAACGCAAAGTATCACATACTGTACAAGCTGCATTTTCCTTATTAGCAGTTTGTTGTCCATGTTGCTTTTGTGAATAAACTTTTTTTTTTTTTTTAACCCTCTTTAAAAAACTCCCTATTTTCTTCTTTTTGTTTTCAGGGTGGCTCCGTTCCTTTGAGCCACACTTTAAAGCACGGCATTGCAGCCTTATGTGCAAATGCTCAGCGTGCCCACATGCTCAGGCAACATAGAACTACATGAATGATAAGCTCCTACTACAGGGATCGACTGTATCAGCTGAAATCTTAAGCTTATCACACATGCTTCTTATGGCGTGGAGTATAATGGGACTTGTAGTCCCACCACAGGCATTCATGTGGGGTTTACAGTGCTCACCCACCCCTACTGGAAGTTCGGATAATGGGTATGGGGATCAGAAGCAACCACATTTTTTTTTTTTTTTTCTTTTTTTAATTAAACAGTGATCGAAGAGTATATTTTGAAAAACACACTGTTGTATATGCCTGATACCTTTTTATTAAATGAATCTCTTTTAAAGCTAAACAAAAGATGAAGGATACCACTGTAACCATTTAAATATAGTAGAAAACGCCTGTAGTAACTCCCCGAGGTGGTGAGCGGTTGGTGCACTGGCTTTTAGTGTCCTCCTAGCACCCAAGCAAACATAGATAAAAGAAAGCTTGCAGCTCGATCGTCTGCGATGAATACATTTATTAATCCAGGTGTTGTACAAAATACAGGGCCCACATGTTTTTGGCGTATAGTCTTAATTATAGCCATGGCTGCTGGCTTTCTTTTATCTACGGTAACCACTTTCTTCCCCACCACAGTGCATTTGCTGTGGCAGGATGGCAGCTGCAGGCTCAGTCGTGTGTGTGTGTGTGTGTGTGTGTGTGTCTCTATATACTTGATTATGCCTCTTCCAGGCTATGAGGGCACCCTTGACGGACACAGCAGGATACTGTTACCGGTAACTGGTATCATGTGATGGCTATGATTGGTCATTGCGATCACATAACACTGTATACAACCAATTGCAAATGGCTTTCCATTCATGAACAGCTTGCTTACTGTTGTGATCTGTGATTGGCCCACAGCAATCAAATGGTACCTGGTTACCTGGGTGCGGTTCCAACAATTTCTTTTGCATTTATCCGGATGGCGGGTCTTACCAGCACCAGGTTGGACTGACACACCTGAGCGGCTTCATCTTTCCTATTACCTGGTTACCTGTACCATGTGATTAGCTGTAGCAAATCCTAGAACACAACCATAAAAAAGCGGTTTATGAATGGGAACCCATGAGAAAAATGATGAGGACTACAAAAGGCCATTTCAACACATCTTACTCTGGCATTCTCACCATTAGGAAACTCCCATAGAAAGTATTATTTTACAGAAAGAGTAGTTGCTCCTTAGAAGAGACTTCCAGCAAAGGTAGAGTGTCAGTCAACAGTAAGGGAATTTACACATGCTTGGGACAAACCTTGATCTAAACTAGGACAAAAAGATTTTAAAAAAGTCAGACTTGATGGATCACTTGATCTCTCTGCCATCATTTCTATATTTCTATGCTACTGGTTAGAATGTTAATTTGGCCAGGTATTTAATTAAAAAAGGAGCAACCAGGAAGAGTACATTTTAAGCAAACATGAAGCAAACCTGTCCAGTTAGAACACACACACATTACCAAACTTGCTAGGATCTCGAAACGGAGAACCTTTTAAAAAAGCAGGGAATGGCACGGACGTTGCTGCTTAACCCTAGCTGGCAATATATAGGCAAAGGCAGCTGGGCCAGTTGCTTGTCTGATACCATCCTAAAATAGGACCTTCTAACAGACTTGTCTTTTTCCTGTCATCTGAACAGGGAATAAGGGGAAACTCTCCCCAATGGAGCAATCTATCTTATCGTGCTGTGTGTGGTGGCTGGCACACTACATAAATGCCAGTCACTGCAAAGGCAAACAATTGTTTTCTCTATCTCTGTTCACACTGAAATGGTAGCGTGATGGCACCGCATGTTGCCACACCACAGTGCAAACCACTATGCTGCGCAGCAGAGAATGCCAGACCTCTTCCAGACCCTAGCCTACATGGTAAAACACTACATTTTGCTTTGTGGGCTAACAGAAACAAAGCCTAAAGCTTTCAAAGGGCAACAGGGCATTTGTGGGCTGTTTAAGGCTATGTTCACTCTGCTCCGACCCGAAAGTAGTACGACTTCCGATCCGACATTGCCCTGCAACTTCAGTCCAACTTTGATCCAACTTATTGTGACTTATTGTAATCTATACACGTCATGCACCGTGTGCTCTTAAGGTCAGAGTGTATTTTTGCACCAAGACCCGGTTCACACTGGTGCGACATGGAATCCGACTTGTGATAATGGATGACATGTGAAATTCAATGTTTCCCTATGAGAGCCGTCTTAACTGATCCTACACAAGTCTGTCTGATTTTAGAAAAGGTTCCTGCACTACTTTGGTCCGACTTTGATACGACTTCAATGCCATAGAGCAGGGGTCTTTTAAACTATGGCCCTCCAGTTGTTCAGGAACTACAATTCCTATCATGCCTGGTCGTGTCTGTGAATGTCAGAGTTTTACAATGCCTCATGGGATGTGTAGTTCCGCAACAGCTGGAGGGCCGTAGTTTGAGGAACCCTGCCATAGAGTATAGAAAGTCACATTAAGTCGGATCAAAGTCAGACTGAAGTTGCAGGGCAAAGTTGGCTTGGAAGTCCGTGACTTTCATGTTGAAGCAGTGTGAATTTGGGCTAATACATGTAAACCCTAACTAAATGTTATTTGGTTTGCTAAGGCACTGTTCATTATAAAGAAATAGCCCGAATCACACTGGTGCGACATACGCTCCGAGTTTGGGAGCACATGTCGCATGACGTGCATAAAGCAATGGTTCCCTATGAGAGCCGTCTTAACTGGTCCGACTTTGAAAAAGGCTCCTGCACTACTTTCGTCCGACTTTGGTCCATTTTCAGTCCATTGAATATTATTGAAAACGAATCATCGTCTTAACTGATCCGACTTGTGGCACGTGACTTGTTTCGAGGATCTTGTAGGGCAGTGGTCCTCAACCCTGGCCTACAGGGCCCACTAACGGGCCAGATTTGCAAGATAACTGAAATACATCCCAGGTGATATCATTTGCTGCTCAGTGATTGCAGTACTCTAGTCTGCATCTCCCCAAGGTAATACCTAAAATCTGGCCTGTTAGTGGGCCCTGTAGGCCAGGGTTGAGGACCACTGTTTTAGGGGAACCCCCACTCCAAAATGTAAAAAAAATCCTTTTCTAGCATGCAGTCCGGCAGGTCAGGAAAGGGGGAGGGGGGATGAGCGAGCTCCCTCCTTCTGGACCATACCAGGCCACATGCCCTCAACATGGAGGGTGGGTGCTTTGGGGCAGGGGGGGCTTTGTGCTCCCTACCCCAAAGCACCTTGTCCTATGTTGATGGGGACAAGGGCCTCTTCCTGACAACCCTTGGCAGTGGTTGTGGGGGTCTGCGGGCAGGGGGCTTATCGGAATCTGGAAGCCCCCTTTAACAAGGGGGGCCCCCAGATCCTAGCTTCCCTCATGTGAATGAGTATGTGGTACATTGTACCCCTACTCGTTAAAAAAAAAAAAAAGTGTCAAAAATAAAAACCGTACGCAGGGTTCCTTTATTAAAGTAGCTCTAACGTGTCTTCTTTCTCCCTCTGTTGTCCTTCTCCATCCGCTGTCGTCCTCCCTCTTGTTCTTCCTACGGTTCTTCTCCTTCTGCTGCCGATTTTTTCTGCCGGTTCTTCTCCCTCTGCTGGTGTCTTCTTCCGATGCTGGCTCTCGCTGTTGTGTCGACTCCCGCTGTCTGCCATTTCTTTTATAGTCATGGGGCATGGCCATCCGGTGACTTCATCTGGAAACCCCACCCGTGTGACATCACTGTCTAGGGCATGATGGATGGTGACGTCACAAGCGAACAGGGTCTCTGGATGATCTCACTGGATGGCCATACCCCGTAGCTTTATAAGAAATGGCAGACAGCAGGAGCCAACACAACAGAGGGAGCAAGCGTCTGGAGAAGACATCAGTGGAGGAAGAAGAACCGTCGGGAGAAGACCTCAGAAAGAAGAACTGGAGGAAGAACGGGAGGGAGAAGACCAGAGGGAGAAGTCCTCATCGGAAAAAGACATGTTGGAGCTACTTTAATAAAGGAATTTGTCAAAAACTTGTGTACTGTTTTTATTTATTTTTGACACTTTTTTTTTTTTTTTTTGGGGTGAATGAGTAGGACGAATAATCGTTAAAAAATTGTGATCTCGATTCACCCCCCCTCACGATCTTAAAAAAAAGCATGTCCTTGATTCTTACAGAGCCGCTCTCTGCTCACTCACAGCTGTCAAAAAACAAAAGGGAGCCTCTAGCAAAACTTTATCAACATTGTTAAAGTGGTTGTAAGACCCCATTCAGACTAGCGCTATTTGTCAGGCGACTTGTCACCCTGACAAGTCGCGCTTGGCCGCTCGCCATTGATTAGCACAGGACCCGTTCTAATAGGAGCGATACAAATCGCTCCGACTTAGAAAAAGGGTCCTGTACTACTTTGGGGCTACCTGGGAGCGACTTGCATAGACTTCCAATATGTGAAGTCCCTGCAAGTCGCGCCATCAGGACACTAAAGCAGGGGTTAAATACATTTTTTCTTTCGTTCATTGACAGACACAGCTCCTGATTCCTCTTAACCATTGGGTTATACTGCCCCCTACAGGAGTAGGACACTAGGCAACAAAAAGCTTGACTACGCCTATGGGCAGTCCCAGGGGGTATACACCCACACTTAGCTATAGGCACTCAGTTTTTTTTCTGCCTAGTCAGGGGTATGGACCTACTTCCTTGCTGGGATCTCTGGTTCTGGCAATTTTTTTCCTTTTTATAAATGAGTTTTTCCTATCTTTGTTATTTTGTTCCTATGAGAATCTACTATCCACTAAGTCATTCGGTCCAGTTATAAGATCGAGTTTAGGTCTTTTCCTCCTGAAAAGTTCTTCCCTTCCAACCTGCAGTTGTCCCCAGATCGCTTACGGGGTCACTTTGGGGCAGTGAAAGACTTGTTTATTCATGGGGTGATGGTTCCGGCTTAAGAATGTTTTCAGGAGTTTTACTGAAACCTGTTTACAGTTCCCTGGAAGGAAGGCAAGGTACGTCCAATTCTGGACCTCAAGGCGCTAAACTGCTTTGTGCGAGTACAGAAATTCCGAATGGAGTCCATTAGCACGGTAGTGGCGTCCCTTTTATCTTGGGGATTTTCTTACTTCTATCGACATCAAGGACGCCTACCTTCACATTCCAAAATGTGCCTGTCACAGCGCTTCCTCCGCTTTGCAGTGGGAGAAGAGCATTATCAGTTTGTGGCGTTTTTACCTTTGGTCTCGCCTCCGCTCCTCTGGTCTTCACAAAGTGTTTGCCCCGGTGCTAGCATTGTTACGTCAGTGGGTGATCGCTGTACTGGGGTACCTGGATGATCCTCTTCTGCTAGCAGAGTCTCCGATTGCTCTGATGGACTCCTTGGCGATTTACTCTGCGATCTCTGAGGGAGTTCAGTTGGATTCTGAACCTTCAGAAGTCTTCAAGTCTTCTCTGGTTCTTTCCACAAAACTGGACTATCTGGGTGGCTTCGGCGTCAACCAGAGTATTTCTTCCTTTGGAAAAGCTCCAGAAATTGCAGGAGGTAAATTAGCTTCTGTTGTTCAGCAGACGGTCATCCCTCGGGGCTTGTATGTGGGTTCTGGGCCTAATGGTTTCTACCTTTTGAGGCGGTCCTGTTTGCACAGTTCCGCACAAGGTCTCTGCAAAAAGAGATTCTAGTGAAACGGGACAAGAATCCACAGTCTCTCTAGAGGTGGCTTTGTTCTCCGGCACATCAACAGGGAAATCCTTCTCCCCCTGTACTGGGCGGTTGTCACCAGGGATGCCAGCCGGTCCGGGTGGGGAGGCCTCCTCGGCACAGCTTATGCTCAGGGGGTCTGTTCTCAGGAAGAGTCCAGACTGCCAGACTGCCAATCAATGTACTGGAACTCCGAGCGATCAGACTTTGTCTGGATTATTGGACAATTCGTCTTCAGGGGTGTCTGGTACGAATTCAGTCAGACAATGCCATGGCGATGCCTATGTCAATCACATGGGGGCACAAATGTCCTGGCGGTTTGGGAAGTAGCTGGCATTCTAAGGTGGGCAGAACGATTGTTCCAGCCCTCTGCTGTACACATGCCATGGCAGGTACAGGGGTTTGTGGCATGGTCTCGGGATCCTCTGGCCGATGCTGCAGATGCATTAGTGGCTCTTTAGCATCTGTATTGTCTGATTTTTGCCTCCCCCCCCCCCCCCCCCTCTCAAACTTGCCAAGACTGATGTGCAGGATCGAGGCAGCAAGGGATTCCGGTCTTTCTAGTGGCTCCAGACTGCCCTCGCTGGTCTTGTTACGCCAATGTGGTATGGCTGGTCGTCAATGCTCCTTAGAGACTTCCTCTCAAGGAAGATCTGTTGTCTCAATGACCAATCTTCCATCCTGCTTTACAGTCGCTGGTTTTAACGGCTTTGCTGTTAAAAGTCAGGTGTTAAAGGATAGAGGTTTGTCTGAATCGTGATTTCTAAGCTGTTAAAGTTTAGAAAATCAACCTCTTGGAAGATCTACCATCGTATTTGGAAGCCGTACGTTGCGTAGAGGTTCTCCCTTGCTCCTTTTAAGTGGCTCTGATTTTGGCTTTTCTCCAACGGGGGGTTGAGCAACGTCTGGCCTTGAGTACCATCAAGGGCCAGGTTTCGGCCATGGTGGTTTTCTTTCAACGTTTTTTTTTATCCAGGTTAGGGCGACTCATGGTTCCTCCAGTGCGGTCTCTATTACCGCCGTAGGTCCTTTTAAATTGGTGTTGTCAGTTATCCAGGAATCTCCCTTTGAAAATATTGGGAGGTTCCCTGTCCATTGTTCCTTCTAAAGGTCATCTTATTTCCATTTAAATAAAGACATTGTGTTGCCTTCCCTATGTCCCAGGCCTAAACATCTTAAGGAAATTGCTTTGCATTCCTTGAATGTTTTTCGGGCAGTTGCGGTGTACCTGGTAGCTACAGAGTCTTTTAGGTAGTCAGACTCGCTATTTGAACTCACGGTTGGACCTTGAAAAGGGTTGGCCTCTTCTGCTACGACCATTTCCAGATGGATCAGACAGACAGTGATTCAGGCCTATTCAATTAGGGGTCAGGTTCCTCCTTTCCCTGTTAAGGCACACTCTACTCGGGCGCTCAGTGCCTCCTGTGCCTTCCGTCATCAGGCATCGATGATGCAGGTTTCTGACTCTCTCTGTGCTCACGCAAGGCGGCCACTTAGTCGTGGGTGCACACTTTTACTCATTTTTATGGATGTGTTGGCATCTGCAGATGCTTCTTTTGGCCGCAAGGTTTTGCAGGCTGCTGTTTAGAGGACCTGGTCCTCATCGAGGGTGTATTGTTTTGTTTTGTTTTTTTTCAGATGAGCTCCATTTGTTTTGGTTGAGCTCCATGTTACGTGGTTGGCTATGGTTAGCCTTGGGAATTTTTCTTCTGCTTTTTTTTTTTTTTTTTTTCTGCTTTTTTTTTTTTTCTCACCGCCTCTCTGTGGTGTTGACTTTCTTCTGACACTGCTTGTAACAAAACTGAGTGCCTGTAGCTGAGTGTGGCTGTATATGCCCTGGGACTGCCCATAGGTGTAATCCAGCTTTTGTCTGCCTAGTGTCCTACATTATAACCCAATGGTTAGGAAGAATCAGGAACTGTGTCCGTCAATGAACATCAGAGAAATTAATTTTACGGTAAGTCAAAAATCCAATTTTTTTATTTATTTTTTATTTTATGCACCCCAGCTTTCTCCTTAAAGTGGAACTTTAGTCAGAAAATTAAGTCCTGCTAGATCACTTTAGGCTGGCCCCTTTTGCAAGTATAGCTATGTAAAACATTTAAAAATAAGTCTCTACTATTTAAAATCTAGTCTTAACTGTCTCAACCTGCTCTGCACATGCTCAGTTTCTCTTTATTTTTAGGTACCGTGCCGCATTTGTAGAGGTTGACCTGCTGTGACAGCCTTACACGTTTCTAATCTCAGAAGGAAGCAGCTGCGATTCAAACCATGTATGGTCAGGCTGAATGTACATCGATCAACTAGGGTATAAACAGCATGCCCAGTTTTACCTGTGATTACCACTAGCGGCTGCTATAGTCATGGCAGTTGCAGATCAAACAGAAACAGATTCCTTGGCTGTAAAGGTAAGGAGGATTCAATTGCGCTTTAAGGCCAACCATGCATGGAGCAAATTTGTTTCCTGCAACCAAAGAGATTTAGTCGACTTCCCCCCATCAACACAAGCCGTGTTAATGCGGGAATCCCTCCTGCCGAGCCGTTGTCTTCTCACTGCGGGGACAGCTTATCCCCCCCCCCCCCACCCGCTGCAAGAAGACAATGGATCGACAGGAGGGATTCCCGCTTTAACACTACCTGTATTGATGGGGGAGACAACTAAATTTCTTTGGTTGCAGGAAACAATATTGCTCCATGCATGGCTGGCCTTAAGGCACAATTTAATCCTCCTACCTTTACTACTAAGGAATCTGCTTCCGTCTGATCTGCAACTGCCACAGTGCTGCACATGTGATCAGTTATGACATCAGCCAGTTGATGGTTTGACAGTTTGGTTGAGGACACAAGCAAATGTGACAGTTAGCAATCCCAGCATTCCAGGAATGTAACTGTATTTTGAAACCAATAAATCTATGGGTTTAGTTCCGCGTTATCATTTACTGCTGTTCAGGAGCTCTGATCTTCAGCAAAATTGCAGCCTACAGGAAGAAGAAACTCATTTTGGTAGAATAATTATTAATGTGGAATGTATCTTCCTTGCTAAAGAACATTATTTTTTTATCAAGTTGTTCTGGGTAAAGTTCCACTTTAGCCTAAGTTCACACTTGTGCAAACACAGACATTACATGTGATTCGCACTGCTGTGCAGATCACATGCGATGTCTGTGCGATGCCTATTCACCCATACAGTTTGCCTGAATTTGCATCACATTCGGACCAAAATGATACAGGACCCCCTTTTTTTTTTTTTGATCTGCACTGGATTTAGATTGCATGAGTGTTCACACCCAATGCGATCCGATTCCTGTACCATTTCACAGTTCACACTGCGATCTGCGAACCAGTTTTGGGGGTGTCAATAACTTTACATTGACACCCGCAGCGATTCACAGGTGCTAGAGTGAACCGTCTGCCATTCAGGTGCGATGTGGGAACCTGTGCAGTTCTAGTGCGGGTTCCTGCATTGCATCTTCCCTGCAGGCAGTTGACACTGCCCTATGCGAACCGCTGCGGGTGTCATTACAAAGTAAATGACACCCCCCAGATCAGATCGCAGTGCGAACTTTGAATTTGGACAGGAATCCGATCGCATGGTTGTTCACAACCATACGTTCCCATTTCAGTGTGGGGGGGGGGGGGGGGGTGAAAAAAAAAAAGTTCCTGCACCTTTGTTTTCGTGCAAATCCAATGCGAGTTCAGCCATACAACTGTATGCAGGAACCTTCCCCCCACACTCGAATGGGATTGCATGGGTGTGAACACTCATGCGATCACATTCCAGTGCGGGGGACAAACTGATTCCTGCACCTTTTTCGTGCAAATCCAATGCGAGTTCAGCCATACAACTGTATGTCTGAATTCTCATTGCACAGACATACAGCGCGAATCACATGCGATATCTGTGTTCACATTAGAGTGAACCCAGGCTTAATCCAAATTTGATTCCTTGTGTGGCCCTGTCGGGATTGCCCAACTTGGCAAAAGTTGATTTCAAAATCAGCTGCGCTGTTTGGAAATTTTTTGGCCAAACTGTGACTGCATTCAATCAGATTCAATTAATGTTGGGGTATTCAGACAGGTGTGGGTGCCACTGGCTGAATACAATAGCTGGCAGTGCAGATTCCTCTATCTACACTGTGCAACATTGATGGAGGAATCTATTGATTTTATTTCTCATTCAGCCAGCGGGATGAATGAGGAAAATCTTAAAGTGTATGCTGCCTTTGTAGGAATCTTCTAGGCCTGCAGCAACATGTTTACAGCTCATTTTCCTGCACTGCTGCTCTAATTTATCTTTTAGTTGCTAACACAAGCCACACATTCTTTTTATTCGATGAATCCATAACCTAAAAAAAGTGTTTTTTTTTTTTTTGTTTTTTTTTTGATTCAAAACGTATATAGTGTACCAGTGTTGTATTAGCACAGCTAGTTTGTTATTCTCACCGTAGCAGTGAGTGGAAGCAGACGCTGCCAGCGTAGAATGTTATACTTTGTACAGATTGGCAGTGCTATTTTTAGTCGGCTTATACAAAATGGTTTCCTGAGTACAGTATGTTCAATACATCTGTAGAAGGTGTGGTGGCCTAATCATTTTCTCCACACAGTATGTTTCTGTTACTATGCTGTGAGCCGTTGCATGCTCTTGACTGAGGCTATGCATCATGAACAAAGACATTGTCACGGCATGCAGACACGAAGACGAGCAAAACAATGTGCGGTGACGTTATGCACTTTTCAATCCGTTTTTCTCCTGTTGTGAACACAAGTAGTTTGTGGTTTAAATGTTACTGCTGAAGCTGTTATAAGCTCGATTTATTGACTGCATCATAACTATATAAATATGTGATTACACAAAAAAGTACTTAAATCCTGCAAATAAATTTACGCCTGGTAGCTAGGGTATTCTCTCCTTGTTTTTATTTATTTTTTGTTTTTTTAAACATTAATAGTAGGACTTTTTTAGTAATTCAAAATCCTTTTTTCTATGTTCATTGAAGGGCACAGCTGAGATCTTGACCATTGGTTTTAGCGCCACTTGCAGGAGTAGGACACTAGGCAATGTAAACAAAAGCTCAACCCACCCTATTGCTGCCAAACCCCTCTATCTGCTACAGGAAGCTCTGTTAATCACAGAATTGCTCTGTACGTACAGGTCTAGTAACAGACCTAATAATCGTAAGGGTGGGTACAGCATCATTTACCACTTCACTGCTGCAAGATTTTACCCCATTCATGATCAGGCCATTTTTTGCTATTTGGCACTGCACTATTTTAACCACTTTTACCACTAGAGCATTTTGCTGTCTTACGTCTGGGCCACTTTTTGCGATTCGGCGCTGTGCGATTTTAACTGACAATTGCGCGGTCGTGCGACGCCATACCCAAATGAAATTTACGTCCTTTTTTTTTCCCACAAACAGAGCTTTCTTTTGGTGGTATTTGATCACCTGTGCGATTTTTACTTTTTGCGCTATAAACAAAAAAAGAGCATAAATTTTGAAAAAACAACAATATTTTTCACATTTTTTTTTATATGAAATTCCCCCCCCAAAAAATGTAAAAATCAAAATTTTTTTAAATTTTTGGCCAATTTGTTTTCTGCTACCTATGTTTGGTAAAAAAATTCACAATAAGCGTATTTTGATTGGTTTGCGCAAAAGTTATTGCGTTTACTAACAAAGGGAAAGATATCTGTCATTTTTGGTGTTTTTTTTTAACGCGTAATGGCGGCGATCTGCAATTTTTTTGCGGGACTGCGACATTGCGGCGGACAGATCGGACGCTTGACTGACATTTTTGACACTTTTGGGGGTACCAGTGACATGACTGCAGTAATCAGTGCTATATATATGCACTGTTACTGTAAAAATGACACTGGCAGGGAAGGGGTTAATTTTATTGGAGAGGGAGGGGTTAATGTATGCCTGGTGCTTACTGACGTGTGGGGGGTGAGGTGACTGTGTGAGCCAGGGACAGATCGGAGTGTTCAGCTATGCTGAACACTCCGATCTGTCACTCCCTGTCACTTGGGAGATCCGCCCGCTTGTGTTTACACAGGCAGGCGGATCTCCACCGCTGCTCCTCCCCTGGCCCGACTCCCGCTGTGAATGAATACAGCGGGAGCGAGACAAGGGGGAGTGTCTGACGACGAAGATAACGAGCCACTTTGCCGCAGTAGTACTACGGTACTCGGTGGCAAAGTGGTTAACTGGTAACTGCGCAGCCATGACACGTTTATACAAATTTTTTAATCAAATATTTCACAATTTTTATCTTCTCTTTTTACTTTGGTTGTAATGTGATCACCACTTGGTTTTTTATTTTTTTACTATATAAATGAAAAAAAGACAGAAGTTTGAGAAATAATAATACTTTCGCTTTAAAACATATATGCAATAAAAAAAAAAAAAAAAAAAAAAATTTTAAAAAATCCAATTTTTTTGCTACATGTCTTTAGTTAACGTAAAAAAAAAAAATCCCAATAAATCTCTTTATTAGGCATAGACCGATTAACGGCAAGGCCGATATGCACTTTTTCCGATATATCGATATCGGCACCGGAACTGGCCGATATTGCCAATATTTTTGTGACGTCATTCTGCCTTCTTAGGCCGCCTCCTTCGCCTTGGACAGCCTCGCCTGGAGTCAGGAGTAGTCTTGCAGGAGTGTATCACAGCCATACACCCACCCACAGCAGCCCAGTGCCAGCCAGCCGCCCACATCCACAGGACCTGTACCACCCAGCCACCTACAGGCACTGTACCAGCGAGCCAGCCACCCACAGGCCCTGTGCCAGCCACCCACCCACCCACCACAGGGTGCCAGCCAGCCACCCACCACAGGGTGCCAGCAAGCCAGCCATTATGCATTAAACAAATATTAACATGTTCAGTACCAGATTTGTGTCAAAAATTGTCTTTATTTTTCAAAAATTTAAATGTACAAAATATTGGCCGATACCGATACGTTCTGACCAAAATATCGGTATCGGCCCTGAAAAAACCATATCTATCTATCTATCTATCTATCTATCTATCTATCTATCTATCTATCTATCTATCTATCTATCTATCTATCTATCTATCTATCTATCTATCTATCTATCATTGTGTGTGTGTGTGTGTATGTGTGTGTATATATATATATATATATATATATATATATATATATATATATATATATATATATATATATATATATATATATATATATATATGTGTGTGTGTGTGTGTGTGTGTGTGTGTGTGTGTGTGTGTGTGTGTATGTATATATAATATATGATTTTTTTTTTATACTACTAATGGTGGTGATAAACGACTTATAAAGTGGACTGCGATATTACGTCAGGCAATCTGACGCTGCGGGGAACTAACTGCCACTGACATCACTAGTGATACTGATACAGTGATATTACTATACACTGTCACTGTACTAATGACACTGGCTGGGAAGGGGTTAACATCCAGGGTGATCAAAGGGTTAACTGTGTGCCTAACAATGTGTAATGTGTGCTGCTTTTCAATAGAGATCTCCTTTGTTTCTAATCCTTAGAAGCAGGCAGTGATGTACCAGTACAACATCTATCAGACGTGAAGCTCCGTGAAGGGTGGAGGTGGGGGATATAATTCTTTTATATTAAAGTAGTACTGAAAGCTGAGACTTTTTTCTGCTTGGATATAATCCTTTTGAATGCACAATACTGGTAAACTTTTTTTAAAAAAAGGATTTGTAATGCCTTATATTCCCTTCAGTCTTTCAACCTCCAGCTTATTTGGGATCAGATGCTGATCTTCCTTGCACAGAGCCCTTAAAGTGAAGTGTAAACGTTGGATTTTTTTTTTTTATGTAATGAACATATACTAATCTGCTCTGTGCAATGGTTTTGCACAGAACAGCCCCGATCTACTTCTGCGGTCCCATGCCAGCGCTTCTGGCTCCTCCTGCCTTCAGAGTGCCCCCAAAGCAAGCTGTTGCTATGAGGTGTACTTATGTGGGCTCAATCTGTAATTGCATTGTGTGCTTCTGTTGACACACAGTGTGGCTCGGCCCTGCCAACTTCTCCCTCCTCACAGGCTGTGATTGACAGCAGCAGAAGCCAATGGCTCCCACTGCTGCATCTGAGTCTTGTGAGGAGGGAGAGAGCGGTGCTGCTGCTCTCAGGCACAGGGCTGGATCAAGATCAGGATTAGGCAAGTAAACTGGATGAAAAATCTGCCTTTAAAATCACTTTATAGAACTTCCTGCTTCTGTCCAAAACTATATGTCCTACGAAGGCATTGCTCTTCATGCGTTCACAAAATCTCAGGCACCTACTGGCATGTATGTACAGCGCACTGAGCTGTATGTGGGCTGCACTGTGTTGCCTGATATGTAAACAAATATGGCGGTCTGTATGCAGGCCAACTAATTGGCTTACCAACTAATCAATTAATGAAAATAGTTGAAAATGATCAATTGTCATTTAGTATCTCGATTAGTTGTTTTAGCCCTAGAAAACACAAAAATTCCTATTTTCTCATCTGTTCAGTAAAGGATATGTACTGTAGATATAGAAGATCTTGGGATGTGCCAAACCAGGAACATTTCTACTACCTCGCTGTAGGACTTTGCAACCAAAGCAAACATTCACAGATCCAGCAAAATCCAACTTTGTGAAACTATGGACTGATGACCAGGACATAACTGCTCTAGAGTGGGCCAAGGCAGGAAAGGGAGGCACCTGGCTCTTAATGGTGTGGGTCTGAACAATAGTTTGTCTAATCCATCTATAAATAGGGGCTGAGGCGGCCACCTGAGCTTCCCATTGACATTTCATGAGTACAAAAAGAGAACCCTTGTTTTTGAAAAAAAAAAAAAAAAAAAAGTCTGTAGCAGCAAGTTAAACTTGCACAGCCCTAACAACATCCAAGTAACAAAGCGCCATCTCTTTTTGGGATGCCCCAGCCAGGGACAAAAAGGGAAGAATGATCTCCTCATTAAGATGAACGTAAGACCACACTTTGAACAAGAAAAAAAAAAAGTCTGGGACAAAAACCGCCTTGTCCTTTTTGTAAAAGGATGCTTACAAGACAAGGCCACAGGCTCCAAAAACCCAGAAGGCCAAGGTGATGGCCACCAAAGAAGGCACATTTTGTGAGCGCGGTAATATAGGAAGTTCCTGAATAGTCGGAAGGAGATTTTTGTGAAACTACTGTACCAAGTTTAAATCCTATGGTGACAGAGCTTAGCTGCTAGTGCCACTGCCCCCATGTTCAATAAAAGTGACTATTGGCTTCTTTCTAGATTAATTGGTGGAATTCACAACAGAGCTTTGCCTGTTCTCCTAAGAACAGGCACCCAATTCCCCTGTTCTATCCCCTCTGTTTCAAGGCGAGCTGATTCTAGCTTCCTATATTCTCTAGCATGTGGGTGACTGGGCCTCCAGGCGTCGTGTTTCCATGGAACTAGCGGCCTAGACAGTCTACATCCAATGATTTGCATGTTGTTGTAATGTCTCATGGCGCCTGCCATCCTAGCAACCAATGAAGTTGGTTCACTGGGAGGGCAAAATCAGCTGACTGTCAGAGATTAGAGACATGGATGGGGGGTGGAGCAGAGGAACTGAGTGAATGTTTAGGAGCACAGGCACAGCTGTCTAACTGGCACATCCCCTCCCTCTGCATGCCTAGTAAATTTGCTTGTCAAGCACTGTTCCTCACTTGTCAGATCTTCAGGGAAGCCTCCAGATGCAAAGGCAACTCTCCTTTATCTAGACTTTTTTAATGTAAGCAGTCTGCTTGCCAATTGTCTAGTCCAAGAATGTATAGTGCTGATAGAGCTGGAGCTCCGCCCAACATATGATGTGGGATACCTTGATTGGCTGGCTGTTTGTTCCATAATGATTGACATATGCCACTGTTGTGGCACCGTCAGACTGAACTCCTATGGTATGACTCAGTAGAAGATTGGCCCAGTGTTGGAAACACCGTTTGTGTGCAGTTCCAGGACATTGATTGGTAACTGAAATTCCCCCTTTACTGACAGCTGTCCTGTCACCCCTTCCCCAGCCGCTGAGATTGCCAATTGTTTTGTCTTCCAGTGCAGTGGTAGAAACTACTTCCCAGCTAAAAACAATGGGGATCAGAGCCTCAACTTGGTTTGTCTGTGCACTAATGAAGTGGACTTGTCAACTTTGGTCAGAATCTCCTACTGAAGAATTTGCGTGTGATGTTTCTCATACAAAACTGCATTGAATGAGGAGACCACAGGGCCCAAGGTCTACATGAAGATTTGTATCCTCTGACTCAGAGCTTCCAGAATTTGGACTTTGAGCTTCCAGACTTTATTTGGTTGAAGAAACACTGGTCTGAATGCCCAGAACGAGGCTCAGATACTCCAGGTGAAAAAATGGAGTCAATGACGACTTCCTCAGATTCAATATCCGGCTCAACTCCTTCAAAATGTAGAGTGTGCTTTTCAGTTGACTTTCAGTGCAAGGCATAAATCTGTAGAAAGAGGTCTTCCATGTAACTGACAATGGACATTCCATCCTGTCCTAGCAAGCCTAGAAATGGAGTCAGTATTTTGGTATAAACTCAAGAGGCTGATGCAAAGTTGAACATCAGGGCCACAAAGCTGGAAATGTTCAGATCCTACTAAGAAACGCAGAAAATGTTAGAGTGGACAAATTGGGACATGCAGTAATGCCAGAAGTCCCTCCTGGTGCAGTGATACCTACAACATATGAATGAACTTTGAATATACCTTTTGGACTTTCACAAAGGCATTCATTGACTTGAGGTCCAGGATTGGGTGAACCTTGTCCTTGGGTACCATGACTAGATTTGAATAAATTTAAATCTGAAGACTGGAACGGGAACAATTGCTCCCTATTTAAAATAACTTCTTGACAGCCAGCTAAAGGTTGCGGAGAGGTGACAGAGATAGGTGGTGATTGGATAGAAAGAGTCTGTCTGACGGATTGTAATGAAGTTATTTTTTTAGCACCAAACCATCAGCTTGTAGACCAAATTTCCTGAGACATGAAAAATACAGGGATCTGCAAACAAGCCCAGTTGTCCCCCACCTTGAGTAGATAGGGGCAAGCCTTCATGAAGAGCCTTTTCTGTGAGATTGGCTGACTTTTTTGGCCAAGGACACTTGGAACCTTTTTCCGAGGTATCAGCAGAGCAGAAAAGCCATTTTTGAGCTGAAAAGGAGGACCTGGTTTGTGGAGAGGTTCTCTACTTTTTTCCAGCTGTGAATAGGTATGTGCTCTTTCCTCCAGTGAGAATTATAATGATCATATCCAGTATCGCACCAAATATAAAATCACCCATGAATCCATTGGCTTTTGTAGTGGGCTGGTCCATCGACCATCACTTGAGTCGAAGGAGTTTTTAAATACCAACCGCTGAGCCAGAAACCTTGGAGGTCAAGGGACCTGCAATAAGCAATATAACGAGCACACACACACACACATTGAAGACCTTGAAAAGATATGTCTTATCAGCTCACCATAAACAGGGGACACCAAGTCCCAATCCACTGACAAAGTACATGGACCTTTGACAGATTTCACCTTTTCTGTCCATAGGGTGTTTTGAAGGAACTATATTTCTTCTGGCGGATTCACTGTAGCCTTGTTCAGTCTGGGCACTGGAGGGTCTACATCAGGAGAAGTAATATTTAAAGCAAATGCTCTTTCAAAAGATAATGAATAGAGAATCGCCTTTTGGTAAGACAAAGGTTCTAGCAGAATGGCCAGGAATTCCCATTCTTTGTAAGTGAAGTATCAAAAATAGAATAAGGGAATCCGTATTAGAGTGCTTTGGGCTTGTAGATACTGAACAGAGCAGAAGTCACAAAGGTCCCTTTTTTTTTCTTCTTTTAGGAGTTTGTACAGGTTTAATAAAAGCTGAGACTAATTTCTTGTCCTGTGTAAAGCCCTGTACACACGTACCGATCGTCGGCCGAACGATCGGCCGTCTTTTGTCCAGGGCTGTTGTGTCGGTTGAAAACTGCAAAAGACTGCCCACGAATTTTGTCGGCCAACAACAGCCGACTGCAGAAGTGATGTCATGTGATGGTTAACTTTCCTTGTCTTTTTTCTTTTCTGAGCATGCCCAGTCTTGCAAATCTGCTGTCTGTCGGCCGAAATCTGTACTGACTGGCGAACAATCGGCCGTTCTGGTGTTGGCCAACTAAAATTTTAATGCCTGCACGACAGATTCTGTTCGGCCGAAAATGGGCTGTCGGCTGTTGGAAGCATCATACTAACAAGCCTACAATCGGCCGATCGGTAGTCGGCCGAATATTTACGGCCGACGATCGGTACGTGTGTACAGGGCATAATGCCCCGTACACACGTACCGATCGTCGGCCGAACGATCGGCCGTCTTTTGTCCAGGGCTGTCGTGTCTGTTGAAAACTGCAAAAGACTGCACACGAATTTTGTCGGCCAACAACAGCCGACTGCAGAAGTGATGTCATGTGATGGTTAACTTTCCTTGTCTTTTTTTTCTTCTCTGAGCATGCCCAGTCGTGCTAATCTGCTGTCTGTCGGACGAAATCTGTACTGACTGGCGAACAATCGGCCGTTATGGCCAACAAAAATTTTAATGCTTGCACGACAGATTCTGTTCGGCAGAAAATACGCTGTCGGCTGTCGGAAGCATCATACTAACAAGCCTACAATCGGCCAATCAGTCGTCGGCCGAATATTTACGGCCGACAATCGGTACGTGTGTACGGGGCTTAAGTATCGAGGTGGAAGCCTCATTCTCTCTACCTGACTAAGCATAATTCATGCCAAGGGGTTTTACAGGTGACTGTTTTTCGGGGGAAAGGGGGGGTTGGGGTTGCTTTTTGACTGCTTTTATTTGTGAGAGCCTGTTCCAGCCGGCATACAAATCCTTCCAGTATAGTTGTAAGGTAGTCCAGGGAACCTTGGGGGAGGGAGTAAGGGTGCCGGAGTAGCCATGGCAGACTTGCATCTGAGACAGACAGGGTCCAAAGGAAAAATTCTCACCCAACAGGAAAAAAATACAGGACTAAAAGGCCATTCCCTAGAGACTCCCTAAAGGTGGAGCATCCAGATCCCTTAGGCTCGATTCACACCTGAGCGTAACATTTTCAGGTGTTTTTTGGGCGTTTATCAGATGGTTTTTTTTTTAGCATTTTTCTGGCGTTTTTACAGGTGATTTTTGCAGTTGTTTGGAGGCAGGCATTGACATCTAACCAAAAACGCTTGTAATCTGCCAAAAAAGAAGCTCATGTACTTTTTTGAGCTTCAGGTTATAAAACTCGAATATGTGAATAGGGGCCATTGAATGGATTGGGTTTTAGCTTGTTGGGCGTTTTGAGACTTCAGAGAGGAGCGTTTTACAAGCTGAAAAACTCTCAGTTGTGAACAGGGCCTAATATAACAGTCATGCTTATGAGTGCCCTCTAGTACCGTGCAAGAACAGAGGGCCTTCACAGTTATAAGGGTGGGGGGGGGGGACCTAGACCTAGCATACATTATTTTGCCCTAAATATATTGGTTTATTTGAGTAAATTCTGCCAAATGCCCAATTCTTACACTTATAATGTGTCTCCATTGCCAGTATTGCCATTCCATAGTTCTCGGACCTTTTAACCTGTCCTAGTGGCCTCAAACTTGCCATTGCTCTTTCTTTAATTTCTTATCCATGAGCTTGGATTTCATTTACATATAAGAGCAGGAGGCTCGCAATGTTTATGTATTCTTGGATATTGTGTTACTTAGAGAGGATCTGTACAAACAATGCAACAGAAGCAGCAATGCCTAGTGCAAACGATGGGAAGATCTGATGAAAAATACATCTTTCGGAGCAATCCTCTAAATCGGGCATGTCCAACCTGTGGCCCGGGGGCCGCATGCGGCCCGGAACCACAGGCAATGCGGCCCACTGCCCCCTGACAATTTTTTTTTTTTTTTTTGCTGGGGAGGAAGGAAGTCGAGTTGGGGGCACAGCCACAGAGGTTTCCAACTAACTGTAGGCAGAGGCAGCCTCGGAGGGGATCATCCACTAGTTGTGTTAAATTATTGCTGGGGGGGGGGGGGGGGCAGCGCGGGAAGGGCGCAGCAGCGTTTTATTACTTATATACCTTAACTTTAGTATATATTTTATATGCGGCCCGAGAAAATTTCTCTACACTCAATGTGGCCCAGAGAAGCCAAAAGGTTGGACACCCATGATCTAAATGTTGGTTCACAGCTTTCGAGAGCTGATCATGACAATTCATACAAAATTATCAGAAGAGATGAGCACAAAACTTTTTCTTGTAGATAACAGAACTAACCATTTTCGTTTAATCGGCACAGTATTTGTCCGTAAAAAAATCAAGTGACCAAGACCACGCATGCTCAGAAACTAAAGAATACTTTACAATACAATAGATTACATCATCGTGAGAAGTTATATTCTATCTTCTTTTCGTAACTCTGGTAACCTATTTGTTTTTGATATAAGACTAACATGCAAAAAAAAAAAAAAAAAAGAATCATTTGTCTGATATTCTCATCGTGTGTACCAGGCGTTGTCAGAACACAATAGCTCAACATGGGAAATTGCTGTACTAACATTGCATAGTTAGTTCAGCGGCTCTGACCTGAGCTGGCAGTTTCTTTTCGTTCAGCCTGCTGGGTTGAACAAAAAAAAACAAGGAATGTGTACGAGGCTGTGGGCTTTGTAAGAAGTTGTAAAATGCAAGCATTGTGTAGTACTGCAAAGCAGGAAGTTGAATATGTAACTGGCAAATATAGCTGCTCTGTGTACATAGAACTATAAGAAAAAAAAGTCTTTCTTTTTATATGTATATTTAAAAAAAATATTTAAGACTGTACATGCTCATTAATGCTAAAGTATTTCATGGTCTCACACTATATAGACATTTCCCTGTTGTGCTTTTGTGTTGCTTTTAAAACTCTCAAGCCTTGACTTAGTAGCTTAAATATAATTTATCCTTTAGGCCCGGTTTCCACTATTGCGACTTGACACATGTCAAGTTGCACAGCAAGTCAAAAGCCATTCATTTCAATGTGGCCGGTTCTCACTGCCGCGACTTGTGTTGCGGCGACTTCAAAAGTAGTTCGTGCACTACTTTTGGGCCGACTTCAGTGCGACTTCCCTCTATAATGAGGGACAAGTCGCACTGAAAGCCGCAAACAACTTTCACTACGAAGTCGCGCTAGAAGTAGCACGACTTCGTAGCCGCGATAGTGGAAACGGAGCCTAAAAGTGGTTGTTAACCCACTGTGATAAATTCATATAATCCTGTGTTTCCTAATGATAGGTGCTCCTGTCTCTGTTTTATAAAAAAAATGCTGGCTATACCTGATTTTAGAACGCTACTTGGCACTCACATGACCAGCCGTCTCTCTCCTCTCCCCTCCCCATCTGACAGCTGAAGCAGGAGGGGCAGAGATTCCCCTGCGGACGTCAGTCTGGAGGAGAGCGCCGGTCGGTCACATAAATGCCGAGCAGAGCTCTGAAATCAGTTATAGCCAGAATTTTTTCAAAAAACACAGACAGGAGCACCTATCATTAGGAAACACGCAGGATTATATAAGATATATTAAAGTAATTTCAGCATCAAGAGGGGAGGGCACATGACACAGAGCAGACAGGCAGGGAGGGAGGGGGGAGAGGAGCACAGAGGACAGGAGAGCTGCGGCTGACTGAGGCACATAATCTGACCACGGTTTCAGGGCTCAGCAGCCATGATACACCGTGGTCAGTTTACAGAGGGAAGGGCAGAACCTGGCAGGATCAGCCAGATTTTAGGTCATACAGGAGGCCAAATTACACAGTACGAGCACTGTGCTGTGTAATTTGCCCAACATTTGGAATGCTATTGCTATTTTTTTTTTTTTTTTTTAATTTGCATTCTAAATTGGCAAAAATTGTGAAGATGTGTTTTCCCTTTCTCTTAGTCTTTCGGCTGGGAATCAAAATATCACTTGCCAAACTGGTATGGGTGGGACCCCATTTCATTTTTGCTTTCTTTGCTAAACCTCTTGTGTACTAAAAGAAAATACTTCTTCATTTTTCTGAAGTTTATAATAGAATTTTGTGCATTGTTTGGTCATATGATCCTAATTAATCACGTTAAAATCTGGCACACAGCCTGGAAAAAAATGAACAAAAAAAAAACAACAAAATATGAGTATATGTTGGCAGATAAGATAGTTGTAGTTTATTTCATTTTTTTTTTCTTTTGTAAGATCATCTGCGTCAAAGAAATATGTTTTTTTGTAGGAAAGGAGGAAGTTGTTATGCAGTTGGGAATATAAAACCATGATGTTTCCCAGTACTCTAGGCCTGGTAAAAAGACCCAATGGTCTTAAAAAGGCAAGGAAATGTGTGATTGCATGCACTGACTCATACATAGAAGTGACACACTGCCAACTTCTGTTCCTTCTACATGGTAAGCCGACACTTTATAATTCCATTTGAGTCTGGAATCACAAGGTGAAAAGTTCCAGCTGGATTTGACTGTTGAGCAATAGTGAAATGGGAGTGACTGTTTCTTTATACAGTGGAACTGCCAACCCACAGAAACCCATGTAATCTGACTCTGGGAGTTCCTTGCTACATGTACACTTTTTTTTTTTTTTTTTTTTGGGCAGAATTTCAAGACCTAATAATATATGGAATATTGTTAAATCGTTAGGTTTCAATTCACTCTATTTCAGTACATTTTCTTACTACCAGAGTTCCAGAATGACATTAAAAATAGTTTATACCAGAGCAGTCATAGGGAAATTCTGCACCTAAAAGTAAAAATAAAAGAAGATATTTGGTTTGGATAAAATACACAAATCTCTAACTTGAGTCTTAACCTGAGTTTAACCACTTTAAGACCGGAAGATTTTGCGGCTTAATGACCAGGCCCTAATTTGCGATTCGGCACTACATTACTTTAACGGACAATTGCGCAGTCATGCGATGCTATACCCAAATAAAACTGACATCCATTTTTTTTTTCCACAAATAGAGCTTTCTTTTGGTGGTAATTGATCACCCGTGCGATTTTTTTTTTTTTTTTTTTTTTTTTTTTTTTTTTTTTTTTTTTGCGCTATAAACAAACAGAGTGACAATTTTGAAAAAAAAAACAATATTTTTCATATTCTGCTATAGAACGTTCCCAAAAAAAAATTAAAAAATTAAAATGTTTTAACATTTTAGGCCAATTTGTTTTCTGCTACATATTTTTGGTTAAAAAATCGCAATAAGCGTATTTTGATTGGTTTGCGCAAAAGTTATTGCGTCTACTAACTACAGGAAATATTTATGTCATTTTTATTGTTTTTTTTTTTTTTTTTTTTTACTAGTAATAGCGGCGATCTGCAATTTGTTGCAGGACTGAAACATTGCAGCGGACAGATCGGACCCCTAACTGACATTTTTGACACTTTTGGGGGTACCAGTGACATTACTACAGTAATCAGTGCTAAAAATATGCAGTTACTGGAATAATGCCATTGGCAGGGAAGGGGTTAATTCTATTGGTGATCAAGGGGTTAAATGTAAGCCTAGGGGAGTAATTCTTACTGTGGGGGAGTTGGGCTTGTGAGATGATCAGAGACATGCAATCCTATATAGCAGGATCACATGGTCACTGTGATCATTGCAGGGAGAAGGACAGACGGCTGTGTTTACATCAGCCGTCTGTCCTTCTCTGTCAGCGGGGATAGATCGAGGGTGTCAGGCGGCAATCGGAGTCGCCTGACACACGCACTGGCTCCCCGGCTGACTTGAAAAGTTTCTGTAAGATCTATTTTAAACAGCCACTTTAAGGAATTGATGGGAACATGAAAACCTAATATTTAACCCATTAAAACTTGTTTTTTTTTTTTTTTCACAGGACATGGCAAAACATCAAGAGATGCTGCTTCGGTGCGGGCAACACACCCTATCCCAGCGGCTTGTGGGATATACTATTTTGAAGTGAAAATTATTAGTAAAGGAAGAGACGGGTATGTATTTATTTTTTTACTTTATTTTACTGGTTGTATTCTAACAACTCTGCTCATACAAAAGTGTTTTAATCATATTTGAGACAAGATTTTTTTGAAAACTTAGCTGCAAATATGGTGTTTAAAGTGGACCCATATGCGCCTTTACTCTAGCGCTGCAGTGTCCTGGGGCTCCCTGCTGGCCACAGTCCCTGCTGGCCACAGTCCTCTTCGGCTGGGGAACCCCCGGGTATCAATCTCCGCCTGTTTTAATTACCTGGGCTAAGGGGATGTCAGCGCAGGAGTTCAGTCATCCTGGTATTGCCAAACTGTGCACTGAGCTGCACATGCACAGCTCCGTGTACAGCGGCAGACAGGCAGGTAAGAAACTCTTCTGCATTAAAAATCCTGCCTGTTTGCAATGCTTAATTATAAGCACAAAAGTTCCCCTTTAATTTTAATTAAAGGACATGTGGCAAATTTTAAAGAGTGAATTAGACAAGAACTCAGATTTTTATTTATTTCTTTTTTTAATTAAATTTCTATCTTTTCACAAATTTTTTCAAGAGGACAGCACATGACCACTTTTTAATGGAAACTTATCATTTAAAAAAAAAAAAACAAAAACATATGTGCTGCCATTAGTGATCCCTCCTTAACCACTTTACAACCGGAGGATTTTGCTGTCTTCCGTCCAGACCCCTTTTTGTGCTTCGGCACTGTGCGACTTTAACTGACAATTGTGCGGTCATGCAATGTGGTACCCAAACGAAATTTACGTCCTTTTTTTCCCACAAACAGAGCTTTCTTTTGGTGGTATTTGATCACCTCTGCGCTTTTTATTTTTTGCGATATTAATAAAAAAAGAGCGAAAATTTTGCAAAAAAATGACATTTTCAACTTTGTCTTTTAAAAAATATCCAATATACTCAATTTATGTCATTTTTTTTGGCCAAAATATATTTAGCTACATGTCTTTGACAAAAAAAAATTCAATGAGCGTATTTTTATTGGTTTGCGCAAAAGTTATAGCGTCTACAAACTATGGTGTAAATACTGAAATTTTACGCAGCTTTAATTTCTGACTGCCTATCTCAATTCATGAAGTGCTAAAATGGCAGGGCAGTACAAGACCCCCCCAAATTACCACTTTTTGGAAAGTAGACATCCTAAGGAATGTTCTGAGAGGCATGTTGAGCTCATTGAATATTTAATTTTTTTGTCACAGGTGTTTGAAAAATGAATAAAAAAAAAAAATTTTTTTTTTTTAACACAAAGTTGTCACTAAAAGATAAATTTCTCACACATGCCATGGGTATATGTGTAATTACACCCCAAAATATATTCTGCTGCTTCTCCTGAGTACAGGGATACCACATATGTGAGACTTTTTGGGAGCCTAGCTGTGTACGGGACCCCGAAAATCAATCTCCATCTTTAGGTTTTCTAATGGCGTAAATTTTTGATTTTACTCCTCACTACCCAACACTGTGACAGGGAAGTGAAGGGGTTAAACTGGGGGAGATCAAGGGGTTAAACCTTTATAGAGGATAGATGGCGGGTGGCCTAAACCTATTCGGGCCTAGCGCAAGCGCAAATTAGGGTCACCAGTGACACTAAATACAGTGATCAGTAGTTATCTGATATACTGTATATATTAGTGCACTGTTTTATATGGAGTGAAGGGGTTAACTGGGGAAGATCAAGCGGTTAAAAGTTTATTAGGGAATAGGTGGCGGGTGCCCTAACCCTATATGGGCTTAGCGCAAGCGCAAATTAGGGTCACTAGTGACACTAAATACAGTGATCAGTATTTACCTATATACTGTATTTAGTGCACAGAGTAATAGGTAGTGAAGGGGTTAACTGGGGCTGATCAAGGGGTAAAAACTTTATTAGGGGATAGGTGGCGGGTACCCTAACCCTATTTGGGCCTAACGCAGGCGCAAACTACGCTCACAAGTGACACTTATACAGTGATCAGTAAAATATCTGTATACCACTGTATATAGTGTTCACTGTGTGGGGTTTGGGGGTGATCAGAGGTGATGAAGGGGTTAAATGTGCCTATGTGAGGTGTGTCAGTGTAGTGTTGGTGGAAACTCACGTTTTTGGTGTGTCTCTGTCTCTCTCCTGGAACCGAAAGGACTTCAGGAGGGACAGTGACATCACTTCCCCTGTCTGTGTTTACATTACACAGACAGGGGACAGATTGCCATTGGTGGGGACCGATCTACAGACACTGACCAAAAATCATTGGTCAGTATCTGATGATTGATCGGTTCCCTACCGAATGCCATCGGGATCGGGACCCGCGGCGCGCGGGAGCGCGCTCTGGAGCCGGGATCTCGCATCACTTTAATACTACGTGGCTGAGCGGTATCGTGCCGCACTGCCGCAGTAGTATTACCGTGCGCGGTCCTAAAGTGGTTAAAAAAGCCTGACTTTTTTTTTTTTTTTTTTTTCACTTTATTCATAAATATGATATAGGTACATGTACATATGGAATGGTACACATTGGGTATAACAAACAACGTGACAAAAACAGTACAGGTATGCAAGCCTGTATAGACATGGAATGAGTACAATGAATTATATTTAAACATATAAATGAGCAGTACATCCTATACGCCTCAAAGAAGAGAGAGAAAAGCAATAATTGTACAAAGGGCAACAGTGCAATTTCAGGAGAAACCAAAGAAGCTGTGTTAGAGTTCCATATGGACCCAAGAAAGGAGGAGGGAGAAGGGTTTAAGCCTTATCCTTACCATCCACCACATTATTAGAAAAGAAAAATCTAGGTAATCAAAGGAGAACATAGGTCTATGATATCTAAAAAGCCTTATTTAAAACATTCCACCTATTCACCCCAAATTTTTGTAAATTTCTCATAGCACCCTCTAGCCTTATAGGTGATTCAGTAATAAGGGAGCACAGAGCTCACCAATTGTTTCCATGCTTCATATGGAATGTCATCTGTTGTTTAGTGGAGAACAATTTTTTCCTTATATAAAACAACAATCTAAATAATCTAATAAAGGCTTTTTTGGCAGAGCTAAAGTTCAATTCTCACAAAAGTCACCATTTGCGATTACATATGTTGGGAACTAAGAAAATATGGGAGATAGATGCCGTGACTTTAGACCAGGGGTGGGGAACCTGCGGCCCGCACGATCATTACGTCCGACCCGCACAATGGTTGCGTCCGCCCCCCCGTGCCACTGTGTCAGAAGGAGCCAATGGCTCTGCCCTGACACTGTGAGTCTCCGAAAAGGGTGGACCCGGGACGCAGAGCAGTGTGCCTCGAACCTGCCCATTTGTGTGACAATAGCGAATGAAAATTTGCTATTGTCTTACGGATCCTTCTCCTCCTTGGCCAATGCCATTGGCCGAGGAGGAGGCGGGACGCGGGAGGACTCGAAGAGACGCAGGGACTGAAGAGAGGAAGCCGCCGCTACAACAGGGTAAGTCAAGTGCACTGGTCTGGGGGGCTTGGCACGCTGTTCACTCTGCATTGAAGGGGGCACGATGATCTCTGCATTGTGGTCAGTCTGCATTGAAGGGGGCACGATGATCTCTGCATTGTGGTCAGTCTGCATTGTAAGGGGGCACGATGATCTCTGCATTGTGGTCAGTCTGCATTGAAGGGGGCACGATGATCTCTGCATTGTGGTCAGTCTGCATTGAAGGGGGCACGCTGTGGTCAGTCTGCCTTGTAAGGGGGCACGCTGTGGTCAGTCTGCCTTGTAAGGGGGCACGCTGTGGTCAGTCTGCCTTGTAAGGGGGCACGCTGTGGTCAGTCTGCCTTGAAAGGGGGCACGCTGTGGTCAGTCTGCCTTGAAAGGGGGCACGCTGTGGTCAGTCTGCCTTGAAAGGGGGCACGCTGTGGTCAGTCTGCCTTGAAAGGGGGCACGCTGTGGTCAGTCTGCCTTGAAAGGGGGCACGCTGTGGTCAGTCTGCCTTGAAAGGGGGCACTCTGTGGTCAGTCTGCCTTGAAAGGGGGCACGCTGTGGTCAGTCTGCCTTGAAAGTGGGCACGTTGTGGTCAGTCTGCATTGTAAGGGGGCACGCTGTGGTCAGTCTGCATTGTAAGGGGGCACGCTGTGGTCAGTCTGCATTGTAAGGGGGCACGCTGTGGTCAGTCTGCATTGAAAGGGGGCACGCTGTGGTCAGTCTGCATTAAAAGGGGGCATGCTGTGGTCAGTCTGCATTGAAAGGGGGCACACTATACCTTGATTACTGAAGGCCCCTTTCACACTTTTGTGACCTCAAAGTCACGCAATTTTTTACAGCGTTTTTTGCCGCAAAGCAATGCCTATTACATTTATGCATACATTTTTTTTGTACGCCCCCCAAATGATGTTACAAAAATCCAAATGGTCCTTGGCAGAAAAAAGGTTCCCCACCCCTGCTTTAGACAAAAAGGGTAGCCACATCTCCATCTCATGGGTAGAAGCTTGCCCATGAACAATTTACATTTATGACTCATAAAGGAGATGGTCTCTTGTGCATCTTAAAGTGGAGTTCCACTCAAAAATTGAACTTCTTCTTTAAGGCCTGCAATATCACGCATCGCTCTGCTTGACATTACAGTTAATGAAGTGTATGTTCTGTACACTTCAAATATAGGTTGCACAAGAAAAAAAAAAGGGGGATGATACGGCGTGCTGAATGGTGTACCACACTGCCCCCTAGCCAGCCAGCAATGTAGAGTGGCTGGAGCGCCAGTTCGCACCGAATGCTCTGCGACTTGGCCACTGTAATTGGGCCCTTAAAGAATAACTAAAGTCAAAACTTTTTTCTCTAATCGTCTTTCAGGGCAGCATCTTAGAGATAGGCTCCTCCTACCTGAAACAGGAAACGCAATAGTCCACCATTAAAATAAAGTCGGTCACACCTGTGTGCCTCAGTTTGATTGGGTTTCTTCCAGGTCCACAGGAGCTGCAGATGTTTTTTTTTCTCCAGTCTCTGTGCTAATTGCAGGGGACTCCCTGGGCAGCCTCCCATCCAGCTCAGCAGACTTTAGTTTGTGCAGGTCAGGGGCAGCAACTCGGCGAAAGCTGGCCCCCTACTGAGGTGTATGCAACCATCCCCCCAGCTGCACTAAAATGTTGATGGCATTCCCCCAAAAGACCACTGCACCTGGACTCAAGCCAGCTGTTCAGTCACCGGCATCTCAAGGGCTCCAGCTGACCATGAGCTATCACTCTGGTCGACAGCCTTATCTCAGAACATCCGATCCACGCTGATGGAGGAGCAAGATGGCGGTGGGTAGCATCCTTATTCCGGAGCCCCGCAGCACTTTCGGTCTGCAGTCATCTTGGTGAAGGCAAAAGCCCCTGAGCTGGACGACAGAGTGGGGGCCCTTCCGCTTTTGTCATTTACGGGCACACGGCTTGATTTTTAAAAAAACAAGAAACCAAAAAGAAAAAGGGGAAAAACGGGGGGGGGGGGAGGCAGATAGACTCTCTCCCCTAAAGCGACACACAAGGAAAGCAGATGGCAGTGCAGGTATTTCCACCAACCTGCATGGGATTAGCTGGGGGCGGGGCTTGAGCTGCAGCAGGAAGCAGTAAAAAGCCCCTATGCAGGTTTTTTTTTTTCTGAGGCTGACAATGTCGGATACTTCTCCACCCTGCCCTGCAGATCCTGCTTGTCAGGACAGCTCCAAGGTAAAAAACAAGTAAACTCTCCTGTGCTCAAGTGCTGTGTTCAAGGGACGGCTATATTGCTGACACTTAGGTTCTTGCTGTCCTCTCAGGACGATGGGTATCCATATGGACTGAAAACATAGAAAACAAGAGAAGGGCACACCGACCTAGTGCAATATCACAAGATATTTATTGGAAAATAAAAGCATGCCATACATTATACTCACAAGCATATGCTGAAAGTAAGCATAAAAGAAAAGATTCCTTTTGCAATCAGGAGACCTCCAAGACAAAGATGCTGTTTGGTAAAGCAGGAGGACTCGTGATGGGGCTGACGCGTTTCAAGGGAGAACCCTCTTCATCAGATCCATCATGTGTTTACAGGCGATTTTCTGTTCAGACCGGACTTGGAAACGGTTCTAGACAGAACCACAGCCAAAAATAAAGGGTTTCCTCAAACCAAAAAGAAGCAGCGGAAAGCGCCCTTTCGTCAGTCCAGGAGATTTAATAAAGAAAAGGGACCAAGGAAGCGCTGGACACAACAAAACAAAAAAGGCAAGGGAGACTTTATCCTCAAGCCTTCCATTCCAAGAAACAAAAAGCAATGATGGTCTCCAGTTGGGGGGGCAGATTGGCGACATTTGCTCTTCAGTGGAGGAAGATCACAAGAAACGGATTTGTCATTTGTACGATAGCAGAAGGTTGCTCGATAGTTTTCCACTCGTCCCCAAACCAAGTACCTGCTGACGAAACTCCCAAAAGGCACAGACCATGCAGAGGCTTTTTTATCTGCACTAGAGAACCTACTAAAACAAAAAGTGATTTGCCACATACCACCAGAAGAAAAAACAGGAGTTTATTCGCACAGCTCTACCTTTCTGCATATTTACATGTGCCGATAAAGGAAAAGAGCCATCAAAAATACCTAAGATTTGCTGTCCAAGACCCAGCTAACACTCTACATATGCAGTGCACAGCTCTACCTTTCAGCATCTCTTCAGCACCCGGGATTTTCTCTAAAAGAATGGATTTCCTCTCAGTTCCTGTTTTGGCTATGGGACAGGAAGTGAAGAGAATTCCCTGCAATGGGACACAGATGGCGAAATATAAATCGGACAGCAGTTATAACCCTCCCTTACTCAATCCAAAATGGAAAAAAAAAAGGTTTTGCCTATAGTTATACTTTTAATCTAAATGATCTTGAAGTTTGTAAATGTACTTTGTGAACATCCCCACACATTTACTTTCTTGACTTCTGTGACACGCATTTACTCTGCCCTGTGAGTAGACACAGCGGTGTCACACATTTCACAGAGCCTGTGAAGATGAGGATTTTCAGGAGGTGGAGTCAGTACAGCAATCACTATTTGCAGGCAGCAAGGTACCATGGGACACATAGTCCCAAAATTGAAGGTAAACAACAGAGGAGAAGCTGCAAAGCATGCAGAGAACCCAGGAAGATGTGAAAAAAAGACAGACAGGCAGAACCCACAACATGAAAGGAGAAGTTTTAGGTAAGCTTATATTGGATTGTCAAAAATAATTGTTTGCATAGCTATTACAATGCTGATGTTCTAAAATGAATGTGTATATTGTGTCCATAGATCTCCTTTTAATATGTAAATCTGTTTTTATTAAACTCCTATAAATCATTGCTTTGTGGTTAAAAAAAATAAAAATAAAACCAGTGTTTTTAAAATATGGTTATTTAGGCTGCTTCTTCGTGGAGAGGTTCCAGGAAACGAATGGGAATAAACTGTACGTTATCACTCGATGGACAGGACAGAACTGCACTGTCAACCTGATAATATGTTCCTGCTGCATTTCTGTAGATGACTGTGCACTACAGATGACAACTTTTTAGTTTATATCTGGCATTTAGGCTCAAAGCACTAGCTTTATGTTTTTCTTTATAAAAACAAATTTTTGTTTGTCAAAATTCTAATTTATTTCTGAGTGTTTGGGTGTGACATATTTGTGGGAAGCTTCATTTTACACCAAAACTTTCATCTCCGAAGACTCTTTGGGCTCATGCGCATAGGCTCAAAAATGCCTTTTTCAGATCTGTATAGCTTTTTATTTATTTATTTTTCTTAGAATGCTCTTCCATTCAGCAATGCTGTGATAGAATAGGGAGCGTGTGAATGCAGCTAAATATTCTCAGCATATCCACCAATTGTCTGACAAGTGGCTGGGACAAACGGGGGGAGAGGGTGGTAATGCACTTTCTTAGGGGCATTAAATGCTGGGACAGGGTGGTACTTCCTTCACATGAGTTTGGATAGTCCATTAGTAATTATGTAAGCTGCCACCATTTTGATAAATGCTAACCGAGTTTAACTAGTTTTAAACCTTCAGTGTTTTCCTTTTTCGTTCATTGACGAACACAGCTTCTGATTCTTCTTAACTATTGGGTTATACTGCCGCCTACAGAAGTAGGACACTAGGCAGGAAAATGCTTGACTATGCCTATGGGCAGTCCCAGGGGGTATATACCCACACTCTGCTATAAGCACTTTTTTTTTTCTGCCCAGTCAGGAGTAAGGACCTAGTTCCTTGCTTGGATCTCTGGTCCTGGCAATTTTTTTCTTTTTTAAATTGATTTTTTTCCTATCTCTTTATTTTGATAATCTAGATCCACAAGGTTCCCCCAGTCTGGCCAGGGAGCGCGCGCAGGCCTCCGCTCCGCTCTAGTTCTCCCGTGACATAGCCCCACTGGATGGGGGCTAGCCTGCGAGTTAAACGTCTTGCAAGGATGCATAAGACCTGGCCTAGGCCTGATTTGCAGTGTTCCTCCTGGCCGACAGCCACCCACATCCCAATGGAGCGGTGGTCTGCCCGGAGTGGTGCCCACCCTGTTCCTGGTATGGTAAGTAGCTTACCCCCTTCTACCCCTGGAGGGTTCTGGGGTGGACAGTGGGACCCCCAGGCCCCCCCCCCCCCAGCCCTCTAAAAATGAGGTGGTCACTGTGGGTCTCCCCCCCCCCCCACCCCCTTGAGGTTATGAGCTGGCTTCTGTTACATGCTCCGAAGAGGGGCTTGTTTGGAGGTCCTGCTGACCGGGTTTTTCCTGGTGCGCAACGGGGGGGGGGGGGGGTTGAGCCGCCATTATTGTGGAGGGCACCTACCCCTTTTAGCGCTGTGGGACCATCAAGATACCCTGCCTGCGCGTCCCTTTTATGGTGGCTATTTCCTATTGGGCGAGCCTCTATGGAGCGTCTAGGAGGGCGACCCCCCCCCCCTTGTTTTTTGTGGGGTCCAGTTGGACCCCAGGTTTGTGTCCCTCTTGCAACAACAGACTGACATGACATGGCCAGACATGGTAACAAAATTAAAAACAGTGCAGCTAACCCGCAGTAAAGCTGCAGGAGCACCTGCAGATCAGTATGAAAGCTGCCTAATAACCAATTTTTTTTCAAGTGCTTATATGTCGATTGCATAAGTGCAGTGTATGTGATGTTTAATACACTGACCTTTTTCCTCTTCTAGCTTCTACTGGCATTGCTCTCCATGCTGCTAGAAAGGGTCCAAGGCTGAGTGCACATTGTATCACTCTGCCTGGGACAAGAGTTGGTGCTACAGAGAAAGCATTGGCATATGCAGTTCCGGCTCCATGAACTCTGATGCCCTGGGATGGGGGATTGGCAACTCGTTGAGTGCAGTCTGGGCTTGCTGACCTGTGATCCCAGAGCATGGGCATGCACTTCCCTGGTTTGAAGTTGTGGGCCACATCAGAGGGCTCCAAGGGCCACTTTTGGCCCACAGGCTGCAGTTTGACCACTCCTGCTTTAATGTCTTCTATGCCTTAGGGGAAAGACCTTCTCCAAGCAGCTCCCCAGCCCCCCTAAATGCTTACCTGAGCACAATCTCAAGCCAACGAGTGCAGAGGCTGTCTCGGCTTTCTCTCCTCATTGGCTTAGACACAGCTGGCTCCTGCTGCTGTCAATCACAGCTAGCGATAAGGAGTTGGGGCAACATAGAGTGAGCATGCACGAGTGCTCCCATAGCAAGCAAATTGCTATGGGGATACTTGGCAAGGGGGAGGAGCTAAGAGCACTGGAGGAGCCAAATGGTCCACAAGAGGCCACCTACGTTGAACTGGAACAACCATTCCTGAGTGGAGTTGAGGGCCTTCAATACCATGTGTCTTCCACATATAATGCAAATGTAAAATCTCTACCCAGGCAGTTTGACAATTTACACTTTTAGGCAGATCAATTCAAAGAATTAACACCTATGCTGACTTCCTGACACCAAGGAGGAGATTATGTATTAGAACAACAAGGTTCCACAGCTTTCTTCACACCTCACATCCTGTTTTTGGTTAATCAACATCTATACCTTCTATGGTGATTGGATTAGGTTGCCTGTGCTACCTGTGTAGATATAAATGATGGGGTATTTTCCTGACACTCGCTTGAACTGATGAATTGACTTGGAGAGGCTGTAAAACATCATCATTTACAGAACAAGTCCAGTTGAATGTGAATAACAACTACTAGTCAGGGAACAAAGTCCAGTGCTCAAGTTAAAGCGTTTGGGAATGTGTTGACACTATATAAATTAGTAAAATAAAAATATAATTGTTACTTTTGATGTTTTATACCATCGTGAAACATTTGTATGAACTGTGATATGTTTTTTATTTTAAAGTTAGCACATGCTTTGTCATTGTGTGTGTGTTTTATACAAGGCTTAGTAATACACATTTTGACTAGGCTATTTTTGTTTCTAGATCTGCAATAAAAAATGTTCTGACCTATCGCATCAAAGTATGCTGCAAAAGAAACTCTTTGACCTTCTTTATTTTTGTCTCCAGATATATGGGCATCGGGCTGTCTACACAGGGCGTAAATCTGAATAGATTACCAGGTACGTTCAACAGATTGCTTTGTTGTGAGGTATTCCTATTTTAAAACTTGTTGCTCCATTGCTTTAGAACTTGTCGTGTTCTGGAGCTAGAGCATGAATGATGTTTTTAAAATATTAATGTGAACTTCAAAGAACCTGGTACTAAATTACAGTTTGTTCTGCGTAAGTGGGCATGATGCAGTATATGAAAGAAAGAAAGTTTTAATCCATACCGCAAAAATCTGTTATAGTTACCTTATTGTGCTGGAAAAAGCAAAGGAATCGCAGAATGAGAAACAAAAGAAAAAAAAAGAGTACAGTGTGCTAGAAATATAAAATAATATGCCAAAATTTGATAAACGCACTTGCAAACTACATTGTTCAAAAAAGTTAAAGGCACACTTTGAAAACACAACAGATCTCAATGGTGAAAAATATCATGCTGGATATCTATACTGATATGGACTGGGTAATGTGTTAGGAACGAAAAGATGCCACATCGTTTAATGGAAATGAAAATTATTAACCTACAAAGAACTGAATTGAAAGACCCCCCCCCCCCCCCCAAATAAAAATCAAAGTGAAAAAATGATGCAGCAGGCTAGTCCATTTTTGCTGAAATTTCATTGCAGCAGCTCAAAATGGTACTCAGTAGTTTGTATGGCTCCAATGTCGGGGGCATGCTCGTAATGAGATGGCGGATGGTGTCCTGGGGTATTTCCCCCCAGATCTGGACCTGGGAGCTGTCTCCCCCAGCATAGTCTCAAGAGCATGGAGGAGATTCCAGGAGACAAGTAGTTACTCCAGGAGAGCTGGACGGGGTTGTAGGATGTCCTTAACGCATCAACAGGACCGGTGTCTGCTCCTTTGTGCAAGGAGTAACAGGATGAGCACTGCCAGAGCCCTACAAAATGACCTCCAGCAGGCCACTGGTGTGAATGTCTCTGACCAAACAATCAGAAACAGATTTCATGAGGGTGCCCTGTGCTCACGGCCGAGAGCTCGATTGGCATTTGCCATTGAACACCAGAATTGGCAGGTCCGCCACTGGCACCCTGTGCTTTTCACAGATGTGAACATGTTCACCCTGAGCAAGTAACAGATGTGAAAGGGTCTGGAGAAGGCACGGAGAACGTTAGGCTGCCAGTAACCTCCATCGTTCAGCATCACCAGTTTGGTGGTGGGCTAGTAATGGTCTGGGGAGGCATATCCATAGAGGGACGCACAGACCTCTTCAGGCTATACAATGGCACCCTGACTGCCATTAGGTATCATGATGAAATCCTTGGACCCATTGTCAGACCCTACGCTCATGCAGTGGGTCCTGGGTTCCTCCTGGTGCACGACAATGCCTGGCCTCATGTGGCGAGAGTACGCATATTATATATTGCAGTGCTACCTTGATTCCAGAGTTGTTAAACATGGAGAAGGTAGTACATGGCTGGTGCTTGCAATTGTCTACTTCACTTCCTGTTAGCCTAACCATCAATGTGAGCTCAATGTCATATTGACATTAATGCTGAAAACAAACACACACTTTTAGTATATATCCAGTATAGATAAAGCAAAGCTAAGAACTATGTATAGATAAGATACAGTATGTGTTGTGTTGCCTGGATATCTGGGGACCAATAAGGAATTAAATGAACATTTCAACCAATAACCCATTTTTACTGAAATCTGTGTCATGAAGAATAACTACAATTTTCGCGTAACCACTTACCCACTGGGCACTTATACCCTCTTCCTAACAAGGCCAATTTTCTGCTTTTAGTGCTCTCACATTGTGTAAAAAAATGACTGACTATCATCCAAAAATAGCTTTTTTGGTGGTATTTAACCAATTCTATAACGGACCTATTCTTCCACTTCTTTCCTACATGTAAAAATCATAATTTCTATTTTGTTCATTGACGGACACAGCACTTGAACTTCTTAACAATTGGTTTATACTGCCCCCTACAGGAGTAGAACACTAGGCAGAAAAAAAGTCTGGCTTGGCCTATGGGCAATCCTTTGGGGTATAGGTACTCAGTTTTTTTTCTGCCTAGTCAGGACCTGTATCTGCTCCTTTTGTGCAAGGAGGAACAGGATGAGCACTGCCAGAGCCCTACAAAATGACCTCCAGCAGGCCACTGGTGTGAATGTCTCTAACCAAACAATCAGAAACAGACTTCATGAGTTTATCCTGAGGGCCCAATGTCCTCTAGTGGGCCCTGTGCTCACTGCCTGGAAGCTTGGAGCTCGATTGGCATTTGCCATTGAACACCAGAATTGGCAGGTCCACCACTGGTGCCCTGTGCTTTTTCACAGGTGAGAGCAGGTTCACCCTGAGCACGTGTGACAGAAGTGAAAGGGTCTGGAGAAGTTGTGGAGAACGTTATGCTGCCTGTAACATTGTTCAGCATGACTGGTTTGTTGCTGGGTCAGTGATCGTCTGGGAAGGCATACCCATGGAGGGAGGCACAGACCTCTACAGGCTATACAATGGCACCTTGACTGCCATTCGGTATCAGGATGAAATCCTTCAACCCATTGTCAGACCCTACGCTGGTGCAGTGGGTCCTGGGTTCCTTCTGGTGCATGACAATTCCTGGCCTCATGTGGTGAGAGTATGCAGCCAGTTCCTGGAGGATGAAGGAATTGATACCATTGAACGGCTCCCACGCTCACCTGACCTAAATCCAGTAGAACACCTCTGGGACATTATGTTTCAGTCCATCTGACTCCACCAGGTTGAAGCTCAGTAATGCCCTGGTCCAGATCTGGGAGGAAATACCCCAGGACACCATCCGTCCTCTCATTAGGAGCATGCCCCAATGTTGCCAGGCATGCATACAAGTATGTGGGGGCCATACAAACTACTGAGTACCATATTTTTGAGTTACTGCAATGAAATTTTAGCAAAATGAACTAGCCTGCTGCATCATTTTTTCACTTTGACTTTTGTGGTGTCTTTTGAATTAATCCCTCTGTATGTTGATAATTTTTATTTCCATCAAACGATGTGGCATCCTTTAGTTCCTAACACATTACCCAGTCTATATCAGTATAGATATCCAGCATGATATTTTTCCCCATTGAGAGCTGATGTGTTTTTCAAATTTAACTTTTTTTGAGCAGTGTATTATTACATAATTGCATTGGTCTAGTTTGGACCAATTTACTTATGCATATACCATACCTGTGGGATCCCTCTAGAAGCTGAAAATCACTGTAGTAGATTGTATGTTGAGTGGCTGCCCAGCTGCATTGTGAACACAGAAGGTTGGCCGCAGGGCACTGCATCATTCAGAGATTGCTTCTCATTCTCTTAATGAATGCAAAGTGTTCTCTGGTTTTGACAAGGTGGAGCGGCAGGATGGTTACATCACATTCTCCGTCTCATCCAATCAGGGAATGCTATGCATTCTCTGGGCAAACGGAAAGCATTCTCTGAACGGCACCCGTGCCCAGCGGCTGACCTGCTGTTCACAATGCTCAACATGCAACCTACTACAGTGATTCCCATCCTCTAGAGCAGGGATACGCAAACTGTGGTCCTCCAGCTGTTGCAAAACTATGAGTCTCATTAGGCCTCTGCCTCTGGGTATCATGCTTGTGGCTATCAGAGTCTTGCTATGCCTCATTGGACTTGTAGTTCTGCAACAGCTGGAGGGCCACAGTTTGCATATCCCTGCTCTAGAGGGATTCCACAGGTATGGTAAAGGCATAATTACATTAGCCCAAGTTGGATCAATGTAACTATGTAAAGATATCCATACCTGGAATTCTTTAGTGTCCTCTAATATTTATCCCCAATCATCTTCAAAAATCCATTACTAGACCTCAGATGTAGATTTTAGTCTGTATATGCTGCCATGGTTTAACACAATTACAGCCTTCATAGTGCTGGCAACCTGCCAGACCTACTAGACCACATGTGGTGCTTTCTTCTATGGCATTGAATGGACTACCTGGGCACAGAGGCGAGTAATTATTTTCCCTATGTAAAAGAGAACTTTGCATGCTCAGTGAACCCCAATCTCTGGCATTGTTCAGGATCTGGAAGCATCAGGGTTGGCTCAGAGGGTGATTTCTCAACAGTTTTAAAAATAATCTATGCAGTAACTCCTGTCCTCCACTGGCCCAGGTATTCATTATCGAACTTAGCAATTGTCTGCTCATTCAAATAGATGCTCGAATTTGGGAGTATTTTTCTTTCTTGCCCATAGATCTTAGGTCTTTGCTACCTTATGTCTTATGAGATGGATGTATTGTTGACATAATCCTAAATTAGAGTGCTGTATTTTTATGGGGATTGCAAAACCAGTCTAAAGAGCTAGATACAATATGCATTTTTAGTGTTTTGTAACATATTTACTCCTGCTCTTCTTTTTCCCTTTCTGTCATAACTAAAAGGTTGGGATAAACATTCTTATGGATATCATGGAGATGATGGACATTCATTCTGTTCCTCTGGAACTGGTCAGCCATACGGCCCAACATTCACTACAGGCGATGTTATTGGATGCTGTGTGAATCTAATAGACAATACGTGTTTCTACACTAAAAATGGACACAGCCTAGGTAATGTACAAAAATCATATTGTTTTCTCTACTTATTGTAAAAAGACTTACTTTCTGAATCAAAGGACTGAACTCTTGAACCTGTCCCACAAACAGGTAGGCTTACAGCAAAAGACTCCCAGCACTGCCTGTGGTCTCCTTGCAGCTGATTCGTCCCCATTACTCATTTGCCATGTCTTGTTCTGCATAATGTTTCTGTGTGGCAGTGGCCTATTTAGTAGAGGCTTGACTTTGTTTCCTCCTGTCAAAGTCTCCAGCAAGCAGAATGGTGAGCAGCACAGTAATGATAGCAAATCTTACTCAAAATCTCCTGAGCAGTCGGAAGCACCAGTGCCTTATTTTCACAGTGCAGATAAACAAGTTCAGTTAAACGTTAAATCAACTTGTCCTTTGCTCATGTAGGGCAAAGCAACAGATAAAGTGGTACTACTCACAAGTACCCCTCTGTATTCTCTTATCAAAACCTAAGCGTTGTCCCATTGGGATCTGTGGTTTTGGTGCCATACAGTGGGTCCCGTAGCACCATTTTGGTCCTCTTCAGCTTGCTGCCTCCTTTGGGTGCAGGCAGTCAGCTCTGATAATGCACCAAGCCCGCCGTCCAACCTGCCCTACAGCAGCTCTGTGTGCTGATTTTGCCATGTCTTGGGAGATGTGATGTAAATATCCCAGGAGGATGCAGGATCAGTGATGCATCATTCTGGCCTAGGCCAAAATGGCGGCAGGCAGAGGGGGTCAAAAATTTAATAAGTGGAGGGAAAAAAGTTCCCGCAATTCTGCTGGGGGAGGGTTGACGGGATTCCTTAAAACAAAGCAGGACTATACTTACCTCCCATCTAATGGCCCAAAGTCTGTGAGGGGTTGCTTGCTGGCACCAGTTTACATGCTGCAGAAAACTGTGAGCAAGAATGTTGGTGTACTTTATTGCAGAAGAGGTATTGCAAGTCTCTTCTGTAGTAATAGCCCGCCTGCTTCCAATCTGTGATAAAATGCCTTCAGTTCTGCTTTAGGTTCAGTTTTAAAGTGGGTAAACTTCAGATATGAAATATGAACAAAGCATATACTATAATATGAACAAAGCATATCCTATAATATGTATTCCATTAAGAGCACTAAATGTCATTTCGGTCTGCTGCTTCGTTCCTCTGCTATCTGCATGAATCATTCTGACAAGTTTTCCTAACACCAAGAGAAAAAAGATGATGGGAGGGAGCTCCAGCTGATTGACAGCCACAGCTCTGTTCCTGTGTGAAGGGGGGTTTGTCTCTTCAGCTCTGTCAGAGCTGAATGGATGTAGAGTAGACTGCAGATAAACAGGTACAACATATGTAGGAGGATTTGTTTTATCTCTGTGTATCACCTTAGGCCAGTCACTTCACTGGGTATTTGTAAGGGTTTACAACCATTGTAACTGCTGCTCTTTCCTAAGTCGACTTCCAGGATGGTCACATGAGAGGCTCCTCCTCCTGCAGGAAACACAAGTACAGATAGGATTAAAAAGGCCGCCCACAGGCTGCGCCTCAGTTCTTGTGTTTCCTGTACTGCAAGCATGAGCTCTAAATTCATCCCCAGTTTATTTTTTTACTTTGTCCTAGGCAGGCGTCCCTGGACACCTCCTCCCTCTGCATGTATCCAACTGGTGAGAGAGCCAATTCCAGGCTCTCTTGGGGGAGGGATGGAGGATACCTAGAGGAGAGCCCTGTGGTTTCCAAAGTGCTCCCCATCCCTTCTCTTGATTCCTGCACTGGGGGTGTGGTAGTAGTGGCAGAGGAAGGGGGTGCTTGGCTCTCCCTCAAGGTTTTTTCCACTCACCCCTACTTCAAATCAAGTGTGGGAGTGTGAAGAGCCTAGAGGCACTTACCAGTGAGCCGGAGGTCCTGTGTTGGGCTGCACTCCACCCATCCTACTCCTGCTCACACAAGGGGCTCCAGAGAGCTGGGGGATCGCTCGTGCAGCACGCCAGCATGTTCCCTTTCGACCGGCCTGGCGGAAGTGAAGTTTTCAAAATGGTGCTGCTACCGGAAGTAGTCTGACAGCCATCTTGAGTAAGGAAAGAAGCAGCGGCCAGCATTGGGGGAGCTTCTCTTGCAGCAGCTGAGTGAGGGGCGTATTGGGTTAATCGATCTTTTAAGTCGCAGACAGCTGGATCCAACAGAATGGGAGCTGAACCATTAATCTTCTCAGCACTCACTTTAAGATGAGGTTCCCCAGTAGTGGACCTGTTCACCACAGCGAACAACAAGAAAGTAGTAAATTATTTCTCCTTAAAAAGAGAAAAGGATTCCTTAGGGATAGACCCCCTGGGATTCCCATGGCAATTCAACCTCGCCTATGCATTTCCACCAATCCAAGTCATTCTTAGGACAATCAGGAAGATTCGACTAGAGGGGATAAGAGTAATTCTTCTAGCGCCTTATTGGCCAAAAAGAGCATGGGTCATGCCACTGAAAAAGATGGGGGAATCCTATCGAGCCAGAGCGATCTACTATCACAATCAGGAGCTTATCACCCACAAATCCAAACCTTGAAACTGTCAGCATGGATCCTGAATGGCACACGCTGCTAGACAAGGGACTTTCAACCAAGGTGGTAGATACCCTACTACAAAGTAGGGAGCCAGTAACCAGGAAGATTTACATTAAAGTGTAGATGCGGTCCAAAAATAGAAGTCTGAAGAGCATAAGTACCATTCTAGACTTCCTCCTTGAGGGTGCAGAAGCCGGGCTCGCAGTGAGTACCCTCAAGGTCCAGGCGCCCTATCAGTATTCCTTGACATATGCCAATAAACAATAATTTGTTAGTCAAAAGACTTCAAATCCATCTAGAGAACCCGTCCCAGCAAGTGCCTGAGGGAAGCCCCCTGGGACCTCTCATTGGTGCTCAAGACCCTCATCAGAGACCTTTTTGAACCTCTTGTGGAAGCATCCCTTTAACACCTCACACTTGGGTAGCATTACTGGTTGCCATCACATCGGCCAGGCGTGTAAGTGAGCTACAAGCCCTGCCCATAAAAGAACCATTCCTCCCGATCTTTCCATATAAGCTGGTGCTCAAAACTGACCCTCTCTTCCTCCCTAAAGTCGCATCTGCATTTCATCGGTCAGAAGAAGTGGTATTACCATCTTTTTGCCAGAGTCCTTCTAACCAGGGAGAAGAGGTTTTCGCTACACTGGATGTCAGGAGGTGCGTCCTACCTTATTTGGAGGTCACTATACCTTTCAGGATGGCGTCCAACCTCTTCATATTGTTCAGAGGCACTCACGAGGAGAAATCAGCATCTAAAAGTTCTATAGCCAGTTGGATCAAGATAGCGATAGATGCAGCCTACTTGACCGAAATCCAGAAAAGTCATCCAGATGTGAAGGCACACTCCACTCGCTCTGTAGCTACTTCCTGGGCATAAAAGGCTGGGGCATCCCTAGAACAAATTTGCCGAGCAGCCACCTGGTCCAGTGACTCCACTTTCGTGAGACACTATAGGATTTATCTGGTCTCTGCCCAAGATCTGACCTTTGGTCGTAAGGTTCTGCAAGCGGTAGTCCAACCTTAAGGGCCATACACACTATAAGATTTTCTGAAGACTTTTTCCTTCAGATTTACCTTTTTTATGTAGTGCAAGGGCCTGCCAGATTGGATACAAATTGAAAGTGTTTAGGTTTGACCACATATTATCTGGTTTTGGTAAATCTAAAGGAAAAAGTCTTCAGAAAATCTTATAGTGTGTATGGCCCATTAGGTATGCATCTTTGGGATCTCATGTGAACGTCCTGGAGGATGACTTGGGAAAGTCAGAGTTATTACCTGGTAACTCCCTTTCAAGGAATCCTCCAGGACGGTGGACCCCCACCCTTACTAATGGGAAATTGTTAACTAGATATATCAGGCTGTTAGCCTTTGCTGTCCAGGTCACTTTTTTTTTTTTTTCTACGACTGAGGGGCAGCCAGTGGGCTCCGTTTTTAAACCTATCTGTGCTTGTATTTCCTGCTGGAGGAGGAGCCTATCTCTCATGTGACCATTCTGGATAATTCCTGGAAAGGGAGTTATCCGGTAATAACTCTGACTTTCCCAAGTCTGACTTTCTCACCTAGACCACCAAGAGAAAAGGGAACTATCCAATGCATGTGGGTATAGGGAGCATGTGACTCAACTAACTTTCATCTGACACCACTAAATGCTTTAGGACAGTTTTCAGCCCTGTGTAAGCGCTACATTGTAGTGTACACATGGCTTCTTCTCTTTCTACTAGTGATGAAAAAGAAGTGTCAGGTATTACAAGGAAGGTGTGCAGCATGCATGCAGGAACCAGCATAACCTGAAACAAGTACAATTATCCATTCAGATTTAAATGTGGTCTATCAGCAATGTTGTATTTCTAGGTACAGCAGGCAGTTGGGATACTGTGTAAATTCTACATAAAAACAGAATGCAATAATTTGCAAATCTCATAAACCCATATTTTATTCACAATAGGCAACATATATCAAATGTTTAAACTAAGAATATTTACCATTTTAAGGGGAAAAAAAGTAATTTTGAAATTGATGGCAGCAACACATCTCAAAATAGTTGGAACAGGGTAACAAAAAGCTGGCAAAGGAAGTGGTACTAACAAGGAATAGCTGGAAGAACATTTTGCAGTCAATTAGGCTAATTGGCAACAGGTCAGTAACATGATTGGGTATAAAAAGCGCATCTTAGAGACTCAGAGTGTCTTAAGAGTAAAGATGAGCAGAGTTTTACCAATCTGTTAAAAAGCTGGCACTACTTTAAAAACCGGCATGATTCTGTGATGAATATTGCTGCATGGGCTTAGGAATACTTCCACAAATCACTATCTGTGAGTGCTATTCGCTGTGCCATCCAAAAATGAAAGCTCTATCATGCAAGAAAGAAGCCATATCTGAACATGATCCAAAAACGCCACCATCTTCTTTCGGCCAAAGCTCATTTAAAATGGTCTGTTGCAAAGTGGAATACTGTTCTGGGGTCAGACAAACCAAAATTTGACATTCTTTTTGGCAACATTGGCACCGTGTCCTCTAGACTAAAGAGGAGATGGAATCCTTTGCTAGGCTACCTTGCTTGATTCAGTTCTGTCCTCAATGGGGCGTTTTGGGAAAATAATCATTTATTTTACTGTTAGAGGCCAGTTTCTCCTTGTAATACCTTGATAGGCTACCAGTGGTTGCAACTGTATGTGTTACTCCAGATGTTGTACTTTTTTGTTGTACTTTTTTTTGTCTGGCGGCTATCACACTTGAATGGCCTTTTGTGACGGTCTTGTAAATGACCAGAAAGACTACTCTGAACGTTATCTGATGTTTTATTGGAACATGGTTACACGCCTTTAAATGGAAAAAAAAAAAAAGAGGAGTGGGACCTTTTTGACTTATCAGCACTTGGTTCAAAAGCCTGCATCTCTGATAGTATGGTAGTGCATTGGTGCGTTTCGAATAGGCAGCTTGCTCACCTGCACCTCCTAAAGCTCCAGCAACTGTTCTCCTCAGTTTCCAGACGTTTAAAGGGTGTTAAGAGGAAAGGATTGCTGCTACTCCTGGCCAGCCCAGGTGGATAAACGATAAAGAGTGGCCCCAGCCTACGTGTCTCCACCAAACCACACTCCCTGATGCATTTTACCCCATCCACCTGGGCATAATCATAGAATGGGGGGCGAAATGCATCAGGGCTTGTGGTTTGGTGGAGATATGTAGGCTGAGGCCACTCTTTATCATTTATGGTTTATCGTTATCTTTTATTCACCTGGACTGGTTGGGAGTAGGGATGATCGAACGGTTCGAGTCGACCATCGGTTCCACCCAAACATTGACTGTTCGAGGTTCGGCCGAATTTAGAACTTTTTGCTGAAAAAGTTCGGAATTCGGCAACAAGAAACGACCAAAATGCAATGGGACAGGAAATGGGCTTTAAAAGCACGTGATTGGACCAGAACCATTGGTAAAAGCCAATTGAGGGGGCAGGAGAATGCTAGGAATGTGATTGGAGTGACTAGGGGGTCCAGAGGTCAATCATTAGTGAATACGACCCCCAGTATATAAGATAGCCCCGCCAAATTCCTAGCATTTTAATACAGGGACATGGAAGAGAGTGGAAGCAGTTCTGTTACTTCTGCTTCAAAAGTGTCATTAAGCAATTATTAGTGTGAGGAAAGGGATATCTAGTGTAGTAAGGGTGCTATTTTCCACTATAGTTAGCTTCAAAAATCTAGTTTCTGTAGGGAAAGTGTTAAGTGCCAGGGTGACCGTAGTGTAGTGTAGGGTGAACTGACACTGACTGCTATGGCAGGGTGACCAAACCCTTCCATTTCAGGGTGACCGCTATAGAGAAAAGATTGTTTCTCTTATGTGACTTACAGAGCAGCGATATGGCTTCTCTCCGGTCAGCCTTCTTTTTGCTGCAGGCGTTTATAGGGCTTTTTGAGGATATGTTTGGAGTCAGGCATGACATCTGAACTTGTGTATAGGGGTATATATACACACACATGTATGTATGTATGTATATATATATATATATATATATATATATATATATATATATATATATATATATATATATGTATGTATATGTATATATATATATATATATATATATATATATATATATATATATATATATATACACCTACACATCTATAGGTGCGAAAAGAGCAGAACACTATGCTTGCGCTAATGAAATAATTAACAGGCATATGGCTCCGCTCCTATCACACCTATATCTGTGTATGTGTATAATACATATAAGTGTGTGTGTATATATACCCCTATACACAAGTTCAGATGTTTTGCCTGCCTCCAAAGACCCCAAAAAAATGCCCAAAAAAACGCCCAGGTGTGTTATTGCAGGCGTTTTTTGGGGCATTTTTTTGGGGTCTTTGGAGTCAGGCATGACATCTGAACTTGTGTATAGGGGTATATATACACACACACATATGTATTATACACATACACACATATAGGTGTTATAGGAGCGGAGCCATATGCCTGTTAATTATTTCATTAGCGCAAGCATAGTGTTCTGCTCTTTTCACACCTATATATGTGTAGGTGTATATATACATACATGTGTGTGCCTGACTCCAAAGACCCCAAAAAAATGCCCAAAAAAAAAACGCCTGCAATAACACACCTGCGCGTTTTTTTTTTGGCGCAGGCGTTTTTTTGGGGTCTTTGGAGTCAGGCATGACATCTGAACTTGTGTATAGGGGTATATATACACACACACACTTATATGTATTATACACATATATAGGTGTGATAGGAGCGGAGCCATATGGGTGTTAATTATTTCATTAGCGCAAGCATAGTGTTCTGCTACTTTCACACCTATATATGTTTATGTGTATATATACATACATGGGTGTATGTATATATATATATATATATACCCCTACACAGAAGTTCTGATGTTATGCCTGCCTCCAAAGTCCCCAAAAAAATGCCCAAAAAAACGCTTGCTACAAAACCGGCAAGCTGTGAAAATAGCGGAGCCATATCCCTGTTCTATAAGTGACCTAATAGAAACAATCTTTTTTTTTTTTTCTGGTTCTGGACATGCTACAGAGCTGAAACTTCACAGACCCCCCAAGACACTAAATCCAAAGTCAAAATCAAAAAATCTCATTTTTTTTTTTTCAATAATTTTTTCAATAATTGCCTATCAAAAATGACAATTTTTAAGAACTTTTTTGTGTGATTAATAGTCTCTGGGGCATGACCCAGAACCCTAGGCACTTTTTAGGGGCATTTATTGGGTTTTAGGGCTTCAAAATGGGGTTTTTTGATTACCGAAGTTCGGGTCCCATTGATTTCAATGGGGTTCTGAAATCCGGGCCGAACTTTCTGGAAGTTCTGGTCAAACCGAACTTTTGAAAAGTTCGATCATCCCTAGTTGGGAGTAGTGGCAAACCTGTCGTCTTTACATTTACTAACCCTCTAGATTGGTACGAGGACAAGCCTGCATCTAATGTTCTGGAACACAGGACACTTTACTCTACTTTGAGCAGCACCAAAAGCAATAAAACAGGTCACAGGGTTTCAAGAGTGTTGTTAAAGTAAGAGGGGATGCAACCTCATGGTAAACATGGCCCTTTCCTAACTTTTCTGGAATTGTTTGTACCTTGCTAGTTTTTTGTTGCCCTGTCCTAACTTTTTTTGAGACGTATTGCTGCCATCAATTTCAAAATTACCTTTTTTTTTTTTTTCTTAAAGTGGTATATTTTCTTAGATTAAACATTTGATATGTTTTCTATTGTGAATAAAATACGGGTTAATGAGATTTGCAAATCATTGCATTCTGTTTTTGTGTCGATTTTTCACATCGTCCCAACTTTTTTAGAGTTTGGGTTATAGATCTATACATAATTTTCTATGCACACATACATAGTACATAGAGAATCATGTTAAAGGTCGCTGTCCTTGAAATGAGAAGCTATATTTGTGTGTTTGTTCTACTAGCTCCACAGTTGTGCATTCCTACAATGGAACTCTTGTGTGTATTCATTAAAATCTACCTGCCCTGTGATATGTGCACTGCTCATTGGTTCAATAAGTGGGTGTTTCGAAGAGGGTGGTTTCATTCAAGTCACTGAAGATCTGCTGTGAGTCCTACTGCAAAGGATACAGATTATTTGGATGGCAAAACAAATCTATATATACACATGTTGCTGATGCTACATTGTTTTTCTTACCACTAGATATTACTTCACCAGTTTTTTTTATGAAAATGTTACTTACCAATGTAAAACCTATTTTTTTTTTTTAAACAGGTATCGCCTTTACAGACCTGCCGGTGAGTTACTTTTAAGAATTCAAGTCAGTATTTTTTTTTCTGTTTGAAGCACAGTGCCTCAGATATACTGTCTGTATTGCCTAAGAGCCCCCAATCAGATTTATTCATAACTTGGTAAATGGTAATAGGAATCTGGGACATCAGGCTGAAAGACAATACAAACAGATCTGTAATGGAGATGATTTGTAAAGTTGGCCGCATATGTTATCTAATTGAAATGTAGACAGTTTGCGCAGCGCTTTACAATATGAGGGATGACAATACAGTTACAATACAATTCAATACAGGAGGATTTAGGGTCCATTCACACTAGCGCGACTTGTCAGGCGACTTGGTCGCCTGACAAGTCGCGGTGGGTCGCTCGCCATTGAATAGTACAGGACCCGTTCTAATAGGAACGACACAAGTCGCTCCGACTTGGAAAAAGGGTCCTGTACTACTGGGGCGACCTGGAGGCGACTTGCATTGACTTCAATGATATGAAGTCCGTGCAAGTCGCGCCGAGGGTCGCCCCACCAAGTCGTGTCGCCGCAGTCTGAACAGGGTCTAAGAGGACCCTGCTTGTTAATATAAAGGGTGATGACAGTAAATAGACCAAGTGGTCCATAGAGTCTGCCCATGGTATTTATTTTTTTAATTGATCTATACAGTATATATACATTTTTGTCTGAGTATAGATCTGGGGAAAAAAAGCAAATAAAAATATAAATAAAAAAAAAAAAAAATAATTGGACAAACTCAATAGACCACTTTGTCTTTTTTCTGCTATCACTCGTCTGTTTCAGTCCTATAACATGGATGGCCACATTTATATAATATTGCCATTAACAATATCTGTTTGCCTTGTCGTGCCGCCTAATATCCCAGTTCCTATTGGCATTTCCCAAGTTGTGAATGTAATATTTTCTTTAGCTCTGCCAACAACTTTGTAATACAAGAGCCTGCCTGATTGAACAGAAATTGAATGATTTATTTTGGGAAGTCCTCATATTACAAAGTTTTGGTAAATATGAGATTGAACAATCCGATTTGTAAGATGTAAAATACTGAAACTGAACAAATGCACCTATAAAATTTGATGTGCGCTTAAAACAATCCCCCCAAATGCGTGTTTGATGCGCATTAAAAAACACACCCCATACGGCTATTTTTTTGTTGTTGTGAACAAGGCCTAACATGTCACAAACGCACCACAAATACGTGCCTGCGCATTACCATAGACCTGATCAGAAAAGGGTTGTGATGCTTCAACTCCTTCAAAACTCAATATGTAGCTTCAGTTTCGAAGTTCAGCGGCACAAACGTTTCATGTTTTGATAATGTGAGCAGCTCTGCGTGCTTCCATAATATCAATTGTGGACTGCTTTATTATGCATTTGATGAGTGTTTAACACACGCCTCAAATGCCTGCTTTTAATGCCAATGTGAACAGGGCCTTGGGCACAGTGTTAGTGCAATAAGATATGTGCTACAACAGTCAGGCCACAACTGTTCCTAAAAAGCAATCATAGAATTTACTCCCTTTATAAGTACTATATTTAATCTGTATCGGTTGGCAGGCATGTACAGTATTTCATATTTCTCTCTTGCTGTGACATTGTTTAGCTCTGCCTACTAATTTTTATAGCCAACAGTGCTCTTGACAGCAAACCATATGATTTCAGCAGTTCTTTGTCCTGAGACTAATGTGGGGAGTTTTCGGACTGATTTTCTGCAGCAGGTTTTACAGTATATTACTGTTAGCCATATTAAAAAGAGGCCCTTTATATTGCTTTTATTTTGGAGCTCTGTGAATATACAGTATCTCACAAAAGTGAGTACACCCCTCATATTTTGTAAATATTTTATTATATCTTTTCATGGAACAACACTGAAGAAATTACACTTTGCTACAATGTAAAGTAGTGAGTGTACAGCTTGTATAACAGTGTCAATTTGCTGTCCCCTCAAAATAACTCAACACACAGACAATAAGTGCCGGGTTAACACATATACGATGCGGGAACCCTACAAATCCACTGCGGGTTCCCGCATCGCACTCAACTAGCAGTCAGTTCACACTGCCATATGCAAATCGCTGGGGGTGTCAATACAAAGTTAACGACACTCTCAGATCAGTTTGCATATTGCAGTGCGGACTGTCAGTTCGGACATGAATCGGATCGCAAAGTTGTGAACACCCCATGCTATCCGATTCTGGTGTGGACCAAAAAAAGGGTCCTGTGCCACTTTGGTCTGAATGAAATGTGAATTCAGTCATATAATCTGTATGGTTGAATTTGCAGCGCACTTACATCGCATGTCATTTGCAGAGCAGTGCACTGCAAATCACATGCGATGTCTGACATTGCATATGTGTGAACCGGGACTAATGTCTAAACCGCTGGCAACAAAAGTGAGTATACCCTAAGTGAAAATGTCCAAATTGGGCCCAATTAGCCATTTTTCCCTCCCCGGTGTCATGTGACTCGTTGAAAAATCTGAAAAAAAGAATTGTTGCTCTACATAAAGACGGCTTAGGCCAGGGATTCTCAAACTACAGCCCTGCGCTTTTGCAGAACTATACATCCCATGTGGCATTTTAAAACTCTGACATTCACATACATGACTAGGCATGATGGGAATTGTAGTTCCTGAGCAACTGGAGGGCCGTCGTTTGAGAATCCCTGGCCTAGGCTGTAGGAAGATTGCCAAGACCCTGAAAATGAGCTGCAGCACTGTGGCCAAGACCATACAGCGGTTTAACAAGACCGGTTCCACTCAGAACAGGCCTCGCTATGGTCGACCAAAGAAGTTGAGTGCACATGCTCAGCATCATATCCAGAGGTTGTTTTTGGGAAATAAACGTATGAGTGCTGCCAGCATTGCTTCAGAGGTTGAAGGGGTGGGGGGGATCAGTCTGTCAGTGCTCAGACCATATACCGCACACTGCATCAAATTGGTCTGCATGGCTGTCGTCCCAGAAGGAAGCCTCTTCTAAAGATGATGCACAAGAAAGGCCGCAAACAGTTTGCTGAAGACAAGCAGACTTAAGGATATGGATTACTGGAACCATTTCCTGTGGTCTGATGAGACCAAGATAAACTTATTTGGTTCAGATGGTGTCAAGCATGTGTGGCAGCAACCAGGTGAGGAGTACAAAGACAAGTGTGTCTTGCCTGCAGTCAAGCATGGTGGTGGGAGTGTCATGGTCTGGGGCTGCATGAGTGCTGCTGGCACTGGGGAGGTACAGTCTATTGAGGAAACAATGAATGCCAACATGTACTGTGACATACTGAAGCAGAGCATGATTCCCCCCCCCCCCTCCCTTTGGAAACTGGGCTGCAGGGCAGTATTACAACATAACGACCCCAAACACACCTGCAAGACGACCACTTGCTTGCTAAAGAAGCTGAGGGTAAAGGTAATGGACTGGCCAAGCATGTCTCCAGACCTAAACCCTATTGAGCATCTGTGGGGCATCCTCAAAAGGGAGGTGGAAGAGCGCAAGGTCTCTAACATCAACCAGCTCCATGATGTCGTCATGGAGGAGTGGAAGAGGACTCCAGTGGCAACGTGTTAAGCTCTGGTGAACTCCATTCCCAACAGGGTTTAGGCAGTGCTGGAAAATGATGGTGGCCACACAAAATATTGACACTTTGGGACCAATTTGGACATTTTAACTTAGGGGTGTACTCAACGTTGTGTTGCCAACGGTTTAGACATTAATGGCTGTGTGTTGAAGTATTTTGAGGGGACAGCAAATGTACACTGTTATACAAGCTGTACACTCACTACTTTACATTGTAGCAAAGTGTCATTTCTTCAGTGTTGTCACATGAAAATATATAATAAAATATTTACAAAAATGTGAGGGGTGTACTCACTTTTGTCAGATACTGTAGGTTAGTACAAGTCTGCCGATGATTTACATTTTATAAACGTTTATCATCCATTTGTATTGAAGATTGGTAAGGTAAAGCTTTTGGCATAGTCTACTGTGGGGGGTCGGCATCCTGTCGATCGCAGCCATCTGACAGGTAGATCGCAATCCGACATGCTGCCAGCTTTAGATCGAGCCTGCCTGCTGTCACATCAGAGCAGCAATCTACAGCAACAGCTGAGCCAAGCTGCTGCCCAGATCAGATCACACGTGCATAGCTGCAGCAGGGTGCCGAGTGCGTTCCTGCACTCAGTGCTAGTGTAGAAGGCATACATTCTGTCAGGCGGGGTGATCTCCACCCAACAGATGATTTCTAGTCTCATCATTCAGAGGTCAGGAGGGGGGAGAGAGAGAGCGGTGCTGGCACCGCGAGGTAGCATCATGAATGCAAGTAATAACCAGGGTAGTGTTTGTTACAGTGACATGGAGTGAGCGGAGAAGGGCTTAATAATGGCCTAGTAATGTGCAGCATGAAGAGGTTAATGTGCTGCCACTGGTCACTGATGCATTAGTGGCAGTTAATTAGCCCCTTTCTGCTGCATTAGTGGCACCAGTGTCAGTGTTAATTAACCCCTTTATGCTGCAGCATGAAGGGATTATTAAGCCATGCCACTGACCACAAATGCAGCATAAAGGGGTAAATAACACTGACACTGATCAATAATGCATCGCAAAGGGGTTAATTAACTGCCATTGCCCACCAAATGGGAGGGTAGTTTGAAACAACACTACCACTGAAAATCAGTGCAGAGAGACTAATTACCCGCAAGTACTGCTTTAACAAAAAAAACGCATCGCCTGCCCATGCTAAAAAAACAATACCGAGATGATAACTGTAGCTGCAGGCATCATGCCAGTATACCAATTTAAACTGGCAATGTAAATGTACATTAGCCAGTCTTAAAGTGGATAAAGTAAAATTCCAGCTTCAACCTAACTAGTCTTAAAAATGCCCCTCTCAAGCCAGTGGTGTATGTAGGGGAGAGGAGGGAGCACCAACAATGGCTAGGACATGGGAACCTATGGATGATGTCACGGCTTCAGGTTTCACCCGTTGTCAATCGCTCTCACCTCTGCTGCTGCCGCTGGGTGATACAGGGAAGATCACATGACCAGACCAGGGCGACTAAAAATAGGTAAGTATATACTTTTTTTTTTTTTTTTTTTTGAGTTTTTGGTTTTTATTTTATAAGGTTTTCTTCATGACATCTGATTTATTGGGGCTTTGCTAGTTATTTTTTTTTAAAGAAAAAAAAAAGGCATAAAGGTCGCTACTGAGAGGCTGTGAGAGAGCCTGCTAATCCCTGCTGGTGATTATTTGCTTATTTTGACCTTGTGGTGAAACACAGGTCAAAACTTCAGGTGAGAGGCCAATTATCTTAGGTGTTGGTGGTGGAAGACACACAGATTCAAGCCTCGTACACACGCAACGATTATCGTCCGACCGATCGTCCGACTTTTGTCCAAGTTGTGTTTTGTTGGTTGCAGAGATGTATAGTAACTAAGTAGAAATACTTCACTACTGTACTTAAGTACTGAAAGGCGGTATCTGTACTTTCCTAGAGTAGAATTTTTTTCTCTTACTTCCACTTTTACTTCACTACATTTTTTTCAATGATTTCAATACTTCTACTCCAATATTTTTTTTTTTTTGTGCTGCATAGTTACTCGTTACAATTATACAAATTACCACTGCCAGAACAGTAGATGGCAGGTTTCATGAATCTCAAAACATGTGTATTATCAGCGCATACAAAAATAAATGCTACTGTATGTATAAATAAAAGCTGCATTTGAAATAATTAAAAACAATATGATGTTCAAAATTTGGACTTCTTTCTTTAATAACTACATAACACAGTACTTGTACTTTTACTTTCAGTACTTGAGTAGCAAAATTTTTTAAAAAAACTACTTGCAATACTTAAGTACAAAAAATGTTGAATACTTTAGTACTACTACTCAAGTCACTTTTTGATCGAGCACTTCCACTTCTACTCAAGTCACTTTTTGATCGAGCACTTGTACTTTTACTCAAGTATGGGTTTCGAGTACTTTATACAACTCTGGTTGGTTGGAATGTGCCTAGACTGCACACACATTTTCTTGGCCAACAAAACTCTACTTCAGAAGTGATGACATGTGTTGGTTTGCTTTCTTTGTGTTCTTTCTTCTGTGAGCATGCCCCGACTTGCTCATCAGATTTTTCCCTGTCGAAATCTGTACTGACTGACGGAAAATCGGCCGTTGTGTTGACGGCCAACAAAAATTTTATAGTCTGCACACCAGATTTTTTTCGCCCGAAAAGTCGGAGTTGGTTGTCGGAAGCATCATACTAACAAGCCGAAAATCGGCAGATCGGACGTTGGCCGAAAATTCCCTGCCAATTTTCGACGCGTGTGCACGGGGCTTCACTTGTAAAACACTGGCTGGATTATCGTCATCAAGCTAATTTTGCACCAATTCTAGCACAAGACCACTGGACTCTTTGGATCTATCAATTATTTATATATTATATGAATTTGATTTATTACAAGCACTTTATTTCTATTATAGCAACTTAATATCGCACAGTTATTTGTACTATGGCACTTTAATACTGCACAGATTTATGTATTATAGCACCTTAATATTGCATAGATATATGTTCTTTTATTTTTACATATTATCACTGAATGCACATTATTAGCGCTACACCGTTGTTTTGCATTATTGAATTGCTTTGTAGTGTTAAACTCAGTTGGTATAGCCGCTTATTTTAGCACCTTTAGTTGATTGCATACAGCCAATTGTTTGCGCCGATATATTCACTTTTGCATAAAGGTCACTGCACCCTGGTGATCTTTGATCTTTCTTCAGGTAGATCTACACTTCTCAAAGATTGCCTACATCTGCTCTATTGGCAGTCTAGGGTTATTGCTGATTATTCACAAAGTGCCTGGTAAAGATTTCCCTACACAGTTTTGAAAAGGGATATGTCACATGTCTAGAAGCAGTTGACTTGGCTCAGGTTTGAGACTCGCTCCTATGGTGTTTATTTCAGGGAATCCCTGGGAATTTCCTAGTATATACGGAATACATGACTTAAAATAGACATTGTAGACTAGGCTGTCAGCTGAGAGTTGGGTCAACCATTTCTTCACTCATAACTTTATCCAAACTGATTGATGAATACCATTTCAAATTGGGATATTTTCTTAATGAGGAATAGGTTTATCATGATGTTCTAATTGATTCATAAATAAAAACCTTATAAGTTTTTTTAACTACAGTAAACTCTTAACTAAATTCGGTATGTATAAAGTGATGTTAAATTTGCTTATTCAGTAAACCCCCCTCCATTGCGGGGGTTACGTTCCGGACCCAGCCGCGAAAAGGGAAAATCCAAGAAATAGAAAAACTCTATTAAAATGCATTGTAGGCATGTTTTTTTACTGTCACTGTACGTGTAAAAGCATTTTAAGGTCTTTAAACACACTTTTAAAACAATAGAAACTCATTTAAACACATAAAAGATACTGAGAGACAGAGCAAGAGCTATGAAAAACACAAAAATATTTCATTTTTAATGATTTATATAGTAAAATAACATTACAAAAAAAAAAAACGCAATATACCGGGACCGCAAAAACTGAACCGCGATGGATGGAGCGGGGGTTTACTGTACTTCTAAGCTTGAAATTTCCAATCACAGTAGCAAGTCGTAGTAGTGTAAAGATAAATGTAAGACATGGGACTGTATTGAGTACATTTTTATAGGGCTTAGCTACTCTAGGATCAGGTTGTAGTTTGGCTGAACTTTACTCTTCCCTCCCTTTTTAGATGTGTCATTCTTTCATAACTGCTACACACCAACAACTGATGTTTTTTTTGTTTTTTTTAAAGCCGAACCTGTATCCAACAGTTGGACTTCAAACACCAGGTGAAGTGGTTGATGCAAATTTTGGCCAGAGTCCCTTTGTGTTTGATATCGAAGACTATATACGGGAGTGGAGAGCCAAAATTCAGGCACAGATCGAAAGGTTTCCAGTTGGTGGAGACTGGCAGTCTGTAATTCAAAAGTGAGTACTTTTGTGGGACAAGTTTAATCTACAGGGGCTAGCTCCAAAAAGCACCTGAAAAAGAAATGATTGTTGCCATACAGCACAATGGATCCACAAATAAAGCATAAGGATCACTCCTGTTTACCACATCCAGCTCAATACACTTTTTCTGCCTTATGGAAGAACAAATAGGCTTAGTAAAAGTGGATTTGTTGGCCATCAAAGCCAATATCCATTTTCCTAGTGCAAATTAAACAATAAATTGTTTAAAAATCTTTATATGGATTTCCCAGAGGAACTCTGCCAAGATACACTTCCTTGTATTCATATCTGTTTAAATGCATATTTGGCATAACTAAAAACTATCCAGATGGCCAAAATCTCTGCACTTTCTTCTTTACTTATACTCAGAATATTTATGGCTTTGTGTGCTTGGAACTATGCTAAAGTTGGCACGGATCCATACTTGGCTAACGAGACATCATTAATTTAGTCCTGCAGTTAGACCAATGATTGCAAGTTTAGTGTACTAATTTATAACTTCATTTAGTGATGCCTTAAATGATAATAGTAACTGGGTAGCTATAGATTTTATAAAACCGCTAACAGCTGTGCAGTGTACTTTTTACCCTACAGTGCAGTAATCCATTATTATCATTTAGAAGCTACAATGCTAGAAGTGTTCTTATTTGTGATTTACAAGGCCACTTGGTATTCTGCAGATAGTTCGAGACCACAGAGCCCCAGCGTGCTTAATGGAAGGTGTGCCATGATTCAATGATTTCTGACTGTGACTAAGAAACGAATTAAAACAGGGCTGATTTTTTTTTTTCAATGTCCTCTGACTCATTCTGTTTTAAAGCTCCCTTACACCTCTTCCTTTTATTTTAGGATGGTGTCTTCATATCTTGTGCATCATGGCTATTGCTCTACAGCAGAAGCCTTTGCCAAGTCCACTGACCAGACTGTTCAGGAAGAGCTGGCCTCCATAAAGAATCGGCAAAGTAATGTATTTTTCCACATTGTTTTATCATGTCACTTGTCTTTCTTTAAACATCCACTTAAAGTATCAAGGTGCTGTTCAGACCCGTGGTCACCTGTGCAAAAAAACTCCTGCAAAGAGCACAGGGAAAGAGAGCCATATGGGGATGATAAGTAAATAATACACAGAGAAGGGAAGAGAAATACCAATGTTTAAATTTATTGTCTAATAAGTGCATACAAAATGGAAAAATTTGTGTCTGTATGCAGCCAATTGGCTAAAGGTATTAATGAGGTGAGAACATGAAAATTACACATGAACAACATATAACCGAATGTGTGGTTTTAAAAACAAGTACAGAAAAAATGCGTCCGGACGCCAGGTAATTCTTGACATAACAGGCACAAACCCCACTGCAAATGATCAAAAAGAGGTAAATAAGGGGGGTGCCTCGTATGTCAAGCCCCTGGAGCAGTGATCCTCAAACTTCGGCCCTCCAGCTGTTGCAGAACTACACATCCCATGAGGCATTGTAAAACTCTGACATTCACAGACATGACTAGGCATGTTGAGAATTGTAGTTCCTGAACAACTGGAGGGCCATAGTTTGAAGACCACTGCCCTGGAGGCTCGAGCTGGGATGCCATGGGAGGAAGGGAAGGGTAAGGGAAGCTGCGATACAGAGGATGGTCACCTGTAGCTAACATCATTGCTCATTCTCCAGATACTTAAAGCAGAGCTCCAGTCTCCTAAACAGTTTTTTAATAAAACCACCTCCGTTATTCTTAGTACTCAAACTATCTAATTTGGATATTGGGATACCTGTCCTCCATACCCACATGGAAGAAAAATATATTTAAAATATATTTTTTAAAAAATTAATTTTTTTTACCCCAAATATATTGGAAATATATTTGAAATGCTACAATTTTGGCCATATTCAATATATTTCTAAAAATTGTTCCCTAAATATATTGGAAATATATTTTTCTTCCATATGGGTAGTTTTTATTTATAAATCTGTAATCTCTTACAGTATCTCAAAAGCAGGCAGGGGTCATCGAGAATGTGAGCATCTGAAGCCCAGTCTTGTGTATTTCCTGGATTCAGTGCAGCTGGCTTCCCAGCATGCACGTCCTGATCTCGCGCCTGCGCAGTAATGACACTGCACGACACACTTTGTTGATTACAGGTTGCCATAGCAATGGTGGTGGAACCTCTTGCCCCGTTGTTATGGTAACCTGTCTCAAAATACAGCGAGATTTCACCATTAGGCTACCCAAACACTCCTGGGATAGATGACAGGGATATCCCAGGAGTCCAAGGGAATCGCCTGATGATGTAATCGCCTGATGATGTAATCGCCTAGGTGGCTGAAACTGGAAGTGTCCGCAAATTGCATAAAAAATAAGGTATTAAAAAAACAATAATATCCACTTACCACTGTACTTTGTATTAGGAATTATAATTAGAGGAAGGTCAAAAAATGGATGAAACTCCACTTTAACTGTGTTCGAAGGTTAACCACTTGCCGACTGCCTAACGCCGATCTACGTCGGCAGTCAGCCCCTCACAGGCAAAGTGACGTAGGGCTACGTCACTAGCTTGTGAGGGTCTAGGGAGCGAGCTCCCGCGTGGTCACGGACCCCCCCGCGCGTGTGACCGGCGGACCCGATGTCCGCCGGTCACTCGGCGATCGGCGGGGGAGAGGGAGAATGTCAGGCAGCTTGTGTAAACAAGCTGCCTGTCATTCTCCTTGCTGTTAGGATACTGATCACTCGGATCTAGTATGTAGATCCGTTGATCAGTGTCCATACAGCTCAAGCCCCAGCCAATCACAGTAGAAAGCACGCCCCTAGGGAGACACACAGCCCCTCCCTCCCAAATAAAGTTAACCCCTTCACTACCAGTGTATTTTTACAGTAACAGTGTATATATATAGCACTGATTACTGTAGAAATGTCACTGGTAACCCCAAAAGTGTCAAAAATGTCAGTCAAGGGTCCGATCTGTCCGCCCCAATGTCGCAGTACCGCAAAAAAAATCGCAGATCGCCGCCATTACACGTTAAAAAAAAAAACAACAAAAATGACAGAAATCTTTCCCTTTGTTAGTAAATGCGATAACTTTTGCGCAAACCAATCAAAATACGCTTTTTGCGATTTTTTTTTTTTACCAAACATAGGTAGCATAAAACAAATTGGCCGAAAAAGTAAAAAAATTTTGATTTTTAAATTTTTTTTGGGGAATTTCATATAAAAAAATGTGAAAAATATTGCTATTTTTGCAAAATTGACGCTCTTTTTTTGTTTATAGCGCGTGATCAAAAAATCGCACAGGTGATCAAATACCACCAAAAGAAAGCTCTGTTTGTGGGAAAAAAAGGACGCCAAATTCGTTTAGGTACAGCGTCGCACGACCGCGCAATTGTCCGTTAAAGTCACGCAGTGCCGAATCGCAAAATACCCCCTGGTCGGAATGGGGGTAAAATCTTCCGGGGCTTAAGTGGTTAATAGGTGCATGGGCCACCAACAGTCATTTCATAATTCTTGTTTTCAATTCTAGCTTGTCTCTATTGTGCTCAATGCCAAACTTTCCTAACCACTGTCTCTCTGATGCCCTTGATATTGTTTATGGTGGCTTTTTAGCAGGAGTGGTATTATTTATTGAACGGACAACCTATCTGTTGCATGTATACTTCCCACAAAGAAAAGCGAAAATATTTCAGTTTACAGTGGGTATAGAAAAGAATCACCCCCCCTTTAAAAAAATCACATTTTGTTGCTTTGCAGCGTGAAATGAAGGCAGACACCGTTTTTTGTTTTATCCAGCTGTATTTACTAGTGCAACTTATACCATCCAAGTGAAAGATATAACACCAACATGTCAGAAAGAAAAGAAAATCAAAAACCGAATCACTGCTTTGAGAAAAAACGATCAACCCCTTGAGTCAGTATTTTTTGGGCCTGCTTTTGCTTTAATTGCAACCTTTCGTCAGGATATGTCTCTACTAACTTCTAGACTTTGTAATATTTGCCCACTCTTCTTTGCAGAACTGCTCAAGTTCAGTTAAATTTGATGGGGATCAATTGTAGACTGCAGTCTTCAAGTGGTATAGACAAATGACAGTGTCCCACTCTCGCCACATTTGCGTGGCAATTGGTGTCGTGTTGTGTCCTTGGGACATGGCGCATACCAGATTTCGGTTAAGAGCCAATAACGAGGCTGTTTACCCACGTGATCAGCTGTGTCCAATCACAGCTGATCAAATGTAAACAAGGAAATACCAGTTATCGGCTTTCCTCTCTTCACACTGACAGCGTGTGAAGGGAGCCGATCAGCAGCATTTTCTCACAGGGGGAGACCTGCACTGATCATCGGTGCCCTGATCATCAATGCAGACCCAACAGTGCCCAGAGGTAATGCCAGTCAGTGCTGCCTTTCAGTGCCACTAATCAGTGCCCAGCGGTGATGTCAATCAGTGCCACCAATCATTGCCCATCAGTGCAGCCTCATCAGTGCACATCAGTGAGGGAGAAAAATTACTTATTTACAAAATTTTCGAACAGAAACGTAGAAAAACTTTTTTTTTTTTTTTTATTTTTTCAAAAATTTACGGTCTCTTTTCATTTTTTTTGGAAAATAAAAAACCCAGTGGTGATTAACTTCTTCTGGACCGCCCACCTTGTATTTACGTCACTACTTTGACATCAAATACCAGAGTTATGGTAGCAGATAGCTACTATTACCCCGGTATTTTCTTACAGAGCTGGGCGATCCTCTTTCACATAAAAGTGGTCCCAGCGGCAGATTCGCCACAGGATCACTTTTATGGGCGGCAGGAGAGGTGCCGACCCCCGTCCTCCTGCTTCCCGGCCATTTTCCTCACTGGAGCCGTGGGTAAACAGCCTCGTCGTCGGCTCTTTACTGAGATCTAGTATGCGCCATGTCCCAAGGACACAACACCAATCGCAGTGCAAGTGTGGCGAGAGTGGGACACTGTCACGTCTATACCGCTTGAAGACTGCAGTGCACAATCGATCCCCATCAAATTTAACTGAATTTGAGCAGTTCTGCACAGAAGAGTGGGCAAATATTACATAGTCTAGAAGTTAGTAGAGACATATCCTGATGAAAGGTTGTAATTAAAGCAAAAGGAGGCCCAACAAAATACTGACTCAAGGGGGTGATCGTTTTTTCCAAAGCAGTGATTCGGTTTTTGATTTTTTTTTTTCTTTCTGACATGTCAGCGTTGTATCGTTCACTTGGATGGTATAAGTTGCACTAGTAAATACAGCTGGCTAAAACAAAAAACGGTATCTGCCTTCATTTCATGTTGCAGAGCAACAAAATGTGATGCGGGTCCCTGAATGCATAAAGGGTATGTTCGGGGACCTGGACCCACCTGCAAGTTATATTCGGACACAGCAGCTGTGCTCATGCAGCCGCTTGTCCCAATAAAAATAAATGGGACACCGGCATGGGAATCCACGCAACAGCTGTGAATGCCTGTGCTGGTAAAATACAGCCCTGCATGGGAGATGCATGTCTGCCCTGTGTGAATGGGACCTTAGTATTTCTAGTTTGTGAGTGACTTTTATAGCCTTAAACTGTCCCATACAGAAGTATAATTCAAGGCTGTAGTAGACAATCAAAAATGTCATCCTATTGTAATGAATTTCTGTGTCCTTACAGCTTAAAGTGGAGTTCCAGCTTGTATGAAAAATAAAATTAAAAGTCAGCAACTAAAAATACTGTAGCTGCTGACTTTTAATATGTGGACACTTATCTGTTCAGGGAGCCCACAATGTCGGCACCCCAAGCTGACCTGTCCATTGGCTCTAGGCCTGGCATCCTTACTAAGGGAAACAGGAAGTGAAGCCTTGACTTCAGACATCTTTAAGGGAGGTAGTTTGCACCCGGACCATTTCAGCGAGATATTGAACTAACAATCTCTGGGATTGAGAGAGGCAGAGTATGACTCCTCAGGTCCTGACTCCCCAGAAGTGAAAACCTCAGCTTGACATTCTATAGGGTCATTTACAGCTACTTCTTCCAGATCCTCTGCCCAATCCTGAACTGGATCAGGGGGTGGCTCAGGTGAGGGGGATCTATCATGTTTCCTCCTTCCTTGCGATGCTACAATTATGCCAGCAATCTTACCCTCACGGCCGGCCAACGCTGATGCCAAATCGTCCTTAGTGGCGTAGGCTGAGACAGAAGCACTGGATGTGGCTAATATGCCTGACAGCCGTAATGGCTCAGATTGGCTGCTCACCTCTGGCCCTTCAGGGGAGGGAAACACAGAGGAAGCACGACTAGGATCTTCAAGTCCTGACGGTGGTATTGTGGAAATTTTGATTAGCTTAAATAGTCATTATGTCTCCCAGTGTCGGTTTTACCGATAATCGATATTCACAGTGATTATCGCTTTAACTGTCATTGAAAGACTTGTTAGTGATAAGATGGCAGCCATTTCTGTTCTTCTCTGCACATGTTTGTACATAAGCCCTGCCCATTGTACTTTCTGTGATTGGTGGTTGTGAAGCCACTCCCTGTAACTTCCTTTTGTTCACTTGATGTAAATAAACCTGCTCTGCCCTGCCCTCACACAGAACAGATCAGAACTCAGAAGAAGGCACACAAACACACACACACACACACACACACACACACACACACGCGCTCACATAACAGCTCACATAACAGCAGCTAACACATCATTCATCCATGAAGAGACACATAAACTCTCACACACAAACACTAGCTCTTATACACATGCACACACATACATATCCAATGGAGAGAGACCTGGCAGATGGCATCAAAATGACCCAGCGCGTCTGTTCCTTTCTTTATCGCCGAGTGCTTGGTAAATCGTTATGCAAAAGAGCGGGCCACTTGTACTTTTCAGTACAAGCCTATTTATTTTCCACGACAGGTGGCACCACAGTGCCCCTTCCAGCTGTGACCCGCACCCCCCCCCCCACTCCTCTTATGGGAGGACATTGTTTTTAGGCAAGACAAACTTGAGGTACTAACTTTAGTTGACTCAAGGCTTGTGCCAAACTATACAGCTTATCACACACAGTACTGATTTCCCAAAGTAACCGTGCCTATAAACATGCACCCACAGTGACTCACGCAACCCAGCTGCTGCTCTGTGTCCTCTCCAGCCTCTGACAGGCTTGTGCGCTTTAAATCCTTCCTTAAGAAACTGCACCATTCGTGCTTGTACTGTCCATGCGCGGTGTGTTACGTGTATTATCGCGTCATGACACGCACCTCCTGGCTCCATGTGCACGCTTGTGCTTAAATGACGAATACTCATGCGCGGACGATTCTTCGCCACAGACACGTCACTGAAGGCACTGCCTGATCTGGAGCTTTCCGAGAAGACGTATGTGCGGGCGTTTATGTGCCAAGGCGAAAATCTGCACGCCAAACAACATGGGGTAAGAGCAGTTTAAGCAAACAAAGGGCACTTTGTCACAGCTGATACACCTTTCTATGTGATCAACACAGGGTGAAAGCAATATGTTTAAACAAATAAGATGCGCTTTGACACAGCTAATACACCTACTGTCTCCTGTAGAGACCAACATGGCACTCAGTATCTGTTATATTTAAAGGGAACAGTGCCAAAAAAAATTTTACAAATATTTTTAGAGTGGACTTACCTGTCCCGCCGCTTGATTCTCACTGGTAACAAGAATCCAATCTTCACCCATCACAGTGAGTTTCTGTCACTTGCCGACCTTCAAGGACTGGGTCCCTTTGTTTTTGAGGGGCCATTCCCTTGGACCTGTAGAGCACCCTGCCGGAGCGCCTTTGGTGTTTGGTTTTACCAAGGGTCTGGATCCCAGGGTCCAGTGCCTAAAAAGGACAAAATTACAGGCAAAACCTTGTATCTCCTTTCCCGAGGCTCAGATACCATGCTTTTAGTTCTTAGACTTTTTTGAATGGATCTGACTGCTAATCCCTTTAGATTCAGAGATCTTTGATCGGGGTTTGTAGCATTAACTTCTTTCTTTGAGAAAACAAAAAAATGTTCAGAGCCTCTCCACCGTGACCATCAGGGCTTGACAAATTTGCCTGAAATCTAGGAGCCAGCTAAAAAAGTTAGGAGTCAGTTTTTTTTTTTTTTAAACAACCAAGCTTTAGTTAATAAAATGGATACTAAATTTACACATGAATACGACTAGAACCCCACTCTCCTCTATAGCGCAATTGGATGGAAACAGACGGTCTCTTTCCATCCGCTGCCATCTGATCCGATCCACGGTTGGGATGGATAGAAAATAGAACAACCATCCGTCTGTTTTTGGCGGACAGGATCAGATGGTGGCAGATTACTGCTCCATAGAGGAGAATGAAGGGTCCAATCAGGTCTGCCTGAAAAACTGACAGGCGGACCTGATCAGACAGCCGTGTGAAAGGGGCCTTCGGCTGTGGCATGGCAATGAGGAAAAAAAAAAAAAAAGATGTATATTTTATAATAATAATAATTGGAAAAAAAAAGAAATTTTTTTTTTTTTTTTTTTTTTTTTTTAATTTAAAAAATAAATTAATAATAATAACCACACTCCCCGTCCACTTACCTTTTAAGCAAAGGTAACTGGATAGGGAGATGAAGCCTGCAAAAACTTCCCTCTCATTGCATTGAGAACAGGCAGTGGAAAGTCATTACTCCTGGCCACCACAAGAGGGCGCCAATTTTTCCATTGGAAGCCTCTCTCACTCACAGAAGAAGGCCGAAAAGCCGGGGCCTCAATTTTTGGACGGCGCGGAAGTTCGTGCACTCGGGGAGGAGGTGGGGGCGCAAAAGGGACAAGACACCTCCTGCAGGGCACCCCAGGCGCCAGGTCGCTAATTTATGCGACCTGGCGCCTGGGGTTAGTCGAGCCCTGCCTTTAGGACACTGGTGGAAAAAACAGAGGTACTTCCTGTGTAGGAGGGGTTATATAGGGGGACTTCCTGTGTGATTGGTTGCCAGTGTCCATTCACCTATAGGTGACGTATCACCCATATTATAATGAATATGGCTCTGTGTCCCATGATGTACGATTAAGAAATATTTTTTTATTCAATATCTCGCCATTACTGGGACACCAAACTGCTATTCAGTATTTCCTCTTTACTTCAACTATAGGCAGTACCACTTTATAGTAAGGACCAGGCAGTGGCATTGCACACAGGTTGCCACCTAATATTAATAACAATGATAATGATAATCCTTGCTTCCTACTAATCTTTTGTAGTGTAAATTCTTTTTCCATGTCAAAAGGAGCAAAGCTTCAAGACTTCACAATTCTGATTTCATAGAGTAGTATAATATCAAGTGAGTAAGATTTTTATTTATTTGCCCTCCAGGGATCCAGAAGCTGGTACTAGCCGGAAGAATGGGTGAAGCTATTGAAACCACACAACAATTATACCCCAACCTACTAGAGAGAAATCCTAATCTTTTTTTCACCCTAAAGTAAGTATCTAGTCTTTTATATTTATTATCTCTTAATTATGACTACACTTAACTGCACGTCATGTATAAAATATGTTGTGCATTTCAGTATATTTCTAAAATAGGAAAATGCCTTTTGCCAAAAGTATATTCATATATATTTTTTTTTTTTTTCTTTAAATCAATTTTAAACTTTTTTATTTTTTTACCACAGAGTAAGGCAATTCATAGAAATGGTGAACGGGACTGACAGTGAAGTGAGATGTCTGGGAGGTCGCAGCCCCAAATCACAAGACAGTTACTCAGGTAGACCCTTGGTGATGAGCTTTCTTTGTAACTGTACATTAAACAATAATCATGAACGTTGTCATTATGTACAGTAGGTGTTTGTGTTAATATTTTAGAAGTTTTTAATGTACTGTAAAGATCCCCATGCCCACGCATACGCTCCCTACAACACCCCCTCCCCATTTTTTTCTTTTTCTTTTTCTTTATTCCCCCCCCCCCCCCCCCACTTACATGGTGGCAGGTCTTGCAAAAATTTTTTTACAAACGATATAAAATAAAAATAAAAAAGCCTGATACAAAGGAGGGGTTCTGTCTGGAGCAAAGCCCACCTGGTTCCTGTTATGGTGAGTAGCTGTCCCCTTCTCCCCCTGGAGGGTTTTGGGGTGGATGTGGGCCCCTTCTTGGGACAGTCGGACCCGAGGTTCCCCCCCCTTCCCATCAGGCAACCCCCCTTTCCATTGTCCGCCATCCTATCCCCCTCCACATATGCTGGGGCTGTTTGGGTGGTCTAGTCCACCTCCTGGGGTGGGGGCAGGGCGCTAGCTGGCCATGGGGGCCGGGGGGTTGCACCGCTGGCGACCGGACAATCGACTGTGCGGAGGGGGGTTGTACCTGGTGGGGGCTCCTGCCAGGGCCCCCCCCCCCCCCCCCCCGTCCGGCATGGTTCTGTCCTTCCTGGGTCCCTGTAAGCCTCATAGTGCTGCGCGGGGCCACCATTTTTGTTGTAGCCTGTGTGTTTCTTTTTTTTTTTTTTATGTTCTTATTGGAGTTTTGAACAGTGTGTACAAATTAAAGAAAACAAGATCAAAGAACAGTGATACAGAATCAAATAACTTTCTTTTATATTAATCAAAACCCGTACTAAACCGTAAAATAAATTGAGGTCATACATGCGAGGAAAGCAATAGGTTTTGCAACAATAACTTTAGAGTATAAAGGAGTGTACCTATGGTACTGTGAGAGGAAAAAAGTTATAGTTGTATAGCATTTTTAAAATATGTGCACCAGGGAAGCCAGTCTAGGGCTGTTTTTGCCATTCATCCATCCTTAGATGACAATATATGCTCAAATACTTATATCTCGTTGACTAGATTAATTACCTCTCTTACTTCGGGGACGTTTTTCATTTTCTCATTAATATTGCCCTGGCAGCATAGAGAATTTGCATATAGATCGGTCTGAGAGAAGCATGAATAGAGCCATTGCTGGCCAGAAACTACCTGAGTGGAGACACGACCATGTCATGTGGAGCAGTGTTCCCACATTACGGCAACCTTTCCAACAAGTGTCGGAAGCTGTTGGGAATTTGGCCATTATGTATATTGTAAAGTACCACCTCTGGTGCAACCTCTGTGCTGTTTCCCAGTGGTTAGAGCATTTTGTATATTTGTAGTTATGCCTGATGGCCTTTAGCCATTGTTCCTCCATAATTGACAAGTTGAGGTCCCCTACCCATTTTAACATGTGGATGGATCCCTCTGAGGAGTCCCTTCTTAAGAAGTGGACTGTTCCACCAGTGGTGGACCCTCCGGTTTCCACAGTAAACGAGGCAACCATGATTCCAGTTGAAGAGTCCCCAGCCTTTAAGGATTTGGCTGACAGGGAGGCGGAGGCTGTGGCCCGCAATATGTACACTCTGGCTGGTTCGGCAATGAGGCCGGTGTTCACCATTGCTCTGGTGTCACAAACTCTGACTGAGTGGGCTAAGCTCTTACGCTCTGACCTAGAGGGAGAACTGCTTCCCCCTGCCTTTGCCGAGCTGGCGGACCAGCTGGTCCAGGGGTTGGAGTTTATCTGTGATGCCCCTTTGGATGCGGCTCCCCTAGTGGCTCGACTCTCTGTTTCAGCAGTGGTCCTTCGGCGTGTCTTTTGACTCTAGTGCTGGTCTGCAGACCAGACTTCTAAGAAGGCCTTGACTGATCTTCCTTTTCAAGGAGATCGCCTGTTTGGAGCTACCCTGGATGACATCATTAAAGGTCTCACAGGGGGGAAGAGTACTTTTCTTCCGCAGGCTACCAAGGGCAAGGAACCTCGTCGTAGACATGTGCCTTCCTTCTCTGCTCATAAGTTTTTTTCCGTCCCTCAGGGTCGACTGACAAGGGTTCAAAGCCTTTCAGGGCCTCCTCTGGAGGATCCAAACGAACCTGGTCTGGCAAGCTGAGAGCCCTGGAGCAAGACAATTGGGTCCACCAAGTCATTCGGTCCAGCTACAAGATCAAGTTTCGCTATTGTACCCCGGCAAGGTTCTTTCCTTCCAAAACAAAAATAGTGCAATGCACCTATCTCCTGTGCTCTGAGAAGGTGATCTGACCAACTCGAGCCACACACAGGTGGCTACCAGAGACCTTACGCTTGGCTTCTCCTGGATGCTTCAGCCTTGCAGCCCCTACAAGACCAGGGTAGTATGGGACCACTGCAATCAAGAAACAAACACAAGGGCGCACCGGCCTAGCGCATTATCCTCCAAATGGGTTTTATTGAAAGAAATAAAAATACTCACAAGCAAGTTCATAGTATGTGCAATTCGAAATAATAAGTTGCTGTCAGCATCAGAAACAGAAGATGTACCATCCTCAACAGTTTGAAAAGGTACGCGTTTTGAGGCTTAGCCTCTTCCTCAGGGCCCCTGTCGCTGGACCGCTTGCAGGGCCTGTTTTGGGCGGTACAAGAACTGTTACTTCAAGGGATGATTGTCCTGGTTCCAACTCCGGAACGTTTTCAGGGGTTTTACTCAAACCTGTTCACAGTTCCCAGGAAGGAAGGCAAAGTGCATCCAATTCTGGACCTCAAGGCGCGAAACTACTTTGTGCGGGTGCAGAAGTTCAGAATGGAGTCCATGCGAATGGTGGTGGCATCCCTGCGTCATGGGGATTTCTTTGTCTCTATCGACATAAAGGATGTCACATTCCAAAGTCACATTCCAATACGTGCCTGTCACCGGTGTTTTCATTATCAGTTTGTGGCATTACCCTTTGGTCTCGCCTCTGCTCCTCGGGTCTTCACAAAAGTGTGAGCCCCGATGCTAGCCTTGTTACGCCGACGGGGAATTGCGGTACTGGGCTACATGGGCGATCTCTTTCTGCGAGCGGAGTCTCCTTCTGCTCTGATGGAAAACCTGGGGATCACAATGCGAACTCTGCGGGAGTTCAGCTGGTTCTGTCAATGAAGCTGGACTATCTGGGCCTGACTCTGGACTCAGCCTTAGCCAGAGTGCTCCTTCCTCTGGACAAACTCCAGAAATTGGAGGCTGCAATTCGTCTCCTGCTGTCCAGCAGATGGTCACCCCCCTGGACTTGCATGCGGGTGCTGGGCCTGATGGTGTCTATCTTTGAGGCACAGTTCCATACAAGGTCCCTTTACAGAGAGATTCTGACCAAATGGGACAAGACTCCACAGTCTCTGGACAATCAGATCCGGCTGAGTCAGGGAACGAAGGAGTCCCTTACAGTGGGTACGGAAAGTATTCAGACCCCCTTAAATTTTTCACTCTTTGTTATATTGCAGCCATTTGCTAAAATCATTTAAGTTCATTCTTCTTCCTCATGAATGTACACATAGCACCCCATACTGACAGAAAAACACAGAATTGTTGACATTGTTGCAGATTTATTAAAAAAGAAAAACTGAAATATCACATGGTCCTAAGTATTCAGACCCTTTGCTCAGTATTTATTAGAAGCCCCCTTTTGATCTAATACAGCCAGGAGTCTTTTTGGGAAAGATGCAACAAGTCTTTCATACCTGGATTTGGGGATCCTCTGCCATTCCTCCTTGCAGATCCTCTCCAGTTCTGTCAGGTTGGATGGTAAACGTTGGTGGACAGCCATTTTTAGGTCTCTCCAGAGATGCTCAATTGGGTTCAAGTCAGGGCTCTGGCTGGGCCATTCAAGAACAGTCACAGAGTTGTTGTGAAGCCACTCCTTCGTTATTTTAGCTGTGTGCTTAGGGTCATTGTCTTGTTGGAAGGTAAACCTTCGGCCCAGTCTGAGGTCCAGAGCACTCTGGAGAAGGTTTTTGTCCAGGATATCCCTGTACTTGGCCGCATTCATCTTTCCCTCGATTGCAACCAGTCGTCCTGTCCCTGCAGCTGAAAAACACCCCCACAGCATGATGCTGCCACCACCATGCTTCACTGTTGGGACTGTATTGGACAGGTGATGAGCAGTGCCTGGTTTTCTCCACACATACCGCTTAGAATTAAGGCCAAAAAGTTCTATTTTGGTCTCATCAGACCAGAGAATCCTTCAGGTGTTTTTTAGCAAACTCCATGCGGGCTTTCATGTGTCTTACACTGAGGAGAGGCTTCCGTCGGGCCACTCTGCCATAAAGCCCCAACTGGTGGAGGGCTGCAGTGATGGTTGACTTTCTACAACTTTCTCCCATCTCCTGACTGCATCTCTGGAGCTCAGCCACAGTGATCTTTGGATTCTTCTTTACCTCTCTCACCAAGGCTCTTCTCCCCCGATAGCTCAGTTTGGCCGGACGGCCAGCTCTAGGAAGGGTTCTGGTCGTCCCAAACGTCTTCCATTTGAGGATTATGGATGCCACTGTGCTCTTAGGAACCTTAAGTGCAGCAGAATTCTTTTTGTAACCTTGGCCAGATCTGTGCCTTGCCACAATTCTGTCTCTGAGCTCTTCAGGCAGTTCCTTTGACTTCATGATTCTCATTTGCTCTGACATGCATTGTGATCTGGAAGGTCTTATATAGACAGGTGTGTGGCTTTCCTAATCAAGTCCAATCAGTATAATCAAACACAGCTGGACTCAAATGAAGGTGTAGAACCATCTCAAGGATGATCAGAAGAAATGGAAAGCACCTGAGTTAAATATGAGTGTCACAGCAAAGGGTCTGAATACTTAGGACCATGTGATATTTCAGTTTTTCTTTTTTAATAAATCTGCAACAATGTCAACAATTCTGTGTTTTTCTGTCAGTATGGGGTGCTATGTGTACATTCATGAGGAAGAAGAATGAATTTAAATGATTTTAGCAAATGGTTGCAATATAACAAAGAGTGAAAAATTTAAGGGGGTCTGAATACTTTCCGTACCCACTGTATATGGTGGCTTCGTTCTCTGGCACTTTGGCTGGGCAAATCCTTCCTCCCCTTGTATTAGACAGTGGTCACCACAGGGGCCTCCTTGGCAAGCATTTTTCTTAGAGGATCTGGACGCTGGAAGAGTCCAGACTGCTGATCAATGTCTTGGAAATCAAAGCGATCAGACCTTGTCTGGATCATTGGATGGATCGCCTCCAGGGTTGCCCAGTGCGCATTCATTCCAACAATGCCACGACCGTGGCTTATGTCAATCACCAAGGGGGAACAAGAAGTGTCCTGGTGGCTCTGGAGGTAGCCGACATTCTAAGGTGGGCAGAACGGTTAGTTTCAGCCCTCTCCACCGTACACTTTTCCGGGTTGGAAAATGTTGGACCAAGGGGAGTGGTCCCTTCATGCAAAGGTGTTTCATTAACTGCCTCTTCCGTGGGGCACCCCCGAGGTGGATCTGTTGGTGTCTCGGCTAGGCAGAAAGGTGCAGAGGTTTGTGATTCGGTCAAAGGATCCTCTGGCGGATGCCACAGAAGCGCTGGTGGCCCTGTGGGGTCATTATCGTCTGATTTACGCCTTCCCTTCTCTCAAGTTTCTGCCAAGACTTCTCTGCAGGATCGAGGCAGAAGGGATTCCGGTCATCTTAGTGGTTCCGTACTGGCCTCGCCGGGCTTGGTACGGCGATCTGGTGTGGCAGGTCGCCGACGTTCCTTGGAAGCTTCCTCTCAGGGAGGATCTGCTGTACCAAGAACCGATCTTCCATCCTGCTTTACAGTCGCTGGTCTTGATGGCTTGGCTGCTAAGCGCCAGGTGCTGAAGGATAGGAGTTTATCTGAGTCAGTGATTCCTACCCTGGTAAAAGCTAGGAAATATACTTCTAGGAAGATCTACCATCATACATTGCGTGGTGTGAGTCTCTTGGGATTCATCCTCGCTCTTTCTCGTTGGCTCGGATCTTGACCTTCCTTCAACGGGGGGGTTGAACAGAAATTGGCCTTGAGTACCATCAAAGGCCAGGTGTTGGCATTGGCGGTCTTCTTCCAATGACCTTTGGCCACACACTGCCTGGTGCGTACCTTTCTTCACGGTGTCCGACACTGATTCCTCCTGTGCAGGCTTCGTTGCCGACTTGGGATCTCAATTTGGTGCTTTCGGTTTTTCAGAAGCCTTCCTTTGAGAACCCCCCCAGGAGATTCTCCTGCTTACGCTGTACCAGATGGTGGCCTTTTTGGTTGCTATCACCTCTGCGCGCAGGGTGTCGGAACTGGTGGCATTATCCTGTTGTTCACCTTACCTGGGGATTCACAGGGATAAGGTGGTTCTTCGCCCCGGTCTGTTGTTCCTTCCAAAGTTTGTCTGTTTTTCTTGTGAATGAAGACATTGTTATGCCTTCCCTGTGTCCCAGGCCTAAACACCTGAAAGAATCTGCCTTGCATACCTTGCATGTGGTCCCGGCAATTAGGATGTACTTTGCAGCTATGGAGTCTTTCAGGAAGTCAGACTCTCTCTATTTGTGCTTACGGATGGACCTCGTAAAGGGTTGTTCGCTTCCTCTGCGACCATTTCCAGATGGATCAGGCAGATGGTGATTCAGGCCTATTCCATCAGGGGTCAGGTTCCTCCTTTCCCTGTCAAGGCACACTCTACTAGGGCGCCTAATGCCTTCTGGGCTTTCCGTCATCAGGAGTCAGTGACGCAGGTTTGCAAGGCGGCCAACTGGTCATCGGTGCACGTTTTTTAGGTGGGCTCCAGTTGGTTTGGCTGAACTCCTGTTTACCTGGTTGGCTATAGTTTTGCCTTTTGGAATTTTTTTTTTCGCTGTTCCCATCCCTCATGTTTTACACTGCTTTGGGACGTCCCAATGGTTAAGAATATCAGGAGCGGTGTCCGTCAATGAATGGAAGAGAAAATGGGATTTTTGACTTGCCATAAAATCCATTTCTCTAATGTTCATTGACGGACACAGCACCCACCCCTCAATGGAGTTGTAATTCTCCTGACACTGCTTGTAACTAAACTGAGTGCCTATAGCGGAGAGGGGGATTTTACCCCCCCTGGGACTGCCCATGGGCGTAGCCAGACTTTTTTTTTTTTCCGCTGTCTAGTGTCCTACTCCTGTAGGGGCAGTAAAACCCAATGGTTAGGAATATCAGGAGCTGTGTCCGTCAATAAACATCAGAGAAATTGATTTCTCGGTTAGTCAAAATTCTATTATTTACGTACTTTACCTGTGGCAGTCCCGACTGCCGATCTACGGCGGTTCCAGAATCAACTTTTACATTTTATTTGGAACCCTCAGGCCATAGACTATTGCGGCGTTCACTTTATAGGACTCGAGAGGTTGGTGGCTTGGGTGTTCCAGATCTTAGGAGAGATTGCCAGGGCTAGGACGAGGGATGGGCAGGAGGAGCGGCTGCCCTGGGCTATGTGGTATAGTGAGGTGAGAGGGCACCACAAGGAGATGTGGGGGGGAGGGGGATTTGTGTTGGAAGGGGTAATTTTGGGGGGGTGACTGAGTATTGTTCTAGGAGGGGAAATTTTAGGAGTAGAGGACTTGTCAAGAAAGGGTGAATTTTTATTTTGGGGGGATTGTGCTGATGGGGGGGGGGGATTTTAGCAGAGGGGCAGATTTTTACTTGGTAGAGGGGGAATTTATGCTTGGGGGTAAGCATGCAGGTTAGTGCTTTTGTGTGTGTGTGTGGGGGGGGGGGGGAGATAATGCTCGTACATCTTTGGGAGGGGTGCAGTTTGGCATGTTCACCCTGTGCTCTAGGTGACCTTTGTCCCGGCACTGGATATTACCATGCGGCCCAGATCACACAGCGATTTCAAATCATACAGACCTGACTGGGTGATGCTGACCTCTTGATTACCATCGACCTTTTGATGTGGATTTCAGCTAGGTGCAGGTGGACAATTCTCTGTCCTACAGTATCCCACTCATTGCATTTAGGGAACACGCTGTTGAAATTCGCGCTACTTAGGTCCCCCCATGCCCCCGGCGCACCTGTTTTTCATAACCCAACTTTCCACCCGGTCTATGATTCCGGGAGTTCCAATGGTGGCTCGACAAGGCCCTGTATCATATTGGACACTTCCTAGATCTCAAAAGATTGCGTCCTGTTTCGTTTTTTTTGTCCAACACTTTGAGTTACTGTCTTCTGTGGCTTACAGCAAGTAATACATTTTCTTAGGTCTGTTTGCAGACTCACGCCTGACAATACGACTTACACAGCCTTTGAAAACCGTTGTTATCGCGGTGAGCACCAGAGGGGCGGTGTCTCTCAGCTAAACTTTTTGTTAACTCCTCCTGTAAACTGCCTTATATGCTGGCCTGGGAAAAGGATTTGGGATTGAAATTTTAGAGGAGGAATACAGGGACTGGTCTATGCAGACTGAACATCTCCCTGGTAGGGGCAGGTTTTAAGATTGGTACTTGGTGCCTGAGCGCTTGCACCGAATGTGCTCACACTCTTTGGCCCTTTATTTTCGAGGGCAGGTGGGTTAAATTTTCCACACATGGTGGTCATGTGGTAAGGTTTGGCAAATTCTGATTCAAAGCCCATAATTTAATATACTCTGTGACCATGGTGAATGTTGTCAAGGACCCCAAAACAGCTCTACTTATTGAACCTGTGGAGAGGATACCCATACATTTGCAGACTCTAATCTATTTAATGTTTCTAGTGGCTAAAAATGCAATTGCCACTGCCTGGAAGAAACCTGTGGTTGAGCTGGCGGTAAAGAAGCATAAACTTACCTGGATTATGATTAATGAAAAATTGGTCAGCACACTTCAAGACACTGTTGTCTGGTTTGAAAGAGTCTGGAATACTTAGGATTCAGTATCTTCAGACTTCTTAATAATGAGGTACACTGATGGTTGCTGGGGGTGTGGACGAAGTGGCGATCCCGATTTTTTTCTTTTCTCTTTCTTTTTTTTTTCTTCTTTCTTTTCTTAATCTTTTTTTCCTTATTTATCGTTTCCCCCCTTTCTTTCTGGCTTTACCTGCCCTTTTCCATATTTTTTGCGGGGGTTGATGGATTTGGGAGGGTCCCCTCTCCCCATTTCTCCTCTATAGCAAAGTGCTTATCAATTATTATGTGGTTGGGGAGCCATGTTTTGTGTTTGTTGGTATTCGCTATTCTCTCCCTTCGATAGAATACAACTTCAGAAAGTATGTAATGTGTTGTATTGTAATGAATTCTTTCCTTTCTTAGCATGGGTGGTCTTGGTCTTCCAAGTTTAGTTGTTTCCAGACCCATACTGTACTGAATAAACAAAAAATGTTTGTTCTGGTATTGTACAAGAAAATTTTTCATGTTTGTCCCTTTGGATAATTTTGGATGAACTGTCGTGATTTGCATGTGTACTGACGATCAGATTATCGTACGATCGATTCCTGAGCTGTATTTTTCGTCCAATTTTCTGATGATATATAGTAGGCTTTAGTAACAGATTGGATTGGCTTATTCCCAATTTGTCATTGATCAACCTTTGCATGAGGCAAGATGCCTATTTTTATTTTCTCTGTTAACTCCTAGCATTGCAAACACTGTATAACTAAACCTAATATGATGTTTGCATGTACCCTTTAGCATTAAAGATGAACTTCTGGCAGATATAATATAAAAGTGAACCATTCAGAACAGCTCTAAATTACTTATACTAGCTGCACCTAAAAATACATTCAACCAGTTTATAAGTATATGAGTCTGCCAGGTTTGTGACTAGAAGAAGGTGGAGGAGCAGCACTGGGTACTAATCTGGCTCCACTGCATTGCATTGTGCAGACAATCTAACATTGGAGCTTTCTGACTGGAGGAAAGAGCAGAGTGAACAGAATAAGGACCTTAGCAGTGTGTTGATATTCTATTATTGTTCTCTCAGCAGGCTGGGAGTGGGTTGTTTGCCAACCTGTTATGCCCAACTCCAAAGGAGAAAAGTGAGGTGAGGGACCTAGCTATATTATCTTGCAGGCCTAGTTGTCTGAATAACATTACACATGTTTGGCAGTTAGGACAGATCACACATCTTTCTGATGAATACAAAGCTTCCTCTGGTTGAATCAGAGAAAGCTTGGTATTCCTTTAAAGAATACAAAGCTGCCTATGAATGGCTGAGCGCTACTCAGCCAGACTCTGTTTTGTTCCAGGTGTGAAACAGAAAGTTTCTGTCACACAGCCGGAACCCAGCACCGTGTACTGCTTGTAGCCGAAGTTACATGCAGTACATACAGTGCTTAGAGCCAGTGCAGCACTTGAAAGAAATAGTTTATTTTGGACCAGCTCGGTCCAAACAAACTATTCAAAGTGTCAGGAAACATGGACATCAGCTTGAAAGTGAATGTAAACCTCATTCAATAAATCTGACCTGGGCGCACATATCTGTGGTGATTACCCATCTCTCTACAAAGCCCTAGGTCCCGTGTCTTTCTGCTGCTCCATTCCTCTGTTATCAGCATGATATTCTGACAAGCTCTCCAACACATTAGATAAAAGCAGCTGGAAATTTGTATTTTGGAAGGGACTTCGGACAGATAAGCAAAGAGCTGGTCTATTCACATCACAGCTCTGCAAGTTTCTTCATTTCCTCTGCCTATGTGGAGGGGGGTGTGTGCCTTTCCTCCAATCAGCTCACACACAGTGTATGCCTAGGCTCCCTTCCCAGTGCTGAAACGGGAAGAAAAATTTCTAACAAGATTTGCACTTTCTAAAGAATATAGCGAGCTGAAGACAGCAGATATACATGTAAAACTTATGTAGGGGGACTTGTTTCATCTCTTTGTATAATCTAAGGCTGTTCACTTCACTGGATATATGTAAGGGGTTTACATTCACTTTTAATTGCAATTTTGTGGGATGCAACTTTATCTGTTGCAGACATCCACATTGCATTATGCATTCCTTTTTGGGTATGACTAAATCACTGCTGCCGTAAGAAAAAAAATAAAAAATTTGGAGGGAGGGAGATGACAAGCAGCCCTCGTTTGCTGTCGCACTCTATCTGTAAAATGTAAAAGCAAATAAATAAACATACAATTTAACATTGTACACTATTTTTATATGTTGTATACATTGTAATTTATTTTTCTATTTCACAACCAGTTTTAAAATATGCATGTAATCTGTGTATAACCAATCTCTTGTATTGTATTGTATTATGTAAATAATTAGGTATTTGATAGTTTTCTTACAGTAAATGTCTTTTACTTTTCTCTTTTTAGGATCAGATAGCAACTGCAGTAATGGTGTTATATCCAACAAAGCTCACCAGTCCCACAGTCGTAGTAAACACCAGCCTTCCAGCCTTAATGTAACAGAGCTTAACAGTATAAACATGACAATGTCACAGCAAATCAACAGCTATCCTAGGTAAGGATTCCCCACTGTGAATGAATGGTCTGCTTGATAACACAAATTTTCTGACAACTGTCAGGTTTAGTTTGTGCTGCTCCAGCAAAGCAGCCTGTTGTGTGACACAGAATATCGGCTTGCAAGGCATACATTTCATTCATGCTTCTGTGCAGTCCCGGTAATGCATTTTATGGAAAAGGCTGTTGTAGAGCACTTTGGAATATAAAAGGCACACAGGCAAATACTAAGCTGACATCCCCTGCATTAAACAGGCCTGATTTCAGTTATTACCACCCCCACCCCCCACTGCCACTTTTTTGCTTGCCCATTTTCCTCCAGGTTTGTTTTTAATAGATAATTAGCACATGAAAATGAAAGAAAATGTGACCTTTTTATGCTTTCCTACCCATAAAATGGATTATGGTAACAAGCAGCTCCCCACCACTCTTTCTTAAAGGAGTTGTAAAGTCAGGAAAGTGTTTTATCTTAATGCATTCTATGCCTTAGGATAGAAAGCATTCTGTGTGTAGCAGCCACCCCAGCACCCCTAATACTTACCTGTGCCCCCTCTCTGTCCAGCGACGTCCACGAGTCCCTCGGCCTCCTGGGACTCTCCTTCCTGATTGGCTGAGATACAGTCGCGGCACCATTGGCTCCCGCAGCTGCCAATCAAAGTCAGTGAGCCAATCAGGAGAGAGGGGGGCGCGGGGTCAATTGGAAGCTCCATGTCTGAATAGGCACACAGAGTGGCAGCTTGGCTCAGGTGCCCCCCATAACAAGCTGCTTACTGTGGGGGCACTCAATAGGAGGTAGGGGCCAGGAGCAGCAACAAGGGACCCAGGAAGAGGAGGTATTTTTTTTTCCCTGCAGCTTTAGTCACATTACTTGCTTCCCATGTTGAGCAGGCTATTGGATCCTGTTGAAATCTTCACTGCAGGGATGCAGGTCCTCTTCCTGGCTCTGAACTTCTGTTTCTGCAGTGGTTAATAGCTTTGGGTCTTCAGGCATAACCACAGTACAGATGGACAACAGCAGTACATGGGACCTGCCCCTCTTCATTTAGAAAAGTTTTTCATTGATTCCCGTAGCATGATCTCTTAGAGGGATAGAGTCCGATGGGTCACTGGATCCTCTCCCCATTCACAGATCATGTTACTTTTAGTGTAATCTATGAAATAACTCAGTGAATGGGAGAGCAGGAGGGGCTTTGGGTCCCCGTGGGTCATCTTTTGTTCATCTCAGCCTGGAGACCCGACAAAGTTAACCCTTACAGCTCCAGAAGTTCAGAGCCAGGAAGAGGAAGGACATCCCTGCAGTGAGGATTTCTACAGAATCCAGGAGCCTTCATGACTTGGGACATACTTTTATTACAGCTAAAAAAAAATGCAACTAAAGCCGTAGAGAAAAAAAAAAAAAAAAAGCTGAGCCTCAGCTTTGAAATGTCATTGCCCTAGGCTACAGCCTTTTTGACCTTTTCTAAAAATCTGGGTTTAATGGATAAAGTAGAATTGCCTTTTTTTTTTTTTTTTTTTTGTTAGTATAAAGAAAACTGCAATTAAAACTGGCTCTTATTGGCTCAGTGCATATGCTTTGCCTTTCTATGTATTACCTGTAGACCTGCACTGTGAGAAGGAGCACAACCATTGTGTGGCAAAAGGAGGACCTACATATATGAGCAAATGAGAATAGATAAACATAGACTATATTTCCTTTAGGGGAGTGTTTTTTGCTAGTTTGAGATGGGAACCCCCAGACACCTTTTATTCCTATTGGCTCATAGACTAGTTCCTGCCATGGAAGCTCTGCATTCCCTATTCTTCCCTAGCCACTATGTTGTCTCTCTCCCCCCCGTTTCCTCAATCTTGCCATTCCCATCTTTGGTACACTCTAGTTGCACCCGGCTGTCCCTTCACTAGCAGATATATATTCTGTTGATTTTATGGTGTATTATATACGACTTGTTTCTGTTTTTCTGTTGAACTAATATCCGATGACGTCCCTTACACAGTGTAATGCTATTTACTTGCTGATATATGTACCTTGTTACAATTTATACGTCATTGTCTGTACCAGTTTATTGCCAAAACTCAATAAACATATATTTGTGATAAAAAAAGACTGATTGTGGAAAATAAAACGCAGTAAGTGATTCATTCAAGAGACCTGATATCTTGACTTTTAATCAATAATGCATTTGCAGCCTCCTCTAATGGTAGAATAGGCTAAACGCAAGAGCTCTTCAGTACTCTGTTAATTAGTTGTTCATATATTGAATTCTGGCAATCATGATGCCTCCTATGCTCATAATAGTCACACTTTTCCTAGTTTGCAATTGAAAGCTTAAAATGACTTTGAGGTTCTTTTGATGTAATATTTCCTTTACTTGTGTTGTGTTACATACGGTACTGAAAAAGTGAAGTTGGCTTCTTGTATTCTAGCCCTAAAAATCTTCTAAAATATATACTCACCCCAAACCCCCAACCCAATAGTTTGTGTATTTTCATATTTTTACAGCTAACCTCATTTTGGCAAAAAAAAAAAAGATTGCCCCCCTACCAGAATGTAGACCCATGTTTGATTGTGTTAGGGTCTTCATCTTATCTGTCAGTGTCCTGGAAGGGATACGGGTCACTCAAATTCAGAAGTCTAAATGTAGTTAATCCAGAATTGTCAAGCCATATTAAGAGCTCACAAATATCGTTTTGATTCTGTAATTGACAAAAGGAAAATTGAAGGCATCCAGCAAGTTTCAGGGGATAAACACTTCTCCTTCATTAGGGCTTTAGCAGTTTTCAATGTGTCTATTAAACTTGGGCCATAATAGTATATTGCATAATAATATGTATTTAAATGTCATAACTACTCTACTTAGAGCAGCGGTTGCCAACTAGTGGTCCATTGACCACTGATGGTCTATGAGAACATTTTGGTGGTCCCCAGGGGTTCTACTGCAAATCAACATTGTGGCGGATGTATAGTGCCCAATGTTGTTTCCAGTGGCTTTAATTTGCGCTGACAGTCAATACTGTCAACCCACATTGATACCCAATGCCTCCTCTGTAGTTGTGGCTCATGTGAACACAGAGGGAGGTGCAGAGTAGTGCAGAGAGTGTGAAGTGAAGGAGGGAACTTCCAATGGCAGCGCTAATCAGACTGTGGGAGGGAGCACGGAGCTTGAGCATATAGCTGGATAAGGAGGAGAGTCTGTGTAAGGCAGCAGTGTGATGTAGAGTACGGGGGGCAGAGAGCCTGAACATTGTGTGTAAGGCAGCAGTGTGATCCAGGGGGATGAGGGCAGAGAGTTAAAGCATTGTGTGTATAAGGCATGTAAAATTCATGTGAGTGGTCTGCGGGAATCTAAATTGTAAGTTTAGTGGTCTGAAAGGTTGGAAAGCACTGACTTTGAAGGTACTGGTCTTAAAATTACAGACATTTTGGGGTATTTCAGATAATCTGGCACACACCAGGCTATACTTGAGTATTTTTTTAAGTTTAGTTTTGTTAAGAGTGTGGAAGAATTGGTACCCCCTATCAAGTTTCTACTGATGTTTGGGGATCCGTTAAAGAGACTTTCTCATGTATCATACCCTACCGAGGCACCTTCACTCCAATTGGCAGTCCAGTCTATTTGCATGCCAGTTTTATAGGGGGACCTGATTGGAAGCTCCATGTGAGTTTGATAGGTGGATGTTAACAGACATCCACATCCATTTACATCCACATGCATCCGTTTATATTCCACTTACTTTTGACTGTCCAAGTGTAGAAAAAAACTATTGGAGAAGATCAGTTCCCTTTTCCATCTTTCCTACCTAAATGTGACAGATCAAAGTTCACCCATAGGTCTAATATGTGTCCAGAAAGCTCCATTTTTTAATGGAGCTAAATAATAAATGGACATGCAAGTCACAAAAGCAACATCCACCCCATTTTGCTCTCGCTCGGCAGGGGTATCTGTTGACCTTTCCCTAGCTGAACAGACTGGGCAGCTTCCAATGGTTTAATCGGGCAGGAGGTGATGGACCAGGCTCACACGCAACGATACAAATACTTATACTTTATAAGTAGACTAAAGAAGGTCTTAGAACAGTTTGTCCACTTTTTATTGCGGATAAAATTAACAATCTGATAGTCATTCTGTTCCTTCCCCATTTTATCCAAAGCTAAAAACAATGACTAAGCACGGGCGTATTTAGGAGACTTAAGCAATAATTGTGCCAGAACATTTAACTTACTGTGTGGTCTTGTTATGAGAAGGGTGGTTTTCTTATCTGCTGCCATAAATATTTTCAGGTAGTCAATAGGACGGATGCCTAATATAATAAAATAAATCTGGTGATTAGTGTCATAAGGACGACTGTCTCAGCAGAGGATTTTCTTTCTTTGCTCTTCATGTTTCTGTAAAATAATGTTTGCACCTCCTTGCTATGCATTTTGCTAATGTAAGGTATGCTTTGTTTTCTTACAGCAGTGACGTAGAAATGGAGACTGATCACTACTCCAATGGGTTTGCTGCAGCCTCATCTAATGGATTTCTTAATGGCAGCACAAAGCATGACAGTGAAGTGGAAGAATGTGACACAGAAATGGGTTTGCTGTGATATTCATTGCATTCATCATTCGTTACTTAGGATTAGCCTAATGGGGATTTCCCATTTAACTGGCAATCCAGTATTGTATGTGACCTCTTTATTTAGTAACACAGAGATGTCTTCTGACGCTCCAGGTTCTTACTGGGGTCCGAAACTCTAACTCCAGATTTAACATCTGTATTGCAGTGCAGTCATAAAATAATATTTGAGGTATTACCTGAGTAGTTAAGCTAGCCATACATATTTTATCACTTTGTAATAAAATATTCCCCCATTCACGTGGATGAAGGAATCCCCCCTGCCAGCTGTTACATTCAGCCAGCTGCAGCACCCACGGCTGCCTGAATACATTTGATAATGTGCAGTCACTGTTTGCCAACTGCCGTTTCCATGCCTTACCCAGACCATTTATACTGTAGATAACTCTTTTAATCAAACCACTCTGGATGAAAGGATCTGTAATAGTCACTGACAGCATTGGGATGGGCATGGGAGGCATGGTGCAAGATAAACATCTTGTTGACAGTCACCTCAGTAACAAGGCTTTCATTTTGGGGTGCTGCAAATGACATGATATGCAGACACATAAACAATTGCTGGTTGATCACAGGCTTTCTTTGTAAGATATCTGTTATCAATAACCAGTACATCTAATGCTCAGAAGCTGATTTCGTAACCAGTGATTCAATCATTTTACAAATATTTGGCCAAACTAAATGCACTGGGTTGGAAATATTGCCTGTTTTTTGTGTGTCTGTGTGTATCTGTTTATTTTTTTTCTAGAAAACGATTAGCAGTTCATGTCTTTTTGCAGAATTATGGTTGTGTTAAAGGTATATTCAAGAAAAAAAGGTTTCTGAGGACAAAAAGCATTTGTTCTCACTGTGTACACTATACTTGCCCTATTCTGACACCAATTTGAGCATCATGTCACTCGCACCATGTGGGGGTTAAAGTGGAACTCCATGGACACAGAGTACAGTAATTATGCTAGATAAGATGGTTGTTCATTTAATAGCAAAAGAATTGATATAAAAAAATATATATATTTTTTTTTTTTTTTTTATTAGAAAGGTTTCCCATGATGTTTTGTGGCATTAAAAATGTTGACACCAAGGTGGAAACTCTCCAGGCTAGTACGTATTTGCTCTATTCTAACTACATATTCTAGCAGCACTATTTTAGGGTGCTCCCTCAAGAAATCCACAAAAGGGGGTAGGTTGAATAGATCAAACACCAACCAATCAGCACCATCTTGGTATATCTGTTGTCGGATTGTCAGTTTAGAGTCTATAGGGGATGTAGAGGGGACAATGCACATATTACTTTTAAAGCCCGTTCAAACGTTATAGGGCATGTAGTTAGGTGTAGAGAGGACAATGACAGTGGGACGGTTACTTAAGTCTGAATTTTTTTAAAAATTAAAATAAAATTAAAATAACAAACATGTTATACTCTCCTGCTCCGTGCAGTAGTATTGCTCCGAGCGGCACCGATACTCCTCTTCTCCGGTCCCTGGTGGCGATCTTGGCTCCTCCTCTTCTTTTTGTGTCTCCAGAGAAAGCAGTTTGCTTTGGGGACAAACTGTGCGTGCTCACTTCCGACCTATGTATCTGTGGAGGCCACCCCCCACTTCCTCTTCACTGCATCTGATTGGCTCCTGCTGCTGCTCAAATGCTGTGTAAAGAGGAAGAGAGGGGAGAATAGATGCAGCCGTGCACAGTGCTTATCTCTTCTTCCCTCTCTTCCTCTTTACGCAGAGATAGAAGGGGGCTCAGGGAAACTGAAAATGTTTTTATCCTAATGTAAGAAATGTATTAAAAAAATGCTTTTAGGTTAGTATCACTTTAAACCCTGCAAAAAAGGAACTGGGGGGATGGTGGGATAGAAAATAAGTTCCCCTTCCTCCAATTTCTGGGAGCTGACTTCTTCACCTTCATGCATACAAGATCCCAGGAAATGCTGAGTAGCCTAAATCTTGCGAGAAGACACTGCAGCACAGTGCAGGATTGTCTTTTTCGCAAGATTTAGACTCCGCATTCTCCGAAATCTGGCTGACATCACCCTCGCCTAGGCTCTGCAGGAGGAAGTCGAGGGTGATGTCAGCCAGATCTCGGAGAATGCTGAGTCTAAATCTTGCGAAAAGACAATCCTGCACTGTGCTGTAGTGTCTTCTCGCAAGATTTAGGCTACTCAGCATGAAGGTGAAGAAGTCCGCTCCCAGAAATTGGAGGAAGGGGAGCTTATTTTCCATCCCACCACCCCCCTGTTCCTTTTTTTGCAGGGTTACAAAGTGATACGAAACCTAAAAACGTTTTTTTTAACCTTAATACATTGCTTACATTAAGATAAAAAACATTTTCAGTATTCCCTGTGAAAGGTTAATTTATTAAGGAGAAGTGCGGATTTATAAAAAAAAATACCACATACGTACTCCATTAGATGGCTGTAGCATCAATTCGATGCTGCAGCTTTTCCCCCGCTGGCTCTACACCGAGATCTGAGCGATCAAAGACCGCTGATCTCTGTTCTCAGGGTTCAGTAAGCTGAGAGTCAGTGACTGTAAGTCACCAGCTCTTTGATCTGCCCCTCCAGTGCTCACTGGAGCGCTGGGCTGTGGAGGGGGAAGGAGTGGCTGGCTCAGGCTCTCAGTGGCATGCTAAGAGGCTGAGCCAGCTGCCAGTCAGACATCTAGGCAGATCCCGACATTGTCAGGTTATGTAACTGCAGCAGATAGCAGGCTTTAGCCCATTGTTAACTGAATTTGGGACACCGGAGTGCAGAACTAAGTGCATTACTGTGATCCCCAGAAGATGTATAGCCATAAATAAACTGGCCATATTCTCCTTTGACTAACTTTTTTTCCTCAACTGGGTTTATTTTATTGCGCTTTTATCCAACATTTTGGTGAAAGATGGGGGGTGGCACCTTACCAGCATTTTGTAAAATCTGTGGTCACTCAGCAGTTGTTCCCTTTCCCTCATAGAATTAAAGAGTTCTGCATTGCATCATATATCATGGGTGAGTTGGAAAGAAAAGTCACAGTGGGTTTCAGCATGTCAGGCAGTCTCTCACCACCTGTTGTTCTGAGTAAAAGATCAGCTAGTATATGTGTTTGTCAATGAAGACTATAGCCTAAAACAAGGAAAAACTAGTGGTGCCTAAAGGGAAAGTTCCTCTCCCTAAAGTGCATTCTCCATGTATTGGAAATCATATAGGTGGACTCTTGACTCTCCCTGGGAATATATAGCAAAATATAGCGCAGAAAGCTGAAACCGGCTTTGGCTGTCACAGTAGGACCGGAGTTTGGGAGACATCTCCATGCTGGGTCATGAACAAAGTGAAGGGATGACACACAGAATTTCCACTGTAGCTTTTGCCCTCGTTCACACTGCACACGGGTTTGAAATCGTGTGACTTCATCTGAACTCTCACGATTTCAAAGCCGCATTTCCGTCTGACTTTGGGGCGACTTCAAAGACCTTTGTGCAGCTTCATGCACAGATGTCTATTGTAATCGCCCTCGAAGTAGCCAAAAGTAGTGCAGGAAATACTTTTGGAAATCACTGCGGCGCCGCACTGATTGGGAATCTCCCATTGCTGGCAAAAGACTGCGATTTCACATGCAATTTGACCTGTCAATTTGCATGTCAAATCGTGCCGATGTCAATGGGGGCTTTATCTTCTATCTTTCCATGAACTGAATACCTAAAATCTGATCTGAAGCCTGATATGAGGAACACACACACTTGGCATACATTTTAGAGATTCTTGGTTTGGTTACCATATACATGCACTATCCTTAGTATTTGATAAAATTATAGGTTTTGGAAAGGATCTTGTTGTTGCCATGTATGACTTCATCATTGAGTAGTGTAACTGGCAAACTTTCTTTTCTTACAGAAGTAGATTCAACTCAGGTCAGACGACAGCTGTGCGGGGGGAGCCAGGCTGCTGTTGAGAGAATGATCTGTTTTGGAAGAGAGCTACAAGCCATGAGTGAGCAACTAAGACGAGAACGAGGAAAAAATGCCACTAACAAAAACATGTTAAAGGTATGTTTGCTGTTTAGGCTACAATGCCCTCGTGTATTGTAAAGGATAACTGGAAGCAGTCACCCTGTTTCACTCACCCGAATCCTTCAGCTACCTATAGAGCAGTGATGGCGAACCTTGGCATCTCAGATGTTTTGGAACTACATTTCCCATGATGCTCAACTACACTGTAGAGTACATGAGCATCATGGGAAATGTAGTTCCAAAACATCTGGGGTGCCAAGGTTCACCATCACTGCCATAGAGAGTGGCACTCACAATGTATTGAGGAATGCAGTATGTGTTGCGAGCACCTGCCATCAGACAAATACATTGTCTGCCTATGCTGACCACCTTCAGAAAATGTTACATCCCTGGGCTTCCTCTGTCTTCAAAACTTTCTGACCTGGAAAAATTAATTCAGCACAAGAATTCAGAGAAAAATCAGAACTCCAGCTTTGCATACTTGTTCTGGAAGAGTCTGGGGGTCACTTGACAGCTAGGGAACTAGCGTTTTCAGATGGAGACCAGCAGATATCAGACCTTGTGCTTGTTTCGTGACCGTTTCTGTTAAGCTTCAACTTGGGAAAAGCCTATATTTGGGGGCTTCTAGGATGCACTGGGCTGCTATTTACTCAAACCAAAGGGGTCTGTTCAGGCACCATTAAGTGATATGGACCTGTTGTCTATTTACAGTGGAATCCACTATTATATGTATTTTCTTTTGTCTGGTTCAGGCTGTGACATCAGTTACTATGCCATACTGTGGATTAAATAACCGCTCTCATTTTGTTTTCCGTCTCCTCTGGGACAAAGTACATGCAGTAATTTTATCCATGAGAGTAGGTGCTTCTGATAACAGCTAGGAAGGAGATGGATGCTGTATAACGGCAGTCTCTCAGCTTGAGCACTTTCCTCAGATTACCAACGGCAAGAGGAATGTATAAATTCTGTGCTTCCAATATGTCCATGATATTTTTATGTAGAGGTGTGTGTTCAGTATTTTTACTCGTAAGCCTGTATTTGGGGGCTATTTCCTGGATGCCCTGGACTGCTATTTACTCAAACAAGGGGTATGTTCAAGCACCGATAAGTGATATGGACCTGTCGTCTATTTACAGTCCAATCCACTATTATATGAATTTTCTTTTGTCTGGTGTAGGCTTTGACTCTGTTACTATAACACAATGTGGAATACAAAACTTAGCTCATTTTATTTTTTTTAGTGTTCTATGGGACAAAGTACATGTAGCATTTTGTCTGAGAGTAGGTGCTTCTGACAACAGCTAGGAAGGAGACGGATGCTGCATACCAACAGCTTGTCTCCGCTCTTAAGCCCCGTACACACAATCAGATTATCGAACAATCCGTCGTCCGTTTTTTGTGGCATGCTAGTCTGATGTGGAAAGTGGAGGTTATTTCCATACGAATTTTCCCGTATGACAGAATTCTACTTCAGAAGTGATGTCATGTGCTGGATTGCTTTGTATGTGTTCTTTCGTCTCTGAGCATGCTCTTAAGATTTTTTTCCGTCGAAATCTGTACTAATGAGACGAAAATCGGACGTTGTATTACGGACAACAAAAATTATATAGCCTGCACATCAGGATTTTGTCAGCCGAAAAGTCTGAGTCCGCTGTCGAAAGCGCCATACTAACAACCCGAAATTTGGCAGATCGGTCGTCGGACGAATTTTGCCTTCAGATTTTCCTATGGTGTGTACGGGCCTTTAGCACGTTCCCAAGATAAGCAACCGCAAGATTAATGTATAAAATCTGTGCTTCCAATGTTCATGATATTTTTTTAGAAGTGTGTGTTCAGTATTTTTACTCATTCTGCTAATGTATTTTTAATGTCTTTTTTTTTTTTTTTTTTTAATTAATATGTATTTTTTTATTTATTTTACAGGATGCTTTTAGTTTATTGGCTTATTCTGATCCCTGGAATAGCCCAGTTGGCTACCAGCTTGATCCCATACAGAGAGAGCATGTGTGCTCCTCTCTCAACAGTGCAATATTAGGTAAGAACGGTCAATCTTTGGTGTAAAGACGAATGTACTTTGCTTATTCTTACAATTAGTACCATTGTTTATTAAGGTAGCTGCATGTAACCTTAAAAAATTTCCAGCCCTACATCTGAATTGTCTAAAGATTAGGCTTCATTCAGTGGCTGCTCCCATTACTCCATCTTATTTGTCTGTCTGCATTTCACAGATGCATATATTTTATACACAAGGCCTTGTTTTATACAGATAATCATGTCCTGGCTGCGGTTACTATAGAAACAGTCTGGGAATTCTGCCAAATTCAATGCTACACATTTCTCTGTATTTGTGTGTGATTTGAGCAGTGAGGGGGTTGTCTGGCTAAACGCACAGGCACTCATTCTTCTTTCCTTTACAATTATACCGCTCTAACGCACGATATTTCATTTCCCCAAATTCCTAGCATAATTAACTGTATATTCTGTATCACCATGCAGGTGGTAAGGATATGCAGACAATAGCTTAGAGCTGTTCAGATGGATAATTATATGTATTTAATGAGGAAAAAAAAAAAAAAAAAACTTTGTATTTCATAGACGAAAACTTGATTATAGGTTCCATTTATTGTGTGCTTCATTACAACTACCTAAGTGGTTGACCATAAGTTTTTATACTTATCAGAGGTCAATATATATTCAGGATTTAGGCAGCTGAAATAGTATGCAAATGTCAACTTTTATTTTCAAAGTTAAAGTGGTTATAAACCTCAGACATAAAATATGAACAAAGCATATCCTTCTATAGTTTGTACTTGTCTCAATCCAGAGCACTAATGCCTCGTGCACACGCAACGATTATCGGCCGACCGATCGGCTGTCTTTTGCCCAGTGTTGTTGTGTTGGTTGAAATGTGCTCTAGACTGAACACGAATTTTCTCGGCCAACAACAACCAACTGCAGAAGTGATGTCATGTTCTGGTTTACTTTCCGTGTGTTTTTTCTTCTCTGAGCATGCCCAGTCTTGCTCATCTGATTTTTGTCTGCCGAAATCTGTACTGACTGAGGAACAATCTGCCGTTCTGGTGACGGCCAACAAAAATTTTATAGCATGCACACCAGATTTTGTTCGGCCGAAAAGTCGCAGTCGGTTGTCGGAAGCATCATACTAACAAGCCGACAATCGGTCGATCGGACATTGGCCGAAAATTCACGGCCAACAATCGTTGCGTGTGTACGAGGCTTTAGTGTAATTTCTGTCTGCTGCCTCGTTCCTCTGCTATCTGCACTTCTGGCAAATTTTCCTGACACCAAGAGAAAAATGGTGACAGGGGAGGGATCTCCAGCTGATTGACAGCCTAAACTCTTGCTGTGTGAAGGGGGATGTGTCGCTTCCCTCCAATCAGCTATCAGAGCTCCCTTCACTGATGTAACTTCAGCTCTCCATCTCCTACCTTTCAGAGCTGAGAGATGCTGTGTAGATTCTGCACTTTGAATGGATGTAGGGGAAAGACAGCTGTAGATAAACAGGTACAACTTGTGTAATAGGATTTGTTTTAACTCTGTATCACCGGAGGCCAATCACTTCACTGGGTATATGTAAGGGTTTACAACCACTTTAAGGCCGATCCTTCCTCTAAAAAATTCTAGTTTACCTGGCAGTTGTGCTGAAACTCTGGCTTCATACTGAAAAAAAAGAACAAGTATGCATTATATTGTAGCTTCCAGGTCCCTAGATGTGGTGTCTGCATCCAATTTCTTTTTTAAGGTTGGGTACATTTTCTGCAAGTACACAAAAATACCCGTAGATTTTTCCAGCAATTTTCTGTGAACTACAGAACACCCCCCCCCCCCAATGTTGTAAAGATGAGAGGGAGATGTTTTTGAGCCGCAATGAAGCATAAGTAGCCTGGGGTGACAACAGTGTTCCTCCATTGATACAGTAGAGTGAGTGAGTGTTGTCATTGTCAAGGAGGCAAGTGTTGCCGACCAGATCACTAGGTGAAAAAAAAGCATTAATAAAGAAAGTACAGCCATTGCATCTTAGGACTGTATAATGTGTGGTCTAAAGTGTCTTTATATTTTTAAAGTGTATCTAAACCCCAAATTAAAAATGGAATATATTGCAGCTTACTAGTCCATGGAGTTGTGGCTGCATTCGTTTTCATTTTTTAAATTTTATATATACAGTATATATATATATATTTTTTTTCCACCTGGTACTCCCGCAAATACGACACTTCCTGTCTTCGGGTTGCTTTCTCATGCCTTCACTGTATCTGTGGAGGGTGTCCTGGTTGTCATCCCAGACTGCTCTACTGTTATGGGCTGCTAGTATAGGAGATTTACCATTTGGTGCAGCTCACAAGAAGTGAGAAGAACACTGCATGTCTGACAAGATCAACAGTCTATATTTTCTAAAACAAACCTAATGCCTCGTACACACGCAACGATTATCGGCCGACCGATCGTCCGACTTTTGTCCAGAGTGGTGTTTTGTTGGTTGGAATGTGCCTAGACTGCACACAAATTTTCTTGGCCAACAAAAATCTACTTCAGAAGTGATGACATGTGATGGTTTACTTTTTCTGTGTGTTTTTTCATCAGATTTTTGTCTGCCGAAATCTGTACTGACTGACGAACAATCGGCCGTTGTGTTGACGGCCAACAAAAATTTTATAGCCTGCACACCAGATTTTTTTCGGCCGAAAAGTCGGAGTCGGTTGTCGGAAGCACCATACTAACAAGCCGAAAATCGGCTGATCGGACGTTGGCCGTAAATTCACGGCCAATAATCGATGCGTGTGTACGAGGCTTAAGACAACCACCACATCAACTGACTGTAGGATACAACATATTGCATTCTTGATCCCGGGTTTAGTTATCCTTTACCAAGCAGTAAAGTACCAAAAAAAAATCATAACAGCAGTAATGAAATTGCAGCCCCTCTCCCCTTAGTGCCGGTTCACACTAGGTCGCTCCGACTTAGGGGGCGACCTGTGAAGTCGCGTGCAGCGCAACTTGCACAGACTTCATAAAATGAATGTCAATGCAAGTCGCCTCCAGGTCGCCCCAAAGTAGTACAGGACCCTTTTTCTAAGTCGGAGCGACTTGTGTCGCTCCTATTAGAACTGCTCCTGTACTACACAATGGGAGCATGACGGACCGCCACTTGTCAGGCTGACAAGTCGCGGTCCAAGTCGGATCAGTTTGAACCGACACTTATTTTCTGTGGTAGCAGAGACTTGGCAGCCTGACAGCCACCTTATGTAAACAAACACCAGGTGCTGTAAGCTGTTAGAAACTGAATTAAACCTGACCTCAGAGTATGTATGAATTACTCCACAGTACATGCAGCTACTTGGGTCAGTGAGGGCTTATTTTAAAGCTGTCCCTAAGCCTATGTCATTAATTTAGTGTTTATTGTCTGATCACAAGTTTACTTTAGGACAGTATGGTGCATTCTTTCTAGTTGTCAGTTTTGGCAGGTTATGTTGGGGAATAGGAGTTTTTATTGTTTTAAAAACTGGAACACAGTTGTTAGGCCTGTTTCACAGGGATTCAGCTTGTTTAAGAGCAGTGTGAACAGCAAGCTTTGTTGAAGTGTTTTTAAAGTACCATTTAGATCCAGTTTGGAAACATTGAACACCGATCCTAATGGGAGTGCCGATTGTCACCTTAAACAAGCTGCTAGCAGGCTTCAACGTTACTTGAAGCTTGGTGAAAAGTCTTCTGAAGCCTGCTATCAGCTTGTTTAAAGTGACAATCAGCACTCCCATTTAGATTTGTGTATAACAGAGCTGAAGGATGCTTTAAAGAATGTCACCTAAACGTGTCATATTCTAGATATCTGTCTGTTGTACCATGCCCTTGTGTTAAAAAGTACCCTGTTCTCTTTGTTTGACTTCCTTTGTGTGGAATACCTGGTGTTCCTGCCAGTCCCCCTGCTTTACTATTTCAAAACTGACCATACTAGGTATGAGTGCACATCCATGCCAATGTGGTCAGTTTTCTGGCTGTGCTGGGAGAACAGCATGCCTGTCCTCCAGTGGCCAAACTTGTAACACCCCCCCCCCCCCCCCGCACAGCCATTCACTTGGAATATCCATATAATGCTGTTTCTCTACCCCTCTTAGCCTCCTATGAAGCTGAGACCAGAGATTATGTGATCACTTATAAAAAAAAAAAAAAAAAAGAACCACAAAAGATATTTAAAATGTTTTTATATCTATATACAGATGTTTTGCCTTTCAATTTTCAAGGGAATGTGTTGTTTTTACAAGGTGATGGTTCACATATACTTAAAAGTGGAACTCCACTGTATCTGAAGCACCACAAACATTATTTAATTTATTTTTAATATTCAAAGTGAATTCCTCCATCCATCCATGTCTCCATGCTTTATTTTCATAAAGTGTAATATAATCCGTGCAAACCACAAAGATATACATGCAATGCTCATCCACTGTGCAATAATCTTGTAGTAAAAAACAATAATAATGATCAACTAATTGCCTACTATCCTAGGCAGAAGACCTTTTTGAGTGTGTTCACCAAAAACTCTCCATAAACATAAAGTGCAAATATAAGTGCAGCGCAATCATACATGAATATATAAACTGTTACATAGTAGTTGAGGTTGAATAAAGAAAATAGTCCATCCAGTTTAACCTGTGTAGGCGGGCGTGGCGGTAATCATTTCTCATACCCCTGAATGTTCTGATCCTTGAGATGTACGTCCAAGTGTGTGTAAACAATAAAGAATCAAGAATGAATAACAGCCCTGTGAGGTGTTACTGGGGTTGCGGGAATCACTGCAATACCTACAGCCACCCTCATAGATGTGTGAACTGAACCTCAGTGCAAATGATTCATGTAGCATTTACTTGTATTCATCTGTCCTTAGCTCAGGCATGCAGGAGAGTGTGCTTAGCTGAGAAAACCCTTCCTCCCCTCCTGAAGACTCCTGGGATGTATGACATAATTTGACTAGGCAAGAAACCAGGAAGTAACTGAAGAAGAAAAAAAAAAAGTGTAAAACAATTAATTATGATATACTTTCCTATCTATTTATTTACTAATGCTAGCAGAAAGAGGATTACAAATAATGTTGATTGGGAGAGTGAAGTTCCACTCTAAGCCCCCGTTCACACTGGGGCGACCTGTCAGGTGACCTGGTCGCCTGACAGGTCGCCTGGCATAGAGAAGCTGTGGACCCGTTCTAATAGGAGCGACACAAGTCGCTCCGACTTAGAAAAAGGGTCCGGAGCTTCTTTGGGGTGACCTGGAGCGATCTGCATTGACTTCAATGTTATGAAGTCCGTGCCGGCCGCTCCGAGGTCGCCCCGGGAAGTCTGATCGCCCCAGTGTGAACGGGGCCTAAAGGCTTAGTCTCGATTCACACTAGCGCGACTTGTCAGCCTGACAAGTCACGCCGCGCTCCCTCGCAGTCCATTGACCGCTACAGGACCCGTACTAATAGGAGCGACGCAAGTCGCTCCGACTTAGAAAAAGGGTCCTGTACTACGTCGGGTGACCTCGGAGCGACTTGCATAGACTTCCATTATGTGAAGTCCATGCAAGTCGCTCCGAAGTCGTGGTGCATGGGAATGCACAAGTCGCCCCCGAAGTAGTAAGGAGTCATGCCGCCCCAGTGTGAACCGAGCCTCAGAGAAAGCTCCTGGAAACTTGCTGAACGTTTCATAAAAGCTTGCTGTTCACTACTCTTATACAAGCTGAAGCCCCTGTGAAACAGGTCTTATAGTTAAAATATGCAATTTTTTTTTTTTAAACCTATTAATTTTACAGTAGAACTCAGTCAGACTGACGTTTTTACCAATAAGGTACATTTTTATGTCATAATGGTATTTCTATGTTCCTAACAATATTTTGTGTGTTTAATCCCATAGATATACACAACCTGCCAAAGCAGCCACCCCTCTCCTTGGCTCTGGAACAAGCTGCTCAGTGTTTAGAGATGATGGCTCACTCAGGCATAGGTTCCTGTGCATTTGCCAGGGTGGCTGATTACTTACATTAGCTATGCATTAGAAGAAGTCAATGTAAACACAGACTATATATGCAGTATGGGAATACTGTAAGACACATAGACCAGCTCTAGTTACTTGGAACTTTTTATTTTGTTTTCAGTTATACCATTTGTAACAAGCACGACTCTACCATTGACTTTAAATAGCTATTTTTTTTATTACTATAATTTCTTTCACTTTTAAGAGAAAGTTGATATGTTATTCTGGTGTGATATACCAGCAATAATTTGATTTGACTATATTAATCTATTATATTCTCTTCCAATACGTGAGGTACAGTGAAGAACAAAAAAAAAAATTCTTAAAATTTCAAAGACTCACAGGGTTGTGCTAAAGGACAAGTAAAAGGCTTGCAGCTTGGTCCTGTGGTTTTTTTTTTTTTTCTTTTTAGTTTTGTTTGGGTGCGTAACAGACACTTCTGTGCTGCAAAAGGATAAGTGTTTACAATCTGCATCCAGGCTTTTTATTTGCACAGTCCATTCATTGCCTCCAGGTCTTCACTCACCGAACTGTTATGTATCTGTTGTGAGCCTGCACGCACTGTGATTGAGAAACAGAACTGCCAGTGTACCAGTTGTGTATGTTCACTTGGCATGTCTAAAGTGTGGACATCAATCATATATGCTTCTGGTCTATCTACTAACCTGCAAAGGGCACCATCAGATGTAGGACATCTTGTGTGGATTGCAGAATATCCCCCAACTCTTGTTGTAAGACTTGAAATAACCTGTAATTTCTTTTCCTTCTATCTGCATCTTGACTTTGTAGTCCCAGGATGGGTTGCTGTGGCCAGCTTCAGCCTTTGTTCTCGCTATGGGCTGTGTCATTGTTTTTTCCTGTTGTGTGATAAATTCTTTATTGTAACATGTCAGCACAACGTGTGATGTGAAGACTTCTGCTCGACTCATCCCATAACAGGACTGCTTCTTCTACACTATATTAGAGATTGGTGTGTCTTTAATCATTTATTTATAGAAAAGAACCAAATATTTAGTCTATTTCTAGGTATCTTAATTTCACCTTTGTACACTTTAATTTTTAAGTGCTAAAATATTGAATAAAAATGTAACTGTACTTAAATTAATCTGCCAATAAAAATTTAAAAATTTGGAAACTGAAACAAGCCTTACAATTTTTTTTTTTTGTGTTTTGGCTCAGGGGGGACTTTCTGTGTGAACTGCACACAGGAGGGCGCAACCACCTTGTGCATTACCATAAGAAATTTTTATTTATTCACAAATTTATACTTGCATGCAAGTACAAAACATCAAGCAACACATATCCGCTCCAACTGGATGGCAATACAAATCATCCTGGGAACAAAAAGTTGGACAGCTGATGCGTTTCAGGAGTCATGACCCCTTCCTCAAAACTCTGTGCTGATTTTGGCAAAGGGCAGCCTGGTGCTTCTTACCAGAGTTAAGGTTTGAATTTCAAGGGGTTAAGTCACATTTGTCATAAACCTAAGGCTAGACTGGATATAAATGCTCTTTGCCACTCCGTGTTGACAGTTATCTAGGGCAGCCTTTTTCAACCGGGGTGCCTTGAGGTTTCTTCAGGTGTGCCTTGGCAAAATGCCTCAAAATTGCCCAAAAATTGTATACAAGCCAGCAGATGGATGAAGCCTGCCATTTAGTTACACAAAGACACAGGTTTTCATTGTGCGCCATTACGACCTTCTAGCCGCCAGTGTCCTAACAACCAATGACCCTCCCCTGCCCCTCTCTGTCAGAACTGGGGTTACAGTGGCTGAGTGATGGAGGAAAACTGAGGGAGAAGAGAAACATTGGAATACTAGTCAGTACCAGTGTGCAAAAGTGTATTGGATTTGGAAGAAAAAAATCACCTCTAAAGTTGGGTGCCCTATAGTCAGTACAAAATCCAGTTTTTTCTCTATCGTCCATTGAGGGACACTACTTCAGGTTAAGACCCAAAAAATGACTCACCAAATTCATGTAGAAATAGTGAAACCCTAAACAAGGGAACCCTGCTTTAAATATTCTAGAATAACAAAAAAGGAATCTGATTGTCGGAAGGGAGCTATGACATTAAGGTAAACCCTAACAGCCCTCAACAAAGTCCAGGCAATGGCAAGAGATTACCTTGGGATAGACCTGGGTTAGGCATAAAGGGAGCACAACTGTGTCTTAATTTAGATGTAAGGCTGAGACCACTTTGAGTAAATGAGGAGCTTTGAACAATAAAGGGACATAAACACTAAGTTTTTCTGAAGACTTTTTCCTTCAGACTTACCAAAACCAGATAATATGAGGTCAAACCTAAACACTTTCAATTTGTATGCAATCTGGTAGGCCCTTGCACTACATAGAAAAGGTAAATCTGAAGGAAAAAGTCTTCAGAAAATCTTATAGTATGTATGGCCCTTAAGGCTGCCAATTCTGACATCTTCCAAGCCAACATAATAGCCACTTTTCTGAAAGCCAAGCCTAAGGGAATTTTCCCAATTGATTCAAAGGGGAGGCTTTGTAACCCCAAAACCAGATAAGAATTTTATGGTTGAAGAGTTCTGACAAGATGAGCAATGTAACCCTTGGAAGAAGATAGACATCAGAGAATACATGACAAGTAGACTTTAGGAATAGAGTGCAGACTCTTGACCCTTGATTTTACTCAGGAGCATAACTTCCAGCTGTAAAAAAAAAAAAAAAAAAAAAGTATATGCCCCACCACAAAACTGCAAAGATGAAAACCTCTGGATTTGCACCAACACATCCCGTGGTAAATCTTTTTTGAAGTATACATGCTCCTTTACCATAGCCAGAATATGTCGGAGATGCTTCTGCATCTTCAAACCTTGGCTTTAACAGTCATGTTAATAGGGCCACTGGAAGAGAAAGTTTGGTAGAGGCTAGTCAGCACTGGGAAACAGCCAAACAAGGTCAGTGTACCCCACACTCCCAGGCTGGTATAGGGCAATAAAAAAATTTCAGGGGGTCCCCTTTGGCTCAATCCTGTGAAGCAGTCTGGACAGCAGCATCAAATGTGGAAAAATATTAGATCAGAGCATACAAATATTTATGTTTGAAAAACTGATGTGTAAAATATTGTGCAACATACCAAAAATTGGAACAACCACCATTTTAATCTCCATGGTCCCTATTTTCAAAAAAATATATAATGTTTACAGGTTCTAAGTAATTTTCTAGCAATAAAACTGCTGATTTTTACATGTATGTGAGGAGAGTCAGAATTGACCTGGGGGTAAGGTGCTTAGGCAGCTCAAGTGGAATAACACACTTTGGCCCAGAGTCAGCAAAGCCTCAAAGATTTCTTATTAAGGCATTGTAAAGTTGCCAGGTTGTAAATGGGGATCTAACTTCCAGTAGGCAAAGCTGGCTTAAAGCAGGTGTAAACAGTTTAGCAGGCAATTAAAATAGAAGTGTGGGATTTCAAAATAAGAAACATACTCACGTAGGTGGAGGCAGCATTACTCGAATGCTGCATCTGTCCCCTGCCTCCTCTACACTGAGAACTGAGCAATCAAAGACCGCCGCTTGATCAGTTCTTGCGTCTGCTCTGAGCACAGAGCGGTGACCGTCAGTCACCGCTCTGTGCTTTGCCATACTTTTTTATTAAAAAGATATCAGCATTTAGAAGTGAACAACAAACAATCAGAGATCAAAACATGATTAGGATATATGACACAGAGGGCTAATTAGTCACATTAACTGCTGTAAGAGTTCTACTCTATCAACTCAGGACCTAACTGAAATGTGGCCAAAGCTTTTTGGCCATACTTCTCTTCTGGGTCACAGGAGTGCATAAATAAGTGCCCAGATTTAGTGGACAGCAGGCCAAAGCCCACTATCGGCTGATGCAAGGATCCTAACTTTAAGGTTGGAATCCACCCAGATGCCTGACCAGCAGCTGGCTAGGCCAATCAGGGCGCCTCTGAGAGCATAATTCAGTCAATCCCCCCCCCCCCCCTCTCTACAGCCCAGCACTCCAGTGAGCGCTGGAAGGGCAGAGGAGAGAGATGATGACTGACAGCTTTCTGCTCATTGAAGACTGAGAACCGAGTAATTAGCAGTCATATGGTTGTTCAGTTCAGAGCTGGCAGGACCGATGCTGCAGCAATGTAGCGGAGTATGTATGTTTTTTTTTTTTACTGCAATTCTCATTTATCTCCCGTTAATAATAAGTTAGTTGCCTGACTGTAAACTATGGTCACCCAGAAGTATTGATACATTAGAAAACATTTTAGGCTCGGATTTACAGTGCTGTGACATGGCATCCGACTTGTAAAACCCCAAGTTGCACAACATGTCAAAAATCAATATTTCTCTATGAGAGCCGTCTTAACGGAGTCGCTCCAGCTTTAGAAAAGGTTTCTGCATTACTTTGGTCCGACTTGAGTGCGATTTCAGCCCTTGTACAGGCTCCTAAATAGCATCCAAGTCGGATCAAGTCAGAAGGAAGTTGTAGGCAAAGTGTTACGACCTTTCCATCACAGCAGTGTGAACTGAGCCGAAAGGAGTCACCGGTGAAGTATAATAAAATATTACATTTCCCAGCACACTTACATTCCACCCCTTAGCACTTTGGGTCTGGGGTTAGTGAGAACCCATAGAAACTCTATTACCATCAAAATGAAGCATATCTGCCAAGAGTCATTTTTCTTCGGGACCATTGACTCCTTATACTATGGATCAAAGTTGTAACATACTGAACTGAATTCTGCAGATCTACAAACCAGGCAAAGACTTTTCTTAAATTAGTTGTGAACCTCAGACATTAGTTATAAACAAAGCATATCTCAATAATGTGTACTTCTCAATCTAAAGAACTAAGTGTATTTTTGTCTGCCGCCCTGTTCCTCTATCTGCAGGAGTCACTTCTGACAAATTTTCCTGACACTAATAGGGGGGAAAAAAAAAGGTGATAGGAGGGATCACCCAGCACACAGCCTGTGATTGACAGCCTCAGCTCTCTGTTACTTTGTGAAGTGGGGTGTGTCCCTTTCCTCCAATCAGCTCTCAGAGCTCTAATGTATCATTTTTGCTCTTGGACCCCTTTTTTTCCTGACAGTTCAGACAAGCTTTATAAACTCTGGACTTTGAACAGATCAAGAGAAGACTGCAGCTAAACAAGTACAACTTATAAAGAAGGATGTTTTTAATCTCTCTCTATCATTCAAGGCCAGTCTAGTCCATTCACTGGGTGTAAAGGCTTACAACCACTTTTTATTTTACTGTTGTATTGTGATTTCTTTTCTGTAGATATTTTTCTGCCCTGTTTTTTTCATTAAATTATATTTCATTCAACCCCATCTCTAATGCACTAAACCAGAACCTAAAGAGTGCCTGTCCTATTGAATAATGGCACTTTTCCACTGCAAGTACCGGCTAGTACTGGCTCGGCTCTACTCTGCCCTGCTTGGCCCGGTTTGCTTTTCCACTGCGGTACCGCATGGTATAGTGTCGGAACGGTTCGGTACAGTACGGTATAGGTTTGCTTTTCCACTAAAGTAGTACTAAAGTTAAGTGGGTGGGATAACAACGGGGTGGGTGTGATTCTCTGACCAATGAGTGGCTAGTAGTGACTGCATGCAAAGGATTGTGGGATATGGTACCAGTTTGGTACCTGTTGGAACCACAATCGAGTAGGTACTGTTTTTTCAGAACCGTACCGTACCGTTCGGTTCCATGCAGTGGAAAAGCAAACCTATACCGTACCTTTCCGACCCTATACCATGCGGTACCGCAGTGGAAAAGCACAAAAGCGTGCCGAACCGGTACGGTTCCATGCAGTGGAAAAGCGCCATAACATTGTTAGATTTTAATCTTTGTTACACTCTGTCTCATCAGACAGGAATAGATTACAGATGTTTCCTAAATGTCAGAATTGTTATAGCAAATACTGTGTGAATGATGCATGTTTCCATTACAACACATGGTGGCAGCTGTTTTGTTTGTAAAGGGTTAACTGCAGAGTTAATCAAACCCGGTATCGATGATACCGTCTCCTGGTACTTAGCCTGCACAGACATTTTCCACCTTTCCGATCCATGATCTAAATGCCATTGTCACATATTGGTGACGGCAACAGGTTAGTGATACGACTGTGGTAATGGCTGCAATCTGACACATAGTGGTGGGATTTGTCACAACCATAGTAAAGGGCCCATTCCAGCTTAAAGTATAACTAAAGGCAAAATTTTATTTTTAGTTTTGAGTAGCGTGCAGAGGGATTAGAAAGCTTGTTGTCAGTTTTTATTGCTGTCTGTTTGCCCATTAAGGAGATTCACCCTCTCCATTTGTCCCGTTTACCATTATTAGTAAAAGTAAAAGAAAATGCCAAATTTTGGGTTGCCCCCTGAAAAGTAATAGATGGGAAATCTTAAAATGCAGACATTAGTTCTGGTGACCTGGGGGTCCCCAAGGAATTGCCTCGTTTTCCTCTCACTTCCTGTTTGGCTATGGGACAGGAGGTGAAGGGAAATCTCCAAACTGGGGCATAGATGGCAAAAAAAAAAAAAACCTGACGGGTTATAACCATTCCTTGTTCTATCCAAACTGTAAAAAGTTTTGCCTATAGTTCTACTTTGTGTTCCATTGTGGTACATTAATGCACACATTCATATGTGCATTGTGTTTCCTAACAACCCAATGGAAGGTATACGAGTGGTGTGCTGTACTATACAATTGCACTGGGGTGCCTTTTACAATGAATGGCACCAAAATGCATCGCACAAAGAACATGTGTGCCCAGGCCCTTTTTGACACTCAGCTGCTGCTGGAGGGTGCATACATCTACTGAATTCAGCTGATAGCTTCCCAATGCTATTTATATGCTGATGAAACCCATATCTATCTCTCAACCCCTCAGCTCACCCCTATTAGTTTCCTCACGTATCACTGACAAGACTACCAGTTTGGATGTTACACCATTTCCTCAAATTCAATCTATCCAAAACCAAGCGCATAATATTTCCTCTCCCACATGCCCCCTTCCCCTGACTTCTCTGTCAAGATTAATGGCACAATTATCAGTCCATCCCTGGTGCTAGGGGTAACCCTGGACTCTGAACTGTCCTCTCAGGCCCACATCCAATCCCTGTACAAATCATTCTGCCTCAAACCTCTGCAACATCTCCAAAATACGCCCCTTTCTAATCACTGACACCACAAAGCTTGTATCTCTCGCCTCGACTACTGCAACTTTCTCCTCATTGGATTACCTTTACATAGGCTATCCCCCCCCCCCAGTTCGTCCTGAATGCTGCTGCCAGACTCATCCACCTTACCAAATGTACCGTGTCTAGTACCCCTCTCTGCCAATCTCTCTACTGATTTTGGCTCAACCAACAAATAAAATTCAATACACTAAAAACTTACAAAGCCATCCCCAAACTCTGCCCCCAGCTACATCACTAACTTGGCCCCAAAATTACATCCAAACTGCATCTGTTCCTCCCAAGACCTCCTGCTCTTTAGCCCCCTTGTCACCTTCTCCCATCCTTTGGAACTCCCTACCCCAATCAGTCTATCTCCTAATCTATCCATCTTTGGACGATCCCTGAAACCCTTAACTTTAAAGAAGCCTAGCCTGCTTCTAATTAATACAGTGTTTTTACTTTCTCCATCAGCTCATCCCCTACAGTTATTACCTTTTTTTTTTTTTACTTGACCCTCCCTCTTAGATTGTAAGCTCTAACAAGCATGGCCCTGATTCCTACTGTTCCTAACTGTATTGTAACTGTAATGTCTGCCTTTATATTGTAAAGTACTGAGCAAACAATGCTATATAAAGCCTGTATAATAATAGGATAGGAGGTGTACAGTACAGGAAGAGAAATCAAAGAAGCAACTGTATTTTTTTTAACAAAAAAAAAAAAAATCTTGTTTTACTTGCAGTGCTCTACAAAAAAATGACCATTCATTTGTGGGGGCTTAGCTCTACTTGAAAACCATTTAGTTCCAATTTGTAACACTACAATATGTAAAAGGTGAAAGGGGGAAAACACTTATATGAAGCACTGTACCTAAATTTGGCTAAAACAACCTTTGTATATGTAGCTTTAGAAAGTAAGAAGAGCTACTGCAAATTACCTTTTATAAGGAGTTTCTGGGGGAAACAAATTATGCACTGTATGTATTTTTGGTTTATTACATTTGTTAGAAGTTATTGTATATATAGTTATGCTTCCCCCCCCCCTTTTTCTTGTATATTGCCATCAGGTTCAGATAGAACAAATGAAGTTGCAGCAATATGTTTCTATTAGTGCACCCAACACAGTTCAATCTGCTTACACCAAATCTGGATCACAGCCCAAACAAAATCCTTTGCCTGTAGATTGAGCGAGGAAAAAAAATGAAGTAAATCAGCTGCCTTCAGCACTCCATCTGCTATATGGTGCTTAACTACTTATCTCTAACATCTTCTGAGGTCAATGGCTAGGCTATTTCTATTCTGAGGCAGCAATAAACCTGCCAGTGTGCAGCACTTTCACTGCAGCAAATTAACTCCCAATATGCTGATGTTGGTTCCCAAAATCAGAATCAGCAGATGGCGAAATCTGTACTATGTAAAACTGTCCTGTCTACAACTACAGTGTGGATGTGGGCCAAATAGAAAAATAGATTTTTGTCCATCAGTATAAATGAAGTGTGTTTGTGGTATGTATATATTCTGTTAATCTCAACTCCTAAATAAATATAAATGCACATTCATGCTGGCCTGAATGAGCTGCATTAAAATATAGGACAGGAGGATATGTGACGCAGAGTTTGGGACCGCATGAATGTCTATGAATCATGTCATCCCCATTCAAGAAAAGATTCCATTCAGATTGAAGACAGCTATAGTTGTCATGCTATCTGCAGAATGTCACTAAATTAAGACAAAAAAGTTTTTTTTTAATAAAGAAGAAAATAAATTGTATACATTTAAACTTGTGTACAGCTGTACATGATAATAAAACTGGTTTCACAGAAATCCATAACATAAAAAAAAATAATCCACAAATTAATTTCTGAGCCCCAACATTGTATGTTTTCTGTTCTACCATAAAGTCAATCTACATTTAGAGCCGGTTCACACTGAGGCGATCCGACTTTGGGGGGCGACCTGTGAAGTCGCGTGCACCGCGACTTGCAGGGACTTCACATAATGGAAGTCAATGCAAGTCGCTCCCAGGTCGCCCCAAAGTAGTACAGGACCCTTTTTCTAAGTCGGAGCGACTTGTGTCGCTCCTATTAGAACGTGTCCTGTATTACTCAATGGCCGCGACTTGTCAGGCTGACAAGTCACGCTAGTCTGAATGGGCTCTAAAAGCTGAACATCAGGCACAAATATTTCCTATATTTCTCTAACTGATGATCCCTCTTGCCATAATATTGCATTCATTTCTTATATAACCCATGCAAATACCTGAAAACACAGTCCAAAAGCAAGGTGCCAGTAGCAATAGTAGTAATGCCAGCACCACCCAGCTGCCTGTGCACCAGGTGACTGGTCTCCTGCACAAGAAAATAAGCCCCAGAGTAAGCTGCTATAGCTCTGGTGAGGTAACTCTTATTTTGCAGAATCTTGCAGGGAAGATTCTCCAGTCCCATCACTACCCAAATACCTGAGCTCAGGTACCTCTTTCCAATTTTGCCTTACTAAAGTTCTGCACCCATAAACTGCATAGCAACTGCTACATCTATACTGCTTCACATCTGAAGCTTAAAAGTGGTTGTAAACCTCAGACATGAAATATGAACAAATCATATCCCTCTATAGTGTGTACATGTCTCAATTAACAGCACTAAGTGTCATTTCTGCCTGCTACCTCATTCCTCTGCTATCAGCATGAGTCACTTCTGACAGGTTTTCCTCACACTAAAAGAAAAATTGTGAAAATTGTGAATGGAGGCCTCAGCTCTGTTCCTGTATGCTGTGTGCATCCCTTCCCTCCAATCAGCTCTCCTCACTGAGCTTTGCTGAGTGTAACTTCAACGCTCTGCCCCCTTATTTCTGAACTTTCAGACAAGCTTTGAAGTGGTTGTAAAGTAAAGCCTCGTACACACGCAACTAATTTCCGCCGACCGGTTGTCCATCTTTTGTCCAGAGTCGTGTCTGTTGGTTGGAATGTGCCTAGACTGCACACGAATTTTCCCGCACGACAGAATTCTACTTCAGAAGTGAGGTCATGTGTTGGATTGCTTTGTATGTGTTCTTTCATCTCTGAGCATGCCCAGACTTGCTCATAAGATTTTTCCCCATCAAAATCTATACTAATGAGACGAAAATCGTACGTGTTTTGATGGTCGACAAAAATTTTATAGCCTGCACACCAGAATTGTTTCGGCCGAAAAGTCGGAGTCGGTTGTCGGAAGCATCATACTAACAAGCCAAAAATCGGCAGATCGGTCGTCGGACGAAATTTCCCAGCCGAATTTCCACTCGGGTGTACGAGCCTTTACTCTGTGTAATTACTAATTACTAGAATCCCATGTTTTATGCAGCTATGTTGTACAGTGTCTGTTTTAACAAATTGATGCAGCGCCATACCTTTTTTCAGTGCGTCGCTGGGCATTCACATGACGTCCTGCCGCTCTTCTTCCCTGTTCTGAGGACTTCAGCGGGAGGGGCTGAGATTCCCCTCTGACGGCAGCCGGGAGGAGAGGAGAAGAGCAGCGGGCGGTCACGTAACCACACAGTAGCACTCTGCTATAAGGTGATGAGCTGCATAATTTTATAAAAACACAGATACTGTGCAACATAGCTGCATATAACAGAGGAGATTCTAGTAATTATACAGAGTTATGTTTCACAGAATGGCAGCAGGAGGGAAGGGGAGCAGATCGGCACCAACTCAAAAGTTGACAGACAGGGAGGGAGAGACATCAGGCTGATGGAGGCACGTAAACTGAGCACAGTATCATGGATCAGCAGCCATGATTACCGTAGTCAGCACATACAGGGGACACAGGAACAGGCAGGATCAACCAGGTATTTTACAGCAAAGAGAGGGACAAATGATTCCGCACAAGCACTATGCTGTATATCCTACTTTAATAGAACAGGATAGATATTTTTTTTTTTAGGTTACAACTGCTTTAACTATTTAGCATTTGAATGGAAGTAGAGAAGACTGCAGATAAACATGTACAACTTATGTAGGAGGATTTGTTTAATCTTTGTGTATCACCTGAGGCCAGTCACTTCACTGGGTATATGCAAGAGATTACAACCATTTTAAGCAGTGACATGTGAAGCTCCCCTGCTGATATCCATAAACAGTCATCAGCTCTCTGCTCCTTGAGCACTCATTGGTGCATGGGGTTGTGGAGGGGGCGGGCACAGCTAGCTCAGGCTCCCAGCAGCACACCGAGAGGCTGAGCCAGCTGCTGTTTAGGATTCCGACTTTATTGTTGGGATCCCTGCAGAGCTTGGACCAGCTATTTAACATTGGAATCGGAGTCACAGGAGTGCAGAGCTAAGTGCAATACTGTGACCCAGAAGAGAAGTATGACCAAAAGAGCTTTGGTCATATTTCTTTAAAGGATAAGTTCACCTTTTGGGAAAAAATAATAAACATATTTTTGCAGGGAAAAAAAAATGTGCAGATTTATTTTTTCCCTAAGGAGCCTGGAAAGCATTGAATCTGTAATCAGTGGATCAGGGGTGCAATGCCAGACTCCTGCAGACATGCTCTGCAGCTTTCAGCCCACACCTTCATAGGGGCTAGCTGTTTATAAGCTAGAGGGCTTGTGAATGAACTATGAGACCACTCATCAGTGACCTCACAGTCCATTCAGAACTACAAGCCGTCAGCCGCAGTGGCTGATGGTAGTTGAAGGTCATGCATTCACAGGTTACTGTGAATGAATGATGCAGCCATGTCGGTGGAGCCCCTCACGGCCACATTATTTTCAAAAACTGACTGCGTGCATGGGGAGATGTCACAGGAAGAGGGGGGAGAGGCTGCGGCTGTTGGAACATGTTACACGTTCCACCCTACATATGAGTGGAACATAGAACACGTTCCAAAAGGTTAACTTATACTTTAATTAAGAAGTTTGAATACTGGAAAGTAGAACTACAAGGCCTCTCGTTAGCAACATTGCAGTCCATTCAGACTACAAGCCATCAGCTGCAATAGCTGACAATGGTTGTAGTTTATGCTTTCACAGGAAACTGCCGGAGCCCTGCATGGCCACATTATTTTCATAAAGAGAAGATCCTCCTCTCACTGTGACAGGAGGAGGAGGGGGGGGGGGGGGGGTTCAGCAGCTGGAACATGTTACATCCGAACTGTGGGTGGAACATCTTCCAAAAGATTAGCTTATCCTTTAATTATTAAGAAGTTTGAATACTGGAAAGTGTACCGATACAGAAGAAAGTTTGTGAAAAGCAGAACTGTTTAGAGTTACACAGAGCTCACCGGCTGGGTTCTGACTTTACAAAATGCAAAGAGACAAAAAAGGTGTTGCTATCCTTTATGTGGGGTCAGGTCTGTTTATTTCCCATCTAGTCATAGCCCCCAGTTACATGAAGCTATTCCCCTGGCTACCAACACATACACAAATTAGGTGGTAGAACATATGGTTTAAAGAAAAACTATTTCTTAGTGGAGGTCAGGAAAACATACACTGTGCAACAAATGGGTTACAGCAATTTACAGTCTTGTTTATGGCAATTTCACAGTTTCTTTCTATTCCTCCACTGAAGGTTGAACTTTGTCGCTTTCTCTTTCTCCTCTTCTCCTGTTTGTAAAAATAATAAATGGTGATCAAACATTTTTACCACAACAGTCTACACACAATAGGGTGGGTTTACTAAAGGAATGCATGAGGTTAAGCTCTCACTAATAACATGCATGAAAAATATCCTGTTTAACCACTTCTGGACCGGAAGGATTTGCCCCTTAATGAGCAGGCCATTTTTTTTCGATTCGGCACTGCGTTACTTTAACGGACAATTGCGACGCTGTACCTAAATAAAATGTCCTTTTTTTCCCACAAATAAAGCTTTCTTTTGGTGGTATTTGATCACCTCTGCGATTTTTATTTATTACACTATAAACAAAAAAAGAGCGACAATTCTGAAAAAAAAATAAAAATATTTTTTACTTTCTGCTATATAAAACATTCCCCAAAAAAATGTTTAAAAATCTAATATTTTCATCCTTTTAGGCCAATTTGTATTCTGATACATATTTTTGGTTGATAAAAATACCCCAATAAGCGTATTTTGATTGGTTTGTGCAAAAGTTATCGCATCTACAAAATATTTATTTATTTTACTAGAAATGGCGGCAATCTGCGATTTTTAGCAGGACAGATCGGTCCCCTAACTCAGTGGTCCTCAACTCTGGTCCTCGGGGCCCACTAACAGGCCAGGTTTGCAAGATAACTAAATTACATCACAGGTGATCTCATTTGCTGCTCAGTGATTGCAGTATTCTAGTCTGCATCTCCCCAAGGTAATACTTAAAATCTGGCCTGTTAGTGGGCCCCGAGGACCGGAGTTGAGGACCACTGCCCTAACTGACCTTTTTGACACTTTTTGGGGGACCAGTGACATTACTACAATAATCAGTGCTAAAAATATGCACGTTTACTGCAATAATGACACTGGCAGGGAAGGGGTTAACCCAGGGGCAATCAAAGGGTTAAATGTGTCCCTAGGCGGTGTTTTCTAACGTTGGGGGGATGGGCTTGTGGAATCAACACCGAGACCTGTGATCCACCTATTTATTGCTGTTCACTCCAGAGAGAACGGTCTGCTGTGTTTACACACAGCAGACCCTCGTTCTCTCTCCACAGAGAGCGATCGTGGGTGCCCGGCAGCAATCAGCTTCCCTGCTGCCTAAAAAGGGGCGCTCTCGCAAACCTCCATACAGGTACGGCGGTACGCGCAGCCGAGCCAGCCTCTGCAGTATATCTGCGTCGGGCGGTCGGTCGGCAAGTGGTTAAAAGTAGGCAGTACATCTTTGCCATTCACAAATTTCTCTATGTTCTAGCTCTTTAAAAAGCAGAAAATTACAGAACAAAGTTGGTTGATCCTTGCTGCGCTGAAATCCCAAGTAGTGTTTATAGCACTGCTGGAGATCTTTTCCTGGACAAAAGAACACCTGCAAAAATCATCTTTTATAATACATACACAAACACAGTGTATATTGATAGATTTGCTCCCTATTATTTAGATGCAGGACTTTGTGCCTCATTTGTACACCATTCTGAAAAATTGCACTTCCAATAGTGAAAGCCAAGTTGAAGAATAAGCCCTTAAAGCCTTAATGAATTTTCAGTGGAAGACACCGTGAAGGGAATTTATCAAAACTGGAGCAGCTGTGCACTGCAACCAATCAACTTCTACAGTGGTGATCAAAAGTTTGGGCACCCCAGGTAAAATTTTGTATTAATGTGCATAAAGAAGCCAAGGAAAGATGGAAAAATCTCCAAAAGGCATCAAATTACAGATTAGACATTCTTATAATATGTCAACAAAAGTTAGATTTTATTTCCATCATTTACACTTTCAAAATAACAGAAAACAAAAAAATGGTGTCTGCAAAAGTTTGGGCATCCTGCAGAGTTAATATCTTGTACTGCCCCCTTTGGCAAGTATCACAGCTTGTAAACGCTTTTTGTAGCCAGCCAAGAGTCTTTCAATTCTTGTTTGAGGTATCTTTGCCCATTCTTCCTTACAAAAGTCTTCCAGTTTGAGATTTCTGGGCTGTCTGTCACGCACTGCTCTTTTAAGGTCTATCCATAGATTTTCAATTATGTTGAGGTCAGGAGATTGTGAAGGCCATGGCAAAACCTTCAGTTTACGCCTCTTGATGTAATCCCCCGTGGATTTCGAAGTGTGTTTAGGATCATTTTCATTTGTAGAAGCCATCATCTCTTTAACTTCAGCTTTTCACAGATGGCATCAAGTTACCATCCAAAATTTGCTGAAATTTTATTGAATCCATTTTTCCTTCTACTTGTGAGATGATCCCTGTGCCACTGGCTGCAATACAACCCCAAAGCATGATTGATCCACCCCCATGCTTAACAGTTGGACAGAGGTTCTTTTCGTTAAATTCTGTGCTCCTTCTTCTCCAAACGTACCTTTGCTCATTCCGGCCAAAAAGTTTAATTTTAACCTCATCGGTCCACAGAACTTGTTTCCAAAATGCATCAGGCTTGTCTATATGTTCATTTGCAAAGTTCAAACGCTGATTTTTGTGGTGAGGACGTAGAAGAGGTTTTCTTCTGATGACTCTTCTATGAAGACCATATTTGTACAAGTATCTCTTTATAGTGGAATAGTGTACTACAACTCCTGTGTCTGCCAGATCTTTCTGGAGGGATCGTGCAGTCAAACGTGGGTTTTGAATTGGTTTTTCTCACAATCCTGCGAGCTGCACTGTCTGATATTTTTCTTGGTCTTCCAGATCTTGCTTTAACTTCCACTGTTTCTGATGACTGCCATTTCTTAATTACATTCCGAACAGAGGATATTGACATCTGAAAACGCTTTGCTATCTTCTTATAGCCTTCTCCAGCTTTGTGAGTGTCAACTATTTTCAGTTTTCTAGACAACTGCTTAGAAGATCCCATGGTGCTGATTGTTGGGGCAAGGTCAGAGGAGTCTGGGCATTTAAAACCTTTGAGATTGACATCACCTGATCTTCCCAGACGATGATTGAGAACAATCCATGACACTGGCAGGTCTCAGCCTTGCAAAGGGGGCATTGCATGCTATAAATTCTGCAGGGTGCCCAAACTTTTGCAGACGCCATTTTTTGTTTTCTGTAATTTTGAAAGTGTCAATGATGGAAATAAAATCTAACTTTTGTTGACATATTATAATAATGTCTAATCTGTAATTTGATGCCTTTTGGAAATTTTTCCATCTTTCCATAGCTTCTTTATGCACATTAATACAAATTTTCCCTGGGGTGCCCAGACTTTCGAACACCACTGTATCTTTCATTTTCAAAGCTTAACTTAAGAAGCTGAAGATAGAAGCTGATTGATTGCTATGCACAGCTGCTCCAGTTTTGATAATTCCCCCCACAGTAAATATGCCAACACAACAGGATTTTTTTTTTTTTCACAAAAAAGCAAGCACGGTTACACAGGAAAACATTTCGCCCCTTATAGTGTATGGTATTTTAGGCCCATTTTACATACATAAATAAATAAAATAATGGCGTTATAAGAAATGGTGTTGGTTACATACCCCAGGAGTTGTCCATAAACGTAACTGCCGGCATTTTGTTTGCTGCCTTTTTTCTTGAAATAGAAAGAAATTCGTTTGCTGCAAAAAAAAAAAAAAAAAACAAAAGTACAAAATTGTAAGAGGTTATGCATATTATCAACTGGTGTAGGAGGCAACCATCCTACTGTGTAGCTTAAAGGAAAGGTGTCTGACCAGGAAAATTGGAACTGCCACTACTGACTTGCCTTTAAAGATGGAAACTTCAGAGCTGCTTTACTACTTTTCTTCCTGACCTTTGACATTGGTGCTTTTATAACAGAAGTCACATATTAACGTTTTCCACATGTCTATATGGCTAGTTGATGACCAATGAAAATGTAGCCTAGTATGGGATTCTAGCTAAAATGTGCTATTTCAGGGAACCGGTCTACCAGATTATAAGAATATCTGCCCAACAGAGCTGGACACCCAATTTTGTATTATAATATATGTATAATATATGTATTTTAGGTATATTGTATTTAATAGTTGTACATTTTAAGTAATACTTTATTAAGAAAAAGCCCATGCAATGAATGAAAGTAAACTGAACACATTTTTGCTTTTACGGGTAACCTCTTCCGGTCCTCAAACTTGATATATAATCATTCAGAACTAGTAACTAGCACCAGATTTAGCCGCTTGTTATGTGGAAAAGATGATCAAAACAATCATGTTGTTGTGTACTGTAGATGGCCAGCATACTAGCATCAAATAGTGAAATGTAGACACACAAACAGGTGACATTTTTAGGTATTTAAATAGATAGCTGCAGCCTCTCCCCCTCTCCCTGTGACAGTGAGCAGAGGATCTTCTCCCCAAGTCCACTGTCACTATTTGAAAATAATGTGGCCGTGCTGGGCGCTGCCCACACAGACGCATCGTTCATTTGCAGTTTGAGTGTTCAGACAGGTGACTTTTTTTTTTTGGTATTTAAAGGATAAGTTCACCCTTTGGAACATGTAATATGTTCCACCCGTATTTAGGGTGGAAAATGTACCATGTTCCAGTAGCTGCAGCCTCTCCCCCCTCTCCGTGACAGCGAGTGTGAAATCTTCTCCCCACGCCTGCTGTCACTATTTAAAATAATGCAGCGGTGCTGGGCTCCACTCACACGACCATGTCATTCATTCAAAGTGAATGCACAAAATACAACAACCGTCAGCCATTGAGTGGCCTTGTATTTAGATAACAAGCACTACATATGAAGGTACAGGCTGAAAGCTGCAGAGCTTGTCTGCAGGAGTCTTGGCATTACACCCCTGATCCACTGATCATGGGTGAAATGCTTTCCAGGCTCCTTAGGGAAAAATGTATTCAATTTTTTCTGCAAAAATATGGGCATTTATTATTTTTCCCCAAAAGGTGAACTTGCCCTTTGAAAACACTAATATTTTCTGTTCCTTTAATATTTTCCGTTTCCTTTATTATTTTCTGCTTTCAAAATTGCGGTTATCCTTGTTGTAAAATCTAGTGCCCAGTGTGTAGGGCTCTCAAAGACTTTAAACATGGTGTCACCTTTTCCAGCACATTTTGCATAATTTATCATTTGGGTGACTGATCTAGTCAATTAATCAAACAGTTACTGAGAGAGTTATGAACTGAGGACACACAAAGGTTAATTTTCATTCTAGTAGTATTTATATGAGCAAACAATTTAACATTCTTTCAACCTTGCTAATTCTAAATGCATGCATGTGCACTGGAGTCACCATTATGGCATGGACCATTCTGCAATCACAGCACAGGCAGTGTGCTGTGAATGCACTGTGAACTGCGCATTTGCAAGAGACATCCAGAGCCGACATCCATTCTCACGCATTTTTAAAAGATTTTGAAGGTATTAACAAGGGAAACATATTAAATGCTTTAACATAATGGAAAATAAAAATGAGGAGTTTAATACCACTTTAAATAAAAGTCACAGACCGATCTAAAAGGATTCACCGCAGTCGTACAATACAGACCTGTTGTCCTGTTTTTGTTTTTTCCATACAGCATGTTCTGGAGGAACTGCTTTGCTTTTTGCTGCTGTAAATCTATTACATTTTGATCATTCAGGTGCACAACCTCATAGTTGTTACGGAGACTGTGATAAAAGAAATATGCCATGTAAGATTGGAAAACATTCATTCATTTCTATCAAACAGTTTTATGTGTCTTACATGTAAAAATAGAAAACTGTAAACTTTCAAAATACATATTGTCAGTTAAGGTAGTACTCAGGTTTTACAAGACTGGGATTATTCACAAAAAACGCTTTTTTTTTATAGTTACAGGACCGAAGTTCTGTTAATCTAAATTCATCCACATGAGGAACTCCACAAATGGGGAAAGCAGAACAATTTATTAAAATTAACACTGTTTAAAGTTCACCCCCTGACCTCTTTATACTCGCATCTCCACCCATAGCTCCTTCCCCAATCATAGCCACTATTACAGGAAGTGGCGACATCACCCCCTCCCATCATAAGAAAGCTCCCAAACCCAGAGATTGGCTGCTAGGAAAGTTATGTATTGTGTGAGCAGGTCTAGGCAGCATAGTGACTACCAAACCAGGGCAATTGTTCCAAAGTGCTTACATTTTGCAGCTTTAAGCATATATGTACCAAAACAAATAAACCTTTCAGAGCACTTGTTGCCTGCGGGATATGGCTCTGCATAGCAATCATTCACAGACCAGAAATGGGGTGAGGAAAAACTGGATTTCTGTAAGAACTTACCGTAAAATCCTTTTCTCTGAAGTTCGACAGACACAGCAGCTCATCTTCATGACTCGTAAGGTTATGCTCCTCTTCCTAGGAATAGGCACTAGGCAGGGAAAAAAAAAAAAAAAAAAAAAAAAAAAAAAACTTACCCACGCCTAGGGGGGCTGTCCCTTCAGGCATAACCCCTCAGACTCTGCTATTAAACAGTTTAGTTGCAAGCAGTGTTTAGAAGACAAAAAACCCCATACCTCAGAAGTAGAGGGGTGGGTGCTGCGTCTGTTGATGAACTTCAGAGAAAAGGATTTTACAGTAAGTTCTTACAAAAATGCAGTTTTCTCTATCGTTCATCGACAGATGCAGCTCCTTATCTTCATGATTCATAGGGATGTCCCAAAGCAGTAAAATCATGAGGGGTGGGAAACAACGCAGAAACAAAACAAGTCCCCCAATGGCTAAAACGTAGCCAACCAGGTAACATGGAGCTCAACCAGAAACTGGTGCTCACCCGGAAAAAATTTAACCCTCAAAGCAAAACTAAACACCGTTCTCTTAAACTGCAGCCTGCAAAACCTTGCGGCTAAAAGAAGCATCCGCGTATGCCAACACATCTAACTTGTAGAATTTTGTGAACGTATGCATAGACGACCAAGTTGCCGCCTAGCAAACTTGTAGCACCAATGCCTGATGGCGAAAAGCTCAAGAGGCACTCAGCGCTCCCGTAGAATGAGCCTTCACTGGGAAAGGAGGAACCTGACCCCTCAGTGAATAGGCCTGTACCACCGTCTGCCTGATCCATCTGGAAATGGTCGCAGCAGACGCAGCCAATCCCTTACGAGGTCCATCAGTAAGGACAAAAAGAGTGTCTGATTTTCGAAAGGACTCCGTGGTCTCTAAATAAATCCTGATCGCCCGAACTACATCCAAAGAATGTAAGGCATTGATTGATGCAAGCCACAGCTGTGGCTTTGTCTGATTGAATCCGAACTGGACAACCTTGCAGACAAGTCGTCCCAATGACTCAGACAAAGCTTTATCGCTCTGAGCTCCAAAACATTCATCAGAAGTTTTTACTTCCATCGTCCAGGTACCCTAGGCATAGAGCTTCCCCAGCACCCCGCCCAGCCCAACAGGCTGGTGACCGTGGTTACCACCGTCAAAAACAACGGAAGGAAGGACTTGCCCTGGCACAGTGCTGGACACTGAATCCAGCACAACAAAGCAGATTTTGTGTTGTGGCTCAACCGATCACAGAATCCAAGGACTTTAGATCCTTGTTCCATTTTACAATAATCTCCCTTTGAAAAGGCCTTGTATGGAACGGAGCAAACTGAACCGCCTCGAAGGTCGAAACCATCAGACCCAAGGCTCGCATGCAAACTCAGACAGGACAGATTGTTGTCCAACAACAACTGAATCGCCCTCTGCAACTTTTGCAGCTTGTCCGGTGGAAGAAAAGCCCTCGCCAAGGCTGAATCCAGAGTCAAGCCCAGATAATCCAGTCTCAGAACCAGAGTCAAAGCTTTATTGAAATTGACGTTCCAACTGAACTCCTTCAGAGTTCTGACCGTGATTGTTAGATCCCCCAACAAGGCTGAATGAGAGTCCGCTCTCAACAGGAGATCGTCCAGGTACCCCAGTATCACAATCCCCCGCCGGCGCAGCAGTGCTAATACCAGTGCTAGTACCTCGGTAAACACTCTGGGAGCGGAGGCGAGACCAAAGGGTAACGACACAAATTGATAATGCTCCTCTGGTGTCCAGAGTAGATAGGGATGTGTCGATATGCATCCTTAATATCTATGGAGGTTAAGAAATCTCCCTGATGCAGAGACACTACTACCGTGCGTATGGACTCCATCCGAAACCTCTGTACCCACACAAAGCAGTTCAGGGTCTTGAGATCCAAGATGGGACGCACCTTGCCTTCTTTCCTGGGCACGGTGAATAGGTTTGAATAAAGCCCCTGAAAATTGTTCTGAGAGAGAACCGGCACAATCACTCCTTGCGACAGCAAGTCGTGTACCGTCCCTCGCAAGTCCCTTAACCGGACTGGGGATAATTGAAGATTGGATGGGAAGAACCTGTCCAACGGATGAGACCGGAATTAGTTCTTGTATCCTAATCTGATCAGTTTGTGAACCCATTTGTCCTGAATCAAGGACATCCCCCCCCCCACCCCAGATTCGGGTGAGGGTGCCCCTTCATGCAGCCGAGGACTTGTCTGCAGGTCCAGATTGGCCGGACTTCGTTTTTCCCGACCATGGCTTCTTGGAACCCCCAGAAGACCAAAACGGTTTACCTTTTTCTTGCGACCCGAAGGCACAAAAAAGACGTTTGTGAGCAGTAAAGGAAGGCACCCGCCTAGTAAGCAGTGCCTTACCCCCTGTGATACCTTTAATCAACTCGTCCAGGGAGGATCCAAACAGCCTCCCCCCTGTAAAAGGAAGATCAGTCACAGCCTTCTTAGAAGCCTGGTCAGCCGACCAGCATTTTAGCCATACCATGCAATCCCCACTGCTGACATCTTGGCCACCAACAAAGCTGAGTCCAGGGACATATCACACATGAACACCAGGGCTTGGGTCAACTGGGCTATTGGTTCCAGTACCGCAGGGGGAAGCTGTGCCGTTTCCAAGTTACTTTTCAGTAATTTCACCCATTCAGTAGAAGTCTGCACTACTAAAACATTCACAAAAGGTAGCCTTTAACATGTGACCTGCTACCACATGTAAATAGTGGGACAAGGATTCCACCTGTCTATCCCACGGGATCTGGGAAAGTTGGAGACTCTTCCACCGGTACCAGAGTCGCTTTATTCAACCTGGCCGCTGGAGAATCCACTTTCGGTGGTACAGTCCACCTTTTGGACACCACCTCCACAAAAGGATAACGGTGTGCAAAACACTTAGGCCCCACCATCCACAATAGTATGAAACAATTCTGGACAAGGGAATACCTTGCCCGATTTACGGGATTTGAAGGAGCCAAAAGACACCTGCGTATCTGACGCTGTAGGTTCATCAGCCAATTTTAGGGTTTCCCGCAGGGCTTCCACCAATGCGCGTTCCTGCACGGCAGCTGATGAGGACAGGTCCTCTTCACCGTCAGAATGTGAAGACACCAACCCCTCAAGGCGGTCTGCGTCTGCGGCGACCATTTCGGTCTAAGAATCTGAAGACCCTGCCGATGGAGGTGAGGGCGTTTGCGGCTGGCAGCACCAGAAATGCCAAAATCAACTTTTAACATCAGGCTTTGCAAAAAAAAAAAAAAACCTGCAATTTATGGCTGCTACTGTGTAATGTCCCTTTAAGACTGTGAAAAAACGCAGTCCCACCGCTATTACTGCAGATTCACAATCCCTGATTAATATACAGTATATATAATAATAGCAGAGCAGAAGAGGAAAAAATCCACAGGGAAACCCAGGAACATTACCAGACCACAGAAAAGCATCCAGCCTGATTGGTGTAAAAACGAAACTAACACTGTCTGCACAGGAAGAGGAAGAAGCTCTGCCTTTCTCATTACAAGCCATGCCGCATGCCTGTCCATCCCACAGACCTCATGAAAATGGCCACTCATACATTCTCAATGGAGAAGTATAGAAAATGGCTGCCCATGCAAACTAATGGGAACACAGAGATCATGAACCACAGCAAAATGACGGCCCCCACGGAGCGCCATTGCGGTCTCCAGGACCCCCAAAGGGGTCCAAGAACAATAGGCATCTAAAGGCTAGGAACCCACCCAGGACAATCCACCCCCCTCAAATAAGCGACATAACGGCCGCATTAGTACCCCCCCACCCACAAAAGGCGAGAGGCCTTAAGGGTCTAGATTATTCGGTGTGAAACCACAGCCGGCTGTTGCTTGTAGTTCCTCTGGATCTTCGTCCTCAGGGACTAAGTAGATAAAAAAAATAAAATCAAACTTTCCATGTTACAGCTAAGAAGAAGACCAAGCAGAGAGCTAGGTCCTATTCCTAACACTAGGCAGAACAAACTGTTTGATGAAAGCAGAGTCTGAGAGGTTATGCCTGCAGAGACAGCTCCCATTAGGCGTGGTTACGTTTTTTTTCCTGCCTAGTGCCTATTCCTAGACCCTATGAGTCCTGAAGATAAGGAGCTGCGTCTGTCGATGAATGATAGAAAAAGACAGATTACCTTTGGGCTACAATTTTTGGATACACACAAGTATCTTATAAACATTTACCTTTTTATATTTTTTATTGCAAAATATAAATTTTTATTATTTTTTGCTTGCAATTTGACTGGTGCCTTCTTTAGCTCAGGCTCCTATTAAAAAAAATCTAAAAAAATATAATTATGTTAAAGTTAGTTTTTAGTAATGCAAGAGAAAATCTAGTACCGTTTTATAGGACGTAACTTCTTAGCATGTTTGTCTTTCCCACCGCGTGTCTTCTCTACATTGCCTGTTGAAAGAAGTATGAATTAGGTCTTAAATAAATAATGGGAGCTTAAGATACAGCCCACAGTGATTAGTGCTTTTGTTTTTGGCTTGCTGGAACTTGTCTTTTGCACCCAAATGCTCAAATTTCTCTTCTACCTCTGACTGAATACTTGCTCCAGCACATTTAAACAGACAGGTTGGATACCTCAATATTTCTTGGCACTTCCGTACTAAATGAAGGGTTCTAGAAAGCAATAAACATGTACAGCTGGAAAACCTCCCTGCCTGTTAAGTGAACATGAACAGCTCTCATAATGCAATAGAGAAAGAGTTGAAGCGGCTTCAGTGTTAAGAGAATAGAAAAAAAAGACAGATGACTGAAGGCTTCAGAGATTGAGTCACATGAAAAACTGGATTTTTGTCTTACCGTAAAATCATTTTCTCTATATGTTCATTGACAGACAGTTCCAGATCTTCTTTGACCCTTGGGTTATGCTGCTCTTCCTAAGAGTAGGACACTAGGCGGAAAGGAGCTTAAAAATTTGACTACACCCATAGGGCAGTCCCAGGGGGTATACTCCCACTTCCTGCTCTAGCTCTTCAGTTTTGTAACAAGCAGTGTCAGAAGAACCTAACCCCCAACTCATTAAAGGGGTGGGTGCTGTGTATATCAATGAACATCAGAGAAAAGGATTTTACGATAAGACAAAAATCCAGTTTTCCATTTCGTTTATTGACAGACAGCTCCATACAGTATCTTCTTTGACCCTTGGGACCTCCCAAAGCAGTGTCATGAGGGGCAGGAAGAACACAGCAATAAATCTACTTCCCAAAGGCTAAATGTAGCCAACCAGGTAAAACAGGAGCTCAATCAGGAACAACTGGAGCTCACCTGACAAAAAAGTACACCCTCAGAGGACTAATCCTCTCCAACAGCGGCCTGCAAACCCTTGCGGCCAAAAGGAAGCAATCCAAGATGCCAACAAATCCACCTTACAAAATTTTGAAAAAATGTGCGCGGACGACCAGGTGGCCGCCTTGCAAACCTGCACCGCTGACACCTGATGACGGAAGGCCCAAGAGGCACTAAGCGCCCATGTAGAATGCGCCTTAACAGGGAAGAGAGGATCCTGACCCTTAATGGAATAAGCCTGCACCACCATCTGCCTAATACATCTGCAAATGGTCGCAGCAGAAGCGGCCAGCCCCTTACAAGGTCCATACGTAAGGACAAATAGGAATCTGATTTTCGGAACGACTCAGTCACCACCAGGTACACCCTGATTGCCATAACAGCATCCAAAGTATGTAAGGCAATCTCTTTAGGTTGCTTAAGCTTAGGAAACAAGGAAGGTAACAAAAATGCCTTTATTTAAATGGAACCAGAGACGGCTTTAGGAAGGAACGACTGGCAGGGCCGAAGCACCACTTTATCTCCGTGAACCACCAAGTAAGGTGACCGACAAGACAAGCTGCCAGCTCAGACACCCTACGTGCAGAAGAAAAAGCCCCCCAAGAAGGCTACCTTCTGAGAAAATGTAAGCAGAGGAATCTCACGAATATTTTCCAACAGCGGTTACTGAAGAACCGACCACACCAAGTTGAAATCCCACGAGGGCAATGGAGACCGCACTGGGGGAGTCAAGTGGCAAACCCCTGAACAAAGATGCAAACCACAGAAAGCGTAGCCAAAAGCTGCTCTACACCTCGTTAGAGGAAAGCCAAAAAGGAGCAGAGGTGAACCCCAAGAGATTCACACCCACAGAGTATGCTCTTCGAACGTTATGGTAAATCTAGATTTACTAGCTTACAGTAGCGTGGGAATCACTGATTCAGACAACTCTCTAGCCTTCAGCGCCTGGCTTCCGACAGCCAAGCCGTTAAAGTCAGCGACTGTAAAGCAAGAAGGAAGATTGGCCCTTGAGCCAACAGATCTCCTCTAAGGGGAAGTCTCCAAGGAGCATCGGCAACCAACCATATCAGATCTGTATACCAAGACCAGCGAGGCCAGTCTGGAGTCACTAGGATGGCCGTAATCCCTACTGCCTCTAGCCTATGCAGGAGTCTTGTCAGAAGTTCTAGAAGAGGAAAGATGTATATCAGACAATCACAATACTGGTCCCAAAGGATCCCGAGACCGTGTCACAAACCCAAGCACCTTCCTGTTGAGACGAGAGGCGGGAGACAACTGATGAAACACCTCCAGAGGAAAATGTCCAGTATATCAATCAGTAGTCTGGATTCTTTCAGAGTCCAGACCCCCCTGAGCACAATCTGTGCCAAAAAATGGCACCCCACTCGGACAGGCTGCAATCCGTGGTGACCACCGTCCAGTACAGGGGAAGCAAGACTTACCCTGTCGAAGCGCCGGAGAATGAAGCCACCGAACCAGGGACCCTCTTGTACCCCGGTTCAACAGGATCAGATTGTCTAGACTGGATTCTTGCCCCACATGGCAAGAATCTCTCTTTTCAGAGGTCTCGTGTGGACATTTTTTTGAAACTCGTCCAATGGGAGGAACACCCTGACTGAGGCAGAGTCTAGAACAGATCCAGATAGTCCAACTAGGTGGACGGAACCAGAGCCAATACCTGGAACTTTAATTTCCAACCAAACTCCTGCAGAGTCCCCCCAGTAATCTCCCGATTGTCCTTCAGAGCAGTCGCAGACTCTGCTCGCAGAAGATGATCATCCAGGTCTTGCACCGCCCTGAAGAGACCTCAAAGGCAGTCTGGGAATAACCGCAGGTTGGAAGGAAAGAACCTCTCTGAAGGAGAAGACCGAAAACTCGATCTTGTAGCCAGACTGAATCTGCTCGTGGACCCACTTGTCTTGAAACAGGGAGGTCCAAGGGTCCGAAAAGAAGCAAAGACGTCCTCCCCCACCCCAGATATGGGTGAGAGCGCCCCTTCAGGCAGAAGGGGTGTTTGTCTACAGGTCTGGAAGGACCCGCTCTCGGCATACCAGACCAGGTCCTCATGGAACCTCCGGAGGTTCCAGGGAGGCTTCCGAAAGACGATTTCCCCACAAAGGGAAGATCACATAAGGCCTTCTGGAAAGTCTGGTCCGCAGACCAGCATTTTAGCCATATCATGCGCCAAATGATCATTGCTGTTATAGATAGCCCAGAGACGAAGGGAGCCACATCCAGAGAGGCATCACAGACGAACTGCAACCCCTGGACCAACTAGTCCACCACCTCCGCAAAGGCAGGAGGAATCTGTCCCCCCTCCGGATCCTGGCGCAAAAAGCTTTGCCCACTGTGGAAAGTCAGGGACACCATACTATGGTGAACACCGTCCTGAGGACTGAACTGGCCGCAGTAAACATGTGGCGGACCAAAGTTTTGGCTCTCCTGTCAAAAGGATCTTTTAAAACCGGAGACTCCTCCACACTAATTAGGGTGGATTTATTCAGCCTAGAGACCTGAGAGTCCACCACAGGTGGGACTGCTCATGTACGTAATCATTAGAGACTTCTAAAGTGATACAGTCTATCGAAACGCTTAAGCACCGCCATATTGCGTTTAGAACTCCACTGACTTGCTACAATTTTGTCACAGTAGGCGGGAAAAGGGAAATACCTTTAGAGGCCGCCCGCTTTAGAGGATTTGCGGGCCCCAAGGGGACCAGCACCTCTGACATAGCAGCAGCTGCATCCCCCATGTTTAAAGTTTCCTGCACTGATACAATCAGTGCACCCACCCGCGCCTTTGCATGCGCATGTGCAGTAAAAGATGAATCATCCTCACTGTCAGAGCACTCGAAGTGCGTGGACGCAAACCCAGTAGAGTCGCTATATGCTAAGCTCACCCTGAGAACATAACAAGCAAGGGAGGTCACCGACCACAGTCCCGCAAGAAGATGCTGGCTAAAGGTCCACAAAAAGACCACCTATTAGACCTAAGGGTCGTCCTCCATAGAGGACATAGCCCCCTAGCAGGGGGAGAGGGGGCCCGCCATGACGCAGACGCACAGGCAGAGTACCCTCACCCATACAATAATGGCTGCTTCACTTCACTAAAAAATGAAGCTCCCCTCAGTTCAAGGGGGGCGCCAGGCAGACCATATGTCCACAGCTCTTTCAACCCGGTAAGCAGCTCGAACAGTCTGGTCAAGAGCTCGGACAACTTGGCCTGCAGCTTGGGCAGCCAGCCGCAAGTAGGCGGCAAAGCTGCGGCCTAAATTTGGGGCCTGATCCAGCCGAGTGAGTCGCAAGTCTGCCGGCTGCTCTGTTAGCTTGATCAGCAGCTCGGCAGCTTGGTCAATCGCTTCGACAGCCAGTTCGGTCAGCCACGAGTAGGCCACCGCCTAAATTTTTGGTCCAATCCAGCCACGTGAGGCACGCATCCATTGGTAGTACCATCTGCTATATCAGGGGCTCGGACAGCCGTGAGTAGGCCGCAAAGCCGCAGTCTAAATTTTCAGCCCGATCCGGCCACGAGAGGCACAGACCCGCGGGTGACGAAACATCCGCTCCCCCCAGCCCAATAACCACCGCGGGGAGCCCAAAGGACATCCCTGCCCCAGTCACTAACACCCAGGGGGCCGGGATTCCGCTAAAAAAGACCCCCATGTGCAATCCAGTAAGAGCGGTTAGCAACAACCACATCCACTCCCCCCAACTGGAGCAAGTGGCAAAGCCAGCTCTTACCTTACCCAGGGAGGAGGAGAGGGGGTGGGGGTAGACTGGGGCCAAAAGATCAAGGGACCACAAAGGGAGAGGGGGGACCCTACTTACCACACCATGGAACCGGGTGGGCAATACTCCAGGCAGACCACTTCTCCATCTTGGAATGGGGGGTGCTGCAGGCCAGAATTCCGCTGCGACTCAGGTCATGACCAGGGTTATGCGTCCTCACAAGGCATTAAATTTGCCGGCCAGTCCCCATCCATTGGGACTATGTTGCGGCCGACCTACCACGGAGTTGAGGCCTGCGTGCACTTGCTGGCCAGACTTGGAAGACCGGGAAAAAAAAAAAAAAAAAGGAAAAAATGCCAGGACCAGAGAGCCCAGCAATGAACTAGGTCCTTACTCCTGACTAGGCAGAAAAAAACTGAGTGGCTATAGCAGAGAGCGGGAGTATACCCCCTGGAAATGCTCATGGGTGTAGCCATAATTTTTTCTGCCTAGTGTCCTACTCCTGTAGGGGGCAGTATGACCCAATGATTAAGAATACCAGAAGCTGTGTCCTTCACTAAACGAAAGAGAAAGTGGGAACTTTCTGTATTTAAGTGTACATAAAGCCAAAAATGAAACATATACAGCTGCTCAAGCAATAGCCAATTTGCGGAGCTTAATTTTATTTTTTCCATTGTATTGCACTGAATTTTACATGGTAATCTTTCCAGCTGTCCAATGGAATTCCAGTGGTGCGGGGCACAATGCTCACCAACGCCTCCCAATGCAGTAGTGGTTTTAACACCCACAGTGCTTGCTCCTGCTGGAGGAGGATGCAACAACTTGCACATATTAAGCCCCATGCAAACAGGATATTTTTTTCCTCGCCTGGATGTCTATGCTCTAGGGGAGGAAAAAACAATTAAAAATGCGCCTATTTATTCTGGCTATTGAATGGGCACCAAATCTCGCTTAGACACATTTACACGCGTTAAGGCACATCTGGTGTTTAGGGGCACAAGGCTCCTCTCCTGAATGTCCTGCGTTTCATTTTCTGCCTCTAAACGCCTATGTGTGCATGGACACATAGGGTAACAGACTAGAGCTTTTAAAAAAAAAAAAAAAAAAAAAAAAACCACACGCTTCCAAAAGCAGCATTTTAAAACACCATGTGCGCATGAGGCCATAATGGTAATTAAAACAATTATCCACACCTACAGGCTACTACCAGACAGTGTTGTCACTGAAAATGAAGAGCTGCTGTAGCTTTCAAAATGCCTACAGTCCTGGTTGGTAAAGTGGATGACTTGACTGCTGAAAAATGGTTCTAAAAAAGGTATTTTGGGGATGCTTGCAACTTTTGATACTCATTCAAATTGATACACATGAATCGTATATACCATGCTGGTTTAGGAATCCTTGCCTTCATATTTACTTTAAAATTACCATAACTTAAATCAGCATATAACACACACTTTTTCCCCCTGAAAATAGAGTGCAAATAATGTGTGCTTGTTATACGCTGATATTAAAAAAAAAAAAATCCAATTTAGGGAAGGGCACCAGGAAAGGGGGGGGGGGGGGCGCGCTAGTGTGCATGTTTGGTATCCCCTGCGCTGGAATCTCAGCCCTGTATGGCAGCCAGCATCTGTCCCGCTGGCTGCCTTTCTCACTGGAACAATACAATACAGACAGTTCAGATCTGACTGAACCCACTCCCTCCTCCTCTGGCTCTGATGTATTCTATGTACGCAGACAGCAGGAGGAACCGGGGAGGTGGAGAGACACCGCTGTACATGTGCCGCTCATCTGAGGTCTATGTGATTATTATACACACACTATAGATGAATACTTGCAGTGATTTGGGGGTGGGTAAGGGGATTCTGTATGTGCTAGAGGGAGTTTTGGGTGGAGAGGAGAACTTGTGCTGGAAGGGGGGGATGGGTATGAAATCGGAGCAGTCCACCCTAGCACAAGTCCTCTCTCCTCCCCTTTAGCGCACACAGTATCCTCCCCACCCTTCGCCACCCCCCAAATTCTAAGATTCTTAAATAAAGAATAACATTCTTTATTTAAAACTTAAGTTTTTTTCCTGAAACTTTCCTCTTAAAATTAAGCTGCGTGTTATACACCGATAAATACGGTACTTTATGTTCAGAGCTCAGGATGCTGTGCTAGGGAGCCAACATTTTATACTAATTTATTTCTATCCTGTGTGTTACCCATTGAGAAAACCTAGATCGTAATTATTAAAATGCCTGGTAAGGGGGGCATCCTCTGTTATACAAGTATATATGGATACCCAAACAATTTAACAAAAATTTCAAGCACAATGTAAATCTGGCTATCATTATCAAGATGATATAGTCAAGGCAATGCACAGACATTATAGTCCAATATTAAATCTTACCTTTTCCCTTTGTATCAGTAGGTTCGGAGGGTTCATCTCTATGAAAAGAAACCAACCACAGTTTAATAGGTACTGGTATACCAGACAGAGAAGGGTGACAAACATCAAAACTTTAGATAAGAAAAAAAAAAAAAAAAATCAAACAAAGTAGAGAAACTGAGGAAAAAATACAACAAGCTATTGTTCTGAATATTATAGTGGGCTACTGGATACAAAAGTAAACACTTGCGTCGTGTATTAAACAGTATAAGTATGTCTCTACTGCAATAAAACACCTGCATGCTACTTTTTTTTAATAAACTAAAGTTCCGTTTTTAAACATGTAACCTTTACTGGTTATAGGTCAAACACCCTAATCGTACACTATCAAATGTACTCTGCTCAAAAAAAAATGAAAGCAACACTTTGAAAACACATCGGTTCTCAATGGCGAAAAATATCATGCTGGATATCTATACTGATATGGACTGGGTAATGGGTTAGGAATGAAAGCATGCCACATCGTTTGATGGAGATGAAAATCAACAACCTACAGAGGGCTGAACTAAAGACACCCCCAAAAATCAAAGTGAAAAAAATGATGCAGCAGGCTAGTCCACATTGCTGAAATTTCATTGCAGCAACTCAAAATGGTACTCAGTAGTTTGTATGGCCCCCACGAGCTTGTATGCATGCCTGACAACGTCAGGGCATGCTCCTGAGGCGACGGATGGTGTCCTGGGGTATTTCTTCCCAGAACTGGACCAGGGCATCACTGAGCTCCTAAACAGACTGAGGTACAACCTGGCGGCACTGGATGCAGCAAAACAATGTCCCAGAGGTGTTCTATTGGATGTCAGGCGAGCATGGGGGCCATTCAATAGTATCAATTCCTTCATTCTCCAGGAACTGGCTGCATACTCTTGCCACATAAGGCCAGGCATTGTCGTGCACCAAGAGGAACCCAGGACCCACTGCACCAGCGTAGGGGAAAAAAATTTCAGTGGCCTTCTGTAAAACCATACCTGTTTTGGGGGTTGTCTCATTGTTGCCCATCTAGTGCACCTGCTAATTTCATTAACACCAACGCAGCTAAAACTGAGTAACATCCCCCTTCGCTACTTACCTGACCAGATCAATCTCCCAGGCGTTTAATTGACTTGATGCTATACTCTGAATGAAAAGTGTTCCTTTATTTTCATTATTTATTGAGCAATGTATACGTTATCAGGAGACCAGAACTTCCTCCTTCATTTATCACACACTTGGGGTCCTTTCACACGGGCGGGGGATCAATCCGCTGATCCCCACCGAGCAGGCGGATGAAAGGTCCATCTCCGCTCACTGTGCTGAGACCGACCTGTTTGAGCTCCGCTCTCCTCTATGGGGAGATCGGATGAAAACGGACCACCTGTCCCTTTTTCATCCTCTGCCAGACTGATGGAAAATAGGGTTACCATCCCTCTGGATTTTACGGACAGGATCAGATAGCAGCGGGTGTCAGTGGACATGTGGGTGATACAATGAAGGGAAAAGGGAAAATGAATGTACATTTTCATCCATTTTATGCACGTTTTAACACACGCTGAGCACATGGAAAAAGCAGGTCAATATTCAAACAAATAAAAAAATTGTCTATATGTGTTCGGTTCAAACAATGCAATGATCTACGTTGCGTTAAAATACATACATTGTGCATTTTAATGCAACACAGCACTGTAGTGTGAACAGGGCACACAAAAAACAAGTACGCTAAAACACAGATCAACGTGCATGAAAATGGACATAAAATGGATGGAAACGTACATCCATTTCCCCTGCATTTTATCGCAAGTCACTTTGAGTTCAGACTGTATCTGGTGGCAGGCCTTTATTTCCCACTCCTCCCCACCACCCAGTCTACCGCTGTTCTAACTCAGTGTATTGTATGCTATGTTGCCAATTGATGGAAAGGGAATTGAAAACCTCAGACTGAAGGAATAAAGAGTGTGTAAATCCCAGGTCACTAAACCCCATTGCTGTTTTCTGGTGAGTAGGGTACAACTTTTCATGGACAATCAGGTAACAATAAAAAAGGAAGAGGATATAATGTAGCCGATCCTCTGACAAAGTATAAAAAAAAAAAAACTGAACTTTGGTGGAAGAACTACTGTTCTCTTAAAGTGATTCCTGAAAGATGGACGAAGGAAAAATCAACCTATGTAAAATAGGTAATTTAGTAAACTTACTGCTTCTCTGGAAGTGCAATGATCGTTTGAAGGAGGTCATCTGAAAGCAGCTTTTTTTTCTAAAATAGAAGGTAAAATGGTTTATTTGTAAATTCAAGCACAAAACTAATTACTGAAAATATACTTATGAAAACAAACTAAGACCAAGCAAGAAATATTTGTTAACATGCAGGTTTTTTCCATATAAATTAATTTGTATGTCTCGATACTTCTTTTCTACTGGATAAAGAGCTTTACTTCGTACACAACATGACAAGCCTATTAGGGCTCAGTTACATTGGAAATTTTAATTACTTGCTGCTAGCTATAATTACTTTTTGGCAACCAAACCTGAAAAAGAAGACTATTGCCACAGAGACGCCAAATGATTTAAGGCCTATTTATACACTCATGCTACATGAAATGTATTGCAAGTAGAAATTCCATCCTTTCCTATGTGGCTTGTTCACTTTTATATGCTACAGTTTAGTTTGAAGGGATAGGCTCATTCACACCTACACACATTTTACCACACACACTGCATGCATACAAAACCGTGAGAATCCAGCCTTAGTAACAAATTATACAAATTACCAGTGTAGCTCAGGCCTTAGGAAGTATTGGCCTACTGATGTGAAAAGGTACTGCCCATAAATACCTAACAGATGTGAAATATCCTCAACAAAAGAGAACTATCAAACTTTTTTTTGTTATACGTCTCTTGTGGGTCAGAGGAGTGCACTTTTTGGTGATATCCTGTGACCCAGAACCAGCCAACAGTAGGCTAAAGTCCAATGACTTGAAAATAAAGAAAAAACGTAGCGCTCAACAGATAAATCACAATAATATTCCAATGTTGTAAACCACTATAGTGCTATTGAAATGTGCAACAAATAAGTGCAAATAATGTATATAAGTGCAAATAATATATAAATCAAAAGTCTCTAGTGCTCCAGGCATCAAGGTGTTAAACAAAATAACAGCAGTTGATGGAAAAACACAGACTTGATAGGAGTGTATCTCTCAAAGCCTCCATCTCCACACGTTCACCCAGTGCTAGTATATGTACTGCTTACCAGAAGAAGTACAGGACCCCTTGATTATAGGGGGGGTCACAAGCGCATATTTAATCCTCAATTAATCTGTCCAATGTAGCGTGGTGTTTTGTATAGATCAGGCACTCTCTCACCATCGAGAGTGTGTAGCCAGACCAAGGGATACATTCAGGACCAAGCCATAAGTGAAAAAAACAAGAAGGCTCTCATGGTGCAGTATTTCATGTTAAAAGAGCATTTATTGCTTAAAACGCACTTACTACAATCCAGAAGTTTAAAAGCCTTGATTATCAGAAGTCTCGAGTTCAGAGAGTAAGAACGCCGCTCCTCGCCTGCGTTCCACCAAACCGGAAGTTACGGTCTCACGTTCCTGACGCACGTTTCGTCAGTCCGTGCTGACGCCATCAGGGGATAAAGTCCAATGACGGCTGAAAATACAGAGCTGGTCCAGGCTCTGGAAGGATCCCAACAATATCAGGATCTACCTAGAAGCCTATTCGGCAACTGGCTCAGCCTCTCAGTGCGCTTCGAAGAGCGAGTCGGCCACTTTCACCCCAGTCACTGCTCAGAACAGACCAAGAACTAAGTGATCAGCGGTCACTCCGAGAACTGAGTGATCAGCAGTCATGCGATTGCTCAGTTCTTGGGCTTAAGAGGCTGTGGGGGATAGTCAGCTGATGCAGCAAGGAGACGAGTATAGGTTTTTTTTTTTTCCCCCTTTTCCGTTCCAAAACTTCTCCTTAAAGGCTAGGTTCACATACTGTATATGCAGGTCCTGTTTTGATGCAGAGTCCAGTGTGGTTTTTATTCAGTGGTTCAGGTTCGAATTTGACACTGAAATTGCACCTGAACGGGACTAAAAAACGCCCAGGACCTGTTTAAAATTTGCACCACAACAGGCCCACATGTGTGCTCAAAACACATCCAATTGGCATATATGTGAACTGTGCCTTAATGCTATTCTTTTTTGCAAAAACAACCAAATGCTTAATGTAATTTTTTTGGTCAGATACTTTATTTTTATTTCAAGTTTGTAAAGATCAAAAAAAAAAAAAAAAGAAGTGTATAAATATATGGTATTATTTCCGCTTTACCCAATACATAAATCTGCTAATAACCTGACGAGATTATTTCAGAATACCCAGAACACCATATAAAAGCATGAAAACGCCGCTCACCATAGCCGATCCCAGTGTGGATTTGTTCACATGAAAGCCTCAGTCAAAGCTTGAGGAGCGAAGAGGCTTTCACATGATAACATCCACACTAGGATCCGCTATGGTGAGTGGCGGTTTCTTGCTTATATTTTCATTAACTGGATGATTTTCTCTTATGCTGGCATCTCTACTATTCTGAGTGCCAATGGGGCCTTGCACTTCAGCCTGGAGTGGCACCAAATACTAATAGCCTTATCCAGCACACCTTAGCATAATAAAGTGCTCTGAAAAAGTATTCATACCCCTTGACATTTCCACATTTTGCCATATTACAACCAAAAACTTAAATGTATTTTATTGGGATTTTATGTGATAGACCAACACAAAGTGGCACATAATTGTGAAGTGGAAGGAAAATGATAAATTGTTCTCAAATTTTTTTACAAATAAGTATGTGAAAAGTGTGGTGTGCATTTGTTTTCAGCCCCCCCCCCCCCCCCCCCGAGTCAATACTTTGTAGAACCACCTTTTGCAGTAATTACAGCCGCAAAACTTTATGGGTGTATCAATACCAGTTTTGCACATCTAGAGTATGAAGTTTTTGCCTATTTTCTTTGCAGAATAGCTAAACGCTGTCAGATTAGATGGATCGCATCTGTGAACAGCAATTTTAAATCTTACCACAGATTTACAATTTCATTTAGGTCTGGACTTTGACTGAGCCATCCTAACACATGAATATGCTTTGATCTAAACCATTCCATTGTAGCTCTGGCTGTATGTTTAGGGTCGTTGTCCTGCTGGAAGGTGAGCCTCTGCCCCAGTCTCAATTCTTTGCAGACTCGAACAGGTTATCTCCTAAGATTGCCCTGTATTTGGCTCCATCCATCTTCTCATCAACTCTTCCCATAGACTCCAGCTTCCCTGTCCCTGCTGAAGAAAAGCATCCCCATAAGATGATGCTGCCACCACCATGTTTCACGGTGGGGATGGTGTGCTCAGGGTGATGTGCATTGTTAGTTTTCTGTCACACATAGCGTTTTGCTTTTAGTCCAAAAAATTAAATTTTTGTCTCATTTGACCAGAGCACCAACTTCCACACATTTTTTGTGTCCCGCACATGGTTTCTCGCAAACTGCAAAAAGGACTTTTTATGGCTCTCTTTTCAACAATGGCTTTCTTCTTGATACTCTTCCAAAAAGGCCAGACTAGTGGAGTACAAGACTAATAGTTGTCCTGTGGACAGATTCTCCCACCTGAGCTGTGGATCTCTGCAGCTCCACCAGTTTTGATGGGACTCTTGGCTGCTTCTCTGATTACTGCTCTCCTTGCCCGTCCTGTCAGTTTAGGTGGAAGGCCATGTCTTGGTTTGCAGTTGTGCCATACTCTCTTCATTTTCAGATGATGGGTTGAACAGTGCTCCGTAAGAAGTTTAAAGCTTGAGATAGGTTATAAAAAACTAACCCTGCTTTAAACTTCTCCACAACTTCATCACTGACCTGTCTGGTGTGTTCCTTGGCCTCCATGATGCTGTTTTTTCACTAAGGTTCTCTAACAAACCTCTGAGGGCTTCACAGAACAGCTGTATTTATACTGAGAATAAATTAAACACAGATGGACTCTATTTACTAATTATGGGATATCTGAAGGCAATTGGTTCCACTAGATTTTAGTTAGGGGTATCAGAGTAAAGGGGGCTGAATACTAATGCACGCCACAATTTTCAGACGTTTATTTTTAAAAAAAGTTTGAAAACTCATTTATAATTTTCCTTCAACTTCACAATTATGTACCACTTTGTGTTGGTCCATCCCATAAAATACATTTACGTTTTTGGTTGTAACATGACAATGTGGAAAATTTCAAGGGGGTATGAATACTTTAAGGCACTGTATGAGCAGCAAACAAGAAATGGGAAGGAATAAAGAGTAATTAAGGGAGAGGATAGGGAGGAGAGGGGAAGGGGTCGTGAAGAAAAAAAAAAAAAAAAGTAGGAAAAGAACTTGGTAAACTTTCATTATAAGCACCGCCATGCATGTAAAAGAAGATTGCCTTACCCTCTTCAATTGCTAACAGAATGAGATCATAAAGGAGATTGAAAAAGCCCAAGTCTATCAGCAATTGAAAATCCATATATTATGACAATCTTACAATGAGGGTAAGCCTAAGGTCCCTTTCACTCAGGCGGACCGTTCAGATCCGCCTGTCAATTTTTTGGGCGGATCTGAGCGGTAACCCTATGCATCTCTATGGGGCATCGGATGTCAGCGGAGACATGTCATCCGCTAACATCCGATCCGTCAAATCTGGACGGATGGAAACCCTATTTTCCATCTGTCCAGCGCATCAGATGGGAACGGACAGACGGTCCGTTCCCATCCGAATCCCCCATAGAGATGCATGGGGACCTGACAGCTGTGTCTCTGCACACAGCGCAGAAACACAGCTGTCATTCTCCTGCTCAGCGGGGGATCGGCGGATCGATCCCCCGCTGAGAAAAACAGAGTCCACCTGGCGGACTCCAAGTGTGAAAGGGCCCTTAAGTTTCTGCACAAGAAGATAGTAACCTGTCTCTAATCAAGTCCACATGTGCAGCACTTGGAGCATTCAGCAATGTCATGGTTTTTGAACGGTCACTCAACATATACGGTGTAAAAGAACACAGGTACAAGGCAGGTTTTCTGTTTTTTTTTCCATTCCTAATAGGAGAAGTTGATGCTTAAATATAGTGGCGTTCTGAGGAATCGTGTCATTCAGACATTTTCTGTTTGCAACATTTTGCATGATCATGCGACACCATTACATTGTATGACTGATTGTCTATACCTTTTGCTCACTGAAAAGCTCCTGTTTGCGTTTCCTCTTCTCTTTTAAGAAGGCCTTCTCTCTGGTAAAGAAAAGTCACATTAGATCTGACAAAAGTGTTCTTTTAGCGATCACAGAAATTAAAACTTTTTTTTTTTTATGCAAAATCATATGAAAGATTATATAAATTCTATGGCCAACATGATAGTTTATTTGATTTTATAAGGAATTAGATAAAAAGTGCTGTACACAGGATCAGCGCACTTGGAGTCAAACTTTTCCCCCTACTTCCCCCCTGCTTGCTGTCACCATCTAAATAAAAAAAAAAAAACAGCCACACCATTCACTCACAGTATTCTGTGAATGGGAAGACTACAAGTCCCAACAACCTTTGTGGCTGTCGGCTTACAGTTCTCAGAGCTACCAGGGGGTGTTGATCGCTCTAGGTAGTACACTGAGCTTCCTGCCATTGTGCAACTGCCTGCTCATATCAGAAGTACAGGCAGACAGCTACACAGACAGTCTGCAGGACCATGGCATTACACCCACGATCTGCAGACCATGCAGTAGGTGTAACGTTTTACAGGTCCCGAACAAAAAAAATACTGTAATATGCATATTTTTTACCTGGAAAAATGTTTTACTTTTTTTGCAAAAGTGAACTTATCCTTTAAAGCGTAACAAAGCTCAAGCAAACAATTTCTTATTCCGTCCTTCCCCCTTACACAAATGATAACTACTTTCTAATTTTTACCTGTGGGTTGCTTTTGTGCACTGCCAGGTTTCCGGTCTAGGCTGGGCCCTACTGACTCATGGGATTGCTACGTTAGAGCTGTTCCAGGAGCAGCATTTGTGCGCATGCACAGAAATCCACCACTGTGCACAGATACACCGCTAGTCTCCTCCAGCACCCAAATGCCTGGAAGGGACCAGTGGCACATCTGCACATGGGAGGGTTCTTTAAAAATGGTGGCGTGGAAAAGGAATCGGCGGAGGTAACTCAAATGGGGTTTAGTTCTGCTTTAAGGCAGAAGAGGAAATACAGTTCATGTAAGTTATACTCAGCTGGCCAGCTGAAAGCAGTTCTGTTTGCCTTATGTTGGTGGCAATGAAAAGGTTAATATTGATTTACAGGAAACCCACTATTATCCCACTAAGCAATGGTATTATTGCATTGCAGAGTTACAGGCAGGGGAACAATGGGAGGAAGCTGATCTTTTTCTCTTTCCAGGCATCCTCCGCTGCTCCAGCATGTAAAATACCAGCGCCAAGCCTGTGCTCAGAAAGCTGCTC